>NC_140413.1:37100000-39500000 GCF_965140295.1 Lepidochelys olivacea | reverse complement strand
TAATCCTATTTTCATACTTGCATGTGTTGAGGTAATAATCTCCAGGACACCTGTAGTTTTGATTCAGATGTGGAAATTGTCTTATTGCCAATGAAACTACGCTGATGAAACCATGCGACAGCACCCAGGGGGAGACAATGAGGGCTTGTCTACCTGGGGAAATTGACCAGTATAGTTACAGAGGAATATACAGGGGGGAAATCAATTCTGCAGTAGCTATATCAGAATAACTCCCTATGTGGAAACTCTATTCTGGAATGAAGGTGAGTTTAATTCTGGAGATTAGCTTATTCCGCTATAGCTATGCTGGCCAGTTTTCTCATGTAGACAAGCCCTGAGATTGTAGGATGCTGTGATGATTTCGTCAGCACCCAGTGATTTTTTCCCAGTCAGATCACATTCCTCCATTGTCCTTCTTTTCCATTCCCTTCCTTTTTCTGCCTCCTCCCTCTCACACACTACTATTCTTTCCCCTCTTACGCAGCTGTCTCTTCCTTGTTTCTTTTGCCAGGACCTTAATGGAATGAAAAGACGCACCCTCCCCTATCCCACCTGTGCTAATTGTGGCCTGATGAGAGCCATTTGTCAGCCCCTTTCCACTCTCCTGCCACCCAGGGCCTCCCAGCTGGGATTCAGCCGGTGCTTTTTGTGCCTCCCAGTTGTTTTCAGCAGGGCAACAGATGTCACTTCTGCTCACCCACTGAGAACAGCTGGCAGCTGCCACTGCAATATAGAGCAGTCACTTGTGTTCTGTGCCACCTCTGAGTCTCAACTCCAGGGCAGTGGGCAGTTCCCTTTCTCCTGGGAGAATCTTGCGCTCTAGTAAAAAATATGATTTTCTGCTGAAGCTAGAATGTCCAGGTTTACCTCCAGTGAGATTTCAGTCATTAATGACAGTTAAAAGAAGGCACTCTAAATATAATTTCTAATAATTGTGCTGCTGAAGATCAACCTGCCAGATTATAGAGAGCCAATATTTGGGCTAAAACTGACTTTTTTTCATTTTGTTATAAGCACAACCAATAGTATGGATTCTGAAGAAAAATGTGTATATACCATACGGCCGAGATTGTGACTGGGGAAGACAAGCATGGAAAACATCCCCTTCCCTTCGTACTCCCTAAAGAGAGGCCTCTTACAATGGCAATCTTCGCACTGCAAGGACCAAGAGAACTACTTCTGATCAGCACCGATGTTGGCTCAAACTTCCTAGAGATGGCAGAGAGGAACTGGAGGGACAGGACCAGGGCTCCAATCTCAAATTCCATGCTGCCCAGCAGAGCTGGCTCCACAAGTGTGTGTGTGTGTGTGTGTGTGTAAAACAATGGAGGCCCTGGAACAGACTTCCAGTGTGTGGGGGTGTGTGGGGAAGGGGGTGGAGTGGGAAGGGGGGACAACCTAACTGGATTTAAGATGAATCTTGATGAGTTTATGAATGGGATTATATGACAGGGTTGTCTGCAATGGCAGGGGACTGGACTTCATGACCCAGGAGTTCAACCAGTCTGATGTGTGCAGCTGCATGTATCTCAAGGGTAGTGTAGCAGGTGTGCTATATCTCTGTTCCTAGAAGGACCATGCCTCCAGGAGCTTCTGCTGGGGCTATACAGCTGCAAAATCCTTTATCCGTATACCCATTTGTTTGTATATTTTTAGCACTATTTTGTAACGTCCTTCGATTATCCACTCTTGAGGACAGATCTAGTTTAAATACTTATGATTTTGGAAAACTAATTTTAACTGTAGGAAGGCTCAAATATTTCCTTGCAATTGTGTGAGATTTAAAATCCAGCATCTTCAGCCTTTCTCCTGCTTGTCAAGCAGACTGTGGCCATAGGATCTGTGATCAATAAACACAAGTATGTCAGGCTCTATAACAACCTCTGGGGTTAATAGTGTCCTCATCACAACTTCCCACCAAATCTAAAGAAGTGACACACTTCTGTCAAGAAAAATTAGGCATTCCATGGATGCAGTTTGGAAGGAGATCAGGGTGAAAGGGAGAAAACCCTGATGTAGTTCAGTTTTAAATGTCAAATACATCACCCAGGTTTAATTTGTTAATTGCTTAACTATATTAAAGCAACACATTTTAGCAGAACATTCTGACCACAACTTTTGAACAATGCTTGCTTTGACTTAATCCTGCAGCACTCACTGGGACACAACCAGTAGACATAATATCTCATGGCCTTGTACAATGACCACTTAAGGATATTATGATGTCAAGCACGAACCCTAAACTAGATCTTTCTTAATAAGGGCTGTGCACTTAATCTTAAGTCTCCCAAACCTGGCATTTAAACAGAAAGGGGAAAATGTTAGCTTTGTGGCTCAGTCACAAGTCTGTAATGAGAAAAGGAGTATTTGTGGCACCTTAGAGACTAACCAATTTATTTGAGCATAAGCTTTCGTGAGCTACAGCTCACTTCATCGGATGCATACTGTGGAAAGTGTAGAAGATCTTTTTATATACACACAAAGCATGAAAAAATACCTCCTCCCACCCCACTCTCCTGCTGGTAATAGCTTATCTAAAGTGATCACTCTCATTACAATGTGTATGATAATCAAGTTGGGCCATTTCCAGCACAAATCCAGGTTTTCTCACCCCCCCCCCCCACACACAAACCCACTCTCCTGCTGGTAATAGCTTATCTAAAGTGATCACTCTCCTTACAATGTGTATGATGATCAAGGTGGGCCATTTCCAGCACAAATCCAGGGTTTAACAAGAACGTCTGAGGAGGTGGGAGGGGTAGGAAAAAACAAGGGGAAATAGGTTACCTTGCATAATGACTTAGCCACTCCCGGTCTCTATTCAAGCCTAAGTTAATTGTATCAAATTAATTGTATCAAAGTCTGTAATGTGCACTGAAGAGCTTTAAAGTAGCATGGTTTGAACCCCTTTGATAAATGTATTTTAAGTGATCAGTTGTTATTTATTTATTTATACACACTGACTTGATGTACCTTGTCTTTATCATAAAGCTTATGAAATCTAAAGAGATATATCCAGCTGTAATTAGTGCCAGATTATGTCTTGCCTGTGCACCCACTCAGGGAATACTCCATTACCGCTCTGCACACCCGTTACTGCAGTTAGCTGTGCAAACGGCAGTACATGGCCCCTGCGGAGGCTGTTCATGTGGACGGGGACTGTGCAGAAAGGGATAAGGAGTAGGTGCAGCCTTTGTGGGACATTGCTGGCACAGGGTACATTCCCCTTTCAGAAGGGGAAACCAGGAAGGAGATTTTGTCTCTCTCTATCATTTTCTGCTTCCCAGTCTCTGCGTGGGGCAGTATAACTACCCACTGGCCCATGGCCAGGGTTTGTGGCAAGCTCACACTCTATCCCATAATGACCTTATTTTCAGCTAGTAAAAAGTGTGATGGAGAAATTGCTGGAATGTCTATAGAACATCAAGCAGCTATGAATGTCTACAGAACGTCCCTAAACACCACAAGATTCAACTCAACCCGCTGCCTAGGTTCTTCCAAGGTAGCCCAATTCGAAAGCCTGCTCCCTTGTATTTCACTCCATCTAAGTGGAAGTTCTCAAGGCTTGGTATTGCTGGAAGGTGTTGCAGAATGGAGCCTGATTCAGTGCGTGTCCAGGATAGACTATTAACCTCTTCCTAACCTGCTACAGTTGTCCATCCCATCACACCTACCAAGCAGTAGATAATCTGATCATTTTTATTGGAATATTTAGGAAAAAAGGGAGGTGGAGAAGCTTTTAAGGATCTCACACTTTTCACAAGACTATTGGGAAACTACGGCCATTGGAAGACAGCCCAGTAGCTTGGAGAAAAGAGCATGATTCTTGAAAGTTCAGCTCCCATTTTATTATCTTTGTGATGACGACGTGTTATATTGTCCCGTGAATAAAGAACAAACAGACGCTCTCAGTCTGAATGCCCTGTACTGTACTGTATTTTAGATTAAGAGAACAACAACAAAAGATAACAATCATATCTCTATGAGAAAACACAGCATGTGTGGGTGTATCTTATGACAGTCTTCACTGAACTCCGAGAACCCACCGTCCATGTGTTGTTTCAGATAACAGAGTCCTTAGAGGTTCCCAATGGAATTATTCAGAGAAGACCACATCTTCATTCTTTGACAGTCTCAAGCAAAAATGTGTGCACACGTGCATACACACAAACACACACACACACACTAGGGGCCTGATCACTGAAATCAATGGGGCTGTTCGTAAGAGTAAGGGCTTGACCAGTTGGCCCATTGATTCGTGTGCCAGACACCACACCAATAGCAGACACCACACCTGAGCAGTTTGTTTTTGTAGTTACTTGGTTTGTAGCTTCATGGGTAGCATAATCACTGTTTTATTCCTAGTTATATTTTTTTATCCTTACATTCTCACTATTGACATTAAATATAACAGTCTCTTCCCTCTGACAATTCTGTCTCCATCAGTCATCGCTTTCTCTGCACCTCTTTCCCCCTGCTTGCAGAAAGGCCTTTTCTTTATTAGCCACCTCATGAGATAAGTTCAAGAGGGGGAACACCTGTAATCCAGCTGGCCTTGGGGCCTTAGTTCACTCCCAGAAATTAAGGCTTGGAATGTCACAGTATCCGGCCTTCCCCTTCCCTGCTGCAGCCAGAGAGTGAACCATAGTTTTCTTGGATGTCAGTTTGCATGTGGTGCTTATATCAGTATAGTTTATTTCTGTCCAAATATTTACAGGAGTATAAACTATAAACACCTTTATACCGGTATAGCTGTGTTCCCACTCAGGCACTGGAGTGCTTTAATTATATCTGTTTTTAAACCCATATACTTAAAGTCGTACAAAACCTGTGAGAAAAGAAGCCCTTAGAGTCAAGGGACTGTGGTTCTTGACAGTGCCATGAACTAGCTGTGTGAGCATGAGACATTCTACATTTTGGCGTGCACAGTTTCACAAGCTGGGCTCCCAAAGTTGAGGCATTCAAAATGAGTGGATACGTTTGAAAATTTTGGCCTCAATAGCTCTGAGCCTCAGTTTCTGCATCCGTCTAATAAAGATAACAACTCTGACCATGATTGTAACGTACTTTGAGATCTGTGATAGAAAACACTATGGGACAGATTCCAATAGCCTTACTCCACCTGTAGCCCCACTGGAGTCAATAGAAGTATTCATGGAATAAAGTGCTGCTGAATCAGAATAAGAGTACATTAGAATCAATTAAAAGTGTTACTGGTGTAGCTATTTAGCTAATGTAGAAATGTGTTAAATAATCTTGTTACGTCAGTATTTTTCTTTTTGACTTACTATTTTAAACTTAAGAGGATTCTGCTCTTTAATGCACGGCATGTTAGTCTGATCCAGTGAATATAAATTAATGTAGCTTTCCATGCAGTCTATTTTCTATGGCATTTTACCCTTAGTTCAGTGACAGCCTTTTCCTTTAACAAATTTAGAGTCTGATCCTGGATTCCTTGCATATCGAAAACTACCATTTAGGTGATCATATAGACTATATAATTTATTATATATTATATAACAGAGATATATTCTATGGTATATATTGTTCTAGCTGGTATTTAAAATGGCTTCACTATACTTCTGTATATAGTCTGGGTTCTCTTAGAAAATGTACTCTTTAAAAACACTACTAATCCTTTTAGTATAGCTATTGGTTTAGCTGGCCTTTGTGGTGAAGTGTTAATGGTATTAGCTGGCCTTTGTGGTGACGTGTTAATGAGAGCGGTGCTGTTCTTTTTTCACATACCAATCAATTTCATCTTTATAATTCTTTGAACTTAGATTGACTAAATGAGAAAATCTGATCACAAACAAAAGATCCTTGGGTGGTGCAGCTACAGAAATTATTATCTTTAAGGATATTTGGCGTAAGTAAGTACTGCGACAAAGACAAATGGGCAAAAAGTGGTAAGAATTGTTAAATGTTTCCTAATCCTGGCTTTGTTTGGTCAGTTTCTTAAAGCCTTTGTAGTAGATGGTTTCATTGACATTCGCTTGGTAATTACTTGTCTCCAGTTGAGATTTAAAGTGAAGATAAAGACAGGGCTTTGCACAGCCCTGGGCAATGCACAGTTCAAAATCAGGTACAATATTATATAAATAGTTACATAATGCCATAACTTGCCATCAGATATTTAAGTAGAACTCCTCACTGAAACAAAATCAATGAGGAATTCCGCCTTAAATTGATGGCATAATACATCCCATAGATAAATAAGATGAGAAAGAGCTTTTCCCAGCCAAATTCAGAGGTGACATAAATGATGGTTTAAGTCAGGGATTCTCAACCTTTTTCTTTTGGAGCCCCCCTCCCCCCCCCCGCTATAAAACCTCCACGGCCTGCCTGTGCCACAAGAAATGTTTTTCTGCATATCCAGTAGATTAAAAGCCAGAGTGGAGTTATGGGGTAGCCCCAGGGGGTCCCATGAAGCTAAGTTGTTTGGGCTTTGGCTTCATCCCCATGCGGCAGAGTTTGAGCTTCAGTTTCGGCCCCACACAGTGGGGCTTGGGATCTAGCTTTCTTTCCTGGGTGCCAGCGACTCTTAATGCTGGCCCTGCAGTCTGATTTATTTTGGTGGTCCCCTGAAACTTGCTTGCAGCCCCCCAGGGGGCCTCAGACCTTGGTTGAGAAACTCTGGTGTCAATTATGCATCCAGGATCAGGTATGGAAACCACTGAAATTTACATACTGCAAGGGCAGGATTGTAACAGCAAATGTAGCCAACTAATGGGCGTAACAAGATGTAACGGCTTCCTGTTCAGTGCTTTTCCTGCTACAACCTCATCCACACATGCCTTTGGTATGTCAATTATACTTGCTGTCACACCCACTTACACTAATTTACTGATGTGTAGCTTGCACAATGACACCCCTGAATTTAGTCATCCCTTGCTGACCACTCAGCCATCTCTAGCATACATAACGAACTTTTTTTTTTTTTAAATTAAACTTTTAAAAACTCTTTGGAACGTTATCACTTTGTGCAGAGAAGGGAAGAAATACTCCCATGTGCAAAATCAAACGTACAACCGTGGGAAAAAGATCATGATCAACAAAATATTAAAGAGAGTTTTTAGGGAAAGGCTTTATCTACTGCCATCTAGATAACATGGAGGAATGGTATTCAGTAGATGAATGTTGACTGTAGAATAGCAGTGTTTTGACATTCTTAACAAATTCAGTTGTAATTTGGCACTTATGACACAAACTGGTACCCCTGAATTTTAATGAACCAGCTACTGATTCAGTATCAAATTCATATAGCAAGAGTAAAGGCAGAATAGCTCACCTTGCCTGCAGTTTTGTTTACTGACAGATGTCTGCTACTAATGCCTTCTGTATTATAGCAATGCTTACACAGCTCAGGGCTAACTATTTTCTGGAATGGGGTTATGAGTTCAACTGCGTTTTTACTAAGTTGAAAATCCTATCATATGAAAGGATCAACACAAGAAAACTGACAGAAAAAGGACCATCTAACTGCTGTTTATTTCATACAACTAGAAATGACACACAGTAGAAAATATCGGTCTCTTGCTTTAACACTGACAGCGGGGTCATAACACTTATGTGATAGATATAAAACTGGAAATGATTTTGTAGATGGTAAATGGAGCATTAACATTACCTGGTAGATAGGCTGTCAGTCTTTTAGAATCAGTTTGAAAAATGCCCACAATATTATATTTCTGCAGCCTTTAGCTGAAGAACCAAAACAGATTCCCCAACAAACTCTATTTACATGCCTATAAAGGGTATAGGCAAATGTGTGTTAGTGAAAATGCCCTGTGTTGCCTACTCCAACATATTTCTCATGCATACTCATAGGCCCAGATCTGTAAAGGTATTTAGGTATTGCTGTGCTCAGCATTACAACACCTAACTGATTTAGGAACCTAAATCTCATTTTCAAAGGGATTTAGACAGTTGGAAGCCAAAATCCTATTGACATTTAGGCTATTAAATGCCAAAACCAGTTTTTATAATGAGATGTCGGCTCCTAAATTGGTTAGGCATTGCAATACTGAGGTTGTAAATACCTTTACAAATCTGGGCTGCCGTGCCAGCTTATACTCTTGCCTGGTGTGTGAACGAAAGGAGGGGGCCACAACAATAATATTTATGCACTTATATAGCATTTTTTATCAGTAGATCTCAAAGCACTTTACCAAGGAAGGTAAGTATCAGGATCCCCATTTACCACATGGGAAAATGGAGGAATTAAGAAGAAAAATGACTTGCTAGGTCAGTGGCAGAACTGGAAATGGAACTCAGACATCCTGCTGCTCCATCCACTGTCCGCTGAACTACAAGAAGACTTTTCCCTCCTACTTGTCTAGCACATGTGATGGGTACAATTGCAGTCTATGCACTTGTCTGAGCATAGAGAATACTCCCTGCTTGCACCTTGTGGGGAGGCTATGGGGAAAGGGCTGTGACCAGCTTCCTGGGCCTTTCTTTGGAGTGGGATGTCTCTGCACTACTGCAGGTGTGGACCTTTGCCTTAATAGTGCAATCAGAGCCACAGAGGTGTTGAAAATATACTCTACAAAAGGCATTATGTACCTGTCTTGGCTCACCAAGCACATTGCTACAAAGTACAAAAGGATTTTTCTCTCTCATCATGCTCTGAATGAGAATGAGCATTCAAACTGAGACCCTGATCCTGCAAAGATATATGTGTTTAAAGTTACTGTATGTGCATTTAAAATTAAGCACTCAATTTAATAAAATCACCATAAATAACACATCGTGGGGAGTGTAAAGAGACTTACTCTGCAATATGATAACACCTATTAAATGGAGAGAGCTGGTGGTTAAATCACTGTATGTTTTTCTAAACAAAAGTTCTCTGTTGTAATGATCAGCATTTTGTCTTTGATATTTACATGGCAATTATTTGTAAACCTGTTAAAACTTCCTAAATACATACATAGATTTAAAAAAAAAAAATTAAGACATGTGGAAGTGATTGCAGAATTGGGTCCTTAGTCTCCAGTTGTCCTATGTATCCAGTATCTTCACAATTGAACTCACTCCACTCCTTTATACAAAAATAAAATCTTTAGAATTCAAATGATTTAATTGAAGAAAATAATGTTGCTTTAAATTAAGAGTGATATGAAAGGAAACAAAACTGCGGAGACTTCACGCAATTTATTAAAGTCATCAGAAACACTTTGTACTATAGCACCCTGTTAGAGAGCCAGCTGATGTTTATATTACTGTATGTTTCTCTAAACAAAATGTCACTTCTGTAATGATTGTTTTGTCTCTGCTATTTACATGGCAGGGATTTGTAAACCTGTTAAAACTTCCTAAATAAATAAATTGTTTAAAAAGAAAACATTTGTCCCCACAGATGCTGGAAAATATACAGGCGCTCATGTGAAATCCAGTTATGTCAATTTCCTTTGTCATCATGCTTTATTTGTGAATCAAAAGTATTGCAGACCTGTATTTGTACCCCCTGTTCATTGGTATGATACACACCACACTGCTGCGAGCTGCTACAAGGCTACTGATATTTCTCGTGTATCCTTTTTCGCTAAAGATTTTTAAGATTGACTCTGCTCTCTCATCTTTGGAAGAAGGACAAATACAATACCTTCCTCTACCTTTTGGATTGCATATTCCTTGGGTGCATAGCAGTGGCAAAGTGAACTCAAAAAACTACAGGTTTCAGAGTAACAGCTGTGTTAGTCTGTATTCGCAAAAAGAAAAGGAGTACTTGTGGCACCTTAGAGACTAACCAATTTATTTGAGCATGAGCTTTCGTCCCTAATTCTTCTCTCACTTTCATCAGTGTGAATCAGTAGCACAAGAGAAGAGAATCAGCAGTAAATCTGTTTAAGTCTAGGTCCCAGATTCTGGGCTGTGTGTTAGCTACATTTGATGCATCTCAGAATGGGAGTGGTCGCAAGCCACCTTTATGCCCCACCCCCGATGCAGGCACAGAGCTCGTCTCTGACCTAAAATAGAGGAGCCTCAGGGCAATTCTGCTTTTCCCCAGGCTGGCAATCGCCCCCATAAGTTGTGTCAATAGCTGAGGATTGCTGAGGCACAGGAGGTCTTAACACCCTCTCCCAGACACATCCTGTGTGTCACGGGTCTGGAGGAGGGCTGGCACAAGATCTGCTGTGATGGTTCTATACCACTTGGGTTCTACACCACTCCCCAGGCATGGGGAGTACTCAGGGATCAGTGCCACCAGCTTTTTGGCAGCTTTGCACCAACAACAGGATCTGGTGCAGTGGAATTACACTGGTGTAAAAGAGAAGAGACTTAGGAGAAAAGATTTAGCTGAAATTACACATACATCTGTTGCCAGGCAGCACACCTTTAGCTCTTGCACAGTTTTTAATAGATGTCTATGAGGATCAGTACAATGAAAAAAACCTCTTCAGATCAGAACTGGAAATGCAGGGCTATGAGAGGTACTTTGGTTCATATACGGTGGGAAGTATGTGTCTCAAATTATGCATGTTCTAGGAGGGGTCAAGGACATAATTCATTCTGTTCTGTGATCAGAAGTTTTATCACACGAACATTAGGCTTCATTTGCTAACTCACAGACACCTCAAAGATAATCGTCACCAGTAATGCAATGTGCAGCCATCCCCAAGCCAACTAAGTAGAACAACTGCTAAGCTATTACATGTGTGGGGCCAGTTTGGCCATTTGTTCTAATTATAATGGTAAACTCAAGGCCTATGTAAACCTCTGCAAATGACGTAAAGGAAAGAAGCCAAGTTATTATTGTGAAAGTTGTTTCCACAAAACCCTTTGTTCTTAGGAGTGTAAAGGAAAAAGAATAAAGTGGACCTGCAGTAGCTGTAAAATATGTCAAGCACATTCACTACCTCTAGTTCTGTGTTACTCTGTGCTGATGTTTGCAACTCTCTGTGCATCTAAAATAATACCCTGAAACTGTTACTATCAGATAATGTGTTAAAATGGGGAACTATGTTATCCGAAGGAAAATAATAATTTGGAGTTAGCATTGTGAACAGTGTACAGAATAAAATGTGACAATGATTATGAACAAGGCTAGGGAATGAAACTTCTCAATACTTCCCTTTGAAAGTTTTTCCCTTGGAATCTCCAGCAGTGGAAAAACTTCTGCAGAGAAGTGTTGGAAGAGGCAGGAGGGAGAGAAGAATTGTTTTTCACTCTATCCACTTCCTCGGATGTTGCCTTAGGTGAAAAACACAGCTGGCTTATAATCGTGACCAGAGAACTCAAGTCAAAATAGTAAATTCTGTTTACTGAAACACATTTTGGATCTTAATGTTACCCGTTTGATTCTGTGTTAACTCATAGAGTTTGTAGAAGGGAAGAGGAAAACTCATGGTAAAACAAATTTGTGATTGGCAATATGTGCCTTCTTTTAAAGGGAGAAAATGGGGGGGAAGGGGGAGGAAGAAACCAGCTAACAGCAGAGGTGTTAAGTACTGAAGAAAGGGAATTGCACTCTCTAGTAACAAATTTCAGAGTAACAGCCATGTTAGTCTGTATTCGCAAAAAGAAAAGGAGTACTTGTGGCACCTTAGAGACTAACCAATTTATTTGAGCATGAGCTTTCGTGAGCTACAGCTCACTTCATCGGATGCATACCGTGGAAACTGCAGCAGACTTTAGATACACACAGAGAATATGAAACAATACCTCCTCCCACCCCACTGTCCTGCTGGTAATAGCTTATCTAAAGTGATCATCAAGTTGGGCCATTTCCAGCACAAATCCAGGTTTTCTCATCCTCCACCCCCCCCACACAAATTCACTCTCCTGCTGGTGATAGCCCATCCAAAGTGACAACTCTCTACACAATGTGCATGATAATCAAGTTGGGCCATTTCCTGCACAAATCCAGGTTCTCTCACCCCCCTCCCAAAAACCACACACACAAACTCACTATCCTGCTGGTAATAGCTCATCCAAAGTGACCACTCTCTACAATATTACCAGCAGGACAGTGGGGTGGGAGGAGGTATTGTTTCATATTCTCTGTGTGTATATAAAGTCTGCTGCAGTTTCCACGGTATGCATCCAATTAAGTGAGCTGTAGCTCACGAAAGCTCATGCTCAAATAAATTGGTTAGTCTCTAAGGTGCCACAAGTACTCCTTTTCTTTTTTCTAGTAACAAACATATCCTGACTTATACAATAACCTCCATTTATCTCTGCTGTAGATAAGGATTTGGAGATATCCTCTTCCTTTCATGAAACATAACTTAGAAAAAATGCACCTTAAAATACTGATTGTGTCAAACAGTGAAAAAAGTAATTATATATAAAGCCTATTATAAAGGTTCCCTTTAGATAACTAAATTTCTCAACCAGGGGTCGACACCACCATGTTGTGCAACAGACACTTAACAAAATTATCATACCTAGTTACGGACATGGGGTGTGGGGGGGGAGGAGTTATGTCATTCAGTCATTCAATTTTTTGAAAAATTACCACAGACCTCAAAATTGTTCACTTGTGTCCATGTACGGACATGTTGCTGACCCCTGTTCTCAACATGTATTGTCCACAGTGCATCAAAGAAAATCCTTTTTGCCATTAGTAAATGATAATTCAGTTCCAAGTATTATATGTAGCTGAAGAGCGTCCCTTGAACAGAAGAAAAAGGAAGGTAAAAGTTAAAATACAACACACTTAGAAATAACACTGTGAGTGCATGCACTCATCTGCTTCGGTGCTACTTTGCTTAAGGATGACAGTGTTGGGTTTAGTCAGGTAAGAGAGTCTTCAGAAATATTTTCTTATTCTGTGGCTATTTAATATGTATTCATATATTTACCATTATTATTTTTAAATTTGTGAATGTGGTGATGCTGAAAGAGTACCAGGTTGGCAGACCAGGTAGTCACCTCTATTTATACAGAAAAGGGGTACTACGTGAGAAACAGCAGTGTAAACCTTCTCCTCTCACTGTTCTATCAACATACCTCAATCCTGACCCAGAAAGAGCACATTTTAGGATAAGGAGTCTTTACTCTTCTAGGCCATTCAGAGCTCGGCTTCACTGCTGAGCCTGCTGCCCTCAGAGTTTGTGACTCTGGGAGCTGGACGCAGCCAGGCCTTACCAACTTTCAGTCACTATTGACCTTGCCTAAATTGGAAATGACAACCTGGAAATAGAAGGTTCCATATTTTGTTCTGGGCTCCTGACTGCTGTTAATTGATAACAACAGAAGAAGTAAATCATACCTTTAGCCTAACTGTACAGGATGCAGAGCCTGAAGAAAGGACTGCCATATTTAGCATAAGGGCTAATGAGTGTTAAGACGGCTAAACCACTGCCTTGTAATTGGCCCTGTGCTGAAGAACTGTGATTATTGCTAATAAAAGCTCTGGAGATAAGAAACAGCCCTTGCTTTTTGGATGTGAAGGGGGAAATGAAGAAAGCAGCAGATGTCTACCACTGTTAACATGTGAACTCTCAAAGTGCTGTGGTACAGGAGGACTATGTTAATAGATATCTTATGAAAGATACCCTTTAATATGGGGAACTGGTCACACAATTATGTGTACAGTACAACCAGATTTATGTGAACAGGTAACGTGCATGTTTTCTTATTTTTATGATTCCCTCAGGGAAGACTATAGGAAAGACTTTCTTTTAAAATTACCATTATTTATGTTAAGGTATTGCCTAGAGGCACCAGCTGACACTGTGGTCCCATTTTGTTAGGCACTGTAGAAACACATGGCAATAGACCATCTGAAGAGTTTACAGCCTAAATAGATAAGGCAGAGAAGGGGCTGATTTACTCCAGGTGGCACGGGTCAGTAGCAGAGCCAGGAATAGAATCCAGGTCTCTTGTGTTCCTGTCCAGTGTCCAACCTATTAGAGCATGCTGCCTCTTGAAGAGCTGGACTCACTAATTAATGCATGGATGGGCTATTAAGGGAACAAGGTACTAGTAAAATGTACAGTTCCAGCCAAAACAACAATATTTTGGGTAATGCTGCAGCTTTCAGGTTCACATAATTTTGACTGATTCCAACTTGATAATAATTTACATCAACCAGCACCTTCACCTTTAATCTGGGAAATGAAAGACTGTCTTTAAGTTATGCATATAAAACTCTCCTCCCGCCCTTTATATGTCGTCTTAACTTGAAATTTTTCAGGGTAAGAATCATGTTATATGTGTCTGTATAGCATTTAGCACAATCAGGCCTTGATTCTGCGTGCGGTTTTGAATGCTTAATATTAAATAAAAATAATAAGGTAGAACTAAATACAAATTCTTGCTCATTTGCCTATTCCAAAATAAGGGATTTGTTGGGGGAAAAAACAGTTAATATCTTCTTTAACCTACTTCAAGTTATGTTTATAAATAACACAAGGTCTAATTTTGCTTAGACCTTTTATCTATGCTGTTTTGGATAAAAGTATTAACATTTAAATTAATAATTACTCTATAAATGTAGATGAATAGAACTAAGCTTAAATTAATGGATCATCCTCCGAACTATTTGACTCTAGGTAGAAAGAAAAAAGTGGAATCGAAGCATTGAATTCATGTTAGAACCCTAAGAAGGGAGGGAAGTCTTTCATTTTTTTCTTATTTTTTTTTAGTATTGCCTTTACAATAAAAAAGTTCTGAGAAGGATTAAATGAGTAAATGTTGTTTTAAACAGTGATATCCCTAGAGACCGAAAGACCTTTGAACTACATAACCCTTAATCTTGTCAGAGGTCTGCATACTTCTTACAAACAGCTTTTGTTGTGAACCATTCCCATCTTAATGTAAGCCTTTCCCCCCTCCCACCCTCCCAGGGAAATTCATCAAAAAACAAGTTTACAGCTCAATAGGAACATGTGTTATTCAAACAGTTCTTTTTGTTTGAAAGAAATTCTTGCCTTGCTTTTGGGGAATACAGTAAAAGCACATTCAGCAACCTGGAAGTCGTATTTTGCTACGATCAAACCAAGCTCAAAGGTTCAAGTCCAGTTCTAAATCTAAAATCTAGCACTTTTGAATCAACTCCAAATTTGTGAAACAGATTACCTCATCCTGATTGAGCAGTTTTGCAGGTGCCAGGTGGCTCATGGTAAATTGCATAGCTGAAGATCACAGACTGATCCAAAGGTATGAGTCACTTAGCATATCTGTTCAATGGCATATTACAAAAAAAACCCACTGAATATGCACAACATAATTACTGTAATAATGATTCAGTTTTATATATCTAGTAGTTTTTATTTTGTAATTTTTTCTCGTTTCATTACTTCTTGATTTTTATGTATATTGCTTTTTTGCTCTATACACTTCAGAGATGACGCTGCTCTGAGCCTTCCAAAGTAAACTGATCCAGGATTGTTAGTCTCTAAGGTGCCACAAGTACTCCTTTTCTTGATCCAGGATTGTCTTTCAGAGTCAGCAGAAAGTGTTAGACAATAGTTACAAAAGATGTGAACTTCTCCATTCACTGAAGTGGAGTGTTGACCCTGAAACCTGATGATAAATGCTTAAATGTCAACATCACTAACTTTTTCCTCTAGTGATTGTTCTAGCAGAAATGTCCATCCAATTGTGAGCTGCTCAGGGTGGGAATGGTCTCTTCTTATATGTTGGTATAATAGTAGAATAATGGGGCCTTGACCTGTTTGGGGACATGGGAATGGAGAGCAGTATAAATCTTAACTCTGTCCTGTAGTGACACCAAGAGGGGAAAAACATGAAAAATGAATATCTGTAAAAATGAGATCACAAGCACTTTATTGTACTGATTTCATAGCATCACTGCAGGGCAGAGTTAAGGTTGCTCGTGTGCCTTAATGGTGCATTTCTGCACCTGAATATGTCTGGATTTCTTTTAAGTATAACCTTAATTCTGAATTTCCTGGGTTTGTAATGCATGATTCTGGGATAATTAGAGCATCCAAGCAAGATGTTTTACCCTCATGTTACTGATATGTACTGTCCACCGTAACTCCATGTTCAGCTATTTTTTTGTTTGGAAGTAAACAAAGCTTGTGATTATCCACTCCTGTTGGCTGCAGTGGCAGATGTTGCAGGCTTGGGGATATAAAGCCAATAAGGAGCAGTACACTCCCTTAATTTGAGTTTCCTGCCTCATACCCAGAAGGGGGGTATTGGTGGGGAAAGACAGATTCCCCGCCCCCCCCCCGTGATTTGGCCCTTCAGTCAGTAGGGACACTATCATGAGCATCAGCTCCCTCTTGTTCTTTTACACTCTTCTCCTCTTGTTCTTGGCTTCTGTACTCAGTGTATGGTGCAGTGAGGGGATGTGGAGGACAGAGAAGGGAATCAGAAGGGAAGTTCAGACAAAGATCAGGGAAATAGGAATCTGAAGAGGGGAGGTCCTGCAGCAGCAACTATTTCTCCCATTTCCTCCAGCTGGTGGATAATCCTAACTACCATAGTCAGCCTAATTTCAACACTGGAAAGATACTAGAGCAAAGTATTAAACAATCCATTTGTAAGGACCCTGAGGATAACGAGTAATGGCCAACATGGATTTGTCAAAAACAAGTCACGCCATACCAATCTACCTTCCTCGTTTGACAGGGTACCTGGCTTAGTGGATGGAGGAAGCAATAGACATGATATATAGGGACTTTAGTAAGGCGTGATACAGTCCCACACAACATTCTTATTAGCAAACTAGGGAAATGTGATCTAGATGGAATTACTATAAGGTAGGTGCCCAGCTGGTTGAAGGATCTTACTCAATGAATAGTTATCAATGGTTCACTGTTGAACTGGGAGGACATATCAAGTGGGGTCCTCCAGGGGGCTATCTTGGGTACAATACTATTCAATATTTTCATTTAAGACTCAGATGATGGAGTGGAGAGTTTGCTTGTAAAATTAGCATTTAACACCACGCTGGGAGGGGCTGTAAACACTTTGGAGGACAGATTAGAATTCAAAATGATCTTGTTATACTGGAGAATAAGTCTGAAACCAACAAGATTTTTCAGTTGTCTCATAATCAGCTGTAACATATTTATCACACACACACACATACAAAAGCAGAGGGTAAAAGGAAGGAAGATATGAGAACTCATTTAGAACAAAATCAAGATGTTGAGAACAAAATTAATAAAGAAATCAAAGGACATGAAGAGGAGAAATTCTTTAATCACCTACACACCAATGTTAGGAGCCTAGGGGCTAGTCTACACTGAAAACTTACATCAGCACAGCTATGTCTATGTCTCTCAGGGGTGTGAAAAATCCACCCCTCTGAGAGACATAGTTAAACTGACTTAATCCCTGGTGTAGACAGCACTATGTCAACAGAAGAATTCATCCATCAACCTAGCTACTGACTCTTGGGGAGATGGACTAACTACAGCAACAGGAGAACCTCTTCTGTCACCATAGTGTGTGTCTACTGTGCTGCTATAGTATTTTAAGTGTAGACATAGCCTAAATAACAAATGAAAGGAATTGGAGTTGCTAATTTGTGAGCTTAATTTGTTCTAGTTAGTATTACTGAAACCTGGTGGGATGATTGCATGACTGGGAGTGTAAAAATCAATGGTGACAATGTATTTAGGAAGTTCAAGAGGGCAAAAGGCGAGGGGGAGAGGCACTGTATGTCAAAAATAGCATTACTTATTTCTGTGTCATAGATAACTAGGAAGAAAGAGATCTTGAATGCTTATGGATCAATGGCCTCACAGATAAGGCACAAGATGGGGTATTCGTTGGTGTCTGCTACAGCCCATCAAATCACACCAGGGAACAGAGTGACTGGCTTCTTATGCACCTATCTATAATTTATAGGGGGAAAAAGTGTGATGATGGGGGACTTCAATTTGAGTGATATACGCTAGAGGTCTCATGCTGCCAAGACTAAAACATCCTTGGAATTTCCAAATATTATAGATGACAATGTCCTAACTCAAATAATGTTGCATCCAACATGGGGGTTAACCCCCCCATCTTGACAGATGAAGAACTGATCACAGAACTAAAGATTAATGATAGCTTAGATACAATGTTATGACTTAATCACATTTATATCATACAAACAAAATCAAGTTCAGACCAGTAATATTTATACTCGGTGCTTTAAAAGGACCAATTTCACAAAGCTGAAAACAATTATGAGCCAAATCAGCTGGGAGCAAGAATTTAATCAGGAAAAAATGTGAATGATAATTGGGAAATGTTTAAGAACATTTTACTAGAAGCCCAAAAGACCACAATCCCAGAATAAAGGAAGACTGTTACATTGGTTAAAAAACTGACCTGGTTTAGAGGGGAAATGAAGGCTAAAAAAAGTAAAAAATGTAACATAACTGGAAGAAAGGGGAAGTTGATAGTAATGAATATAATTTCAGAAGGAACTGTAGAAAATTGATAAGAGAAGCAAAGGGACACAAGGAGAACTCTATGGCCAGCAATGTTAAAGACAATAAGGAGTTTTTGTAGGTATATTAGGAACAAAAAAAATCCTAACAATGGTATTGATCCATTAGCAGCTGGAAATGGTAAAATAATCAATAATAATCCAATAAAGACAGAAGTGTTCAATAAATATTTTTGGTTTCATATTTGGGGCAAAACTGATGATACAATCATATCATACGATAACACTCTTTCCATTCCACCAGCATCTCACGAGGATGTTCAATGGCAGCTACTAAAACTGGACATTTTAAAATAAGCAGGTCTGGCTAACTTGCATCCAACAGTTTTAAAAAAGCTGGCTGAGGAGCTTGCTGGACAGTTAATGCTGATTTACACTAAGTCTTGGAACACCAGGGAAGTTCCAGAAGACTGGAAGAAAGCAAATGTGCCAATATACAAAAAAGGTCAACAGGATGAGCTGGGTAATTACAGCCTTGTCACACTGATATCAATCCTGGACAAGATAATGGAGCAGCTGATACAGGATTTGATCAATAAAGAATTAAAGGAGGGTAATATAATTAAAGCCAATCAACACATGTTTATGTAAAACAGATGCTGTCAAACTAACTTAATATTTTATAAGATTATTACTTTGGTTCACCAAAGAGAATAGTATTAATGGATTACACTCAGACTTTTCTAAGGCATTTGACTTGGTACTGCATGTCATTTTGATTAAAAAACTAGAATGATATAAAAGTAACATGGCTCACATTAAATTGATTAAAGGCTGGCTAAATGTAATTGTAAACAGGGAATCATCATCGAGCAGGTGTGTTTCTAGTGGGGTCCCACAGGTATCAGTTCTTAGTTCTATGCTATTTAACATTTTTATGAATGTTTTATTTTATATGTTTTATGAAACATACAAGTCTCACTGATAAAGTTTGCAGATGACAAAAATTGGAGGAGTGGTAAATAATGAAGAGGACAGGTCCAAATTTGAGCAATTTGGATCACTGGGTAAGCTGGGCACAAGCAAATATGCATTTCAAAACAGCCAACTGTAAATGTATACATCTAGGAACAAAGAATGCAGCCATGTTTAGAGGATGGGGGACTGTAGCCTGGAAACAGTGACTCTGAAAAAGGTTTGGGGGTCATGATGGACAGTCAGCTGAACATGAGCTCCCAGAGTGATGCTATGGCCAAAAGTACTAAT
The DNA here is from genome assembly GCF_965140295.1 of Lepidochelys olivacea. Taxonomy (NCBI): domain Eukaryota; kingdom Metazoa; phylum Chordata; order Testudines; family Cheloniidae; genus Lepidochelys; species Lepidochelys olivacea. Next base: position 39,480,421 of record NC_140413.1, on the reverse strand, counting down.
GTGACCCTTGAGTAGGAGTAAAGAGGTTATATTACTTCTGTATTGGGCACTGGTGCTACCACAGTTGGTACACTGTGTCCAGCTCTGGTGTCCACGATTCAAGAAGGATGTTTGTAAATTGGTGAGGGTTCAGAGAAGAGCCCTGAGAATGTATTAAAGTCCAAAACTGACTGAAAAGAAGTACAGGGGGTCTCACAAAACCAGGTGACTGGGCAACAAAATGGCAGATGAAATTCAACATTGATAAGTGCACAGTAATGCACATTGGGAAAAAATAATCCCAGTTACCCATATATAATGATGGGGTTTAGATTAGCTGTTACAACTCAAGAAAGATCTTGGAGTCACCGTGGATAGTTCTCTGAAAACGTCAACTCAGTGAGCAGCAGCAGTCAAAAAGTCAAATAATATGTTAGGAACTATTAAGAAAGGATAGAAAATAAGTCAGAAAATATCACAATGCCACTATATAAATCCATAGTGTTCCCATATGTTAAATACTGTGTACAGTGCTTGCCACCCATCTCAGAAAGATATTGTGGGACTGGAAAAGGTTCAGAGAAGAGCAACAAAGATGATTAATGGTTTGGAATGGTGTTCATAAAAGGAGAGACTAAAAAAATTAGAATTGTTCATCTCAGAAAAGAGGTGACTAAGGTAGGAAATGATAGAGGTTTATAAAATCATGAATGGTGTAGAAAAATTGCACAGAGAAGGATTATTTACCCTTCCCCACCATACAAAAACCAGGGGTCACCTGACGAAATTAATACCAGCAGGTTTAATACAAGCAGGACATAGTACTTTTCCCACACAGTACACAATTAACCTGTGGAACTCATTGCCATGGGATGTTATGATGGCCTGAAGTATAATTGGATTAAAAGAAGAACTAGATATGTTCATAGAGAATAGGTCCATCAATGGCTCTTAGCCAAAATGCTAAGGGATACAACCCCAAGCTCAGGGCAACCTTCAACTTCTGCCTGCCAGAAGCCAGGAGGGGAAGACAGGGATGGATCACTCCATAATTGCTCTTTTCTGTACACTTCCCCTGAAGCTCTGGTATTGATTACTGTCTGAGATAGGATACTGGGCCAGATGGACCACTGGTCTGACCCAGTGTGGCAGTTCTTATGTTCTAATGATTAATTGAATAGAAAACATGCCTTGTAGTGATTGACTCAAGGAGTTCAATCTATTTAGCATAACAAAGAGAAGGTTAAGAGGGGGGACATGACAACACTCTGTAAATAATTACATGGGAAGCAAATATTTGATAATGTACTCTTCAGTCTAGCAGAAGAGGATATAACATGATCCAGTGTCTGGAAGTTGAAGATAGACAAATTCAGATTGGAAATAAGGCATACATTAATTAACCATTGGAACAATTTACCAAGTTTTGGGATGGATTCTCTATCGCTGACCATTTTTACATCAGGATTGGATGTTTTTCTAAAAGATCTGCTCTAGGATTTTTTTTTCGGGGGAGGGAGGTGGGAAGGGGTCTTTGGCCTACCTTACACAGGAGGTTGGACTAGACGATCACAGTAGTCTCTTCTGGCCTTGGAATCTATATCATATTTTTCCAACGAGATATCCTTTCCTAGATTCTAGAACGGAAGTGGACATCTGTGATAATGATAGGAAGAAACTTCTCCTAGGGACTAGTTTTTCCATAGTTGCCACTCTGGGATTTCTTGCTCCATCCTCCGAAGCATATGGCACTGGTCCTTGTCAGAGACAAAAATACTGAACCACATGAGCATCTGGTCTGAGCTAGTATCACACCTCCAAAAATGAAAATATTTCAGATTTGCCTCATACCCATGTATGCATTTGGCTCACTCTTGACTATCACTAGGTCACATAACCTTTTCCTCAAATTGTTCTTTTAGACTCTACGGGATAAAACAGTGGCAAAAGTAAAAATAAATTGTAATGCTTTATACAAATTCTTCAATCTGGTGTTTTATTTCTTCAAAATATAGGTTTCAGAATTACACTAGCAATGCTAGCCGTCCAGGAACATTGTTAAACCTCTTTGGCAGCAAAAAAAGTATATTTGCATATGTTGACATGTTAAAGGCCTCATTTAAAAGTTAGTGTATTGAACCACCTGTCCGCAATTTCTTGGGAAAAAATAACAACATTTTTGTGCCCTCCAATTTAATTGGCCATATGACATTTTTAAAGGCACTTCATTTTCTTTCCCTTTGATAAGAAAATGTCCATGGAAGGGTAAGATAAACTTTTCAAGGTGAACAGAGAAAGCAGTGATATCAGAAGTAAATTTTATACACTGACAGAAAAGTTGGCAGTTCTTTACTGTTAGTAAAAAGTATATATGTCGTGTGAGTGTGTGCCAGACAGCATGCATATTTGTATGTGCCTGTGTGTATATTACAATTGTATTATAGATATAAAATATTATAATATGCATATGTGAAAATAATGACATAGAGTAAGATCTCTCAAGCTCAAAAAATCAGGTTGAAGTCTACCACTCTAATTACCACCATGTCTACCACTTAATTCTCCCTGTTGTCATGCTTAGTTTTTCACCCAATATGATTATGTGACAGACGTGGTGAAAATATACAACTTAAATATTAAGACTTTAATTTTCAGGGGTGTTGAAAATCCTGGCACATGTTGACTTGGTTGTGGATTCTCTGCACCAATGAAAATTAGGCCCACGATCTGTAAAAAATAGGAATAGCTAAGAGTTCAAAACACTGTAGACTAGTTCCAACTAAAATAAAGAAAGTTGGCTTGTTACAAACTAAGTACAACAAAAGCTACTTGGAAGTAGTATATTTTCATTATCTTGTATTTCTGAAATAGCTGTCTGACAACCCAGCCTCTCAGCAAGGATGGAGTGACAGATAAATAAACTTCTTGTTATTATATTCATCACATCGCTGGCTTTAAAGAGAACAGGTCACTGACACTTGAATCCAAGTGGAGTTCCATTTGTATTGTGGAGGGACCATACAAAAGGAGGCACCAGGCTAGTACAAAGTAAGCAACTTTCATAATCATAGAAATGTAATTTGCTTATGAGCTAAAATATCTCCCTTAACAACAAGGGAAATAAGGGCTCTTTTAGGGAGGAGTTTCACAACACAAACTTTTTGGAAACTAAAGAAAGTGTTATTGGAGTTGAACTGCACTAAGACAGGGAATTTGTTCATGCTCTCATTAAAATCAATGACAAAACTGCTCCAGCAAAGAAATAACAAAGTGATCTCGAAAACACCCTTGCTCTAGTTTGAGCCTGTGCTATGCTGTTTTTGATGTTAAACATCCACCTCTGGTTAACAGTCTGTGTTCAGCAGGAACTGTACACCTTGTAAATGAAGTAGACCAGTGTCTACAATCCTGTGTCTGTACCCTCTCCTTTCTCTGGCAGAAGAAAAATAACTCACTGATGTAGTGTAAAGCTTCCTATTGTACTTGGTCAGAAGTTGTGATAACGTTCAGAGGAGTCCTGGCAGAGGCAAACTTAAGCACCATAGCTTTAACTATACATTTTGCTTGATTTGGCTCAACTTTTGACATACTGTACCCCAAAGCTATATGTCAATGTAACGTGGTAAATGCCAATACATCAGCCAACATCTGCTGTTATGGCTAGGTAGATTTGCAGATAGTTAGAGGTTACAATGTGTGCAGCATCTGAATGTTTTACTTTGACATCATTCTATCTGGGCAGTGGATTTTTTTTTATTCTGTTAAATCCAGGATTCATTATTCCTAGTAATTTCTGTTAAAATTAAAATTTAACAACAGCAAATAGCTTAAAGACTGTGGATTCCTATGCAAGTTGAGTGTGAAGTGGCTATTTATCAATTCCCAACTATATACACATATTGTTTCAATTTTTCATAAGCCTCTATGTTGAGTTCTCCATATTAAAAGCCATGTATGTGTAAGCATAACTGAGAAAATATTTAAAGTTTTACTCTGATTCGTTACTCTTATATTGATGTATATGGAAATATTTAATAAAGACTTTTACATTTGATAGTGCTTTGTCAGAGCTATTAAACAATGGGACGTTCCTGGTTTTAATATTGGACTTCTGGGTGAACGTTATTCACACTGCTTCTCAGAATTTTCTACATTCTCACTTAATTAGTTCTAGAGAAATTAGGTGGCACAGTACAGAGGTGGTGGCCTCTGTCAGACACCACTGTGAAGGGATGTTGAGTCTATAGCACTTATTTATGAAGTTAAATTGTGTCTGTAAAAATAATCAAGCCATGTTTCATCTGTACAACGTGGCACCAAAATATAAATACACTTTTAGCATACTCTGTTAACCTGATCTGGGTCAGATCCTCAGCCAGTGTATTCTGATATACATCAGCTGATCTAATCTTCTATATTCAATAGATGTCCATAGACTTTTCTCTTCCCACAGTTAAAATGCTTACACTGAGTCCACAATGGTGTATAACCTGTTTCCCCCTGCATATTGTTTATGATCCTTCTTGGTAAATTAGCCTATTTGCTAGGATGAAACTGTCCTAGCTGGGAAAGATTATGTTTGGTTAGACAGGACAAGAGAAATGAAAACAGTTTGCTTTTGCATTTAATTCAGCTTGACGCACGATCTTGTTGTTTACACTCAGGTTATGATAGTTCTCCTTTATCCACTAGCACACACAGACATGTTGATAGATTGTGCATTTCTGCTTATTGATTGCAAGCCCAGGTCTCACTCCTTACCAAGGCTGAACAACACTGATGGCTGGATTTTCCTATAAAAGAGATTTATGTGCATGGTTTATTTGGACTTGCTTCCAGTCCTTCTTCTTGTGGAGCAAGATAAATATTTATTTCTCCATTGAGACGCATTATACTCTTGAAATATTTTCAAGCCCTTACCGTGGGAAAGGTGCTGAAAGGCCTTGGGCCAGGTTTTGCTTTAAACTGATCACTCTAAAATGATTCTATATTATCCAGGTTTATTGTTGTAGGGAATTCAAGATTTTAGACCAAACTAAAGTCAACACCAAATGAAAAGCACATTGCTATATATTCAAGTTTTATTAATGGCTTATTTGCATGGTCTAGTGGTTTCAGCACATAAATTGGCACCAGGATCATCTGAGTTCTAATCCCAGCTCTGAGAATACCTCATTCTGGGCGCTCTTTAAGGGATTTTGAGCTTGATTTTCAACTCAAAGTTGAGCTGAATTGAAGCTGTGGGTGCTCAGCACTTCTGAAAGTAGGCCCTTAACTAATCTTCACAATACACTTGTGAAAAAATTGAACTGGAGTTTGTAAAGTGCTTTCAAATGTAAAAGACCAGGGCCACTGGAAAATATAAAAGGCCTGATTTTTAAATATTTTAGGCATAAAGTTCCAGAGTGAACTGTGATAATTGTTCACACAAATTAGACTTTATTCTTTCTTTGCTTCAAATGAGAATAATTCCATCTACTATTACTTATCTCTTATATAAGGTTTATCATCCATAGAGCTCAAAGCACTTTACAAAGTTGGTAAAATATCAATATCTCCATTTTACAAATGCAGAAACTCAGATATAAGTGGGTGAAGTGACTTGCTCAAGGTCACACAGCAAGTCACCGGCAGAGTGGGAAATAAATACCAAGTGTCCCAGTTCCCATTCCAGTGCCCTCTCTATCGGACAATGTTGTCTCCCATCATCAATCCCAGTGTTTGCGCATATGGGTGCCTGAACATGGGCACTGAAATCCATGACCTCAGTAAATGGCCTGTTTCCCGAGCTGCTGAGCACCCACAGCTCCCAATGAAGTCATGTCCTTATGCTCAGTACTTTTGAAATCAGGCCTGTTTGTTAACGCTTATCACTGTTTGAGATGGGCCTTTAAGAGAAGCTCAGGCTCCATCTTTCATCTGCTCTGTTTTCAGCCCCATCATGTAGCTATAGTATACAGCAAGGACTGCTACAGAAGAGGGTGAAGGACTTGTCTGCGGTGCATTTATTGTATTTAACTTTTTGTTTCTCCCACAAGAGGAAACAATTTTGGCCCTCTAGCCAAATAAAAAAGAACCCACCAGACAGAGAGAAGGAGACTGCAATTAGTGGGGAAACTGAGGCAGGGCTGTGTTCAAAGGGTGGATGAGGTAAACTGCACCCTAAATATGGTTTTAGGTGCCTGTCTTTAGTCACTCAAGTTTAGAATAGTTCACACAGCAGATTTACAAAACAAAAATCTAAGGAAATTTCTAGCCAAAAATGTAGTTGAAAGAATCTTCTTTAAAAAAGTTACTAAAGAAATGTTTACATTGATTAAATAATTAAGTCCTGGAGAGACAGAGGGAAGAGACAGCGAGCAATACAGCGGTGCATAGACAATCCAGGAAGTTTTTGGAAAGCGTAGGGGACAATTTCCTGGCGCAAGTGCTAGAGGAGCCAACTAGGGGGGGTGCTTTTCTTGACCTGCTGCTCACAAACCGGGTAGAATTAGTGGGGGAAGCAAAAGTGGATGGGAATCTGGGAGGCAGTGACCATGAGTTGGTTGAGTTCAGGATCCTGACGCAGGGAAGAAAGGTAAGCAGCAGGATACGGACCCTGGACTTCAGGAAAGCAGACTTCGACTCCCTCAGGGAACGGATGGCCAGGATCCCCTGGGGGACTAACTTGAAGGGGAAAGGAGTCCAGGAGAGCTGGCTGTATTTCAAGGAATCCCTGTTGAGGTTACAGGGACAAACCATCCCGATGAGTCGAAAGAATAGTAAATATGGCAGGCGACCAACTTGGCTTAATGGTGAAATCCTAGCGGATCTTAAACATAAAAAAGAAGCTTACAAGAAGTGGAAGGTTGGACATATTACCAGGGAAGAGTATAAAAATATTGCTCGGGCATGTAGGAATGTTATCAGGAGGGCCAAATCGCACCTGGAGCTGCAGCTAGCCAGAGATGTCAAGAGTAACAAGAAGGGTTTTTTCAGGTATGTTGGCAACAAGAAGAAAGCCAAGGAATGTGTGGGCCCCTTACTGAATGAGGGAGGCAACCTAGTGACAGAGGATGTGGAAAAAGCTAATGTACTCAATGCTTTTTTTGCCTCTGTTTTCACTAACAAGGTCAGCTCCCAGACTGCTGCGCTGGGCATCACAAAATGCGGAAGAGATGGCCAGCCCTCTGTGGAGATAGAGGCGGTTAGGGACTATTTAGAAAAGCTGGACGTGCACAAGTCCATGGGGCCGGACGAGTTGCATCCGAGAGTGCTGAAGGAATTGGCGGCTGTGATTGCAGAGCCACTGGCCATTATCTTTGAAAACTCGTGGCGAACCGGGGAAGTCCCGGATGACTGGAAAAAGGCTAATGTAGTGCCAATCTTTAAAAAAGGGAAGAAGGAAGATCCTGGGAACTACAGGCCAGTCAGCCTCACCTCAGTCCCTGGAAAAATCATGGAGCAGGTCCTCAAAGAATCAATCCTGAAGCACTTGCATGAGAGGAAAGTGATCAGGAACAGCCAGCATGGATTCACCAAGGGAAGGTCATGCCTGACTAATCTAATCGCCTTTTATGATGAGATTACTGGTTCTGTGGATGAAGGGAAAGCAGTGGATGTATTGTTTCTTGACTTTAGCAAAGCTTTTGACACGGTCTCCCATAGTATTCTTGTCAGCAAGTTAAGGAAGTATGGGCTGGATGAATGCACTATAAGGTGGGTAGAAAGCTGGCTAAATTGTCGGGCTCAACGGGTAGTGATCAATGGCTCCATGTCTAGTTGGCAGCCGGTATCAAGTGGAGTGCCCCAGGGGTCGGTCCTGGGGCCGGTTTTATTCAATATCTTCATAAATGATCTGGAGGATGGTGTGGATTGCACTCTCAGCAAATTTGCGGATGATACTAAACTGGGAGGAGTGGTAGATATGCTGGAGGGGAGGGATAGGATACAGAAGGACCTAGACAAATTGGAGGATTGGGCCAAAAGGAATCTGATGAGGTTCAATAAGGATAAGTGCAGGGTCCTGCACTTAGGACGGAAGAACCCAATGCACAGCTACAGACTAGGGACCGAATGGCTAGGCAGCAGTTCTGCAGAAAAGGACCTAGGGGTGACAGTGGACAAGAAGCTGGATATGAGTCAGCAGTGTGCCCTTGTTGCCAAGAAGGCCAATGGCATTTTGGGATGTATAAGTAGGGGCATAGCGAGCAGATCGAGGGACGTGATCGTTCCCCTCTATTCGACATTGGTGAGGCCTCATCTGGAGTACTGTGTCCAGTTTTGGGCCCCACACTTCAAGAAGGATGTGGATAAATTGGAGAGAGTCCAGCGAAGGGCAACAAAAATGATTAGGGGACTGGAACACATGAGTTATGAGGAGAGGCTGAGGGAGCTGGGATTGTTTAGCCTGCAGAAGAGAAGAATGAGGGGGGATTTGATAGCTGCTTTCAACTACCTGAAAGGGGGTTCCAAAGAGGATGGCTCTAGACTGTTCTCAATGGTAGCAGATGACAGAACGAGGAGTAATGGTCTCAAGTTGCAGTGGGGGAGGTTTAGATTGGATATTAGGAAAAACTTTTTCACTAAGAGGGTGGTGAAACACTGGAATGCGTTACCTAGGGAGGTGGTAGAATCTCCTTCCTTAGAGGTTTTTAAGGTCAGGCTTGACAAAGCCCTGGCTGGGATGATTTAACTGGGAATTGGTCCTGCTTTGAGCAGGGGGTTGGACTAGATGACCTTCTGGGGTCCCTTCCAACCCTGATATTCTATGATTCTATGATTCTATGAAGTCTGCATGAGTGACTTTGTAGCCTGGTGTTAGGTCACTCACCCATGATGTGGGTGATGCAGGGTGTAGACTTCCTGCTCCAGTGACTATTTATCCAAAATGTAACAGCTTCAACTGCAGAGATTGAGGAAGCCCCCACATCAGTTTATTCCATAGCCCAATGGTTAGGGCATTAGAGGAGTGGCAGATCCCTGTTTAAATCCCTTCTCTTCATCCAGTGGAGCAGGGACTTGAACAGGGAAATCTCCCACATCCCAGGTGAGCACCCTAATCACTGGGCTAAAAGTTATAAGGAAGGGCCTCCCTACAAGCTGTTTTGTGTGATCTTTCTTGGCGGAGCTGCCCAATCTGGTATATGTGCTCTGAGCATGCCTCCCGGATCGGGTCCCATGTTTGAGTTAGATGGCTGAATGCCTACCTTTGCTGGTTTTGTGAATTGCTCTGGGGGGCATGGGCAGTGGGTGAAGCTTCCCCTTGGGGAGGCTAGCCCCTGACCTGCCTCTTCCCACTGAGGCCCCGCCCCCACTCGCTCCTCTCTGGGGCAGTGAGGGGGCTGAGAGTTCGGCCCCGGCTGAGGTCCAGCTCTCAGCCTTGGCTGGAGCGCCGAGCCTGATGCCCTTCCCTCGTTCTGCCCCTTCCCCTGCGGCCCCGCCCCATTCCACCCACAGCCCCGCCTCCATTCTGCCCCCAGTCTGCCTCTTCCTCCTGAGGCTCTGCTTCCTGTTCACTCCTCCTCCTGACACTGCCCCAAGACCAGGAAAGCTCTGTGCCCCAGGGTCATGGCAGGGAGCCCAAGCTTCTCCAACCCTAGGGCCAGGGCGGGGGAGATTTTTCAGGGGCTCCAAATCCACTACTTTCCCCTGCCCCCGGCAGTGCGAGGTTTGGGGAGGCTTAGCCTCCCTGGCCTCCATTACATGCCGTCTATGCTCTGGATCTTGGATGGGAGAGGCAACCAGTTGCCTAAGGGTGGCAGTAGTGCAAATGCCCAGAGGCAGAAGCATAGGTGCTGAATGAATTTAGGCATCTACAAGGTTCAGCGGGAGTTTTGTGAATTGCACTGGAGCCTGAAACTGAGATTTAGGTACGTAAATCTCTGTAGCGACATCGGGGAATGCTCCCTGTACAAAGTCCAGTTCTGGCTGATTACGATAGAAGAAGAAAAATCAAACATTCAACCCAATATGAGTGTTTGTATGTGTGAGGATCCATTAGAGAGAGAAACATTAACTAAAATGCATTTTATCAGACAACGGTACCAAGCAGGAAAAGATAATAAGGCTCCAAAGCATCTCAGTTTACACCAGCTGGATCCTAGCACTGAATCTCTCCTCTTGGCAAAGGCAGGGGGCCTATGGACTGGGTGCTGGGAGTCTCTTGTGTGGGAGCACTGCAGGCTCACTCAGTTGTGGGGGTGGAGGTGGGGGAAGCAGGATTCCTCCTGGGGGTGGGGTAGCGGTACAGGAAATCAGAATGGCAATGAGGGATGGTCCCAGGGCATCACCATTCTGTTGGAGAAGGCTGTAGGAAGTCAGAGCTGTGGGAGCAGGGATCTAGCCTGGTTCATGTGCATACTGTGGAATCCAAGATCCTACTGGAAAAGGCATAGGGTGCCAGGAGCAGGCTGGATGGGGGAGTTGCGATGGCTGTGGGTATCCAGGAGTCATCTGAAGTGGTGTTACAGGAAGGGAGCATCATGGGGAGTGTGCTAAGGAGCGATGTGACGTCCAGGGCCTGCTGATGCAGGGGAGCTGCAGTGCTGTTAGGGAGGCTGAAGAAAGGGAAGGGAAATTTTGGAGTGGAGTAACATGCACATTTCTTTAGGATGATGCAAATCAAACAGACATGGAACTTTCCAGCACAGTCTGAAGGAGGCATTTTAATTCTTTTAGTCAGATGACTAAGATGAGCATTCTAATCATTCCCTCTCTTACTTCCTTAGCTTTTGATTTCCTAATACTGTTCCTTGTCTGTCTGCACAGTGCACTGCCTAAATCTCAGCAAATGGGATAAAAGTGTCATGAGTCATTGTAAATCAGGACCAATATGTACCTCTGGGCACATATTTTAATGAATATTGTATTTTAATATTTAACATTTCACATCTATGCTCTGCTTTTATTAGCACAATGAGCCAAGCAAACTGAATCTTTAGTGCTACTTGTATGTGAAAATTAGCATATGATTGAGGCCTGTTTTATTTCTTAGGAATGTTAAGAAAAGCTTTGTTTCCTCTGGCAAAGGAATGGAGACTGTAAAATAAAAATCTTTATATTTAAAATTCAATCAAAGTTTCACCTCTGCTCCTGGCTTCCTGCCAACCTGATAAGGATTAAGATTTTGAGATATCATTTCTCTGAGTTTATTGGAAAGGAAGTCATGAAACATTCATGTGAGTACATTGCAGCTCCACACCCGATTAATCATAAAGCTGGTAAATAATTTGAAATCTTGGGGATAAGTAATTATTGAATAAGGAGTAAAAATGTATGAAAGTGAGAACTGTACATTTCACCTCCATGGTTCAGGTAAATTACAACTGTGATCATTAGTAATTGTTTGTTCAGTGATTTCAGGGGCAGTACTGAAAGAGAAGCAGAAACCCTGAGTACTTCAAGAGATTTAGATCTTTATAACATAGCAAAGCCAGAGAATGCAACAGACCAAAGACCAGAAAAAAGACCTTACGCTCAGATCTGATCAGCCCTATTTGAGCTTCTAACTTCCACTGAAATCAATGAGAGTTAGGTGCCTAAGCACCTTTGGGGATTTGGGTTTTAGATAAAACAAGTGGGGTTCTTAGGTGAACCTTCCAGGGGTGTGTGTTTGTGTGTGTGTGGTTTGCCCACTTCCCACTTCTGGACTTAGTCATTGGGTCTTATTAAAGACAGCTAAGGTGAGGTGTGAAGAACTGCATGCCCCATTGTCATGCTTCAGAATGGGTTTTAGTCCTACACCAAAACCTACTGATTGAAAGAAAAGATTAAGTGAAATAAAAAGACTAAGAAACACTCTGTGCACTTTGAATGAACAGAGTAAGAAGAGATGAGAAGAAAAGGGAAAGTTTATATACCCTCCCAAACAAAACTTCCAATAGCCAGGGAAGGGGGGAAAAAGCAGAAGGCTCCATGAAATCTATGAGGAACCTCACAACGAAGATCTAATTCACCTGGGAAGCACTTAGATACACAGTGACGGGCAATACAGAAAATCCTTACACAGACAGAGGTTTAATTTCTAAATGTTATTCTCTATAACCTTCAAGTTTTCTTTAGTTAAATACAGATATGCACTAAAATACATAGGGGCTCAATTCTGAACTGCATTATGCTCACATTCAGCACAGCAGGAAAAGATGGAGCTAAGCCATTTTTATGCTTCCCCTTATCCTCAGCCCACATAGTGGCCAAAATAGTCCTGACATGAGTTAGAGAAGCTTATGGTTTGCTGCAAATTGCACCACATCCCTGCCCAGGTTTTCACTATTGATGTTTTCTGCTCGGGCTGGCCCATAGAGTGCATACAGAAATTGGAGAATATGTTTTTGAATAAGATCTGGTCGCACTAGTACAGTTGGCATAGTATTGTCATTTAGAAGGGATGGTCTTTTTAACAACATTTTTATACCAGCGAATGCCCTGCTAAAGACACAGTTATTCTGGCAAAAAAAAACTGCTTTGGCTGCTATAGTTTGTCATATAGAAAACTGACATAAGGATACCAGCAATAGTACTTCATTGCTTGTATAATCTAAGTCTGCACCAGGAAGGTTTACTGGGACAACAATACAGGGATAGTTGTGCCAGCAAACATTTTCCTGTGTAGAAGAGGCCAGTGTAGCAAGTTCACTCTGCTGTTGGGAATACAGAATGACATGCTTCATCATTTCCCAATAACCATCAGTGCACTATTTGTTATTCATCAATAAATACCTGCCTGTTTAAGAGGCTTCCACTCAGAGAGTAGAAACAATTACATGTAACTTAGGGCACATCTACACTGACAAAGTTACAGCGCCGGCAGTTACAGCACCGCTTAGAGAGCGCAGAAGGAAAACTGCTGTTGTGTGTTCACACTGACAGCTGCCTGCTCAATAGCATGTTCACACTTGTGACACTTGCAGCGCTATTCGGAGCAATGCACTCTGGGCAGCTATCCCACCGAGCACCTCTTTCTGTTTTGCCACTAAGAATTGTGGGAAGGTGGAGGGGGTCGCAGGGCATCCTGGGTCCTGTCCCAATGCCCCGTGATGCATTGCTTCACATCCCAACAATCCCTGTGCTTCCGTCCGCATTTGGCGCCATCTTTCAACGGTTTGTGTACTGCGCGCCCTTCCTCTTTGGGCTGCAGGAATGGATCCCGAACTGCTGACCAGTGTGCTGCTCACTCTGACTAACATGTCATGAGTGGCAGTGGAGTTATTCCATAAACGACAAAGGCAAGAGGAGTGAGACATTGATCTCACCACACATACTAGCTATAACATGAGATTGCTCGGGAAACAAGCACTGGGTGGTAGGATCACATTGTGATGCATGTCTGGGATGACAAGCAGTAGCTGCAGAACTTTCGCATGAGGAAAGCCACATTCATGGGACTGTGTGATGTGCTCGCCCCAGCCCTGTGGCACAAGGACACAAGAATGAGAGCTGCCCTGTCGCTGGAGAAGCAGGTGGCAATTGCACTGTGGAAGCTGGCTACTCCAGACTGCTACTGACTGGTTGCTAACCAGTTCAGAGTGGGAAAGTCGACCGTTGGAGTCATGTTGATGGATGTGTGCAGGGCCATTAATTGCATCCTACTCTGAAAGACTGACTCTGGGCAACTTACGTCACATTGTGGGTGGCTTTGCACAAATGGGCTTCCCTAACTGCGGAGGGGCAATTGATGGCACACATGTTCCAATTCTGGCACCAGACCACCTAGCCACCGAGTACATTAATCTCAAGGGGTATTTCTCAATGGTTCTCCAGGCGCTGGTGGATCACCGTGGGCATTTCACAGACATTAACTCAGGCTGGTCTTGAAAGGTGCATGACGCATGAATCTTTCAGAACACTGGCCTGTTCAAGAAGCTGCAAGCAGGGACTTTTTTCCTGGACCAGAAGATCACTGTAGGGGAAGTAGAAATGCCCATTGTGATCCTGGGAGATCCTGCCTACCCCTTAATGCCATGGTTTATGAAGCCATACATGGGGCAATTTGATAGCAACAAGGAGCGGTTCAACAACAGGCTTAGCAAGTGCAGAATGACTTTTGAGTGTGCATTTGGCCATTTAAAAGCCCACTGGCGATGCCTGTTTGGGAACCTGGACCTGCCGATGACAATATTCCTATGCTTATAGCTGTGTGCTGTAAGCTCCATAATATTTGTGAAGGAAGAGTGAAAGCTTCACTCAGGGCTCGAACGCAGAGGCTCAGTGCCTGGAGGCTGAGTTTGAACAGCCAGAGACCAGGGCTATTAGAGGGGCACAGTGCAGGGCCATAAGGATCAGTGACGCCTTGAAGCAGCAATTTGAAGCTGAAAGCCACTAATATTTGTTGCTATGCTCAGGATTGCAGTGCTTGTAATGCTAGGAGGTGATTGGTGCACATGATGCAAGAAGGGGGCTTAACATAATTGTATGTTGCTTTGCAGTGCTCTTTTTGCTTTCACTTAATAGAATTAAGATTGCTTTCAAACCAACGCAATTCTTTTATTAAAAGACAACCAGAGGAGAGAGTCAAATGAAAAAATTCATCAGCAGGGAGGGGGATGAGGAAAGGGAAGGTCTCAAGATGAGGAGAGGTCCCGAGATGGCTACAGATTTGGGTATGTCCAGGGATCATACCCACCTTCTCCTTTGGAGTACAATTCAGCGGGTGTTGTACTTCAGTAGAGCCAAACTGCAGAGGGATGGGTGTTGAGTGCAGTAGGTAGTGGGAGTCCACAGTGCTGGACTGTGAGGAGGGAGAAGTGGAATGCTGCGGGTAGAGAGTGGAGCCAGGAGGTTGATAATAGTGTTTTGGCAGTGTGTGTGGGGGGCACATAGGAAAGAGTTTTGCGACAGTGGCTGTAGGGGAGGGTGGGCGTGGAGCTGCTCGGTTTGAAGAGCTAGTATTGTCTGGAACATGTCCACTTGGCGCTCCATAACGTTTAAGATCCGCTCCGTGGCTTCATTCTGGTGTGCCACATTCTCCTTTCGGTCCCTCTTCTCACTGTCCCGCAACTCCTTCAATTCCTGTTTCTCGGTGGCGGAGTGCATCATAACATCACTCAGAAAGTCCTCTTCGTTCTTCTTGGCCACTTTCTAATTCTGTGCAGCCATTCAGCTGATAACAAAGAGGGAGGCTGGGCTCCCAATGCCATCTCTGTGAAGTTTAAATGCAAACAATACTGCTTCTGTAAAATGTTGTAACACAGACAACACTGGTTCAGTGCTTTAAAACACAGCCAGTACTCACACACCTGTCACTAACTGGCTGACCCCAGGCAAGCACACATGAGCCACAAGACCCCCAAAATGGTGAGGGTAAATCACTCTTCCCACACCCTGCTGTACACTGGGCATGTGGCTCTTGGGGAGAGCCAGCATGGGGTGGGGGTGGGGGGAGGGGCACTGATAATCATTCCTGTCCCCACACTTTCCACAGGATGTGATCATTATGGAAGATATCTCGCTGCTGAGGGTGAACAGGGAATCAAGGGTGTGTCTTCTTCAAGCCTGCAGCTTCCGCCCTGGCCCCTATGCAGCTCACCTGTGTGCAGCAATCGTGTCTCCCCCCCCACCCCCCATAGCACAGTGGCGTGGGCAAGTTACCCTTAATGGGGCAAGAAACAAAGCAGCTCTGCCAAAGAACCTGCGGCAGCGGATTGCCCAGTATCTCCACGAGAGTTTCCTAGAGCTCTCTGAGGGAGATTCCCGTGAAGTGAGGGAGTCTACCAACAGCCTGTTCCGCTGCTCAGACTAGGCGTGAGGTGGGAGACAAGCCTGCTTCCTGCAACCCTCCTGCCCCCAACAACTCGCTTCAGCGATTCCCAAAATCAGATCCACTTACCAGGGGCCTCCTCTCCTGTTTGTGCTTCACCAAGATCTGACTGCTGTGACTAGCTAGGCTCCTCCAGGGTAGAAAAGAGCTCCTGACTGCATGCACCTCTGACCTCTGAGTCATCCTCTGCCTCTGGGTCCACCTCTCCCTCTTTGTCCAACATTTCCTCCTCCTGGCTTCGTCCACTCTTGACTGGCACGCCTTCGCAGTGAAGGTGGGGTATCGCGTTGAGCTCTTTGTGGAACAGGCAGCTCGTGGGCGCAGCACTGGAGAGGCAGTTTGCCTCCCGCACCTGGTGGTAGGCATTTCACAGCTCCTTCACTTTGACCCTACACTGCAATGTGTCCCGGTCATGGCCCCTTTCTGTCATGCATTGTGAAATCTGTCTGTAAGTATCATAATTCCTATGGCTGGAGCGCAGCTGGGACTGCACAGCCTCCTCCTCCCAAATGCTCATGAGGTCCAGCAGCTCCGCATTGCTCCAAGCGGGGGATCGCCTGGTGTGTGGAGCAGGCATGGCCACCTGGAAAGATGCTCTGAGACCACTGCACGCGTCACCGAGCAAACAGGAAGGGGACTTTCAAATTTGCAAAGGAATGTATGGGGTGGGGATGACGGTTGGTCACCTGAAGGCAGGCCAGTAGAGTTCAAACCGATGACCAGAGAGGTGAGAACAGGCATTGTGGGACACCACCTGGAGGCCAATCACAGCGCTGTAATGGCCACGGTGTCTACACTGGCATCGCAGCACTGTAGCCCTGGCACAGAAAGCTCTACGCCTCTTCTTGGGGTGTTTTTCTAGAGAGCTACAACTGCACAGTTTCTGCACACTAAGTGGCTTGGCAGTGTGTGCACCTCGGGAGTTACAGCGCAGAAAGCTGCTTTACTGTGCAGAAACTTTCCAGTGTAGACAAGATCTTAGGTGGCTAATCAGAGTAAACAGTTCACAAACTATTCACTGATGGAAGTTTGCTTGCATAAATTATTTGGCAGATACATACATGCAACAAATAGGTGGGTAGAAATCAGGTGTGGTTTGAGAACACCTCCCACACAGAAAAGCAGGTTAATTTGTCAAATACTATATTCACAATGAATAACTTGGCAGTTTTTAACCCAGAGCTGTAATCTTGAACACCAAGCTGGGTCTGTGAGTACAGGGAGTATTTTGCAAATCGGTTTACAATGCTGCCAACTAGGTAGTCTACTGTGCCAAAATTACCGATCCATTGAAGTCATTCCTCTACTATTGCCTTTCAGTGTCAGCACATCAGGGAATGATAAGAAAAGAAAAATGATGAGCTGGTCAATTGAGTGCCTGGTCTTTGGCAGGGCATTTGTAGGACACCTACAGGCAATGTCACCTCAGGCGAGGGCAGACTTATATTGGCCCATATACACTGGTTAAAGTAGATTGAAACAGGAGGGGGCCCCCACTGCATCAGCCATCAAGGAAGGGTGTGAAGGAATTTTGCTCCCCCTAAGCCAAAGAGAGGAGGGGAAACTTGCCTCTGCATTTAACCCCTGTACAGGCAATATATTTCTCCTCCCTTTGAACCGCTGCTTACAGGCATACACTTCTGTTACATATACTTTATATACAATGGCAGCCATTCTGCTAAAACACTTGGAAGCAAAATGATGTCTAAGAAAGCAAACATACCCCACAGTGGACAGAATGAAACCAACCCAACACTATCAGCAGTTAGACTGTTTGCATGCAAATGTTTTTTATCCCATGCTTAAAAAGAGACCACTGGATAAATCCTAGACCAATCAATATTTGGTTCCTAGGACATTTTAGAGTTTAACTCTCATATGCTGTCCACCCAGCTGAGCCCATCTGTAAAAAGTAGTGTAGAAGAAGCATTGGTGATGAAGAGAAGAAGCAGATCAAAGCTTGGATTCAGTGAGAAGGATTTCAGGGATCAAGAGTGGATGTGGGAAGATATGTTAGGGATTGGAGGAAACAGAGAGGGGCACAGAGGAGTGGATGGGAAAGGCAGGAGCCTTGTGAGGGGTTAGATGGAGTGTGAACCTTAGAGCTCAGTAAAGGTTCAGATAATCACCAAGACTTTTCTAGGCTTGTCTGAACCAGACCTGTAAGCTTTTGAAATCCCTCCCCGTCCCCGTCCCCCACCCCGCTTTGCTCTAGAATGCCTTGTCTCTCAGTCAATTCATCCGTAACATCAGATACAAGCAGGACACAGCTGAAAAATGCATGGCACAGTTGAGTTTAGCTGCATTGCCTAAATAAACTTTAAAGAGAGAAGGAAGTCCTAACTAGCTTCTTATGTCTCCTGCTGAGTGCAGTATAATCTGGCAGCATCTGTGCCTCTCCTCCCCAGAGGGATTAGCATTGTGTTTACATGTGCCTTTTCAGGTTAGGCAAGCTCCTAATATTACTAAAGTGTATGTGAGTTTTTGACAGCATTTCATAATAAAAGCTTTCCCTAATCAGCCTTTAGTGTGACATTTTAGGCTTTACCCAATTCTGTTTCCTTACATTATTTAAAATATAAATTATTCTAAATTAAGTTACAGTGCAGGAGGGCTGCTTTCAACTACAGTTTGTTCAATTGCAGACTGATTCAGGTGATTTCCCTCCACAGCCCCTCAACTCTACTCCACAAAAAGAAAACAGGGATGGACAGATGGTGCTATTTGTTTCAGAGAGGCATGGCACTATAAACATGAATGACTTTCCGTTAGTCCATGGAATGAATAAGAGAATAGGCATAGCTGGAGGGATGGGAAGTGGGCTGACACAACATTTCCCCTTAACCTGAAATTCTTCTTGAATCAGCTGGTTATTAAAATGTTCTTGTTGATTGCTGGTATATTAGGTTAGCCTCTAGAGGTCCCAATCATGGTTGAGGACCCATTGTGCTAGGCACTATGTAACCACATAGTAAGGCACGGGCCCTGCCCTGAATGGACCGAAATTAGGAGGGTATTCCATGCATAAGGAGGCACCACTGTTGTTGGATCAAACGTACACTACTGAGTAAAATAAAGCATAGCATGATACAACGAGGGGCTCAGTCAGTTTCACTATTGCGTATAACCACTAGAGAAGTTTCAGCATATTTTGTATAGTTTCCCTTCATGCCATATTCTTGGCTCCTTATGCTTAGAATGGCCTCCCTAAATTAGTCCATAGCACCTTTCAGCTCTCTCCACAAAACCCATTTATTACTTCCAAGACACCAACAAGAACCTTGCTAATGGATACTGTCGAGGGAGAGGGGCAACTTTGTATGTTTTATCACTCTCCTTTTCCCTTTGTCTTTTGCTTTGTTTCTTCAGGGAAGAGACTATGTCATCTTATGTTTATGGACAGCACCTAGCACTTGTGGGCACTACCCGACTTCACATAACTAATACCAATAACTGAAGTAGGTTATTTTTCATACACTATTTTTTATACATTAAGGTGGCTAATAAGCTCTGTCCCCTGGAAATATGCTGCATGCCCATGAAACACCAACAAGACTTCGGTCGGTGGTGGCTGGGATCAAACTTGGGACCCCTGGACCTTAATGCATGAGCTAAAAGCCAGCGCTGTAGCAGGCTCATCAATCTCTAGCTGGTCTAGGTGCCACTAGAGGGTGACAGGTTTCAGAGTAACAGCCGTGTTAGTCTGTATTCGCAAAAAGAAAAGGAGTACTTGTGGCACCTTAGAGACTAACCAATTTATTAGAGCATAAGCTTTCGTGAGCTACAGCTCACTTCATCAGATGCATCTGATGCATCTGATGAAGTGAGCTGTAGCTCACGAAAGCTTATGCTCTAATAAATTGGTTAGTCTCTAAGGTGCCACAAGTACTCCTTTTCTTTTAGAGGGTGACAGAGTGCCACACCAAGCAGGCATGGGTTCTCCTAGATGAGGAGCACATCCTGAGACTTCCCAGTTGGTATGCCAGACAAGTCCTCACTTGTAACACGGTCAAGTCCTCGTTCAGCAATAGCTGTGATCAAACCTGGGACCCTGGGAGCTTAATGCATGAGCTTAAAGATACATATATTTTAGCCAGGGCTTTAGCAAGCTCATCAATCGCTAGCTGGTGTAGTACCACTAGCGGGGGACGGAGTGCCACACCAAGAAGCATGGCTTATACCTGCACAGCATGGAACCCTCATCATCTACCAGATTCCTCCTGTTATTCAGAACACTTTAGAGAAAATGGGCATCATGACAGGGGGAATCAACTGGTATTTTTTCCTCCAGCCTTTCCCACTTTCTGTCAGTGTCCCACCTGACTTCTGCCTTCAGTCCTCTCCTCTTCTAACTGTATAATCTCTCCCCCGGCTTGAGCTCACACAGTTTCACACATGATCTATACACAAATGATTCCCCCATCTTCCTCTCAACACTCAGTGCAATCTTAAATGTCCAGATGCCTCCCAGACACCTCTTTCTGGATGGCCTGTCATCACCTCACACATCGCATGGCAAAAACCTTACTTAGCATCTCTCCTCCAAATCCTTCTGCTCTCCCTCTGTTCTCCACCATTGTGGAGAGCTCCATTCTCCTGTCCATTGCACAAGCTCACAATTCTGACATCAAAACTGGCTCATCTTCCCACCCAGGGGTGCTGGAACAATTTGTGTAGTGGGGGTGCTGAGAGCCACTGAACCAAATAGTAAACTCTGTATATGATAGAAACCACTTCAAACCAGGAGGTGAGGCAGCACCCCCTGCACCTCTAGTTCCAGCACCTATGTCCTAGGCCCATCCAGGCTCTCACTAAATGATTTTTGTGTGTGTTGAGTTCTTGTTATGCATCTGTACAAATACATGGCTGCCAATCTGGTAGCCATTCTCATTTTCCTGTGCTTTCAGATGCTTCTCAGTAGGCCCATTCCTGAGATAGTGAGCAACTGAACCCACCACAGAAATCACTTTAATGTTCCTTACTCCTTTTTCCTGCTTAGGTCTTTTGAGCAAGAGTAACGTTTTAAGGCCCACATTCAAATGTGTCTGTAACTTTTGTTGACTCAGATCTTGGCCTGAATTCCAGAGGTGCTGAGTGTTCAACTCCAGTTTCACTCAGCAGGAGCTGCTGGTGATCTCTGCTTCTGAAAAGCAGCTGTTAAGTATCTCAGAATGCATACCCCAAAATGGAGGCCCCCAAAACTAGTGAACTCTTGAAAAAAAAAAAAACTGTCCCTCACCATTTTGCTCATTCCCCATTTCACCAAGAGGTTACCAGCCCCATAACAATCAAGACTGAATAACACCAATACAGAAAAGTGAAATATCAGAAAAGTGAAATATCAGAAAAATCCTCAGCTGCCACATTCAGTAAACTGTGCTGTCATTTAAATAAATACAACATAGAAAACCTTGAACTAAAAAGTTCCTTATTGCAATTGGCATAGTTTTTGTTTTAAATGGCATCGCTTATCAAGATCTTATTTTGGCTGGGCATGGTAGGTATAACTTTACCTCTCCAGCATGGAAATCAGCACTTCAGTTTATCAGTGCTCTAAGGAATACATGTCCTGATAAACTCAACCTACTCAAAATGGCAATATTAGCAGCAATGATGACTCCTCAGATAGAACAGGCCACACTCCTCTGCAGTTCTAAATGAAGTAACACCCGAAATTCATTCCATGCTTGGACACCCCTCCCATCCCTGCAATGGAACCACACTTCCCACGGGTCTACTGCAGGCAGTAAAAGGTCTAGTGACCAATCTAAGGCTAGAAAGGCTGGAATACATTCCCTTTTCATGACAGCTGCAGGTCGCCTGCAGAATCTGGATTAAATTTCACATTAAAAATGCAGGTTTAGATGTTTCTAAATTTGTTGCCCACTGCAGCACAGCGGTGGCTACTGAATCTGTTGATTCAAAGGATGTGATATAGCCATAGCTCTTTCCGCAGACTCTTGGTTAGGAGACAGAATCTTCATCAAATATTAATAGGGCTCTACCAAATTCATGGGCCTTTGGTTAATTTCGTGGCCATAAGATTTTAAAAATCATAAATTTCATTATTTCAGATATTTAAATCTGAAAATTCATGGTTATGTAACTTTAGGGGTCCTGACCCAAAATGGGGTTGTGGTCGGGGGGGGTCGGGTCACAAGGTTATTATAGGGAGGTTTGCAGTATTTCCACCCTTACTTCTGCGCTGTTGCTGGCAGTGGCGCTGCCTTCAGAGCTGGGTTCCTAGTCAGCAGTCACCACCTCCAGCAACCCATCTCCAAAGGCAGCCAGAAGTCAGGAGGGCATGGTAGGGTACTGCCATCCTGACTTCTGCGCTGCTGCCTGCAGAGCTGGGCCCTCGGTCAGCAGCCGCCACGCTCCAGCCGCCCCGCTCTGAGGGCAGCAGCACATGAGTAAGGGTGGCCTGGTATGGTATTGCCAACCTTACTTCAGCGCTGCTCCTGGTAGGGCGCTGCCTTCAGAGCTGGGCACCTGGCCAGGAGCTGCCGCTCTCTGGACACCCATCCTTAGAGGTTTCTAAGGCCCAGCTTGACAAAGCCTTGGCTGGGATGATTTAGTTGGGGATTGGTCCTGCTTTGACCAGGGGATTGGACTAGATGACCTCCTGAGGTCTCTTCCAACCCTAATAGTCTAGGATTCTATGAAGGCAGCACAGACGTAAGGGTGGCAATACTGCAACCCTTTTGGGGGAGGGATGGCTCAGTGGTTTGAGCTTTGGCCTGCTAAACCCAGGGTTGTAAATTCAATCCTTGAGGGGGCCATTTAGGGATATGGGGCAAAAATTGGGGATTGGTCCTGCTTTGAGCAGGGGGTTGGACTAGATGACCTCCTGAGGTCCCTTCCAACCCTGATATTCTATGATGAACCCCCCTACAATAACCTTATGACCCCCCTGCATTCCCTTTTTTGGTCCAGACCCCAGTTTGAGAAGCGATGGTCCTCCCATAAAATCTGTATAGTATAGAATAAAATTACACAAAAGACCAGATTTCACAGGGGAGACCAGATTTCCTGGTCCATGAGCATTTCACAGCTATGAATTTGATCGGGCCCTAAATATTAATGGAGATAAGTACAGCTTGTATGCAGTATGGTTGTAGCTATGTCCAACCCAGGATGTTAGAGATACAAGCCGGGGGCAGGGGGGGGGAGGGGAAGGGGAAGGAAGAGGTAATATCTTTTTTTGGATCAACTTCTGCTGGTGAGAGAGACAAGATTTCGAGTTTACACAGAGCTCTCCTGAAGAATCGTCTGAAGAAAATTCTTTCCATGTGTGATTGAGATCTGCTAAGTCGAAGGTGCGAGCCCACTGGAGCTGCATCTCTTCCATCTTGGGACTAGCAAACTCAGAAGAGTTCATGTTTTGGTCACATACCAGTACATCATGTTCTTCCACCTTGATACTAGCTCAGGAGAGGCCAATTCAGGTGAAATGGTTTTTCCAGCCTTTGGGTAAAATAGCTGATATGCAGCAGCTTCCTCACATGTGAATCCTTTAAGGCTCTCCTTAAAGGATTCACATGTGGATATATGTACTTTCATCTATATACTACACCTGCAAATGGAACGATCCCAAGGCAAATATTCACACTCAACATTGTATGGATTTGGGACAAGGAGGAGGATTTAAATTCCATTTAATAAATGGCAGTTTGCTATAGGTATAATCTGGTTCTTCTGTGTTTCATTCTTCATGGGAAGAAGGTTTCATGGGAACCTTCACTAATCCCCTCAGAACCGCACTGGGAAATCATAGAAAAAGACAAGTAGTTCCTTTCAGCCTGACTGAACTCAGAAAGACAGATGCAAATGCATTTGACATCAACCTTTGAAGTAGCACTCCCAGGATGGAAGTCTGAAGCACAATAGGAGACAGCAGAATGGCAACTGTTGTATGTAAAATGTGCTAAAGTGATGGTGGTGTATACAGGGCACATCTGCACAATCGCTGGAAGCGTAATTGCCAATGCAGGTAGACATATATGTGCTAGCTTTAACTGAGGTAGTGCACTAAAAATAGCAGTGTAGCCACAGCAGCATGGGCGACTACCTGAATACTCACCCAGCATCTCAATTGGGATTGTCCGCAGGCAGCTAGGTGGGTGCTTTACAGCATTTAGAGGGAATATCGAAAAACCTGATAGTAAAGCTAAAGGCACATCACACACTGACTTATTGGTTGAGCCATGCCACCCACTGGTGGGAATATGTCATATAATACAATGCAGCAGTTCCTCCCCCATTCTCTTGGAACCACATTCCTTGGACACAAGTCCTAACCTCTCCTCTATGGCCAGGAAGGGCCTTACCTACAGCAGAACTACTGTGGTTCGACTACATTTGAGAAACAGAATTTGGGCACCTCCATATGACTCCCTCTGTGGGGCAAAAGGTTGGAGATGGGCTGGTTCATTTGTTTGGGGCGGAGGGTTATAGCAGAAACAGTAATTAGGCCACATTAGCATCCAGAGAGCACTTCTGCTGCCGCTGCTCCTCCACAGGCTGGAGGGAGGGTTTCCAGCCCCTTCCTTACTGCAGTGAACCCGTCACCTTAGCCTGGCCAGTTGGGCTTAGTGCAGGAACTAGGGAAGGATTTAGGCCTTAGGGGCAGGAAACATCTTTCTGAAGAGCCAAGGCTACAAACCAGCTGATCTCTGGCCTTTTTGTCAATATTTGCTGCAGAAGTTCCTAACATGAGATGTCTTTTTTTCCCCTATTGGTCTTGGCGGAACCAATAATTTTCTCTTTTTGGGTCCAGTTCTCCAACCTTCATTCCGCAAGATAAAATCTGGCCCTTTGCTAGCTGTCATTGAGTCCCCATCACAGACAGTTTCTGTTTGGGTAGGACAGTTTCTGTCCTGGAGCAGGCTCAGTCACTGTGGCCTGCTCAATTAAGGAGAATCCCTGGACAATATGGGCCCTACATAACAATGTTTCCTTTTGGAAGCTTTTCACTATGAATATTGGATAATAAGAATGTCTGACAAACTGTCAGCAACATCAGGGCTTTCTCCTGGCACATACTGAGCAGTACGCTGGAATCTCATTAGTGAAATGAAACAACTAGTTGAATTGCCCTGTTTACAGTATGGGTTTAGAAAGTCTCACTGAAGATGATGTTTATGAATAGGTGAGTGGCATTAACAGATTTATTATGAATTTATCAGGTTTTTTGGTATCAATTGTTTAACTTGTATAATCAGAGTCAATTTATTCTGCATCTGTGTTAGGTGTGTGTTCATCTTCTCTTTCCTTTATAGGGAGGGGAGCGTGGTTTAGTGAATAAATCAATAGTCTATTATACAGAAGAACTGGGTTCTAGCTTTACCTCTGCTTCGGTATGACATCAGTATGTCACTTTGCCTTTTTCCCATCTCTTGTCTGCTTAGATCCTAAGCTTTACAGGGTAGGGACTGTGTTTCACTATGTACAATGCCCAGCACTATGGGATCCTGATTTTGGCTGAGGCATTACATCATAACCTAATACAAATGATAATAGCTTCTGAATGTTTTTATTCAGTACATCTAACCACCCTTTACTCTCCTTCCATGAACTTATTCTGAAGGCTGATTTTTCTCCCGTTATCTTGTTCATTATCTCTAGCTTGATGGTTCTGTTATTAATATTAAACTTGTACAGCAACCCAAATTGTGCAAGTATTTTACAAACCTGAAAGAAGATGAGTTCCTGCCTGAAAGACTTTACCATCTTGGGACTCAGCCTGCAAACATGTAAGCATGTGTATAACTTTACTTATGTAAAAAGAAAAGGAGTACTTATGGCGCCTTAGAGACTAACAAATTTATTTGAGCATAAGCTTTCGTGAGCTACAGCTCACTTCATCGGATGCGTGCAGTGGAAAATACAGTGGGGAGATTTATATACACAGAGAACATGAAACAATGGGTGTTACCATACACACTGTAACGGGAGTGATCAGGTAAGGTGAGCTTTTACCAGCAGGAGAGCGGGGGCTGGGGAGGGGGGGACAAGGGGCATGCCTCCAGCTTTCATCCAAACCACACCGCACGATCCATTGTCTACAGCCAAGCTCTATGATACAACCACATTTGCTCCAACCCCTCAGACAGAGACAAACACCTACAAGATCTCTATCAAGCATTCTTACAACTACAATACCCACCTGCTGAAGTGAAGAAACAGATTGACAGAGCCAGAAGAGTACCCAGAAGTCACCTACTACAGGACAGGCCCAACAAAGAAAATAACAGAATGCCACTAGCCATCACCTTTAGCCCCCAACTGAAACCTCTCCAACGCATCATCAAGGACCTACAACCTATCCTGAAGGATGACCCATCACTCTCACAGATCTTTGGAGACAGGCCAGTCCTTGCTTACAGACAGCCCCCCAACCTGAAGCAAAAAACTCACAAGCAACCATACACCACACAACAAAACCACTAACCCAGGAACCAGGTTTCAGAGTAACAGCCGTGTTAGTCTGTATTTGCAAAAAGAAAAGGAGTACTTGTGGCACCTTAGAGACTAACCAATTTATTTGAACCTATCCTTGCAACAAAGCCCGTTGTCAACTGTGTCCACATATCTATTCAGGGGACACCATCATAGGGCCTAATCACATCAGCCACACTATCAGAGGCTCGTTCACCTGCACATCTACCAATGTGATGTATGCCATCATGTGCCAGCAATGCTCCTCTGCCACGTACATTGGTCAAACTGGACAGTCTCTACGTAAAAGAATAAGTGGACACAAATCAGACGTCAAGAATTATAACATTCAAAAACCAATTGGAGAACACTTCAATCTCTCTGGTCACGCGATTACAGACCTAAAAGTGGCAATACTTCAACAAAAAAACTTCAAAAACAGACTCCAATGAGAGTCTGCTGAATTGGAATTAATTTGCAAACTGGATACAATTAACTTAGACTTGAATAGAGACTGGGAGTGGATGGGTCATTACACAAAGTAAAACTATTTCCCCATGTTTATCCCCCCCTTGCCCTTTTTGTCCGCTCTGCTGTATCGTCCATAGAGTTTATTTTATTCATTGTGTTGTTTTCTTTCTGTTTAAGTGTTTGCAGACAAAGGTACCATAATTCCCTAGAAATCCATTCTCTTTGGCATCAAGGTAAAACTGTGAAATTTTTATTATGAATTATGATGGGACTAACATGGAGTAAAATACTACTCATAATGAGTAGGGGGCTCACAATGTGGCCCTTAATGCTTAGTTGCACTCATTTGGGTTTTGATTTTTTTCTCTGTGTAGGGCCTGGTCCTTTGTTATTATCCTGTGGCTCTACGGTTTTTGAAAACTAACAATTTGCATCAATAGTCACTTTGGAGGCTTCATTTCTTTTAAGTACCATTCAGCCTGCAGGCAGTTTATGTTCCTTGTTGATTCGCTCCTCTTTAAGACACTCTGCTTTGGCAAATTACTCCACTTACAATATTCTTCCCTGGATTTTCTTTTCTGCTAATGTTCAGATACTCAAAGTATGCCACAGGGTAACCCCACTCTATGTAAACTTTCAGTGTGCAATAAGGTAAATTATTAGGGTGAGTAGTGGGTGTCTGCATTGAGAGAGATAGAGATTCTGCAGTTTGTATAATTTACATCAGGTTCTGACGAGGCCTTGATGCTATCTTACAGCCCTTTTATCTAGATCACTGACGGGAAGATGCTTTCTCTAAGTTCTGTTTTTCTTGACCAGGCTGACTCCACACAAAAAGACATATTGGGCTAGATCAACAACTGGTGTAAATAGCTGCAGCTCCCTTGAATTTATGCCAGCCAAGGCTCTGGCCTGAAGATTTAGGAACTATAACTATGTAACCATGCAAGGCTCTTTCATGCACCATTTAGATAATTTAAACATTAGCTTCTTCCATTTGAGGAATTCTACTTCTGCATTCAGAAAAGGAACATTACTACATTTGGGATTGTATCATTATCTACTTATTAGTATTTCAACATCACCCAAAAGAGTGCCTCATGCTACAGATAAAACACAGGAGCCCTGCCCTGGGGAGGTTCCAAATAAATCTCCGAAATGATGCAATACGGAGGGGAAGAAGATTGTATGGAGGTCAAACAGGAGCAACATCAGTGACATGGTGTGGTTACTCAGCAAAGGTTAGTCTGTAGCATGATGGCACAGAGGGGATTTTTTTTAAAATAGGAGATAAACCAAGAGAATGAATAATAAATAAGTAGAAGACTTAATCAGCTGGTTTCTTATGAGCATCATTTTGAGTTCCTATCTCAGTACCGTACAGAGAGGTTTGTAAATATCGTTTGAAAACCACAAACTGACACCCCACCCCCTCTCCTGGCATTCCAGGGTACATTTCTCCTGAAGACAAATATCAGTTTAGCCTGCACTAATGACAGTCTTACACTGTAACTACACCTAGTGGTTTGTCTAGAAAACTGCCACTTCCCTCTGCTTTTACATGAGGGGAAGCTGGAGCACTGGTTATTATAGAATGTTAACAAACACCTCAAACTACATTGTAATGGATCTAGAAAGGCGTAATTTTCTCATTTACATATCCATTAAGCAACACCTGCAATAATGAGCTGAGTCAGACAATTCTGCATCAGCTATCCCTATATAAAATCTGTACACCAACCACTAAAGGACCTATGCATGTAGAATAATATTGCAGCAGATACCTGAGTGTTTACTTTTTTATTATAATGCTGATAAAATATATGTATAAATTCTTCTGTAGAAGAAGTATCTGTGTACTTGTTCAGAACAAGTGTACTGTGTATCTTGAGTAGAACAAGTATCTGTGGTATTATCTGTATTTTAAAATCACAACTAAAACCCATACAGCTACAGGACTTGTATATTTAACATGCATATTTACCTCTGTTGTTGTCCGTAAGTATCTCTAACACAAATAAAATGTGTAAAACAAAACAAATGAGGAATATTGCAGATACTCATTAATCTCAATTACTAAAGAAATAACATGGTCTAGTAAATCAGCTGCTAGCCTGGACTTTAAAAGACCTGGACTTTAGTCTTACTGCTACTACTGCCCGATTGTAACCTTAGGCAAATCACTACATGCTTATTTCTCATGTGTGTCTGTCTATATTGTGAGCTCTACAGGGCATGGAGTGTCTCTTACTGTATGTTTGTATAGTGCTGAGCACAATGGTGGTCTTTAAATGCTACTGTAGTATAAATAATAATGCTATTCCTCAAGATTAATATCCTGCACAAACAAATATAGTTTACATATGTCATTATCTGTATAGCTGATAGCTATATGAATGCAACAATGTTCTCTATTCTATTCCCCCTTCCGTGCACTCTGCCCTTTGCTTAAGTGTTCCATATTCCGGTTAGGCTACACACCTGCAGTTGGTTTAACTTCAGCACTCTCTCCATTATTTGCAAACTCATAAATTTAACGGCAGTCATAATCATAGTCTAAGCCAGTGGTTTTGAAACTATGTGCTATTGCCCAGAGGTGGTCCATGGAGCATTTCCAGATGGTCCCTGGAGCAGCTTCCATTACAATTATGAATACTGTATAATTGTAACAAGTAGTGGTTTGGCCATCATAGGGCATTATAACTGTGCATGTGTCAAATTTCAATCAGAGCTCCCTTGGATATTTGCAAGAACTCCAAGTGTATGCCTTTGCCTGTTTGAAATGCAGCATAGATTCTGAAGGCTGTTAAAACATTCTCTTTGTCAGGTGTATCTTCAACTATATATGATCAAACTTTTTGAAAACATCAAAGTTGAAGGAATTCCAAACAGGCAGCAAGAGAAAACCAAGTGGCAAAGTCACCTGTATGATATTGCCAACCTCAAGCATTCAAAAATAATGTCAGGCCTCCAAAAATCATGACAGCTTTACAATCATGAGATTTAAAAACACAATTACATTGTTGTTCTTCAGGGTACACTCGAGTTATGTTTTCAAGATTTTCTTTACAACCATTTCAGCTAGAAACTTTTAAAAAGTGAAAACTGAGATTATCTCATTCACATGACTCCAGGAGCTGGGGCTTTTAAAATCCATTAAAATATTGCAAAACTTATGAAAGAATTTCAAGAGTTTGCAATACTGCCTATAAATTTGGGGGCTGTGGGCAACAAAGGAAGTTTTAGTACTAGAGCTGTTTGGAAAACAGAGTTTCCATTCCATGGAAAATTCAGCATTTTTTTTTTTTTTGAAATGTCAATTTCTGAGCAGTGAAAGTGATTAAGCATTGGAAGTTTACACTAGGGAGGTGGTGGATTTACCATCACTTTGAGTCTTTAAGAAAAGATTTTTCTGAGATATGCTTTAATCCGGCTTTGGGGTGGGGGTAGGGCTGCATGGTTGTGGTGGGCCCATTTTACAGTCTGTGAATCTACGCATTCCCCTGTTCATCCCCTTACTTCACAGGCATTGGGGCAGAACAGGATTACCCAACACATTGCATCTCCCTGGCTACAGAGCATGAGCTGCCATGCCCAGTCTTTTCAAGAAGGCCTATGTCTTTAAACAGAGATTATCAAACAAACAGAAAATATTCTTAACTCAGTCCTTGGCCCCAGGGTGACCCCTCTCCGGGATCGCTGGCACTCCAGCTCCTGGCAGCCTCCCAGCCTCTGTCAGCTCTGCTCCCCTCCTGGAGCTACAGACACAGGGTTGCTTCCCTGAGCCCTTGCTCCAGAGACCCACCACAGGGGTTAGCTCCACTCCACTGTGGCTTTTCCTCCCCAGGACTCAGCCCTTCCTCCCCTCAGCAGCCTACAAACAGCCCTTTTACAGGCCCAGGTGTAGTCCAGCCCTCTCTAATTAGCTGGATTGGGCTCACCTGCTCCAGTTCAGGGGAGCTGGGCTTAGTCTATCCACAGGGAGTAGGTACCTTGTGACACTGTATTTGATAATGACTATAATTAGGGCTGCAGGTTTGTCACAGTGGGGGAAACGTCATGGATACTGTGATTTTCCCATTTGTCCATGACTTGGTTTTGTATCCGTGATTTTTATAAACTCACCCTGCAGCAGCGGCTCCTGTGGTTGCTGTCTCATGGACCTGGGCCCAGTTCCCTGTTCTGGGCATTCTGACCTAGCTCATGGTTTGCAGAGCCACTCAGATTTGGTCTGGCCGCCCTTCCATCACGACGGGGTCAGCCAGGCCAAATCTGAGTGGGGGGTTTTCCAATCTGGCACACGGGGTCACAGCCCCACTCAAGTTTGGCCTTCATCATCATGACAGTGGCATGAATGGGCAAAATTTGAGTGGCGCTGAGACCCAATTGCCAGGTTGTAATTCCTGATGTGTGGATCCAGGCCCCGCTCTGCAGGACAGGCACTGCAAGAGCTGTCGCTGTGGAGTGAGTGCTGGGCATGCTTGCTCTCCAGCCCATTCTCCCCTGAGGCCCTCCTCCTCATTTGTCACAGAATGTTTTTTTATCAAAATGCATGAAACCAGTGACTTTTACTAAATTTGCTATGACTGCTCCATGATTTATGATAATCAAATGCCATGACAAATCTGCAGTCCTATTTATAATCTAATCTCATATTTATCTGAAGCATGAGAGATCTTCCACAGCTAGAGATGGGATACCAGTTGGGCTGGACCAGTGCTCTGAGGTAGCACAGACAATCTTCTTCCTTAGATGCTTATCCGGTGTGTTCTGCTCATGTGCTCAGAGACTATGATATCACTGCATTTGGGGTCAGGAAGAAATTTTCTGCCAGGTCAGATTGTCAAGGATTTTGAGGTAGAGGTGAGGAGGAGATGGGTTGCTTTTCTTTGTAGCATGGTGCACGGTTTAACTCCTAGGATCATCTGGTGATATCATACCTAGTCAATTCCCTGCCTCAGTCATTGGTGGTGCTTCAGTCTCTCCTGTTCTCTGCCTCTGGCATACAACAATTTAGTCTCCTGAGGACTCAAATGTTTTGGTTTAACTGAAGTTGTTGGGCTCAACATCGGGGTGAGTCAGTGGAATTTAATGGCTTGTGAGATACAGTACAGGAAGATCATTTAGTCTGACCTCTGGCCTTAAATTCTATAAAAATAATGTTTTAATATTATATAAAAGTCTAAATGAAATTAATTGAATTGAAATAATAAAGTCAAAATGAAACATTTTACCTTATTGAAGAGAAACATTTTGACACTTCAAAACAAAATGAGAAAAATCAAAACAATTTGTTTTGACTTTTTCCCCACTGAAAATTTCTTGAAATTGACAACACATTTTAATTCAGACAAAATTGCATTTTCCAATGGAAAACTGTTTCACTGAAACATTTTAAACCAGCTGAATTCACTACCAATAAATGGAAATGGACTAGAAGACCTCCTGAGATTTCTTCCAACCCTAATCTATGATTATATGAAAGGCCTACATCTATGGTGAGAATCAAACTGCACAGATGCAAATAGATAAAGTAGCTCTGACACAAAATGAAGGGATGAACTTCAACAGCTCTTAGTTTATTTTTGTCTTGTCTCCTTTTCTGTGTAGTACTCTTTCATATAAGCAGGCACTATAATTGCAGCAGGGTAGATGTGGTAGAAGGGGAGGTGTTTATTGAAACAGAACTGTAGGGCTGGAAGACCCCTTGAGAGGTCATCTAGACCTTCTTCCTGAACTGATGCCAGGACCAAGTATACCTAGACCATCCCTGACAAGTGTTTGTCTAACTTGTTCTTAAACCACCAATGATGGGGATTCCAGAACTTCCCTAGGTCATATGTTCCAGTGTTCAACCATCTTTATAGTTAAAGTTTTTACTAACATTTAACCTGAATCTCCCTTGCTGCAAACTAAGCTGATTATTTCTTGTCTTTCCCTTGGAGGACATGAAGAACAATTGATCACCTTCCTCTTTAATAAAGTTTTATGTATTTGAATACGTATGTTGCCCTTCAGCCTTCTCTTTTATTCATCTCTGAAGAGATAAAATAATGAATAATAATTAATAAGTATAATAATATCATTAATAATTAATATGATCTCAACATGATCTCATTTTTACCTGTATGTCCTTGCTAGGAAATCCCCTCAGTTTTCCAATAGGGGACAAACATTCTAATTTCATCTGTTTAAAAGAAACTTAATCAGGAGACCACACAGATCCTTCTTCAAATGCAGCCATAAGGGCACAGTCTCCCTAGCCCAATATTTTAAGATTAAAATGTTTGTAATAAACATCTTCATGTCTAACATTATTTTTCAAAAATGCCTTCTCATTTCTGTAATTGGCTCTTTCAGCTGCCTTTTGTTGTTGTTACTTAGATTTATTTAGACAATTTGCCTGCTGAAATGATTTATCTTGACTGCTAAAAACTT
The DNA here is from genome assembly GCF_965140295.1 of Lepidochelys olivacea. Taxonomy (NCBI): domain Eukaryota; kingdom Metazoa; phylum Chordata; order Testudines; family Cheloniidae; genus Lepidochelys; species Lepidochelys olivacea. The sequence goes on along the minus strand of NC_140413.1, from coordinate 39,447,357 downwards.
CCACCTATACAATACCTTCCTACTGGCAAGGACTGCTGGTTTCCATGCTATCTAGATGCTTTCAATCTAATTTCAGACCAACATATTGAGCTAATAAGATTTTTTGGACAGAAGCAACCACTTCACCCATCATCCTCCTAGAAGCTAAATCATGACCGTCTCAAAACTCTGAACACAGCATCAGGTTTTATCAATGTGTGTGTGACATAAGAGCTGGCATTATTTGGAAGCACAGTCTAACACCATTATTAAAATAGATAAACACTTGGAAAAAGAGCGAGAACCCGTCTACAAAGTACCAGAATATGTATGCTTCATCTAGTTCCCATTTGACTCTGATAAATAAATATATTAATTTTGCATATTTGTTAAACTTTTTGGAGCATAGCAATATGTCTGTAAAATCTACATGCTACTGATAATGTCAGATCCTTCTTGCCTCAGTTCATGTTTGAAAAAGCGCCCAACCCTGTACATGGCTTTGAGGCATAACAGCCAACAAAGATGAGTCAAGCTTTAAACCAGTTCTTGCACTGGGAAAGTATTCCTTCAGGCCAGACAGTCAGTCTGTACTTATTTACTCTGTTCAGTTAGGTTTATGACCTGAAGATGTATAACTGAGGATGTCTTTAATCAACAATGACTAACAAAGTGCTTCCTCAAATAAAATTCTATAATCTCTGACCAAACAGGTACATAAAAAAATCACTGCTATACATTTACTGCCATACTAGAAATTCTCCTTAAAGTACATGTACATTTTGGAGGGAGATAGTTGATAAAGCAGGTAACATACATTCTCTTATGGCAGGCCTTTTGTTTAATAAGTCATGTTGGCTTGTTGTAACTGGAAGTAATTCTAGTTCCATTCGAGAGAAAAGAGATTAGTATGGAAATAAAACTTACATCTCCAATAACACAGAGAATATAATCACTCTAGGGGAAGATACAGATAATGGGTCAGACTCTGATCTCATTGGCTTCAACACACAATTACTCTGTATTTACACTAGTGTAAATGAGATCAGAATCTGGCCCCACATTACCTCATCATACCATACTCATGATGTGATTCTGTTGCATATATGTTTGTCAATATTTTCATGAGAAATGCCTATTTTCATTTTATATAAGAATCTGAATCTGAGTAGCTTTAATTAAAAGTTCACCCTTCAGCTATGACACCTTGGCATGGGACTCTATGGTAACCAGAGTCACTGTCAATATAGGAGCCCTCCAAGGAATACCTAGGTCCTCTTGGGTGATTCACTAGGTAGCACTCTTCCCTCTAAGGACATAATTCATAGAGATGCTTAGAGCTCACATACCCCATTTATGTCAATGTCAGTTGTAGGTGCCCAGCACCTCTCAGGATCAGATCATAAATCAGAATTGAACCAACAACATAGACACTGTTAGGAAGCACATTGTTGCTGGAAGTGCTGTCTTTCAGAAGAGAGCTCTTGACCACTTTTTCTCATTAGAAATACTTCCACACCTTTTAGAGCCTTAGGTTTTGGCATCCTGGCTGAATTTATATTGAGAAATTATGTTGTGCCTACCTAAGTTCTTCCTGCAGTTTCCCTGGCAATAGGTGATATGATACCTGCAATACACAGTGCCCAATACTCATCTGGGTACAAATGAAGATCTGCAGCTCAGTTAGATTCTGAAGCATTAAGGGGCTACTCCTTATCTTGACGTTCCCTAAGGCAGTGATAGACAAGTTATATATATGGCCAGAAATCTCACTCCACATCATGCAGACTTTGTACTAGGGATGGTTATGCCAGACAAAACTGAGATAATGCAGGTGAGCTGGGGGAAGCAGCTGAAAGGAATTTATATTGGCTCCTGCCGCTGATGAGTGTGGCTGCTACTTGTCAAACAGGTGTGCACTTTGGGATGGTTGTTAGATCCTGGTCAACTCCTGGGTGCCCAGGTGGAGGCTGTAGCCCAAAGTGCACTCCCCGCTCCCCCATCTGCAGCTGGCAAGTCAAGTGAGATCTGTTCTCCCTGACATGGACCTTGTCACAATTACCCATGCCTCTGTCACCTCAGGACTGGATTGGTGTCATGCACTCTACGTGGGGCGATACCTTTGTCAACATTTGGAAGCTGAACCTAGGGCACAATGCTGTAGCCTGCATATTAAGTACAGCATATTAGACCAGTGCTCCGTGATTTGCACTGACTTCCTGTAAGCTTCCAGATGGAATTCAAGGTGTTGGTTTTAATGCTACAAAGCCCACAGTAGTTTGAGGCTCTTCCCCATGATGTACAACCATAGTTGAAATAAGCAAAGGTGACTGAGCTTGAGCTCCCTCGATATAAATGAAAGGAAGCAATTTGTATGGGGTTCACCAGGAACTCTCCTCCCACACAGTGAACTGCCAGAGCCTGCTTTAGGCATGCTGCAAAGCCCATATTTTCTCCCTCTCTCAAGGCTGCTGAGGAGTGTGTGGGTTGAGGTGGATATATTTATGGGCAGTCCTTTGCCTGTGTCTGTGCTGCAATTTTTTGTGGATGGGGCAGGCATCCAGAGCACTGGATGGGTGCCTGCAGAGGCATTTTAAATAAATAAATAAATAAATAAATGCCAAGTAAAAGGAACTTTTCCCATCACTTCCTGTGACGCATTGCCTCTCAATACCTTTGCTATCTCAACAGTGTAGAGAAAGCAGGTCGGGGAGATGAGTAAGGCTGTTTGGGGAGAGCATATATGTGAGCTCTTGACCCCTGTGTTAGCTCCAAAACTCCCACATGCAGAGTTAGGTGTGGTTCATCTCCTTTTGAACTCATGCCATCAGGCTGGTTTTACCAAGTTTGGTATCTATAATGAATATAGCTATATTTTGCCTCAATCAGTAATTAATTACAGTATAAACAATTTTTGTAAAAACTTTGTTTTACCTATTGTTAATTTGGATTCGGGGTTTATTAATCAATATGGCCAGTTGTTTGGCAAAACCCAGGTTAAAATTAATAATTTCATTAAAACGAAACCACCACAACATAAATGTAGTATTAATAGCTATATAACTACAATCTGTTATAATGTAACAATATTGTGACCAGGGTCACTGGAGGGGTCACACTGAAAATGCTTAATCAGGGCAAACTGCCAATAATGGGGCAGACAATCCCCCAAACTGGTGTTATTCTTATAATTAAATTCACCAAGCCAGTAACAAAAAAGCCTCTATAATACCTCACTGGTTACCAAGAAGCTACAATATAGTTCCCTCTAAGCAAACCAGCCTTTGGCTCCCATCCAGACAGCCAAGTCTAATATAGTGAGGATTACTTAAAATCTTATTCACCATATATAAAGTTCTACCAATCCCAAGAGATCAGACACATTACCCACCAGGTCAACGAATATTTCAGATTTTACCCAAATACACGCTTAGAGCCAATTCTTGTAAACTAATCTAAGATTTATTAAAAAAGAAAGCATTACTGTCATTAATAGATTATACATACAAATATGAATAAGGTTCTCAGGTCAGTTTCATAGAGATTTCATTGAGATTGTAAGATGCTGACTTTAAAAGTTCTTCTAGAATCAGTTCAATTGGTTGTCCAAGAAGCAGTCCACGTGTAGAGTTTGTTCAAATTCTTTCATGAGAATTAGCAGGGTAATCCAGGGTACACCTGGAGACCTCAGTCTTGCAACTTGGGGTTTAACTGCTAAATGTGGAATAATACTAAATTTACAGCATGAACTAATGAAACTGCATTAACCTTTAGTAAGGTGCCAATTTGTACATCAGGGAGATATAGAGTAGGTGTTTGCTTGGTTTTAGACAAACCAAAAAGTGTGTGTTGTGGATATATATTCAAGTAAATGTTGAAAAGAATCCCTGAACATGAAGGTATATCCATAAAGAAGTTCCAAATGGTCAAATTGTTTTTCCTACCCCCTATATCTTACTCAAATGAGCAATGCCCAAAGAAGGGTTATCAAGTTGTAAAAGGCATATTCAGTGAAAGTGTTACCTTTAGTTAGCCCTGGTCTACACTAGAAATTTAGGTTGAATTTAGCAGCATTAAATCGATGTAAACCTGCACCCGTCCACACGATGAAGCCCTTTATTTCGACTTAAAGGGCTCTTAAAATCGATTTCCTTACTCCACCCCTGACAAGTGGATTAGCGCTTAAATCGGCCTTGCCGGCTCGAATTTGGGGCACTGTGGACACAATTTGACGGTATTGGCCTCTGGGAGCTATCCCAGAGTGCTCCATTGTGACCGCTCTGGACAGCACTCTCAACTCAGATGCACTGGCCAGGTAGACAGGAAAAGAACCGCGAACTTTTGAATCTCATTTCCTGTTTGGCCAGCGTGGCAAGCTGCAGGTGACCATGCAGAGCTCATCAGCAGAGGTGACCATGATGGAGTCCCAGAATCGCAAAAGAGCTCCAGCATGGACCGAATGGGAGGTACGGGATCTGATCGCTGTATGGGGAGAGGAATCCGTGCTATCAGAACTCCGTTCCAGTTTTCGAAATGCCAAAACCTTTGTCAAAATCTCCCAGGGCATGAAGGACAGAGGCCATGTCATAAATATAAAGGGAAGGGTAAACCCCTTTGAAATCCCTCCTGGCCAGGGGAAAGCTCCTCTCACCTGTAAAGGGTTAAGAAGCTAAAGGTAACCTCGCTGGCACCTGACCAAAATGACCAATGAGGAGACAAGATACTTTCAAAAGCTGGGAGGAGGGAGAGAAACAAAGGGTCTGTGTCTGTCTGTAATCGTCTTGGCCAGGGACAGAACAGGAATGGAGTCTTAGAACTTTTAGTAAGTAATCTAGCTAGGTATGTGTTAGATTATGATTTCTTTAAATGGCTGAGAAAAGAATTGTGCTGAATAGAATAACTATTTCTGTCTGTGTATCTTTTTTGTAACTTAAGGTTTTGCCTAGAGGGGTTCTCTATGGTTTTGAATCTAATTACCCTGTAAGATATCTACCATCCTGATTTTACAGGGGGGATTTCTTTATTTCTATTTACTTCTATTTTTTATTAAAAGTCTTCTTGTAAAACACTGAATGCTTTTTCATTGTTCTCAGATCCAAGGGTTTGGGTCTGTGGTCACCTATGCAAATTGGTGAGGCTTTTTATCCAACATTTCCCAGGAAAGGGGGGGTGCAAGTGTTGGGAGGCTTGTTCATTGTTCTTAAGATCCAAGGGTCTGGATCTGTAGTCACCTAAGCAAATTGGTGAGGCTTTTTACCAAACCTTGTCCAGGAAGTGGGGTGCAAGGTTTTGGGAAGTATTTTGGGGGGAAGGACGCGTCCAAACAGCTCTTCCCCAGTAACCAGTATTAGTTTGGTGGTGGTAGTGGCCAGTCCAAGGATAACGGGTGTAATATTTTGTACCTTGGGGAAGTTTTGACCTAAGCTGGTAAAGATAAGCTTAGGAGGTTTTTCATGCAGGTCCCCACATCTGTACCCTAGAGTTCAGAGTGGGGGAGGAACCTTGACAGGCCATAACAGGGACCCGAAGCAGTGCCGCGTGAAACTTAAGGAGCTGAGGCAAGCCTACCAGAAAACCAGAGAGGCGAACAGCCGCTCTGGGTCAGAGCCCCAAACATGCCGCTTCTATGATGAGCTGCATGCCATTTTAGGGGGTTCAGCCACCACTACCCCAGCCGTGTTGTTTGACTCCTTCAATGGAGATGCAGGCAACACGGAAGCAGGTTTTGGGGACGAAGAAGATGATGATGAGGTTGTAGATAGCTCACAGCAAGCAAGCGGAGAAACCGGTTTTCCCGACAGCCAGGAACTGTTTCTCACCCTGGACCTGGAGCAAGTACCCCCTGAACCCACCAAAGGCTGCCTCCTGGACCCAGCAGGTGGAGAAGGGACCTCCAGTGAGTGTACCTTTTAAAATACTATACATGTTTTAAAAGCAAGCATGTGAAAGGATTACTTTGCCCTGGCATTTGCAGCTCTCCTGGATGTACTCCCAAAGCCTTTGCAAAAGGTTTCTGGGGAGGGCAGCCTTATTGTGTCCTTCATGGTAGGACACTTACCACTCCAGGCCAGTAACACGTATTCGGGAATCATTGTACAACAAAGCATTGCAGTGTATGTTTGCTGGCATTCAAACAACATCCGTTCTTTATCTCTCTGTGTTATCCTCAGGAGAGTGAGATATAATTCATGGTCACCTGGTTGAAATAGAGTGCTTTTCTTCAGGGGACACTCAGAGGAGCCCGTTCCTGCTGGGCTGTTTGCCTGTGGCTAAACAGAAATGTTCCCCGCTGTTACCCACAGGGAGGGGGGAGGGTTGAGGGGGTAGCTACGCAGTGGGGGGAGGCAAAATGCGACCTTGTAATGAAAGCACATGTGCTATGTATGTAATGTTAACAGCAAGGTTTACCCTGAAAGAGTGTAGCCACTGTTTTATAAAATGTGTCTTTTTAAATACCGCTTGTCCCTTTTTTTTCTCCACCAGCTGCATGTGTTTCAATGATCACAGGATCTTCTCCTTCCCAGAGGCTAGTGAAGCTTAGAAAGAAAAAAAATGCACTCGAGATGAAATGTTCTCCGAGCTCATGCTGTCCTCCCACACTGACAGAGCAGACGAATGCGTGGAGGCAAATAATGTCAGAGTGCAGGAAAGCACAAAATGACTGGGAGGAGAGGTGGCAGGCTGAAGAGAGTAAGTGGCGGGCTGAAGACAGGGCTGAAGCTCAAATGTGGCGGCAGCATGATGAGAGGAGGCAGGATTCAATGCTGAGGCTGCTGGAGGACCAAACCAGTATGCTCCAGTGTATGGTTGAGCTGCAGCAAAGGCAGCTGGAGCACAGACTGCCACTGCAGCCCCTCTGTAACCAACCGCCCTCCTCCCCAAGTTCCATAGCCTCCACACCCAGACGCCCAAGAATGCGGTGGGGGGCCACCGGCCAACCAGCCACTCCGCCACAGAGGATTGCCCCAAAAAAAGAAGGCTGGCATTCAATAAATTTTAAAGTTGTAAACTTTTAAAGTGCTGTGTGGCATTTTCCTTCCCTCCTCCACCACCTCTCCTGGGCTACCTTGGTAGTCATCCCCCTATTTGTGTGATGAATGAATAAAGAATGCATGAATGTGAAGCAACAATGACTTTATTGCCTCTGCAAGCGCTGATTGAAGGGAGGAGGAGAGGGTGGTTAGCTTACAGGGAAGTAGAGTGAACCAAGGGGCGGGGGGGTTTCATCAAGGAGAAACAAACAGAACTTTCACACCGTAGCCTGGCCAGTCATGAAACTGCTTTTCAAAGCTTCTCTGATGTGTACCGCGCCCTCCTGTGCTCTTCTAACTGCCCTGGTGTCTGGCTGCGCATAACCAGCAGCCAGGCGATTTGCCTCAACCTCCCACCCCGCCATAAACATCTCCCCCTTACTCTCACAGATATTGTGGAGCGCACAGCAAGCAGTAATAACAGTGGGAATATTGGTTTCGCTGAGGTCTAAGCGAGTCAGTGAACTGCGCCAGCGCACCTTTAAACGTCCAAATGCACATTCTACCACCATTCTGCACTTGCTCAGCCTGTAGTTGAACAGCTCCTGACTACTGTCCAGGCTGCCTGTGTACGGCTTCATGAGCCATGGCATTAAGGGGTAGGCTGGGTCCCCAAGGATACATATAGGCATTTCAACATCCCCAACGGTTATTTTCTGGTCTGGGAATAAAGTCCCTTCCTGCAGCTTTTGAAACAGACCAGAGTTCCTGAAGATGCGAGCGTCATGTACCTTTCCCGGCCATCCCATGCTGATGTTGGTGAAATGTCCCTTGTGATCCACCAGAGCTTGCAACGCTATTGAAAAGTACCCCTTGCAGTTTATGTACTCGGCGGCTTGGTGCTCCGGTGCCAAGATAGGGATATGGGTTCCGTCTATGGCCCCACAACAGTTAGGGAATCCCATTGCAGCAAAGCCATCCACTATGACCTGCACATTTCCCAGGGTCACTACCCTTGATATCAGCAGATCTTTGATTGCGTGGGCTACTTGCATCACAGCAGCCCCAACAGTAGATTTGCCCACTCCAAATTGATTCCCAACTGACCGGTAGCTGTCTGGCGTTGCAAGCTTCCACAGGGCTATTGCCACTCGCTTCTCAACTGTGAGGGCTGCTCTCATCTTGGTATTCATGCGCTTCAGGGCAGGGGAAAGCAAGTCACAAAGTTCCATGAAAGTGCCCTTACGCATGCGAAAGTTTCACAGCAGCGTAAGGGCACTTTCATGGGAATTGTCCCAGACCTGCAACACTGGGAATTCGCCACTGGGAATCGTCCCAGACCTGCAACACTATGCGGTCCCACCAGTCTGTGCTTCTTTCCCGAGCCCAGAATCGGCGTTCCACAGCATGAACCTGCCCCATTAGCACCATGATGCATGCATTGGCAGGGCCCATGCTTTCAGAGAAATCTGTGTCCATGTCCTGATCACTCATGTGACCGCGCTGACGTCACCTCCTCTCCCGGTATCGCTTTGCCAGGTTCTGGTGCTGCATATACTGATGGATAATGCGTGTGGTGTTTAATGTCCTCCTAATTGACAAAGTGAGCTGAGCGGAACTCCATGCTTGCCTTGGTATGGCGTCTGCACAGAAAAAAGGCACGGAACGATTGTCTGCCGTTGCTCTGACAGAGGGGGGCGACTGATGACACGGCTTACAGGGTTGGATTCAGGGAGCTAAAATCAACAAAGGGGGTGGCTTTACATCAAGGAGTATTTCAGGCAGGACTTCACGGAGGGTTCCAATAAGAAATGGTGCACCTAAGTAATTGTTCTTATTGGAACAAGGAGGTTAGTCTGGCCTCTGATTGATACATGGCTAGATTTACCTCGCTGCACCTTCTCTGTGAGCGACTACAGTGTGACCTAGAGGAATGAGTCCCCTTGACAGGGGAGGGGGGGAAGCAAATGAGTACAAAACAAATCTGGTCTATTTCTTGTTTTGATCCACTCCATCTATCTTTTACATCTTTGGCTGGCAGCAGACGGTGCAGAAGGACTGCATGCCATCCACATCTCATGGCTGCTCGGCAGAAGATGGTACAGTACGACTGCTAGCCATCCTCATCTCTTGCCTGCCTGGCAGAAGATGGTACAATACAACTGCTAGCCATCCTCATCTCTTGCCTGCCCGGCAGAAGATGGTACAGTGCGACTGCTAGCAATCCGTATCGCCTGCCTGCTCACCATAAGACGGTTCAATAGGACCGTTCAATAGGTTCAATAAAGAGAATGACCTGGTCAAGTCACTCCAAATTTAGTCCCTGCACCCATGTCTGCCCAGGCGCTCCCAGCCGACGTGGCCAGGAGCACCTCAGACACGATGAGGACGGCTACCAGTCGTATTGCACCGTCTGCTGCCACAAGGCAATGGGTTGCTGCTACTGTGTAGCAATGCCGTACCGCGTCTGCCAGCACCCAGGAGACATATGGTGACGGTTATCTGAGCGAGCTCCATGCTTGCCGTGGTATGGCATCTGCACAGGTAACTCGGGAAAAAAGGCGTGAAACGATTGTCTGCCCTTGCTTTCACGGAGGGAGGGAGGGAGGGAACGGGGGCCTGACGATATGTACCCAGAACCACCCGCGACAATGTTTTAGCCCCATCAGGCATTGGGATCTCAACCTAGAATTCCAATGGGCAGCGGAGACTGCGGGAACTGTGGGATAGCTACCCACAGTGCAACGCTCCGGAAGTCGACGCTTGCCTCGGTAGTGTGGAAGCACTCCGCCGAGTTAATGCACTTAGAGCATTTTCTGTGGGGACACACACACTCGAATATATAAAACCGATTTCTAAAAAACCAACTTCTATAAATTCGACCTTATTCCGTAGTGTAGACATACCCTTAGAAATTAATGGAAGTAACAGCATTGCCCTATAAGGTTGACAAAAGGTCTTCCCCTAATTAATAGCTCTAGGAGGGGGAGAATCCAAAATATATATCACAACAGGAAGTGTTTCAAAGGTGGTGGGGCATAAAATTCCTTAAGCAATGTGGAAAAACAAAAATTATACATACAAATTCAATATTGTAAGGAACTTTCATAAAAAATAAATTCAAATATAGAAATAAAGGGAAATATGAAATGCATATCCAAATTAAATGTCTGGAAAATGTGAAATGTAAAATAATTAATAAGTATTTTAAATTAAGAGTACAGATACCAGTGGTGGATTATGACTATGATGATCCGCTACAAAATCCTGTTAAATATCCTGTTTCAAACAAAGATTGTTTGAGTGGCCTCCCTGCTTCACCTATGCATGGAGTATTAATTTACCAGGTTCAATTTATGCACATCTCTGTGGTGTTCAACTGTCACATTAACTGAATTTACTTATTTGCCATTGTAAAAACACAAAGGTGGCTTTTTTCTTTTCAGTATTCCTTGTTGATAAGATATTGCAAATTCAAATATTCACATTAAATTTGGAAATTTATGTTAGAACACATCTGTATTCTCCCTGAAGAAAACAGGAAATCAATCCTTAGGAATTGTGGGGACAGTGTCAGGATTATTTGGCACTTCAATGTCAATTTTAAGTAGAGTATATGTTGAAAGTATCAAAAGGAAGGTAAATTATGCATTAGAGAAAGGCACCAACAAGGAATAAAACATTCAGCAACAAAGAAAATGTTTACAATATATACTGAGTAGCACAATTATTTAATAAGACTCAAATTAAAGTTAACCAGCTTAAAATATAATAATTAATAATCAGTGTATGAAAAAGAAATAATTTGTTCTTCATATGGTAAATATGTGTTAAACACCATTTCATGGGGTCCACTCACTGCTACAGCACCTTCTTGGTGCTCTAGGATTAGCTCTTTGCAGGTTGAGTACCCCCTTCTATTGGTTCCTCTCCCCATGGTCTCTCTTGTTCTCTGGAACTTGGGGAGCTTCCTTGTGACTCAAACCTCCAGGCAGGTCACTATAGTCCTCCTTTTCCTTCCTTTCCCTCTATACAAAATGGCAGTTATCCCTTAACTGCCCTGACAGTGCCACTCCTCCAGTGGCTGCTAGGGGGTCAGCCCACCCTCTACTCTGGGTTCCAGTCCAGCAACCCTATCTTTATTAATGATGGCCTGGTCACTCCCAGACTATGTTGCTCTTTTTCTGAAGTCCTTCCTACTTCTCAGGTCTACCTTCCGGCTTCCCATACTCTTGGGTTTACCAGCCCAAACTCCCTCCTCCCAGGGAGTAAAAGCAGGCTACCTGACACTATAACCCCAAACACACTTTCCTTCTCCCAGGGAGTGACTGCAGACTACTTCCACTTCAGCCCCCTTCTGCTGCCAACTTTCTATCTCTATATCTCCCATTCCTTCTCAGCTGGGCTCCATCTCCAATCAACCTTGCCATCCCTGGCTCTCCCTCAGGTGCAGACTTTCAAGTTAATTGGCCCTGTTCTCAGCCCCATTTACCCTTCCAAGGCTGGTACAGCATGAATATCCTGTCACAAACCATCACTAGCTCCCTCCCCCCGCTTCCAGCTACACACAAATTGCACTTACCCAAGCTTGGACCCAGAGTCCCAAAACCCCATGGGAGTGAAGGATCCAAACCTGAGTCAAGCTGGGACTCAGGGTTCAAGCCCTATTTCTTTGTAATATAAGATGCAACCCAACAGGACTTGAGCTCTGGGACTCTGCCAAAAATACCCCCCAATCCCATGGGCCAACTTTCTTTGTCCTCTAGACAGTCAAGTTTGGTGGACAGTCAAATTTTTCCACCCTAAACCACAAACAAAGGGCTAGAGTGGACATATTTTGGGAGGGTGTAGGAAGTCTGGAATATGGGTGGTTGTACTCAAGCCTGCATAATGCAGTGCATATCGTGGCCCCAGGGTTAAACAATTCCTAACCTAGGGTTATAATTAGGTGTAGATGCTTGAGCCCTAGGTTAACACACCCAGGATCTGCTAACTTGAATTCTACTATCCTGGGGCTAACATTGTGGTGTAGATATATGTACAGGGCCTACAGGCTTCAGGCCTTTAGGAGTATGTCTACACTGCAATTAAACACCTGTGGCTGACCATGTCAGCTGACTTGGGCTCATGGGGCTATAAAACTACAGTTAGGCATCCTGGCTCAGGCTGAAGCTTGGACTCTGGGACCCTCCTACCTTGTGGGGTCCCAGAGCTGGGCTCCAGCCTGAGCCCAGAAGTCTACATTGCAATTTTATAGCCCCGCAGCATAAGCTCCACGAGCCCAAGTCAGCTGACACAGGCCAACTGCTGGTGTTTAATTGCAGTGTGGCCATACCGTAAGATATTTAGTTTAGCCAAAGAAGGCCTCAGGCCTAAAGATAGGCTGACACGAGTAGCTAACTGCTGTGTGACCCTATGTCACAGGATAAAACAGATACAATAATAGTTGTGTTAACTGCCAATATTTAGGAAATATCTATCATGGTTTACCCGTTCAAGCCAGTTGAGGTATTTTGGAGATTTTTGCAGACAAAGGGTATCAGCAGTGTGCTAACCACAAGTTATTATGATGACTGAGTAATGTAAATATTAATGAGTATAACAAGTGGAACTAACAAGTTAGCCTATGAAAAACTGGGCACCCCAAGCGTAGTGGTGTGCAGAAGTATAGATAAAGAAAAGGGATTGAAACTTTCATAAATATGTACAAACCCCAATGGGCATCAGCGTGAAACATAATACAAATTTCAGAGTAACAGCCGTGTTAGTCTGTATTCGCAAAAAGAAAAGGAGTACTTGTGGCACCTTAGAGACTAACCAATTTATTTGAGCATGAGCTTTCGTGAGCTACAGCTCACTTCATCGGATGCATCCATGCATGCATCCGAAGAAGTGAGCTGTAGCTCACGAAAGCTCATGCTCAAATAAATTGGTTAGTCTCTAAGGTGCCACAAGTACTCCTTTTCTTTTTATAATACAAATTGTTTCCCAGTTTACTTACTTTGGGAGACATCAGGATGACACCCATTGGTGATGATGACAATGAAGATGATGATAAGAAATATGATTGACACTCTGGGTTCCCCAGCAGGAGATATAAGAGAGAGAGCGTACAAAGCATACAGCCCTATCTGCTGTTGTATTTCAGTGATCGTGGGACTGTGCTTAGTGAATTTGTTAATAAAGGGACTTGTTATAAATTGTTTCTCATGTGCTCCTTGGGTCTCAAATAATATTGGTAATAATCTTCCTGAGGCTGGAGCCACAAAGAAGACCAAACCCTTAACAACTATGGTGGTCTAAGAGATTAATCAATAAACAATACACCAATCCATCAATTAAGATGCACTGGCACATAATCTGTCTTCAAAATTGGGCCTTTCACCATCAGTATGCTTCACACATACACAAACAGCCTGATTCTCCTCTGCATTGCTCTTGTGCAGACACTGGTGCCTGTGCAACATGCATGTAAAACACTGTCAGATCAGAACCGTAGCATTTAATATCTACTTTCCGAAGCTGACTACACACAGGGCTCCGGGTACTTGTTTAAGATGGTTGGAAAACTTTATTCAAACTATGATTTTGATGAAAAGCAGAGGCATGGGGGAAATTCCTTTTTTAAAAATCATTCCCATTTTCCTAGCCACTCTGCGGTATAAATATGAATATAGCTTTAATACATTCTCCCCCAATCAGTATCTCCATGTATAAACTGACAAAAATGTGTTTACAAGATAATAGTTTGCAAATGATTGTTGTAAAAATAGATTATTATTTTTATGCATGAAATTCTATAGGCATGATAGAGAGACTTATAGAAGAATTTTAGAAAGAAAAGAGATTCAGATAAAAAAGATAGATGCAACTGAAAATTTTTCTCAGACTGATGTAGGAGCTTATGTCCCATTTTCAAAAGTGATTTAGGATTATAGGGCCAGCTCTTTAAAGGCATTTAGATGCCTAAAGATACAGATAGGCACCTACTGGGATTTTCAAAATGTATGTCTTTAGATGTCCAGATACGTTTAAAAACCTGGCCCTAAGGAGTCTAAGTGCCACTGATTTTCAGTGAGATTTAGGTGCCCAAGTCACTTTTGAAAATGGGATTTAGACTCCTGAGACACCTAGATGGTTGTGAAAACTTTATTCTATATAAAAGTTTGATTTTAAAGGTATGGCTTAAATTACCGAAGCCAGCAAATGCAAAGCCAAGGCTGAAAATCAATCTGTTACATGTGCAGTTTTGTCTACAATAGATCTTGCTGCACACAATGGTTTCACAGCTACATCCTTCTCAGGTGATATCTGAGATCAGAAGAGGCTGCTGCTATGATATTTTATAGATGAAGTGCTAGATTTCCTGTGAGAAAGCTAGTGTTCCTGAGATTTTCTGGATGATAAATCCTGAATAAGCCACATCTTTCCCTCCACGCCATGTAAAAGGCTCCTGCTGAAAACATGTTTCAAGCTCATTGTTTTGAGCACATCACTGCCCCTCCCCCATTTAAATTCTTCTTATGGCTCTGCCTCCTGCTACCACATCAAAGTCATCCTTCATGTCACTGCCTTCAAAGCTGGGCATGGCTCCATCTTTCCCTAACTATCTGCTTTTGTCCCTTTTCAGTTGCCGTTGTCTCCTCCATCCAGTGATGTCAGCTTCATCTCCCCATTTGCCATAATGACCTAATCATCACACCTTTTTCCATGCCCCTAGTATGTGTGTTACACCCTTCCAGAGCTGATTTTTAAGACCTTATCCTTTCCACATTTAAGTCTCACTTCTGCCTCCAAGGAATCTAGCTAGCTCATGGTCTCTAGCCTAAGACTCAGCCGAGCATCACACTGATCTCTCTGTTTATATGTTGTACCTTATCCCCCTAACCTTACTGTGTTCACCAGTCTGTCTGACCTCACTCCAGAAGCATCCTAGTGACAAGGTCATGCCCTACATCTTTTAGGAATGTGCCTAGCACATCTTGAGTGCTACCATAGGCAGATAAATATGAATAATGGGGCAGCCCTTCTGCCAGGTGTTGACGGCAGCAAAAGGGGCTGGGTTCAATTTTCTAGTGGTTTTCTTAATGACTTAACTAATACTGGCTCGAGCTCCCACCCAGAAACCTTGGAAACTCTATCTACCATCGTGGGTGCCTTGATGGGCAGTATTCCCCACTCAAAAACACCGAGCCAGGGATTTAAAACAAAGAGAACTTTATGAAGGGGTGAGGGGAGACAACAGAACAAATGCAGGAAATCCAGCAATTAATAAGTCAACAAGTTCTATGAGGTAAGTCTTCCACCCCTCCTCCCGGGGGGCCTTAACAATAGTCCCAAGCTCAGTCCTCCTGGTAACTGAGCATGGCTGCGGCATTTTAGCCTCTGCCCTCCTCCCTAGCTCCCCACTCACAGTTAGCTGTCCTGGGTTGGAGAAGTCCAACGATGCTGGCAGGCCAGAGTTGCCTGGGCTGCTCTGAAGGCTCTGTCACCTGACTCAGCTGGGCTGATTTCAGATGCAGTTGCTGTTAGGGAAGCCTTAGGGAGACTGCTGCTCTCTGTGGCTTCAGCCTCAGCTGCCTCAGCTCTGTTCCTGCTGTGAGGGCTCTGCGCTAGCCATTGTCTCTCAGGATATGTCTACATTGGAATAAAAGAGCTGTGAGCATGGCCATGGCTGGCCCAGGTCAGCTGACTCGGGCTCCTTGGGCTAAGGGTGTGGGGATAAAAACTGCTGTGTAGATGTTTGGGCTCATGCTGAAGAGCAGACTCCGGGACTCTCTCCCATCACAGGATCCCAGAGTTTGGGCTCCAGCCCAAACCCGAACATCTACACTGCAGTTTTACAGCCCCAGAGCCCCAGCCCTATGAGCCTGAATCAGCTGACCCAAAACAGTCTCAGGTATTTAACTGCTGTGTAGACGTACCCTAAGTCAGTGGTTCTGAACCAGGAGAACACATACTCCTGGGGGTATGCAGAGGTCTTCCAGGGGGTACATCGACTCATCTAGGTATTTGCATAGTTTTACAACAGGCTACATAAAAGCACTAGCAAAGTCAGTACAAACTAAAATTTCATACAGACAATAACTTGTTTATACTGCTCTATATACTATACACTGGAATGTAAGTGCAATATTTATATTCCAATCAATTTATTTTACAACTATATGGTCAAAATGAGAAAGTCAGCAATTTTTAAGTAATAGTGTGTGCTGTGGCACTTTTGTATTTTTAGGTCTGATTTTATAAGCTAGCCGTTTTTAAGTGAGGTGAAACTTGGAGTAGGCAAGACAAATCAGGCTCTTGAAAGGGATACAGTAGTCTGGAAAGGTTGAGAGCCACTGCCCTAAGCCACTTTCAGCTCTGCATTGTCTGCTGCTATACTGCAGTCTCAGCTCTTTAGATAGTTCCAGTTCAGCTATTTAGAAAGGGTTTAGTGGGTATCTAGAGTCACTTTACAGAGTACTTACCACCAGGAAGGCACTCCCAGAAGGAAATGTAGAAACTCTTCTTCCCCTTACTGCCTCACCTAGCTCTGCCCAGACTCCCTTACCAACCATGTCTGTAATAATGCACAGTTGCTGTAGATCCCTTGCCCCTTCATCTCACAATATGCGCAATTGAATTTTATTGCTCCCAAACTCAAAACTTCACTGAATTTTCATCAAAATGCCCCAAACTTTCATGAAATAAAATGAGGCCTGACTCATTCAGTCAGTTCCCCTTGCTCTCCCACAGATGCCAGCCCAGAGCTCCCTCGCCACTGGAGCCTCTGGCCATCTGCATTTCTTAAGTTGCTCTGGGCTGCTTGTCTCCCATTTCAGCAACAGGCGACATTAGTGAGCTTCCTTCTCTTTAAGGCTCTAGGCCACAGGGTTTACACGGCAATATCTCTTGAGGTTAATACATCTCTAAAAGAAGTTCATTTGATCCATAGATCTTATATAAGCTACACTGAGGCACAGCTATTGCCTTCACAATACTAGCATATCACTGAAGGCCATATTCAATAATAACAACTAAAATCAATTCATTTGGAAGCTTGTCTGACCTTGCAGGGGACCAAACAGATTGTTTTTATTGAATCTGGTCCTAAATAAGCTGTGGCCATTGAATACTAATTAAAACGTTAGGTAACATAATTTGGTATTTCAAAGGTACTATAGGGCATTCTGCAATGCAATGGTGTGAAATTCCATGATATACCACGCTATTTGTGTTGTTTTCCCCCTTCCTCCATATGTGAATGGATGACAGAGACATGGGAATGAAATTCTTTCATATGTGCAGCAGACATTAGTCTGTGGCTTTGATGTAATATACCTCACGCAGTGTGTAAACATTTTGTGTTTTTAAAATTGTGCATTCAAGAGGTTTTCATGCTGAGGTGAGACTTTGTATCCCTGCCAAAGTCTATGTATTCACGCTGTCTGTCTTGACTGCAGATGGAAACCAAAGTAAGGTTTTTCAACAGACTGATACCGTTTATTCATATTACTGTACTTCTGATTTTTTAAAATAGAAAAATACATCTTTTTTTTTTAAAGCTGAATTGGTGGAAACTGTAAAAAGAAAAATTGTTGTGATCTCTGCTGCTTCTTTATTAGGTGTAAAGATCACATTCAAAAGAAATATTTCTCTATTTGTTTTTGTTACAGTGGAAATAAATATCAGGTTCTACTTCCAGATGCTGCAGATCTGAGGCCACAAGGATCAGGTGAGGAGTTTTAAACTAACCCCTCAACGCTTTACAGGAATAGGCTGGCTGCAGAGGAGAGCACAACTGCATCCTCTTACAGAATGATACTGTGGCTGTTCTCCCCAAAACATCCAGGAAGCACTAAGCCCTTATGAGGCCTATACTTCCTATAGCTCTCGCTGGAGCACTGTAACTCCGTACTCATCATCGCTGTACCAGAATAGAATAATCTGGCTCCAGTGCTTTGGGTCTGTGTCTGCTACTACTGACGACATCCTCTGGCTCAGTGGTTTGTGATATATACCCATTGTTGTTTGTTGTACACCAAACAAGGCATTTATGGATTACACGGCCATGTATGTACCCAACACTCATGCTTCTAGATTAGTCCAAATCAACCTGACTATTATCACCTTCTTCCTTTGCATTGACCAGTCCTCTCAGCCTTGCATAACCAGCAGACATTACCATCCTATCACACCAATACCAGGTATGCTAGACCAACAGCTCTCATATATCAGAAGTGTCAGCAGCTGCTAAAGTGGTATCAAATATTGTGGTTGAAGCAGTTTTACACCCATTTCTCATGAAGCTAGGCAGTCTGCATGCCAATAATGATAGCGCGATAGCACAAATAGCATGATGTAATATTGTATGTTGTGTGCTTGGTGAAGAAAACACAAAGAATCAACATGAAATAATTCCACATTCAAAACATAGCTTTGGCCAAAACCCTGCTAAGAATCTAGTTAACAGGCCACATCACCTTGAATGTTCCCTTGAAATATCTGTTAACTACTTATGCTAAACTATCTGTTCAAATTTTGTATTTAGCAGTGACGTGTTGAGTTAGTTTCCCATACCTGAAGAAGAACTCTATGTAAGCTTGAATGCTTGTCTTTCTCACCCACAGCAGTTGGTCCAATAAAAGATATGACCTCACCCACCCTGTCTCTCTATAAATCCAGTGTCAGTCATGTATTTTGGATATTATTGGGCAGAAAAGTGGGATACCAATCCATATGCCCTGTGAGGGAAAAGATTCAGGAGAACAAAAGATGCCCACATGTATATCAAACAACCCAGACCATAACCCTAAAAATACCAACCCAGATACTCAGCTGGTGTAAATCTGTGGAACTACACTGAACTTACCTCGACCGTTGTGTTTAACCTCTTACTCACATTTTCTCCAATAAGAGTGACAGCCAATCCGATACATGCCTCTCATTATTTTGGTTACAGTTTCATTCCTGTCAAAAAAAAGTCTGGAAAAAAATATTGACTCCAAAGGTGTAGAAACTCTGATTCAAAAGTTGTTTTTCCAAATGTTCTCACTGTGCTTGATTCTGATATCTTAACCACAGTTTTCTTTTAGAAAAGAAAAAGACAGTGTCACCACAGGAGCTCATCATTTATCAACAATTAACAGTCCATGTTCTTTCTGTTCATGACATAGTCTGACTGTCCCCGAAGCATCCCTGATTTTGTCTTCTGATGTGAACCTGGAACTTGCAAAAATGTGCTAAGTGTTGTTCTGGGATATTGCTTTAGGTTAAATAGAAACATTATCCAGATGTTTTTGAACAGACGGATGATTTATTATCACATGTAAAAAAACATTGTCAGACATACCCCACCCTGCTGGAACCACACAGTCTTTGAAACCAACCTCATGGCCAAATTCATAGTCCTTAGTGAGTCAAAATACCATGGAAGTCAAAAGGAGAGTTTGTTGATTAGGGCTGCAAAATTTAGCCCTCAAGCCAAGAGGTATGTTTGAACTAATAATATATGTGAAACAACTCTGTGATATTTAATCTACCTTATTTTTAAAGTAAAACTATACATGATTAAAAAGAATTGCACAATAAAATGGTACAGCCAACAACAGGCATCTAGTTTGTATTGCAAATTAACTCAACTCCAGTAACTCTCCTAAAAGGCTTTATGACAACAGGACTCTGGAAAGAGTATGCCCATATTCACTGTACTGCAAAGGGAATTAGACTGCTAAATGCTCTGAAAGATGCCAAATTAAATTTACAAAATTTTAAAATGGCTCACTGAATGGACACCTCTTTCAAATCATTGTTGCATTTAAGAGATTCGTAGAACCTCAGGATTTGGCTCAGTCTTTTTAATTTTAAATGTTCCCCTGCCAAAGACAAAACAAACCATGGGTGTTGAATACAATTCCCTTTTGTACTTTGCACTGGAGGGGAAAGATAACATAAGGTCCAAAGTGGTCACACTAAACATCACATTTGGATGGGGAAAAAATTCAAGGTACTTTTTTAAAAGTATCGTGAGAGGAACTAACACAGATGTCAAGATACTGTAGTTGAACCTGTTGTGTATCTAAAACCCCAACAAAGAGTGATTTGTAGCTTATTTGTTCTTGTGACGTGGTAGAAGACATTCATCTCATCCTATAGATGGCTGGAATAGTCAATCAAAACTGATTTGTGGATAGGACATTAAACTGGTTAAATACAAGATAGATGAAGTGGAAGGTAAGAAAGTGTAATTGTCTTTTTTCATAGATTTGTTTCACTGGAGAATCATTAACCAGTAGGAATACTTAGAAAGAGCAAATTATCTATTCTTTTCTATTTCTCATATAATAAAAATGGACAAACTTTGTTTAAAAGGTTTTCCAAAATAAGAGTAATCGTTCTGGATCAAGGGGTCAAAATATAAAATAACCATTTACATGCTACATTCAAACTTTGGGTTCTGAAATACCCAAATCTACTTTTAATACATTTTCAATAGCAGAAATCTGATATTGCTATTGTACCAGGACTGGGAAATTATAGACCCCAAAAAGTATGACACTGCAGTTAATAGTGCTCAATTCTGTTGTACTGCATTTGGTGTCACTACAATGAAAAGATAACACACACATGCATAGCATCCCGGTGGTTAACTGAAAAGGCCTATAAAATCATTTAGGCCATGTCTCTGCAAATGTGGGATAGTCCCCTACAGTCAATTTTCCTAGCATCTTTTCTAAGCTAGTTTTAAAAGACATTTTTGCCTAAAAATTTCCTTCTCTTAGATGCTAAAGAAATATCTTGTCAAAAACAAGCAAATTAGACAGCTCATGGGATTTTATGAATCACACAAATAACAATAGTCAAACATCAAAATTATGAATACGCACTATCTGAAATTTGGTCCACTACTATCAAGGGATGCTATGTATTTATATGAGGTGAAATTCTGGCTCCACTGAAGTCAGTGGTAAAATTCTCATTGACTTCCATGAGGGCAGGATTTCACCCATGGCACCTATGGCTTTATATTATCATCATCTTGGTATCTAAACACCTCAGATAGATTTGGGTGACTTCAAGCCATTGTAACTGACAGCCTGATCCTCCCTACAGGCTCTTATTACCAGAAACAGTACTTCACGTCTTGAGCACTCCTCCTACACTATACCTAGTAGTACATGTCTGCAGAATCTGGTCCTAATTAACACTTGGCTTGACTGTGTGGTTTGCTGAGCCTGGAATGAGATGATGCCTGAGCCTGGAGTCCTTGGGCCTAGCTCTCCACTACCTTGCACTTTGTGAAATAATTTAAACCTGTGTGTAGTAGGTGTCAAATCAGCTAGTATGTTGCTCTGATCGTTTTTTTATGTCTGTGTTGCACTTTGCACAAATGTAAAGGACTCGGGACAAGGCAGTCGAGGGTGAGGACCCTTGACCTTGAAGTCAATGGGAATTGAAGGTGCTCACCACTTCACAAGACCAGGCCTTTAGGTCAATATTTCTAAGGTTTGCATGCCTCAGTTTTGGGTTGCCCAGCTTGAGACACTAAACTTCTACTGACTTTAATTTAGTTTGTGGATACTCAGCAGCGCTTCTGAAAATCAGGTCTTTGGGTGCCTCAAGTTGGATTCCCCAAATTAGTGTCCACTTTTGAAAATTTCAGCCTTATAGTTTAGTTAATCAAAGCAGTTGGGAAAACACTCAAAAAATTAGTTTCTGCACTAATTCTAGTTTCTTTCTCTTTTGCATGTTACTCTCAATTTCTTTGGCCAGATAATGATTAATGTTTAAGGAGACAGAGTTTTGAGAGACAGAGGGTTTTTTCATTAGTTCTCATCCTTTGGATCATGAACATTTCACTCCACCTGATTCAGAAGATAAATTATAAGGCCTCTGATGTGTTTCCCAATAAACACAATTCTTTTAAATCACTATCTCCTAGATGACCTCTTATATAACTTCACCATTTGTTTAGCATCCACAGAGAGAGTACAGGTACTGTGTACTCTCTGCTTGGTCTCAAAGTTCAGTAAGGGAGAAAGGGGAAAATTTTGAATCTAACATGAGTCCAGGTTATTTGGCTTTATGGGGCTGTTTTAGAGAGGACTCAAGGGGAAAAATTAACTACTAAACAGACCAGGAACCAGAGCTGTGCCAAACTTTAACGTGGGTTCAATGATGACTTTGGGTAAGTTGTTTCAGTCCATGTGTTCATAACACTCTTAGTTTTACTTGAATTTGGGGCATGATTAATTCATGTGAAATGTCAATTTGACTTTGACTTTGGGTACAATCTCTGAGTTTCAAATGTTTTTTTACCAAAACTGGAAGTACCTTCTCAGAAACTACAAAGAAACTTCTTAGAAACTACACCTGAAGTATAGACTAACTGCAAGGCATATATATATATTTAGGCAAGCTAATTTAACCTTTTATACCTACCTATCTAATCCTAAAGCTGAGGTGGAAATATGATGCCACATGATGGACTTTCTAATTTTTTGTTTGTTTTTCTTTAAATGTATACATTATTTTCCCAAAAAACTACATGAAAGGAACATTAAGGAAGATATTCACTATATAACCATGATTCATTCTCAGAGCACTGTCCATTCAGTCACTATGTCAGGGATGGGTCCTGTAGAGAACTAGTATGTGATCATGTAATTAAAGACTACATTCTAAAGTTGGGCAGGGTTATTAGGCATAATGAGGGGAGGGGAAGAACTGAAGGACAGCGTGGACCAAATCCTTCTGTGTAGAAAGAACTCATACTGGCATAAATATTAGAAGTTTTACTCAAAAACATGTTGGCATCTGAAAGACACCTAAAGATGTTTGTTCTAGAACAACAGCACTGCAGACTAAAATTATCCTAGGCATCCCAGCAGTAGAAAAGTAGAAAAGGCAGTAGAAAAGGTTCCAGTGTCATCTTGTTTATTACCACAAAGAATGTCACCTCTTAGGAAGAAGCCTACTGTGATGTGGTTCCTACCCCACACAGCATAAAGAGGATTAGTCATGCTGTGCTTCAGAAGGAACAATGGAGGTGAATCCATGGAGTGGCCCAGAGAGTTGCAGGGAACAACCAGTCTGGGCCCAGCAGGCTCAGATAAAAGGGAGCTGCAGGGCAGAGTAGGGTCAGTTGTGGCTGGGAGCCCAAGAAGTAAGGACTGTGTCCCTGGAGGGCTGAGGGAACCGTAAGCTCCTTGAACAGAGCAGTGGCTGGCTGCTGGGACTGAGCAGCTAAGTGCCTTCAGGTGAGGAGGAAGAAGGTGCTGGGACCATGGGGAAGTAACCCAGGGAAAGAGGAGCAGCAAGAGGCTGCTATTTAGAAGGTCCCTGGGCTTGGGCCTGGAGAAGTGAATGGGCCTGGTTTCTCTTCCCCTTCCCCTCCCCCCCCCAACCACTGAGGAAATGGCTAGACTATTGGACAGAGGTACCCCACCCCCGGAAGGGGGAAACACAGGTGATGACCTAGCTGGAGGGCTGAGTCACAGAGAGGGTGCTGTGGTTCTGGGAGCTGAGAGAGGAGCCCTAGGCAGGAGCAGAGACAGAGAGGGCATGCAGATTGCAGATGAGGGCATAGGCCTTGAGCTAATCCCCAGAACAACTAGGAGGAGATGCCAGTCTGGCGAGGAGGGCTGCACCCTGTGACACCTACCACAAAGAGCATGTTAGATTTTCAAATTTACATTATACGTTATGGGTCAACTCCTCAGCTGGCACAAATCTATTTACACCAGCAAATCTATTTACACCAGCAAAATATTAATATATTTCAGTCTATTATCATAAGAGCTTCTTCTCTTTTGAACTTCTGATTTCTAGGCTGAATAAATATGACAAGTTTTCTTGTAATGTATATGTGTATTAGTAACTCAAAGCTAGGTTGGTGTTCATGATTAGACATCCTGTCAAATTCTCCTCTCATTTACAATAGTGTGACTCTAGAGTTATTCTACTGATTTCTCTAGACTTCCTCTGGACATACACTTGTGCAATTCTGACAACTGAATTTGGCCTAGTGTTAGGTTTTTCCTTCAGCGCTTAAATGAATAATCATATGTAATATATTTCTTTATTAAGTATGCATGGCATGTGCTAGACTGAATAAACTTATTACCTATCAATGTCCATCATTATGAAAATATTTCCAGTACTGTAGAGAACTTCCTGGGGGTGCTAGAAGCAGAGAGCAATTTCATTTGGTTCATATTTAATTGCCTGGCTTACTCATCTAAGCCAAGCTGTGTAGGTATATTAAGCACCTGAGCCTGTTTAAAGAAAAGATTGTTAACAAATCAATCTAATGCTTCCTATCTGACATTTACATTTGTCTGATAAATTGTTAGCTAAAATTTTCTTAGTAGGAAAAGGACTGAGAGTCAATAATGATCATGTTAAATTAATTCCTTAGACTCTGATCCTGCACCTAACCTCACACTGATGAACCTTTGTGCACATGTGGATCCCTGCTGAAGTCAATGTGGCTCTGAGTAAGCGTGGAGGGCTGCCTGCATGCAGGCAATTATAGGAATGGGCTATATGTACTCATCCACCCTTGAGTACATAGAGCTTATCTCCTAAATATATCACCATTGCTACTCAGTCCTTCTCTAGTGTCGTTGCTTTGTTCCTTGGTATGATCCAAGTTTTGGCGATGCTTTCACTGATCTCACTATGTTACTTGCCAAGTGTAATCAGCTTTGGAAGACTACCACCTCAGCCCTGTTTTATACACACAGGAAGATGACTAAATGGATGTTCATTTTTGTTAGGCAGCAGAGTTTATACCTTAATCTAGTTGAGCTCATTTTACTCTTTCAATTTAATATTTTTAAATGGATTTTAGGAAGTTATGCATAGACTTGCTATATGTGCTCTTTCCACAAGTCTCTGTGAGGAGTAGAAGGGGCACGTTCAGTAATATGTAGCTGTCATATGCAATTCCTCTCATTTCCCACCCCCCGCCCCTTTATCAAGGCTTTTGTAAAATCTTGCTGGTTTTTCCTCAACAGTAGCTTCAACAATTTGTCCCTTTATCTCGATCACAAAAATAACAGCTCATGTTGTGGACACCTCGTGCCTTGATTTCAGAATCCTCCTCCTCACAGGTCTCAAATTTTTGTATTGAACATTTCAGGCTTACTCAACATGCTGCCACAAAAATAATTACCTTCCTCTGCTTCTCTGACAACATCACTCACTCCTCTTCTTGAGCTCCTGCATTGGCTTCCAACCTCCCTATACTTTATTTCTTGTAGCCCGGTTCTTGTGTCATAGGGCAATATATGATTGCTATTGCAGTGTAGTTCGGGTTCCTAGAGCCTTTGCCTCAGTTTTAGAGCTGACAAATTTCTCCTTTGTTGTAGGATTGATATGGTTCCTGGATTACTGGGGAGGGGAAAGGGCTTTTATGTCACACAACTGGCATTTCATACTGGATTCAGTTTTCTGTTATCTAATTTGGCCAGTGTCTGACATTGCAGCTGGAAGTGAATTAATGAAGTAATGTTACCTCACCTAGTCAACCATTCACTGACTTCTGTTGGGCAATTATTCAGCGAGTCCATTAGGACTTAATTTGAGACTTTGTTGGAGTACGCATATGAATAAGACAATCAAGATTTGGCCCAATATCTATCTGTAGACTAGTGGCACCAAAGACATAGAGAAAGATTAGATGCAAGGGAGTAAGGAATTAAGAATTTATTTGGGTGAATTATAAGGAGAACACTGCAGTGTTCTTGAAACTAATCCAATTGATTCCCATTTCTTTTGAACTTTTCTGTTTCCTCTGTATCAGGAAATTCAGAGGCATAAAAATGTTTCAGGTTCAGCTCATTCCAATTTATTACTGCATTTATCTGTATTCTACAGAGTCCCAAGCAGGGAAGTTAATCTTTTATTTATCCGAGGAACATTTTATATGTATTATACAGTAGCAGCCTTTTCTGACACTATGATATTAAAAATTCTATCAGCGGTGCCATTATAAACCCATTACTAAGGCTTTTAAAAATGTTGAAAAAATATGTTGGGGGCTCAGACTTGATACACAGTGGCAATTGGTTTTTTTCTTCATATTTTTGAGGGGAGTAATTAAACCAAGAAAGATTTGAGAAGTAGGGCTGCGGAAAAAAAAAAAATTCCTGAAAATAATACAGCAGATCGGAACTACTGAAGACATCCACAGATTGCTCTAACATGGGAATCTGCAGAAGAGGTTAATAACCTCTGCAAATACACCTAGTTCCATATTATGTTGCGCTATCGGTGCCTTTGAACTTTATAGACCATTAATAGCATATTTCAGTTCTTGTTCAATATTTCAAAAACAGGAATGGTAGTAAGCTCTTCAACCAAAATTTCATGCTACATTTTTGCGCTCACAATCTTCATAGGGGATGACGCAGCCTTGAAAGAGCAATATCCTTCTAAAAGGTATGCTTTAGCTCAGGGTTTCTCAACCTTTTCAGGTTGTCAGTCCCTTATTTGATGTGAAAAAAAAATCACATCCTCTTACATTTACTATAATAAAAATAAAAAATGTATCAATGATAACAATGATAAGCCTATAAAATTTATTTGGGCCTCTTCGAGAGGTTGTGAGAGAATATTTGATCCTTAAGAGTGCGGAGAATGGGAAAGTAAGATTTTCTTTGCTTTCATTTATAATAAAATTGTCAACACTCGTGACCCCCTCCCCACCCCGATTGCCTTTTTTGAGTGCCCTTCACCTTGGTAGTTGTGACCTCTTGATTGGGAAACACTGCTTTAGGTCAACCAAAAGTTAGGGGCCTGTGGCAGGGATCACTTAGTGAAATTCTATGGCGTGTGTGATGCTGGAGGGCAGACTAGATGATCACAGTGGTCCCTTCTGACCTTAAAATCTATGGGGGAAAAAAAAGAAATTAAAGAACATTTTGAAAAGATTTTAGAGACAAACCTGCACCAATCCACATTTTGAAGAAGTGAGGAGACTAAATATTTGATTTAGTCATAGAGAATGATCTATAAGGCTTGGTAAACTTGGCTCATTCAAACAAACTCTTTTAATGCAGCCAAATGCAAAGTTATACACATACAGGATGAGGGACTGCATTCTGGAAAGCAGTGACTTTGGGAAAGAGTTGGGAGGAGGGCAGCAGATTCAAGGCTGCCTCCTCCCTCACAGTAGACAGACACTGAAAAGAAAAGGCTTGTCTCTAAGCCTTGTCT
This sequence comes from Lepidochelys olivacea, assembly GCF_965140295.1. Lineage (NCBI taxonomy): Eukaryota > Metazoa > Chordata > Testudines > Cheloniidae > Lepidochelys > Lepidochelys olivacea. Next base: position 39,420,202 of record NC_140413.1, on the reverse strand, counting down.
CTTAGATTGGAAGGCTAATTGGGAAGAGTGTTCATTGGAAGGGAGCTGGCAAAAGCCCTGGAACTGACTAAGCTAAAGCAACATGCCTGAGACACAAATACCAGCTTCACAGAGACGGCTGAGGGGAAACTCCTGTTAGAGGTAAGGTAACATTGACTACTTTAAAGCAGAGTAGCTAGCAGGACAATCCTGATGCAGGAATTGCTGAGACTGGCTTTTAGGAAATGCCTCTGTTGTTGGCCTCAGGAGAAGCTGTGAGGAACTACCAAAGTCAAGTGGGGGTGGGGATGGGGGGGGGAAGCAGAGCCTACAGATCTCATGAAGATGCTATTGAGCAGGGTAAAGGTAGGAGCAGCCCAGGGATTGTAAAGGGATTGAAGGAACAGTCCTTAGCTACCTCAACAGGGCCCCCTGGCTGGAACCCAGAGAAGAGGGCAGCCCTGGGTTCCCTTTCCTTTCCCCAGACAAAGAGGGAAAGCAGAGGCATCAAGAATAAAAGAAGCCAAGAACACCAAGTGTCAGTCAGGGAGACAAGCTTGAAGGCCATTAGATTTTGAGTTTTCTGTTAATCCCTGGAAGAGGGAATGGAATGAGTGGTGACCTGGCCAAAGGGCTAGGCCAGGTACAATGACAGACCACTGACACCAAAAGGACTACAGGGAGTGCTAAACCAGAAAGCCCTGCAACACTGCACTCAGGCATAGGGATGCGCTCTAGAGGTGAGAGGCGTGATGGCAAGTTATAAAAAGGGAGTGAATTTAGCTCATTGAGTGCATAACTGAGGCCCAGATCATCAGGAATATTTAGGTGCCTAAATTGAGTTCATAGGGCTTAGGCACCTAAATACCTTTTTGAGGTTCCAGGCCTAACTTCCCATCCACAATAAGTAAAATATTTAAATCATCAGCAACACTAAGCACCCACAGCCCTCACTGAAGTGATTGAAAAGTGATTAGGAGCTCTGAGCTTCTAAAGATGCACCCCAGTGGATTCCCTTCCAACCTTGTTCTGTGTGTAAATTAAGCCGGAACTACAGAGTAAATTTAAATGCTATCGAGATTTAGGTAAGATCATTATAACAAGCTCTGGCACTGGCCAATGTGCTAGGAAAAACCTCTAACACTTGTGAAACCAGCCCAATTACTTTTTTAGTGAATGATGGTGTCTAGGGTGATTTGTGATACTTTGCATTAAGGATGCTCGTAAAACATTTTTTCTTAAATAGGCTTTATGTGATTTACAAGTTCTCTTGGTATGTGACTTTTATTCTTTTTTTGTGTGGAGAATAAGCATCATTTGAACATCATATAAATGTGATTTTTGTTGTTGGTTGTATGCTATGACATTAGCAGTTTGAAATTAAAAGTTTAAGCCTTATAAGCTTGATGTAACTCCAGTGTTTAGGACCTCTAGATTGGCACTTTATATAATTCCTACAGGTTTAGGAAATAAAAATCTTTGGTAACAGTGTATATGGGACTTCAATAAAACAGATAAATCAAAATGAAACAACTTTTAAAACTGAAAATATGAAAAGGCTAAATACAGGCTTCTTAGCTCACCTGAAGTTACTATCTGCTACTAGAATCAAGCCTGGACCAGAGCAGAAGATATTGGCCTACCTGCCCAAATTGGAGCTCATTTCAAGGGGATACCTTGAAGAAAAGTTTCTTTTACTATATCACAGTTCTTACCAGTTTGGTCCTTACCAGAGCTGCTTCCAGGGCAGAATTAGTCCTGTTCCCTTTGCACATGTGTTTGAGATGATATGGAAGAGAGACTGAAAATAAAATTAAAAACCACAACAGTAGGTACTGTTTATGTGATACAAAAACATAAAAATAAAATTTTATTTTACAAATCAGTCAGGAGGAATAAGTCGGTGTAACTTGCATTAAAAGAACATTGGAAGAAAAAGAATGAAAAATAAACCTAAATCTCAGAGTGTGATACAGTCATTATAGCTAATACACATCATGGAATAGATGGAGTCTGAGAAATCTTTTCAACAAAGATTTTCAAAACCCTCCACTATAGTGGAGTTTGCCAAATCTAATCATTTATTGCAATCAGTCTTATGTTACAACAGTTCAGAGGATTGCAGATACAGATGTCAAATGCACTGTGCTGCCTGTTTGAATATGAGTGAGCTGTGTTTCTATGAAAGGACTGAATAGGTCCATATGATTTATAGGATGCCTTACATTGTTGATAGTGCTAATGGAAAAAATGGTGATATTCTGTTAAAATGTCTCTCAAAGTGAAAGACAAGGGCTTTGTTCCTTATTCCCTCAGGGTTTTGTCAATACTCCAGTACTGGTTCCCTTCAAATTAACAGGTGCAGGGCCTGCACAAACTAGAATCTAGGGGCTCGGCATCAGGAGGATTACTGTAATTGAAACTGATGTAACTTAGTGTGGAATTTGGCCCGTCCTTCTTTCAATAACTCTCGGCCTGATTTTCAGAAATGCTGGACACCCTAAACAGAAGGCCCAGGGAGCTGTGGTTTATAGCACCTCAGAAAACCAGTTCTTCTGTTGTCTAGGGTATCTCAATGGTGTCACCATCTGTAAATAACTAAATGGGGAACAGAACACATTTTTGATAATGGGCTCTACAATCTAGCAGAGAAAGGTATAACAAGATTCAATGGCTGGAAGCTGAAGCTAGACAAATTCAGACTGGAAATAATTAATTTTTAGGAGTGAGGGTTAATTAACCACTGGCACAGTTTACCAAGGGTCATGGTGGATTTTCCATCGGTAGCAATTTTTAAATCACGCTGGGATGTCTTTCTAAAAGATACGCTCTAGTTCAAACAGGAATTATTTTGGGGATGTTCTATGGCTGTGTTATACAGGAGATCAGACTAGAAGACCACAGTGATCCCTTCTGGCCTTAACATCAATGAATCTTTTCAAATGGTTTTGTGCCTTATTTTAATCGGCACACTGCATTTGTTTTCTTCTGAATTATCTTTTCTATTGTACATGGTAATATGGAGAAAATGTTCTCCTTGTGAAAAGGCATCAGGACCACTTTGGCTGGAAAGATTGTCAGTTATGATTTGTGGGCCTCGGCACTGGAATTAAATAAACTGAACAGTATGGGAAGATCCTTAGAGCACTGAGGATCCCTGAGGGTGAAAGGGAGAAACAATGACAAACTAGTTATAATTCTGAAAAGAAGGGAATTTTGGTCTTGCAGATATGAAAATATAGGGACTACAATAAATCCTAGGTTTAAAATGAACAGTGTTTCACAGTGAGGATTTCATAAAATCTCAGCAGTATGTAAAGATCCAGAAGATGAAAGGAAAATACAGCCAACCTGGTAACAGGCAAACTATCATCATGAAATTCTCTCTACTGTGATGCATTTTCTTTTAATGGAAATTGTTTCTTGCAACGATGCTCCATGACATGGGCTCAGGATAACTAATAGATTTCCTAAAGCTCCAGGCTGAAGACTGGTTGATTGCTTTGCTCCTCTAGCCCAAGGGAATTCTTTACAATAAGGGTAATTCTCATCTGTGCAGGAGACAGAACTTTTTCAGGAGTTGGGTTGAGAGTGGAGTGAACTCCCCCAGAAACTGAGGACCATCACAAACAACACCACTTTCTTCTTCAAGAGCAAAGTGCATTCCTTTGACCTGGCCTTCTCTACCATAAATACAAAACAAGATTTTTTTTTTTTAAAAAAGCTGAAATTCTGTCAAAACAAGATACTCTATTGCACTCCTCTTGGGGAGAGGATGAAAGAACAAACACATGACAGATACTACACAATGATCCCAGTATAAGAACTTGAAGTAGAAAAATAATAGTATAGACTACAGTCCTCTTCTCTAACCTTGACAAATGCAATCTTGTCCTGCTTGTGTCCATTCAAATACCACTGCAAAGATCATTTCTGCACCCTCTTGTTACCAGTATGGCACCCCTTTCTTTGCAGCCATCCACTGGCTCCTCTTTCTCTATCACATCAGACATAAGCTAGTTGTGTTCAATTTCAAGGCCCTTCATGGCCTATCATTCATTTCTCATACACTACTGAGATAGTGGTTCTCACTCCAACACACACATACGCAGATGCCAACTTTTATTGCCCATTTGTTAAATTTTCAAACAAGCAGTCTTGCATTTTGTCCCATGCTGCTCCTTGCACAAACCTCTACAAAGCTCCATCATTGTCCTCCTTCAAATCCCTCCTTTAAAACCCTCCTTTCCGTGATGCCTATACAAGACTTGACAACGATTAGGCCACTGGTGTGCTGAGATCCCTGCTTATCATGCTCACCAATATTGTTACCTTGTGCTCCCCTCTCTGTCTGTGCCACCTATGGTCTCTTGTCTTATACTTCAATTGTAAGCTATTAGGTGGCTACATTATATATTCAGTCTATATATAGTCTTTTTGTTCTATGTTTGTACAGTGCCTAGCACAAAGGGATGCTGGTCCATGAGTGGGGCTCCTGGGCAGCACAGCAATAAAATAAATACACTAAGTCTAGGGAATGGTGGGGCAGGACTTTAGGCTTTTAGTCCAAGCAGTGTAAATACTGTGTACCTTACTACTCACTGAGTCCCAGTGCTTTGAGTCAAAGGAACTTCCAGTCACCTAGGACACACCTCCTGCTACCTGCTTTCCCCAACAATTATTTGTTTTATTCTTTTCTTTGCAAGGTGATAGAAGCAATATAGGAGCTACATTAAATTCCTCTAACCTTGTCTATGTAGACATAGTCCTGACAAAGACAGACTAACAGTACTGCTCCGGGGTGCCAAATAAACACAATAGGAGACAGCTGAATTAGCAGCGAGGGATGGAGAAGAAAAGTTTGTATACAGAGCTAAACTCCCACCATCAGAACATACTGAACAAAGTACTTCCCAAGAGAAGACCGTATAGCTTCAGGCAAGATATGATATGCCACACAAAAAATTACAAGATGACCTTACCTCCAAATCTAAAGAGCAATTTTTTCCCTGTCAGTGAGAAGCGGCTGTTGGAGAAACTGAGAGTCTGTAGCAGTAACAGCCAAATCCATCTTGATGTTCTGTTAGAGCGTCCTTTTGCTTTGCATTCACCTTTCTGTAAGCACAAAGCACAGCTGACTTTTTTCCACCTTAAATGGGCACTTTCTGAAGGAGTATCCAGAAGGCTTTACAAACATATTGCCACTGCAGGCAAGAGCCCTTTGACTCTGGGCCATATAACTTGAGCATGGCTATTCAAGGTGCCATTCTGGACTTGGGAAGCAACCTGATGGCCAAGGACAATAAGTTTATGGGCTCTCTTTTCTCAGATCTGCTGTCCCCTAGCCAATTATATTTTGGCACTAGATTGTCACTGTGAAGATTGATTCCCTTGGCTTCATATAATAATCTCCAGCTTTCCATAAATGGCTATAACATTTGTCAGTTTCCTTCCAGGAGGTTGGGTTTGATAAATTTACAACGGAAGATGGCAGAGAAGGAAAAAGGAGGTGAAATGAAACTTGTAACAGAAAGTCAGGCAAAACTTAGCAGAGCCTACTGATTTTCTGTTCCTCAGGGTCCTGATCCCTGCATGTAGCCCAAGTAAATGGGATGTGTGAGAGGGGATTCATTGAGGTCTGTGAGGAGACAGAATCCTGAGGGCTATAATAAACTTTGCAGTAGCTACATCCCTTTTTGTAGGGGGAGAAAGTTGACTGGCAACTCAGTACAGTTGCAGATACATTTGTAACACCACAGTCCTTCTCAAACTCAACCCAGCATCCATATGCTAGGCCACAGGGAGCCCCCATGGAGCACAGATTTGGAGATGTGGAAGGGGGCATACCCAATGCACAGAAGAAGTCTCGTCAGTCTCTGCCAGACAAAAGAAACACCAATTCCGTGGTTTCCAGGGCTTTCCACAACCCGTCTTAGGCTGGAGAATTTGGATCGAACTGCATATATTTCTCCTCCTTTTGGGGAGCAGATGCCTGAGCTGTCAGCTTGGCATAGACGAGCCAAAAGAGATACCTGTTACCATAAACCAAAACAGAAAATTGAAGGATGGATTGTCAGAAATACCCAACTAATTCTGCCCCATGGAGTCAATGGGATTTGAACATTGTCTTGAAAGGCTGTTGGCTCAGGCCCTGAGTGACTGCTGAAAGTCACACAGTCTATGACAGAACCCAAACATATGTATACAATTTTTTGTGTTTTTATAATCCTTCCTTACAAGATTGCTGTTTGTACTACTTATTATATTCATATTTGTATATTTTCCATTTGTATTTATTTCATTAACTGGATTTAAAAAAAAAATCCAGATCTGGCAACGAGGAATGATCTATATTTGAAAAATGTGAAGGGTGACATTGATGTAGAACTTCGTTGTTTCATTTTTAAACCATCCATGGTATTTAGTGACATCTAGGGACTAACTTTAATACTACACTTTCTGAAACTTTGGTATCAAACATTAGTATGTACGTACAGACAGCAATCAAAGATTTGAAACCTAGATCACCACATCCAACTGTGGCTGTGAGCATATTTAGACTGCAGATAGACATTTTCATCTTTATGATGATTGAGAAATAAAATAGTTGATGGTCTGTGGGAATAAATAGATGCTCAAACATTACATTAATCTGAGTTATTTACATCCTGAAATTTATGACTGCAACAGGAAACTTTCCCTGTGACTTTGACTATACATTTTTTTTCTCCTATGAAATTACATGCTATATACCACTTGTAGGTTACTTTTAAAGAAATACCATAATAATCCTAGAGACAAGGTGGGTGAGAATGCCTTTTAATGGATCCACTTCTGTTGATGGAAGACACAAGCTTTCAACCTGAAGAAGAGCTGTGTGGAGCTTTGTCTCTCCCACCGACAGAAGGTGGTTTAATAAAAAGCATTACTGCACCGACCTCGTCTCTCTCATATCCTGGGCCCAACCCAGCTACAACAACATTGCAACTAGTAATCCTAGTATATTCTGACCAAGCTATTTACATTTATTAAATATTTGCAGTGGGAAATGTGGTGTTCCCCCTGATAATTCTGTTGAACAGAAGAAATAAGTACTTCCCCATACAATTCTAAACTTCTGTGACCAATTAGTATTTTCTTCCAAAGCTAAAACAGCTGTCCAGGGTATTCTAAATTGCACATATATGTTAGGTTAAAAAAAAATGCAGCAGAGTACAGACTCACTGGGATGTACTATAAAAGACATCATATGTGTCCATTGTGGTTGACTATGAAAAGCATTTCATTTTTAGCTCAAAGAAATGAGATTTCTGTGCTTCAGGATCCTAAAGTATGAACAACCTTTATGCTTATGAGTATGGATCAACTTTATTTTATTATGAATTAGATATCGAACAACCTAAAAATATTGTTACTACTTGGGTAGCCACCACATGTATACTGACTCATAGATTGTAAAGATTATTCAATCTATTTTAATCCTCCACAGTTTAGAGAGATGCAGTCAAGTTAAAAACCATATTTTAGAGAAGGCGAGAATTCCCTTTTGCGCTGAACACAGAACTAAGCCAGGTGATGCTGAGAGCTAATCTCAGTGATTTGCTGTGTGGCCGTAAGGAAGTCATTTAACCTCGTTGGTCAAATTCTGTTCTCAATTACCCTGATGAAAATAAATTGAAGCCAGGGAGGCTGAACAGTGTGATTAAGAGAAGAATATAGCCCACTGTATCAGTGTTTGTTTAAACAGCTTCCTCATCCATAAAATGGAACTATTAATACTCCACTTCCTACCTCACCGGGTTGGGATCAGGGTTACTTAGGGTTATACCGTATAGTGTGTTGAATAAATACTATGTGCTAAGTGTTAATGTTTATCAGAAGCATATATGTGTGCGTGTATGTATGGGTGTGTTTATACACATTCCCTCAGTTGTGCTCCTACATCTACTTTAAATTATTAAACATAAAAAATAAGTCTAATTTTCTTTTCACCATTATTTGTCTCGTTTTCCCCATCACACCACTCAGCTGGGACAATGAAAATAGCAGCCATCTTTCCCGTATGGGTGTACTGCTTGGGGACGGGCAGGGGGTGCTATTCTCTCCCTAGAGCCTCTCTGAAGAGGTCAGCAGGTATCTGGCTCTGAGAATGGGGAAGCTCAATGGGCATCGAGTACCAATTTATCCCCAACTGCTGCATAATTTGGTGCCTGAAGGCTAGAGCTGCCATTAATGCTAATCGGCTGAGAACAGGCATTTCTGGGCAAGGCAAGATTGAGGGAATGTCCGCTCACACCCAAGCATCAGAATAGTTACACTGGAGGTCCCACGGGCTACACCTGTCATACAAGTGTAGCAGGTGTTGTACATACAAGTGTAGAGGGTTCCTGGGAGCGTTAGGCCTTGCACAGACATAATGTCTGCAGAAACAGATACTTGAGCAGCAGGTCATCTTACTTTCCCAGCCAGTATGGCACAGGCTTGCAAGAGCTATAATGGAGTTCTAAATTTTTAGCTTCTACAAGACCTCCCACCAAAATGTTTTTTCAGTTACATAAATTAAACAATGCAGGGATCTGGGAAAATCTTTTTGAAGCAGCACTTACAGCCCATCCCGAGCCCAGACATCTACACAGCAATGAACGGGTAACAACAAAGAAAGAGATTGTGGAGTCACTATACATAGGTCTATGAAAACTTCAGCTCAATGCGTAGCAGCAGTAAACAAGGCTAACGGTGTTAGGAACTATTTGGAAAGCAAAAGAAAATATCCTAATACCACCATATAAATCCATGGTTTACCCATACCTTGAATAATGTGTCTAGTTCTGGTTGCTTCATCTCAAAAAGGATGTAGTGGATCTGGAAAAGGTTCATAGAGGGACAACGAAGATGATCAAGGGTATGGAACAGCTTAAGAATGGAGAGACTAAAAAGATTAGGGCTGTTCAGCTTAGAAAAGAGAAAACTAAGGTGGGGGGGACTATGATAGAGGTCTATAAAATCATTAGTGGTGTGGAAAATGTGAATAGAGAAGGGTTATTTACTCTTTCCCCAAATATAAAAACCAGGAGTCACTCACTGAAATTAATAGGCTGCAGGTTTAATACCAACAAAAGGAAGTACTTTTTCATGCAACGCACAATTAATCTGTGGAACTCATTGCCATGGGATATGATGGACAAAAGTATTAACTGGGTTCAAAAATGAACATGTAGGATAGGTCCAGCAATGGTTTATTAGCCGAGGTGATCAGGGAATGTAACTCCATGCTTAGGATGACCCTAAATTTCTGATTGCCAGAAGTGGAAGACAGGGGTAGATCTCTTCAAAATTGCCCTGTTCTGTACACTCCCCTTTTAGCTCTGGTATTGGCCACCATTGGAGACAGAATATTGGGCTAGATGGACCATTGGTCTGACTCAGTAGAGGTGTTCTTGTGTTCCGCTCATTTTCTGAATGCCTTCTGTAACAGTATACTGCAATGTTGGGGGCCAGTGGTCAGAGCAGAAGTCAAAACCAAAAACAGCATCAGGTATCATGCCAAAGTTCAGAGCTATAGACCATTGGCTCTCAATCTTTCCAAACTATTGTACCCCTTTCAGTAGCCTGATTTGTCTTGTGCACCTCACTTAAACTACTTGCTTACAAAAATCAGATACAAATGTGTAACAAAACACTATGACTGAAAAATTGATTACGCTCTCATTTTTACCATATGATTATAAAATAAATCGATTGGAATATAAATATTGTACTTACATTTCAGTGTATAATATACAGATCGGTATAAACAAGTCATTGTCTGTATGAAATTTTAGTTTGTACTGACTTTCCTAGTGCTTTTAATGTAGCCTGTTGTAAAACTAGGCAAATATCTAGAGGAGTTGATGTACCCCTGGAAGACCTCTGTGTACCCCCAGGGGTATGTGTACCCCTGGTTGAGACGTACTGCCATAGACTATGTCAGGTGCTAAGCCAGGGTCAGAGCCAGAAACAAATTCAGGCGGCCAAACCAAGGATCAGGGCTGGAAACAATGTCAGGGGAAAGGCAGAGGAAATGGGAGTCTGGGATAGGAAGACAGGAACCAGGATCAGGCAGGAATGGAGGGCTCAGGAGTCAGGTAAGCAGGAGGCCACACATGCTTTCCACTAGTTGCGTAGACAACTTCCTGTTGGTATTGGTTTATATAGCACTCCTCAGCCGATTGGAGCTGATTTTCCCCCAATCGGGAGCTGGGGTGTGAGGCCTCCATAAGCTAACGCTTCCCTAATTATCCAGGGTTGCTCCTGGGTGGTGGCTGTGGCCTGGGAACCCATGGAATGCAGTCTGAGGTCTGTAATCCCTTACGTCTCCAATGCATAGGGAACAACTGCAGACTTGAGGATGCTCTTTGGAAACCACTTGTTGCACACTTGCATTACATTGCACCCATGGTTTCCTGTTATCAGTCTATGACTGACGAATTAATCCTGTTCATTTTGAATTTAGTTTTCCACATTTTTAGAGATGCATTTTTACTAGTCAGATGCAAACTGATCACTCCATGGCCAGTAATCCCATATTGAAGTAAATTACTCAAGGCTCAGATTGAAACTGTTCTTTTTTGTATCAAGAAGATACATTCTGGAATTGATTACTGCCTTGGATTTATACCGTTCTCACTTTGCTGATGACACACAGACTTATTGCTTCCAGAAAAAATGATATATCCAGTTTCAATGAACAGGCTGTGACTGGGTAGTTCCAAGCCTATCTTCAGGTGACTGCCCATTGCTTCAGTCTTAATCCCAGAATTTCAGGCACTAAATGGCATTCGCTAGCAAATGGAGCATCTACCAACCGAGAGCAAAACTTAAAAACCTCCCTATTGATGACTGGATTTAGTGTTCTTTATTTTTTTTTTTTTGGTTTGTTTTTGGTTTTGGTTTTAAAGTATTGACTAGGGATAAAGTCTAAACGTTACTATCAGATAGCTGCTTTACAATTTTTTTTAAAGAAAATGTGAGTCTGATTTTGCATTTTTGTTCCCATTGTGGATTCCCCCCCACCCCCACCCCGCCCCGCCAGTAACCATGCCAGATGTCTGTCCTGTTCTGAAGCTCAGCAACTGGAGTTCTGTTCTCATCTAAGATCCTCCATATAGAGTTTGTCATCACTGAAAATTAAGTGGCTCACTTTTGCTTATATTCTAAGAAATCTGGTTCAGTCCTGAGTACCTCATACAAGTTTCTAAAACTTTGTTTCAGTGACTTATGTCAACCATTTATGTCTATTTCTTTGAATAATTTGTCATAGTTCATTTATTTCCTCCATATGGTGGGAAGGATTGTCCATTGGTTAGAACACTAGCCTGGAACTCAGCAGACCTCAGGTCAATTCTCTGCTCTACCACAGACTTACTGTGTGACCGTGGGCATGTAACTTAACCTGTTTGGACCTCAGTTTCCATCTAAAAAAAGGGATAATAGCACTTCCCTACCTCACAGGGCTATTGTGAGGCTAAATACATTTGGGAGTGGGAAGCCCTCAGATTCTCTCATAATGGGACTATAAAAGCATCTAGATTGCTACTTCCCATTGTTTAGAGGTCACTAAGACCTGAGTTTCTGGCTCTTCTCCCTCCTACTGGCGGCTTCAAACAGTCTTTTCTCATGCTAATGACCAACCTATTCATCTGCTTATGAATAAGATGCTCGCAGTCCAAGGTTCCCTCAGAAAGAAACCTTTGGCCAGTCTCAATGCAAAGAATTGCCCTACCACCACTATAATAACTAAGCGATGAACGAACTCTAGACTATTGCAGTTTAGTCTACCTAACTTATCTTTCTGATGGTCTGCTTTACAGTCGCTGTGCACCTACTCTCTGGAATAACTTTTTGAGAATTCCTTGTCACAGAGAACACAAAGGATTGCTAAACGCAAGCCAGGCTATCACAGTTACATATATTTCTTAGCTGACTGATCACCTCCAAAGACACCCACCACCAACCACGATGGAGCAGACTCCTGGATAATAATAGTTAGGGTATTTTTGCCAGCACTGACAATTTCTAAATATGAGTCAGCTGATCAAAGATTGTATCCGCTGGAAAAAATACCAGAAAAGAGAACATGATGAATTGTTTCACTTAGCGTGCAGTGCACCCAGATCTCCAAACCTCAGTGATAAGATGTGCAAGAGATTTTCTTTAGCAACTTCAAAGGCAAAGTACTATTGGACTGTCTTAAACATAAAACATCACTGACTTTGTTTACTCAGTTGCAGTTCTGTGTACAATTGGATTCCCATATTTTTCCCTTTTGACCTTACAACTCATAATAGAGAACTTCTTAATCTCTAAGAGACAAATTGATGCTCTTACATTATCATGATTAAAAACTAACTTTATTTCAGTCCCTAGTCTAACAGTTGTGTCAAAAATAGCACAGAGCTCTGGGCATACAGGAGATTTTGGTACAATATAAACAGGTTAATGCTGTTGCCTCTTTGAAATTTAAAAAGAGATTGGCAAAAATGAGTTCCCTTCCGGTTAATTTCAGATTCTTTTTTTTTTTGAACACAAAAAGGTTGTATTCAAGAACTTTCATCAACACTGTTTAATCAGTTTGCCCTATATTTTTAAAAAGTCTGTTGTATGTTATGCTTTCAAAATTCCATTTTAAAAAATGTGAGTTCTTTGTAAAATAAGACAAATGTGAAGAGACCAGTTGAGGGGTATTTTGTAAACACACACACAGGAAAAGTATGATTTAATAATGCTAATGGTTTGTCTTAAAGATAGCAAAAACAAACACTTTTTATGTACAGACCCCAAACTTCTGTTCTTATTTCACACCTGTAACATGGTATTGCAGCTAGAGTGGTGTATGAGATCACCTCCTGGTCTGACTTCCTTGCTAAAGGTACACATCAGCTGTTGCAATATGCAAATTTAAACCAAAGTGGCTGCCTAAACCATTTTACATTTGGGTCAGATTAAAATACTTATTGTTTACTTGCACCCATCTTACCAAGTTATCCAGATCCTGTCCTCTTCATTTTTGATCACCCCCCAAACTCGGTGTGATCTGCAGACTTTATCAGTGAAGATTTTATGTTTTCTTCCAGGTCATTGACAAAAATGTTAAATAGCACAGGGCCAAGAACCAATTTGATCCCTCATGCAGGACCCCGCATCAGCACAATGATGATTCCCCATTTACAATTACCTTTTTAGAGCTGTCAGGTATCCAGTTTTTAATTCATTTAATGTGTACCATGTTAATTTTGTATCTTTTTAGGTTTTTAATCAAAATGTCATGGGGTACCAAATGCCTTACAGAAGTCTATGTATATTATGTTAACTTTATCAACCAAACTAGTAATCAAAAAAGCTATCAAATTAGACAGGATCTATTTTCCATAAACCCATGTTGATTGACATTAATTATATTACCCTCCTTTTGATTCTTTATTAATCCAGTCCCATCTCAGCCATTCCATTACTTTGTCTAGAATTGATGTCAGTCTGACAGGCCTATAACTATTCAGGTCATCCTTTTCACCCTTTTTTAATATTGGCACAACATAAGCTTTCTTTGAGTCTTCTGGAATGTCAAGAGTGTTACAAGAATTAGTGAAAATCAATATTACTAGACCAGCAAGTTCCTCGACCAGCTCTTTTAAAACTCTCACATGTAAGTTATCCATGCCTGTTGATTTTAAAATGTCTACTTTTAATAGCTGCTGTTTAACATCATAATTCATTTGCAGTTTTGTAGCACCTTTTATATGCAGAACTCAAAGCATTTTGCAGACTGTCGTAACCATACAGATAAGGGTAGCATAAAATCCCTCCTTTACCTGTAAGGGTTTAAGAAGCTCAAATAACCTGGTTGGCACCTGATGAAAAGGACCAATAAGGGAAGAAGATCCTTTCAAATCTGTGGAGGGAGGTTTTGTTGTGCTCTCTTTTTGTGTGTGTGTTTTCTCTCGGGACAAAGAGAGGGACCAGGCAGAAAAAAAAACCTCTCCTAAAACCCTACCTGAAATAAGCATCTAGATTACAAAAATTGTAAGTAAAGCAAGGAAATGCATTAGATTATCTTTTGTTTTAGCTTGTGAATTTTCCCTACGCTAAGAGGGAGGTTTATTTCTGTTTTTTGTAACTTTGAAGTTTTGCCTAGAGGGGAATCCTCTGTGTTCTAAATCTTGTTACCGTGCAAAATTACCTTCCATCCTGACTTTACAGAGGTGCTTCTTTTACTTTTTTCTTCATAACAAAGGACTGTTTTTAAGAATCTGATTGGGTTTTAGTGTCCTGTGGTCACCTTGTTTACCTATTTGTTTGGTAGATTATTCTCAAGCCTCCCTAGGAAAGGGGGTGAAGACGCTATAGGGGATATTTTGGGGAAACAGGGACTCCAAATGGTCCTTTTCCTGAATCTTTGTGTAACTCACTTGGTGGTGGCAGCAATCCCATCCAAAGACAAGGAAGGATTTGTGCCTTGGGGAAGTTTTTATCCTAAGCTGGTAGAAATAAGCTTAGGGGGTCTTTCATGCGGGTCCCCACATCTGTACCCCAGAGTTCAGAGTGGGGAGGGAACCCTGACACAGACTGTAATAAAACTTTGCACAGAATAGATGTTATTATAATACTCATTTTATAGATCAATTATATTAAGGTCCATGGAAATTAAATTACTTGCCAAAGATCTCACAGTAATTTCAGATTCTTTTTTTTCTTTTGAACACAAAAAGGTTGTATTCAAGAACTTTCATCAACACTGTTTAATCAGTTTGCCCTATATTTTTTAAAAGTCTGTTTTATGTTATGCTTTCAAAATTCCATTAATATGTAGATGGAATATTGAATATTATTCCAGTAATATGTAGATGTTTAGGATATTACAGGCTAGATCACCAGGTGTGCCTTTCCCCATTTCCTCCTGGTCCTGGTAGCTGTTAATCCTAAATGCAAATTACAGTGGCTTCAGACCATGTCCTTTCTATGCTCCCAAACTGGGAACACCTCCTGCCATCATCAGAGCATCACAAAGACGAATTACTGGGAGCAAAGATCTGTCCTTAGGCTGGGGCGGGCAAAATTTTTGGCCTGAGAGCCACATTGGGTTTCTGAAATTGTATGGAGGGCTGGTTAGGGGAGGCTGTGTCTCCCCAAACAGCCAGGCATGGCCCGGCCCCCACCCCCTATACGACCAGCTTTGCTTCTCGTCCCCTGACAGCCCCCCCGGGACCCCTGTCCCATCCACTCCCCCTCCTTCCTGACTGCCCCCCCCAGGATTCCTGCCCCCATCCAACCCCCCTGTTTGCTGCCCTCTGACCACCACGACCCCTATCCACGCTCTTGCCCCTGACCACCACCCCTAACTCCCCTGCCCTCTATCCAGCTCCCCCGCTCCTTGCTCCCTTACCGTGCTGCCTGGAGCACCAGGGGCTGGCAGCATTACAGCCGCACCGCCCAGAGCACCAGGACAGGCAGCCACACCGCCCGGCTGGAGCAGCCCCACCACGGCGCAGCACAGAGCACCGGGTCAGGCCGTGGCTCTGCAGCTGTGCTGCCCAGCAAGAGCTCGCAGCCCCACAGTCCAGAGCATTGCGCCGGCAGTGCAGTGAGCTGAGGCTGCGGGGGCGGGGGAACAGGAGGGGAGGGGCTGGGGGCGAGCCTCCCGGGCCAGGAGCTATGGGGCCGGGCAGGAGGGTCCCACAGGCCGGATATGGCCTGAGGGCCGTAGTTTGCCCACCTCTGCCCTAGATATTTCTCTATCCAAAGAGTTTTGAACAGCATATAATGTGCTTGTTAACTAATTCAGTGTCATGCTCATTACACTGTAGATGGACAAGTTCAAAAAGGACCCACTTGTCAGTTCACTGGGGTGATCTTTTGTGCATTCAGGAAAGTTTTAAAGTGAGATCTGGATATTAGAGACTTTTGAGTTAGAGCCGTGAATGCACTTACGCATCAACATTCAAAACCTGCAGCCCTTCCTCAGGCAGAATCCCTATGAGATCTCACATCCTCGTACTAACATTTCTCAGAGCCAAAAGTTGCTCCCAATTCACTGCCCAAGTAGCTGGGCTGTGCTGCAAGGGAGAACCATGGCATTCCTGAAGGGTCTGGGAGGAGAGGAATCCTCCCACAAGCTGTGGAGCAGCCGTAAATCCATTCCATGGCTGTGATTGCAACCACGTGATTGAAAGGGGGAATGACTGGAGGATAGTTATAATAGCAGGTCGACTGTCTCCTTTCCCTCCCCATCTGCATCTTGCCCCACCCTCTAAAGCACACTGAGAACAAGGTAGCTATAGACCCTCAAGAAACTCTACATCCCAAGATGCGGGTGCTCTGCACTCCCTGCTCAGATGCCCAGAATTCTGCTTCCCTACACAATGATCCCATTGGTTCCACTGCCATGCGAGCCCTCTGCACTCATGCAGGATGGGCACAGTATTCATACCTTCCGGAATATTTGGTGCAAAATCTCTCAGACACAGATTCACTCGTGTTTTTCTAAACTTCTGTCATTTCATTATACATGGATCTTTGTTTACCTTGGGCCCAATCCCGCATTCCTCACATGCATTGAAGTCCAAAGGAATTTTGGGGGCAAATGAACCCAGGATCAGGCTCAATGCCTGCAAAAACAAAATATTTTTTTAAATGTCATTTGAGTTAGAACACTGAAAACAGCTGAGACTACTGTCTCTTTTATATGTAATTTACTGACTGAATTCCTGCAGTGTGACTTACAAACGATCAAACCTATTTTTGTCAAATTTAGTAAAAATAATTATCTCCTAAGCGAAGAACTTGAAAGCCAAGTTTCTGACTGGATCAGATCCTGGATCAGATCCTGATTAACCTGAAATACAGGTTTATAATGCAAACACAGAGTGAACTCTAGCCACACAAGTGGGGATGTCACACTGCTTTTTCATTTAAATTTAAAAGATACAGAGTCCCTACTTTTGCACTGTCCATTAGCCCCACCCATGGAAGGAAGGTTTTGATGAAATCTGTATTAGGCAACACAGCTTCACCCTTTCTCCTAAAAAAGGAATTTTCTAGAACTAAATGAGACAAAGGGAGTCAATATAAGCACAAGGTCATATTTTCCCTTGATGGTGCCTTTCTACTCCTAAGAAGAAGCCCTGAAAATGCCACAATTTCCTCCCATTTTATTCCTCCTGTGGACTAATGGTATCTCACTGGAGAGTAGGAAGCTATGAATGCATTCCAGAAATCCTGCCTTTGAAAGATAAAACTGTGGAGGCTTCTCAGTGCCTGGAAAATCTCTGCGCAGGGCCCTGTGTAGAAAGCAAAGGGCCACATCATTTACCTACTTGTCAAGATGACCCCATAAATCTTTTTCTGTGTGTGTGCGTGCAGTGAGGGGAAGCAATGTGGATTAGTGGGTAGAACACTGGGCTGGGACTCGGGAACTCTGTGTCCTGTTACTGGTTGTGCCACTAGCAGGCTGGATTGCCTTGGGCAAGTCACTTTACCGCTCTGTGCCTCAGTTTCCCCAACTGTAAAATTGGGATAGGGTTACTGACCTGCTGTGAAGTGCTTTGAGATCTACTGATGGAAAAGTGCTATATGAGAGCTCAGTATTATAGACTTGGTCACTTTTCAGCCACCATCCCGCTCTTCGGTATGTCCACATTCCATTTTGCCTATCTCTTCCATTTCTGTATATTTCTCTGTTTCCTTCACAAGTGGAGATCAGTGGCTTTCCTAAACCTACTCCTAGGCTGATACCCTTGAAAGGACAGAGCATGAGGCAGAAAGAGGGAGATCTTTTGTAATTCAAGGCAACAGCAAGAATGAATGACCTGCCTTGCCTGCCCCAGTAGTCTTTGGGAGGTGGGGGTAGAAGTGGTAGAAGTTTGCTAGAGGAGGTGGCTCCAATCCAGAGAACTCTGCATGCTAACTTTCTCCCTTTGCCGCACAGCTTCTCTACAGTGCAATTAAATAATACGCAGAGATTTTACGTTTTCACTATGGGAAGCATGTTTTTAAATTATTTCAATAACAGTGAAAGCAAGAGCAGGACTATGTAATCAGTGACTGCTCCTGCATAATTCTCATTTTGCAGCAGAAGCCAGCACAGCAATGCTGCATAAAGAGATGTGCAGGGGTAGTTCATTATTTTTGGTCAAGGTCCAAACTTCTTGCTCAAGGTATTGTCAAGGTCCAGCTGTCAGCCCCACACCTGGCGGGGCTCCCACTCAGGGGTGCCACTTAGGAAGGGGGGGCACCTGCCCCCCCCCCAAGTTTTGTGTTAGCTCCAGGTGACTGGGGCTCTTGCTGTCAGCGGGACTCCAGCAGATGCACGGGGCTGACAGTGGGAGCCCTGAGGGGGGTGACATGAAACCCGGGGGGGGGGGACAGATCCTCCTCTGCCCTCCCTAAATGGTGCCTCTGTGACCCCCCTTTGATCAGGGGCTCACAAAGCATGGTTGCCACAGATGGGCTAAAGTGTGGGTGGGACTGAGCTGAGGTTGCGCTTTTGGGCCACTTCAGTGCGCTGTGGAGCAGGCAGTTGGGCCCCTTGGCTTGTGCCGCTCCTCAGTCGCAGGCCGGTGGTGGCTGGAGGAAGGTGGAGGTGGCAGCAGCAGGGTAAATGTTGGTGCCAAGCTCCTCCACCTTATCCTGCAGCCCCAGCTCCCCAAGCCCACCAGCATGCTGCCAGTCACTCCTCTCCCCACACTAGCCCTCTCCCCGCACTAACTGCCCCCGGCCCCGAAGAGTTTCCTGGTCTGGTCAAAAGCATCTGGCGCTCTGGATTTGGCCAGCAGTTTGCCTATTGACTACCCTTGGTAGGTAGGAGAGGGGTGATTTTGTGGCATAATTTAGGTCTAATGTGTCACATAGATCCTGGATCCTGTCTATGGGAAAATTATCTGGATACCCATAGGTAGTTGGGAGGGCTCAGCAAGCCTGTGTAGGTACATCTCCAATTGTCCTTTGACAGCGTATGGCCCATTTGCTGTAGTTTGTGCCAGTTTAGGGAGAAATCAAAGGAAGTTTGTACTTGTTTAACAAATGGAGACCAGCCAAGCAATTCCACAGCTAACTATATCAGGAGTATACACAATTTCTTAAGTATTTATAAGTAATCCAAGGAGAGAGAAGTTCTATTCTTACACTCAACATGTGCCAAATGGAATTGAAATGATCGCACAGTGGTCGATCTATGAACAAATTGCATCTGCAATTTTGGCATTAGCCCTGCTTTTGTTCTCGAAATCAAGCAAGTTTGTTTCATGTAACTTACTTAAACATATTGTGCACAGAAAAGGAACAGAAAAACAAGCACTTTCTTTGAGACCTAGAGTGAAATCTGACCCTACTGAAGTCAATGGTAAAATTCTCATTGACTTCAGTGGGTTCAGGATTTCATTCTTAATTTTTGGCAGTGTTGAGCATCTGAAAACTCCCCTGGACTTCTACTGGAATTGCGGGAACACAGCACCTAGGAAAATCAGGCTAATATACTATGGATCTCTATTTACTCCTTTGGCTTGTAATGCTTATAGGTCCGGATCATGAAAACACTTAAAACTTACCATGCTGAGTGCTCAGACTGACTTTGGTCAGGGTCCCATTTAGAGTAAGTGTTCAAAGGCAATTAATAAGAGGGGAGGGCAGTTAGCACCTCATCTGAGCTGGTCCCATAATTGAAATGGGATGCAAGACACAAATTGATTTTTAGACCTTTTTCAGTCCTGTTTTCCATTTTTCTTTCCTTCCTTTCCTTTTTCATTGGTTTAATTGATTTTATGCTTCCTATTTTCAAGTGGTTTTCTTTGTAACCATTTAAACAAAATTGAAAATAGGTTAACCGTTTCCTACTCTCAATTGTAAAAATTTTCTTTGTCTTCTTTAATTTTTTTAACCTGTTTTTAACTCTTTATGTGCTTTTAGAAAGACAAACACTTTTCTATTTAGTGCTAGTTCCTGTAGGCCCCAATTCAGCAAAGCACTTAAGCACATGCTGAACTGTAAGCACATGCTGAACTGTAAGCACATGCTGACGTCCCACATATGCACATGTATATATGGATTTCTATATAGTGATGGACTTTAATGTGCTTATGAGATTTTCTGAATCAGGGCCATAGTTATTAATACTAGTACTTCCATCTGCCAATATCCCTCACTTTGCATTGATCCTTCTCCTACTGAAGTCAAAAGGACTACCGTCTTGTACTTCAGTGGGGAACAGCATCTATCCATTTAATAATTGTTCAGTATGCTATATGTTGGTGTCTGGAACTCATCTCTCGAGGAAGAAAAAATCTTGCAGACTATAACGCCACATGAGGAATGTTAAAATTTAAAAAAACTTAACAGAAGTGTGTCCTACCACTTATCTTCTATCTCAGTCTTAGCACATATTTGCCTTTGTGATAAAAGAGCAATTCAGAGACTCCGCATTTTATTAGCCTTTAAAAACCTATAAATTTATAAATTTTAGGTAAAAATTTAAGTAAAAAAATGACAGTTTTCCCCCCAAATAAATAATATCCCATTGTAAGTGCAGTATGGATACAACATTTTCAAACACACTGAAGCTGCAAAACCTTCCTTTCAAATTCAGACTTTCAGTCTGTTTCATTAGTGCAAAGTTTTCTTCAGAGTTCAAAAGCTTTCAAAACTGTTTATCAACCAGAATGGATAAGGAGAAAATCCATTTACTGTGGGATAATTTGGCCACCCCTATGCTAGCTGCCACTGACAGATCAGAAAGTTTAGACTGCTTGATAATAAGAATTCCACCAAAATGAATGGAGCCATTAGAATTTTTACATTTTTGAATGTCAGCTAAACTATAATCAAAATTTACTTTTATTCTGAAGGCTTTTCCCTTTCCATATACTTTTTCTTTAGTAGATCCTGTTATTTCAGAATTTGAAGTACAGATATTTTTAATTCAAAAGTTCACTAGGGCATGTAAACAATGTAAAGTATTATGAAATTAATGAATCTATAGAGAGACAAGGTAGGTGAGATAATCTTTTATTGGACCAACTTCCTTTGGTGACAAGCTTTCAAGCTACCCAGAGCTCTTCTTCATGAATCTATGAAATTCATATTAAGCGCAGCTTATTGACAACATATCAAGTTACCAGAAAGGCTGAGATGCCAAAACTTGTCAGTGCAAAACATTAGTTATCTTCAATTTTGAGTAATTTTAGGGTAGTGTAAAATGCTAATATGCTCTTCAGGTTTCTGTTTGTGAAAAACTATGTCCCCAGATCAATGTTCCCTCTAATTTTTTTCCATCCATGTGTGGAATAAATTTTGGTATGTGCCTATGTGCG
Source organism: Lepidochelys olivacea (assembly GCF_965140295.1). Classification (NCBI taxonomy): domain Eukaryota; kingdom Metazoa; phylum Chordata; order Testudines; family Cheloniidae; genus Lepidochelys; species Lepidochelys olivacea. The sequence continues at coordinate 39,398,888 of NC_140413.1, read as the reverse complement.
CCACCAGTAGAAACAAAAAACCTAGATATAATATATATTTTTTAAAAGTTACCATAGGGATAATTACTCCAGCCAGGACAGGTTGGGCATTTTAGATCTCGCTACTCAAAGAATTAAATTTAAGTGTAAGAGAAATAAAAATTATGAAATGCATAGACCAGTCAAAACACTAAAATAACACACTTTGAAAGAATAAAATTACAGAGAATATATGTGCATTGCAGAAAATACCAAGAAGTAACAACAACAATAATACAAGTATGTGTTGGGAGGTGAGTGTGACACAGAGGCTGTGTGAGAGAGAGAGAGATACAGAGACTGTGTGTGACACTGAGACAGTGTGTGTGCTGGCTGCTGGGGAAAGCCGTGCGCTGTCTCTTTAAGACACTCACTGAAAGCTCCTGTTCTGTCCTGAGCCCTGTTGTCTCCCCACCCCATTCTGTGGAGATGGGGTACATGGGCAGGGAGGCGGGGGAAGAGGGAGAGAGACTGTGTGAGCTGGCTGCTGGGGAAATCTCAGAAAGAATGCACTGTCTCTTTAAGAAAGGCATTCAGCCACTCATCATTCAGACCTCAGACTGCAGCAGCTCCAAGTCCTCCTGAGCCAGGCTGTCCCCTCTGCCCTGCTCTGTGGAGATGGGGTACAGGAGAAGGGGACACCCTGATATCAGCACCTTCCTCCCTCCCCCACTCCCTGTTCTGCACAGCCAGCAGGATGATCCCAAGAGCAGGTCAGGACAGAGCAATGTGGGGGGATGGGCACCTGAATGTTGCTGGCTGTGGGCTCAGCTAATCAGCTGGGTGGCACTTAAATCTTTCCTGTGTGGCTGCCAAAGCACGCAGCTTACAGGGAACACAGCTCCGGATATGTATATAGCCTCACAGACTCTAAGGTCAGATGGGACCATCATGATTATCTAGGCTGACCTCCTGCACATTGCAGGCCACAGAACCTCACCTACCCACTCCTGAAATAGACCCCTAACCTCTGGCTGAGTTACTGAAGTCCTCAAATCATGGTTAAAGACTTCATGTTACAAAGAATTCACCATTAACACTAGTTTAAACCTGCAAGTGACCTGCCCCATGCTGCAGAAGAAAGCAAAAAACCCCAAGGTCTCTGCCAATCTGACCAAGGGGAAAATTCCTTCCTGACCCCAAATATGATGTTCAGTTAGACCCTGAGCATGTGGGCAAGACCCAGCAGCTAGACACCTGGGAAAGAATTCTCTGTAATAACTCAGAGCCTTCCCCATCTAGTGTCCCATCTCCGGTCATTAGGGATTTTTGCTACTGGCAGTCACTGTTGGGCCACATACCATCGTAGGCAGTCCCATCATATCATCCCCTGCATAAACTTATCAAGCTCAGTCTTGAAGCCAGTTAGGTTTTTTGTCCCCACTGCTCCCCTTGGAAGGCTGCTCCAGAACTTCACTGCTCTGATGGTTAGAAACCTTCACCTAATTTCGAGCCTAAACTTGTTGACGGCCAGTTTATAGCCATTTGTTCTTGTGTCCACTTTGGTGCGTCACTTAAACAACTCTGCTCCCTCCTTGGTATTTACCCTTCTGATGTATTTATAGAGAGCAATCAGATGGCTCCAAGCATCATAGTACTCAGGCCCAGATCTGTAAAGGTACTTAGTCATTACCTCCACTCAGCCTAACCCCTAGGGGTATGTTTACACTGCAATGTAAACCCAGGGTTAGTGGGACTTGAGTCAGCTGACCCTGGGTTAGAGACCCTAGGCCTTGAGCATCTACACTGATTGTTAACCCTATGTTAAAAATTTTCTAATCTGGGCTTGAACATGGGGCTCTGGTATTCATACTGTAGCATTTAGACCTGAGTCAAACCAGCCACCTCCCAGACTCCCCTCCCAAAATGTGGCCGCTCTAGCCTTTTGACTGTGGTGTACTGTGGAAAAACTTTGCTATCCACCCTGCCTGCTAGAGGAAGTCTGAACAGCCCACCAAGCAACATGGTGGAGGCACCTTTTAAGAACTTCTCTTGCTTGCACTTTCACTTCATATTTCATTCAGGAATTGGGTAGAGCTTCTATGAGGCACTGGTGGACATTTTGGTGGTGTTTGCTGACAGAGTTTATGATGGAGCAGGAGAGAAGAACCCAGGCATGGCAGACTCAAACTGGTTGATGCTGCTCATGATACTCCATATAGCCACTGATGCTCCCTACGTAGACTGATGCTCCTGGGACAGGGCCACAAGCACAGACTGGTGGGATCACATCATCGTGCAGACCTGGGACAACCAGTATTGGGACCAGAACTTTTGCATGAAGAAAGCTACCTTTCTGCAGCTTTGTCAGCAGCTTGCCCCAACCCTCCAGAGTAAAGAAGCACGCATGAGGCCACCCTTGCCAGCCCAGAAGTGGATTGCTATGGCCACCTGGGAGATGGCTACCCCAGACTGCTATAGGTCCATTGCCAACTAGTTTGGGGTTGGAAAGTCGGCTACGGGTAAAGTTGTGGTGGAGGTTTCTGAGGTAATCAGGCGTGTGGTTTACCCCAATGTGGCAGGTATAATAGATATTCCTGAAGTAACTGCTGGCTTTGAGAGAATGACATTTCCAAATTGTGTCAGGGCCATTGATGCGACTCCATAGTTTGCCCTCCTCAAGGAGCACAAGAGTACATAAAATGCAAAAAAGTACTACTTAATTGTTATGCAGGCCCTCATGGATCACAGGAATCTCAATGCTGGCTGCACTGGGAAAGTTCATGCCAGTTTTTTTGCTAATCGTGAGGCTACATTGATGGATAGGCTGGGACACTATTCCCACTAAATGACATTGTCATAAATGGAGTTACTGTCCCCACCATTATTCTGGGGGACCTGCATACCCCCTTTTGCCTGATTTTTAGAGGTCCTGGCAAAAGACAGTTTAATTACACTCTCTGCAGCTGTAGCATGGTTGTTGAATATGCTTTTGGCAGACTGAAATCCCAGTGTTCGATATGTTTACAGACCCGTTTGGATGCCAGTGTCATCAATGCTTCTGCATTACTGTGGCTTGCTGTGCTCTTCACAAGAGGGGAGCCATTTCTCCCTGAATGGACCTATGACAGCAGGGGGCTACTGAATTGGCGCACTCAGCCATAAAGTGCACCTGCCACTGCTGGAACGGTATGTACCTGGGCAACAGAAGTGAGGGCTCCTTTGTGCTCCCACATTATGGACTTGCATGGCCCAAAAGATGAAGGGGAATAGTTTGTGATGGGTTGGGTCACAGAAACCCCTTTGGGACTGCCACCTGATGTGCCTAGACTACCGCTGAGCCTGTTTTCCCTGCCAGCTTGTGACTTCAGTACCTTGCCTCGTTTGAGCCAGACATGCTTGCCTTCTGCAAACACAGATCCCAGTCTGAACCATATCCCCCACAAGCTGTAGGCTTAACTGAAAACAGTTTAAGAAGTGCTCCTGTCTCCAGCACTCAGATACCCAGCTCCCAATGGTGTCCAAACCCCAAATAAATCCATTTTACCCTGTATAAAGCTTATACAGGGTAAACTCATAAATTGTTCACAAATTGTTCATCAAGCTGACCAAATGCTTCACTGAGCGTACTTAAAATCAAACAAGTACATAGCCAATATTCATAACTTCAAATACAAAAATGATACATGCATACAAATAGGATGAATATGTCCAGTAGATCATAACCTTTGCAGAGATATGGTACATGGCATATCTAGCATAAAACATATTCCAGTTATGTTAATAAGGATATTTCTCATAAGCATATTTCTATAAAGCATTATGGGGTGCCGTTTCACATAGTTCATCTATAAATGTGTTTGTGGGGGGTGGGGATGAGGTTAATTGATTGGGGGGGCATTCAGTGCTTGAGGAGGGGTGAGACTTGATTGCCATGAAATGTATTTATGAATGATATGGCCACTTATGAAATGGGGGATGAGGCTGATTCACAGTTTGGATTCATATGAGGAAGTGATTGATGTGTGAATTGAAGTACATAACTGTGTAGAGGAGTAATATTTGCTTGCTAACTCCTAATTGTCCCTGATCATGTGTTTACCTTTATTATTTCAAATACACATTGTATGATGAGATGCAGTGATAGCAGTATACTTGCTTGGTGACATAAAAAGATTTATTCAGAAACATGTATTAGAAAAGTACAGCATTCACCCATTGCCAGGCAGGCCACCTACCACTGCAACACCAAAAAACACCAGTAACAACGGAACCTTTTTAAAACAAAATAAAAAAAAAAAGGGCATAAGTAATTGCAAACCGTGAAACCATGTACAAGAGGGAAACCCCCTACCATTGCATGTCCTCAAGTCTCCCATTCTCCTTTCACTTCTTTCCCCATTTGCCTTGCACTCGGGTTCAGGGGAGGGCAGTGGAAGCATCCACAGAGGAGGAAGCGAAGATGGAGAACTGTATGGGGCTAAGTTGCCCTGCCCAGCCGCTCATGGGGCCTGATTGCATGGGCCACCCCGCCATGGAGTTTTCCAAACTGTTTCTGGCCTGCATTCCAGAGCATGGTGCAGGAGACTCAGGATATTGTGTGGGTGATACAGAGGAGCAGGTACTATTGCAGCCATTATTGATAGCAGCCGCTCAAATGATTCTCTGCTGAGTTCTGTCCTCCTCCCTTGGAGGCCATTTCTGTTCCAGAAACAGTGAAGCAAGTACCTGCTCCAGTGTCGAAATCCTGTTCTCAAGCTGTACAGCCAGTCTCAGCCTTTCCTCTAGCTGTACGTGTCTCTGTCTTTTGGTACTGGACATGCTTGTTGGCCTTCTCCAGAACTTCAACCATAAGTTCATTAGGGAAACGCTTCCTCTTGGACCATGATGGTACTTTGGGCCAGGCTTGCACTGCACTGTGGGTGAGCTGTGGAGGTACAGCAACTTGTAGAGGTCAAGGGGCTTGGAATAGGACAAGACACAGAGGGTTATTGTCTCAAATACCCCAGTACAGGAGCACAGAAAAAATACTTGTGAAATTTCAAGGACAGAAAATGTTACTTTTCAAACCTAAACTTCAGTATTTTCTGAGAGGGAGACTTCAGTCCACAGAAGCTCCCTGAACAACCTGGTTAATCACAGTGAAAGAGGTGCAGAGACAATGGCAAGTTGAAAATTCAGAGCTGATTTTAGTTTCCTACAAATTGCAGAACTACTTAGGTTGGGTTGGGGATTATGGGCGGGGCAATCAGTGGCCATGCTACAAAAGTTTTTCCTATTATTTCAGGCCTTCCACATTTTGGAGGACATGACAGATCTTGTGGTGCCCGACTGGCAAAGGGAGATGTTATTCCAAGCTGCCAGTGGGAAACCTGGAGTGTATGTAGCTAAAGCATTCAAATGTATAGTGACTGAATGACACATCTGTGAGTGGAGTGGGCTGGTCAGCTACCAAGGTGGCCCTGTAAAATACGCCCTTCCCCACAGTGTGACTACCTATCTGGAGTTCTTGCTTCAGGAAAAGTTTGCAGCTATCAGCACCCAGCACAGGTATCTACTTTCCAAAGTGCTGGGAGGTGCTTCAACCCCGGCTCTGCCCCAGGTCCTGCCCCAACTCCACCCCTCCCCAAAGCCCCACCCATGCCACACCTCTTTCCTCCCTGCTCTATCCCCGCCTTTTCCCGACCCTGGCCTGCCTCTTCCCGCCCAGTTCTGCCCCCGTCCCCCAAGTGCGCCGCGTCCTTGCTCCTTCCCATCCTTCCCAAAGTATCCTGCATGCTGTGAAACAGCTGGTTGCTGCGGGCGGAAGGCGCAGGGAGGGAGGGGAAGGTGCTGATCTGTGGGGCCTGCCGACAAGTGGGAAGCACTTGGGGAGAGGGGCTGAGGGTTGGGAAGAGCTTATAGGGGGGCTGCCGGTGGATGCTTAGCACCCACCATTTTTCCCCATGGGTGCTCCAGCCCCAGAGCACCCATGGAGTTGGTGCCTATGGCACCCAGGATTGGGTCAGAATTCAGGAGGGAATCATCAGGATGCTGCATTAGCTTCAACATGACTTAGCTTGTTATGGTTTCATGCAAACACACAGAACTCCACAGCCTTCCTGCTCCCTATCCCTGGAATATTTCTGGACAAAGTTTCAAACCTCAGTCGTATTTTATCATCTATGGATTTCATGGACTACCTCTAACTGAAATGGGCTAGATTTGTAAATGGAACACATTTCAACCTCCCCCATCTCCACACAGTTCACTGTTTCCAGGCAGCTCAACAGATCATTGAATGATTACAAAGCGGCATATTTACAGACCTGGCAATGTGTGGTTATTATTATTAAGAAACAGGAATGGCCCTAGCAAAAATCCGTGCCTGTCTAGTAAACATAGATCTGAAAGGTGTTCTTTATTGTTTGCATTTCCCGGTCACCATTCTGAATTCCATGTGGTGTGGGAGAGAGGAAGCAGGGGAAGCCAAGGAACTGGCATAAAATCCACCATTAGTGGATACAGGGCCGCCCGGAGGATTCAGGGGGTCTGGGGGCAATTCAGGTGGTGGGGGTCCTTCCGCTCCAGGTCTTTGGGGCACTTCGCTGAAGACATGGAGTGGAAGGACCCTCCACTGCCAAATTGCCACTGAAGACCCGGAGTAGAAGAAGCGGCGGCGGGTCCTTCACTCCGGGTGTGTTCGGCAGCACTGAAGGACCCCCCCGCCACCAAAGTGCCGCCGAAAACTATCGTGGGGGCCCCTGAAAATTCTCATGGGGGCCCCTGTGGGGCTTGGGGCAAATTGCCCCACTTGGGCCCCCCCCGGGCGACCCTGAGCGGATATACACTGCTAGCTGGGGTTTCCCATAACTTTTGCATGGGTTTACACAGTGGAAATCTCTCCTATTACTCTATTAATAAACATTAAAATGGAGCCAGGAATGTACTGGGCTCAGTGGCAGCTTCTGTCCATTCTGTGTTTGCTGCAGGCTTCATGGCAGTCTGTTCCTCACATCAAACAGCTCCTCCAAGTATGGACCCAAACTGTGCTACTGCTTCTGCTCTGGTACCGGTTTCAGCAACAGAATGATTTCATTGTCCTCAGTCAGTGCCTGCTGCTGGCTCCCATTAGTCACCATGTTGGATTCTGGGGCCAGCAGGGACCATTCTGGCTGACCAGATCATTATGCATCACCACTGGCTCCGTACTGAGTGCAGTGCCCAGCAACGGGTCAAACTCCTCATAAAATGGGCATGATGTCAGCGAGTTGACAGAGGTGTGGTTCTGATCCCTGGTTTTCCAATATTCTCTTGTGAGCCACTTAATCCACTTCCTGCACTGGTTGCCAAATTTACAAAGCTGCCAGCTTCTTCAATATTTACTGGTATGTGTGCCAGAAGCTGCCAGCTTCTTCAATATTCCTGGTACTCTTACTAAAGTTCAGAGTTTTGCTAGCCTCGCACCAGAGATATACCAAAATCTGGCTGTGCTCCTGTAACCATGAAGCAGCACGCTTGCAAAAGGCTTGTTCTGGGCAATATCCATTGCAAATACAGAAGTCTCTGTGCTGTGTGTTTGCAACTCAGGGGGGTCAGAAGAAAATGGGAGGATTAATGCTGCCTTAATGAGCTGCTGCTGTATGCCAATGGGGAGGGGGGTTGCTTCTGTTTTCACTGGAGTGGATTGGAGATTCTTGGGATAGAGAGAATAAAGCAAACTGGCCCAGAGGATTGGGGACACTTTCAGTGGACATCCAGGACCCAAGTCAAGGTGGGCTGCATCTAAACTTCAAAGCAAATCACTTGACTTGAACTTGACCCTGCAGCCCGACGTTAGCATGATTTGTATGTGGATGGAAGAGCGATTAGGCTTGAGCCAGAGTCTGAGCCTGGGTTTATATTGCAGTGTAGACATAGCCTAAGTCAATGTTTCTCAAATGTGGCCACCACACTTTCTTGTGGTTACATCTCCCTGGGCGGTGATTGGGGTGGAGGGGCGGGCGCAAAGCAGTGGCCCCTCCCCAGGGGCCACCAGGAGTAGTTGGGCCCTGTCCCCCTGTGGAGAGACACAAGCTGGAGGAACAGGCAGTCAGTGAGTTCCCCACCTTACTGGGGGCAGTAGGATTGGGTGTCAGCCCTGGGGTGGCAGGCTCCAGCCACGGGGCTTTAGGCTCTTTCCCCTGGGCATGGGGCTTCGGGCTCCATTCCCTGGCTGTGTGGTGACGGGCTCTGGCCCTAAGCTCATCCCCCCATCACCTCTGCTCCCCATTGTCTCCCCAAGTGCCCCATCACCCTTGGCCCCTGCTGCCTCTGTACCGTTTGTCCCCAGGCTTGCCGGGGCAGAGAAAGTCTGTTGTGAAAAGTGATATTTGTATGTTTGTTAATATCACTTTTCACAGCACACTTAGTAACAAAAAAGGCAACCAAAAAAAGCAACAGAAACAGTAAGAAAAATGACAAGAACGTTCAAAGCATCTTATTTGTGTTTCTATTCTGTTTAAGTCCAATAAAGAATAGAGACAACTACACACTGTTTTTATTACTGAGTCTGTAAAAAAAACCCCACCCTGTATAGATAGACTACAATGATTTGGACATGTACCTCTGCATATTTATTTGTTTTTCCTAAAGTTAACTAAGCATTTTAGGAAAAATTGTCAGAGCAGCCACCAGCAAGATTTGGTGGCTGCACTCTGAGGCCACCAAAAAAATTGTTGTGAGAACCCCTGCCCTAAGTAGCCTATTGCCTATTGATGAATTTTCCGCCTCAAGTTAGGCACCCAGGCTCCCCATACAATGCATGGGGAGAGTTAAATGCCTAAGAAAGGGATTTTCTGGAGCCAGGGCTGAGCAGGGATATACCTAAGCTAGCTAGGAGTGAGATGCTGAGCAGAGGGGCAGAAAGGGAGGAGGGAGAAGGGAGGGACTTAGGCACCTAGGTGGCTGACCTGATGTGACTGACTGATAGGTCTGAAATAGGTGCCTGTCTCGACAACGAACCATCTCCTGAAGTGAGGCACCTAAGCCAAGCCATATCCTTAGGTAGCTTATGCCCTAGCAGCTGAAACCGTCGGTCTCTTGCTCATGCTTGATAGCTCTTTCACACTCGCCATACATTTTCCCCTACCCAGTTCGCGCAAACCAGCTGCTAAATTTTGAAGACGGTTTAGAACCGGTTGTTAAAGGGGTGGGCAAACTCCGGTCCGCGGGCCACATCCTGTCTGGCCCATCTGAGCTGTTGGCTGGGGAGGCTCCCCTGAGAATCCCTTTTTAATTTTTACTCACCCAGCGGCGCTCCGGGTCTTCAGCGGTACTTCGGCAGCGGGTCCTTCAGTCGCTCCGGGTCTTCGGCGGCACTTTGGCGGTGGGTCCTTCAGTGCCGCCAAAGACCCAGGGCGACTGAAGGAACCGGTTCTTCAGCTTTTGGCAGCTCATCACTATCTGTACCCCCATGTGTCTCTTGTGTGGGTGCTGTGCTGTCCCTCCCTCTATCATTGGTTGGCCTCCAGCCCTCCTCATGCAGAGGCTGACAGGTAGCAGGTGATCACTCTGCTCTGCGCACATCTACACAATTGGGCCTCATTTTCAGGATAGGCATTTCCCTCCCACCTAGTTTGAGAATCCCACTTTGGGGTCTCTAAGGCTTTGGGCTGAGCTAGGGCTCCAAGCTATTCATTAGCTGTGACATGGCATCAGTGCGTAGACAGCTTTATAATGCTGACTAGTGGAAACCAGGGCCAATTGGGGGGGGGGGGCGGGAGGGAGGGTAGGAGGGCTATTTGGCCTTGGTCTCAAGCTCAAAAGGAGCCTCAAATTTAGACACTTGTTAATTTTTTTGAATTTGATAAGTTTTGCAACTTGTTTTTATGCGCATCCGTATCAGACCAAAACATGACACACTTGCTGAGCTTAGAGCTGCACATTTAAGCCAATAAGAGATGTGATTTGATAAAAGACATAATTTTTTTGTTAACTGATATAGGTTTGTCATATTAAAGAGTTAAAAATGTTCATAAATATTAATAAAAATATATCGCTTCTGATGGCACAAAGCTGGAAGTGGCCTGGGCCTCTCTGGACCTCTGAGAGGGCCTGGTGGAAACATAAGTGCCCAGGGGACCTAGGCCCCTACAGGGCTAGACAGTGGCTGACTGCTGGCTTTGGAAATGTCAGTGGCACCTAAAAAGGAAGATGAGTGCCTAAGTGCCTTTGAGGATCTGTCCCTTAGTGTCTCACAAGTATTTAAGAATAGAAATAACAAGCCTTGTCTCTAGTTTGGAAGATAAATTGTGCGATTAGCTTAAAAGGGTGTTTTTCTTTGAGAAAGCACGCAGGTATGTTGTGCGCAATAAAGAATTATTCAGGGAATGCCAAGTTTGACAACAGGAATTTTATATTTAGATCTTATGGCTTGGGAAATCACAGATTTGGGGATATGTATATGAATACCAAGAGGATAATTTCTTCACTGGAGATCTGTACGTTTTCTTACTAGCACATTCGATCACAGCTGAATGGTTTCTGTTTACTATTCATTCCATTATAGCTCGCATGCTTACTTTAGCTAAAGCTCATGGCAGCTACTGATAATCAGCAGAAGGCAATGCTTTGCTATTGAAAATTACAAACTGTTCTAGCTGAGACACTGTTTCTCTTCAGAGGGCCTCTGACTTCCTAGGTTTATGAACAGAGGATGAGCAGGAAAAGAAGGGAGTTTTATAGGATCCAAGTCCTGTATAGACCCACAGGGGTCTTTAATTATTAATACACGGAAGGAATGTGACCCTATTTTTAATCAATCCAACCCCACCCCACCCCAGTAATGGAGAATGAATCCCAAAATGAAGCAAATGAGATTTCCATGCAAGCTGAAAAACACTAGGCCAAATTCATCCCTGCTATCCTTTGACAGGTCTGCAGCTGCTCCCATGGACTTGTATCTCCTCCAGCCCCAGCTCTTCATTTTTCCACCCCTCACCAGCTGGTACACCACTCTTCTGATGGGCATGGCTGGGACACAGCAGCTGCTTCTTATTAAGGCCAGCTGATAAATCCCTGTCAGCTGGCCAGATGCTTATTAGTCCACCTGCCCAGCTGGCTGCATAAACTGCTGCTGCTTCCACACCTTACTTTTCTTCTCCATCCCCTTCCATACCTCCCACTCCACCTCATTCTGACCTGTCACACCTCTCTCTTTCCCTGCAACAGTCTCCTCCAAAATACCTCACCCTATTTATCTGGACATCTCCTTCAGGAAGTTCCCTGATAGCATTGATTTTACTTCTCCTCTTTGCCCCTGAATTAAACAAAGCGAAGAGAAATGAAAAGCTTCACAATACTTTGAACACTAGTGCTCCACCCTTCACATTTGCTGTACCGTATGCCCAGTCATCATGTCCCTTTCGGTTAATAGGTCCATATCCATAAGGGTTTTATTTGCAGAGTCCCACAGAGCTTCATCTTCTGACTTCTCCTGTGCAATGTATGAGAGGAAACAGTCAGATGTTTTGTAGCGTCATATATGCATGGCACTTAGATCTACATCTGATCTGCTTCTCATGCAGCCCAGATGTTTTCCCCATGTCTTATGGAAGTGGAGAGATGGAGATGATTAAACTAATTTAAACTTAATCCAGGTAAAATGGTAGAGATGCTGGTTAGCAGAGGAAAACCCCTAGCAGTATGGACTAGAACTGTGGTTATGCATTCTGTTCTTCCTGTGGAGGCATGTGCCTGATCTGTGCCAATATAGTCCACACACTTGTGTGACAGGGTGTGCATACCCCACCCTGCACCAGAAAGGGTTAACACCACACTATGGGCAGAGAAAGTCCCACCCCTCAGACCATACTGGGCAAGCACAAAGTGCTATACTAGTATAAAAGAGAGTGGTCTGACTTCTTTGATGGAGGCTCTAGTTGAGGAACTGTCAATAGTCCTTGCTTGTAGGATCTGGAGAGCCTGAGAATTGGACTGGAGATCTGTGGCCAATGGAGCACCAGGGAATTACCTGCACTGAGGAGCCCAGTGACCCTGATACCCCAATGACTGCAGCTTCAGAAAGCACGGTAGGAAGTGACCCAGGGAGAGTGAGCGAGTGGTATCTCCCACCTGTGTGAGATCAACATGTTTCAGTGGGATTCCATGCTGACCAGTGGCAGACTACTCTGCCACTGATAGGCCCCTGGGTCAGGGCCTGGTGGAGTCAGATGGGCCTGGGCCCCCCTACCAGGGCTGCCAACCCCCTCTCCCCAGTTTCAGCCCCTTGGGTATTGGCCACTAGGCCATGCTGCCCTGAACACCAGGACTGCTGTATTGACTCTGGCTGCTAAGCCACGCTGACCTGAACACCAGGGCTTTCACTCTGACCCTTGACCTCAGTGTGGTGGGGTCTGAGACAGTTGGGTAGACAGTAATTGCAGTGTCCACACACGCACTAGCCATCCTGGCAGGAGATGGCATGTGCATATACCACCACAATTTTGGATGCTATTGAATCCATTGCTGTTCTTCACAACATTGATGGTCTTTTACCTTCTGTAGTTTGCCCGGGGCTGTGACCATTCTTTGTATTAGGTTCTCATCACAATGACCTACTCTGTTTAGTTTAACAAAAAGAAGGGTTATGAAGGTAAAGATCAAAGTCTATAAATACCTACATGGGTAACAAATATTTAATAATGGGGTCTTCCATCTAGTAGACAAATGTATAAACACACAATCCAATGGCTGGAAGTTGAAGCTAGAGAAATTCAGACTGGAAATGAGGCATGAATTTGTGACAGTGAGGGTAATTAACCATTGGAACAATTTACCAAAGGGTTGTGTGGATTCTCTATTACTGGCTATTGGATTGGATATTTGACTAAAAGCTATGCTCTAGGAATTATTTTGGGAAATTTCTATGGCCTGTGCTATACAGGTCAGATTAGATTATCATAATGGTTTCTTTTAGTCTTGGAATCTATGAACCTACAGCTTTGTAAACTAAAAAGGACAGATTAAAGTGCTTCATTTTTAAATGTACCCCAAAATTTCCACCTCGTGCTGAATATAGTGGCTCATTTCTTAAGTGGAGCATATCATTAGCATCTGATCCCAAGCCCACTGAAATCAATGGAAACACCACCACTGACTTCAATGGGCGTTGGATCAGGCCCTATAAACATACGACATCCGTTGTCACTGATTCCGACTGTACAGCTTTGTTTAGGATCTGTAAAGCCCTCAGTGGCAGGCGGAGGGTCTCATCCATTTGAGAGCTTATCCCTCCCTGAATACTCAATAGCAGTGGAAACTCATTTTTCTGGGTTCATGATGTTACAGCATTTGTGGAATATGGAGATTTCCTGATGCCCGTTTTAAGGTAGATATTTCCATACTAAAATAGGACCATAGCAGAAGGTCCATCTCTCTGGAAATTGCTTTCTCTTGCAGGCTGCCAGACCCTAACCTGGACAAGCTGTAGGTGCAATGTAAGATGCAGCTCTTTAGTCAGGCCTCCAATTGACTGTTGGACCATTTTAGTAGCAGGGAATGGAGATTTTTTTTTTAAGTCTTTTTTTAAAAAGACCTATTTATGTAGAGGTTTGTTTTATTTAGTATAAAGCAGACAAGATTTCAGGCAATGAGTTCACCTATAAATAAAGTCAATACATACATGGCTGGACTTTTTTTAGATTTTCATATTGTTGCAAAGGAGAATTATTAAATTCACTATTTCTTTTATTTTTCCTTTTTTTCCCTGCAGGTTCCCACAGTTTTTGATGCTTATTTTAAACTTATTTTCCTTTCCCCTGTTCTTGTTTCTTTTTTATAACATACATATAATTATGAAAATGGGCCAAAGGGTTGCTTCTGGAGCAATGGGTGTTTAGGACAGCTGGAGTTTGCATGAGATTGCAATTCTACTTCAGGATATGGTTTTGTTGAAAGTGTGGGAATATAGTAATGCTGCAAATTCTGTAATGTAGAAAATAATGTCCTGTGAAATTTAGGTCTGCAAACAAGTGATTAGTCATTGCAGGGGATGAGTGGAGTTTTGAACAGTACCTAGTATGTCTCTTTGCATCTCATATAGTGGGCATCAAGTTTAGATGTACAGCACAATAGACTGACTGCCAACGAAGTCTGATCTTATAAGATGATGAATGTCCTTAGCTCTTATAGACAAGATCAGTGCTTTGGGAGCTCAGCACTTTACAGGATTGAACCCTAATAACAGACCAGTCAGGGATAGTGTGGAGAAGTACTGTGCAAACTTGGCAAATTGTGCAACTTTGCTCAGTCCTCTACACAGTAAAATACAATAATGGTTCATTACAAATCGACAGAATGAAATAGCAATAATGCATTGCACTAACATAGCAATTTTCGTCTTAGTTCTCAAAGTGCTTTACAAACATGAATTGGTATTTCCCTCATTTTACACATGAGGAAACTGAGGCTCACAAAGGTCAAACGACTTGGTCGACATTTCATAGGTGGCAGTCAGAAGCTGAACACAGTGTCCAGCCCCTTTCTCTAACCATGTCACTGAGCCGCAAGCACTCCAGTATTTTACTCCTAGATCTCTTGAGCAGAGATTACCAATCCTAGCCAACTGCACTGTGTTTTGGTGATGTAGATTCATTTCCACTGGAGACTAAGATAGCAGCTCCCAATTTATTTCTACTTGTGGCCAAGACAGGATAAGACCCCAAAGTATTCAGATATGCAAAATGGTGCATTAACTCACACCACCATCTAGCCTCCCACCCATGCCCTCACAATAGGTGAAAAACATTTATTTAAATTTTGGATTGTGAAAGGAGACAGTCTGTGAGCCCTGGAAAAATAAGTCTTCTATTTATATATCGATCAGGTATAATTTTATTAGGGGCAATATGAATCATTTCCTTTACCCGCCTAAGTTCTACTCTTACCTAGAGGACTACCTCTAAGGATAAATGAGAAGTTCATTCCCTATATCCATTTGATCCTTGATGTCACTGCTGAGATGGCTAACACAGTGCTAATTTGGAAGGATGTTTCATGTTTGGTTAAAGTATATAGGTACTGAAATGGATTCTTGAGAATGGCAAACAAAAATCATTTGTCCATTCTGTCTTTGGATACGTAAGTGACTCTCAGAAAGGAGTTGTGTCCATAAATCTGAAGGCAGAATAAGACCTCAATGTATCAGCATCCTGAGATCATTATCATGGCAAATCCCAAAGGGATATAACTGTCTTGAAGATCAAGTTTCACCCAGGTTGATCTCTAACTGGAATGTCCATTTGCAAGGTTTCTTTGGTCATTTCATCTTGGTGGGAGAGAAACTCTTGACTGTTTGGACTCTTTGACCATGGGATGGTGTTCCAAGAAGGAGGAGTGCTAGGCAGAGATGGGCTCCACCTAACGAAGAGAGGGAAGAGCATCTTCGCAAGCAGGCTGGCTAACCTAGTGAGGAGGGCTTTAAACTAGGTTCACCGGGGGAAGGAGACCAAAGCCCTGAGGTAAGTGGGATACTGGGAGGAAGCACGAGCAGGAGCGCGCGAGAGGGCAGGGCTCCTGCCTCATACTGAGAAAGAGGGACGATCAACGAGTTACCTCAAGTGCCTATACACAAATGCAAGAAGCCTGGGAAACAAGCAGGGAGAACTGGAAGTCCTGGCACAGTCAAGGAATTATGATGTGATTGGAATAGACTTGGTGGGATAACTCACATGACTAGAGTACTGTCATGGATGGATATAAACTGTTCAGGAAGGACAGGCAGGGCAGAAAAGGTGGGGGAGTTACATTGTACGTAAGAGAGCAGTATGACTGCTCAGAGCTCTGGTATGAAACTGCAGAAAAATTGAGAGTCTCTGGATTAAGTTTAGAAGTGTGAGCAACAAGGGTGATGTCGTGGTGGGAGTCTGTTGTAGACCACCAGACCAGGGGGATGAGGTGGATGAGGCTTTCTTCCGGCAACTCACGGAAGTTACTAGATCGCAGGCCCTAGTTCTCATGGGAGACTTCAATCACCCTGATATCTGCTGGGAGAGCAATATAGCGGTGCACAGACAATCCAGGAAGTTTTTGGAAAGTGTAGGGGACAATTTCCTGGTGCAAGTGCTGGAGGAACCAACTAGGGGCAGAGCTGCTCTTGACCTGCTGCTCACAAACCAGGAAGAATTAGTAGGGGAAGCTAAAGTGGATGGGAACCTGGGAGGCAGTGACCATGAGATGGTCGAGTTCAGGATCCTGACACAGGGAAGAAAGGAGAGCAGCAGAATACGGACCCTGGACTTCAGAAAATTAGACTTTGACTCCCTCAGGGAACTGATGGGCAGGATCCCCTGGGAGAATAACATGAGGGGGAAAGGAGTCTAGGAGAGCTGTCTGTATTTTAAAGAATCCTTATTGAGGTTACAGGGACAAACCATCTCGATGTGTAGAAAGAATAGTAAATATGGCAGGCGACCAGCTTGGCTTAATGGTGAAATCCTAGCAGATCTTAAACATAAAAAAGAAGCTTACAAGAAGTGGAAGGTTGGACATATGACCAAGGAAGAGTATAAAAATATTGCTCGGGCATGTAGGAATGTTATCAGGAGGGCCAAATCGCACCTGGAGCTGCAGCTAGCCAGAGATGTCAAGAGTAACAAGAAGGGTTTCTTCAGGTATGTTGGCAACAAGAAGAAAGTCAAGGAAAGTGTGGGCTCCTTACTGAATGAGGGAGGCAACCTAGTGACAGAGGATGTGGAAAAAGCTAATGTACTCAATGCTTTTTTTGCCTCTGTCTTCACGAACAAGGTCAGCTCCCAGACTACTGCACTGGGCAGCACAGCATGGGGAGGAGGTGACCAGCCCTCTGTGGAGAAAGAAGTGGTTCAGGACTATTTAGAAAAGCTGGATGAGCACAAGTCCATGGGGCCAGATGTGCTGCATCTGAGAGTGCTAAAGGAGCTGGTGGATGTGATTGCAGAGCCATTGGCCATTATCTTCGAAAACTCATGGTGATTGGGGGAAGTCCCGGACGACTGGAAAAAGGCTAATGTAGTGCCCATCTTTAAAAAAGGGAAGGAGGAGGATCCTGGGAACTACAGGCCAGTCAGCCTCACCTCAGTCCCTGGAAAAATCATGGAGCAGGTCCTCAAGGAATCAATTCTGAAGCACTTGGAGGAGAGGAAAGTGATCAGGAACAGTCAGCATGGATTCACCAAGGGCAAGTCATGCCTGACTAATCTAATTGCCTTCTATGATGAGATAACTGTCTCTGTGAATGAGGGGAAAGCGGTGGATATGTTGTTCCTTGACTTTAGCAAAGCTTTTGACACGGGCTCCCACAGTATTCTTGCCAGCAAGTTAAAGAAGTATGGGCTGGATGAATGCACTATAAGGTGGATAGAAAGTTGGCTAGATTGTTGGGCTCAACGGGTAGTGATCAATGGCTCCATGTCTGGTTGGCAGCCGGTATAAAGTGGAGTGCCCCAAGGGTCGGTTTTGTTCAATATCTTCATAAACGATCTGGAGGATGGTGTGGATTGCACCCTCAGCAAGTTTGCAGGCGACACTAAACTGGGAGGAGAGGTAGATATGCTGGAGGTAGGGACAGGATACAGAGGACCCTAGACAAATTAGAGGATTGGGCCAAAAGAAATCTTATGAGGTTCAACAAGGACAGAAGAATCCCAAGCACCACTACAGACTAGGGACCGAATGGCTAAGCAGCAGTTCTGCAGAAAAGGATCTAGGGGTTACAGTGGACGAGAAGCTGGATATGAGTCAACAGCGTGCCCTTGTTGCCAAGAAGGCCAATGGCTTTTTGGGATGTATATGTAGGGGCATTGCCAGCAGATTGAGGGACATGATCATTCCCCTCTATTTGACATTGGTGAGGCTTCATCTGGAGTACTGTTTCCAGTTTTGGGCCCCACGCTACAAGAAGAATGTGGAAAAATTGGAGAGAGTCCAGTGAAGGGCAACACAAATGATTAGGGGACTGGAACACATGACTTATGAGGAAAGGCTGAGGGAACTGGGATTGTTTAGTCTGTGGAAGAGAAGAATGAGGGGGGATTTGATAGCTGCTTTCAACTACCTGAAAGGGGGTTCCAAAGAAGATAGATCAAGACTGTTCTCAGTGGGAGCTGATGACAGAACAAGGAGTAATGGTCTCAAGTTGCGGGGTGGGGGGAGATTTAGGTTGGATATTAGGAAAAACTTTTTCACTAAGAGGGTGGTGAAACACTTAGGGAGGTGGTGGAATCTCCTTCCTTAGAGGTTTTTAAGGTCAGGCTTGACAAAGCCCTGGCTGGGATGATTTAATTAGGGATCGGTCCTGCTTTGAGCAGGGGGTTGGACTAGATGACCTCCTGAGGTCCCTTCCAACCCTGGTATTCTATCATACATGGCCAACTGACCAGATTGTTGCAGGCTTTAGCATAAACACCATCACAACATAAACTGACCTGAGAGGGCTGTGTTCTGAGATGTATTCTGATAATCATGAAAAGTGCCTCTAGACATTGAAAATAAAAATAAAGGCTTTTAATACTGTCTCACATGACCTTCTCATAAAGAAACTAGGGACATCCAAGCTAGATGCAGCTACTATAAGGTGGGTGCATAACTGATTGGAAAACTGTTCCCAGAGAGTAATTATCAGTGGTTTACTGTCAAGCTGCAAAGGCATATCAAGTGGGGTCCCGCAGGGATCAATTCTGGCTCCGGTTCTGTTCAATGTCTTCATCAATGATTTAGATAATGGCATAAAGAGTACACTTATACAGCTTGTGGATGATACCAAGCAGTGGGGAGTGTGGGGGGGATTGTAAATGCTTTGGAGGATAGGATTAAAATTCAATGATCTGGAGAAATGGTCTGAACTAAGTAGGATGAAATTCAATAAGGACAAATGCAAAGTACTCCACTTAGGAAGGAACAAATCAGTTGCACACATACAAAATGGGAAAGGACTGCCTAGGAAGGAGTACTGTAGAAAGGGATCTGGGGGCCATAGTGGACCACAAGCTAAATATGAGTCAATAGCATAACACTGCTTTTTTTTTTTTGGTGCAACAAACATAATTCTGGGATGTATTTGCAGGAGTATTGTAAATAATACATGAGAACTAATTCTCCTGCTCTACTCAGCACTGACTAGGCCTCAACTTGAGTATTGTGTCCAGTTCTGGGTGACACATTTCAGGAAAGATGTGGACAAACTGGAGAAAGTCCAGAGGAGGGCAACAAAAATTATTAAAGATCTAGAAAACTTGATCTCTGAGGTAAGATTAAATAATTTGGTTTGTTTACTCTGGGAAAGAGAAGACACGATAATAGTTTTCAAGTACATAAAAGGTTGTTACAAGGAGGAGGGAGAAAAATTGTTCTCTTTAACCTCTGAGGATAGGATAAGAAGCAATGGACTTAAATTGCAGCAAGGGTGGTTTAGGTTGGACATTAGGAAAAAGTTCCTAACCGTCAGGGTAGTTAAGAGCTGGAATAAAGTGCCTGGGGAAAAGTGGAATCTCTATCACTGGAGTTGTTTAAGAGCAGGTTAGACAAACACCTGTCAGGGATGGTCTAGATAATACTTAATCCTGCTATTAGTGCAGGGGGGTCGCTTAGATGACCTCTCAAGGTCCCTTCCGGTCCTTTGAGTCTATGATTCTATGATAAAGATTCAAAATGTATTGATATTATTACTATACACCTTTTCAAGGCAACCATCATTGGGGTTTAGAGCCACTCTACACTGTTTGTTTAAACTGGATTAACAACATTCCAAATGAAGGGGAGCAAAAATCCCACATAATCTTATCTTTTGTGGTCTATTTTTTTTACGTGGGTCAAAGTCTCTGGCTGACTTTCCAAGCATCTTACACTGTAAGTTAAAGCTGAACCCTTAATCATGCAAGTAAATCAGTGGAACTACTTGTGTGAGTAAGGACACGTGATTAAAGTTTGTGTGATCAGGCCTTTAGAATTTTGATGACTTTTAGCCATACAGTCCACAAACTTAACTCAACTCATCCATTGTTCTTTTTATCCCATTACTAAGGAACATCCCCCGCATATTACAACACTGTACTTTAAGACAGACTTTTATTTACGCTGCCATTGTAGTAGAAATACAATTATGAAACAAAGTAAACATTAGTTCAGAATATGAGCCAAATACAATACAAACAGCCAAGGATATTCATTCCGGCATTGCCTCTTTACAAAATACCACACACAAAGTGCCACACAAAATCCACCGGTTTCAGAGTAACAGCCGTGTTAGTCTGTATTCGCAAAAAGAAAAGGAGTACTTGTGGCACCTTAGACTAACCAATTTATTTGAGCATAAGCTTTCGTGAGCTACAGCTCACTTCATCGGATGCATACTGTGGAAATTGCAGAAAACATTATATACACAGAGACCATGAAACAATACCTCCTCCCACCCCACTCTCCTGCTGGTAATAGCTTATCTAAAGTGATCACTCTCCTTACCATGTGTATGATAATCAAGGTGGGCCATTTCCAGCATAAATCCAAGTTTAACCAGAACGTCGGGGGTGGGGGGGAGGGTAGGAAAAAACAAGGGGAAATAGGCTACCTTGCATAATGACTTAGACACTCCCAGTCTCTATTCAAGCCTAAGTTAATTGTATCAAAGTCTGTAATGTGCACTGAAGCCTAAATTAATAGTATCCAATTTGCAAATGAATTCCAATTCAGCAGTTTCTTGCTGGAGTCTGGATTTGAAGTTTTTTTGTTTTAAGATAGCGACCTTCATGTCTGTAATTGCGTGACCAGAGAGATTGAAGTGTTCTCCGACTGGTTTATGAATGTTATAATTCTTGACATCTGATTTGTGTCCATTAATTCTTTTACGTAGAGACTGTCCAGTTTGACCAATGTACATGGCAGAGGGGCATTGCTGGCACATGATGGCATATATCACATTGGTGGATGTGTAGGTGAACTGAAGGTAAAAAATCCATTACAATCTACATACCACACAGACTATGCTGACAGCTTGTGCCACACGCTCTCAAAGAAACTGCGGAATCACCTGATCAACATCCTCTACAGCAAACAGGGAAAGATTAAGAATGAGCTCTCAGAACTGGATACTCTCATGAAAAACCAACCTTCCACACAAAATTCCTCGTGGCTGGAATTTACTAAAACTAGACAAGCCATTTACAACGCACACTTTGCTTCTCTACAAAAGAAAAAGGACACTAAACTTTCTAAACTACTACATGCTACAAGGGGCCACAGCAATGGTTCCCTCAACCCACTCAGCAATATTGTTAACCTATCCAACTATACTCTCAGCCCAGCAGAAGAAGCTGTCCTATCTCGGGGCCTCTCCTTCTGCCCCTCCACCCCCACGAACATGATACAGTTCTGTGGTGACCTAGAATCCTATTTTCGACGTCTCCAACTCAAGGAATATTTCCAAAATACCTCTGAACAACATACTAATCAACAGAGGCCTCCCTACCAACATTACAAAAAGAAGGATTCTAGGTGGACTCCTCCTGAAGATCGAAACAGCAGACTGGACTTCTACATAGAGTGCTTCCGCCGACGTGCACGGGCTGAAATTGTGGAAAAGCAGCATCACTTGCCCCATAACCTCAGCCGTGCAGAACATAATGCCCTCCACAGCCTCAGAAACAACTCTGAGATCATAATCAAAAAGGCTGACAAAGGAGGTGCTGTTGTCATCATGAATAGGTCGGAATATGAACAAGAGGCTGCTCGGCAGCTCTCCAACACCACTTTCTACAAGCCATTACCCTATGATCCCCCTGAGAGTTACCAAAAGCAACTACAGCATTTGCTCAAGAAACTTCCTGAAAAAGCACAAGAACAAATCCACACAGACGTACCCCTGGAGCCCCGACCTGGGATATTCTATCTACTACCCAAGATCCATAAACCTGGAAATCCTGGGCGCCCCATCATCTCAGGCATTGGCACCCTGACAGCAGGATTGTCTGGCTATGTAGACTCCCTCCTCAGGCCCTATGCTACCAGCACTCCCAGCTACCTTCGAGACACCACTGACTTCCTGAGGAAACTACAATCCATCGGTGATCTTCCAGAAAACACCATCCTGGCCACTATGGATGTAGAAGCCCTCTACACCAACATTCCACACAAAGATGGTCTACAAGCCGTCAAGAACACTATCCCCGATAATGTCACGGCTAACCTGGTGGCTGAACTTTGTGACTTTGTCCTTACCCATAACTATTTTACATTTGGGGACAATGTATACTTTCAGATCAGCGGCACGGCTATGGGTACCCGCATGGCCCCACAGTATGCCAACATTTTTATGGCTGAATTAGAACCAAAGCTTCCTCAGCTCTCGTCCCC
The DNA here is from genome assembly GCF_965140295.1 of Lepidochelys olivacea. Taxonomy (NCBI): domain Eukaryota; kingdom Metazoa; phylum Chordata; order Testudines; family Cheloniidae; genus Lepidochelys; species Lepidochelys olivacea. Next base: position 39,376,589 of record NC_140413.1, on the reverse strand, counting down.
TAACACCCTGTCATAAATATAAAGGGAAGGGTAAACCCCTTTGAAATCCCTCCTGGCCAGGGGAAAGCTCCTCTCACCCGTAAAGGGTTAAGAAGCTAAAGGTAACCTCGCTGGCACCTGACCAAAATGACCAATGAGGAGACAAGATACTTTCAAAAGCTGGGAGGAGGGAGAGAAACAAAGGGTCTGTGGGTCTGTCTATATGCTGGTCTTTGTCGGGGATAGACCAGGAATGGAGTCTTAGAACTTTTAGTAAGTAATCTAGCTAGGTATGTGTTAGATTATGATTTCTTTAAATGGCTGAGAAAAGAATTGTGCTGAATAGAATAACTATTTCTGTCTGTGTATCTTTTTTGTAACTTAAGGTTTTGCCTAGAGGGGTTCTCTATGTTTTTGAATCTAATTACCCTGTAAGGTATCTACCATCCTGATTTTACAGGGGGGATTTCTTTATTTCTATTTACTTCTATTTTTATTAAAAGTCTTCTTGTAAGAAACTAAACGCTTTTTCATTGTTCCCAGATCCAAGGGTTTGGGTCTGTAGTCACCTAGGCAAATTGGTGAGGCTTTTTACCAAACCTTGTCCAGGAAGTGGGGTGCAAGGTTTTGGGAAGTATTTTGGGGGGAAGGACGCATCCAAACAGCTCTTCCCCAGTAACCAGTATTAGTTTGGTTGTGGTAGCGGCCAGTCCAAGGACAACGGGTGGAATATTTTGTACCTTGGGGAAGTTTTGACCTAAGCTGGTAAAGATAAGCTTAGGAGGTTTTTCATGCAGGTCCCCACATCTGTACCCTAGAGTTCAGAGTGGGGGAGGAACCTTGACACGCCCCTACTCGCGCTGTATTGATGACATCTTCATCATCTGGACCCATGGAAAAGAAGCCCTTGAGGAATTCCACCATGATTTCAACAATTTCCATCCCACCATCAACCTCAGCCTGGTCCAGTCCACACAAGAGATCCACTTCCTGGACACTACAGTGCTCATAAACAATGGTCACATAAACACCACCCTATACCGGAAACCTACTGACCGCTCTTCCTACCTACATGCCTCCAGCTTTCACCCTGACCATACCACACGATCCATCATCTACAGCCAAGCTCTGCGATACAACCGCATTTGCTCCAACCCCTCAGACAGAGACAAACACCTACAAGATCTCTATCAAGCATTCTTACAACTACAGTACCCACCTGCGGAAGTGAAGAAACAGATTGATTGAGCCAAAAGAGTTCCCAGAAGTCACCTACTACAGGACAGCCCTCACAAAGAAAATAACAGAACGCCACTAGCTGTCACCTTCAGTCCCCAACTAAAACCCCTCCAACGCATTATTAAGGATCTACAACCTATCCTGAAGGATGACCCAACACTCTCACAAATCTTGGGAGACAGGCCAGTCCTTGCCTACAGACAGCCCCCCAACCTGAAGCGAATACTCACCAACAACCACATACCACACAACAGAACCACTAACCCAGGAACCTATCCCTTGCAACAAAGCCCGTTGCCAACTGTGCCCACATATCTATTCAGGGGACACCATCACAGGGCCTAATCACATCAGCCACACTATCAGAGGCTCGTTCACCTGCACATCCACCAATGTGATATATGCCATTATGTGCCAGCAATGCCCCTCTGCCATGTACATTGGTCAAACTGGACAGTCTCTACATAAAAGAATAAATGGACACAAATCAGATGTCAAGAATTATAACATTCATAAACCAGTCGGAGAACACTTCAATCTCTCTGGTCACGCAATTACAGACATGAAGGTCGCTATCTTAAAACAAAAAAACTTCAAATCCAGACTCCTGCGAGAAACTGCTGAATTGGAATTCATTTGCAAATTGGATACTATTAATTTAGGCTTAAATAGAGACTGGGAGTGGCTATTTCACCTTGTTTTTTCCTACCCCCCACCTCCCCCCCCAGACGTTCTGGTTAAACTTGGATTTATGCTGGAAATGGCCCACCTTGATTACCATACACATTGTAAGGAGAGTGATCACTTTAGATAAGCTATTACCAGCAGGAGAGTGGGGTGGGAGGAGGTATTGTTTCATGGTCTCTGTGTATATAATGTCTTCTGCAGTTTCCACAGTATGCATCCGATGAAGTGAGCTGTAGCTCACGAAACTTATGCTCAAATAAATTGGTTAGTCTCTAAGGTGCCACAAGTACTCCTTTTCTTTTTACAAAATCCACCTCCCCCCCCAACCCCGAAATCTCTGCTTGCTACATACCCCTGCAGCAGAGTCTTTTGACATTGATTTAACAAATACAATAAGTATTTATAAAAAGCAATTAAAAACAGTATAGTTTGAAGGACTTTACTGTTCAGCACACACAACTCCAATTGACTTAAATATGCTACACTGATCATATAGATTTGAACTGTGGTGTGTCTGAGCTAGCTCACAATCAAGACAGTAGGCCATGTCCTCTGTTTGTTTAGTCTTCAGCATACCACTGCTGCTGAATAAATAAACATTAATAACTAAAGAGGCTAATGGCATTATATTGCAAGAAATGTGTAAAACTAAACAGTGCTTTAATAACTTGGGAGCTTGATTTGTATTTTTCATGTACTTTTTATATTTTGTTTTGGACTACACAGAATAGATTTCCTTCTATCTGCATATGCTCTCCAAACATCATTCATTGGGAACTCTTCTGCAGTGCCATATACTCCTCCATTTCACCTTTGAGGGTCTCCTACCTGCAGTCTCTGCACATGTCAGCCGAAAAGGTAGGAGAAAGGGAATAGTATTAGCTGTCTTGCTGGCTGAAAGTGAGGCTGCCAATTTCTGTCTCCTAGTGTGATTGACAGGTATAAAGCCCACTGAATATACCAGCAGTGAGAAGGTCACTCTGGGCATGAGAAATTGAGTCAGAAGCTAATAGAACCAAAAAGGCAACTATGAAGAGGGTGGGAAAGGCAGACAACTTCAGGCCAGGGGAAAAGTCATTCTCTGGTGGCTTCTGTGGCAGCACGGGAGATGCAATTCTTTGTGGGCAGGGAAAGGAGAAAAGACTATTTTGAGTTAGACAGGAAAGGGAGAAGGGGAACATGATTAGCAGCAGTTTATTTCTAACTGAGTCTCTGAAGCAAATACCTAATCTAGAAACTTCATTCACTTTTCCTTTGACTATGTTTTTTTTGACTTGTACTCTACACAAATCCAGAAATGCATAAAGACACAACTTGTAGCAAAAGTAAACCCCACAGCTTTTATGTATGAGGAGCACTGTACAGTGATTCTCAGTGAAAGTACTTACATCATGCAAAAAACAAACCCCAAAACTATTTAAACAACTCAGCTTTTCAGGTGAAAAATGAAACCTAAAATGAACAAATTTTAAGATTTAAAATAAACAAATAAATAAGAAAAGGTCTCCATGCACTAAAGCCTGTGAATTGGGGGGGCGGGAGAAGAAGGGGCATCTAGGAAAGTTTTTCAACAAAAATGGGGAAAAATTAATTTTAAAAGAGAGAAACTCCAAAAAATTTTGGGTTTGTCAAAAAACAAAATATCAAACATTTTTAAGTTGCTGAAAACCAAAATATTTTCAGGTTTTTTGGTTAAAAAACTTATTTTATGTAAATAGATTTCCACTTTGTTGAAAAAACATTTTCTGTCCCTCCCAAAAAATAAACTCCACCTACCACAGACATTTTGTTCACCATTTGGACTCTGCATCCTCTTGGTTATCCAGAAATAAGGTTGTAAACTGGGAAGGAAAAAATGTTTCATACAAAGTGAACCAAAGGCCACAAGATCTCACCATTCTGAAATTGCTGAACTTTTCATACTGCACCAAACTGTGAGGTAAGCTTTCAAAACAAAATGAAACCATGTGAAGCGCACCTGCTTTCTGGTGACATTAAAAATTCAAAGCTTTGTCCAGGCTTGTCATGATGTTCATTAAGGTTTGTGAACTTTTCAAGTGAACCCAGATCCAATTCAATGTTAACCTGGGTAGATCTGTTTTTGCATTCAAGCCCAACTGAGATTTTTGGTTTTCCATTATTTGGATGGAAAACCACATAGTAATCTGCAGTTTTGTTGGAATTTTGTTTTGAGGTTTCTTTGAAATACACATTTAAAGTAAAAAAAATTAACAAGGCATTCTTCTTTTGTATGCATCACAAGTCTAGGGTGACCGGATGTCCCGATTTTATAGGGACAGTCCCAATTTTGGGGGCTTTTTCTTATATAGGCACCTATAACCCCCTCCCCCACCCCAATTTTTTACACTTGCTATCTGGTCACCCTACACAAATTGATATCTACATTGTTCAGCTATCTAACTGCTGCATCATTGAGGGCAGAATCCACCCTCAAATAATCTAATTGTGCACTTCTCAACTACATTTGACCATCTGCATTGCTGCCTTGCCATCACACTGTGAAAATTGGGCTAAATCAAATGGGGGGGGGGGGCGTGTTCACTTGCCTTCTTGTGGCGTCCCCCATGAGGAGCATAAAGTGAAACAAAAGTAGACAAAATGCAGAATACAGGGTTGCATTCTAAGTGAACATGGTATGAATCTGCTGAATCAAAAACAAAGAAAAGATTTCTCTGAACCCTTGTGAAGGAAGCCTGCAGAGTTTCACCCAGTTTGGTTTAACTTCTCAGTGATTTAATGATCTGCATCCCACCTACAGTGCTCTCTCTGTATTCTGTTTTAGGATTTCTAGATGCTTATAACCCCATTAAGACAACTGAAGACTTCCATACACTTATGTCTCTAGCCAATTCTTCAGATGAGCTCTCCGTTCCCTTTAGAGCTTAACTCACCACTCTCGGATCTGTTCCCCAAGAAATACTCTGTAACATCCTGGATGGTATCTTAGTAAATATTTAGACACTGAAACAGTGCTTTGTGAAATTCATGCATGAGTTCTTCGATTTGCAAAGTTCATAGCACTCTGTGGAAGGATAAGGTTAGAAAGGACAATTCAAGTGCCATGTTTCCAGAAGGACCCCACATTTTCTTAAGAGGCCTATCCTCTTAAATTGGGATTCTATCCTCCTCAGACCCCTTAATATATATGTAGGTACAGCACCCTGCATTTCTGCTTTCTTCATTCCAGATTATACTTTTTTCAGTTTATAGCCCAACCCATAGTATGCACCTACCCTGTATGTCTGATACAGTTGTAATCTCCTCTATGATAGAATTTTTAAATAAATTAAGAGAAATGAGTAATTAGTGGCAAAATATATTTGTGAGGTAGTCATATTTTGCCCTGCCCCACAACAACCTATTTGCCTTTATAAAGCTCTTCAAACCACTAAAAATAAAATATTTTCATGTGTGTGTAAAACACACAGTTTGTGAGGGGATTGCCCTTTTTTTTTTTGTTTTTTTTTGTTTCCCTTTACTGGTCCTTTCATTTCCTCTGTCATGCTTCCTCTTTTCAGACCCCTGGCAGAATAAAGACAAAATGTTTCTTGCTAATACAGCATTCTCCTTACTTTATCTTTGAGACAATGATTTATTTTACCTTTTTCCCTGGATTCCCTCTGCCTAGTGCTAATTATTACTACTTGGTGGGAGACCCTTTATCAGTTGGGTCTCCAGTTTTCTTAGCATATGCACAAACTGCCACAGGTGCCACGTGACCAGGATTCATCACCGAATTTGGTCTGCTGGTTGGATTATTAGTTTCCCTGGCTTGGGCCAGGTACTGACAGGGAATGCGACATGAACACTGCTCCAAGCCCCCTGGGTCTTCAGGAATGGTCCCAAACAAAATATTAACACTATTGCAAGATATAAGGTGTTGGACCATTTTTGTAGATTGTGTTTTTAAAAAATAAGAAATCCTTACTGATGGGTCTATGGAAAGTGATCCACAATTCCTCCAGCAGAGTGTTGAAAGAATGTAGTCAAAACTCTGCTTTCCATACCACACACATCACATTTAGACAAGATAGGCTTCTGTCTCTCTTCTTGTAAGTACCATCTTTACTAAGCAGAAAGTTTAGGTGCAAAGCAAACACACTGACAAATCTAACTAAGCATCCTTTATTTAACAATATTATTAAGAAGACTTTGTCAGACTGCCCACCGTTGCATAATTCAGGGCCAAAACTTTACAGAGGACAATAACTGTAGTATCCTGCAGATAAATCTGGATTCACACAGAAAGACTGGTTAACCAAACATCTGCCCTATTTGACCTAAATTAAACAATCTGTGACATGAACCAAACAATTCTAAAAATTAGTGATAAATAATGTATAAACTGTACTTAGAAGTAAAATAAAACCACACTATTAAAAGCAGGCTTGGACAGAGTTTAGTGGCTTCAACTCTCTAAAATCATGAGACTATCAAGGCAGTTGATATCTCGCAAGGTTGGTCTATTACTCTATTAAACAGTTTTGCCTCACTGTAATATTTGCCTTCCTTTGTAGCGATCACTGAAATAAAACTCCAGAATATTGACTGTGGGCAGTTAGGGCCTGATCCAAAGCCAGATGAGCTCCATGGAAAGATTCCCATGGATTTCAGTAGCCTTGGGATCAAACCCTTCCATAATGCTGAAGAATGCAGTTTGTCAACCCTTAGAGAAAACAGTACATTGACAAACCAAACCATTTAAGCGAATAAGGGAAATAAAATGATTTTGTTGAGGGAGTAAAGCTTGGGGTAGAAAGGTAATTGGAGAAAATCAATATATGGTCTATATGAATACCTACTAGGATGTTGCTTTTCTAACTTTGTCACACTTCCTGGCCAATGTCAATATGCATATACTGAATAAGATAAGCGTATTAATAAAAATTAGTGAGTAATAGATGCACAGACTAAAAAATTAAAAATCAAGGCAAAACAAAAACAAACCATCCACACCAAGGAAGCAATTCACAGCCATTTCATTAATGTACATTCAAATTAGTCCAGAGACAGGGATGTCACTACAATTCTGGAGTACTCAATATTTTATTAAAGGCCTTCTTGTCGTTCAAATCGACAATCTCACATCTTGCAACAGGCTTCTTTTGATCTACCTGTCCAAGTGCTTCTATAGCCCCATTGCTGTTGTATCTCAGCACCCAACAGCTTTATCTCCCTCTTCTGTTCAGGCCCTCTTCTTTATATTTCATCACCATGGCCAGGCCAGTCTGGGATTAAGCTGCTCCATTTATAGCTTCCTTCCATGCAAACACTTGCCCAAACCTTTTAACATATGTGTGAAGGATTTGTTTAAAACACTGTCAGTTTGATGAAAGTTAAATTTAAAATCAACTGAGAAACATGTGGTAATAGTCCATGTCGCTATTAACATTTTATAGGCTCAGAGTGGGTTTACAAGGAAGGAACAAAGGGCCCCTTTCTACAAGGTGTTGAGAGTTTTCAACTACCAGTTACTTCCAAAAACATTGTGCCTTAAGGCTGGAATTTTCAAAATTACCTATGGGATGTGGACACTCAGTTCCATTACAATTAAAGTGAATTGGGCATCTAAATTACCTGGATGGTGTGGAGAATAAGGGAGCTATTAGTACTATTTTTTTAAGGAATAGTATGTACCTCAGTTTACCTGTTTGATATTATTCTGACTACATGGAGTTGAATAAAAATGGGCTGTTAGGAATAGCAAGCAGGAAAGGAAAACGGTAGAGATAAGGCATATGAGGTAAACAATTTCATGAGAATTAAGATGACAATGGCTGGACCATTAATTGGGAAGATGATGTTTTCAGGTGCCAGGACAGTTATACAGCTGTTTTGCCAAGGCCTGAGGCTAGAGATCATAAGGATCATAAGCAGTTAAAAGCACCCCCCTGGAGAGAGTAGGATGAGAGTAGGTGGGGGGTTGGAACCGAGTGGTCAGCAGCTACTGAGGATGTGGGGGAGAGAGAGAAGTTGCAGCAAGGAAGTCTCTCCCAGCCCAGAGAAGGTGGTATCTAGGCTAAGTGGAACTTAACAAAACGTACGAGGAAATGATAGGATTCAGGTAATTAAGATGTAAACAGATGCTTGTTGTTTTAACTCTTTCTCTGCTTGCTACGTACGTTTGGATGAATAAATGATAAATTTCTTTTGAAGGAACTGTTCAGTCACTTTAATCAGCAACTGATCATAGGCTCCTAGGGGGAAGTTTCTTGCAGATGCCAAATACAGTTGGGCCTGTCATGCTATCAGAGGTGGGGAACAAAGGGGCTGCAACCCAGGGAGCCAAACTAAAAGTGATAGAGTCACAGGCTTCTGTGCACAGACCGGTAAAGGTAGCAAAACCGGTTCCATGAAGGGTGCACTCAAGAGGGTCTGCAAAGTACCCAAGTACAACTGGCCCTGTCACCATGACAGGTGGCTTTGAAAAGCTCTCCATAATTTTCATGTAAAAAATTAAATACATGCTGGTTCCAGGCTTTCAGGACCTTTCCATCCGACCCTGCCTCCACAAGTGACAAAGAGGACAGGAAGTATTAATTCCTCTTCCCTTCTGCTGCTGCTTCTGGTTGCCACAGGGAACATTCAGGACTCTCTCTGCCAGGAAAGTCTTTGTGATATTAAATCGAATTCTTGATAGGCTAGGCAGCCCTAAGCTCCTTTCCATGATGCAGGGCTAAGAAGAGTGAAAGAGTGAAATACAGGCTGAAAAGAAAAGGAGGGGAGGAAGAGGAACATGTGCGAGATGCACTCACATCCCTGCAAGCACAAAGATACTCATTTCACGTTCTCTTCAAAAACTGGTATATTTCACAGTGGAACTGCCTCAGGAAGTTATTGCTGCTGCTTGTAACATTATCTCCCCCTTCTGAACTACAGGCTCTACTTTCTGCAAAGACGGTGAACCAATGGTAACATGGTCCTGTTTCTCCATGGCTTCCTGCCAGGAGAAACTGGGAGCAGGAGCTTCTCAGTAGCAATCCAACATCTCGTATGAGGGAAACCAGATTCTCTTGTGGGTCTCAGGACACATGCCAAGAGGGCCATTTCCCATATGGAAACCTGAACCAAGCAGCAAAGAGAGCCTGAAAAATTGATTATTTTCCATGAACACTATGTAAGAGTTAGTCTTTCATATATATTAATAAATTAGTGAAATGAATTGAACATTTTTGTGTTCTATTCTCTAACAACCTATCCTGTCCACATTGAAGCCCATGGCCAGTCCTTTTGACTTCAGTGGGTATAGGGTTAGGGTCTATCTAACTGGTAACATAGATGATAATACAGTGTATACTTCAACAAATATGTAGGAACCCAGTTACTTACTGTATAAGGACTTCAGCCATACAAATATTTTGGCTCACTTCGAACTAATAATTTAGTATTCTTTCAGTCCAAATGGTGGCCTTTAGAAAAATTTTCTTTGTTATCTATATGCTATACTTCACTCTCTGTAGAAAATACCTCAAACCTGAGGTTAGGTAGGTGAAAACAGTCATGTATTTATTGAAGACAAATGGAAAATCTTAAGGGCCACCTCTTTACTAAGCCGACAATTTATTTTTTCCTACTCTAATTTTGTTCCAACATCTACTGCTGTTTTGAGGAAGTAACTTGCAAAATTATTTCATGCAAATCTGGAAAGGAACTCATCTATTCTAAAGGTAAAGAACTTTATTTTTTAAAAGAAGAAACAGCCTAGGATTTACTAGTGAAGAATGAATTTTTATAGTTGTGAAAAAAATCCCGTTTGACAGCCTTGTTTATGTTGGAGGAAATAATGATTGCTGACAGTCTGAAGGACCACCCGGTGTTTTATTTACATTCGAAACATTTGAAATCAGCTCTGTTTAGATAATGTTTACGTTTTGCATCTGGCTTGCCTGCACACGTTGCTTGCATGCTGTATTAAAGTTAGTATATCATATTTGAGTTGTAATCAGTAGTGTCAAAATTTCACACTGTCAGCTGAGAGCTATTAATGTGAAGTTGTTGAGTCTCCTGTTAAACATTTTGTTCACCTAGATCTGGGAATCTAGCTGTTAATGGAAACCTTTTCACATTACAGAAAATAATTGTGGAGGTTTTTATGTAAGAGAATGAAATGCCAACATTCTAATTTTTTTCATATTCCTCCTCTAGAGAATCACAGAAATGTAATTATTAATGTAATAATTTGTAACAGAAAGGGATTTCAAGGTACATGAATGACTAGGATTTGGAGAGCACATTTCTGAATATATACTGTAGAAAACTAGCAGTTTTAAATTAAGTAACCTTGGGGTGAGACCATCCATTCAGCAGCACAGTACTTTTACAATGCTTAAATAAGAAAGATGCTTTGATGTGATCTGTACCAATGGAGAACTTCTCCCTTCATTTTATATTGTTTCTCTCTTCGTTTTGCCAATCAGTTCAGAAACGTTAAGTGAACAATAACCTGCTGTGTATTTTGGCAATCTGAATGAAAGGCTTGGACACAATTCTTCTGAACATAAAGAGCCAGGGGTTATATTTTTTCCATCCAGCTTCCATCTGAGTAACAAAAACAAAACAGAACAAAAAAAAAAAAGAGGTAACAACTTTATTAATTCCTGTTGCTTTTTTTGACACATTAATTGCCAGTATCCTGCATCATTTTCTGTTACTAAAATAGATATGAGTTTATTTTTCCCAATATCTTTCCCCTCCATTAATTTTTCATTCTTCACTCAGGTTTGCACTGGTATATCAGTTTGATGTATGATCCAGCTTTGGAACTTTTGTTACTAGGAGTTTGAAATGGGGTTGCCTTGAGCAACTTAGTGGGTCATGTGAAGAGGAAAGGATGGACATGAAACCTCTACATCTGAACTGAAAGAACAACATTTGTGTATGGTGCTTATCATGTAGACTGATCTCTTAACTGGCTGAAGAAATGACAGTCTAGAAGGGCAAGTAATCTTCAATATTATAGGCTTTGACACTGCATGTTTCGTGTAGCACAAGTGCTCTTCATATGATGGGTTTATACGTCACTTCATGGCACGAACACTAAATTACATTTAGTGCAATTCTTGAAAGGCTTTCTCAGGTATGAAAGCACTCAGTAGTACAGCAAACTAAAAGCAGCCTTTTGGAGACTCCCTATCATAAAGCAAACCCTTTATCTGACAAAGTGTGGAGGAAAATGGTACCTTGCTTGTCCCTTTATGGTGAGGACAAAGAAAACGCTTTCTTGCTCAGAGGGCAGCTGCAGAGTGGAATGAAACTAGTCAGTATTTTTGACAGATCTTCAAATTCTTCATGTAGTTGATAAATATTTAACTGCAGAGGATAAATATCAAGCTGGGTACATTTCAATGAGATGGACAGAATTTCTTTGGTGATGCAAGCTCCAGCCCTGGAGAATAAGTAACAATTTGACAATATGGTGGTTATAACCATTCAGATAAAGGCTAGTATGTAAACATGTAGTGAGGAAAAATAAATACCTTGTCTGCTGCTCTATATGAGATACTGGAAAACTAAATTGGTACGTGAGGCTAGTGAGTTTGCTTGCTCTAAAAAGTATTCTGATTGAATGGATCCTCAAGATTATGTAAACGGATATCAATAATGATCTTCTCTATATTGTATTTACTTGAACAGGATCCTGCTCCCATTGAAAACAGAAATAATCCTAGATTTCAAATGATAGAGGGTTTGTTCCAAAGCCCATGAAGTTAATGGAAGGAATCCCATTGATTCCAGCAGAGCTGGATTATGTCCATGCTGTTAGTTATTTTAGTTTTGCTAAGAGGAAACTTAAGGTCCACATCTGAAAATAATTAAATCAGATATGCAAAAGAAGTGACCCAAAACATGTCAGACATATTTTACGGCTGCTATGATTTATAAAGGGTTTTGGTTTTATATATGTTTGTCAGAATCTGATTGCTGACAAGAAACCAATTCTAGTGAGATTCCTACTTTGGGTTTATGGCTGAAATGTGGCCTTAATTTTGAAATTAAATATGAAGGAAGGAAATTAGGAACATTAAAATACAAAGGACACATTGAAGGAAATGCCAGACTGAGTGCAACTGATAACGTGAGTCAAATTTTAAAGTGTTGTTGGCAGGTCTGTGTTATTCAGAAAATGAACACTCCGAAGAAAGTCTCGCTGTAACTTAAATCAAGATCAATCCTCAAAAACACTGCATCTCTGTTTAAAGGAAATTCATTTAGGCTAAAATTTATAGTTAATGAAAACTATGTACAATGGTACCCATGTATATGTGATACTTTGTAAACCCCAAATATCCCCCATGAAGGAACTGAGGAACTGTAGTAAACTGTAGGAACTGAGGCTGTCAGTAGTAAAAATACACTTGTATCTCTATATTTCCTCTCATGCAGCTCAACAGTATTGCCCAGATACTTTGTGAGATTTAATTCATGTAATTAATTACTTAAGTAACAATTAGAATAATAAAGTGATTTGACGTTCGAGGATAAAAGACACTATATGACTGGATAATGAAGAGGAGAATATTTCAAAGTATAAGCGGATACTGCAAATATCATGGTGAAAATAAATTTACAAAGCTTATAATATCGTTTATACGCCCAATGGATGATCTGGCTTTAAAAGGCCACAATTAGTGTCTATAGATAACTTATGTACTTCTTACCATTAGTAAGAATTTATTTATTTAACCAAACTTTTCAGGAGAACTTAGCCACTCTAATGAGTAATGATTACCTATTCACTGCTGAGAGGGGAAAGAGAGGTACTGTTTAAAAAATGGTTACTTACTTTCTTGTAACTGTTGTTCTTCAAGATGTTGTTCACATCCATTCCACATTAGGTGTGCGCGCACCGCGTGCACGAGCGTCGGAAACTTTTTGCCTTAGCGGCTCCCATCAGGCTGGCGGGGCCCCCCGAGTGGCATCACTGCGCCGTGCATATATACCCCCGCCAGCCTAACCCCCTCCAGTTCCTTCTTGCTGGCAACTCCAACAGAGGGGTAGGAGGGTGGGTGGTGGAATGGACATGAACAACACATCTCAAAGAACAACAGTTATGAGAAAGTAAGTAACCAATTTTTCTTCTTCGAGTGCTTGTTCATGTCCATTCCACATTAGGTGAATCACAACCATACCTCTGGAGGAGGGTAGGAGTCACGGAACAATTGCTCGGTGGACTGCTCTGCCAACTGCCGCATCCTCTCTGGCCTGCTGGTTGACCGTGTAGTGGGTCGTGAAGGTGTGCACCGAGGACCAGGTGGCTGCTCTGCAGATCTCCTAGATCGGGACATGTACTAGGAACGCCATGGAAGTCGCTTGCGTCCTGGTCGAGTGGGCCATGACCACCAGGGCCGGAACATCTGCAAGCTCATAGCACGCCTGGATGCAGTTTGTAATCCAAGATGAAATCCACTGCGCCGACCCTGGGAGACCTTTCATCCTCTCGGCTAAAGCCACAAACAGCTGCGTGGATTTGTGAAAGGGCTTGGTGCACTCCAAATAGAATGCCAGCGCTTGACGCACATCCAGGGTGTGCAAGCTGCAGTGACGTGGGTCCGTATGGGGTTTCAGAAAGAACACCGGCAGACAAATGTCCTGGCCCAAATGGAATTGGGGTGTGGCCGGAGCTGCACCTTGTCCTTGTGAAATACTGTATACGGTGGCTCAGAGGTGAGGGCCCTCAGTTTGGACACCCTTCTGGCCAAGGTAATGGCAACCAGAAATGCCACCTTCCAGGAAAGGTGCAGGAGGGAACAGGAAGCAAGAGGCTTGAAAGGGGGTCTCATGAGTTTAGAGAGGACCAGGTTAAGATTCCATGGAGGGACTGGTGGGCAGGAGTATGGGAACACCGTCTCCAACCCTTTAAGGAACCGTTCCATCATTGGGTGGGAAAACACCGAACCCCCCAAGAACCCCGGATGGAAGGTGGAGATGGCCGCCAGGTGCACTCTGAGTGAACACGGGGCTAGCCCTTGCTGCTTGAGGTGCAGGAGGTACTGCAGGATGGCCTGCACCAGGGCCTGGCATGGCCGCACCTGATGAGGTTCACACCAACATGAGAACCTTTTCCACTTGGCCATATAGACCACCCTGGTAGAGGGCTTTCTACTGCCTAATAGAATCTGCTGCACTGGAAGGGAGCACTGGCTATCCAGGGCATTTAGCCACAGAGGCTCCATGCTGTCAGGTGCAGTGACTGTCGGTCAGGATGGAGAAGCTCCCGGCCGTCTTGTGTAATGAGGTCCCCGTGTAGGGCCAGGACTACTAGGGCCTCCACCGACAGCTCTAGGAGCGATGTGTACTATTGCTGGTGGGCCCAGGCTGGGGCGATGAGGATCACTGCCGCCCTGTCCCTGCGCACCTTGAGTAGGACTTTGTGCACCAAGGGGAGTGGGGGGAAGGCATACATCAAGCCCCCTCTCCACGGGATCGCAAACACGTCTGTGAGCGAGCCTGGGCTGCGGCCCTGGAACGAGCAGAACTGCGGGCACTGGGCGTGGGCCCTGGTGGCAAACAGGTCTACCCAGGGAAACCCCCACCTGCGGAAGAGTGAAAGCACGACGTCCGCCCTGAGCATCCACTCGTGCATGCGGTATGACCTGCTGAAGGAATCCGCCAGCTCGTTTCATACCGCTGGGAGATAGGACGCCTCGAGATGAATTGCATGGGCTATGCAAAGATCCCAGAGGAGGAGAGCCTCGCGACAGAGTGGAGAGGAACGAGCCCTGGCCTGTTTGTATATAAAACATGGCAATAGTGTTGTCTGTCAGAACTGTCATGCTGTGACCACTCAGAGTGGTGTGAAAGGTCTGGCAGGCGAGATGAACCGCCCTGAGCTCCTTCACATTGATAAGGAGTGACCACTCTGTTCCAGACCACATCCCCTGCATCATGAAGTCCCCTAGGTGAGCCCCCCATCCATGGTCTGATGTGTCCGTCACCAGCGTCAGGTCTGGCTGTGGGGCGGCAAAGGGGATGCCTTTGCAAACCACAGGCTGGGACTGACACCACAGCAGGGAGTCCAGCATGTCCCTTGGGGCTGTCACTACCAAGTCCAGGGAGTCCCTGCCTCGGCGGTACACCCGAGGAAGCCACGCCTGCAGAGTCCTGAGTCTCAGTTTGGCATGCCTGACCACATGCGTGCATGCTGCCATGTGGCCCAGCAGGGCTTCCTCTGGGTCACCGGGGTGTGGATACCCAGCGACTTAAGCGTAGCTCGTGAGTCCTTGAGGCTATGTAGCCTCGTGTCTGTCTGGTCTGAGGAGAGCCATTGACCCTTCGAAGGGGAGGTCCTGGAGTGTATTCTGGACCTCTGGCGGCAGGCCTGACTCCTGGAGCCACGTCGAGCGCCTCATGACCACCCCGACGCGATTGTTCTAGCCACTGTGTCTGCCGAATCCAGGGAGGCCTGGAGAGAGGTCTTGGCTACTGCCTTGCCCTTGTCCACCAGGGCCATGAACTCCTGTTGGGAACCTTGTGGGAGGTTGTCCTTAAACTTCCCCACCGCTGCCCAGGAGTTGAAATTGTGCCTGTTGAGGATGGCCTGCTGGTTTGCAATCCTCAACTGAAGGCCCCCAGATGAGTACACCTTTCTACCAAAAAGGTCTAGGCATTTCGCCTCCTTGACCTTAGGGGCCAGGGCCTGCTGTCCATGGCGCTCCCTTTCGTTTACCACTGAGACCACTAGGGAACATGGATTCGGGTGGCAGAACAGGAACTCATAGCCCTTAGATGGGGCAATGTATTTACGCTCCACTCCTTTGGTTGTTGGAGCGGTGGAGGTCAGGGTCTGCCATATAGTCTTATAGTTGGACTGAATGATCTTAATGAGCGGGAGCGCTATTCTGGATGGACCTTTGGGGCTCAAAATGTCCACCCTGGGGTCTTCCTGCTCAACTGTCTCCTTGGCCTGCACCCCCAAGTTTTGGGTGACCCTGCGCAGCAATTCCTGGTGGGCTCTATGGTCTATTGGCGGAGGGCCGGACACCTCTGTACCTGCCACCGCCTCATCGGGGGAAGATGAGGAGTTTAGCTGCTACTCGACCCCCTCTGGTTGGTCCTCCTGCTCCCCTTCTCCCGTGGGAGGGGCCTCCAGCTCAGGCCGGGGTGGGAGTCCAACGGGCTTGGGGCCGGTTTCTCCGGTTTATGCTGGAGGAATGCTGGAGGCCTGGATACTGTAGCCTCCGGCACCATCTGGCATCGGTGCAGGGACTGGGACTGCTGCACCGAGTAACTTGCTCTGGACGGGGCCCCTTGGAGCTCCTGATAGGCCCAGGGGGTCCAGAAGGGCCAATGGCCTGGCAGCCCGCATTGGCTTTGCCAGCTCCCCTGAGGGTCCCTACTGTCCGGGGCCCGGTGTAGGTAGCTATAGCGGCCGGAGTCAGCGCTGGACTGCAGCGACGCCGATCACGAAGGCCATGGCGGTGCCAACGATCTGCACCGGCAGGAGAATGAGAGGCTCCTGCCTAAGAGGGAGCGGGAATGGTACCGGTATCCCCGGGATCGGTGCTGGTGTTCCCTGGACCGGGACCGTCTGCAGGAGTCCTCTGGTGAGGGCCGTCTCAACTCCTCCTGGTGCCGGTCTCTGGGTGGTGCTGGAGAGCGGCTTGCCTTTTCCGGTGCTGCTTCGCGCCGACCCGCTGCCGGTGCCGAAACTTCCTTCTGGGCCGCTGGCAAGTGTGAGTCCACGGAGTCGGAGCTCGACTGGGACCAACTCCTGGAGCAGTGCCGGGACGGTGTCCTTGAGCGGCACATCATTGCCGGCTTACCCCTCGACGGCACCCGAGGCATGGGTGCCGGAGGTTCTCCCCATACAGGAGGGGCTCGCCGCCGACAGCCTGATAAGGTCCTTTGCAGCCTCAAAAGGTGCCAGGCGTAGAGGGATGATCCGTTATGCCCTTGAGCCCATCGTCCGCACTGAGCTCACTTAGGTCTGGGCTTGGTGGGGCTTGTGCTGCCATTGGCCTTCTTGGCAACAAGGGCACACTGCTGACTCATATCCAGCTTCTCGTCCACTGTCACCCCTAGGTCCTTTTCCCCAGAACTGCTGCCTAGCCATTCGGTCCCTAGTCTGTAGCTGTGCATTGGGTTCTTCCGTCCTAAGTGCAGGACCCTGCACTTATCCTTATTGAACCTCATCAGATTTCTTTTGGCCCAATCCTCCAATTTGTCTAGGTCCTTCTGTATCCTATCCCTCCCCTCCAGCGTATCTACCACTCCTCCCAGTTTAGTATCATCCGCAAATTTGCTGAGAGTGCAATCCACACCATCCTCCAGATCATTTATGAAGATATTGAACAAAACCGGCCCCAGGACCGACCCTTGGGGTACTCCACTTGATACCGGCTGCCAACTAGATATGGAGCCATTGATCACTACCCGTTGAGCCCGACAATCTAGCCAACTTTCTACCCACCTTGTAGTGCATTCATCCAGCCCATACTTCCTTAACTTGCTGACAAGAATACTGTGGGAGACCGTGTCAAAAGCTTTGCTAAAGTCAAGAAACAATACATCCACTGCTTTCCCTTCATCCACAGAACCAGTAATCTCATCATAAAAGGCAATTAGATTAGTCAGGCATGACCTTCCCTTGGTGAATCCATGCTGGCTGTTCCTGATCACTTTCCTCTCATGCAAGTGCTTCAGGATTGATTCTTTGAGGACCTGCTCCATGATTTTTCCAGGGACTGAAGTGAGGCTGACTGGCCTGTAGTTCCCAGGATCTTCCTTCTTCCCTTTTTTAAAGATTGGCACTACATTAGCCTTTTTCCAGTCATCCGGGACTTCCCCGGTTCGCCACGAGTTTTCAAAGATAATGGCCAATGGCTCTGCAATCACAGCTGCCAATTCCTTCAGCACTCTCGGATGCAACTCATCCGGCCCCATGGACTTGTGCACGTCCAGCTTTTCTAAATAGTCCCTAACCACCTCTATCTCCACAGAGGGCTGGCCATCTCTTCCCCATTTTGTGATGCCCAGCGCAGCAGTCTGGGAGCTGACCTTGTTAGTGAAAACAGAGGCAAAAAAAGCATTGAGTACATTAGCTTTTTCCACATCCTCTGTCACTAGGTTGCCTCCCTCATTCAGTAAGGGGCCCACACATTCCTTGGCTTTCTTCTTGTTGCCAACATACCTGAAGAAACCCTTCTTGTTACTCTTGACATCTCTGGCTAGCTGCAGCTCCAGGTGCGATTTGGCCCTCCTGATAACATTCCTACATGCCCGAGCAATATTTTTATACTCTTCCTTGGTCATATGTCCAACCTTCCACTTCTTGTAAGCTTCTTTTTTATGTTTAAGATCCGCTAGGATTTCACCATTAAGCCAAGCTGGTCGCCTGCCATATTTACTATTCTTTCGACTCATCGGGATGGTTTGTCCCTGTAACCTCAACAGGGATTCCTTGAAATACAGCCAGCTCTCCTGGACTCCTTTCCCCTTCAAGTTAGTCCCCCAGGGGATCCTGGCCATCCGTTCCCTGAGGGAGTCAAAGTCTGCTTTCCTGAAGTCCAGGATACTTAAAAAAAGGAAATTTCTTCTGTCATATATACCTTTTTCCACAATCTCTCCTGAAATAAATGCCCACACATTTTCTGAGAGACAAGGAAAACTACAACTGAAAGGTAGCTTGAACAGAGTTTAATTAGAGAATATTTATTATGGATTAAGGAAAGAGAACATTAGAGACACAATAAGTTATTAAAAATCAAAATATTCTTCTAATATATCTTTATATTTATAATTTTTTCCATACAAAAATCAACTCCAAAAAAAGTTTGTTGTAATTGGAAGCAGAATAAAAACATTTTTTATAGGACAATTTGTTAAAAATAAAAATTGTAAATTGATTGTACATCATCCAGTGGATATTTCAGAAAAGAAGTTTAGGAAAAAAACCAAAACCATTAAGGCCATTGAGTGCATTTTAATTACAGTTAGTGGTAACATAATTGGCTGGAAAGATGCCAGTTTGTCCTCGGATGCTTCCTTCCCACCAGTCAAACTGTGAATTTGTTTTGGTTTTGACAATTATTTTATCTCCAGCTTTGAAATTCAAGTCACCTGGTTGCTGTCCTTCAAACGAATAAAGTGCTGTCACTTCCATAGGTTTAGTCTCAGAATTCCCTAAAAAGAAAGATCAATTGAAGTTTTATTTTATTTTAAAAAGATTTTATTAACATGTTGAATTTCATGTACAGTATATTCTCAAATTCAGTATCCCTAAAAGATGGAAAGAACCACGAATGAGGGTAACAAATTCAGTGTATTATAGTTTTACACACACATACTCTCTTTCTCTCTAACTGCAGATGTGATGAAGCTCATTTTCAATACATTCTCAGACTGGTGTAAGAGCTCTAAGAGCTCAATACACGAATTGCTGGTCTTCCTCTTCAGGGGCTGAAGTCGACGTACTTTGATCGGCTTACCGTGGTGTCTTCACCGCGGTGAGTCGACTGCTGCTGCTTCCCCATCGACACTGCCTGAGCCTCTTGCGGCGCTGGAGTACAGGACTTGATGGGAAAGCGCTCGGGCATCGATTTATCGCGTCTAGACTATCGCTCTTTTTTGCTAACTTACATTCTAGTGCATTCTAAATTACACTCTAAACCTTATCTGTGCAGAAGACAGAGATTTTTCAGGGAACTAAGGACCAACCCCCACCCCATTCTGCTTCAAATACAAGATGCACTTCTTCAACCTTGCCTCTTCTCTAATATAAAAACACACAATTTTTAAGAAAACCTACCAAACAAAACACTACAGTGCACACACAGTCCTCCCTCTAAGAAGAGGATGAGAGAAAAAACGAATCACATGCAACAGATATTAGTCAATTCTTTTAATGTACTACTGGAAAGTGCTTGGATACTACAATGATTAGGGCTATATAAGAATCTGTATAGAATTATTTGTCCTATAACTAAATATATTGATATTAGACTTGTAAAAAAAATATTTATCTAACCACTACACCTTGGCGCTGCCCGCCGATCCAGCGGGTAGTGAAGACATACCCTAAGACATAGCTGAACACAGTGTGCAAAATCTTAAGAGCTATTATGGAATAACAATAAGTGTCAGGTATATTTTTTTAAGCTCTGAGTTCAATCATACCCAAATAGCACCCCATCTCCCAAATAATATATGGGTCTTTTCCCCATGATATTGGGTCATTATTATACAATCAAATCCATCTATAAAATAAGACATCAGTATGTGTAAGAAGATGTACATAAGAGTTATTCCCTCTACCTAGGTGAACCTTGCAATGGAATAATATGTATCTAAAATAAGGAATAATTCAGCAATTAAAGGAATTAAAACAAAATAGTAACACCAAAAACTGTTTTGTATGCAGACCATATTACATGAATATTATCTTACCTGAAAGTCTTTGACAAAATAAAAAGAAACTGAAGGTTTGAAAGAGTCCAGTTTGAAAGTAAATTACATAAAATCGGAAATTGTGGCCACTAGGGCTGTTGGTTAATCGCAGTTAACTCACGTGATTAACTCAAAAAAATTAATCATGATTAATCGCAGTTTTAATCACACTGTTAAACAATAGAATACCAATTGAAATTTATTACATATTTTTGGATGGTTTTCTACATTTTCAAATGTATCGATTTCAATTACAACACAGAATACAAAGTGTACAGTGCTCACTTTATATTATTTTTGTTACAAATATTTGCACTGTAAAAATGATAAACAAAAGAAATAGCATTTTTCAATTTACCTCATCCAAGTACTGTAGTACCATCTCTTTATTGTGAAAGTGCAACTTACAAATGTAGATTTTTTTTGTCACATAACTGCACTCAAAAACAAAACAATGCAAAACTTTAGAACCTACAAGTCCACTCAGTCCTACTTCCTGTTCAGCCACTCATTAAGACAAACAAGTTTGTGTACATTTACAGGAGATAATGCTGCCCACTTCTTATTTACAATGTCACCAGAAAGTGAGAAAAGGAGTTTGCCTGGAACTTTTGTAGCTGGCATTGCAAGGTATTTGCAAGATATGCTAAACATTCGTATGCCCCTTTATGCTTCGGCCACCATTCCAGAGGACATGCTTCCATGCTGATGATGCTCATTAAAAAATAATGCGTTAATTAAATTTGTGACTGAACTCTTTGCGGGAGAATTGTACATCTCCGGCTCTGTTTTACCAACATTCTGCCATATATGTCGAGTTATAGTAGTCTCGGATGATGACTCAGCACATGTTCATTTTAAGAACACATTTGACAAAATGCAAAGGTGGTACCAATGTGAGATTTCTAAAGATAGCTACAGCACTCGACCCAAGGTTTAAGAATCTGAAGTGCCTTCCAAAATCTGAGAGGGAAGAGGCGTGGAGCTTGCTTTCAGAAGTCTTAAAAGAGTCAGATGCAGAAACTACAGAACCCAAATCACCAAAAAAAAAAAAAAAATCAACCTTCTGCTCGTGGTATCTAACTCAGATGATGAAAATGAACACGCATTGGTCCGCACTGCTTTGGGTTGTTATCAAGCAGAACCCATCATCAGCATGGACGCATGTCCTCTGCAATGGTGGCTGAAGCATGAAGGGACACATGAATCTTTAGCATATCTGGCATGTAAATATCTTGAGACGCTTGCTACAGCAGTGCCATGCGAATGCCTGTTCTCACTTTCAGGTGACACTCTAAACAAGAAGCAGGCAGCATTATCTCCTGCAAATGTAAACAAACTTGTTTGTTTAAACGATTGGCTGAATAAGAAGTAGGACTGAGTGGACTTCTAGGCTCAAAAGTTTTATATTGTTTTATTGTGAATGCAGGATTCTTTGTACATAATTCTACATTAGTAAGTTCAACTTTCATGATAAAGAGATTGCACTACAGTACTTGTATTAGGTGAATTGAAAAATACTATTTATTGTGTTTTTTACCGTGAAAATATTTGTAATAAAAATATAAAATGAGCACTGTACACTTCGTATTCTGTGTTGTAATTGAAATCAATATATTTGAAAATGTGGAAAACATCCAAAAATATTTAAATTATATTGTATTCTATTATTGTTTAACAGTGCGATTAATCACAATTAATTTTTTTAATCGTTTGACAGCCCTTCTGGCCACTAATATTACACAGAAAAAGTAAAATAATGTAAGATCTCATAAATTGAAATGGATGCCTCATTTTGTGCAACTCTGAGGAATAAATATTCTAATCAACTTTGATAAATTGTAAGAAGTGATATCACAAATTAATAAAATATTGGCAAAACCGAACCCACTGAAAATGTCATGGTTAGGAATGGTGGCTACAATCAACAGGGAACTGCTCCTTATACATGGTTTACTATTTCTAACTCTCCCTTTAGAAGTCCCCAGAATATTTTAAAATATCTGCTAAATACTATTTCTAACTTTGTAAGGAAGGATAAAGGCCATGAGACGTTTGAGCCAATTTGCTTGAGCCTGACTGTGATACCCTTACACACATTTGGTAGTACCTTACTCTGTAAATAGTCCAAATGATATGAATGGTTTTCACACCGAGTATCGTACTACTCAATGTGAGTAGGGTATCACATTCTGGCCTTTTATGGTCTGATTTTTACTGGTGACTTGAGAGGATGCCAAGGAAGTTAAAATTGGATTTTTGATGGAAAGTAAGACAGTTTTAATTAATCAGCTACCACAATACATTTTAGCACACGTCACTTAAAGAACATTTATAGCTTTAAAATGCCAGATTACCAGTGCAAACACGTACTACATGACAAAGCAATCAACAAAAGCACATTTACAATTCTGAGAGAAACTCACCAATTTTTTCAGTCAACATTCTGGTACTGAAATGACTCAAACCCCAATAAAATGATATTCTTAAGTATTTTTTCTACTTTAGAGGTTTCACATTCCTGAATGTTATGGTTTAAAGCATTGAAGGAATAAAAAGGGTAAAATAACTCAGAGGAAAAATAGAAATGCAAGTGTCACCTAACAAATTACATTTTGAAGAATTAAAACAGTTATAACTTCTTTGGAAAGGCAGTTCAAATTTAAAGGTATAATTTTGTCTATTAAATGTAACAACAACACATTAGCATTGCTTATATGATCTACTCTTATAAATGTAGAACTCATGCTCTGAGCTCTTTCTCCAAACACTGTGTCATGTCTCATTTGCTATATATTTAATAATTTCCTCCCATTTCCCTGCTCGGTCTTTACAGTTTATAGTTAAACGTGTCGTTGGGCACTGAATAGCACATTCAGAGTTTGTTAATGGAGACAGGTGATGCTATTGAGTAAAAGGAGACACCTCAAAGGGAATGGTTAACACCTATGTGGCCTCCACTGGGCCCCTTAATATCATTTGTATAACCCTGTTCCCACTGTAGTCAATGGCAAGACTCCTATTGACTTCAGTAGAAGCAGGATTAGCCCATAGGTTTTCTCCCTACTTGCTGTTTACATCATCTAAATACTTGTGGATAATTATCATATCTCTCTAGCGCTGCTGTCATTGTTTAGCCAATGTATAAATATTTTAGTACTGTTAGGGTTCCCTTCCCACTCCGAACTCTAGGGTACAGTGTGGGGACCCGCATGAAAGACCCCCTAAGATTATTTCTACCAGCTTAGGTTAAAAACTTCCCCAAGGCACAAATCCTTCCTTGTCCTTGGATGGGTACTGCTGCCACCACCAAGTGAGTTAGACAAAGGTTTAGGAAAAGAACCACTTGGAGTTCCTGTTTCCCTAAATATCCCCCCAATCCTCTTTATCCCCTTTCCTGAGGAGGCTTGAGAATAATCTACCAACCAAATAGGTAAACCAGATTCTTAAAAACAGAACTTTATAATAAAGAGAAAAAAAAGTAAAAGCAGCACCTCTGTAAAATCAGGATGGAAGGTAACTTTACAGGCTAATCAGATTCAAAACACAGAGGGCTCCCCTCTAGGCAAAACTTTAAAGTGACAAAAAAACAGGGATAAACCTCCCTCTTAGCACAGGGAAAATTCACGAGCTAAAAACAAAAGATAATCTAATGTGCCTTGCCTTATTTACTTACTCTTTTTGCAATACTGAGACTCATTTTAGGATGATTTTAGGAGAAGGAGTTTTCTGACCTGATGCTTCTCTGCTTCCCCAGGGAACACACAAACAAAAAGCACAAAAAAAGCCTCCCTCCCCCGCATAGATTTGAAAGTATCTTCTTTCCCCATTGGTCCTTTTGGTCAGGTGCCAACAAGGTTATTTGAGCTTCTTAACCCCTTACAGGTAGGGAGGATTTCTAGGCTACCCTTAGCTGTACAGTTTTGACACGCCCCTCAAATCACAGACGGTTCTGGACAGCCTGTACCACACTGGCTGTGATTTCTTCCTGGAGCTCTAGGAGAAAACAGAGTTAATAAGACACATACACCTCTAGATATACTACTGATTATATAAAAACTAACAATAATTTCCACATTTCAAGGACGATTTTAACCAGTTGATTCTGGGAAACTTTCATGGGAGAGAGCACCAGCCATCTTGTTAGAAGCTCCTGAAACGTATTGTATTTCAAAATCAAAATCTTGGAGAGCTAAACTCCACTGAAGAAGTTTTTTGTTATTGTCCTTGATGGTATGAAGCCACTTCAGCGCAGCATGGTCGGTTTGCAGATGGAAACGCCATCCCCAAACGTGTGGGTGTAGCTTTTCCAGAGTGTATACAATGGCGTAACATTCCTTTTCGCTGACTGACCAGTGGCTTTCCCACTCAGACAGTTTTTTGCTGAGAAACACGACAGGATGGAATTCTTGATCCGGTCCTTCCTGCATTAAAACTGCTCCCACACCACGCTCGGATGCATCTGTGGTTACTAAGAAAGGTTTTTTCAAAGTCTGGGGCCCTGAGCACAGGGTCAGACATGAGTGTCACTTTAAGCTGGTTAAAGGCCTTCTGACACTTTTTAGCCTTAACAGTTAGTCCTGCCTCTCGTATGCCTCAAAGACCTTCCGGAGATGCTCCAGGTGTTCTGCCCATGAGTCAGAAAATATGGCCACACTGTCAAAATAGGCAACTGCAGATTCTCCCAATACCGCTAGGACACTATATACAAGTTTCTGGAAGGTGGCGGGTGCATTTTGCCGCCCGAAAAGGAGCACATTAAATTCATACAGCCCTACATGGGTGATGAAGGCTGATCTTTCCTTGGCAGATTCATCTAGTGGTACTTGCCAGTACCCCTGGATTAAATCTAAGGTAGAGATGAACTGGGCACATCCCAGTTTCTCCAATAGCTTATCTGTGTGAGGCATTGGATAGTTGTCTGGCAAGTCACAGCATTTAGCTTACGGTAGTCCATGCAAAAGTGTATTTCCCCATCTGGTTTGGGAACTAGAACCACTGGAGATGACCATGCACTGTTAGAGGGGCAGATTACACCCATCTGTAGCATGTCCTGGATCTCCCGTTCTATAGCAGTTTTAGCTTAAGGAGACACCCCGTAAGGTTGAGCTCTAATTGGGCGAGCATAACCTGTGTCAATGGAGTGGTATGCCTGTTTGGCTGAGAACATTGGCGCACAGCTCCTTGATCTGCTGTTGCTGCATATGTCCGAGGGTCATTGGAAGGTTCACCTCTTCCTCGCCACAGTCACTTTTTTCTTCATAGCAGACACCTTCAGGCCACTCAGCGTCATCTCCTCCCTGAGCTGTAAACTGACAAACCTTTAATTCTCTGGAATAAAAGGGCTTTAGAGAATTAACATGGTACACCTTAGGCTTTAAGTTTGAGGTGGGGGATGCTATGATATAGTTAACAGCTCCCAGGTGCTCTTGGACCGTGAATGGCCCTTCCCACTACGCTTCCATCTTATGGTCCTGGAGCGCCTTCGAGACCATGACCTGGTCTCCTACTTTGAAGGAACGCTCTCTGGCATGTTTATCATACCAGGCTTTTTGCTCTTCCTGAGAATCTTTTAGGTTTTCTCTAGCAAAAGCTAAAGAGGTTCAGAGGGTGTTTTGTAGGTTGTAGACAAAGTCCAGAATGTTACTTCCTGGAGAAGGCGTAAAACCCTCCCATTACTGTTTCACCAACTGTAATGGCCCCGTAACCTTGCAGCCATACACAAGTTGAAATGGTGAAAACCCTAAACTGGGACATGGTACAGCCATGTAGGCCACAAGCAACTGCTGCAACACTAGTTCCCAATTGTTGGAGTGCTCATTCATGTATTTACGTATCATTGCCCCCAAAATTCCATTAAACTTCTCCACCATGCCATTTGTTTGATGATGGTAAGGGGTGGCAACCAAGTGGTTCACCCTATGAGTTTCCCACAGGCTTTTCATGGTCCCTGCCAGGAAATTAGTTCCTGAATCCGTAAGGATATCAGAGGGCCAGCCTAACTGGCAAAAATGTCTGTTAGTGCCTGGCACACACTTTTAGCCCTGGTGTTCCTTAGAGCTACTGCTTCTGGCCATTGGGTGGCAAAATCCATGACAGTCAGTATGTACTGCTTTCCTCTGGGTATCTTTTTCGGGAAAGGACCCAGAATATCCACAACTACTTGCTGAAATGGAATCTCAGTTATGGGGAGTGGCTGGAGAGGGGCTTTGACCTGGTATGGGGTTTTCTCACTCTTTGGCACATCTCACAAGACTGGACATAAGTAGAAACATCCTTGCCCATTCCCTCCCAGTGGAATAACCTCCCCAAATGGTCTTTGGTCCTTTTCACCCCAGCATGATCACTAGGATGATCGTGGGCTAAGCTCAAGAGCTTTACCCAGTACTTAGTTGGAACAATCAACTGTCTTTGAGGATGCTAGTCCTCCTGGTGCCCACTAGAAAGAGTTTCCTTGTATAAACGTCCTCTTTCTACAACAAACCAGGATCGATTAGAAGATTAGACACGATTATGAAAATTAGATCGATTAGAAGAGCTGAGAGGCGGTGGGTTGCTCCGTGCCACCATCCAAGCTCCCTGGAGGCTTTCATCTGCTTCCTGTTTGGCCTGGAACTGTTCCCTTGATGCTGGAGACATCAGTTCCTCACTGGATTGTGGACTTGTGCTTGGTCCCTCTGGAAGCGATGCAGGTGATGGGGCTGTTTCCATGGACTGTGAACCGCTCTCTGCTGGTGCACTAGGTTGTGTTTCAGGCTCCAGCTGAGCCTCTTGCGTAGGTTTATCTGCTGCTGCCAGGGCAGGCTCGATGGTGCTAGTACTTTTAATCTTTCCTCATAAATTAATCCTTCCAACCTCCTCATGATTTTTGTTGCTCTTAACTCCCTGAGCTCTGACTCTGGACAGCTTTACACAAAATAGTTGCACTGGTTTAACTAAAATCAGTTTTTAAATTGAATTAATGAAACAAGTGCAAAACCCTCTGTGTGAACACACCTAAATCAATACTCAAATGGCTCAGTTCAATTAAGTTTATCTCAGGGAGTTCAGAGAAGAGCAAGAAAAATTATTAGGAGGTTGGATGGGTGGACTGACTGAAGAGGAAAGATTAAATAAACATTGACCAACCAATGACAACAGGGTTGGAAAGACATGATAATTGATAATTCCTAGGGAGGAAGTTCATGGCCACATCCTACTTTCACTGAAGTTGATGGGAGTCTTGCCACTGACTTCAGTGGGAGCAATACTGATTTCTTAGTAAGTGTGGCATAAGGGAATACCAGAAATTGCCTCTTTCCTGGCTGAAGTTGCAGTGACCTCTGAAACGCTGTGCCGATACAAATTTATGTTCGTGGGTGTGGATATTCACAGATATAAATTGGTATCTGCCGAACTGCAGGCTTTCCCGGGAACCGCAGTGGTGAAAAGAGCAGAATGTGAGACAGTCATTCCCAGGAGCCAACGCCCCGTGCTGGCAGATTAGGGGTCTGGAACACATGAGTTATGAGGAGAGGCTGAGGGAACTGGGATTGTTTAGTCTGCAGAAGAATGAGGGGGGATTTGATAGCTGCTTTCAACTACCTGAGAGGTAGTTCCAGAGAGGATGGTTCTAGACTATTCTCAGTGGTGGAAGAGGACAGGACAAGGAGTAGTGGTCTCAAGTTGCAGTGGGGGAGGTTTAGGTTGGATATTAGGAAAAACTTTTTCACTAGGAGGGTGGTGAAACACTGGAATGCGTTGCCTAGGGAGGTGGTGGAATCTCCTTCCTTAGAAGTTTTTAAGGTCAGGCTTGACAAAGCCCTGGCTGGGATGATTTAATTGGGTATGGGTCCTGCTTTTGAGCAGGGGGTTGGACTAGATGACCTCCTGAGGTCCCTTCCAACCCTGATATTCTATGATTCTATGAAGCTGACTAATTAAACACAGCCTTATTCTCCATACCCATCATAACCTAGCTGATCAACACTGCCATCAGCTAGAACTGTTAAATTCTGTCAGCTACTTCTGGTTTTGCTCCAAGCCTGCCTCACCAGACCTACTCACACAGAGCAAAGGCAGACAGGCTGAGCAGCAGGGGATGTAAACTGGGCCTTTAAGGGAGCACAAAGGCTGAGCAGGGCTGTCAGGGGAGAGAAGCAGGAGGAGGAGTGCAAGGAAGCTAAAATGTGAGAGCTATGCTGTGCAAGATGGGCTGGAGTCTATGTAGGGGAAGAGGAACTCTGGAAGGTAGAGGGGACGCAGTATGTATGCGCCACTACCTCAACTCTTACTGACAAAACCATCCCTTACCTCTGGCCCTTCAGAACTCTTCACTGGGCCTCTGCCCCACAACCCTTCCTGGCTGTCCCTGACATACCACCTGAGCTGGCTGCATGCTATCCAGCTGGTCCAACTCCAAACTGCACCCAGAGAATGTCTGTATCTGCTGGTGCCTCATACCATCCACTTCCTCACCCTTATGTCCAGCCCTGATACCAAGTGATGGGACCTGTTGCCACCTAATAAAGGCAAAGAACCCCAGTGGGCCAGCTTGTACTCCACTCTGGTTCCATGGCCCACCAGGGAAATTAGATGGCAGCTCTTTCTTGGAGCCATGAGCACAAGTGTGTACCTGGTCTGGTTTATGAACTCTCCCAACAGCTGTCCCTTTTGTGACGAGAGGGAGACCCTGGAGCACATCTATGTAGAATGCATCAGGTTGCAGTGCCTCATCTGGCTCCTCCAGAACCTTACTGAGGTTCTGGCTGCATTTCTCCCAAAGTCCTGACTTATGCATACCACATCTGTGGCCCCACAAAATATTGGGACCGCCTCATCAACCTACTTCTGGCGCTAGCCACGATGGTCATCCATCATATCAGGAGGACGAAGTTGGACAAGGGTCAGGGAGAGCTTTGTGACTGTGGGACCAATTTCTGGTCCCTTATCCAATCATGCCTGCAGGCAGAGTTCATCTGGGCAGTATCCATTGACTCCCTAAATGCCTTTGAGGAACACAGGGCACTTTCGGGGGGTTTCTGCTCCGTGTCCTCATCTGCTATTTTTAACCTTTGACCTCACACCCTTCCTGTTTTCTCCTTTGATGTCCCCTGTCTGGAACTTGGACTTAGTGGTTCCTCTCCCTTCGATGAGGGGCAGGGCATTTAATTTTGGGCAGATCTAGGACTTCAAAAAGTACTAAGTTCTGTGCATTTTAAGAAGTGCTATATGTGATGATGTAAACTGTGAGGAAACATCTTAAACTTGTTTTTCCTCTTAATTTCCATTGGACAGAATATGGTTTGAATATCTACTGCACTATATATTAGTTTGATCAATATCATAGAATCATAGAATATCAGGGTTGGAAGGGACCCCAGAAGGTCATCTAGTCCAACCCCCTGCTCAAAGCAGGACCAATTCCCAGTTAAATCATCCCAGCCAGGGCTTTGTCAAGCCTGATCTTAAAAACCTCTAAGGAAGGAGATTCTACCACCTCCCTAGGTAACTCATTCCAGTGTTTCACCACCCTCTTAGTGAAAAAGTTTTTCCTAATATCCAATCTAAACCTCCCCCACTGCAACTTGATATATGACATATGATATAGACATAAAACACTGATATACTACAGTGGAGAATATATGTTTTATATTTCACAAACTCAATTGTAATAAAATATTCTAAAGTTTACTGTCAAAGTTAACACTGTTCATTTTATAGTGGAAAAATGAAGATTTCTGAATACATGAAAACCTTTGAAACAGGACTGCATCTCTTAAAACATCAAATTTCCAGCTCACACAAGATGGTGCTACAGTGCTACATTCAGCATCGGATGTCTAGATCATTGAGACTTTTGGATCTAATACATTGAAGCTTGCAGATGAAATAATGGCTAATTATATTACAAAAACTTTCTATTTTAATTAGACTATTTTCATGCATATACTATCCCAACAGTTCACTTTTCAAATTAGGAGTTCTTTGAGTTAATATAAGATCCTATACTAATGGAAGAAAAAAAATCCACAAGTTTCAGCTTATTTTTAACTGTAAAAGAAAGGAAAGACTGGACGGCACTGTACAATGAGCAGGACACCACCTGCAATAAAGACTTAAGTCCTGTGCAGATACATAGAACCCCATGCAACCAAGAACCAAGTATTTGGTTCACACAAGCCTGAAAGTCAAAAACTCATTTTAATCAGCATAAAGAAAATATTTGCACATAGACCTGTGTACCAAAAACAAATATTTTCCTCATTTCTTTTAGTGCTAGAGACTAACTTGAATACTACTTGTTCTCCACCTAAAGTCATGATCTCGGATTCAAATCTTTACAAAAAATAAAAGAATGTTTTAAACCAGAAGAAATACAAAATTCAACACACACAGGATTGTCTTGAAGTAAGATGTTTTCTTTGAGGAGTCTGAAGGTTTTTAATGGGCAATTGTTCAAGACTTTTGGATGGCCTTTAGTATGTGTGAATAGTGTTTTTGTTGCTGAAGTCAGTCTTGAGAAACAGCACTCAAGTTATTAACCTCTACCTCCTCTAGTGTTATGAGAGAAGAGGACTCAAATGGCTGGCCCACATGTTTAGTATGCACATTTGTGTTTAAACAAAGTTAATTGTGTCTCCAGCATCAGGGATAAGAGCCGTGCAGAGCACTGAACCACACAATCTCATCCCAAAGTGTCCAGGTATAGGAAAGCTGCAGTGGAATACCCCATTAGCCAAACAGTGGCCTGCAAAAACAGGAAACGTGGGACCAGCAATCTATGCCCTCGTGTGCCAAAGAAATAAATAATTTTCACAAAAGTAGACCTGTTATACTAAGCTTATACCATGCATAATCTTTTAACCACACTATTTCCTATTCTACTGAGCAAACAGAAATTTCTGTATCAAAACAGAATTAGCAAAAAGCCCAACATTTTCTGATTTTGCTCTAATGGGCAAAAATTTTCAAGTGGTTATCAAGTGTTATCAATTGCATTTATTGCATGAATGTGGACTTTCACAGATTTCTAGTAGTGTAACATGCTTTCTTATGTGCCAGTATTAGGATTTAGATCTTCTGTGCACTGTAACCACTAGAAGGTGATAATCACACCTATTCAAACATGTCCAACATTCCATCCAGTAGAAGACAGGGTACAAAACACTGAGGGAGAACAGATGGAAAACAGGCACTGTGGTAGATGTAGAGTACAAACAGACAGAAAAATGCATGGGCAGAACATGAACAGTAATTCAAAATGGAAAAATGCAAGCTAATACATCCAGGGAAAATTAATGCATAATATTGTTATTCTGTGGGAGAAAGGAACTTGGGAAAGCATAATAACTGAGAGACCTAGGGGCTACAATGCAGAGCAAATTTTATGTGCGTTCACAATGCCGTATAGCTGTGACTTCAGGCTGAGTAAGTAAAAGCATCACATCATGGTATATGGAGATATCAATCCTTCTGGTCAACTGCCCCTGAAATAATCTTATCTATGGCCTGCGACATACAGGAGGCCAGACCAGATCACCATAGTGATCTCTTCTGGCCTTAAACTGTTTGAATAATTCTATTGTAACAGAATTCTATAAAACTGATTAAGTATAAAGCTATTTACTTATTAAGACCTAAGTTCAAGGAGTTAAAAACTGCTTTCCCTACTAGTGCTGATGACTTCTTGAACAGTTGACCAGAATATTCCTTGTCTTGCTTTTTCTATTCCATATAAGCTCTTATACCGTGATCACCACAGTATCTGTATCAGTTATTTCGCCCACTGTCACAGTTCAGAACTCAGTGAAGCAATGATTTTCAATTATAATCTACAAATCTTCATTTAAAAATTTACAAATAAGTAGGTTTTAAGTCTACATTTGCATTCCGTTAATTAGCCAGGATATTCAACAACTTTTTGTATTTTTTAAGATAGCATTTCAGATCACCTTCAGCAATTACTCAGAGAGCAATACTGACACTAAAGTAGCATTAAAATCTATTTTTTCCATTACTGTAACATCACTGCTAAATATTGTGGATCTTTTCATTATAGTAATAGACTGTAATTCAATCTCATTGACAGCATCCCAGGAATCCAATTATTTCAAGTATTACAAATAAGATTTCTTTTCTAATGTATCTCATTTAGTTGAAAGCAAAGTGAAGAAATATACCAAAAGTAGCTTTTAAAAGCTCAAAAGTTTATTGCAAAAGTTGATGATATTATTGTAATACCTGTGGTAAAGATAAACGAAACAATCCACAGTTCTCCTTAGGATTTCAGAAAAAAATGTCAAAAAAATCTCAGCCTACGTAAAATCTTTAACACTCTTTTCTTGATGTAGTTGGCAATTTAATGGATTTAAAAAATGCCATTTGGGTAGATACACTAGGGCTAGTGACAAAAGATTAGAGATACTTTTGGGACTAGGGCAAATTTCTAATCAGCTGTATTACTGAAGGAAGTCTAGTTAGTCTTAAATACTGCTTTCCTAGGCGAAGAGTAGACTTTTAATTTTACCTTCTTCCTGCCCTTACTTGAAAGATTAGGAAAAAGCATCACTAGCCTCCTACAATACATAGTTCTGAATTGCCATTTTAGCATGTATAAATATTCTGAAGAAATACTATATACTGACTACATGGCACTTAGCCAAAATGCTTGAAAAAAACCCCAAAACCAAAATTCAGACAACAAGAAATCAGCTAATATATTATGTTATCAGATTTCTCTAGAGCCACACAACTAATTTCACATATTTTACCTTTTGTAAATTAGATACAATACATTAAGTACTGCCTTGCTCCCAAAACATATTCTTGTATTGGAATGTGTGCTGTGATTTACTAGTAACCATTTAATATTTTTAATCAAAACATTATTAAAAATGCTGAGACAAAAGTTAAAAATGCACACAATTTCAGATTCCTGAATAAATGCATTTACTTCAGATATTTAACAAAATACAAGCTTTCCATTACATTCATGAATCATATTTTCTAATACTAGCACGTCCTGACCTCAATCTCTTTATATCTTATAATCAGCTAGCTCAGAATACTATATGTGGTTTATGAGGTATTTGCTCCAATATGACCAACTGAGTCACACATGTTACATATTTTTGCTCAGTTTATCACAACATAAGCCAAACAGTATTTGATTATTTGACTTACTGCATACAACCGAAGAATACTGTGATCCTAGTAAAAGTGAATCCCAAATTAAAGAGAGTCTGAAATAGTTTCCTGGGATTTCCTACTTTGCTATTAGTATTAACATACAGTTCTTAACGGCAACAAAATTAATACTGAGGGACCACCAAATGGATTTTTATTATTCCTGTAACTAAATATAAACATGTCACAAGCCTGGCCAGGAAACCACAAAAATAGATCAGGCTTGGATAAAACCTTTAAAAACTAAGTACTTTCCAGTGGTTAACTCCCGAATGTTTACTAAATTTGTACACGTCACTAAGGCTTATGATAGATATGCCACATTATCCCTCTGTGTAAGGATCTTCTAAAACAAATATCTATTAGTCACTTTGAGCTGGCTTGTTGCTTTTACAGGTTATAATCTGCTATAAATTGCTCCACATATTACTATAAAAAGGAAGAAGATACTACTGGATAGGTTTGTGTGTGAACACTTCTACTTCCATCATGAAGTGCTACTGTTTGATTCTGACATATATTTGTCCTTTCCTCGAGGGTAGATTTATTATTCTAATAATATTACGTTTTCCATAATTCTCCTTTTTAGTCCCAATTTAATATGCAGTTTACCCAAATACAGACATATGTCTTATTTAAGTGCCTATATACATAGGTACAAATTAATGTTATGAATAGCAATAATTTTATTAACATATTAAGTAGTGATACTAAATATTTGATTCAACTTTCACTGAATTATTGTTATTAGTAGCTAATCATCATCCTATTTCAAAAATGTCTGCTCTGCTGCACCTTGAAATTATACAACAGAGATGACAAATTTATTTACAAAATTAAATGGAACCAATACATCTCCTATTCCACAGTAAATTGTAGACAGTGAGTAGCAACAACAGAGGGGAATGACAGAAAAAGGTCTAGTTAATATGCCTACTATACATGGCATGGTTTCGATTTTTATATAGCACTCTGTAGGCCTAAATCTATTCTCATACTTATGTTAATCAGAAGTAAATACACTGAGATCACTAGTTTTTTACAACCAATATAATTCTATTGTGCATGAGAGAAAATTCAGACCCATCATTTTTGAAATACCTACCATCCTTGATTCTATAAATAGGTACATCCTGATCATATTAACAGCCTCTTTCTGAATACTGCACAGACCTAATCTTATGAATTCTCATTCACAATTCTGTTTAATCAAAATGCCTGTGTCTCCCTCAGCTTAAGAAAGAGTTATGCTGGATTTTTCAAGGGTTTTGGACTTTTCCCTAAGATCTCTAGAAAACCAGTCTTCTACCATAGTGATTACCACATTTCTGATCCAGATAAAACTGCTTAAATCTCAAATAGTCATCTAAGCTGCACCTGTTGCCATGCAAATGTATCTGCATTTCAATTTTGACCAATCTTAGTTAGTACAATTTGAAGCCACCATTTAAAATTTCTTGGGCCAGAACGGAGAGAGAAAAAGCCATTCCTCTCAGAGTAACACTGCTAAATTGACTGTGTTCTGTAAAGATGAAAATTCTTAAGGGCATGCCCCCTCAGGATACAAGGTGAAACTCCAGATATCACATGCTACAAAATCTGGTGCAAAACAGGCACTCCCTGACATTTTTTGCTTTGAGGAGGCAAAAGACTTTGGTAGAGTGGACCTTAGCCATGTTTGCGATCAAAATTCTGAAGTCCTGTGAGGAGACTGCCAGCAACACAGAATTTGCAGACACTTGCGTCTCTCCCATGGTGGCCTTTGTCACTGTGAAAGTATTTCTACAGTGTGGAACAAGATGAATGAGAATAAATAGATGAACACTGGATCCCTGGTTAAATCTCTTCCCAGTCAGCTCTGAGACTTGCCAAGACAGTGCCAGTGTTGTCATACATAGGATAGGTGAGCTGAAAATGAATGCTGGAGCAAGTGAAATAAAGAGTGTCATCTAGCCCCTTGTGGAGAAAGCCTATTTTCGAATTTCAGGACTGTGGAACTTCTGGGAAAAGAGTATTACTGTCTCTAAGGTTCTAAATACAAATGTTGCCTATATCAAACTTGTAATGTACTTCATCAACACCACCAGTACATGTAATTTGAGGTATCTGTGAATGGAAAAATTACAATGCTCTCAAAGATCCACATCACATTTGGTCTTCCCTCTGAATTTGCCCAGTAGCATCACCTAGGAGAACCATTTCAGCTATATCCCAGACACTGTGATGTCTGTGAATAGACTTGATCTTGACAAAAAATATAGAAAGGCTGCTGATTTTGAAATAAAATTGGTTCAGAGTAAATTTAAAGAACAAGTGGCTACTAACTGTAATTCTTCATCAGGCTTTTCAAAATTTAAATGCCAGTGATTAGAAGCTATTTTCCACAATATAAATGCAATTATGATTTTCACCACCCCAAGCTCAGTAAATACCAGAACTTTCCAATCCACGTGTAAAGTCATGATCAGGATCTTATGACAATGGAGGTTTTCCTGGAAGGTTTCAGGATAACCAGACAAGTCATTTGTGAGATGCCAGAGTTCCAAATCTGAGGTGCAATTTGCTTTTGGGGAAGCTTCTGAAGCCCCCTCCCCTTTTTTTACTTTGTGTCTCAGGGCTTGTCTTCGCTACTGGGGTAAGTTGGCCTAAGTTACGCTACTCCAGCTATGTGAATAACGTAGCTCGAGTCAACGTAGCTTAGGTCGACTTACCCTGGTGTCTTCACTGCACTGCATCGACAGGAGACATTCTCTAGTCAACTTACCTTACTGTTCTCGGGGAGCTCTGCCTTTGATTTAGCTGGTCTTCACTATACCTGCTAAATTGACACCCGCTGAATCGATTCCAGCAGCGTCGATCTCCCTGGTAGTGAAGACAAGCCCTTAGAAACAGGTAGGCCTACAAACTCCAGATTTGTTCATTTCTGTTGGCCTTAATGAGCATTGATTAGTATCAGACAGTGTGGGGCAACGGATTCTAAAACTAACTTGTAGTTTGGGAACCTTGTATGCTGCCAGTGAACTTCCTGAGACACATGTTAAAGGAGACATTAAAGCCATGTGTGTCTTTGCATACTCACAACATATGGACTTTAAAATACATATTGATCCCGCATCAAATCTGGGATTTCAGAGACTAGTGAAAGGCTGCTAAGCAAAGAAACAGACAAAGGAAAAAATTCTTCAAACATGATGGTCTAGTGAATTGAATTTAGGGCTGGGAGTTCTTGAATTCTAATCTCTCCTCTGTCACTGAATCATGTTGTGAATTTAATAATTTTCACACTGACTGCACTTTATAATACTTATGTAAACTTCACAAATATCCCTTTAAAATAGTAAGTATGCTTTCTATTTTACAGAGGGGAAACAGATTAAGAGGTTAAGTAACTTTGATTTAGTACTGCACAACATTCTGATTAAAATATAATATTATACAATATCAATAAAGCACATATTAGATGGATTAAGTACTGGCTGACAGTAAACTTGTCTATCTGGCACTCTCCTATGGCTCTCACCACACCCCTCTTCTGCCTTATACCATTTGTCATCCTCTTCCTTCCCTCATTCTTATTACCATCAACAGTCTACAGCCCCCACAAGCTCTACCTTCTCCTCTTTCCTCTCCAAACCAATTTCCCCAGTCCTTCCACCAACACAAATCCAGATCTCACATCCACTCCCTCCTCACCTCTGGAGACATTTGTCCCAACCCTGGCCTTCTCTGGTATACGAGTCATTTCTCAATCAATTGTCTCAGGTAATGATGTGAGCTACACATGATCTTTTTGGTCTAAAGCCTGCTTGCTCATTACATCTATTACCAGTTTGATTCTGTTCCACAGTATGCTGTAGAACACCTTTCCGGGACATGAAAGTAGTATTATTTCTTGCCAATTATCGCACACCAGTTGGGTGACTTTCTTTGGTAATTTACAGATCACACCTTTCTTCCAATCCTCTGGGCAGAGTTCTTTCTCCTAAACAATATTACACAGTTTATGTATTTCATGTTCCACTGTTTCCTCACCAGCTTTATACATTTCAGCAATGATCTTGAAAAGAATCAAACAGAATCCTATTTCTGTTTCTGAAATTTCTAACAGTGAAATGTTCAATTCTTCACCTACTTTTCATCCATTAATTGGAATTGTTGGCTCTAGTTGGTTGAGCATGTCATTAAAATGTCCTCACCCTTGTTTCTTTTGTTCTGCTTTCATTGTTAACGATTTTCCATCCTTCTCTTTTCCAATACCACTGTAACTCTGGGATGATGCTGACAATTGCTTTTACAACTGAAAGTTTCTTTGGTCTTGTCTACACTACCACAGCAAATCGATCTAAGTTACACTACTTCAGTTACGTGAACAACATAGCTAAAGTCGACATATATAGATCCACCTACCGCAGTATCTATAACGCGCTGTGTCAATGAGAGACACTCTCTCATCAACTTACCTTCATTTTCTTGAAGGGGTGGGGTACAGAAATTGATGGGAGAGCGCTCTCCTGTCAATTTAGCACGTCTTCACCAGACCCGCTACATTGATGCTGCTGCATCAATTGCAGCAGCACCGATATAACTCCGTAGTGAAGATGTGTCCTTAGAGCAGGGGTTCCCAAACTTGGTTCACAGCTTGTTCAGGGTAAGCCCTTGGCGGGCTGTGAGAGACTTTGTTTACCTGAGCGTCCCCTTGTTTACCTGAG
Source organism: Lepidochelys olivacea (assembly GCF_965140295.1). Classification (NCBI taxonomy): domain Eukaryota; kingdom Metazoa; phylum Chordata; order Testudines; family Cheloniidae; genus Lepidochelys; species Lepidochelys olivacea. The sequence goes on along the minus strand of NC_140413.1, from coordinate 39,338,403 downwards.
GTATGGCTGCTTGCAGCTCCCAGTGGCCATGGTTTCACTGTTCCTGGCCAATGGGAGCTGCGGGAAGCAGCACAGGCTGGGCCACTGCTTCCAAGTTTGGGATCCCCTGCCTTAGAGTCACTTCTCACTGATGCTTCTTTGGTTTCTCTTGCTTTTTTGTCAAGCAACTCTTTCTTACTTTTCTGACATACCTCCTTTATTTCCTTGTCTTTCTCTACGTGCTCCTGTTGCAGTATGCATTGCTCTTCTTGTAGTGTTACCTGGGCTTGCAGTCATCTAGCATTCCCCCAACTCCTCCCAATCAGTCAGTCTTTCTGATTTCAACTCCTGGTCTCTCTTCTTCTCCACGCAATCTTCCACACTTACTCTCTGAGACATCAACTTCCATATTGATGATCCAGCCAACTCTTAGATACACATTTCCTTGCCATCACCTCTTAATTCAACCTGCAGCCTTGGTTCAACTTGCCCACTCACCAAAAGGGCCACTGACTTGACTTCATCTTCATCAAGATCAGATCTCTCTGATTTCTTTGTTGCTGATCTTAATTTTTTCACTGACAACACCAAGTAGGAAAGTGCTAATAAAATTTGCTGATGACGCGAAGCTGGGAGGCATCATCAATACAGAGGAAGACTGTAATATTATAAAAACAGACTTGGATGACCCAGAGGACTTGAGTAACAGAAACAGGATGGAATTTAACAGCGTTAAGTGCAAGTTCATGCATTTAGGGACTAACAAAAATATGCTATAAACTGGTGGCTCATCAGCTGGAAATGAAAATGGAGGAGAAAGACCTGGGGATATTAGTCAATCACAGGATGACAACGAGCCATCAGTGTAATGTGGCCATAAAAATAAAAGCAAATGTGATCCTAGGATGTATCAGGTGAGGTATTTACAACAGAGACAGGAAGTATATTAATGCCATTGTGCAAGGCTCTTGTGAGACCTCATTTGGAATACAGTGTACAATTCTGATCACCCATGTTTAAGAAAGATGAATTCAAACTGGAGCAGGTGCAGAGAAGGGCTATTAGAATGATCAGGGGAATGGAGAGCCTATCCTATTAGAGGAGACTAAAAGAGCTTGGCTTGTTTAGCCTAGAAAAATGAAGGCTAACGGGGAATCTGATTGCTCTCTAGAAATACATTGAAGAGGGAGGAGGGGAGAACACACCAGGGAGGGAGAAGGGCTTTTTAATATAAAGGACAAGGTTGGCACAAGAACAAATGGGTACAAACTGGACACGAATATATTTAGTCTGGAAATTAGGTTTCTAATCATCAGAGGAGTGAGGGTCTGGAAAGGCTTTCTAATATGAGTAGTGGGGCTAAACAGCCTAACTAGTTTTAAGATGGAGCTTGATAAATTTATGAATGGAATTATATGATGAGATTGCCTGAGAAAGCAAAGAACTGGATTTAGTGACACAGGAGGTCCCTTGAAGGCCTATATTGTAAGATCTTTGGGCCATGGCCATGTTCTGTTTTTGTACAGTGCCTAGATCATGACTAGGGCTCCTAAGCACTACACTAATACAAATAAAATCTCAAAAAAATTGTCAGTGGGGAATCATCATTGACTGGGGTATTTCTAATGAGGTTTCTGAAGGGATTTGTTGAAGACCCAATGCTATACAGTCATTTTATTAATGATCTGGAAGTAAATAAAAATTACTGCTGATAAAGTCTGTGGATGACAAAGATTGGTGAAGTAATAAATAATGATGAGGACAGGGCAGTCATACAGAACAATTTGGATTTAATACAACCAAAGGCAAGGTCATACTCTAGGAACAAAGAATTCAGGCCATACTTACAGAATGGGGGACAATATTCTGGAGAGCAAAAGGATTAAAAAGAATTTTGGGGTCATAGTGGACAAACAACTGAACATAATCTCCCAGTGCAATGCTACAGCAAAAAGAGCTAAATCCTTGGATGTATAAACAAGGGAGTAGTAAGGATGAAAGTGATTTTACTTCAGTATGTGTCATGGGTAAAATCTATACTGGAATATTGTGTCCAGTTCTGGTGCCCATATTTTAAAATAATGGTGAAAAATTGGAGAGGGGACAGAAAAGATCCACATTTATTTGAGGACCAAAGAATATGCCTTTCATTGACAGACTTAAAGCTCAGTCTGTTTATTTTATCAAAAAGAAGACTGAAGGGTGACTTGATTCCAGCATCCTCAACGGGAGAAAATCCTGGAAACTAAATGGATCTTAATCTAGAGGAGAAAGGCATAAAAAGAACCAATAGCTGGAATCTGAAACCAGATAAATTCATTAAAAATGTGTGCTTTATTTTGAATAGTTAGGGTGATTAATTAACCATTGGAACACACTGTCATGAAAACCTGGATTCTCCCTTATTGAACACTTACAAATGCACAGCTGGAAACCAGTCCCATTTACCTGTTTGTTAGCACTATCAAAATAAATATTAGAGTTATAACAAATGTGTTTATTGTTTAGACTTTATGGAATGCTTGTAGGATGCTACATGTATTATTCCTTACAATATCTGTATCCCATATTATAAAGTAATGTTTAAGCATTTGCTCTGTATGTAAGAGAGCAGTATAATTGCTCAGAGCTCCAGTATGAAACTGGAGAAAAGCGTGTTGAGTGTCTTTGGGTTAAGTTTAGAGGTGAGAGCAACAAGGGTGATGTCGTGGCGGGCATCTGCTATAGACCACCAGACCAGGAGGATGAGGTAGACGAGGCTTTCTTCAGACAACTAACAGAAGTTTCCAGATCACAGGCCCTGGTTTTCATGGGGGACTTCAATCACCCTGACATCTACTGGGAGAACAATACAGCAGTGCACAGACAATCCAAGAAGTTATTGGAGAGTGTTGGGGACAACTTCCTGGTGCAAGTGTTGGAGGAACCAACCAGGGCCAATGCTCCTCTTGACCTGCTGCTCACAAACAGGAAGAATCGGTAGAGAAAGTAGAAGTGGGTGGCAACCTGGGCAGCAGTGACCATGAGATGGTCGAGTTCAGGATTCTGACAAAAGGAAGAAAGGAGAGCAGCAGAATACGGACCCTGGACTTCAGAAAAGCAGACTTTGACTCCCTCAGGGAACTGATGGGCAGGATTGCCTGGGAGGCTAATATGAGGGGAACTAAACAGCAGTTCTGCAGAAACGGACCTGGGGATAACAGTGGATGAGAAGCTGGATATGAGTCAGTAGTGTGCCCTTGTTACCAAGAAGGCTAATGGCATATTGGGCTGCATTCGTAAGAGCATTGCCAGCAGACTGAGGGAAGTGATTATTCCCCTCTATTTGGCACTGGTGAGGCCACATCTGGAGTATTGCGTCCAGTTTTGGGGCCCCCACTACAGAAAGAATGTGGACAATTTGGAGAGAGTCCAGCAGAGGGCAACAAAAATGATCAGGGGGCTGGGGCACATGACTTATGAGGAGAGGCTGAGGGAACTGGGTTTATTTAGTCTGCAGAAGAGAAGAGTGAGGGGGGATTTGATAGCTGCCTTCAACTACCTGAAGAGGGGTTCCAAAGAGGATGGAGCTCAACTGTTCTCAGTGATGGCAGATGACAGAACAAGAAGCAGTGGTCTCAAGCTGCAGTGGGGGAGGTGTAGGTTGGATATTAGGAAACACTATTTCACTAGGAGGGTGGTGAAGCCATGGAATGGGTTACCGAGGGTGGTGGTGGAACCTCCATCCTTAGAGTTTGTATGGGCCCAGCTAGACAAAGCCCTGGCTGGGATGATTTAGTTGGTGTGGGTCTTGCTTTGAGCAGGGGGTTGGACTAGATGACCTCCTGAGGTCTCCCCCAACCCTAATCTTCTATGATTCTATGAAAAGGAGTCCAGGAGAGCTGGTTGTATTTTAAAGAAGCCTTATTGAAGGCGCAGGAACAAACCATCCCGATGTGCAGAAAGAACAGCAAACATGGCAGGCGACCAGCTTGGTTTAACAGAGAAATCGTCGGGTGAGCTTAAACACAAAAAGGAAGCTTATAAGAAGTGGAAACTCAGATATATGACTGGGGAGGAGTATAAAAATATTGCTCGAGCATGCAGGGGTGCAATCAGGAAGGCCAAAGCACAACTGGAGTTGCAGCTAGGAAGGGATGTGAAGGGTAACAAGAAGGGTTTCTACAGGTATGTTTAGCAACAAGAAGGTGGTCAGGGAAAGTGTGGGACCCTTACTGAATGGGGGAGGCAAGCTAGTGACAGATCTGGAAAAAGCTGAAGCACTCAATCCTTTTTTTGCCTTGGTCTTCACAGACAAGGTCAGCTCCCACACTGCTGCACTGGGCAGCACAGTATGAGGAGAAGGTGAGCAGCCCTCAGTGGTAAAAGAACAGGTTAAGGACTATTTAGAAAAGCACAAATCCATGGGGCCGGATGTCATGCATCCAAGGGTTCTGAGAGAGTTGGCTGATGTGATTGCAGAAACATTGGCCATTATCTTTGAAAACTCGTGGCAATCATGGGAGGTCCCGGATGATTGGAAAAAGACAAATATAGTGCCTGTCTTTAAAAAAGGGAAGAAGGAGAATCTGGGGAACTACAGACAAGTCAGACTCACCTCAGTCCCTGGAAAAATCATAGAGCAGGTCCTCAAGGAATCAATTTTGAAGCACTTGGAGAAGACGGTGATCAGGAACAGTAAACATGGATTTACCAAGGGCAAGTCAAGCCTGACCAACCTGATTGCCTTCTATAATGAGATAACTGGCTCTGTGGATATGGGGAAAGTAGTGTACATGATATACCTTGACTTTAGCAAAGCTTTTGATACCGTCTCCCACAGTATGCTTGCCAGCAAGTTAAAGAAGTATGGGCTGGATGAATGGACTATAAGATGGATAGAAAGCTGGCTAGATCATTAGACTCAACGGGTAGTGATCAAAGGCTCAATGTCTAGTTGGCAGCCGGTATCAAGTGGAGTGCCTCAGGGGTCTGTCCTGGGGCCGTTTTTGTTCAAAATCTTCATTAATGATCTGTTTGATGGGATGGATTGCACCCTCAGCAAGTTTGCGGATGACACAAAGTGGGTGGGAGAGGTAGATATGCTGGAGAGTAGGGATAGAATCCAGAGTGACCTAGACAAATTTTGGAGGATTGGGCCAAAAGAAATCTAATGAGGTTCAACAAGGACAAGTGCAGAGTCCTGGACTTAGGACAGAAGAATCCCATGCACTGCTACAGGCTGGGGACTGTTCTGCAGAAAAGGACCTGGGGATTACAGTGGATGAGAAGCTGGATATTAGTCAACAGTGTGCCCTTGTTACCAACAAGGCTAATGGCATATTGGGCTGCATTAGTAGGAGCGTTGCCAGAAGATCGAGGGAAGTGATTATTCCCCTCTGTTCTGCACTGGTGAGGCCATATCTGGAGTATTGCATCCAGTTTTGGGGCCCCCACTACAGAAAGGATATGGACAAATTGGAGAGAGTCTAGCGGAGGGCAGTGAAAATGATCAGTGGGATGGGGCACACAACTTATGAGGAGAAGTGAGGGAACTGGGTTTATTTAGTCTGCAGAAGAGAAGAGTGAGGGGGGATTTGATAGCTGCCTTCAACTACCTGAAGGGGGGTTCCAAAGAGGATGGAGCTAGGCTGTTCTCAGTGGTGGCAGATGACAGAACAAGGAACAATGGTCTCAAGTTGCAGTAGGGGAGGTCTAGCTTGGATATTAAGAAAACTATTTCACTAGGTGAAGCACTGGAATGGGTTACCTAAGGAGGTGGTGGAATCTCCATCCTTAGAGGTTTTAAGGCCCAGCTTGACAAAGCCCTGGCTAGGATGATTTAGTTGGTATTGGTCCTGCTTTGAGCAGGGGGTTGGACTAGATGACCTCCTGAGGTCTCTTCCAACCCTAATCTTCTATGATTCTATGTAACTATAAAAATATGTGTTAAGATTGCAAATTCCCTACAGTCCAGGGAAAAGCATTACTAAGTGTGAAATGTAAGTTTACTCCAGGTGGTGTTATTTCCTGCCCACCAGGAAAGGCTACTAAATCGAAATTGGCCATTGTGAAACAAAGACTTTGTCAATTGCTCCCCACATCCCTCATGAAGAGGTTATGTGCGGACAGCTCACCCCATGACCTTGGATTCTGGGGTAATGACAGACAAAGACAAGACAAGAAGAAATTGGATCTTTTATGCTGTCTGGACTCTGAGGGGCAAAGGTTCCTAAATATAAAGCAAGAGATCCCCATGCTGCATGGCATGGGTCAGCCCTAAAGGACACATAGAGCTGCTTATTATAGAAGCCGATGATACCCTTCTAAACCTATGACTGTAATTCATTTGTGTATGTATGTTTCCTGTTTTAACTTTGTAAATAACTCTACTATTTCTTTTCTTAGTTAATAAATCCTTACTAAGTTTATTACAGGACTGGCTACAGGCATTGAGATCTAAGTACAAATGACCTGGGGTAAATGACTGGTCCTTTGGGTGTGGAAGTAACCTGAATATTTATGAGATTTTTGTGTAAAGTGACCATCTATTACATAAATTCAGCTTGCCAAGGTGGCAAGATAGATTGGAATGCCCAAGGGGACTGTCAAACTCTGTGGTAAGATTGTTATAGTGCTTTAGGAGTTCACTCTTTTTACTGCATTGATGAAACATAATTATAGAACATACAACCAGTTTGGGGTTTCTGCCCTGCTTTTTGCAGTCTGCCCTGAGGCTGACACTCATTCTCATTAGCCACTCCAGATGATGTGACAGCATCTATAGAAGATATGCTTTAGTTCAACCACCAGTTGAATACATGAATACATGAATAACTGAGTGAAATTCAATGCTCTGTGCTAAACAAGAAGTCAGATTATATGATCTAAACTGGGACTAATCTAATGGTTCCTTCTGGCCTAATATGTGAGAGTCTATGAAGAAACTTTCATAAAATCACACAGCAAATCTGTGGCAGAACTAGGATTACAATTAAAGCCTACCAATTCCCAGCTCCATGACTAAATCAGTAAACTACAGTATCTCTGAGATAGGTCAGTAAAATTTCTGTCTCAGCTTCTTCAAATGTGGAATGGGAAATAAGGATTCTTATCTACCACACAGTCCTTAAGAGCCATTAATATCTTCATAGTGCTGTGAAATTGTAAAGCAATTGGTGAGATGGTATTCAGTGTGTATTTAAAGTTGTAACTAGCTTTCTGTTTCAAGTAAGATCTTGATTTCCCACTTCTATTTTGCACAGACTGTACAAGTCTACCTGAAATATTCTTTGTATGACAGAATAGCTTAAAAATCCAATCCAAAATGAGACCACTATGCCTCGACCTTGTTCCAGTTGATCTTTGAGCTCCCTGGACTAACACAGCTTGGGGGAGGAAGGCTCTGAAATTATTCCCTTTTCTCTGCTATCCCAGCTGTTCCCTGATGGTTTCCTAACTTGGAAAATAATCACTTCAGTCTGCCAAGGCAAGAACCAGTCCTCCCCAAGTAGTCTGAGTTGGAGCACAGAAGTCTGAAAAAACTCCAGCTTCAGACCCCATTCCCTCCCAAATTTCAGACCTCAGTGCACTAGTGGGGACACCTGACCATCACCAGCATGAGAACCCCAGCCTGATACATGTGAGATCCTGCTCTATTATCCTTTCCTTCATGTGTTTCTTTCTATCCCCACTATCTTTCTCCTGTCCTATCTCTCGGCTTTTCGCCAATGTCAGCCCTATACACACCGCCTGAGGTTCAGTGCCGGTGGTAAAATTAAAGTGGCCTTCTCTTCACTGTGTTTTTAGCTCAGGATCGCTCATATGCATTAAAAACATATTTTTTAGCAGTAAAGAGAAGCCCTAAGGTTGCTGAAGAAACCCTTCAGATGTCGTTTGTGCAGTTGCAATAAAAAAGCTAGTGCGTGAAGGATGATTGGAAGCACTGGTAGGTTTCTCATAAGCTCAGGAAGACACCTGGGGTGTCAAGCTGGAACACAAAGAAATTGAAAAATCCCCTCTCTACAAATCTCTGCTTCTAGTAGGGCAAGGAGGCACATGTGGATGTTTGGTCAGTTGGCCTATGTGCAATTACAAGATCTCTTTTCTGGTCTTATCTCAATTATCTCCAAAGTATTCTACCCTCATAGGGTGGAATAGGGTGTTAACATTTGAGGATGTGAATCAGAAACACCTAACTTCCCATACCATGGCGAATGCTTCCAAAATGCAAAAAGACTAAGGAGGAAGTTAATGGTCTCATCATATGAGCTATAATTGACCATCATTTTTGTTTCTTAGCTACCTGATAGAGTAAGACATGCTACTTTGTGACAGAGGGGGTATAGGTTCTTTTGCAAGATGGCAATCAGGAAGCAAGACAAACAAACAAAAAAGGTAATATGTAACATTTTTCAAAAATAACATATTTTTTAAAAACTAAAAGATAGAGACTCAAAGCTTCTTTTTGAAAAGTCAGATTAAAATCAGTGACTTCTTCCAGTAGATGGAGAACTGGTTTCTGCCAACCACAATGGTATTTGCTAGGACAGGGAATTTCAAAAGACCCTAAGGGAGCTGTATGGCCAAATCCATGAGATTTCTTTGATAATCCCAGCCTATTTAGTTAATAATGGTACTACTGTGATGTTTTATGTTCAGAGTTGTAATAATTCCTAGTGATTTACAACACTTTAAAGAAACAGACACTAAAATATGTAATAATTCCCATTTCTGGTAACGTTTAAAATCTTCCTTTGGAAACACCATTTACATTTTATTGCATTAATCTAAGAATTAGTCTTGACAGAATTGAGCTGTATAAAAACTCAGTCTACTCTGCTTGCATATGAATCAAGTATCACAGTATCAGTTTAGAGACATGTTTTTAATTTAATATTCTGTCTTGGACTTGAAACAGGTTATATAAAACTTTACTCATCAAGATAACTCAGAAGGTCTCCATAGTAGATAATTAAAAATGTCTCAAACACAAATCAAATTCTTCTTTCATGTAACATCATAGAAGTATAAAATGTTTCAACTCTTCTGTTACTGTTTTTTTTTTTTTTTTTTGCAATTAATCCCTTCCTACTGATGACAATGGACATACTGTTGCTATATGCTAAGGTCCAGTATTCCAGCAATAATGTTTATGATATAAAATCTAAAACATGGCTTCTAGAGGATTCATTTTATTTCTACTTCTATGTGTTGTCTACAAATTATTGTAGTTTTCTTCACTGGCAACAGAAGAGATTTATGTTAAATGTTGAAACCATATAATATTACTTAAGGACCTGAATAATATAACAACAGGCCTTAACCCTGCAATGGTAACTTGGTAGCACAGGCCTCTGCTCCTAGGTGGGGTCCTGTTTAAATCAGTCTTGACACTACACATAAATACAGGGGTCAGTGCTAAAAGACCAGGTTGCAGGATCAGGGCCTTAGTCTTAGCAGCAATTTTCTTATGTGCCACTTATCTCTTTACTACAAGAATAAGATATCAGCATTTTAGAGCTTAATGACAGAAAATATCCATAGTTTTCAGAGCTGCGTAATACCTATAAGGCTGCAGATATCCTGGATGACAGGACTACTATGCAAGGAAAACTGGTCTGCTGCGTAGGGCTTGTCTACGCTGGCAAGTTTCTGTGCAGTAAAGCAGCTTTTTTGCACTCAAACTGCAGACGTGTGCACACTGCCAAGCCTCTTTTGTGCGCAGAAACTCCTCATTTGCAGAGTTGCAAAAAAACCACCTCGATGAGAATCGTAAGACTATTTGTGCAGAGGCTCTGGCACTCTATTGCCAATGTAAATACTTGATTGCTTTCTGCTCTGTAATTGGCTTCCAGAGCTGTCCCATAATGCCTCAAGTGACCGCTCTGCTCATTCTTTTGAACTCAGCCTGCCCTGGAGACATGCACCCCTCCCCTTTCAAAGCATGCTGTGCTAACCTGTTATGGAACACAAAGCAAACCATTAGTGCAGAATGCTCATGCTGTTGAACACAGAGGCAGAGTGTGTGTGTGTGTGTGATAGAGAGAGAGATTGCTGTGCAAAGAGCCTAGGGAAGGAGGCAGGGGCTGATGTCAGGTTTTCCCCCTCTCCCTGCCTTAGGAATGGTTGCTTTCTGCTGATGTCTGAACTTACAAGACAGCATGCTGACACACTCTGTCTCCCAAAACACAACTCTCTCTCCCCCATACACACACACACACTCCCCTCCCCACACACTTCAGTTGAAAAGCAGCTGGCAATGTGGTAGGATGCCCATGGAACAATGGGATTGAGAAACCTGCATCATGTGACACTATGCCTTCCCCCAAGAGGCATTGCAAACCCTTTCCAAAGCACCCTGTGGCCAGTTGCACAGTGGGATAGCTACCACAATGCACTGCTCTCTTTGCCATTGCAAGAGCTGCTAATGTGGATGCGCTCCAGTGTCACAAGGAGCGCAGTGTGGACATACAACAGCGGTTTAATTCCAGCGTTTTAATAGAAGTGGTATAACTTGTGGGGCAAAACCTTGCCAGTGTAGACATACCCTAAGACAAAATATCACCTACCCCCAACTCCCTCTCCCCTTCAGAAGAGGCAGAACTGAAAGTTCTATTTTAGCAGCCTGACTGTGACAAATGTTTGTCAGGTTCCAATGTTTCTAAAAAGGTTAGAGAATGTGTGATGTTTCTGTGGGTTTCCAGAAACCAAACATTACAGAAAAAAGTAGAATCTTCCTATCTTTTTTCCACCTCTGTCTTTTCCCCTGTGTGCATTTCTCTCGTTTGGTTTTCAGAAGTAGGACTGGACGTTGCCAATGAAACCTGACACCTATCTCCTAAATTGAACACTTTTCCCCAACAAGTATATGTATTACTATCAGAAATTACAAGAAATAGCTTTTCCTTTTAAGAAAACTACAAACAGAGAGGGCAGAGGTGAAGCAATAAGGAAGGTGGTTAAAATGAAGATTAAATATTTTTAAGTATTATAAGTTTTAACTTTTTTTCTCTTTTTGTGTGTTTAAAAATGCATCGTGTTAATTTATTAATGATTTGTGCACATGAGATAACGTAATTGGGACACTGGTCAAGACCTTGGGGTTAAATTAAATCATACTTCGTGGATGTTTTGAACACCACAACTAATTTGTTTTTGTAATGGTTTTTAATATAACTGGATCATTGTAGTTATTTTTACTTGTAAATTTTTAAATTGAAAACACATTGAAACATTCTGGTGAAATATTTTAATTTTTTTTAAGCATTGTGTGTATGTGAGACAATGTGTATGTTTATGCAGTACCAAAGTTTTGGGTCTGATCTTCGCACTGTCCAAGACTTACTGTCTGTATAAAACTTCATGGTTGACAAGCAGCTAATGTATTTTATAGATCAAAAAGCCTATCCAATTTATTTGGATAATATTATATTTCACTGCCTTGCAAAATAGTTTGTGGACCTTATAAGTGGTTTCAGGAGATCAATTCAAACTTGCTTTTTCCATTGGAAGGGTGAGACATACTTGGGGAAACAAAAGCCACATGGGCTTAAACATTCTCTAAGTGAATTTACCACTTTGTCCATAGGGTTCTGCCAGGTGCAGAAGAAAGGTTAAATTGTTTGGGCTTCAAAATTACTTCTAATGATCTGTGATGGCAAGCTCTCACAGTACAAACTCCATAAACTACACGTGGTGCTGGGTGCCACAGAATCATAAATGAGTTAGGCATGAAAATGAGCCAGGCCCTTGTTATGACCTCAAAAAACTTGACAGTCCAGACCACAGCACAAGTGATCTCTGTGTTACACCAAAAAGCAGATTTATAATCTCAAACCATTGCATAATCCTGTGAAAGGATGTAAATGCAATGGCAAACTAACCTTATGATGCTAATCAGATTTGACCATTGTGGGTATTTGTTTATTTAAAACAGGATTTACACTACTTTGTGCACAGAGACGAGAAGGTAGACTTGGTCAAAGGTTATTATGTCATAGTGATCTCCTTTGCCTCATTAAGATGGTATCATTAAATATAGTCTATTTATAGGACTGAACATGTATATTGAATGGGGGAAAAGGATTTTTGAAATGTAAGAAGTTAGGCCACAAGGAGACAGAAAGGAAGGTGAGATTCACCTACTGTCTGAGCATAAAGCCAGGGAACAAGATAAAGGTAAAAAGAAAAGGAGTACTGTTAGGATATAGATACTCTAAGAATTTAGGTGTATTCTTATCACTTGGCTAGTTATAGAGGTACAAAAGAAAGAATCAAAATAACTGTCTGCCGGTGTAAGGGCCTTCTCTTACTGTGACAGTCTGAGAACCTGTGCTTAGGCTAAGGCCTTTGGCTAAGCAGCAGAGGCAGCCATAAGCTAGGAAGCGAACAGTTACATCCTCACATTCCAAACTAGTCACATTGAAATCAGGTGCTATTGGGCTGTTAGGAATACAATCCTGTCCCGATAATGCCTATCGCCTCCAGAGAAAGAGAAGTGCCTAGAAAATGTAAAAGGAAACTTAGTTTGATAGCATCTTGTCTGGCAAGAACTCACTTATCAATAGCTGGGATGTGAAATCCTCACTTCTGTATTGACTTGTCATTTTCGTTCCCACTTTGCTATTGTTTGTCTGTATAATCTCTGTCTGGTTCTGTGATTGTTCCTGTCTGCTGTATAATTAATTTTGCTGAGTGTAAACTAATTAAGGTGGTGGGATATAATTGGTTACATAATCATGTTACAATATGTTAGGATTGGTTAGTTAAATTTCAGGAAGATGATTGGTTAAGGTATAGCAAAGCAGAACTCAAGTTTTACTACATAGCCTGCAGTCAATCAGGAAGTGAGTGGGTGGGTGTGTGTGTGTGGGGGGAAATGGGAACAGGGAATGTGGGTAAGGAAATTGGAATCATGTTTGGCTAAGGGTAGGAATGGGAACAAGGACACAGGTGTAAGGCTCTGTGGTGTCAGAGCTGGGAAGGAGGACACTAAGGAAGGAAACTGTAATCATGCTTGCTGGAAGTTCACCCCAATAAACATCGAATTGTTTGCACCTTTGGACTTCGGGTATTGTTGCTCTCTGTTCATGCGAGAAGGACCAGGGAAGGAAGCGGGTGAAGGAATAAGCCCCCTAACACGTACTAGTGGCACCTTAGAGACTAACCAATTTATTTGAGCATAAGCTTTCATGAGCTACAGCTCACTTTATCGAATGCATCCGATGAAGTGAGCTATAGCTCATGAAAGCTTACGCTCAAATAAATTGGTTAGTCTCTAAGATGCCACTAGTACGCCTTTTCTTTTTGCGAATACAGACTAACACAGCTGCTACTCTGAAACATAAAAAAACCAGAAGGAAATATTGATTTGTCTGGATAATAAATATAACAAAGGGATGCAGCACAGAATTTTTTTTAAGAAGTATAACGTTTTCCAAAATATTCCCATACGGTCTCACACCCATTGTATGTGGCCTTTATAAAATAAATTCAAAGTGTAGTACTTACCCTCCGTGGGATGGTAATTGGGAAGTTCAGGATAAAGTTTGTGTGGATTTTTTACAGCTGCAGAAAAATGTAAATAATTAATTTATATAACATATCAATACAGGTCAATTTACTTTGTTTTCTGCTCTTGTAATATATGTTCAGTATCCACAAAATTATTGTAGTTAGCCAAGAAGTGGTGGTGGAGAGAAGAAATAGCTATTTACTGCACTAGGACTGAGGAATGAAACTCTTGATTAATCTATTTCCCAATAGAATAGGAAAGGCGCTTCAGGGGAAAAAAATATCAGCAGGAGCATCACATACCCTACTTGCTGTGTGGCAGAAGGAAGACTAAAATAGAGTAAGGAATTAAGATAGATGAATCTTTCACTAGGATACTATCTATTTGAAGAGGATGATGAAAAGAGGCAGCCCATTGGGCCTAGACCAGAAGAGATTAACTTCCTCCTAAAAGTCAGTAGTTTTTACAAGAAAACATTCCCCTTAAATAGGAAAAAAAATCCATCATACTGTTGGATCATATTAAAGAAGTTCTGTATTAAAATCACAAATGAGTTTGATTCCCCACAGTTTAAATTCCAGGGTATTACTAATTAAGAGGTCTCTTGGTTTTTGGTACTGTTTCTCTCCCTCTATGTGTGAAACTTGCAAGCTGCTAATTGCGTTAGTACATTTTAAGACAGAGTCTGTTCTCAAAGCAATACACAGAGAGAGAGAAACTCAAAGCAATACTCTGTAACAACAGAAACAGCACCCAGAGACTCCCCGCCCTTTTGTTGTATTAACAATTGTGATTAAAATAGAGATAGAGGATGTATGTGGATGGATGCTTGGTGTGGATAATAACTGAATGATCAGGGAGGTGCCAGCCTAAGAATCCAGTGTCCATCAGCTGAAGAAGGCGTCGAGTGGAAATAACCAGAGGACCCCCCACCCCCCCCAGAGGGCAGACTGGAATCCACCCAACAGCCTCAAGAATGGGAGAACCAAAGAACAAGATAACATCTAGCAGCACGGAGCTGTCAGGAATGTGGTATCTGCTGATTGATTCAGCAACAGCATGATGAAACAATTCCCATAGACTGGCATAGGAAGAAATTCCTATAAAAATAGACTCTAAAAAGTGAGAACTTTGGGGAACTCTGATTCTGCAAACCAACTTCCAGGGGCATCAGATGAGCATCTGACAAGGCCCTGCTCCCTCCTCATGTCCAGGCCACCTGGCCAGTGGTTTGGCATGAGCAACTCTTAGGCTGGTAACTATGATAACAACCTTGCAGAACCTGTGTGTGTGTTTGTGTGTGTACGTGTGCATGAATGAATGTGTGAATAAATATGAAATTGAATGGAATGTTATAGCTATAACTAACTGCTTACTATGATTCTTTCTGTATTCACAATAAATGTGGTATTTTGCCTTTTTCCCTTTAATAAGATCCTGCTGGTTTTTATTTTATTGGTATAACAATACAAAGTGGACCATTATGTACCCAATTAACTTTAATATCCCTTCTGAGCTATTACATACATGACTGTAAAACTGGCACTAATTTCTATATTCAGCTGTCATCTACAATATGTAGTAATAATACAATCAGCCATTTTGTAGTGTCTGTTTAGTAAACGTTATGTTGCATTTAGAAATTCGATAAAAGTACATTAGAAGTTAAAAACCATAAAAATTTCACCCATTATCTTTCATGAATCTATCCCAAAATACTTCCACTTTTTGACAAATCAAACTGTTATAGAGAAGTTACCATCTCACACAAGAAAAGGGGGTTGAATAGCATAAAAACATCAATACTCGGAGTATTTCTAATACTCTTCTTTCACATATAGCAACAATTTAATGTAATCATCAAAACACTCATACCTGCTGTTGCAGCATACACAGGTGGTTTACGTGATTGTGGCCTCGATGATGGTTTAACAGGTGGATCATTAGCCTAAAATAAATAATTTTTAAAATAGCAAAAATCACTCCTCACTAGCAAGTATAGGTTAATGTAACTGAAGGCCTGGAGATAGTCCAGAAGAAATTAAGAAGCACCCATCACATATTTCCTCTTGATGACATTACATTTCAAACTATAAAACTAAAGACAGATTTTGATATAGCCACACAATAATTCACTACGAAGTTATATGTGTAAATGATAAATGTTACTGCTTGATGTTTTAACAAAAAGGTGGAAAATAAATTATATATATTATAGTCTCTCTCAATAGCATCAGCTGTTACATCTAGAGAGATAATATTGCCTAGACATTGATAATGTCTTTTCCCATAATTCTCAGCATCTTCTCAGAGATTAAATATGATGGCCCAATTCAAGAGTTATAATTTTGGATGGAAAACAGAAGGAGCAGAACACTCAACTGAAAAACCCTGGTTTGTTCCATATATTCTTAAGAATTAACATTTTTCTTGAAGATCAAGCTGCAGCTGAAAAGAACATTTTGAATATTTCTGATTGTAGTGCGTCAAATACAGATATGTCTCTTTAAGTTGGTTGTCTTCTCGGAAACAGTGAAATGAAGAATTATTTTGTTAGACTGGAGTATGCAAAACTTAATGTAATAGTAGGGTTCTTCTGTGGAGGAGGTTCCCCTGGCAATACTGAACAGTGCGCTTGAGTGAATACAGGTTTCAGAGTAGCAGCCGTGTTAGTCTGTATTCGCAAAAAGAAAAGGAGGACTTGTGGCACCTTAGAGACTAACCAATTTATTAGAGCATAAGCTTTCGTGAGCTACAGCTCACTTCCTCAGATGCATATCGTGGAAACTGCAGCAGGCTTTATATATACACAGAGAATATGAAACAATACCTATTCCCACCCCACTGTCCTGCTGGTAATAGCTTATCTAAAGTGATTTCCAGCACAAATCCAGGTTTTCTCACCCTCCACCCCCCCACACAAATTCACTCTCCTGCTGGTGATAGCCCATCCAAAGTGACAACTCTTTACACAATGTGCATGACAATCAAGCTGGGCTATTTCCTGCATAAATCCAGGTTCTCACATCCCCCCACCCCCATACACACACAAACTCACTCTCCTGCTGGTAATAGCTCATCCAAACTGACCACTCTTCAAGTTAAAATCCAAGTTAAACCAGAACATCTGGGGGGGGGGGGGGGTAGGAAAAAACAAGAGGAAACAGGCTACCTTGCATAATGACTTAGCCACTCCAAGTCTCTATTTAAGCCTAAATTAATAGTATCCAATTTGCAAATGAATTCCAATTCAGCAGTTTCTCGCTGGAGTCTGGATTTGAAGTTTTTTTGTTTTAAGATAGCGACCTTCATGTCTGTGATCGCGTGACCAGAGAGATTGAAGTGTTCTCCGACTGGTTTATGAATGTTACAATTCTTGACATCTGATTTGTGTCCATTTATTCTTTTACGTAGAGACTGTCCAGTTTGACCAATGTACATGGCAGAGGGGCATTGCTGGCACATGATGGCATATATCACATTGGTGGATGTGCAGGTGAACGAGCCTCTGATAGTGTGGCTGATGGTATTAGGCCCTGTGATGGTGTCCCCTGAATAGATATGTGGGCACAGTTGGCAACGGGCTTTGTTGCAAGGATAAGTTCCTGGGTTAGTGGTTCTGTTGTGTGGTATGTGGTTGTTGGTGAGTATTTGCTTCAGGTTGCGGGGCTGTCTGTAGGCAAGGACTGGCCTGTCTCCCAAGATTTGTGAGAGTGTTGGGTCATCCTTTAGGATAGGTTGTAGATCCTTAATAATGCGTTGGAGGGGTTTTAGTTGGGGGCTGAAGGTGACGGCTAGTGGCGTTCTGTTATTTTCTTTGTTAGGCCTGTCCTGTAGTAGGTAACTTCTGGGAACTCTTCTGGCTCTATCAATCTGTTTCTTTACTTCTGCAGGTGGGTATTGTAGTTCTAAGAAAGCTTGACAGAGATCTTGTAGGTGTTTGTCTCTGTCTGAGGGGTTGGAGCAAATGCGGTTGTATCGCAGAGCTTGGCTGTAGACGATGGATCGTGTGGTGTGGTCAGGGTGAAAGCTGGAGGCATGCAGGTAGGAATAGCGGTCAGTAGGTTTCCGGTATAGGGTGGTGTTTATGTGACCATTGTTTATTAGCACTGTAGTGTCCAGGAAGTGGATCTCTTGTGTGGACTGGACCAGGCTGAGGTTGGTGGTGGGATGGAAATTGTTGAAATCATGGTGGAATTCCTCAAGGGCTTCTTTTCCATGGGTCCAGATGATGAAGATGTCATCAATATAGCGCAAGTAGAGTAGGGGCTTTAGGGGACAAGAGCTGAGGAAGCGTTGTTCTAAATCAGCCATAAAAATGTTGGCATACTGTGGGGCCATGCGGGTACCCATAGCAGTGCCGCTGATCTGAAGGTATACATTGTCCCCAAATGTGAAGTAGTTATGGGTAAGGACAAAGTCACAAAGTTCAGCCACCAGGTTAGCCGTGACATTATCGGGGATAGTGTTCTTGACGGCTTGTAGTCCATCTTTGTGTGGAATGTTGGTGTAGAGGGCTTCTACATCCATAGTGGCCAGGATGGTGTTATCAGGAAGATCACCGATGGATTGTAGTTTCCTCAGGAAGTCAGTGGTGTCTCGAAGGTAGCTGGGAGTGCTGGTAGCGTAGGGCCTGAGGAGGGAGTCTACATAGCCAGACAATCCTGCTGTCAGGGTGCCAATGCCTGAGATGATGGGGCGCCCAGGATTTCCAGGTTTATGGATCTTGGGTAGTAGATAGAATATCCCAGGTCGGGGTTCCAGGGGTGTGTCTGTGCGGATTTGATCTTGTGCTTTTTCAGGAAGTTTCTTGAGCAAATGCTGTAGTTGCTTTTGGTAACTCTCAGTGGGATCATAGGGTAATGGCTTGTAGAAACTCGTGTTGGAGAGCTGCCGAGCAGCCTCTTGTTCATATTCCGACCTATTCATGACGACAACAGCACCTCCTTTGTCAGCCTTTTTGACTCTGACATCATAATCAAAAAGGCTGACAAAGGAGGTGCTGTTGTCGTCATGAATAGGTCGGAATATGAACAAGAGGCTGCTCGGCAGCTCTCCAACACGAGTTTCTACAAGCCATTACCCTCTGATCCCACTGAGAGTTACCAAAAGCAACTACAGCATTTGCTCAAGAAACTTCCTGAAAAAGCACAAGATCAAATCCGCACAGACACACCCCTGGAACCCCGACCTGGGATATTCTATCTACTACCCAAGATCCATAAACCTGGAAATCCTGGGCGCCCCATCATCTCAGGCATTGGCACCCTGACAGCAGGATTGTCTGGCTATGTAGACTCCCTCCTCAGGCCCTACGCTACCAGCACTCCCAGCTACCTTCGAGACACCACTGACTTCCTGAGGAAACTACAATCCATCGGTGATCTTCCTGATAACACCATCCTGGCCACTATGGATGTAGAAGCCCTCTACACCAACATTCCACACAAAGATGGACTACAAGCCGTCAAGAACACTATCCCCGATAATGTCACGGCTAACCTGGTGGCTGAACTTTGTGACTTTGTCCTTACCCATAACTACTTCACATTTGGGGACAATGTATACCTTCAGATCAGCGGCACTGCTATGGGTACCCGCATGGCCCCACAGTATGCCAACATTTTTATGGCTGATTTAGAACAACGCTTCCTCAGCTCTTGTCCCCTAAAGCCCCTACTCTACTTGCGCTATATTGATGACATCTTCATCATCTGGACCCATGGAAAAGAAGCCCTTGAGGAATTCCACCATGATTTCAACAATTTCCATCCCACCACCAACCTCAGCCTGGTCCAGTCCACACAAGAGATCCACTTCCTGGACACTACAGTGCTAATAAACAATGGTCACATAAACACCACCCTATACCGGAAACCTACTGACCGCTATTCCTACCTGCATGCCTCCAGCTTTCACCCTGACCACACCACACGATCCATCGTCTACAGCCAAGCTCTGCGATACAACCGCATTTGCTCCAACCCCTCAGACAGAGACAAACACCTACAAGATCTCTGTCAAGCTTTCTTAGAACTACAATACCCACCTGCAGAAGTAAAGAAACAGATTGATAGAGCCAGAAGAGTTCCCAGAAGTTACCTACTACAGGACAGGCCTAACAAAGAAAATAACAGAACGCCACTAGCCGTCACCTTCAGCCCCCAACTAAAACCCCTCCAACGCATTATTAAGGATCTACAACCTATCCTAAAGGATGACCCAACACTCTCACAAATCTTGGGAGACAGGCCAGTCCTTGCCTACAGACAGCCCCGCAACCTGAAGCAAATACTCACCAACAACCACATACCACACAACAGAACCACTAACCCAGGAACTTATCCTTGCAACAAAGCCCGTTGCCAACTGTGCCCACATATCTATTCAGGGGACACCATCACAGGGCCTAATAACATCAGCCACACTATCAGAGGCTCGTTCACCTGCACATCCACCAATGTGATATATGCCATCATGTGCCAGCAATGCCCCTCTGCCATGTACATTGGTCAAACTGGACAGTCTCTACGTAAAAGAATAAATGGACACAAATCAGATGTCAAGAATTGTAACATTCATAAACCAGTCGGAGAACACTTCAATCTCTCTGGTCACGCGATCACAGACATGAAGGTCGCTATCTTAAAACAAAAAAACTTCAAATCCAGACTCCAGCGAGAAACTGCTGAATTGGAATTCATTTGCAAATTGGATACTATTAATTTAGGCTTAAATAGAGACTTGGAGTGGCTAAGTCATTATGCAAGGTAGCCTGTTTCCTCTTGTTTTTTCCTACCCCCCCCCCCCAGATGTTCTGGTTTAACTTGGATTTTAACTTGAAGAGTGGTCAGTTTGGATGAGCTATTACCAGCAGGAGAGTGAGTTTGTGTGTGTATGGGGGTGGGGGGATGTGAGAACCTGGATTTATGCAGGAAATAGCCCAGCTTGATTGTCATGCACATTGTGTAAAGAGTTGTCACTTTGGATGGGCTATCACCAGCAGGAGAGTGAATTTGTGTGGGGGGGTGGAAGGTGAGAAAACCTGGATTTGTGCTGGAAATCACTTTAGATAAGCTATTACCAGCAGGACAGTGGGGTGGGAATAGGTATTGTTTCATATTCTCTGTGTATATATAAAGCCTGCTGCAGTTTCCACGATATGCATCTGAGGAAGTGAGCTGTAGCTCACGAAAGCTTATGCTCTAATAAATTGGTTAGTCTCTAAGGTGCCACAAGTCCTCCTTTTCTTTTTGAGTGAATACAGTATACTCAAAGAAGACACCCTACCCTTCCATCAGTCAGCACTTAACATATCCAATGACTTCAATGTGAGTGCCATCAACACAGCAATATTAGGATTAGGTCTAATTGTAGATGAAAGGATTTAGCAACAGAGAGCCAATATGGAAAAAGATGTGTGCAAACCTTCCTTTGTTCCCTTCCTGGTTTCCTTTTCCTGTTTTTCTGCTCCTCATTTTCATATTGTTCAGTAAAGGAATCCAGAATTTCATGCAGATCTTCTGATTGAGTAAGACGAGGTACATCACCAAATAAAATGGCACTAGCTCGAATATCTTGACCATAAAATCTAGCACAAAAAATTATATCAGTTGCTTTAATCATCGTCTCATCTATACTTTTAGTTTAGCCTACAGTTTAAAAGACTCCCTATGTACCATGCCATTTCGACATGTTGTATAAATAACACTTACTTGATTTCTTAAACTGATTACCCACGAAGGAATGGCAGAAGTTGTTCAATGCCCAATATAAATTGAGAACAATAAAGTACAGGGAACAGACTTGTTTCCCTTTATTATTACTTCATCTTAATTTTCACCAATATTTTGTTCCAGCTCATTTTCTACAGAAAAGCATGGTGGTGTGCAAAAAATGAAACATCAGGATTTTTTTGTGCGCACGCACTAGCAGATGCCAGCTGCAGGATCATCTGCTTCACTGAAAGTCAGCATTAAACAAGGAAAGAGAACAGTGATTTCACAGAAAACAGTTATAGCTTAAAGGGCTTTTAATGTGGCCTTTTTAATATCGACCACAATAACTCTTGGTAACCATAGAAAACAAGTGGGACAAACTTGCTAAAACTCTTGCTATATTGTGATTACAGATTTTATTTATTTATTTAAAGAGTCCTTTCATATTAAAGCAAGAAGGAAAACTGGACTCTTGGTAATGTTCAACAGTATCTGTTTTCACAAATATGCCATAAACATTTCAGTGGATGTGTTATTTGTTTCTAAGCATGTACAATTAACTACTCACTGAGTGGCCTAATTCACAGACTTAGACTCCTTGAGTGGCCTAGTTCACAGCGTACACAAACCTTTAGGACCCACCCACTAGCATGGTCTGCCTGTTCCAATGGGAGACATATCCCTAACCTGTTCTTCTCCCTGCTGTGTGTGCATCTTGCTTTCTGACCTTGCCTCAGCTGTACAAGGGGAGAACCTGCTCGCATGCGTCCCCGCATATCTTCTACATGTACTCACATAAGGGCCTGTCAAAACTGTGCTTTTAAGAAATATGAATTAATGCCTTTGCTACTGTACAGCTTAAAATTGGTACAGTACATTTCGGATTTTTAAAAACCTTTACTCTTATAAACAGCAATACTAGGATTGGAGATTTTTAGAAAAAGGAGACATTCAATTTAAAATTTTAATTGTCTCCAACTCAGACTGGTTTGATTTTAATGTATTTTTCATCCAAGTGGTTTGACTCAAACAAGATTTCAAACCTGTCAGAAAACAGCATGGAAAACCTCATTTCTTTGCATTTTAGTGCATCTTTGGAACCATGTGTTAAAGCAAATGTATAATTTTCTTGGGAGGAGGGATAAAAAATAAAGTATTTTGGAAAGATTTTAGTTTTATCATATTATCTATGTATAATTTTGATTTTACAGTATTGCTATCATCTTAGAAAGCAGCTGACAATAAAGTTAAAGAAATCTAGTATGTGTATGTTTACAACAATGGCACCAGAAGGGAAAAGAATTTTAAGATTTAGAAAACTGGACCTAAATCTCCCATCAATTCTGACAGTTTTGATAGCAATGGGTAAAAAACAAAACAAAACAAAACAGAAAGAAGCAGCTCTTGAGCATCTTTAGTGAGGCTCTAAACCACAATCCCCAATTTATTTTTAAAAAGACATTGAACCAGATATCCGCCATTCCCTGCCAAATCTAATACATCAGAAGTTCAAAAACTTCTTGTTTTAATGAAAAAAAGACAGATAACTCACATCAAAAATAAACTCTTGGCATGGTGCAGTGGAATAAATGTTCATATGGAGGCAATATAATTTCAATACTCAAATTCCACCATTAATGCTTCTGGAGATACCATGGGCCCAATTTTGCTTTCGATAATGACCTGCAATTTCTACTGAAATCATTCCAGGGATAGAATTTGTTCCACTGTACCAGTGGTAGGCAACCTGCGGCCCAACAGGGTAAGCTGATTGCAGGCTGCAAGACATTTTGCTGACATTGACCGTTCACAGGCATGGCCCCCCGCCGCTCCCAGTGGCTGCGGTTTGCCATTCCCAGCCAATGGGAGCTGTGGGAAGCAGCGGGCCAGCGCAATCAGATTACCCGATCGGCTGAATGAGGCCCGCGGACACTAAGTTGCACACCACTGCACTATACCAATATGTATCAAATATTCACCTATTAACCCTGAAAGTACAGTAGACATTTAAAGTATCTGAACAATGAATTACCTTACCCTGATTTGTTTATAAATTACGGAACTGGCTGTGAACTCAACACAACCAAAAGTAGTATATCAGAGCATCTCAATTCTACAAAGTTAACTATAAGATTTATTTTGAATATTTTCCTAAAAGTCCATCCCACTAAAATTCCAGTGTAACCCATTTGATGATGCAGTACAAAATATGGAAGAAACACACATGAACAATATAGATTAAATCTCAGGAAAAACTTCCTAACTGTAAGAACAGTAGGACAATGGAACAGATTGTCTCGGGAGGTTGTGGAAGCTTCTTCACTGGAGGTTTTCACAAAGAGGCTGGATAGTCATCTGTCTTGGACAATTTAGACACAACAAATCCCCCATCTTGGCAGGCAGTTAGACTAGATGACCCTTGCGGTCCCTTCTAACTCTATGAGTCTATGATTTTGAATCCGACTTACTTGCGATTAGTTTCTTTCCTTTCAATTAAACATGTTCCTTCTAAAGATACCCCTGCAAACAACCCTCGCGATTTGCAGTATGTATAGACAGCAGCTGAGCTTCGTACGGCAACATCACCTTCTAAATTTCTACAAAAAAGAAAAAAGTTTGCATGGCTCTTATCAACATGCTATTGTAACAAGAATAGCAACTGACAATTGCTCATTCTAAATTTTACAATTCTGGCACAATGATCAAATTATTTCTGACAATCTGCATTTCTGATTGTCCAATTACTTTGCTACAACTGAACAAATGCATTCCTTGCTTATTTTCCACATCTGGATTTTGAGGGGGAAGTAAAAGTGAAAGTGCACTATGGATGAGAAATACCATGCGTAGGGAAATAAAACAGTAATTAAATTATCCAGTCTCTCAGACAATGAAATAAAGAGCCATTCTGGAAACGTGATAAAATTGTACAGAAAGATGGCCATTTTCCTTTTAAAAATATAGATTTTCAGATTTAAGCTGCAGCCACATGTTCACCTGTAATGTAAGTATTTTTTACCTATAGGTTGTAAGTAGCCTTTGATTCATGTCTATCTGTTCCTTTTCCCTCTGATCAATCCTATTATTTCCACTGAAGATTTTAAAAAAATGTAAACCAGTGCAATATAAATTTAAATTGATGTATTTTTAAAATATTGTCAGACAACTCAATGCATTATACTACTTCTATTTTAAAGATAAAATAGCTATTTTCCATATTATACATTGTTTGAACTGCAGTTTTCTAGAACGCTAATCTTTAGACTGTTGGCATACAACATTTTTTGCTATGCTAGGGAGCAGAGCAGTAAGCAGGAATTTTGTTTTGCAAGGGAGTATGTAGAAACATAGGAATTGCCCTATTGTCTCTGGTCCAAGGTCCATCTAATCCAGTATACTGTCTCCAACAGTGGCCAGTACCAGATGCTTCAGCAGAAGGTTTAAGAACCCTACAACAGGAAATTCTGGAATAATCTGCCCCCCACATTAAGTCTCAGCTGAGTCTTTAATATTTAAAAATCAGTTAAGCCCTGAGGCATGAGGTTTAACATCTCTTCCTCAAAATTTGCTATCATTAATAAGGTAACTCTGGATATTCTTGATATCCATTAAAAATATTCAATTCTTCTTGAATTGGATTAAATTCTGACTTGAACAACTTTGTAAAGCCGTGATTTCCAGAGTTTAATTACATGTTAATGTATGAAAAACAACTTACCAGTTTTGAATTTATCTTTTAATTTTATTGAATATCCCTTTGTTTTTGTGTTATCAGACAAGTTAAACAAAAATTCCTGATCTCTTCTCTCTACCATTCATTATTTTATATACTTTTACTATGTTCCCTCTTATTCACCTCCTTTCTAAGGTAAGCAAACCAGCCTTTTAAGTCTCTCTTCCTATGAGAGCTCTTTTTATGCCCTTGATCATTCTTGTTGCTCTTTTCTGAACCCCTCTAGTTCTGTAGTATCCTTTTTGAGATGGGGTGACCAGTAGGGTAAACAGTATTCCAGGTGACTTGGCATTAGAATATTCTCTGTATTATTCATCATCCCATTCCTCATACAACCTAGCATCTTCTTTGCTTTTTAGACCACATTAGCTGCACATTAGGCAAAGGTCCTCACTGAGCTGTCAACAATGATGCCCATGTTCCTTTCCTGGACTAATACAGTTAATTCAGAACTCGGTTAACGTGTATGAGTAGTTTAGATTTTCTCCTTCAATATTTATTACATTTTATTTATCAACATTACATTATTTATTATTTGTATTGTAGCACTTAGCAGCCCCAGTCATGGACCAGGACCCCACTGTACCAGGCTCTGTATAGGCAAAACAAAAAGATCCGTGCCTCCAGAGGTTTACAATCTATGCATAAGACAAGAGACAACAGGTGGATACAGACAGATGGACAGAGACAAAAGAGGAGACATAATAACATTGGTCAGCATGATACAGGGTTGCAGTCTCATTTGTTTGTACAACTTTAGCTATTTGCTCTTTGAAATCCACTTTGGCCCTTTCAATTTCCCCTTGTATTTACTGCCTGCTATAATTTATGCTCCTGTATATTAGCTTTACTAGGGTCAGATTTCCAGATTTTGAAGGATTTCTGTTTGAAGAGACTCTCAAAATTTGCAGTGAAGCCATATTGGT
This sequence comes from Lepidochelys olivacea, assembly GCF_965140295.1. Classification (NCBI taxonomy): domain Eukaryota; kingdom Metazoa; phylum Chordata; order Testudines; family Cheloniidae; genus Lepidochelys; species Lepidochelys olivacea. The sequence goes on along the minus strand of NC_140413.1, from coordinate 39,312,552 downwards.
TTACACTCCTTGCTGTACACTGTCTTTTAACAGCATGCATGTCTTCCGAGTGCTTATCTTCATTTTAGATTTCAGAGTGGTAGCTGTGTTAGTCTGTATCAGCAAAAAGAATGAGGAGTACTTGTGGCACCTTAGAGACTAAGGGTATGTCTGCACTACGGAATAAGGTCGAATTTATAGAAGTCGGTTTTTTAGAAATCGGTTTTATATATTCGAGTGTGTGTGTCCCCACAGAAAATGCTCTAAGTGCATTACTCAGCGGAGTGCTTCCACAGTACCGAGGCTAGAGTCGACTTCCGGAGCATTGCACTGTGGATAGCTATCCCACAGTTCCCGCAGTCTCCGCTGCCCATTGGAATTCTAGGTTGAGATCCCAATGCCTGATGGGGCTAAAACATTGTCGCAGGTGGTTCTGGGTACATATCGTCAGGCCCCCCCTCTCCCCTCCGTGAAAGCAAGGGCAGACAATCGTTTCGCGCCTTTTTTCCTGAGTTACCTGTGCAGACGCCATACCACGGCAAGCATGGAGCCCGCTCAGGTAACCGTCACCGTATGTCTCCTGGGTGCTGGCAGACGCGGTACGGCATTGCTACACAGTAGCAGCAATCCATTGCCTTCTGGCAGCAGACGGTGCAGTATGACTGGTAGCCATCCTCGTCGTGTCCGAGGTGCTCCTGGCCACGTCGGCTGGGAGCGCCTGGGCAGACATGGGCGCAGGGACTAAATTTGGAGTGACTTGACCAGGTCATTCTCTTTAGTCCTGCAGTCAGTCCTATTGAACCGTCTTATGGTGAGCAGGCAGGCGATACGGATTGCTAGCAGTCGTACTGTACTATCTTCTGCCGGGCAGGCAAGAGATGAGGATGGCTAGCAGTCGTACTGTACCATCTTCTGCCGAGCAGCCATTAGATGTGGATGGCATGCAGTCCTTCTGCACCATCTGCTGCCAGCCAAAGATGTAAAAGATAGATGGAGTGGATCAAAACAAGAAATAGACCAGATTTGTTTTGTACTCATTTGCCTCCTCCCCCATCTAGAGGGCTCATTCCTCTGGTCACACTGCAGTCACTCACAGAGAATGTGCAGCGAGGTAAATCTAGCCATGTATCAATCAGAGGCCAGACTAACCTCCTTGTTCCAATAAGAACAATAACTTAGATTCACCATTTCTTATTGGAACCCTCCGTGAAGTCCTGCCTGAAATACTCCTTGATGTAAAGCCACCCCCTTTGTTGATTTTAGCTCCCTGAAGCCAACCCTGTAAGCCGTGTCGTCAGTCGCCCCTCCCTCCGTCAGAGCAATGGCAGACAATCGTTCCGCGCCTTTTTTCTGTGCGGACGCCATACCAAGGCAAGCATGGAGGCCGCTCAGCTCACTTTGGCAATTAGGAGCACATTAAACACCACACGCATTATCCAGCAGTATATGCAGCACCAGAACCTGGCAAAGCGATACCGGGCGAGGAAGCGACGTCAGCGCGGTCACTTGAGTGATCAGGACATGGACACAGATTTCTCTGAAAGCATGGGCCCTGCCAATGCATGCATCATGGTGCTAATGGGGCAGGTTCATGCTGTGGAACGCTGATTTTGGGCTCGGGAAACAAGCACAGACTGGTGGGACCCCACAGTGTTGCAGGTCTGGGACGATTCACAGTGGCTGCGAAACTTTCGCACGCGTAAGGGCACTTTCATGGAATTTTGGGACTTGCTTGCCCCTGCCCTGAGGCGCATGAATACCAAGATGAGAGCAGCCCTCACAGTTGAGAAGCGAGTGGCAATAGCCCTGTGGAAGCTTGCAATGCCAGACAGCTACCGGTCAGTTGGGAATCAATTTGGAGTAGGCAAATCTACTGTTGGGGCTGCTGTGATGCAAAGTAGCCCACGCAATCAAAGATCTGCTAATATCAAGGGTAGTGACCCTGGGAAATGGGCAGGTCATAGTGGATGGCTTTGCTGCAATAGGATTCCCTAACTGTGGTGGGGCCATAGACGGAACCCATATCCCTATCTTGGCACCGGAGCACCAAGCTGGTGAGTACATAAACCGCAAGGGGTACTTTTCAATAGTGCTGCAAGCTCTGGTGGATCACAAGGGACGTTTCACCAACATCAACATGGGATGGCCGGGAAATGTACATGACGCTCGCATCTTCAGGAACTCTGGTCTGTTTCAAAAGCTGCAGGAAGGGACTTTCTTCCCAGACCAGAAAATAACTGTTGGGGATGTTGAAATGCCTATATGTATCCTTGGGGACCCAGCCTACCCCTTAATGCCATGGCTCATGGAGCCGTACACAGGCAGCCTGGACAGTAGACAGGAGCTGTTCAACTACAGGCTGAGCAAGTGCAGAATAGTGGTAAAATGTGCATTTGGACGTTTAAAGGTGCGCTGGCGCAGTTTACTGACTCGCTTAGACCTCAGCGAAACCAATATTCCCACTGTTATTACTGCTTGCTGTGTGCTCCACAATATCTGTGAGAGTAAGGGGGAGAGGTTTATGGCGGGGTGGGAAGTTGAGACAAATCGCCTGGCTGCTGGTTACGCGCAGCCAGACACCAGGGCGGTTAGAAGAGCACAGAAAGGCGTGGTATGCATCAGAGAAGCTTTGAAAACCAGTTTCATGACTGCTTGGCTATAGTGTGAAAGTTCTGTTTGTTTCTCCTTGATGAAACCCCCCGCCCCTTGGTTCACTCTACTTCCCTGTAAGCTAACCACCCTCCCCTCCTCCTTTCAATCACCGCTTGCAAAGGCAATAAAGTCATTGTTGCTTCACATTCATGCATTCTTTATTCATTCATCACACAAATAGGGGGATGACTACCAAGGTAGCCCAGGAGGGGTGGTGGAGGAGGGAAGGAAAATGCCACACAGCACTTTAAAAGTTTACAACTTTAAAATTTATTGAATGCCAGCCTTCTTTTTTTGGGGCAATCCTCTGTGGCGGAGTGGCTGGTTGGCCGGTGGCCCCCCCCACCGCGTGCTTGGGCATCTGGGTGTGGAGGCTATGGAACTTGGGGAGGAGGGTGGTTGGTTACACAGGGGCTGTAGTGGCAGTCTGTGCTCCAGCTGCCTTTGCTGCAGCTCAACCATACACTGGAGCATACTGGTTTGGTCCTCCAGCAGCCTCAGCATTGAATCCTGCCTCCTCTCATCACGCTGCCGCCACATTTGAGTTTCAGCCCTGTCTTCAGCCCGCCACCTCTCCTCCCAGTCATTTTGTGCTTTCCTGCACTCTGACATTATTTGCCTCCACGCATTCGTCTGTGCTCTGTCAGTGTGGGAGGACAGCATGAGCTCGGAGAACATTTCATCTCGAGTGCGTTTTTTTTTTTCTTTCTAATCTTCACTAGCCTCTGGGAAGGAGAAGATCCTGTGATCATTGAAACACATGCAGCTGGTGGAGAAAAAAAAAGGGACAGCGGTATTTAAAAAGACACATTTTATAAAACAGTGGCTACACTCTTTCAGGGTAAACCTTGCTGTTAACATTACATACATAGCACATGTGCTTTTGTTACAAGGTCGCATTTTGCCTCCCCCACCGCGTGGCTTCCCCCTCAACACTCCCCCCTCCCTGTGGCTAACAGTGGGGAACATTTCTGTTTAGCCACAGGAATGGGCTCCTCTGAGTGTCTCCTGAAGAAAAGCGTTCTATTTCAACCAGGTGACCATGAATTATATCTCACTCTCCTGAGGATACCACAGAGAGATAAAGAACGGATGTTGTTTGAACGCCAGCAAACATACACTGCAATGCTTTGTTGTACAATGATTCCCGAGTATGTGTTACTGGCCTGGAGTGGTAAGTGTCCTACCATGAAGGACACAATAAGGCTGCCCTCCCTAGAAACCTTTTGCAAAGGCTTTGGGAGTACATCCAGGAGAGCCGCGAATGCCAGGGCAAAGTAATCTTTTCACATGCTTGCTTTTAAAACACGTATAGTAGTTTAAAAGGTACACTCACCGGAGGTCCCTTCTCCGCCTGCTGGGTCCAGGAGGCAGCCTTGGGTGGGTTCAGGGGGTACTGGCTCCAGGTCCAGGGTGAGAAACAGTTCCTGGCTGTCGGGAAAACCGGTTTCTCCGCTTGCTTGCTGTGAGCTATCTACAACCTCCTCCTCCTCCTCCTCATCTTCTTCGTCCTCAAAACCTGCTTCCGTATTGCCTCCATCTCCATTGAAGGAGTCAAACAACACGGCTGGGGTAGTGGTGGCTGAACCCCCTAAAATGGCATGCAGCTCATCATAGAAGCGGCATGTTTGGGGCTCTGACCCGGAGCGGCCGTTCGCCTCTCTGGTTTTCTGGTAGGCTTGCCTCAGCTCCTTCAGTTTCACGCGGCACTGCTTCGGGTCCCTGTTATGGCCTCTGTCCTTCATGCCCTGGGAGATTTTGACAAAGGTTTTGGCATTTCGAAAACTGGAATGGAGTTCTGATAGCACGGATTCCTCTCCCCATACAGTGATCAGATCCCATACCTCCCGTTCGGTCCATGCTGGAGCTCTTTTGCGATTCTGGGACTCCATCATGGTCACCTCTGCTGATGAGCTCTGCATGGTCACCTGCAGCTTGCCACGCTGGCCAAACAGGAAATGAGATTCAAAAGTTCGCGGTTCTTTTCCTGTCTACCTGGCCAGTGCATCTGAGTTGAGAGTGCTGTCCAGAGTGGTCACAATGGAGCACTCTGGGATAGCTCCCGGAGGCCAATACTGTTGAATTGTGTCCACAGTACCCCAAATTCGAGCCGGCAAGGCCGATTTAAGCGCTAATCCACTTGTCAGGGGTGGAGTAAGGAAATCGATTTTAAGAGCCCTTTAAGTCGAAATAAAGGGCTTCATCGTGTGGACAGGTGGAGGTTTACATCGATTTAATGCTGCTAAATTCGACGTAAAGTCCTAGTGTAGACTAGGGCTAACAAATTTATTTTAGAGTTAGCTCAAGGTATAGCTCAAGTTTCCCCCCATAACATGACTCCCATCCACACAAAAACATCTCTAGCTCAAGACAGGTGGTGGTTTAAACTTGAGCTAGCTGCTCTGTCAGGAGGTGAAAGTTGAAGCTCATGTGCTACTGCTGCTCAAGCTAGTAATGCAGTGGCAATGCAACAGCTGAAGCCACAACAACTCATCAGGTGTTAGTCCATTCCCTCTGCTAATCTAGTCACTTTGTATAGCTCAAGTGTGTTGCTTCAGAAGGCAAGTCTGCATATGTGGTGGCATTTAAAGTACAGACACTGAACACCCCAGCTAGCATGGGTATAAATATCAATGTTGATGGCGAGGCATGACTTACGCAGGTAGAGTAGAGTGCCCTACATATGTAAACACACAGAATACATACCCTACATGTTCTTTACATGTCCATGCAGTGCCTCCCATGTCTACACTGCTCTTTTTAGTGGTGAAACAGCAGGGAAAGAAGGAACTCAGATGAACAAACTTGATTTAACTGTTGTAGTGAAGATAATCGGAGACTCTTATTGTATTTTTAGTACCATTCATGCCACCTCTAGGAATTTTTCTTCCTTTACTTTTAGGTTTAGGGCCTTTTTGACTAACATTCTCATTTCATTTAAATCTCCGTTTCTAATGATAAGTGTCACTATGACTTTATGGTGCCCTACTTACACTTTGGATGTTGAACCTAATTTTGTCATGGTCATTATAGCTCAGTGTCTCAGCAAATGTCACTACTTGAATTAGCTCCTGTGTATTACTTACAATTAAGTCAAAAATTGTTCCTCTTTCATGTTCAGCAAGTAGTTGTTCCAAGAAACAACTAGCTAAGGCGTTCAGACATTTTCTCTCAACTTTGTCCTGTTGTGTCATTTTATATCGGGATCATTGAAAATCCTCCATTACCATCATTTTGTTAGATTTTGGCTGCCTCATTGATCTTACTCAACATTCTGCACACTCTGTTTCATTCTTGATCCAGAGACTGTAGTATAGCCCTACTAATATACACAATCTTTAATCTCAGGTTTTGTATCCATTCTACTGGGTGGTTCCCTCCACTCAGAATTTTCATCTGGCTAAATTCAATGGAATCCTTTAGAAACAGTGCTACTATCCTACCTCTATGGACTAGTCTATCTTTCCGGTATAGTTTGTAACCCAGGTATTATTGTATACCATTGTTTTGTTTTGTTGTCGTTTCACCAAGGTTCAATAATGTCTATTACATAAAGGTCCTAGTACACTGGAAGGCATTCTAGTTCACTTATTTCTGATTTTAAACTTCTTCAATTTGTATATTGTAGATGCCTTTGTGTTACAGACTAAAAGGAGTAATTCCAAAGCAAATATAGCCAATGTCAAGGCTATCACCAGCAGGAGAGTGAATTTGTGTGGGGGGGTGGAGGGTGAGAAAACCTGGATTTGTGCTGGAAATGGCCCACCTGATGATCACTTTAGATAAGCTATTACCAGCTGGACAATGGGGTGGGAGGAGGTATTTTTTCATATTCTCTGTGTATATATAAAGTCTGCTGCAGTTTCCACGGCATACATCTGATGAAGTGAGCTGTAGCTCACGAAAGCTCATGCTCAAATAAATTGGTTAGTCTCTAAGGTGCCACAAGTACTCCTTTTCTTTTTGTGAATACAGACTAACATGGCTGTTACTCTGAAACCTGTTGTTTAAAAGGACACTTAAAGCACTTACTGGTATTAAAAAGTGCTCTGTAACAGACTTTTAAGGATCCCAAAAAAACTCTACTATCCTTTCTCTTTGGTAAATTCTTTTCACTTTTATACTGCAAAATAAAATAAAATTGATTTTAAAAATACAACTTACGGTATACAATGACTTGCTATAATAAATCTTTTTGTATCAGCATCATCACTTCATGCCAGTACAGTTCTCAGAACATTGTATTACGAAGTTGTGAAATGTATATTACACAACCTCTGCACAGAGACGTTTAAAAAAAAAAAAGGCCAGAAAATGTTTTTTTCCATGGAAAAAAGTGACTTTTTTGTGAAACATCTGCGTGAAAACCGAAACATTTTTTAAATTGGAAATGCTGCAGTGGTGTCTCATAGGAGCTGTAGTTCAAGTGCTTCATACTCTCACTCTCTTCTATAGGTTGGGTTCCCTGGCTGGACTCCAACCCTCATGATGCAGCACTCTCTCCCCTCTTTGGGGGCGGTGCATTATGGGAGTCTCAAGGCTGTGGTACATTATGAGAAATGACATCCAGCTGGGGAATCTGGCCCAAAGAGGAGAATGGGGACTTGAAGCAACAGAACTACAACTTCCATGAGACAGCAAAGCATAACTGAATCAAAGTTTTTTAGTTTGGCCCCATTTTTTTCAGTTTATGGTTTTTTCTTGGACCAAAAATCTGTGGAAAGCAGACACTTTTCATGAAAATCATTTAATCAATACCCAATTTTCTGTCAAAAAATAGGTTTGACAGAAATTTTTTGACTTCTTTAAAACAGTCAAACAATTGGCCAACCCAAACAAATGACCACACCAGAATAAAAATTAGAATATTCCCCACAGTCATTTCTCTCAAGCAAAAGACTGAGTGAAAAAGAGGAGTCTTAAGCTGGCCCAAGGTTAACAAATTTGGGGTCCGATAGACCAACAAGGTAATCTAATCTTAGAACTCAGGGCCCTCCACTAAGAACTTCCTTTACTAGTTCCCAGATGTTCAAATCTAGGGCCTTTGTGAACCTACCTTTCTCAATCATACATAGAAAGAGGCAATCAATTCTTCTTTCCACCTACAAACAATCTCCATTTAAGCTAGACTGAACTTCTATTAGCTTCCTCTTTCCCATTGCTTTTTGTAGGTCTGGTTGAGAGAAAGACAAGAACTGACCGAGACTGCACAATCTGTATCTAATTAAAGTGGCATAATACTATGAAGACAACACTGGCCAAGTGAACGATAGGTTTTCCACAAAATTATTGAGCAGATTGTTAGAATAAACTAAATAAAACTTGCAAGTATATTTTAAATAGGATTATGGAAGTACTTTTTTGTTAATACATACGTTTAAAACACGTTACTTGAATTTTATATTTTAATGCTACTCACCTCCCCAAAGGCCCAATTGCCACTGTAAAATTTCCTCCAAGTGTAAGATTGCCACCTTTTGCAAAAGCTTCAACTGCTCTTTCATGGTTCAGTATTACTACTAAATCCGACACCTAGAAATCAAGTAAAAAACAACTATATTTGCTTGAAACAAATATTTGAAAGTTCATCTATCTCAAGAAGGAAAGAACACAAACATGCAAACCTGTAGATCAGCAAAAACACAAGAGTATATAAACCATGAAGTTAGCCAACTTCAAGATATCCTCCCACTGAAAAATTAGACTAAGAAACTGAGCATTTTTATTACTCTTAATCATTTAAGTATTGTGGCAACATGGCCAAGGATGCAGCTAGAGGGTTTTGTTGTTGTTGCTGTTCTCTCTCTCTCTCCTCTTTGTCTACCATTCACCTGTCCTGAAAGAAGGAAGCAACAAGAAAAAAAGTCATCGAGGAAAATACTTAGGATTACAGTTTCCTACATCAATGGAAACCCATTTTCTGGCCACAGCAAGCTGAATTATGATGCTTTACCAATTAAATGTTACACCTGTCTGACACTGATTGCAGGAAAGATAATGGAGCAGCTGATACAGGACTTGATTAATAAAGAATTAAAAGAAGGAACTATAATTAATGCCACTCAACATGGGTCTATGAAAAATAGTTCCATTCAAACAAACTTGATATCTTTTTTGGTTGAGATTACAAGTTTGGTTGATAAAGGTAATAATGTTCATAAAATATATTTAGATTTCTGAAAGACATTTGACTTGGCATTGTACAACATTATGATTAAAAATTAGAACAATACAAGATTAACACATTAAATGGATTAAAAGCTGCCTAACTGATAGACCTCATAATGTAATGGTAAACAGGGAATCAGTATCAAGATGGTGTGTTTCTAGTGGGGTCCCACTGGGATCAGTTCTTGGCTCTATGCTACTTAACAATTTTATCAGTAACCTGGAAGAAAACCTGAAATCATCACTGATAAAGTTTGCAGATGACACTGTGACGTTATTTGATTAAAAAATGACTATATTTTAGCTCACTGTTGCAACCACTGTTAAATATTTGCAACAAATCTTGTACAAAGGTTGTCAAGTAAGGTGTCTATGGAGAGGTTATGATTTGCTGAATATGATTATGCTATTTGTATGCATGTATCATTCTTGTATTTGTAGTTGAGAGTATTGGCTCTACACCTGGATTTCAAATGTTTGTTCCTGGGGTAATGCCCACAAAGTATCTAGCCTGTACATCTTGAAGGGACTATTCAAATTAAGTGGCTAATCAAGGAGCATTTAACTCACAATGGAAGACCTCCCATCTACCCTGAATGGACTTTTACTGTGACTAAGTGGAACCATGCATGGACATGTGAATTGCCCGGGTGACTCCAAACACCATCTTGTCACTTGTGATTTTCCACTAGCTGTGCTGAGGGCTTTGTTTGAAACAGTGGGTTTCCCTCCACATGGCAGAAGCTATAAAAGGCCCTGGAAACACTTCCATTTTGCCTCTTTCCTACTCCAGCCTCTGGACTATGGACCTATACTAATGGGAGCATTCTAACCAAGGGATCGAGGACCTTCCACTGATTTGGAAGCAACCAGAGGCTTGACTTAAGCCAGCAGTTTATTCCATCACTGCTACAAGCCTGACCCAAGAACTTTTCAATTGTTGTATGTATTTGATTCCTTTCACCAATTTTAACTCTCACCTTTCTTTCTTTTTTATAAATAAACCTTCAGATTTTAGATACTAAAGGATTGGCATCAGCATGATTTTTAGGTAAGATCTGAGTTATATATTAACCTGGGTGTGTGCCTGGTCCTTTGGGATCAGAAGAACCTTTTATTTTATTAAATTGTTTTTAAAGGACCACTCATCTCTAAGTCTAGTACTTGAGGCACCTTAGAGACTAACAAATTTATTTGAGCATAAGCTTTCGTGAGCTACAGCTCACTTCAAGCTTATGCTCAAATAAATTTGTTAGTCTCTAAGGTGCCACAAGTACTCCTTTTCTTTTTGCGAACACAGACTAACACAGCTGCTACTATGAAATCTAAGTCTAGTGTTTTTGGTGGGGATACAAGGACTGGAGTGCCTAAGGAAACTGCTTTTCTGATTTCTTATTAGTCAGTATGGTGAAACAGAAGTTTACTTTTGTTGCCTGGATTGGTATATCTTAAGGAAGAATGACCACAGCATTTTGGGGTGTATCTGCCCTACTTCTCAGCAGTTTGCCCTGAATTTCATATTCTCAGTTTTGACCCACAAAGGGATGGTTACAGACGCAAAAACTGGGGGAGTCGTAAAAAATGAAGAGGACAGGTCATTGGTACAAAGAGATCTGTATTGCTTGGTAAATTGGGGACAAGCAAATAATGTTGACTTTAATATGGTTAAATAAAAATGTATGCATCTAGGAACAAAGAATGTAGGCCATACTTGCATAATAGGGACTCTACCCTGGGAAGCAGTGACTCTGAAAAAGATTGGGAGTTGTGATGATGACCAGTTGAATATGAGCTCCCAGTATGATCTGGTGGCCAAAAGAGCTAATGAGATCCTTGGATGCATAAACAGAGGAAGTCCAAGTAGAAGCAGAGAGGTTATTTTACTGCTATATTTAGCACTGGGGCAACTGCTGCTGTTATAATGTGTGCCATTCTGGTGCCCACAATTGAAGAAAATGGTAGAAAACTGGTGAAGGGTCAGAAAAGAGCCACAAGAATCATTAAAGGATTAGAAAACCTGCCTTATAGTGACAGCCACGAGGAGTTCAATCTCTTTAGTTTACAAAGGAGTGACTTGATCACAGTTCATAAGTTCCTACATGGGGAACAAATATTTAACAATAGGCCTTTCCATCTTGCAGAAAAAAAGGATATCATGATCCAGTGGCAGAAAGTTGAATCTAGACAAATTCAGCCTGTAAATAAAGGTGTATGTTTTTAACAATTAGAGTAATTAACTACTGGAATAATTTACCCAGGGTCCTGGTGGACTCTCCCGTATGCACAAATTTTAAATCAAGATAGGACATTTTTTCTAAAAGATGTGCTCTAGGAATTATTTGGGGAAGTTCTATGGCCAGCGTTATACAGGAGGTCAGACTAGATGATCACAATGGTCTCTTTGGCCTGGGAATCCTCCTGTAATTTTTTTCTAAGTAATATCAATAGGAAGCATTATAGTAAAAGAAAATGTGTCTAAAACCCAGGCCTGGTTCTAACAGGATGATTTAGACTGGAAAAACTACAAGGCAAACAGTTTAATAAGAAGAGCTAAATAAATTTAATTATTTTTTTTAGGAAAAAAATGGTGGAAAGGTCCTATACTGGGTCTGGGTCCTAAACAGCAATATCATTATGTTTCCAAATTTTACAAATCTGTTTTATAACAAATCGGAGTACATAGCTTTAGTGGCCAGGCAGACTGCTCTTAGCTCCAAAAATGTTGCTATGCGTCTCTGTTTCTGGTTAATAAGCTTCCCAGAAGATTTCGTGGAAATATGGGTTCTGTAACTCCAGTAGGCTGGCATCCATTGTTACCTCTAAATGAGGTGGGTGTGTTAAGCAGCCATTCATTTGACTCATTGGATATCCCTGGTCATCCACCAGGTTAAGTACTTGACTGATGATGGGGTTGGGAGAAACTTTTCCAAGTTTCTTCAAGTGGTCAGAGCAGGGACAGCAGAAGGAACTGCTGGATGATTTGGGAATGAAGTATCATGAAGAATAGGAGAGAGGTAAGTTCACTGGCCGGAAAGAGGTGGCCAGCAATTGCAGCTTCTGAATCATTTCCAGAGATGATGTTCACCCCCATGTTGGTGATCCTGAACTGGGATCAGGGAGCTCTTTTCTTTGTTCACTTATAAATCTCATAAATATGAACATCTTCAGAACAGAAGCTACAAGTATAAACTTATTCTGAATCCATCCTAGGAAGGCCCGCTTTTGTAGCTTGTATAATAATATAGATACACACTTTATACAGCCATATCAGAAAAAAAACAACCTAGAGAACATAGGACTTTTTAAAAAGTAATATGCCATAAGCTGTAGTTCCCATTTACTTACTGGCTAACACACTAAGAAAGCATGGAAGTAAATACTATTATTTGTGAAATTAAAGATCTCAAACTATGAGAAAAGACGTATACACAGACAAATATATACACAAAACACATGCATATAATCAGCTGTATAAATATGAAGCTGAATACCTGAAGGAGGCTGTTGTATATTCTGTGGGTAAAATTTTCAGAAGCATCCAACTCAGGGCACATAATTGTTCAGAATGATTGCTATATTTTCCTCATTTTTTTCAGAGCTGATTATGTACATTAAAATATTTTTTGTATAAAAATCAATAGTGAATTGCTAGAATAGTTATAAGATGCCAGATATGATTAATTATAAAGATTTCTATGATCAGTCACTACATCCAATAGTCTTGACATTTCACTTGTAAAGGGAAGAAATGTAAAAAAGTAAATCTAAATACGACGCACATTTCTCAGAGAGTCCTCTGAAAGTAAAGTCATTAATGTCTGTGAAGGACTCGAATATTCTAATGATGAGCCTACAGAAAAGCCCAGGAGGAAATTAGTAATTCTGTGTTCATGGCGGGGTTTGAACAGCATGCAATAACAAGGTCTGAGGCCACACATTGAACAATGAGGAAAACACAAAATACTGACAGGTTTCAGAGTAACAGCCATGTTAGTCTGTATTCGCAAAAAGAAAAGGAGTATTTGTGGCACCTTAGAGACTAACCAATTTATTTGAGCATAAGCTTTTTACTGTAGCTCACGAAAGCTTATGCTCAAATAAATTGGTTAGTCTCTAAGGTGCCACAAGTCCTCCTTTTCTTTTTACAAAATACTGAATAGGTGCTTATTAAGTGACCACTAGAATGCCTTGCAAAAAGCACAGGCTGGCTGGGAGTGTGCCAGGGGCAGAGCTACAGCACACAGCACTGCATCCCACAGGGCAGTCCAGGGAGGCTACTGTAATTTAGACAGGCCCCCAAAGCTCTCTAAATTACATTTGTGGCATCTCCAGTCAGTCAACTGGCCCAGGATCAGGAAGGTAGAAAGGTTGATTAAAGCCACATAAACCTCCCTATCCTTTGGGCTGTGAATCTCACCCAAGGAAAGCAAATGTAGCACCAATACTAAAACTTTTATCCTAACTAAAATAATGGAACAAATATAAAGGGACAACGATTCTTAGAGGATGAGGCTTGGCCTACACTACAATGTTTGTGTCAACCTAATTATGTCCGTGTCTACACTACAGTGCTGCTTCCATCACAGTAAGTTGCTCACTACGCCGACATAACTCCACCTCCACGAGAGGCGTAGTGCTTATGTCAATGTAGTTAGGGCAACCCAGTGCCCGTGTAGACACTGCAATACTTACATTGCCTGTTGGCTGTCCGTCCTGAATGGGGCTGACAGCTGGAGCCCCTACATCTCCCCAATCTGGCACTGACAACCTGAGATGTCAGACAGGCACCAGGCTGATAGCAGGGGCTGTCAGCACCAGGGCAGGGGAGAGAGCCCAACAACTGGCTGATGCTGGGGCTGTCAGTGCCAGGGCTGCCAGGCTCCAGCCGTCAGTGTCCTATTCACTACAGTGAGTGGAAGCACTCCTGGTGAGGATGCACAGCACCAACAGAAGGAGCGTAGTGTTGACGTGGACAACCGCTTTAATTACTGCGGTGGCTGTATGTCGATTTAAGTCAACTTAATTTTGTAGTGTAGACAACCCCTTAGAGAACCATGACCAATAAGCAGCCTAAGCCGCTACAGACTAGGGACCGAATGGCTCGGCAACAGTTCTGCAGAAAAGGACCTAGGGGTTACAGTGGACGAGAAGCTGGATATGAGTCAACAGTGTGCCCTTGTTGCCAAGAAGGCCAATGGCATTTTGGGATGTATAAGTAGGGGCATTGCCAGCAGATCGAGGGATGTGATTGTTCCCCTCTATTCGACATTGGTGAGGCCTCATCTGGAGTAGTGTGTCCAGTTTTGGGCCCCACACTACAAGAAGGATGTGGAAAAATTGGAAAGAGTCCAGCGGAGAGCAACAAAAATGATTAGGGGACTGGAACACATGAGTTATGAGGAGAGGCTGAGGGAAATGGGGATGTTTAGTCTTCAGAAGAGAAGAATGAGGGGGCATTTGATAGCTGCTTTCAACTACCTAAAAGGGGGTTCCAAAGAGGATGGCTCTAGACTGTTCTCAGTAGTAGCAGATGACAGAACAAGGAGAAATGGTCTCAAGTTGCAGTGGGGGAGATTTAGGTAGGATATTAGGAAAAACTTTTTCAGTAGGAGGGTGGTGAAACACTGGAATGCGTTACCTAGGGAGGTGGTAGAATCTCCTTCCCTAGAAGTTTTTAAGGTCAGGCTTGACAAAGCCCTGGCTGGGATGATTTAACTGGGAATTGGTCCTGCTTTGAGCAGGGGGTTGGATTAGATGACTCCTGAGGTCCCTTCCAACCCTGATATTCTATGATTCTATGAATCTTCATTGCTCGATTTTTTACATCCCATTCAATATATATCATTTTATGAAAAAATGAGAAAAATTCATACTGCACATGCAATATTATAAAATAAGTTTCAAGTATAGTTCATGTACACTGAAACAGTGCATATTGCAAGACATCAATGGACGTAGCATAGAAAACTCTACTTTTGTAAGATTTTACAAATGTATTTAACCCTTACCTCAATTCCAATTTCAAATCCACCACCAAGGCCAGCTATCCCTATTGCAGAAGGAGAAGACCAACCTGACCCACACAAAATAAGATACATATTACAAAATTTCAACCATATCACCATTTAACAGTAATAAGTTCTCCCCTTTACAGAAACTAAAGCTCAACAAATACAATATGAAACATATTACAAGTCATTGCATTTGACATCCAAATTTTCAAACTGAAACCTAAAAAATTACACAGCTAAACATATTTTTTCTCTTGTTCTTAAAATGTGCCTCAAAATTTTCAGTGCCATCCAAAACTCAGTTTGAAAGTCATGTTTTCAAAGTAAAAATTGCTTTTCATGGAAGGCACCTGAAGAACTGGCAACATCAAGTAGACAGCAAATGAAAACAGTACTGCCTGGGAACAGTTTGTCTGATAAATAGTATTGCAATAGTAAAGAAAAAAAATCCAAATTATAAAATTGCATTTCAATAGTTATAAGGACATAATTACTGAAAAACAAAACTGCACATTGGAAATTTTCACTGTAATTCTGATTACATATCGAAGGGACACTTCAGAGACAGCACCATTTACATTGAAGAACTCTTATTTTAG
Organism: Lepidochelys olivacea; assembly: GCF_965140295.1. Taxonomy (NCBI): domain Eukaryota; kingdom Metazoa; phylum Chordata; order Testudines; family Cheloniidae; genus Lepidochelys; species Lepidochelys olivacea. Next base: position 39,297,143 of record NC_140413.1, on the reverse strand, counting down.
GCCAACTGTCTGCAATTTTTTTTTAATATATTAATGTGCATGTTTTCAAAAGCATTTTTCAAACATCATATAATTAGGTTCAGTTAATCTCTTGGATACCAAGGCTTGTTTACAAAGGTATCACAATACTTCACACAGAACATCAGAGGTTTGAAAATATGAAGGTTTATGGGGTGCATCAGTGTAGCTAAATGTTTTTGTTCGGTTACTTTTAGTAGTGGTCATGTATTTCTGCAAACAGTTACTTCCTATTGCATGCCTTTGTGTGCTTCACAACACTTTTATAAGCAAACAAAGAATTAGTTCTCACATTTAAACTGACCAACAGAGCAGAAATCTATTGCATACTAAATATCTTCCTTAGCTAAGGAACTATTTCATAACACTATAGTGAGCTACTGCATATTGAATTCCTAATGCATATTACCTAATGTTACTTACTGTAATACTTCTACTGGTAAATACTGATTTTAAACACAAAACACTTTCTAATTATAAATCAGAGAGACAGACAAATAAGCCTTGGTAACTTAGTAACAGAATAGGAACGATGGTGTAAGAAACACCATTGAGCATTTTGAAATATTATATTCCCAGGGCCATAACCAGGATGGGGCAAGCGGTAGCTGCCCAGGGAGCAAAGTCATAGAGGAGGAAAAATGGGCAGAGAAATGCCCCCAAAAAACCAGCAGGGGGTGCAAATATGCTTGCTTACCCCATTCCTAAAATGCCTAGTTACATCTCTACTTCCACCATTTCAGTGTACTCTGCCTCTGATTTAGGATTTTTTCCTTGTTAGAATTCTTGGCATTATGTAACTAAGAGTTGAACTATAGTCTCTCATCTGAACACAGGTGAACAAATATTCAGGATATCAAAATGCTTATAGTTTTGACACCCAGTAAGCAGAACCTTTATGTCAGCACTCATTATAGCTATTTTACAGTTTCTCTTCTGGACAGGATTCCTACCTGCCCCTCCAAAAGTCCCCAAGCCAGTTCATTTGGTTTATTTGGATGTAAATTGTTGCATTCTGGGTAGCTTTTCCATGCCCGCTGACAGCAATTCTGGGCCCCAGGGCAGAAAAGTCCATTGCCCCCTTAGAAAGGGATGGCTGAGGTTTATGACACTACTTTTTATCCTATTGATAACACATTAGAACCCACTAGGCGTAAGTTGTGGCATTGCTTGACCTAGTTAACTTTTTTTACAGCACCAGTATTAAATAAACTGTAAAACTAAATGCAAGATGTAGAATTTGTTATTTTGAATTACATATTTAAATTAAATAAATACATTATGGAATGAAATTAATACATAAAACATTTAAAGAACCACAAAGTAACAACACACCTAAAGCACCAACTAGGCGAATTAAACACCTAATCATGATTCATGTGTAATCTAAAGAAAAGGAAAAAACTGATATACAAGATGTGACTGAATATGATCAAGAATGTTAAAATGTTAAAATATACAATACTTGCACTACTGGTGCTGTGGGACATCAACACCCAGAGCAATGAGGAGATGGCAGACATGGTGCGGCCACATCTATTGGGAGGCGGCCGGGGTGAAGGCAGAGGGAAAACCCGTGCCTCATTCCCTGGCTGAGTGGTGGAGGTGGCGCATCATAATGCGCTTGTGATAGCATCTCGTCAGCCAGTGCTAGAGGCAATGAAGTGGGGGGCTAGCCCCAGCTGCCTCTTGGCAAACTTAGGGTGGCTCGATAGGGTGGCTGAACTTGCTGGCTTGTGTTTGGTGAGGAGCTGCAGCCCTCGGGGAGGAAGTCTGATAGCGCAGAGGGAGCTTGTTCCTCTTTAAAGCCTCCCTGTGCTCGCCCAGCAGCCAGAGGAGGCAGCAAGCTCCACGGTTCCCAGGCTGTTATTGCTGATACTCTGCCAGACTGCCAGACCAGCAGGGTGCAGCAGCGCTCTAGTAAACTATTACTGTCACAGGGAGGGATGGTGCTCTGTACAGAGCAGCAGCAGCAGCAAACCGGATTTTTTTTTGTAATCTTAATTTTTATTTAAAAAATACGTTATCTATCCCATCCACCCGGGACCTTTTAAATCACTGTGCTCCTGAGCAATTCACCCCTTTGCCCTCCCCGTCAGCAGGCCTGAGATTTCCTAGAACAATAATCATGTGTGTGAACTCCATAAGTAGTGATGAAGATTGACCTGTAAAAGGTTTTCTTCCTAAGAAGTGGTGCAAGGGGCTGCAGTGAGACCTTCAAAATCAGTCCACTAAAAAGTAACAAGTTTAAAACTGGATTGTTTTCCCAACACAACATATAAAACTTACCTATGAAACTCATTTTCAAAAGATCACACACAAACAATAATGATAATATATAGATACTCTACTCGGTTAAACATATTAACCTTCATGCTTCAAAACAATTCTAAAATTGTTCACTATGGGGATATTACACATTGTTCTGAAGGCTCTAGCACTAGCTATTGTTACACGGCATGTGCATTAGAAAAGCAGCAAAGATGCTGAAAAACCTAAGTCTAGTCAACGGTGGTGCTCGCAGCACTACTGCTGCAATGTTGCTGGAGAACAGATACAAAATTTTCTAATGTAAAAATCAGCCTTAGAGACAGGCTACTAGAGTAGACAGATCCCTGGTTTGATCCAGAATGGCATTTCCTATGCTCTAGTTATTAAAAGCAGGAAAAAAGAAAAATGAATGACACTCATTTTGAAGTTTCCCCTGATGTAGAAAAGGAAAATACACACTGTAATTCTTTGTTTGATTGAGAATACGTCAACTTACTTCCATTAGGAAGGCGTGCTAATACAATCCCGCTGCCTCCTCGAGCAGTTACCAAAAATCCAGCTTTGATAACAGACAAAACTGCAAGGCCTTTAGCTTTAGCTATTACATTGGCTGAAAACAAATATTAATTAGTTAAAATTGACATTTTCAAAAGAGCATAAAGAACATACTAAAACACAATCGGGACTTAAAACACAACCATACATTTAACAATTTTGAATAAGAAAGACAAATTTATAACAAAATAGTGAGCTAAATTAGTGAAATATAAAAAGAAATGGAGACTCAACATCTCTGCCTCAACAGCTTTTTCAGGTGGAGGATTTTAACAGTAACAGAGTACATGTTAATCTGTAATCATTTTATAAAAATGATTAACATCCCCATTGTTATTCAATACTTAGGATCATAATAAAATGACATCAGAAAAGAAAATCTAAAGTCTTATTATATATCTTTTGGAACACAACTCATTTAAAATTCAAATAAAATTTGGAATATGGAACAAGGAAGGAAATTAGAACTCAGAGGAAAAAAAAGATGAATATGGCAGAAAAAAAAGGACAGTGGGAAAAAAAGTCAGATGGCCTGATTCTCCTCTAATACCAGTTTTATACTGGTGTGACTCCATTTACCTCCATTTTGATTTACAGTAGAGTCATAGGAAAATCATTGAAAATAGATTACTTTTAGCCGCATAACATATCTTAAAAATGTGTATATCAAGGCTACAATTCTATCTTGAAGATTCTGGTGATATTAACAAACTACTACAGATGTTCTGGTTGTAATTACTATATCTGGTCCTCCCTATGTGCCAGTCTATACAGGGCAAATATGGAGCCTCCATCCACATCATGCAGATGTCCACCAACATAGCCACTCTCACAGTGACTTCTGCTAATGGGGGTAGTGGGGGGGTGGGAACAAGGTGTGAGAAATATTCAACACAGGACCCCTGGACGAGAATGAATTTTATCTCTTAAGAGTAAATTCATTTCACAAAAATTATAGCTGTAGGGTCCAGGTCTTCATTACCCTTGGAGAAAATGCACAATAACACAGTAAGTAATCATGAAGACAATGGGAGTTTTGCCCAAGTGAGGTCTGGAGAAGTTGGTCCTTCAATTGCAACAAATTTGTATCCTTACTAACCTGGTATGATCTTATCAGGTCCATTTCTGGAAGTTATTTCTGTAAATTCTCGTAATATTTTAGCTGCCTTTTTTGCTTCTGATTTCAAGGTGGAAGGTATAGGATTATTCACTGTAAAACAATAGAAAAATATATAATGTGACTATTGAAATTATACTCTTGGAGTCACAGTTTAAAAGAGTTTATCCTTTTTTACTGGTTTGCATTTTTAAAGTGACAAGAGCTACCTAACACAATAAACTAATGCAATCAGCATACATTTGTATATAGGAATCCTAAATATATATACCAACCACCTAATAACGATACAGTAAAAACAAGAAGAAATGGTCTCCACTTTCTCTATACTTTACACCACAAGCACTATTCTCTTCCTCAGAAGCCCTTTTTATTAAAAGGCCCTGAAAGTGAACAAATTCAGATTATTGTGGACTAAAGGGCAGTGGGAGGGTGGCGGGGAGGAGCAAAATTCCAAAGGAAAAAGGCTTTCACAAAGAACTCCCAGTCAACAGCAACTTCTCTTTTATACCAAGAGGGATCCAGCTGAAAAACCTCTGTAAACTTCAGCTGTGGAAGTGCAACACAGGTAGAGGGACAGCCTCACAGGAAGGAAGATACTATGTCAATTAGGGTTTTAGATGTCACACATCAGCATCAGCTCCACTCTGGAAACCCACAAAGCAGCCAATTTTTAGTAAGAATGACAATTATATTCAAACCTTTCCATAAGTTAATTAGATTTGTTTCATTTAAGCAATTCATAGACAGAATGTTTGTCACTCGTTTACGAGCAATTATTACTTGTTTATAGCACCCCTAAAATATGCTAGGTGCTTATATATCAAATCACTGACCCTATCTAAAAGACTAAAATCTTGGCTCCAATTCTGTAAACACATACTTATGTGAATTACTTTACACATGTGAGTAGTACTGTTGTGTCCACACATCAAGGAGGGCCAGCACTCTTCCCTTGTGTCAGATAAAAGAGTAAAAGCCAGTACTGGTTCTCAAAAATATTGAAGGAAGCAGGAGTATAATGCTACTTTTTCCAACATGAAATATTACTGCCTCTCACGATTTCTGGTTTTACTGGCAGAAAATGATTTTAGAACAAGCAATCCTTTGGACATTAAACCCAAAAAAGTTTAAACAAAAAGAAAAAAAACCTCACATTTGCAGGGCAGTGACTAAGTGAAAAGTTAGCCACACTAATTAGAGTGTCTAAAATTTTCATTCACTCCTTTGCTCTAAATAACTTTTTAACCCATAGCCATAGCGCAACTAGTCAAGCTTTCAATCAACAAGGAAGACGCATCAATGACTCGAGTAGGATTTCTAAGTTGGCCGAACAGTACAAGAAGTGTCCTGTTATCACTAAGCCCTACAAGCCTCAGAATGAGATGAGACATTAGGCTGCGTCTGAAAAAAACCCAACACCTTAAAGTGATGATTTTACACACATTTTATGATTTTCAATTAAATACATATTTCTACATCAAAATTTTCTTATATGACAAAACTTGTGATTATCTGGTTAGATGTCTTCATGTAAAGCACCTAATTTTGAAAGATCATCATTCTTCCTTATGAATGTGCTCAACAATATGAGATTATTTCCATCATTCTATGATGCTTCTTGTAGAATCATGTTTATGTTCCAGTCCCATCACTGGATGTGGGGAATACTTACGCTTTGTATTAATACCAAAACCTAAACTCTGAGGTACTTCAGAAAAGTCCATAAAAACCTTTGGCTATTGATTCAGTTTTATGACAAACAAGCCTGCTGTAAAAACTGCTAAAAATGTATTTGGTCTGTATTTTAACCTCCCTTTATAGGAGGCATACACTATGGATTTGAAACAAACATTCAACTGTAAATAAATTAGTCAGGAAAGGTTATGTGCTCTTACTAGAGCTGTCGATTAGTTGCAGTTAACTACGCGATTAACTCAAAAAAATTAATGATGATTAAAAAAATTAATGTTGATTAATCACACTTAATAGAATACCAATTGAAATTTATTAAGTATTTCTGGGTGTTTTTCTACATTTTCAAGTATATCGATTTCAGTTACAACACAGAATACAAAGTGTACAGTGCTCACTTTATATTATTTTTGTTACAAATATTTGCACTGTAAAAATGATAAACAAAAGAAACAGTATTTTTTCAATTCACCTCATACAAGTACCGTAGTGCAATCTCTTTATCATGAAAGTGCAACTTACAAATGTAGTTTTTTTAATTACATAACAGCACTCAAAAACAAAAAGTAAAACTTTAGAGCCTACAAGTCTACTCAGTCCTACTTCTTGTTCAGCCAATCGCTAAGAGAAACAAGTTTGTTTACATTTACAGGAAATAATGCTGCCCACTTCTTAATTACAATGTCACCTGAAAATGAGGACAGGTGTTTGCATGGCACCGTTGTAGCTGGTGTCGCAAGATATTTGTATGCCAGATGCACTAAAGATTCATATGCCTCTTCATGCTTTGGCTATCATTCCAGAGGACTTGTTTCCATGCTGATGACGCTCATTAAAAAAAATAATGCACTAATTAAATTTGTGACTGAACTCCTTGGGGGAAAATTGTATGTCTCCTGCTCTGTTTTAACCCATATTCTGCCATATATTTCATGTTATAGCAGTCTCAAATGATGACCCAGCAGGTTGTTCCTTTTAAGAACACTTTCACTGCAGATTTCACAAAATGCAAAGAAGGTACCAATGTGAGATTTCTAAATATAGCTATAGCACTCAACCAAAGATTTAAGAATCTGAAGTGCCTTCCAAAATCTGAGAGGGATGAGGTGCTGAGCATGCTTTCAGAAGTCTTAAAAGAGCAACACTCTGATGCCAAAACTATAGAACCCAAATAATCAAAAGAGAAAATCAAACTTCTGCTCGTGGCATCTGACTCAGATGATGAAAAATGAACATGCATGAGTCCGCACTGCTTTGGATCGTTATCGAGGAGAACCTGTCATCAGCATGGATGCATGTCCTCTGGAATGATGGTTGAAGCATTAAGGGACATATGAATCGTTACTGCATCTAGCACGTAACTATCTTGCAATGCCGGCTACAACAGTGCCATGCAAACACATGTTCTCACTTTCAAGTGACACTGTAAACAAGAATCAGACATCATTATCTTCTGCAAATGTAAACAAACTTGTTTGTCTAATCAATTGGTTGAACAAGAAGTAGGACTGATGAGACTTGTAGGCTCTAAACTTTTACATGGTTTTATTTTTGAATGCAGGGTTTCTTTGTACATAATTCTACATTTGTAAGTTCGACTTTCATGATAAAGAGATGCACTACAGTACTTGTATTAGGTGAATTGAAAAATACTATTTCTTTTGTTTTTTACAGTACAAATTTTGTAATAAAAATAAATATAAAGTGAGCACTGTACACTTTTTCTGTGTTGTAATTGAAATCAATATATTTGAAAATGTAGAAAACATCTACAAATATTTAAATACATGGTATTCTATTATTGTTCAACAGCCCGATTAATTGCACTATTAATCACAATTAATTTTTTTATTTGCTTGACAGCAATTACTTGTATATTTTTTATATATTACTTGTATTTTACTCTTACTTGTATATTTTTAATACAATTTTCTTTGTGGTTACCAATTCTTAAAGCATTTTAAAAAAATGTCTATGAAGAGTTCTACAAAGGTGGGGACAACCCACTATCCCTTGATTAGAAGGTCTGGTTGTATTTCTACAATTTAGTGGATGGAAAACCTCCTTGAGAAGAGAGGAAGGAAAGTAGGGAAAAGGATGTATCTTCTACAGAATGTCTGTCTCAGGCCTTGTCTACATGGGGAAGTTTTTTCAATGTATCTTTAGTTTATTTCAGTATGAACTGCCTTGCATCCACATAAGTGATTTCCCCAGCCCCATTTTGCATTTTATCCTGCTATAACTGCTTTGGAAGAGACACAGAGAACTATTTTGGAATGAGTTATACCACTATAAGACTTGTACTCCAATTTCAAATTAACTGTATAACTTCAGGTAGAATAAAAGCTAGAAACACACCACCATCAATGCTCATAGTGATTTTGGGAGCAAAAGTTCCAGTTTTCATTGCATCTAGTTGCTAAAGTTCCTAGCACCATGGACCACTCTAGACCACCCCCCACATTAATTTAGTTAACTCACCATTGTGATTAAACAAGCCTTGTATGATCATGAAAAAAATACCCCTTTTTCTGCTGATGAACTCCAAGGCCTATTTGGGGAGTGTATGGGAGGCAAGCAAGGGGACAGACAAATAATAGACATGTGCATCCCATCAGTGGCTCCTATACAATTCCATAACTCCAAGCATTCACCGGAGATTACTCACAAATTTGCATTGCCAAATTTTATTATCCAGGGAAGCAGCACACATCTCTGTGACAACAGTTGATTTTCAAAACGAAATGAATTAGCTATTGACTGGTAGCAAACAAAGAAGGCAAGCTTCTGTAGGGTGATGACCATGTTTCTCTGCTTTGAGGGGGACCCACACATTGGTGCTCGGTCACTGTAGCGCCACGGCGAGCTCTACACACATGTTGAGAAAAGTGGCCTTCCACATCCTAAATTCCAAGGATATTTTGGTCATCCCATTGCCAATACATCTGGAGCACCATGTTCATATAAACAACAATCATGACTGTGCTGCTCAGGAGTGTGTCCTCCACATTGCCTGACAAGGGTTTGAAAATTTGTTTGATTATGAAAGTTTCTACTGCTACTGAGCAAGAAGGAAACAGATGGAGTGAGCACAGGGAAGAATGGACTGAGTGGGAGTTAGGCACTACAGGGAAGTATGCTCTAAATTTAAATTTAACAAAACAGCCTGGTAGAACAACAAATTAAACCTCTTAAAAACATAAAATCTTGCCACTGAAATATCAATACACCACCAAAAAGGGAATCAGGAAGGCAAGGAGGAAACAATTATGGCTAAATGGCAAGTTTTGAGAGCCTATTTGAGCCAAAACAGAAATCCTGCAAGATTTGGAACTTTGACTCTAGTGAAACCAGTAAACAGAAGCCTACGTTATAGAAGGCATTAAACAAGAAAGAAATTAAAGGGCCAAAATGGAGTTCAAAGAGCAAACATTTAAAGGTATGTGATCACTGATGTGGGTGTTGCCTTCCTATTTCTTGTTCCTGGTTTGTTTCCTAGTTCCTGTTTTTGATTAAGGCTGTATGCATGCATAGCATAGGGTGTATAGGTATGTGCACTGCTACATATCTGCTGTTCAGACTTAGGTTTTGTTCAGACTGTTGCTAATCTAACCAGTTCAGGCTTATTACATCTTTTGATTAACAACCTACCTGCAGGTCTTGCTCGTTTGAGGGGGGGGAAGGAAGGGGGAGAAAGAGATGGACTGCTATTCTAGGGTGCATCAGACCATAACAAGAGCATTATGGCAACAAGTGTTTTTAATGTGCAACCTATGCTGCCTGGACATCCTTAGGCTGTTGACTAGCCAGACTTTATTCAGAATTTTGAAAACTATGTGCAGATCGTGTAACTCTCTGATGCAAGGCATTGGAGAGGGCTCAGGCTGAGAGGTTGGTGTGTGTCAGACTGCTGCTACCTTTGTGTCTATGCTTAAACCACCAGCTGCTCCTCCTACTTCTGTAGCCCAGAGTCACATGACACTAATTATTCCTGCTCCATGACCGAGGCAGTAAACGTTGCCAAGTCGGCAGTTTCCTGTGTGGTAGTCTGGATAACTTGGTCAATTTCTCTCCCTGTCCGGCTAGCACTGCTATATGTTGCGCTTGTGGAAAGGAAGGACACGATGCAGAGGTACACTGGTTCACAAAGACAAGAGGCATGAAGTGCATGTGAAGCTGCAGGATACCACCTTTACTGGGATCCCTGATGTTTCCTTTAGTATGATTTTCTCAAGTTGCAAGGTACTGGAGCTAGTATTTGCTGTCACGGATATTAATGGCCTTCCACTGAAGTGCATGGTGGATATCGGTGCTGAAGTTAACATTCTCCCTTCTGAGTTAGTTCATATGCTGGACATTTACCTCCCTACAGTGGTTAAAAATATTTGGGATTTGTATGCCTTGTAGACAGTGACTGATAATGTAATGTTCTGTGCTCTACAAAAGGCATAGCTTTGCCTGCAACATTTTTACATTATTCAGTGCGCAGCTGTGAATGTCGTTCCATTATTGTCCTATGATCCATGCTTCAGTTTGGTATTACCCATTAACTCACACAGGACACCTCAAGTGTGGTTATGTCAGCTAGAATAGAAAGTGATACCCAAAACTATCATTCAGACACACCATGGTGATAGTGTTCTGTCCCTGGAATATTACTTCTGGGGGAATTTTGCACCAAAAAATTAAAAATTCTGCACACAATATTTTAAAATTTTGCAAATTAGCATAATCATGCCAGTTTCAATTATTTTGGTAATTTATTTCAAAATACTTGTCAGCAAGTATGTCTGTATTAATACACACACAAAAATTGCCCCAGAAGTAGAAAGAAACTCCTATGATAACCCAGTACCTGTTTCGCTGCCTCCCCCCCCGCCCGCCAATACACCCAACCCCGCTCAGAGCTCAGCTGTGGGGTCCTCTCTTGTCTGGATACCCACACCCCCTCCCAACCCAGAGCCCAGCTGCAGAACTCCCCTAGCCCAGATACCCAGACCCCTTCCTTTCCTCCCCCAAGAGCTTAGGGATCCAAAGGGAAAAAACAGCTGATGCTTGGTCCCAGGCTTTTGTGGAGTTGCCTGCATGCTGCCATCGCCTTCTCTCAGGGTGTGCAGGGAACTACAGCTGTTGGGAACCCTCTAGTTGCCTCCCCTGGCAGTGTCTTCTATGTGCGAGCTGGGCTCTGCCAGGTCCAGCAGCCTCTAGTTGCGGCCACCAGCAGTGCAGCCCATTTCTGTAGGGGAAAGGATATTCTGCACACAACATTTCTGCAAAATTCTGCATTGCACAGTGGCACAGAATTCCCCCTCGAGTAGAATATGCATGCTCTCTACAGCTGGGATTTGAGTACCAAGCCCTTTGCACCACCTATATCTTGTGTATCTCCTGTATTTGTGGACAGGATCCAAGCAGAAATGTAAAATATGAAAGATAATGGTATAATTCAGGAGGTGGAAGGACCTATGGATCAGAGCTCATTTCTTGTTTAACCGCTTTATTTGCTACTTTTGGCCTACCCGAGAGTATTGTTTCAGATAATAGGACACCTTTTGCATCAAGACAGTTTGAAGGCTGACGAATATTGGAATAGCACATTACCAATCTGCTGTGTACCATGCCCAAGGAAATGGGACAGTGGAGATAATGCATGGGACTCTAAATAAGTATGTAGCTCGCATACTGGAGGAACATCAAGATACACTATTCCCTATCGCATTAAGTCATGCTGTATAGAATATTAGGAGTACCCCTCATAAAAGTATTTGCGAAACCTCATTGTATCAGCTCTTCAGACAACCAAAAAGGATCAAGTTCTCTATGCTGATGGAAAAGGTTCATCCAATCTCTTCACCATCCTTGAAGCTGACTGAGGTGATTAAAAAATATGCAAGTTTCAACAAGTGTATCCATACAACACTCCAAGTATTCTATCCTCAACAAACAGTGTGTGTTAGGTAAGGGTTTGATACGGTTTTCAAGATTCAAGACATGATCTTGCAGGCTGCAGGTGGAGTGTGGTGATTGCATTTAACCAGCAAAATATGCTGTCTGCAGAAAGGGGAACAGATAGGGAAGAGGATATTCCTTCTGCGTATGATTCTGTCATATGGCCAGTTGGGGAAGTTACACCATAGCAACAGCATCCACTTCTTGAGCTGCATTAGAGGTTTAACTTGTGGCCACAGGATCACCTAGTGCCTCCGGCCACTACTGCTGAACTTTTCAGGAGAAAGGAAGGAAATTGTCATGATTGGTGTGTGTATTGTCTTTCTGTTCCTGCTCTCCGAATTCAGTGTTCCTGTTCAAGGTTGTATGTGTGCATAGCACTGGGTGTGTGTAGCTACTCAAGGCCTGCTGCTACGTATCTGCTGTTTACTTACGTTTTGTTCAAACTATTCCTGACCTAACCGATTCAAGGTTATTACATGTTTTGATTGACAAACTACCTGTGTGTCTTGCTTCTTTTTTGGACTGCTATTCTGGGATGCATCGAAGTGTAACAAGATGCCAAAACAAATAAGAGGTTCTTTAAGTATGTCAAAAGAAAAGGGGCCTGCAAAAGAATCAGTGCATCTGCTCTGCCTCACCTGGGATAAGAGGGAAAAAGGAATCATAGAATCATAGAATATCAGGGTTGGAAGGGACCTCAGGAGGTCATCTAGTCCAACCCCCTGCTCAAAGCAGGACCAATCCCCAACTAAATCATCCCAGCCAGGGCTCGGTCAAGCCTGACCTTAAAAACTTCTAAGGAAGGAGATTCCACCACCTCCCTAGATAATGCATTCCAGTGTTTCACCACCCTCCTAGTGAAAAAGTTTTTCCTAATATCCAACCTAAACCTCCCCCACTGCAACTTGAGACCATTACTCCTCGTTCTGTCATCTGCTACCACTGAGAACAGTCTAGATCCATCCTCTTTGGAACCCCCTTTCAGGTAGTTGAAAGCAGCTATCAAATCCCCCCTCATTCTTTTCTTCCGCAGACTAAACAATCCCAGTTCCCACAGCCTCTCCTCATAAGTCATGTGTTCCAGTCCCCTAATAATTTTTGTTGCCCTGCGCTGGACGCTTTCCAATTTTTCCACATCCTTCTTGTAGTGTGGGGTACAAAACTGGACACAGTACTCCAGATAAGGCCTCACCAATGTCGAATAGAAGAGAATGATCACGTCCCTAAATCTGCTGGCAATGATTTCTTTGCATCAACCTTCACCACTGAGAATATTAAGACAATACCTACTCTGGACCCGCCCTTTTTGATAATAAAGATGACGTACTGTTAGACATTGAAGTTTCAGAAGAAGTGGACTGGACTGGTAGCCTGATTAAGTGTGAAAATTCCTGTGTGCCTATGCTACTGAACAAAGGCAATGCTATCAATAGTTTCAACAAGGAAAGTACAATGAGTGCTTTTGCAATCAAAATAAAGTATTCGGTCTCTTAAAACAGTTTTGATTTATGTTTGAATTCTATAAACACAAGTTTGGACACACTTGATAACATTAAGGTGTGCCCTAGAACAGTGGCTCTCAAACTTTTCTACTAGTGACTCATTTCAAATAGCAGGCCTTTGAGTGTGACCCCCCCTTATAAATTAAGGACACTTTTTAATATATTTAACACCATTATAAATGCTGGAGGCAAAGTGGGGTTTGGGGTGGAGGTTGACAGCTCGTGACCCCCCACGTAATAACCTTGTGACCCCCTGAGGGATCCTGACCCCAGTTTGAGAACCCCTGCCCTAGAAGAATTCTGAAAGAGGAAAGAATCCCTTGATAGTATCTTGTAGTTCAGGAGAGTATAGCATATTTTCATAATGGAAAAGCTCAGACACAATCTGAGACAGAGCAAGTAATTCTTACAGATCTGACTACCTTTGCACAATATGAAAAAGAGACAAAAAAATAGGAAAGAAACCCAGGAAACAGACATTTGTCTTATAAAAAAAGATCAGTGTTTGTCCAAGCACTATACAGTAATAATAGAACTCAAGTTGCAGTGGGGGAGGTTTAGATTGGATATTAGGAAAAACTTTTTCACTAAGAGGGTGGTGAAACACTGGAATGCGTTACCTAGGGAGGTGGTAGAATCTCCTTCCTTAGAGGTTTTTAAGGTCAGGCTTGACAAAGCCCTGGCTGGGATGATTTAACTGGGAATTGGTCCTGCTTCGAGCAAGGGGTTGGACTAGATGACCTTCTGGGGTCCCTTCCAACCCTGATATTCTATGATTCTATGAACTGATTGAAGATTACACTGAAGTTCTTTGGGACAAAAAATGTTCTTCTACCCCGTTTATATAGTGCCAAGAACAATGGGGAACCAATCCTAATTGGGACTTCTAAAAGTTACTACAATACAAATAATAATATTATATTGCTCCATATTAGTTCTTAGTCCCACAATTTTCATAGAACTCCATTGTAATTTGAAAACTAATGATTTTTCCTTTAATTTGCTCAAAGAAGTTTAGAATATATTTTGCTATATAATAAACTACAACATATCATGCTACTGTAACCCATGCCTGCTTGGTGTGGCACTCTGTCCTCCTCTACTGGCAGCTAGAGATTGATGAGTCTGCTACAGCCTCAAACAAGAGAGGCGTGTCTTGTAGCTCATGCAGTAGAGGCTGATGCTTTAAGCTCCATAAGTCCTAGGTTTGATCCTGGCCAGTGATGACTGGGGTCTGTTGGTATTATGCTACCATACAAATTTTTGTTCCTAAATATAAATACTTTATAATAAGACTTTATAGAACTTTTACTTATTTCTCTAGTCAGCATGTTGTACCACTCTGGTAGTAGAATATGAATTATACAGTAGCCTCTCTTTTCATTGCACATTCTTCACTATTAGCTTTTAAGCATGCCTTGCATTAATAGATACATAATTGTTTGGTTTGTATTCCACCAGCATTCAAGAAAGAGACATAGCAAAAAGCAGTAAGACAATTTCCATCTAGAGGATTTACCAACTTATGGATATGGAATGCCATGATCAGGGAATACCCAATGGGACCAAGCTTCATTTACATAGTCGCTTGATGAAGAAGAAATAAGACAGAGCCCATGAGAGTCAGCACCACGTACTGCAAAGGAGAATATCATATGAAAATTGATTAACTACTTAATTTGAAAGCTTATAAATAAAGTGCATGAGCCTCTCATTTAGATTCTAGCAGTAACATAGTGTTGACTGAATATTTGAATACAGAGCAAAAAATATTTTGCATAATTGTCTGAGCGAGGTGTAGTATGTACAAAAGTTATTACATTCTTTAAAAACTAATTCTGATCTAATCCCAATTTTATAAATCTATGAACCAATGGGTAAACAAATATGATAGATTTCTCAAAACTTGACTCAACAGAAATAAGTACAGTTTATGCAGGAGATGGGAGATGTAAGAAGAGATGCAGACAAGGTTGTGTGTCACAATCTTGTACGCACAATAAGTCAACTTGGAAGAGCATAGTTGGAAAAGTCTCTGAGTTTGGATTCAAGACACAAGAGAACAGAGAAATGACTGAGTATCAGCTATCGAAAACCAATAATTATTTAAATTTCACTAAGTACCTAGAAAAACGAGCTAACAGCATTTAGTGGAATACGTAGTTGATACTAAGGGTTTGTCTACATTACCCGCTGGATGGATGAGCAGTGATCAATCCAATGGGGGTTGATTTATCACGTCTAGACTAGACTACACGTGATAAATCAACCACCGTGCGCTCTCCCGTTGACTCCAGTACTTCACCAGGGCGAGAGGCTCAGGCGGAGTCGACGGGAGAGTATCAGTTGTCGACTTACCGCAGTGAAGACACCGCAGTAAGTAGAACTAAGTACGCCGACTTCAGCTACATTATTCACATAGGTGATGTTGTGTAACTTAGATCAATCCCACCCCCGGTGTAGACCAGGCCTAATTCAGAGAAGCTACAGACACCAATGAGTATAGCGATACAAAAGTTTGAGAACCACTGACAGGATTTTATGATTAGACCAGCCTCTGAGCTTTGATAGCACAACCCCCAGGTGCTTCTTGTGGCTGTCCTACACGTTGCTGAATACAGCTATGTCATCAGTGTATGCCCTTGCAAAGTTCTGTATACCATTTAACGCTTTGTTGACCAGTCTCTGGAAGGTTGCACCAGTGATGACCAAATCAAAGGTTAACACTGAATTCATAGAGCCCTATATCAGTGATAAAAGCAGACTTTTGCTGTGCCTCCTCCTCCAGAGGGCTCTGACAGTAACCTCTAGTTAAATCAAAAGTATTGAGGTATTTGGTTTGGCTCAGCACATCCAGCATATCAATTATTGGCATGGGGTACACGTCTGTTACAGTAACAGCATTAAGTTTTCTATAGTCCACGCAAAATCTTACAGTGCCATCTCTTTTGGGAACCAAGACCAGAGGGAATGCTCACAAACTGTCAGATTCCTTAATTACTCCCAGGTCCAACATGTTCTGTATCTCTGCATGAATTTGCTCTTTCACCTTGCCAGTGGCCCTGTAAGGTCTGGAAGGGAGGGGTTGTATCCCTTTGTTGAGGATTTTATGGGACAGCAAGTGCATTCTCCCTGGCTTGTCGGAAAACACCTTGCCGTACCCATCCCATGTGTCTTTAATGAGATCAAGGGGTCCCCTCACTTTTCTCCCATATAGGTCAAATGGAGACAATCCTGTGGACTCTTGGGGTATCTCCCTGTAAGCATACAGCAGGACGGCAACAACTTGTCCCTTTTCTTGGCATACATTCCTAGCATGGATTTTAGGATCCCATTGAACCTTTCCACCAACTCACTGGCCTGGGGATGATAGGGGGCAGTCTTAAGTTGTTTCACACTCATTGAATAACTGCGACAAAAGCTTGCCCCCCAATCAGACAAAATCTCCTTAG
This sequence comes from Lepidochelys olivacea, assembly GCF_965140295.1. Lineage (NCBI taxonomy): Eukaryota > Metazoa > Chordata > Testudines > Cheloniidae > Lepidochelys > Lepidochelys olivacea. The sequence goes on along the minus strand of NC_140413.1, from coordinate 39,280,581 downwards.
GGAAGCCCACTTTGCTAAATATAGTGAGTAGGGCTCTTGCTACTGTCTCAGCTTCTATATTAGAAAGAGCGGCTGCCTCAGGGTATCTAGTGGTAAAATCCACCACCCCAAGATATACTTGTTCCCTCTCCGAGTGGGGCATGTGATAACAGTCAGCTCTGTGTTCTTGGGGAACCAGGGTGCAGTATCCAGCCTGTCTGACTCATGAAAGACACCCCCCATACCAGCTCTGTTTAAACCAAAACCCATCAGAGAAAAAAAACTTGCAGAGAGCAGTGAAGGGCGTTGGGAGACACACCTAGACCACTCCTGACAAGGGTGACAAGATTAAGACATCTCAATTTGCATAAAGAATGAAGCACAGAGAACCGCAATGAACTCTGGGATCACAAAAGCAGGGACGTACTGCATCCTGGGAACCTCTGCTCCAGATGTTAATGAACCTACGTCTGCACACACCCAGCTCAGCAATTATCAGACCAATAAATCCTTGACTGATATCCAAAATACTGAAGCAGCCTAGATGCATTGCTTCAGAGTAGCAGCCGTGTTAGTCTGTATTCTCAAAAAGAAAAGGAGTACTTGTGGCACCTTAGAGACTAATAAATTTATTTGAGCATAAGCTTTCGTGAGTTACAGCTCACTTCATCGGATGCATTCAGTGGAAAATACCTGCATTTTGAGCTCCCTGGAAAGAAAACACCACCCATAGCCAAAAGTGATCAGCTCCTATTGTCTAGCCTAAAGAAAACCCTTAAATTATCAGTTTACCCATAAACAAATGTAGTGTTCTCCCTTGAACCATTGTATTTTCTCTACAAAAACCCCTACCTATGCCCAAGTGAGTGTTCGGATGCTTAGATCCAAACTATGCATCAATTCCACTGGGACTTCATCTTCTTCTGACTGATTGTGCTGGGGGCTCTGCCTGTCTCCAGCACTCAAGACCCTGAGCTACCACCATTACCTGCGAACCCCAACAAGTTCAAGCCTCGTGGAGTGGGTGAGATCGCGCTCTCTCTCTCTCTCTCTCTGTGTTTTCCTTTCTACCTTAGGTATTAACCTTTACTAATGTATGTTATGTTGGTTTAGCCCTCCTTGCGTAGTTATCACTATTATTCAATAAATAAATATTCTGGTTAAGCTGGTTGCTTCTCTCTCTGAACTTTACTCTTGTGTTTTTAGCTTCTTCCATTTATTCTGTAGCAACACTTTTTACCTAAGCTGAGGATCCCTGTAGTGCCCAAAAATACTGTGGGGTTTGCTCATCAAGTGGGTTACTACCAGTACAATTTTAACGTGAAAGTGGGATAGGGACGTTTTAAACCTGTGGCATATAAGGGGTGGGGGTTGGGGGGGGGCAGATGAAAGTGCTGTTCATCTCAGCAGATTGAGACCAGGGGCACATAAGGGTGACAGCTTAAAGGTGCTGCTTAACCCAGTGTTGTATCAACCAGCCATTTTTCAATAGACCAGACACAAGCGCTTCCTTTTTGACTTTAGAATATTTTCTCTCAACATTACTTAGTGTCCTTGAAGCAAATGCAACAGTCCTCTCTGTGTTGTCCTCATGAAGTTGTGTGAGGACAGCCCCAAGTTCATAATCAGAAGCATCAGTAGTTACAACTGTGGGCAATGCAGGACCGAATAGTGCAAGTACTGGACTATGTACAATCAAGTCTTTTACCGTTTCAAAACTAGCTTGTTCATCCATTGTCCACATTAAGGTTGAACTTCCCCGTAGCAATTCTCATAATGACAGAAGCATAATTGGGAATGAATTTTGCATACCAGGAGTTAAGACCCAAGAAGGAACGTAAGGTTTGCAAATCTGTTGGAGGAGCAGCATTTGAAATTGCCAGGATATGAGCTGGATCAGGTTTTAGTCCAGCCTGTGAAATTGTATGCCCCAGAAAGGAGAGTTTAGTTTGTCTAAATTTGCATTTGGACCTTTGGGCTTGAGGCCTGCTTTGCTGATGCAGTTTAGTACAGAATGCAGGTTACTGTCATGCTCCTCCGAAGTATTTCCAAACACGATAATATCATCCAAATAGCACTGAACTCCATGTTGATTCTTCAAAAATCAATTACATCCTTTTTTGGAAGGCACTTGAGGCTGATGTGAGACCGTATGGAACACATTTAAAACAGAACAGGCCCTCATGTGTAATAAATGCTGTGAGGTCTCTGCTATCTTCATGTAACATAACCTGGTGGTATGTGCTGCAAATCAAGAGTAGAAAACATCTTTGCTCCACAGAGTTCTGCAAATACTTCTATGTGAGGAAGAGGAGGCGGTCAATCACAATAGCTTTATTTGGCTCCCTTAAGTCCACACAAAGGCGAATGCCTCCACCCTTCTTTTGCGTCACTACTACAGGTGAAACCCATTCCAAGGAGTTAATCTCTTCAATATCGTCCTCTTGAACAAGTTTTCTAAGTTCCTCTGAAACAGCTTCCCTGACTGAAAATGGTAAGCACCGTAATTTCTGTCGTACAGGCATCACATTATTCCGCATTTTAACTTTATGCAGAAAGCCATAAGCACAGCCGAGTTTCTCCTCAACCTGGTGTTGGGTCCCAGCTGAAACTGGTGTGTGTACTGCAAGAGAGCTTTGCTGAAGAAGATCAATTCATCCATTAACTACGCTGAGATTTAGAGCAGCCAATAAATCTCTGCCAAGGATAGGAGTGCCTTTGTGGACAATGTAGAACTATGCAGTTACACAGCAATCACCAAAAGCAACTATTGCTGGCAGGCAGCCATGTACTGGAATATGGTTTTTCAAATAGCACACCAAGTGAAGTTTGAGTTCAGTAAGATGCACATCTTTAAAGTAATGCAGATAGATTGAATCAGGTAGTGTAGATACTGCTGAGCCAGTGTCCAACATTAGCTGAATAGAGTGTGGTTTGCCTAAGGGTATGGCGGAAACATTTACCGTGCACTTTATCTGTTCCGGAATATGTGCAGTAGTGATTTTGTCCACACTCAGCACAGTAACATCTGGCATTGTAACTGCATGCACCTGTTGATTGGACTGGCTGCTGCGACATACTTTAGCAAAATAGCCAATCTTTTTGCAATGATTGCACTGAGCTACTTTTGCTGGATATCCTGTGTAGCTTGCAAGGTGTTGTGGGGATCCACAGTGAAAACATGCTTTTACTGTATTTTGAATTTTCTGATTCGGTGGTTTTTCATTAGTTTTCCTCTTGCAATTGTGTGTCTGCAGTGGTAGTGAACTTTTCTGCAAAGGAGTCACAGCCTGGACTGTGCCTCCTGTATCCATGCTCATTATTTTGGCTTCAGCTGTAGCTGACTCAATCTGAGTAACAATGGTTATTGCTTTTTCTAGTGTAAGTTGTGGTTCTAGAAGTAAGTGTTCTCTTACACGAAGCATGGTTGTTTTCTCAATGAGCTGGTCTCTAATCATCTCATCTGTCATATTCCCAAAGTCACAAATTACAATCAGACTCCTCTGGGAAGCAATATACTGCATTATAGTTTCCCTGGTTTCTGCTCACAGTGGCGAAATCTGTAGCGATTAGCTGCTACATTCACTTTTGGCACAAAAAAATTCTTTAATGCAGTGAGTACAGTCTCATATTTATCATCTGCAAGGGGAAAAGTGTAAAATATACGCTGCCTTTCTGCTCCAAGGCAGTGGATTAGCAGAGCACACTTTCTTACTTCAAAAATCTCTGTAGCACTGAGACTTCTCTGCTTGCAATCAAACATATGGATCCAGGTAGTAAAAGCAATTGGAGGCTCACCAGGGCTTTGCAGAAAGGGCGCAGGTGGGTTCAGAGGCAGAAGATCCATCCTCGTCGCCAAAATGTTGTATCAACCAGGCAAGGTACTAACAAGCTTTACCAAGCTGCTCCTGCACCCTCTGTAAACTTTCTCCCAGCCTCTCAACTCCTCCCCCCTCCTTCCTGTTTCCTGTCCTTTCAGACTCCTAACAGCCAGTGCTCCCAATTCTAAGAATTACAAGCAACATCTAAACACCACACCCAGCCCGTTGAGTACAGGGACATATGAGGGTATCAGCTTGAGAGTGCTGATTGACCCAGTCCGCTCCGACGTGCTCTGTTGAGAGAGAGCGAGAGTGAGAGTGTGTGTGTTCGTCTAGTTCTAGGGCTGGAGGACCCCAGCTCTGGGGAACCTAGGTCCCTCCCAATGGAGCTATCCTGCAGGGACTTGCAGAAGGAACGAGTAGAGCTCCATATGAAAACACAAGTGACATAAACAGTACATTAATAGAATTACAGAACCCTCCCTCACCCCCGCCTGAAGAGTAACCCTAATAAATGAGCATACCCCAAAGTATCTGGCATATTTGGTAACACATGGCTTAGGACCCACCATGTACATTGCCACCTTCAGGAATGCCTCCTGTATGACAGGTAAGGGACGCATGGGAGCTTTCTGGGGTCCTACAGGTTTTTTCATCCCCTAACACACCACCCAAGACCTGAAATAATCTCACATCATCCTGGTCAGTAGAAATTCCTCCTTAGCCTGTCATAAGCCCTCTGTACCCCGAAGTGACCAGCAAAAGGACCATCATGTGCTACCAGCATTAATTCCCTCCCCTGCCCCTGTGTGCTGGCTGGGTACAATCAACTGCTTAAAGGGTTGCCTGGGGCCTCTGTTCCTTCCCACAGGAGCCTCTCTATACAGTTTCTCCCCCTCCCTGCTCCCTTCCTAGAGTTCCTTCTAGGACACACTTCCTTATGCTGCGTAGGGAGGGGTCTGCCTTTTGCTTAGCTGCACATTCCCAACAGCTAATACTTGGAATAACGTCCTCAGACACTGACATCTTTCCTGCCACCTGGCCTGGGGACCTGTTGCTTTCAGTTGGCCAGAGGCCTGACTCCGCCTCTCCCACACCTAGAAGCACATTGCCATCCTGCAGTGCCAGTGGAACCCTCAACCACCTCCTCTGTGGATTCTAAGATTCCAACACCGTTCTCCGGGCTCCTCTCCAAGACACACCTCCGTGCTTCCTAGAGCAGGATCTATCCCTGGTTTAGCTGTGACAGGCTTGCAGCCACCAGCTGGAACAGCCTTCTCTCTGACAGGTAATACATTCTGCTCCCCCCTTCAAGGACCCTACACAATACTCCTTCATGCTGCAAGTTACCACACGAACAACCCTGGCCTTGTGGAAAAAATCATTCCCTACCCACATGTCTACCAGGATGCCATCTAGCATCCCCACAAGTAAATCACCTTCCAAACCTTCCCACTCCACACAAACCTTTGGTACGCAGAACCTTTCTGGCCCCACCCTGTTAATGCTGGCCATTTGCCCTGGTAAAATACTAGCCTCTGGGACCACACTGGGACAAACCAGAGAGAACTGGGCCCTAGTATCCCTCCAACCCAAGCACTCTGTGACATCAATCTTGACAACATTAATGTGTTCCTTGTCTGGTTCACCAGGGCTGGTGTCCACCATGCAGGTGTGATAAGTTGTGGGGGTACTCTCCGAGACTTTGGGGCTGAGGACAACCGAGCCAACAGGAGGCAGGGTGGGCACTTATTTTCCTTCAATTTGGGGCAGTTATATGTCAGGTACTCTGTAGAATTACACACTTTCACTCATTTTCCTGCTTTTCCTGTTCCTATTTCTCTTGCCCAAAATAAGCAAACAGAAAAACAACAAACCAGTAACCACTTTGTCTGTTCTCTAGCCAACACATTTAAATCACCACTAGTGTTTCAGAGTAATAAGCTGTGCACATTACCCTGCTCGACTACGCCACTGTGACGGCTTGGACCCCTCTGTCTGGGATGCCACCTGAGGTACTGAGGTTTCATGGAGCCTCTCCTGCTCCACCAGCCTGGATTCCCTCTCCCTGTTTTGCTGAATTAGGCTCTCCAGCCTGTGCGCGCGCACACACACACACACACAGGTAGGGCCACACCCAGCTACAGATAGAAACTGAAGTCAGCTCTGTGTGAGGGGACTCACCCAGCACTCACGTGCACACCCCTTTTGGGAGATAAACTCAAAATAATATAGTCTTGCATTGTATAGAAAAATCTGCACAGCACAAGCTCATAAAAATTCACCCTATCCCTCAATGTGGAGAGAGATGTGCACAGCTTCTTGCCACCCCCCCAGATATGAACTGCACAAACCACAAACTGGGTTGTTATAAACAAGAAATAAGTTAAATTTTACCTTTTGTAGTTAATAAAGTGATTATAGGGGATAGCAAACAGATCAAAGCAGATTACCTTAGTAAATAAGCAAAAAACACAAACTGAGCTTCACATACTAGATAGGTAAAATATAAATTAGCAAATTCTCACTCTGAGTTATATACAGGCTGGGAGATTCTTAAGGCACAAGTTGCCTTGGCTTTCTCAGGTTTTCGTACACAGGCTAAAAATCCTTCCAGTCTAAGACCATCACTTCCCACAGTTCAGTCTTTGTTCCTCTGGTGTTTCCAGGTGCGTTGTTGCAGGGAGAGCAAGGTCCTCCCATAATGTTATTTTCCCCCTTTTATATCTTCTCCCCACTTGCTAGAAAACTCTTTTTGCTGTGACCTGGGTCAAACAGTTCCCACTGTGTAGTGCTATCTCTGAGATTACTGTTTCTATGTAACACAATACCTGGGGTAATCCTTGTGCTTGCGTGCATTTCCTCAATAAGCCATTAACATTGTTTGGCCTTTTTACTGTCAGACCTGAAAGGCTGCTTGTGGGTGTTTTCAACCTCCGGACATGTTTCAGCAACACAAACATAGCCAAATTTCATAACTTTGCACATGACGATAGCACATACAATCCAACAAGATATTACTTTCTAGCAGATCAAGACTGTTAGACTGACACCTCACAAGGCATACTTTGTACAAGACATATGCTAATTACATGACAGTGACAAATATTGGGGTGTCAGGGTGTAACAGAGTGCTCACTCCCTGCCTCCCATGGGGGTTGCCCTGGACCCCGCCATGCGGGCTTGACATTAGCCACCTGGTGTTGCCACTCGCACCCCCCCCCCGCCCAAATGTTCCTCCATGATGCACTCCGGGAGGGCGCACCCCAGTTTGAAAACCTCTGGTCTAAGCACACAGACACGCAGGGTGTGACCTACAAGCTTGTAAGCCCGTTGTGAGTGGCCCAGGCTGGGAGCTCCAGTAGCAAAGCATTGTGAGGCAACCAGGATTCAAGGGTAAATGGTGACAACCCCTTACTGGTCTTGATTGCGCCCCAGGATCATCAGAGTTACCGTCACTGACAACTTATTGTTCTACATTTTCTCCTCAGTGGAGTTCTGGAGATGTCGTAAATGTATGCACAATACAAGGAGTTCTCAGACTTATAAAGAAAAGGAGTACTTGTGGCACCTTAGAGACTAACCAATTTATTAGAGCATAAGCTTTCGTGAGCTACAGCTCACTTCATCAGATGCATATCGTGGAGAACAGCACACATCACATTCTAAGCCTCAGCCAATCACTGTTCAAGCTTTCTGACTGGCTCCCGGCCCTGGGCTCAGCCAATCAAAAACAAGCGGCAAGGCTACCCAGCAACAAGCTACCCTGGCTGTGGAAGCCAATCAGACAAGGGACTGCAAGGGACCCCCTTCCAGTTCCATTCATTATAATGTGACCAAAGTTATTTACAAGCAACTCTGTAAAAAGCAAGCCCAATTCTGCGTAGTATGTTGCCGACATTCTGAGCAGCCACCTGCCTTGCTGCCTGTTTGCCCAGCCTGCCTTGCTGGCATTCTGAGCAGTCTGCCTTGCTGTCCAGCCTAACTTAAGACACCCAGTTGCTATTCTTTGTGGTTCTAATTTTTTTTTAAATGGCAGAAAAGCATAAATCCGGTGCAGGTGATGTTTCCCAGACTATGGCACTGGGCAGCACAGCATGGGGAGGAGGTGACCAGCCCTATGCGCTATGTTGTAAGTCTGAGGATTCCCTGTATAGCAGGTAACTGTTTTGCTTTGGTAGTAGATTTAACAACAGGAGGTATCATACCTAGCATCATACCTGTAATTTTTTAAAATTAATTCTACTTAATAGTAATTTGTTGAATAAATGGCACCAAAGGAACTTCATTCAAACACTCTAAAGTGTCTTAATTTTCAAAATCGAGACAAGTGTGGTTCGCCACTGTTTTCCCAAGCAAATACACCTGATCAGTAGAATTGTGAATCACATGAACCTGTCCCAGTTTTGAATGAAACATTATTATTAATTGTATTATGGTAGTGCGTATACAACACCCTGGAGTCCGTCCAGAAGAGACAATTAAGGCCAGGTTATAACAATGATCTTTAAAATGATTCACTGACTATAGGATTCCAGCCATTTATGTTTCCCCACTCTAATCTTCATTTTACAATTTATGTTTGTAATGGCGTCTGCACCCACCTCTCATGGACAGCTCCTCTCTGGCAGATATATGCCTGCAATCACTCATTTTTGAGCGAGGCGGCACCCACCTCTTGCAGGCAACCCCTCCCTGATTGGGTATGAGCCTGCTTTTCTTTCAGTTCTTACAATGGGGTGACACCCACGTCTTGAGCACGCCCCTCTGGCCGATGGTTGTTAGGCAGATCTTCATCAACTCAGCCCTCCAGCCAAGTCACACTCACTGACTCCCCTTCCGCGGTATAGTCTCTAGTTCTCTCCTATGGCCTTGCCTTCTTTGACAGACCAACAGGGGCCCGTGTCAGTAGCGTCGGTTGGTGTCCTTTCAGCAGTCCTCGCCTGGACTCAGTCTTCAACCAGACCAGCAGGGCCAAATCACAGTACCCTCATCCGGTCTGGCTAGGTTCTGGGCTCAGTCCCCTAGGCTCAGTCTGCCTGCAATGAGCTGTCCCTGCTTTTGCTGCTCTTCCAGCCAGCCAGTCACCTGGTCCTCCCTCTTTGAGCTCCAGGCAGCAACTAACTGCTCTGCCTCTTCTGCTTCCTTTTAAATGGCCCTTCTGCTATTTTATCTCCTTGCATTGTTCAAAGGCTCTTAAAACTTACAGTATAGCTATTGCTAACAAATGAATATTCATATATCTTTTCCTCACACAGAGAAATCTGATGGCCCGATCATCTCCCAGTGTGTAATTTGGCATATTAAATAAGGTTTTAAACTGATTTAGTCAGAACTATCCTCTTTAATCTTGATCTGAAGAATGAACGTCTATCTAAGTCTCCTTACCGAGTCTTCAGTTCAAATGGTGGAAGTAGCACTACAAGCGATTAACAACGGTCATGCAAATCCACATCGACTATTTTTTTTTTTTTTTAAAATAAGTATTTACCATCTAGAGTTCTACTTTTAGTAAAATTGCTGTCATATGTAATCTAGGATCCTGACACAGCATGGTACTTCAGTATATGAATAACCTTGGGTACATTCGTAGTTGACTTCAATAGGGCTATTCAGATGCTTTAAGAAATGCACATATTTAAGTACACTGTGCTGAATTAGAGCTTGGTAGAAGTGGTCGGAAAAATGTTGACAAACATTTTCTGTGAACAAATACAGTTCTGTCAAAATTGAAATGCTTTGCAAAATCATGTTTATTTTACTGAAATTTTGTTAGAGGAAAAACCAGAAAAAAAATATTCTGACAATGTCAAAACATCCTGTTTCAACATTTTCAGACTGAAACAATTCAATATTTTTTACTTTTTTATTTTGTATTATGTTACATATTACAACAAACTAAAGTTGAAACAAAAATGAAACATTTCAATCAATCAAAAGCTATGGGGTGAGGGAATTTTCTTTTGTGGAGAACTTCAAAATTTGAGTTTATTCTGATTTGGGACGAAGCCAAATTTCAAATCTTTGAGATATCGAATTTGCAACCTCCACACAGCTCTAGGCCTAGGTGAGCAAAGCAAAACTAAGAAGTTCTAGTGCTCTTACCATGAATCAAACTATACACTTCATAGAACCATAGTCAGTAGAGCCAGAAAAGGTTACACTGAATGCCTCAAATTACCATCTACCCTTTTCAGCACTACTCCTAATTTCCCTCCTATTAATCCATTTTAAAATATTTATGGTGATTGCAGAGTACCTTCTCCTTGGTAGTTTATTTCATTGCCTATTAAGAACTTTTTCACAGTGTTTACATTTTTTTTTTATTAGGATATATTGCTTCTTGCCCTTACCAACTTCTCCATCTGTGAGTATTGTTTTCTTTTATACTATTACCTCAGTTCTTTTCTAGTTTCTTATAATATCCCTTCCCTCACAAGACTTCTGTTTTCCAAACTACAGTATACAAATTCAGTTTCCTCAGTCTCGTATTTTATCTTCCAATTTTACATTGTTTTGTTGGCCTCTTGTATTTTCCCTAGTTTCTCCTTTTCACGTGAGCAGCTATATAATTCTATAGTTTTTGCCACTAATTATGTAGTTGCTCTTTAAAAAGTATACTTTGGACACAAAACTTGTATTTCTTTAAGAAGATTAAACCCTTTTATAATCTAGCATCCTTTTCATACAGATTTTTATATTACATTACTTTGCTCACTTAAGGCAGAAAATTAGCTCATCCAGATAATGCATCACTTAGTAACTAGTTTTCATATATATGTTCCGTCCCACATACTATTAGCCTTGAGAAAACTTTCAGGCAAATCTGATTGACTCTTGACAATTATAGTCCAGAGGAAAAAAGTATTATGAAAACCATTTGGAGATCTCAGCTCCTAGTGGCTTCTGTATTCAGAACAGCTTGAAACAAGCCCCTAAATAAACAGACTGAATTTCCTCTCATTCTGCTAGAAAGATAATTTCTCTAAATGAGGGCTGATAACAGAACAGAGTAAAAGGATACAGCCGCAGCTGTACGGGGCACTTGTTTTTTTTAGAAAAAGAAAAATAATCTATGTTTACAGCACACAGAGAAGAAGTTTCAGGTATAATCTAGTCAGCTATGTGATGCTTCCTCACTTTTAATTAACTGGAATACATGAGGAAAACAGTGTTTAAGTTTCTGAGGAACTAGTGAGTCAGGCAGTTTGTGCTAAGAAGAATGCAGAAGCATCTGTGCAGCCCCGCTGAAGGCAATGGAGTTGAGCAGGTGCAACTAAAGGCCTCATTTGGCCTGCAGAGCCCTGTTACTGGTGATGAGGCTAAAGAAGGATAAAGCCCAACTTCCCTCTAAGATCCCATGTTGACTTTGCAGCTCTGGCAGTTACAAAAAACATATTTATTTGTAAACGAAGCATGTTTCATACGAAAATCATTACAACACATACACCAAGCATGACCATGCCATTTTTAAAAGTGAAATTTCCAGAACAGAACCACAACTGAAATCAGGCTAGAAAAAACTCTTTTAAAAGCAAAATGTTTGTTGAAATTGAATTTTTTTAATATAAATTAAGGATGTTAAACTATTTAAAATTCATGTTAAATTTATGACAATCTATATTAAGATCTAAGCTTACTATAATCTTTTAAATGATTAAAAATTAAATTAAAAAAACATTCAAGCAATGCATTGTTTGCTGCTAAAAGTTTAGAAGAAAGACTGTCTATACTACAGGAATTCATAGATTCCAAGGCCTGGGGACCATTTTGATCCAGTCTGACCTCCATTACAATACATGCCACAGAACTTTCTCAGAATAATTCCTAAAGCATATCTTTCAGAAAAAGAGTCAATCTTGATTTAAAATAGTCGGTGATGAAGAATCCACTATGACCCTTGGTAAACTGTTCCAACAGTTTACTCATCATTAAAATGTATGCCCTGTTTCTAGTATGAATGTGTCTAGCTTCAACTTCTAGCCACTGGATCATGTTATAACACTTTCTCTGCTAGATGGAAGAACCCATTATTAAATATTTGTTCCCCATCTAGACACTTATAGACTGTAATCAAGTCACTCCTTAGCCTTCTCTTTGTTAAGCTAAATAAACTAAGCTCTTTCAGTGTATCTCTATAAAGCATATTTTCTAATCATTCAATCATTCTCATGGGTTTTGTCTGAACTCACTTGTCAACATCCTTCTTGAACTGCGGACAACACAACTGGACACAGCACTCCAGCAACAGTTGCACCAGTGCCAAATACTTCTACTTGAGATTCCCCTGTTTACGCATCCCAAGATCACCTTAGCCTTTTGGCCACAGCATCAGGCTGGGAGCTCATGTTCAGCTGATTATCCACCACAACCCCAAATCTTTTTTCAGAGTCAATGCAGAGTCCCCCATCCTGTAAGTATGGTCCACATTCTTTGTTTCTAGATGTATTCTTTTAGCTGTATTAAACACACAGTTTCCTTGTGCCCATCTTACCAAGCGATCCAGATTGCTCTGAATCAGTGACCTGTCCTCTTCATTATTTACCACTTCCCCATTCTTTGCGTCATCTGCAAATTTTACTAGTGATATTTTTATATTTTATTCCAGGTCATTGATAAAAATGTTAAAGAGAGTAGGGCCAAGAACCGATCCCTTCCGGACCCCACTGGAAACACACCTGCTTGATGATGATTCCCTGTTACAGTTACATTTTGAGATCAGTTAGCCAGTTTTTAATCCATATAATGTGTGCCATGATAATCTTATATTGTTCTAGTTTTCTAAATCAAAATGTGGTGCAGTACCAAGTCAAATGCCTTATAAAAGTCTAAGTATACCATACCAACACTATTGCCTTTATCACCCAAACTTGTAATCTCATTAAAAAACCCCCACAAAAACAAAGATGTCAAGTTAACTTGACAGGATCTATTCCATAAACCCTTGTTGATTTGCATTAGTAACTTTCCTTTAATTCTTTGTTTATTGAGTCCCACAACAGTCACTCCATTATCTTGCCCAGGATAGATGACAGGCTAACAGGCTTATAATTACTCAGATCATCCCATTTACCTTTTATAAAAATTAGCACACATTAGGCAGCAAAACGGATCTGTGGGATCTCTCTCCTATCTGTTGCTGGGGAAAAAAAAAAAATCTTTGCTCATATCCTTCTGAGCCAACTGATTTCATCTGTCTCAGAAGCCAATCTTCATGAGGCTCAGTGAGGATTCAAACCTGATCGTAGCACCACAGACATGATTTTCAGTATCAGGCAAATGCAAGAAAAATGTTTCGAACATAATATGGATCTGTTCAGCATCTTCTCTGATCTGACAAAATAATTTGATACAGTCAATAGAGAAGGCTTATGGATGATCCTCAGCAAATTTGGTTGCCCACCAAAACTGGTAAATATAATTCGTTTATTCCATTGGGGATGCAAGGTCAGGCACTTTTTAATGGTGATCTCACTGACTCCTTTCCCATTTCAAATGGAGTCAAATAAGGCTGTGTCCTTGCCCCTGAATTGTTCAACCTCTTCTTCACCCAAATTCTCAACCATGCTACAGATGGGCTCAAAAGAGGCATATACATCAGATACAGACATGCCGGCTCATTCTTCAATATTATAAGGCTTAAAGAAAACAAACTACTACTAACAGAAGCACTCTTTGTGGATGATTGTGCCCTCCCAGCACACAGAGGAAGATCTCCAGTGCATCATAGATGGCTTTGTCAAAGCATCCAAATTGTTTGGCCTCATAATCAGCCTGGAGAAAACACATCAATCATGTTCACCACTCCATGCCATATCACGTAGCATATCCATTAATGGAAATCAACTAAAGCAAGTTGACAATTTTACCTATCTCGGCAGTAACATCTCCAATGATGGATCTCTTGACAAAAAGATCACGAACAGGATACAGGAAGCTTCTCAGTCACTAGGAAAGTTTCGTGCCAAACCAACCTGATCTCCTTCTTTGAGAGAGTAACAGATTTTTTAGATAAAGGAAACGCAGTGGATCTAATTTACTTAGATTTTAGTAAGGCGTTTGATACTGTGCCACATGGGGAATTATTAGTTAAATTGGATAAGATGGGCATCAATAGGAAAATTGAAAGGTGGATAGGGAATTGGTTAAAGGGGAGACTACAACGGGTCCTACTGAAAGGTGAACTGTCAAGTTGGAGGGAGGTTACCAGTGGAGTTCCTCAAGGATCAGTTTTGGGACCAATCTTATTTAATCTTTTTATTACTGACCTGGGCACAAAAAGTGGGAGTGTGCTAATAAAGTTTGCAGATGATACAAAGCTGGGAGGTATTGCTAATTTAGAGAAGGACAGGGATACCCTACAGGAGGATCTGGATGACCTTGTAAACTGGAGTAATAGGAATAGGATGAAATTTAATAGTGAGAAGTGTAAGGTCATGCATTTAGGGATTAATAACAAGAATTTTAGTTATAAGCTAGGGACGCATCAACTAGAAGTAACGGAGGAGGAAAAGGACCTTGGAGTATTGGTTGATCATAGGATGACTATGAGCTGCCAATGTGATATGGCTGTGAAAAAAGCTAATGTCGTCTTGGGATGCATCAGGAGAGGTATTTCCAGTAGGGATAAGGAGGTTTTAGTACCGTTATATAAGGCACTGGTGAGACCTCACCTGGAATACTGTGTGCAGTTCTGGTCTCCCATGTTTAAGAAGGATGAATTCAAACTGGAACAGGTACAGAGAAGGGCTACTAGGATGATCCGAGGAATGGAAAACTTGTCTTATGAAAGGAGACTCAGGGAGCTTGGCTTGTTTAGCCTAACTAAAAGAAGGTTGAGGGGAGATATGATTGCTCTCTATAAATATATCAGGGGGATAAATACCAGAGAGGGAGAGGAATTATTTAAACTCAGTACCAATGTGGACACAAGAACAAATGGATATAAACTGGCCACTAGGAAATTTAGATTAGAAATTAGACGAAGGTTTCTAACCATCAGAGGAGTGAAGTTTTGGAATAGCCTTCCGAGGGAAGTAGTGGGGGCAAAAGATCTATCTTGCTTTAAGATTAAACTCGATAAGTTTATGGAGAAGATGGTATGATGGGATAACATGGTTTTGGTAATTAAATAGTCATGGTAAATAGGCCCAATGGCCTGTGATGGGTTTTTAGATGGGGTAAGATCCAAGTTACCCGGGAAAGAATTTTCTGTAGTATCTGGCTGATGAATCTTGCCCATATGCTCAGGGTTTAGCTGATCGCCATATTTGGGGTCGGGAAGGAATTTTCCTCCAGGGCAGATTGGAAGGCCCTGGAGGTTTTTCGCCTTCCTCTGTAGCATGGGGCACGGGTCACTTGCTGGAGGATTCTCTGCTCCTTGAGGTCTTCAAACTATAATTTGAGGACTTCAATAGCACAGATATAGGTGTGAGGTCTTTTTTAGGAGTGGTGGGTGAAATTCTGTGGCCTGCATTGTGCAGGAGGTCAGACTAGATGATCATAATGGTCCCTTCTGGCCTAAATATCTATGAATCTATGAATCTATGAAAGCTATGTAACAAAGTCCTGAAACCCCACAACATAACCCTCTCAACAAAAATAAAACTTTATAGTGGTTTTGTGCTTACATCTCTGCTTTACAGCTGTGAGACCTGGACACCATACAAATGGCATATCAAACAACTAGAGGCCTTTCATATGTGGTCTCTGCACTCCATTATGGGGATCCGCTGGCAAGACAAAATTATCAACCTGGAGACTCTCCAAAAATCTATTGCCACAAGCATCGAGGCCATGCTGATAAAAGCCCAGCTATGCTGGGTTGGACAACACATCATTAGGATGCCTGAACATTGACGACCCAGAAAAATTTCCTATGGAGAATTGGCATAAGGACACCAGAATCAAGGCTGCTCCAGAAAGTGCTACAAGGACAGCATCAAGAACAGCATACATCTCGGTGCAATAAAACCCAATGATCTCGAGAAGGCTGTGTCAAATAGATCAGCATGGTGACACACAATACTCAAAGCTTTCCAAGCCTTTGAAGAAGACAGAAATAATCTACTGTTCGCTGCAAGGGCAAAGCGTCATACCACTGCTATAGCTACCAAGATGCTCACCAATGACTTTCTCTGTCCGATCTGCTCACAAGCATGCGTGTCAAGCTTTGGACTTTAGAGTCACTCTAGAATCCACAAAAAGAGAAAGCATGAAAACATCATCATCGAACTGATGTACTACGCAAAGACATCATTAGCTTTCTGCCAATCTTCTGGAACTTCCCCAGTGTTCTGAGATTTATTGAAAATCAGCATTAACAGTCCAGCAAGCTCCTCAGCCAGCTCTTTTAAAACTCCTGGATGTAAGTTAACTGGATCTGCTGATTTACAAATGTCTGACTTTAGCAGCTTCTATTTAATATCCTCCACAGATACTAGTGGAACGGAAAGAGTATCATTACCACCATATGACACATCATCTGTTTTTCCCCAAATAGAGAACAGATTTATGTATTGAACAGTTCTGCCTTTTCTTCATTTTTAGCGAAAATTTTACCATTTCCATTTAGTAATGGACAAATGGCATTTTCACCTTATTCTGCTTACACATGACATCAAGTCATAATCACTTGTATCTAAGATACCACTAATTTTTAGTTCCGTGGTCAGTCCCTCTTCTCCTAGGACAAGGTCTAATAAAGAATTCCCCGTTGTGGACTACAACAATTTTTGAGTTATGAAGTTATCATCCCCAGTCAGGGCTTAAATTCACAGAGTATTTCCCAGACCCCAGAACACCTCCTTTTCCCCCCGCATTCTCCAAGGGGCACGCTGGGGCTCGGGGCTTCAGCCCCACAGGGTGTGCCAGGACTCTGGACTTCAGCTGCAGGACCCTGCAGATCCCCAAAACTGGAACCGCTGAGGGCTACAGGTTCCCAGCTGAAAACTGCAACAGCATCAGGCTGGAGTCAATGTTTGAAAAATTTACTGGGCTCCACTCCAAACAGCTCCAGCTGAATTTGAGCCCTGTCCCTGGTTGCCAGGACAGCACAATGGTTTTTTATCACTATAGTTGGTGGGTTGGGACCGGGATGGAGCCTGCATCCAGAAATAACTAGCAGTCAGTGTAGTCTGTGACACAGCCGTATGTTCCTCCCTTTGTGCTGTGACAGCAGTCCTCTCTAGGTGGATAGCTTCTTCAGCCTTGGCAATCTCTATATGAACACTCTTGATGAACTCATGTGCATGGATGCTCCTCAGCCTAGCCACCTCCTTCTGTAGCACTCCCACCTGCTTCCTGAGAGATTCTACCAGCAGACACTCTTCACACTGGATGGTCTCCCCAACCTGGCTTTCAATGAAGGGGAAAGGCAGGCCACAGTCTCTGCAAATCCACAACAGGATCTTGGTAAAGGCATCCAGGGTCAGGTTCCATGTCTGGATATAGGTGTAGGCAGAGGAGACAGGAGTAGCATTGGCACTGGTCATGTGGTCTTTCCTAATCATAGTTATTATATCATAGAATATCAGGGTTGGAAGGACCTCAGGAGGTCATCTAGTCCAACCCCCTGCTCAAAGCAGGACCAATCCCCAATTAAATCATCCCAGCCAGGGCTTTGTCAAGCCTGACCTTAAAAACTTCTAAGGAAGGAGATTCTACCACCTCCCTAGGTAACGCATTCCAGTGTTTCACCACCCTCCTAGTGAAAAAGTTTTTCCTAATATCCAACCTAAACCTTCCCCACTGCAACTTGAGACCATTACTCCTTGTCCTGTCCTCTTCTACCACTGAGAATAGTCTAGAACCATCCTCTCTGGAACCACCTCTCAGGTAGTTGAAAGCAGCTATCAAATCCCCCCCTCATTCTTCTCTTCTGCAGACTAAACAATCCCAGTTCCCTCAGCCTCTCCTCATAAGTCATGTGTTCCAGACCCCTAATCATTTTTGTTGCCCTTCGCTGGACTCTTTCCAATTTATCCACATCCTTCTTGTAGTGTGGGGCCCAAAACTGGACACAGTACTCCAGATGAGGCCTCACCAATGTCGAATAGAGGGGGGCGATATTATGTCTCCCTCTTACAAATTCTCTCTCAAACTCCTCTGCTGTCCTAATTGCTAGCTGCCCTTGGTCATTTATACTCTGGCTTTTAAACTCTTCTCTCCCAGGTCAGCCCTACTCCCTCATTAATCACACAGGGGGAGGGTGGAATGTGGAAGGTGCTAATGGAAGGTGCTCAAATACTACAGTGATGAATGCAGTATAAGAACTTATATCAGGGATCAACAACCTTTGGCATGTGGCCCGCCAGCAGCTTTCCCTGACGGGCTGTGTGCCAAAGGTTGCCAATCCCTGACCTATATAGGCTTGAGTATCCTTAAACTCATGTGGCCTTAAGGAAAAAACTGCAGAGAGGAGCCAGTCAGAGATACCAGCAGATAGAAACAGAAGCAGCCAAAGTAGGGACTTTTGCATGAGGGGAAAGAGGTTAAAATAGAGCCCATCCAGGACCATCCCTTCCCCTAGAATTGTTCGGGGCAGACAACTTTACTCCCATACTCTGGGGCACTAGGACCCCAGGGGTGCCTCCTCTGCAGTTCTCCCTAAAGGAGAAGTAGTGGTGGTGGTGGGAGGTGACGGGGGGCAGAAAGCAGCCAGCCAAAGACTCCAGCTGATAGGAGCAGAAGCAACCAAAGCAGGGACCTTTTTCACCTTTGGATATTCCAATCACACCTGTAGAAACTTCTCTAACTTTCATTGCCCTGTGATGATTGCTTCTTTCCTCCAACCCTTCCTCTCCCTTGAGTCTCTTCACCTCAGCCTCACTCTGCACCTGCCCCTTCTACCTTCTCTCCTGCTCTGTTCCCCTCACCCCCTTCCTTTTTCTTTCTATTTAGCTGATCCCCTCCTAAGTAAACACACCCTAAAAAATAGGAAATGTAACATCTGACAATATCACATTGTTCAGTCTACTTGTGTCTTATACCTCTTTCCCCTGTCTGTCTTGTCTATTTAGATTGTAGTCTCTCTGGGACATGGACTGTCTACTACTCGTGTTTGTATGGTGCCTAGCACAATAGGCCCCATTCTGGATTGCCCCTTAGGTATTATCATAATAAACATGGTTAATAATAATCTCATAAAATACACAGACTCCAGCCATTACCAGCAGACACTACCCTAGCAATAACAAATAATAAAGATTTAATAAATTGCACTAACAAAATCACCACTATTTTACCCCTACATCCACCTTCTGACATCAGTCGTCAACTATGTCTGCGTGTCAGAGTCAAAGTTCACAAGTTACTGCATTAATTTCTGAAATTAATTAATTTCAAAATATTTTTAACTCAGAAGTGGGAAAACTACGGCCCAGGGGCCACATCCGGCCCTCCAGACATTTTAATCCAGCCCTCGAGTTCCCACCAGGAAGCGAGGTCTGGAGCTTGCCCCCCTCCGGCACTCACTCTGCATGGCTCCCGGAAGCAGCAGCAAGTCCCCCCTCCAGCTCCTATGCGTAGGGGCAGCCAGGGGGTTCTGCACGGTGCCCCCACCCCAAGTGCTGCCCCCGCAGCTCCCACTGGCCGGGAACACAGCCAATGGGAGCTGCAGGGGCAGCACCTGCAGACAGGGCAGCGCACAGAGCTGCCTGGCCGCACCTCCATGTAGGAGCTGGAGGTGGGACATGCCACTGTTCCTGGGAGCTGCTTGAGGTAAGCATTGGTCCTGCTTTGAGCAGGGAGTTGAACTAGATGACCTTCTGGGGTCCCTTCCAACCCTGATATTCTATGATTCTATGATTGCTCAGAGCCTGCCCCCCTTAACCCCGTCCCGTGCCCCTACCCTCCTGCCCCAGCCCTGATCCCCCTTCTGCCCTCTGAACCCCTCGGTCCCAACCCGGAGCACCCTCCTGCACCGCCAACCCATTCCCAGCCCCACCCCAGAGCCTGCACTCCCAGCCAGGGTCCTCCTGCCCTCCAACCCCCAATTTGTGAGCATTCATGGCCCACCAAGCAATTTCCATACCCAGATGGGTCTTCAGGTCAAAAAAATTGCCCACCCTTGCTTTAACTAGAACAGTGAGGAATAAGGAGCATTTTAAACAAAGGACCAGAGTAATCTAAGCTAAATTATATTTGTTCAGACTTTATTAAACTCAAGAGCCAGGATTTCTATTATTTTCCCTTTCCCTAACCCTACTCACAAAATGGATAAACAAAAATGCAAGATAATATGTTTTTACATAAATGAGATTGTTTTGTAAAAGTAGCTGTAACATAAATGGCTTACCCAACCTATTTCTCAGATCAAATTGGACTCTGTACTGCTTTCTCTCTCCGGTGTAGCCAGGAAGTCATATGATCAATTCAAAGTGGGTGTAAAACACTACCATTCTGATCTGGTAGTATTTTATATCTACTTGCCACTAGCATAAACAATTACACAAGGTGCAGAACAGAGAATTTTGCCACAGAGTATTACAGAGGTATGAATTATATTTTTACTCTTTAGACATGGACCTCATCTTACCCCGACCTATCATCACAGAGAAAAGAATCATATAATAAATGGCTGAAATAATCGTGACCCACCACTCATATTCAGTGGCTATCCAATGATGATATTTTGCAAACAACTTTGTCAGAGAAATTCTCACACACATCTCCCGGTTTCCCCACTACCAGGTTCTCCAAGTGTTTTAGTCTGCGGGGAACCAGGAGAGGCTCCACAGAGCATAGTTTAAAGAAATGTTACAATTAAGAGCAACTCAGAAGCACGTCACTGAATAAACAGAGTAGTTTCATACAGTGATATCTGTTGCACAAAAGCAACATAGTTTTTACCACAGAGAAACCATTGTGCATATGTAACCCACACACCTCCTGGACATGGTGTTCTGTCCCCTCTAGTGGCACTGGGACCACTTAGAGATTAATGAGTCTGCTACAGCCTTAGCTAAAAGGCATGTGGCTTTTAGCTCATGCAGTAGAGACTCACGTATTTAGTTTCAGAGATCCCAGGTTCGATCCTGCCCACTGATGACTGGGGTCTGTCGGTGTTACACATATGCATACTGTGATGACAGTGTGCGCAAAACTGTGTGTGTTGAAAATAAACTTTCATCCATCTTCATAATCATCTATTTAAAAAAAAAATAGATGATCATGGGCCCCCCAATTACACAGAGGCACAGGAACGGGCCCATAGGTGCCCCAGTGCCCTCTTTAAGCACCCAATATTAATCATCACCATTTGACAATTGCAGAATCTTGGTAAAAGCTAAAAACTACAGGTTCTAGGCCAGTGGTGGGCAACCTGTGGACTGTCAGGGTAATCCACTGGCAGGCTGCCAGACAGTTTGTTTACATTTGCATGGCCGCTCGCAGCTCCTAGTGGCTGCATTTCGCTGTTCCCGGCCAATGGGAGCTGCAGGAAGTGGCGGCCAGCATGTCCCTGCAGCCCACACTGCTTCCCACAGCTCCTATTCGCCGGGAACAGCGAACCACGGCCACTGGGAGCTGCAGGCGGCCATGCAAATGTAAACAAACTGTCTGGTGGCCTGCCAACAGATTACCCCGATGGGCCTCAGGTTGCCTCCCACTGATCTAGGCCTTCATCCCTGAAATTCCACCACTTAAATAGAGAATAAGTCTAGCTGTTCCTATTGCACCAAAGGATTCCAGACACCACATAATAGCAGAAAAGCACCTCAAAACTTAGACATGGCATCTAAACCTAGCTAACTTTTGATCCCATCACAAATTCAGCTGCTATTTAGAGAACATCTGGATTATTCTGATGGAATAGGAGAATGCATGCCAAATTCAGGATGGATTGATTTATATCACTGATTTTAATCATAATTTAAATCACCAGACAGGAAGCCTTAATTTAAATAATCAATTTTATACTTTTGCATTTATACTTTCTATTTATTATTCTAAAGAAAGTCGATTCTGATTGTTTGCAAAAAGAAGTTCCAAATTATACCTACCAAGGAGGATACACTAGAGCTATACACCCTTATTTAAGCAATTATATATCTTAACATTTATTATGTTAGAAAACGGTGAATGACATGTTTTTTATTTACTTGATGATTTCATTTTTACCTATCATTTGTGTCAAGCTGCATTTGAAATTCTATTAAAAATACACAAAACCAGCATTGTAAAATGGTTTTTTTCTTTGTTAATTAAACTACCTTAAATATGCATGATAAATGGGGGGAAACCCTAAATTTATCAAACTAATTAATGATTTAAACAAATAAAGTACTATCTGTGGTTAATTGAATGGGTTGTTTCTCATAGACTTTAAGGTCAGTAGGGACCCTCGTGATCATCTAGTCTGATCTCCAGCACGGACCAAGGAGTCTAACATGTAAACAAGTCACAAGCTCAAACAAAAGCCCATGGTGCAATGAAGGTTGTTTCTGGTCAGCATGTCCTTCAAGATTTGAAATCTAGCAGATCTCATCCTCTCACACCTCATTTTTATTCACAGATTGGAATAGGAAAACAAGCTTTTCTTCTTTTTCAACTCCCAGTCCATTTTTCAACTTTAACTGAATTAATCACTGAAATGCACTAGCTGAATAAACTGAAAAGAAGAAAATATTGTCTCTGCACCTGCAGAAGAGACTACTGCTGTCAAAAACTGGCATAGCTGTTCACCAAAACCTGGTTCCAGGTGCTTAGCCAATGATTTCCAACAGTTCAGTAACCTTTAACACTTTAGCAGCAAGCATACTTTTTTAAAATGTAGTTTAAATGACCTTAATAGATTATAGTAAATTTAGTCCTTAATATAGGTTGCCATGTTTTCACATTTTAAATAGGTTTATTTTTATAACAAAAAATGCATTTAAGAAATCTTTTTTTTAAAATCAACTTTGACTAAATTTAGGCAACAACATTTGGACAAAGAGGTGCCAATCAAAATTATCTGGACCAGCATAATACGGTTGCCAAATTAGAGTTTTTGCAGGGTTTTTTAAATCAGGAAGTGTTGAGGCCTAGATGTTTTTTGGTTAAATAGTAGAAGCAACGCTTACTCTCCATTTCAATAATATGGATATCTAATTTGGGGCCAAAATTTGGAAGGACTGAAATGTCAGATCAGTATTTTGGGGCCAGATTTTTAAAGTGCAGTAGTATCTGCTATGTTCTACATTCCAATGAAAACTGAAAGCTTGAAAACCACCAGGATCCCCTAGAATCCCAGTACCAGACTGAGGCTTTTGTAGTACTCACTGTTGTACTGAGCTGCAATAACATCTTTTTAGTTTGTATGTTTTTGCTGAAGCACTAGCTGATAAATTTGTTTTGTATTTAAGATGTCTAATTTGCAAGGTGGGGACCAAAAACTAGCTAGATCTACATTCCAGCAGATCCCAGAGCTGAGTTTTTATGGCACACTCATGCCAAGATGTACTGGGGCCACACAGTTATTAGTAGAGTAGCAGCTAACTTAGGGCTGGTTTACACTTCGGAGGGAGAAGGGGGAAAAAAATCGATCCAAGTTACACAACTTCAGTTTCGAGAATAACGTAGGTGAAGGCGACATACCTAATCTACTTACTGCAGTGTCTTCACTGGGGCGTGCCGATGGGAAATACTCTCCCGTCGATTCCCCTTGCGCTTCTCGTTGATGTGGAGTACCGAAGGTGACACTAGAGCAATGTAAGCTGTCTTACATCGACCTAACTCTGTAAGCATCTACGTTACAATGTTGCTCCTGCTGATGTAAGTCACCAACTACATCAACTTAATAACTCCATCTCCATGAGAGGTGTAGCGCTTAGGTCAATGTAATTAGGTCAACGCAGTGTTAGTGCAAACACTGCGTTACTTACATTAGACTGGCGTCTGATAGGGTTGCCAACTTGCTACTTGCACAAAACCAAACACCCTTGCCCTGCCTCTCCTCCGAGGCACCACCAGCCCCCACCCCCCGGTCCCTTGCTCTCACTCACTTGCTCATTTTCACTGAGCAGGCTCAGGGGGCTGGGGTACAGGAAGGGGTCAGGGCTCCGACTGTGAGTGCGGACTCTGGGGTGGGGCCAGGGATGAAGAGTTTGGGGTACAGGAGGGGGCTCCGGGCTGTGGGGGTTGGAGTCAAAGTGTTCGGAGTATGAGAGGGGGACTCTGGACCAAGGCAGGGGATTGGGGTGTAGGAGGAGGTACAGGCTCTGGGCATGGAGTGCAGGTTACAGGGTGGGGTTCAGGGTGAAATGGGGGGTTCAGGGTGTGGTAGGGGACACTGGGCTTGGGCAGAGAGTTGGGGTGAGGGCTCTGGCTGGAGGTGCAAGCTCTGATGTGGGGCCAGGGATGAAGGATTTGGGGTGCAGGAGGGGTTGAGGGCATGGGGGGTGAGGGCTCTGGGATGGGGGTGAGGGGTTTGGGTAGAGAGGGCGCTCAGGGCTGGGACTGAAGGGTTCGGAGGGGGGGGATCAAGGATTGGGCAGAGGGTTGGGGCACAGGGGAGTGTGAGGGCTGCAGCTGGGGTGTGGGCTCTGGAGTGGGCATGAGGGGTTTGGGGTGCAGGAGGGTGCTGCAGGCTGGGATCAAGAGGTTCAGAGGGAAGGAGGGGGATGTCACAGGGGGGTCAGGGGTGCAGGATCCGGGCAGCACTTACCTTAAGCAGCTCCCAGAAGTAGCAGCATGTCCCCCCCTCTAGCTCCTATGTGGAGGTGCAGCCAGGCGACCCTGCCCCGTCCACAGGCGTTGTCCCCTGCAGCTCCCATTGGTCACAGTTCCCGGCCAATGGGAGCTGCAGAACATACCCTCCCAGTCCCTGGCCACCCCAGTGCTTAGGGGCCTGGTGGCCTCTTCTGGCAGTAGCACAGAACTACGGCAGGTAGGGAGCCTGCCTTAGCCCCAGGCTAGCAACCAGACTTTTAACAGCCCCGTCAAAAACCGGATGCCTGGCAACCCTAGGGTAGTCTTGCCCTCATTCTCCACCTAACCAGCAAAAGTAGGGAAGGCAGAACCCAAGGAACCACTATCCTTCCCCACAATGGGGTTATCCCCTTCCCCGGGTCTGAGAACACAGCAGTGTCAATACTCACTCCCTGTAACACCCTCCAAAGGCTCCTGGCTGCGGCTTTACAATAGAAGAGAGAGGGCGCGGCCAGGCCCAAACTCGACCTCTCATCACTGAGTGCGTACATGCGTGCAAGGTGAAGGAAGGACCCCGAGAGCTGCTCACCTGGGACAGGTGCAGCTGGGGGGGTGTCTATTCAAGTGCCTGATTTTTACACACACACACATAAACGCCAACGCCATGAGGGGTGTATTGGTTGGAGTGGCTGGTCGGGGCCCCTTTGCCAAACTCTGAGAGCATATTTTTAAATTATTTTTATTCCCCACCCAGCTTCCGATCAGGCATAAACAAAGGACGGCTTTAACGAGTGGTGCCGCAAAGCGCGGTGAGGTTTGCACGACAGTTCGGAGAAGGAAGGACCCCCCTTGTTTGGTGCTGCCCGGGAAAGAAGATGGCGGCTGGGGAAGCGAAGTCTGTGCTCTTCGTGTGTCTGGGTAAGTGCGGGGCGGCCGCTCAAGCAGGACTGGAGCGGGGACGCGTCCCCAGCGCTGTGGTGGGAAGGGGACGGGGCTCCTGGAGGTTGAGGCACCCATGGTTGGTGGATGGAGAGAAGGCCGTTCCCGCCTCGCTCCGGGACAGCCGCAGGACGGGTGGGGAGGGAATTAGCAGCCTCCCTACTGGAAAGGGGATAGGAGTAGAGTCCGTCCTCCCGTACCCTGAATAGAGTCTCCCCTCCCCACCAGGAAGGAGGAGAAGGTGAGTATATCAGTGGGGGGGCTTTCTTTCAGGGGAAGGGTTGATGTGCACCCTGAACAGGGGAGGAGCTCCTGTCAATGTAATAAACACTTCTGGTATCTCCCACCCACCATCATTCCCCTTCCTAATCTATTTGCCCACCCCAACAAGCTGTTATCTCTGCCCGGAGGGCTTAGTACAGTGTCATAGTAAGTGCAATGCCAGGCTGTGTGTTCATGTTTAATACCTACCTACCGAAGTTTGCAGAGAAGTTACGATACTATTCAGTATTTTCATTGATGAGTTGGCTAATGGGACAAAGAGTATGCTTATAAAATTGGAATGTGACACCAGGCTTGGAGGGGTTGCAAACAAATTGGAGAATTTTCTAAAATCAACAAGATGAACATCAGTGAAGAGAAATGAGAAGTATTTCACTTAAAAAGAAAAATTAAATGTTTTATTACAAAATGGGAAAAAACTGACTAAGTGGTGGTACTGCTGGAAAGGATCTGGGAGTTAGTGGATTACAAATTGAATATGAGTTAACAATGTAATGCAGTTGTGAAAAGGGCTAATATCTTTTTGAGGTGTATTAACAGGAGTGTCATATGTAAGACACAGGAGGTAAGTGTTCCACTCCACTCTGCACTGGTGAGGACTCAGCTGGAGTACTGTGTCCGGTTCTGAACTCCACATTTTAGGAAAGATGTGGACAAATTGGAGAGTCCAGAGGAGAACAACAAAAATTATAAAAGGTTTAGGAAGTCTGATCTATGGTGAAAGGTTAAAAAATATGGTCATCTTTAGTATTGAGAAAAAGGACTGAGGGAGAATCTGATAGATGTCTTCAAATATGTTAAGGGCTGTTAAAAAAGGACTATATTTAATTTTTCTGTATATTCTCTGAAGGCAGGACAAGAAGTAATGGGCTTAATCTGTAGCAAAGGAGATATAGGTTAGATATTAGGAAAAACTGCTTAATATAATGGTGGTTAAGGTCTGGAATACACTTCCAAGGGAGGTTGTGGAATCCCCATCATTCTGAGTTTTTTTTTTTTAAGAACAGGTTAGACCTGTCAAAAATGATCTAGGTTTACTTGGTCCTTCCTTGGTGCAGGGGGCTGGACTTAGATGACTTCTGACGGTCTCTTCCAGCCCTGTATTACTATGATTCTGTGAGTCTGGTTACCTGGCCCTTAAAATCTCCCTGATGCACTGGAAGATGATCCTTGAGAAGACAAGTCTTCATTTGTTAAATTAGATCTGTGTTATGGAACCATCAGTAAATATATGCACACAATCTGCTTTGCATTTGTAATGATAAATAGATATTCATTACACAGCAAATTACAGTTTAGTGCTTGATAATGTCTTCTGTCTGCAGTAAGTAAAACAGATAATAACCATTAATGGAACACATCTAGACTGTAAACTCTCTGGGGCAGGGACATGGCTTACTCTGTGTGTCTAGTCCAATGTTAAATAATACTAGAGAAACTTGGGAATGGAGAGAATAAATCATATTCGCTATTTTCAGGGAAGAATGAACAAAGTCAGAAAGTGCAAGCAATGGGGTGAAATCACTGTAATAAATGTTGTCAACTTCCCTGGAATTTCCCTTCATCTTATATTAGCTACCCAAAAGAGTTGGTGCCATATTACAACAAGGATTGAATGATGTGGGAAACAGCTTTATTTTTTTAATAAAGGCTGACCTGTCAAAGTTTCATTCATTTAAAGTATTTTAAGATTGCATTGAGCTTTCCTTCTGCCAGTGTTGGGTTTTGCTGTGTTTCAGCAGTTATCTAAAATTTCCCTGTGCCCTAAAAAGTAATCTTGATGCATTAGTATAATTTTAAGTATATGTGATATTTTTTGATTTAAAAAGAATAAAAGCTGAGCCCAATCAATTCAAAAATATGAATGTTATTTTTAACACCCATTGCAAATATCTGAAACTTCCAATATTTCAAGTGTTCAGCTGTTTGAAGGGAGAGACAGACTGTCATTTCTGAAGATATCCACTTGAGAGTTGATTCTAGAGAGTACAAGGATTCATGTGAAGTCAGGTTGTTTACGTCTACATTTGTTTTGAAAAACTAATAGTCAAATATTCACTTAACATCTGCTTTCTATTTGTAACAAGAGAAGCAGATATTCATTACACAGCAAAATATAACTTACTTAATAGTTGCATAATTAGATTGCTTCTGAATTTTTTCCTACCACAGAAGAATAAATGAAGTATCCAGCAACATAAGTAACCCAAATACATAAAAAGGAATTGGAACTGAGAAGAGGTGAACAAGTTGCAGTTTTTATTTAATTTAAGGGAAGACTTTTTTTTAAAAAAATTACTCTTTTTACACTTATGTAGTATCTTTTGTTGTAGTAGCTCACCCATTAATTTACCTATACCAATGCAAACCTTTAATGTGTATGTACTGCACCATTCTAAAGTGTGGGTTACACAGGTGCATTTACTCTGGTAGTTTCAGATTAAGTTACATTGATGTAAATTCATCTGTATAATGATGCTGCATGTGTACATTACCAGTGCAAATTTCTATAATGTAGACAGTGGATGAGGGACGTTGTGTTTCTTCATCTGAGAGACCCTGATTGTAATCCTTTTAAAAAATAATCCATACACTTTTTGCAGGAGTTGATGGATGGCTTTTGTGTTCTGGTGAAATTCCAATTTATCTTATTTATTATAAAACTAGGTAATATCTTTTGCATGCTTGTATTCCCCCTACAGTTTCAATTAGGTATGTCATCCTTTACTTTTATTGAAGTAGTATAGCAGTGCTTCTCAAACTTTTTTCTCATGGACCACTTGAAAATTGCTGAGTGTCTCGGCGGACCACTTAATGATCTTTCCACATGTTATATGTACCATTAGCTAACTATTGTAAAGCACTTTGGATAAAAGCGCTATCTAAAAAAAATTGCTAATAATAAACGTTTTTTTGGTCTGCAAATAAAAGCATACAACTCATATTTTAATATCCGTAATCTTATCTCTCTAATGTGATAGATGTGCCCTCTCTCCCCCCGCCATGGCAGCCCCTGAGCTGGGGCTGGGAAGGAGGGCAGTCTCTCCATAGTAGCTGCAGCCCTGGAGCTGGGGAAAGTCATCTTTCTCTGGCCACCGCAGCCCTGCACGTCTCAATTTCCCCCCACCCCCTCTTCTAGCCCCACTTCGCCCTACCACCTACCCCCTATTCCTTCCAAGGCCACCACCTCACCTTATATGTGCATCTTTTCCAGGGTCCACGCACCTAATTAGTGGAGCCACGCCTGAGCGGCTCCACTAGTTAAGTGGGTGGCGCTTCATTCTCTCTTATGCAGCCACCCAGGCATGCACCTTAGAGGGAACTATCTGCGGACCTCCTGAATGGAGCTCGCGGATCACTGTTTGAGAACCTCTGGTATATAGGGCTTTTGTGCAATATCACATATCTAGAAGTGTACTCTGACCCCTCCTAGCCTTGCATAGCTATGAAGCATTCTGCCTATAGAAAAAGCAAGTTTCATCACTCAACCATGCTAACATTACTTCTCTCTTAGTGGAGGGACTATTTCTTCTGAGAAAATAGTCCATTCTTCGTATGTGTTCTACCCATGATGTCCCCTAAGTCTGTCAACAAGGGTGTCGATTGGCATCGAGTTATCTCTTGCCCCAGTTAATCATTGCAGGGCTGAGGCATATTGCTGGTACAATATGGGGAAGTTTGCATTTTTCTCCTGTCTGTGGTACCTACTCTGTTGCTTAAGAGATTGAAGGGAAAAGTCTATTTTGTGTATATTGTCATCACTTTCTATATGGTGGCTTTCCAAATAGATTTACCAGTGTGGTAAATAATAAATTTTATGTACTACAAAAGAACCACATTGTTTCGCGAACTGCAGATGCACATACTGTGTTGCATTTTAATTACCATAGTTTCTGTATGATCATAAAATGTGAAGATCTTATTTACTGTAATAAGATAATTTGCACAAAAGGGGTTAGAACTAAGTTGCTTCAGAGTCTTAATTCTGAATTTCAGGACATGACTGAGACAGTCTCAAAAGTTAATATTGCATTAAAATATCTTCGTTTCGCTTCCATATTTTTTAATGAATTAAATGACTTTAACAGATGTTTTAGAAGGAAGTGAAATCTATTAATTACTGTAGGATTATTTTCTTTTGTTGAATGACCCTTCAAAAGGTGATGTTAATGAAGCAGTAATTTAAACTTTTTAAAAACTGATCTCATCTTATTGTATCGCTGCCAAAAACCACCGCCACCATCCGGTACTGTTCAAAATCAAAAATGGAACTCTGATTTTTGTGAGGTGAAAGAAAGTGACTTCCCTTCAATGGAAAAACAAATATACCCTATTGATTTGAATGTGAACTAAAACATCAGAAAAGTGTGAATTGTTTGTTTGATATCAAGCACCGCTGTAACAGAATATTAAATGATAACCGCTATTGTCTCTGTGAGATGCTTCAGAATAGATTCATCTGGGTAGCAAGTATTACTGGATTGCTTAGGCTATAATTTAGTATCCACCACTCATCTGAAGGTCTATAACCATGTTATATAACTTTCCTTCAACTTATTTTAGTGTGCAATATGCAATAGGCTGAAAGTGAAATGTATTTCAGGCTTATTTAATGTTGTTTCAGTTTAATTATGTGGCAAGACATTTACTTCAACCATTGGCACACCAGCAAAATCCCATTGTCCTCTCAGTAGGTTACTGTGTGTCCAATAATACTCCTTTTCCTTACAGGCTACTCCTTCAGACAGTATTCACTGTTTAAAAACCTGCCTTTGTCAGGCTGGATTAATTTTAAATCACCATTTTTAATCATGATTTAAATCAGCAAGCAGGAAACCTTTATTTAGATCATCCATTTTAATCTTGTTTTGCATCTGTTCTTTTTGTTTTCCTAAAGACAGGTTCATTCACATTGATTGGTATAATCGTGAAAGCATTTTGATTTGCAAGTAAATATAGCCTTTACACTAAATTTTGTATTTCTTTTTGCTAACCATGAGGATGCACCATATACACTTATGTAAGCAATTACACAGGTTTATGTACATTTATGTAGATTCTTAATCTTTATATTTTTATTATTTTGGAAAATGGAATTTTTTTATTACTATATTAATTTTTTTACTCGTGATTTTCCTAATGCAGCTTGACAAATTTGAATTCAATTAAAAATTCACAGAAATCCATTTTAAAGTTGTTTATTATTTAAATAAAAATTACCTTAGAGTGCTGGGAGCATAAACTCCCTTTTTTTTTTTCTTTTTCAAAAACATCTTTTGCATTTAAAACTAATTGATTTATTAAACAAAACAGGAAGTGTTAACTGTTAGTGACTTTAATTGATTGCTTCTGGTCACCATGCCCTTTGAGGTTTTTAGAGCTAGTAGAGCTCATCTTCTCCCTCCTCAAATGTATTCGTAGATTAGCAAAGGAAAACAAGCTTTCCTACTTTTTTCAACTCCCATTTAGTTTCTCAAACTTGAATGAACTAGTCCAAATTAAGGAAACACTCTGTGCACCTCCAGAAGAGGCTCCTGCCATCACAAGTAGCTCAACAACCCCCTAGTTCCAGGTGCTGAGCCAGTGTTTTCCACCAGATCAGTGGTTTGACTTTTCCTGAGTCTTCAACAGAATACTTTATTACCTTCCCTTTGAGTCTGAAAGAATGGAAGTATAGTGTTTTACTACAGTGGAATAATATCATACTTTTTAGTTATCATGAACATAAATGGCATATCATAACTGTGCTTTCAATTTTCCAAAACATTTGAAGTGGGGAAAGGGTAGAATATGAAAAAGCAGACTGTGGGATGAAAGTTTTATCTATGGAGGTATCATTAAAAAGAGGAGCCCAAACAATAGCATTGGCAGACTCTTGCTTTGGTATTGAACTTTATTTACTTTGGGCAAGGATGTGATATATTCCCAAATATTTTTAGCATTCTGCAGTGTTTGTTTAAAACATTTTTAAGGGGTAAAAAGGCAATGGAAAATTTTCTCTCAACGATGCTGGCCATTAAGATAAATACTTCAAGCAAACTTTTGCAAATCATCCAGTAAATCATAGTCAGAAATTTATCCTACTTGTTGCCAGTGCATAGAGGATTTTTGGGGATGGGACATCTGAAGACCCTAGAAGTTCCAGACTTGTTATGAGTAAAACTATGAAAGACAAGACAGAAAATGTCAATATTAACATCCATTTGAGATACAGTTCAAAATTCTGCTTTTTCAATTATGGTTTCAGAAAGTCTTTTTGTGGAGGGGGACAAAAAAAGCAATGTAATTACACCATACAGGAGGGGTACAAGATTTGGGATCATATGCAAGGGATACGTGACCCCTTGTGTGGCAAGTTCCATGGGGCAGTACCTTCACTCCCCTGGTGCAGTGAAATGGAAATAAACAGAGACTGCTCCAGAGGCCTTGGCTTGACTCCACTGCTGTGGATTCATCTAGGGGATATGATAAAATAAACTGTAAAAGTACTATGTGAACTAAAATCCTGTCCTATCTTGCTTCTTTTACCATAGATAAACTTTAGTTCAACCTCTTGTTTCTTTAGGGAACATTTGCCGATCACCCATAGCTGAAGCAGTTTTTAGAAAACTTGTAACTGATGAAAACATTGAAAATAAGGTCAGTTGTTTATTTTTACTGTTGCCAAAATATACTTTCTTCT
Organism: Lepidochelys olivacea; assembly: GCF_965140295.1. Classification (NCBI taxonomy): domain Eukaryota; kingdom Metazoa; phylum Chordata; order Testudines; family Cheloniidae; genus Lepidochelys; species Lepidochelys olivacea. The sequence goes on along the minus strand of NC_140413.1, from coordinate 39,248,247 downwards.
ACCAGTCAGTATTATATAAGCTGCGGGAAGGAAAACATAAACATTTGAATTTGTTTCTCTGTAGTGGAGGATAGACAGTGCAGCAACATCTACTTATGAAATAGGCAACCCTCCTGATTTTCGGGGACAGACTTGTATGAGACAGCATGGCATTATCATGAATCATATTGCCAGACAGGTACTGTACTCTTATTTCCTTTAAATGTGTATTTGTGTTTTTTATTGTTGTTGTTGCAGTGGATGACAGACAGTGCTGCTGTTTCTGACTGGAACGTGGGGTGCTCCCCAGATGCAAGGGCTTTAAGCTGTCTAAGAAATCACGGCATTGAGACAGCCCATAAAGCGCAGCAGGTAGAAAAGAGTACATTTTATTTCTTGACAGAACTAATAATTTTGTTCAGCCATAATTTCTCATACCAATCTTAACAGCCGTTTGATGAGTATATGGTATGTGTCAGATTGAATATTAAATATTAGGAGGATTGACTATTAAGTGAGATTTTCAAAAGCACTCAGCATTGGCTTCACTCTTCTAGTTGAAGTCATGTGGGAGGAGACTTAGGCCAACAGTTGAGTGACTTTGAAAACCCTACCTTTAAATGTTTAATATTCTTTCTCTGAGGCATATTTCTTCTATTTTGAATAATTTTGCATTGTCTTATCTTGTGAGTCCATGGCACATCCCAGGCACGTGAAGGAACTGATACGAAGGGCAGCATTTATATTGTACAGGTCCAATAGATGACCTGGCTTGTACTCTGCCCTGGTACTGCTGCTCTTAGGGTCAAAATTCTTTGAGTTGAAGGAGCTCCTGTCTCACACTAAGGAGCTCAGACCAAGAGTGAAAATAATATCAAAATATCTTCAAAGGAGAATTACAACTAGATATTTTTTGTAAACATAACTTGGGGCACTCTCGCTAAGAGTCAGGGAAGCACCATTCACTAAACGGAAACAGTCTGAAGTTTTGGAAATGCCTACCTCAGTTTTTATTTAGTGAGTATATTTCAGGCATTGCATTCCAGAGAGAGATGCACTGAAATAAACATAACTTCATGTATTTAAATGACTTAGACATTCAAATAAATGCACATAACTTATTTCCATTAACTATTCTCTGTGTATAGAGTGTTCCTTTAGGACCTGACCTTTCCTTAGCTTGAGTTCATCCCACTAGTTCTTGCATTTGACACAAAATCAAGTAGTCTTGTTAGCATCTTTCCTTTTTGTTCCCTTCAGAATTTTGGTAGACCTTATTGAGGTCATCCTTTACTTTTTCTGTTTCCAAAGAGTACACGCTTAGTTCCTCTAACCTTTCTGACTACATTCCCTCAATCGTACTAACTGCCCTCCGTTGACTTTTCCAGTTTCTAATTTTTATGTAACAACGCTGTGAAAGTTCCTTCCCCACTGTGAACTCTAGGGTACATATGTGGGGATCTGCATGAAAACCCCCTAAGCTTATTTTTACAAGCTTAGGTTAAAACTTCCCCAAGGTACAAACTATTTTACCTTTTGCCCTTGGACTTTTTTTTTTTTTTTTTGCTGCCACCACCAAGCGTCTAACAAATATATAATCAGGAAAGTGCCTGCTTTGGAAATGGCTTTCCTCCCAAAACCCTACACCCCCTTTCCTGGGGAAGGCTTGATAAAAATCCTCACCAATTTGCATAGGTGAACACAGGCCCAAACCCTTGGATCGTAAGAACAATGAAAAAAGCAATGAGGTTCTTAAAAGAATCACCTCTGTAAAATCGGGATGGTAAATACCTTGCAGGGTAATCAGATTCAAAACACAGAGAATCCCTCTAGGCAAAACCGTAAGTTACAAAAAGACACAAAAACAGGAATATACATTCCATTCAGCACAGCTTATTTTATCAGTCATTTAAACAAAACAGAATCTAAGTCAGAGCTAACCAGATTACTTACTAAGTTCTAAGACTCCATTCCTTTCTGTTCCCAGCAAAAGCATCACACAGACAGACCGAGCCTTTGTTTCTTCCCCCCTCCAGCTTTGAAAATATTTTGTCTCCTCATTGGTCATTTTGGTCAAGTGCCAGCGAGGTTATCCTAGCTTCTTAACCCTTTAGAGGTGAAAGGGTTTTTCCTCTGGCCTGGAGGGATTTTAAAGGTGTTCACCCTTCCCTTTATATTTATGACACATGCCCCGCCCCCCCAAAATCACAGATAGGGTGAAACGCTGGCTGGGATTTCTTCCTGGAGCTCTAGGAGAAAACATAGTTAATAAGACACATGCACCTCTAAATATACTACCAAGTATATAAAGACTAACAATATTTTCCACATCTCAAGGACGATTTTAACCAGTTGATTCTGTGAAACTTTCACAGGAGAGTGCATCAGCCACTTTGTTAGGAGCTCCTGAGATGTGTTGGATGTTGAAATCAAAATCTTAGAGAGCTAAACTCCACTGAAGAAGTTTTTTGTTATTTCCCGTGGTGGTATGAAGCCACCGTAGCGCAGCATGGTCAGTTTGCAAGTGGAAACGCCATCCCCAAACATATGGGCATAGCCTTTCCAGAGCGTAAACAATGGCGTAACGTTCTTTTTCACTGACTGACCAGTTGGTTTCTCTCTGACAGCTTCTTGCTGAGAAACACTACAGGGTGGAATTCTTGATCTGGTCCTTCCTGCATTAAAACTGCTCCCACACCACGTTCAGACACATCTGTGGTTACTAGGAACGGTTTGTCAAAGTCTGGGGCCCTTAGTACAGGGTCAGACATAAGTGTCGCTTTAAGCTGGTTAAAGGCCTTCTGACACTCTTTGGTCCACTGAACGGCATTTGGCTGTTTTTTTGGTTAGGTTTGTCAGTGCGGCGGCGATTTGGCTGTATTGCGGTACAAATCGTTCGTAATAACCGGCCAAGCCTAAGAAGGATTGAACCTATTTCTTTGACTTTGGGACAGGCCACTTTTGGATAGCATCCGCTTTGGCCTATAGGGGGTTGATAGTTCTTTGACCCACCTGGTGTCCAAGGTAAGTCACTCTGTTTAGGCCTATTTGACACTTCTTAGCCTTAACAGTTAGTCCTGCCTCCCTTATGCGCTCGAAGACTTTTTGTAGATGTTCCAAGTTTTCTGCCCAGGAATCCGAAAATATGGCCACATCGTCAAGGTAGGCGACTGCATATTCTCCTAATCCCGCTAGGAGACCATCTACAAGTCTTTGGAAGGTGGCGGTTGCATTTCTCAGCCCGAAAGGGAGTACATTAAATTCATACAGCCCGAGATGTATGGTGAAGGCTGACCTTTCCTTGGCAGATTCATCTAGTGGTACCTGCCAATACTCCTTGGTTAAGTCCAACGTAGAGATGAACTGGGCCCATCCCAGTTTGTCTAATAGTTCATCTGTGCATGGCATTGGATAGTTGTCTGGGCGAGTTACAGCATTTAGCTTACGGTAGTCCACGCAAAAACGTATCTCCCCATCTGGTTTGGGAACTAGAACCACTAGAGATGCCCATGCACTGCCAGAGAGGCGGATTGCACATATCTGTAACATATCCTGGATCTCCTGTTCTATAGCAGTTTTAGCTTGAGGAGACACCCGGTAAGGTTGGACTTTAATTGTGTGAGCATTACGTGTGTCAATGGAGTGGTATGCCCGTTCGGTCAGTCCTGGGGTGGCTGAGAACATCGGCTGTAGCTAGTGCACAGCTCCTTGATCTGCTGTCGCTGCATACGCCCAAGGGTCATGGAGAGGTTCACCTCTTCTACACCACCAGCACTTTTCCCTTCGTAGTAGACACCTTCAGGCCACTCAGCGTCATCTCCTCCCTGGGCTGTAAACTGACAAACCTTTAATTCTCTGGAATAAAAGGGCTTTAGAGAATTAATATGGTACACCTTAGGCTTTTGTTTGGAGGTGGGGAATGCCATGAGCTAATTAACAGCTCCCAGGCGTTCCTGGACCATGAATCACCCTTCCCATGACGCTTCCATTTTATGGGCCCGGAGTGCCTTTAAGACCATGACCTGGTCCCCTACTTTGAAGGAACGCTCTCTGGCATGTTTATCATACCAGGCTTTTTGCTCTTTTTGAGCATCCTGTAAGTTTTCTGTAGCAAGGACTAGAGAGGTTCGGAGGGTGTTTTGTAGGTTGGTTACAAAGTCCAGAAAGTTAGTTCCTGGAGAAGGTGTAAACCCATCCCATTGCTGCGTCACCAACTCTAATGGCTCCTTAACCTCACGGCATACAAGTTCAAATGGGGAAAACCCTAAACTGGGATGTGGTACAGCTCTGTAGGCAAAGAGCAACTACTACAACACTAGGTCCCAATCATTGGAGTGCTCATTTACAAATTTACTTATCATGGCCCCCAAAGTTCCATTAAATTTCTCCACCATGCCATTTGTTTGATGGTGGTAAGGAGTGGCAACCAAGTGATTTACCCCATGAGCTTCCCAAAGGCTTTCCATAGTTCCTGCCAGGAAATTAGTTCCTGCATCTGTGAGGATGTTGGAGGGCCAACCTACCCTGGCAAAAATGTCTGCTAGTGCCTGGCACACACTTTTAGCCCTGGTGTTGCTTAGAGCTACTGCTTCCGGCCATCCATGGGTGGCAAAATCCATGACAGTCAGTATGTACTGCTTTCCTCTGGCTGTCTTTTTCGGAAAAGGATCCAGAATATCCACAGCTACTTGCTGAAATGGAACCTCAGTTATGGGGAGTGGCTGGAGAGGGGCTTTGATCTGGTCTTGGGGTTTTCCCACTCTTTGGCATACCTCACAAGACTGGACATAGGTAGAAACATCTTTGCCCATTCCCTCCCAGTGAAATGATCTCCCCAAACAGTCTTTGGTCCTGTTCACGCCAGCATGGCCGCTAGGATGATCATGGGCTAAGCTCAAGAGCTTGACCTGGTACTTAGTTGGAACTACCACCTGTCTCTGAGGATGCCAGTCTTCCTGGTATCCGCCAGAAAGAGTTTCCTTGTATAAAAGTCCTCTTTCTACAACAAACCTGGATTGATTAGAAGAGCTGAGAGGCGGTGAGTTGCTCCGTGCCGCCGTCCAAGCTCTCTGGAGGCTTTCATCTGCTTCCTGTTCGGTCTGGAACTGTTCCCTTGATGCTGGAGACATCAGTTCCTCATTGGATTGTGGACCTATGCTTGGTCCCTCTGGAAGCAATGTAGGGGATGGGGCTGTTTCTGTGGACTGTGAATCCGCTGGTGCATTATGTTGGGGTTCAGGCTCTAGCTGAGTCTCTTGTGTAGGGTTATTGGCTGCTGCCGGTTCTGGGACTGGCTCTGTCTGGGTCTCTGGGACTGGATCCACTACTGCTGTTGCAGATGTTGTCACCTCTGACTGGGTCCTGTTAGAAGTTTCCAGAACAGAGCTAGGCATGACGGCTTGTTTAGCCTGGCTGCGGGTGACCATTCCCACCCTCGTGGCTAGCTTCACATGATTGGCCAAGTCTTCCCGCAACAGCATGGGGATGGGATAATCATCATAGACTGCAAAAATCCACGTTCCTGACCAGCCCTTGTACTGGACAGGCAACTTGGCTGTAGGCAAATTGAAAGAGTTGGACTTGAAGGGTTGAATCGTCACTTGGATCTCTGGGTCGATTAAATTGGGGTCCACTAAGGAAGCATGGATAGCCGACACTTGTGCTCCAGTGTCCCTCCACGCGGTGACCTTCTTCCTGCCCACACTCAGTTTCCCTCCACTCTGAGGGTATCTGGGAGGTACCTGGGCCTGAGGACCTCTGGTGTGATTCCCGTGCAATGAACGGTAATCTGTTGGGATTCTTCGGGCAGTTGGCCTTTACATGCCCTGGCTCGTTACATTTAAAACATCGTCCACCTGACTGGTCATTGGAGTGAGGTGGGTTGCTGGAGAACGGTGTGGTGGGATGATAAGGTGTCTGGAGGGTTCCTTGTGGGGGTAGTTGGGGCCTTGGGCTGCCCCCGGTAGTAGGGTGTGGTTTGAGGTTGTCCCTTCTGGTATCTGCTCCAACTGCAACCAGTTTTTTTTCTTTTCTGCCACCTCCACCCATTTGGCTCCAATCTACCCCACCTCAATTACAGTTTTGGGCTTCCCATCTAGGATGTATCTTTCTATTTCCTCAGGAACACCCTTTAAGAACTGCTCCATTTGCATTAGGAAGGGCAAATCTTCTGGAGATTTAACACTTGCTCCTGATATCCAGGCATCCCAATGTTTTCACAATGTGGCAGGCATGTCGGGTAAATGACACGTCTCGTTTCCACCTTGGGCTCTGAACCGCCAACAGGAATGCTCGGGTGTTAGCCCCATTCTGACTCTCGCCATGGTTTTAAACAGTTCATACTTGTTCATGTGTTCCTTAGGCATTTCAGCCACCACCTCAGCTAAGGGTCCACTGAGTTGCGGCCTCAGCTCTACCACGTATTGGTCTGTAGAGGTGCTGTACCCAAGGCAGGTCCTTTTGAAGTTTTCTAAGAAGACCTACTTATCATTGCCTGCCTTGTAGGTGGGGAACTTTCTGGGATGGGAAGTGGTACCTGGAGAAGGATTGCAAGGGTTTGTTGGTATATTCTGCTGAGCCTTTGCCTTCTCCATCTCCAGTGCATGCTTCCTCTCTTTTTCCTTCTCCTCCAGTTCTTTATCCTTTGCCTCCATAGCTCTCCTGTGGGCAGCCTCTTGTTTTTTTTCTGCCTTTTTCGCTGCCTCCATTTCTTTGTCCTTTGCCTCCATTTCTCTCCTGTGGGCAGCTTCTAGGGCTTTTTCTACCTCTTTTGCTGCCTCCAGTCTGATTAACTCCAATTTGTGTTGTGTCTTGGTTTCTGTCATCTTTGCTTCTCTGTTTTTAACTAACTTTACATTCGAGAGTTAGAAATAAAACAAACAAATAAAAAAAACTTGGCTTGTAAAATTTTGCTGTGCTGTATAATGATACCTATATTCTCTGATAGTGATTGTCAGCCTACAGAAAAATCCTTAAAAAAAAAAAACAAAAAAACCCTAACACCTTTGTCTCCAGGCAAATAGACAGAAAACCCCTCTAGTTGCTCTTAGGTAAAAAACAACTTCAGGTCTGTGAAGACTTATGAATTTCCCTGCAGGAGGTTAACTACCCTGCCTTTAGGTAGAGAGAACTCCAGCTCACAAAAGACAATTATCGTTTGTCTCTGCTCTGGCCCCCAAGCAGACACCAAAAAAAAAAAAAAAAAAAACCCAACTCTAACTGCTTTCAGCTTAAAACCTGCTTTCCAGCAGCCCAAAGGGGAAAAAAAAATATTTCCTTTTAAAATCTGTGCTTCTGGTTCAAAAAATCTCAAATTGATCTCAAAATGATTTCAAGTTAATCCCACCGCTCTGCCACCATGCCAAGGTTCCTTCCCCACTCTGAACTCTAGGGTACAGATGGGGGGACCTGCATGAAAACCCCCTAAGCTTATTTTTACCAGTTTAGGTTAAAACTTCCCCAAGATACAAACTTTTTTACCTTTTTGCCCTTGGACTTTTTTTTTGCTGCCACCACCAAGCGTCTAACAAATATATAATCGGGAAATAGCCCACTTGGAAACGTCTTTCCTCCCCAAACCGTATACCCCCTTTCCTGGGGAAGGCTTGATAAAAATCCTCACCAATTTGCATAGGTGAACACAGGCCGAAACCCTTGGATTTTAAGAACAGTGAAAAAGCAATCAGGTTCTTAAAAGGAGAATTTTAATTGAAGTAAAAGAATCACCTCTGTAAAATCAGGATGGTAAATACCTTACAGGGTAATCAGATTCAAAACATAGAGAATCCCTCTAGGCAAAACCGTAAGTTACAAAAAGACACAAAAACAGGAATATACATTCCATTCAGCACAGCTTATTTTATCAGCCATTTAAACAAAACAGAATCTAACTCAGAGCTAACCAGATTACTTACTAAGTTCTAAGACTCCATTCGTTTCTGTTCCCAGCAAAAGCATCACACAGACAGACCGAGCCTTTGTTTCTCCCCCCCTCCAGTTTTGAAAATATCTTTTCTCCTCATTGGTCATTTTGGTCAGGTGCCAGCGAGGTTATCCTAGCTTCTTAACCCTTTAGAGATGAAAGGGTTTTTCCTCTGGTCTGGAGGTATTTTAAAGGTGTTTACCCTTCCCATTATATTTATGACAAACAGAATTGAACATAACACACTATTGCAAATTTTGCCGCTTTTAATACTAGAACAGTTCTGTCTTTTCCATTTACAGGTACCAGATTTTTATTTTTTTTTATTTTTTTTACTGCTTGTAAGCAGCATATTTCCTTTTATTTTTACATTAGGTAAGTGGTTCTTAAACTCACCTGTGAAGCTGTTTCAGCTACCATGGTGAAACATGTAGAGGTCTTCAAGGCTTCTTGTAAAGACTCTCCTTTGGTGTTTCTAGATCACTTATGACCAGTTGAACTAAAAAGAAACCAAATCTCTAACACACATGCACATCTGCATTCTGCGTGACTGCTTCAAATCTTCCTTTGTCAAATCTTTTATGGTATAAATGCAACCATGAAAAAATTTGTGGAAATATCCAGAGTAAAATTGCAACATGACCTGGTGAGATTACAGCAAAGGGAACTTAAGGCAATGATGAGTTTGATCATAAAATATATTTCCTCTGTCTGTACATATAACTAAACACAGATGTACAATTTTGGGGGGACTATGACAGGCTAGCAATGTTTGTTCAAAACAGCCAACCATGTTGGTAGGTGTTGATCCAGGTGGAAAAGGATTAATGAGGGGCTTTTCAAAGGCACAAATGGCAGTTGGGTATCCAAAGACAGTAGGAGTTAAACACCTAACTGTCATTTGTACCTTTTGAAAATCTCACCAAAGTGGGTCCTTCTGGCTCTCTGATGAAGCAGATGGTTTGAGACCACACCTAGCAAAGCCCCTCTAGGAAGGGGGGAATGAAAGGTGTAGGTGAAGAAGTATTGAGGTAGAATATTTGGAATCAGCCAAGCCTAGTGAAAAGGCTTGAACTGAATTTTGTTTCTTTGCTAATAAAGCCAAATCCAAGGAAGGAGTTGAGCATGTGGGATATCTTTTAGAGCAGGTTGGGAAAGTCATCTGCTGGTGGGGAAATAACCAAACACATTAAGGAGCATTTATTCTTTTCTTGGCTCCTTACTGCTGTCCAAATATTATTACTACTTCATATAATTAAGCACTAGAGTTCTTCAAGTTCCCATGCATTTGGCTCCCACTCATGGTGTGGTTGTACGACTTGCACAGTTCAGAAGCGACAAAAGCAGTATCCAGTAGGGGTGTCACATGCACCCTCCATATCCTCAAGCCCCACTCCTAAGAAAATAAAGGTCGGCATGATCCTGCTGAACTGCCTCAGTTGCTTCTAACCAATAGTCCAGCTTGCCTGATACCCTGTCTTCTGACAGTGACCAGTACCAGATGCTTTAGAGGGAATAGAATAGAATAGATCTACTGCTTTTGTCCAGTCCCAGCTTCTTGCAGTCAGAGGTTTAGAGACACCCAGAACATGGAGTTACTTCCCTGCCCATCTTGGCTAATAGCCATTGTTGGACCTATCCTTCATGAACTTACCTCATTCTCTTTTGAACCAAGTTATGTTTTTGGTCTTCCCAACATCCCTCAGTAAGGAGGTCCACAAGCTAATTGGGCATTGTGTGAAGAAGTACTTTCTTATGTTTTTGTTTTAAACTTGCTACCTATTAATCTCATTGTGACCCATAGGTCCTGTTTCATGCAAAGGGGTAAATAACATTTCCTTATTCACTTTCTTGATACCATTCATGATTTTATAGATTTCTATCATATCTGATCTTCATTGTCTCTCTTATAAACTGAACAGTCTCAGGCTTCTTAATCTCTCCTTATCTGAAAAGTGTTCTCTTCTCCTTGTCATTTCTGTTGCCCTTCTCTGTACCTTTTCCAATTCTAATATATCTTTTTTGAGATGGGATGACCAGAACTGCGCACAGTAATTAAGATATAGGCATACAATGGATTTATAAAGTGACACGATGGTATTTTCTGTCTTCTTTTCTTTCCCTTTCCTAATATTTCCTAACATTGTTAGCTTTTATGACTGCTGCTACACACTGAACAGATGTTTTCAGAGAACTATCCATGATGCTTCCAAGATTTTTCTTGATTTAGCTGATTTAGACCACATCATTTTGTATGTGTAGTTGGATTATGTTTTCTAATATGCATTATTTTGCACTTATCAACATTGAATTTCATCTATTTTGTTGCCCAATCACCCAGTTTTGTGAAATTCTGTTGTAACTCTTTGCAGTCAGCTTGGGACTTAACTATCTTGAGTAACTTTGTATTGTCTGCAAATTTTGCTACCTCACTGTCTACTTTGCCTAAGAGCCTTTAGTGAGGGACCTGGTCAAAGGCTTTCTGAAAATCCAAGTACGCTATATCCACTGGATCACCCTTGTCCATGTGCTTGTTGACCCCCTCAAAGACTTCTAATAGATTGGTGAGGCATGATTTCCATTTACAAAAGCCATGTTGACTCTTCCCAAAATATCATGTTCAATCTGCTTGTCTGATAATTCTGTTCTTTATTATAGTTTCAGCCATCTTACCTGGTACTGAAGTTAGGCTTACAAGCCTATAATTGCCAGGATCTCCTGTGGATCCTTTTTAAAAATTTGCATCAGACAGACTAAATCAAGAACTGCCTGTCCCATTGTGGGTTCCAGGACTAGCTGTTCCAAGACGCAGTCACTAATGATGTCTAGAAATTTTACCTCTGCATCCCATCCTGAGACGACATGTACCCAGTGAATGTGGACATAGTTGAAATCCCTCATTCTTATTGTGTTTTCTGTTTTTCTAGCCTCTCTAATCTCCCTGAGCATTTCACAATCATCGTAATCATCCTTGTCAGGTGGTTGGTAGCATATTCCTACTGTTATACTCTTATTATTGAAACATGGAACTTCTGTCCATAGAGATTCTATGTACAGTTTGATTCATTTAAGATTTTTACTATATTTGACTCTGCTTTCTTTGACATATAGTGCCACGCCCCCCTCAGCATGACCTGCTCTGTCATTCTTATATATTTTGTACCGTGGTATTATGTCCTATCAACTGTCAACATTCCACCAAATTTCGGTGATGCCTATTGTATCAATATCCTCCTTTAATACCAAGCACTGAAGTTCATCCATCTTTGTGTTTAGACTTCTTGCATTTGTTTAGAAGCAGTTTTTGAATTTGTCGGTGTTTAGTTGTCTGCATTCATGTGATATAGCTGAATGGGACTCTTTTTTTTCATTTGATAGGCTTCTCTTCAGTTCGTATTGTTTATCAACTTCCATCCTCTTCTTTTTGCTAGGATATAGAGTATTCACTTTAATAAACTATTCCCTAATGGATGTCTCTGTCTGAACCTTGTACTCATCCGCAGCTGTTGGCTTTTCCCTGCCCTTAGTTTAAAAACTCCTTTATTAATTTTTCATGCCAGCAATCTGGTTCTGTTTTAATTTAGTTGGAGCCTATCCTTTCTGTGTAGGCTCCTCCTTTTTCAAAAAGTTTCTAATAAACCTAAATACCTTCTCCAAACACCACCATCTCATGCACACAGTAAGACCCTGCAGTTCTGCCTGTCTAACTAGCCCTACTTGTAGAACTGGAATCATTTCAGAGAATACTACCCTGGAGGTCCTGGACTTTTAATCTCATATATAGCAGCCTAAATTTGGCCTCCATAACCTCTCTTACCTTTCCCTATGTCATTGGTACCTACATGTACCACGACCATTGGCATCTCCCCAACACTGCACATACATCTATCTAGAAGTCTGGAGTGGGCTGCAACTTTCACACCCAGCAGCCAGTTCACCATGTGGTTTTCCTGGGCATCAGAAACCCAATTATCTATCAGAAGTATCTATCTGAGTCACTACTCTTCAAGATCTCTTGTAATGAAGCAATCCCCTTCCCCAGTTCTCTGGTATCAAAGGAGCAGCTGAAAGCAAAGCTGGGAAAATCTTCTCACTTGTAGGGGTGCAATACCAGAAGGATCTGCCTCTACTTCAGCCCCAAGCTTTAAGGAATTGCTGAAAAGTGAATTACCACAGGCTTCCATGGTATTGCAGCAGCAACCTAAACATAACCCAGTAGGGTCAGATGCTCCCCCAGTGGGACTCCAGCAGCCTGCTTCCTCGGTATAGGCTCAGACAGCATCAGAAAGTTGAGCCTTGACAGCACTGAGAGCATCTCCTCCTGAGAAGGTGTGGAAGGCAGTTATGGAATCAAACCTTTTTCCTCTCCTTTACAAGTGAGGCATGGGGGACTTCTTCAGCGCTCTTCTTCAGAGAAGCAATGGACGTCAAAATAACTCCTGAACGGCAGTCTCCTTTACTGGACTGTTCTCCTTTTTAACTAAGTTACCCTTAGAGCAACTTGGGGTGCCCTATCATCATTGATAATGCTGGTCCATAACTTAATTTTTAAGTAGCTTCAGGGTACAGTACATCTGTCTTCATGTTTTATTTTTGTTGTCCTCAGTGCAACCATAATTGTGTAAGATTATTTTCACTTGGGCCACCATTTAGCAGCAGAGAGCCACGAGGGTAAGCCTGGAATGATTTTATTAGAGTTGCTAGAAGACAGAGCTATTTCCACGATAAAAATATTTTTGTAGGTCAAAGGCACAGTATGAATACAGCAAATATTTTTACATTGAAAATAAACATCTTCACTAATTCTCAGTACTATCAAAAGTTTTAGATGAGATTATATTGAGACTTCTATTCTAACTCTGTTTTACACTTTGCATTTACTGCAGGAAAAATTCCCTATATGAGTGAAATGTTTCATGTTTGCTCTTAGCCCAGATGTGATTTCCAGACCCCACTCCACCTCAATTTAGGGGAAGTCTAATCATAATCCATTACAAGTTACTATTGAGGCTATTTTTTCATATGCATAATTTTTACAAGTTCAGATTTTCCACAGGCTGTGAACTTATTTTATTTCTAGGACACTTTCTCATACGCTTCCTTTGCTTACCCCAGTTCCTCCCAAAAAAGTACATCTACAAGGCAGACTTTCCAAGAAGCTGAATTATGATGCTATATATGTAACTGTGGGTAGAACTGTGCAGTATTTATGTAGCTAATTTCACTGATTCACATTGTAAACCCCCAATATCAATGCAGTGCACCAGCACAAAGTTTGGCCTTAAATTGATGTAGGCCTTGCCTGATGTGGGAAAGCTTTTTCAGAATAACTTAAGTTGTGAATTTAAACCAGTGTGCTTATACTAGTATAACCACTTACATGGACAGTCTTGTCTGGTATAAAAGTTGCTTTTTTAGTTTAGTGTATGTCAGTTGGAAATGTGCGTAAGCTAAACTAAAAACGGGCACTCTATTCTGAAACAAGAGTGCACACTGGATTATATCTTTGAACTTCTGCTGGTTATACAGATGAGCCCTTGCTTTAAGTGCAGTAAACCCTACCTAGTTCATGCATAAGGCTATGTTTTAGTCACAGGTATTTTTAGTAAAAGTCATGGGCAGTAAACAAAAATTCATAGCCCATGACCTGTCTATGGCTTTTACTATACACCCCTAAATAAAACTTAGGCCAGGGGTGCCAGGTGCTCTGCGGGGTCGGTCCGGTGGCATTGGAGGTGCTGGTGAGAGGAGTGGCCCGGGACCCACGATGGTGGTGGGGTGGGCAGTGGTGCACAGCCCAGGACCCCTACTGGCTCTGGGGTGGAGGGTTGGCCGGCTCCCTACCCGGCTCTGACCAGCATGTCCCTGCAGCTCCTAGGGGGAGGTGCAGCTGGGGGGGCTCTGCATACTGCTCCCACCATAAGTGCCAGCTCCGCAGCTCCCATTGGCTGGGAACTGACCCACACCCCAACCCTCTTCCCGAGCCCTGACCCCCCTCCCACACATGGAAACTGCTGCTGGCCCAGGAGCTGCCCTGCTCAGCCAGCCCCCAAGCCAGCACCGGCTGCTGCAGAAGTCACGGAAAGTCACAGAAACCGTGACCTCCATGAGAGACACACAGCCTTATTCATGCAGAATATGTAAAAGGGTTTCCAAAAGTGTAACTAAATCAATGTAATTTCACCAATACAAATTTTCTTACTGTGGTCAAGATTTTTAGAAATTCACACTTTCAACAGCAACTTACCAACAGTGTAGATCCACACATACCTCTGAACTTGGCTCACTCTGTTTAATTTTCATGCTTAAGCGACAGTAGAGGAATGTATAGAAAGAAAAGTAATTGATAATATGATGTGCAAGAGTGTAGGTTAAGGTAGCCCCTCAGCCTGTTTAAATTTACACCTTTTACAAGCCAAAAAATCTGGAAAATGTTAAACAGTTTATGCTCTTTAATGCATTATGTGGGTGAAAAATAGTTTAAGGGAGTATCACATTACATATTCCTTCCGAATTTTGTCTTGTATCTGAGTCTGTCTAAAAAACCCTGTCTTTATACACAAATAGCTGGACAGTGACTATAGAAACTAATTACATATTATCAAGGAAAAATAATTTGTTCCTCATCTGGTAACTATTTAAAGATAAGACTTGTCTCTTTTAATTTTAGAAGAGCAAAATATGATGGAAAAATCATAAGCAAAAATAGGAAATGGTTCAGTTATGTTGTTTCTATGTGTTAATCTAGTTTTTCAGTAGAAATTACAATCCGAATTTACACAGAACTCTTCTTCAAATATTTGTCTCTCTCACCAACAGAAGATGGTCCAATAAAAGAGAATACCTCACCCACCCTGTCTCTTTAATTTTCTAGGGGACATATAAAAATTATTGCGGACTTGGTTTATTTTTTATACGTTTGTGAGTGGAGTAAAAATTTTTATAATTCTGGATGAATAACTGACATAGTATCTTCACTTAAGTATGAAAAGATTAGTTAGTAGCTTTTGAAAATAAACTATTGTAAAAGTGCAACTACATATTTTAGTCTTAATAATATTTTGTTCATTGTTTTGTTAAAACAGTTACAATTGACCTGAAGGATAGCTCTTGGACTCAGAATATATTAACCAGTTTGCTGGTTCACAATTCCATTTTTATATGTACATATTTATAATTAGTAAGAATTGTAAAATTGTAACTTCTTTTGCAATATTTTGTGTATTTTAAGCAAACACATCTTTGCTACAAAAGTTAAAGCAAATCTTTTTAATTCTAGATTACTAAAGATGATTTCCTTACATTTGATTATATACTTTGCATGGATGAAAGCAACCTAAGGTAAGGTATGGTAGAATGCTAAGAGAGATTCTGATTTGACTATCTGCTTTTGTAGATGATGATAAATCCAGAAGATGGACTTGATTGCCTAATGTGCAACCTTTTGCCGTTTGTTTTCTTATGAGTTATAATTAGCTTTGGCAGAATTTTATTTCTATATATATAATTTCAACAGATGAGATGTTTATTTTTACGCATTTTTTTTCAGTTTATATCTATTTAAATTTTCAGTTGCAGAAAATTATTAGGGTGGGGGGTCAGACAATTATTAAACAATAGACCTTGAGATTCAAAAAGTTAAAACTTTATAACCATTAAAACACAAATTGTCAACCTATATCAAAATATACAGAGTAAATATACTTTAAATCAAATTCGAAGTTCTTCTTTGAATAGTATCTCTGTGATGCTCCACATTAGGACTCCTGCGCCTTTGATCAGAGATTTTTGATAGCAGTGCCTTTTCAGCCTAGGCATGGACCGTACAGATCCTCGTGCCCTGTACCGAGACTAGATAGGGCTGAGCAGGCAAACTGCCCTCAGTTCCTTTTCAACTGCCTACGGCCTGAGACTGAGTCTAGGGTGTACTTGTTTGCTTATTTTATTAGTATTTAGCTGTATAATTGGTTAGTAGAGTAGGTTTAGTACCTAATAGTTGGAAAGATGGAGCACTTGTTCCCTTTCTTCTTTCATTAAAAAAAGAAATGGGGGCGGGTAGGTGGGAGGGAGGAATTAATCATAGACTTTTAAGTCTTAACAAGTCTTAAGAACTGACTTTGCACCTGGGTTCAGAGAACACCCCTCCCCATACAGGGACCACCTTTATCAGTCAGTGCCCTGTCGTCATCAAGATCACTGTCACCAAGAGCTTCCAAGGGGAAGAGAACATCAAAACCTCCATCTCCAACACTTCTTGACTGAGATACCAATAACTGTGCCCCTGGTATCATGAGTTTCCCACTCCAGGTATAAGGAAGGGGAATAAGAGGAGCAAAACATCAGAGTTCTCTCCAAAGAAGATCCAGTCACTAGAGACCTCAGACCCCAAGAGGAGTACTAGTGAGGCTCTGGGTACTTCAGTTACCATGAAGCACATTAAGACTTCATCAAAGTCCCATACCTCAGTGGTAAAGAGCTTTTTACCACCAAGATCACTGTCACCAAAGGACTGGCTTCAATGCAATCCTTGGTACTTACGTCAGTCCTTCACATGACATCTGCAACATCATCAGCACTGGTACCAAGTTCAGTAGCACTTCCAGAACCACAGAAGGACCTTGCAGTACCAACATCAGTACCTCTCATAGGTTCTGCAGAATCACTGGTACAATACCAAGTTCTGTTGTGCTTCCAGTATCACAGGAATTCCTAAACCCGAAAGAGCTTGCGGTACTGAATGAGCTGGAGTCTCCACTCCTTGCAACCTCCGGTCTGCTGAGTCACTGACTGCTCAGGTTTCAGAGTAACAGCCGTGTTAGTCGGTATTCACAAAAAAAAAAGGAGTACTTGTGGCACCTTAGAGACTAACCAATTTATTTGAGCATAAGCTTTCGTGAGCTACAGCTCACTTCATCGGATGCATACTATGGAAAGTACAGGAGATCTTTCTATACACACAAACCATGAAAAAATGGGTGTTTACCACTACAAAAGGTTTTCTCTCCCCCCACCCCACTCTCCTGCTGGTAATAGCTTATCTAAAGTGATCACTCTCCTTACAATGTGTATGATGATCAACTTGGGCCATTTCCAGCACAAATCCAGGTTTTCTTCTCCCCCCCCCCCCCCCCAAACCCACTCTCCTGTTGGTAATAGCTTATCTATTGGCCCAACTTGATTATCATACACATTGTAAGGAGAGAGATCACTTTAGATAAGCTGTTACCAGCAGGAGAGTGGGGTGGGGGGGAGAGAACTTCTTTGTAGTGGTAAACACCCATTTTTTCATGGTTTGTGTGTATAAAAATATCTTCTGTACTTTCCACAGTATGCATCCGATGAAGTGAGCTGTAGCTCACGAAAGCTTATGCTCAAATAAATTGGTTAATCTCTAAGGTGCCACAAGTACTCCTGTTCTGACTGCTCAGGTTTATGGGAGATCTACCTCTTCTCCTTCTTCAACTATCCATGAGGAGGGGTTGTCACCTCCCATACAGAATGTGGAGAAGCATTCCAATTCAAAACTTTTGGTTCAAGGATCTCCATTTTTTTCTACCTGTTACTCTCCATTGCAAATGCAACAAAGGCAAGACACCAGAGCCCTGGCTTCCAACAGATGAAGAGACCAATACTGGATCTCCCCCAGTTCCTTATGGTCTCATTGGCTCTACTGGGATCCATGGGCAGTGTACCAGCAATAGTTTTGAGGTACCTCCACTCAGTCCACAGGAAACACAGAAGTCTGTATCCCCCGGTACCATTCCTCTCTCCTCTCCACTCTGAGCCGAAGGGGACCTTTAAGGAGCAAGAGCAGACAAAGAGATTACCCTCACTTACAAAAATCTCATCATCATCATCACCTGATGAGGCAGCAAAGGCCATCACTACCATTGCTGGCTGATGACTTTAGGCAATTCCAGGATTTTATTAACTGGGTCACTGACATCCTGCAAATTCCCCTAGAGGAAGGCCCAGGATTTTCATCACAGGCTCCTGAATGTATTGCACACCTCTACCTCAGCACAGGTGGCACTGTCAATTCAATGAAGTCCTCCTTGAGCCAGCCAAGATCATCTGGCAAACTCCAGCAATTCCCTCCCTCCCAGCCCCCTTCACAAATGCAAGAGGACTGATTTAAAAAAATACTACGTCCTGGCCAGGGATGCTGAGGTTTTTATTCTCTCACATGGGACCAAACTCTCAGGTTGTGGATGCAGTCAGTGACAGGGACAGGCAGCATATCCAAAAGACCACCCATTATAATAAAGACCAGATGTCTGGACCTGTTTGGCCGTAGGAGTATTCATCATCAAGACTTCAATTCAGGATAGCTATTCACTGATGTCAAAATATGATTACCTGAACCATGAGAAGTTTAAGGCTTTTATTGACCATTTACCACAGGAACACTGTGAACAGTTCAGTGCCATAATGAGGGAGGGCCAGCTTTTTTCAAAGACTTTCACAGCATCTAGTGAAACCTGAAATAATGCTGCAGCCAAGTCTGTTTCCATCACAGTAGTGATGAGGTGAGCTTCCTGGCTTCAGTTGTCTGGGTTTCCATAAGAGCTACAATCTACCATGGGGAATTACCTCTTGATGGCCAGAAGCTTTTTGCAGATTTCACAGACAGCTCACTTCACACCTTAAGACTCTTGGGCAAAACTTGGGGCTTTAGGGTATACACACCTGCAAATAACAGAAAATTTAGCAGGTCTCAATTGACAGAGAGATCCTGTCCTGCTCCGTTTTCCACCTTCCATAGCTGGTGGAAACAGTGGTGTGAGGTCCAGATTTTCAAAGATTCTGTTCTGTCAAAAGAATCTTTATCATTACAGCTAGAGAGGGCAGAAAGGGCTCTGTGTGAAAAAGCCACTTTATTATCCTAGGAAAAATAATGGTGGTTTGCTGCTATTCACTGTAATTCTGGTAACATGTCTCCCCAGGACCATGTTGAGCTTAATAATTGTGCATGACAATAGCTGACTAATTTGCTAATTTGGATAGCAGTAGCAAAATTTCTCCCTAATTGGGGGATGCATTTGTCCAGGGCCAAGTGGTTAAATGGGTATGAAATTCTAAGCAATGGCCCTCTGAAAGTTCTCAGGATTTAAAGACTAAAAAATAAAGATGAAATTATACAAATCAGTCATAAGTTTTTTCAGATGGTTGTGAATGGCCACCTCTTTTACAACCCAATCATGAAACAACTGTCTGTATGACACTTGAATTGACTGACGTGTTAGTCAGTGCCTAAACGATATACTTAGGTGATTTACTTCCAGTTTCATTTAAACTCTTAATTTTATATTGGTGTCCTTTACACTTACCAAGATGTCAGTGACACAGTGAAAAGAGCTGTACCGAAGCAAGTGGAAAAAATATTGGAAGTGTAGAACTGGAGTGATTTCAAAAGATCTTAACATTACTTGGGAGAACTGAAATTCATTCTGGCTCCTGCCAGGGAAGCAGCCCAACAGTGGGAAGAGGACTCTGCACCCAGCCACTTCTGCCATCTACGCTACCATTCTAGATCTCAGATTTCGGCCCCAGTATCGTCCAGCTTTCCCTAGGAACAGCCTTGTGGTGCTCGAAGTTGTTCTACCACAGTGCCTGGGATGGCAGACTCATTCTATCTGCTGGCATACTACCAGCAGCGGGAGGAAAGGGGATACCTTCACAGGTTTGGGAGCCTTTCGTTCCACACATGCCCCAGAATCAGAGCACTCTGCTTGCTTCTGTTGAGGTGTGTTGAGAGTCCTAAAGTGAGACTGGCTAGCCATTGTGATTGGTATTGGGTCAGGTTTTATATAAGAACTTTAGTATTACAGCATAGGGCTCTCAACATACCTTATCAACAGAAGCAAGCGGAATGATCAGAAGTGCTCGTCCACATGTTTACAAACACTGATGGGAAGAAAGACTTTGTTTAGCATTTCAGCAATCAATGTAATATGAATACAACAGAAGAATTTTTTAAATGAATTGAAGGCAGAGCTAAGAGAATTTACAAAAACAGAACAATTGAAGTAGCATTTCATGGACACCTGGAAGAAGCTTACTCATATTTTTAAGAAATATATTGACTATGTTCCAGAGAGACTTTTGTATAATGAAAGCTAAAGAGAGACACTGAAAATAATGCATAAAATGACGGGAGAAAAAAATTTTAAACTTTTTTTAGTGACTGAAGCCAAATTAAGGTCATTGTCGAGAACCCAATTGCTTGATTTATTTGTTTTCCAGTTAGTCTTCGTTTTATATAGATGACCTTGACATTTAACAAAAGTAAGCAACAACATAGAGTACACAGCACTGTGAAAGTATTGCAGCTCTTTCATCTTCATTCATACCCTGTAAACTTTCTAGAATGATTGAATTTATAATGCTGATTCCAAATGGAGCAGACATCACCATTGCCATAAAAACAATGGTTCAAAATTGCTTCTTTTTTACTTTACAGAGATCTGAAAAGAAAAAGTAATCAAGTTAAAAACTGTACAGCTAAAATTGAACTCCTTGGGTGCTATGATCCACAGAAACAGCTTATTATTGAAGATCCATACTATGTAAGTATCACAAATTGAGTTGAGAACTTTTAAACGTTAATATGTATGTATGATTGTAAAACAAACACAATTTTAAAAGTAGCTGTTGAAAACTTAAATCTGGGTGGCTAGATATTTTTACCCTTTCTTTTTCTTATCTTTTTCCAGGGAAATGAAAAAGACTTTGAGACTGTTTATGAGCAGTGTGTTAGATGCTGTAAGGCATTTTTGGAGAAGTCTCATTAGTGCCACGCTATTTTATTTCTAAAAGGAAATAATATTTAGCTCCTTCTTTGAAGTGTTATATAAATTTCAATTGATTGATGTATTTAAAATGTAATATTGTATCTCTGCGGTAAATCCTAATTGCAGCTTCTTAATTTTAGTTTTGTATTGTAGCTACTTTATGGCCTAACTCAGAAGAATTTGGAAAAGTTTTAAAAATTGTATTTGAGGATCAGCCATTTTGTCAGGCATCAGTGTAACAATGTATTTCATTCAGAGATCAGCAGAATAAATATGTTTTATGAACTCTTTCAGTGTCTAAGTACTATAAAATTAACGTTTTGCTTTTTTTTGTGTGTAATACAAACTTACATTCTTGTACATATATCCCATTTAAGAATTCTTAAAAAGGGATTTGAGAAACAGAAGCTTTAATGTTTTGACACAGATTTACATATATTGAGCATTAACTGATGAATGCTGTATTTTTCAACAAAAATAGCTGCATCCTTCAGGACTGTTTATTTCAGACAAGGCTGACTTTGCTGCAGACAAGTCTGTGGATACTTAACCCATCATCAGACGCTTCAGCTGTCATCCTGTCCAGCACAAGTCGCTAGAGTTGGGATTGTATAAAAGCTGGGTAGTATTTGCAAACTTCTGCAGTCCTAAAGCTGGAGTTAACTTCCCAATACATAAACTAATGGGAACATTGACCAGTTCCTTGTACTTCCCTAACATCTAAGCCTCTCTTTCCCTTAGATAAATAGTTGCCTGCTGTCGAGTAAGAATTGAGGGAATTTTTTTCTCTGCAACCTTTCAAATATCTCCCCTCTGTTTCTTAATCAAAAACCAGATCACCAATCCGTGTTCTAATCTCCTGCTTCAACTGCTGCAATCTCTTCCTGGTCTTTTTGGATCCCCACAACGCCAGGCTTGCTCTGCCTTTCATATAGCACTTTCAAAGGGCTCGGGATCTTCTTTAATGCTTGGAATGCCCTGGTACACTTTCACCCAGCTGGTACACTTTAACCCAGATTCATTCACTCCTTGATTTGTTCAAGTTTCTCCTAAAAACTCACTTCTGCTGGCTGGCCTATGGAAAATCAAGGGGGATGAAAAGTGTTAAAATAAATACTAAATTTTTAAAATCCTTCATGAACGATACATCCCTTTCTGAGTTACCACACGTTTTTGATGTTCACCCTTCTTCCTCCGCCCTTCCCACCTTTTGTTATGTCTCAGTTGTTGAAATCAGCCTGCATGTTTTTTGGGACAGAGGCCACATCTTAATTTGTAAAGTAGAGCACACTTTGGCATCCTCAGAAAATGAGTGACTCCCCTGACTGAAGATAAGCTGCCAGACTCCATCCCCTCCACATAGTATTTTTTTTTTTTTTTTTAGAGCGATGCACCTGAAAGTTTACAGTTTATCTTGACATTCTTTCAAAGCTCAGCCAGGCAGAGCTTTTCAAGATAAAGTAGTACAATATAAAAACATAACTGAGATTCATATTTTGATCTAGCAATATTAACCTATTCAAGTCAAAACTGTA
Organism: Lepidochelys olivacea; assembly: GCF_965140295.1. Classification (NCBI taxonomy): domain Eukaryota; kingdom Metazoa; phylum Chordata; order Testudines; family Cheloniidae; genus Lepidochelys; species Lepidochelys olivacea. Next base: position 39,226,018 of record NC_140413.1, on the reverse strand, counting down.
GCTGAAAATGAAATCTCTCATAATCCCTGTCTCTGTTAATAGCCAGTGTCACTGAACGCTGTTCAAAGGAGAGTAGGTGGCACATCAAAAGTATGCATTTGAAAGCTCAGTTTTAAACTAAAGACAACAGGTCTCACAATACTAGTGTGAGGTTACTCCATGGGGAGGTAGTTCTGCTCTGTCCTGAGAAAGTTCAATTAATGTAAAAACTTACCCATGTGGGCATGTTTGACCATCGCCCTAGCCAGTGTTCAACACAAACTTCTGTTCCAGGCTTATATGAAAGAATTGAAGGGGAAAACAGTTAGATGTTATATTAACATATAAAAGTATGTGCATGGTTGCAGAGTGATAGCTGTTTTAGTCTGTATCAGCAAAAAGAACGAGGAGTACTTTTGGCACCTTAGAGACTAACAAATTTATTTTTTATTTATTAAATATTTATAATATATATTTATAAATTTTTTTAAATAAATTTGTTAGTCTCTAAGGTGCCACAAGTACTCCTAGTTCTATGTGCATGAATTTATAACCATGTGTTTCTATAAAATTCAGGTTCTTAAGGAAAATTTGTATGTCCAGTAGTTGAATACCAATCCAGCATTAGGTGACTTGATAATAGGGGACCAACTAAAGTAATGCTGTAATAGATGCATTCATCTCTGTAGCTGAGTGTTTGGGGGCCTGCAATTTTTGTCAGCTTCTCCGCTCACAATGCCTCCTGTCAGCTGCTGCGCTCATCAGGCAGGTTTTCAGTGACTCAGATCTCCGGCTGAGTCATTCACAATCGGTATGCAAAACAAACAAACCCCTTCTGGGGTACAGAGTCCAAAATGTCTTGCAGCCCTGTCTGGGCTCAGTCTTCTAACAGTCCAACACGGTCCATCGCGGTACCCTCTCCACTGGTGTCAACCTGCAGCCATCCCTGGGCTCAGGCCCTTAATTAATCCAACAGGGGCCTATCGCAGTACCCCATCAGCTGGTACGTCTTCCTGTAGCCCTCCCGGGACTCAGTCTTCAGTCTGACCAACAGGGCCTATCTCAGTATCCTAGCTGGCCAGTTTACATGTGAAGGTTCCTGCTCTGAGATACAGCAATGCTTCCTGGACTTTCTCCCTGGAGACTCTTCGCCTATCCTTTAGTCCTCTGACCCCAGCTCTTCAGCTGGGTCAGGCTCAGTTCAGTACCTTCTGGGCACGGGTAACAGTTCCACATACAGTGCCTTCCCTCGGTCTGCTTAAACTCCCTTCTCTCAAGGCATAGCCCAGTGGTTCTCAAACTTCTGTACTGGTGACCCCTTTCACATAGCAAGTCTCTAAGGCCTGGTCTACACTGGGTGGGGATCGCTCTAAGATATGCAATTTCAGCTACGAGAATAGCATAGCTGAAGTCGACGTATCTTAGATCGACTTAGAATCACTTACTTCACGTCCTCGTGGCACGGGATCGACGGCCGCCGCTCCCCCGTCGACTTCACTTCCGCCTCTCACCCTGGTGGAGTTCTGGAGCGATTGGGGATCGATTTATTGCGTCTACACTAGACGCGATAAATCGATCCCTGATAGATCGATCACTACCCGCTGATCCGAAGTGTGGACGCGCCCCCCCCTTTCTAAATTAAAAAGAATTTTTAATATATTTAACACCATTATAAATGCTGGAGGCAAAGCGGAGTTTGGGGTGGAGGCTGACAGCTCACGACCCCCCCCCCCCGGTGTAATAACCTTGCGACCCCCCTGAAGGGTCCTCACCCCCCAATTTGAGAACCACAGTCATCGCCACTTCTCTGGTGGCTGTTTGGGAGGGAGGACCTGGGCTCACCCACTACTCTGGGCCCCAAGCCAGGGACCATCTAAATAGTAACCATGTCCCTCTAACTGTATTTCCTTTGGCCACTTCCCTACAGCCCTTGTCTTCTATGCGTCCCAGCAGGCAGCCAAGAGCATCTTCCTTTCTCCTCGGCCCCTGCCATCAGCTGCTCTGTCCAGCCTTTCAGCTTCTATAGTCAGCCAGAAGTACCTCTTACTCTCCCAGTCCCTACCAGCTGACTGAATTCACTTTGGGTCTGCAGCTCTTTTTATCCTAATCTGCTGGGCTTTGATTGACTGCTTCCTGCAACCTCTTTCCTGATTGGCTGTGTCCCATGCAGCCTCTCTAGGCAGCTTGGAGGGATCCTTTCCACTGCCCTTTTTCTGAGGCAAGTGTGGCAGGACCTTGAGGCTTCCAGCAGAGGCCTCTGGGCCTAGTCTACCCCATCACAGTCTCTCAGAAATTTTCATTTTGTATTAAATTTTCAACATCTTTTCCTTTCAGATCTGGTCAGTTTCCCATTGTTGTAAATGGGACTCTACCTTTAACTATGTATAAAGTTGGAAGTGGCAGGACAAAATATCATGGCCCCAATTCAAGAGTGCATCCCTTTTCAGGAAGAGTGCTCAATGTGCTTAAAAGCTTGGATAAACTGGACCCCATGAGAGTAACATTGCATTTAAAAAGAAGACTTGTTTGCAGAAGGTGAAAGAGTAGTAAATGGCTAGCCTTCATGGGAGGACAGTTGCACAATGGCATTATACAAACATACATGTGCAAGATGAGCAACTGACAAGAAGAAAATGCACTAATAATTATCCATAAAGATGACTAGTTACAGGTCTAAATTTTCTCAACTTTTAGGAAAATATTGTGCCAAATGGACAAATACAGAATTTCCTCTACCTCTTAGAATGATAGAATCATAGAATATCAGGGTTGGAAGGGACCCCTGAAGGTCATCTAGTCCAACCCCCTGCTCGAAGCAGGACCAATTCCCAGTTAAATCATCCCAGCCAGGGCTTTGTCAAGCCTGACCTTAAAAACCTCTAAGGAAGGAGATTCTACCACCTCCCTAGGTAACGCATTCCAGTGTTTCACCACCCTCCTACTGAAAAAGTTTTTCCTAATATCCAATCTAAACCTCCCCCACTGCAACTTGAGACCATTACTCCTCGTTCTGTCATCTGCTACCACTGAGAACAGTCTAGAGCCATCCTCTTTGGAACCCCCTTTCAGGTAGTTGAAAGCAGCTATCAAATCCCCCCTCATTCTTCTCTTCTGCAGGCTAAACAGTCCCAGCTCCCTCAGCCTCTCCTCATAAGTCATGTGTTCTAGACCCCTAATCATTTTTGTTGCCCTTCGCTAGACTCTCTCCAATTTATCCACATCCTTCTTGTAGTGTGGGGCCCAAAACTGGAAACAGTACTCCAGATGAGGCCTTACCAATGTCAAATAGAGGGGAACGATCACGTCCCTCGATCTGCTCGCTATGCCCCTACTTATACATCCCAAAATGCCATTGGCCTTCTTGGCAACAAGGGCAGACTGCTGACTCATATCCACCTTCTCGTCCACTGTCACCCCTAGGTCCTTTTCCGCAGAACTGCTGCCTAGCCATTCGGTCCCTAGTCTGTAGCAGTGCATTGGATTCTTCCATCCTAAGTGCAGGACCCTGCACTTATCCTTATTGAACCTCATCAGATTTCTTTTGGCCCAATCCTCCAATTTGTCTAGGTCCTTCTGTATCCTATCCCTCCCCTCCAGCGTATCTACCACTCCTCCCAGTTTAGTATCATCCGCAAATTTGCTGAGAGTGCAATCCACACCATCCTCCAGATCATTTATGAAGATATTGAACAAAACCGGCCCCAGGACCGACCCTTGGGGCACTCCACTTGATACCGGCTGCCAACTAGAATTGGAGCCATTGATCACTACCCGTTGAGCCCGACAATCTAGCCAGCTTTCTATCCACCTTAGTGCATTCATCCAGCCCATACTTCCTTAACTTGCTGACAAGAATACTGTGGGAGACCGTGTCAAAAGCTTTGCTAAAGTCAAGAAACAATACATCCACTGCTTTCCCTTCATCCACAGAACCAGTAATCTCATCATAAAAGGCGATTAGATTAGTCAGGCATGACCTTCCCTTGGTGAATCCATGCTGGCTGTTCCTGATCACTTTCCTCTCATGCAAGTGCTTCAGGATTGATTCTTTGAGGACCTGCTCCATGATTTTTCCAGGGACTGAGGTGAGGCTGACTGGCCTGTAGTTCCCAGGATTCTCCTTCTTCCCTTTTTTAAAGATGGGCACTACATTAGCCTTTTTCCAGTCGTCTGGGACTTCCCCCAATCACCATGAGTTTTCAAAGATAATGGCCAATGGCTCTGCAATCACAGCCGCCAATTCCTTCAGCGCTCTCGGATGCAACTCGTCCGGCCCCATGGACTTGTGCACGTCCAGCTTTTCTAAATAGTCCCTAACTGCCTCTATCTCCACAGAGGGCTGGCCATCTCTTCCGCATTTTGTGATGCCCAGCGCAGCAGTCTGGGAGCTGACCTTGTTAGTGAAAACAGAGGCAAAAAAAGCATTGAGTACATTAGCTTTTTCCACATCCTCTGTCACTAGGTTGCCTCCCTCATTCAGTAAGGGGCCCACACATTCCTTGGCTTTCTTCTTGTTGCCAACATACCTGAAGAAACCCTTCTTGTTACTCTTGACATCTCTGGCTAGCTGCAGCTCCAGGTGCGATTTGGCCCTCCTGATAACATTCCTACATGCCCGAGCAATATTTTTATACTCTTCCCTGGTCATATGTCCAACCTTCCACTTCTTGTAAGCTTCTTTTTTATGTTTAAGATCTGCTAGGATTTCACCATTAAGCCAAGCTGGTCGCCTGCCATATTTACTGTTCTTTCGACTCATCGGGATGGTTTGTCCCTGTAACCTCAACAGGGATTCCTTGAAATACAGCCAGCTCTCCTGGACTCCTTTCCCCTTCTTCTTTTTCTATCTGCAGCTGCTCACCTTAAGTAGATGAAAAGATATGTTTAGATCTAGTCAGGGAGCCTCTCTGAGTGCCCTAACCACTGCACTATAGAGTGATTCGCTGTAGCCCAATTAATATTTTAATTATTTAATTAAAGTGGAACAGCTTCAGCAAGAGACAGAATGAGACCCACACAAGAGTATCACTTCCAGTGGCTAGGGCACTCATCATACTGGTAAAGAACATCACTTCTAATCAGGGAAAATAATTGAAGAATTGAACAGGGGTCTCTCACATTCTGAGGTGAATATGTAACCACTGGGCTAAAGGTTATAAGGAAGGTCCTCTCCCCTGCCCCATTTTGTGTGGCGTTAAGCAGCCTGTAAGGTTGCCTACTGGGTCAGGCCCTGCAGGCAAGATAGATGCTCCCCAGGTTTATGGATTATTTTGGGGCGTAGCAATGAGACAGGTGTTTGGAGGCCTAAAGTGAAGCAGCATGCCCAGAAGCAGAAATTTAGGCGCCTAGAAAACTTTTACAGCAAAACTTTAGGTTCTGAGCAAGTTTTCATACCTACAGGGTTAGGCAGAAGCCAAGCAGAGTTTTTGTGGATCGCAGTAGCTCCTAAAACTGAGACTTGGGTCCCTTTGTGGATCTGGCCCTAAATGTGTTGTATAGGAGCCCATTATTCTCTCAGCTGAACTTTGTTACAAATGTAGTAAGAACTGTCGATGACAGTTGACATGTTAATGCCTCATGAGGTCACATAAATCAATGGTTATCAACCACATTCCTCTGGGTTCCTGGGGGTTCATCAGCTCATCTAGATATTTGCCTAGTGGCTACATAAAAAGCACTAGCAAAGTCAGTACAAACTAAAATTTCATACGGACAATGACTTACTTATACTGCTTTATATACTATAAACTGAAATGTAAGTACAATATTTATATTCCAATTGATTTATTTTATAATTATATGGTAAAAATTAGAAGGTAAGCAATTTTTCAGTAATAGTGTGCTGTGACACTTCTGTATTTTTGTCTCTGATTTGGTAAGCAAGTAATTTTTAAGCGAGGTGAAACTTGGGGTACGCAAGACAAATCAGACTCCTGAAAGGGGTACAGTAGCCTGGAAAGGTTGGGAAACACTGATATAAATCACATAATATGGATTTCTCTTACTAAAAGAAGCCTGAGGAGGTTAGGTGCTCAAATCCACTTGGGGTTTTGATGGGATATGGACACCTTTAATTCTTTTACTTAAGAATACTGGGGAATATTTGCTTGGCATCTTATGTGACCAACAACAAAACTTCCTTGGAATTCCTAAAAATGATAGATGAAGATTCTTTAACACAAAGTCCTGCACCCAGCAAAGGATAACTCAATATTAGATCTCATTCTGATGGACAAAGAGTTAATTACCAGTTGTTGGTAAATTGCATAGTCAATTGCTTGACCACACTTTGGTTTGTTATATACTCAAGAGACCAAATAACCAATGTCAGTCAGGTTTGTTGCTATAAGCCAATAATAACATACTACAGGAAAAAGGTTCTATATGATGCCAGTGTCTGGGAAGCCTTCTTGTGCAGAGATGTTACATTCACCTTTAGCGTAAGATGTGCTCCCAAAGTTATACATTTTAGATGGTATTATTTATATGATTTCACAGTTTACACATCTCTTTACACATCGCTAAAATCCAACCCATCATTTTGTCCCAATTCCTTAACTTATTGTTCTGTTCCTTCCTATCTTTATTTTGGACTAGCATTCCGGGTACTGGTCCATGAAGGTATTTCCCTAGTTTGTATTAAGACATAAAATGAATGTATCTTGATTTTTTGACAGGTTTCCTGTCTGCTTAGACCATATTCTTACTTCAGCAACTGCAAAGAGTTATGAGATACCTAGCATAAGTGAACAGGATTATGGTACAGGCCAGTTTATGCTATATTACTGTTACAATATTTGTGCTTAATACATACTAATACGTATTCATATGGTGTGGATAACACGTTATTAATCTGACATATAATATGCTAGCCAGCATACATACTTTTTGCTGGCCTAAAAATTAGCACTTATGATGTCAGCGGTCATGATGTGGTTATATGTGGTTTGTGGGGGCACCAACCAATAATGCGCATATTTGGATCTTCAAATGGCCAGTTTTCAAAAGTTTAAGCACAACTGACTGGGAACATAAATTTAAGTGGGAAGTGTCAGTGGAGGTGGTGGATTCACTGTTGTTTGGAGCCTTGAAGAAAGATATTTTTCTGAAAGGTATGTTTGAAGTCAGTTTCTGGGAGAATTCAGGTTCAGGATGTCAGGCTAGCTAGTCATGGTGATACCATCTGGCCTTGGAATCTGTGAATCTATGAATCTCCCTGTTGTTAATCTCCTTCCTTCATAGGCCTTGGGGAGAACAGGCTTGCTTACATTGTCTTCAGTTTGCTCATAACACTATTGCTCTGTATTTGATAATGATTATAATCTAATCTCATGCAGCAGGGCTTCAATTGGTCACCTGCAGGGGGTCAGGAAGGAATTTCCCTCCCAAATCAGTTATCATGGGTAAAGGGGTCATCTTCCCCTGATGCATCAGAGATATGCCACAGCTAGATGCAGGTTCCTAGTTAGGGTGGACATGCACTCTGATTTGATACACATAATTTTCCGTCTCAGATGACTGGCTAGTGTGTCTTCCTCAGCTGCCTAGGGTGTAACTGATCACAAGAATTTCCCCAAAGTCAGTTTGGCAGGAACCTTGAAGACTTTTTGTCATCCTTTGCAGCCTGGGGTGTGGTTTGCCTTCTAGGATCATCTGAGCATATCTCTCCTAATCAGTTTTGTGGCATGGCATTGGTGGCACCTTGGTATCTCCTATTCACTGCCTGTGGCACACATTAGTTTAGTCTTCTGAGGACTCAAGTACTTTGGTTTAATTTACTTTGTTGGGCTCAACATAGGGTATTTAGATGGAATTTAATAGTGTGAGGTATGCAGGAGGTCAGACAAGATGATCTAAAGGTCCTTTCTGGCCTTAAACTCTATGAGAATCCTAGTCCCAGTTACTTGTATCATACTCAAAGGTTTTATACCATACAGTCTAATATGATTTAAAGGACTTGTGTAAAATAGATGGTTATTTGAAAGAAAGCTTAAGTGTCAAAACTTGTGTGTCTGGAGTGCATTTATTAGAAATGCTCCATAGTGTGTGGTTTTTGGTTTGGGTTTTTTGGTCATAAATAAAATGACCCATGCACCAGATGTGTTGGGTAGGTGATTTTAAAGAAAAGTGAACTTCATAGTGAGACCTCCTGATGCAGTCTTCGTTTAACCTTTTCACAGGTTACGCTCCTGATATAATTTTGCATTGGATTTTATTATAATTTACGGATTATTTTGCTCTAAAACATCATGAGTAACCATGAGTTTAGTTTGTGAAAACCATTGTTCTAAAGGGACATTTAAAGAATACACATTGAAGATCATGTAATATATCAAACACTTTATTACTTATGTTTGTTATTTACAGTATTTACATATTGCACGTTAGCTGGAATGTTTACACATTTATTGAACAGAAAACTAATGGCATATTTGTGTGTGTATGCAAAATCCACACTCCTCTGTCTTGAGAAAACATGTTCACTTGGAATTGTGTTTTGTATTTGTCATGCAGTTTGTAACTTGTACTCCAAGGGTACAATGTGACCCTCCAACATGTTTGTTTTATCCAAAATCTCTCTTAATTGCATAAGCATGAAGAATATCAAGTGAAAACCACTGCTGTGGAGTAGATTCATTAAGAGTTCTGGGTATATAAACAAACATCCCTCCAAGTCTCAGAATTCAGCAACAGAACATTAATTTCTGGCTGAAGGGTACATGTTCATGTAATTTTTGGCAGCACTACACATCAAATGTGGAGTGTACTTTTAAGTATGGAGCAGTAAGTACTACTGGCAGTTATACTACTGTAAAGAATGTAGATCTGCAAACTGTTGAAAACATACAAAACAGTTAAAAGAATTATGGGAAATAGTCTGTCAATCTGCAAAAATAAACCCTCTTGTTCACAATGGAATATGTTATAAAGGTATTAAGTTCTATTTCCCTGTTGGTTTCCAAGGCACTTCTCCTGGTTCTTGGTGTGTCTTTTCTGTATGGTGATATCTGTTTAAAAAAAAAAAAAAAGGAAAAGGAAAAAAAAGATAGTTGCCTTTTATCATTTTCATATTTTAATTCAGCTGTTTAAAATGCATCTGGCAGATTGAATAGAGTTAGTAAATAAAGATTTTTGCAACAACTGTCTCTGGAAAATCTGGTAGTACATTTCTTGTTCTGTTCATATCGCACTACTCACTAACGAAACCTTACAGATTAGTGTTTTGGAAAAGCATCCTTCTTTGTGCTATTCCTATCTCTTTGATGCTCTATGCCTGGAAAACAGATTTTGAAAACTACAAAATTCCACTGTTTTAAATATTTAATACTTTAAGCTTAGTTTTTCAGAATAAATCAATTTCTAAATGCAGTAGTGAAATCAAAATCTGAATACATATCAACAATGCTATTAACGTTCTGTCATTTTTGTAGTCTTAAAATCTCACTACCAATATAGTTTTGGCATAAGGTCTGCCCACATAGATCCAATGGCAGGATCAAGATTGAGGAGCCTAGGCATGCTCCCATTGAGGCAAAAACTAACAGTAAAATTATTTAAATACAGCAGAAGCAGGAAGCCTGCCAAGCAGGCAGTGGGACCACTAATCGACAGAGATGTTAATGGGAGCACTCAATACACGGCCATTGCAGAAAAGCTAAATTAACTCTTTGCATCGGTCTTCACTGCAGCAGATGTGGGGGGAGATGCCCAAAAAGAATAGCTCTGGTGTGGGTAACAAATCTGAAGTACCGTCCCAAATTGTGTTAGTAGGAAAGGTTTTAGAACACATTGATCGACTAAAACAGTAAGTCACCAGGACCAGATGGTATTCACCCAAGAGTTCTGAAGGAACTCAAATATGAAATTGCAGAACTAGTAACAAAATTACTGATATCCGCCTCTGTGCCCGGTGGCTAATGTAATGCTGGGCGTCAGAGGAGATTATGGAAATTACAAACCAGTAAGCCTAACCTGTGTATCAAGCAAACTAGTGTATCAAGCAAACTAGCAAACTTATAGTAGAAACTATAAGAACAGAATTATCAAAGAGTCATCACAACTTTTGTAAAGGGAAGTCATGCCACACTAATCTATTAGAATTATTTGAGGGAATAGACAAGCATGTGGATAAGCATGATCTAGTTTATATAGTGTGCTTGGATTTTCAGAAAGCCTTTGACAAGATCTTTCAGGCTTTTAAAGAAATAAAAGTAGCCATGGGATAAGAGAGAAATTCCTCACATGGATCAGTAACTGGTTGACATACAAAAGAAAGGGTAGAAATAAATGAATGGTCAGTTTTCACAAAAGAGAGGTGAACAGTAGGGTCCCTCAGAGTTCTGTAGTGCGACCTGTGCTGTTTATCATATTGATTAACGATCTGGAAGGGGGATGAACAGTGAAATAGCAAAGTTTGCAGACTATACAAAATTATTCAAGGTAGTTAAGTCCAAAGCAGACTGCGAGAAATTAGAGGGATCTCACAAAATTGGGTGACTGGGCAACAAAATATCAAATTCAGTGTTGATAAATGCAAAGTAGTGCATATTGAAAAAAATAATCCCAACTGTACACATACAGTAATGGGTTCTAAATTAGCTATTTCCAGCCAAGAAAGATTTTGGATAGTTCTCTGAAAACTTCTGCTCAATGCTCAACAGCAGTGAAAAAGGTTAGGAACTATTGGGAAAGGCATAGAAAATAAGACAGAAAATATCCTAATGCCACTATATAAATCCATTGTATGCCCACACCTTGAATAATGAGTGCATTTCTGGTCATCCTGTTTCAAAAAAGGTATATTCGAATTGGAAAAGAGACCGAGAAGGGCAACAGAGATGATCACGGGTATGGAACAGCTTCCATACGAGGAGACAACCCCATGTTCAGAGTGACCCAAAAACTCTGACTACCAAAAGCCAGGAGTGGAATACAGGGGTGGATCACTCCATAATTGCCCTGTTCTGTTACACTCCCCCTGAAGCTCTAATATGGGCCACTGTCAGAGATAGGATACCGGTCAAGATAGATCACTGAGTTAATGTGGCAGCTCTTATGTTATGATTAGGAGTTTTTTTACTCAGTTCAAAGAAAAGATCTTGAGAGATGACAGCAAAAAATTTAGTATTGTGTTTTGAGACCTAGTCTTACTAGTATAGTCTGACTACAGTGGGACAACTCAAGTAGGAATTGTAACAGTGGACCTTTTATTTGCTGGAAATCTACCCCACCCCCCAGCAAATTATAGAATGTTAGTATTAACCCTTCTCTGAACATCTCCTGAGAAGTAATGACTAATACTGAATCATATTGAATCCTGGTAGCTGAATAATGTAGATACTACCTAATGGGCTAGAAATGTTAAGTCAAAAGTAGTTGAGATATGGAAGCTTATCAAAACACTTATCTCTGAGTGGTATTTATTTACCATCAGACTTAAAGTTGTAATTATGCATAGCATTGTAACTACTGTGAAGTTTAGTATTATCTCCATGATGCAGCTTTGCAGGCAAAGCAACAGTATGCATTTTAATGGATATTTATTACAAAATGAGAGGTTCATAGAATATCAGGGTTGGAAGGGACCTCAGGAGGTCATCTAGTCCAACCCCCTGCTCAAAGCAGGACCAATCCCCAATTTTTGCCCCATATCCCTAAATGGCCCCCTCAAGGATTGAACTCACAACCCTGGGTTTATCAGGCCAAAGCTCAAACCACTGAGCTATCCCTCCCCCACAAACTGGTTAACTGGTGTATTTTATTTTTCCATGTTCTCAAGTTATTTTTATGTCTAATTTTAAGGGTCTAATATTTTAAAGCTTGTCTACACACAAACCAGGACCAAAATAATTAAATTACTTTTAATTCACATATTTTCATTATATTGGTACAAGTCTGTGTTGACACTCTATTTTCAGTTGAGTATCCTATTTTGATGTTAACTCAAGTCAGTAAAAAATTAACTTTGCATCAAAATAGCAGGATTGTAAACCTTTTGCAGCAATGGCTTTCATGTTCTGCATTTGTACACAGTGGAGTTCTGGTCCTTGCCTGGGATTTTTAGGTGCTACCACAATACAAATAATTAATAAAACCCAATTTAGTTATTTTGGTTTCACTGTGTGTGTAGACAGGCCCTTCTAATTGAATGTGGCTTTTTCATTCTAAGTTATTTTCAGTGGCTCATAATCACTAGGAAAAAATTAGCTGAAAATGCATGCTGCTTCTAAACCCCAAAGTGATTTTTTTTTTTTTTTTTTTTGGTGAGGTTAAAAAAATTTTTTTCTAAGCATGAAAAAACTTTGTTTAATAAAATTGAGGCATTTTCCATTGAGAACTCAGACAGGGGAATTTAAAATGTTTAACTTGGCATATAAATTGCTAATCAGGAATTTGTGCTTTGCTAAGTTTGAAAAATAGGAAATAGTGTATAGCACACAGTTACTAATTTAAGTGTGCATTGTGACAGATATGCCATATCAGTTGGAGACCTTACTGAATTAAGTTTAGGTATGTTGGAGTCCATTATATTAAATGCAAATGTATTGTGGACTGGAATTGTATGGAATCTCTCTAGGAGGGAAAGTGTGATATGAGGCCTGGGATTTCAAAGAACTATACTGAAAATGTGCCAGACAAGAACGAACTATGGGATAAATGTAAAATGGATTTCCTGGAGAATACCGAAAGCGAGGTTAATGCAAATTCCTTACATCTGGTTATGCAATAAGCTGTCCTTTTTTGAAGTTACACCCTGAGGTCTTTATCTGCTAATTACTTGTTTCTGGAGACTGGAGATCAAAGGTCTTAACAGTATAAAGAAACAACTGAACTGCCCACCCTGGGTTCAGGTTTGGAATCGGAGACAGTTATGAACTTGAAACAACAGGGAGAACCCAGTTGTGGTGGGTTTTGAAGGATTCATATCTACCAGAGCCTGAGGTTGGAATGGGGGTGACCTCTGGTAAACTTTTTAGCATGCATGTAGGTTATTTTTTTTTTTTTTGGTAATACTTTCTCTGTAATGCTTTCACCTTAAGTGTGCTTGCTTAGAAAGAGCTGTGTGGTAATTTATAATTGCGGGCAATGCACTGTGCATAGCTTCTGGAGAGAGAGCAAAGCACAGATGCTAGCCTTTTAAGCAGTCTGTCTTCCTGTGGATATCATAGTGTAGGCAGGGAACTGTAGCTTTAAAGAACCCCTGATTAGTAAAGAATGAGATGCGGCTCTCTGCCCAAGAGACATGACTGCTAGGAGCTGGAAACCTTTAAGTGGGTGTCCTTAATGGACCACAGGGGGGGAAAATAGGTGCAGCTTCCTTGAAACTGATAGGTGTAGAGTGGGATTTTCAGACTTACATGTGTGTTTGTCTGGATATCTTATTAGACTTTGAGGATGTCTGATGCTCTATGCTGAGGCACATCACACCTTCATTCCTGTTTCCCCTACCTTTTCAGAAACCCACTTAAGGGGCCAAAAATTGGCTAGTAGTTACCTTCCTCTGATATCCTAATGCTGCAAAATTCCCCACATCTTTGAAATTTTGAACTAGACTGCTGCAAGCAACTAAATACCTCAACTTTGCTATAGACTAGGACTCGGCTGAGAGAACACTTAGGACTCCTGTACGCTGACAGTGCTTACTGAACATGCTTTTTACTTTTTCTCCCATTGGCTTAAGTACTCCACCTCTTTGAGAGGCAGTAGCTATGTTGACTGGAGAAGCCCTCCCATTGACATAGCGCTTTCTACACCGCTGGGTGACATAGTTATACCGACATAAGTTTGTAATGTAGACCAGGGCTCAGTCTGTCATTCTGCTGGAGACCCTGAATGCCCTTTGACTGCAAAATCAAATAGGCCACTTTCATTTCATCCTTTTTTATTTCCTTTTATATTACAAGAAACTATATTCAGCATGATGGTTAAGATTTAAGCAGCACCAAAAATCAAGAAATTTAAAGTTATGCTGCCATAGCATCCTGTTATCCATCCAGCATGACTGACTACACAGAACCTGGTTCAGTGATGAGCTGTGACAGATAAAATAGAATTGTAGGACATTAGAAGGCCCCAGTCTAATCAGCCTGACAGCTGCGGCACACAGTCTGTAGAATCCTATGCCACTGTAGGATTCCAGATTGCAACACTGGTCAGAAATCCTTATTTTCCACCTGTGAGTGCCTAGGAAACTACTTTTCTGTAGGATGAGGCTCTAACTACAGTGGTTCACACCTTGGAGGTAACAAAGCTGTAATGTTATACATGGTATTAACCAAGTAATGCCTAGCTAGTTGAGTGTCCAGTTCAAAGATCTGGTCCTCACCTACAAAGTCTAAATCATCTGGGGCCTGTTACCTCAGCAGTTGTTTCCAAACAGCCTGTTTTGGTGGCTTATGTCCATGATACTGTATTTGACAGATCAGGGTACACCTTGCAGAAATAGGTATCATAGGTATCTTGGCAGAGGGCCCATGGCTGTGAAACAAACTTACGCTGAAGTTTATGCAAAACAGGGCTTGTGTGAGTAGATGACTGACATTTAATTCTGTTCTGTTTGAGGCTTTGAATAAGAGGCTGGCGGGGGGGATCTGTGCTCATCAGTTGAAAGTAATTTCCAGTACATTTTTAGAAGAACCCCAGCTCTGATTTAGAAATTGTGAAATAATGACTAAAACACACTACACACCAGTATTTCAGTTTTCCAATTTGTACATTTAAAAATCTCAAGTATTATGTTGCATTTCTAACAGCTCTGAATTGATAACTTTCATGAAGATAACCAAATGTTAACACATTAGATAAAAATTGTTATTAAAAGTTCTTACAGTCCTTGAGCTGTGCATCAAAAGAATACTATCATCATCCAGTTTTAAGATGCTGCTAAGAAGAATACTATATACCATCCTATGATGTTTATATACCATATGATTTAAGGTCTATTCTTGCCCTATTGAAACCTACATCTTTAAGCAGAAAGTAGTGTTTCCCTTACTATAAAATGATCTTATTTTTCTTTGAAAACTATAATTACTGTACCTCACTAGAAAAAATTTCACTGGCTGATCATGATGCTTTCTTGTTACATGGTATTAAAGTTATTTTTTTAGCCTTAGTTTACTACTTCTAGATTCACTAATAGTTGGGACTTTTGATTTTTCTAATTTAAAGATGTATCAATTGCATTCTCTTGCTACGTTGTACATTTCAAGCATTTTTATTTCTTTACAGCTGCCATTTAAAAAAATCTTTAGTCCTATCAAGTGGCTGGATGGAAAAAAAAGTTTTAGATAAAGAATTACTATAACCTTATTCTCCATTTTTGTAGTAAATACTTGTTAATTATATTTGTTTATGAAGATAATAGTTAATAGCTAAACAGTTAAAATAAAAAAAATTACAGAAGGGTGTAATATTCAGGGCTCATTGCATTGTGAAGTTCAGTAGATGTTAAGAAAATTCATTATGCTCTAAAAGGGAGATGGCTAATATGATATGCATGTTACGGTTTTACTATAGTCAAGTGGAAAAAGCAAGCCGTATACAAAATATTTAACAGGCCCCTGTCTCTGACATTGTGGCTCTACCCCAGGGAATCGTATTTTTCACCTCAAAAGTATGATCATAGTTGCATGTGGCTTGATAGGTGCACATGCAATCAGGGATTTCCCCACATGCAAGTTGTGGAACTGGATGGGAAACTCACAGGCACAAAGGAGTTGTGCATACTGAAGAGCTAGAAATCCAGCCAAAAATTAAGCCTAAAGATAACACTTAATGTCAGGCTATTCTGCTTCACAATGAATAGCAATCAGACACCAGCCAAGATTTTCAAAAGTGTTTGGGGTGCCACAATTTTAAGATTCTTCACCTGACACCTTAAAGGGGCCTGATTTTCAGAGGATGGATGACATACACTTTCTGATAATTGGACCCTTTTATGGTGCCTCAGTTTGGGCACCCAAAATCACTAGTCACTTCTAAAAATCTTAACAGTGTCCAAAATTCACAAGGAAGGATAGACAGCCAGTGGTGCAAGTGTCTAAGATAAACAGCTGAGCAAAGAACAAAGGAGACTATGTTCTCATTGAGGATGTGGTTAAACCTTTTTGGCACCTGTAAATGAACTCCTACTGCTCGAGATTGATTTTTGTCGCTCTATGAATCTGATGGCAGAGAGGGATGTTAAGAATCTTTTGTTGAACCTGAGAGCACACAGCCTAACTTGTGCTGGGTTTGCTAGTGAATATCCACCTTTGTTCAAGACTGTATTATGCAGAAATTGTACATAATGTTAAGTATTGTCACTGAAACAATTGTTTAAATGCTGTCTTTGTGTCTACTGATTTTATCTCCCTCCTGGAATCTGAAGCCTCCTGCCTACCTTGAAGTTGTGATAATCCCGAACATGTTGTGAGTAGAAATCCAAAACAAATCTAACCTTTTTCCAAAATAATCTCAAAACATGGACATATGTCCATTCATCTCCAAAGCAAATAAGCAAAAGCTACCTGCCAGCTTTCCAAACAGTCACTAGCGTTAATACATCCATAGCCTGCTGCCAGGAAGGGATGAATGAAATAAAAGTGGGAACTACTGAGCAAGACAGAAAGTACCAAAAATAGGGATAATGAAACTTGACTTTTCTTTGTAAAGCACTGTGATATCTACTAATGAAAAGCACCAGGTAATATAGTAATCCCTAGCTCTTACTGTTTTGACTTGTATAAAGAAAATACTCCAGACATGGAAATAGAAAATAATGTCATTTAATTAGTTTGGACCATGGGTATTTTCATGCTGAATCAGACCAGTGGTTCTTCTATCAGTGTCCTGTCTCTGACAGGTGCTAGTACCAGATGCTTCAGAGGAATATGCAAGAAGCCCTGCACTTATGGAATAACCAGCCCCCATGAAGAGTTTGTTTCTATCTCCCACTAGGTAGAGGTGCCCAAAAGCATGATTTAAAGATAACTAAGAATTTACAGTGCGGTCATATTAAACTTGTGGAATAAAAAGGTGTATTATCCATAGCAGGATGTGAGTGCAGGCAGGCAACCACTCCCCACCACTGAGAACAAGAGAGCCTCTTTTTAAAATTGAAGAAAAACATATTGTAGATCTCAAAGTTCTCCTGAATTTTCATAATTTGTCCTCTTATCCTCAGGCCCTAATTCAGGAAAGCATTGAGCATGAGTTGAAAGTTAAGCACATGCTTAAGTGCTTTGCTAGAATGGGCCCTCCAAGTGTATGGTTTATTCGTTTCCAAATGTGTGATCACTGCCTATACACCACTACTTAAGCTAGCATGGCAATAACGAATGAGGAAAGGCAGCCATGTATCGCTGTGCACTTTTATTAAGAATACATCCATGAATTTTGTCTTAAATTTAGGATGCAGTATGAAATGGGGGGGGGGGGGATTTGGAGTATAAATTGTGAGGGAAAGTGAAAGAGTATACATGAAACATGTCTCATAATGTGGCAAAATATTCCAAAGATCTATCATCATTATAACTACTATGAATTTAGAGCCAAATTCCACTCTCTTTTAGACCCATGTAAATCTGGAATAATTCCACATAAGTAACTGCTTTAGAGTGGTAGAACAAAGCAAAACCTTGTTCCTGATGTTTAATGTTTGTCTTAACTCTTGATTTACTAGTAGCTACTAAGATGACAGCAAAAGCAAGACGTGTTTACATTCTATTATCTTGTATATCAGCTGTTTATTCTGATTATTAGAGCTTGATTATTAGCTAAATTATCTTAAGTATATGATATGGGTTTTACAGTTTGGTATGTATATGTATTTAATTGGCATTATGTTGCAAAATTTTGAGTATCTCTTAAAAGCACCTAGAATGCTGGCTCCAACAGAAATTATCCACAGCCTGCACAGAGATGGGTTTGATGGGCTTGTGTAAAAGAGCAAGAGAACGATCTTCCTCAGAGCTCCTTCCGGGGAGCTGATGGGACATGATGACAGCCCCACCATGCTTTTCCACGGGAGGAGGTATCTTACATGGAAAAGTTGAACTGTGCGGCAGTTTCAGTGCATTATCTCTATGGGGAAGAATGGTCCTCTATAGATCTTCCAAGTTTGCTAGTGAAATCTATAAATATTGAGGCACCTGTGATGACAATCAGTCCTCCTTCCCACTAAAGCAAATCACTCAAGAATTATGCTGCTATCAGTGACAACCCAACAGAGGTTGCGCCTTATGTCCCATTCTCAGGAGAGTCTGAGCCCCTGGCATTATGGATTTTCTAATAGAAACTCTCCAAGTTTCAGAGTGGACAAGTGCCCCTGAAAGAAGCTGTCCCTTCTCACCCTGAAAACTCATAAAATGCCAGTGGGAGGTGTTGATGCAGAGAGACTTTCAGGGAAAGGGGAAAAGAAATAATGCATTTTAGGGTGTGCTCCCCCATCTATGCTTACTGGCAGGTATTTGTAGCAGTACCATTCCATCTGTGTCTTGCAGTAGAATGTATAGATGATAGGTGCCAACTAGCTCCCTGAATTGCACAATTCACTACCTTAGAACTGCAGAGTTCCCTTACCTAGAACAAGGAATTTACCTCACATACCCAACATCAGTCTCATGAGCCTAAGTGCCATATGCAATAGGTTCTGTGATTTCTCCCTTAACCAGGCAAGATCTGGATCATGGAGTTGCCTCCGTGACTACATTACTAAGGGTAAATGAAGCTTTCAGAAAAGGGGGCAGTTCTCCAGCTATAGGACCTCAGGAACCTACAGACCTGATTTGTGGCTGGTTTGGTTTACTTGTAAAGCTATCTCTTGTATGAACAGAAAAATAGGGAAGAAAGTCAGAGAGGCAAGAAACATGAGGAAAGATTTGGGCTGAATTTGAAGTCCTAATTCTGACCTGCCACCTTCATTTAGTGACTTTATATTATATTAATATCCAGGGAAAACTAAAATATAGAATTTATTAAAAATTCTCAAATCACATACAACTGTATTTTTGTCTCAGCTGACGGGGGAGAGGACATGGACTAGTCTTTGTGTACAAGATGTCAACTCCTAGAGGTATAGATATTTTGGGAGGACTTTCTTCCTTTTGTGCACTGAAATTCCCATTCTCTCTAAAAAGAGTTAAGCATGTGCATCAAGAAAAAGTAACTCCTTGGAGTAGAAGTTGAACATAATGGAAATCCAAAGAAATCTGAGTAACATACATATTGGGGTTTTTTAATGTTTTAAGTAAATGGTAACTGAATTATTCTAAAAATACCAATGACATCTATGTTTTAAAAACTTGCATGTGTATATTAATCCATATTAAAATGTACCTAATACATTTAAAGCTGTGCATGTGAAAGGGCAGCCAGTGCCAGTACACAGAATTGTACATTGAGTCCACTTGAAAAAAAATCAGCTATGGCTGCTGTGTTTTGTTCTATAAAAGCAAGGTCACTATCTGCTAACTGCATACTGCTACGAATAATTCACAGCTGATGTCTGTGGGTCTTTATAATGCCTTCCAGTAGGGGGTACCCTTTATTTATGGCCAGTATTTTCCCAGATTAAGATAGTTATGTCAAGTGCTCTGAAAAGGGAATACCTTAGCCAAAGGAAGATTGTTTTTACACTCATGAATTTTTTATGTCCACAATGCAAAATCCACAGCTTTGCTATGCAGTAGAATGTTATTACCTCTCTCAAAAAGCTTACCTTATCCTTCCATGCATATTGGACTTACTGCCAACCGAGTAAGAAGCCTGGCACATCTTTTATAGTCTGCCATGAAAAAAACCATAAATGCAATAACTTAATGACACTGCTAAAATCACTAATTTTGGTTTCAAAAAATAAAATAAAATAGATAGAGGTGCTGTGCAAATTATCATAATTAACTTTAGTAAGTACTTTAATTTAAAGACTTAGGTTATAACAGGGTAGACCTTGGCCCCATATGCTTAAGAATTACCATTCAAATATTAGATGCCTATTTGCTGTGCATTTTCTTTGCAAATTGTTTGGTTCTGTGCACAAACAGCAAAATTGTGCATGCAGACAGCTTGTGTGTATGAATATATGGCCAGTTATACATCTAACTAGCTATGGTGTGCACAAGTACGGGATCTGAAGCTGCAATCATGGCATTTGATTGTGCAAATTAGGTGTTTGAAATGGCACTGTCCCATCATTGAAATGCAGCTCTCAGTGAACTAATACTAAGATAAATAATAGTGCAGTCCTCCAACTAATTGTCCTTCTCGAACAATTGAGGAACAGAGCAATAAAGTCTTAGAGGCTCAGATCTTCAAAGGTATCTAACTCTTATTGAAATGAATAGAAGTTAGGTGTCCAAATATCTTTGAGTTCATAGAATTAAAAGAAAAGACTAGTTACATCTTGTTTCCTCCGGCAGTATAGGATAGTTCCCTACAATATATTCTTTAGATCTTTGCATAGTCTTGTTACACAGATAAGAAGTGGTGGTGTTGTAATGAGTAAAACTGAAGCAGTCACGGTAGACAATGTTTCATACCTACAAAGTTCAGTCAAGTGATCTGTTTTGTGTACAGTACAATCTGTGCAGTGCAGATGGAAAAGGAATTATTCAAAGATTGCTCACGTGCTCAGTTAAAGACCTCCTGCAGTCCTACAGCTAGCAGCCTGGGTTACAGTTAAAGTGTCAGTAGTTCTTGATATATAAAACCTGACCTTTAAAATCTATGATACTACCAAACCACACAAAGCACTAGGAAATGTACTGGAGGAAGGCAAGAGGGTTTCAAAGATGCCATTGAGGGCATAATTGGAAGAACAGGAAGTTGCCAAAATGTAACATGCCATAATTTGTCTGTAGAGTATGTGTTACAAGTGATGATGCATGAAAAGGAAATAGCCCCACTTGGCGTTCAGATCCCAGGTTAAGTTTGCAGCACTAGCAATTAATTTTTTTCTGGTAAACTGAGTGCACTTGATTTGGAGACATCAAGGGACAATAAACCTGGAATCCTAGAAAGCAGTTTTAACCATCATTTTACACAGTATATCCACTGGAAATTCTGTGCCTCAATTTTTTCATCTCTAAACTGAGAATGATAATACTTAACTCACAGGCAGGAGGTGAAGATCAATAAGTATCCATAAAGCACTCTGAACCCTTTAAGTGAAAGGCAGTGTATAGTTGCACAGTATTGCCACTATTATCTCCTGTAGCCACCCCAATTAATAGCTTTCTTTTTTTAAAAAGTTAGCTTTGGTTTATGGCACTTACAAGCTGGGATGGTGCAGTCTCTTGTATTGTGATAAAGCCGATGAAAGTGTTTACTGCATTTTGGACTAAAATAGAGAGGACCTGAAATACAGAAAAAGAACAACTCATGAGTCAACACAGCACAAAAGGCCTACCAGAAGGGAAGTGGGGCTTAGGTGGTATGTGTATGAAATGATGGATACAGTGCAAAATCTAAATTTACCTGTTAAATGCTTTAAAAACTTGTCTTTCATCCTCAAATCTCTAGGAACTATTTCTGTTGGGGGGAAAAAAAGTAGTAATTATACTCCACTGCAAATATACTTGTCCAGGATGGTAGGGCAACCACAGGAGATGCCAAAATTTTGCTCAGCTGAGACTCAGAATAACTGTTTACTAGGAGATTGAGAGCCATAAAGTGGAACAAGTTGCAGCTGCCTTTATCTTTCATATAGCGAGACGGCTAAAAGGACTATGGAGCATTACAATGCTGGGACCGTTAGTGTCCAGCAGCCCCACCACAATCACATAAAAATGAGAGTAAGCATGAGTCACTGTCATTGTAGGGCTCTGTGGGCCACATTTTGGCTACCCCTTATCTAGGTCTTTAAGATCACTGGTGCTTAGAAACCGTGCAGACTCTACCAGGGGTAAAGGTTCAAAGACACACCAGGGAATGCTCTCTGGGCTGCTCTGTGGCTGTCTATGCAACATTCTCCTACAAGCACCTGCATGGTTTTGTCACACAGGCAAGTATTGACAAGCACTATCTGAAATAACTATTG
The DNA here is from genome assembly GCF_965140295.1 of Lepidochelys olivacea. NCBI lineage: Eukaryota > Metazoa > Chordata > Testudines > Cheloniidae > Lepidochelys > Lepidochelys olivacea. Next base: position 39,204,018 of record NC_140413.1, on the reverse strand, counting down.
TGAACATGAGATCGAATTGTTATATTTACAGGAAATCTAGAAACAGTCCTTGTTTTATCTCTAGCATTAAATAAAATTCACAGGAAAGGAATATAAAAAACAAATTGCTTTTCCCCACTCTTGTGGTTTGCTTCTCTGGATTTTGTGTTCAGCAGATGCCAAAATGAAACTGGTTTACTGAAATCCATGTTAGCGTCAACCCTTGTTTGTGTCTTGTTTTACAGTTATCTTTGATTGCTTTCAGTTACTAACTCTATGCTGACACATTGATTGCATATGATACTGTACTTTATTTATTTGACCATAAATGCCTACACAGCCTTTTCATTCCCCAGGCACCTCTTATCACATTTAAATCAGAGAACATTTCCACCCAGATCTGATTCACTGGTGAGCTTAGAAATTTCTCAAAAGTCATTCTTCGTTTACTTCTAACTTTAGTCAGTCTGAGTAAAATTTACCATATCATATTTGACCTAATTGTGTCATGACAAGCATTGAAAGCTTACATGCTTCTCTCAGAAGTTTCCCATGGGACAGACGCGCTGGGAAAGTGATGCTAAGACTGAAATAAAGGAGGGCTCCAAGCAATAGTTTCTTTTCAGTGGCAGCAGCTTTTCTGGGAATAAATTCCATTATAATAACAATAATAATAAAACATCCCTTTCAAGAGCCAATGACACTTGTACCAACTAGTCTGTTTCTGAAGTGATTTTCTCATTGAGCCATATTCATCAGTACATGACAGATGCTTTGCACTGATTTGCTTATGCAGGACGGCCATAAACTCTGCTTAACCTCCTTGTAAAACTGGGTTTACAGCTGGCTTTGCTTAACTACTCTGTGCAACTGTAGCAAGAGTGCACTGGTTACTTGGCCCATTAAGCTTGTACCATATATTAAGAAAAAGGAACCAGTTCTTATTGTTCTGAGTTTATGGGGAACTGTTAGGTTGTTTTATTTAATATCTTCACTAATTATTTAGATTAGGGGCTAAAAATCACATTTTAATGACAGTCATGACACCAAATTAAGAGCAGCTGTGAATACTTTGAGTACAAAGAGAAGATACAAAGGGGTCTAGAGACATCAAAAGAGATGGGTAGAAAATAACAAAATGAGATCCATCTCGGAAAGTGTAAACTGAAATTTCTAGTGAAAAATAATCCCAAACCTAGATACTCAAGGGAAGAGGAAAATTGAGAGGCAGTAGTTCTGTTTAGGAGAGATGGTGAACAACAAACTAGACATGAATTTACAATGCAATAGGGAAGCAAGAAAGGCCAATTCAATTTTGAGCTGCATGCATAGAAGCAGGATATCATGAAACAGGCATATAACTGTCCCTTCTCTACATCAGTCTGATGTGACTGCATCTGGGATATTACATACAATTCTGAAAAACCTTATTACCAGAAACAATACTGACTGGAGAGAGCTTGAAGAAAAGCAACTCAAATTATTAGAATGGCGTAGGGGCTGATTTAGGAGGAAAGAATTAAAATCTATGGTGGTGAGGGACAAATGATGAAATTGACAAATATTTGAAAGGTGCAAGTACCAAAAAGCTAAAGGAATGAATAAGGTTAGCAAAAAGGGGAATGACGCTGCCTAGCAGGAAAAACTTCCAGGTGTGGGATCTATTAGGTTGTGGAGTCTCCCCAGAGAGATGGCAAGATGGTCAAATCCAGGGCTATTTAAAACAGTATAATCCACAAGACAGGCCCTTGGACTAGATGACCTAGGATAAACAGGACTTTTCATCCCTGATTTTTTTACCCCAGTCCATCTCACTGTTCTTCTTTATAAATATAAAGTGTATAAAACCAAAACTCATGCAGCTCTGGCTTTGAACTTAATGCATTTCTGAAGTACATTAGACTGAAGTGAGAGTGGAGTTCTACGCTGGGATTTTCAAAGGCAGTTTCTTGTGTAGGAATCCTCTGTATTTTTGAAGCAAGTCTGCAGATCTCCTGAGGGGGTTTGCACCTCCTATAAGAACTGGCACAGTGATGCCTGATTTCCCCTTCAAGGGGAACAAAGTTGCCAGGAAAGGAAAGGAGCAGACTTACCAGCTCTCTGCTCGTCCTGGTACTCTCCATAATCAGCTACTTCTCTTCGGTCTAAAGTATAATCGTGGTTGGAGAAGTATTGCACCCCGTTGTCCTCTTCCATGTGGTACCTTTTCAGTTCCTGAATAATCTCCATGATGAGATTGAAGAGGCTTTGCCTGTCTTTTAGGTCTATGGAGTCGGTTCTCTCTTTGCAATAACCTGCTGACAACATTAAGAGCACCAGCACCAGCAGCACAGGAGACCTCAGTCCACTCATTGCAAGTCTGAACTGGAGAGTGAATGATCAGAGGAAAAGAAATGATCCACTTTGGGGGGACTCCTATTTCACTGAAAGAGAAAAATGGGGGTGGGGGGAGGGCGAGTCACGGGGGTGAAATCAGAAATACTACAGGGGAAGAGCAAAGAGGCTACTTTGCACATTATGTAATCAGGGTGCCTTGTTTCCTCCCTCCCACCACCTCCTTAGATTTTAAAATGGACCAGATTCCCAACTGGTGCAAATTGGCGGGGCTCAAGTGAAGTCAGAGGATTTGCACCAGTTGAGGAGATGACCCAATCTGCCTTTTACTTGCCCTGCCAGCAGCAACTTTATTCTCGCCTGCAGTGCGGACTAGAGAGCCGCTCAGCCGCCCGAAAGCTACAGGAGTCAAAGTACTCCCATGCTGCCTTCACGTTTTACACAAGTCCAGCCAGTGCTGACTCCGAAGTGCCCAGGCAAGGGGGACTCGCACAGATCCAGAGGAAAGGCATTCTTAAAAGTCACTGTAGCCTACACCGATGGAGAGAGCGAGGCGGCTGCACGGAGGAGCACACTCCTAGGACTCCCCTGGCCCTTCCTATCCCACCCCCACTTCTTATCTCCAGCGTGGCAGCAGAGGGTAATCCCTGAGCGCTGAAACACAGCAGAGTAAATCCCGGCGGCGGGCAATTGTGTAAACAGAGGCGTCTGCCCGCCCAGCGAGAGGCAGTAGGGAACAGCCCGCTGCGGAAACTTTTCCAAAACTTGCACCTTAACACCCGCTCTGACTGCTACAGCCACAGGCGAGCGTTCATTGCCCAGCCAGTCCAAGCGCTGGCGTGAGTGAAGTTTAACCCCCCCCCCCCCCCGGCATGCGCAGTCACCGCTTCCCGCTACCCGGCTGCGGCAACAGGGCGCTGGGGACCCATTGCCCAGAGAGGCAGCCTGCTCCCCAGGGGCTTGCAAACGAGCGGGCTGTGCCTGCTGCCCTGCCGGAGCCTGGGGACCCAGCGCAGTCCGTCCCTCCTGCCCTAGGGAAGTCGAGAAGCTCCTGCGCAGTCTCACCGCAAGGGCCCGGGCACGAGTCTGCCCCAGCAGAGGGAAGGAAGGCACGTGGGAGCCCAGCGGCGCTCAGTCCCCTCCCGGCTCCTAAAGCACCCGGAGAGGGGAAGGCGCCTCGCACCTGCCTTGCCTCTGTCGCGTAACCCTCCCCCGCCGGCCGGCAGCAGCCCCGCGGCTGATCCCTGGCGCGCCCGGCTCTCCGGGTCTGACCTTCGCGGGAAGCGCTTGGCCCCAGCGCCGCCCCGCCAGCCCGGCACCGCCGTTACCTGTCTCTGCTTCCCCCGCGCCGCCCCGGCCCGCCCTGGCTCGCTCCCCCCACGGCAGGAGCAGCCCGCGGTGCCGGAGTTTCCTTGTTGCCCCCCGCCCCGTCCCGGTGCACAGGCTGCGTCCACAAGCTACTCCATGGCGGCCAGCCCCGGCGCCGCCGCTTATAAAGGCTACGGGACATACACGAGGCGGCGGCTCCGGCAGATGGGATCGAGTCACTCGCAAGTGGGAGGAAAGCAACAAAAGTCCGCTTGGCAACCCGGCGAGCCCCCCCTTCCCCAGTGCAGGCTCGCTCGCTCCTCAGCTTCGCGCCGACGTAAGGAGCCGGTCCCGAGTGGGGCTGTGCCCCTGCCTTTAACGGGGAAAGCGCGGAGGCGCCTCTGACCTCGGCATCGCCCGCCGCGCCGAGCCCCGTCCGCCGGCCCCCGTCGGACCCCGCGCCGCCGCCTGCGCGCCTTGGCTGTCACGCGGGGGGAAGCTGCGTGGTTGCCAGGAACTTTCTGTCCGTCCGTCCGTCTGTCTGGGGCGGAGCTGCGCGGCACCTCAGTCGGGAAGTCTGCGGTTAGGTGGCCGCGGGAGCGTTGGGTAGGAGCCGGCATCTGCCTCCCTCAGTTATTCTGGTAAAGGGTAATTCTCCAGCGCTAGGAGCCGTGACTGGAAATCCCCCCCCCCTCCCCCAGCCAGCCCGGGGAGCGAGGCGCCGCGATCCCGCGCGGACGCTGTCCCAAGCGGGGCCGCTCCCGGTCCCCCCCCCCCCACACACACGGCGGGGAGTGCCGCGGGGCAGAGAGCTTTCCCACTGCCCCCTTGAGACACCCAGCAAAACCCTGCCCCCTAAGTCGGAATCCTGCCAAATTAATACTCACCCACCCAGCCTCAAAAAAACGCACTGAAAGGGGGGCAGGGGCTGATGCTGAAACATGATCCAGCTGAACTTTTCTGTTTGCTTTTACTGCGTGGCTAAACCTCACCCTCGCAGCAGCGAACAGGCACCTATCCAGTCGGATCGAGCCGGGGGGGGGGCGCATATTCTCCACGCAGGGGAGGGGACGCCCCCCAGCGCCTGTGTACCTCGATCGGTAGGTGAAGCTAGGAGCTGGAAAGCCAGAGCGGTCCCCTCGCCCTCTCCCCTTCTCCTGCTACACTTGTGTCAGGCAAGCCGTGGACACGGTGCCATCCCCTAGGCAGGCGCTGACAACAGCGACACGTAGTGGCAGCGAGTGTAATTAAGCTCCGGGGAGCGTTCGCTAGAGGGGGTGGTCCCGCTGCAAAGTGAAAGTGACTGGGAGGCCGAGGTGAAAGAAACGGAACGAGATCAGGGGCTGCAATTAAGCCGAGCCCTTCCTCCAGAAGCCATTCCCCCGAGCCTTCCTTTCTCTTGGTTGTACATTCCAGATTGTGCATGTAAACTTCTTCAGGGCGTGCGAAACTTTACAATAAAATTGTTACAATGGCTAGAGTACTGCTCTGCTGAAGCCCGGTGAACGTGCTTTCCATGCCTGAGTCTAGTTCGCGTCTTTGTATCCATACAGTGTGTGTGAGCGAAAGAGAGTGTGTGAGGGAGAGAAAACTCCGTATTTGTGTAGGTGTGTATATAGCACTTTTCATCAGTACAACTTAAAGCCCTTCTCACACACACACATACACTCACACGGAGCAGAGGGGATTTTCTTTTCATTAAACCCTACAAGTAGTTTATATATAGGGTGACCCTAGACCCGGTTTGGTTTGGACAGTCCCTTTTTTAAGCGCAGTTCCGGCCTTCCTGACTTTTTTGGCAAAAGTAGGCATTTGTCCCATTTGCTCTTGCCAACTTGATCAGTTGATCACAAGAGCAAATGCCCACTTGTGCCAAAAAAGTGGGGTGCGGAGGAATGTGTGGGGGAGCAGCAATGCCAGCCCCATACAAGAGTGGAGGCAGAGCTTTGGGGGGGGGGGCAGACAGGGCTTGTATGAGCAGCGACAATCCCATCCCCATATCTACTCTAGTGACATCATCAGAGGACCCAACCACATCAGCCACACCATCAGAGGCTCATTCACCTGCATGTCTACTGATGTTATATATGCCATCATGTACCAGCAATGCCCCTGTGCCATGTACATTGGCCAAACCGGACAGTCCTACGTAAAAGAATAAATGGACACAAATCGGACATCAGAAACGGTAACGCACAAAAGCCAGTGGGAAAACACTTCAATCTTCCTGGACAGTCTATAACAGATTTGAAAATAGCTATACTTGAACAAAAAAACTTCAGAAACAGACTTCAAAGAGAAACAAAGCAGAACTAAAATTAATTTGCAAATTTAACACCATTAATTTGGCTTGAATAGGGATTGGGAGTGGCTGACTCATTACAGAAGCAGCTTTGCCTCTCCTGGAATTGACACCTCCTCATCTATTGTTGGGAGTGGACTACATCCACCCTGATCGAATTGGCCCTGTCAGCACTGATTCTCCACTTGTGAGGTAACTCCCTTCTCTTCATGTGTCAGTATATTTATGTCTGCATCTGTAACTTTCACTCCATGCATCTGAAGAAGTGAGGTTTTTACCCATGAAAGCTTATGCTCAAATAAATCTGTTAGTCTTTAAAGTGCCACCGGACTCCTTGAAACTTTCAAGTCACTTTCATAGTATTTCCAATCCCAAATGTTCAAATATCATGAATCAAACTCACCAAAAATCATGATATTGGCTTTAAAATAATGAGATTATGTAAAAATAATAGATCTGGTATTCTTTTTATTTGAATTCTGCTTTTTGAGCCTTTAGGATGCACTGGGGTCACATTTTTAAGTTTTCTTCACAGCCACGAGGGCTAGAAACTTCAGAAACTTTTTCTTTAAGAATGAAGGCTGAAATAATCACATATCCACTTGACTCCAGCAGCTGGGGCTTTAAGGAAAACAATAATGATCATGAGACTCATGACAAAATCATGAGAATTGGCAACACTACTTTCACTTCTGTTTAAAAGCTAGTTACTTTCCAGAAGGGTCTTAAACACAACACTACAGTGATTGAGTTGCAGTTTTCACAGGAGAACATTTAAAACCAAACATCAAGAAAATTCCACATTTTAAAGTTGAGAAAAAAATTGAGACTTCTGAAGTACATCAGGGCCACTGCAGGCAGGAAAGGAAAATAAACAGGCACAGGAGCTCTAGGCAGCTCTTCCTCTTGAAAGAAAGTTGGAGGGTCGAATCGTCTAGTCTTTAATCAAGTAAAACTTCTATTGCCATCAGGGCTTCCACTCATAGATATTAACATCACAGTAAATATGCAATAATATATGGTCAATAACTGTACACTTCATACTTAAATATCTTAGCCATCTTATCCAGAGTTACACATTTTATACACATTGGCTCAGGGACTACATTTTCTGGCACATTCTGAACAGTGCTGAGCACAGAGATGGTGCCCAGTGAATAATACAAATCATTGCAATAATCATTGACATTATGCACTCTGTGGATACAATTTCTGTTCTTTGTTCTGGAATTGGCCTGAATCCAGCTGAAACTCCAAGAATTTGATGTATAATCACATCTGATACTCAGATGACACTTTCTCATTCCTTCCTTTTCTCAAACTCAGAACAAAAAATGACAAAACAAAATGGTTTTCAGTTAAAATCTAAAATTGCACAGCAGGCATTGCTGTACAACTCACCCTGGGACAGAACCTGCCACCCATTGGCAGTTAAGTGCTCTCCTCTCATCTGACTCTCATTCTCTCTCTTTTCTTTCTTCATCCTTCTTGACCGTTGTGCTGCTTTTCATACTGTCAACCATGACATCCTTCCCAATTGCCTGGGACCAATTGCTGGAGTCTCAGAGAACTGGCTGCTTTGGTTTTGCTTCCATAGATCAGAGTCCTCTTTTTTTTTTTGCAACATGCAGCAAAGAGAAAGGCTGGTCCAGTGGATAGAGAACTAGACCTGAAAGATCTGGTTTCTACTCCCCTCCTCTATGGACTTTGTGTATAACCTCAGGCCAGTGCCTTAGGGACAGAATTTCAAAGGTTTTTAAGCACCAAAAGATGCAGCTAGGCATCTAGTGGGATTTACAAAGCACCTAGCCTTGTAGGTACTTTTGTAAATCCCACTACATGCCTAAATACCTTTGAAAATCTGGCCTTTACTCTCTCTGTGCCTCAGTGCCCCATTGGTACAATGTGGCTAACAGCACTGCTCTACCGCACCAAGGGGCTGCGATGTGAGGTGCTCAGATGCTATGGTGATGAGGCCACGTAAGGTAGTGTGGGAACTTCTCTATACCACTGCTATCCCTTCCCTGGGTTTTAGCCCCTTCTTTTCACCTATGCCCCTCACATCTCCCTCTTTTCTGAGGCTTTGTCTACACTGCCAATTGAAGGAGTGCTTTAAAAAGCCCCCTCCTCCCCAAAAGACAAAAGTTTTACCCCAGAAAGTGCCTGTGTGAATGCCCACATTGCCAGCAGGAGTGCTCTCCTGTCGACAATGTGAAACCCACTCATAGGGGGTGAAAGTGTTATGTCGGCAAAAGTGCTAACAAATAGCCGTTACATTGCCCGACTTTTAGCGACACGTCCGGGTCACTAAAAGGTGTGTAGTTTAGACAAAGCCTTAATGTAAACTTGGCTCAGAGGGCGTAGCTGTATTTCTTCTGAGTCCCCTGCAGACTCGGGGTGGGGGGTTCTTCAACACCTCCCACTCCCTGCAGTGGGATTTCTGTTTTACAGGTTCATCTAATGATTTCCAGATCCTTAATTTAATTACCAGCCCTTTCTCATCTTAATCACCCTGCCTCTGTTTGTAAACAAAATACTGACTCTGCCCTAGGGGTGCAAGCTGGGAGAAGCACCTCTCTGCAGAACTCACATTCCACACTAATGCTGAGCAATTAAGAGCTCTGCCTGGGAGCACACCTCCTGTATGAAACTTCCGGGGGGGGGGGGGGGGGAGAAAGCCCCCCCCCCCGCCCAATGGCACCCCTGCATACATGATGTAACAGCCTCCCCCTTCCATACTCTCTCAGTCTATGCAGTCACATCTAGGTTGCTATTGGAAACCAATGGGAAATACATAACATTGCATAATTAAGAAAGACATCCAAAGCAAGATCAGTTTAGATAGGAATCCAGAAAATATGTTCTTTTCTACTTTATTATTTATTTTCTGTCAGTTTGAAATGCAGGGAAACTTGGAGAGATTAGCTCAGCTTTGCAAGAGTATAATACTTGTATAACATACAAATAATATGATTATTATTCACTGTGCATCCATATCAAACAGTGACCTCTGGTCATCTAGGGAAGTACACATTACTTAGGTATCATATACACAGTGCTGTTCAAAACACAGGGTTTGCCACTCCCCTATGGGTTCTCATTCGAGAAGCTTCATTTGCCCTTCTATTAGGATGTAGTAGTGGGGTTGCTTAATTACATGAAAACTTCTACTTTAGCATTTCAAACATTCATACAAATACATACTTTGGGAAGCAGACATATGCAATTGCAGATCAGACACTTTTTAAAAAAAATTAACTTGGATGGACATTATTCTATTTTATGAGCACTTGTTCTTTCTGATTTTTAGTATTTTTTTTAATTAATGTCATGCAAACAAGAAATAATCTGCACCAATCTAGCACATTTCAACAAAGACTCTCCAAGTGCTTTACACATGTTAATTGAACCAAAGTGAGTTGAGTAGATAAATACAATTATATGTTTTACAGAAATAAATGCTGAGGCATTTTGAGATTAAGGTCCAGATTCTGATTTTGTTTTACACTGGTGTATTTAAAACAAAACAAAACTGGAATAGCTCCACTGACTTCAGTTGAGTTACTCCAGATTTACACCAGTATAAATGTGATAAGAATTTAAGGGCCAGATTGGGTTACCCTTTCTCATGTTGAGTAGTACCTTACTCTGCAAATAATTCAATGTATTTCAATGGAACTATTCAAAGAGTAAGGTACTATTCAATGTGAGTAAGAGTGACACAATCCTGCCATATGGGATTTGAATAGAAAGTGGGAAATTACTAGTTGATGCTCTGTGGCTTGTGTTATACAGGAAGTTGGACTAGATGATCACAGTGGTCCCTTCTGGATTTAGAATCTATGAATCTACACATCTATAATAATCAAAAACATCACCTGGTCTTTAAAAGAAATGTTCCAAATCCTCTGAATGACCACCTTGTATTGTAAGCAAGCATATAAAACAACAACTGATATGCTGTTTGGTATAGTAATTCATTTGGTGAATTGTTCTTCACTCCCTGAGTTGGATATGGAAACCTAACAAAGTGGTCCTTGAAGCAGAAACTAAATTTGGGATTTGGAGTTTTGCTTGTTTTCAAAAACAATATGCAGGATTAATATTCTTGTGAAATAACACATTAGTCACACTTTTTTGGGTATCAAATCACTAACAAGCACTGATTCTGATAATACCATACCATGCTAGAATGTAAAGGGAAATACCTTGAATTTTGACTTACTTGGCCTACATAAAAACAACAAGCAAATATGCACTTTATGGTCCTCTCCCATGTAAGACTGGTGAAATTTTCATGCTAAGAGGCTTAGCATTTCAACCATGCTGTTGTTCCAGCTGATTATAACAGACATAAAGATTCCCATCTATGTTTAATAAAAGCCAAGTGCTGCATCTTCTGAAGCAATTGCAGAACAGCGCTGGTTGCTTGAATCAAAGTTATATCCAGCATGTGAACAGTGTGTGTGCTTAGCAGAAAATTCCCATGAGTGTCCTTATGACGAGACTATAAAAATACATTCTGGTGTCAGCTGCTCTTTATTGAACTCAGATACTCAAAATAATGTTTTTAAATCCATTTTTCCTAAAACCTCATGTTTGCTTGAGATTGTTTTAAAATCAAACAGTAAAACTTTCTGTTTTAAAATCAAACAAACAAACAGACTTTGCAGCACTAGCAAATAAGAAGCAAAATTTGTCCTACTGCAGCTACAGATGAATCTGACTGAACAAGAAGGTGCTAGTAACTCTGGTTCACTGAAATGGATATCAATGGGTTGACATAACAACTGGACTTCCAAAGCATTGGCCACATCCATAATTCAAAATTCAAAATTTACAACCAGAAATATTGTTTATGGCTCAGCCTCTTGTTAGACATAACAGTTAATAGTCCTTTGAACAGAAAACATCCTAACTGATTAATAAAGAAAACCTGAGTAGGTGACACATACTTTTTCTTTTCTGTTCAGTATAAGTTTAATCATATATGTTTGTGTATGTGTCAGTTTCTGTTAATATTCTAGCAAGCATTCAAATTGTATAAGCAATTATAATAATTGATATTAAAGTCCCAATAAATAGAAAAATGTGTTGCATCCAACAAACATTATTCTAGGACAGGGGTGGGCAAACTATGGCCTGCGGGCCGAGCTGTTTTAAGCCGTCCTGCAAGCCGCACCACACGGCTCGGCCCTGCTCCGGTGCTCCGGCTGGGGCGCTGGATCGGGGCTGCACCACACAGCTCCCGGAAGCCATGGCATGGCCCCGCTCCGGCTCCCACGTGCTCCAATGGAAACTGCAGAGGAGGTGCTTGCGGACGGAGCAGCGTGCAGAGCCACCTGGCCAAGCTGCCGCATAGGAGACAGAGAAGGGACATGCCACTTTTTCCAGAAGCCGCTTGAGGTAAGTGCCACTAGGAGCCTGCACCCCCTGAGCCTCTCCCCATGCCCCAACCCTCTGCCCCAGCCCCGATGCCCCTCCCACTCTCCAATCCCCTCGATCCCAGTCCAGAGCACCTCCTGCACCCTCAAGCTCTCATCCCCAGCCCCACTCAAAGCCCGCACCTCCAGCTGGAACCTGCACCCCTTCCTGCACCCCTACTCCAGCCCTGATCCCCCTCCCACCCTCCAAACCCCTCAGTCCCAGCCCAGATCACCCTTCTACACCCCAAAATCATCATCCCCAGCCCCACCCCAGAGCCCGCACCCCCCTCCCACACCCCAACCCCAATTTTGTGAGCATTCATGGCCCGCCATACAATTTCTATTCCCTGATGTGGCCCTTGGGCCACACCTGTTCTAGGATCTCCTTTCAAACTTACCAAACTGCAAAATGCTTTTTTCAATATGAGACATAGTGCATACATGTAAAATAATACTTATGTGCCTGGCTCAGTCATCTCTGAGTCTCCAACTCTCAAAAGTAATGCCCACTGCAGCAACAGCTGCTGATGTGGACAGAGATGATAAACTAAAAATTTCTCCAGAGCTGAAATCAGCCAGATAACATATATAACTTCAACAGATGTTAGGGATTTTTAAGTCAACGGAACACATTAAAGGCTCTCCCCATTTCCTACCTGGTTCAAATGCCAAGAAGATTAAAATCCCATCAATCAGCGATGGAACAAAAACTAAAGACCTTCAATCTACTTCCTAAGCATCAGTGTCACAGACTCAGCTGGTCTAATGTTCCATTGCATATTTATAAAACAATTTTCTTTCTGTCTTTTTCCTCTCTTTCAGTCTGTGAATTTAAGACCATGCACAACTCCACATCAACCTACTTCTCAGCCCTGGGGCAGATTCACGATTATGCTCCAGCTGCCTTTTACTGCTGCAGCAATGCAAAGCAAATGAAAACCCAACTCACTCAGCCAGAGCATATTGGTGAATGTAGCCATTGGTGCTCTATTAAGACAGCTTTTATGCTACATTTGTTTCCTTCTCACATTCAAACCTCCATGCATTTTGCCACACTGCTTTCATGCATGGAATGATTTCCCCCCAATCCTAGTTCACTGAACACTGCCTTCACTTCACTCAGCTCCCCCTGAAAAACTCAGTTCTTTCACTATGCCCCACGAGTAGCATAAGGGGAGTTTCTCTTACATATAAGGGGAGAAAAAGCTCCATATTATTCCATTCTCTGGATTTCTAAGTGTAAGCAGGGTCTGAATGAACTCTTCTCTGACAGCTAGTTGGGGACGGGGAGAGACTTCAGGAGCAAACTGTATTTACATGAACACACGTACTCTGCATAAGTACATAGCAGACGGGAGCTGTGTAGCTCCAAGTGATCAGCTTTGGGTTACAAATCACTTTAGTACTGAATGCAGGGATAGAGAAATGTTATCAATGTTATCTTTATTGTATGATGAAAGGGGAGCAGAACTGTGTTGAACTTGTTCCAGATGAGGGGTCACCCTCAACTGAAAGGAACTCGCTAAGCCAGGGGCTCAAATGCCAGCTCCCTGTGCAAATAAGTAGTAGGAGGGGACAGGTATCCCAGCCATCCCAGCTAGCATAACCTCTCCATAAGGGTCCCCAGTCTGGTTTAACCTGTTCCTCTCCACTGTTCAAAGATACAGCTAAATAGGCTACATTAGGAGCCTTTTGTTATTTCAAGTACTCAGTAAGAGCTGAAATCACTTGTGGCGAGGAGGTGTTTCTGCCCAACCTGCTGAGAGCTAAAAATCACTAAGAGACTGATCTACAGAGGTAGTAGTAGAAGGAAGCTGACAGGCAGCTGGTGAAAGTGGCAAGCAGTTGGCTGACTAGTGGAACTTCAGCTGGCAGGGTGGCCAGGCAGCGAGGAACAGTGGCTGGCAGGACAGCCAGCCAGAGCAAGTGCTCAGATGGTGGAGCAAGCAAGGTGCCTTCTTCCATGGGTGGGAGGTGAACTCACATAGATGCACCTCTGAATTCTGGGTCCTCACTGACCAAGGACAACCACTGAGTGGGGTATGGTGTGGGAGCTGAGGGGGGCACAGTAAAGGAACTTTTGGTTGTAGAACTCAAGAACATGAGGCAGAAGACTCTGACCCACGGACTCTGGGGTGGGTGTCCTACTCACAGTTTTATGTTTATGAATCCTGCTTGTGGCATTTTCCTTAATTAATGTTGGGTGACATCTCTCCTTTCATTAAAAGTTTCTTTTCTACACTCAGGTTCTGTGCTTGTGAGTGGGGAAGTATTGCCTCTCAGAGGCGCCCAGAGGTGGTGTGTAATTTTCCTAGGTTACTGAGTGGGGGCTCGAGCCGGTTCAGTGCTGTATTATTGAAAACGAACCCCTAGATAGCCCTGGTTGCAGCTGGCTGCACCTGGCAGAAGAGTTACATAAGTGCTTCCTGCCTTCTACAGTATGTGTCTGTCTTTTAAGCTGTAAGAACTTCAGGGCAAGGACAGCCTTTATTTTTGTGTATTGTACAGCACTGGAGCAAAACAAACAAAAAACAATACATATTATAAATGATAATTATAGTAAAGAGAGGGAAAAGAGAGACATGATTTTTCATAAAATGTTTCCATCATGGATTTATTTGATTCAGCTGTGTGCTTTGTTGTGGCCCACTATCTAAGAATTTTATACTTCTGCCCATTACCATAGTATCTGAGCCCCATTCATGTAAAATCAATAGCACCAGTAAAGTCCCTAGTGAATGTTCTCTCATCATCTGGACAGAATGGGATACAACCCCTGGCCTGCTTTGATCTCTCTGCACTGTTCTCATAGCATAAAAGAATGAAGACTGGCTGCAACTCCCCAGCTGAGGATTCCCTTAGTGTGAGGAGAATCCCCAATGGTTTTAGAGACAGTGTAGGCGGCTCCGACATCCCCTGCACATAGCTCTCAGCTTGCAGACTTGCCACTGTGTGACACTAATAATCAGAATATGTGACAAATGAACAAAGTGCAGCACACCCGTGTTTTTGTGGAACATAGTGCTGAAATTGACACATTATAACAAGTTTTAATGATAAAACCTATTTAAAACGATTTTCTCACTGTGTGAATTAAATGAATCAGCTTTTTAAACAGAAACATTGAAAAACAAATTCTATCCTTAGCAAACAATGATCTCTCTACATGGGTTCTCCTCAGGATTTGATGCTTGAACCTCTAGCACTGCTATCTACCACCCGAGCTAAAGCAGCAACTGCAGTTTGTTTCTGGGGCTAATGGGGGACATGACACATTTAGATAGTTGTCAATGTTTTAAAGTTTCAGCCCAGGGAGCCAGAAAGGGTTAATCCATCATTTGGTATAACCTTAATAATCTGATCTTTTCTCTCTTGAGGCTTCAGGCATCACATTGTATTATTTCTAACAAGGTATACTCCTGTTAGTTGTACATTTTAATTATCATGATCTGTTTCTACAGACTCTGCTATGACATGACATCCCAACTTAAAATTCTTACCATTCTTCAGCAGAGGGACTTTCACACACTATAGTATATAGAATGGGTCATGTTTTGGTGCCAGTCAGAACCTTTTTATATATTTTAGTTGCACTTAATTATTCTTTTTAAATATTATGATTACTTTACATGTTTCTGTCTCATTTTAGGCTAAAAGGTCAAATTTGTCTACACTTTTCTCATGGAAGGTTAGTGCATTGAAACTGAACATTGACTTGGATTTGACATTCATTACAAAATAGAACCGATCTCTGATTTGTATGTGTTTTCAATTTTTTATTAAAATGGTACAGGACCTATAAAAACATGCTGATATGTACAGGCTTTAGCTCCAGCACTGGCTGGTACTAACTAATTTTTATTTTGAAAGGATAGTTGGGTTAAAAAAACATGTACTTTTCAAATTCCTTATGTTTCTGTACTAATAACACTTTATATTACTAAAATGAAAGCTTTTAAAAAGTTTAACATATCATTTACTACTTATGTTGTTTATTTAGGTTTTACAGTTATCTCAGGTTGGGCAATAAAAAATAGGCTAATCTGTTTCACCTTTTCCAGTTGTCATATTCAGTTTCAGACTTTCATATACTAGCTCAATATTTGAGCAAAAAACATTGCAGAGGAATATTAATTTGTCTTTGAAATAGCCTATTTCATTGTTAAAAAATTCAAAAGGATATTTCTGTTGGATTCATGTTAGTAAAAACTTGTTTTTATGAAGCCAAAGGCCCCAGTCTTGCAATTGATAGCACACAGGCAGACTGTTGTGCAGGATTCAGTGGGGCTCTGCACAGGCCCAGACCTCTACCTGCAAACTGTCATTTACATCAAGGTTACAAGTTTAATGCAAATCTCATTCTGGTTAATATTTTCAGTGGGTCTAATCCCCTCATTTAATATGGGCCCCACCTCCCCATTCACCAAAAAGATTTACAGGTTCTGTGCTCTGCCCCAGCCTTTAAACACTCTCCTGGGAGTAGTCCCATTAGTATACCAGCCCTCAAGAGCCCATACTCTCCCACAAGAATAGGCCACACAGTGTCAGCAACTCCTAGACTGAGCCTTCGGGCTCCAGTGCCTCCTGGTTTCCACTGTGACTCTCAAGAGAAAGTCCAACTGAGATCAGAATCCTGAGAGATGCTTTACTTTCTTAAGGAGCAAGGAAACCAGCAGCGTATTTACAGTGAGCCAGGGTAGCCTTTTCAAAATAAGGTAGTATTTACTAGTCAGCTGGACTATAGCATGAGAAAGTCCTGAGGTTAGCATGGAAAAGCGCAGCTCAGGACAGAGTCCATATTGCTAGAAGCAATGGCTTTGCCATGCTCTGATTCTCTCAGGTCTATCTTGGCTTTCTCTGTCCCATGTGCCTTTGTGTCTGAGAAAGCCCCTGAAGAGCAGAGCTCCTTTAGTACATAGTACAGAGAAGATGAAGAACCTACTGCCTTACCTATGCTGCTAGTATTCTACTCTTCCATGCACTGGAACCATAGCATGGCAGGGAAGATGATTATGAGCTTGCAAAGGGGAAGGCAAGATTTAGTCATTAAACCAGCTAAATAATTAGCAGCTCTTTAAAATTGAGTACATAATCCATCTGTTTTGTGTGCTTACTTAGCTTTGGTACATAAGTGGTAAAAGGTTGCTACTGTACACATGTAATGAGATATATAGATCATTTGGAGCCCCTTGAGGTAGTTCCTGTAGGAGGCAGCTCCACTGAGCCAGACTGCAGCTACGTAGTTTTGAGTTAAACTCCAGTAAGATTTTCAGAATCCCTGCTTAAAGGGTCTGTTTGAGCTGAAGCAATCAGGTGCAGCCTGTGCTTAATTTATGCCAGGGCTGAGTCCCGGCACCTCTAGGTTGGGCAGTTCATAGCCCAGGCACCTCTGGTCTTGCCACATCAGTTATGAAAGTCAAAAAATTGCTTGAGCCCTGGCACCTCTTTCATTACAAGTTAAGGACTGGGTGCAGCTAAGCCCAGTTGAGTTCAGAACTTTAAAAAGGGGAGATGGGGGTTGAGAAGGAAGGTTGAGAGACAATCAGTCATGAGCAACTAGGGGTGTTGTTTGTGTATATATACGCAGGAACTGCTTTGCGTATATATAATTTGTTTGGTGATGCTGCTTTTAAATTGAAGCTCCATAAAAGGAATATGGCCACACCAGAGACTTTGCTGGTTTGTGTTACTTTTGTTAAGCAAAAGCCCCGGTCAATAACCAGCTGTCCCAGAAAAGAATCTTTGTTTTGGTTTTAGCTTAGCGTGGGCCACCTGTGAACTCTTTCCCCTCTCTCTCTCTTCATTTACCCTTTTTTGATTTAGCACCACACAATACTTTCATGATAATCGATACAAGTCTGTAGAAGTCAATTATTTTCTTCTTCAGTTAAAGTTAGTTGCACAGACTTGCAGTATGATGTCAAGAAAATGTCAAAATTAGATCAGAATATTAAATTGGTGCAGAGAACAACAAATGTAAATATCCAGGGCAGATACTAAGAACAATATTCTTGTGCCCTTTTGGAGACAGATGCCCTATTTCCCACTCGTGATTCTGAAGTACAGTGTCTTGATGTTTTGGAAGGGCAGTAAATTTAGTTCAGACTATGGTGATGCGGCCAAATAAATATTTTGATAGAAATACAGATTTCTGGACCTTTCTTGAGTTCCATGTATAAGAATGGAGCCACAGTTTACTTTTCTGAGAGAATTTTCTGTGCAACCTTAATTTGCCCCCCTCTTACATATGCGTTATCATACAGTCTTTAGTTACATGACCACATGCTATATTTTCCACAGGACACCTGCCTCATCTAGTGCACAGAATAAACAGTCCTTGCTGAATGAGCAGGTCAATATTTCTTGTTATCCTTATTGTTCAGTCTGTGTCTCCATACATTATTTACTGCACACTAGTCAAATTCTGCATTGAATACAGAAATATTAATTTCCTCATGAGCTTTTCTTTGGAGTTCTTGTCACATAACCTTAGTTCTTAACAGATATCAATGAATTTATCTTTATAACACCACTACAAGGTGATGGGTGTTGTTATCCCCATTTTACACCTGGGGAACTTAAGCATAGAGGTTAAAGTCAAAATTGTCAAAAGTATCCATTAATTTTGGGTGCCCAGTCTGAGAAGCATAGGACTCAACTTTGCGGAGTACTTAGCTTTATATGTCACTTTATCTGTTCAAAGCACAGCTACCATTGACTTCTGTTGCAGTTCTGAGCGCTCAGTACTTTTGCAAATCAGACCCCAGAATCTCAAGTTGCTGCCCAAAAAATGAAGAACATTGTGGCCACTCGGGAAAAGCTTGGTTTAACTGACTTGCCCAGCATCACACAGGAACTCTGTGGTAGAAGCAGGGATAGAATCCAGTTCTCCAAGGCAACAATCAACTGCCTTAACCATGATACTATCTTTTCTCTTCCTACAATCCCCTCTCTCATTTGTTATATGCTGTGAGGGATCACGGGCCTCAAACGTGAGCAGCCCGAGGATGTGCCTAAGGTCAAGACCACCACCCAGCAGCTCACCTGAGTAACCAGGGAAACGTCCAGTGAAGGGTTAGCACACAGAGGGCCCTGCCTCCAAGGCTCTCAACTTGGGGAACATCCAGTCCTCCCTATTGGCAAAGGGACTCTATATAAATCCAGAAGTAACAACAGGAAGTAGTCTGAGAAACTAGAGGAATCCCTGGCTGGCTGCTACTACAGACCCTCTCCTGCTTACCTGGCTCCTGAGCCCTGCATTCCTGCCTGCTCTGGGTTCCTGTCTCCATATTCCAGACTCCCGTCTACTCCCAGTTCCTGCTATCCTGCCCTACTCCAGGTCCCCACTTCCCTGCCTTACCTCCGACACTGTCTCCAGCTCTGACCCCTGATCTGCCACCTGAATTTGTTCCTGGTTCTGATGCTGCCTCTGACACTTGGCTTGGCACTTGACACCATCTCCAGCTCTGATATTTGGCTTGGCACCTGACACAGTCTTAGGTTTGGACTCTTGGCTCTGATCACTAGGCCCAACCGCCTATGCCATCGCACCTTGACTGGGACTTCTAGGTGTGATGCTGGTCAATGGGAGACAGTGAATATCCCTGTCAGGACCTCAGCTGTATTTCAGGGGCATACTCTGTAAGGACACCCAGGCTAGCCTCCTTCACCAATCCTGGGCTGGCTCATTTCTCAGATTCCTTCTGGACTGGATTCCTCATGGGTCAATAGGAGATAGAATAGCATGGATTGCCACATTAGTAGCACAAGTTAAGGCTTTGCTGGTGTTCTTCCCCTTGAGGAGTGAGTTGCTATCAGGTTAGGTCTACCTGCATCAGATCAACTGTTTGGGTGCAATCCAATAGTGTGAGGGCCCGGTTGCGGTGCTCCTCTTCATTTTTCGTCACTTGTGTAGATGATTGTTGATATAGATGACAAGCTTTATGAAGGTGTCCAGAGCCATTGGGGTCTCAATTTGGGCCAGTTTGTCCTTAACCTCATCCCAGAAGCCCCATCAAAATTGATATAACTGGGCCACCTCATGCCATTCTGTGTCTGATATGCGATGGCAGAAGTGAGCTACAAAGGCAGTGGCTGGGCCCTGTTAGAGATTCCGCAGGGTGGCCTCAGCATTGCAGATGCAATTAGGCTTGGAAGGTCAACATCGCCTGATGGAAGGCATCCCAGTTAGACAGAACCGGACTGTTGGTTTTCAACAGGGAAGAGGCCTCCCATACCTTGCCTCCCCTGTCAGCAGGCTGACAATCAAGCTCACCGTGGTAGGGTCAGAAGTGTACACCTGCAGTCAAAGTAAGAACAAAAGGCAGCACTGATTCATAAAGCCTTGAAATTTGAAGCGGCTCCTATCGAAACACTCGGGCAGAGGGACAGCGGGTCCTTGCTCAGGGAACAGCACAGCTGGATGAGTCCAGAGCCCAGTGTTTTGTGTGGAGTTGATGGACTTGATCCCGCAATGCCTGCTTCTCAGTGGCCAGCTGCACATTCTGCACCAAGAGAGCTCAGTTGTCTGCATGGAGGCAGCTCACTTGCTGGTGCAGTACAGATGCCCCTTCTGGTACAGGGGGCTCTGCTGTGTCCATCCTCAGCTTGGCCCACAAGGAGAGATTAGTACAGGCCCAAGCAACCTGCAGTGAGCAGGTGTGAGTGGTCAGGCATAGTGGTTGGAACTGGAGTTGGGCCCAGTGATTGGAGCCAAGGATCTAAACCAAAGACTGCATCAGGTACCAAGCTGGAGAGAGAGTCAGGTGCCAGTCCAGGGGTCAGAGCCAGAAACATCTTTAGAGTTAAGGTGGAGGAGCAGGGACCTGGAGTAGGGCAGGACACAGGAACTGGGAGTAGATGGGAGTCTAGCATAGGAGGACAGAACTAGGCGAAGGTGGGTAAACAGGAAACAGAAGCAGGAAGGATTTCAGGGCTCAGGAGTCAGATAAGCAGGACAGGTCTGTAGCAGCACCCAGCCAGGGATTCCTCTAGTTGCTCAGACAACTTCCAATTGGTACTTCCTGGTTTATATAGAGTCCCTCAGCCAAGCGGGGGGATGAATATTTCCCCCAATCAGGAGTTTGGAGGGTGGGGCCCTTTGTGAGCTAACTCTTCACTGGCCCCTTCCCTGGTTATTCAGATGAGCTACTGGGTGGTAGTTGTGGGCTGAGGCCCCATGTATGCCTTCCAATTTCTGCAACAAATAAAGCATGATGTTACACATAACAGCCTCATTCATCTCACAACCCTGATTCAGTCTAGGGTTGCCAACTTTCTCATTGCATAAAACTGAACACCCTTGCCCCATCCCCTGCACCACCCATTCCCCAAGGCCTCACTCCTGCCCTGCCCCTTCTCTGAGACCCTGTCCCCCACTCACTCCAGCCTCGCTTCCTCCATTACTCGCTCTCCCGCACCCTCCCTCACTTTCACTGGGCTGGGAGAGGGGGTTGGGGTGTGGGAGGGGGTCTGGGATGCAGGCTCTGGGAGGTAGCTCAGGGGTGGGTGTTGGGGGTTGGGCTCTGGGAGGGAGTTAGGGTTTGGGAGGGGGTTCTGATCTGGGTTAGGGTGTTGGGGTGCAGGTGGGGGGTTGGGCTTCAGCCGGGCAGCGCTTACCTCAGGCGGCTCCTGGTCCATGGCGCAGCGGGGCTAAGGCAGGCTCCCTGCTCCCGGAAGTGGTCAGTATGTCTGGTCCCTCGGCGGAGGCGGTTCCCAGCCAATGGGAGCTGTGGAGTCAGCGCTGGGGGTAGGGGCAGCACGCGGAGCTTCCCTGATCATCTCTGTGCCTAGGGGCTGGAAAAGCTGGCTGCTTCTGGGGAGCTGCACAGAGCCAGGGCAGGCAGAGAGACTGCCTTAGCCCTGCTTCGCTGCTGATCGGACTTTTAATGAGAGCCGTCAGGGTCCCTTTTCAACCAGGCGTTCCGGTTAAAAACCGGATGTCTGACAACCCTAATTCAGTCCCAGAGTACAGTCTGTTCTCAACAAGACAGGGTCTTGTGAAAAAAATAATGATATGATCATGTAATTATGGACTATCATAATGCCTATCCACAAAGATGCTGAATGAAGGTTGTAAGGGAACTGTGCTAGATAGACCATAGGTCTGATCCAGTGTGGCTGTTCTTACTGAAGTAACATTATCTTGGTATTTAAGAAACATCTCTTTTCCTTATCTCTTTTCCTTACTGCATGCATTATTCTGTCCTTGTCCCAACAGCTTGGACCTGTTATTTTAAGAGTTTCCCTGGTGCTGGTATGCCTTTATAGTCTCTGTGAGAATCCTGAAGAATGTATCAGTTCTGATCAAAAAAATCCTGTTAAAATACCCTACAGCCGTTTCTGCCAAATTATACCACTGCTTATGGTTAATACTTTTCTCGCCACACAGCAAAATACATGCTTAAAATACTCTGTCTATTGTGATCGGGTTTAAAGCACACACTGGTACTGAGAGGATTAACAGGGACCTGATTTATTTTTTTTAAATTAAAACTCTTCATACATATGACATCAACAGGGGGGTGGGGGTGGGGAACAAACAAACTAAAAACCAGACCAAACCTTGAGCCATACACACACGTACACAGACACTTACAACAGGACCAATCAACCAGTTTATAAAGTTAAAAAGCACAGAAATAAGCACACACTTCTGCATTTTTGACCTTTGGCATATCATAAAATCATAGAATCATAGAATATCAGGGTTGGAAGGGACCTCAGGAGGTCATCTAGTCCAACCCCCTGCTCAAAGCAGGACCAATCCACAATTAAATCATCCCAGCCAGGGCTTTGTCAAGCCTGACCTTAAAAACTTCTAAGGAAGGAGATTCTACCACCTCCCTAGGCAACGCATTCCAGTATTTCACCACCCTCCTAGTGAAAAAGTTTTTCCTAATATCCAACCTAAACCTCCCCCACTGCAACTTGAGACCATTACTCCTTGTCCTGCCCTCTTCTACCACTGAGAATAGTCTAGAACCATCCTCTCTGGAACCACCTCTCAGGTAGTTGAAAGCAGCTATCAAATCCCCCCTCATTTTTCTCTTCTGCAGACTAAACAATCCCAGTTCCCTCAGCCTCCCAAAACTGGACACAGTACTCCAGATGAGGTCTCACCAATGTCGAATAGAGGGGGACGATCACGTCCCTCGATCTGCTGTCAATGCCCCTACTTATACAGCCCAAAATGCCATTGGCCTTCTTGGCAACAAGGGCAGACTGCTGACTCATATCCAGCTTCTCGTCCACTGTCACCCCTAGCTCCTTTTCTGCAGAACTGCTGCCTAGCCATTCGGTCCCTAGTCTGTAGCTGTGCATTGGGTTCTTCCATCCTAAGTGCAGGACCCTGCACTTATCCTTATTGAACCTCATCAGATTTCTTTTGGCCCAATCCTCCAATTTGTCTAGGTCCCTCTGTATCCTATCCCTGCCCTCCGGCGTGTCTACCACTCCTCCCAGTTTAGTATCATCCGCAAATTTGCTGAGAGTGCAATCCACACCATCCTCCAGATCATTTATGAAGATATTGAACAAAACCGGCCCCAGAACCGACCCCTGGGGCACTCCACTTGACACCGGCTGCCAACTAGACATGGAGCCATTGATCACTACCCGTTGAGCCCAACAATCTAGCCAACTTTCTACCCACCTTATAGTGCATTCATCCAGCCCATACTTCTTTAACTTGCTGACAAGAATACTGTGGGAGACCGTGTCAAAAGCTTTGCTAAAGTCAAGAAACAATACATCCACTGCTTTCCCTTCATCCACAGAACCAGTAATCTCATCATAGAAGGCGATCAGATTAGTCAGGCATGACCTTCCCTTGGTGAATCCATGCTGACAGTTCCTGATCACTTTCCTCTCATGTAAGTGCTTCAGGATTGATTCTTTGAGGACCTGCTCCATGATTTTTCCGGGGACTGAGGATTGATATACATATCAATGATGTATAGCAAAATAAACCAAGCAACCAATCATCATCCTATCAACAGTGTTGCAGTAGGGCAATAACATCCCTAAACATAGCATGTCCTTCTGGCCCTCCTTCCCCCAAGAAAACAAATGACAGAGAGACTAGAAAAACCCAGCCCTACTGCACAGTTTAGCACCCAAAGCCATATGTTCCTCCACCATTGGCATACATTTCCCCCACACCTCTTTCCCTCCTTTTGTTTTACCTGGCACACTTCAGCCACACACCTCGCACCTCATCTGGCATAAAAGTGAGGAAAATAACTATATTGATCAAAAATAGAGTCTCTCTATTTCACTGCTGAAATGCTGATCCCAAAAAGTCCCCTAAAGCACACTGTGACCCGTTTTGCTCCAACACCACAGGGAAGGCCTTCAACTTAGCCAGCCTCTGCCTAACTTCCCTTGCCCAGGAACAGCCCATAAGGCAATGTTCTACAGTTTCCACCACCCCTGGTCAAAGCTCCTTTCTGGGACACAGCCTTTCATGCCTTGGGTCTCTTTTCCATACCTCCCTGACTGCAAACTTCCATGAATCATGTGCCAAGCTGTCTCCTTATATTTAAAAGGCAAAATGCTGGAGTTTAAGAGCTGCAGATTAGAGCAGATAGGATGGTTTCATCTGGACACTCCACCAGCTGATGTGTTTCATATGTCTGGTTTTCCAGCACTCACTGGTAATACGTGACCCATGGAAGACCCCAGACTTTCTCCCACCACATTCTCCAGGAATGTAGATATTTAAACATTATCACCATGTAGTCTGTCTGCTTTCCAGCTTTTCCTTCTCTCTTTCTCATCTTTTATACTGCTGCTTCTTGCCACCAGCCCTCCTCCATTCACAAGGGAGTCAGCATCCCATTCTCTGGTGAATCCTGACTCACTCTGGGCTGAATGTTGCTGCCACTACTATCAAATTCCCTGCCTGAGGTGATCTGAGCAAGTGGCATGAGGAAGACATGTTACCTCCATCAAGAAAACACCCCTTTCTTACTCAACATGCCAGCCCTGCCATGCACATCCCAGCTGCCTTCCCTGAGGGAACGTTGGACAGTGGGTCACATATGGATGGAGTCAGTGGTTTTTGTTGGCTCTGCTGAGATTCCTAAAACTTTTGCACACACTGAAAATAAAAATGAACAAATAAAGTAACAAAAAGCACTTTGGGACCCTGAGCCCCAAGCCACTCAATGTTCCTTGGCCCTATGTACTCAGGCCCTTTTCGCAAGAGGTTAATTGGTCTTCCCCAGGAACCCTCAAAAAAGATCACCACCAGCTTCCTCAGAATTCTGTCTGAGGGTGGAAGCTATACCCACCTCAAGTGTGAGAAGAGGTGAAGGAGGCACTGATGTAAAACCTCTATCTTTTGGAAGGTGGTGGGAGCTCATCACCTTTTCCACCTTTCTACAACCTGCTATCCCTTCCTGAAGGTCTTTTCATAGTTCCAACTACATGTCAAATACAGAAATCCAACCCTAATATTTTAAACTTCCCATCCTCCTGCACCTTCTGCAGTCCTTGGCCTCCCATGCCCACCAAGTCACATAACCTTACTCTTATGAAGGTTGAGTTGGGCCCCAAGGCTCTCTCATTAGTCTGTAAACAGAAACAAAGTCTCATTGTCCCCTGCAGTTGTAATCATCACTGAAATGTCATCTGCAAAAGCCCCTGCATGTGGGAAGAGAACCCTGTTACCGTTGGCCTGAAGATGGTGCTCTTTCAGTCATGAGACCTGGTAATAATGGGGGACTTTAACTACCCTGGTGTCTGTTGGTAAATTAATATGGCACACACAAAATTTCCAGTAACTTTTGGAATGTATTAAGGACAACTTTTTGTTTCAGAAAGTGAAGGAAGTACCTTGAGAGAGAGCCATTTTGGACTTGACCAACAGGGAGGAATTGGTAGTGAAGCCAAAGGTGTCAATTTGGGTGAAATGTGACATGATAGATTTCATGATTGTAAGAAAAGGAAGGAGTGAGAATAGCAGAATAAGGACAATGGACTTCTAAAAAGAAGATATTAACAGACTCAGAGAACTGACAGATAAGGTTCCATGGGAAGAAAAATTAAGGAGAAAATGAACTTAGGAAAGCTGGCAGTTTGTCAAGGGGACAGTATTAAAGGCATAATTGCAAACTATCCCAATCCACAGGAAAGACAGGAGGAACAGTAAGAGGCCATCATGATCTCTTTTAATGACCTGAAAATCAAAAAGGAACCATACATGGACATATTGCTAAGAAGGAGTATAAAAGAATAGCACAAATATGTAAGGACAATATCAGAAAGGCTAAGGCACAAAATGAATTACACCCAGGAAGAACATAAGAGGCAAAAAGAAGAAATTCTTTTAAGTACATTAGGAGCAAGACAAAGATGAAGGGAAGTGTAGGTCCTCTACTGAGTGGGGAAGGAAAGGTAATAACTGATGACATTAAGAAGATTGCAGTGTTTAATGCCTATTTTGCTTCAGTCTTCACCTAAAAGGTTAATGGTGACCAGATACTCAACACAATTAATATTAACAACAAGGGGGAAGGAATGTAAGCCAAAATAGGGAAAGAATAGGTTAAATAATATTTAGATAAAATAGATATATTCAAGTCAGCAGGGCCTGATGAAATTTATCCCAGGGTCCTTAAGAAACTAGCTGAAGCAATCTTGGAACCATTAGCAATTATCTTTGAGAACTCATGGCGGACCGGTGAGGTCCCAGAGGACAAGAGAAGGGCAAAAATAGTACCTATCTTTCAAAAGGGGAACTATAGGGGAATTATAGACCAGTCAGCTAACTTCAATATGTGGAAAGATACTGGAAAAAATTATTAGACAATCAATTTGTCAGCACCTAGACTCCTAGAGGATAGTAGGGTTATAAGGAATAGCTAGCATAGATCTGTCAAAAATAAATCATGCCAAAGCAACCTAATTTCTTTCTTTGACAGAGTTACTGGTCTAGTAAGGGGAAGCATTAACATAAGAACATAAGAATGGCCATACTGGGACAGACCAAAGGTCCATCCAGCCCAGTATCCTGTCTACCAACAGTGGCCAATGCCACATGCCCCAGAGGAAGAGAGCCTAACAGGTAATGATCAAGTGATCTCTCTCCTGCCATCCATCTCCACCCTCTGACAAACAGCGGCTAGGGACACCATTCCTTACCCATCCTGGCTAATAGTCATTAATGCACTTAATCTCCATGAATTTATCTAGTTCTCTTTTAAACCCTGTTATAGTTCTAGCCTTCACAACCTCCTCAGGCAAGGAGTTCCACAGGTTGACTGTGTGCTATGTGAAGAAGAACTTCCTTTTATTTGTTTTAAACCTGCTGCCCATTAATTTCATTTGGTGGTACCTAGTTCTTATATTATGGGAACAAGTAAATAACTTTTCCTTATTCACTTTCTCCACACCACTCATGATTTTATATACATCTATCATATCCCCCCTTAGTCTCCTCTTTTTCCAAACTGAAAAGTCCTAGCCTCTTTAATCTCTGCTCATATGGGACCCTTTCCACACCCCTAATTATTTTATTTGCCCTTCTCTGAATCTTTTCTAATGCCAGTATATCTTTGTAGAGATGAGGAGACCACATCTGTACACAGTATTCAAGATGTGGGCGTACCATGGATTTATATATGGGCAATAAGATATTCTCCATCTTATTCTCTATCCCTTTTTTAATTATTCCTAACATCCTGTTTTCTTTTTTGACTGCCACTGCACACTGCATGGTAGTCTTCAGAGAACTGTCCACGATGACTCCAAGATCCCTTTCCTGATTAGTTGTAGCTAAATTAGCACCCATCATATTGTATGTATAGTTGGGGTTATTTTCCAATGTGCATTACTTTACATTTATCCACATTAAATTTCATTTGCCATTTTGTTGCCCAATCACTTAGTTTTGTGAGATCTTTTTGAAGTTCTTTACAGTCTGCTTTGGTCTTAACTATCTTGAGCAGTTTAGTATTGTCTGCAAACTTTGCCACTTCACTGTTTACCCCTTTCTCCAGATCATTTATGAATAAATTAGACATGACATATCTTGTTTTAGTAAGGCTTTTGATATAGTCCCACATGACATTCTCATAAGCAAACTAGGAACATGTGGTCTAGATGAAATTACTATAAAGTGGGGCATAACTAGTTGAAAGACCATACTCAAAGAGTAGTTGTCAATTGTTCACTGTCAAACTGGGAGGGTGTATCTAGTGGGACCTGCAGGGCTCAGCCTTGGAGCCAGTATTATTCAATATTTTCAGTGATGACTTGGATAATGGAGTCAAAAATGTGATGCAGTTGAAAAAAGGCTAATATGATTCTGTGGGGTAGTAACAGGAGTGTCTTATATAAGACAAAGGAGGAACTTGTCCCACTCTACATGGTACTGGTGAGGCCTCAGCTTGAGTACTGTGTCCAATTCTGGATGCCTCACTTTAGGAAAGATGTGGACCAATTGAAGAGAGTCCAGAGGAGAGCAACAAAAATGAGAAAAGGTTTGGAAAACCTGAGCTATGAGGAAAGGTTAAATATACTAGGCATGTCCAGTCTTTAAAAAAGAACACTGAGTAGAGACCTGATCACAGGCTTCAAATATATTAAGGGCTGAATATGGGGATCAGTTGTTCTCCATGTGCACTGAAGAAGTAATAGACTTAATCTGCAGTGAGGGAGATTTAGGTTAGATGTAAGGAAAATCTAACAATAGGATAATTAAGCTCTGGAATAGGCTTCCAAGGAAGGCTGTGGAATTCCTATCTCTGGAGGTTTTTAATAACAGGTTGGACCAACACCTGTCAGGGATGTTGTAGGTTTACTTGGTCTTACCTTGAGGGCCCTTCCAGCTTTACATTTCTATGACTCTATAAGTATCTAAATTAGCTGGTCAGCTGGAAAGGAGTCAGGGTTCCTTGAGGCCTGAGAAACCTCAGTTAGAGAGAGATTGAGAAAAGAGAAAGTGGGGAGTGCCTGCTCTCTGGCAACAGTGTAATAGATGTCAGGGAAAAGATCTGGGAAAAGCCAACAGGCAGCTGTTAGCTCCTTTGCTGGGTTTCAAAATAGGGGCAAGACTCCATGGAGGCAGCTCTAGTGTATTGGAGTTCAGCTGAGAAGCAGAGAAATGGGGAAGACTTGTAAGAGGCTAATGTTCAAGCCTGGGAAGGGTGGAAGTGGAAGTACTCCAGGGAGGAATCTTGTAAGCCATGGCCATAAAGGAAGAGTGAAGCCTGAAAGGAATGCAGGTACACAGTGAGCCCAGGAAGGGCTTTGTGGAAAAGGCCTGCAGACAGGCTGAGATACAGAGACGCCCAGGAAGGAAGCAGAGGGCCTGAATATACCAACTTTGCATGCTTATTACAGCGATCCTCTCGTGGAGCCCAGAGAAGAGGGTGGGCTGGGTGCCCTTACTGATCACTGGGAAAATGGTGATCAAGGGTGGAAAGAGTGTTGAGCTGGGACTTGGGCTTGAGGTTGTGGGAGTATTGTTTGGTGGATCTTTGGTTATCCTGGAAAGGGTGAGACTGTAAAATGATTGGCCAGAGGACTGAGTCACAAGAAGAGGCATACCACTGGAGTGGCTGTTGATGGGGCACTGGACCAGGAGAGTCTGCTATGCTACGTATAGCTGCAATGGGGTATGTCAGCAGTGAGTGTACTCTTCTATACAGTATAGCTCAGGGATCAGCAACCTTTGGCACGTGGCCCATCAGGGAAAGCTGCAGGAAGCCAGTACGGTTTGTTTACCTGCAGCGTCCGCAGGTTCGGCTGATCGCAGCTCCCACTGGCCGCGGTTCACCGTTTCAGGCCAATGGGGGCTGCGGGAAGCGGTGGCCAGCACATCCCTCAGCCCACACCACTTCCCGCAGCTCCCATTGGCCTGGAATGGTGAACCGCAGCCAGTGGGAGCTGCAATCAGCCGAACCTGCAGATGCTGCAGGTAAACAAACTGTCCCAGCCCGCCAGCAGATTTCACTGACAGGCCACCTGCCAAAGGTTGCCGATCCCTGGTCTAGCTGCATGCTCACACATATGGAATAGTGCCCTAATTCAGCAATGTGTTTAAGCATGTGCCTAACTTTAAATATAGAAATAAGTTGAAGTCAATCATTGTGATGTATTCCCATTCTTAAAGTTAGATGCATGCTTAAGTACCTTGCTGAATCAGGGCCTAAACCTGTTTTAAAAAAACAAATAAACTTCCATTTATCTAAAATGTAAAACAACACAAAAATGATCTTTTAACGGAATTTATCTGTTAGATTACATTTTCAGTTTACTAAATGACTATATTTACCAACACCACAAAAGAGCCATTTTAAAGTAAATGTCATCTTAGAGGAAGAATATTTTATACAGGTTTATTTCCTTTATATATTTCTAGTGCAAATTCTTAACATATATCTGTGGTAAAATAGTAGGTGAACTCCTAGCAAAAGGATCTGCACCCCTTACACGTTCATCTTTCCTGATTTAGAAAGGAATTGCATCATGGGGGGCTGTGATGCTGGCAGGACAGGTGCCAGCTCTTGCCAAAGCTGCAGGCATTAGTTAAGAACTGACAAACTCATAGCTGGAGACCAGACCAGTTCACTTATGTGTTAGTGGGGCTCAAAGTAGGAATTAGTGTTATAAGAATGTATTTAGTGTTCAGACAGGATGTTTGTAAGTTACTGCATGCATTAATCTTATTTGTAATATATGTATTCCATGCTATAAAGAATATGTAAGTTTTGCTTTATAACTTTAAAAATGTTTTCTCTAAACTTGTGAACTCAGGTGGGAAGAATTCCCGCTGTTCCCCCCCCCCCAGCCCATATAGAAGAACTAATCAAAATCAGATGGACCATCAAGGAACATCATAATACAAAGGATTGGTGAATGGAAATGCTATGTGCAAGGAAGTGCTATCGCACCTTGGAAATGCTATGTGCAAGGAAGCTCATCCTATAGACCTGGAGGCCAAATGAGGGAAATAAAACAAAGACACAGGAACATTTTCCATCTCTTTGCTGGTTGAACTCTCACAGGGCCAGACACACTAAACTGAAGTCAGAGAACCTCAGGGGTTATCCCTGGGTCCGCCCTGAAAGACATTTTGAATTGACAGATCACTACAACTCTGTCACTCTTAGGGTTTAGATTGCAACTCATTTGTGGGTATATGTTTTCTTGCTTTAATCCCTAAATAAGTCTGTTATTTCTTTTTCCTAGTTAATAAACCTTTAAGTTGGTGTATTACTGGATTGGCTACAGGCGTCATCTTTGACATGAGATCTAAGATACAAATTGATCTAGGGTAAGAGACTGGTCTCTTGGGCCTGGAAGCAACCTCAATATTTTATGGTTTTTGGTGTAAGTGACTATTTATCACTAAATCCAGCTTGCCTGGGTGGCAAGATTGACTGGAGTCTCTAAGGGGACTGTCTGTGAGTCCATGATAAGACTGTTAGAGTGATCCAGGAGTTCACATTTGTCATTGGCTTAGTGAAATCTAATTATAGACCATGCCACCTGGTGTGGTGTTTGTCCTGTTTTGGACAGTCTGCCCTGAGGTAGGAACTTATGGTTAGGAGCCACTCTAAACAGAGTGACAAGGTCATTCTGTTTCTAATATAAGACGTCTGTTAAATGAGTTATAGGGAACAGGACTCCATAAGGCTAGTGGGAATGGTTCCTTTCGTAGCAACCCAAAGCACCAAAATAAATTCTGTCTTTTTTCCATATGCACCATAGTATAAGATCTAACTTTCTTTAGGAAGTAGTCTTTTTCAGTCACCCTTAACTTTTAAAAATCAGTTTTAACTGGCCTTAGATTGCTTTAATAAAAGGAAACAATACAGCTGTGGAAGCTCTGCTTCAGTTAGCACCTTAAGATTTCTTTGTAATCATGTTGCCTGAGCTCCCAAAACAGGTATCACTTCTGCTGTTCTGAATTAGTAAGAGTGGTAGAAAGGGCAACAGGATGTATTAAAGACTATTTAATCCTATATGGTGGGAGGTCGATGGTGGGGGGGTGGTGGTGTATGAGTGTGTACTTTTTGTATGAGTTGCCTCTTTCCAAATTCTTTTCTTCTCTTACAACTTTCTATTTATTTTGTGTAGTACAGAATATGAAAAATCCTCTTTCAATCACTGCTCAAATATATTAAGGATAAAACTATCATTAAAGCACAGCCATCCACTGGGGACAATGCAAGACAATACTCCCTAATGGAGGGATCTCAGGGAGGTGATGGGGACACTGCAGAGTACATCTCTGTCTCTATCTGGAGAGCTCAGCTGCCTAATGCAAAAAAATGTGGAAAGATGTAGGAGGATTCTGTCAGTGGTTCAGAGCCAGTAAAATGACTAGACATTACCTCTCTTGCAGCTTTTATTATAGGAGGTGTGGACAAGGGGAAGGGTCATAGACATAATGCAGAAGCATCCTCTCTGCTCTGGTTTCTGTGAGAGGCATACATTCCAGATAGTTCATTCACCACATCCTGGGTGAGGGTCGCGCACATACCTTCTGGTCAGGTGGGTTGGAAAATAAATTCCAAACATTCTCACTCTGCCAGGGATATTTGTTCTAATTCCTCCACCATTCAAGAAGAGCCCAGAACAAACCTAGAGCCATGTGCAGGGTCCAGAGGGCCTGAAGAAGCTTGGCATGTGGATTCTGTTTTAGATAAACCAACTGAGCAGACACTTAACTACACAAACATAATTCATGGACCTTACAATAGCCATTCCAATCTTGTGATGCAAAACTAGATGGGAAATTCTCTAGGAGATTGTGTGTAGCTGGTTTTGTGTGATGTGTTCAAGGACTTGGACCACAAAAACAAAGTTAGTTACAGGACAACTTTTCAGTGAAGTCATAGCTCCAGGGTGCAATTTCCATTCACGCATAGAATCATAGAATCATAGAATATCAGGGTTGGAAGGGACCTCAGGAGGTCATCTATCATGAAGGGGAAAAGAGTCCAGGAGAGCTGGCTGTATTTCAAGGAATCCCTGGTGAGGTTACAGGGACAAACCATCCCGATGTGTCGAAAGAATAGTAAATATGGCAGGCGACCAGCTTGGCTTAATGGTGAAATCCTAGCGGATCTTAAGCATAAAAAAGAAGCTTACAAGAAGTGGAAGGTTGGACATATGACCAGGGAAGAGTATAACAATATTGCTAGGGCATGTAGGAATGAAATTAGGAGGGCCAAATCATAGAATCATAGAATATCAGGTTTGGAAGGGACCCCAGAAGGTCATCTAGTCCAACCCCCTGCTCAAAAGCAGGACCCATACCCAATTAAATCATCCCAGCCAGGGCTTTGTCAAGCCTGACCTTAAAAACTTCTAAGGAAGGAGATTCCAATGCGTTACCTAGGGAGGTGGTAGAATCTCCTTCCTTAGAGGTTTTTAAGGTCAGGCTTGACAAAGCCCTGGCTGGGATGATTTAACTGGGAATTGGTCCTGCTTCGAGCAGGGGGTTGGACTAGATGACCTTCTGGGGTCCCTTCCAAACCTGATATTCTATGATTCTATGATTTGGCCCTCCTAATTTCATTCCTACATGCCCTAGCAATATTGTTATACTCTTCCCTGGTCATATGTCCAACCTTCCACTTCTTGTAAGCTTCTTTTTTATGCTTAAGATCCGCTAGGATTTCACCATTAAGCCAAGCTGGTCGCCTGCCATATTTACTATTCTTTCGACACATCGGGATGGTTTGTCCCTGTAACCTCACCAGGGATTCCTTGAAATACAGCCAGCTCTCCTGGACTCTTTTCCCCTTCATGATAGTCCCCCAGGGGATCCTACCCATCCGTTCCCTGAGGGAGTCGAAGTCTGCTTTCCTGAAGTCCAGGGTCTGTATCCTGCTGCTTACCTTTCTTCCCTGTGTCATCTCCTGACATGTCATTGGTGGGGTTCAAAAATGCATAAAATACATGTAGATATCAACTCTAGCAATGGGGATTTATCCCCCATTAATTGTTATTCAAAGTGACATATGATTTCCATAATCACAAAAGGCAAACAGAGGAAATCAATTTCAGTTGTATTCCAATGATTGGCTGCCAGAAGAAGATACAGGAAGTTCAGTGACCTGGAACCTGTTGCCATTAGGGATGGAGAAATCTGAACACACTTGGATAGTACAGGTGTGAAAATTCAGCTTGAACTAGACTGTTAAAAGGTTCACATTCTGCTTAGGAAAGACTTTGAGAGGGAAAGGGAGCTGAGTGGGTGACAGAGAGAAAGAGTATGCAAAACTGATGCAGCAAATGGACAGGGTAGAAAACACATGGAGAGACTGTGCAAAACAGAGCAGAGAAGGGGAGAGAGACAAAAAATAAATGCCCTAAATATACACCCCATATCTACAAGGCACACACTTTTGCAAGTTCTGCTTTTGTGGGAGGGTTCTTCTAGGTCTTTACATAGCAGACCATTTCCCCTTTTGATTTAGAATAATAGAATATTAGGGTTGGAAGGGACCTCAGGAGGTAATCTAGTCCAACCCCCTGCTCAAAGCAGGACCAACACCAGCTAAGTCATCCCAGCCAGGGCTTTGTCAAGCCAGGCCTTGATGGAGATTCCACCACCTCCCTAGGTAACCATTCCAGTGCTTCACCACCCTCCTAGTGAAATAGTGTTTCCTAATATCCAACCTAGACCTCCCACACTGCAACTTGAGACTATTGCTCCTTGTTCTGTCATCTGCCACCACTGAGAACAGCCTAGTTCCATCCTCTTTGGAACCCCACTTCAGGTAGTTGAAGGCTGCTATCAGATCCCCCTCACTCATCTCTTCTGCAGACTAAATAATCCCAGTTCCTTGAGCCTCTCCTCATAAGTCATGTTCGACTGCCCCCTAATCATTTTCTTTGCCCTCCACTGGACTCTCTCCAATTTGTCCACATCCCTTCTGTAGTGGGGGCCCCAAAACTGGGTGCAATACTCCAGATGTGGCCTCACCCATGCCGAATCATGACTGGGGAACAGTGAACATGAGTTTAAAATTACAGGAAGAAAAGTTCATAAGCTCAAACCAATTTTTCAAACAGAGTTTGAGGGGCTTGTAAAATCTCAAATGCATGGTCGCTAACTTTCATGCACATGATGTCAGATTTTAAATGGATGCCCCCTGTTTCTTTTCAAGTGAACATCACCAAGGACATTATACCTAAATACACAAAGTATATCACGCAAAACAGTTCATGTTAGAATAATATGATGGAAAAGATAGAGTATAATAAAATGACTACGTTAGCTTTGCACTTCATTGTCTATAACAATGCATAGTATATGTTAGCCATATGGGAACTTTAATTTTTACTTATATAGTAATCCATAAAATTTAAATCTGGATATTCTAGATCCTTGCTGGTCCAAATCAAAGTTCCATTGTCTTAAATGGAACTTCCTCAGTTGGCAGCAAAGTGATGATTTAACCCCATTATTTGATCTCTCTCTCTCTCTGTGTGTATTAAACAAATAGGGTGAAATCCTGGCCCCACTGAAGTCAATGAGAGTTTGGCTATTGACTTTGGTGGGGCCAGAATTTCACCCACTGGGATACATTTTGGTTCTTCTTGTTTTCAAGAAAGCAAGGGACTAGCAACATTGGGTTGGAACCAAATAAAAATTCTTAGGATTCCTCATGCAGTTCTATCAAT
The DNA here is from genome assembly GCF_965140295.1 of Lepidochelys olivacea. Classification (NCBI taxonomy): domain Eukaryota; kingdom Metazoa; phylum Chordata; order Testudines; family Cheloniidae; genus Lepidochelys; species Lepidochelys olivacea. The sequence goes on along the minus strand of NC_140413.1, from coordinate 39,169,017 downwards.
TTATTTCTACTATTAATGGTAACACCAGGCTGCATACTGTCTATAGTGCCAAGTTTTTTTGATGTACACAGATACTAACTAAAGTCTGTGTTGAAATTTGTAAACACATTTTCACTTATGAACTAAACAATTCCTGAGATGAAAGGCCATTGTATTCCATCCAACCCCAAAGTCTGGAATTGAATAGAATCATCATGGTTAAGGCCAGCAGGGATCATGAGATCATCCAGTCTGACCTCCTGCATTACAAAGCAGAGAACTTTATCTAGTTCCTTCTGTATTGAAATAAGACTTCTTGCACCTGTGTAATAAAACAGTTTATTTGTGAGCTTTTCAAAATTTAAGATGAGATTGTATAAATAATATCAAATATTTTTGTTTGAGAATTTAAACATAATCAAACATGGCTGTGTTTTCTATCAACAATACTTCATGAGGTTGTAGCCTTCTGAAGATTTTGTATTTTCTCAAGAGTTCTTTCCTTTTATGTTAGAAAAGGATTTCCAGGAGGTCACAAAAGTTAATTAAAGTGTCATGACACTTTTCTATTTTTACACAGAATGTTTTAATTTGACAGTATGAAATTTCCTCAAGCTGATCTCTCACTGTGGGAGGGCACGGGGATTTCCAGTTTCTTGTGCAATATACAGCATCTTGGCACATGCCAATGGAACGTGCAGAAGCCTGCAAAGTAATGTAGAGTAGTCGTCAAGGATTATTTACATCAAAGCTCATGTTAGTTCTAGATGAAGTTTGTATCTGCTTCCAGAATGTTTGTTGCATTGATATCTCTCTTCAATACTCATTTTTAAACAAATTAATATGAGCCTAACGTTTCATTGAGAAACCTCTATATAGCATGCAACTGATTTTCTTATGTGCCTCAGTTTCACTTTGTCCAGCCTGCTTTCCCTCCTCATTTACACTTAAGGTCAGCCTTTGGCCCAGTAGTCTATGCTCTTGTTGGCAGCCAGCTCTGTTTCAAAGCCATCAGTTATTACTACTCTCCAGTTTAAATTCAACATGATGGTTTTCCGCATATAGAATTCAGGAAGCTCCGTGCATTCACAAAATCTCCTTGTGTTGTCTTTAAAGGCCTGTGGGCAGCATTAGAATCAGTGGGTCACAGTTGTGCAGCTATCTATCAACTGCAAAAGTTCCCTTGGGGGAAGCTAGAGGTTATGGGCCTATTACAGGAGTGGCGGGTGAGATTCTGTGACCTGCAATATGCAGGAGGTCAGACAAGATGATCAGGATGGTCCCTTTTGGCCTTAAAGTCTACGACTACAACGGAGTTACTGACTCATCAAAGTCCACTTTATCCCTCCATTGGGGTGAGGGGGAGGGTAGGAAGATTTAGTGAAGAATCACAGTGAGGGAGCCAAAGGAAACTCAAAAAATAACATTCTACCTACCTAAGCCCTCCTGAATGTTCAGTGGTCTACAGTGTTCTTAATTCCCTAATGTAAGCTGTCATCTAGTCTCATTCTATTCCACAGATGCTGTGTTCTGTTCCTTTGCCCTAAGATGGTTTCAGCACTGGATGAAGCAATCTCTATCCATTTTCCTATGTCACAGGGACACTGAATGAAGCTGGAAATAGTCAAAGACTGGGGAACTGGAAAACTAAAATACTACTTCACTGAAGAAGCACCTGGAAAATCCAGCTACTTTCATGGACAACTCTGGCAACACCAATGTACAACAATCATAGTCATGGAGATTGTGGAACAGTTGACTGCAGTGTAATGGCAACCTTGTGGAAAATCTTTTAAAATAAGTTTTTATAAGTTCTGACTCTTGGAAAACTTCACCAGGCAACTGTGCAGTGCCAGACGTCTCATGTGGGTTGATATTGATAGCTTTGGGAAGGAAACAGCGGAGTTCCCCTCTGGAAAATACTGAGCATGGCAAGATTATCTTCATCAATCAAAGCTCACTCCACGCCCAACAATAAATTTTTGACAGCATGGAACATAACTTCCTGATTTGTTTGGCAAAGACTTTCTAAAGTAACTATGGGTTGCATGTGCTTCTCTTCTGGTTCTCAACATGAAACACCAGCTTGGGCCCTGATTTTTTTAAAAAGTGCTGAGCACCTGCCCTCTGATGATTGGGCCCTTTTAAAGGGTATCAAAGTGGGCAACCACAAATGGAGGCACCCCAAATCACCTGACAGGTATGAAAATCTCAGCCTTGGCTTTTATGTAAAAACTAGCCATAGATTTTTTTTTTCATCCTTCAAATCTGTGTACTCATGAAAACATTTTCATTAGTAAACTTTGTTAAGCCTCACATCAGGAACTGACAACTGTATGGGTGCAGCACATATGATCCTGAAAAAACTGTCTGCTAAAATTCAAGTGGAGAAATTCCATTGAATGTGGGACAGCTGCCTTTGTCCTTCTAAGTCACAAGGTGATAGTAAGTACTTTATCTGTAATGCCTCGATGCATAGTAAAATATCCATGATTTGCTATCCATGATTTTAATTAGTGAACCCCATCATGTAATCTGTGAAGTCTAACCACAGCAGTACTCCCAAGATTGTAGTTCCCAAAGCTATCAAGTGGGTAGAATGGAGGCATTCAAAAGGGTATTTTGTTCACAGAATGAAACAGAGGCTTATATTCAAATAGTTTATACATTGTTTAAATGGAACACTTTGCACCAAATGGATTCTTTGAAGTGTCACTCATCAATGTCATTTTGAAATTACTCATTTGCTCAGCCAATGCTTGACGACACAGGCTGCAAAGAAGCTACTAATGGAGTGCCTTGGTGTTGGGACCAATCTTATTTTACATTTTCATTCATGACTTTGGCACAAGAAGTGAGAGAGTGCTAATAAAATTTGTGGATGACACAAATTTGGGAGGTATTACCAATATGAAGTAGAACTGGCATATCATACAAGATCTGTAAAAACTGGAGTAATAGAAATGGGATGATATTTAATAGTGAGAAGTGAAAGGACATGCACTTAGGGACTAACAACAAGAATTTTTGCTCTAAGTTGGGGATGTATCAGCCGGAAGCAACAGAGGAGGAGAAAGACCTGGGCATATTGGTCAATGATCGATCACAGGTCGCCAATGTGATGAAGCTGTGAAAAATCTAATGTAATCCTAGGATGCATCAGGCAAGAAATTTCCAAAAGAGGTAGGGAAGTATTATTGCTCGTATACAAGGCACTACTGACACCTCATCTGGAAAACTGTGTGCAATTCTGGTCTACCATATTTAAGAAAGATGAATTCAAACTGCAACAGGTACAGAGAAGGGCTACTAGGATGATCGGAGGAATATAAAACCTACCTTACAAGGGGAGACTTTGCTTGTTTAGCCTAACTAAACGATGGCTGAGGGGAGATAGGGTTGCTCTCTGTAAGTACATCAGAGGGACAAATACCAGGAATGGAGAGGAATTATTTAAGTTAAGGGCCAATGTTGACACAAGAACAAATGGATATAAACTGGCCATCAACAAATTTATGCTTGAAATTAGGCAAAGGTTTCTAACCATCAGAGGAATGAATTTCTGGAACGCACTTCCAAGGGGAGCAGTGGGGTCAAAAAAAGTAACTTGTTTCATGATTGAGCTTGATAAGTATATGGAAGGAATGGTCTGATGAGGTTACCTACAATGGCATGTGGCCCATCTGCAACCTCAAGTAGCAAAAATCCCCAATGGTTGGAGATAGGGCACTAGATGAGGAGGGCTCTGAGTTACTACAGAGAATTATTTCCCAGGTTTCTGGCTGGTGAGTCTTGCCAACATGCTGAGGGTTCAACTGATCACCATATTTGGGGTCAGGAAGGAATTTCCCCGCAGGTCAGATTGACAGAGACCCAAGGGATTTTTTGCCTTCCTCTGCAGCATGGGACACGGGTCACTTACAGGTTTAAACTAGTGTAAATAGTGGATTTTTTATGACTTGAGAACTTTTAAATCATGATTTGACGCCTTCAGTAACTCAGCCAGAGGTTATGGGTCTATTACAGGAGTGGGTGGGTGAGGTTATGTGGCCTGCATTGTGCAGAAGGTCAGATGATCACAGTGGTCCCTTCCGGCCTTAAAGTCTATGAGTCTATGAGACACAGTTTGAGCTTAATTTTCTTTTTAACAAACATGCTCAAATGCAGTGTGTGTTTGGCGTGGAAAGAAGAAACTGTATAAACAGGTCTGGTGGGGACTTGTTCCCAGAAGGAACATTTCTGAGGAAAGCTCAACAACCTTCTTTTGGTAAAGTACATTTGAATATAAGCACTATGGTGTTCCTCTCCCTCAGGTTGTATGAGGGAGCATTTTCTATATGTAGCTTTCCCACATTCCAGCAGCGCAGTAGTTTTCAGAATTGTTCCTACTGTGGACCATATCATCTCATGCACATATCCTTCCACTGCATGGTCACAAGCCCACCTTCCATCCCAGTCATGCTTCTATCCTCAATTGTGCTACATCTTTAGGCAACAGCAGTAATTTCTTACAGAGGAAAGTAATGTATAACTAACTGTCATTAATGCAGCAAATGTGGTGTCCATTTTGCACTTCATTTCCTCTCCCTCTTCCTTTCTATTCTGTTCTTTCCTCCCACTGATACTCCTCATATGTTCATCTGGTGCCTACCCTCCTTTCCCCTGAAATGCTGCCTGGTTCTCTTCTTCCCCGAACATTTCACTCCCTCTGACAGCTCCTGGCTGATCACCTGCTGGTGGCTAGTAGCTGCCCTCCCAATGATGGCTCTGGCAGCTAGGGGTGGTTTCTTCCTAGTTGTCTCTTATGTACCTAGTAGAAGCTACAGTGCTGGATCATCCTTCCCGTTTCCATTTGAAAATAAGGAGGAAGGACCCATATCATGTGACCTTCCAGTGCTCCACAATCAATAACTGCTCTGTGGATCACCAGGGGTCCATGGCCCATATTTCAATAACTGTTGCAGTAGAACCAGTAGCATAGCTGCCAGCCAATGAAGTGTATTCACCAGACATTAAACAGTACTGCAACTGCAAAATAGAAATGTATACACTTTTGCATGAAGATTTTTCAAAGTTCTGAACTCCCTTGTTCCGCTTAAGTCAGCCAGTCCTTCTTGTCTATTTCTGTGAAACAAGGCAAGTCAGCCTTGGATCATGGAACCTCTTAATTCTTTGGTATGATTGTTTTCCAGACAAATTTTTGCAAGTCTGCTAACATCTGCAGGAGTCTCCATGCTTAAGCTCCTCCTTGTTGGTAATGCCTCTTACAGTGTATATGAAAGATTTTGGCTCCATTAGTTAAGAAAAATGTTAGTTGATTTGGATTTCCAAGGAAGATATCTTATCTCTATCTCTGAGCTGGTTTCATATTGCTCCAAATGGTCTCTCAGTTATCTCTGGTACCTCAGGAGAATAGTCATGATCAACATAGATTATTTTGTTCTTATACAGAACCTGAAGGCAGACATGCTTGGAAGCCCCTTTAAAACTGCTTGGAATATTTCAGATCTATGTGCTTTGTTTGAGGATTCTTCAAAGATTAGATGATGGCTGAAGGATTCTTCAAAATACATCTGTTATGTCTGTCAGCACAGATCCTCTTCTACCTATCACCCTTTGTGCTGGGTATTTAGGAAACTGCCTCATTTTAATGTGATTACATAATTTTCAATCTGATCTGATAAAATCATTAATATAAAATGAGTGTGTGGACATGCTGGTAGAGAACGATATATATTCTGCTTCTAGATTTACCACCGATTTGTTGTATTACTATAAGACAGAGGTTCTGAAACTGGGAAGTGGGCCCCCTTGGGAGGGTGCGGAATGTATTTGGAGGGGGGATGACATGAGAAGCTTTAGGAAAAAAAACTTACTGCAGACATTTTACGCACAGCATTGAATAACTATTCCTCCAAACATATCAGATCCTCAGATGGTGCTGTGCATTTGACTCCAGATGGCATTATGCATTTTGATGGATTTCTGCTAAGCTTGCATAGCATTATGCAAAGTCATTGCCATCTGTATGTTAATCGGTTTGCTACAATGCAGTGTGCACGTTAAACTGTAAGCATGGACCACAATCACAGTTTTTCTTTTGCTCTTATTACAATGAATTGTTGGTTCATTCATGCAATAGAAAAAAAACCTGAAGAACAAAGAAGCCAAAACTGATTCAAGTGAAGCATCACCATTGCATATATCAGTATATGCACTTGTGTAGTGGGGAGTGGGGTGTAAACTACTACAGACACAAAAACGGGGGAGGAAGGCAACCAAATAAGTTTGAAAACCACTGCCATACGCAATTTACACAGGGCCAAACCCTGTTTAGTGTGAAGCAGGCAGTAGATAAGCATATGCAGCAAACTCATTCACATTGCTAAGTCAGCCATTGATTCCACTTTAGCTCAGCGGAAAACTGGAAATATGCCTGGACTTACCTCCAATGGTGAAAATAGAAGCACTGGCCAGACCACCACCAGCACATGGGTGGAAGTATTACACTACATGATCAAGAGCAGTGTGGTCATAGCTTCAACCAAATCATACAGACAAGCACCCTTCAACAGATACTGAAGGGAGCTAGTGCCTGGGGAAAACACAAAACAGACACCTGACATAATCCCTTTACTTCATCATTGAGGAAGGAGTATCTCTTCTCTCTTCCCCCTCCTCCCATGGCTATTACTCATGATGACCTAGAGAGCAGGATATGACAGAAAGCCTGACTCTATACTAACTCTTCCCCCCTTTTTCAGAAGTACTAGCCGTGTAGTAATTTGATGAGTAATCAGTAGAGATGGTTCCAGTTGTGTGCCCGAAATGGATGAATATTAGATTTTCCTCATGTAAGTACACCACTGACTCACTGATGAGTTACTGTAATGCCTTAATCACTGACTGTTAGATGCAATCCTGAACTGGATTTGGCCTTAAGACCCGTGCCTCAGTTTACCCAGAACACTACCTCACAACAATGTTATGCTGCTTAGTAAATTAGTAATGCTTAGCATTAGATAAAATTTTTGATGTACACCAGGTGTTAACAAACCTCACAATACTCCAAGGAGCATTATTTTGCAGCTGGGGAAACCACACCTATGGTATAGCTAGTCTTAGGCCATGTCTACACTACGAAATTAGGTTGAATTTATAGAATTTGGTTTTGTAGAAAGTGTTTTTATACAGTCGATTGTGTGTGTCCCCACACAAATGCTCTAAGTGCATTTAGTCGGCGGAGTGCGTCCACAGTACCGAGGCAACTGTCGACTTCCGGAGCGTTGCACTGTGGGTAGCTATCCCACAGTTCCCGCAGTCTCCGCCACCCATCTGAATTCTGGGTAGAAATCCCAATGCCTGATGGGGCAAAAACATTGTTGCGGGTAGTTCTGGGTACATATCGTCAGGCCCCCCCCTTTCCTCCCTTCCTCCCTCCCTCCGTGAAAGCAACGGCAGACAATTGTTTCGTGCCTTTTTTCCTGGGTTACCCGTGCAGATGCCATACCACGGCAAGCATGGAGCCCGCTCAGCTCACAGTCACCGTATGTCTCCTGGGTGCTGGCAGACGCGGTACGCATTGCTACACAGCAGCAGTTTATTGCCTTTGGGCAGCAGACAGTGCAGTATGACTGGTAGCCGTTGTCGCCGTAGTCCAGGGTGCTCTTTTAGCCGACCTCGGTGAGGTCAGTCAGGGGTGCCTGGGCAAACATGGGAATGACTCAGCCAAGTCATTTCCCTTTTAAGTTTCGCTCATGGCGATTCAGTCCTGCCAGCAGCCCTACTGCACTGTCTTCTAATGAGCAGCCAGGAGACGACGATGGCCAGCAGTCATACTGCACCGTCTGCTGCCAGCAAGATGTATAAAGATAGATGAAGTGGATAAAAACAAGAAGTAGACCAGATTTGTTTTGTATTCATTTTCTCCTCCCTTCCTCCCTCTCTTCGTGAAATCAACGGCCTGCTAACCCAGGGTTTTGAGTTCTATCCTTGAGGGGACCATTCAGTTTCTCCTTGATGCAAAGCCACCCCCTTTGTTGATTTTAATTCCCTGTAAGCCAACCCTGTAAGCCATATTGTCAGTCGCCCCTCCCTCCGCCAGAGCAACAGCAGACAATCGTTTCGCGCCCTTTTCCCTGGATTGCCCGAGCAGACACCATAGCACAGTAAGCATGGAGCCCGTTCAGCTCACTGCAGCAGTTGACCATTGTAAACACCTCACGCATTATTGTGCAGTTTATGCAGAACCAGCACCTGAAAAACCAGGAGATGAGGCAACAGCAGTGCGGTGATTAGGACATGAACACAGATTTCTCTAAAACCGTGGTCCCCAGCAATTTGGAGATCATGGTGTTACTGGGGCAGGCTCATGCTGTGGAATGCCGATTTTGGGCCTGGGAAACAAGCACAAAGTGGTAGGACCGCATAGTGTTGCAGGTTTGGGATGATTCCCAATGGCTCCAAAATGTTCACATGCATAAGTGCACTTTTATGGAACTTTGTGACTTGCTTTCCCCTGCCCTGAAGCGCAAGAATACCAACATGAGAGCAGCTCTCACAGTTCACAAGCGAGTGGCAATATCCCTGTGGAAGCTTGCAATGCCAGACAGCTACCGGTCAGTCAGTAATCAATTTGGAGAGGACAAATCTACTGTGGGGGTTGCTGTGATGCAAGTAGCCAACGCAATTATTGAGCTGCTGCTATCAAAGGTAGTGACTCTGGGAAATGTGCAGGTCATAGTGGATGGCTTTGCTGCAATGGAATTCTCTAACTCTGGTGGGGCTATAGATGGAACCCATATCCCTATCTTGGGACCGGACCACCAGGGCAGCCAGTACATAAACCGCAAGGGGTACTTTTCAATGGTGCTGCAAGCACTGGTGGATCACAAGGGACGTTTCACCAACATCAACGTGGGATGGCCGGGAAAGGTACATGACGCTCGCATCTTCAGGAACTCTGGTCTGTTTCAAAAGCTGCAGGAAGGGACTTTATTCCCAGACCAGAAAATAACTGTTGGGGATGTTGAAATGCCTATATGTATTGTTGGGGACCCAGCCTACCCCTTAATGCCATGGCTCATGAAGCCGTACACAGGCAGCCTGGACAGTAGTCAGGAGCTGTTCAACTACAGGCTGAGCAAGTGCAGAATGGTGGTAGAGTGTGGATTTGGACATTTAAAGGGTCGCTGGTGCAGTTTACTGACTCGCTCAGACCTCAGTGAAACCAATATTCTCATTGTTATTGCTGCTTGCTGTGTGCTCCACAATCTCTGTGAGAGTAAGGAGGAGATGTTTATGGTGGGGTGGGAGGTTGGTGCAAATTTCCTGGCTGCTGAATACGCTCAGCCAGACACCAGGGCAGTTCGAAGAGCACAGCAGGAAGCGCTGCGCATCAGAGAAGCTTTGAAAACCAGTTTCATGACTGGCCAGGGGACTGTGTGACACTTCTGTTTGTTTCTCCTTGATGAAAACCCGCCCCCTTGGTTGCCTCTAAATTCCCTGTAAGCCACCCACCCTCTCCCCTTTAATCATAGCTTGCTTGCAAAGGAAATAAAGTCACTATCGTTGAAAAAACATGTATTCTTTATTAATTGATTATAAAAATAGGGAGATAACTCACAAGGTAGCCCGGGTGGGGTGTGGGAAGGAAAAGGCCACTTTAAAACTTCTTGAATGACAGCATTCTGTTGCTTTGGCTGTCCACTGGGGTGGAGTTGTTGGGTGCCCAGAGCCTCCCCCCACATTCTTGGGCGTCTGGGTGAAGAGGCTATGGAACTTGGGGAGGAGGGAGGGTGGTTAAACAGGGACTGCAGTGGCAGTCTGTGATCCTGCTGCTGTTCATGAACCTCCACCAGATGCCGGAGCATGTCCGTTTGATCCCACAGTAGCCCCAGCGTTTCCTCATGCCTCCTCTGATCTTCCTGCCACCACCTCTCCTCACGTTCATCGGCCACCATCCTGTACTCTGCTATTGTGTCCCTCCACACAGCTCTGTCAGTGCTGGACAGCTGCATGAGCTCAGAGAACATGTCATCGCACGTGCGTTTTTTTCGCCGCCTTATCTGAGATAGTCTTTGGGACAGAGGAGGGAGGCTTGAAACATTTGCAGCTGCTGGAGGAAAAAAAGGGAGTGAAGTATTTAAAAAGATACATTTTACAGAACAATGACTATACTCTTACACAGTGAACAACACTATTCACATTACATAGCACATGTGATTTTGGTACAAGGTCGCATTTTGAATCTTATATGGAGTGGCTGCGGCTTTGGTGTTAGAGATCACACACTCAGTGCCGGGCAACAGAATTCAGCTTGCACGCGGCCACGGTAAGCCACAGTCTTTCAGCTTCTGCAACCTTCATAACAGCAGCACCCTCCTCTCCCATACCAAGCAAAGCACGTTGGGTTGGCCATTTAGTGCTGCGATTTTCCTGTTAATGTGCAGTAGCAGAACCCAAAGTAACCCCCTACATCCAATTCTCTGGGATGTTCACTTTACCCCTCCCCACACTGCATGGCTGGGAAGATCCCTGCTAGCCAAACACGAACAGCTCAGCGCCAATGCCCCCGCCTCCCCACCACGTGGCTAACTGCGGGGAGGATTTCTTTTCAGCCACAGGCAAACAGCCCAGTAGGAACAGCCACCTCTGAATGTCCCCTTAATTAAATTCCCCTGTTTCAACCAGGTTACCATGAATGATATCACTCTCCTGAGGATAACACAGAGAGATAAAGAACGGATGTTGCTTGAATGCCAGCAAACACCAGGGCCATACGCTGCCAGGCTTTGTCATGCAATGATACCAGATTACTTGCTACTAGTATGGTGTAGTAAAGTGTCCTACCATGGAGGACGGAATCAGGCTGCTCTCCCCAGAAACCTTCTGCAAAGGCTTTTAGATTACCTCCAAGAGAGCTTCATGGAGATGTCCCTGGAGGATTTCCGCTCTATCTCCAGACACATTAACAGACGTTTCCAGTAGCTGTATTGGCCACGAATGCATCCCAAGTCCTCAGGGCTACTTAATCTTTTAAAAATGCTTGCTTTTATAACATGTATTATATTTAAAAAGGTACACTGACCAGAGGTCCCTTCTCCGGCTTTGTTGGTTTGGGCGGGTATTTCAGTCAGGGGGATAAAAAGATCCTGGCTGTCAGGGAGAACGGTGTGCTGTGTGCTCTCCTCAAGCTCATCCTCCTCCTCCACCATGGTTGAGGATTTTGCGGATGGGGAAGATTATACCTCCGATGATGGGGTACACGGACATGGGTGGGGTAGTGGTGGCTACACCCCCTAGAATTGAATGCAGCTCAGCGTAGAAGCAGCATGTCTGGGGCTCTGTCCCGGAGCGTCAGTTTGATTCTTTGGTTTTCTGATACGCTTGTATGAGCTCCTTAAGTTTCATGCAGCACTGTGTTGCATCCCTGCTATAGCCTCTGTCCCTCATGCCTCGGAGATTTTTTGAAATGTTTTGGCATTTCGTCTTTCGGAATGTAGTTCTGATAGTATGGATTCCTCTCCCCGTACAGCGATCAGATCCAGTACCTCCCATTTGGTCCATGCTGGAGCTCTTTTTCGATTCTGGGACTGCATGGTCACCTGTGCTGATGAGCTTGCCTGGCCAAACAGGAAATGAGATTCAAAAGTTCCCGGGGCTTTTCCTGTACATCTGGCCAGTGCATCCGAGTTCAGAGTGCTGTCCAGAGTGGTCACAATGGTGTACTGTGGGATAGCTCCCGGAGGCGAATACCTTCGAATTGCGTCCACACTAACCCTAACTCGAAACGGCGATGTTGATTTCAGCGCTAATCCCCTCATTGGGGAGGAGTACAGAAATCAGTTTTAAGAGCCCTGTATGTCGACAAAAATGGCTTAGTTGTGTGGACGGGTGCAGGGTTAATTCGATTTAATGCTGCTGAATTCGACATAAACTCGTAGTGTAGACCAGGCCTTAGTGATTTTCCCCAGTCTGTATAGCAAATTATTCTCAGAAGCAGGCTTAAAACTCTGTAGAGTCAGGTTCCATTGCCCATTCTCAATCCTCTAGATCATGCTACTATTGGTGCTAAAGCACTCTGTGATCTTAGGATGGAGGCTGATATAGAATGCAAAGTACTATTATACACCTTACAAAATGGTTATTACACCTGTAATTATGTTCCCTCTTAGTCATAGATCCTTATAGCCGCACTCTGACATTTTTGGACAGCCGCTGAGCTAACCAGAACATTTTCATGCAATACTGCCCATACATTTCTATTTTTGTGATTATTCACCAGTGCAGATGTGGTGTAGGTGTCCTCAGTCTCTTTGCCAATGCGTCTTACCTTTATTGTGGATGTTTAGTTTGATGAAACAATGTCACTGCATTCATTAACTTCAGCAAGGAAGTCTTGCAAGCAAAGCTTTGCTCTAAATCCCTTCCAAGCATTATTTCTGTAATAAAGAGATAATATTAACCATACCTTAAAATTACATGCCACCTTGCATAAGAACAGAATCCAAATCTACTTTATTTTAGGTTCAAAAGGAATTGTCAAATTAAATATCTAGATCAATATAGATATATATATCCATTTTCATTGATCTCTGCACTTCCTGGTTCTATTGGGATTGAAAGCAGAAATGCTTATATGTCAAAAATCAGTATCATGGAATGGCTGGAATGACTAAAAGCAAGTAGTATTGTACATCTTACATAGAAGTCATTTATGGGGAAATCTGCAGCTACCCCTTTTTAAAAAAAAAAAAAAGACTCAAAATCTGAATAAACCTCAACCTTTTATCACTCAAACCTCAACCTTTTATCACTAGCCAACATTCCCACTCTTATGAAAAGTGCCTTGGAAATTTTAGCAACCATGCGATTGGATTTCCATTTTGTTGCCAACATGTAATAGGGCAGTGAGACCAACTAACTTCATACTCCTCAAGATGTAGTTATATGAAAACATTCACATACAAAGCAAGACTGGAAGATTTTTTGCAGCATGAAAAAATATCACATTACAGGTTTCAGAGTAGCAGCCGGGTTAGTCTCTATTCACAAAAAGAAAAGGAATACTTGTGGCACCTTAGAGGCTAACAGGTTTATTTGAGCATAAGCTTCATCCGATGAAGTGAGCTGTAGTTCACGAAAGCTTATGCTCAGATAAATTGGTTCGTCTCTAACGTGCCACAAGTCCTCCTTTTCTTATCACATTACCATGATCAGGTGGCAGCAACTTCATAATGCCAAGCTGATATAGTCTACCTCCCTCTCCTGGCTTTGGTTCTTTCCACAATGGAGTAAATGTGGTGCCTACCTTTGCTGCTTTCTCACGTGTACATTGTCTTAATCTGATATGATTCCTTAGGTAAACATGAGTGTGAAAAATGGGACATTTTATTGCACTCACATAATGCCAAATCCAGCCACAGTGTATGTGGCGACAAATAAAAGTTTATTCAAGTCAGCGTAACTTCTGACTTTGGGACTGAATTGGGCCTGTGGTATACAGCCACTTGTTCTTTTACATCTGTCATACCTTGAGAAACAGAATGATCCTGTCTCTCATGCATAGAGAGAATTCCAGCCAGGACTACATTGTATATTATTGATCTGCTCTTTGAAGAACTCTAAGACTACTATCCAAACTGCAAAACCAGGGAAAGCGTTATGTGGATGAAATACCTATCTCAATTAAATATTATAAAATGCCTTCGTCATCCTGAAACTAGATCATCTGTCATCTGCTGAGAGGGAAACCATAGTTGTCGCTGCTTGTTGGCTGCATGTCACAGGAGTCCTATTAGAGTCTAAAAGAGGTCTCTCCTATAGCACAGAAAGGCTCAGAGTAGTACATCACTGCTGGCATCTTATTGTACTGAAAAAACAACTTTTATTTGGGGATAACAGCATTGAACCTATAATACATTTTAGCCATCTGCCTTCGAATTTATACATCTGTGCTTGGTTTTAGTAATGCTACGCCAATAAAGAGTGGATTGGGGCCAATAATATGAGCAGTTCATTAAAATGAGCAATTGTCTTCTACTTGTTGTCTATAGCTTGCATGAGGTTGAGCTCCTTGAACTGTGTACAAATTAAGAAAGGGAGAATTGTGAATAAAGAGAGCATCTTTCATACTGAAATATACCACAGTACATATATGTGATTTTGCTAGTGTGAAGTGTACTGTTCTTGGTATAGACTCAGGCAAACCCTGTGGAAAAGAGATGAATGCATCCTGCCTGCATGAAGCTTGTTGTACATTTTGTATTGTATTTACTTTGCATCAGTAAATTGTTTTCGAACAGTAAAGGCCCAGTCCAGGGCACCTGCAAGTCAACCACAAGATATCAATTGACTTCAGTGTTGGCTTTTGATAGCGGGACCAGATAGTCTGTTTGTTTTATCTAACTTGGAATTCGTTTGGACATGTTTTAACAGAGCAATTAGATGGTTTGTAATTGGCATGATAAATTAAATTTTAATTTAAAAAAATATTATAATAGAAATCAAGAATTCCTTTTGGGGCCACGTGCCATAAGGATAACTCAAAAGCCAGCAGCCAATTTTCTGGGATTTGGGGGAGGGAGGGAAGTGGTGGAGTTATTAGATAAAATATCTAAGTGGGTGGGAGAAATCAGCTTCATCTTAGCTTATGTTTCAAAGAGTTTTGAAAATGAATCTTCATCCTCATTTAGAAAAGATTCGTATAATAACACAAAGCCTCCTAATCCTTGGAGGAGTGCCATGTACTGTGTTTCTTCCCATTACATCAGAGATTGAGCCCTCTGCATACGATAATCCATACAGTCAAGAAGGTGATCTGGGGCCTCCCCCTCCTCAGCTATGATTCATCTTTCCAAAGGTCATTTTGCTTTGAGAGACACTTTTTCCTGCCTCTTCTCAAACTGAAGCACCTAAAGGGAAGGGTAAACCCCTTTGAAATCCCTCCTGGCCAGGGGAAGCTCCTCTCACCTGTAAAGGGTTAAGAAGCTAAAGGTAACCTCGCTGGCACCTGACCAAAATGACCAATGAGGAGACAAGATACTTTCAAAAGCTGGGAGGAGGGAGAGAAACAAAGGGTTTGTGTGTCTGTCTGTAGTCGTCTTGGCCGGGGACAGAACAGGAATGGAGTCTTAGAACTTTTAGTAAGTAATCTAGCTAGGTATGTGTTAGATTATGATTTCTTTAAATGGCTGAGAAAAGAATTGTGCTGAATAGAATAACTATTTCTGTCTGTGTATCTTTTTTGTAACTTAAGGTTTTGCCTAGAGGGGTTCTCTATGTTTTTGAATCTAATTACCCTGTAAGATATATACCATCCTGATTTTACAGGGGGGATTTCTTTATTTCTATTTACTTCTATTTTTTATTAAAAGTCTTCTTGTAAAACACTGAATGCTTTTTCATTGTTCTCAGATCCAAGGGTTTGGGTTTGTGGTCACCTATGCAAATTGGTGAGGCTTTTTATCCAACATTTCCCAGAAAAGGGGGGGTGCAAGTGTTGGGAGGATTGTTCATTGTTCTTAAGATCCAAGGGTCTGGGTCTGTAGTCACCTAGACAAATTGGTGAGGCTTTTTACCAAACCTTGTCCAGGAAGTGGGGTGCAAGGTTTTGGGAAGTATTTTGGGGGGAAGGACGTGTCCAAACAGCTCTTCCCCAGTAACCAGTATTAGTTTGGTGGTGGTAGCGGCCATTCCAAGGATAACGGGGGTAATATTTTGTACCTTGGGGAAGTTTTGACCTAAGCTGGTAAAGATAAGCTTAGGAGGTTTTTCATGCAGGTCCCCACATCTGTACCCTAGAGTTCAGAGTGGGGGAGGAACCTTGACATGGTGGCACAGTGGTGGGATTAACCTGAAATCATTTTGAGATCCAGTTGAGATTTTTTGAACTAGAAATACAGATTTTAAAAAGGAATTTTTAGGAAGTCCAGAAGGCAGCTTTGAAACTGAAAGCAGCTTGGTTTCTCTCTGCTTTGTGGCCAAGCAGAGACAAAAGGGGATTATCTTGTGAATTGCAGATTTTCTTTGCCTGGAGGCAGGGTACTTAACTCCTGCAGGGAAATTCACAGTCTTCCAACCCAGAGGTTTTTTTTTTCTTTTCTTTTCTTCCTAAAAGTAAATAGGGGGTGTGTGCTCTACCCATTTGCCTGGAGACAAAAGTGGCAGGGTTTTTTTTTTAGGATTTTGATTTTTTTTTTTTTTGTTTTACAAGGAGCACAGGTTTGAAAAGAAATTTTTTTCTTCTTTGGGCTGGGTAAGCAGGTTTCCAAGTAGTTGGAGGTTTTTTGCTTTAATTTGGGCCCAGAGCAGAGACAAGGGGATTGTCTTTTTCTGTAGGCTGACAATCACTATCAGAGAATAGGTATTCTATTCCAGCACAGCAAAATTTTACAGCCAAGTTTTGTTTGTTTATTTCTAAACCTCGGGTGTAAAGTTAGTTAAAAACAGAGAGGTTAGAATGGCCAAATCCTCAGCTCGACTACAGCTGGAATTAGCCAAATTTCAGGCTGAGGAAAAACAAAGGGAACATGAAAGACAGATAGAACTCATGCAGCTGAAGAAGGAACAAGAAAGGGAGGCAGAACAACACCAAGAGGCTGCCCACAAGAGGGAAATGGAGGCAAGGAAGCATGTGGAGGAGGAGAGGGAAAAAGAGAGGAAGCATGTGGAGGAGGAGAAGGAAAAAGAGAGGAAGCATGTGGAGGAGGAGAGGGAAAAAGAGAGGAAGCATGTGGAGGAGATGGAGAGGATAAAGGCCCAGCAGAATATACCAACAAACCCTAGCAATCCTTCTCCAGGTACCACTTCCCATCCCAGAAAGTTCCCCACCTACAAGGCAGGTGATGATACTGAGGCCTTCTTAGAAAACTTCGAAAGGGCCTGCCTTGGGTACAACATCTCTACTGACCAATACATGGTAGAGCTGAGGCCGCAGCTCAGTGGACCCTTAGCTGAGGTGGCAGCTGAAATGCCTAAAGAACACATGAACAAGTATGAACTGTTTAAATCCAAGGCGAGAGTCAGAATGGGGATAACACCCGAGCAGTCTCGTCGGAGGTTCAGAGCCCTAAGGTGGAAACCAGACATGTCATTTACCCGACATGCCTACCACATTGTAAAACATTGGGATGCCTGGATATCAGGAGCAAGTGTTGAATCTCCAGTAAATTTGCCCTTCCTAATGCAAATGGAACAATTCTTAGAGGGTGTTCCTGAGGAAATAGAAAGATACATCCTAGATGGGAAACCCAAAACTGTAATTGAGGCAGGAGAGATTGGAGCCAGATGGGTGGAGGTGGCAGAGAAGAAGAAAACTGGTCGCAGTTGGAGCGGAGACCAGAAGGGACCACCCCAGACCACACCCTATTACCGGGGGCCGCCCAAAGCCCCACCTACCTCCCAAAGAACCCTCCAGACCCCTTATCGTCCCACCACCCCGTTCTCCAGCAACCCTCCTCGCCCCAGTGACCCGTCAGCTGGACGATGTTTTAAGTGTAACGAGCTGGGGCATGTAAAGGCCAACTGCCCCAAGAACCCCAACAGATTACAGTTCATTGCACCGGAATCACACCAGAGGTCCACAGGCCCAGATACCTCCCAGATACCCTTGGAGCGGAGGGAAACTGTGAGTGTGGGTGGGAAGAAGGTCACCGCGTGGAGGGACACCGGAGCACAAGTGTCAGCTATCCATGCTTCCTTAGTGGACCCCAATTTAATCAACCCAGAGATCCAAGTGACGATTCAACCCTTCAAGTCCAACTCTTTCAATTTGCCTACAGCCAAGTTGCCTGTCCAGTACAAGGGCTGGTCAGGAATGTGGACTTTTGCAGTCTATGATGATTATCCCATCCCCATGCTGTTGGGGGAAGACTTGGCCAATCATGTGAAGCAGGCCAAGAGGGTGGGAATGGTCACCCGCAACCAGGCTAAACAAGCCGTGAGGCCTAGCTCTGTTCCGGAAACTTCCATCAGGACCCGGTCAGAGGTGATGGACCTGGACCCCAGGCCAATGTCTGCAACAGCAGTAGTGGATCCAGTCCCAGAGACCCAGACGGAACCAGTCCCAGAATCGGAACCAGCCAAACAACCAACACCAGACCCCGTGTCAGCACTGAATCCAGTACTTGCAACCTCAACACCAGAGGGCCCCACCGAACCTGAACTGGCAGCAGCCGATAACCCTACACAAGAGGCTCAGCCGGAGCCTGAATCCCAACATAGTGCACCAGCGGAGCGCGGTTCACAGTCAACAGAAACAGCTCCATCCCCTATATCGCTTCCAGAGGGACCAAGCCTAGGTCCACAATCCCATGAGGAACTGATGTCTCCAGCATCAAGGGAACAGTTCCAGACCGAACAGGAAGCAGATGAAAGCCTCCAGAGAGCTTGGACGGCGGCACGGAGCAACCCACCGCCTCTCAGCTCTTCTAATCGATCCAGGTTTGTTGTAGAAAGAGGACTTTTATACAAGGAAACTCTTTCTGGGGGACACCAGGAAGACTGGCATCCTCAGAGACAGTTGGTAGTTCCAACTAAATACCGGGCCAAGCTCTTGAGCTTAGCCCATGATCACCCTAGTGGCCATGCTGGGGTGAACAGGACCAAAGACCGTTTGGGGGGGTCATTCCACTGGGAGGGAATGGGCAAGGATGTTTCTACCTATGTCCAGTCTTGTGAGGTGTGCCAAAGAGTGGGAAAACCCCAAGACCAGGTCAAAGCTCCTCTCCAGCCACTCCCCATCATTAAAGTTCCATTTCAGCGAGTAGCTGTGGATATTCTGGGTCCTTTTCCGAAAAAGACACCCAGAGGAAAGCAGTACATACTGACTTTCATGGATTTTGCCACCCGATGGCCGGAAGCAGTAGCTCTAAGCAACACCAGGGCTAAAAGTGTGTGCCAGGCACTAGCAGACATTTTTGCCAGGGTAGGTTGGCCCTCCGACATCCTCACAGATGCAGGGACTAATTTCCTGGCAGGAACTATGAAAAACCTTTGGGAAGCTCATGGGGTAAATCACTTGGTTGCCACTCCTTACCATCATCAAACAAATGGCATGGTGGAGAAGTTTAATGGAACTTTGGGGGCCATGATACGTAAATTCGTAAATGAGCACTCCAATGATTGGGACCTAGTATTGCAGCAGTTGCTCTTTGCCTACAGAGCTGTACCACATCCCAGTTTAGGGTTTTCCCCATTTGAACTTGTATATGGCCGTGAGGTTAAGGGGCCATTGCAGTTGGTGAAGCAGCAATGGGAGGGATTTACACCTTCTCCAGGAACTAACATTCTGGACTTTGTAACCAACCTACAAAACACCCTCCGAACCTCTTTAGCCCTTGCTAGAGAAAACTTACAGGATGCTCAAAAAGAGCAAAAAGCCTGGTATGATAAACATGCCAGAGAGCGTTCCTTCAAAGTAGGAGACCAGGTCATGGTCTTAAAGGCGCTCCAGGCCCATAAAATGGAAGCATCGTGGGAAGGGCCATTCGTGGTCCAGGAGCGCCTGGGAGCTGTTAATTATCTCATAGCATTCCCCACCTCCAACCGAAAGCCTAAGGTGTATCATATTAATTCTCTAAAGCCCTTTTATTCCAGAGAATTAAAGGTTTGTCAGTTTACAGCCCAGGGAGGAGACGATGCTGAGTGGCCTGAAGGTGTCTACTACGAAGGGAAATGTGCTGGTGGTGTGGAAGAGGTGAACCTCTCCATGACCCTTGGGCGTATGCAGCGACAGCAGATCCAGGAGCTGTGCACTAGCTACGCGCCAACGTTCTCAGCCACCCCAGGACTGACTGAACGGGCATACCACTCCATTGACACAGGTAATGCTCACCCAATTAGGGTCCAACCTTACCGGGTGTCTCCTCAAGCTAAAACTGCTATAGAACGGGAGATCCAGGATATGTTACAGATGGGTGTAATCCGCCCCTCTGAAAGTGCATGGGCATCTCCAGTGGTTCTAGTTCCCAAACCAGATGGGGAAATACGTTTTTGCGTGGACTACCGTAAGCTAAATGCTGTAACTCGCCCAGACAACTATCCCATGCCACGCACAGATGAACTATTAGAGAAACTGGGAAGGGCCCAGTTCATCTCTACCTTGGACTTAACCAAGGGGTACTGGCAGGTACCGCTAGATGAATCTGCCAAGGAAAGGTCAGCCTTCATCACACATCTCGGGCTGTATGAATTTAATGTACTCCCTTTCGGGCTGCGAAATGCACCCGCCACTTTCCAAAGACTTGTAGATGGTCTCCTAGTGGGATTAGGAGAATATGCAGTCGCCTACCTTGACGATGTGGCCATATTTTCGGATTCCTGGGCAGACCACCTGGAACATCTACAAAAAGTCCTTGAGCGCATAAGGGAGGCAGGACTAACTGTTAAGGCTAAGAAGTGTCAAATAGGCCTAAACAGAGTGACTTACCTTGGACACCAGGTGGGTCAAGGAACTATCAGCCCCCTACAGGCCAAAGTGGATGCTATCCAAAAGTGGCCTGTCCCAAAGTCAAAGAAACAGGTTCAATCCTTCTTAGGCTTGGCCGGTTATTACAGACGATTTGTACCGCACTACAGCCAAATCGCTGCCCCACTGACAGACCTAACCAAAAAGAAACAGCCAAATGCTGTTCAGTGGACCGGAAAGTGTCAGAAGGCCTTTAACAAGCTTAAAGCGACACTCATGTCTGACCCTGTACTAAGGGCCCCAGACTTTGACAAACCGTTCCTAGTAACCACAGATGCATCCGAGCGTGGTGTGGGAGCAGTTTTAATGCAGAAAGGACCTGATCAAGAATTCCACCCTGTAGTGTTTCTCAGCAAAAAACTGTCTGAGAGGGAAAGCAACTGGTCAGTCACTGAAAAAGAATGTTATGCCATTGTCTACGCTCTGGAAAAGCTACGCCCATATGTTTGGGGACGGCGTTTCCACCTGCAAACCGACCATGCTGCACTAAAGTGGCTTCACACCGTCAAAGAAACTAACAGAAAACTTCTTCGGTGGAGTTTAGCTCTCCAAGATTTTGATTTCGACATCCAACACATCTCAGGAGCTTCTAACAAAGTGGCTGATGCACTCTCCCGTGAAAGTTTCCCAGAATCAACTGGTTAAAATCGTCCTTGAGATGTGGAAAATATTGTTAGTCTTTATGTACTTGGTAGTATATTTAGAGATGCATGTGTCTTATTAACTCTGTTTTCCTAGAGCTCCAGGAAGAAATCCCAGCCAGTGTTTCACCCTAGCTGAGATTTGGGGGGCGTGTCATAAATATAAAGGGAAGGGTAAACCCCTTTGAAATCCCTCCTGGCCAGGGGAAGCTCCTCTCACCTGTAAAGGGTTAAGAAGCTAAAGGTAACCTCGCTGGCACCTGACCAAAATGACCAATGAGGAGACAAGATACTTTCAAAAGCTGGGAGGAGGGAGAGAAACAAAGGGTTTGTGGGTCTGTCTGTAGTCGTCTTGGCCGGGGACAGAACAGGAATGGAGTCTTAGAACTTTTAGTAAGTAATCTAGCTAGGTATGTGTTAGATTATGATTTCTTTAAATGGCTGAGAAAAGAATTGTGCTGAATAGAATAACTATTTCTGTCTGTGTATCTTTTTTGTAACTTAAGGTTTTGCCTAGAGGGGTTCTCTATGTTTTTGAATCTAATTACCCTGTAAGATATATACCATCCTGATTTTACAGGGGGGATTTCTTTATTTCTATTTACTTCTATTTTTTATTAAAAGTCTTCTTGTAAAACACTGAATGCTTTTTCATTGTTCTCAGATCCAAGGGTTTGGGTTTGTGGTCACCTATGCAAATTGGTGAGGCTTTTTATCCAACATTTCCCAGAAAAGGGGGGGTGCAAGTGTTGGGAGGATTGTTCATTGTTCTTAAGATCCAAGGGTCTGGGTCTGTAGTCACCTAGACAAATTGGTGAGGCTTTTTACCAAACCTTGTCCAGGAAGTGGGGTGCAAGGTTTTGGGAAGTATTTTGGGGGGAAGGACACGTCCAAACAGCTCTTCCCCAGTAACCAGTATTAGTTTGGTGGTGGTAGCGGCCATTCCAAGGATAACGGGGGTAATATTTTGTACCTTGGGGAAGTTTTGACCTAAGCTGGTAAAGATAAGCTTAGGAGGTTTTTCATGCAGGTCCCCACATCTGTACCCTAGAGTTCAGAGTGGGGGAGGAACCTTGACAAACACAAAGCCTCCTAATCCTTGGAGGAGTGCCATGTACTGTGTTTCTTCCCATTACATCAGAGATTGAGCCCTCTGCATACGATAATCCATACAGTCAAGAAGGTGATCTGGGGCCTCCCCCTCCTCAGCTATGATTCATCTTTCCAAAGGTCATTTTGCTTTGAGAGACACTTTTTCCTGCCTCTTCTCAAACTGAAGCACCAAAAGTATGGTCCTTAGGAGAACAGTCTTCAGTCAGATCATTTTACTATGTAAGGCCAAATTCTGCTTGCCTTACCTCTCTGAGGAGTAGCTTCTAAAAGGCTTCTCACAAAAGCAAGGCAAGCAAGATGTGGCTCTTCATTTTTTTAAAATGAAACTGTTGCTTAAAAAAATTCACTAAAATTTATTAGCTGCCAGAGAAAGTTGGAAAAGGTACAGTGAAACTAGAGGGGCAACATAGCTAAAAGCTTACAGTAAAAACAGAGAGTGAGGGGTAAAGGGAAGGGAAATGACATCTTTTTAGGATTGCCAAAAATATGTCATGAATCCCTAAAATAGCTTTAACATCAGAGATTGGCCATATGAAGAGATTCCTTCTCTCCACTCTTGTCACCCTCATATAGGTTTGTAAACTTATTTTTTAAACAGACCAAAAGGCATCTCAAGGGGATACACTCTAGATGAAGACATTGTCAACTATTACCCCCCCCCCGCCCCACAAAAAACAAATCCTCGCAGGGAAGTACTGCAGACAAGTACTGCAGACTTCTGTATCCGAAGTCCAGGTGACTGTAAGGAGTCTCCCTGCGTGGGTGATAACCACATGCCAAGTCCTTGCTCTCTTGAGAACAAGGACTGCAACTGCCTAGAGACAGTAGTCACTCCCAAAACCTGCCAGTTACAGAGTAACTTGCTTTGCCTCCAGGTGTGCAGCAGTGGGTGTGGCTCCCCCATATACCTGTATAGCGCTTCTTGAAGCACCTGCTGGGACAATGTGACTTGACACTTTTCCCAGTGCAGGCCAATGCCTACAAAGAACAACTGAGCCTTTGAGTAATAATAATACATTGTTATAAAAAATGATTCAACCTGAAATCGTAGGATATTATTTAAATGCAATATGCAATTAAACGCAGGCAGGGTGTTAATGCAAGTGGTTAAGATTTCATGTTAGTAAATTCAAGTTAGAACTCAACGAAATAAACATTCTGCTTCCACACACTGAAAACCATGCAAAGGCGTATAAAAGCCACATAAGACTCCATACATTTTATTGGTTCATATCTTTATCAGCACAATTTCTCCAAGCTGCTTGTCAAGGTTCCTCCCCCACTCTGAACTCTAGGGTACAGATGTGGGGACCTGCATGAAAAACCTCCTAAGCTTATCTTTACCAGCTTAGGTCAAAACTTCCCCAAGGTAACAAATATTACCCCCGTTATCCTTGGAATGGCCGCTACCACCACCAAACTAATACTGGTTACTGGGGAAGAGCTGTTTGGACGCGTCCTTCCCCCCAAAATACTTCCCAAAACCTTGCACCCCACTTCCTGGACAAGGTTTGGTAAAAAGCCTCACCAATTTGCCTAGGTGACGACAGACCCAGACCCTTGGATCTTAAGAACAATGAACAATCCTCCCAACACTTGCACCCCCCCTTTCCTGGGAAATGTTGGATAAAAAGCCTCACCAATTTGCATAGGTGACCACAAACCCAAACCCTTGGATCTGAGAACAATGAAAAAGCATTCAGTGTTTTACAAGAAGACTTTTAATAAAAAATAGAAGTAAATAGAAATAAAGAAATCCCCCCTGTAAAATCAGGATGGTATATATCTTACAGGGTAATTAGATTCAAAAACATAGAGAACCCCTCTAGGCAAAACCTTAAGTTACAAAAAAGATACACAGACAGAAATAGTTATTCTATTCAGCACAATTCTTTTCTCAGCCATTTAAAGAAATCATAATCTAACACATACCTAGCTAGATTACTTACTAAAAGTTCTAAGACTCCATTCCTGTTCTGTCCCCGGCCAAGACGACTACAGACAGACCCACAAACCCTTTGTTTCTCTCCCTCCTCCCAGCTTTTGAAAGTATCTTGTCTCCTCATTGGTCATTTTGGTCAGGTGCCAGCGAGGTTACCTTTAGCTTCTTAACCCTTTACAGGTGAGAGGAGCTTCCCCTGGCCAGGAGGGATTTCAAAGGGGTTTACCCTTCCCTTTATATTTATGACACGCCCCCCAAATCTCAGCTAGGGTGAAACACTGGCTGGGATTTCTTCCTGGAGCTCTAGGAAAACAGAGTTAATAAGACACATGCATCTCTAAATATACTACCAAGTACATAAAGACTAACAATATTTTCCACATCTCAAGGACGATTTTAACCAGTTGATTCTGGGAAACTTTCACGGGAGAGTGCATCAGCCACTTTGTTAGAAGCTCCTGAGATGTGTTGGATGTCAAAATCAAAATCTTGGAGAGCTAAACTCCACCGAAGAAGTTTTCTGTTAGTTTCTTTGACGGTGTGAAGCCACTTTAGTGCAGCATGGTCGGTTTGCAGGTGGAAACGCCGTCCCCAAACATATGGGCGTAGCTTTTCCAGAGCGTAGACAATGGCATAACATTCTTTTTCAGTGACTGACCAGTTGCTTTCCCTCTCAGACAGTTTTTTGCTGAGAAACACTACAGGGTGGAATTCTTGATCAGGTCCTTTCTGCATTAAAACTGCTCCCACACCACGCTCGGATGCATCTGTGGTTACTAGGAACGGTTTGTCAAAGTCTGGGGCCCTTAGTACAGGGTCAGACATGAGTGTCGCTTTAAGCTTGTTAAAGGCCTTCTGACACTTTCCGGTCCACTGAACAGCATTTGGCTGTTTCTTTTTGGTTAGGTCTGTCAGTGGGGCAGCGATTTGGCTGTAGTGCGGTACAAATCGTCTGTAATAACCGGCCAAGCCTAAGAAGGATTGAACCTGTTTCTTTGACTTTGGGACAGGCCACTTTTGGATAGCATCCACTTTGGCCTGTAGGGGGCTGATAGTTCCTTGACCCACCTGGTGTCCAAGGTAAGTCACTCTGTTTAGGCCTATTTGACACTTCTTAGCCTTAACAGTTAGTCCTGCCTCCCTTATGCGCTCAAGGACTTTTTGTAGATGTTCCAGGTGGTCTGCCCAGGAATCCGAAAATATGGCCACATCGTCAAGGTAGGCGACTGCATATTCTCCTAATCCCACTAGGAGACCATCTACAAGTCTTTGGAAAGTGGCGGGTGCATTTCGCAGCCCGAAAGGGAGTACATTAAATTCATACAGCCCGAGATGTGTGATGAAGGCTGACCTTTCCTTGGCAGATTCATCTAGCGGTACCTGCCAGTACCCCTTGGTTAAGTCCAAGGTAGAGATGAACTGGGCCCTTCCCAGTTTCTCTAATAGTTCATCTGTGCGTGGCATGGGATAGTTGTCTGGGCGAGTTACAGCATTTAGCTTACGGTAGTCCACACAAAAACGTATTTCCCCATCTGGTTTGGGAACTAGAACCACTGGAGATGCCCATGCACTTTCAGAGGGGCGGATTACACCCATCTGTAACATATCCTGGATCTCCCGTTCTATAGCAGTTTTAGCTTGAGGAGACACCCGGTAAGGTTGGACCCTAATTGGGTGAGCATTACCTGTGTCAATGGAGTGGTATGCCCGTTCAGTCAGTCCTGGGGTGGCTGAGAACGTTGGCGCGTAGCTAGTGCACAGCTCCTGGATCTGCTGTCGCTGCATACGCCCAAGGGTCATGGAGAGGTTCACCTCTTCCACACCACCAGCACATTTCCCTTCGTAGTAGACACCTTCAGGCCACTCAGCGTCGTCTCCTCCCTGGGCTGTAAACTGACAAACCTTTAATTCTCTGGAATAAAAGGGCTTTAGAGAATTAATATGATACACCTTAGGCTTTCGGTTGGAGGTGGGGAATGCTATGAGATAATTAACAGCTCCCAGGCGCTCCTGGACCACGAATGGCCCTTCCCACGATGCTTCCATTTTATGGGCCTGGAGCGCCTTTAAGACCATGACCTGGTCTCCTACTTTGAAGGAACGCTCTCTGGCATGTTTATCATACCAGGCTTTTTGCTCTTTTTGAGCATCCTGTAAGTTTTCTCTAGCAAGGGCTACAGAGGTTCGGAGGGTGTTTTGTAGGTTGGTTACAAAGTCCAGAATGTTAGTTCCTGGAGAAGGTGTAAATCCCTCCCATTGCTGCTTCACCAACTGCAATGGCCCCTTAACCTCACGGCCATATACAAGTTCAAATGGGGAAAACCCTAAACTGGGATGTGGTACAGCTCTGTAGGCAAAGAGCAACTGCTGCAATACTAGGTCCCAATCATTGGAGTGCTCATTTACGAATTTACGTATCATGGCCCCCAAAGTTCCATTAAACTTCTCCACCATGCCATTTGTTTGATGATGGTAAGGAGTGGCAACCAAGTGATTTACCCCATGAGCTTCCCAAAGGTTTTTCATAGTTCCTGCCAGGAAATTAGTCCCTGCATCTGTGAGGATGTCGGAGGGCCAACCTACCCTGGCAAAAATGTCTGCTAGTGCCTGGCACACACTTTTAGCCCTGGTGTTGCTTAGAGCTACTGCTTCCGGCCATCGGGTGGCAAAATCCATGAAAGTCAGTATGTACTGCTTTCCTCTGGGTGTCTCTTTCGGAAAAGGACCCAGAATATCCACAGCTACTCGCTGAAATGGAACTTCAATGATGGGGAGTGGCTGGAGAGGAGCTTTGACCTGGTCTTGGGGTTTTCCCACTCTTTGGCACACCTCACAAGACTGGACATAGGTAGAAACATCCTTGCCCATTCCCTCCCAGTGGAATGACCCCCCCAAACGGTCTTTGGTCCTGTTCACCCCAGCATGGCCACTAGGGTGATCATGGGCTAAGCTCAAGAGCTTGGCCCGGTATTTAGTTGGAACTACCAACTGTCTCTGAGGATGCCAGTCTTCCTGGTGTCCCCCAGAAAGAGTTTCCTTGTATAAAAGTCCTCTTTCTACAACAACCCTGGATCGATTAGAAGAGCTGAGAGGCGGTGGGTTGCTCCATGCCGCCGTCCAAGCTCTCTGGAGGCTTTCATCTGCTTCCTGTTCGGTCTGGAACTGTTCCCTTGATGCTGGAGACATCAGTTCCTCATGGGATTGTGGACCTAGGCTTGGTCCCTCTGGAAGCGATATAGGGGATGGAGCTGTTTCTGTTGACTGTGAACCGCTCTCCGCTGGTGCACTATGTTGGGATTCAGGCTCCGGCTGAGCCTCTTGTGTAGGGTTATCGGCTGCTGCCAGTTCAGGTTCGGTGGGGCCCTCTGGTGTTGAGGTTGCAAGTACTGGATTCAGTGCTGACACGGGGTCTGGGGTTGGTTGTTCGGCTGGTTCCGGTTCTGGGACTGGTTCCGTATGGGTCTCTGGGACTGGATCCACTACTGCTGTTGCAGACATTGGCCTGGGGTCCAGGTCCATCACCTCTGACTGGGTCCTGATAGAAGTTTCCGGAACAGAGCTAGGCCTCACGGCTTGTTTAGCCTGGTTGCGGGTGACCATTCCCACCCTCTTGGCCTGCTTCACATGATTGGCCAAGTCTTCCCCCAACAGCATGGGGATGGGATAATCATCATAGACTGCAAAAGTCCACATTCCTGACCAGCCCTTGTACTGGACAGGCAACTTGGCTGTAGGCAAATTGAAAGAGTTGGACTTGAAGGGTTGAATCGTCACTTGGATCTCTGGGTTGATTAAATTGGGGTCCACTAAGGAAGCATGGATAGCTGACACTTGTGCTCCGGTGTCCCTCCACGCGGTGACCTTCTTCCCACCCACACTCACAGTTTCCCTCCGCTCCAAGGGTATCTGGGAGGTATCTGGGCCTGTGGACCTCTGGTGTGATTCCGGTGCAATGAACTGTAATCTGTTGGGGTTCTTGGGGCAGTTGGCCTTTACATGCCCCAGCTCGTTACACTTAAAACATCGTCCAGCTGACGGGTCACTGGGGCGAGGAGGGTTGCTGGAGAACGGGGTGGTGGGACGATAAGGGGTCTGGAGGGTTCTTTGGGAGGTAGGTGGGGCTTTGGGCGGCCCCCGGTAATAGGGTGTGGTCTGGGGTGGTCCCTTCTGGTCTCCGCTCCAACTGCGACCAGTTTTCTTCTTCTCTGCCACCTCCACCCATCTGGCTCCAATCTCTCCTGCCTCAATTACAGTTTTGGGTTTCCCATCTAGGATGTATCTTTCTATTTCCTCAGGAACACCCTCTAAGAATTGTTCCATTTGCATTAGGAAGGGCAAATTTACTGGAGATTCAACACTTGCTCCTGATATCCAGGCATCCCAATGTTTTACAATGTGGTAGGCATGTCGGGTAAATGACATGTCTGGTTTCCACCTTAGGGCTCTGAACCTCCGACGAGACTGCTCGGGTGTTATCCCCATTCTGACTCTCGCCTTGGATTTAAACAGTTCATACTTGTTCATGTGTTCTTTAGGCATTTCAGCTGCCACCTCAGCTAAGGGTCCACTGAGCTGCGGCCTCAGCTCTACCATGTATTGGTCAGTAGAGATGTTGTACCCAAGGCAGGCCCTTTCGAAGTTTTCTAAGAAGGCCTCAGTATCATCACCTGCCTTGTAGGTGGATAACTTTCTGGGATGGGAAGTGGTACCTGGAGAAGGATTGCTAGGGTTTGTTGGTATATTCTGCTGGGCCTTTATCCTCTCCATCTCCTCCACATGCTTCCTCTCTTTTTCCTTCTCCTCCTCCTTCAGCCGCATGAGTTCTATCTGTCTTTCATGTTCCCTTTGTTTTTCCTCAGCCTGAAATTTGGCTAATTCCAGCTGTAGTCGAGCTGAGGATTTGGCCATTCTAACCTCTCTGTTTTTAACTAACTTTACACCCGAGGTTTAGAAATAAACAAACAAAACTTGGCTGTAAACTTTTGCTGTGCTGGAATAGAGTACCTATTCTCTGATAGTGATTGTCAGCCTACAGAAAAAGACAATTCCCTTGTCTCTGCTCTGGGCCCAAATTAAAGCAAAAAACCTCCAACTACTTGGAAAACTGCTTACCCAGCCCAAAGAAAAAAAAAAAATTTCTTTTCAAACCTGTGCTCCTTGTAAAACAGAAAAAAAAATCAAAATCCTAAAAAAAAACCCTGCCACTTTTGTCTCCAGGCAAATGGGTAGAGCACACACCCCCTATTTACTTTTAGGAAGAAAAGAAAAAAAAAAAAACCTCTGGGTTGGAAGACTGTGAATTTCCCTGCAGGAGTTAAGTACCCTGCCTCCAGGCAAGAAAACCTGCAATTCACAAGATAATCCCCTTTTGTCTCTGCTTGGCCACAAAGCAGAGAGAAACCAAGCTGCTTTCAGTTTCAAAGCTGCCTTCTGGACTTCCTAAAAATTCCTTTTTAAAATCTGTATTTCTAGTTCAAAAAATCTCAACTGGATCTCAAAATGATTTCAGGTTAATCCCACCACTGTGCCACCATGTCAAGGTTCCTCCCCCACTCTGAACTCTAGGGTACAGATGTGGGGACCTGCATGAAAAACCTCCTAAGCTTATCTTTACCAGCTTAGGTCAAAACTTCCCCAAGGTAACAAATATTACCCCCGTTATCCTTGGAATGGCCGCTACCACCACCAAACTAATACTGGTTACTGGGGAAGAGCTGTTTGGACGCGTCCTTCCCCCCAAAATACTTCCCAAAACCTTGCACCCCACTTCCTGGACAAGGTTTGGTAAAAAGCCTCACCAATTTGCCTAGGTGACGACAGACCCAGACCCTTGGATCTTAAGAACAATGAACAATCCTCCCAACACTTGCACCCCCCCTTTCCTGGGAAATGTTGGATAAAAAGCCTCACCAATTTGCATAGGTGACCACAAACCCAAACCCTTGGATCTGAGAACAATGAAAAAGCATTCAGTGTTTTACAAGAAGACTTTTAATAAAAAATAGAAGTAAATAGAAATAAAGAAATCCCCCCTGTAAAATCAGGATGGTAGATATCTTACAGGGTAATTAGATTCAAAAACATAGAGAACCCCTCTAGGCAAAACCTTAAGTTACAAAAAAGATACACAGACAGAAATAGTTATTCTATTCAGCACAATTCTTTTCTCAGCCATTTAAAGAAATCATAATCTAACACATACCTAGCTAGATTACTTACTAAAAGTTCTAAGACTCCATTCCTGTTCTGTCCCCGGCCAAGACGACTACAGACAGACCCACAAACCCTTTGTTTCTCTCCCTCCTCCCAGCTTTTGAAAGTATCTTGTCTCCTCATTGGTCATTTTGGTCAGGTGCCAGCGAGGTTACCTTTAGCTTCTTAACCCTTTACAGGTGAGAGGAGCTTCCCCTGGCCAGGAGGGATTTCAAAGGGGTTTACCCTTCCCTTTATATTTATGACACTGCTGCTGATAATTTCTCTCTGGCTCCTTATAAATTATGTTGGTTTACATTTGTTATCTATCATTATCTAATGTACTTCTTAAGCACCTATCACCTTCTTTTGTCCAGAAGCTACATGCAGCTTCCTAGCATGAGTGTTTTAGATCAGAAAAACCTGCTGCCATATCTCTTATCTTGTCATCTGTGGATTCAAATCTGAGCCAGAGCAGCTATGCACAATTGCCCTGCTGCTACTGTAATAAGATAGACTTTTTTGTTTTGTCTACAATAAAGATTGATTCTGCAGTTTCTGCATCCCTTAAGAATGTGTATCAACATCTATTCCTCGGAATACAAGCAAATGATAACATTAGTGTGTCTCAGATGTAATTCAGTCTATGACATTTGTGTGGGCTATGTTAAGTTTGGACAAATAGTTTATTTGGTGTATTGCTTACTTCTCAGTAGCAACTAAAAGTACTTTGTGTTGAAATTGGGCAGTATCCATGAGGGCTTTTATAATCCCACCACCTTCAACATTTCTAAGACAAGTTTCCTTTACTTGTTCTTCTGCTGCATTAGGAATGCTGTCATCTTTACTGAATTGCTGTACTTATAGGGCTGACAAAACCTTCAAAAACACACAAGTGGAAACCTTCTAGAGACATGTGCACCGTTAAGTGCACAAAAAAAAAAAAGGTAGAAAGAAGGGTGTACAAAGGGGCAAAAAAATTGTAAGATAAACAATGAAGAATAGAATAGGGCCAAAGCGAATTGAACTTAATGGATTCTGAACAATGAAGTTAAAGTGGCTCTGTGTAGGCAAATGTACAGTCGGTAGGATTAGGGCCTAAACAAGCAACAGGACATTATCTAGTTAAATGAGTTTGTGAAATTTCACACTTTTATAAAACACTATTCCCTCATTTTACAGTGTACCCTTGGAACAATTTACCGAGGGCTCTGGTGGATTCTACATTACTGGAAATCTTTAAATCAAGTTGAACGTTTTTCTAAAAGAAAAATGTATTCATACAAGAACTAATTAAAGGAAGTCCTATGGTCTGATGACCACAATGGTCCCTTCTGGCGTTATGAATCTATGAATCTTTGCAATTACAGAAAATTGTGTGAATCAACAGTATGGATTGAGATACCAGCTGGACCATAGTAGCAGAGTTTTGTTGTTCTTACAGAGAATCACTTGCTAGTAATTAATGACTTTTATTTATGACAAAAATTAGGCATAATGAGGAAAATGACGTCATCTGCCTCAATCATAACCTCTTTGGAGAAGATGTCTATAGCACATTGTGATAGCCAATGTATACTAAGTGACAACACTACTTCCCCAGAAATGTATATCAAGAAAAGACAAATCTTACTTTTGGCAGAATAATCTGCTGACCTGCCCACAGATTAAGAATTAAGAGAAAGCCAGTTCTGAATTGCTAAAACTAAAAATTCCATCTTAATTTTAAAGTTACTGTTATTTGTTTATACTAATATTGTAAGAACCAAGCCTTTCTTATTTGTCATATTAATACTGGATGGAGGGAGAGGGAAGATGTATTTAGTAACATGGGAACTATAAAATACTATGAAAGAGGTACTGTTGTACATGCATTGTTGGATATATTAGCAGTATATACTCATGAACAGGAAGTCAAAGAACCAGTTTGTGGCAGATTCACTTGGTATGATAATTTCCATGTCTATTATAAAATCACATCACTAAATGGACAAAACCCACAAATGTCCAAATCCTTTAGCCAAATGATGAACTACAGGGTGATTAGTCTCTGGTACTTAATGTTACAGGGCAGCTCATACTGTTGTGACACGGTCATTCCCATCAGCTGACTCCTCACTTGTTTTTTCCATTTTTACTCTTTGGAAATGAAATGCCTTATTTCTGATTTGTCCTGGTCCTGTCTCCTGCCTTGTGGTGTCCCACCCTTCCATCCGCATCAATTTCATGGACTCACTGCAACTATCCCCTCCTGCTCCCTGATGCCAGGGGCTCTGTGTCTCCCTGTCACAAGATGATGTGGTCTTTTTAAGCAGCCTTAGCTTATCTGGAGGGGGGAGCAGTTAGCTCAGCTGGGGCTAATAATGCACTGCACAATGGTAATTGAAACACAAGAACCACCTGAAAGGGGTCATGTAATTGAATGTCACCTGAAGAGTGTGTAGTTCAGGAGGAAAGAGCAATTAGGAAGAGGAAGTACTGGAGTTAAAAGGAGGAAATGGCAGTGAGACAAAGACCAGACTTGCGAGAAAAAACTAGGCTGTAGAGGAAAGAAACACCTTTCAGCAATGGGACTTGAAAGAAGACCTTGACTTACAGAAGCTGGGTCCTGAAAGAAAGGTCAGGAAAGGCTAAGCGAAAGTTTATGAGAATAAAAGGTGGCTTAGAGACTCTGGATGCCTGGTCACTGAAGGAGCCCAAACATATTACGAGTGAGCTGGTGAGGTACATGATTTTAAAGACAAGGTAACCCCAAAAGGGGCTGGATATTGAGAAAGCATGGCTGGAGGGCCATGGTTCTCTGAAAAACTTAAAAGATTCTGTAATCCAAAATGGAACTGGACACTAGAGGGGGCTTGGCTAGAGAATAGGACTCTACTGAATGCTTTGTCCCCTGAGAGTGTGAGGTGGGGTGTCACATTCTGGGATGCAAACCAGACCTGTGTGGAGTTGTGTCACCACCCTGCCCCCAAATTTTGGGTGATACCAGTCAGCACTGTGTTCTTGGGGAACCAGGGTACAGTATCCAGCCTGTTTGACTCATGAAAGACACAGCCCCCACCCCCGCCTCTGATTGAACCAAAACCAATCAGAGAAAAGACTTGCAGAGAGCAGTAAAGGGTGGTGGGAGACACATCTACATCCCTCCTGACAAGGATGACAAGATTAAAGGCAACTCCCCTAGCCTCATCTGCATCAAAGATGGGACAGGGAGACATCTCCATTAGCATACAGAATGGAGAACAGAGATTCCAACTAAAGAACCACACTGAATTCTGGGACCAGAAAAGCAGGGAAGCACTGCATCATGGGGATCTCTGCTCCAGATGTTAATGAACCTATGCCTGCACACACCCAGATCAGCAGTTATTAGACCAATTCTAGTAATGAATCCTTGCTTGATATCCAAAATACTGAAGCAGCCTAACTGCATTGTGAGCTCCCTGGAAGGAACATCATCCATAGCCAAGAGTGACTCCGCTCCTATTGTCTAGCCTAAAGAAAACCCTTGAGTCATCAGTTTACCTATAAACAAATGTAGTGTTCTCCCTTGAACCATTGTATTTTCTCTACAAAAACCCCTACCTAAGCCCAAGTGAGTGTTCGGATGCTTGGATCCAAACTATGCATCAGTTCCACTGGGACTCCATCTTCTCCTGACTGATCATGGTGGGGGCTCTGCCTGTATCTAGAACTCAGAACCCTGAGCTACCACCATCACCTGGGAACGCCGACCAGTTCAAGCTTGGAAGTAGCATGGAAGTAGTGAGATTCCCCTCTTTCTCTCTCTCTGTTTTCCTTTCTACTTCAGGTATTAACCTTTAGTAATGTAACCATTATGTTGGTTTAGGCTCTCCTTGTGTAGCTATCACTATTATTCAATCAATAACTTTTGTGGTTAAGCTGGTTGCTTCTCTCTCTCTCTCAACTTTATGCTTTTGTGTTTTTAGCTTCCCCGTTTTCTCTGCAGCAACGCTTCTTTTACCTAAGCTAAAGATCCCTGTAGCACCCAAAAATCTTGTGGGTTTTGCTCATCAAGTGGGTTACTACCAGAACAATTGTGATGTGAAAGTGGGGATAGGGACATACTAAACCTGTGACATACAAGGGTGGCAGCTTGAAAGTGCTGCTCGACCCAGTCTGTTGAATACAGGGGCACATAAGCGTGGCAGCCTGGAAGTGCTATTTGACCCAGCCTGCTCAGGCTTACTCTATTCCAGTGCGGTACTTGTGGCATTTATGGGTTACAGCTTGAAAGTGCTGCTTGGCCCAGCCTATTGAGCCCAGGGACATATAAGGGTGACAGCTTAAAAGTGCTGATTGACCCGGTCTGCTCAGACTTACTCTGTTAATGTGTGTGTGCGTGTGTGTGTGTTCATCTGGTTCTGGGGCTGGAAGAACCCAGCCCTGGGAAACCTAGGTCCTGCAGGATAGCTCTAGTGGGAGGGGACTTGCAGAAGGGAGTTTAGCTTCATATGAAAACACACGTGACACAAGCAGTACATTAATAGAATTACAGAACCCTCCCCCTGAAGAGTAACCCTAAGAAATGAGTGTACCCCGAAGTAACGGGCAAATCTGGTAACATGGGTGCCTGGCAATGCTTTACTGTTGTAGCTCCCAACCTGGGCTGCTCACAAACAGCCCTCCAGCATGTAGGTTACACCCTGAATGTCTGGGTATAGCTGTGGCCCTGGTCCAGCTGCTCTGATGCCAGCAGCCTGTCAGCACCACTTCAGTCACATTCTGGCTTCCACCAACCTTGATTACTATTTGCAGGGTGACCCCAAGACTCTCCCAGTCCCAAATTTTCCCAAAAACATGTGTTCTGCACTCTCCAGGCCTCTCCTGAACAATTCATATATTAAAAGGTCCGTTGCCCCTGTAATGGTCAATATTCAACAGTTTGTTACTTCAGCTGGAATTACCAAAACAGTTCAGTTTAAATACGTGTGTGTGTGTGTGTGTGTGTGTGTGAGAGAGAGAGCACTTGGGGTTTTCTGCCTCTTTCTTTTATGGTATGGTTAACTTTTGAAGAGGATTCTTCTGAGGGTTACCCCTCAAAGCAAAATTTATTCAAACAGTAAAGAAGGCAAGGTGGAGTTGGGGTTGAAGGAAGCTCCATGCTCTTTCTTCTCAAATGTGTTTGAAATGCAAATTTGCTTTGTCTCCTGCCATCTCTTCTAGCTGTCTCAAGGACCCTGTTTACTACGTATGCGTAAATTGAAATAAAGACACATTGCTTTGTTCAGCATACTTTTGCCTGGGCACAGCTGTATGGTTTTGAACATGTGCTAGTAATATCATACCGGGGGGTTTCATAACTTTACATATTATGTTGCTATTTACATTTCACCATGATATTATTGACCGCCGAGTTGTCAGTTTTCAAATGATACCTCACAAGGCATATTTTGTACAAGATTATTACAAGTGTGCAGGGTGTGCAGGGTGTGAATACAGGGGAACTTCAGAGCACGGAGGTGCTCTGGAACAGGGGTGATCAATGAAACACCCATACCCCTCCCTTCCATGCCAGGGGATGCTGTGTACCCCCATCGCCTGGTCATTCTTATTCTCCTTCTTTCTTCTTTCTTTTTCTCCCTCTTTCAGGATGTTAACATTTTAAACTATATTGGGAGCATGGGGAGAGCTGAGATGGGGGTACTGTTATGCTGGAAAATGTTAATGGTTACCATCAACTGGTTCTTTGATCTACAGACAACTAAAGAGATGCTAACTAGATGCCATGGACTCTGTGTGTCTCATTTCCCCTCTTCCAATTCTGCCAAAAATCAATAGGGTTCTGCCCATTGATGCTTAGATCCTTCCAAGAAACCTTAGAACTGATTAAGTGCAGTGTTCAAAAGTTGTTATATTCTGACATCCATTTATTTTTATTTGTATTATAGTAGCACCTAAAGATCCCAGACATGGACCTGGACTCCATTGTGCTAGGCACAAACACATAACTAAAACACGGTTCCTGTCCCAAATAATTGACAATCTAAGTGTCAGACAAGAGACAACAGATGGATACAGACACATGGAAATAATGAAATGATAATAATCAACATGATAGGCTGCTGGTGTGCTTGTCAAGATTTTGTAGACATCACAACAGAGAAGAATTTTAAGGAGAGATTTGAACGAGGATCATGAATTAGTTTGGTCTATGTTTATGGGGAGCTCTAAAGAGGGAAATGCCATCAAG
Source organism: Lepidochelys olivacea (assembly GCF_965140295.1). Taxonomy (NCBI): domain Eukaryota; kingdom Metazoa; phylum Chordata; order Testudines; family Cheloniidae; genus Lepidochelys; species Lepidochelys olivacea. The sequence goes on along the minus strand of NC_140413.1, from coordinate 39,132,466 downwards.
ATGACTGTAAGGCATCTCAGGCTCAGCCAAACACATTTTTGGTTGCAGCTGCTAGCATTACTGAAGGTCCCAGTCAAAGGAAAGGATGGGGAAGGGAAATCACCACTTCAAGAAAAATAAATTGTTTGTAGATGCAAAGCTTTCAGTGGAAAAATTATTATACTTGGATGTGATTCAGAGGGTCATGCTTTGTATGCATGTGACTTTATCTGCAATAACAAGTTTTTCCCCCTAATACTTAAAACAGTGACCATATTCTGCTGCCTATTCATTATACTTCATAGTATCACTTGGGTATTCTAAATGTCCAACACATAGAGAGAGATCTGTGAAATTTTTCATTAACATAAGCTCCTAAAGTCCAGAAAAGGTAACTTTGCTAGCTGGGCAATAAGATCTCAAATTTTAGAACTTATGACCTCAGTGTTTCATGCTTCTTCTAGTAACAAAAAGCTGTGGACTGTAGCTCACAAAAGCTTATGCTCAAATAAATTTGTTCATCTCTAAGGTGCCACAAGTCCTCCTTTTCTTTTTGCGAATACAGACTAACACGGCTGCTACTCTGAAACCTATAATTCATTGAGTAACTCTGGTGTTGTCAAACCATGAGGACAAATCTAGAGTGGATTGTATAGTTGCCAATTTTGTAATACGGAACTACAATCTGCAATTAAGCATAGGTATCTTCTCCATAGATACGCAGATATCTTCATATTGCTCCAAGCCCAGGTCTCCATGGCACCTCACAAAGTTCATATCTTACCCCTCTGCTTTTTTGTCTCTATCTCTACCATTATTCTTCTTTTATGTTGATATGCTTATATTTTGACACCTTTTAATTTTACCTCTTGGTCCACCCTGTTGACTGGCTTTGACTATGTAAAGTAGTGGCTTTGTTCAGCTAAATGTCAAAGATTGAAGTGCCTCTCTTAGCCCTGGTCTACGCTAAGAGTTTAAGTCGATGAAGCCATTTTTGTCGACTTAAAGGGCTCTTAAAATCGATTTTTGTACTCCTCCCTGACGAGGGGATTAGCACTAAAATCAACATTGCTGGGTCGAATTTGGGGTAGTGTGGATGCAATTCAATAGTATTGGCCTCCGGGAGCTATCCCAGAGTGCTCCATTTTGACCACTGTGGCCAGCCCTTTCAACTCAGATGCACTAATCAGGTACACAGGAAAAACGTCGGGAGCTTTTGAATTTCATTTCCTGTTTGGCCAGCGTGGCGAGCTCATCAACACAGGTGACCATGCAGTCCCAGAATTGCAAAAGAGCTCCAGCATGGACCGAACGGGAGGAACTGGATCTGATCGCTGTATGGGGAGATGAATCTGTGCTATCAGAACTCTGTTCCAAAAGACGTAATGCCAATATATATGCCAAAATCTCCAAGGGAAAATGCGAGGTGTTTACAATGCTCACAACTGCAGTGGTGATCGGAGCAGACTCCCGCTTGCAGTGCTATGGCGTATGCGCGGGCAATCCAGTAAAAAGGGCGAGAAATGATTCTGCCATAGCTTTCACGGAGGGAGGGAGGGAATGGTCACTGACGACATGTACCCCAAACCACCCGCGGCTATCTTGTCCATTATCTGAATTTTTTTAAATTAATGCATGGTTTCAAAACAATAGTTACTGTATTTCGAAGGGGGAAGGGTGGTTGGCTTAAAGGGAATTAAAATCAACAAAGGGGGCGGCTTTGCATCAAGGAGAAACACACACAACTGTCACACCATAGCCTGGCCAGTCATGAAACTGGTTTCAAAGTCTCTGTGATGCGCAGCATGCCTTGCTGTGCTCTTCTAATTGGTGTCTGGCTGCGCAAAATTGGACGCTGGGCGATTTGCCTCAACCTCCCACCCTGCCATAAATGTCTCCCCCTTACTTTGACAGATATTATGGAACACACAGCAAGCAGCAATAACAATGGGAACGTTGGTTGTGCTGAGGTCTGACCAACAGCACCAGCGAGCTTTTAAACGTCCAAAGACACATTCTACCACCATTCTGCACTTGCTCAGCCTATAGTTGAACTGCTCCTTACTACTCTCCAGGCTTCATGAGCCGTGGGAGCAAGGGGTAGGCTGGGGTAGGTCCTGCCAGCTGGGAGAGCAGCCTGAGGCAAAAGCCTCCAGCTCGCAGGAGATCAGGATAGCAGAATTGCAGCGGAAGTGGTGGAGCAAGCAAAACACCATTGATGAGAATGGCTGGCAGTCCTACTGCACCGTACAGCAGATCAGGAGAGCAGAGTTGCAGTGGAAGCAGTGGAGCCATTCACCATTGATGCGAAAGCACCCATGAGCTGCTGCTGTGTGGCCAAGACAAAAGAGCAAGATCCCTGGAGCTGTTACATGTGGAATGTACGGCTGCATGATTTCTTCACCAGCAACAAAGGACAAGAATATGATGCACCTAAAATCTAAAAAGGCCAGCACATTTTCCAGAGTCACTACCCTTGATAACAGACGTCAATGATTGCATTGGCTACTTGGATCACAGCAGCCCCCACAGTAGACTTTCCTGCAACAGCAGTGGTGACGGTGAGCTAAGCGAGCTCCCACTTGCAGTGCTATACCATCTGCGCTGTTAACCCAGGAAAAAAGCCGCAAAATGATTGTCTGATGTTGCTTTCACAGAGTGTGGGGGGGGACTGATGACATGTACCCAAAACCACCCGCAACAATGTTTTTGCCCCATCAGGCATTGGGAGCTTAACCCAGAATTCCAGTGGGCAGTTGGAGACTCTGGGAACTGTGGGATAGCTACCCACCGTGCACTGCTCCAAAAGTCGACGCTAGCCACGGTACTGTGGACGCACTCTGCCGACTTACTGCACTTAGTGGGGACGCACACAATCGACTGTATAAAACTGCTTCCAAAAAATCAACTTCTATAAAATTGACCTAATTTCGTAGTGTAGACATACCCTTAGGCAAGTGGACCTTAGGGCCTTCCATTTGTTTCACTTCTCTTTAACTTTGGCTTCACCCTTGAGTAAAAGTTCTCTCTCTTCTCAAACCTTCTAGGTCTGTAAATCAGCCTACAAACACATCAGCAATATTGCCCAGGCATACCACTGCCTTTGCCTGCCTTCTTTTACTCTTGTGTTAATTATTGCCTCTTCCTTCTCTGTAGTTTCACTAAATCCCTGATGGTCAGACTGCAGGGTCTGCTGAATGCCTCTCTCCACCTTCTTCCACACACAATGAAGCCAAACCACCAAATCTCCTTCCTCAGACAACTCAGAATTTATTTCATAAGCAAGATCAAATCTGTCCTCCCTCTTTTTAAAATCCTCCTTACTTCTGCCTATATCATGGACCTTGGACTTGATTCTATAGAGATGTACATCCTATGAAACCCACTTTCTGAATACCTCCTCTTGTTGCTCTTCTCTCTCTTCCAGTTATCTCATACTGACCTCTTTTCTATTTCTGTATGTAACATGGCGGAGCACTCACTGGCATGATGCCTCCTGCTGGTTGGTCTGGGAATTAGCTCTTCCAGCTTCGGAGAGCCTCCTGCTGGCCAGTGTCACCTTGCTGCCGCCTACTTCTTTCTTTTTCTAATACCACCCTTTAGTTCAGGCCCCACGTCCCTCCCGGCCCACAGTGCCCCTTCTCTGGGGTACTGCCCCGCAGTAGTGCCCCCACACTAAGGGATCCTCCCCTCCCTGGGGAACCCCAAAGCCCACCTTGTCTCAGTGACCAACTGCCAGTTCTCATCTAGCCCCTTTTCTCAGAGGCAAACTGAAATGGCCACTCATCATTGGCAAGGGGGTTTGGACCTGCTGCCTTCTTCTGGCCTGGCTGCACCCCTGCAGCCTTAGTACCACCACAGGCCCTTTTAGCCTGGCCTCAGCGTGGGGAGTCACCTGGCCAGAGTTCTCCAGCTCTGCCTGTCCATTCCAAGCACTGCTCTATTTGAGATACCCCTCTCTAGCCAGCAGCCAGGTCCTTCCCACTCTACCACTGCAGTGAGACTCCCCCTGCCTAGCTCCCAGCCCTTTTATCAGGGCCAGCTGGACTCTAATTGGGTATGGCCCCACCTGTGGCTGCCTACCGAATCAGCCTCCCTTGGCTGCTTTCAGCCCCGTCCCTATCCAAGGGCCGGCTTTTAACTCTTTCCGAGCCAGAGCTGCGTGACCGCCCCACTACATTGTACCACAATTTAGCCATTGTTAGTGTGAAAGCTTTGACTCTGTGACTCTTGCTATCTGTGACACAGAGGCCCATTGGTGGTTCAATACTCTGTGTCAGCCTGACATACTCACTAAACCTAGTGCTGTTGTCATTATATATATCCAGAAGGTGCCATGTAATACATCATTGAAAAACTAACATCTCACTGATCATTAATATTACTGGGTGATATATGTACGGGGTGTGAACAAAGAGTTATGGATATGTGCCAGAACCATGTTCTTGAAATGTGTTTGTCAAGCAATGCCTAAGCCCAGTCTATCCTAGACAAAGGAATGGCTGGTCATCAGGCAGAGACACTGAAGGTACATTTACCTAAAAACTAAACAAAACCATCAAGTTAACAAGGAGAGGAGGTAACAACTCAGCTATCACCAGTGGAGGCAGAATCTGCATGAAATCTTCACCAGACCACATGGCATCTCTTCCGAGAAGGAGAAAAGAAACTGTCTTACTTTAACTTTATTTCAGTGGTTTACTAGACACCCACCTGTCTGAACCTCAAACAATAAATAATTGAATCAACTGATGGTATACAATATTATTGTATTATAGAAGTGCACAGAATGAGGTCTTTTCTGAAAGCGAATGACACAGAGGTAATTAATATAATTGTGAAATGTATGCATTAACATTATATGAGGAGTTACTCAGTAATACTATGTTCTAAAGTCTGTGACCAAACACAAGGAGAAACAGGTTTTGCCTCAGACAAGGGGGAGGGAAGGTAGCACTGTGGAATCAAAACAATGGAAGCTCCATTTACATACGAATCAGCAGGGGAAGAAAAGCTTGAGGTTATCCAGAATCTTGAGATATCCAGAATCTTGAGTGAGTTTGGGAAAATATAATAGAAAGAAGAAACTATCTTGGCATTCATCACTAGGCAGACACAAGGGGCCAGAGCTCTTGCAAGCTGAGAAACACGAGTCCTTCAGCCAAGAGGTTAAAGTCTCTGGGAAGTAAATAAGAGTGAGAAACCTGCTTAGGCAAAGATCTTTCACCTAGAAAGATAAAGGAAACCAGCATTTTGTACTTCTGTGGAAGTCCTGACTGAAAGAAAGTTAGCCATATTTGGAAAAAAGATGGGTGAAAAATCTACCTTGTAGCAAGGCTGCAGGTTGTTAAGTCTTAGCCATTGGAAAGCATATTTTTACTTTTATTTACTTGTTACCATTTTGACAGGTTTCAGAGAAACAGCCGTATTAGTCTGTATTCGCAAAAAGAAAAGGAGTACTTGTGGCACCTTAGAGACTAACCAATTTATTTGAGCATGAGCTTTCGTGAGCTATAGCTCACTTCATCAGATGCATACCGTGGAAACTGCAGAAGACATTATATACACACAGAGACCATGAAACAATACCTCCTCCCACCCCACTGTCCTGCTGGTAATAGCTTATCTAAAGTGATCATCAAGTTGGGCCATTTCCAGCACAAATCCAGGTTTTCTCACCCTCGGCCTCCCCCCACACAAACTCACTCTCCTGCTGGTAATAGCCCATTCAAAGTGATCACTCTCTTCCCAAATGTGTATGATAATCAAGGTGGGCCATTTCCTGCATAAATCCAGGTTCTCTCACTCCGAAAACCACACACACAAACTCACTCTCCTGCTGGCAATAGCTCATCCAAACTGACCACTCTCCAAGTTTAAATCCAAGTTTAACCAGAACGTCTGGGGTGTGTGTATGTGTGTGTGTGTGTCCCCGGGAAAAAAGGGGGAGGGGTGAGAAAGCCTGGATTTGTGCTGGACATGGCCCACCTTGATTATCATGCACATTGTAGGGAGAGTGGTCACTTTGGATGAGCTATTACCAGCAGGAGAGTGAGTTTGTGTGTGTATGGGGGTGGGGGGGTGAGAAAACCTGGATTTGTGCTGGAAATGGCCCACCTTGATTATCATGCACATTGTAAGGAGAGTGGTCACTTTGGATAAGCTATTACCAGCAGGAGAGCGAGTTTGTGTGTGTGGTTTTTGGAGGGGGGTGAGGGAGTGAGAGAACCTGTATTTGTGCAGGAAATGGCCCACCTTGATTATCATACACATTGTGAAGAGAGTGATCACTTTGGATGGGCTATTACTAGCAGGAGAATGAGTTTGTGTGTGTGTGTGGGGGGGGGGGGGCGGAGGGTGAGAAAACCTGGATTTGTGCTGGAAATGGCCCAACTTGATGATCACTTTAGATAAGCTATTACCAGCAGGACAGTGGGGTGGGAGGAGGTATTGTTTCATGGTCTCTGTGTGTATATAATGTCTTCTGCAGTTTCCACGGTATGCATCCGATGAAGTGAGCTATAGCTCACGAAAGCTCATGCTCAAATAAATTGGTTAGTCTCTAAGGTGCCACAAGTACTCCTTTTCTTTTTGTTACCGTTTTGTCCTTATCCCTTGTATCTGAATACACTTAAAACCTATCTCTTTGTTAATAAACTTATTTCAATTTTAATCTAAACCAACCCTGTGTTTGAAGTGATTCTTATCTCCAGCTAAAGTCAGAAGCTATGCTTTTGTCTCCTTAAAGGAGCAACAAACCTTATTAATTCTCTGAGTATTCCAGGAGAGGACTAGACATTCCAGGACAGGCTATTTTGGGAAATTTGGGACTGGGAGTCACTGGGGGGCGGGGGGTCACCCTGCAAGTAGGAACCAAGGGTATGTTATAGGCATAAAGTGGTCCGAGTGCTAAACCAGGGTTGCACAGCACACAGACAATCAGGAAATCTTAGGCTTGTCTGCCGGCTATTGGTATCCAGGCTGTGAGACACAGCAACAGAGAATTTAAAGCACCAAGGGTTACAGGGCAGTTGGTGACAACCTATCACTGGTTTGGATTGCACTATCTTGAACAGCCTTTTATTATCTATTAATCTTATCAACTCCATCTCACTTCAAGTTTCAGGTAAGAGCATAAAGTACAACACATTCTAAAGAGTCCGATTAAATTGTTCTGGCTTAGGATAAGGGGTTGTCCTAGACTAATGCACACAATATTAAGTACCTATTTCAAAAGGTGGAAATGTTGTATTGATATTGATCATCAAGGCTTAAAGAGTTAAAGGTGTTTATAAACTCTCTCACTGTCCAACATTAAACAATGACAGATAGGTTTGGGGTTGTTTTCTACAGAGGCCTTGGTTTTACAACATTACTTGGCAAACACTCAGAAGCATTCATTCAAGTTGAAAGTTTGATGATTTAAACACACACACACACACCAAGGAATTAAATCAAGCATTTATACTGCAACTGTAATTGAGTGATTATGCAAAACAAACTTAGACAGACCCTAAGAAAGTCTGTCTCCTTTTGGAGTTAAAATATCAGTGTCTCTTATTTTTACTAACAATCTTTCTTTGATGAAAAGAAAAGGTTTATTTTTTTTTTTAGTCCTGATGTATGAAAGACATTAACTTACCTGTTTTTAACAGATAGACACAAGATGGAGGAAAGACACAATAGAAAAGATAGGTGAAATGAAGCTTTTGTTGATGTTTTTGGAACACCGGACAACCAGTTAGTTATGAGTGGATGCTTTGGCTGGCAAGTCAACCATGACACCTGCTGCTTGGACTTGGTTCACGTTCTGGTCAGGGACATCATCTGCTTGGATTCTTTCTCCTTAGACAAAGCAGGCTTGGATGAATGCAGCATAGGTGATTTCAGGACTCAATGAAAAGCCAAGAGAATGAAAGATAGGAAAGGAAGAAGAATGGGGGAGGATAGAAAGCAACACAACAAGGGAAGGGAAAAGAGTACAGGAGCTTAGATGCCTGCACGGTGCAGGCAATTAGATATCCCTGTTTATGGGCTGAGGAGTGGATGTCATGATAATATGTTTACTTTCAGCACTCACAGGTGAAAACAAAATTTCTTAAACAAAAGCAAGGCCAACTGGCCTTTCTTTTAGGAAGAGAGTCCCTTAGCTTGGTCCGCTCCTTCTGCCTTAATGGCAAGAAAGTTGAAATGAGTTGACATGAATTGCAATGCTGGTAGGTCCAGGGATAAGGCGGAGGAAAATGGTTCTTTTTTTTTTTCTCCAAAGTCTCTTTTTGACAACTCCCAAAAAAAAGTAAAAGTGAATGGCATATTTTATCCTCATTATCTTGTCCAACAATTAAATCCATTTCTGTAAGGCTAAAATTGGCATAGGTAGCTGTGTTCCCACATTTTCTTGTTGACTAAGTATGACCACCATAGTACTTGACTTATAGCAGTAGGTGATTTTTGTTTGGATTAATTCAGGTATTATGTCCGGTTTTCTTGCACCCGTTCGCAACATTTATTTACTGAAAACAAATTGACCTATTTTCCGTGGTTAATTCTCAGGCAGACAAAAAAGTCATAGGCATTTTTGACATCTTATGAACCTTCAGGTACTTTTCACAGTTGAGCTTAGGGTAACTTTTTAGGTTTAATAATCACTAGAACTCTCAAAGTCTCTTCCTTGGTCCAATTGTATCAAAGCTGGAAATCCATATACTTAAAAGTGTTTCACCTTCAACAGTCAAACAATTGTAGTGGCCTTCTATTCCGTATCTGACTATGACTGGGCATATGGGTTGAAATGGTCAGTCCCTACTAAAGTGTCCCACATTCTTCCAGTCCTCATCTAAAACCAGGAAATCAATGCATACTAGCTCCAAAGGCTTGCTACTGGTGGTATTTTTCCAGATCCGCAACTCTGATGGGTAAAGACTTTCTTTATACATAATGAATTGGAGGGAGCTGTGGGAGCTGACACAGAGGACTTTGCAAGAGATGCCCCTTCTATCCATTGCCCACAATGGATCCCTTTCCCAGTTCTGTCTTTTCTCCATCCTGGCTACTTGTCCCAATCCCAGTATCCTCATTTAACCAGTTCCAGTCTCCACTCCTAAGACTTCTCATTGCTGTCCCACTCTTCCCATCCAGGGTCCCCATCCAAGTCCAAGTCTCCACTTCCATCCAGTGCCAGTGGCTCCACCCCTGTTCCTAGTCCTGGTCTCTTCCCAGTTGGCCCAGGTTCTTGCTCCCTGTCCCCATTCTTTCCACCTCACGGAATCACAGTCCCCTTTTCTTGGATTCTCATCCAATTAGCTTCTCCCCCTTTGTAAGGTTTCATGGGCAACCTTAATTTTAGCAATTCCTAACTTTTGATTGATTGAGTTGGCAGCTTTAACAATCTTTTAGCATAGTTTTTTTGAATGTTATATTTACATAGACATGGATTGCCATAACTTCACTCCATGAAATATATTGCTGTTGTATCATCAGCTGTTTTTTTACAGAAAGTCCTTGAGTGCTTTTAGTCCTGACATGAATTAATTGATTTTTAGGATGTATGTAATTTCAGGGATTTTGTTGAACATTTTTGCTAAGAAAAATAAGCATGTTTTTTTATATTCAAAATAATCCCCACATTCCCTGATGGATGTGTAAACAACCAACTGGATATAATATAAATCAGGATACAGAAAATAAAAGTAGAAAAAATTTGTATCATGTACACATGGTTACAAAACAGTGATTTTTGTAATTGCCATGAAAGGCTTAGGTCTTAGAATGTTCAAAACAAAACAAATGGATAAACAAAATTAACTTGTTCATACTTTGTTTGTATTTGGACAGCAGACTAGTATGTGATAGTAGAGGAGCCTATAATATGGGACAGAGGCTAAACTGCTTGTTTAATAGATCTAAATGGAACAAAAAATAAACGCTGGATTATTGTAGTATGAAAAGAAGTACAAAAATGGTTTACATAAGATTTGGGGCAATTTCAAACTAAAGTTGAAAAGCACAACAGGCTGTGGCCTACATATTGCAAAAGTTTTGCAGTTGAACCTCAGAGTTACAAACACTTCTGCAATAGAGGTTATTCGTAACTCTGAAATGTTCGTAACTCTGAACAGAACGTTACGGTTGCACTTTTGGAAGTTTATAAATGAACATTGACTTAATACAGCTTTGAAACTTTACTATGCAGAAGAAAAATGCTGCTTTCCCTTTATTTTTTTAGTAGTTTATGTTTGACAAAGGACTGGAGTGTATTTGCTTTTTTGTTGTTGTTTCTGTGGCTGCCTGACTTCATACTTCTGGTTCCAAATGAGGTGTATGGTTGACTGGTCAGTTCGTAACTCTGGTCTTTGTAACTGTGAAGTTCTGTTGTACTTGCTAAATTAATGGGTGGTGTTTTCCAGCAGTTCCTCTTTTCTTTGTCATCCATATCATCATAAAATGACTATATAAAAGTAAAATGTCTATTATATGTTTTGAAAACTATAGATACATCCTATTTAAGTGATAATGGGAATAGGTCACAGAACAAGTCAGTGCACAACTCATTCTTTAGTACTTGAGTGACTTGGTGACATAGGCCTGGTCTACACTGGGGGCTGGGGGGGCGTTGATCTAAGTTACGCAACTTCAGCTACATGAATAATGTAGCTGAAGTTGACGTACTTAGATTTACTTACCATGGTGTCTTCACTGCAGTAGGTCAACTGCTGATGCTCCCCCATCAACACCACCTACGCTTCTCGCTCTGATGGAGTACTGGAGTCGACGGGAGATGCTTGGTGGTTGATTTATCACATCTTCACTAGCGACCCCTACTGGATCGATTGCTCCAGAGGTAAGTGTAGACATGCCCACAGTTGCAGTTCCTGGTATTAGTTCAAAAGTGAAAAAGGTAGCCTAATCCAGTGAGGTACTGGGATCTCAATTCTCACTGAAGCTATTGCAAGTTGAAGCACCACAGTCCTCTTATAAGATCAGGCTTATAACTTGCACCGTTAGCAATCTCTGCTCAAAAAGCTCCCAGGACTGAGAAAAGCTAGGTCTTGCAGATCAGAACAGAGATGTTTACTAGAGCTCTGTGGAGAATCTCACATAGACATTGCTTGCATTACACTTGGTTCAAACCAGTGCTATTAGTTCCTCATTAAGTATCTGGATAACTTTTTGGATCAGGTTTTGAAGTCAAGCTGTGGTTTAGATTTTGAGTTCTAGATTAATTTTTGTCTGTCAGCTGCCTCATTTTAACAGAATTCAACTTTGAAAAAGCAGTGAAACAGCTAATCACAACTTCACATAAACAGTTTAGATATAGCTAGGAAGAAAACAAAGTTCTCTTTGATCTTCACTAAAAGTGCCTTCATAGTCATATACTGATTATGGAAATGGGATGTTTTTACTCAGTACATTATCAAATATGAGAAAAATCCTATATTCAGTGTGGACTATCTCATAAATGCTACCATTATTGGATTTCATGCTAATACATACTGTTAAAATCTGCTCTAAAACAAGAGTATTTGAAAATATGTGACCAGTGAAGGAAGTTTTATGCTAGTTATAGCTTTCATCATGAAAAACTAAGAAACCCCTCAGCAGTGGAATATACACTTCTTTCCATCAACACTATTTCAGAGAGGAAAAAAAATATTTTTCATTTTGGTTTAAAGTGCAGTATTACTTCAAAGAGCAACTGCACATATTCACTGGAACTAAATTATTTTCTCCTACTCGATGCATGCAGAGGCCATGGACAGTTGTAGTCCCTGAGGTTAGTGGATTGCAGAGACTACTCCCTATGTGCACTCTTGGTGGTGCGGATCTTCCCAAAGGGGATAGGGAGGAGATGAGGCCATGCTTTTCCTTCCCTTGGCCTGCAGAACTGATCAGCTGCAGAGGTGGAAGCAGGTGGCACCAGATGAAGCGCTAGTAGAGTATACATTCCCCCTATGTTCCAGAGAGACAGTCCTTTCCCCAAGTCCTCTGTGGTATGGCTCTGCACTGCCCCCAGTGTGTACTAGAGGCTAATTACCACAACTTTCAGCTGCACTAGGGCTGGGAGGAAAACCGTTTTTCCCATCCTGTGAAAATTATCAAGCTTTCATAATGTTTTTCAATCATGATTCAGGATGAAAAGATAAAATTTTGAAAATTGCCATCTGACCATAATTTTTTTAAATTCAATTCAATTCAGGTTCAGTCAATTGAACTTTTTTTTGATAATTTTATAATGTTTTGATCATTCCAAAACATTTTTTAGATTTGGACTTTTTCAATAAATATATATATAGATAGTCAATAATTAGTTTAAATTTAGAACTGAAAAGCCATTTGAAACTGAAAAAACAGATTTTTTTTTTCAAAAAGGGGCATTTTAAAAAAATTCTAAACCTACCTTTTCTAAATGAGAAATTAGTTGAACCCATCCCTTTCTTGTAAGCCACTTTGGTTTTGATAAATCAGTATTTTCTGATGAAAAAAAGTTTTGTCGAAAAATTTGCTCTAGCCAGCATCCTTCCTACTTGGCCTCCTGCTGCAGTTTTAAAGAAGCAGCACACCAATCCTCACATTACTTTTTATCTCCAGGACAAATGAACCTCACCAGAGAAACAGAGAAATGAATGGGCCTGGGAACTAAACTACTCATAGCTTTGGTTCCTTGGCTTCAACACAAAGTTGCCACAAGGCAACATGTGGATGGGCAGGGGGAAAGAAACTTTGTCCGCACTCTAGCTGTTCTGCAGAAATTGAAAGATACCCAGTGCTGCCATTGTGACTCATTTGAGTGCGCAGCAACTTACAACATATAAAAAGTATAAAGTGACCTATATTTTCCAAAATGACCAGTGATTTTGAGTGATTCAGTTTTTATGTTTGGAACTTGAGATCCTTTAAACAAGCTGATTTTCAGAAGGTAAAGTAAGTGCTCAAAGGTTTCTGAAAAATAGACTTCTTTCAGATGTCTCAGGTTGGGCACCCAACAGCTGAAGCAGCCAAAATCACAAGTCACTTTTGAAAATTTTAGGCCAGCGTTTCCAGACTTAGTTCTAATTATTTAAAATTTGGTACCAAATTTGGTAAATTTTGGTACAGCAAAAAGTTGAGAAGGTGTGGGGTTGGTTGATGACCAATAGATTGACCATGAAGGGCCAGCATTACAAAGTTTTAGGCACCTAAAATGCATATAGGTGCTTTTGTAAATCATAGTTGGCACCTAAGTGAGTTAGGCTCCTAACTCCCCTTGAATATGAAAGGAACTTGCTTAGGCATATTTGTAAATCTGTATCTGCATTTTTAGGTGCCTTAAATACTTTTGTAAATCAAGCTCAAATGGGCCACTTACAACTTTAAAAAAAATCATCCTTGATACTGTGCACAGAAATAAATTAAGGACAACAGTGAGATACCCAAAGGGGCACGTTGCAAGCTTGTTAGACAAAACAGTTATCTCGTATGACATGTGGCTCCCACCCCTTGACAACTATGTCCTTCGATTTCATAGTTGTAGCTGCTACACAATGGGAGCTTTATGCTGGGTACTGACACTAACTCTGCCAGCAGGGCTGTTTAATGCTGATTCCATAACTGTGCATATTTAATCTACTCATTATTATTGCCTTTAGGACAACATCATGTGCTGCTATTTGTGTGACTCTGTTCAGGAAACATCGCTGAAGTGTTGTGTGGGAAGATATAGATTAAAATAGGTTTTGGAATCCCTGGAATGGAAATCAGGAGAAAAGAGACATCCTAAGGGTGATGGGTGCCTATTCTTAATTGGTAATGTCAAGATAGGTTGATCACATTTTTGCTTTGAGCTCCTAATTAAAGTGTCTGCTTCTTCCTTTTCATCTTTTTACCCTAGAGTTAATACAAGAAGCTATACCCAATATTGAATTTTAGTATTTGACAGAAAACCAAATACCTGGAATTGGTACTTACCCAAAGTCAAATCAGCTGCAGATTTGTTGAAAAAGCTATAAATGATGCAGTTACATTTATTATATTTGATAATTTTGTGAGTAGCAAGAACCCATACCAATAGTTAACCAACTCCATAACCATAAAACTGATAGTTATTTCATATTATACCTGCCTCATATTAACTGCCTAGTATTGTAACAAAATTATGAAAAAGAACTGCAGATAGATCTAATTTAAAGTCAATTTTCTTAAAAATGAAAATTTAGCAGCTTGTAATGACTTTATGCCTCTTCATTCCCTTCCTTTCTTCAATAATAAATAGTAATAGCAAGGTGTTCTTTTCCAAGGGTTTTACTGTGGATGACAGTGTACAGTGGGACCCACTGGAGAAAGTCAACTTACTTTCTTATTTAGATTTACAGCAAGGTACAAAAAGGTGCTTACCCCTGGCTCTAGGCACTTTCCCTTGGATTAGAAAAATACAATCAGATAAAAAGTAAAGGCAGTAGCTACTTCGTACTCACATGCTGGCAACAGCATATACAGTAAAATTCATACTCAACAATACTTCCTCCACCCTCATACAAACATTGAGCCCCTACCCTCACCCTCCTCCAACCCCAGGGAGTAGGTAAATAGACTATACCCTGAAGGTCAACATATTCAAGCTGTTTTGGACCAAGTAGAAAGTAAGTTCAAAAGCTTCAGGGCTCCTCCGGAAGCCCTTTTATATATAAAAAAAGGAGTACTTGTGGCACCTTAGAGACTAACCAATTTATTAGAGCATAAGCTTTCGTGAGCTACAGCTCACTTCATCAGATGCATATCGTGGAAACTGCAGCAGACTTTATATATACACAGAGAATATGAACCAATACCTCCTCCCACCCCACTGTACTGCTGGTAATAGCTTATCTAAAGTGATCATCAGGTGGGCCATTTCCAGCACAAATCCAGGTTTTCTCACCCTCCACCCCCCCCCCCACAAATTCACTCTCCTAATAGATAAGCTATTACCAGCAGTACAGTGGGGTGGGAGGAGGTATTGGTTCATATTCTCTGTGTATATATAAAGTCTGCTGCAGTTTCCACGATATGCATCTGATGAAGTGAGCTGTAGCTCACGAAAGCTTATGCTCTAATAAATTGGTTAGTCTCTAAGGTGCCACAAGTACTCCTTTTCTTTTTGCGAATACAGACTAACACGGCTGTTACTCTGAAACCTTTTATATCAAGGAGTTTCTGGCCCAAGTTCCTGTGGTTTGT
Source organism: Lepidochelys olivacea (assembly GCF_965140295.1). NCBI lineage: Eukaryota > Metazoa > Chordata > Testudines > Cheloniidae > Lepidochelys > Lepidochelys olivacea. The sequence goes on along the minus strand of NC_140413.1, from coordinate 39,117,295 downwards.
CAACTAAGCAGATCCCAAGCCATACATAATATGTCAAGACCAATACCTTATATTCTAGCAGGCAGCCAGTTCTGATCCCAGAGACACACTGCCACTGAGGTAAATTACTTAATAAATGGGCTACTGTAGTCTGTGCCAGCTTCACTGTAAAGTGTAGTCCCAAATAGAACATATTGCAAAGTCTAAGCCTGAGGTGACAGAAGCATGGATAACATTGGCAACCTCTTCATTCCAAAGAAATATTTACAATCTCTGAGAGATAAGGTGGGGTGAGGTAATATCTTTTATTGGACCAACTTCTGATTACCTCACCCACCTTGCATCTCTAATATGCTGGGACTGACACAGATACAACTAAACTGCATGCTGTCCCCTACACAGATAAGCATGAAAATCAGAGTGAAGTGCTCTAAATTGGAGTGATTTAAATCAGGAAGCAGGAAATGTTGACTTAAATAACAATGATCTTTTTACCTTTGTACTTTTTAGTTATTTTCCTCATTAATTGGTATAGCTATTAAAATATGTTGATTTGCAACTAAAAATAGCCTTTGTACTACATTTGGTATTACTTTTGCTAACCATAAGGATACACTATATCTAGACACATTTATTTAAGCAGTTATATATCTTAATATACATTTATTAAGATTATTTATTTCATTGTTAGAAAATGTGAATGCCAGGAAAAAAAAAGCTTTCCTGTTTCCTCAGCTCCCAATCAGCTTCTAAAGGTTGAATGAACTACTCCGAATGAAGAGAATGCTTTCTTTGCACCTGCAAGCTAAACTGAAACCAAAAGTAATTAAGACAAAATCTTTTCTGCCCATCACAAACTGAGTGTCTTAACATTTGGACAAATGTAAATACGAGCATTCCTCCATTGTAGAGACTCCCTCATGGGAGACGTCAATCACCCTGATGTCTGCTGGGAGAGCAATACAGCAGTGCACAGACAATCCAGGAAGTGTAGGGACAATTTTCTGGTGCATGTGCTGGAGAAACCAATTGGGGCAGAGCTCTTCTTGACCTGCTGCTCACAAACCGAGAAGAATTACGGTAGTAGGGGAAGCAAAAGTGGATGGGAACCTGGGAGGCAGTGACCATGAGTTGGTAGAGTTCAGGATCCTGACACAAGGAAGAAAAGAGAGCAGCAGAATACAGACCCTGGACTTCAGAAAATCAGACTTTGACTCCCTCAGGGAACTGATTGGCGGGATCCCCTGGGAGAATAACGTGAGGGGGAAAGGAGTCCAGGAGAGCTGTCTGTATTTTAAAGAATCCTTATTGAGGGTGCAGGAACAAACCATCCTGATGTGTAGAAAGAATAGTAAAAATGGTAGGCGACCAGCTTGGCTTAACAGTGAAATTCTTGCTGATCTTAAACACAAAAAAGAAGCTTACAAGAAGTGGAAATTGGACAAAATACAATATTGCTTTACAAAAGGTAGATCGTGTCAAACCAACCTGATCTTCTTCTTTGAGAAGGTAACAAATTTTTTAGACAAGAGAACGCAGTGGATCTAATTTACCTCGATTTCAGTAAGGCATTTGATTCAGTTCTACATGGAGAATTATTAGCTACATTGGAAAAGATGGGGATCAATATGAAAATTGAAAGGTCGATAAGGAACTGGTTAAAGGGGGAGACTACACACTGGATCAGTGTGTAAAGTGGATCACACTGAAAGGTGACCTGTCAGGCTGGAAGGAGGTTAATAATGGAGTTCCTCAAGGATCGGTTTTGGGACCAATCTTATTATTACTGACCTTGGCACAAAAAGTGGGAATGTGCTAATAAAGTTTGTGGATGACACAAAGCTGGGAGGTATTGCCAATACAGAGAAGGACTGGGATAACGTACAAGAAGATCTGGATGACCTTGTAAACTGGAGTAATAGTAATAGGATGAAATTTAATAGTGAAAAGTGCAAGGTCATACATTTAAGGATTAATAACAAGAATTTTTGTTATAAACGGGGACGCATCACTTGGAAGTAACAGAAGAGAAGGATGTCGGTGTATTGGTTGATCACAGGATGACTATGAGCTGCCAATGTGATATGGCCGTGAAAAAAGCTAATGCTGTCTTGGGATGCATCAGGCGAGGTATTTCCAGTAGAGATAAGGAGGTGTTAGTACTGTTATACAAGGCACTGGTGAGACCTCTTCTGGAACACTGTGTGCAGTTCTGGTCTCCCATGTTTAAGAAAGATGAATTCAAACTGGAACAGGTACAGAGAATGGCTACTAGGATGATCTGAGGAATGGAAAACCTGTCTTATGAAAGGAGACTCAAAGAGCTTGGCTTGTTCAGCCTTACCAGAAGAAGGCTGAGAGGAGATATGATTGCTCTCTATAAATATATCAGAGGGATAAATATCAGGGATGGAGAAGAATTATTTAAGCTCAATACCAATGTGGACACAAGAACAAATGGATATAAACTGGGCATCAGGAAGTTTAGACTTGAAATTAGACGAAGGTTTCTAACCATCAGAGGAGTAAAGTTCTGGAACAGCCTTCCAAGGGAAGCAGTGGGGGAAAATGACATATCTGGCTTCAAGACTAAGCTTGATAAGTTTATGAAGGAGATGATATGATGAGATAATTTAATTGCCAAAATTAGGCTATCTTCAAATATTAGCGGTAGATATGCCCAATGGCCTGTGATGGGATGTTAGATGGGGTGGGATTTGAGTTACTACAGAGAATTCTTTCCTGGGTGTCTGGCTGGTGAGTCTTGCCAACATGCTCAGGGTTTAGCTGATTGCCATATTTGGGGTCGGGAAGGAATTTTTCTCCAGGGCAGATTGGCAGAGGCCAAGGGGGTTTTTCACCTTCCTCTGCAGCGTGGGGCATGGGTCACTTGCTGGAGGATTTTCTGCACCTTGAAGTCTTTAAACCATGATTTGAGGACTTCAACAGCTCAGACATAAGTTAGGGGTTTGTTACAGGAGGTTGTGGGTGAGATTCTGTGGCCTGCGTTGTGCAGGAGGTCAGACTAGATGATCATAATGGTCCTTTCTGACCTTAAAATCTATGATTGAACAAATGACCAGGGAGGAGTATAAAAATATTGCTCAGGAGTGCAGGAGTGAAATCAGGAAGGCCAGATCACCCTTGGAGTTGCACCTAGCAAGAGATGTTAAGAGTAACAAGAAGGATTTCTTCAGGTATGGTAGCAACAAGAAGAAAGCCAAGGAAAGTGTGGCCCCCTTACTGAATGAGGGAGGCAACCTCGTGAGAGAGGATGAGGAAAAAGCTAATGTACTCAATGCTTTTTTGCCTCTGTCTTCACAAACAAGGTCAGCTCCCAGGCTGCTGCACTGGGCAACACAGCATGGGGAGGAGGTGACCAGCCCTCTGTAGAGAAAGAAGTGGTTCAGGACTATTTAGAAAAGCTTGACAAGCACAAGTCCATGGGACCGGATGCATTGCATCCGAGGGTGCTAAAGGAGTTGGCGGATGTGATTGCAGAGCCATTGGCCATTATCTTTGAAAACTCATGGCGATTGGGGGAGTTCCCAGAAGACTGGAAAAAGGCTAATGTAGTGCCCATCTTTAAAAAAGGGAAGAAGGAGGATCCAGGGAACTACAGGCCAGTCAGCCTCACCTCAGTCCCTGGAAAAATCATGGAGCAGGTCCTCAAGGAATCAATTCTGAAGCACTTAGAGGAGAGGAAAGTGATCAGGAACAGTCAGCATGGATTCACCAAGGGCAAGTCATGCCTGACCAACCTAATTGCCTTCTATGACAAGATAACTAGCTCTGTGGATGAGGGGAAAGCAGTGGATGTGTTATTCCTTGACTTTAGCAAAGCTTTTGATATGGTCTCCCACAGTATTCTTGCCAGCAAGTTAAAGAAGTATGGGCTGGATGAATGAACTATAAGGTGGATAGAAACTAGCTAGATCATTGGGCTCAATGGGTAGTGATCAATTGCTCCTTGTCTAGTTGGCAGCTGGTATCAAGTGGAATGCCCCAAGGATCTGTCCTTGGGCCGGTTTTGTTCAATATCTTTATGAATGATCTGGAGGATGGCGTGGACAAACACTAACCTGGGAGAAGTGGTAGATACACTGGAGGGTAGGGATAGGATACAGAGGGACCTAGACAAATTAGAGGATTGGGCCAAAAGAAATCTGATGAGGTTCAACAAGGACAAGTGCAGAGTCCTGCACTTAGGACGGAAGAATCCCATGCACCGCTACAGACTAGGGACCGAGTGGCAAGGCAGCAGTTCTGCAGAAAGGGACCTAGGGGTTACAGTAGATGAGAAGCTGGGTATGAGTCAACAGTGTGCCCTTGTTGCCAAGAAGGCTAACGGCATTTTGGGCTGTATAAGTAGGGGCATTGCCAGCAGATTGAGTGACGTGATCATTCCCCTCTATTTGACATTGGTGAGGCCTCATCTAGAGTACTGTGTCCAGTTTTGGGCCCCACACTACAAGAAGGATGTGGAAAAATTGGAAAGAGTCATGCAGTCTCTACCTCTCTCTCTGTTCTTGTCTGTCCTGAGTTTCTGTATGTTTACCCTTCTCACACATGCCCGGGCGTACGCTGATACATAAAATCAATACTCAGCAAAAAAACCCTCCACTCATACAACCCAAAACTCCTGGGTAGCCTCTCTTAGGCCTTGTTTTAAGTGTGGTCCCTTACCTGTCTTAAGTGAGGAACAAGTTCACACATCAATTTCAATGAGATTTTAACTCAACCCTTAACAAGGGTTAACCCAGTTCATAATCGCATTTATGAATCTTGAACTGACCTCAAATGTCAAAAATGTTTTCTCCCTGATTCTGTATATAATTATAAAAGCTGCATACTTTAACATATTAAATGTTTCAGGGCTCATTGATGCAGTATATTATTTTGTAATTTATTTAAGTGATTTTAATAGATGATAGTAAAATTAGGCCTTAAAATAGGGTGTCATAATTTCAGTTTAAACTGTTTATTTTTAAAAAGAAAAGTGTGTAAATAAAAAAAGATTTATATTTTTAAAAAATCTGATTTTTTTTTTAAAATAATGGATTTTTTCCACCTTGCAGAAAATGCATTCCAGGCCATTATGGCTAAATGACCATGTGGGGATCCAGCATGACCTCTAGATTGCAAATTCTTGTAAGAAATGGAGAGCGTCCACCCATAATAATAGAGGCAAATATTAGAAAGGATGACATCTTTTGGTTGATCCCCGCAACCTACTATTACCACCTTGGTCTTGCCCAGAAATTTATGAGCCAGATCCTCAACAGATACAAACTGGCATAGTTCCATTGACTTAAATGGCATTATACCAATTTAAACTGGCTGGAGATCTGGCTTTATTTATTCCTGCACAGAAGACTTTATATTGAGGCATTTTCTGACATTATGCAATAAGCTTGGGGCAACAGCTCCCCTCTTCCCCCACCCAAATAAATTCTAGATAGTACAGAAGTAAATGAAAAAGCAGACTTTTCAAATGTGCTGTGCACTTGTATTGTGGTATACCACAGAAATGTAACATCAAGCTATGACTCTGCATGCGATGTGGTGCACCTGTTGTGATCTAGCACAGACGGACTCATAATAGTGGTGTGTCACAGACTTAAAGAGACACAGTACATCTTTTATCTGAAAGAGGATAGAAGCAAGTAATTGCACAGAGAGTACAGTCATTTTCTTGCAGCAAAGAAGGGTAGTGCAAATTAGACTGCTAGTTTTGCTTTAATAAAGACAGGCAACTTCAGTTGCTATACTTCATTTGTGACAGAAGCCATGACTATTTTAGTTTTTAAGAGAAGTAGTTGCCCTGTCATAGGCACTGTAGAGTGAAGGGTGGAAAAAAAATGGAAAACAGCAACAGAAGTAGAGAAGGCAAAATAAATAAATAAATAAAAGTTACTTAGGAGTATGAGGGTGGAAATGGAAATAAATGCGATACTAAGAAAACAAAAGATAATAACCCATGCCCTGAAAACACATATGGAACTAGTGGGATAAAGAAGGGGAAAGGATATAATAATAAATAGAATCCTTTTTTCTCTCTAAAAATTTTAGGACCTCTATATTATAGCTCTACTCAATTGACAGTAACTTTCAGTAGAATGACTTCAATTTATTTTCATTCAGACATGGAGAAAGTTTCAGACTGGAAACTTTAGAAGTATTGTTGAGTAAGCCCTAAAACAATGGACATGATTCTTACTTACACAAAAGGTTGCCAGAGTAGTGTAAAGGAGCCTAAGTGTAAATGAGAATCAAGCCCAAGAAGAACAAGATCATATAGAATGTTGCTTCTAAAAATATAAAATTGCATATTAAAACAGATGTAGTATTTATATTCTGTTAAAATAACCTATGCTAAAAAACCATGAAGGTAAATTTAAACACTCAAAAGGCAGGAATACCACAGTAAGTTTTCCTGTGTAACCTTATCTCCATCCCTTTGTGAATATGGATTACAATAGTCTTTAATTACACAATCACATACTGTTTCTCAAATATCCAATATGACATCATACCATTTTTGTACAATCATACAAGTATAGTAGCTTGTAAGTGTAGTTCTCTGCTTATGCCACACAGACACCATGAAAGTCATCTGTATGGAAGATGAGACCAGAATTCCTGCACAACTACACCCATGATGACCTCTACTCCCAATTCTTATCACATCCAATCTCGTCCCTATGCTCTGCCAATGATGCCAGCCTCTCAGGTCCCTTTGTTTACTTTTCCCATTCTCATCTTTGGAGGAGAGTACAATCTTCATCTTTTTCTTTTTTCCATGTTTAATAGGATCCCCACATTCTTACTAGTTCTACTCCCTCCACAGAAGCACATACCAGTTCTAGAGACTTCATCTACTCCTTCTTCTGATTGGACCGAACCCGCTGCAGCTGATACTACACTTAAGTTTGGCACACTTGGAGTGTGACAGGGAGGATGGAACTGAATACTGAGCATTACAGCCGGGGAGGTCCTTGGATGAATGGCTTCAAAGTGCCCCTCAAATTTGTTTGAACTGGCCCTGAATAGAATTTGCAGTTACATTATCTAGAATAAAAATAACAAGAATGGTCAATCCTTTTGCAGGACATAATCTGATCATGATCAGGAAGACATCTCTCCTGGATGATATATTGTTACACAGTTGGTAAGATACACTATGGTTTATTCACCTTCCTCTGAAGAATTCATTACAGACAGGTGACAAAGGCAGAATCCTGGACTATATGGACCACTGGTCTGCTATGTACGGCAGTTCTTCTACTCCTAGGGAATCTTTAAAAGCTGAACATAACCAACCATCCACCATATCACCAGTAGGTACTATGGTACTACAGTACCCATTAAGTAACTGCACACACATCATAGGAATTCATAGTGTCATAAATACAAAGGGAAGGGTAACAACCTTCCTGTATACAGTACTAAAAAATCCCTTCTGGACAGAGGCACAAAATCCTTTTACCTGTAAAGGATTAAGAAGCTCAGATAACCTGGCTGGCACCTGACTAAAAGGACCAATAAGGGGACAAGATACTTTCAAATCTGGGGGAGTGGGGGAAGGTTTTGGTCTGCCTGTTCTGTGTGCTTGCCTGACACAGATCAAGGAAGCAAGCAATCCAACTCCATTAGAATTAGTAAGTACTAGCAAGGGAATGCGTTAGCTTATTTTTGTTGTGGCTTGTGATTTTCTCTATGCTGAGAGGAAGGTGTATTCCTGGTTTTCTATTTTGTAACTTTAAAGTTTGGCCTAAAGGGAAATCCTCTATGTTTTTTAATCTGATTGCCCTGTAAGATTATCTTCCATTCTAATTTTACAGAGGTGCTTCTTTTACCTTTTTTCTTTCTAATAAAGTTCTGTTTCTTTTAGAATCTGATTGGGGTTTTTTTTAGTGTCCTAAAAAAACCCAAGGTTGGTCTGTGGTCATCTTGTTCATTCTCAAGCCTCCCCAGGAAAGGGGATGTGGGGGAATATTAGGGGGAAGTAGGAACTCCAAGTGGTCTTTTCCCTGAGTTTGTCTAAATCACTTGGTGATGGCAGTGTTACCTAATCCAAAGTACAAGGGAGAATTTATGCCTTGGGGACTTTTTAACCTAAGCTGGTAGAAATAAGCTTAGGGGGGTGTTTCATGCGGGGCCCCACACCTGTACCCTAGAGTTCAGAGTGGGGAAGGAACCCTGACAATAGTCTTCTCCATACTCTCATTATCATACAGAAATCTTTGTTTGAAAGCTCTCAGCTGCAAATATGAATAATGCTGCACATATTATACAGAGAGGGACAGAAACTTTTACATCTGAATCTACCTGATCTCATGCTCTGCTTTCTCTTGTCTTGTAATATAAGAGTTTAAGAGTAACAGCACAGGGGTAAATTTAGGATGTTATGGTAGTCCTAACTCTAGGACTGAAGTAACTGCCAAAGGATGAGCTACCCACTGGAGGAACTAGGGAAGAGAGAAAATTTACTGACTCATAAAAGTATTTCACCATAGGTTGCTTTAATAAAGTGATGGCTGGCTAATTCCAGTCACATGGAAGATACAGAACCATTGCCTTTCGCACAGCTGAGAAAGACATTGGCTTATCCATTATCTCTAGATCAGGGTTCTCCATGATCACTGTTCCCTCTAAGCTATGTGCGTGTGCACGCACACAGATCCTAAACCCCGCGCACATGGCGAAACACCGCACGCACATTTGTCCCTCATCCCAACTGCACATTGGTCAGGATGCCCTTTGTCCCAATATCGGGGACCGTTCATCATCACTTCCAAAGTCCCAGGGCTGGCGCGGTGATGATTCCTGGGGCAGCTCCCGGCAACGCGCCCGCCCGCTGGCAGGAGCCAGCAGTGTGGGCGGCCCCCTGGCACAGAGGCTGAGGGGGTCTCCATGTGCTGCACCAGCTTCCTCCTGCCCAATCAGAGCTGCGGGGGCGGGTCTTGCAGGCGCCAGCAGCGGGCAGAGAGCCCTCTGCTCCCCCCGCCCAACCTGACGCGACCCTAGGAGCCAGAGAGACCTGCTGGCTCTTAGGATCTCTGCACACTGCCGGCGCCTGCAAGACCCACTCTGAGGCTCCGGCAGCTCCCATTGGCACTTTTCCCAGCCAATGGGAGCCATGGAGCTCGTGCTTGTGGCAGGTGCAGCACATGGAGAGTCTGAAGATACCCCTCCCCTGTCCCCTCTGACCCTAAGAGCCAGAGACCTCCCAGCAGGGCTGGTGAGTGTGGCCAGGGAAGTGGGCAATATAAATCTCCCCACTGTGTTTTCCACTGAATGCATCTGATGAAGTGAGCTGTAGCTCACAAAAGCTTATGCTCAGATAAATTTGTTAGTCTCTAACATGCCACAAGTACTCCTTTTCTTTTTACAACTCTTAACATTCTTACAGCTCTCTCATTATGAACTTTTCACTATTTTTTTGGCTTTGTGCGGCAGTCTGACCTTTCTCCTGGATAGATCAATACACTGTAAATTCAAAATTTATACCCTTCTGGAGAAGTTTTATGGCAGAGTGTGTTGCAAATATTTTGCAGCTGGATGAAGCTATATGTTGTTGACATCTGAGTTACAATAAATTTAGGCCCCAATCTGGCAAAGCATTTAAAGATGTGCTTAAACTTTAAGTACATAAGTTCCATTGACTTCAACTGAACCCATTTCCATTTACAAATAGCGACACACTATTAATAGTGTTTTTTCATGTGAAGTTAGAAATTGTTTGCGATTATACATTTTTTATATTTCATTATTTTAAGTCTTATGAGACAGGTACATCTAATTCAATAAAACTTTAAAACTGCAAACTTGGGAAGATTTGAAAATTTTTTAAATATAAGCAATAGTATGTAAACGCTCAGGACTAAAATGAATGCAACATAGTATAAACATTTCTAGGCATTTCAGACTTTTTTGTACATTAATTTAATCTTTCTGAATGAAGGAAGGAAGACAAAGTTAATTCCTTCATCATCTTGCCAAATAGTTTGTTATTGAGTCAACCAAAATATTATGGATTGTCTAAATTTTAGTCTTAATTTTGTACTATTTTAAATTTTTGGATACTCTTATTTTATTTTGGAAAGATTTCACTGTGCTTCCATCTTTCACAGTGTTCCTATCTTGCTACACTATGATATAAACCATTTATAAGATGCTTTCTAGACATTATTACTTCAAAATTGTTCCAGTTTGCTACTTAGTTTGTCAGTCCAAAACTAAATACCATATTCCTGATGCTAACATTTCAGCTTATCATATAATTATTTTATTTATTTAAATTATAGGTTTAGAGGAAGTCCAGTGCAATCTATAATGAAGTATGGGATTGTGCGGGGGCCACCCAATTGAACATGGAATGTTTACCTTCTCAGTAAGAGGAGACATCCTCCTGATTAAATGCTTTCTAGGAAAATCTTGGTGGGCAGATTTTGATTGGATTGCTGTTCACTTTAAGACTGAATCAACTGAACCTTAAGATTCATAAAGACTCATAGTCTTACCACAAAAGTATCTATTTACCAAATTATTTTAGCCTTCTGGCTGAAAATTCCTTAGCAGCCTATGGGAAAAGACCCAAATGCCTTTTAAAATGTTATAATTCATAACTACACATTAAAATATTTAATGAGAAATTACTGTTATCTGAATAGCCAGAGGTAAATCATCAGAACAGCCTACTAAATATCTACCCCTGAAATGGGAAATTCAAGGCAGGGAAAGTTTGCTACCAAACGATCAATACATGGTAATATCTTCCATCCAGTACTTACCAGTGATCTAGAGGAGAAAGGTTCTGTATTCTATTACAAAAAGAAAAATGTACCCTGCTCCTTATTATTACACAACGACTTGTACGTGTGCATAACTTTATACCCTGCAAGCAGTCTGATTGAAGTCTATGAGATTACACAGTAAGTGAAAAGAAAAGGAGTACTTGTGGCACCTTAGAGACTAACAAATTTATTTGAGCATAAGCTTTCGTGAGCTACAGCTCACTTCAACGGATGCATTTAGTGGAAAATACAGTGGGGAGATTTATATACATAGAGAACATGAAACAATGGGCGTTACCATACACACTGTAATCAGAGTGATCACTTAAGGTGAGCAATTACCAGCAGGAGAGCGGGGTGGGGGGGGAGACGGGGGAACGTTTTGTAGCAATAATCAAGGTGGGTCATTTCCAGTAGTTGACAAGAACGTCTGAGTAACAGTGGAGGGTGGGGGTGGGGTGATAAACATGGGGAAATAGTTTTACTTTGTGTAATGACCCATCCACTCCCAGTCTCTGTTCAAGCCTAAGTCAATTGTATCCAGTTTGCAAATTAATTCCAATTCAGCAGTCTCTCGTTGGAGTCTGTTTTTGAAGCTTTTTGTTGAAGTCTTGCCACTTTTAGGTCTGTAATTGAATGACCAGAGAGATTGAAGTGTTCTCCGACTGGTTTATGAATGTTATAATTCTTGACGTCTGATTTGTGTCCATTTATTCTTTTATGTAAAGACTGTCCAGTTTGACCAATGTACGTGGCAGAGGGGCATTGCTGGCACATGATGGCATATATCACATTGGTAGATGTGCAGGTGAACGAGCCTCTGATATTGTGGCTGATGTGATTAGGCCCTATGATGGTGTCCCCTGAATAGATATGTGGACATAGTTGGCAACGGGCTTTGTTGCAAGGATCGGTTCCTGGGTTAGTGGTTCTGTTGTGTAGAGTGGTTCCTTGTGAGTATTTGATTCAGGTGGGGGGCTGTCTGTAAGCAAGGACTGGCCTGTCTCCCTAAAGCTGGTGCAGATTATCTCATCTCTAATTGTTCATTTCTTCTAACAAATATATAACTCCGCTTTAACTCTTATAACTTGATTATGACAGAAGAGCAGCCATTCCTTTAGAGAAGCAGATAAAGTAATAAAATCATCTAGCTCTACTACAATCTTTTAAAATCTCTAGGTTTTCACTGTCTTGATAGGGTGTGTACTGTTTTTATTAATAGAAATTGACTAGAATTTTGAGGGTATTACATTCCTTCTCCTAACTCAGTTGCTTAGTCACTGGCTTTTATAATTAATTTATGTGTTGTATTTATTGATTACTTTTCCTTGGCTCCTTCCTTATTAACCCTATCAAACTTTTTCTGCTACTGAATTCATCTAAACAAGGCCAAGTCACATGTCCTTAGGGTTATCTCTTCTAGATGCCCTGTTACCCAGCCCAATGCACAAGATCCTGAAGTTAACTGAGAATATGGATCTGCGACCCTTCTGAATGCTGCATATTACATTACAAGTGGCCAGCTACAAAACAGGACATTGAGGATTGAGCTATTTCCCATTAATTTCATAAGCCTAGTGCTGAGTTATCTGAATGCACACATCATTTTACAGTCACTCTTCTTAATAAATGATTCACTTTTAATGGGAATAAGTGATGCTGCAACTGTTTCTTCTTTGTAATATGATTTCTGCTCTGCAATTTCCTTCCAATAGTCTTTTCAAATCACTTAATCTTTTGTGCCAATAATTAGCGAATTCTTGTTAGCTGAAGGGAAAGGCATATCTTAGTAGAAAGAAAAGGAGTACTTGTGGCACCTTAGAGACTAACCAATTTATTCGAGCATAAGCTTTTGTGAGCTACAGCTCACTTCATCGGATGCCGATGAAGTGAGCTGTAGCTCACGAAAGCTTATGCTCGAATAAATTGGTTAGTCTCTAAGGTGCCACAAGTACTCCTTTTCTTTTTGTGAATACAGACTAACACGGCTCTAACTCTGAAACCTATCTTAGTAGAGTATTTTCAGGATAAACCAGATCCATTATAATTCATCTCCAATATTACATATCAGTGGTCATGGGAAAGAATGGAACTGTGCATAACTTTTTATTAGACCTCAAAATAAGTGCCTCTCCCAATCTTTAACTGCAAACATTTGTATTTGTCTTTGGTACTAGCACCCAAACTTAAATAGTAAAGAGAAGATGAAATATAAAAGCTGTTAAACTCCATAATTAATAATGTGCATTACTTGGGACAATTCTGCCCACACCTTTGCATGCCAACTCCCCCAACTTCTGTACGAGTTACGCACATATACTTGAAGGAAGAAGTTAGCCCTGAATGTTTTAAACTACAAAACCAGTGAAGGACTGCTGAAATTAATGGCCACCTGCCTCTAAAAATAATCTGCTTCTGCTGAGCTTAGTATCTAACTAAAGATGTGCCTGTGGGGATACCATGATGGCCTCGGTCTTGAACCCAGGCCTGGGAGTTTTCCCGACAACTGCATATCCTGGCCTCCACCAAATTACTATTAAAACTGGGTGGGCTAAGAAACTACATGGCCTATGGCCCCAGAGAAGGCACAGGAGCTCTGATTGGAGGATTGCCCAACTCCACCGATTGATTCAACTATGCTATCTAAGGCAGAAGGAGGAATGGGAAGTTTGTCTGAGCAACAAGGTGGTTTCCTGTTGTGGCTGCATTGGACCCTGCTTGTGCCTGCCTCCTGTACCCAACCCTGTTCTTGATTCCTACTCTGCTCCTGGCTGCTGCCTTACCTTCAGCTTAGCTCCTGTTCCCACCGTGCTCCTGCTCCTGCTCCATGCTTGATCCTTGCCTTTCCTCCAGCCATTACTCCTTGCCTCCAATCCTCAGTCACCACTCCTGGCTCTGACCCTGCCCTGTGACTTCTGACCCTGACTCCAGCTTGACCCTTGGCTCTGGCATTTGGCATCTGTCCTTAGCTCTGACCTTCAGCTTTGATTCCTGTTTCTGACTCTGGCTTGACCCCTGGCTCTGGTAACTGGTAGCTGACTATCTGGTGCTGACCTTGGGCTTTGTTCCCCAACCTGTTCTGCCCACTAGACCTGGCTCCTGCCCCGACTACTAGGCCAGACCACCTGCATCTCTGTCCGTAACAGCTACCAGGCAGCCTTTCCAAAACATGGTAAAAACTTATTAGTTACCTGGCAATACAGATTATGCAAGTCCTTACGTTAGCAAAGAGAAGCAAAAGTTAAGATAGAGTTCAGCCTGGCAAACGCCAGGCCTGGACTCCAGTGAGCCATGCTGCTTCCATCAAAGCCATCCTGGCTTTTGTGTCCTAATTGCCCTACACTACATCCCTCCTTTCCCCAAAAAAACTTTAAATTCACAACAATTACTAAATTAATCACTTTGAAATACTTCCAGCTTATAAATAAAATACAAGAAGCACAGAATAAATAAAACAATGTCAAAAGTTTGATGATAGATCAACACATCCACAGAAACACAGTTGCTTATGTTATATAGCCCTCCAAATTTACTGGAGGTTGATGGTTACTTCTTTTTGGGTAACGGTGACTTTCCATCTCTGGCACAACAGAGGGTCAACTCACTTGCCTTGGAGAGAGTACAAAGGGTTCAATTTCTGTGAGGTTGTCATCGTCGTCATCATCATCATCTTGCAAAGTGGGAACTCAATGAATGCTGCAAGTGGTCTGCTGAGAGATGCATTTTGTGTGACTTTCTGGGATCCTCTTCTTGCAGTGATCACACCTTGACCATTGTGATCCTATAAGACTCAGGATAAAAAGACGTACACAGTTCGTTGTGGGGCTGAACATTTCTGACAAGAACAATATCTCCCACATGGAAAGAATGGGTTTAGGCCTGTCTGTACTAGTCAGCATATTTTTTCATGATGAGCTTTGCTTCCTTGTCATGTGATAAAGAGATCAATCATCTGCTCTTGTCTCAACAGGTAGGAATTTTGTCCTTAGTTGTCTGCTGAACAAAGCACTTGCTCGCTCAGTGCCTGTTGAGCAGCAGGGAGTAGTTCAATAACTATGGAGGAAACAAAATAACTCCTGTTTCATGTCCAAACCATCAGCTGCAGCAATTTGCAGTTGTTTTTATTTGTTGCAACGAGACAGCTTTAGGATTGGTGTGTGAGAGCAGAACATGCGCGTCAGCTTTTTCCATAGCATTCTGATTGTTAGCTGTTTCAGCAGTAAGTGCCTGGAAAAGAAGTCAGCAGGGTTATCCTTTCCAGGCCAATATATAACCTTGTTGTTTGATCATCCACTGCTCAATGAAAACGGGAACAACTCCATGCTACAGCAAGAGCTTCTCTTTCCATCTGAGAATCTTGTTGCCCGGAGGGTGAAAGAGCATTGCTGGAATAAGCAATGGTGTAAATTTGACCACCCTGGTCAACCTGTGTGAGGACTGTTCCTAATCCAACAGGGCTGGCATCTACTTAACGTTCAGACCTCTTACCAGAATTAAAATATGACATGACGGCATTGCTGGTAAGGGATTTTTTTAGTTCCTCAATGCATTTTGATGTTCATGTGCCCACACCCATATTTTATCTTTCTTGGTAAGATCTTCCAGTGGTTGTGTGATACTGGCTAACCTCAGAATGAATCTGCCACAGAAATCTGCAAGCCCTACCAAGCTACACATTTCAGCGGGGTTTGTGGCTATGGTGGCATTGTGAATGTCCTTCACTTTCTTAGGATCCGCTGAGACACCATCTTTGGAGAATGTGTATCCAAAAAATTCTAATGTGGGTTTAGTGTAATCACATTTGTCTGGGTTTAACATGAGATTCTGCTCCTGCAGTCATTCAAAAATAGCTGCTAGTCAAGTGTTGTATTCTTCAGATGTGGTACCAAGTACTAATATGTCACCACTCACATTAAGAACCCCAGGGATTCCAGCTAGTACCTCCTGTATGGTGGTTTGAAATATTTCTGCAGCTGAAGAAATGCCAGAAATGTCATTCATAGTGGTGTAGACCCACATGAATTATGAAGATTGTTAAATACCTTGACTCAGGGTGGAGTTCAAGTGGATGGTATCCCGCTGTGAGGTAAAGTTTTCAGCAGAACTTTGCTCCATTCAGCTTTGCAATAATTTCATCTGCAGTGGGAGTGATGTGTCACTCATGCTTGATAACCTGATTCTGTAAACACATATCCACACAAATTCAGATTTTGCCTCGCTGCTTTGTTTTTTGCAGGCCATCCACTTGCTTGATGATGTCTAGCTCTTCTAGGTGTGCTGGTTCTTCTTCCACCAGTTTTCTGACATGGAAAGGAATGTATCTGTGTGGTAGATCTACAGGCTGAACCATATCATCAATGTGCAATTTTATTTGCTCTCCTTTCAACTTTCTTATTCCTTTGAATGCATTCCCATGACTGGAGGATTTGATTTAGCCTGTTAGGCTGTACCATTTGGATCATATGATTCAGTCCTAGTACACTTGCTGTGGTATAACTAATCAGCTTATCTGTGCCATTAGTCACTATGTATGCCAGATTGGCAACAGACAAGTCCTTAAATACAAAATTAGCGGAGAACACATCACACATTGTCAGTAGGTCTGGATTTCCATAGGGATATCGTTTTACTGCCATTGGTTGTAAAAGCAGTTTCCGTGGTATGGCATACACACATTGATTGATCACATTCACTGGTGCATCAGTGTCCGTTCAAGCTTCAGTCTAGTATCTTTGTATGATGATGTGGCATTGTGGTTGAACACTCTGCCTGAAAGACTTTGTTCTCTCTGGAAATATTATGAGGACATAAGAGTTATCATCTTCTGAGGTGTCAGCTTGAAACATGTTCACTCAGTCTTAATGTCTTTGTTGGAAATTTTTCTTGACCTGTGAGGGAGTAGTAATCTACAGACTTTTGTGTAGTGGTTTCATTTAACACAGCTTTAACAGAGAACCCCCTTTGCTGGTGACCACTGTGGCATACATAAAGCCTCCACATCTGTAGCATTTTACATTTGTCATTTCTGTGGTCAGACCTAGAGTATTTGGGGATTGGTTACCTTCTCGAGAATATCATAGTAAATTTTGGAATGAGTTCTTAGTGTGGAGTGTATCTGCTGTCTCTGTACTACTTACCAGGTTTCCTTGCTTTATTTGGAGCACTGCATCCGAGAGTGCTAAAGGAGTTGGTGGATGTGATTGTAGAGCCATTGGCCTAAATCTTTGAAAACTCATGGCAATCAGGGGAAGTCCCGGATGACTGGAAAAAGGTTAATGTAGTGCCCATCTATAAAAAAGGGAAGGAGGAGGATCCGGGGAACTACAGGCCAGTCAGCCTCACCTCAGTCCCTGGAAAAATCATGGAGCAGGTCCTCAAGGAATCAATTCTGAAGCACTTACATGAGAGGAAAGTGATCAGGAACAGTCAGCTTGGATTCACCAAGGGAAAGTCATGCCTGACTCATCTAATTGCATTCTGTGACAAGATAACTGGCTCTGTGGATGAGGGGAAAGCAGTGGACATGTTGTTCCTTGACTTTAGCAAAGCTTTTGACATGGTCTCCCACAGTATTCTTGCCAGCAAGTTAAAGAAGTATGGGCTGGATGAATGGACAATAAGGTGGCTAGAAAGCTGTCTAGATTGTCGGGCTCAACGGGTAGTGATCAATGGCTCCATGTCTAGTTGGCAGCCGGTATCAAGTGGAGTGCCCCAAGGATCGGTCCTTGGGCCGGTTTTGTTCAATATCTTCATTAATGATCTGGAGGATGGTGTGGATTGTACCCTCAGCAAGTTTGCAGATGACACTAAACTGGGAGGAGAGGTAGATATGCTGGAGGGTAGGGATAGGATACAGAGGGCCCTAGACAAATTAGAGGATTGGGCCAAAAGAAATCTGATGAGGTTCAAGAAGGACAAGTGCAGAGTCCTGCAATTAGGACGGAAGAATCCCATGCACCGTTACAGACTAGGGACCGAATGGCTCGGCAGCAGTTCTGCAGAAAAGGACCTGGGGTTACAGTGGACGAGAAGTTGGATATGAGTCAACAGTGTGCCGTTGTTGCCAAGAAAGCCAATGGCATTTTGGGCTGTATAAGTAGGGGCATTGACAGCAGATTGAGGGACGTGATCATTCTCCTCTACTCGACATTGGTGAGGCCTCATCTGGAGTACTCTGTCCAGTTTTGAGCCCCAAACTACCAGAAGGATGTGGAAAAACTGGAAAACGTCCAGCGGAGAGCAACAAAAATGATTAGGGGACTGGAACACAGGACTTATGAGGAGAGGCTGAGGGAACTGGGATTGTTTAGTCTGCGGAAGAGAAGAATGAGGGGGGATTTGATAACTGCTTTCAACTACCTGAAAGGGGGTTCCAAAGAGGATGGATCTAGACTGTTCTCAGTGGTAGCAGATGACAGAACAAGGAGTAATGGTCTCAAGTTGCAGTGGGGTGGTTTAGGTTGGATTTTAGGAAAAACTTTTTCGCTAGGAGAGTGGTGAAACACTGGAATGTGTTACCTAGGGAGGTGGTGGAATCTCCTTCCTTAGAAGTTTTTAAGGTCAGACTTGACAAAGCGCTGGCTGGGATGATTTAGTTGGGGATTGGTCCTGCTTTGAGCAGGGGGTTGGACTAGATGACCTCCTGAGGTCCCTTCCAACCCTGATATTCTATGATTCTAAGTGTTTCCAACATCTTGTTCACTCAAGCCTCAACCAGTATTATGACAAGAGTCTTTTGGGGGGGTCTCAGAGAATGTCTTCTCAGCTTAACCGACAAACATCTTTGTATTATCTGCCCTTTTATCTCGTGGTCCACATTTGTGAACACACATGAACTTGCAAGGCAACATAGGCTGGCATGATACTCATCCATGTTTCCCCCTTCTCACTTACCTTTTTGCTGGAATGTATATTGTTCATCGTCAATGTTTTTATGCAGTTTAAAAAACCCTGTGAGTGCTATTTTTGCTTTCTAATAGTCTTACTATGCTCAATGTTAGGGAATGTTTCAAAAATATGATGCACCTCACTGCCTGCAAGTGTCGGAGCATAGCACCTTTTGTGATAGAGTCATCTTCCTTCATCACAAGAAATAGATTTTCTAACCTTTCAAGCCAGTGTTCCCCTCTGGGTCCCAGAGAGGAATGACATTCATGGACAGGAAATGCAGGGAAGTTCAGGAATTTTTTTTTTTGAAGTTAAGACTGCAGTATTGCAAAGTCTGCTATGTGGCTGTGGGAAATGAAGTAAACCCTTGATAGATCTGTTGTCACGAGGCTTTGGTTAGCAGTGTTCTGTGTACACTATTGTGTTAACTATATACTGTGTACACTATTTTTGGTGTTAACTTCAAATGGACAAGTTCAGGCTTTCTGATGAAGTCCAGAAGATATTCCCCACTCAGAATGGCTGCCACAACACTTCCAGGCTGACAGACCAAGCCAAAATTGCTGCAAAGTGCTGATTACAGCATGGCAGAAAGTGACTTCTGCAACTGCAGATAGGCAGACTATTGTTTCTATGGGCAACACTTAGAAAGAGCTCATACCTTTCTTTTTTCTTTTTTGCGGTGTCTCTCTTTTTTTTAATTCTTGTGGTTCTTGTTGATCTTCGTTGCCAGTGTTGGATCAAATTGAGTAGGATCTTCTGGAAAGAGTCACTGTATATCGTATTCAGATTAAGATTCCACAGACCACTAGTTTAATCCTGCAGCTCACAGAACACAACATACACCTTCCTTAACGATAACTAACTGAACTCCCCAATAAAACTCCAAAACCTGGAATGGACTAATGTGACCTGGATGCGATACTCAATAGGCTAAAAGAAAACCCCAGCATGAATCATGGAATTAATTCTCCACAAATACTCCAGATATCTGTCCCTTTTTCTTTAGTCTCAGGTCAGAGTTTCAGAGCCGTCTCTTAACCTCTCTCCACGACACTGACCCATACTGATTTCACGTGTTCCACCTACCAGAGACTCCTGAGGATAAGTGTCAGTTGTTCAGTCACTGGGGCTCCCATTGTCTTGGCGCATCTTCCATTGAGATGGGTCAGTTTCAGCCAGTCCTGTAACAACCCATTCATTCCACCCCAGACAGTTACATGACACATCTTATTGTCTTCTGCTGTGCCCCATCTCCCCTACTCATTACCCCCACCTTCTGCACCCACTACCTGATCCCTTCTACTCGCCACTACCCCTTACACACCTGTCTGCCTTTCCCACTGCTCCCCCCTACTGCTCCTGCCTCTAGCTTGCCTCCCTGGCCCTACCCCTACCTCTTCCTGGCCTTCTGCACCCACCAGCTCCCATCGCACAGTTTCCTTCAACTTAGATGCTCCTTGGCGTTACACTGGTAACACCTTTTTGGGCACTCCCCTTTCACAGGAGGTTTGTGTTGGGATTTCCAGGAGATGAATGATTCAGGGAGAGTGAGTGCATAGGCTCCCAACCACCCTCCTTTTCTTCAGGGGTAAAACAGGATTCCCCATTTACCCTGGGTTTGTGCCCCTCCTTCTGTGGCTTGTGCCCAAGTGTAAGTGCGGGAATAGTCCCGCTCTTGTGGGGAACTTTCCTGGCTTCTGCACTACCCCGTGAAACAGGATAGCGAAAGGATCTGAGTCCTCGCTCCCACTTCCTTTACCCAGTGGCCTCCCTGCCCTTGAGGACTCCCCTTCCACTCTCCTGTCTGGCAGAGGACTCGTAACCCCAACAAGGCTGGGCCCAGGATTCCTGGGGAGCTCGATCCCTAACCCTGCTGTGGTCACCTAGGACAGGGGCTAGGGTGTCCCCACTCCGGGGTACTCTCTCTGCACTGGGCACTTCTCTGACCCACTGACCATTATATACAAGTTAAAGCAAATGCAAGTTATTTAATCAACAATTAAATTTAAAAAGAATAAGGAAAAATGGGAAAGGTTAAAGGAAACACATCAACCCGCTCTCTGGCAGGGAACATCACAAATGGTGTCTCTGGAATGTCAGGGCAGTTCACAGTCTGTTCCTTGTAAGTCCCAGGCATTCTTCTCAGGCCCTGGCTGTGCTCTAGGGATGCTGTGGGTTGGACGCTTGCTCTGGTGGTGGCCACACGCTCTCAGGCTCTAAGTGGTAGGACCCTCCTTCCCTGTGTCGCCCCCGCCTTGTCGGGGTTACGATCCAAGTCTGGCCTGCAGAGCCTCTTGGCTGAGGTGTCTCCCTGTGCTGGGCCCGCTGCCCAGGGTCCCCCTCGCTCTCCCCAGCTGCTCACCGCACCCAGCTCCGGACTGCTCCAGCCCCAGCTGCACCACTCTGTCTCAGCACTGCTGCTGCTGCTCTGCCGCCAGCTCCCTGGGCTGCTTCTTTGGCTCCTCTGCCTTTGGTTGCTGCAGCTCTGCTCCCAGGACAGGTCTGCTCTGCAGGTTGCTTCTGTGACTGACCTGCTTCGTGGGCTGCTTTTCTGGCCCCTCTGGCTCTGGTTGCTGCAGCTCTCCTCCCAGGGCAAGTCTGCTCTCTCTGGGCTGTGCCTCTGGTTTTGGGGCTGCAGCTCTGCTCCCAGCAGAGGGTCTGCTCTATCTGGGCTGCTTTTGTGGTCCCTCTGGATCTGGCACAGCTCTGCTCCCCAGCTCAGCTTGGGCCCCTGCTTTCTCCTTAGCTCGGCCCCTCTCTGTCTGACCCAGGCAAATTCAGCTCACAGGGAGGACGGGACCTCCCTGGCCTCCTGACTCCCTGATTAGCCTGCTGACCCTGTCATTCAGGCTGACCTGGAGCATTGGCCTCTCCCCATTGTTCTTGGGGGCTGTCAGTCTCAGGGTCCTGATTCCCCATCGACCCTTCCCCTTTTAGTACTGGGAGCTAGCAACTAAAATACCCCCACTGAATTTAGTAAGGGGGCAACAGTCCCCTTACACAAGATATATCTAGGCTTGCTCAAATACATCAGCCAGTGTAGCCATCTCTTCTACAGATTTATCTGACAGGCAATTTTTTACATCATCAGTGCATATACTTGAGAAATGAGATCAAGCAATTGGTTGTAACTCTCATCCCTTTTTCCTTTTACCCATTTTCTCATTAGGGCACACATCTTATAAACATTCACTATGACTCATGCCAGCACTCCTTTTAAGATTTCTGAATTTCACCCTATACACTTCAGGAGTGACTCAGAACCTTTGTAAAAAACAGTTTCCTTAAATTTAGAATATATCAGAGCTTCCTGAATTGGCATTTCAATAAATACATTCAAAACTTTACCAGACAGTTTTGCAACCAGTGTGTGGACTTTCTTGTCCTCAGGAACCTTATGAACTCTGCATAACTTTTCAAAGATGGTGAAGTATTCCTTCATACAGTCTGTCTCTTTGTATGCAGGCCACAGCTGGTCCCAGCTGTGGATTCCTCGTGTGGAGGGAGATGTTGGTGACTCTGGGATCCTTCTCTGTTTTTCTAACAGTTCCAGATTGTTATTTCCTCTCCTTCTCCTCAGCTTCTCATTGTCTCAGCATCATGGCTTGCTTATGGGCTTCCACCTCCTGTTCCTTCAGCACCACGGCTCTTTTATGGGCAGTTCCTTCAGCCTCCCTGGATCTTTTGTGGGTGAATTATTCTCTTTCACTTTGCTTTTCAGCTTCCAATGCAGCAGCTGTTTCTTTCAGTCTCATCTCTGCCTGCCATATCTGATACTGGCAATTTCTCTCTTTTTCTGCAGCTTCCAGTCTGGCCAGCTCTAACTTTGTAGTTTTGTCATGGCTGCTCATTTTTATGCTTTTTGTTTCTATTCCCCTTACCCTAAATAAGCAAACAGAAAACAAACTGTAATGTTTCTTTGACTGTTTCCAGCCACCACACTTGACTCTCTACTTAAAATTATGACATCAGTGCTTAAAGTGTAAATTTCACTCAGAACAACAAGCTGGGCATATACCTTGCTCGCTGCACCATTGTGAAAATACCCAGGGTACAATCTGGACTGTTGAACAGCTGTGTCCCCTCAATTCTCCAGCCTGAGCTGCCTTTTACACTGCTTCACTGTGAGAGCAACCATTCCTGGTCTGCTCACACGCAGCCTCCAGCATATAAATTACTCCCAGCTATACTGTATGAGTACTATGGCCAGTCACCCTTGAATTAGGCTACAGAGTAACACTACCAAATTCCCAGTCCCAGATTTTCCCCCAGAAATGTGTGTCTTGTACTGGCCAGCCTTCTCCTGGACAATACAAAGTCCATCATTTTATTAATAGAAAATGATATGCACAAATCCTGTTCTCTCAAATAGAATTTCCCAAACACTTCAATCCAAACACACTGATTTAGATAAAACAATAAAACAAGTTTATTAACTACTGAAAGATAGATTTTAAGTGATTACAAGTAATGAGGCATTAAAGTCAGAATTGGTTACTGTGACGGGGCAGACTGGCCCCGCACTGATACCGCAGGAATTAACCCTTCCTTGCTGGCCAAGGAAGCCCTGCCCCAGAAGCCCTGCTGGGCATGCTCCAACTGGAGAATAAGTATAAAAGCCTGCAAAGGTGCTCAGTCTGGGCTGACCACCGGAGGAGGAGGTGGCACATTGCCAGCTCCAGAGGAGGGACAGCCAATGCTCCCTGGTCCAGGAGTCAGCCAAGCCGGGATGCACCTGGCATCCCAGATGGAGGTCTTGGTAGGAGGGGATGGACCGGAGGACCCCCTGTCCCCACCCCCTGGAGTGGAGAAGATTACATTGAGGGTAGGAAGTGACCCAGGGGCATTTTAGAGACAAGCAGTGTTAAAGCTGCACTGATGCTCGGTGTGTTGTGGGTGGATCCCCCACCAAGCTAAGTGCGAGGGGAAACCCTGCCAATAGGAGAGCCCTGGGTTGGGACCCTATGGAGAGGGCGGGACCGGGTCCCCCTACCCCTCTGACTGTTGGGATACTCTTCCCTGCCTGAAGGCAAGTTATATGGACTCTGGCCATTGAGCTACAATACCTTGATACTCGGGACAAGTTATATGGACTCTGGCCATTGGGCCATGATGCTCTGATACTTGGGGCGAGTGACATGGACTCCGGCCATTGGGCCACACTGTCTATTTCTTTTATTACTTGCGCCATCTTACCAGGCTCATATAGTGGTGGTTGTATTTAGGCTTGTTTGCCAGCCTGAGATAGAATTTGGGGTTTGACATTTTGATACTCTTATATCTTATACTAATATGTGTAAAGAACAATGAACAAAGAGACTGTGTTGCATTTCCCACAACCAGATGGGGCTTTCAGTACAATGGGAAAAGACAAGGGATACAGCTCAAGTGTTCCCGGACATGGTGGGAATGTAAAATATGAGCACACACTTGAAGACTGCCTCAACTCCTTGCCTCAAGGCAAGGTCAAGCAACCAGTTAGGAGTGGCAATGGGGGTTGGGGAGAGAGGCATAAGAAACACTAAAAATTGAAGAAAGGACTGGCCTTGGTCAGAGCACAACCTCACTCCTTACCCCTCCTATGGGGTACAAAAGAGGTGGGACGAAGACCCCAACTTGAAACCTCTCAAACAGAACATGATCATAAGTTGTAAGGGGTGTGACTAGGGGAATGCACTGCAGGTATATTTGGGCTTGCTAAGCAGGAGGAGGTGGGAATTGGGAGTAGGGAATGGGGACACAGGCAAGGCTCTGAGGCGTCAGAGCTAGGAACGGAACACTGGGGAACAGAGCTTCTATGAAAATATGACATGCCAGGTAATACATAACAGTGAACTGATAAATTCATTTGAGGTTCTACGGGCAGCAGAGAAGGATACTGCATATCACCCAGGATCTTTTTACTGGTGGTGGACTGGGTAATCATTACCCGGTAATGGGACACCATGGAAAAAGCAAGGGGCAAACAATGGATTTTCATAGAGAAGTTGCAGGATCTTGACTTTGCAGGTGACATCAGATTGCTATCCCATAACCAGAAAGACATGCAAGCCGAAACAAATTATCTCCAGGTCTATGCACCATTAGCAGAGTTGAAAATCAACACTAAGAAAACTAAAATCATTATTATCAGCACACCACATGAAATACTAATAACATTTTCTGGGACTGACATAGAAGGGGTCTGACATTTCACATATCTTGGCAGCATTGTAAGTACAAGAGGTGGAATTGACTAAGACATTAAAGACAGAATAGCAAAAGTCAGACATGCCTTAGCAACTCTAAAGCTGATCTGGAGAAACAGAAATCTTGCCCTTCAAACTAAACTTTGAATATTTAACACCATTGTAAAGTCCATCTTACTATATGGTGCTGAAACTTTGAGACTTATTAAGACCTTATATCTAACTCCAAATTTTCATACAACAGCTTCCTTAGTCAAATCCTTAATATCAGATGTCCATAAAAATCACAAATGCAGAATTCTGGAGGAGAACCAAACAAACTATTCGACATTGGTGAGGCCTCATCTGGAGTACTGTGTCCAGTTTTGGGCCCCACACTACAAGAAGGATGTGGATAAATTGGAGAGAGTCCAGCGAAGGGCAACAAAAATGATTAGGGGTCTAGAACACATGACTTATGAGGAGAGGCTGAGGGAGCTGGGATTGTTTAGCCTGCAGAAGAGAAGAATGAGGGGGGATTTGATAGCTGCTTTCAACTACCTGAAAGGGGGTTCCAAAGAGGATGGCTCTAGACTGTTCTCAATGGTAGCAGATGACAGAACGAGGAGTAATGGTCTCAAGTTGCAGTGGGGCAGGTTTAGATTGGATATTAGGAAAAACTTTTTCACTAAGAGGGTGGTGAAACACTGGCATGCGTTACCTAGGGAGGTGGTAGAATCTCCTTCCTTAGAGGTTTTTAAGGTCAGGCTTGACAAAGCCCTGGCTGGGATGATTTAACTGGGAATTGGTCCTGCTTCGAGCAGGGGGTTGGACTAGATGACCTTCAGGGGTCCCTTCCAACCCTGATATTCTATGAAACTAATTGGAGAGGACATTACAGAACAGAAATAGAGAGGTCTAGGACATACATAGAGAAAGATACAAATAACATAACAAGACAGGATAGGACAGGACCTACAGTAGAAGTAGAACTGCAAACTATCAAAATTACCTAGGAAGAAGCTAGAACTGCAGCAGTGGACCAGCAAAGATGAAAGGTAGTGATAGAAGATGGAAGGTATATTCTGCATGGCATAGAGAGGCATGAGAGAGATGGTTTTTATACTCATTAATGATTTTGCATATGTGATATCAGAGCCATTAAGGACCAAAATTTAGAATTATCATGGTCATATGTATGTTTCACATGGGATCTTGTCCTGTAAATTTAGTAATGCAAAATGTTATCCCACTATTTATCACAGTTATAGTTCTGTCTTGCAGTAAGTCAGGACCTAGGTGTGTTTTACTGTGTTGCCAAAAACAGAGCCCCTCTCTGTCCAAGCACAGTTTAGGGGCATGGTTAAAACATGTCTAAGTCCCAGCTATAGCACAAAACAGAATTATGTTTCAACCAGGTCATGATAATAATATACTTGTAACTGACAAGTGGTATGTACTTGACATATACTTGTACACTCACACAAGGCCTTGAAGAAACTAACATGTCATGGGTGCTCTCCAAAACATCATAGTCTTCCCTATTTCTTGAGGCCTTGGACCCTTGATTTGGAAAATTCCACTGGTTCTAATTTAATCTACAGCACACTGATTAGAGTAGGCCATTTATATGCTAGAACCGTAAAGGATAAAACAGAAGCTCAAAAAACCAAACAAAAAAGCCAAACAAACCACCAACCACTGAAGCATCTGCTGGAAATAATTTTTATGCAAAACACAGATACTCATTTTCAAATATAGCATTAGGCAAATTATCAAAAAATAATTTTAACAGTCTAATAAAACCAATCCTCTAAAATGAAAATCATCCTTTGAGGTTTTTGTTTCCACTAAAGAAATGCCTCACAACAGCACTGTCACTTCTTTGTAATGTGGTATCATTGTAACACATCTCTACAGTACATTACCCATTAGAATTACCGTAAGCTTTCAGACAATATCAGTGCCTGAAATCTTTGCTACTGGTAAGTAAAACCATAGGAAAGGGGACATGTAGGAAAGTGACATAACAATGTAAACTGTACCAAGGAGTCTAATCATCACAGCATAACTTTCCAAAGAAACTATCAGAAGGAATTGAACCAATTCTAATAAATCAGTGTTCCGGATTTCAAACCCATAAACTGATGAATACTTAAAGTTACAGTGTCATTATTCTGAACACCAACAAATAATTAACTTATATCTTCCTTCCTTAGGATTCTTGTCCTTTTAACTATGATCCAGAGGGTAGCTTTTATGTTACCATTATCTCTATTATTCTTTGAATAGAAATTACATTTAGGTTTGATACATAGTTCACATGCAATGGCTTGTTAGTTGTTTCTAAACTGTGATGTGAAAGGTAGTATTTTGATAAAATGGCCATGCGGTAGGGGAGCAGAAATAATTGTGTCATTTTAAATGCTCAACCTTTCAGTTTTTCAATATGATATTTATCATTGAGATTCACCATGTGTGCTTAGTATATAATGGTTTTATATAAAGTTACTGATTTTTTAATGTATATTTCTCAGTAGGTAACTTCTTTCTTGCTTCTGTCCAAAATGTCACTGATTCAAGTTATATGCTAGGATACATATTGTTATCACAGTGGAATATAACTGGGTAGTACACAGTTAAAATACTATTATTCATATATGATGTTAAACAAAAATCTCTTTTCTTTAGCTCTCTAATTTGTATCCATTTGAAAGCTGCTATTTTGTGTGTGTGTGTAACCCACACACCTTCTGGGTGTGGTGTTGTGTCCCATCTAGTGGCACTGAGACCACTTAGAGCGCGAAAGAGATTAACGTGTCTGCTCTACAGCCTTAGCTAACAGCCAGTTGGCTTTTGGCTCATGCACTAAGCTCCAGAGGTCCCCGATTTGATCCCGCCTGCCAACAACCGGGGCCTGTCAGCGTTACAAGTGCATGCGTGTGTGAGCCTTGGCCAAAAAGGACCACTGTTCCAAGGCTGCATATAATCAGATATGGCCTGATTTTTAGAGGTGGTAGACATTTTTTTTATTGAAAAGTTTCAATATCTATATTTAGTTATTTCACTTTTTGGTAGAAAGAAAAATGTCTATAGCCATTTTTACAAAAATACAATAAAAATGTCACAAACATTGTGCTGAAGGAATGTGTAACAAACACCAAAGTGGGGGGGATGAAAAGATAGCTTTAAGCCATCTTTAGACTCCTCATACCCTTCATTCTCATCTGAGGGCTAATTGAGTTGATAAGTGTCATTGTGATAACCTGCAAAAACCAAGAACCCCCCACCCGCTCAAACCAAGAACCCCCAACACTGGGGTGACTCACTTGTTGCATGTTTTCCTGGCATCAGAGCTGCTTTCATTAAGGAGTTGTGCAAAACTGCCCTAATGTAGGAAAGGACCTGCACCCTATTCTCTCTTAGTTTGCATTCTTGGAGTTTGTAGGATTCTCATTATGACCAGGTTGTTTTGTATGGATGCTAAAGTTAGAGGGAGAGCAAGCAGCTTTTATGTAGGAAACCTTATGCCATTTCTTTATATTTGCTGGGTAAGACTCTCAGATAAATATTTAAAGAGTTCTAGCAAAGGAAGCAGATTGCCAGGATATAAGTAGCTGTGTTTAATAAGACACATTTAATATTGTATGCTGGCAAAACATTTTAAATTAAAACAAATATAATCTAGAGGAGTGTTTGAACAGTGGCTCTTTTACTTATACTATGTTTGCAGGTGGGTGGATTAAATAATTGTAGAAATTTCTGGCTGCATTAGACCTCTTACTATCTCTGTTAGTTTAGGGTCAAGTTTACTAAATTATTTAGCTCACTTCATAGATTCTGGCATTGCAGCAATGGCTATCGGAACAAAAATCAACACATCGGTAAACTAACAAGAATTGCAAACTAGGATATTAAGGAATGAGTAAGGAATGTGGAAATCTTTAGAGGAGTGGGACAAAGCTTTGGAAATTTTAATTTCCGCAGATCTTCAACTTGGGTGCCTAAATAACTAGGCAGAGAAGCCCACAGACATATACCAGTACATATTTACTTAGATATTGTTTTGCACTGCCATTTGACTACAGGGCTGAACCAAATGCATTGATTATAATTGTATGTAATGGCATTTCCATAGCACTCATGCCCATACTGTATGAGAATCCTTTAACATAATTGTACTTCTATGATGAACATATTGGGCTAAATGTACACTATTACATAAGAGCACATATCCCAGCAATTCTGGTAGAACCATCTGCAACAAATACTGGCTGGAAGTTCATAGCAGCGTGCTGACCATAGTCTTAAAGAGTATGAGTTCGCTCATTGTTTAGGACTGGGCTCACATGGCAGCAGAAACTGTTCTCTTCAGTTACTAACTAGTTGATATTAATTTATAATTTGAGGGATTCTTGATGGGAATGAAATAAGATAATACCTGCTATTTTTGTCTAATTTGTTTTGCAGTGTTGTAGGTATGTTGGCTCCAGTATATTAGAGAGACAAGGAGGGTGAAGTAATATCTCTTATTGGACCAACCACTCTTGGTGAAAGAGACAAGTTTTCAAACTTACATGAGGCTCTTCTTTACGTCTGAGAATGTTACAGAGAGTGTCACAGCTAAATACAAAGTGGAACAGATTGTTTAACATAAGAAGACAATACATATTGTAAGAGACTATTCAAGGTGAAGTTGCCAGATAACACCACTGCAATCATGGTCAATACTCATTCTCGAATGATCCCTCACAGAAAAATAAGACAAAAATACCCTGTAATCTGAGCCCCACCATCCAAGGCTGAAGCTAAAGCCTGAGCCCCACTGCCCAGGGCTGAAACTGTAGCCTGAGCCCCACCGCCTGGAGCAGTGGGGCTTCGGCTTTGGCCCTGGACCCCAGCAGGTCTAACGCCAGCCCTTGCAACCCATTTTGTCTATCTTTTTTTACAGTGCAAGTATTTGTAATAAAAAATATAAAGTGAGTACTGTACACTTTGCATACTGTGCTGTAATTGAAATCAATATTTGAAAATGTAGAAAAACATCTAAAATATTTATAATTTTAAATTGGTGTCCTATTGTTTAAAAGTGCAATGAAAACTGCGATTAATCATAACTACTTTTTAAAAAATCCAGCTAATTTCTTTTGTGTTAATTGCTTGAGTTAACTGCGATTGACAGCCTTATTAACTACATAATCAGTGAAGCTCCTTTGCTTTGTCTAGAGAGAGACTTCTATATACTTACTTATTTAGGGATTGATTTTTCCAAAATGAGTGCTCAGCATCCTGAAAGTCAGGCTTATTTACATGCCTAAATATGAATGTGGAGGTACCCAAGACAGGCTGGTGAAATTTTTTTCCATTGAAACTTCTGATTGATATTTTTCCTTGACAAATGTGTATAGAAAATTTTGACTTTGTCTAAAAATTGAGCACCTGAAACTTTGACATTCAATTTTGAAATGATTAAACATTTTGCTTTGACATTTGAATTAAAACAAAATGTTTCAGCATTCTCAAATCAAAACTATTCACTTTGGTTTTGTTCAACATTAAACCATGGCCTCCAATTTATTGCCCCCACTCTACACCTAGGTTTGAAAATGTTAATGTTTGACCCCTTTAAGTTAAGCATTTAGTCCAACTAGCATCATTTAAAATATTTTTGTAGCAATCTGCTGGCAGAAGTACACCATTATTTCAGCACTAAGTGCTATGGAATCTGATTTGTTTGGTATAGATAGGAAGCTTTTCTGAAATCAAGATTCATGCGGTGTGTTGTTTTATCTCTGCTGCATTATTTCAATACTATCAGGAATATTCATCGGGTATGATCCTCACTTAATTTATCCAATCAGTTTCCTACTGTATATGTGAGATCTGCATTTGTCATCTTCCAGTCCTTTGGTACCTGTTGTATCCTGAGTTCTTTCGCTGTTTATTTTTGCTACTTCCATGAGAATTCTTGGATTCATTGCCTATGGTTCTAGCTCCTCGTGAACTTTTTATGATTCTAGCAGCTTATGTCCTTTAAGGCTTTCGCATGATGCCAGAACTCTCATTCATTAGGAAAATGCATGCAGTTTTAAGCTTTAGTTGTTCTTCAGCTTCTTTTACAAATGAAGAGACAAATACAGTAATTTATTTTGCCCGCTTTTTCACTTACTGGCCAGAATACCCACAGGTGTAAATCAGTATAGCTCCGTTGAAACATTTTTAAAGAAAACAGCATTGAAGCATTTCTTTTGAGTGTGTGAGGAATACAGTCCACAGCATTTATAAACTTTTTAGGGGACAA
Organism: Lepidochelys olivacea; assembly: GCF_965140295.1. Lineage (NCBI taxonomy): Eukaryota > Metazoa > Chordata > Testudines > Cheloniidae > Lepidochelys > Lepidochelys olivacea. Next base: position 39,086,159 of record NC_140413.1, on the reverse strand, counting down.
AAATGGAGAGTGCATTTTTGAGCCTATGAAGCATGAGATTGGCTGTTCACTGTTACCAAAGATATCTCAGATACTACTGTGTGGGCTTGTCTTCACTACTGGGGTAAGTCGACATAAGTTACACTACTCCAGCTACATGAATAACGTAGCTGGAGTCGACATAGCTTAGGTCAACTTACCCCAGTGTCTTCACTGCGCTGCATTGACAGATGTTCACCTCTCCGAGAAGAGTAAGGTAAGTCAATCGAAGGAGTACTGGGGTTGACCAGAGAGCTCTGCCATCGATTTAGTGGGTCTTCACTAAACCCACTAAATCAACACCTGCTGAATAGATTGCAGCAGCATCGATCTCCCCAGTAGTGAAGACAAGCCCTGTGTCAAGGTTCCTCCCCCACTCTGAACTCTAGGGTACAGATGTGGGGACCTGCATGAAAAACCTCCTAAGCTTATCTTTACCAGCTTAGGTCAAAACTTCCCCAAGGTACAAAATATTCCACCCGTTGTCCTTGGACTGGCCGCTACCACCACCAAACTAATACTGGTTACTGGGGAAGAGCTGTTTGGACGCATCCTTCCCCCCAAAATACTCCCCAAAACCTTGCACCCCACTTCCTGGACAAGGTTTGGTAAAAAGCCTCACCAATTTGCCTAGGTGACTACAGACCCAGACCCTTGGATCTTAAGAACAATGAACAATCCTCCCAACACTTGCACCCCCCCTTTCCTGGGAAATGTTGGATAAAAAGCCTCACCAATTTGCATAGGTGACCACAGACCCAAACCCTTGGATCTGAGAACAATGAAAAAGCATTCAGTTTTCTTACAAGAAAACTTTTAATAAAAATAGAAGTAAATAGAAATAAAGAAATCCCCCCTGTAAAATCAGGATGGTAGATATCTTACAGGGTAATTAGATTCAAAAACATAGAGAACCCCTCTAGGCAAAACCTTAAGTTACAAAAAAGATACACAGACAGAAATAGTTATTCTATTCAGCACAATTCTTTTCTCAGCCATTTAAAGAAATCATAATCTAACACATACCTAGCTAGATTACTTACTAAAAGTTCTAAGACTCCATTCCTGTTCTGTCCCTGGCAAGAGCAGCATACAGACAGACCCAGACCCTTTGTTTCTCTCCCTCCTCCCAGCTTTTGAAAGTATCTTGTCTCCTCATTGGTCATTTTGGTCAGGTGCCAGCGAGGTTACCTTTAGCTTCTTAACCCTTTACAGGTGAGAGGAGCTTTCCCCTGGCCAGGAGGGATTTCAAAGGGGTTTACCCTTCCCTTTATATTTATGACACGCCCCCCAAATTTCAGCTAGGGTGAAACACTGGCTGGGATTTCTTCCTGGAGCTCTAGGAAAAACAGAGTTAATAAGACACATGCATCTCTAAATATACTACCAAGTACATAAAGACTAACAATATTTTCCACATCTTAAGGACGATTTTAACCAGTTGATTCTTGGAAACTTTCACGGGAGAGTGCATCAGCCACTTTGTTAGAAGCTCCTGAGATGTGTTGGATGTCGAAATCAAAATCTTGGAGAGCTAAACTCCTCCGAAGAAGTTTTTTGTTAGTTTCCTTGACGGTGTGAAGCCACTTCAGTGCAGCATGATCGGTTTGCAGGTAGAAACGCCGTCCCCAAACATATGGGCGTAGCTTTTCCAGAGCATAGACAATGGCGTAACATTCTTTTTCAGTGACTGACCAGTTGCTTTCCCTCTCAGACAGTTTTTTGCTGAGAAACACTACAGGGTGGAATTCTTGATCAGGTCCTTTCTGCATTAAAACTGCTCCCACACCACACTCTGACGCATCTGTGGTTACTAGTAACGGTTTGTCAAAGTCTGGGGCCCTTAGTACAGGGTCAGACATGAGTGTCGCTTTAAGCTTGTTAAAGGCCTTCTGACACTTTTCGGTTCACTGAACAGCATTTGGCTGTTTCCTTTTGGTTAGGTCTGTCAGTGGGGCAGCGATTTGGCTGTAGTGCGGTACAAATCGTCTGTAATAACCGGCCAAGCCTAAGAAGGATTGAACCTGTTTCTTTGACTTTGGGACAGGCCACTTTTGGATAGCATCCACTTTGGCCTGTAGGGGGCTGATAGTTCCTTGACCCACCTGGTGTCCAAGGTAAGTCACTCTGTTTAGGCCTATTTGACACTTCTTAGCCTTAACAGTTAGTCCTGCCTCCCTTATGCGCTCAAGGACTTTTTGTAGATGTTCCAGGTGGTCTGCCCAGGAATCCGAAAATATGGCCACGTCGTCAAGGTAGGCGACTGCATATTCTCCTAATCCCGGTAGGAGACCATCTACAAGTCTTTGGAAAGTGGCGGGTGCATTTCACAGCCCGAAAGGGAGTACATTAAATTCATACAGCCCGAGATGTGTGATGAAGGCTGACCTTTCCTTGGCAGATTCATCTAGCGGTACCTGCCAGTACCCCTTGGTTAAGTCCAAGGTAGAGATGAACTGGGCCTGTCCCAGTTTCTCTAATAGTTCATCTGTGCGTGGCATTGGATAGTTGTCTGGGCGAGTTACAGCATTTAGCTTACGGTAGTCCACGCAAAAACGTATTTCCCCATCTGGTTTGGGAACTAGAACCACTGGAGATGCCCATGCACTTTCAGAGGGGCGGATTACACCCATCTGTAACATATCCTGGATCTCCCGTTCTATAGCAGTTTTAGCTTGAGGAGACACCCGGTAAGGTTGGACCCTAATTGGGTGAGCATTACCTGTGTCAATGGAGTGGTATGCCCGTTCAGTCAGTCCTGGGGTGGCTGAGAACGTTGGCGCGTAGCTAGTGCACAGCTCCTGGATCTGCTGGCGCTGCATACGCCCAAGGGTCATGGAGAGGTTCACCTCTTCCACACCACCACCACATTTCCCTTCATAGTAGACACCTTTGGGCCACTCAGCGTAGTCTCCTCCCTGGGCTGTAAACTGACAAACCTTTAATTCTCTGGAATAAAAGGGCTTTAGAGAATTAATATGGTACACCTTAGGCTTTCGGTTGGAGGTGGGGAATGCTATGAGATAATTAACAGCTCCCAGGCGCTCCTGGACCATGAATGGCCCTTCCCACGATGCTTCCATTTTATGGGCCTGGAGCACCTTTAAGACCATGACCTGGTCTCCTACTTTGAAGGAACGCTCTCTGGCATGTTTATCATACCAGGCTTTTTGCTCTTTTTGAGCATCCTGTAAGTTTTCTTTAGCAAGGGCTAAAGAGGTTCGGAGGGTGTTTTGTAGGTTGGTTACAAAGTCCAGAATATTAGTTCCTGGAGAAGGTGTAAATCCCTCCCATTGCTGCTTCACCAACGACAATGGCCCCTTAACCTCACGGCCATATACAAGTTCAAATGGGGAAAACCCTAAACTGGGATGTGGTACAGCTCTGTAGGCAAAGAGCAACTGCTGCAACACTAGGTCCCAATCATTGGAGTGCTCATTTACGAATTTACGTATCATGGCCCCCAAAGTTCCATTAAACTTCTCCACCATGCCATTTGTTTGATGATGGTAAGGAGTGGCAACCAAGTGATTTACCCCATGAGCTTCCCAAAGGTTTTTCATAGTTCCTGCCAGGAAATTAGTCCCTGCATCTGTGAGGATGTCGGAGGGCCAACCTACCCTGGCAAAAATGTCTGCTAGTGCCTGGCACACACTTTTAGCCCTGGTGTTGCTTAGAGCTACTGCTTCCGGCCATCGGGTGGCAAAATCCATGAAAGTCAGTATGTACTGCTTTCCTCTGGGTGTGTCTTTCGGAAAAGGACCCAGAATATCCACAGCTACTCGCTGAAATGGAACTTCAATGATGGGGAGTGGCTGGAGAGGGGCTTTGACCTGGTCTTGGGGTTTTCCCACTCTTTGGCACACCTCACAAGACTGGACATAGGTAGAAACATCCTTGCCCATTCCCTCCCAGTGGAATGACCCCCCCAAACGGTCTTTGGTCCTGTTCACCCCAGCATGGCCACTAGGGTGATCGTGGGCTAAGCTCAAGAGCTTGGCCCGGTATTTAGTTGGAACTACCAACTGTCTCTGAGGATGCCAGTGTTCCTGGTGTCCCCCAGAAAGAGTTTCCTTGTATAAAAGTCCTCTTTCTACAACAAACCTGGATCGATTAGAAGAGCTGAGAGGCGGTGGGTTGCTCCGTGCCGCCGTCCAAGCTCTCTGGAGGCTTTCATCTGCTTCCTGTTCGGTCTGGAACTGTTCCCTTGGTGCTGGAGACATCAGTCCCTCATTGGATTGTGGACCTAGGCTTGGTCCCTCTGGAAGCGATATAGGGGATGGAGCTGTTTCTGTTGACTGTGAATCGCTCTCCGCTGGTGCACTATGTTGGGATTCAGGCTCCGGCTGAGCCTCTTGTGTAGGGTTATCGGCTGCTGTCAGTTCAGGTTCGGTGGGGCCCTCTGGTGTGGAGGTTGCAAGTACTGGATTCAGTGCTGACACGGGGTCTGGTGTTGGTTGTTCGGCTGGTTCCGGTTCTGGGACTGGTTCCGTCTGGGTCTCTGGGACTGGATCCACTACTGCTGTTGCAGACATTGGCCTGGGGTCCGGGTCCATCACCTCTGACCGGGTCCTGATAGAAGTTTCCGGAACAGAGCTAGGCCTCACGGCTTGTTTAGCCTGGCTGCGGGTGACCGTTCCCACCCTCTTGGCCTGCTTCACGTGATTGGCCAAGTCTTCCCCCAACAGCATGGGGATGGGATAATCATCATAGACTGCAAAAGTCCACATTCCTGACCAGCCCTTGTACTGGACAGGCAACTTGGCTGTAGGCAAATTGAAAGAGTTGGACTTGAAGGGTTGAATCGACATTTGGATCTCTGGGTTGATTAAATTGGGGTCCACTAAGGAAGCATGGATAGCTGACACTTGTGCTCCGGTGTCCCTCCACGCGGTGACCTTCTTCCTGCCCACACTCACAGTTTCCCTCCGCTCCAAGGGTATCTGGGAGGTATCTGGGCCTGTGGACCTCTGGTGTGATTCCGGTGCAATGAACTGTAATCTGTTGGGGTTCTTGGGGCAGTTGGCCTTTACATGCCCCAGCTCGTTACGCTTAAAACATCGTCCAGCTGACGGGTCACTGGGGCAAGGAGGGTTGCTGGAGAACGGGGTGGTGGGACGATAAGGGGTCTGGAGGGTTCTTTGGGAGGTAGGTGAGGCTTTGGGCGGCCCTCGGTAATAGGGTGTGGTCTGGGGTGGTCCCTTCTGGTCTCTGCTCCAACTTTGACCAGTTTTCTTCTTCTCTGCCACCTCCACCCATCTGGCTCCAATCTCTCCTGCCTCGATTACAGTTTTGGGCTTCCCGTCTAGGATGTATCTTTCTATTTCCTCAGGAACACCCTCTAAGAATTGTTCCATTTGCATTAGGAAGGGCAAATTTACTGGAGATTCAACACTTGCTCCTGATATCCAGGCATCCCAATGTTTCACAATGTGGTAGGCATGTCGGGTAAATGACATGTCTGGTTTCCACCTTAGGGCTCTGAACCTCTGACGAGACTGCTCGGGTGTTATCCCCATTCTGACTCTCGCCTTGGATTTAAACAGTTCATACTTGTTCATGTGTTCTTTAGGCATTTCAGCTGCCACCTCAGCTAAGGGTCCACTGAGCTGTGGCCTCAGCTCTACCATGTATTGGTCAGTAGAGATGTTGTACCCAAGGCAGGCCCTTTCGAAGTTTTCTAAGAAGGCCTCAGTATCATCACCTGCCTTGTAGGTGGGGAACTTTCTGGGATGGGAAGTGGTACCTGGAGAAGGATTACTAGGGTTTGTTGGGATATTCTGCTGAGCCTTTATCTTCTCCATCTCCTCCACATACTTCCTCTCTTTTTCCTTCTCCTCCAGTTCTTTGTCCCTTGCTTCCATAGCTCTCCTGTGAGCAGCAGCTTGGTGTTGTTCTGCTTCTCTCGCTGTCTCCCTTTCTTGTTCCTTCTTCAGCCGCATGAGTTCTATCTGTCTTTCATGTTCCCTTTGTCTTTCCTCAGCCTGAAATTTGGCTAATTCCAGCTGTAGTCGAGCTGAGGATTTGGCCATTCTAACCTCTCTGTTTTTAACTAACTTTACACCCGAGGTTTAGAAATAAACAAACAAAACTTGGCTGTAAAATTTTGCTGTGCTGGAATAGAATACCTATTCTCTGATAGTGATTGTCAGCCTACAGAAAAAGACAATTCCCTTGTCTCTGCTCTGGGCCCAAATTAAAGCAAAAAACCTCCAACTACTTGGAAACCTGCTTACCCATCCCAAAGAAAAAGCAAATGGGTAGAACACACACCCCCTATTTACTTTTAGGAAGAAAAGAAAAAAAAACCTCTGGGTTGGAAGACTGAATTTCCCTGCAGGAGTTAAGTACCCTGCCTCCAGGCAAAGAAAACCTGCAATTCACAAGATAATCCCCTTTTGTCTCTGCTTGGCCACAAAGCAGAGAGAAACCAAGCTGCTTTCAGTTTCAAAGCTGCTTTCTGGACTTCCTAAAAATTCCTTTTTAAAATCTGTATTTCTAGTTCAAAAAGTCTCAACTGGATCTCAAAATGATTTCAGGTTAATCCCACCACTATGCCACCATGTAAAGGTTCCTCCCCCACTCTGAACTCTAGGGTACAGATGTGGGGACCTGCATGAAAAACCTCCTAAGCTTATCTTTACCAGCTTAGGTCAAAACTTCCCCAAGGTACAAAATATTCCACCCGTTGTCCTTGGACTGGCCGCTACCACCACCAAACTAATACTGGTTACTGGGGAAGAGCTGTTTGGACACGTCCTTCCCCCCAAAATACTCCCCAAAACCTTGCACCCCACTTCCTGGACAAGGTTTGGTAAAAAGCCTCACCAATTTGCCTAGGTGACTACAGACCCAGACCCTTGGATCTTAAGAACAATGAACAATCCTCCCAACACTTGCACCCCCCTTTCCTGGGAAATGTTGGATAAAAAGCCTCACCAATTTGCATAGGTGACCACAGACCCAAACCCTTGGATCTGAGAACAATGAAAAAGCATTCAGTTTTCTTACAAGAAGACTTTTAATAAAAATAGAAGTAAATAGAAATAAAGAAATCCCCCCTGTAAAATCAGGATGGTAGATATCTTACAGGGTAATTAGATTCAAAAACATAGAGAACCCCTCTAGGCAAAACCTTAAGTTACAAAAAAGATACACAGACAGAAATAGTTATTCTATTCAGCACAATTCTTTTCTCAGCCATTTAAAGAAATCATAATCTAACACATACCTAGCTAGATTACTTACTAAAAGTTCTAAGACTCCATTCCTGTTCTGTCCCTGGCAAGAGCAGCATACAGACAGACCCAGACCCTTTGTTTCTCTCCCTCCTCCCAGCTTTTGAAAGTATCTTGTCTCCTCATTGGTCATTTTGGTCAGGTGCCAGCGAGGTTACCTTTAGCTTCTTAACCCTTTACAGGTGAGAGGAGCTTTCCCCTGGCCAGGAGGGATTTCAAAGGGGTTTACCCTTCCCTTTATATTTATGACACCCTGTGATAACCCTCTGCAAATTCTTACTTTTTGGTGGTGGGCATTGTACTATGGCAGAATATATTTCATAAAGCAGCAGGGTCAGACAAGTTAGAAAAATACAATTCTGTTTTCTATGTAAACAATTCTGGTGGTATAAAAATTACCTGTTTAAAAGATTTCAACTAAATCTGAACACACACACACACAGTTTCCACCTCAATACCCTTTTTCACATATCCTGGAAAAAGCACACTAATGCCACTTCCATTCCAAACCTAAAAGTCATGAATCTTATGTGTGTTTCCCTGTCATCAGTCTCTTGACCACCTAAAGCCTTTTATTTTGGCTGTAGCTATAGCAATTTGATTTGCAGGAACACAAGAAGAAAAATTGAAAACCACACTTCCTGTACTCTCAATTGGGCAAAACAGACTGAAAAAAATTATGCTAAAATCTAAACAGCTGAGAAAACAAGGCAGACTCATCCCTTGGTAAAATCATATTTGTGTCCTTGGAAGAGAAGAACCATGGCTTAGCAGCTGCTGCTGGCTAAATATAATGCAAAGCATATGAATGGATTTCCTTACTAACTCCACATTTCTACCACCTTTATTTTGAATAATAGAGTGAACAGGCTTAAAAGTTCTACAGTTTAGTAAGGTGTGGGGTTTCCCCCTCATTTTCAGCAATATTCTCTATCTAGAGAATGGGAAGTTCCACTAGCAATGGTAAACTTTTTCAAAATGGCACATTTTTAAAGATTATTGAATTTCCATTATTATGTGGATAGTTACACAACTTGAATAAGAGTGACAATGCATAGTTGGTGGGGAAAAACAATATTAGTGGATATATTAGCTGCCTTAAATTATGACATTTTTTTTCTCCCTAATTGCAAACAACTTTGACTTTGAGTGAAATTTAGGAAATAGATATCTATCTATCAAACACACACACATATAAGTGATGGGGCAAACGTTCAGACTGTTTGCTCCTTTTTAATCCAAAATACAGTGTTCTAATCTCATTGCAGTAATTTTAATATGATGTCATTCCACCAAAGTCAATGTAATTACTTGCACAATCAGTCCCTGATGGAGACCTCTACAAGGTGTTGCACAGATATCAAGTATAAAGATAGTTCCTGTCCCAAATAAATTACTGTTTTTGTATATGACAAGATGCAACAGGTGGATGAAACAAATAAGATGGGGGAGAAAGAGATAGCAAAGAAATGAGCAAATTTAGCACAGTAAGCTCACCACCTGCCTGCTCAGGATCAACTGCCATAATTCTGTAGGCAGTACAACAAAGATGAATCAGAGATATGAAGGAGGATAAGGTATATGGGCATGGTTTGGGTGGGGTATGGGAGACATTGCCTCTCAAACTGCAAGCCTCAGGCAGGTGTGAAATTTACCCTCTGTGTGCAGCCCCATTGGCCTGGCTAGAGCTGCCCCCCATAAATATAGAAGTCAGACTACCCCTATGATAAGGTAGGGGTTTTATGGATTTTTTTCCAAGGAGTTTTCCCATCCTAGTGGCAGAAATGGCCTTCTAATGTTACCATGATTGATAGCATTCCTAAATATGTCAAGAAAAAGTCTAAATGCACTATCTACTTTCCCCCTGGCTTTCTTTTTCCCCCACAGGGAGAAGAAACAGGTGGGAGGGAGTTTAAAAATGAACGTTTTTTTTCCCTATCAAAATAAAGATTTCAATATTGATGCTTTTTAAAAAAAATTAAAGAGCATAATGACAAAATTTTTACTCAAAAGCCAAAAAAAATTCATGAAAACCTTTAAATGAATTTATTTATTTTTTCAAAATCCAACTCTTTTCAAAACTCTTTAAAAAGACGTGAGGCCCAGGGTGTGGTTAGCATGACCCTGTGTTGTACTGTGGAGAGGATTCTGCCTAAGGAAGGTTTCAGAGTAACAGCCGTGTTAGTCTGTATCCGCAAAAAGAAAGGAGTACTTGTGGCACCTTGGAGACTAACAAATTTATTTGAGCATAAGCTTTCATGAGCTATAGCTCACTTCATCCCTCACGAAAGCTTATGCTCAAATAAATTTGTTAATCTCTAAGGTGCCACAAGTACTCCTTTCCTTTTTGCCTAAGGAAGGCAGGTCATCTTTCCATTACCACCCTAGTTGGAGGTTATGCGGGTCTTGTTTCTGCCAGGAGTTTCATAGTGGTTGCAGCAGTGATGAATGCGAATGGCTGTCGTGAATGAGGTAGCCACCGGCCATTCAGGCTATGCCGTCTCACCACTTTTCAGGCTGTGCTGACCTTTTGTGGGCAGACTATCAGAGGGAAAGTTGTACTGACAGCCTTCATTCTTCCAGACTTTCCTCGTTTTGAGGCCCTGTGCCACAGGTTAATCCACCCCCTGATTTTATGGATAGTTTGGGAAATTTTGCCTGAGTACTAACTGCAATTTTAGGCCTCTGTGTTCTAGGGATATTGTAGGCTGGTAAGTCTCCTAAGGTAATCCAAATAATAAATTGTATCTGAGCTGGATGTTGAAGCAGGGATAATTAGACACTCAGCCTTTTGCTTTCAACAGTGGTTTGTTAAAGGGGAGTTTGAACTCAGTGAGTTAAATGGTTCTGTGATGCCATAATGTCTAGCATAGATTGACCCATACGATTGGGTCTTGCTTGTTTGGGTTTCAAGTGTCTCGGGAGGTGGACTGGGTCTGGGCAACTGTTTTCATCTTTGATTGTATCTGAAAAATATTAATGACCCAGACATTTATTTGATATATTTAAATATGTTTATAGTTACTTGGGTCACATCCAGGATACAGTAAAGATATGGCAAGCTTAATTAATTTCATATTTCCAGGTTTTCTCCTCTGTGGATGCTAGACCTTGAGTATAGTGAATTGTATTATTCTTGGAACCCAGGAGTAGCCAGATATATAATATCTATTTGGTCATTTCTTTTGTCTTTTCTCTGTCCTCACAAGTAAAAGTGGAGACAGGCTAAGTCTTCCAGAGGCATAAAGTCAAATCCAGTCACAGAGTAAATCCATTGACTTCAAAGGAGAGGTGCCCACTTACACTGGGGCTAGGTTTGGCCCATAGTGTCCTTTGGAATATTAAGATGAGAAAAGTAGAATGGAATAGAGCTCTGTTTAGAGGTAACATGACTTATATAGTTGTAATTGTATATGTGTTACACCCAAATCTTCTGTAATACAAAACCATTGTCATCTCCTTCCTTCAACATGCTGTTCTCTTGTTGAGCTAGTTGAATAATAATCAAAACTAGTTTTTTCTCCATCAATTATCAGATAATGTTTTCACAAATAATTTGTTTCTACTACTTAACCAAATCTATAGGTAGATGAACAACATTCATCAAATAAATTATTTCAATTTTTTCATCATAATTTTTTCAGAAATCCAGATCCTCAGCTGTTTTTAATCACCCTCGCTCTACTGAAGTCCATAAAGCTATGCCAATTAGAACTAGCTGAGGATCTTGTTGCTTGTTGCTATGGTATTCTAGTGTTTAATATAGGCTTTAATTTGGCCATTTTATTGTGCACAAAGTAGGATCACTATAGTTTTTAACTTTTGTTAACATTTTAAATAAAGATGCTTACATAATCTTAACAAAGTCTTCATGCTATGTTGTCTATTTTAGTTAAAATAACTAACTAAAATCTTATCAGGTAAGACATCGGTTGTTCAAGAAAGCCATTGTTTCTAGTTCTCTAAGCACCAAGCAAAGCATGATGGATAATGATGTACTAAATACACCTCTAACACCAATGCTTTTAAACTGATCACAAATATAGAGTGTGAGTAGTAACTATTTAACTCAATATCTTAATTCCTGTCAACCCTTCCTTTGCAGCCACCAGGGCACTTGCCAGGTACACATCCAAAAGAAATGTTTATAATCTTCTGGCCAAACTAAGATAGGAAAAGGTTATTGTGGAAAATACATAATTTTTTTCTGCCAGTTTTATTTCTACCATCAACTGTGAACCTAACTGAGAACGTAACCCAACTGAGACTGTGAACTCTGGTGATAAATGGTTTGCTGTCATTACTTCTGTCTTGTCTAAAGACAGCTACCTCTCAATTTCAACCAGACATTGAGTACAGCTTTTGACTGCATCGGATGGATTTGAAGAAAGAAGCAGAGCTGTGAAGTCATCAGCACACTGAATGCACCCAAGTTCTTATCTCTTTACTAACTCTTCTATTGTTCCCATACACACATTGAACAGGAAAGGTGATGAAGTGGAATGCAGTAGAACCTTATTACTGAGAAAGAAGAACTGTTGTCCAAAATCACTCCGAGTACTCTATAAGGAAGGAAGAGAACCACCAAAGCAGCCCCGTGCACATCTGCTAGAGGCAGCAGATAAATCAAGAACATCTCATAATCTAAGGCAGCTAATATATCTAATATTAGCATGGACACCTGATCATTGTTCATCACCAGGAACAGATCATCTACAAATGTGAACTATGAAATTTCTGTACTAAGCTTTTGTCAGTACCCAGTCTGATAATCCACAAGGAGGTCTGAGCCATCTAGTCTCTGAGACCAGATTGTCTTTCCACTAATCTGAACCAAAAGAAAAATTAGATGCAGGCTGATAGTGGCCAGATCATCTACATCCAGTGCTAGCTTCTTGAGCAAAGGCCCTGCAAGAGCTTACATAAGAGGAGGCAGCAACCTTCCCTCCTTAAGGGAGGCACTGACAATCTTCATCAGTAGTGGTCTCTGTTCTCTTTTTCAGCTAACACAGGTCATGGGAGAAAGGCACATGTGGAATGAAGTTCCTCTAACAGTTTTATGTGCAGAGCTTCATCTTCACCTCAGGAACAATACAAGGGGATCAAGTGGGGGAAGATTGAGGTAGAGGGAGGCAGAATGTATTTGAGAGAAGGGAAAGAGATCCAAAGTATTTAGATGGAAGACCAGGAGTAATTTTTGGGGTGTGGAGGGGGTGAGAATTTTTTCAGGTATCTAATTCCCAACCCTATCCCCAAAACTTATTTTTGGCACCAGCTGCTACTGCCATATAGTCCCTTTTCCATCTGGCCCGGTGTTTGCATAAACATTTCAGATACAAGATTAATTATTTTAATATTGTTGACAAATAAAAGCCCAGCTGGCAAAGAAACCAGAAACCAATTGTCCATATGCAATTGGAAAACTTGTTTCTTCTTCTTTAGCTACTTATTTAGTTATTGGATTGACCGGCTGGTTTTTGTCCCTTGACTTCCAATACAGTGGTAAATTGTACCATTCCACTACAGACATTCATCAGTTCATTTTTCCTGCTGCTTGTAGAATTGGTTAGACATTTTTGGGGAACTATTATTTACTACAGTATATAAAGAACTCTACTTGGAGTTGGTGGATAACAGGGTTTTCTCTTACAGAGTATTTAAACAATGTGATACAATCTTTTTTCTTGTGCGCATTGTTGGAATCAACTATATACAATGTCCTTGCAAATCCATGTTTCTCATTCTGCACCAGGAAAAAGATTGCTAATGACTTCAGTGGGCTTTGGAACAGGCCCAATATGAATATAATGTTCAGCTGTTCACTGTTGTGTTGGAACAACATTTTCAGAATTTGTTTAATTTCCTTTGATAAATGATAATTTAGTCAATCTGGATTGTTAGCTCTTTGAGGCAAGGTCTTGCCACTTTTATTTGTCTGCAAACAAACAATGCAAACATATGGCTCCCCAGGTGTAAGTAATAAATAACTGCCCACCTCTTCACATATGGAATTTAGCATTTTTGCCACACATTTATTTGAGTGCTTTTACTAGGAGTAGTAAACACTTCTCACAGATTAGCTATGAAAGCCCATGTTTTCCTATTTTTACATCACTCACATTTTCTAAGTGTATAGATTTCTTTTTTCATTTTTATGGGACTGTAGAGCTCAAGGGCTTGGTAAGGAGCTATAGAACCTTTCAGCTGAAGGTTCAAATCCGGTTACCATTTAAAATGCTTGTATTTGATTATGAAGTGACTTGGTGGCCTCAGTCTAGTTCATATTGGCAGTCTCTACAGAGAAGCCAGGAACTGAATAATTAGTTTGGCTGGGTACTAGCTCTATAAAAATCTTTCCTTTTCTCTTTCCAGGCAAGTGGAACTTAGCCTCCCTCTACTATGTACACACAAGTAACCCCTGAGAGACAGAGTTGAAACCTGAGAAAAATGCCTGCATCAGCAAGTTGCTGCTGTCTATGGACAGTGTCGTATTAGAGTTGTATGCAATTTTGACTTTCAAAGGGAGCCTGAGACCAAACTTCCTTAGGCACTTACAAAAACTCTCACCCATGGTCCATAGAATCAGGTAGAGGATCTAGCAAATCAAGTTAGATGTAACACATCCTTTGTGCTTCAACTCTTAAACATCACAAAAGAATAACTTTCTTTCTTCAGAAAAGTTATCATCGTCCAAGATCTGGCAAGCAGTCCTCTGGTGCCATTGAATCGTTGACTGTCCAGTGTGAATCAAAAAATAAAGGTGCTGATATCTGTCATTTTTTCAGTATAAAAATTTCAAAATGGAGTAGACAAAGGAAGAAGCAATTCTCATCAGCAGTAATGTTGTATTTTTTTCAGAAGCAAGCAAGAAGTAGTAATATAATAATGTCAATCAACATGTGATAATAGATTTTGTCAAACTAACTTACTATCTTATTTGATGAGAAAACAAATTTGGTTGATAAAGATAATTGTGGGATGTAATATACTTAGAATTCTGTAAAGCCTTTGACTTGGTACAACATGATATTTTGATTAAAAAACCCTAGAATGGTATAACATCCACATGGTGTACATTAGGTGGATTAAAGGCTGGCTAACTGACAGGTCTCAGTGTTAGAAATGAGGAATCATCATCAAATGGGCGTTTTTTTTTAGTGAGGTCACACAGGATTGGTACTTGGCTCTCTGTGATTTAATATTTTTATTGATGACTTGAAAGAGAACATAAAATCACTACTGACAAAGTTTTCAGTTAACACAAAACTTAGAGGAGTGGTAAATAATGAAGAGGTCTCATCACTGATCCAGAGTGATCTGGATAGCTTGGAAAGCTGAGCCCAGCAAACAAAATGTATTTTAATATGGCTAAATGCAAATGTATAATTTAGGAACAAAGAATGTAGGCCCTACTTATAGGATGGAGGATTCTATCCTGGGAAGTGGTAACTCTGAAGAAGGTTTGGGGGTCATGGTGGTTAATCAGCTGAACTTGAGCTGGCCAAAAGGGCTAATACAACTCTTGGCTGACAGGGAAACCTTGAGGAGTAGTAGTACTAGTGAGGTTATTTTACCCCGGCATTTGACACTGGTGCAGCTATTGATGGAATATCATCTCTAGTTCTGGTGTCTACAATTCAAGAAGGATGTTTACAAAGTGGAAAGGGTTCAGAGAAGAACCATGAGAATGATTAAAGGATTGGAAAAACAGGAAATAGTGGTAGATTAAAGAAACTCAGTCTATTTATCTTAACAAAGATGGTTAAGGGGTGACTTCAGTTCAGCCTATAAGTATCTACATGGGGAATATTTAATAATGGGATCTTCAGGCTAGGAGAGAAAGGTATTACACAATCCAATGCTTGCAAATTGCAGCTATACCAATTGAGACTGGAAATAAGTCATAACATTTTAACAATGAGAGTAATTAACCATTGGAACAACTTGTCAATGGTTGTGGTGGATTTTCCATCACAGACCATTTTTAAATTGAGATTACATCTTTTTCTAAAGCTATGCGCTAGGAATTATTTTGGGGAAGTTCTATGGCCTGTGTTATACAGGTGGTCAGATGAGATAATCACAGTGGTCCCTGATGGCTAGGGAATCTACAAAGTTAGTAGGATTAAACTGGATTCTTTATCCAAGGTAACTCAAAGAGTAACAGTTTCCCTACCATATTGTCCGTTCCTCCTCTCTCCTCATCTAAGCTGTCTCTAGTGTTTGAAGTATCTACTGCCTTGCTTTATCTACACAGCATTTCTAGATTTACTCTTGTAAGTTTTGACAGAGTCAAATTTCATATTCTTTAATGATAATAACTCTAATTACATATTCATTTGGAAGCATGTTCCATTTAAACCCCAGTAGCCCTTTGCGTAGCTTAGATACGATTTAGCGGCTGTCTTATTTAGGACATACTCTGTTGGCCTAGGACAGAGGTCGCCTTGCAATTCTGACAGTGGGAATTATGTCCCATGCCACTAAGAAGTCAAAAGGCATTTTAAGAATGCTTCTTTCAACATCCTTTTTAAAAACATTTTTAAAACTCCAGTAGATAAATTATTTGTGACATATTTCATTCCCTTCCTAACAAAATACTTGTTAGTTTATTAAATATCCTTTTTTTCCTTCTTCCCCCATCTCAAATATTTTCCACGTATCCATTACAAGCATCATCTCTTGGGATTCAACACCAACCTACCTTGTGTTTCGGAGAACCTATATGTTACAGTGCTAGGAATGGTAGAAACACTCTTGGCAGGCACAAAGTCTCATTAATGAGAGATTACCAGGTGTTCATAAAAGATATTTTCCTTGTGGGACAAAGAGAAAATGAGAAAAATCAGTTTTCTTTGAAATGGCAACAGGTTCACTGTTTCCTTAATATGAATTTGGAGTGTAGCAAAGCTCAGTTCCACAGTTCTTCCTGTGAACAACAGGAGGCCATTTTCTGGCAAGGAAGAGAATCCTCTTTTGGGAAACAGGGCCTAGTTATTTTGTGATGCCTGTTTAAAATAAACAAAGTCTCTCCATAAAGACTTGCACTCCTTCGGGCCACTTAGTAAAAACAAGGTTCACAATACAATATAGGAAACAAAATTACATATTATTGCAGTACTCTTTCTGGGAGTTTTCTCCACATACCAACAGTCACCTTCTTAGGAGATTGCCCTCATTATATGAACTTTTGAATATTGGGTGCAACTGTCCTGCCATCTGTCTTTGTGCTTCTGAAGGAAGTCTTCTGGGCCTGGCGTACCAATTCTCAGACAGATGTTACCACATTTTGTTATGGAAACCAGAAATTGATGAACCACGACACAAGGACACGTTTTTGTGTCTCAAAGGGTCTGTACCATAGGTCAAAGGAAGACTGTTCCATTCAACAGCGTTGCACAAGGAAAAATATTTCCCAAACTGATTCTAAATTAGAAAGGAGAAAGATCCCAAATAGCCAAAGATCTGAAGACCTACATGGAATCTATGAATTGTCTCCATCATAACTCATTCTTTAGGTCCTTACGTGTTCTGTAAACAGAAACCTTATCTATGGCGGGAAAGAAAGTTTTGTGGCAATTCATTTTAAACAATTCAGAGTAAAGCTAGAAAACCACATGGTTTTCTCACTAATATATGTTACACATAAATCCAGCTCTTCCCAGCTGTGTAAATGATGGTGGAATAAAGTCACGTACCGTAGTTGAGTATGGTTGTTTTTATATTTTAATAGTTTTTACTATTTTTCTTACAAATAACTAGGCTTGGAAGGATTAGATTTTTGTCAGTAAAATACATTACTTATCTAAAAATGGAATCAGTGAATCTTCAGCTTGATAAAGTGTTCTCAGAATCTTGATTTTCTGCTACACTTGGATAGACCTGAAATCAGCCTACTTTCTTGCCTTGTTAAATTCAGAACGTAGCCAATTTAAATTAACCTTAACTATCATGCTAGTAGATAAGAAAAATTCTGAGTGTATTATTTAATGGTTCTCTTGTTTTGATTAACAATATAAAATATTGATAAACATGTGGTATCCCTTGACCTTTTCTATATTCTTCCCATACTTACCAATCTAGCTGTGGAAAGAACTATATCAATTTCACTTAAAAAAAATAAAGAAGGAATAAAGAAGCTATATTTTGGTATTGAATGTGTGCTTATTCTCACAAGGAAATATAAATTCCTGTAATGAGTTGTCTCTGATCATTATCATTTATATAGTCATTGCCTTTTGACACTGTCAATAAATACTACAGTTCACCAAGACACCAGAAACAGTACAGTTGTTTGCCTTCCAATAACAGTTGACAGAGTAGCAGCCATGTTAGTCTGTATTCGCAAAAAGAAAAGGAGTACTTGTGGCACCTTAGAGACTAACCAATTTATCTGAGCATAAGATTTCGTGAGCATAAGCTTATGCTCAAATTGGTTAGTCTCTAAGGTGCCACAAGTACTCCTTTTCTTTTTGCGAATAACAGTTGAGTTATTTAGGTAAATAGTCCATTATCATATTTTCCCTTTTAAATTTTCTTTCTATAACTGACACTACCAGTGTCTCCCTGTGTTGGAAAGTTATTATTATCACTAACCTGCTGCAAAATGCTTCAGTTAGGGGAAAGCAGCCTGCTTTCTGCACCTGTGGCTGAGCTTCTCCAAACCCATGCAGGTCACATATCCTTTTGTAAAGCAGCTACCCTAACTACTCACTCTCAATGGAGTCTACTCAATGGAGTTCAGTTATAGGGAGTCTATTGAGCATACCCAGAACAGCCACACCTAATTCCAGAAACTTCTGGGCATGGAATGCTAATTGTGCATGATCCAGATAGGGTGACCAGATGTCCCAACTTTATAGGGACAGTTCCAATATTTGGGGATTTTTTTTATATGGGCTCCTATTACCCCCCAGTCGCTGTCCCGATTTTTCATACTTGCTATCTGGTCACCCTAGATCCAGACAACTCAATTAATTCCTCCCCCACTTCTCCACTCTAAATCTCTTAAAGAGATATCTCCTTATTAAGCATGTGGGTTACAAAAGGAATGGATCTTCCTACTTCAATATTTTCTTGGTAGTTTGTACAGCCCTCTCAGCCTTTCCCATTTGTTTATGGGTAATTCAGGCTGCTAGTGATCTAGTCATATCTTATTTTGTTTGGAATTACTTAAACTCAGCTATGGTGAATTGTAGTCTGTTGCCTGTCAATACTTGTTTTGGAATACCAAAATGGGTAAATGTGCTCTTTAATTTCTCAATAACACTGACATATTGTATCTTTCAAATATATTATTTTAATATATCTAGAAAAATAAACCACCACAACTAGGTAATAATATCTTCTGAATTTGCATAAATCTGCTGCTAGCTTCTTCCAGGGCCTGTATGGTACAGGTGCTGTTATTAGAGATGTTTTGTATTGTGTTGGTCTGTTAGTTTTGCAATGTTTGCATGAAGAAACTTTATTCTTTATGTTATTATGGATTCCAGGCCACCACACTGACTGATTGGCTCACTCATGCCATTCAGCTAGTCCTTGATGTCCTTCATATATTAGGTCTAAATCTTTTCCTTTCAAAGTGCTTGGGATGACAATACAATAATCTTTAATCATTAGTCCATTGCCTGTATACATCAAAGTCACATCTTGCCACGGCCATAGTATTCTTTAGATACTTTAGCCATCCTGCCCAAACATAAGCAACTTCAAGAAGTTTCTAGTTATCTGCTAGATTTGTTTTTTGTGGTAGGTATAGTCTCCTACCTGACATTGTCCTGTAAACTTCTACAGCATCCACGTGAGCCTTTATATCTTCCTTTAGCCAACAGGTGCTTGAGTCTGGTCCTGGACTCCATGATAGGGTGTCTGGTATTACCAAATTTTTTTACCAGGAATATATCCAGCAATTGAATTAAATCGTATTAGCCTAATCAAAAGACATGGATATTTCAGCAGTGCTTGATCCATGTTTTTTCCGTTGATGAGAGATACAAGAGGCTTATAGTCAGTTATTGGTTTAGAGGAACCCAACCCACACAGATATCTGAATAAGTTTTTGCATACCATACTTGCCAGGCACTCCTTTTCAATCTATGCATATTGGTTCTACTTCTGTAAGTGTACGAGAGCAGAATGCAACTGGCTTCCACTCAGAACAATGTAACTGTAAAAATACACCACCAAGACCATAGCTACTGGCATCAGCACTGACCATTGTGAGTTTATTTACATCATAGGACTTTAAAATTGGAGTAGAGGAGATAATTTATTTTACCCTTTTGAAGGTGGTCTCCTGATTGGCCCCCTATAGTCAGGATGTATTGGACCTTAATAGTTCATTCTTTGGTTTCATCACTGTAGAGAGGTCTTGCAGGTATCATCCAAGATAATTTACCATCCCCAGTATACATTTCAGTTCTGGTACATTTGTTGGTGCATTCAATTCTCTAATTGTTTTTACTTTCGTAGGACTAGGACTAATTCCATCTTTATTTATTATCTGTCCCAAAAATTCAATTTGGTGTTGGCAGAAAACAAACTTTTCTTTATTTAACTTGAGCCCAGACTCACTGATTAAGCTTAGAACTTCACTGAAAGTTTGTCATGTTCTTTCCTTGATGACCTGTATACTAAAAAATCAATCTGTAAAAACAAACAATCCCATTTAGGTTCTTTAGCAGCTCTGCTGCCTTTCTTGGGAAAAATTCATTGGTAATCATTGGTAATCAAGAAAGGTAATCTTTAAAAGCAAAATCTCCCAAAGACTGTAATGAATAAAGTCAGTTTAGCACTGTCATAAAAATAAAGGGAAGGGTAAAACCCTGTTAAAATCCTACCTGGCCAGAGGAAAAATCCTCTCACCTGTAAAGGGTTAAGAAGCTAAAGGTAACCTCGCTGGCACCTGACCAAAATGACCAATGAGAAGACAAGATACTTTCAAAAGCTGGGAGGAGGGAGAAAAGAAAAGGGTCTGTGTCTGTCTGTGTGATGCTTTTGCCAGAGACAGAACAGGAATGGAGTCTTAGAACTTAGTAAGTAATCTAGCTAGGTATGTGTTAGATTATGATTTCTTTATATGGCTGAGAAAATAGCTGTGCTGGATAGAATGAATATTCCTGTCCGTGTGTCTTTTTTGTAACTTAAGGTTTTGCCTAGAGGGATTCTCTGTTTTGAATCTAATTACCCTGTAGGGTATTCACCATCCTGATTTTACAGAGGTGATTCTTTTTTTTACTTCTATTAAAAGTCTTCTTGTAAGGAAACTGAATGCTTTTTCATTGTTCGAAGATCCAAAGGTTTGGGTCTGTGGTCACCTATGCAAATTGGTGAGGATTTTTACCAAACCTTCCCCAGGAAGTGGGGTGCAAGGGGTGGGAGGATTTTGGGGGGAAAGATGTGTCCAAACTCTGTTTTTTCAGGAACCCAGATAAAGTTTGGTGATGGCAGTGGAAATCCAAGGGCAAAGGGTAAAATAATTTGTACCTTGGGGAAGTTTTAACCTAAGCTGGTAAAAGTAAGCTTTGGAGGTTTTTATGCAGGTCCCCACATCTGTACCCTAGAGTTCAGAGTGGGGAAGGAACCTTGACAAGCACGCTTTGACTAAAGGGATTTGCAAAAAATCACTTGATGCATCTAGCTTGGATAATATAGTAGCTCCTAACACTTTAGGGAGGAAATTCTCTCGTGTTGGGAAGATATATTTTTCTCTCACTACTGCTTCATTAAGTCTTTTAAAATCCACAGATTCCTATTTTCACATTTTTCTTTGTAACAGACACTATCAGTGTGCAACATGGAGTTGGCATTCTTTTCCACTCCCCTTAACTCAGTTTCTACTTTACAAAGTAAAGGTATAGGAATTCTGTGGGGTGTATGTTCTGTGGGTGTATGGTTCAGCATTGTCTCTTAAGATTATTTCTACTGGATCTCCTTTCAAAAGTCCACTAGCACCAAATATTCCTTCAACTTCTTCCATCTTTTTCACTAGATCTATTATGACAACCACACTACGACAGAGGAGATTGACAGCCTCTGCTCCTCTAACCACATACACATTAAAATTAAAGCTTTTGTCTTTGTTGTTTCAAGGTTGTTTCCTTGGAAAATTGTCCAACGCAGTTCAAAATATTGCCAGGACTATTTAGGACAGTATCTACTGTTTCAGCTCCAGGAGGGGCTGAATGTAAGTAAAAGTCCCTTCTGATATGACTGTTACATCTACACCTGAATCTATTTTAAAATTAACAGTTTTTCCACTCTCCAGGCTGGGCCATTATACATGATTGATCCCACAAAAATGGCTCTAGATGCTCAGTGGGCACTTCCCATTCTGCCATTGTGTGGCAGACAGTGGCAAAATGTCCATTTTTTTGCTGTACTTTAGCTGGCATTTGACTTCTTTAGCTGGGCAATCACTTCTTTGACTGTGATTTATCCCACAACTTGTGCATCTAGTCTGAGAAGTGTTGTGTTTTGCCTGGGGCTTACCCCATATTGCCTTTTAGGATTTATTACAGGGTTTTTTTATTGTTTTTGATGGTTTTTTTGTTTGTTTTTTGTTTTTGTTTTTGTTTTTTTTGCAGCTGTGCTATCTCTAACATGATTCTAAGTCACTTTTTTCTAGGTTTCTTTCTGGTGACCCACTGGTCTCTCTATTTTGATTTTGATCCTCTCCAGTTATCTTGCTATTTCTATCGATTTGTGAAGGATTTAATCTCTCTTCACTTACAGTTTCTCTGACAGTCCACTGTCTAAAATACCAGTCACTACTCTGTCTCTAATGTCCTCTTCCTTTATGTCTTCAAAATAAGTTTTCTGCAATGTCATCTTATGAAAGATTCCACAGACACCCCAGCATAGGGTGACCAGGTAGCAAGTGTGAAAAATCAGGACAGGGGTTCAGGGGTAATAGGTGCCTATATAAGACAAAGTCTCGAATATCAGGACTGTCCCTATAAAATCAGGACATCCAATCACCCACGCATAAACCAAGTTATGCTGAGGTATAAAAAGTTCATCAACCGTAGCCAGTACCACACCATAATTGTTCTTGGGGGCTCTCGTCTCTAAAGACAAAGGATTTAAAGATATGTTCAGCTTTCCTGCCCATGGCATAGAATAGGGAAGTAACCTGCACCTCCCCACACTCCTCATGGAGTTTAATTGTGATGTGAAAACGTGCAAACAGCTCCTTCCAATCAGGCCAGTCTGATGGTCTGCCGAAGTTAAAGCTCTCTGGGGCATGAAACGGTCACATTTTGGTGATATTCTGCAGTTTTATTGTTTTTCTATATCACCATCTCAGGTTAGTCAAATTGTGACAGAGGTAAGATAGACACTAGTAACAACAACTTTATTGTAAACAAAAGAACACAGACTACCTCCAGCACTCGGTAAAGAAGAGCTCCAGTATTTTTCATATAGCACTACCTAGTGATTAAACATTATAATGCAGTTTAAGCTTTCCATCACACTGTTCCTCACTAGAAAGGTATGCTTCCACTAATAAGGGAGGGAATGTAATCTTGTGTTTTCAGCTGGGGGACTCATGGGGTGCAATCCTGGCCTAGGTGAAGTCAGTGGCAATTTTCATCCCATGGCCGCTAGTGACAACTCTGTCTCTCACTCCTTATGTAATGTTTAGTATGTCACCAATTTGTAAACTAGTTACTAAATTCTTACCTATGTCACATGAGGGATATGAAGCTTACTTACATTTTGAGTTGCTCTGGTAAAGATGTTAAATCCAAATTGTTATTGTTAATATCAATATTTTATTAAAATAAGTTGGCATTTTATTATGAGTTGCAAAACAGGTCCTAATGCTGACAAAGAGAATACGGTGATGGATGAAGTAGTCTTGGTGGATCAGGAACAAAATGAATTGAGTTTTGATGCTGTCTCCAAACATTTCTTGGGTGCACCAGTAAAAACTGTATGCTTTATGAAATATATCTAATATCCTGAATCAATTGTGCCAAATCAAATTAGATCTTAAAACACAACTTGTCGTACATCCAACATGTATTTCTGTAACATATTAGCTTGGAAAACATACAGGAATTGGTCATTTATTACACTGACAAAAGCCTTTTACTGATGCCAGGAATAACTATGTTTTCAGAAGGAAGCAACAGGAATGTTTTGTTTTATAAATAATAGATAAAGGGGGGAGGGAAAAGAGAAGAACCATACATAATCCAGCAATATTCTCCCTAGGGAAAGATAAAACCCTATAAGCCTAATTTGTGTACAAAGATCCATTAGCCAGGAAGTTAGTAAGCCAGACTCTGTCCTATGACTCTGAAGGGAATATGTTAATGCAGGGGGTTTGGTGCCTCCAATAAGGAACTGCGGAAGGAAGGAAGAAACTTCAGTGTTTCATTATTTCTCATTAGTAGTATAGTCTAAAAAGGCTGTGTCTAGGAACACACATTTTACAATACTAGAGTATAAGGTGGAAGAATACTGTGTGCGCTTTGGTAATACTGAAGTCATTCAAGAAGTTATATTATGATTGTCTTAGCATCTTCATTCTAGACTCTAGGCCTGATTCCCAATTGCCTTGCACAAGTGTAAATGAATACACCAGGTGAAAGGAGGATGAGGCCTAAAACAACCTTAAGGCTAGACTGTAACTTGGACTACACGCCTGTATGAGTTATCTGATCCTTAGGTCCAGGCATGCCACAGTTAGTGGGCATTGTGCCCACCTTGGAGCAGCTAGGTGGGGAATAGATGGAGCCAGCATGGGTGTGTTATTTGCTGTTGGAAAATTATTACCCCATGAAGAGCAAGGGGAAGGAATTGTGTCTTTCTAAAGCAAAAAGCCTCTTCTGATGGTGCTGCTTACACATTCTAACCTTCATTTTGGACAAGACACAGAAAGTGAGAGTAACAAAAGTAGTAGGCGAAGGATCACAATGCAACAGTAACAAGAGCATGTGGTTACACTGATTTGCTATATATGCAGGTTTTGTTGGAGAGATTTGTGTTTTGCTGTATGTGCATGACTTGAAGGGTCATTATTTGTGAGACTATAAATGTTTATACAGTTGCGCACAAGACAAACGTGAACTCAAACATGGAAGCGCAAAAAGACCTGATCTGGTTCTCATTGGAGTCAGTGGGAATTCTTTCATTTACATTAATGGTAACTGGATCAATCCCATAGACACACCTATCAGTATGCCTAAGAGATGTCTGGTCAATTGGTTTCCTCTTCCCTTTCCCTGAGTGAGGTGTGGAACTAGGGTGATAGCAGTGTGCTCGGGAGAGAAAAGTGGGAGTGGTGTGACGAGACATGATGAAGAGGAGGTAGAGGAAGATGGATGAAAGAATTAGGAGTTAAGGCAACATTTTAAATTCTGTGGAACAAACCTATAGGCCACAGTTTCCTTTGCATTCATGTTGGGATTTTCAAAAGTGCCTAAGGGAATTAAGAGCAAAAGTCCCATTAAAAAATAATCAGTGGGACTTATGCTACTAGCTCCCTTAGGCACTTTTGAAAAATCCAACTCACCCTATATGTAACAATACTGCTTCAGGCTTAATGAAATGTTTGTCAAGGGCTTTGGAACCCTCACATAGAAGTTGCAGGCTGCGTATTTTCTTTTAAAAATTCCCAAGTACAGTCCTTCCGAAAATGCAATCGCAATCACAATGGTACACAATAGGCCTGAATCAACTCTCACTCCAGCCAGTTCAGGATGGATCAGTCCTTAAATGGACAATTGGTATGTCTGTTCGGGAAACAACACTACGTGTATTATAAACACACATGCCGACAGCACAAACTGCGCTACTTGACCTTTCCCAGTGTAAAGGCCAAACAAGCACAAAAATGTTTTTGATGTTAATTAAGACTGGAGAGGAGGACATAGGTTTGAATTGCTTCGTGATCCCCTATGCCTCATGTCAAGTCTTCAGATCCCTTTCTGGGGAATAGCTCCATGAAGGCAAGGCCCCTTCCTGCAGTTGCATGCCATCTCCCTGTCAGCCTGTGGCCTCCCTCTTGCTACAGGACCCACAGCGTCCTCTTTGTAACTTGGTTCTGCAGCCAGGTCACTCAGCATCCCCATCTTCCAGGGTATAGTCCTTTAAAGTCTCTCTCACTCCCACAGTGACCCAGGCAGTCTTCCAGTTCACTGCTCTGGCAGTGTCACTTTCCTAGTGGTGGGTAGGGGAACCCCAGTCCACCCTCTACTCTGGATTCCAGCCCAGGGACCCTACAACACACAGCTAAGGTTTGTTCAGTCTCCAACCTTTCTGCTTACTCCCTGGGCTGCTTCCCACAGGCTCTCTTCTCCACCCTGGTCTCTTCAGGGTACACCCTGCTTCTGGGCCAACACTCAGGGTCCTACTCTTTCTGTGGGTTCCCTCTTTCCCTTTCTACTAAGCAGAGACTGACCACAACCTTCCTTCCAGCTATCCTTGCTGCTGCCAACTTTCTGGGTTTATACGAGCCCAGCACACCTCTGCTCAGGTGAGCTTCCTTCTAATCAAGACTGTCTGCCCAGCCTATATCTCCCCTCTTTGCTGCTTAATAGGTTAACTGGCCCACCTGGCCTCCATCAACCCCTTCAGGGAAAGTGTGGGGTGGACACCCCATCCTACATGGATAGCAATAATTCATGGTATTGATTTCAATAATATCTTTACATTCAAACAGGATATATTTTAGTGAGTCATAGACAACATAGAATGTGAATCTTTGGAATCTTAGGAAGTATAATGGCAGTGTTGTACATTGATGCGCACACAATTCTGGTGTCATGCTTCATGTATAACTCCTGGTGCGGACCTCCTGTAGATATCCTTTGTTTTCTTTGTGTGCGTGTAAGGCTGTAGCGTGCACTGGCTCTGTGCTCCCTGTTACAACGACATTCAATAACTCTTTTACAGTTATTAATGGAGTCCTGATCGTTTTTAATATCTTTTTTTGCCACAGGCTCCCTTGTATTTAAAATATATATTAAAAAGCAATATGGAGGATACTCTTAGAAAAGTTAATGTTCTCATAACAAGCATATATTGCGTGTTACAATTATTTATTGGAAAAATTGTTACTAGAAAATAGCCACCTCCCACCCCCCGGTCTAAAGTGTCTAAAAATAAAGTAACACCTTTATTTTTGATGGGCTGAGAAAAGTGTGCTATAATGATGCTCATACTTTTGCATTTATATAGCACCTATCATCCAAGGGCTCTAAGCACTTTATAAACATCAACAATATAAGTTCCATTCTAGCTCTGTGAGATAGGTAAAAGACATACAGGGATCAAGCCACTCACCACTGGAATACAGCTATCTGTCTCTGGGGTGGAACATAGCAGATGTTTAACAGCTCACAGCAACATTACACAACATTTTGTTGTACCAATAAAATAAAAACCAGCAGGATCTTATTAAAGGGAAAAAGGCAAAATACCACATTTATTGTGAATACAGAAAGAATCATAGTAAGCAGTTAGTTACAGCTATAACATTCCATTCAATCTCATATTTACTCACACATTCATTCATTCATACACACACACACACAGGTTCTGCAAGGTTGTTATAGTTACCAGCCTTAGAGTTGTTCATGCCAAGCCACTGGCCAGGTGGTCTGGACATAAGGAGGGAGCAGGGCCTTGTCAGATGCTCATCTGATGCTCCTGGAAGTTGGTTTGCAGAATCAGAGTTCCCCAAAGTTCTCACTTTCTAGAGTCTATTTTTATAGGAATTTCTTCCTATGCCAGTCTATGGGAATTGATTCATCATGCTGTTGCTGAATCAATCAGCAGATAGCACATTCCTGATGGCTCTGTGCTGCTAGATGTTATCTTGTTCTTTGGTTCTCCCATTCTTGAGGCTGTTGGGTGGATTCCAGTCTGCCCTCCGGGGGGGGGTGGTCCTCTGGTTATTTCCACTTGACGCCTTCTTCAGCTGATGGACACTGGATTCTTAGGCTGGCACCTCCCTGATCATTCAGTTATTATCCACACCAAGCATCCATCCACATACATCCTCTATCTCGATTTTAATCACAATTGTTAATACAACAAAAGGGCGGGGAGTCTCTGGGTGCTGTTTCTGTTGTTACAGAGTATTGCTTTGAGTCTCTCTCTCTGTGAATTGCTTTGAGAACAGACTCTGTCTTAGAATGTACTAACACAATTAGCAGCTTGCAAGTTTCACACATAGAGGGAGAGAAACAGTACCAAAAACCAAGAGACCTCTTAATTAGTAATACCCTGGAATTTAAACTATGGGGAATCAAACTCATTTGGGATTTTAATACAGAACTTCTTTAATATGATCCAACAATTTTAGTATAGGAGATAAATAATACTACAGCCATTTGAAACTGAAAGGGAAATTAAAGTAAAAAATTGTAAGCAACTGAGTGGCAGTTTGGCCAGAACACAACGGATGAAATCCTGGCACCACTGAAAGGAATTTCATCTAACACTCCTACTCTTAGGAAAAGTGCAATGGGCTCTCTAATGACCTTTGCTTTAACCTCTCCTGTATTCATCTGCACAATATGGAGAGAAATAAAAATACTTTAATCTCACATTGATGCAATAGGTGGCTAAGTAGAATTCCCCTCTCAGACTAGCTGCCACCAGCCCCACCACATAATTCCCACATGAAGGTAGCAACAATCTGGCTGCTGAGTCCAGTTTATTTCATTAGTACCCCACCCAACAGGGAACAGTCAATGGCAGTTAACCTCACCCATGGTGCAACTACAAATACTGTCCTGAATCACACCGAAGCTTAAAATTATTGTATCTTGTGCCTGTATATTGTGACTGATGCACTGAAATACATAGATCAGTAGACAGGGAAATGGTAGGTGGGGGCAGAGAGCAGATACAGCAGAAAGGAATCAGGAGAGAGAAAAGAGCAAAGCAATAAGGCTGAGTCAGTGGTCTGAGTCTGGGAAGTAAGAGACCAATGTTCAATTCCTTTCTCCACCACAGCTTTTTCTCTGTGACCTTGGGCTCTTCGTGTTGCTATTCTTCATCTGTACAATAGGAATAGCACTGCCCTACCTAAACAGGTACTGTGTGGATAACTGCACTCAGAATTTGGAGGTGCTCAGATACTGGTACAGGGGCCAGGTACGTACCCTAGAATAGGCCTACAGTCCCAGTAGAGGGAACATTAGCAGGACAGTAAAAAGGTAAGAAAGTTGGGGAGGAACATGTCCCTCACAGTAGCAGTATGTATGGGAAGATGATAATGGTAATTCTACTAAGTATTTTTTCATACCACATTCTCAAACCATGATACAAAGGAAAGTAATAATCATCATTATTATGTTAAACATCATGGGACTCTGATGCAGGGAGGTTAAGTGACTTAATTGCCTCAGGCTGTAAAGATAGTCAGTGGCAGAGCTTTGAATAGAGAACTCAGGTCTCCAAAATTCCCTTCCAGTACCCTGTCCATTGGACTATGCTGTCTCCCATGTAAAACTACTACACTAATACAGTCCTGATTAAGCAGCAGCATTTCCCGTTCTCTATCATTATAATGAATCAGTTGGAAGATGTTCCAAAAAAGCAGATTGCCCATTTATAGTAAGTAGAATAACAGCTCAGATTTGGCCTCTTACAGTATATGAGGTGTTAAAGAAGCAAATCTTCTCCATAGAGTTACTGTATTGTTCCAGATTATTCTAAAGGAGCAACTGCACATGAGAATGACTCTATTTTGATCTCTCTTTCACTTACAGTGGCGACATAAGTTATTTATAAATGCAGCAGCATGGTTATATCAATGGTAGCTTGTGTTACTGCTGCCATACGTCCTCACCATATCAATTACTCACCAAACAATTAGATGAAGCAGAACAATTTGTTGCTTAGGTATGGGTTAGGTTTAAGCAGATATCTGAATTTCCACAAGCTTTACAGCAAAACGTATAAGGTCAGATTTTGCAATGTGCTCATTACCCATAAGCGTTGAGAACCCAAAAGCTCTTATTGTACTTGTGGAAGATGCAAAGTGCTGAACACATTGAAAATCTTGTCACTTCTTTTAGATGCCTACCAATGTTCCCTCTAATTTTTGACAGGCCGTGTGTGCAAAAAATTTCTTCTGTGCAAATTTTTGAAGCAGAGTTCAAATTTGTGCTCCATGAGGCAAATGCACCCAAGAGAGTAAAATGCATATACATTTAAAAAGTTTTAATTTGCAATTTGAGATAATAATAGTTTTATACTATGTTATTTTATAAATGTCATTTTTAAATACTTAGAAAAAGGAAATTTAACCATTCTTCATGAAGCAGAAGTTAGTTTTAAGCATTACGCGTTATGATCTTTTTATAGACAATCACAAGCATATATCAAGCACATATTAATAATGATCATTCTCAGTCCATAGGCCTCTGCCAGTTGGTGTCCACTTTCACCTTTCATTCTATACACATGTAATAGGAAAATTGAAAGATGGATAGGGAATTGGTTAAAGGGGAGACTACAACGGGTCCTACTGAAAGGTGAACTGTCAAGTTGGAGGGAGGTTACCAGTGGAGTTCCTCAAGGATCAGTTTTGGGACCAATCTTATTTAATCTTTTTATTACTGACCTGGGCACAAAAAGTGGGAGTGTGCTAATAAAGTTTGCAGATGATACAAAGCTGGGAGGTATTGCTAATTTAGAGAAGGACAGGGATACCCTACAGGAGGATCTGGATGACCTTGTAAACTGGAGTAATAGGAATAGGATGAAATTTAATAGTGAGAAGTGTAAGGTCATGCATTTAGGGATTAATAACAAGAATTTTAGTTATAAGCTAGGGACGCATCAACTAGAAGTAACGGAGGAGGAAAAGGACCTTGGAGTATTGGTTGATCATAGGATGACTATGAGCTGCCAATGTGATATGGCTGTGAAAAAAGCTAATGTCGTCTTGGGATGCATCAGGAGAGGTATTTCCAGTAGGGATAAGGAGGTTTTAGTACCGTTATATAAGGCACTGGTGAGACCTCACCTGGAATACTGTGTGCAGTTCTGGTCTCCCATGTTTAAGAAGGATGAATTCAAACTGGAACAGGTACAGAGAAGGGCTACTAGGATGATCCGAGGAATGGAAAACTTGTCTTATGAAAGGAGACTCAGGGAGCTTGGCTTGTTTAGCCTAACTAAAAGAAGGTTGAGGGGAGATATGATTGCTCTTTATAAATATATCAGAGGGATAAATACCAGAGAGGGAGAGGAATTATTTAAACTCAGTACCAATGTGGACACAAGAACAAATGGATATAAACTGGCCACTAGGAAATTTAGATTAGAAATTAGACGAAGGTTTCTAACCATCAGAGGAGTGAAGTTTTGGAATAGCCTTCCGAGGGAAGTAGTGGGGGCAAAAGATCTATCTTGCTTTAAGATTAAACTCGATAAGTTTATGGAGGAGATGGTATGATGGGATAACATGGTTTTGGTAATTAAATATTCATGGTAAATAGGCCCAATGGCCTGTGATGGGTTTTTAGATGGGGTAAGATCCAAGTTACCCGGGAAAGAATTTTCTGTAGTATCTGGCTGATGAATCTTGCCCATATGCTCAGGGTTTAGCTGATCGCCATATTTGGGGTCGGGAAGGAATTTTCCTCCAGGGCAGATTGGAAGGCCCTGGAGGTTTTTCGCCTTCCTCTGTAGCATGGGGCACGGGTCACTTGCTGGAGGATTCTCTGCTTCTTGAGGTCTTCAAACTACAATTTGAGGACTTCAATAGCACAGATATAGGTGTGAGGTCTTTTTTAGGAGTGGTGGGTGAAATTCTGTGGCCTGCATTGTGCAGGAAGTCAGACTAGATGATCATAATGGTCCCTTCTGACCTAAATATCTATGAATCTATGAATCTAAAGATTTTGATAAACATATAATAAAGACAATTTAATAAGTATGCCATTATGTCACTTTATATGGGTTTTCAGATAGAGACATCATTAGTAAAAAAAGAAAAACAAGACTTTGTGTTTTAAATTTAAAATTTTCCTAACAAATATCAATAAATGATTATCAGTTTACCTCAGGCAAAGTGAAATGCTTCAAGAGGTGTAAGACCCCGTTTCTGGAGCAGCATTGATAGTAAAGCCAGCTCCGACAAAACATCATTCAAAACTTCTAATGTTATTCAGTATTCCATGGTATTCAGCTTTTTGTGGCAGCATTTAGAAACTGGATTAGTATCTTTGTCTTGCTCAAAATATTCCAGAAGAGGATTATAGTTGCGAATAATTGCTCAAAGTGCAAAGTGCCTAGATAACCAGCGCACTTCATTGAGTGGCCTGAAAGCCACTGACTCAGAAGCATCCACTGTTTCCTGAAATTTGCATTTTCTCCTGGATGACTGACAGAACACCGTGTAGACAGTTCTCATTAAGGTTTCAATGTCTCTTATCAGCTTGACCTCTTTCCATGCATCGGAAATCCCCAAGTCTTCCCGGTGTGCAACACAATGTTGCTAGACTAAGTGTGGAATATCATGTTTCAGCTGAAACACCATGCCACTGAGTTTGCCCAACATCACAGAGGCACCATCAGATGTGAACATCACCATTTTCATTAGATCAAGTTGGTGTTTTATATAAAGCTCTTTGATTGCAGACACTATTGAAACAGCATCACATTCTTGCAATCGTAATAGTCCACCAAATGAAGTTTTATAGTCTGCAGAATTTATGGATCTATATTTAAAGTAGAGTATCAAGTATCTGTTAATGGATATATCAGTGCTTTCATCAACAGCTAGAGTATGAAACATTGCAGATGCTATTTCATGCATGAGGTCATTTTGAACAATGCAGTTGATAATTTCAAGAAATTCAAAAGCATAATTTTTACTTCTCCAGCTTGCTGGTATACACACATACTTTCCCATATGGTCATTAATATACTGAACAGAAAGCATCGAGCTGTTCATTTTAATAGCCAGCAAGACACTGTCAATAAGTACCTTGATTTCTTCCGGGTTTGAGCGCTTGCCTCCTCTGCTTTTCAGCTGGACTTTCAGCTGGGTTTATTTAAAATTAATACTTTTATTATATGGCTACTATTTCAATGCGATTAACAGCTTGACTTGACAATAGGGCAAACAGGAGATCGTTCAGATCAGGATACTGGAAGTTTGTGCATAGCTCCGATCACGTCCATGCATCTGCAGCAAAAAAACATGGGAAAATGGTAAAATATCATGTTGGGGTTCCCTCCCCACTCTGAACTCTAGGATACAGACATAGGAACCCACATGAAAGACCCCCTAAGCTTATTTCTACCAGCTTAGTTTTTAACCTCCCCAAGGCACAAATTCTCCCTTATTGGTCCTTTTGGTCAGGTGCCAGCCAGGTTACCTGAGCTTCTTAACCCTTTACAGGTAAAAGGATTTTGTGCCTCTGGCCAGGAGGGATTTTATAGTACTGTATACAGGAAGGTTGTTACCCTTCCTTTTATTTTTATGACACATCACGAGTAAATGTATGAAGTCCAATGCCTTTGAAAGATTTCAGTAATGAAAACAACACTTACCTTTGTCCATTTCTGGGAAATCTTTGCAGATTTAGCAACTACAGCCAGGCATTTTGACTTATTCGCACATTTATACATAGCCAGATGAACAGACTACAAGGAGATATGTGGGTCCCAACGTGATCAACGTTCCACGTTCGAAATGATGGTGGGGAAGAGTATGATTCATTTCCCTCCTTTCCCTTTCCCTCCCTTGCCAGCTGGTAGAATCTGGCTGTGTTGATAGATGGCGGGCAAACAATGTCAAAAGTTGCCCGTAAATTATATTTCTGCCTGGCTCCGAAGTAGTATTTCATTTTTTGTGTGCGCGGTGTTTCACCATGTGCGCGGCGTTTAGGATCTGTGTGTGCGTGCACACGCGCACAGTTTAGAGGGAACAGTGGTGCCTACCTGGGAGCTGTTGGATATGCTGAGATCATTTGAAAATCTGCCCCTACACGTATGGTTCAGTATCAAAGTGAAAATGGAGGGACAGGTTCACCACTTTGCAAAGACCACTTTGCTCTGTTAGGTGCAGCCACCTCCTATAATAGTTGACCCTCATCATCCTCTACATAAGGGAGAGGAAGGGATCGTTGTGGGAAAGCTGAGGGCATGTCTGCAGAAGAGAAGAATGAGGGGGGATTTGATAGCTGCTTTCAACTACCTGAAAGGGGGTTCCAAAGAGGATGGATCTAGACTGTTCTCAGTGGTTCTCAGATGACAGAACAAGGAGTAATGGTCTCAAGTTGCAGTAGGGGAGGTTTAGGTTGGATATTAGGAAAAACTTTCACTAGAAGGATGGTGAAGCGCTGGAATGGGTTAACTAGGGAGGTGGTGGAATCTCCTTCCTTCGAGGTTTTTAAGGTCAGGCTTGACAAAGCTCTGGCTGGGATGATTTAGTTGGGGATTGGTCCTTCTTTGAGCAGGGGGTTGGACTAGATGACCGCCTGAGGTCCCTTCCAACTCTGATATTCTGTGATTCTAGGATTCTATGTTGAAGGCAGGAGGTGTTTGGCAGAGCTGAACTCTGCTATGCCCAAACTTCTGTGAGCAGGCTTGGCAGAATTTGATTAAAAAATAATAATAAAATGAACAGATAATATCGATATTTAATTTTAAGCATTTTTTTAAATTAGCTTTTAATTTTCATAGTTGTGGGAAATTATGGGGGCATCAGCAATGGTGGTGGGGGTCAGACAATACTGATTTAATGACAGTAGACACTGAGCTTATAAAAACCCTTAAAACACAAATAGCCAATGTTTCATATCAAAATATACGAAGTAAATATCCTTAAATCAAACTAAGTTGTGAAGTGGATTTATTGATTTGTTTATTTTACTTTGCCTTTTCATAAATGTAGATTATTATTGTAAGAAATATTTTTTGTCGGTTTGTGTGTGTATGGTGAAGTCAACGTTTATTGACCTTCATCAGTAAAAATTGAATCCTTCCAAACCTAACTATATGACGGTAGCAGAGATTACCTGTGCTGCTGTAACTTGTCTAGAGACTGAGCAGTCCTGAATCACAGAGCAACAGCCATCTCCTTGTGGCCACCACTCTCTGATACATCACAGTGAAGTTTAGATGTATTGAAGAATTGGGTGAGGAATTTGAAAACTGTTTCAAATTAGAGATTAACCAAATTCAGATTAACCAATCTGACCATGCTCCCATGCTTGTCAATGTGAGCACTTTGCCATACTGCCAGCAGGAAAACAAAAAAGCACCGGGAAAACAATAGAAGTTAAAATCAGCTGTTCAGATGTTTGCTGCAGCTGCCAGTTCAAGGGGAAAAAAGTATATGATGGAAGCAAATCTGAGTGTGTGTTCTTTTAGTGTTTAGGGTTTGTGGATATGTCATTTTGTTTGTTACTAAAGGCTTCTTTCCTGAGTTGGTCCTATTTGTTGTCCTTTATTTGGTTTTTTTACTCAGTCCCTACTTGGTCAAATCCCAATGTGACAGCTGAGTAAGGATTTGGCCTATTATTATGACTGTTTATATACTGCTGTAAAGGGAAGTTAGACTGGAAATATTGCCTGGATTTTTAACAATGAGGGTAATTAACCATTGGAACAACTTACCAAATACTGTGAAGGATTCTCCATCATTAACAATTTTTAAAGCAAGCTTGGATGTTTTTCTATAAAATATGCTCTAGTTCAAACAGGAATTAATTCAGGGAAGTCCTATAACCTGTGTTATACAGGAGGTCAGACTAGATGATCAAAGTGTCCCTTTCTGTCTTTATAATCTATGACTGTATGAAAAAAAATTACATGTCATTTCACAAGCATAGGGCCAGAGTCTGAGGGGTGCTGACATATTTCAGACACGGAAGAGCATAAAAGCTAAGATAGGCAAGACCAACAGAGATCAAAAGTACAGCATGATAATTTAGGCAAGGGCTGAGAGAGATTACTGTGCAGACAGCAATGTGAGATGGGTTAAAAGAATAAATGATTTTTAAGGAGATTTTAAAGAAGAAAAGAGAGACCAAATTGGGGAGGGGCAGTAAGAAGTGAGAGACTGTTCAAAGCAGAGGAGAATCATGAATGAAGGCACAATGCTGAACCTGGGAGAAAGAGATAAAGGAAGCCATTGAATGAAGATTTGACGTAAAATAAGGAGTGAGAGGTGGAGTAGGAGGAAGTGAGAGCATGAGAGGTGAGGGTGACAAGATCTAGGGGTTTGGAATTTATTAAGTGATGCCGTGTGTGTGTGTGTGTGAAGGGGGAACATGTTTGAACAGCAGTAGAAAAAATCGACTTTTTCAGTTGTGTTTTCAGAAGATTGGAGAGAGAGAGAGACAGAGACAGAGGAGATGTGGGAAGCTGAAGAGAAGATGATTATATGGTGTGACAAAGGACTTTAGCAGTAGGGACTGTGAGGGGAAAGGGTGGATTTGGGGTGATAGTGAATCGGAAGAATGCATAAGAATGGCAATACTGGGTCAGATCAATGGTCCATCTAGCCCAGTATCTTGTCTTCAGACAGCAGCTAATGCCAGGTGCTTCAGAGGGAATGAACAGAACAGGCAGCCATCAAGTGATCCTTCCGCTTGTCGTCTACTCTCAGCTTGGGGTTGCAACCCTGACCATCCCTAATAGCTGTTGATGGATAGAGGCCTGCAAGATATAAAAATATGGATCCGCATCTGATCTGAATCCGTCAGAATCAACATGCATCTGATCTGCAATCTGCTAGCCAACTATAATGTGTATCCACATCCGCACCACACCTGCAGCAGCAAGCTGTCTCACCGTACCTCTCAGGAGGAGCACCTGTGTGGGTGGGTGTGACACTCTGTATCTCGGGGGAACACCCAGCACCCCCATGTTCATCCTTATAAAATGATTTTGTGGTATCCAATGCAAAGTTTGTCATGTCGGATGGCTTCGGAAGGCTCATGATGCATTGAGCATTATTGTTATAGTAATGTTATAGGTTGTAATTTCATGTATATAGTTATGAGGCTGAAAATGTGTCCTCATGGCTTAAAACAAGCCCAGGCAAAACTCTCCGGGAACGGAGGGGCAGTTCACACCTCATGAGGGCATGTATGGGACAAACCGAGCCCAGCATCACAGGAACAATGGACACTGGCCTAGGCAGCAACAAAGGATCTGTTGGACTCTCGAGTGTGTCACCCTCCTTCCCTTAGCCAGTTTGGGACTGTGATGAGGTAATGCTCACCTGACTCGGGATGGGGGTGGGGGTCGGGAAGAGGACAGGTGCAAAGCCAAGAGGGAAGAAAGAACATGATAAAAGGGAGAGAAGTTTGTCATACTCTTCCTCTCTCTTCCACCTCCATCTACAGACATCATCACCAAGCGACTGAAGCACTGATCAAAAGGGAGAGCCTGGCTGAAGGGCAACCAGCCAGCCTGTGGTGAGATATCAAGCCTGGTGCATATCAATTTCTTTGTTAAACTGACAAACTCATATAAGCTTGCAGTGTCCAGTGGGCATAACTGGACACTGCATGATGGAGGTTCCTAGGGTTTTGTCTGGGACTGGAGATATTTGGTTACACAATCCAAGCAGCAGCTTACATGCCAGCCCAGTAATGGGGCTTCTCACAGTAAAGCAGGGTAAGGCTGGCTCCCAGAGTCAAGGATTAGAATGACCTAGCAGATCACCAGTCCAGATAACACCAGGGGAACGTTACAGTGGCACAGCGAGCAGAGTCTATCTGTGGCTTGTTTCTCCAAGTAGACTTCACACTTTAAGCATTTATATTTGTGATTTTAAGTGAGTGTTCAGTGCAGTGGCTAAGAACAGTCAGGAGGAGGTCACAGGTTTGTTATTTTCTGTTTGTTTATTTCGGGTGAGGGAAATAAGCACAAGAAAGCAGAAAATGACTACCAGTGAGGCAGCTACAAAACTAGACCTGGCCAGACTGGAAGTGACAGAGAAGACAAGGGACCACGAGTTTCAAATGTGGCAGGCAGAAATGAGGCTCCAAGAAGCAGCTGGGAAACTATGGAGGCAGAGGCAGCCAGGGAGGCTGCCAGAAAGGAGGCTGCACACAGGACCATAGAAGAAAAAGAGATGGAGGGAAGAAAGAGAGAGAGAGTGGAAACATGATGGAGAAGCAGAACCAGAACCCCCCGACCCAAACGACTCATATCACTCCAAAAATCCACAAGTGGAAACACTTATGTCCTACCTACAGTGAGGAAGATGATATTGCTGAATATCTGACTACCTTTGAAAGGCTGTGTGTAATACATGAAATCCCTGACGATAAGAGAGTTCCTACCCTGATTGCAAAATTAACTGGTAAAGCTTGAAATGTATTCAATGGAATACCTACTGAAGATGCTTTAGACTATTGTAAATTTAAAGATACTGTTTTACAAAGTTTTCAGATTACCCCTGAAACATATAGAGTTAAATTTAGGAATCTTAAGAGGGATATTGGTATGAGTAATAGGTGATATGTAAACATAATTAAAGATTTGTTGGGAAAATGGATGAGGGGTAAAGAGGTGGCAAGTTTCGAAGGAATGCTTGATCTTGTTGCTGAAGAGCATTTCCTAGGCATATGTAAGGCTGATGTAAAACAGTGTCTATGGGACAAAGATGTAGTCTGTGGATGAGATGGCTTTTTTAGCTGATGCCTTTGAACAGACTCAGGCATCTATTGAGGGCAGGCCACAGAAAGAGGGGTTTAAAACTGGTGGGAAGGGAGGATCCCATTTTGCCGTTGGGACGAGAGACGGGGGTTGGGAGCCTAAGCATTCTCTTACCCAAAAACATCCCTCTACCACTAATCCTCATTCCAAACTTCCTGTAAAAGCAGAAGAGCCCAAAAGGTGCTATCAGTGTAATTCCACTGATCACCTGAGGAATAAATGCCCTGTGCTAGGAGGAAGCAGGCAACAAACAGCTCAGTTTATTTCTGCTGTCCTCAACAGAGTAACTCCCCAAGCTATTGAAACCTATCATATTGGTTTTGTGAAGTTAGCCTCGGCAGAACCAGATAGGGAGCATGTTAAGGTTGTCCAAATTAATGGCAGGGAGTACTCGGGGCAGAGGGATACAGGGGCCCAGATCTCTCTGGTTAAGCAGAGTGTGGTCCCAAAGGCCAGTGTGCTACCTGGCCAAATGGCAGAGATTGTGTGTGTAGTGAAAGCAGATTCCTCGTACCACTAGCTAAAATCTATTTTGTGTGGGAAGGTTTGGAAAGTGTTTTGACTGTGGGGGGAATGGAACACCTCCTAGTTGACCTGCTTCTTGGTAATGATTTTTTCCATGTAGCTCAGGTTAAAGTATTTGCCTGCAGCAGGAGGGAGTTTTATGCTGGGACCCCTGAGGGAAAGGGTAAGGTCTCAGGAACTGCAGAGAGAATGGGAGAGAGTCTCCTTGATTCTTCTGCAGCAGGGGGGAAGCCACATGCTTCCAGGAGGGAACATGGTTGAGACCAACTCCTACACTGCAGCTGGAGGCAACACCACATCAGGAAGGGATGGGGGTGTAATGCCTGCCAGGGAGAGAATTGTCCAGGTTGTTAGCTGCCAACAGGTTGCAGATGAACCAGAGACAAACCTGGCTCCAGGGAGCATAGAGAAATGTGTCCCAGAGGAGAGCCCAGAGAAGGGGCAGAGAATCTCAGAAACCACTGAGGTGAGTGAGGATTCCTGTGACTCTGCAACACAGGGAAGCAGTGTGCTTCCAAGTATGGGAGGGGCTGTGAGTAGCTCCTTTCCAGCAGAAGGTAACATGCCTTCAGGTGCAGGGGCAGGAGAGGTGTTTTTAGTAATTAAGGAAACTGTCCCAATTGTTAGCTGGCAGAGTTTTGCAGATGAACAAGGGATAGAACCCTTCCTAGGGAGCACAGAGAAATGTGTCTTAGGAGGGGGCCCAGAGGAGGAAACTGGGGAAGAAATAGTGGGGGTACAGGAATGTCTTTTCACTAGTCACTTGAGGCAGGATGCCCAGGGCATGAGGAGGATGGCTGGGTCAGCATCTGTGCGCCCAGGCACTCAACCAGTGACCCAGGTTTTGAGAAGGAACTGTGTACCTGACTTTCTGGAGGGGAGCAGCCACACAGATGACTTTCCAGGGACAGAGAAAGGGGTGGCAGAGGGTACCCCAATCCAAGTCCCAGTTTTTCAGGATGCTCTGTCTGATAAGTTTTTGGAAAGTAACTGTGTCTCTTTACATCAAGATGCAGCTCCAATGCCTGTGACAGCAGAGGAGTTGAGACCAGGAAATTTCCAGGTAGTAGTTTGTGAGAATGCAAATGACCCAGCTGGCAGAGAGGGGGGTGTCTTCCCCCATGCTGGTGAGACACAGAAAGCAGTTATGAGAGAGCTGCTGGGAAAAGGTGCATCTGATCAAAGGGTAAACACACCTAGCCCACAGAGCAGAGATCATAGTCCTCTAGGAAAAGAAGGAAGGGAAGAACTCAGTGCTGGGAGGGGGAAATACTGGGTAACCACAAAAAGGGAGCTGGATTTTCTGTATATGTACAGTCCTGGGGGTGGGAGACCACTTCACAAAGGGCCAGTCAATGTGCAGGATCCCCCTGAACACCTATCTCATCAGACCCTGAGGCACCAAAATTCCAGAAACATGATTAAATTAAGAGCCCACACAGAAGGGAACACTGGAGGGAAAGAAAAGCCAGTGACTGATTATATGGGAGAGATTCAAAGGATACCATGGGTAATGAACAAACTAACCTCACACTACACTATCTGAACAGAGGGCGTGGTATCATAAAGATACTTGTAAACACACATCTGTGATAAAAAGTTTGGTATTAATGTTAAGTTTTGGGGATAAAATTTTTGAAATGGACTTTAAACATTATGATAATGCCACTTTTCAATTAATAACTGTAAACAGGGTTAAAGCTTGCCACAGCAGAGAAATCATAACAAACCTGGTTTGCTGGGTGAGGGGGAATATGAGGCATGCTGCTTCATGGCCTTAATGGCTGGATGCCAAGAGAACTATAAGGCAAACTGTCTTCAAGATAGCCATTGACTAACCCTCTTGCAGTAAACTAAGGGGGTAGGTGTGACATTCTGTACCTCGGAGGAACACCCAACAGCCCCATGTTCATCCTAATAAAATGATTGTGTGGTATCCAATGCAAAGTTTGTCATGTTGGATGACTTTGGAAGGCTCATGATGCACTGAGCATTGTTGTTATAGTAATGTTACAATAATGTATTAGGTTGTAATTTCATGTATATAGTTATGAAGCTGAAAATGTGTCCTCATGGCTTAAAACAAGCCCAGGCAAAACTCTCCAGGAACAGAGGGGAGGTTCACACCTCATCAGGGCATGTATGGGACAAACCCAGCCCAGCATCACAGGAACAAAGAACACTGGCCTAGGCAGCAACAAAGGATCTGTTGGACTCTCGAGTGAATCATCCCCCTTCCCTTAGCCAGTTTGGGACTGTGATGAGGTAATGCTCACCTGACCCTGGTGGGTGGGGGGGAGGCAAAGCCAAGAGGGAAGAAAGAACATGATAAAAGGGAGAGACGCTTGCCATGCTCTTCCTCTCTTTCCACCTCCATCTTCAGACATCACTACCAAGCAACTGAAGCGCTGATCAAAGGGGAGAGCCTGGCTGAAGGGCAACCAGGCAGCCTATGGTGAGAAGCATCTAAGTTTGTAAGGGCACTAAAAGTGTTAAGACCAGCTTAGAATTCGTATTGCTTTTATTTCATTTGACCAAATCCGACTTCTTGTGCTTAGACTTATAATCACTTAATCTATCTTTTATAGTTAATAAATTTGTTTGTTTATTCTACCTGAAGCAGTGTGTTTGGTTTGAAACATGTCAGAGACTCCCCTTGGGATATTAAGCCTGGTGCATATCAATTTCTTTGTTAAATTGACGAAATCATATAAGCTTGCAGCCTCCAGTGGGCATAACTGGACACACAATGATGGAGGTTCCTAGAGTTGTGTCTGGGACCGGAGATATTGGCTAGTGTCACTTAGTTGCGCAATCCAAGAAGCTTACATGCCAGAGGTTGTGTGTGAACAGTCCAGGAGTGGGGGTTCTCACAGCAGAGCAGGGTAAGGCTGGCTCTCAGAGTCAAGAATTGGAGTGACCTAGCAGATCACCAGTCCAGATAACACCAGGGGAACATCACAGTGGGTGTGTCCTTTATAAGAAAGTTATATGGCTTAATAAATGTGCACACTATTATTGTTGTTATTTTAAACATGAATCTTTATTGTACAATAGTCATCAGAACAAATATTCCTGTCCTTATCATCACTAGGGGTTTTCAGTCTTCTCCCAACAGCTGGGATGTCTGGGGCTGAGGAAAGAGCCTTTGTCTCCTTATTGTGTAAATGTGTCAGTCTCCAGGCTTCCTGCTCAACACTTCCTGCTCAACCCAGACTAGGTTAGGGGATTATCTCTATCTGCATTGCCCAGCATCAGTTGCTGATAAAGAGGTAACTGAAGCTGATGATATTCTAAATAGTTCATATAATGCAAGGGACAGGGGGTCTGTTCTCCCTGTGGAAGCATACAAGGGGAATGGCAGGGCACCTCACCTCTGGGCTTGGCAGGTCATCCTCCTAGGGGGCTGTGTGGGGGAGCCAGGAACAATGACAGCAGGCACTTCGCTCCATGACTCCAGGTCAGTTTCCCTACCAAGATTGCAGGGGGGTGGGGTGCAGAAGTGAGGAGTGCAGGAGGGGGTGAATGTATTCTCTGGCTGGCTGCCCAGCTAGTGCTTAATATTTTCCAGGGCTTGCTGGGGCTGAGCCCCGACAGCTGTTGGCTTGACAGGTCAGTCACCCTCGACCTCCTAAGGGGTTTCTGGGGGGGAGCCAGGAGCAACTGACAGTAGGTGCTTCGCTCCATGACTCCAGGTCAGTTTCCCCACTGCAGGAAGGAGGCAAGGGTTGAGGGGGGCAGGAGGGGCTCAAAAGAGGGTGAAGGTGCTGTCTAGGCCGGCTGCCCAGCTAGTGTTCAATTTTTGCAGGGCTTGCTGGGACTGAGCCCCGGCACCTCTTGGCTTGACAGGTTTCCACCACTCCAACAGTTGCACATCTTCATTCTTTGTCAGATTCAGGGTGATATACTTTGATACTTCATCATCATCACTTACACACTTGCCCTCTGAATCCTCAGTCTCTGTATGTGACCAGTTTGTGTCCTTTGGTGTCTGTGAAGTTGATGAAAGAAACATAAGATTCATTGCAGGAACACTTTTCTCCGGCAACAAGAGAAGCTTCTTGGTCTCTTAATAAACTTCCTGTCTCTCCTCTTCAGTGAAAACTTTCATCCCCTTCATTCGTGGTGCAGAAAAACTGCTACTCTATGCATAGGCTTGATTTCAAACTTTTCCAAGCAAGGCTTTGGATTTGAGTTGACTTAAATTATCCACATCAGTGGTAGAAGGATGGAGATGCAAGCCCTCATGCCCCAATCCTGCTCCCTGACAAGGTGCCCATTTTTCCGGGGGCCCCCAGCACAGCTATTCCACCACTACAGGGGCTCAGGGCTAGCCCCATCACTTTTTACCAGCCCTAAGGGCTAGCAGTGTGTGGGGGGGAAGTGTGGGGGTGGAGATGAGCAAGCACAGGGGGCAGGGTCTTGTGGGGAAGAGGCAGTGTGAGGGCGGAGACTGGGGGTAAAGGGCAGCATGGGGACAGGGTCTGGAGGAGAAGGGGTGGCGCGGGGCTGGGGGGGACGGGGTGTTGCATCACATGCTGCTCCAGGGGGCTTGTACCCCATTATAGTTTTGGCCTTCACAACATCCTCTGGCTACAAATTCAACAGATTGACTGTGCATTGTGTGAAGAAGTGCTTCCTTTTATTTGTTTTAAGCCTGCTGCTTATTCATTTCATTGGATGACCCCTCGTTCTTGTGTTATGTGAGGGAGAAAATAAAACTTCCTTATTCACTTTCTCCACACCATTCATGATTTTATAGACCTCCATCATATCTCCTCTTAGTCATCTGTTTTGCAAGCTGAAAAGTCCCTGTCTTTTTAATCTCATATGGAAGCTGTTCGATACCCTTAATAATTTTTGTTGCCCTTTTCTGAATCTATATCTTTCTGAGATGGGGTGACCAGAACTGCACACAGTAGTCAAGGTGTTGGTGTAGTATGGATTTACATAGTGGCATTATGATATTTTCTGTGATATTTTCCTAATGGTTCCCAACATTTTGTTAGTTTTTTTTGACTGCCGCTGCACATTGAGTGGACGTTTCAGAGAACTATCTACGATAACTCCAAGATTTCTTTCTTGAGTGGTAACAGCTAATTTAGTTACCATTATTTTGTATGTGTAAGTGGGGATATGTTTTCCAATGTGTGTTACTTTTCATTTATCAATGCTGAATTTAATCTGCCATTTTGTTGTCCAGTCACCCAGTTTGTGATATCGCTTTGTAACTCTTTACAGTCTTCTTTGGACTTAGCTCTCTTGAATAGTTTTGTATCATCTTCAAATTTTGCCACCTCACTATTTAGATCTTTTCTCAGATCATTTATGAATATGTTGAACAGCACTGGTCCCAGTAGAGTGCTCTGGGGACACCACTATTTACCTCTCTCCATTCTGAAAACTGACCATTTATTCCTACCCTTTGTTTCCAGTTTTTAAGCAGTTACTGATCCATCCCTCTTATCAAAAGAATCAAGAACAGACCAAATCTGAGATCAGCAAGGAGAAGACTGAGGAGAGAATCCCAAGTGTCTCCAACAGATGGTGCCCCTCATGCTATCCCTTCCACTAACCGATTTGGTGAAGGAGTGATCAGTGAGAGAGGAGGAAGAGAACTAGGATAGCATGGAATCCAAAAAAGGGAAAAATCAGGAAAAGTGGAAGTAATCAAAAATGTGAAAGACAGTAGTGTGACCAATCAGAAGAATAGAGAAGTGACCCTTAGATAATAGCAGGAAGTTAGCGTCCTTACAATAGTAGGTTTGGTGGAAGAAGGAGAGGAAGCCAAACTAGAAAATCATAGTAGACAGCACATTTGGACATAGAAAGAAGGTGAGAAGAGAAATGGGAAACATTTCACTGAACAGCATACTAGGAGTTGATTTGCATCATATCTTTGGAGGACAACAGAAGTGCAAATAGAAGCAGTATACACACAGGAATAACAATACAGTAGTGTCAAGAGGTAATGCCCAGTGGAATCCAGAACTATGTCAGATGCCTTTTAATCACATTTATATTATTTGTCTGAAAATAATAAATTATTTCTGAGGGTATTAGAAGAGATTAGAAATATCTAAGGTAACTTTTTTCCTCTGTGACTGTCCATAGATCTTGTCTTTCTACAGCCATTTCCTAGGCTGTAAACTCAATAGGGCAGGCCTAGTTTTTAGTATCTATATTCTATATGGTCCTGAGCACATTGTTGACACTAGGCAAATCAGCAGCAAACACATCCCAAAATAGTACTGCTCCAATGGGTGAAAAGGGGCTAGGAAATCAAACAAGTTTCTTTGTTTAGCAAATTACTTTTGGATTC
Source organism: Lepidochelys olivacea (assembly GCF_965140295.1). Taxonomy (NCBI): domain Eukaryota; kingdom Metazoa; phylum Chordata; order Testudines; family Cheloniidae; genus Lepidochelys; species Lepidochelys olivacea. The sequence goes on along the minus strand of NC_140413.1, from coordinate 39,041,393 downwards.
CTCTCTCAAATTTTAGGCACGAGAAACATTTTTAAAAAATCTCTTCTCATTTTTGTGGATTTGTCCAACATTGCTGGTAAGGGCATAGCACAGGATACTGCTGATGGTTAATATATGTTTTTGTGTGCTCACACTTGGACCTTTTGCAGCAGCAACAATACTGTTCAAATGACTCAGCCACTGTGTACAATTAAAAAAGTTGGAATGCCTTCATAAGTGATAAATCAGCTCTCCACTAGTCCTGATTTATCAGTAATTTGACAGTTAACGTATTAATTTCCCTCTGTTGTGAAGGACAAGCATATGGTTTAAAGACAGTTTTGTTAGATAACAAGCACACTGTAATTCACATACTGAATGTACGTCTTTATGCTGTGCTTCTTTTCTCAACTGCATGTTTCAAAATATCCCACTTTCACCAGAAGAGGAAAACATTTTGGGTGAAATCCTAACCCCATTGCAATCAATGGGATTTTGCATTGACTTCAGCAGAGCCAAGATTTCACTGTTTATTTGTTACAGATAAACTCTCTACAACAGCAATACAACACAATACATGCATAATATAATATGAGATTAGTTACATGTTCCAAGCATAGCTTCAGATTGATATCAATATAGGGTACTGTTCCCTAAAACAGATCGCAAGAGTTATAGGCCACTAGAAAAACAAATAATGGCTGTAAGTGACAGTGGAGCAATCCAAGTAGACATTGCTTTGAGGAGACACTTGCTAAATGTTCCACTCAGACTGATCATCCATGAAAACTGGCAGGCCAGAGAGCCTTGCTTTTAACTTGAATAAGTCACACATGTTTCACATTCTAATTTCTATTACATCTTTTATATTAAACTAAGAAGTTAGGGGCAAGTTATGGCTATTGGGCAACATTTTCAAATGCACCCATGTAGATTTATAAACCTAAATCCCATTGATTTTCAATAAGATATGAGACTTGTATGTGGCTAAGTACGTTTTGAAAATGGGATTTAAGTTCCTAAATCATCTATATGATTTTAAACATTTTACACAATAGTTTAGGAATATTAATAAAACATATACTTAGAATTTGGTTTGTTTGCAATAATAATTGCAGTGTTAACTAAGCTATCATTTATAGGAAACGTTAGAATATATCACAATGAAGAGCCAATTTTTCAAAATTTCAGTGTGTCTTGTGTTGAGTGTGTTTCCAGTACTTGTAATCTATTAACTTTGTAATAGTTAAAAAATCTGTCTGAAATATTATGTATTTTAATTGTTGTACATGCCCAGAGTTTGGGATGGGTGCTGTAAAACTCCCATCAATTAAAGCGCTTAATTGTGTGCTTAAGTGTAATACATGAGTAGTCTCAATTAAGTCAGTGGGTCTACGTATGGGCTTAAAATTAAGCACAAGCAAGTACTTTGCTGGATTGGGCCTAAATACCTGAATAAATAGAATGAATATTCTTTATTACGTATTGTACAATATTTCTACAAACAGAAAGCATATAAGAAAACGAAGAGTGCATCTATCACAAAAAACCTGTACATTTCATTAGTCAATTTTCATTTTCTTTGGAATATATTGTATATACTGTAGGAATATGCCTCAGTTGTAGCTGAATGTGCCACAATTTGGGAACTTCACATCCTATATTGTCATAGAATAGGTGTCACAGTTCTTAGTATAGCCCGTGTAGGGAGGGTGACAAATTGGTGTGGCCATATTGAATAAATGGTATGAGCATAACTTGACATGATTTAAACATGGCTGAATGGCTGCAGAGGATCCTGGGAGCAGGTTCCCCTTAAGCATAAGGACTGGCAAAGTCTGCATGTATGATCAATATTGAACCTATTAATTGGCAAATATGGGCCCATGCAAAAGCAAATATCACATGTATAAAGTTCCAGCATGAAGCACAGATCAACCTGGTTATAGTGACCTTACATCAGGAACGTCACGCAGAGAGACAGTGAATGATTGATGAGTGAGTAAATGTGGGGTGATCTTCATTCGGTACAACCACCCGCAGCCCCTTCTGTAACACTAATTAGGTAAAAATTAGTAACCACACACCCAGTGGGCATGCTTTTAAGACATGTGACTCCTTTGAGGAAAAAGAGTCAAAGAATCAACCAAAGTAAATTACTGTACTTGGGATTCCTTAATTCTGATGCTTGAAGAAGCAATGCTGCTAGACAGAGTACCCAGAACTCTGCTCCGTGGGCTCAAGTAGGATTGTGAACCAGAGGGGTCTCAAGGCAACCGAGGCCTTGCTTCAGAGGAATCCAAGACAGACCAGAGGGCTGAGAAGAACAGACCAGGAGAAAAGAAGCCATCTGAAGAATTGGTAACCACCTTCTCTGTTTGCCAAGCAGGAACTGCGTGAGGCCAGTGCAGGGCCTGTTTGTGTATGTTTGTGAAAGAGAGACTAGTTAAGGGAATGTGGAGTCAAGTGGAGTGTCAAGTGGAGTGCCCCAGGGGTAGGTCCTGGGGCTGGTTTTGTTCAATATCTTCATAAATGATCTGGAGGATGGAGTGGATTGCACTCTCAGCAAATTTGCGGATGATACTAAACTGGGAGGAGTGGTAGATATGCTGGAGGGCAGGGATAGGATACAGAGGGACCTAGACAAATTGGAGGATTGGGCCAAAAGAAATCTGATGAGGTTCAATAAGGATAAGTGCAGGGTCCTGCACTTAGGACGGAAGAACCCAATGCACAGCTACAGACTAGGGACCGAATGGCTAGGCAGCAGTTCTGCGAAAAAGGACCTAGGGGTGACAGTGGACGAGAAGCTGGATATGAGCCAGCAGTGTGCCCTTGTTGCCAAGAAGGTCAATGGTATTTTGGGATGTATAAGTAGGGGCATAGCGAGCAGATCGAGGGACGTGATCGTCCCCCTCTATTCGACATTGGTGAGGCCTCATCTGGAGTACTGTGTCCAGTTTTGGGCCCCACACTACAAGAAGGATGTGGATAAATTGGAGAGAGTCCAGCGAAGGGCAACAAAAATGATTAGGGGTCTGGAACACATGAGTTATGAGGAGAGGCTGAGGGAACTGGGATTGTTTAGTCTGCAGAAGAGAAGAATGAGGGGGGATTTGATAGCTGCTTTCAACTACCTGAGAGGTAGTTCCAGAGAGGATGGTTCTAGACTATTCTCAGTGGTAGAAGAGGACAGGACAAGGAGTAATGGTCTCAAGTTGCAGTGGGGGAGGTTTAGGTTGGATATTAGGAAAAACTTTTTCACTAGGAGGGTGGTGAAACACTGGAATGCGTTGCCTAGGGAGGTGGTGGAATCTCCTTCCTTAGATATTTTTAAGGTCAGGCTTGACAAAGCCCTGGCTGGGATGATTTAATTGGGTATGGGGGTTGGACTAGATGACCTCCTGAGGTCCCTTCCAACCCTGATATTCTATGATTCTATGAATGTATAGTTCTTAATGTCCAACATAGGAGTTATGTGCTTGATATAACCCTTTGCCGCTTGTGTAATTCCTTTTCAATAAACTGCTGTGTATTGAAGATAATTACTGTGGACCTTTTTCACTGGTATGACAATAATCCGCTCCATTGGGAGCCAGTAAAGATCCAGTTCAGGGCTAGTAGCGTCCCCTGGTGTCAACAGCAGGAACAAAGGAATTGCCATTTCAGATCAGACCATTGGTCTACCTAGACAGGGATCTTTTCTCCAACAGTGAATGGCCAGGACTAGACACTGAAGATGGGTACAAGAAACCTTGTAATGAAAACTTTTGGATTACATTTCCAAAGGAATTGTGATACTTCCTGGGGATACACAGGGTTGTGAGGCACCACGCTACCACCTGCCTTTAGCATGAGGAAGCCTTGTCTGTGCCTGTCAGGGGTAAGCTCCCCAATTCCACCAGCACTGGGCAACACAAGCACTTCTGTCCAGACCTGCACAGGCCCCACTCTCTCTTTACAAGTTAGCGATGGGCACACTCTAACCTTTGAGCCCTCCAAGCATCCTCCTGGTGTGTCCAGCCCCTTGTCCACTGAACACTTGCTGAATTCAGATTCATTGCTTCTAAACAATATGACAGTATACAGCAGCTTTCCACTCCACTTACCACTCAACACTTCCATATGTTTATAATGAAAACAAGTAAAAGTTTATTTAACAAAGAATAGAGATTCTAGAAGTAACACGTAACAGAGTAACAAATAAAAGTTTTGGAAACAAATGGTTACATGTAAAATAAAATCATAATATGCCTTCTAGAGGCTAGACTTAATTAACAAGATATTGTCTTGTCTGATGAAGTCTACGACCCTGCAGTGTGGGTGGGTTCCATAACTTGGGCTCCAGCCCAAGCCCGGATGTCTACACAGCAATGAAACAGCCCTTCAGTCCAAGCCCCATGAACCCACATGGACTGTCATGGGCCAGCTGCAGGATTTTCTTTGCTGTGTAAACACACCCATAGTTTTCAGTATAGATATATAACTGCTTAAATATAATCTCTGCAGACATTTCACAATTATTATGATGACCAGTAAGGTACTGGCTCTCAGTAAAGACCACACATGTCACCCTTTGAAAAACTATCACATACATATCTGACCCAGTGGATCCCTGTAAACCCATATGTACACCTTATGCCCTCCACCAGTCGGTACCAAAGTGTCTCTGGGTAACAGGAATTTTCTTTCAATCCCCATTGATCTATGGGTAAATTATTCCCTGAAGCATGGTACTTATTCCCCTTACAAATTATTTTATCCTACCTAAGGTAACTGCAGCTCTTTGAATTCAGATTTATACTTTTTAATATAATTTTTTGCATCCTACTACATTCTTGGCCTCAGTATCTTTTGGCAGCTATTTTGTCTCTGTGGTGTTATGCTCCTTAACCACTGGGTTTACTACCTGGGATTCCAGCAGACCTATGGATTCTTATGCACCCTTCCTCCTCCCAATATACTTAAAGAATTTCTTGGTACTTGTTTTTATGTCTTGTTATTTGCTCTTCAAATTCCCTCAGCTCTCATAATTTCTGTCTTACTTTTCATCTACCACATATTATGCTCCTTTCTATTGGTTTCATTTGGGCCCTTTAACCAGTCTAGTAAAACTTTTTATATCATTAACTGGAGAAGTTGGGGCAAGCTATGGATACTGGTAACATTTTGAATTACACCCATGTAGACTTAGGCTCCTATATCTCATTTTCAGAAATAACTTAGGGATGTAGGAACTTTTCAACTTTCAGTGAAACTTGAGATTCCTATATGGCTAAGTCCGGGGCATGGCTCATGTATTAATGTTCCCCAGTAATTTTTTGCCAGGGCCATGTATCTTTGGGGGCTTTTACTGGCATAGATTAGAGCAGCCCAGAAGTAGACTGAAATCGAAACCCCAAACAAGTACATACAGAAGATAGTTGTGATTGACAATGTGCTTTACCATTTGCTCACAAACATCCTGCCATCAGAGACCAACGAAGCTATCTTTTTTCCAGAGACAGAGAACTTGAAAACAATCACCTGGATAAAACTTTCTGCTTGGAAGAAAAAGATAAAGATCAATAAAGAGGGAGAAAACATTTATTAACAAACTGGAGAAATACAAAGGAGAATCTAATTTATAAAATACACACAGCTTTTCACAACCAGAACTGTTTCTTTCTTCAAAGGAGACTGACAAGCTGCCAGAAGAAAATGCCAAAAGCTGACCTGACTTTCATATTGCAAGGAAAATTACTTCCAGCTTTTGAAAAAAGCCAGTATGAGACATTTAATTTGTATTTATTTATGTTCAGATGTGTTTCTATTTATGGACACATAATATACACAACTGTGCTTTTAAAATAACCAAATTGGGTTCACAAGATGGCTCAGTGGTTTGGTAATGCATACAAGAACTTTTAGTCTCTGGGTCGCTGAAATCAGGGCAAGTTGGCAGTGGGTGAATCTCACTGATCTTCTCCAGTATTAGGGCATTGCCCTATTCTTTGGGCTTTTTTTTTTTTTTGCATATCTTAGAAAATCAGCCACTGTAACTTAAATACAAATATCACAGTTTCAGTTTCAAAATACACATGCATTCACAGTTTGGGTGAGGCTAAGACTGTTGATTAAGCAGTTTTCTGGATAACAGAACAACATGAAAACACTCAGAAGAGTCTTCCTCTTCTGTCTATTTTTCCTTCAGTTCTTAGGAATCAATTAAAGTCAATGGCAAGAATTCCATTCAGTGGACTTTGGACCAGGCCTTTAGAAAAAGAGTTGAAAAATAGCTCAGACCTTTTCAGGTGAGTATTGGAAGTGTTTATTTTATTCATGAACCAACAAACATCCCAAATTTCCCACTGGATGAAGTTTGCGAAAACAAGTGAAAAGTTATTAAGCTAAGTCAGATGTCAATAGAACAAACCATGAGACAAATTCCTCCCTGGGGTATCTCCATGGGTGAATTTGTCCATTTATCTGTAAATACGTCACTCTTAAGAATCTCTCATGTATATAGCTCAACAAAGTTCTTACTCAAACCTAGACAAGAAAGTTGAGATTACTTATGAGTTAATATTAAATCTGCTGCTAAGTGAGGATGAGATCACCTAAGAAACACGGAAGATGACTGCAGTTTCATTTAGAAAAACAAATCTTCCACTTGACTTGAGAAAGAAGTTGTAATTCTTTCTGTATTGCATGATTCTTTGCTTTGCTGTCCCTGAGGAAGGTGTGTACTCAAATGGACGTCATTGGTACAGATGCTGAGCAGCCGCTTCCGGATATAGTAAGACTAGCTTGTGCTGCATTACTTTGTTTTATTGAATTACATGGTGGAATTTGGAGATAGAGCGAGGGATTTTACACAAGATTCTATTTTGTGTTGAAAAACTGTTTCAAATGTATTCTGTTTTTATTTTGTTTTTGTCATTTTTTTTCCAAAACTTTTGACACCTGCTGATCCAACTACTACTTTGAATTTACAGTACCTTGCTTTGTAAAGTGTTCTCCTGCTTCAGAAATAGGAATTTTTACCTCCTATACATGGACAGCTTTACTTCAATTTAAATATTTAATCTGTTTGAGAATATTTGTCACCATACACACAATATATATATTGTTGATGAATTGATCAGTGATTGGCATTAATTTTTCTTCCCTATTAATGCATCATTTCCATTAATCTTTCCATTCAGAGACCTCTTTTCCTCACTATTAATTTAATGTATTTTCCCCCTTTTCTTTCTCTCACTATATTTTTTTCTGTTATGAAAGGAGCCTCTTAATTAACTGGTTTTAAAATTAGCATTAAATATTGATTAGTCTCAACCTTTGTATATGATTAAGAATTATATATATATACTTTAAAAGTGCAGGGAACTAAAACAAATAAAATAAGACTTTCATAAGCAGTAACATTCCATTGGTGGAAGCATAGAAAAGAATAAGTAGTTCCCATACTGGCAATTAAATAATGAGGCTTTAAGGAGAAGCCATTTTACTAGCAGCATGGGAGCCATTCATTGTGCATATACACCAGCCAACAGTTTTACTGTACAAGATTTTTTTTAAAATGTGAAAATATCTGATGTAAATCATTATTCTTTGGTCATCTATCTGGTACATCAATATATGGAAATCTCTGACAGTATAAAAAGTACTTGGAATTTTATGACTGGAAGAATCTAATGAGTGGAAAACTAGTTAATGAATATGAGCTCACAGTGGACCCAATTTGGCTTCCATCAAGGTCAGTGGGAGTTTTGTAATAATAAGCCCAATGTAATGTATCAGAATCTGATTGGCTGACTTTATGGATTAGCACATTCCTGCAGTGAAATAAAAAACATCACTGAGATCAATATTCAGGATTATAGAGCAGAGAAACAAATGTCTACCATATAGATGCTCTATTATTTCAGTATCACTGCAGTGACTTTGCATATCAAACATAGAACAATTAATCAAAAGTTTGGTTTGATCAAATGTTTGGTTTGAGTTCATAGATTCATAGATATTTAGGACAGAAGGGACCATCATGATCATCTAGTCTGACCTCCTGCACAGCGCAGGCCACAGAATTTCACCCACCACTCCTGCAAAAAACCTCACACCTATATCTGTGCTATTGAAGTCCTGAAATCGTAGTTTAAAGACTTCAAGGAGCAGAGAATCCTCCAGCAAGTGACCTGTGCCCCATGCTACAGAGGAAGGCAAAAAACCTCCAGGGCCTCTTCCAATCTGCCCTGGAGGAAAATTCCTTCCCGACCCCAAATATGGCGATCAGCTAAGCATATGGGCAAGATTCATCAGCCAGATACTACAGAAAATTCGTTCCTGGGTAACTCAGATCCCACCCCATCTAATATCCCATCACAGGCCATTGGGCCTATTTACCATGAATATTTAATTACCAAAACCAAGTTATCCCATCATACCATCTCCTCCATAAACTTACCGAGTTTAATCTTAAAGCCAGATAGATCTTTTGCCCCCACTGCTTCCCTTGGAAGGCTATTCCAAAACTTCATTCCTCTGATGGTTAGAAACCTTCGTCTAATATCTAGTCTAAATTTCCTGGTGGCCAGTTTATATCCATTTGTTCTTGTGTCCAAATTGGTACTGAGCTTAAATAATTCCTCTCCCTTTCCGGTATTTATCCCTCTGATATATTTATAGAGAGCAATCATATCTCCCCTCTGTTCACTGTTGCTGAATCCATCAAAACTCTTTAATCCATCCATTCCTTGGTGGAGGGCAAAAATAATCAACTATTGAATTGCATTTTAAGTGCAAATCCCAATATCTTGTTTATTTAACAAGCTGACAATATTATCTTTACCATGGTACAATCAATTCCTGAATAACAATGAATCTTCTGAAGTCTCAACAAACATAAGGTAGCAATTTACTTTGTCAACAAGTATCTAAGAATCGGAACAGTGTAACAAAAGAAACATCAAGCCAGATTTATAACTATGGATTAAATAATTGTTTAAAGAAATGTTTGGATGCCTCAGCTATATCATAGCTACAGCTAGCTACATATTTAAATATGCAGGCAAGTACATGGATGGGAATATACTAAACAAGAAGTACCACAGCATTATTACTTGGTACACAAAGAGCAGGCAGATAGGACTTACCCAAATAAGGATGAAATGAGTAGGTACCTGAATGGCTTAGTGAACAGAGTAAGCTTTCTATATATCGAAAATATTTTGTGTGTGTGTTTTAGTTCAGAAACAAAGATTATTATATGAGTAGGTTCAAAAGTGGTGTAGGGCCTGATTCTCATTTACACTAGAGCCTCTTTACATTACTCTGGCAGTGTAAGGCATCTTAAAGTGGGAGTAAATGCACCTTATACCTACTTTAAGGCCCTTTATACTGCCAGAGTAAAGGGGCTTTATGGAAAATGAGAATCAGGCCCTTAGTATACAGAGTGTCCTTTTTATAAACTGAAATTTTTGTGTGTGATGTTTCAGTTCAGGACCAAAGATATTTACTCTTTGATTAATTTTGTATGTGTTGTGGGTAGCAACTGAACCAGTCTCAGGGTTGGCTCATCTGGGGAGTGATTTGTCCCATGTCTCACGTTTCTTGCATTTTGTGTAACCATATCTTCACAGTAGGGGTTTTATTTGTGAGCCTAAAATTAATATTTTTTGAAGGTGTCATTCTGTATTGTTTTTGAAAACTAATTGGTTATTTCTGTCTCTCTCGCTGCCTGTCAGTATTCATATGGGTATTTCCAAGAATAAACTATAAAGATATTTACCACAGTATAGAAAATTGTGGGTTTTTTATATTATGTAAAGCTTATTTTTTTGCAGTCTTTTCTATATGTGTGACCAGAATTTCTGAATCTGAGAGCAGTTTAGAAAAAATGGGTGAAGTGAACTGTGTCCTATCTGCCAGTAATTTCACCAGCAAATCTTGGAGGTTGGTTGACTTAATGTCGTTATACAGAAGAAACATGTGATTACATACCAAAGCTCTTTCCCTGGAGGTGAGAGGTGTTGATATGAGCCAGGGAGGATAAAAATCTATTATCTAAAATAAATACATTTTAAACATCAGGTTTTTATTTAAATCAGATTTTAAAAAAAGGTAAATATGGGTTCATTTAAAAAAATAAACTTATTTAAAATTAAATTTGAAATTATGACAACCTATTTTATGGCCTAAACTTATTATAATCTTTAAAATAATTTAAATTTAAAAAAAAAACTAAGCCAAGTTTGCCAAGTTTTAAAGAAAGGCACACATCTGAACTTGTGGAAGTCACTGTCTAAGCACCTTGAACCAGAGTTTATAGAAATGCTAAACCAGTTTTTGACAACAGTAGCCTCTTCTTCAGGTGCAGAGGGAACATTTTGTTCATTTCAGTTTATTCAACTTGTTCAATGATTAGTTGATTCAAAGTTAAGAAACCAGTTGGGAGTTGAAAAATCAGGAAAGCTTGTTTTCCTGTTCCAATCTGTAGTAAAAACTAGGTGTGAGAAGATGAGATCTACTTGTTCTAAAATCTTGAAGGACATGTTAAACAGAAACAATCAGTTCAAGTTACTATAGATAATACTTTCTTTGTTTCATGAATCAGTTACATTTTAAATGCAAAACATGTTTTCGTACATTTTCTGATAACTTTTTCTTGTGTATCCAGCACATTTAAGAGTCTTATTTAATTAATAAAAAATGGAATGCTGTTTTTGTGCATTTACAATTTAGTTTGAATTTCCATCCAAACTGACATGAAAACAAGTAAAAAATTAAGCATCACCGAATAAGAAATGTATCACTTACCATTTTCTAACATAATTAAAAATGTAAAAATTAAGAATCCAAATACATGTTTGTCAAGCTATATAATTACTTAAATAAATGTATATAAATATAGTATATCCTCCTGGTTAGCAAAATAATAATTATAAAAAGTGAACCAAATGTAATGTAATAGATATATTTAGTTGCAAATCAACATGTTTTAATGGTTCCCAACCAATACAAATCAGCCTTTTTTTTAGGAAAATAACTACAAAGTACAAATACAAACCAAGATCATTAAAGTAAAATATTTCCGCTTGCTGATTGCAATTATGCTTGGTGATTTTCCTTGAATGGTCCCTTAGAATATGTGCTAACTACTTTATGGTAAATTATCTATTCAATCTTATATTTAGCTATGATACTCTAAGTATCTTTCCCAGACCTGAGGAAGAGCTCTGTGTAGCTCCAAAGCTTGTCTCTTTCACCAACAGAAATTGGTCCAATAAAAGATATTACCTCACTCACCATATCTCTGTAATGTCCCAGGATGGACATGGCTACTACAACACTTCATAGTACTGTTATGGTAGGGGTCACCAGGTGGCGCTGTTCCGTATACTCTTCCAGGTTGTTTTTCTTAACAAGCAAGCACATTTTTAGTCTTTGAAGAAGGTCTGTATTGTTCTTAGTTTGTGTAGAGGCAGTTGAGGTTGGGAAAATGTTGGGCTGTGGTTTTGGGCTGGGTGATTAGATGAAGTGTGGTGCTGTTTGGTGGAGGTAGGGGAGCGCTGCTGCTTTGGACAATTTTTGTTTTGTGTCTCTTTAGATGGTAAAAAGAAAAGGAGTACTTGTGGCATCTTAGAGACAAGTACTCCTTTTCTTTTTGTGAATACAGACTAACACGGCTGCTACTCTGAAACCTGTCATTAGATGGTGTTTGTTTCAATAATACAGTCCAGAATGCCCTGAGCTTTTGATGAGTGTCTTTTAATGTGAAGTTTTTTTCAGTCCAAATAAGAGCGTTTGTGTTCACAGTGCTGGTATTCCCTGGGGTCTCTTCCTGAGTATTCCATATGAGGTACTTCCACATTCAAGGATAACATTTCTGGGAGCATTTTCCCAAGGAATTCCATGATTAAATAAGAACATAAGAACCTTTGGGTCAGACCAAAGATCCATCGAGCCCAGTCTCCTGTCTTCCGACAGTGGCCAATGCCAGGTGCCCCAGCGGGAATGAACAGAACAGGTAATCATCAAGTGATCCATCCCCTCTCACCCATTCTCAGCTTCTGGCAAACAGAGACTAGGGACACCATCCCTGGCCATCCTGGATAATAGCCATTGATGGACCTATCCTTCATGAACTTATCTAGTTCTTTTTTGAACCCTGTTATAAGTCCTGGCCTTCACAACATCCTCTGGCAAGGAGTTCCACAGGTTGACTGTGCGTTGTGTGAAAAAATACTTCCTTTTGTTTGTTTTAAACTTGCTGCCTATTAATTTCATTTGGTGATCCCTACTTCATGTGTTATGAGAAGGAGTAAATAACACTTCCTTATTTACTTTCTCCACTCCAGTCATGATTTTATAGACCTCTGTCGTATCCACCCTTAGTAGTCTCTTTTCCAAGCTGAAAAGTCCCACTCTTATTAATCTCTCCTCATATGGAAGCTGTTCCAGACCCCTAATAATTTTTGCTGCCCTTTTCTGAACCTTTTTCAATTCCAATATATCCTTTCTGAGATGGGGCGACCACATCTGCATGCAGTATACAAGATGTGGGCAAACCATGGATTTATGTAGAGCCATTATGATTTTTTTGGTCTTATTACCTATCCCTTTCTTAAAGATTCTCAACATTCTGTTTTGACTGCTGCTGCACATTGAGTGGATGTTTTCAGAGAACTATCCACAATGACTACAAGATCTCTTTCTTGAATGGTAACAGCTAATTTAGACCCCATCATTTTATATGTATAGTTGGGATTATGTTTTCAATGTGCATTATTTTGCATTTATCAACATTGAATTTCATCTGCCATTTTGTGGCCCAGTCACCCAGTTTTGTGAGATCCCTTTGTAGCTCTATGCAGTCTGCTTGGGATTTAACTATCTTGAGAAGATCACCTGCAAATTTTGCCACCTCACTGTTTATCCCTTTTTCCAGATCATTTATGAATATGTTGAATAGGACTGGTCCCAGTACAGATCCCAGGGGGACACCGAGGGTTGCCAACTCTGACTGAAGCTATTCTCAAAAAGAAAAGGACTAACACAGCTGTTACTCTGAAACCTGAAGCTATTCTGATTACTTTCATTAGCACCTGGGAGATCAGTGCTGATTCCAGGAGACTCCAGGCCAATCCTGGAGGGTTGGCAACCCTAGGGACACCACTATTTACCAAATAAGGTCCGTCTTTTCAATTTGTTATGCTATAAGCCCTCCAGCCACTAACTGGCTTCCTACCGACTCAGTGATGGCACAGCCTGATTTTTTTTTTTTTAAGGACACTGCAAATCTGAGACCCTTATTTTGTCAGGCTCTCTGTGTGTGGTTGTAGAGTTTCTCCTCTCTTCATGGACATTGTGGGGACCCTTAAGGTTTGTCTACACATGGAGTTGTTACTGATTATCTGTTCCAGATTAACTCCATGTGTGGACAGTCTTATACCAGTATGAGAGTGTCCACACATGGAGTTAATCACAAACAGTTAATCAGGAACAACTCCATTTGTAGACAAGCCCTTAACAAAGTCACATGTCAAGGAAAAGGTATGTTCTGGTGGTAGCACATTATGCCACCTGCCATCCAGAAGCCGTGGGCCTGTCCTCTTTAAAGGCAGACAAGGTGGTAGATGTCTTGCTGGAAATATTCAGCATGTGGGTTTTCCCCACAAGGTTTTGACTGATCAGGGAACAAAGTCTGAGTCTGTCCTATACAAAGGTTTGTGGAGATATGCGGGGTCCAACACTTCATGATCCCCCTATCATCCTCAAACTAAGCAGCTGGTTAAGGTCAGACTTGAGGGACATAGTGCTCCTTTCTGGCCTGAGAATCCATGAACCTATGAGGGGGCAGGAAGAGCAAATAGAGGAAACAAGACTCAGACACAGGAGACCACTGGGGGTGCCTGGAGAAACAAGGCCATCGGCAGGACCTAGGTAAAATAGAATGCATGTAGGCTGTTGTTTTAGTCCCTTTTTCTCTAATGTTTTTTTCGTACTGCTAAATAAACCACACTCTCTTGTTTTAAGAAGGCTGTTTTTTCACCATACACAACTGGTTTCCAGCTCCCAAAGCGAAGAACTGTAGGTGTCTGAACTCAGTTGGACCTTCAGGGTGAGCACTGTTGATTGTTGAGAATGAGAGGGGGATTTGATAGCTGCTTTCATTCCATTGGTGGAAGCATAGAAAGGGGATTCCAAAGAGGATGGATCTAGACTGTTCTCAGTACCAGATGACAGAACAAGGAGCAATGGTCTCAAGTTGCAGTGGGGGAGGTTTAGGTTGGATAGTAGGAAACACTATTTCACTAGGAGGGTGGTGAAGCACTGGAATGGGTTACCTAGGGAGGTGGTGGAATCTCCTTCCTTTGAGGTTTTTAAGGCCCAGCTTGACAAAGCCCTGGCTGGGATGATTTAGTTGGGGATTGGTCCTACTTTGAGCAGGGGGTTGGACTGGAGCATCTCCTGAGATCTCTTCCAACCCTGATATTCTAAGATTCTATGATTTCCATGGTACTGTACTGGGTGCTGTAGCCCAGGCTCTGGTCTATGAGTCGAAGAATTGCAGAATTCCACTTCTGGAGAGGTAAAGGAACAGGACCTGGCATCGGAGGAGTGTGAATTCAGAAACAATAGGAAGGGACAGAGGTGCAGCTAGTCCTGTAACTATGAGAGAGCCATTAAATTACTTTCTACTGATTCTGTCATGGCACAGCTTGATCTTATTTGTTTTACAGACACTGCCTGTCAGACACCCATGCTGTGTTGGGCTCTTTTTACGTGTTTTTGAAGCTTTTGCTGTCTTTGGAAATTTATTTCCCACTTTCCTGAGTCTGTCTTCCATGCCAACCAATAACAGGAGTAGCCAATCAGACTTACAGTTCAGGTTTGAAATATTTCTATTTATTTTCTTCAGCAAGATGGAAACAGAGTTCTTTCTGTCTGGACAGCTAGATCAAGGAAACATTCTGGCATTTGGTCTTCTGTGTACGACCTTTGTGACAGAGCTCTGTCCTTGCCTCCATTGGTCCTGCATTTCCTGGCAGATTTCGCTAGCCGCAGAGGCTCACTGTGACCCGCCACGTAACCCTTCTTTCTCTAGAGACAAGGGTCACAGTCTACTGAGCCATTTTCATCATAAGCCAGCAAGGGAGGTGAGGAGAAGTTATCCTTCCTTGCACAGTCTCTGTTGTCTCCCAGTCTCAGTGATTAATCAGGGGGCAAAGGTCGGGGGGGCGGGCACACCCTCTACTTCGGGCTCCAGCCCAGGGACCCTAATAGTATCAGCTATGGTAGCTGACCTTTTAGAAACATGACATGTACAATTCCCTGGGCTACTTCCCCCACAGCAGCCCTCACTTCCTCAAGCTCCACTTCACTCTTACCTCAGGGCCTCCTTCCTTGTGCCTGATATGGTGTGTACTGCTCAGCCTCTCCAACAGCACAACTTCCTCCCACAGCTCCTTACATGTACACCCACCTGACTGACTGGGAGGCTTTTAACTAGTTTCAGCCAGCCCCTGATTGGCTTCAGGTGTCCCAATCAACCTAGCATTCTCCCTGCCTTCTGGAAAGTTCTTAATTGGCCCCAGGTGTCTTAATTGACCTGGAGTAGCTTCCATTTCACTTAACCTGGTACCAGGGATTTAATTAGCCTGGAGCTAATATATCTATCTCCCACTACTTTTCTGTAGCCATCTGGCCTTGCCCCGTCACACCTTGTGGATGAGTTTCACAATGGAAAGAAATAATTTGATGGTATTTTCACTGCTTTCATTTAACTTTTTGACCTCTTCCTTCCCAATTTGTTTTCAACAGCCTGGGAGAAAAGAAGGTAAAGGAAATAAATATATTAACCTTCTTTAATTTGGAAACGAAACATAGACTTTCTCATAGCTCATCAAGAACTCTGATTTTTAGTGAGGCTTGACTGTTTCCTGTTGTGGCTATTTAAATGTAACTGGTTGAAGATGCCCAGGATCAGATTGTGTTTAATATGAATCAAATACTGAGATTTGTAAGGCAAAGCAGAACTTTTTCTCTGTCAAACTAAAATCTGAACAAAAAAAATACCTGACTTTTCTTTTATGTACATTGTTTATTTGGAAGGTTCTGTACTTCACAGCTGTTACTGACCAGTTTACTGTAGTTGTACAATGGCCTAATCTGCGTGGCAGAATATGATAGAAAATGAAACTTTTGGACTTTTCGTGCCCCATCCCATGTTACAGAAGACTAAAAACTACAGTCGAAAGAACAGTAGTGATGGAAGTTACTGATTTATTTTGGGCAGAATAAAATGGTAGACCCATGGTGAGCAACAGTGGTCAATGGTCCACATTCTGCAGTTTTTGAACAAGCCAGAATGAGACTGTAGAATTTGGCCCAATCTAAGTTGATTGTGTTACATTTCGGCACTTCAGTTTTGCTTCAGAAATTCAGATCTTTTAAAATTTGGATGTGAAATTGAGCAGGAAATTAATGCAGTGACTGCCAGAACATCCAAAAGTTCATACTGTGAATGAGAACAGCCCGAATCACATAAGGGAATTCCAACATATCACCTGTTTAATTGCATAACTGGGAGCCATTTGGCAACTAGTCCCAGCCTCTACCCTACTTCTGCAGTCACACCAAACTGCTCAGTGGAGAGTTGTCTGGAGCATAATTCCTCTCAGATACATTCAGCAGGACATGCTATTTTAAGGGCCCCCATCCTGATATCCATATTGCTAAAAAATCCCATGGTGTGAGAATGCTACCCAACACAGCCCCCATCCTGCTGGGTCTGGTGTGTTTCCTCTGACAAACAGAGACAGTGTGATAGTGAAAAGCATTTTTTCTGTGTTTTGTACAAAGGATCCCCTGGTTTTATTTCCCCCTCTCACCAAACAGGATTTTTTCCTTTGCAATCTCTTAAGAAACCATAACGGAAAGGGGGCGTACTTCCTGCACTGCCCACCCATCACAGACACCGGGTCCATTCCTACACCTCAAGAAATCAATAGCAAAAAACACTCATAAACTTCAGTGAAACAGGAGTAAGTCAAAGAAGGAGCAGAAAGCCAGTTAAAAGGATCAGAAGGAATCTGGCAGCATGGGAGATTCTAGAACAGCACTCCAACAGCAGGAGGAAATGATGGTGAAAAGGGGAAGAAAACAAAAGAAAGGAAGTTTGAAGGGACAAAGGATTAAAAATGTAAGGATGGGGGCAGCACAAATGACAGCGGGAGAGATAGAGAGCTGGCAGAAAAGAAAGGGTCAGAGAGAAGGAAGAAGGGGGCAAAGGGAAGAGGAGAATAATAAAGAATGGGGGAAATGAGGTGCCCCATTTCAGTGTTGCATGTTGTGCCTGTTGTAGCTCTGGGAGGCTGAGAGATAAGTGCAAATCAGGAATGAGTGAAGCAATTCAGTGAAAGAAAAAAAGGACCCACACACAAGGACGAACCAAACCTGGTAGAAGCAGGAAGTACTGGAAAATGTTCAACATCTCTTTTTAAGAGATTTCCACTCAATATCTGCAATTTAGACAGTGGGATAAGGGACAAATAATCATCTTCACTATGGGATATTTATCTGAAATGAAAGGACCTTCTAAACTACAGCAGGGTCAAATTGTACCATCTGATTGATATTTATTATAAACTTGCCCCTTCTTCTGGTAAAGGAATCCTTAGTGAACCAATGCCAATCTATTCCTTATTCAGAAGTATTTGCTGACTACTTTCAACAACCAGTTCTCAGGCTCTGGGTTGACTGTTCAGTGTCAGTTATTTGTGTTGCCTGGTTAGTCACTAAGGGCTTGTCTAGACGGTCCTTTAATCCACATCAGAAGAGTGTAAACTCTAAAGCCCACTAGCGTGTCGTGCACTAACTGGCTCATGTGTACATGTCTGGTGCACACTAAAAGTTCTCTAGTGTGCGTTAATGTATAATGCATAATGTTTGAAACAGGACTATATTCATGCATATTAGGGAACTTTTAGTGTGCACCAGCAGATTCCACATTTCACATGGGCCAGTAATGTCTGGCATGCTAGTGTGCACTAGATTTTATACCTCTCTGGTGCAGACTAATGCACCATGTAAACAAGCCGTAAAAGTACCTTTTGAGCATTACCTTAATGTACTTTAGAAGTGCATTAAACTAAATTGCCTGAAGGCCCTGTTAGTGGACAGTAACAGTGTCCACACAGGGAGTTAGTGCAGAGTTGCTAGCGCCCTTTAAATCCACACTCTAGCTTACTGCACACTAGCACCCCCCATAGACAAGCCTTAGGATAAAACTTTCGCAAGTGCCCACGGGACAGATTTTCTACGTTTTTTTAGTTGTAGAGAGGTGCCTAGTGGGATTTTCATAAGTATCTAAGCAGGTTAAGGGCCTAAGTCCCATTTATCCGGTACTTTTATTCATGTAAATATTAATGAATATCTAGCCCATCACTAAAGCAGATGACATTGTTTCCTGTGTCAAAGAACTTATCTACACAAATATTTAATTCTCAATATGTTGGGATGTCAATCTATCCTGCACTAGCCTGCTGCAGACTAACTGTCCACATGGATATAACTTAACAATTCACTAATGCTATTTGATTTAGTCCTCTTTGAATTAGGACTAAATCAAAGCGCTCTAACGAATGGACAGCAGCAGGGTCCACATGAACAGTTAGTGCATGGCAGGCTTGTGCAGGGTGGATTCACACAGAGGCGTGCTGTGTGAAAGGGGTCACCAGTACAGAAGTTTAAGAACCCCTGGTCTAGACAAGCTTAATTCCGAGGCTATTTTTCTTGTTTACTTTTGAAAATTGCAATTGTCATTTTACTTAAAAGTGGAATATATCTGGTTTTTATATTGAAAATATTTATGAAAGGATACACTTAGCAACTGATTGATGTGGCTTTCTAAAGGTTATTGGAATAAAAAATGTTAATAAAACCTACAAAAATCAGCATTTTCGCAGTGCTTTCCAGACAGCACTGTGGGATATCATGGTAACTGAGCTTTTCTTGATTATTTTTATTCTCAGTGTAAGTCTCTATGGAGCATATCTCCTTTTAGTCATCAATATTGAGAAGGAGGTTTCCTGGCAAAAGGGAAGAGGGAGAGACCAGAACCAAAACAATTATTTTTTCAAAACAGAAATGTATATTTCATACTCTATCTCAGTAAGATACCCCAAAAGAAAAAAAAACAAACTTTTTAAATAAAAGTGTTACACAGACATATTCCATTTTTTGCTATTCTGAATGACTGTAAAGTGAACTATGTATAAAACAAATGAATACTAACATATATTCACCTCCACAAGCCTGACCAAAATCATGTGACTGGGCCCAGGCAATCAAATTTCAGTTTCTCACCAGTATTCCTTCGTTCTAGACTGGGGTGGCCAAATTTATTGATCCTCCAAGCCGCATATGACAATCTTCAGAAGTTCGAGAGCCAGAGTGCACCTGCCAGGGCTCAGGGCTTCAAGCCCACAGCAGGGTGGTGGGCCTAGGGGCTTCTGCCCTGTGGGGAGTGTGGTCTCAGGGCTTCAGCCCTGCAGAAGGCACCTGCTGGGGCTCAGGGCTTCAGCCCCATGGGAGGTGCCTTCCGGGGATCAGGGCTTCAGCTGTTGAAGCCTTGAGCCCCAGCAGGTGTGCCTGGCAGGGCTGAAGTCCGAGATCCCCTTCCCCGCTGGGCAGAAGAAGCCCATAGCCCTACCGCCCCACCTCAGGGCTCTCCCCCACAGTCTGGTAGGCAGAAAATGAAGGAGGTATGGGGGGGCTCCGCAAGCTGCACTTTAACCAGAAAAGAGCCACATGCAGCTTGTGAGCTGCAGTTTAGCCACCCCTGATCAAGACCATTAATAGAGTGACCATCAGCTGTGTGGCAGAATTGTCTGGCCCAGCCATAGTTATATATTGGCAACATTATACCTCACAGACTTGCTGTGAAAAACACTACAATATATATGTATTTTTAATATATGATTTCAAGTTAAATTTCACTTGCTTACTCATATAGTTAAATTGTGAACTTTAACTAAGGCGTGGGGTGGGTTCAGACTTCAGGAATAATGCAATACAGCAGCTTTCCAGGACAATCAGGTAGGAGGCTGGAGCAAAAGAAGTGTGCAGTAAAGATACTTCTAGAGGAACAGGGTGCTCTCTGAAAAGTGTGTATAAGTAACCCTGAATTTTGACTTTGCTAAATAACCTCAGGCTAAGAGGCAGATCACCTCTTCTACATGTTCTCTTTAACTTTATCATTCTTAGGTACTTTGGGACCAGGTACTTCTTCTGTGAAATATACTACATCTTTCTTGCTGCACTGATTCTACTATTCATTCAGAATTCAATACCTTGCAGCCACCAATCTTAGAAAAACAGACAGCAGAAACACAATCCCCATGCATTGAAACCCCACTGGTTCATACACATTGGAATTGCGATGGGGTAGACAGGACCCACATTGGCAAGGGGGGGGGTGGATAATGAGAGTCTGTGACCCCAGCAGCAGAAATCAGGTATGGAGAGGGGAGTTAAAAGTGGAGTCCTAGCCCTGTTCAGAGTTGACTAGGTAGGAAAGCAGAGCTCTGCTTCTTCTGATGTGAGAAAAACATGATTGGAGCCCAGAGACTGAGGTAGCTTGCTGGTTGGATGAGCTTCCCAATGGAATGAATGACCAGCCCCAGGGAGATTGACCAACATACTGGTTATTTGAAGACAGGTCCTGAACAGAGGGGCAGGGTCCTGCTGAAGGTTTGTTGGATGCCCCTGTTTTCAGTTGTAGTTTTTCCTGGCCTTTGGGACTTTAACACCTTGAATGTGGTGGGACTGAATGATGCCTTGAAAATATTGCTACATTGGACTGTGTGAGAGACAGTGGCCAATCTGTGGAGACCCTGTGACTGGGTGTGTTACCCCAATGTGCCATGATGAGGTGCTGCAGAGGCAAACCTGGTCACAGGTGCGTACACTCTGATGAGCATGATGTAATTGCCTAGACAGAGATCTGATTAGATTAGACAGCTGTGCAACTGACACCTGTAGTTTTGGCAAGGGCATGTTTCATGGTTTGGGCATATTAGTGTTGTAATAAACATACAGTAGGCACTAGGTCAAAGTTACCATGGAAGGCCTCCTCCATAGAGGGGCACTTCTAACAGTATAACTTCAGAATAACCCAAACAAGAGCCAGTGAATTGTTGCCTATTATAAATTATATTAAATGAGAGCACCTAGCACTAATAAAGCATGAGCATTAATCCCCTTACAACAGTTTTTACATACTGAAAAGCGGTGCTTCCGAAAGCTACTGTACCTATTCCATTTAAAAATGCTCCATTATAAGATTTAAAGTGATGCTTCAAACTATTAAACTCTGATGATATTTTTCTTACTCTCAGTTTTACAGGACTAGATTATACCTGAGTCCTGTAGAAGGGTTGAGATACCAGGATCCTTTCTCAGAAGGGGTACAACAAGCAGGCTGTCCCTCATCATCAGTAAGTTCCAGGAGATGAATCTCTATGGAGAGATACGGCTCTGCACCCCTTGCAATGTGAACCAGTTCCCATTCTGACCAGTGAACCTACAATGGTCATTTATGCGAAAACTGAGCACAGAATTATAGAAATGTATGGGAGGAAGGGGCCTTGGGAGGTCTTAAATGAGGCATGACCAAGTAAACCCAGATGATTCCTGAGAGATGTTTGTCCAACCTGTTCTTAAAAATCTCCAGTGATGAGGACTTCATAACTCCCTTGGAAGCTTATTCCAGAGCTTAAGTATCCTTATAGTAAAGAAGTTTTTCCTATTATCTAACCTAAGTCTCCCTTGCTAGAGATTAAGCCACTACTTCTTGTCCTTTCTTCAGTGGACATGAAGAAAAATTGTTCAGTGTCTTCCTTAACATATCCCTAACATATTTGAGGACTGTCATCAGGTCTCTCCTCAGTCTTCTTTTCTCAAGACTGAACATGCCTGTTTTTTTTTATTTTTCCTCAGAGGTCAGGTTTTCTGAACCTTTTGTCAGTTTTGTTGCTTTCTTCTGGACTCTTTCCAATTTGTCCACATCTTTCCTAAAGTGACGGGTCCAGTATTGGACACAGAACTCCAGTTGAGGCCTCATCAGCGCTGAGTAGGGTGGGACAATTACCCCCTCTATCTTACATATGAAACTCCTGTTAATACACCCCAGAATATTAGCTTTTCTCACAACTGCATCAAATTGTTGACTCACACTCAATTTGTGATCTGCTATAACCCCCAGATCCTTTTCAACAGTACTATCACCAAGCCAGTTATTCCCCATGTTGTAGATGTGCATTTGATTTTTAACTCCAAAGGGTAGTACTTTGCATTTGCCTTTATTAAGTTATATCGTATTGATTTCAGACAAATTCTCTAATTTGACTATGTCATTTTAAATTCTAATCCTCTCCTCCAAAGTGCTTACAACCCTTCTCCAGCTTGGTGTCCTGTGAAAATTTTATGAGCATATCAGCATTTTATTGCCACTCCATTATCCAATCATTAAAGAAAATACTGAATAGTACCAGGCTCATGACTGACCCCTGTGAAACCCCACTAGTGTGACAGCAGACCATTAATAGCTTCTCTTCTAGTACAGTCTTTCAACCAGTTGTGCTCCCACCTATAGTAATTTAATCTAGAACACATTTCCCTAGTTTGCTTATGAGAAGGGTATCATGTGGGACTGTGTCAAAAGCCTTACTAAAATCAAGATATATCACATCTACTGCTTCCCCCCATCTATTAGGCCAGTAACCCTGTCAAAGAAGGAAATTAGTCGCTTAGTGGAAATTTTGTTGAATTCAGATGTCTCTATGATGTCTTTTTTTCATGGTCCCTTAGGAAATATGCATCTGATACATGTGAAAATGCTGATTATGTGAGAACACTTCCACTGCATATTGCAAAGGGTCTATAAAAATTTATTTCTCACCTGATATTGAAGAAAATACTCCAGTGGGACCAGTTGAGAATTAAGTGTCTTAAGAAGTTTTAAGAATATTTACTTATAGGTTTTGTGTGACGACTTTGCTCCATCCCTCTCCATTGTAACATGCTACTTTTTTTTTGTCTTCTCTTTTTTGCCATAAACAAGACTCCACATTCATATTTCCAAGAGCAAAATGTCAATTATTTGGCTTCTTAATGTAGTTCAGAATAAATTTACAGCAGTGGCAAGAGAAAACTTCTCTACTGACATGATCTAGGCCCCAAGTCTGCATAGAGCTGAGCACCTTCAACTCAATTGGCTGCAATAAGAGTTGAGGGTGGGCAATACCTCACAGGATCGGGGCCCCATCATTCAACAAACCATGGGACTTCACAGATTCAGGTTTTCAGACACCAATTATTGCAACTCAGAATAAATGCAAGTGAAGCTGACAGTTTGGAATGATCATAATGTCATATTCAGCAGGTGTTAGTTCACTTTAACTGAAAAGTTGTCACGTGTCACAGCAGATATCAAATTGAAATCAAGATAGACCACCACAACAATGAAAAATGGAGCGATATGAACTCTCACCTGCCTTCTTGTCTTTAACTGCATGCTAGGTATCATTTTTAGAGATTATTATCTATGTAAGAGGGTTTGAGGAAACAGTGTTGGCACTAGTGGAGGCAGAGGTGGTTCTCTCCAGCTGTACGCACTTTTGGAATGGAAAAAAATGGAGTCAGGCCCAAGTAAGTAAAAGTTTTGGCTAAATGACAGATATATGAGTCACTGACAATGATTTAAAGCTTGACATGCAGTGTTCCTGTTCAATCTCCTGTTTGAGTTTTCAGTAACAAGAATCATCCATTCATTTAAAGAAATGGATCCACCTACCCAGGGACGGCCTATACACATCACAATGGCAGTAGGCAATGAAGGGGGAAGGAAGGGTCCAGGAGAGAATAGAAGGGTCAGATGGGACACAGGACTATAAAGGAAAGAAAGAGAAGAGTGGGAAGATGAGGGGAAGAACTGGATGAGAAAGAAGGATACCTGCAGCCCACTCTTGCAGGGCTGGCTCCAGGCACCAGCTTTCCAAGCAGGTGCTTGAGGCAGCATTCAGAATGGGGTGGCAGTCCGTGTCCCGCGACAGCAATTCGGCAGCAGCTCCGCTGCTCTTCCCACCAGTCTTCTGGGCACGGTGGCAATTTGGCGGCAGCTCCGCCGCTGTTGCGGAAGCAGTAATTTGGCAGCGCCTGCTTGGGGCGGCAAAGTTGGTAGAGCCGCCCTTGCTCTCTTGTCTCTCCATGTCCTCCTCCATCTTCTGTCCCTCCAATTCTACCTACTCACATATTTCCTCCATTTCGTCATCTCTCTCCGACCAGTCTGAAGGAGTGTTTAAAGCCAAAGTTCTTAATGTTTAGCTTACTACTGAAGGATTTCCAAGAAGTGAGGCATGAAATTCTATAAAGTTCTAATCTTACACAGATTTATGGAGAACTCATTCCTCAACCATTTGATGTTAGATACATGTGTGAAGGAACCTCTAAGAGAGGAGATAGAAGACTAGTGGCAAACTAAAGCAGAATAAGTATATGCAGTTTATACAGATGTGGCATCTATGCAATAGCTTAAATAAACTACTATTACTGTCTATAAAATGTTAGCTGTTTTAATGCCTTGCATATGAATTGGTTCCTCTTTCTGGAAAAGACTTTTTCCTTCTAGGCTATTGTATTCATTCTTACACTGTGCTCATCACTGTAGTATTCAAGTACTATCAAACACTTGGCATCTGCATCACACTTTGGATGTGAACTGTAATTAAAAGGGCCTGACTTTCATTTCACCCCCAGTCTGGCCTCATTTCCAATTATTTATGGACACGGTTTACTCTATTTAGATGTATAACATCTGGCTCAACCTACAGTTAAAATCTGTCCCAAAATAAGTAGGTGTTGTTGGTTATTGAGATGAGATTAAAACACATACATTTATTTAAATAACACAAATTTTAGTGTGTGGGAAAGGAAGCAATATTCACCGCATTTAACTTTGTTTAATCCTAATTTTTTTAAGAATCGAGGAGAGACGGATGTGAAAAACCCAAACCAGTTACATACAGCTACCCACAAAGGTGAAAATGTCTTGCAACTAAAGCAACATATGAATGTCTCTCGAACTCCGTTGACTATTTTCCAATATATTTTAAAATAAAACCTCTCCTCGGCTATGTTAGGTGCCACTAAATAATTAAGTGCTAAACCAAGGAAATTGCAATACAACAGAAACTATAAGCTCTTTTCTTCTTGACTTTTTTCATTTTTTTCTGTTTTACAATTTCATCACACAAACGTGTATGTGATGAGTCATCTCTGAGTTGCCTCTCAGTCTGTTACCTCTGAGTCTGAGCCTGTTTAAGCCTGATGAGTCACCCCTGAGCCAGAGAGTGTGATCAATCATTAGATGCAATTACCTGCAGGTCTTGTGATAGGCCCCATACTATTCAACCGGGGTTCAGCCATCCATAGGTAAGGACCCACCCAGGTGACTCCAAGGCAGGCATATAGTCTACTAAGGGAAGCAGTCTTTCTAGTCTGATCAATGTTGCTACCTGGCTGGGAATGTTTCCATTGCCTAGTATTCTGGCAGACTGCCTCTGCATGTGCTCTAGCCAGGTGGCTAGTGCCCCCCAAGATTGGATTGCCAAGGGGTAGAAAAGGAGAGGGACTCTGTCCTTCTCTCCCTGCGCCTCTCACCCGGCACGTTCAGCCACTCTCCCTGGCAGCTGTGTGGGGAGCGGGACAGAGCCACTTCTACTTGAGAAAGCCTGGTTGGTATGCAGTGGCAGCCTGCCTGGGCTAAGGGGTGCTGGAACAATTTGTATAGTGGGGGTGCTGAGAGCCATTGAACCAAACTGTAAACCCTGTATATCATGGAAACCACTTCACTCCAGGGGGTGCTGCAGCACCCTTAGTTTCAGTACCTGTAGGCTCGGCTGTTGGTGACAGGGGCTGAGCAAGCCAGAAACATGCCTGGGGCGGGGTGGGGGGGGGGGGAGAGAGCGAGCTGCTGCTGGCTCCCAGCCAGGCTTTGTCAGGCAGAAGCAGCTCCATCTCACTCCCCACCCGGCTGCCAGGGAGAATGGCCGAACATGCAGTGGGGAGAGGTGTGGTGGCCCTGGGCTGGATGCAGGATGTGGAAGGTCCCTGGGTAGGGGAGATGTGTCCTCCTCTTTAGATTGTGTTCCCCAAGTATAGGGAGGCACCAGTCGTCTATGGCTTCAGCTCATGCCTGTTTCCACACTAGCCCGCCCTGTTCCAGCCTGCATCTGCTCCTACCTAAGATGGCCACCCAGTGATTCTGACAGTGTGTGGCTGTAGTTAGTTCACTATCTGTTAACTATTTTGCCACTGCTTAATATTCCAGGCATGTCATGCAAAACTTATTGCAATGTCACTCCATGTGCTAGGTACCAATAGATTATGAATTTCGAAATAACACTTGTTCAAATATAGAAAAATGGCGCAGCACAGAAGTTCCAGTTGAGAAGTGCTAAATGAAATATAAAATATAGTTTTCTATAAAAAAGTGCCCCCCATGTTTATATAATATTATTGTTGAAATTTTTAAAAGAAACAAAAATTAGGAAAGTCCAAGCTACATTTTCAACCTTAAGTTGTCTCCTAGTGATGCTGCAGTATTTATATATATGTATGTATGTTATGCTATCATCCTGCATACTTAAATATAAGCTTGATTTTCCACAGCTTTGCAATTTATGTAGTCACATCAGTAGAACGTAGGCTGTAAAATGCTACCAAAGCAGAATGGTAGTAGCTGAAACTCACTTTGCACAGGTTTAAATGAGTATAAAAGGTGCTAGGTAATGGAGACGAAAGGCCATATAATCAGAATACCGAGCTCTTATGTACAGTAGAACCTCAGAGTTGCAAACACCTCGGGAATGGAGGTTGTTCGTAACTCTGAAGAAAACTTTAAAAGTTTACAACTGAACATTGATTTAATACAGCTTTGAAATTTTACTGTGCAAGAGAAAAATGCTGCTTTTAACCATCTTAATTGAAATGAAACAAGCACAGAAACAGTTTCCTTACCATGTCAAATCTTTTTTATAAAAAAAATGTTTCCCTTTATTTTTTTAGTAGTTTATGTTTAACACAGTACTGTACTGTATTTGCTTTTTTTTTTTTTGTCTCTTGCTGCCTGATTGAGTACTTCCTGTTCCAAATATGATGGGTGGTGAACCAGTCAGTTCATAACTGATATTCGTAACTCTGAGGTTCTACTGTAAGTAAAACAGGACTGAGTTTTACATTTATACTTTAAATTTCCTTACATTTGATCATTAACATTCTCAACCATAACATCAGATTGACACCGTTTTTTGCATTCATTTCTCATTTGTTGGTGGTATTTGGGGTGTGGGGTTAATATGTCTTTATCTGAGGCATTATAAATTGGTAAGTGGCTCGATCAATGTTCCTTATTGCCTTGAATGGGCATTTTGGCTGAGCAATGATGCAGGACTAGATGCTAACAATGCAACAACAAATACAAATATGTACCTATTGACGTCATGTCATCATCATACTTTCAGGAAAGTAAATGACAGTAATTTAAATAAAGTGGAAATAATATTTTTGTTAAAAGCTTGATTCCTTTTCAAGAACATTTTTGTAAATGTAGTTTGACAGAGATGAATTCTTATGACATGTAATTGCAACTACTTTGTTATTGTGAACAAGATTTCAGTAAGAAGAAAATCTTGTCATGTTTTTAAAAACTATATCTGTTGCACTGAAGTAGATATGGCTTTCCTTCTGCTTTATTGAGTAAATCATCAGTCTCCAGGCAGAATCAGACTTTTTTTTTATCCATAGTCTTCCAAAGTTCAGAATCCAGAGGCATTATATTTCACTTCATAATAATCTTCAATCACGCCCCTTCATCCTGGACTTTAAAGTGTTATAAGTCTAAATGCTAATTCTACATAGGCAGACATTTACAGAGGATGGGGTGGAAGAATTTTGTTGACTATTTTGCAATTGTTGTCTAGTTTTACTGTTAAGCAGAGCAGCTAATTCAGAATGTACGGTCCAGATTCAGTGGTTCCTTACTTTGGCACTAGCCTTATTTTGAGCAGAAGCCAGTTACACATTTGCATCTAAATCACGGAAGGTGCCATTTGACCTTAATAGTGGGGAAGTGCTGCTGTTTGCCTGTACTAAGCAGATGCAGTGTGAGCTGTTAGCTGTTAATTCCATGTTTCTCATGCCCTGCAGGTGTTGGTGAAATATGGGGAAAATTCTGATGACCTCTACAGGCTACCTACTGCTGGGTACATAGGGCTCAGCCACAAGGTTCCATCTATTATTATTCATTTATTTGTATTATTATAGCACCTAGGAACCCCAGCCATGGACCAGGACCCCCTTGCACTAGGTGCTCTACAAACAACAAAAAGACAGTCCCTGCTCCCAAAACACTTACTGTCTCATATAGGACAAGAGGCAACAGCTGGAGACAGACAGACAGGGAATACAAGGAAACAATGAGGACAGCATTGATTATGTGATAGGCCGTGGTATCTGCACACCAGCAGCCTAACCATTGTCAATTTTTTGTCAGCATCACGGCACAGGAGAGTTTGGAAGGTGAATAATGAGATAGCTTTGCAGATGTTTATGGGGAGCGCCTGAAAGTGTGAGGGGAGGGGTAGGTTAGGAAAAAGCTTGCTTGAAAATTTGACAAGTAAGCAATGGAGAGTGGCATCGTGTGCCAATCAGAAGTGAGAGCTGACATCTTGATAGTGAATGAGAGATGATAGGTAGGGTGGGGATAGGCTGTAAAGGGTCTTGAAAGTGAAGCCAGGCAGCTTATTCTTGATGTGATAGAGAAGGGGGAGCCACTGAATGGATGCAAAGAGAGGGGGACACGATCAAAGTGATGGGCTAGGAATATGATCTTTGCAGCAGCATTCTGAATGGACATAAGCAGGGCAAGATTGTGTTTGTTGAGACCGGAAATAAGGACGTTGCACTTGTTGAAATGCAGGATGATGAGAGTTTTAGCTATGAATGGCTAGAGAGCTTTTCTTAGAGATGTTATACAGGAAGAATTGGCAAGATTTAGTCATAATCTGGATCTGAGGACCTAAAGAGAGGTCCTAGTTGAAAATCATGCCCAGGGTATAGGCTTGAGTGACAGGCAGGATGGTGGTGTTGTCCACAGAAGTAATGGGAAGAGTTCAGGGGTGGGGGAAGACTAAGAGCTCTGTTTTAGCCATGATAAGTATGAGCTGACAGCTAGACATCTCGGAAGAGTGTCAGAGACATGTAGCCTTCTGTGAATTTATATGCTGGGACATAACCTTAGCTGGTGTAACTTGGCAGAGTTCCATTGATTTCAGTAGAACTGAATCTGTTTATACGAGATCAGGATCTGACCTATTCTGAATAATGGACAGAATCAAACCAATATCAAATACTCTGAATTGAAAACAGAATAGTAACCTGTGGGAGATGGGCTAGATATAATAAAAGTTTTCTTTTTCGTGGTCAGTCAAGCAATACATATTGTATAGTGTTCTGATGAGTTATTTCTGCTGTGATCTCTGGAGTTTTATAGTAAAAAAAAAAGACTCCTTTTGGCAGGTGATTCAGTAAAATCATACCATATCTCTATATTTAATTGCCCAGGTTGTTTTATAATTATTCTTTTTTGCAATTCACTATCTTACTTTTTGGCATACGGTAATGATAAAATTTTTGATGGATGAGTAAATGGACTATTGGAAAATCACATTCATTGTCTCTCGGAAGAAAAGAAGTCTATAAACATATCAGTCACAATCAGGGATTCTGGATAAGATAGCCAATGTTAACAACAATTACCAAATGCTATAAAACTAGTTTCATGCTTGAATACTTTTTATAACATCAAATCTATCCAGGAAAAAGAACTGCATCAAACACTGAGCCCTTTGGTAGGATAATGTATTATACTTAAAACAGAGTTTGTGAATCTGGTTCCTTAGATGATACATTACTTTCCTCTATTAATATATGTGCCAAGGTGCCTTGCAAATCATACAGCAATATGTGCTTAAAACCTCTATAGTCTAGTCTAACAATGAACTTGATAACTTTTTGACACCAGCCATGCCTTATTCCAGTCCAACCAAAAGGCTGTTGCCAATATAATCTCTTTTCTCTGATTTAGCCCATGTCACTAAATTCCCATTTATGCTGGGAATTCAGTTTTCTTGTCCTTGCTTTAATCATACAGTCTCCTCCTATCTTTCAGTTCCTATCCTGATCTACCACCAGTACAAGTCTCAATACACCTTTCATCTCCTTTTTCCACAATAGCTTTATGCATTCTTAAATGTTTAGAATATCCTATGTAAAATTACATTATAAAATATGACAGGATTACAGGTATTAGAGGATTACAATACCCCCCTCTTCTTACTTGCAGAAAGACAGGATTTGCCCCTATATTGCACCTTTTAATAAACTTTAAAAAAAACATGCAAAATCATGCAATATAATCTAATAGGGGACTTAGCCTGTTGAAAGTCTGTCTTTATCAGCAGACATTAAATTAAAGAACAAGGCATATTTTTATCTGAGTATTTCATTTAGCTGTTGCTTTATTTTGTAGAGTCCAAAAACATTTCTGTACATCCATTCATTATTCAATCTCTGAACATCAGACATATACAATGTCTTTGCTTGGAAGGTTAAGAATCATTGAATTCTCAGAGCAATTGCTTCTGCATTCAAGTATCAAATAAAATATAATCATCCTGTCCTCATTTTTATTGGCTTTTTAATGATGGTATTTCCTTGTTCTGCAGTATCCCAATGTAATAAAACGGTGTATCATTGTGACCTAAGGCATTGCTTGTCATAACAAGTGAATTATTGCATGTTCAGAATGATTTTAGAATGGATATCAGTTTTATAATGGATGATACTTCTCCAGAAAAATGGAAGGAGGTCTTTCATGTACCACAGCAGTAACCTCTTCTACTTCACCTCCATAGGTGTGGTCATAAAACCGAATTTTCAAGTGTCCTAAGTACTCACAACTGTCATGAACAAAACTAGAATTGTGGATATTCAGCACCATTGGCAGGAACTAAATGGCTGAAGTTGGACACCCAACACTAAAGGCCACTTCTGAAAATTTTAGTCTCAACAACACGGAGGTTGATCTCAATTCATATTGACCAGGTTCTACATGGCATCACTGATCTATAGATTTAATAGATCATGCACAGGGCTGGATCAAGACCTTTAGAGGCCCTAAGCACTGAAAAGATTACGATGCCCCGCATATGTAATTCAAAATAAAAACAATACTATACCATAAAATAAAATTTTAATTTTCTAAATGACACAAAACTTACATGTATGCTGAAATTAAAATAGCTTCTTTCTAGATTTTCTGATTGCAAAATTCTGGATAAGTTCATCGAAGCTAATTCGACGAAGCATGTCCGCTTCCATACACAATAGGAAAAGTGAATCAAGTCTGTCCTGATACATTGTTGTTCTCTGAGGGTTTTTTATTCTTTTTGGCTGAGAAAAAGAGCATTCTGTGGAGCAGTGAGTAATCATCAGTGTTAGAAAAATACGTAGTGCGATCTCTACATTTGGAAATACATTGTATTCCATCTTTCAATATTGTGTCATGAAGATCAATGTGGCTGAATTTCATTTTTCCTGTTTCATTAAACTTTGCATGCATATAACAGTGGAACTGCCATACTTCTCCACAGAGATCCATGTTCAAGTCAATAGGGTATGAGTCAACTTGCTTTTGGGAACCTTGTGAATATTGTTCGTCAGATAAGTCCATATCGTTTAGAAAAGAAAATCTACTTGATACTTCTTTGTACACTTCACATCTCCTCTTCATATGAGCTTCACGTGTATCAATTACAGCGTAGTAAATAGATACGCAAAATTTGTCTCTAGGATTCAGTGCTGTGTCTGTTGCACTGTTACCATTTGCTTGTTTTTTTCTGATTTGCTTGTGGGACTGGGCTTTTTTGTAGTTAGTATCAGGCAAGATATCTTTTGATATGTCTTCAAATCTTTCGAAATCATTCCTCAAAGTGTGTAAGTGGTCTGCTAATGATTGACAGAGGTCTGCACATGTTTTCAAATCCAATTCTTTTTCTTGGAGAGCTTGACTTGTGTGGTAAAAGTGTTGTAAAATTCCATTCCACATGGTCAACATGAATACAAACTCTAGTTCTTGCATCTTGTTTGCAATGTTTTCTGCCTCTTGTATAGTTTTTCCCTTTTGTGATTGGTCTTCAGCTATACTTTCTAATGCATCCACAATCTTTGAGTAGGATTCCAGAATTGCACTCGTTGCCACTTGATATGCCTCCGAGTGAGTATTAGAAAGAGATTTCAACACACAATCATTGCCCGAATATGTTTTAAGAACTGCCCATCGGTGTGTTGAGGCAGAGAAAAATGTATAAAGTAACTGGACTGTTGAGAAAAAACTTACTGCCACCGGACAACAATCAACAGTACGGCGGCCAACAAGATTGAGAGAGTGTGCAGCACATGGTATGAATATGGCATATTTGTTCTGTTCTAAAAGCTTCGTCTGCATTCCTTGGTAACACCCTGACGTGTTGGCAGCGTTGTCATAAGATTGACCTCTGCACTTTGAGAAACCTTGTCATAAATATAAAGGGAAGGGTAAACCCCTTTGAAATCCCTCCTGGCCAGGGGAAAGCTCCTCTCACCTGTAAAGGGTTAAGAAGCTAAAGGTAACCTCGCTGGCACCTGACCAATGAGGAGACAAGATACTTTCAAAAGCTGGGAGGAGGGAGAGAAACAAAGGGTCTGTGTCTGTCTGTAGTCGTCTTGGCCAGGGACAGAACAGGAATGGAGTCTTAGAACTTTTAGTAAGTAATCTAGCTAGGTATGTGTTAGATTATGATTTCTTTAATTGGCTGAGAAAAGAATTGTGCTGAATAGAATAACTATTTCTGTCTGTGTGTCTTTCTGTCTGTGTATCTTTTTTGTAACTTAAGGTTTTGCCTAGAGGAGTTCTCTATGTTTTGAATCTAATTACCCTGTAAGATATCTACCATCCTGATTTTACAGGGGGGATTTCTTTATTTCTATTTACTTCTATTTTTCATTAAAAGTCTTCTTGTAAAAAACTGAATGCTTTTTCATTGTTCTCAGATCCAAGGGTTTGGGTCTGTGGTCACCTATGCAAATTGGTGAGGCTTTTTATCCAACATTTCCCAGGAAAGGGGGGGTGCAAGTGTTGGGAGAATTGTTCATTGTTCTTAAGATCCAAGGGTCTGGGTCTGTAGTCACCTAGGCAAATTGGTGAGGCTTTTTAC
This sequence comes from Lepidochelys olivacea, assembly GCF_965140295.1. Classification (NCBI taxonomy): domain Eukaryota; kingdom Metazoa; phylum Chordata; order Testudines; family Cheloniidae; genus Lepidochelys; species Lepidochelys olivacea. Next base: position 39,008,052 of record NC_140413.1, on the reverse strand, counting down.
CAAACCTTGTCCAGGAAGTGGGGTGCAAGGTTTTGGGAAGTATTTTGGGGGGAAGGACGCGTCCAAACAGCTCTTCCCCAGTAACCAGTATTAGTTTGGTGGTGGTAGCGGCCAGTCCAAGGATAACGGGGGTAATATTTTGTACCTTGGGGAAGTTTTGACCTAAGCTGGTAAAGATAAGCTTAGGAGGTTTTTCATGCAGGTCCCCACATCTGTACCCTAGAGTTCAGAGTGGGGGAGGAACCGTGACAAACCTACTTTGCAAACTTGGCACAGATAATGCAGTACTTGATTTGCCATTTCTTCACCAGTGTGGCTTTTCAGATTGAGGAATGTTATAAATGACAGGATCTGATTTCCTTGCATTATTTCCATCTACGTTAGTAGGACGCCCCCCCTGGTTTAGGTGGGGATAAGTAACAAAAAGAGAACAGAAAAACAGGGGAAGAGTGTGTAGTGGAGTGTAAGAAAGTCTAACAATGTTCTGATTTTTCCCATTATGACTGCTTCAATGCTTTTTTTGAAATATCAAATATCAATTTTTTTCAGAAAAAACATTCTCATTTTTTTGGGTGCCCCCTGCTTTGCTGGTGCCCTAAGCACGTGCTTAGTCTGCCTATTGTGTAATCCAGCCCTGATCATGCAGCTGATGAACCTTCATAGTTTCATATAGTTTAAGGTCAGAAGGGACCATTAGATCATCTAATCTGATCTCCTGTATATCATAGGCAGTTAAATTTCACCCCATTATACCTGCATTGAGCCCAATGACTTGTGTTTGCCTAAAGTATGAATTGCCTTTGGCTAAAGCTTATCTTTCAGAAAGGCATCCAGTCTTCATCTGAAGACATCAAGAGATGGAGAATCCACCACTTCCTTTGGTAGTTTGTTCCAATGACTAATCACCATCTGCTAAAATATGTGCCAAATTTCTCATTTGCATTTATCTGGTTTCAGCTTTCAGCTGTTGGTTCTTGCTATCCCTTTCTCCACTACATTAAAGAGCCCTTTAGTGCTCAGTAGTTTTTCCCCATGAAGGTACTTATACCTTGTAATCAAGTCACCTCTAGATCTTTTTGATAAAGTAACTGTATGGAGCACTTTAAATCTCTCACTTTAAGGAATTTTCACCAGTCTTTGAATCCTTTTTATGGCTCTCTTCTGCATCCTCTCCAGTTCTTCAACATCCTTTTTAAAATGAGAACACCAGAACTGGACATAGTATTCCACTATAGGTATCACAGATGCTGTATACAGAGGTAAAATTAGCTCCCTATGCCTACTCACAAATCCCTTGTTTATACATCCAAAGGTCACGTTAGCCCTTTTGCCACAGCATCACACTGTGAAATCATGTTAACCTGTTTGTCTACTATGACATTTTAACCCTTTTAAGAGTCACTGCTTACCAAGATAGAACCCTCCATTCTGTAGGTTTGATCTGCATTTCTTGTTCCTAGATGTATGACTTTGAATTTGGCAGTATTAAAACACATTTTGTTTGAATGGACCCAGTTTACCAAGCAATCCAGATTGCTCTGTATGGCTGCCTTCTCCTCATCATTTACTATTCTGCCAATCTTTTTGTCATCCGCAAATTTTATCAGCTGAGATTTTATATTTACTTCCAGATCATTGATTAACATATTTAATTGTGCCTGGCCTAATATAGATTTCTGCAACCCCTCAGTAGCGATATCACTGTTCAATGCTTATTTTCTATTGACAACTACTTTTTGAGATGTCCCAATTAACCAGTTCTTAATCCATTTAACATGTGCTTTATTGATATTATATAGTGCTAATTTTATCAGAATGTCATGGAGTAATAAGTCAATTGCTTCACAAAATTACAAGTATATTAAATGTATGCAGTCATGTTTATCAACCAAACTTGCAATCTGATAAAAAATGAAATCAGGTTTGTCTGACAAGACCTATTTTCCATATAACTATGTTGACTTATATTCATTTTGTATTTCTTATTGCAGCCTTCACTTTGCCACTGAAACAGGATGGGATTTTAGCCAAAGTTTTCCTATTTCATGATTGTGGAAGGGTGGCTTTTTGGTCAGCTAATAAACTCTTCTTAAAGAACTGTCCAACCATGGGCATGCTACTTATGGCCAAGATTTTAAAAAGTGACTAGTGATTTGGGGTGCCTCCATTTTTAGATCTTCAATTTAAGACTCTTTAATGGGTCATGATTTCCAGAGGCTCAGTGCTCAATACTTTCTAAAAATCAGGCCCTTTTGAAGATCTCATGTTTGGCACCCAAAATCACTAGTCCCTTTTGAAAACAGTTGTCAAGTTTTGCCACCTTTAACTCAAGTTGCATATTATCTTGCATCAGAGGTAGTCCCATTTTCTTCACTAGACCTACTTGTGGAGTAAAATACTACTGAACACAAGTCAGGGTGGCAGAATCTGACCCCAATGTAGCCTATAAGGCAAAAATTCCACTGACTTAGTGGAGCTACTCCTAATTTACAACATTGTACGTCAAAGTCAGGCCCAAAAAATAATAATAATAAACTTTCACTGAAACAAAATAGGACTGGCTAGCATAGCAACATACTCTTCTGTAATCCCTGTTCCCTCTGATCACCCCTTCATACCTCATATTGCAAAAAGGAATCAAATTATTTGATCTCATTGTAAATATCAGCTACCGGTCATTTCACAGTGGGCAGTAGGTAGTTAGAATGGACTTTGTATTAAAAATAAAAAGCCTGATCATTGGAAATTGGTAGTTAGATCTGGATGGGAAACATTTTTTTCTCATCCTGCAACAACTTAACATTTTGAAAAATTTTCTCATTCCAAATCAAGAAAAAAAATCAAAATCTTGCAAATTTTTGCAAGCTGAAAAGCCAGACCAGGTCAAATCAGTATGTTTCATAACTTAAAAAAAAATTGAAATATAAAAATTGTCAGAACTGACCCTGTCCCACAAACAGCTTTTGTTTCAATTAATCAACATTTTCCATCCAAAATAGCTTCATCAGATTAAGTTCATTCATAATATTTTATTTGATGCCACTGTTAAAGGGAGTTCTAGACTCTCTCACTATAATTAACTTGTTTACAGAAAAAATTAAAAGCGGTCCACACATTGTCAAAAAAATTCATTATTCTGCTTTCTGTTCGTAGCAAAGGTAATAATGGATTTCTGATTTTTGCACTTCCTATTTCTGATTTTTGCAGTTGTACACACACTCTGCACAGAGCTTGCTGCATGAGAAATGCCTGACAGTAGGGAAAACATCAGACAGTAGAAACTGAAATGTATTTCAGTGATCTCTATACTTAGCAATGCAATTATGTGCGCATTCACACAGTGACAATTTAAGGGAGGAAGCATCACTAAAAGACTTACAGGGTATGATACCAGAGCTTGGAGGGATTCTCCTAGTTTTATTCTTAGGAACTTCAACTACAACAGTTTAAGCTACATGAAAAAGACAAACATATTTAACATAATTAACTTTCGTGGCACTCTTCATCATCATAGCACTTTACAAATGAACGTGAAGCAATTTCATTTAAACCGTAGTGTTAGATCACCCATGTGAAAAATCTGAAGACCTGAGATCAGTGTCTCCTCGCAGAATTTCATGATTCAGACTGTAGGCCACTGGATCCATCACACGATTAGCTCATAGTATTGCCACTATCCATCTAAAAGTAATTGGAAGAGACTACAGAAACAGAGTGTGGAAATCAATGTAGTCTTTAGCAGACTCAACTTTCCAGAGGATCTTTGCAGTCAGACAAATTTTAAGCACAAACTACTACTAACAATCTTAAAATCCACCATGCAAAATCATATAAATAAAAAATGCGTGTGCATTGCTTGTGTTTATAAACACATATAAGCAATACACACATTTTTATATAACTATATGATTTTGTGTGTTTGTTTCTATATATGAGAGAGAATGAATCCCTTAGTCACAATGGCAAGTAGTTATTCCCAAGAGTAGTTCCACTGAAGTCAATCAGGCTACTCTTGTGAGTAATTGCTCCCCAATTATTTATTCTAATTGTTCTTAGAGGCAAATAAGAAAAAATCCTCTCAAAGTAGAATGAAGTTTTATATTGTCTAGCAACTTCTAATACAAGCTATTTCCAAATGTTGAATGTAATTAAATAATACAATTACAAGATTAGACAGTAGTTGCACTCCTGTTGCAACTGGTTGGTTGTCTACATCTACAGCCATAAATTTCTGCAGTAGTGTTGCTATGTTCTAGAAACCTTAAAGGATAAACATACAAGCAATTATAAGAGAGCACCTTTTCTAATCACACAGTTGAGATGTGATCTCAGTGAAATATTAGGTTGCCCGTCCAAGTTTATTTATATAACCAACCCTGTAACGTATAAGAATACTGTCAGAAAACAGGCTACTTTAATTGTACTGGCATGAGCAGCAGAGTCTGATCTCAGAACAGCTTAGTGTCATAGACTTTGGATAATGAAAAACCCTAAAGGTTCTTCAGTTTCATTATGTAATAAAACTGAAGCACGTCACTCTGATGAGCCTTTAATACTCTTCAGAGCAATCCCATTTAGAAAGTGGTTACACAAAGAACCCCGTAAACTGAAGATTATGCCCCCCAGTTTTCACTGAGACTTTCCAGTGCTAGCTGGTTTGTCCAAGGCTGGTCAGTATTTCTCTTCACTGTGTTCTGGGTTCCCCAGCTCTGAAGCACATCCGCTCCAGTGCCTTCTAACTTTGCCAGTTGGGTATATTTTGAGGGGCCAAACCCAATTAGAGAATGTCCAATAAAGAAGCCAGTCTTTAAAACCAGCTGGTACTTGCCAGGCTGCCCTCTGATAGTGATAGTAAGGTTACAACCAGTGTTGCATCATAAAGTCTATTTTCTTCCCTTGTGGAGTATAGGTATGCAGCAAGCTGGGTCCAGTACAAATACAAATATGACTCAAAGAAAATGTTCTGTGAGTTTGGATAGCATCTATTATACTTTGTATTAGAAGCAGGGCAGAGTTCACATGCAACATCAATTTAAATATATTTGGCAATAAAAACAGGGCCCAAGGCCCTTCTATTGTGTGGCCTAATCCTGCTCACCATATTCACATAAATAGTTCCAAGGAGGTCAGCTGGAGTAGAATGGCTGCAATCCAATCCTTAGATCCTCTTAAACTGTGATTAAAACTTGAAAGCTATTTTTTTTTCTTTTTAAAGAAATGCTTTGAAATATGTTTGGTCAGGATACTCTGCCTACACATAGGCTAGGTCTGGCTGTCTTTAATATCATTCTGTTCTAAGATCATTTCTATCCAAATGCTTAAAATAAAGCCAGAAATCTTCTTCTTCTTAAAGCGATCACGTTAAAAAAACACACACTACAATTTCACCTCTCTTGTACGTCCAATGATATATTATTTTTCAATTCTATTTACTAGGGATCATAGCAGCTTTTGGAATCTTCCCTTTACTTCCCCAGTGTAGGACGATCTATAGTATCACAGCAATGTTAAATCAATGATTTCTTGTTAAATCACATAATAAGTTTCAAGCCCCTTTCTATAGCTATATATAGCTTTCTATATAACCGTGCCATTAAAGGCAATAGTCCATTCTGCGGGCAGCGCAGAGCTGCACCATCCCTAGGAGGAATTTGTGGAGGGACTGGCCCCACTCTCTCAGGTTGGGTCCGTGTGTGACCCCAGGAGCACATGGAGGAAACATTTTTCAGCAGGAAAGATGAATTCAAACTGGAATAGGTGAGGAGAAAGGCTACTGGGATAATCAGCAACATGGAGATCCTAAGGGTATGTCTACACAGCAGCAGGGAGAGTTCTTCCCAGAGGGGGCAGACAGACACAGGCTAGCTCTGCTTGAGCTAGAGTGCTAAAAATAGCAGTCTGGTGGTGGCAGCTTTGGCGAGCTGCTGCCCATGTCACCATGGCCACGTTGCTCTTTTTAGCACATTCGATGAGCAGAACTAGCTCTTTTATGTCTGTGCACACTAGGAAGCATCCTCCTAGCTGCCATGTAGACATATCCTAAATGAGCTTGGGTTGTATAGCCAAGCAAAATGAAATCTGAGAAGGGATATTGTTTTCTATAAATACACTGGGAAAGGGGAAACACCACAGGGAGAAGAGCTATTCAAGCTAAAGGCAATGTTGGCCCAAGAACAAATGGGTATAAACCTGCCAGGAGTAAATTTAGTCTGGAAATTAGAAGGCTTCTAACCATCAGAGGAGGTAGGTTCTGGAGCAGCCTTCCAATATGAGTGCTGGAAGCAAACAACTTAACTAGTTTTAAGATGGAGCTTGATATATTTATTAACGGGATTATATAACGGGTTGCCTGTGATAGTAGGGGAACTGAACTTGAGGCTTTCTTCTAGTCCTATGTCCCTGCTTGCCCTCAACTGCATGGATTCTGATTTTTGATAGGCCCTTTTGGGAGATGTTCAGGATGAAGGATTTTTCTTGCATTCTTCACCTCCCCTTGAAATTAAATTTACCTTTCAACCCATGAGAAAGTGAGCCTCTCCAGAACAGGACTGAGGCCTGCTAGTGCAGTTTTGTTAGAAAATGCACACCCCTGCTATCCCTACAGTACCTCTTCTGTGTGTAAATAGAGAAAGAGCTCAGTTTCCAGTGCTATGAATCTGGCATCTTTCAGATATGCACTTTACCTTAAAAATAAACAGAGAAAGAAATCAGATGATATGATAGTATGAATTGAGTTGGTGCAAATGTAACCCACACACCTTCTGGGTGTGATGTTGTGTCCCATCTAGTGGCACCGAGACCACTTAGAGAGAGAGATTAATGAGTTTGCCCTACAGTCTTAGCTAACAGGCAGTTGGCTTTTAACTCATGTGGTAGAGGCTCATGCACTAAACTCCAGAAATCCCCGGTTCGATCCTGCCCTCCAACGACCAGGGTCTGTTGGCGTTACCAGTGGGGGCTCATCTGGGATTTCAACTGGGAAGTCTCTGAAGCTAGGGACTTGCTTCCTCAGCTAGGGGAAGTATGTAACCCACACACCTTCTGGGTGTGGTGTTGTGTCCCATTTAGTGGCACTGAGACCACTTAGAGAGAGAGAGATTAATGAGTTTCTCAAAAGTCTAAGCTAAGAGGAAGTTGAGGCTCATGCAGTAAGCTCCAGAGGTTCCTGGTTTGATCCTACCCACCAACGACTGGGGTCTGTTGGTGTTACACAAAGGGGCCACAGGTAAGGTGTAAGGAGCCCTCAAGGAATGCCCCTGGCTGAGAGAGATCCCACACTCAGGCAGAGAATGGTCTTAGTTGGGTCTGCTCTGCCTATGTAGCATGCCCGATGGTTATGTTATACCTTCCAAATTCCAGTCAGCCATTCATACTTTTTAGTTTATTTCAAATGGCTTTCATTAGATGTGAACAACAAGGAAAAATTGTAACAAAATAATTGTCATAGTCCTTGTTAGCAAGTTATGTCCAGCCCCATTTCATTCTTGGGTTCAGTCTGTAGCCAACTCTAGCTGACACTGTTTCTACAGTTGAACCAAGTTGAACTCTGTATCCAGATGTTCTAGATCAAGTAAAGACACCATGGTCACCACAGCTCTTAAAGCTCCACCCCACAATATAAATCTGGAGTAACTCTCTCACAATGGAGAAATTAGTTACTTGAGATTTATACTGGTGAGAGATCAGAATCAGGTCTAGTGAATTTATGTATTTTTCAACGTTATTTTATGTTTTTTATAAAATTAAGGTTGAACTATGCTAATGATGACTTAAAAACTCCAACAGGTCCAAATAACACCCAAGGTAAACAAATCTAAAGTGTGTGTGTGTGTGTGTGTGTGTGATGGTAGTGGAGGAAAATGGAGGAAAATATTACCTGAGAAGTTTTTTCTTTGCCCATTGAAAAATTGGCAGGGGGAGGAGGTGAAGGAGGGGGAAGGGTGGCACAGAGGGCACGCTGTTAGTTTTTCTTGTTTTTGTTTCATACATTCATTTTAATTTTCTTATGTGCTAATTTGGGTAATTTTTCATATTCTGTTAAAGAAAAACAGTATTTTGCAATCTCTGTGCCAAAAAAGCTCCCAAGAAAGAAGCAAATTACTAGAAAAATCAATTAATAAATAAAAATCCCTAATAAAATAGACATGAAAAGTTCAAAATAAAACTGTGCCACTGTTGTCTCTCTGTTTTTCAGAGACTTGATGCCAGTGTAATCTTTGTGGAAGGGACTAAAGAATCCAAGTCTATCCTCTTCCCTATCAGTTCTACTGATTGTCATGACATTTTCCTGCCTGTTAACCACTGAGCCCCAGAGAATCTGGGTATTGTAATTCCTGGTCTCTACATCAGAGAAGAAACACAGAAAGAAAATATTGTTTTGGAGGTGTTCAAAAATCTGGGCCTGAAGCTAAACCACACTCTTGGAAAAGGAAGGAATTCCACAGTGAGAAACTCCCCACATTCTCACAGGACTGCAAGTAAAGAATGCACAACCATCTTTTCACTCCTCCTTTAGGGCCAAATCCAGGGTTTGGCCCAGACAATTAAGCCAGAAATGTTTTAGAGAGAGGACCTACAGAATGACTAGTTCAATAAAAATAATATTTATGAGTGCTCTGAAATGTACTGGCAAGAGGAAGGCAAGCTGACCAAACCTGTGCTGGGAGATTAGCCATAGTGTCCAGGAAGACAAACTGGCTTGATCCAATCTTGCTCTATTGCTTTCTATTGGTCTGATCTGGGACCTGTTGAAGTCAATGGAAAAACTCTCATTGACTTGAAAGGTACTGGATCAGGCCCATTATTTCTATGAAATGGAAAGTATAAATGGATGGGGGAAGGGCATACGAGTACATATTAACAACGGATGGAACTTTTTAAAACATGGCCCTCCTGCATGAGAGTTACACTCCTGTATACCCACATGTACTGATGGCGATCATGAAGACAATTTAGGCAACTGAAACCAAAATTAAAAGGCGGGAGGGCGGGAAATTTGGGTCCTTCTCAGGCTCTTGTATATAATTTTAATACAGTTAGATGTTCAGATGTCACTTGTGCTGTATTCACAAGTTATACCCTATTTTATTTATTTTTTAACAGCAGTAATCTAAAGTCATTGTGTAACTTCATCCACAGAAACAATAGCTGAGAAGACGGAAGGGCAATTGGCAATATCCATTATTTATGCACCCCACCTCTCTCGCAGAGACATGTTAAATTGTTTGCATGTGTTCCCTCTGGATATGAGTCATTGTCCTTGTGTGCTACTGTTGACAGATAGTATCAGAGTCCCTCTCAGTACCATATATAAATGTCACTAAGTAAATTCTATTATTACATTGGTTACTGTATTGTTAGATTTGCCTCCAAAGGCTGATTCCTCATCATTTGACAAGCTACAAGCTAACGATAACTGTCTTACGCTATGTTCCCTGAAGCATACCCGTCAGCTGCCAAAACCCCAGGACTGGATCTGGCCCCATGATCTTAATTAGTCTTTCCTTCCTATTATACAGCACCAAATAAAGTACTGCAGTGAGGCAGAATTCTATCATCCTGGGGGAAATCTTTCTGTACTGTTCTGTGTAGGAAGGTGGACTAGATGATCATAATGGTCTCCTCTGGCCCTAAAACCTATGAAATCTTGCTCCGTCTGCCTTTGTTGTAGTAGGAGCTTTATGCTCACTTCTGGCCTCATCAAATTCTCTTATTACAAAGGAATCTGGTTTAGTTTTCAAGATCTGGAGTCAGACCTAAGTGTGAGTCTAATTATGTTGCAATAATGAGTGGCACAGTTCCTCCAATTCCGTAGAGTCAGAATAAATAATGTGGCTGCATCTTTTTATGGACTTTGGTTTTAATAGAGTTTGCCTGAACTGTTTCTTTCTTTCTCCCCCTCCCAAATTTTTTTTCTTTTAGGGGAACAACTATCTTTGTTCTTTGAGGTGTTTTTTAACAGATTCAGAGCTCTTTGTCTCCTGTATTACTCAACAAACTTAACATTTTGAATACAAATTACCTACTGCACCACTGCTGCTCTTTATCTCAGTTAGCCTTCAGTATGATCCCCACAGCTCTGTCCTCCTGAGTGAAACAAACTAAATCTTGTCGTAGCTTTTTATTCTGTGAGTCAGTTTTCCTGTACACTTTTTTAATGCTTAAGTGTGATTCCCCCCCTCCCTTCTTTTGCTTTGGTGACACAAGAGGCTATGCACTGTACTCTGAAAAATAAATCAATTTAAACAAGGAAAAAATTCTGCTTCACGAATATAAAATACTGAGGTTAATTAAATAACTCAAACATTCCATCTGTGTGATCTGAGCTGATCTAATAGGAAAGGCACTAAATGAATTATAACAGCACCTACTGGAAAGGCCTTTGACATTTTGTCATTGATTTATTACCTGTAGCCCTTATAAATTTCCCAGAAAGTATTGTAAATCCCCAGTATCAAGTATAATTATACAGATAGCCAGGTAACTCAGCTACCATACACGCCCACTCTTCAGATATTATCTATCCTTCCTTTCCTAATCTAATCCTTCTTCTTGTTTTCATTTCAACATAAAATTGGTACTTATAAAATGAAAGAGGGGAGGAGTAGGAGAATATTATTTAAAATGTATGGCCCAGGTCATCCCCTCCCTGTGGAAAAGGGGCTAAGGAGCTGGGAACTCTGTCAGGGTCCAGTCATCGTGTTTCTATCAAATTTGTTCCTGTGGAGTGAGACATGATCTGGGGGTTCCACAGGACTGAGGAAGACGTAGGAAATTTGACTTAACAGGACCTGAGAGGCCTCTGAGTCTGGTCCCTTGCTATCATAGAATCAGAGAAATCACAGAATCATAGAAATGTAGGGCTGGAAGGGACCTAAAGAGGTCATCTAGTCCATCCTCCTGTGCTGAGGCAGGAACAAGTATACCTAGATCATCCTAGACAGGTTTTTGTCTAACCTGCTCTTAAAAACCACAAATAAGGGGGATTCCACAACCTCTCTAGGTAACCTATGCCAGTGCTTAACTACCCTTGTATTAAACAGTTTTTCTAATATCTAAACTAAGTCTCTCTTGCTGCAAACCAAGCCAATTACTTCTTACCTACATATACTTTTGTAAGTCACTAATGCAAGATGGGTTCTATAGAACTAAAGATTTCTGCGAAGTGCTAACTGTTTTAAAAGTGACATGTTCTGAATTATGCTGATGTCTGTATGTTTACATTTTATTTATTGTAAATGAGATCTAAGTTTTTGAGTCTCACTGCACATTTTCATATTGTTTGTTGATAATCTAGGAGGGATGATTCTCTGTGTTATTGTTATGGCTAATGCATAATCCGTGTATGGGACAACATACAGAAAAACAGGAAAAAAATGGCTGCTTTAAAATAAAAGAGCAGGACACTTTTCTTCTTTTAATATGCTTGTTCAGGAGACACAGTCAAATTGTGCCTTTGAACTATGCTATAGTTTCAAGTAGTGATGACCCCTCCAATCTCTCTATGAAAGTTGTGGGAATTAAAGGAAATCACTCACCTCTTTGGTCTTGTAAACTACATCATACATACTCTGCACTATAACAATATTATAAGGTAATGCAATAGAGTATAAACTAAGACTTCATGCAAAATTAACTACTTCAGTCTCCAACCAAAAGGTAGGGGAATGCATATCTTCTACCCTCACCTAATTCCTGGGGAGAGCCTCCTCTCCAGGTCAGCCAACCTCAAAGGTCTTAGACTCCAACCAGATTTAAGTTTACATTGCCTTGAACAGAATTATTTAATCATGTGATGAATCGTCAGTTCAGTGCCAAGAATGTCTAGACAGTCTAAACTACCCATACAGACCTTATAACATTAAAGTTGCCAGAAGTGCATTCAGAATTCCAGATCAGAAAAGGGAAAATCCACACTAATATCTCAAAACCTCCAAGAAATAATATTCACACGATGTTCCTAGCTGGAAGGCAGGAGCAGATTCTTAACTTCAAATTAGTTAAAAGAGGTGTAGATAATGAAATCAAGGTTTGTTTATTTTATAATGAATGTAAATGAATTGTGAGGGCATGCGCAGAATGCTCTGGGCAGCCTGACAGCATTTAAAATCCATAACGTTTGACAATCAGCAACAATAAAGCCATCTAGATTTTCTCATCCCAACAGCATTTACAAACAAATGAAAATAAATTACAGGGAATATTCCTGACTATGGGTATTACAGTAACACTTAAGGGCTCTAGCTGAGCTCAGGGGCTCATTGTGCTAGCTGCTGTTACAAACATAATATAAGAAGGCAGGCATAGAGCAGGAAGGGAAAGTGAGGTGCAGAGAGGGAAAGTGATTTGCCCAAGGTCACATAGCAGGTCAGTGAGAGAGCCAAGAACATAACCCCACTCTCTGGACTTTTAATCCAACGCTTTATCCATTGGACCACACTGCCTCTTAAAGTGTTCTGAAGTTACCTTTTCATTCAGCTGAAAAATCCCGGCAGAACAAAGTTAAAAGCACTTTGTCATATTGAGAAATTCTTATCTTTTACAGTAAGAAGGTACAACAGAACTATTACTGTCTCAACAGAAAACTACATTTCAATTTTGCTTACTTTCAACCATGAAACAACGTTTGCTTTTGTTTATACCTTTGATTTGGCTATTGATTTTTATTATATTATTTGATTAGTTACTATTTTTCTTTCCTGTAGATTCTCTTATTGCTTCATTTTAATAAAGCTTTATATTTGCACAATGGTCCTAAATGGAAAAGGATCTCACAAAGCTGTAATAAAGCTTTGTGCTCACAAAGCTGTAATATGGAGGTCCAACCCAGCTGATCTCAAATGCCTTGGTGGGGCATAAGGCACTAAACAGTGTGTTGCACAGGACCTGATTCAAAGCCTACTGAACAGAAAGATTCCGACTAATTTCAATGGGCTTTGGATCAGGCCATTAGATTGGTCCAAAATTTTTTAATATTGTGTATGTTGCTGAATAAAGATTTCTGTGCAATAAGTAGAGTAGTTGTGGTTCATATACATCTACATCATAATAAATACATTGCAACCTTAGGTCTATTCTAAATTCCTTACTCGTGATGAATATTGCTTTCTCATATGAGTAAAGTCCCTTTGACAGACAGCTCTAGCTCATGCAAACTGTTTGAAACTGATGAAACATGCTGTGAAAATCAGCTTAGTAAGGTTTCAAGTAACTGTTTTTTGTTCGTCTTTTAAACACACATTAGATCGGGGAGGGGGAGTTACTTTTTAAAAATAGCCATTGTAAGTTCTGCTCTGGTTGCTATCTGTAAGGTCCTTATTATGCAAAAATAGGCTCCACAGCTGCATGTCTACAATTTAGAAGATAAGGTTTTAAAAATAGACCCACTTTGGCAGCCACAGAATTTATTAAGAGTTGTGTGATCTACCTCCTCCACAGCATGGAGTCCATGTTCTGCTTTTCCTGATTACCACAATCTGCAATGAGATGATTTTGGATTCTGTCTGGTAGGCTCTTCTGAGCATGCTTACAGAGTGCCCCTCAGTGTCTGAGCAAGTGGCTGAATTTCTTGGGTTGATTGGCATAAGTAATTTTTGCACATAGAGAAAAAGTATTAACTCATTCCACCAACTCCCATTGTCGAATTCCCCCCCACCCCGTTTGCCTCCCAGCCTTTCCATTTTATGTTCTAACTTACTCCCACAGTTTCATGCACTCCAAGTAATCTTCAGTCATTCTGTACCCCAGATTTCATGCAGCTGTTCCTAAAAAAAAATCCTCCTAACTGTAGATGTTGTGTTGACTGAACGGGCTTGCTGTAGATTAGAGTTGTTCAAATTGTTCCACTGAGTTCAAATTTGAACTAATCTGTGAACTAACAGTAGTTCATTCCAGTTTGATTTGTGTTCATGGATAACTACAATGTCTATCAGGCTTATGTTCATGGTATAATTTTTGCTGGGTTTCTTGGGATAGGTTACTTACTAGAGTCACATGGTATTTCTCCTGTGTCCTTCACTGGTTGAATCTATCAGAAGAATTAACCTGGTTTATCAGAAGCCATTTTCACTTGGTATCTCAGAGAGGAAGGTTGCCTTTCAGCTGATTCATCTGGAAAAGTCAAGAAAAAGGTTCCTCCCAAATCCTGAGTCTCCCTATCTGACTTAGGACAGGTTAAGTAGCTTAGTCTATGTGGCACATTTTGTTACCTTTTGTGCATTTCACACTTATTAGGAATTGTCTCTGATTTTGTAGTTGTATTCACCTAATATAACTCAATATTCCCAGTATTGAACTATACACTCGTGTAGATCTCCCACATTACTTGTGGCCATCTTGTTCTTTTACATTTGATTAGATAGATATTATCTATCTCATTCTCCTCTCTCTCACTCTAATCATTTGTATTTTATCATTCTCATTACTTTGTTATCAGAGTACCTAACAAAATGATATAAAATCCATTTTATAATAGCCAATGTAGTCTAGGTGCTTCTCTCTTTCCCCCAATGCAGTTATTTCCGCCTCCTCTTTTTTCATCACTTTGGTGTCATTACTCTGGGAAAGCTAGGTTAAAGTGAGCTTTGTTATACAGAAATTGTCAAGATTTGTGGCCATTCACCTATCTACTTTGGATGTGAGTTCCCAAATCATTGGCCAGCTGATGATAAAGCTCTAGGTGAAGAGTGTCCAGGCTTAGAACGGGACAAAAATCGGGGGCTTCTTTTCAGTGAAAGATGGATATTTGATTACTTCAATGTGTTTCTAAATTTACATTGGTTTCACTGAATTGTTCATTTTGGGGGGGGGGACCCCAGAAAGCCAGAAAAAATCAAAACATTTCATTTTGGCATTTTCTAAATGTAGCATCAGATTTTTTTCATTTGATCTTACTTTTTGTTTCAATATTTCATTTAATTGTATGTTAAAAATGAAAAAAAATTAAAATGATCAAAATTGAAATAAAAATTTGATTTTGTCAAAATGAAATGTTTCATCCTATCTGAAATAATAATATTTATTATTATTTTATTTTAACTTTTCAATTTTCAGAAACTTTTGCAAATTTTCATTTTAGGTCAGACCCAAAATTTTAGGACAGACCGCTCCCCTCCAACTTTTCAAATTTGTCAACAAACCAAGAGATCTATTATTCACACAGCTCTATCCAAATGGACAAGTGTCACTGGAGGCAATAGTTGGCAAGCTCTTTTATTACCATACTGAGAAATGGGGAGTTACAGACTTGGTTGTACTTGTCCAGGTCCATTGCATCAAGTGATGGCTTCTTGCGGTACCAGTCAGATAGCAGTGTGCTTTATGGAGAGTGTCAGATTGCCTTCCTCAAGATAATATTAGTAATCTCTGGGGTTGACTACTACTTCAGGCTTGGCTCTGAGTATGGGGTGGTGCAGCAAGTCACAAATCCACCCGACCTTCTTGCCCTGGGGAGGAATTAAGTTGCAACACCTCTTTCCAGGCTGCAGCTTATGCTTGGAGGGGTACATGAGTTGAGCCAAAACTCCATCCCCCTCTCGACCTACTTATACATGGAGAGCGTTTTTGTTGTGCAGGATCCAGACCCAAACTCTGGGCAGACTTTTATATAGCCGTGCAAGCGGTTAGGGGAGTGGAGCTCACTTTTCCTTGCTCTTCTCAATAGTGGTAGAAGACAATGATACAATTTCTGCTGCTGCTAGTAATGGTTCCAGATGCTCCTTATTGTCTTTTACCACCCTGAAAGGGCACACATCTGAGTTGCATGTGGTGGCTTGGATTGACTTCAGTGCTTCTAGTATTTCTTGCTGCATGAATGGACCAAATTCCCAGGAAAAGCATTGCTCTTGGGGCAGGTATATAACAGGGCGGCCTGGCTTTTTTAATGCTTCACCCTGCTAGCAGATGTTAGAACTCTGTAGGAAAAATATGTACATCTAGGACCTGTGTTTGCAGATTCCCTGGGTGGCAACTTTCTCCATACTCCCACCTAACAGCTTTGGCAGCAGAAACAGGAAGTCATAAGCCTCTATAGGCTGTGCCAGCCATGGAGGGCCCAACTGACAGGGCCCATTTCCCATTCCTGATTGGTCCAGACTTCCTTCTTAAACCAGCGGAGGGTACACGAAGTTCGTCTGTGCAACTAGGTAGTACCCCAGCTAGTTGCTGCGACAGACCCCACTTCCTTGTGCTGTTTATGGTTCCTGGCCCTGGCTTTTCCTCCTCGCTCTGATACCCAGTTTTTCATTTGGCCTTGTTTTCTATTTTTGGTTCCTGATCCTGAATCGACAAATGACTCCAATTCCTGATGTCTGGCTCTGGCTCTAGCCACTAGGCTGGCTGCCTATGCCCTGGCCCTGAGAAAATGCCAGTTAATTCCTGCCATCTCATTGCTGCAGATGAGGCTTACTAACTCCATGCTGAATATAAAAGAAGGAGGGAGTGGCTCTTTGGTCATATAGAAGAGCCAAGCTTGGGAGAAAAGCTTTTACACTTTTATTGCTGTTTCCATTACTATTAAATCCAACCCAAGGAAGGGGATACATTTTGGACTAAAGACAGCATGTAGCCTCTGTGGGAGCAGGGCAAGAACTCCACCTGCTTACATTAATTCATCCAGTATACACTATAGCATCGTGCGCAAATAATGAGCAGTGATGAATCATAACAATGACTCATCCAGTCCCAGCTTTGTCTACAGGAAAATGCAGGTAGCATGCATTTTAGCATCAACATCAGTTTGGATAACATGACATTAGATAAAGAAATAGTATAAAAAATTTGGGAAGAAAATGCTGCCTCAATGGCAACACAATAATAACCCTTTAAAAAATACCATAATGGTACTGGTCAATGGCTGATGAGACTTGCTTATTTTTATAACAGTATCAGGACTATTCTTTTATGTATAAAAGTGGTATCTCTGTTTCTTTAGAGGAAGCATTCTTATAAGTTTTCTATACATAATAAAGACAGATCATTTTATTTAGCCATTAGAGGAGATAGTATACTCCTTTCCCTTAATGAAACATTCATCTGAGTGTGCGGATTCTGAAGGCCAGCGGGATTTTGAAGGTAGCAGTTTAAGTTGTTTGGAATACACCGATCAGTTCTCAACCCCTCACCACCCCACAGCAACTCCAGGTCTGCAAGAGAAAAAACACACGGGATGGTTCTATTTAGGGCTTGTCTACACTGGCAAGTTTCTGCGCAGTAAAGCGGCTTTTTTGCGCTCAAACTGCAGACGTGTGCACACTGCCAAGCCTCTTTGTGCACAGAAACTCCTCAGTTGCAGGACTGCAAAAAAAACACCTCGACGAGAGTCGTAAGGCTATTTGCACAAAGGCTCCAGTGCTCTATGCCAGTGTAGACACACGATTGCTTTCTGCGTTGTAATTGGCCTCCGCAGCTGTCCCACAATGCCTCAAGTGACCGCTCTGCTCGCTGTTTTGAACTCGGCTGCCCTGGAGACATGCGCCCCGCCCCTTTCAAAGCACCATTTCTGACAGCCCTTGTGTGCTGTCCTGATCTTGCTTCCTGCCCCTGTCTGAACTTAGAAGACAGCATGCTGACACACTCTCTGTGCCCCAAAACATACTGTATCTCTCCACCTCCTCCATACACACACACACACACTCCCTGTCACATACTCTCCCCCCACACTTCGGTTGAAAAGCAGCTGGCAGTGCAGTAGGATGCCCATGGAACAATGGGACTGGGAAACCTGCATCATGTGATGCTCTGCCTGCCCCATGACGCATTGCAAACCCTTCCCAAAGTACCCTGCAGCCAGTTGCACAGTGGGATAGCTACCACAAGGCACTGCTGTCTTTGCCGTTGCAAGAGCTGCTAATGTGGATGCACCTGAGTGTCACAAGGAGCACAGTGTGGATATGCAACAGCAGTTTAATTCCAGCATTTTAATAAAAGTGGTATAACTTGTGGCACAGAAACTTGCCAGTGTAGACAAACCCTTAAAACCCAAGATACAGTATCCAAGCAGTGAAATCCCTGTTATCTCATTGCCTTCCCACGTGATCCCAAAATGGGACAAAATAATGTGGATTATGCAGTCTGGATTGATTAGCAGCTTCTACCGTGACTTTTGCAGCTGCTATGGCAGAAGAAAAGAATTTTCCCTTCTTCTTTCACTGCCGTG
This sequence comes from Lepidochelys olivacea, assembly GCF_965140295.1. Taxonomy (NCBI): domain Eukaryota; kingdom Metazoa; phylum Chordata; order Testudines; family Cheloniidae; genus Lepidochelys; species Lepidochelys olivacea. The sequence goes on along the minus strand of NC_140413.1, from coordinate 38,989,898 downwards.
GTGTAATCCTGCAAGAACTTTTTGTCCCCTGTTTAGACTCAACTGAGAGTCCTTACTTCTGTTCAGTGATTATTAGAACTGATGTCACCAATGAGCAGGTCTAGGGGTTGCCTTAGACCTGGTGGGGGGACAGAGTTGCTGTGAAAGACGATACAGAGACTGCACTCGTAGTGAGCTTCCCCACGACCCACTGAAATCTTCAAGAGCTGGACTGAGTGGTGAAACCTCAGACTGTGCCACCACAGTGAGCAGAAAGTCGTGGCGGTGAGTGGCAGGTGGTGGTCAGCGTTAACAGCAGCAGTTGTGAGCCGGTTGTAGAGGCAGCGGCAGCAGCAGTGGCATTGCTTGATTGCCCCCCCCACCCTCCCGTCCACTCATCAGAGGTGGGAATGAACCCACATGAGGGCACTTCTGAACTCTGGGCCTTTGTTAACCAAGGACGGCCAACTGTGAGTACAGTGCAAGCAGAGGGAGAGGGGAGTGGTGTGATAAAGGAGTCATTCATTGGACTTTTGCACCATAAAATGGGAAACTGAGGCAAAGTCTGCTGTCCAACATACTGTGGGGTTGGTGTTTGCTTATGGTATGCTTTTGAATCGTGGCTATGGTATTTTCCACAATTAATGCTGGGTTCACTTTTCCCTTTGAATTAAAGTTTTATTTTGTTATAAACAGATTCAGTGCTCACAAGAGGGGAAATATTGCCTCTTAGAAGCACCCGGGTGTGTTGTTTTGTTTTCCCAGATTGCTGGGTGGGGGCTAATTCTGTTTTGCATTTAACCCTGCCCTTGCTGTTGTTAACTGCACCTTGCAGTCATCAGTTGGCGTTTGATACCTATGTCTCTGTTTGTTGGTGTTTTGGGTGAAGAGCATTGCTGATAGGAATAGTTCATGTTCTAGTTATTCAGCTATTCTATGGCATTGGGTTAATCATCCATGTGATAACTGGGATTTGGGAGCATAAGGAATATTTGGGTGCCAACAGCAGCTGGAATTCAAATTCTCCAAATACCAAGGACCTGGCAGTGTTGTGTCGTCATCCTTTTGTTAAGGGAATTTGCGTGGTGGCCATTGTAGGTCAACAAAGGATCAAATATACTTATAAATATTCATATTTATGAATATGAATATAATTGTTTGTCTTTAATAATCTGAGAGTTGTGAAAATCCCCTTATTTTAGTTGGGGCCTTTTGCAGTATTGGATATGTGAAATATCTTAAGAAATACACCCACCTTCAAGCTTTATAGATTTAGAACTTCAGTGTTACATAAATTAGTTGTTGCAAATCTCCTGATGTTAGAGACAAATAATCTTTATTGCAGAAGTTATAGGGAAGAATCATATTACTTTGCTAGTGATCTGTCTGGATAGCTAATTCCTCGTCTTCCCACACAAAATCAATGGAGGATTTGAACTGTAGTTCTTAAATTATTTTTTAGTGCAAACTTTGGGATGATCTGCTAAGATCATTGTTCTATAGGCTGCTAGAAAAGTGGGGAACCAACCACACTGAATTTTCACATGTCAGAACAAATGTCCCTCTAGCCAATTAGTAGCAGTTCGGATAGGATAATGAGAGGTCAATTTTGTGAGTGGGGAGAAAGTGGAAGGCCAATCGGGCAAAGAGATATTATGTTGTTACACTGTAAAGTTTAAGAAAGCTAGTGAACATTTGTGCTAGCAACACTTATTAGCAGACCTCACTTGTAAGCTCATTGTCTTGGACTAAATGGTTGTGGATGTGATGGGGGAGGCAGGAACAAGATATGGATGTAAGTACAAATTAATTGTCCTCAGGTCAATCCATTTCCTTCCCACTTGCAAAACCTTTATATATCCAGGGTCTTTCCCGATCCTTTCTTCTCTACTTTTATCTGTAACTTTCCCTTGGGGTCTTTTACCATATTGGCCATTTAATCTTAATTTTTTCTGCATGCTAATTAATGTTGAACAGATATAGTATCCCTGATTTTTTCCATTGTATTGGCTTACTTGTCAGGACTACAGCAGAATTCACAGGACCTGAGACAAGATATAAAAGTCATCTGCGCCATGCTTCACCCCACGTAAAGGTTCATGTATATATATATGCTAGAAAGAGCTAATGTGAATTTGGTCAGTATGTGAAAGTCTGAAAAAAGAAATACAACCACAGAGTACATTACTACCAAGTATTTTTATTGATCTCTAACAGCTCTGGCAACACTATATCTGGAATATTGCATTCAGCTAGGTACCTCAGTACTAGATATATCGTATTTTGGAGCAAAGAAGGGATAGCATCCCTGGAAAAAAGTCCCCCCTCACCCCTTGGTTTAAACAGTTTTTGAGCTTCTCTACCCCTCCTCTCCCATTTTTTCAGCGTTCTTCTTTACTGGAATATATAGGTGTAGATGAGTGGTTTTCTTTGGTAGTTGGCCTCCAGGCTGTACTAACCCCCTGTTTTTCTTCTAGGTGTGGAGACAGAAGCAGGCATCCTACGAGTCTCTTTACACTAGCCACATAAAGAGAGAGCACATGAACATGGCAATATTGGCTGCCCAAGGCCCTCTCCTAGGTATAGGCAAGCGACAACATGCCACCCAACCCACCACTGGGCTGTAACACAAAGATGGGTCAGAAATTATAGTCCTTTGCAGTACTCTGTCATTGATATACTCATAAATCTATTCTGAGTTTCCTAACTCTTTAAAGTAACGTGTCCCTGCAATTGTACAAGTAGCGATCACAGCAAAACATTCTGAATTCTTGTCCTAGACAAGGATATAAGAACTTTCACTATAGTAGTAAGCCCACAAGAGTTTCTTAGCAGGATATTGGAGTACACCAGAGGTTTTCTGTGAGGCATGAGGTCTGAATTCTCTGCAGAACTAGATGACTACTAGGCCAAAGGTAATAGGGTTAATGGAAATGACTCCCCATTTTTTAAAAAAAAGAATGTTCTTGATTGTATTCTGAAATATTTAGGAAATCCAGTCAAAGAAGAAACTACTGTTTGGTTTGTCATTAACATTAGAGTCTAAGATACTGTATCAAAGATGTGCTTGGGATTCGGACTGTGAGAACATAGCATACAATCCAGTCTCCAGGCAGATGGAATCCCATATCAACAAATCTTAGAGCTATAAAAAGGAAAAGGAAAAAAAAATCTGAAGGACTGAAGTTCTTCTTACCTTGTATATTACCTCTCACATGACAGAAATTTTGGATTAATTCTTCAAACATGGAGATAAATCAGGTATCCATTCACTGTCCCAGATTGGTAAGTATAATTGAGGTACAAAGTCAAACCTCCACATATGTGTAGAAGATAAGTCTGTAACTATTTTGTTAGCTATTTCTGCAGCTAATTATGTGGCCAGATAGCACAGCAAAACTACATTGAGATATTTGTGCCAAAGAAAGCAACCAACTTTGCAGCTATAAAGAGAGGTGTCTGCAGTATGTTAGTTGAAGTCATGTATACATGAATAATGTGGTATGTGCATTATCCTGTGATAGATATTGCATGAGATGGTCATCATTGGGCAATGATCCTCATAACTGCAACAACTGTTTCAGGTATTATGATTATTTACTATTACAGTTGTTATAGTGTCAGACACAGACCCTGATGACATATAAATTGCCCGTGATGGATTAAGTCTTATGATTAAGGCACATAACTGGGACTCTGACATGGGATCTATTTCTGTCTCCACTACATGGTTGGTTGGCTGGTTTGTTACATTGGGTAAGTCTCTTAATCTTTGTGACTGTCTCCTCATCTGTAGAATGGGGATAATTCATACTTTACAAGGATGTTGTGAACATTGGCACAAGCAGATTTTTAACTCTTACCGGTATGGTACCGACCCCCCCAACCCCGACCCCCTCACAAAAAATGTTCCATGACCATCAACACAAAAACCTCAGGGTCTCAATAGCTAGCTAGCGACAGTACTAGTTACATCAATTGATAGTCATTCAAATAGCTAATTCAATTAGTCAATTTAATAAAGTAAAATTTTCAAATTGATGACAGCAACTTACCAAATCAAAGACACTTCCACAGCGGTGTGTAGTCGGACTGATCCTGTTGCTTTGCTTGCTCTCATTGTGCCATGCCCTCAGTTGAATGGGCTGCCCGACATCCCTTGCTCAGCCATGATTTAACATACGCAGCAGCATTCCACTCCATGTAGAGCGGTCCAACGATTGAAACAAAAAGTAGATCCACCACATGACGACTGGTCAATGCAGTTTGTTTATCCATGATGATGTTGTTCATAATGCTGAAGCCTCATTCGCAGTCAGCATTACTTGCTGCAAGAATGTCTACAGTGAGGAGTAATTTCTCAGGAACAGTCCGTGCTGCACAACACTTACATTACACAGATCCCAGGTGTGTTTCATGGTGACTGACCTTCAGAGTTTGACACATTGCATGAATTTCAGTTTCTCCAAACCGTGGATTTTCTGCATGTTGTTGCCATGTTTCAGGTTTCAAAACAGACACATTCTCAATCAGGTTGTGGTAAGCCGTTTCACTGCTTTCTGCTGTGCTTTGATTAGCCTTGTTAATGGTGGTGGATAACTTTGCACCTCATGTTGTCAACAAGGGCCTGAATGAATTGTGACGGATTAATTGTGGGACTTTTCCCAGTGCCTGTCAACTTTGTGTTTTTGAACATCATAGCCTCTTCAACTTGCTGTGCCTGTTCAGTGTGCAATCCAGGGATTCTATGTAGGCTCTCAGTTCTCTGCAAATACATTTTCATCAGGTTATCTGCTTTGGGGATCATCAGTTCTCTGTCTTGTAAGAGTTCAGATAAATTACTGAGCTCAGTTAGGACATCTAACATTAATGACAGATTTTTCACAAAGTTGACTGAACATGGTTTTGAAAAGAGACCTTGGGATTTTGCTTGTTCCCTTCTATCCCTTGACTGGTCTTCCCTGGTTTTTTTTAAGTGGTCAAGACTTTTAAGGCTTCCTTGAAATGTTTAGCTAATGCTGAATAAGTCTGCCAGACTGCACTGACATCTCTCCACATTGAAGCTACACTGAAAAATCTGTTGAATTTTTAAAGTACGACATGCAGTTTGTAGTCCAAGTAATATCCAGTGATTGATCAATGGGCAGTTCAAGTCTACGGTTAAGGCAATGACACAGAATGAGATTTGGGAAGTCTTTTTGTAGAAATTTGCCCACTCCTGCTTTGACTCCTCGCATGATATTTGCACCATCACTGCAAAAACTGACAAAGACCTTGGTCAGTAATTCCATAATGAATCCATAGCGTAGTAAACATTTGTCTCACTTTATGTTCTCAGCTGAGGCATTGTCTAACTCAATCAAATCCAAAGGAAATGCTACTGGATTCATAACACCATCAACACTGGGTTTTAAAAAAGTTATAAGAGTTGATTTTTGTCAACTAGTATAGTGATCTTGGATTTGGTCTTGATTATCTACGAGACAATTTTTTTCTTAATTTCTGTGGGAACATGCTCTATGATATCACCATAGACAGTTCTGCTTTGAAGCAATCATCCCATCTCAACCCCATTCACTTGTTGCAGGTCATTCAGGCTCTCGTGGTCAATTCACGGTCATGCTGGAAGGGCATAACAAGTGGGGTCCCGCAGGGATCTGTTCTGGGTCTGGTTCTGTTCAATATCTTCATCAGTGATTTAGATAATGGCATAGAGAGTACACTTATAAAGTTTGCGCATGATACCAAGCTGGGAGAGGTTGCAAGTGCTTTGGAAGATAGTATTAAAATTCAAAATGATCTGGACAAACTGGAGAAATGGTCTGAAGTAAATAGGATGAAATTCAGTAAGGACAAATGCAAACTACTCCACTTAGGAAGGAACAATCAGTTGCACACATACAAAATGGGAAATGATGGCCTAGGAAGGAGTACTGCAAAAAGGGATCTGGGGCTCATAGTGGATCACAAGCTAAATATAAGTCAACAGTGTATGCTGTTGTAAAAAAAAGCAAACATCATTCTGGGATGTATTAGCAGGAGTATTGTAAGCAAGACATGAGAAGTAATTCTTCTGCGCTACTCTGCACTGATTAGGGCTCAACTGGAGTATTGTGTTTAGTTCTGGGCACCACATTTCAGGAAAGATGTGGACAAATTGGAGAAAGTCCAGAGAAGAGCAACAAAAATGATTAAAGGTCTAGAAAACATGACCTATGTGGGAAGCCTGAAAAAATTGGGTTTGTTTAGTCTGGAGAAGAGAAGACTGAGAGAGGACATGATAACAGTTTTCAAGTTCATAAAAGATTGTTACAAGGAGGATGGAGAAAAATTGTTCTTCTTAACCTCTGAGGATAGGACAAGAAGCAATGGGCTTAAATTGCAGCAAGGGCGGTTTAGGTTGGACCTTAGGAAAAACTTCCTAACTGTCAGAATGGTTAAGCACTGGAATAAATTGCCTAGGGAGGTGGTGGGATCTCCATCATTGGAGATTTTTAAGAGCAGGTTGGACAAACACCTCTCAGGGATGGTCTAGATAATATTTAGTCCTGCCTTGAGTGCAAGGGACTGGACTAGATGACCTCTTGAGGTCCCTTCCAGTTCTATGATTCTATGATTCATTTTCGTGAGGAGTTGTTTCAAATGCTGCTTTTCACTTTTTGCATTAATGTTTAGCAGAATGTCTTTCTTAGCTGTTTCTAGAATTTTTGTAGGTTCAGTATGAGCAGCTGACTTTTTGTGTTCGATAATTTTGTTTCAAAGTGATGTGGATGTGAGCTCTGTATCTTTATTTTGATGAAATCTGACATTCAGCCCATAGAGAAGTGATATTCACACCTCGATCAGAGAAAAGCTTTAAATTGGAAATGTCTCTACATGTTCTACACCTTACCTTTCCACTGGAAGCAAACAGCCAATCGTTTTTCCTTTGGAATTTATCAAATTGGACTCTCGACCACACAGCTGGGTATTGCTTTTCATCAGAAGGCTTACCCCGCGATTCAGCAGACCCTTCTCAGGCTGTAGATTTGGCCTTTCTGTGGCTTTGTGTGGTGTTGGTGACTCATTTTTTTTTAGAGGTTGTACTTTCTCCACATCCATCCTCTGCTTTACGCTTGAACATTTTTATTAATGTTTGTTACATTGACATTGTGATCGATTCTTAAAAGCCTTGACCACTTAAAAAAATCCTAATTAGCTAAGTTTGGTTTTTCAGTTTGACCATCTTCAATTTCACTCACTGCCCAGATTTTTTATTTTCACAACATGCAACAGCGGCATAGATGCTTTACCATGACAATTACGTTTCTAAATCAAGTGTAACTTACACACTCAGAGATGACTCAGATAATACAGGCTGTGTTTCGCTTGCTCCTTATGAAGGCATACACGATACACCTAAATAATGGATTGCATTTGATAAAGTGTATATCTGTAAAAAAATTGTTTAAACATAACAACCAGAGTTGTCTATAAACTTATAAAGAATATACTTAAATATAGGCTCTGATAGCAACTAGATTTGCATTTTTAATTACACCAGTGGAAGGCACGCTTGCAATTCAAAAACAGTATGGACAGCAAAGGATTATTGTCAACTGATGATCTCATTGTCTCCTCCAAGGGTAGTAGACAAGTTAGATTATTGCCATAACTTAGCCAAGACTATGACAATGCTTTGTATAGCCTATAAGGAGGTTCATGAAAAACAAAATAATCACTATATCAAAATGTTGCTTGCCATAGAGAGCTAAATAAACTAAAAAAAATTAAAAATGCAAATCGGATACAACAACACTGCAAAGAACAATTGAACTAAGATTGATGTGTAATGTAGTAGAAATTAACAGTAAACTAGAATAAACAGGGGACAGGATGAAGGGCAGTTCCCCTAGACTGGAATAAATGGCACAGGTCTGGGCAACCCCTATCTGTGCTGCAACCCAATCTCTCCCCGAATCTTGCCAACTCCCTTTGCACTGGTCAGCACAGAATGGTGGAGTCCAGTTCCAGCATACACAGATGAAATGGTGTGTCACTGTGTTTTTGCTCCATGGCCACCCACACTTCATACAGCAGAATAGCAGTGTCTGTGTTGTAGTAGGCACCATCTGCAGTTGCTGTTACCATGGGTTAATTTCGCCCATTATCAATCTATAAGCTATTTGACCACCAGGTGGCACAAAAACTATGTAAAACACTACAAATGGGTTGCAAATATTATGATGCCAATAATCCTTTTTTAACAATATTGGTATTAAAATGTTTAGTGGTCAGAAATATTAATTTGGATTATTATTATTGCATTTAAAAACAGGCACTAGGTCTGTAAAACTCTTGTAATTTGCAGTATTATCCCCAGGGTAATCCATATATTGTATCAGAGTAATCCATATATTGTATGAAATTAATCTGTTGATTCATATAAAAGTGTTATATTTAATGCTTCTAATCACAAAGTGAATGACTCTCCAGCTAGAAAGGAATAACATACCTTAGACTTTTGCATATATTAGTTGCAAACACTGTAGGGCATTTTAAAAAGAAATTCAAGCCAAAATAAAGTATTTTCATTATGAATCATAGATTTGTAAAAGATTTTATACAACATTTAAATTTTGAGCATATACTGCTTGACCATCACCCTTTAATAATGGAAAGGGCCTGAACAGCAACTTCTATCCCAAAACTTAACCTTAATCAAGTCACAGACAATACAGTAGCATCTAGTCTAACAATGTGAAATCCACTGTTGATTTATACTACAGACAAGATCACAGAATAATTTTTAGTACCAAAAGGAAACCAGGATAAGTGATGACTGCTGGTATCAGAAGGACAAATTGCTGTTAGAAATGGCAGAGAGAAATTCTAAATTAGTATATAGAATGAAAGCTGTCTAGAAGAAATCTTACATAGATTTCCCTCACTTCATTCCCCTTGTCTCTCTTCCTTAGCTTGCAAATGCACATTCCATGACTTTACCTATCTCACCAACTACTGCCTCATTCTTCTTCTTTTTTTGCTGCAAATTTCTTGAATCTGCCATTTCTGTTGCCTGCTTTCCCTCTCCTTTAGCTCTCTTTTGTCCTCTCCTTTCTGGCTTCCTCCCTCTCCACCCCACAGCTCTCCTTGGTCAATCTATCTTTATTTTTAAACCAGACTCATCAGAAATCAAAGGTTTTTTTCCTTAGCATTTCTGCTGCCTTTGACTTCATTGATCATATCCTCCTTCACTCACTGTAACTTCTGCACTTCCAGGACTCTGTGTTTTATTGGTTTTGTCCTGTCATACTAACCACACGTTCAGAATCTCATTTGATATCTGCTTTTTTTCCTTCCTCCTCCTCTTTGTTGTCATCCCTCAATTTCTGTTATAAGTTTCCTCCTCTTTTTCCTCAATATTCATTTTTATATATTTCCAGTCCCACAATTTCTGTTATCACCTCTGTGATGATGATTGTTAAATCTACCATCCAACTCTTGTCTTAGTCTTACAATTCTGTATCACCAACAATGAAACCTCCCACCTTCCCTCCAAAACCCTCTCCTCTCCCTCCCTTCTCTATCACCATTAAGATTTGTGACAGATTAGTCTAATCCATCCATGATTTATATTTGATAGAGTCAAATTAATGTTATGAATGTATTATGAGAATTCCATAATACTTGCAACTTTAAACACAGAGTGAACTGGTTTGAGGTTGACACATTTAGCCAAGACCAATAGCAAAGAAAAGTAAGATATCTAGAGATAACCAAGGGCACACATCTCTTGGAGAGTGAAGTTTATCTGGGTGATGAGATGTGAAGAAGGATTGGGACATATAAGGTGTATCCACCTTCAAAAGTACTCTTTTAAATTATGCTGGAAGAACAGGAATAAAATTATTATTCAAAGCAATAAAGGGGTTTGGAACATAGACAAGGTATATGGTACAAGAGTCCGTGAGGAGAACATTGCCATGGTAAGACAAGAACATTCAAAGATCCTGAAAAGTATAATGGAGAATACTGGGAATCAGGGAAAGAAAAAAGATACCTGAAACCAGAGGTGGACGGGGTTGTCGGTTGTGCCCTTTGCCAACAGGATGGAGAGAAAAAACAGGACAAGATGGGGGAAGAGACTGCACTCTCTAGAAATGTAAGACTACATTTCTTTAGTGTAACAGAATCCATATGTACCTGTCTAGCTTAGTTTTGGACAAATATAAGACTAGACTTGTTATGCAGACCATTTAATTTGTTTAAATTTTATAATAAAACTTCTAAGAAGAGGCACTGAAGTAGACATGTCTGGAGCTCACCCACACTGGGATTCTTAGTCAAAAGGACAAGGGATTCCTGTTTCATAAATTCTGTCACTTGCAAAGCTATGATCCAATGGACTCACAGGAAACATCTAGTGACCATTGGTGAGAAAAGAGTTTAGCAAGTTAAAGTAACACAACTCCACCATTCTCCGTGTCTCTCAAGATCACAAATTTGAGGTTGTCTTCAACTCCTCTCTTTGTCTTTCTCACCTCAAATTGAGGCTCTCACTAAATCCTGTTGCTTCTTCCTCTATAATTTCACTTGCTCCATCAAATATACCCCCTTCATTTCCTTTTTCCAAGTCACTCCTGTAGTATTCTTGAGGAAGCAGGGTATCTCAGTGAGATGCTTATATTTAATTATTACATTATCAACATAATGAGTGGATTAATGATGGAATGAATTAACTGAATGAATGGATTCAGTATCTGGACTCAGAGAACTCTTGAAATTTGTCTATCTCCGTGTCTCTTTCTATCCTATGTCCAATGAGATACCTGCAGGGTCCATAAGATGGCACTGTGCCAGAACCCCTATGCATGGAATGTCCTCCCAATCTCCATTTGCCAAACCACTGCACTCTTCTTATTCAAATCTCTCCTAAACCACCACCTGCATTGTCATTCTAAAAAGTAACTATTTACCAGCCCAACAAATAAACACAAAGCTTCTCTGGAATCTTTATAATGTTCATATGCCATGCTTGAATAACTGTCAGCTTATTTCTGCAAACTCTTTCTTCCTCCTCCCTTCCCCCAATTGCTTTGTTTGTTGCTATCTTTCCTTGCATCCTGTATAAAATCAGATTATACATTTTTTGGAGGAGGGTCTGCAATTATGTCATGAAGCTTTCAAGACTTGATCTCCTCACTAATCATGCCTACACGCCTTAGCGTTTGCATTGTTACCTGATGCTGTCTGAGTTAGATTGTAAACTCTTCATATTCAGTTGTGTTGTGTAGGTTATAAATGAGGCAAGATTTTGGCAACTTGTCATTTATGTTTGTAAAATACTGTGTACATTTCTGTCACTCTACAAATAATAATGTTGATTTATCTAGTGTCTGGAAACACACTTCCAAATGATCCTTCTTTCTATTTGTTGGGAAATTTCCTTCTGTTGGATGATTAGGATCAGTAAAAGAAAATACTCAGAGCTCAGTAAATGCAAAAAATGGCATCTGTTTGTTTCACATTACAGATGATTAGAACTCAGCAATGAGTAACTATGTTTCACTAAAGTAATTGTCATGTGAGTAAACTAGAACATGGAAACATTCAATGAGACACAGGGCCACCTTCCACTCCCAGATTCATATTCAATAATTCAAATCTCTCTATTGGCATGACAACATATACAAGTATTAGCAAAGCATCAGCAGTCCATCCTGTAAATCCTACAAATGCTAGTTAATTGGTTCGTTTGTATTCACAATTATTAAAAATATAAACTAGACAGGAATAGCAAGAAATATACATAATTATAATGTCTGTTTCAGTTTTGCAATATTATCTCAGTGTTCAAATTAAATTTCCCAAGCTTATATATTCTTTAAGCTAGTGTGGAGGATGTGGAAGCTGCCTGCAATATTTATGAATGATATGTCTGTTTAATTGTTGTTGTGTTATTTGCTATATGATCGCCAAGGGTTAATTCAGCAGGTAAGCAGACAAGCAGACAAATACTTCTGATAGGCAGCCATTCACCAATACTTAATTGGACAATGCAAGCATCATTCTCTTCAAAGTTTACCTCTGGCTATTTAGAAGTTAACTGTCTGGCTAGTGCCACCAGGGAAAAGTCCCAGCTTGGAACATTAGAGGGTCTTCAGGTGGGAAACTGAAATAAAGGTCTTTGCAGTGGATAAAAACCTGAGCCTCTGAAATTCAGGAAAGACAGAGGCTGCAAACTGTATCCTTAGCCCCAGAGTTGGGGATATCTGGGTTAAGGTAGGTTTCAGAGTAACAGCCATGTTAGTCTGTATTCGCAAAAAGAAAAGGAGTACTTGTGGCACCTTAGAGACTAACCAATTTATTTGAGCATAAGCTTTCGTGAGCTACAGCTCACTTCATCGGATGCATACTGTGGAAAGTGCAGAAGATCTTTTTATATACACACAAAGCATGAAAAAATACCTCCTCCCACCCCACTCTCCTGCTGGTAATAGCTTATCTAAAGTGATCACTCTCCTTACAATGTGTATGATAATCAAGTTGGGCCATTTCCAGCACAAATCCAGGTTTTCTCACCAGCCCACCTCCTCCCGCCCCCCACACACAAACCCACTGTCCTGCTGGTAATAGCTTATCTAAAGTGACCACTCTCCTTACAATGTGTATGCACAAATCCTAGGGTTTAACAAGAATGTCGGGGGCAGGGGGTAGGAAAAAACAAGGGGAAATAGGTTACCTTGCATAATGACTTAGCCACTCCCAGTCTCTATTCAAGCCTAAGTTAATTGTATCAAATTTGCAAATGAATTCCAATTCAACAGTTTCTCGCTGGAGTCTGGATTTGAAGTTTTTTTGTTGTAATATCACAACTTTCATGTCTGTAATCGCGTGACCAGAGAGATTGAAGTGTTCTCTGACTGGCTTATGAATGTTATAATTCTTGACATCTGATTTGTGTCCATTTATTCTTTTACGTAGAGACTGTCCAGTTTGACCAATGTACATGGCAGAGGGGCATTGCTGGCACATGGTGGCATATATCACATTGGTGGATGTGCAGGTGAACGAGCCTCTGATAGTGTGGCTGATGTTATTAGGCCCTGTGATGGTGTCCCCTGAATAGATATGTGGGCACAGTTGGCAACGGGCTTTGTTGCAAGGATAGGTTCCTTGGTTAGTGGTTCTGTTGTGTGGTATGTGGTTGCTGGTGAGTATTTGCTTCAGGTTGGGGGGCTGTCTGTAGGCAAGGACTGGCCTGTCTCCCAAGATTTGTGAGAGTGTTGGGTCATCCTTCAGGATAGGTTGTAGATCCTTAATAATGCATTGGAGGGGTTTTAGTTGGGGGCTGAAGGTGACGGCTGGTGGTGTTCTGTTATTTTCTTTGTTAGGCCTGTCCTGTAGTAGGAGACTTCTGGGAACTCTTCTGGCTCTATCAATCTGTTTCTTCACTTCCGCAGGTGGGTATTGTAGTTGTAAGAATGCCTGATAGAGATCTTGTAGGTGTTTGTCTCTGTCTGAGGGGTTGGAGCAAATGCGGTTGTATCGCAGAGCTTGGCTGTAGACGATGGATCGTGTGGTGTGGTCAGGGTGAAAGCTGGAGGCATGTAGGTAGGAATAGCGGTCAGTAGGTTTCCGGGAGAGGGTGGTGTTTATGTGACCATCGCTTATTAGCACTGTTGTGTCCAGGAAGTGGATCTCTTGTGTGGACTGGACCAGGCTGAGGTTGATGGTGGGATGGAAATTGTTGAAATCATGGTGGAATTCCTCAAGGGCTTCTTTTCCATGGGTCCAGATGATGAAGATGTCATCAATATAGCGCAAGTAGAGTAGGGGCATTAGGGGACGAGAGCTGAGGAAACGTTGTTCTAAGTCAGCCATAAAAATGTTGGCATACTGTGGGGCCATGCGGGTACCCATAGCAGTGCCGCTGATCTGAAGGTATACATTGTCCCCAAATGTAAAATAGTTATGGGTAAGGCAAAGTCACAAAGTTCAGCCACCATGTTAGCCGTGACATTATCGGGGTTAGTGTTCTTGACGGCTTGTAGTCCATCTATGTGTGGAATGTTGGTGTAGAGGGCTTCTACATCCACAGTGGCCAGGATGGTGTTATCAGGAAGATCACTGATGGATTGTAGTTTCCTCAGGAAGTCAGTGGTGTCTCAAAGGTAGCTGGGAGTGCTGGTAGCATAGGGCCTGAGGAGGGAGTCTACATAGCCAGACAATCCTGCTGTCAGGGTGCCAATGCCGGAGATGATGGGGCACCCAGGATTTCCAGGTTTATGGATCTTGGGTAGTAGATAGAATATCCCAGGTCGGGATTCCAGGGGTGTGTGTGTGCGGATTTGATCTTGTGCTTTTTCAGGGAGTTTCTTGAGAAAATGCTGTAGTTTCTTTTGGTAACTTTCAGTGGGATCAGAGGGTAATGGCTTGTAGAAAGTGGTTTAGATAAGCTATTACCAGCAGGAGAGTGGGTTTGTGTGGGGGGGGGGGGAGGGGGTGGGCTGGTGAGAAAACCTGGATTTGTGCTGGAAATGGCCCAACTTGATTATCATACACATTGTAAGGAGAGTGATCACTTTAGATAAGCTATTACCAGCAGGAGAGTGGGGTGGGAGGAGGTATTTTTTCATGCTTTGTGTGTATATAAAAAGATCTTCTACACTTTCCACAGTATGCATCCGATGAAGTGAGCTGTAGTTCACAAAAGCTTATGCTCAAATAAACTGGTTAGTCTCTAAGGTGCCACAAGTACTCCTTTTCTTTTTGCTGGGTTAAGGTAGTTCTACCTAAGCCTTACGTAAAACAAATGTGTGTAGACTGTTGTGTTGGAAATCTTCTTCCTGTTATGCTTGTTTCTGCTGTTGGGATTAAACAATACTTTGTTAGGAAAAGGTTGTTTTGGCCCACTATATTCATGCCCTGGTCACAGCTCCGAAAGAAAAGTTGTGCAGGGCAGCTGAACCCAGACAGGCCTGCAGAGTAATCAGGGTTGGTAAACCGGGTGATGCATCCAGGGGGGCTGATCTAAAAAGTGGGGGGGGGGAATCATGGAACTTCACCCCACGACTGGTGAAGGCAAGATGCCTAACACCTCAGAGGATGATCTCAGAGAGACGAAGAAGAGTCTAAAATGAAACCAGCTGTGAACTGTGACACTTAGTATTTGCTTTTACCATCCCATATGGGAGCAACAAAGGCTAATGCTTCCCCATAACATTTTGTGAAGCAGTCATTCATTTTCATGAGACTCCATACATCCTCTCTAATCGTGTTCTACAGAAAATGACTGTCTACTAGTTGGATAAATCAATAATGCTCTATTTAAAATGTAAGAAGATTCTGAGCAGGTATATTTTCTTTCCTCCACAATTTTCTGTGAAGTCTTTTTTTGTCTGTCTCCTTACATAGCCTACACGTTTCATCTTGTTAATGAAAGACTGGTCCCTTTGCACAAAATGTTAAGCTCAGATTTTTGCATCAGAGAAAATATGTTCAAAAATATTTTGTAACACTTCTTTGCTTTTCATTATTTTTTCTGCTCATAAGCTGTAGCTTACTACAATAAATGTAACCTTTATTGGTAATGGTTTGTCATGGGTTTTCAGTGAATGAGTTAACAAGCAAGCAGTGTTGTAAAGTATGTCAGGTACAGTAATGTTTTAAATTGTAATCAGATGCATGACATTAGGACAAGTGTACTGACATCATGTGAGCTTTGGGTTACTTATATCGTTAGAAATTGTAAAGAAGCAACAGTTTATTTCCGTTAGGGGAGAACCACACAGAGATAAGGGTCTGTATTATTTCACTTCATTGGATGCTGTTAGGATCTACAGGTAAGAACTACTGAACCCTGCATCCAATCACCACAGAAAGGTTCTAAACTTTGATAAGGGTGACTCTGAAAAACTGGTAAAATTTTAAATGAATTACCATAACATTTCTAAATAATTCTATTAAAATATAGTATTGATTAAAATTTAATACATCATTACAATGTTTATTTCTAATAAACTATCACAACATTGTGGAGACATTATAAATAAACTAATTGATTTTTAAGGCCAGAATTGACCATTGATGATGATCTAGTTGACCTCCTGCGTAACAGACCACAGAACCTCACCCAGTAATATGTGCCTGAAGCCCATAATAATCCTCTAGGAACATACCGAGTCTTGTCTTAAAGATGTTCAGTGATGGAGAATCCACCACATCTCTAGGTAAATTGTTCCAATGGTTAAGTAACCTCATTGTTAAAAAATTTGCCTTATTTCTAGTCTGAATTTGTTTCGCTTCAGCTTCCAACCATAGCATCTCATTATGCCTGTTTGTGTTAGATTAAAGAGCTATCTATTATTAAAAATCTCCTACCCATATAGGTATTTGTAGATGAAGGTTAAATAATCTCTTAACCTTCTCTTGGAGTAACAAAATGGATTGAGCGTTTTATGTCTCTCACTATAAGAAATGTTCTGCAGACCTCAGATAATTCTTATAGCTCTATAGTGACTCCTTTCCAAGAAACCAGAACTGGACATAGTATTCCAGGAATAATCACAGTAATTCTGTATGTGGAGAAACTACCGCCTCCTTACTCCTACTCGATATTCCCCTGCTTATCCATCCAAGGACTGCTAATGTTCAATAGTTTATCTACCATGACTCAGTCAATTATTTTTATATGCTGGGGTGCAAGTTATCCCACTTTGCCAATTTAAAAGTGTTTAACTTTAATAGTTCATGCTCCCTACTTCCTGATGGTATGGAAAGTATTTCCTTCCTAAAATATATCATCCTGCTTCTTTCCAAGTGCGGAACAGAAATATCTATTGAATACTTCTGCATTTTTGCATCAGGATTGACAACTTTACTGTTCTTATCTACTATTGGACTCTATCATTGCTATGATTTCATTTGTTCCTGATATATTTAAAGAACTTCTTATTATTCTTAGCCCCACTGGATACAGATTTTTCATTAAAAGAAAAGGAGTACTTGTGGCACCTTAGAGACTAAACAATTTATCTGAGCATAAGCTTTCGTGAGCTACAGCTCACTTCATCGGATGCATACTGTGGAAAATACAGATGTTTGTTTTTATACACACAAATCATGAAAAAATGGGTGTTTATCACTACAAAAGGTTTTCTCTCCCCTCACCCCACTCTCCTGCTGGTCATAGCTTATGTAAAGTGATCACTCTCCTTACAATGTGTATGATAATCAAGGTGGGCCACTTCCAGCACAAATCCAGGTTATCATTGATACCTTTAGCTTCTCTTAACAACAGCAGTCAACTGCCAATTTGTACTAATTGCTGCCATCAACTACCCCATTTTTCCATTTGTTTTATATTGTTTTTATTTGTACTGCATTATTTTAATTACCCAATTAAACCAGATTCTGCTTTTATTTGCTGAAATTTCTTTGAGTGATGTTTCCCACAAATAGATTTGATTTCTTTAATTATCTGAAGTATTTCTTACATTTTGTAATTTTCATTCTATCTAATGTGCATGTCTAAAGCACTTTTGCTTTTCAATTTCAGTTGCATTTTGAAATTCATCAAGGAAAAATCTGTACATGAAAAAATATTAAGTAAAATAGCTCAGTAACACAACAATGCCCTCCAGAAAGAAGACAGGTGTTAAAGAATGAGCAGGGGGACCCAGAGGCAGCTTGAGTAGACGGGGCTTCTTTATTATGGTGCTTGTTCCCCTCTACTCAATTGTCGAGTAAGCACTGAGTTAATCACCTCACACTCTTTTATCTAAGTTAGTATGTAAATATCCGCATTTACTACAACACCCTCAAAACTCTTACTGAGTAATATGAATGCCCATACAATGAATATTAATAGCTATAAGCTGAATATGATTATACCCACCCCTATTTGCTATTTACAGCATTAAGCATATCATACAGTCATTTTTACCTTGAAGATACATTTCTTTGCAGTAATTGCAGACACAAGTTCCCCTAATCAGCAGTTTGCAGGGAAGGGAGGAAGGGGCCATGACCCTGAGCTCGTTTATGTAGCTGGACAAGGAAGGGAGGGGGAGATAACACTTCTTTATACAAAGAAAAGGAGTACTTGTGGCACCTTAGAGACTAACCAATTTATTTGAGCATGAGCTTTCATGAGCTACAGCTCACTTCAAGTGGGCTGTAGCTCACGAAAGCTTATGCTCCAATAAATTGGTTAGTCTCTAAGGTGCCACAAGTACTCCTTTTCTTTTTGCGAATACAGACTAACACGGCTGTTACTCTGAAACCTGTCTTTATACAAAGAGTATCCGTTACATCCCCACATTACTTATGCAGCTGCAATGCTTATCAATCCTTAACAAGCAGAAGGGAACTTTATGGCAGGATGACACTTTTATCTATCAAGTGATGGAATAGTGCATGCTTGTGCCTACTCCCTAATACCATGCCAGCACACCAGCGATTTCCCAGATCTCTACTTAACCCTTACATACCCCAACTACAGGCTACAGAATTTTCTCTGATCAGTGCATATGAAGTGCAAAACATCCATTTACCTTACTAGAAAATGTATATTCAAAGTCTCAGGAATAAAATGGCTGCCTCACAGATTACAAACCCATTTTACTTTTTTTTTTTTTCACTTTTACATAGGAAGCTTTGAAAGATGACAATTTTCAGGTCTTCTGGAGTTTCTCAGCTGTAACTCAATTATATCTGAAGAACTCCCAACTACTATTAACAGGTCTAGCATAATGCAATTGCCTCATTGTTGGCATTTTCCAAAGGCTATACATAAATTATAAAGTGCAATAAAAGTGTGATTTTTAACAGTTATATAGGCAGGGAGCTTACACAAACTCTTTTGACCAGCCCAATCATCACATACATAAAAAGGATAAATATTTAGCTGGTACAATCAGGAGGAGTGAAATACCCTGACTTCTGACTCCAGTAACTGATGAGGTGGGCCAGTGACATTTCACAGAGATGTGATCAGATTGGCCCCTTGAGTATAAGTAGCATATAAACCTTTCCTGTCAGCTCTTTGGTAATATTGGCAATTCCAATATTTATGCATGAATGTGTTCCAGGCTGTGTAAAAACATAGCCCTTGCTATTGTCTTTGTTTGGTGTTCTTTCCTGCGAGCATTATTTAATCCAATGAAAATCAGAGACCCCATCTGTCAAAATAATACATTTAAAGGGGGAGGTTGATTCTGGGGGGAAAAGAGCAGTCTGAAGGAGCTTTCTCTTTACTTTACTTTTTGTTTTATGACATACCAGTAAAAAATATTGACTTTTAACAAAAATGCTTGTGCTAAGCACATCACAGAAATACTAGTATTTTGTCAATTACTTGGCTAGATGGTTTCAGATTCATGTTAGTGTTTGCAGATCCCATTAATTATTTACAGTGAAATGAAATAATTTATTAATGCCATCTGAAAGCGACGCACAGAATTAAAATGAAGTATTCCCAATTGTTTAAGTAAACTATGGGACATGGTTGGGGAAGGCAGGTATTTAAATTTAAGGATAAGTTTTTCATTTATTCTTTTAAACATTTCATTTAAGCGTAAATGACAGGATGAAAGAATGTCACTATGAATATTTAATTTTCTGTACCAACTCCAAAATACTGTATGTAACTGTTATATACCACATGTAATTATCTTTTAACTTCTACTGAAAGATCTAGGAGGTTACTTTGAAATGTTCATAAGTGTGTACAAATACAAATAAGCAGTTTCAGCAATTTCATCAGTCTTTATTTGTACCTGTGCTAAACAACATTAGGGCCTCATTAACACATGTACACCCATGCTATTTTGAGAGTTAAAGCTCAGATCTTCAAAGGTTCTGTACAAGTGCAACCCCACTGAAGTTAAGGTTGTAAGTCAGTGCATTTTTGGCCTCTGATTCTTACAAATCATCTTATTTAATGTGCTGCTTTTATGCCATCTTCTTAGCAGCTAGTTTTCTGAGACCAACATACCAATTTTCATTATTCTCTGATTTTATCTGACTTCCAGCATGATAGATTATCTTTGGAATAATTTATTGCATTTTATTGGTTTGCCAAATCCAAGCAGCTCCACTTGTCTCTTGCAACAGCATTACAAAACAAGAAAGCAGATGCACTGAGCTGTTTGGAAAATTGTGTGAGATTTTTGATTTGGGGCCTTTTGTTTTTTGGTTTGTTTTTTCCCCTGTGGAAAATTGCAATAAAAGTGAAAAGATTTTCAGACAAAATAAAATTCAACTTTGTGTTGAAAATCTGAACACTGGGGGAAAACGTTTTCAATAATAACCCCTCCAAAAGTTTCTACTGAAGTGACAGGAAAAAATGAACGTTTTTATCAAAAACATTTATTTTGATTTTTGCATTTTTAGTTTTCTGACAAGAATACATTTCTATTTTGAAAACAGACACTTTCTACAAAAATGTTAATTTTGTTTAAAACCTATTTTCTGTCCAAAAAAAAAAAGTACCGATGGAAATTTTTAAACAGCCCAGGGACAGTTGTAAAGTGCTTAATCAATTATCTGTGGCTTGCTCAATACTTAGTACAAGAAAACTCATCTTTATATATAACCTGTATACTTGGAAAGAGGAATAAAAATACTAATTTTATAGTAGGGAAAATAGGTGACAAGATTATATTAACAAATAAATGTCTTGGAAATAGACATGCATTAGTGTATAAAATAGATGTAAAAACACAAAAGGAAAAAATATACCAGTGAATTGCTGAAAAACAGGTTTGCAGTGTTTACATTTGTAAGTTGCATTTTCACGATAAACAGATTGCACTACAGTACATGTATGAGGTGAATTGAAAAATACAGTTTCTTTTATCATTTTCGCAGTGCAAATATTTGTAATAAAAAATAATATAAAGTGAGCACTGTATTCTTTGTATTCTGTATTGCAACTGAAATCAGTATATTTAAAAATGTAGAAAAACGTCCAAAATATTTAATAAATTTCAATTGGTATTCTATTGTTTAACAGTGTAATTAAAACTATGATTAATCGCTATTAATTTTTTTGAATTAATTACATGAGTTAACTGTGATTAATCGACAGCCCTCCTAGGTTGGGAAATTTTCAGGCATTGCCATCCATAATTATATGTACATAACAAAATAGGGCATGTGTTAGGAATGTACAAACAGATTGGAACATGGTCTACAGTTAGGTAAATGGCTACTAACTTTGATATACTGGTTATCAATCTGGGTGGACTAAACATTATATATACATACATATCTACTTCTGAACAAGCAAAGCTTAGAGTTTCCTGATGTTTTTCAATTATCTTTTGCCATTCACTACAACACAGTTTGCTTTAAAAATAACATTTTTACAGAAAAGTCATCCATCAAGTTTTATATCTTGGTTGCAAAGTACGTAAAGCTGAGCCAGCACAAGGAAGAAGTATGCTACACCTGGGAAAGGACAGAAGCAGATTATTTCCTTCCTAGAACACAAAGTGAGCAAAGGATGAACTGTCACAATCCTTCCCCTACTTCTTCCAATGGCAATGGAGCCTTGTACCATCTCTTAAACAGAGATACGCCTAAAGGCATAGTCTAGCCCTTTGAGAAGTTCCAGTCAATCACGACACAACTAGCATGGGGCAGCTTTGTGAAAGTGATACCATTGCAACAGCTGCCTACAGAGAATTGTTTGGAGACTTATTCTTTCAGAGAGACTGACTCCAAGATGATGTTTGTTGTGATGATTGTCCTGATTTGAGATGGAAAACAACTTTAAAGTAGGCTCCATTTGCTTAAAGGCTAGGGCCAGGTTTTCAAAATGAGAAGCCCGAAATTTGGCTCCTAAATCCATATTTTGGTCGATAAATAGCCTGATTTTCAAAAATGGTGAGCACTGAGAAGCTCTGTTTGTCCAAGAGAGGAATATACCCGGCTTATAAATTGTAAACTGAATGTCTCTCAGAAACTTTGCTGTGAAACTTTAGAGATTGAAATTAACCAAAATTCCATTAGCAGAGATTTTGCTTTTCTCTTCTCCAGACAGTTTTCCCGTAGGAAAGTAGCCAAGCTTACTCAGATCTGGTTGATTTTATCTGCAAATTAGACTGAAAAGATCCTGACAGCATGAGAAATGTGACTCTATTTTCAGGCAGAAACAATCTGGATTCATCAATTAGGATTCACCATTTAGGAGAATGAAATAGAAGTGTATATGTAAATTATTGTCTGCCTGCGAGAATTTACAGTTTATGTAATACCGACAGACCTCAGTCATCAGCAGACAGAATCGAACCTGGGAACTCTGGAGCTAAATCATGAGCCTTTACTGCATGAGCTAAAAGACACATCGTTCTTAGCTAAGGCTGTAGCAGACTTGTTAACTCTAAGTGGTCTCTGTGCCACTACAGGGGACAGAACACCACACTCAGGAGGTGTGTGGCTTATATTTACATATAATAATAATCTTACAAACTACAGATTAAACCAGGAAAAATAACAAAACAACAAAAATCATACTGTATATATTTTCATATAAAATTATCCATAATTCAGTATATTTTATTAAATACATATAAAATGCATGGCTCATAGTTATTAGTAATGAGTTGCGGAGCCTTCAGATCATAAATATGAATACAGATAAGGTAGAAAATGGCTGGACATTGTTGCCATCTGATGGCTCTTTGATGATCTATATGAAATTACTTAGTGGCCTCTGTCATCTTCCTAAGAGACACATGTTCATATCTCAAAAAACAGCCATCAAAGTTGGTACTAATAATTATGCTTTTTTGCTGACTATCTCAGCAAAGAGGTCAAGGATTGAGGGGTCATGGGAACTGAACTGTCCTCTCACTTTTCAAGATGTTTCTCTATAACAGGGTTGAGGGAGTTGGGCAGAGTTGTATAGAAAGGAATGCTATTCTGTAGTTACATTTATTCTGGAAGGACGTCAAATTTCACCAATACTAAAATCAGTTTTTAAAAGAAGAAAAAATAAGTATCAAAGTAAAAATATATGCAGATTGTCTGCATAATGATACAGTGGGTCCCAAGACATTCATTGAGATCAGATAATATATTTAATATATTTAAAGATCATTCCAACATACAGAAAGCTACTTGATCAATACACATTTTAGTCAATATATATAGGAGTAACATTTAGTTTTTTATTTCCAAAACTCTAAGCAAGATCTCAGGTTGCTGTTTCAGAGTCCATATGTTTGTGAAGTTTACCAAGAATTGTTTCAACTGATTCCTGTAGTATTTGCAACACACACCATATGCTACAGAGCCCATCATGAGTCCTTTGAATGATGAATTTGTGTTTCTTTCACTATGTGATGAGCATAGTGATTTATTTGCTTTGTGCATCTCAGCTGTATTAGAAAGTTTATTTTATTAAAAAAAACCAGTCAAACAACGAAGTACTATAAATGTTTAAGAACCTGAAGCAAGATTTGCTAACAAGATAATTTAGCAGAGAAAATTCTGGGTGGTATTATTATTAGTTAAAATAAAAGGTTTGCATGGAATGCAAACAGAAATCACTTTTCTTTGGCCAAACATGTAGCCCACACATTTCATTTATTTTTCACACGAGAATGAATCATATACCACAAGAGTATTTGTTAACTATTAATGCAATCACTAATTGCTACTATAAAAACAGAAATAGTTCTTCTGACTTATCAGAAAATTTGTCTCTAATCTTAATTAATTTTGATATGTGTTTCATGATCTGTTCAGTTTAACTGAAAATTGGTTTTGTTTTCATGGAAGTTTCCACAGCATGTCATCTGACTCTAATGTATTGGACTTCAGCTGGAGGAAGTGAAAATAGGGGGGTTGTATCTCACTAGTTCCCAAGGCAAGAGGCAACAAAGTTTGATTTATTAACAGCCAATCCTGTGAATCACTCACACACCCACCGCAGCATAGATTAGATGTTTGCTACTCCAGGACCTATTTTAGAATGCAATGAAACAGGATTTTGGAAGATGTGACCTCTTTAAAAATATTTTTTTCTTTTAAAATTAAAACAGATGGCTACATTTATGAAAACAAAGGGATTTCTTTCCAGCTCTGACCCTCGCTATTTTTCTTTCTAATGTTTTAGATGTTAAAAAGTAGGAAGAGACTGAAAGGAAAGAAATAAAAAGATATGACAATGCTGATGTTTGAAAAATAGATTTATAAAGATTTTAGAAACAGATGTGACCAATTTGTATAGAAACAAACCATAAACTTTGTCTGTTTCCATTTGTTCCACTTTGATGGAACCATTGCTATACACACTGAAAATGGAAGTTTAATATATTTTTACCTTTTTATTTGTTGAGTTGTGCTTCATAATATGCTATTTTTTCACATTCAACAGCATGTCCCATAATGATATGATAACATTTGCCACATTATTTGTGGTATTTCAGTATTTCTATATTTGTAACATAATAACCCTTTGAAAATTGCTGTGACCTTTATCCAAAGCCCTTTGAAGTCAATGGAAAGACTGCATTACTGCATACACTTCCTAAGCTTTAATTTGACTGGCAATCTGGAGTGACAGTGTTCTCCATGTTAAAACTAAAGAAAGAGGAAGACATTCAAAATACCTCTGTTACTTATGAGCTAGCTGTATATTTCCACTCTCTGACTCTTAAATTTTAAATGTATCCAGGTGTATTTCAGGTAGTTTGCTGCAACTTTAGTATTAGATGCTGTCGTATGAGCTGAGTGAAACCTTGTTATGGATTGTGTTAAAACGTCATTCAAGCTGATGTATTAACAACTCTTCCATTTAAGACAGTTGTAAGAGACAGGTAAGGGGCCACAACTAAAACAAAGCCTAATAGAGTCTACACAGAAATTAACACCATTTAGGCAGAGGGTGCGACCACCACATGCCTCTGTGTGTGAGTTGGTATGAGAAAGAACACACAGAAACTGAGGACAGACCAAAAACATAAAGAGAGATGTAGCTGGAAAAGGTAAGAAAGGCTAGCAGTAATCTGTGAGCAGAATGTGACCCTGGAAAAGAGAAGGCAGTTTTTTGTTCTGTTGGTAAAGAAGCTAAGAAATGGTTTGTTTTGTTCTTGGTTCCTTCTGCATTCAGAGACACAGGGCTTAGTACACTTTTTGTAAATAAACAAAGTTGCATCAAAGACATACCTGAAGATCATCACCGATTTCTACTCCCAAGTGGAACAACCTGCAAGGCCCCAAATTTATAGCTAGCCACTCGGGCAAAAAAAGGTAACACTAGTGTCAGGGTTGCATCACAGTTTCCAAGGAAAGAGGCTATGAGCTGGTATTCATGTTGAACCAAGATGACACAGATCATGGAGGTGCTTGCAGAAATAAAAAATGGCCACCAGGATTTAAAACAACATCTTGCAGATCAAGATCAGTGAAAGGAGGCCAAAAGAAGCTGTAGAATTTGCTACAGAACTGGAATCTTTTCTTGCAGCTTTGAACCAGATAGTTAAGAAGAGAGAAGCTGATCACCATGGACCCTGTAAGTACACTCTGTGTGTAATATGTATGAAGACAGAAGGATTCTAATCTGGTTAATGATCACACTGAACAACTGGGACAAATGATCAATTTGGTTTGCAAAATAAGGGAACCTGGCAATAATGCAAAAATTGACAGAAACAATTCAGTTAAATGCTGATACTGTGACAAAAGTGGCCACAAAAAGAATCATAGAATCATAGAATATCAGGGTTGGAAGGTCCAACCCCCTGCTCAAAGCAGGACCAATCCCCAATTAAATCATCCCAGCCAGGGCTTTGTCAAGCCTGACCTTAAAAACTTCTAAGGAAGGAGATTCTACCACCTCCCTAGGTAACGCATTCCAGTGTTTCACCACCCTCCTAGTGAAAAAGTTTTTCCTAATATCCAACCTAAACCTCCCCCACTGCAACTTGAGACCATTACTCCTTGTCCTGCCCTCTTCTACCACTGAGAATAGTCTAGAACCATCCTCTCTGGAACCACCTCTCAGGTAGTTGAAAGCAGCTATCAAATCCCCCCTCATTCTTCTCTTCTGCAGACTAAACAATCCCAGTTCCCTCAGCCTCTCCTCGTAACTCATGTGTTCCAGACCCCTAACCATTTTTTGTTGCCCTTCGCTGGACTCTCTCCAATTTATCCACATTCTTCTTGTAGCGTGGGACCCAAAACTGGACACAGTACTCCAGATGAGGCCTCATCAATGTCGAATAGAGGAGAACGATCACATCCCTCGATCTGCTCGCTATGCCCCTACTTATACATCCCAAAATGCCATTGGCCTTCTTGGCAACAAGGGCACACTGCTGACTCATATCCAGCTTCTCGTCCACTGTCACCCCTAGGTCCTTCTCTGCAGAGCTGCTGCCTAGCCATTCGGTCCCTAGTCTGTAGCTGTGCATTGGTTCTTCCGTCCTAAGTGCAGGACCCTGCACTTATCCTTATTGAACCTCATCAGATTTCTTTTGGCCCAATCCTCCAATTTGTCTAGGTCCCTCTGTATCCTATCCCTGCCCTCCAGCGTATCTACCACTCCTCCTAGTTCAGAAGGATTGCTATAAATTGAAGGTGGGCCAAGATAGACTGTCACAAGCATCTAGTTAAAGCTTCTCTCCCTGCCCCAGAAAGGGGAACATGAAGCTGAAAGGGCAAACATTGGAGGTACCAAGATCAGCTCCACAGGTTTTATTTCAGTCTGGGCAGTAAAACAACTGTAATGAGAGTTTGGCAGTTGCATGTGTAATAGGATTGGTGATGAGTATAGGGATAGTTGACAGAGGCTCCAACATATGCTCTTAGATCTGACATGATAAAAAGGCTGTGGAAGAGAGGATCCAAAACTAAACCACCTAGTTTTGGACTCAAATGGAGACAGTGACTGGGGAAAGCATACCTATCCAAAAATTGGGTTTGCAAATTGTACCTCTGGAATTCAAGCAAGAAGTCTGGGTGGCTGACATAGTGGATGCCACGTGATGGAATAGCTTTCCAAGAAGGTAAGGATGCGGAGTGGTGGAAACCAGTTTTGCTCTTGTGGATCTGAAAAAAGAACTGATCCCTATTCATTTGCTGAATGTTTCTGAGAAACAGCAGCTACTGAAAAAAGGGAACCGATGTTGCAAAATGTGAACAGATGGATAGTAAATACTGGTATAAAACAAAACTACAAGAGGGAAGGGGGTAAAGGTGAGTTCCCAGAGTTTCTACTGGACCTGTTCAGGACAGTGCAGTACATTTAAATGGCTCAGGACAAAAGAGGAAACCATATCAATATTCTAGAATTTTAACACTTTATGTAGTAGCCAATCTTGTTCTTGTTCTTCTCATTGGGCGCAATCTATGTCCACCTCCTCTTGGTCTTCTTCTTAAACCAGGTGTTACCAATGAACATTTCTTTCATCTCCGCCAGAGTTGCCAGTCACTCTCCTCATGGATTTCATTCGCCAATGTCATACCTTCCATTGAACTTTTCACCTTCTTTCCCTCTTCCAATTTTGACATTGAAATCTCCCATCACAATCGTATGTATGGATTTTTGAGCGAGGGTTTCCTTGAGCTCCTGATAGAATTCTTCCACATCATCATCTTCACTTGTGCTTGTGCGAGCAGAGATCTGAATAATCTTGAGAGTGCTGTTCTTGTCCAATTGGAGGTGTAGCACTCCAATGTGAGATGACTTGAACTTGCAGGAAATGATTTTTGAAGACCATTCCTTATTAATGATGAAGCCGATTCCTCCAACAGGTCTCATGCCTTCTCCTTTTCCCAACATGATGGCACTTTTGACTCAACACTTCACTTCCATCTCCTTTCTTCGTTGTGTTTCACAGAGACCAAGGATGTTGCAGACAGTCCTTGCCTTTTCCTCCATTAGATGGTTGATCGAATCATCTCTTATCAGTGTCCTGCAGTTATAGGTGCACACTGAAAGGGCAGTCCTTTTTCTGACCCTGAGATTCTTAACAGCCTCTCGTCAACTGAACTCTCCACCACCATCGTAGAATGGATCAAGGAGCACACAAGGAGTTGGGGCCTGTTTATTCACATTGTTTTAGCCATTTCTTCACCCACCCGCTGGCTATGCTGTCAGTGGTGCATTTACCTCCTCAACTTAGCAAGCACCCAACCTCAAGGAGGAGGATAGCTGTTCTCTCCCTGGGTTGGTAGTCTGACACCGTAATAGCATGGTTGAACCTACTGAAGAATAAACTCTGCTATCCTCGCTGTCAGACAAGCCAGGGTCACTGCTGTGCCACTTTGAGGTATTGAGATAAGATTTTGTAGCAGAAGAACAAGAACAAGATTGACTATATTCTGATCGATAAGTGGTGCATTGTACAAGACATCTCAGTAGTATCATCATTTAACACTGGTAGTGACCATCGCTTGCTCAGAGCATGGCTCAACTTCAACGAGAAGGTGGAGAAGAAAGCGCTACAGATGGCAAATCAGAGACAGCGGCCAAAAATATGCAATGAGGCAATTTTGAAAGCAAACATTTCCAAGGAAGACTGAAGTCATATAGATAATTATGATGAGGATTATAAAAACTTCACTGATAAATTGAGGCAATGCGTGAAATTATCTGAGAAAGAAAGACCGCAAAGAGTGAAGGGAAAAATCTCGGAGGAAACACAGAACCTGCTAGAGAAGCAGAGGAATATGAAGAGAAATGATGGGGACAATCTTGAGTACTCCTTCCTCTGCAAGTTGATAAGAAGAAGACTAAAGGAGGACTTTGAGAAATACTGAAATGATAGGTTCTTAAAGACTGAAGATCGCAGAAGCCTCAAAAAATGCAAAAGGCAATTGACACTGTACCGGTCAACAATAATGGTGCTGAAGAACAGGGATGGAAAACCAGTAATTGATAGAACAGGAATGGAAGCTGTCTGCAAAGATTTCTACACCGAACTGTTTGTGTCTCAGATAAATGTCCCAGTACCAACACTTCAACAGACCAATGAGCATGTCAGCGAAGTTCGACATGCAGTTCACCAGATGAAGGAAGGAAAAGCCACAGGTAAAGATGGACTGACAATTGAAATGATAAGAGCTGGAGGCCAAGACCCCTGGGAAACCCTTGCTCAGAGGTTTAGCCGTTACTTGGAAATGCAGAAGATACCATCTAGCTGGAAGGAGTCCAACACCATTCTGCTGTACAAGAAGGGTGATCCTGAAGATCTAAAGAACTATCATCCAATATGCCTGCTCTCACATGTCTACAAGCTGTTCACCAAAATAATAAAAAACTGACTCTCACAGAGTCTGGATGAGAAGCAGCTGAGAGAGCAGGCAGACTTTCAAAGGAATTTCAGCACAATGGACCATATTTTCACTATAAACCAGCTTGGAACACTCGAGGGAATACAAATTCCCTTTATGTATTACCTTTGTCATGATACATGAAAAAGTGTTTGTAGAGATCAATGCAGTGTTGAAAGCTCTTGCAGAGCATGGCATTGACACAAACTATATCAAAATATTAAAGGAAACAAATTTTGACTGCACTACAGATATAATGTTATTTGATACTCCCTTTTGCTTCCCAGTTAAGGTGTGAAACAAGGAGACTGTTTCACAGAAACTCTTCACAGCCTGCCTCGAAATGGTAATAAGGTGGATTAATTGGAAGGGTGGAATCAACATCAATGGAAAGCAATTAAGCCATCTCAGATTCACGGGTGATATTGTGTTGATCACCAAAAATACTATCAAACTACAGAAAATGCCATGAGACTGCAACACAAAAAGCAGCCAAGTCAGACTGAAAATTAGCTGCTCCAAAATGAAATTTGTGCAGTCTGATACCTTGCCAAAAGCCCAAATAACAACCAAGGGAGAACAAATAGAAGAAATTGAGCAATATATCTATTTGGGCCAAGAAATTAACCTGCGCCACGATCAGTAAGGTGAACTCTCGCAAAGAAAGAAAACAGGTTGGTGAGCATTCAGTTCTATCAAGGATGTCCTCCAAGGAAAAATCAACAAGGCAACACAAGCCAGCCTCTTCAACTCAACAGTACTGCCAGCAATGTTGTATGGCAGCAAAACATGGGCGCTGGCAAAGACAGAGGAGCAGCAACTGTCTGTCACGGAGAGGGCGATGGAAAGAAGAATTCTGGGAATTTCAATCCATGACCAAGTCCCCAGTGAAGTGATCAGACAGCAGAATAGAGTGCAGGACGTCGTTGTTGAGAGCAGGCATAGCGAAATGAGATGGGCTGGGCATATAGCGAAGCTCACTGACAATCAATGGAGTGCAACTGTCGCTGAGTGATACTCACAGAAACGGAAACGACCACTCGGCCGATCTCCAAAGACATGGGAAGATTTTATTGTGAAAAGACATGGCCACACATGGAGAAGGAAGGCCAGGATACAAGAAGAATGGAAGATTGTTGTGATTGGTGCAATCTATATGAGGGCTGAAGGACCGATTGATCAAGGTGATGTAGTAGACAATAACAGCTAGAAAGATTATTTAACAGAATGCCTTAATATATGCTGTAGTAATTCTTCAGGTCTTTGAAGGTGAAGTCAGAGACATGTCAAAGATAGGATTAGATCTGCAACTGAAAAGCATTGAAACCAAGAGGCTTCTGGGCTCAGATAAAGCTGAACATGTAAACTGGTTCAGGGTAAATTAACAATTGATATTTTACCCAAATATGAATTGTAAGTTACCTGAATCTTTTATAAGCTTCAAATATAAATTAAACTATTTTTAAATGTTCACATGTCTCTGCATTTCATGGTTTTGGCCAGGATCAGTCGAAGAATTATAACTGGAAATAATATTCTCACAGTATTTCCTCTCTAAGGCCATACCAAGGTCTGGGAAATTTGGCATGAAAACCAATTCTCAATAAATTTCAAGAGTAAAGAGATTCAGGTTGATTTGTGTACAATTGGGATGTTTACTCTCAAAACTGCAAAAATTCTTCCCTTGCTTTGAGTATGGTAAGGAACAAAGAAGGGCAGAAATCAGATCAGATACTGGGGTGTATAGGATAAAGTTGATGGGTTGAGAAGGGCAGCAATTGAAAGTCCTGGATCATATCAGATCTCTTGATCCAACATTATGATGACTAGATGTATCACACATCCATATGGCAGGTTTAACATGTATGAACAATGAGCTCTAATTTGCTTTACTGTTGCAACTTGGGCTGAGGTCCCCTTGGCAGAAAGTCTGTCTAGAAGGATGTCAACAGGGTGCAAGATATCTTCAATCTCTGCTCTGCCACAGAGCTGGAGCTGAGCAGTATGTCCCAGAAAGTAGTTATGACTAGTCAGGGAGTCATGTGCCCAGGACGCCTGGGAGATTCACTGATTCCTGTAGTCATCTCTGCTGAAAGGGATCCTATGGAGTCCCCATTGTACTTTAAATTTTCCTTCCATTAGTGGAACCCATTAGTACAAGCACTACCTGCCTCCCCACTCCCAGGATGGATCCCCCTGGGATGCAGAGGCCCTCAAAGTTATACAGTCATTGAGTTTAAGGCCAGAAGGGATCATAAAATCATCTAATCTGATCTACTGCATACCACAAGCTACTGACATCACCCAGCACACACTAAACCTACAATCAAAATTAGACCAGAGTATTACAGCTCACAGGAGACTAAACTATTATATGCCACAGTCAGAGAATAAGAGGGACTGAGTTGCACCAGTGCCCGAGGCCCCAGAAATAGCAGGAAATTGATTAAGTGAGGTCTACCCAGATGACCTCAGTAAGTGACCCACACTCCATGCTTCAGAAAAAGGTGAACCTCCCCGACCCCCAAGGTGACTGCCAATCTGACATGGAGGAAAATTCCTTCTCGACCTCACCTGTAGTGATCAGTTAGACCCAGAGCCCATGAGCAAGAGCCAACCAGCTAATCACATGACAGAGAGTATGCTCTGTGCCAACACTGAGAACTGACCCACCCTCTCCAGTGTCCCATCTCCGGCCGTGGCCATCTCTGATATTTCAGAAGAAAGAGACCAAAAAACCAAAAGACCAAACCAGAAATCATGGGGCTGGGAGGAGAAGGAGGAAGGAAATACTTTCCTGACCCCAGTACATGACCAGTTGAAGTTCTGAAGGATGAGCTTTAGGAACATAAGAAGTGAACCAGAGGGACCCTCAGGGCTACTGAGCTCTGCCCCCCACCATCACAAGCCACCCAGCCATACAATCCCACTCATAAATGTGTCCAGATCTCTTAAAAACTAATTAAATTGTTTGCATCCAAAAGTCGTATTGGGAGCAAGGGCACTGGAACCTTTATAGGAGTGGAGGGGCCACCAGAGCCAAGTGGTGGTGGTGGTGCAAGGGGGTCATGCCTCCCACTTTTTAATATGGACATAGTTTGGGGGGCAAGGGCATAGTTGTGTGTGTGCGTGTGTGTGCTCAAGTGTTTTGACAAAGCCTTTAGATCTGCTGGTTCAATATGAATAAATAACAGTAAGATATATATATATATATATATACATCTTAATGTACATTTTAAATACACATTTTAATGTACATATATTTAATAAAGCTGACATTTTTAGATTTTGATGGTTTAGCTGCACAGTGTATTTCATTGTCTTATGATTCCCATCTTTCCCACACACAGCAGGATATTCCACTGTACGAACACTTTGTTAAACTGCCACAGTAAATTATTTTTATGTTTACTGACTGAACCTCTGATATGTGCTAAAATTGTACCATTGCTTTGATTTTGAATGAAAGTATCCTGAACTACCCTGTGATTTGTTTTTATTCCTACCAGAACAAATTCTGTTACATTAGACATCATTTTCCTTAAGGGCTTTAGCAAAGCCTTACAAAGAAAGGAAAATATTTTTTGCAGCTATAAAGTAGTATTAGCTTGACAGCGGCTAGCTGGCACTACGAAATCCCACCAAGAGACACTCCATTTAAATGTACAGATTAGCTTCAGCCCATTAAAATTACTGTCATGACTTGAACAGTCTCACTCCATTTAATTTTAATCATGATCTGTTATTTAAAAAAAACCAGAGAAATAAAATAGGTACAGAATTCAACCCTCAGTGCCTCTGATCAGAAATTTAAAATATTAAACCTGATATAGCTCACAAGAAATGTGTGATGATAACACCTAATTGCTCATGTATATAGCGCCACCTCCTTAACTGTTGCAAATAGACATAGCTCCATTGAAGCATATGGCTCATAGTTGCTCAGTTTTTAAAACATGATATGAGGAAATACTGGAGCAGGCTATAATATTCAAGATGCAGTCAAATATTGATTAATTTCACTATTTCTGGCATTTTCTGCAAAAACAGCATTAGAGGTTTTTGGTCTAAGAAGATGACCCCACCATATACAGTAATTTATTCAGTTGTATGGAATCTGTGCCCAGTATGCCTATACTTCCCAATGGCTTGGAAGGATTTTCAGGAACACTTTGAAATACTGCAATATGTTTAATTTATTTATACACTTTCTCCACTTGGACAGAAAGTCTTCCATGGTAATGTTCTGAAATTACCTCAGGAATCACCATCTTTGTGTTTCACACTCTTTTGCTCCTGTTCACTTTCTCCCTTCTCTCTTAATAATTAAACATAAATGAAGTAAATTTTAGAAAAAGGGAACTAGCAAGATGTATGCCCATCATCAACTCAAACATGTTGCCTTGTGTGCGCTACAAACCTCTCCTTCCATATTTGTCTTTCTTTTTTTCTCCTTAAGGCAAGTCTACTCTGCAATAAAAGACCTACAGTGCTGAGTACCTCAAAGCCCTAGCTCAATTGACTCAGGCTCGTGGGGCTCAGGCTGAGGGGTTAAAAATAGCAGGCTGAGGCTGGAGCCCGGGCTCCAAAACCCGGCCTCAAAGCCCAGGCTCCAGCCCAAGTAGAATGTCTACTGTAGAATGTCTACACTGTTATTTTTAGCCCTGTAACCCAACCCCTCAGAGCCTGAGTCAATTGACCCAGATTCTGAGGCTCGGTTCACAGGTTTTTCTTTGCAGTGTAGACATAACATGAGAGTGTAAGCACTTTGGGTTATATCCTGTGTCTTACTATACACTGATACAGCACCTAGAAAAGTAGGGCCTCAGTCTTGAATATATTTCACAAGTATAGGTGCTTTGGTGTGCTACCACAATATAAATCATAATGGAAACAATAAGAATAACTGGAACCCTATTTTCCTGCTATAGGAAGAATTAACTCCTCTTGACTTCAGGGATTTACTTGCATCCTGTGGTAGGAGAAAAAGGCCATAGTACATTTTTCTTGTTAATGATCAGTATTAGCTTTGCAATAAAATATCGTTTAGCCTAGTGCACAAAATATATAAAACATTTTAGAAATGGAATTTTATAAATGTGGAATTGGTTTTATGCTATACGTCATTTTTTAATACTTAGTTTTGTGTTGGCTTATGATGTTAGCTCTCAGAAGACACAGAATAAAATAAACCCCACAATTCCCCTTCCCCAATTTATTTTGCTATAAGTGTTTTGAACTATGCAGAGTTCTATTTTAACAAGACAGTGATATTTGGTATGGACTTGATCCTGCATTCACTAAAGTTAAAACAGTATCAAGCAAAACTCCTACTGACCTCAGTAGTGCTGCAAAAGGCCTTACTAAATAATATTATAAAAAGTAAAAATTCTCTTCTCAGATCTGCATAGCAGATGACACCTCCAAATATCTGCTTCACCTACATATGTGACATTTACATTGGTTGCAAGAGAATATCTATGCATTTAAGGCTTGACCAAGATCCCATTGAAATCAACTAGAATTGTTTCATTGTGGATAAGATCTTAGGGAGAGCCAAAGATCAAAGCCAAGATTCTCTGTGTAGTTCTGAAAGGATATTTTTGCATGAATAAATATAGCTAGATTGTTTTATTTCTAGCTAAACTCTTTTGGGGATTTACAAATAATATATTTCCATAAATGGATGGATGGATGTTTGGATAGAAAGATAGACTGCAACAAAAAGACCTCTGGGAGTATCTTTTAAATTATATACTTTTAGTATGTGTTTATTTTATTTTTATGAGAGGGCAAGAGATAAAGAGGCTTTAATCAGAACCATCAAGACAAAATGCAGATGTTAGGTCAGATTCTGATCTAATTTACATCTGTGTAAATCTGAAACAACTATAGTGAATACCATGGAGTTACTCCAGATAGACACATATATAAGTGAGAGCAGAATCAGGTAGTGTACAATAATACAAGAGTATATTCATATTTATTTAATAGGTTAAAAGCACTGGTATTATTCACTTATAGTATCATTAATGGACAAATATTACAACTCCCCCCTCCCTTTTAACTTCAATACAGGGGAAAAATCTAGATCGGTGAGTTATCTGACCAAAGGTGGTTGCAAATAGAATGTGCATAACAGTAAAAGATTCCCAGGTCTAGACAATACATATTGGCATATTAGTCCTCTTTGTATACATGAATTTATCCATGTCTATACCCCCAGATCAGTTGTGGCTGAGATAAAATGAGATAAAATGGCTAAGGCTACTGTGATTCAGCTTAAGATACATTACAGTAGGAATATTTTCCTCAGGGTTTGCCCGTCCATCGCCAACTGATCTGTAAACTTATTTAATGTTCCAAAATATTTTCTAATTAGTTTTAAGTGTGTTTCTACTATGTTCTAAAAGATTTTAACTTTCATAGATTCCTATCACACAGTTGGAGAGACACAATAGGAGTTACTTACAATTTATACCTGTGTAAATGAAAAATCAATCAAACCCCATTCTTTCTTTTTTTGCAAGATCCAGTGTAACGTGAACCTACTAGCATGTCACCAAGCCAGCTTCTCTTATATTTTATGGGCTGTTCATAGGAAGACATGATGGGTAACTCCTTGTTCTCAAAAGGTTTCAGATGTGGACTTCTTCACAGATCCAGCTTCTCCCTTTTCTTTTTAAACAAAGAGTGCCTGATTGTGCAGTCCTCGGACTACTCCTGAAGTACACACCCATTGTTGGTTGCAGTGTAACAGACTCGGGCCACGACATTCAGGTTGATTAATTTAAACTTTTATTTGAAGCAAAAGCATACCTTTTGGTTACAATTACTGTAGAAACAATGGACAGATAGGCAGAAAAAAGACAAGGGCCTGTTACCTTCTCCTGGGGCATAGGTGGGTCATGACGAATTTCTCCTACAATACACCAACTATTCTCTTATATTCCAGCATATTTATACCTATCCAAATTACATAACCAATATTGTCCTCCAATCAACATTAAGCATGTATCTTATATAACTCATACAATATGCATGTGCAAGCTTCAATTTATATAACTTTTGCTGACTATGATATTTTCATGTTATCATACCTCTTTTCTAATTGGTTTATTTCGATTGATCATGCACTGATCATATATGCTGACAAGGCCATCTAGCCCTTACAGAATTTAGGGACTTTTCAGCTGTTCCTTAAATGCCTTTAGGCTGTACATTCTGTATATCCATTGTACTGATAACTTCTTCTTGTTTATGAATATCCTCCAATTTAGATACATTCTGTGGTCAAAACATCACCTTTGTCTACACAGCAGCTGTAAGATTCACTTAGAAAACTTACATCAAGACAAGTTGTTAGGAGAGATTTTGACAGCTCAGCAAATTGCCTAGGCCACTGCCAGTAACTGTACTATTGACTGTTACACTTATTTCCCAATGCAGCTAAGCTAGTAGGCCTTTGCAGCAACCTTAGCATAATGAGGCAGTCCAGGAGGGGCAGGGGATAACCACAAGAAGTGAGCGTGACCCTGTTCCGTCCTGTTTTGCTTCTTTTAAACTGCTGAAGTATGCAGCTTTGAAACACAGGAAGTCTGTCTATTTTTGACTTCTGGTGTGTGTTTGTCCATGAGACTATGGACTGTGCAAAACACATCTGTTCAACTAATGGCTGGAAACTTCTTGTTTAACTCTTGCCTACTTTTTTTTTGATTGACAAACTATGTAACACTAACATGCATAGAAAGAGACAAAAGTTCTGAGTTAGATTGACTCTTTGTGGACTCATTTTAAGATCCCCAGCAGCAGACAGAAGGCTGGCCACCAGAAATCTGTCACTGAACACTTGAAGATCACTCCAGATGTTTGGGGTAACTATTGATTTGGGGTGCTCTAAACCTGTTGCGTGTGTGTTTATGTGCTGGAGATTAAATAAAGTAAAAACTTTCAGTGAAAGCATTCTTGTTTGTCTGTTTGTACCAATCATATATCAGACGGACATGCTGTGTCCCCACTGATTTATTTCCTGACAACCACCTCACAAGGAGTAAAGTTACCAAGAGCTTTGGGTTCAGAAAACCCCAGGTAACAAAGTCAGTAAGGCAACACCCATGCCAAGCAAAGACTATGCTAAAGCCAGCCAGCCTAGGACAAGTACTATCTTGGCCTGTCCAAACTTATTCACTATATATAAGCCATACTTATGACGGTTCCAATACCACATAAATAGACATTGCTCTATACTGGTCCATGCTGTATTTGAGACCACTAGAGGAGTTTATGAGAACACAGAGACACTAATATGATGAGTTTATTGATGGAACTGTTGCTTAATTGTAAGCCAATAGTTTGACTACACTTGCGGATTGTTCTTAAAAATATTTGAGACCAAATAACCAAACTTAGCCAAGTTTATTGTCTAAAAACAAAGCAGTACAATATGAAAAGGAGAAATACATACCCTCCTTTTGGGAAGAAATTTTTACCTTGCAGCATGTTCGTCTTACACACAAGGTGTGCTTCAACATGTAAACTAGATATTTATCGTACTGTTTTACAAGTTACAAAACTCTCTGTACATCACTAAAATCCAACCCAACAGTTTATAACAGTTCCTTAACTTGTTGTTTTATTCTGTACTTTTTCCTTGTCTCTGTTTTGGATACTACACTCCAAACCAGGTACCTGTGAAGGCACCTGCACTTGATTTTGACAGATTTCGTATTTACTTGTGACAAAGCTGACATCAGTTTTGCAAAGTGTTATGGGATACTTAGCATCAGAGGTGCTGAAACAATTTTTATAGTGGGGGTGCTGAAAGCAGAAACCATGTATTTGGTTGTTATTACTATTTCAAGCCGGGGGTGCAGCCTCACCCCTATTTCCAGCACCTCTGCTTAGTATTAATGAACAAGAGTAAGCATAAAATCATTCAAATATAAAGCTTTTTTCTAACACATATAAAGTGTGTAATACATTTTAATATGGTGTGCAATATGTATAACATGTATATATTGACTAACGGCCAACCAGCCACCATCAGCCCATATCACATTATCCGAAAGATAGGGATATGGAGGAAAAGCAGTTGGTTCGAAATTAAGGCAATGTTTAGATGATACTAGTAGGAAGAAGAAGACACTTTGAAGTTCTTGCCAGGACATTGTCTTCTTCAGATGTTCCATATCAATATGCATGTCAAATATGAATCCGTTACTGCTTTTTTATTACATGCAGCAAATAAAAAACACTTTCAGATAGGAATAGGGGGAAACTTAAGAACACAGAAAGATAGAGTAGTGTTTTCTTAAAGGAAAACTTTCTGTGTGTTGTGCCTTTTATGGTTATAGTCATAGAATTATATTAATGAAATTAGTTAGAATTAAATACAACACACAAAATGGAACAACAAGGCTTAGCTGTTTTGGGAAGTGATTCAACCTTACTTCACTTTGATCATTTGGCAAGTAGATGCCCCTATGCTGTTATGTACATTTGATTGTGTATGTCCATCAATGAAACATGAATATGATCATGTTTGGCACAGCAGGTTTATTTCTTTTAGAACGATAACATTACTTCATTCGAACATTTATTAAGGCTGCAGAGCTGTAACGGCTATTGCTAAATGGAATAATATAAAATGAATGAAGTGAAAGAACCCTGGAGGCTTCTTGATGTTTATTCTATCAAGCTAGTCACAACAGATAATAATACAGGGAACTGTGTGAACAATATTGCTTTGCACCTCTTGCAGCCACCCAGAATATAAAGCGTGTATTATACTATCCAAGTAATTACAGAAAACAGAAAAAGCTATGTTAAACTGTTCCTATTACAATGGCTTATAATGTTACAGTATTACAAATTGGAAACCAAAGTATTAAAGCAGTAGCATACTCTTTAGGATTCTTGTACTGTACGCAAAATGTTTGTAATGTAGTAAAATAAAACTATCCAAGTAGGCTGATTATAAGTTGGCTATTTCAATTTTCTTCTGAAAATAAACAGTTGCAATGACATGTCTCTTAATAATTTAAAGCTGCCATTGACAATTGTTGCTTGATGTTTTAACTCATAACTAATTCATAGCATTGTATGGTGCACATTATAAACCAGATCCTTATGTGAATAACAGTTACTCGTGTAAGCAATCCCATTGAAGCTAATGAGACTATCTGCAAAAATATGACAAATTCAAACTGGAAACAAGGTATAAATTTTTAACACTGAGGGAAATTATTCACTGGAACAATTTACCAAGGG
Organism: Lepidochelys olivacea; assembly: GCF_965140295.1. Lineage (NCBI taxonomy): Eukaryota > Metazoa > Chordata > Testudines > Cheloniidae > Lepidochelys > Lepidochelys olivacea. Next base: position 38,950,376 of record NC_140413.1, on the reverse strand, counting down.
TTGTGTGGTTCACCATCACTGGCAACTTTAAAATGAAGATTGGTTATTGTTTTCTAAAACATACATTCTATTTTAAACAAGAATTATTTCAAAGAAGGCCTATGGCCTGTGTTATGCAGAAGATTAGACTGAATGATCACAGTGGTCCCTTGTAGCTTTATAATCTATGAATCTAACGATTCTCTAATTAAGGCTTGCTCCTTTGAGCAAGAGTTACTGTTTTGTTGTGGAGCTTTTATCTTTTAAAATAATATCTGTATATTCTTATTTATAAATACAATACAGCAAAAATAAATAGAAATAAATATAAAATACTTTATTAAATAGCAATTGGCCAAATCTTCCTTGCTTTACTTAGGCCAGTGGTCCCACTGAAGTCAATGAAGCACTAACTATATTTACAAGAAATATTTTTCAAAATATTTTCCACACTGTAATGATCAATCTTATAAAGCAGTTATAAGAGTCTGCCCATACTGATTCATTTTCTGGAACAGAGTCCACATAAGAACTCCAAACTTCTTGAAAAATAAGTGGATACCCTGAAAGCCAATTTGTAATGTGCACTAAAGGAAATGAAGTTAATAAATTCATTCCAATTTCCCATTCACCTAGAAATGATGCTGAAACTTTTATTCAAAGGCATATCTAGTGCAACCCAGAAACCTCAAGGCTATTCTAATTTACATCCAGGTGCCCATGGCCTGAAGGGGATGCTCAAGGAGCTGGGAGTCACTAGTGCATAGGGGTAGTCCTGCTGCTCTCTCGCCCATGTCCCTTATACTGGGAGTCAGGCAGGAGGGTAATATGCAGGGGCTGATACAGAATCTATGCTATTTTGGGATTCCCTCACCAGGGAAATCCTCAAGGTGCTAGCTCTTCTGGCATGAGGATGCCTTTCTGCGACTAAAGCAGGATCTCACACAGAGACTGTAAATCATGACTTAAATGGAATTATTGCAGATTTACATCCTTGCAACTGAGATTTGAATCTGACTTAGAGTTTTCAAAGTATTCCCTAGTTTACGAATTTATTCAGGACTGTAATAGCCTCCCTTTTCCCATAAACATAGGAGTAGAAGGGAAGTAATATGCTCTATATTTACGTATACACACTAAGTATTATCTAAGGATGGTCTAGATAACACTTAGTCCCTCCTCAGTGCAGGGGACTGGACTAGATGACCTGGTCAAGTTGAGGTCCTTTCCAGTTCTACATTTCTATGATTCTAACTAGTTTTTTTTTCCAGTTCCCTAAAGAGTTCACAGTTATTCATTTGGTGATAACTGCATTCAGATGTTACCCCAAGAACAGACCCAGGGGTCCCAGAGTAGCCCTTCTGTTGCTTACTTCCAGGTTCCCCTAATGTTAACCTATTAAGCTGTTCTTGCAAAGTGAAAGGAGGGGGACCTCCCTACAGAGGTTGCCAGTGTTTATCAAGGATATCCCTGTGCCCTTCCAGAAACTCCCCAGAACAGACTTCACTGTTCTCTTCACTCCTCGGAGGACATGGATACAACCTTCCGCTCAAGGGTCTGACACCCAGCCAGTACTTTTCCAAAACAAAGTATTCTCTTTATTTAGGGTACGTCTACACTACGAAATAAGGTCGAATTTATAGAAGTCAGTTTTTTAGAAATCAGTTTTATATATTCGAGTGTGTGTGTCCCCACAGAAAATGCTCTAAGTGCATTAAGTGCATTAACTCGGCGGAGTGCTTCCACAGTACCGAGGCAAGCGTCGACTTCTGGAGTGTTGCACTGTGGGTAGCTATCCCACAGTTCCCGCAGTCTCCGCTGCCCATTGGAATTCTGGGTTGAGATCCCAATGCCTGATGGGGCTAAAACATTGTCGCGGGTGGTTCTGGGTACATATCGTCAGGCCTCCGTTCCCTACCTCCCTCCGTGAAAGCAGCAGCAGACAATCGTTTCGCACCTTTTGTCTTGAGTTACCTGTGCAGACGCCATACCACGGCAAGCATGGAGCCCGCTCAGCTCACTGTCACCGTATGTCTCCTGGGTGCTGGCAAACACAGTACTGCATTGCTACACAGTAGCAGCAACCCATTGCCTTGTGACAGCAGATGGTACAATAGGACTGGTAGCCGTCATCGTCATATCCAAAGTGCTCCTGGCCACGTTGGCCAGGAGTGCCTGGGTAGACATGGGTGCAGGGACTACATTGGAAGTGACTTGACAAGGTCATTCTCTTCAGTCCTGCAGTCAGTCCTATTGAACCATCTTATGGTGAGCAGGCAGGTGATACAGATTGCTAGCAGTCCTATTGTACCATCTTCTGCCGAGCAGCCATGAGATGTGGATGGCTTGCAGTCCTTCTGCACCGTCTGCTGCCAGCCAAAGTTGTAGAAGATAGATGTAGTGGATCAAAACAAGAAATAGACCAGCTTTGATTTGTACTCATTTGCTTCCCGCCCCCCACCCCCGTCTAGGGGAATCCTTCCTCTAGGTCACACTGCAGTCACTCTCAGAGAAGGTGCAGCGAGATAAATCTAGCCATGTATCAATCAGAGGCCAGACCAACCTGCTTGTTCCAATAAGAACAATTACTTAGGTGCACCATTTCTTATTGGAACCCTCCATGAAGTCCTGCCTGAAATACTCCTTGATGTAAAGCCACCCCCTTTGTTGATTTTAATTCCCTGTAAGCCAACCCTGTAAGCCATGTCGTCAGTTGCCCCTCCCTCTGTCAGAGCAACGGCAGACAATCATTCCACGCCTTTTTTCTGTGCGGACGCCATCCCAAGGCAAGCATGGAGGCCGCTCAGCTCACTTTAGCAATTAGGAGCACATTAAACACCACACGCATTATCCAGCAGTATATGCAGACCAGAACCTGGCAGAGCGATACCAGGTGAGGAGGCGACATCAGCGTGGTCACATGAGCGATCAGGACATGGATACAGATTTTTCTTAAAGCATGGGCCCTGCCAATGCATGTATCATGGTGCTAATGGGGCAGGTTCATGTTGTGGAACGCCGATTCCTGGCTCGGGAAACAAGCACAGACTGGTGGGACCGCATTTCCTGGCTCGGGAAACAAGCACAGACTGGTGGGACCGCATAGTGTTGCAGCTCTGGGACGATTCCCAGTGGCTGCAAAACTTTTGCATGCGTAAGGGCACTTTCATGGAACTTTGTGACTTGCTTGCCCCTGCCCTGAAACGCATGAATACCAAAATGAGAGCAGCCCTCACAGTTGAGAAGCGAGTGGCGATAGCCCTGTGGAAACTTGCAACGCCAGACAGCTACCGGTCAGTGGGGAATCAATTTGGAGTGGGCAAATCTACTGTTGGGGCTGCTGTGATGCAATAGCCCACGCAATCAAAGATCTGCTGATATCAAGGGTAGTGACCCTGGGAAATGTGCAGGTCATAGTGGATGGCTTTGCTGCAATAGGATTCCCTAACTGTGGTGGGGCCATAGACGGAACCCATATCCCTATCATGGCACCGGAGCACCAAGCTGGCGAGTACATAAACCGCAAGGGGTACTTTTCAATAGTGCTGCAAGCTCCGGTGGATCACAAGGGACGTTTCACCAAATCAGTGTGGGATGGCCAGGAAAGGTACATGATGCTCGCATCTTCAGGAACTCTGGTCTGTTTCAAAAGCTGCAGGAAGGGATTTTATTCCCAGACCAGAAAATAACTGTTGGGGATGTTGAAATGCCTATATGTATCCTTGGGGACCCAGCCTACCCCTTAATGCCATGGCTCATGAAGCCGTACACAGGCAGCCTGGACAGTAGTCAGGAGCTGTTCAACTACAGGCTGACAAGTGTAGAATGGTGGTAGAATGTGCAGTTGGACGTTTAAAAGCGCGCTGGCGCAGTTTACTGACTCGCTTAGACCTCAGCGAAACCAATATTCCCACTGTTATTACTGCTTGCTGTGCGTTCCACAATATCTGTGAGAGTAAGGGGGAGACGTTTATGGTGGGGTGGGAGGTTGAGGCAAATCGCCTGGCTGCTGGTTACACGCAGCCAGACACCAGGGTGGTTAGAAGAGCACAGGAGGGTGCGGTACGCATCAGAGAAGCTTTGAAAACCAGTTTCATGACTGGCCAGGCTACGGTGTGAAAGTTCTGTTTGTTTCTCCTTGATGAAACCCCCCACCCATTGGTTCACTCTACTTCCCTGTAAGCTAACCACCCTCCCCTCCTCCCTTCGATCACCGCTTGCAGAGGCAATAAAGTCATTGTTGCTTTACATTCATGCATTCTTTAGTCATTCATCACACAAATAGGGGGATGACTACCAAGGTAGCCCAGGACGGGTGGTGGAGGAAGGAAGGAAAATGCCACACAGCACTTTAAAAGTTTACAACTTTAAAATTTATTGAATGCCAGCCTTCTGTTTTTTGGGCAATCCTCTGTGGCGGAGTGGCTGGTTGGCCGGAGGCCCCCCCACCGCGTTCTTGGGCATGTGGGTGAGGAGGCTATGGAACTTGGGGAGGAGGGCGGTTGGTTACACAGGGGCTGTAGTGGCAGTCTGTGCTCCAGCTGCTTTTGCTGCAGCTCAACCATACACTGGAGCATACTGGTTTGGTCCTCCAGCAGCCTCAGCATTGAATCCTGCCTCCTCTCATCACGCTGCCGCCACATTTGAGCTTCAGCCCTCTCTTCAGCCCGCCACTTACTCTCTTCAGCCTGCCACCTCTCTTCCCAGTCATTTTGTGCTTTCCTGCACTCTGACATTATTTGCCTCCATGCATTCATCTGTGCTCTGTCAGTGTGGGAGCACAGCATGAGCTCAGAGAACATTTCATCATGAGTGCGTTTTTTTTTCTTTCTAATCTTCACTAGCCTCTGGGAAGGAGAAGATCCTGTGATCATTGAAACACATGCAGCTGGTGGAGAAAAAAAAAGGGACAAGCGGTATTTAAAAAGACACAGTTTATAAAACAGTGGCTACACTCTTTCAGGGTAAACCTTGCTGTTAACATTACATACATAGCACATGTGCTTTCGTTACAAGGTTGCATTTTGCCTCCCCCTACCGCGTGGCTACCCCCTCAACCCTTCCTCCTCCCCGTGGCTAACAGTGGGGAACATTTCTGTTCAGCCACAGGCAAACAGCCTAGCAGGAACAGGCACCTCTGAGTGTCCCCTGAAGAAAAGCACCCTATTTCAACCAGGTGACCATGAATGATATCTCACTCTCCTGAGGATAACACAGAGAGATAAAGAACGGATGTTGTTTGAACGCCAGCAAACATACACTGCAATGCTTTGTTGTACAATGATTCCCGAGTATGTGTTACTGGCCTGGAGTGGTAAAGTGTCCTACCATGGAGGACACAATAAGGCTGCCCTCCCCAGAAACCTTTTGCAAAGGCTTTGGGAGTACATCCAGGAGAGCCGCAAATGCCAGGGCAAAGTAATCCTTTCACATGCTTGCTTTTAAACCATGTATCGTATTTTAAAAGGTACACTCACCGGAGGTCCTTTCTCCGCCTGGCGGGTCTGGGAGGCAGCCTTGGGTGGGTTCGGGGGGTACTGGCTCCAGGTCCAGGGTGAGAAACAGTTCTTGGCTGTCGGGAAAACCGGTTTCTCCGCTTGCTTGCTGTGAGCTATCTACAACCTCCTCCTCCTCATCATCTTCTTCGTCCCCAGAACCTGCTTCCGTGTTGCCTCCATCTCCATTGAAGGAGTCAAACAACACGGCTGGGGTAGTGGTGGCTGAACCCCCTAAAATGGCATGAAGCTCATCATAGAAGCGGCATGTTTTGTGCTCTGACCCGGAGCGGCCGTTCGCCTCTCTGGTTTTCCGGTGGGCTTACCTCAGCTCCTTAAGTTTCACGTGGCACTGCTTCGGGTCCCTGTTATGGCCTCTGTCCTTCATGCCCTGGGAGATTTTCACAAAGGTTTTGGCATTTCGAAAACTGGAACGGAGTTCTGATAGCACGGATTCCTCTCCCCATACAGCGATCAGATCCCGTACCTCCCGTTCAGTCCATGCTGGAGCTCTTTTGCGATTCTGGGACTCCATTATGGTCACCTCTGCTGATGAGCTCTGCCTGGTCACCTCTGCATGGTCACCTGCAGCTTGCCACGCTGGCCAAACAGGAAATGAGATTCAAAAGGTTGCGGTTCTTTTCCTGTCTACCTGGCCAGTGCATCTGAGTTGAGAGTGCTGTCCAGAACGGTCACAATGGAACACTCTGGGATAGCTCCCAGAGGCCAATACCATTGAATTGTGTCCACAGTACCCCAAATTCGACCCGGCAAGGCCGATTTAATCACTAATCCACTTGTCAGTGGTGGAGTAAGGAAATCAGTTTTAAGAGCCCTTTAAGTCGAAATAAAGGGCTTCATCGTGTAGATGGGTGCAGGTTTACATCGATTTAACGCTGCTAAATTCGACCTAAAGTCCTAGTGTAGACCAGGGCTTAGTGTAACTGATCTTTCTAATACAATTAATCTAAACCTAAATAAAAACATAAACATAAATCATTAGCAGAGGTATCCAAACCAAAGTACTCAATATTGTAATGTTATACAGTTGAAATGGCTTAAGCGATTGTGTTCTGCACATGGTGATCAGTCATATACAGGACACTGACAGTAATCTTAATAAACACTAAACTTTATACATAGTAACAAACATGACACTCATCTTTATTATCCCAAGCATACACATTCATTAACCTTACTTCTATTCTATATACTATAGCTAGAATGCTTATGCTTCGTAGTCTTCTTTCCCCCTGCTCTGTCCAAGGATCCTTCTGCTTTGTCCCAGCAGCCCACTGCTGTTGATATTCTGCAATTTCTTCTTCCACTGATTCCTTCTTCTAACTTCTCCTACTCCTAACTTGACTGACTTTTGCTTGCTTGCTCTGTCTTTTATACAATTTTGGCCTGTTCTGATTGGCTTGTTTCCCAATCCTAGGATTAGCATACCTATCTTCCATTCATCTTTAACCCTCTCTGATTGGTTTACAAGTATGGACCAATCACAACTGCTAAATCTGTCAATCAAAGTTGTTACATAACAAGTTTTAGTATTATGGGATGTTTACTATTATGGGATGGTGACCAGTGTTTCCTCTAATTTTTACATCCTTGTGCAGAATGAATTTTGTTATGTACACCGTTATGGAGGTGATGTGTGACACATCACCTTCATATTGGTGCACATAAGAAAATTCATGTGGTGAGGGCGGGGCCAAAGGGTTTGGAGTGTGGGAGGCAGCTCAGGGCTGGGGCAGAGGGTTGGGGTGCAGGGGGGAGTGAGAGTTCTGGCTGGGGCTGCTGGCTTTGAGGAGAGGCTGGGGATGAGGGCTTCGGAGTCTGGGAGGGGACTCAGGGCTTGGGCAGAGGGTTAGGTGCAGGGGGTGAAGGCTCTGGAGTGGGGCCAGGGATGAGAGGGTTGGGGTGCAGGCTGCTCTGGGGCTGCAGTGGGGAGAGAGGACTCCCCCAAGCCCTCTCTCACTGCAACAGCTCAGAGGTGGGGGAGAGGTGCCTTTCCCCAGCCACAGCAGCTCCAGTGGGCCTGGGCTGGGCCGAGGGAGGGGCTCTCTCTCTCTCTTTTAATAAATTTTATATGATGAACTAGATTTTCAGTAATCCTCATCATATTTGACTAGGCTGTCTGGAGTGGGAGCCCAAGGCTAAATTGTTTAAGGGAGCTGTATTTTTGGCTTCTGGGTAACCAGTAAGGCATTGTGGAAACTGTTTTGTTGCTGGCTTGGTGAATCTAAGTATTAGAAATAACCACCAGTTCTGGGGATTTTCTGCCCCATTCTTTGCAGTTTGTCCCCTATTTTCAGTTAATGGTGGCAAAGCAGTGTTTTCAGTGCTGTGCTTCAGAAACAAAATAGAGCAGCTCAAAATCCTTTTGTATCACAGAGGCTGTGATTTTAATTGCACTGCAGCTCACCATGTGGATAACTATTTCCTTATTCTTGCTCAGGTGTTGCTGTAATTCTTTCATTTTACTTACACCTTGTTCCATTGATGTGTCTTAAAAAACACTGGCAATATACTTACATGCTTTAGAGCAGAGGTTCCCAGACTTGGTTCGCAGCTTGTTCAGGGTAAGGTGAGGAATGGCGAACCGCGGCCACTGGGAGCTGTGAGCAGCTGTACCTGTGGATGTTCAGGTAAACAAAGTGTCTTGCAGCCCGCCAGGGCTTACCCTGAACAAGCCATGAACCAAATTTGGGAACCCCTGCTGTAGAGGAACAGGCAACAAAGTTCCACTGTGGAACACTCAGCTTGCTAGATTATGTGAAGTAATGCTGTGGTTATTTATTGTTTATGGCCCTCTCATCACCATATTACAGGCAACAAGTGGATACAAGTATGAAGAATGTGTTCCACACCCATCCCCACAGAAAACCCAGTTGAATGGGTATCCTGTCAAATCTAATCAAAGGTTAAAATATTAAACAAATATGCAACAAACATGAACAGTAAATGCTATCCCCAATCTTCATTCCTTGATTTTATAGAAATAATATATCTGAAATAACTCAAATGTGAAATTGCAGAACTATAAACTATGGTTTACAACCTGTCCTTTAAATCAGCTACTGGAAGATAGCTAATGTAACACCAATATTTAAGAAGGGCTCTAGAAGTGATCCTGGCAATTACAGACTGGTAAGTCTAACGCCAGTACCGGGCAAATTAGCTGAAACAATAGTAAAGAATAAAATTATCAGACACATAGAAGAACATAAATTGTTGCACAAAAGTCAACATGGTTTCTGTAAAGGGAAATCATGTCTTACTAATCTATTAGAGTTCTCTGAGGGGGGTCAACAAACATGTGGACAAGGGGGATCTAGTGTACTTAGTTTTCAGAAAGCCTTTGACAAGGTCCCTCACCAAAGGCTTTGACAAGGTCCCTCAACAAAGGCTCAATATGATGGGGGCTAATTTAGCTACAACTAATCAGGAGAAAGATCTTGGAGTCATCATGGATAGTTCTCCGAAGACGTGTGCAGCAGCAGTCAAAAAAGCAAACGGGATGTTAGGAATCATGAAAAAAAGGATAGAGAATAAGATGGAGAATATCTTATTGCCCTTATATAAATCCATGGTACTCCCACATCTTGAATACTGTGTACAGATGTGGGCTCCTCATCTCAGAAAAGATATACTGGCATTAGAAAAGGTTCAGAAAAGGGCAAATAAAAGTATTAGGGGTTTGGAATGGGTACCATATGTGGAGAGATTAAAGAGGCTAGGACTTTTCATCTTGGAAAAGAGGAATCAATCATAGAATCATAGAATATCAGGGTTGGAAGGGACCTCAGGAGGTCATCTAGTCCAACCCCCTGCTCAAAGCAGGACCAATCCCCAATTAAATCATCCCAGCCAGGGCTTTGTCAAGCCTGACCTTAAAAACTTCTAAGGAAGGAGATTCTACCACCTCTCTAGGTAATGCATTGCAGTGTTTCACCACCCTCCTAGTGAAAGTTTTTCCTAATATCCAACCTAAACCTCCCCCACTGCAACTTGAGACCATTACTCCTTGTCCTGCCCTCTTCTACCACTGAGAACAGTCTAGAACCATCCTCTCTGGAACCACCTCTCAGGTAGTTGAAAGCAGCTATCAAATCCACTCTCATTCTTCTCTTCTGCAGACTAAACAATCCCAGTTCCCTCAGCCTCTCCTCATAACTCATGTGTTCCAGACCCCTAATCATTTTTGTTGCCCTTCGCTGGACTCTCTCCAATTTATCCACATCCTTCTTGTAGTGTGGGGCCCAAAACTGGACACAGTACTCCAGATGAGGCCTCACCAATGTCGAATAGAGGAGAATGATCACGTCCCTTGATCTGCTCGCTATGCCCCTACTTATACATCCCAAAATGCCATTGGCCTTCTTGGCAACAAGGGCACACTGCTGACTCATATCCAGCTTCTCTTCCACTGTCACCCCTAGGTCCTTTTCTGCAGAACTGCTGCCTAGCCATTCGGTCCCTAGTCTGTAGCTGTGCATTGGGTTCTTCTGTCCTAAGTGCAGGACGCTGCACTTATCCTTATTGAACCTCATCAGATTTCTTTTGGCCCAATCCTCCAATTTGTCTAGGTCCCTCTGTATCCTATCCCTGCCCTCCAGCATATCTACCATTCCTCCCAGTTTCGTATCATCCACAAATTTGCTGAGAGTGCAATCCACACCATCCTCCAGATCATTTATGAAGATATTGAACAAAACCGGCCCCAGGACCGACCCCTGGGGCACTCCACTTGACACCGGCTGCCAACTAGATATGGAGCCATTGATCACTACCCGTTAAGCCCGACAATCTAGCCATCTTTCTACCCACCTTATAGTGCATTCATCCAGCCCATACTTCTTTAACTTGCTGACAAGAATACTGTGGGAGACCGTGTCAAAAGCTTTGCTAAAGTCAAGAAACAATACATCCACTGTTTTCTCTTCATCCACAGAACCAGTAATCTCATCATAGAAGGCGATTAGATTAGTCAGGCATGACCTTCCCTTGGTGAATCCATGCTGACTGTTCCTGATCACTTTCCTCTCATGTAAGTGCTTCAGAATTGATTCCTTGAGGACCTCCTCCATGATTTTTCCGGGGACTGAGGTGAGGCTGACTGGCCTGTAGTTCCCAGGATCCTCCTCCTTCCCTTTTTAAAAGATTGGCACTACATTAGCCTTTTTCCAGTCATCTGGGACTTCCCCCGTTTGCCATGAGTTTTCAAAAATAATGGCCAATGGCTCTGCAATCACAGCCGCCAATTCCTTTAGCACTCTCGGATGCAACTTGTCCGGCCCCATGGATTTGTGCACGTCCAGCTTTTCTAAATAGTCCCTAACCACCTCTTTCTCCACAGAGGGCTGGCCATCTACTCCCCATGTTGTGATGCCCAGCGCAGCAGTCTGGGAGCTGTCCTTGTTAGTGAAGACAGAGGCAAAAAAAGCATTGAGCACATTAGCTTTTTCCACATCCTCTGTCACTAGGTTGCCTCCCTCATTAAGAGATTAAGGGGGGATATGACAGAGGTATATAAAGTCATGAGCGGTGTGGAGAAAGTGAATAATGAAACTTTTTCTCATAATATAAGAACTAGGGGCCACCAAACAAAATTAATGGGTAGAAGATTTAAAACAAATAAAAGGAAGTTCTTCTTCACTCAGTGCACAGTCAACCTGTGGAACTCCTTGCCTGAGGAGGTTCTGAAGGCTAGGACTATAACAGGGTTTAAAAGAGAACTGGATAAATTCATGGAGGTTAAGTCCATTAATGGCTATTAGCTAGGATGGGTAAGGAATGGTGTCCCTAGCCTCTGTTTGTCAGAGGGTGGAGATGGATGGCAGGAGAGAGATCACTTGATCATTACCTGTTAGGTTCACTCCCTCTGGGGCATGTGGCATTGGCCACTATTGGTAGACAGGATACTGGGCTGGATGAACCTTTGGTCTGACCCAGTATGGTCATTCTTATGATACAAAACTTCTTAGAATTTAGCATATCACTGGCTGACAAAAATTCTGGGCTTTGGTTTTACATGATTGAGTTTTTCCTCCTTTGAAATGTTAGGCTGGAAAGAAGATAATCCAAGCACTTTACTTTTCCCCTTATCTCAAAGTGAAAATTTAAAAAGCATTTATTAATACTCAGCATATTGAGCCTGTTTTCTCAGAAACAGGAAGTTAAATATGTGTTTCCTTCATCTCTTTCTGATCCTTTCTTTACCTCTCCCTTCCCCTCCTCCCCCGGCTTTTCTCTTCCCTTCTTACTTTCTTGGTCTAGCCATCACTTTGCTTTTTCTCCTCCCTCTCCAAGCACTCAGTCATTGTCTTAGGGACATGTATTAATCTTTCTGTCCTCAAAGGATCCCATTTCCTGTGCTGTGCCTTTCTTCTCCCCACACAGGGGACCCCATCTCTTTCCCCAAAACTCTCCCCACTTTTCTCCTGTTTGTTTTCCCACCCACCAGGTTTCTTGCCTCACCTCAGTTACTCAGTACTTTGAGGCCTGCTGCTTCTGCTTCACCCTAGTGTTGAAGTAACTTTTTCTTCACCTCCTGCTGCTATGTGTCTCTTTATTGTCAGTAACCAGTGTTATCTCATTGTTTCCCTGTGTTCCACATTGTCTGTTTGTTGTGCCCACACATTTTGTCTTCTTTTTTCTTTAGATGGTAAGGTCTTTGGAGCAAAGACTGTCTCTTTGTTAGGTGATTGTACAGTGTCGAGCATAATTGGGTCTGGTCCATGATTGGGGCCCCTATTCATGATTGGGGCCCCCATAACCTTCTTTCTGTTAAACTAAATAGACTCAAGGAACAAAATCGCTACACCAGCATTTTTTTTTCTAATCTTTTAATCATTTTTATGAATCTTCCATGAACACTGTCCAGTTTATCAATATCCTACTTGAATTGCAGATTCCAGAAGTTGACACATTAGTCACATCAAATATAGAGGTAAAATAATCTCTCTATTCCTATTGAAGATTCCCCTGTTTATGCATCCAAAGTCACATAAGCCCTTAGGCCACGTCATTGCCTTGAGAGTTCCTGTCCAACTGATTATCCATCATGACACCCAAATCTTTTTCAGAGACCCCACTTCCCAAGATAGAGTCCCCCATGCTGTAACTATGGCCTATGTTCTTTGGTCCTAGATGTATACAAATTGTTTGTGTGTGCCCAAGTTATCAAACAAACAATCTGGATTGCTCTGTATCAGTGAGCTATCCTTTTCATTATTTACCACCTCTCCTAATTTTGTGTCATCTGCAAACTTTATCAGGGATGATTTTATGTTTCTTACAGGTCATCGATAAAAATGTTAAATAATATAGGATCAAGAACTGACCCTGCAGACTCCATGGGAAACACACTAACGCAGTGATAATTCCCTGTTTACTAATACACTTTGAGAACCTTTAACAAAAAAATAATTGTTTTCTTTAGTACCCAAACTATAAGTAAAATGTGGTCTTAAGGAAAGTATGGTCTTTTTTTCATTAATTTAATAGGTCAAATGCCAATGGTATGTTTTCACAAATTACATTGAGATAGTCATAATGGAAGCCCTTACACAGCTCTTACTCAAAAGATATTTGTTTCAGTGGCCAAGATAGCAAAAGTCTGGATTAAAGGACCATCTGTACTTTTTTCATTACTTTAAATAACTGGAACATTCCACTTTTCCATTTGAAAATAGGCTGTGCTACCCCCACAATGAGCTTAACTAATGGAAAATGAGAATATAAATGTATGAAAACAAGTGAAACATGCTTTTCTGTAGTTAAAACCACACCTATTCATAAGCAAGCAAATGCATGAAAATATCTCTAGCACCACCTACAGAAGTAATTCAGTATTGGGTTTTATGTCTTTGTTTTTTTTTTTTAAGCAAAAAGAAAAGAAACCCATAATACTCATGAAGTTATTTGTTTGTAAGAATTTTGTGGGAATTCAATCATTTTCTCCTAAAGTTTTTTCAGTGTAACTATTCAAAAAAACTAAAGTTTTCGGCTTACATATTTTGGTGGTGGCTTGCTAGAAATGAAAAGCAACAAAATACAGAGCAAGGTATGTGAAAATCGGGTTTAACCCAGGAGAATTGTACTTTCTAGTGCTGACACTGTGTGGGGATTGATCACATTTTCACAGCTGGATTTTGAATAGGGCCTCATTAAATTGATATAAATATACACCATGTTGTTGTTTTCCAACATCAGCAACAAGATTGCATCCTCATTATACACACTCCAGCTGTGTTCTGCATTCACAGTCCTATCATTTGCCAAATGTAAAACTTAACACTTGTCTCTTGACAGTGATAAAGTTGGTAAAGTTATTTGTATAAGAAAAGAAAAAAACTGGAATAGAATGGGGGAAATAAAGGAAAGTGGTTAAAAACAACTTAATGGGGAAAACTGTGGTTACAAATATTCCCTGTTCCTAATAATACTTACTCACCATACTAATGCACTATGAGATCTTTAGACTAAAGAGGTTATTATTGGTCTTTGATAAAAATACCAAAGAGACAACAGGATACAACATAGAGCTCATCCTACTTTCACTGAAGTTAATGGTAAAAATGCCTTTGACTTGAATGGCAGCAGTATCTGGCCCTGTAACGTGGCTTCACATATATTTATAAGAGTACAGAGATAGCATATGATAGAAATATTGCTTTAGTTCAGTAGTTAAACTCATAAAAAAAATGTAAGTCACGTTAACAATCACCTGAAATCCTCAGTGAGTCCTTGATTTAAGTATGTGCTTAGGTGCTTTCCTAAATGTCAGTGGGTGAAATCCAGGCTATACTGAAGTCAAAGGCACAAATCTCATTGATTTCAATAGGTCCAGGATTTCATTCATTGACTTCAGAGGGTCTAAAGCATGTGTTTAATTGCTTTCCTGCATCAGAGCCTACCTAAATCAGTGTAATAGGAAGTGGACGTTTACTTTTCACAATACCTGATCCAAAATGCTCTTTTTTTCCATGACTTCCAATAGCTTACCACTTAGAGCTTGGAGTTCTGCCCCACCTGTCCCTGCCTTCTCTCTAGTTAGCTGTAACAAGCAACAAAATGACTGTATATACTTGCATTTGTGCACTTCACACTATATTATGAGTATATACGTGCTTTATTGATAATCTATTGAAACTATCTCCTTGATTAAACAATTTCTGATGATTGTATTGATGTAGCCCTCAGAAAAATTGAGAGATTGATTCTACATCATTGCATTTCTTTAAATGTTTTTCTTTTACACAAGACAATTATATATCCAATTGTTACATTTTGAAGCATATGTGTAATTATTAAAATAGAGATTACTGTGTTATCACTGAAATAATCCTATTCCTCTAGTAATGGCAATGACTCACTGTTTACAGTTGGGATTTGTCTCACAATGGGCACTGATGTCAGGTACTAATCCTTCAACCAGATGAAAGCTAGCATTCAATTTTCTTGATTCCTAGTATAGAACTCCAGAAAACAATACATTAACTGGCAGAGGTGTCTGACAAGTACCAGTACAGCTTAATAATGGTGTGCCAGATTGTTGTGCAGGCCCCCATCGCCACAGAGGGGCATAAGGGTATGTCTACACCTGAGCTGGAAGGTACAATTTCCAGCTTGGGTAGACAAACCTGTGCTAGCTCTGATAGAGCTAATGCACTAAAAATAGCCATGTAGATGCAGCACAAGTGGCAGGAAGGGCTAGTTGCCTCAAGTATGAACTCAACTTAAACTCTAGAGATGTACTTAATCAGAGCTTGCATGGGTAGGTCTATCTGAATTGGAAATTATACCCCGAGCTCCAGACTTTCCCTGGCCATGGGTAGTGCATAAGCCACAGTTATACAGCATGGCTTTGTCCCTGTCCACAGCAGGTCAAACCCCTTTAAGGGCCACACATTCTCCTGTACAACCTCCTTTGCAGACATGGTGTAGGTAGAGCAGAGGCTATCCACCCAGTACTTACTTCTCTGTCTATGTGGGTGGAGAGGGCAACAAGGATCTATGAAAGGAAAGAGCTTTGTCTCTAACTCTACAATGTACCAGGCAGCACAGCTAGGGCCAGTAGCAGATCACCTTCTCCCATAGCAAAGGGGGAGTAGGAAAGGAATTTAGTTCCTTCACTGAGTTCCTTCTGGGGAAATATGTATTTATCCAGAGTGAGATGCAAAGGGATAATCTACCCATGTGTATACATATTTAAAATACCAGCATGACAGGGTGTGAATAGCTTAAAGCTAATCCACTATTTTGTGCACTTGGTAAGCATACCCATGTGATCCAAAGTGGCAAGACAATTGATTAAGTACTAGGTGATTAACCAATCAACAAGGAGATTCAGCTCATCTGCTGAGGACGATTGAAAGAGAGACAGGAAGAAATAGGAGGATTAGGGGGGAAGGCTGAAAGGAAGGGTCAGAAAAAGTGCAAGATCTCAGAGTGATGAGAGATCTCTCTTCCCCCCTACTTCCCCATTCCTTCCCTTTGCCTTGGTAGTAGGTAAAGGCTTCAGGGAAAGCTTTATGATGTGTGAATAAATATTTATAAAGCACTTGATGCTGAAGTCATCACTAGTGCGTGTGAGAGGACTGTTCTCAGTAAGAATCAAGGGTGAGACCCCTGCCTTGTGACAACCAACAACTTAAAAATTACACTTCTGTCTGAAGTTACTTTGTCTAATGTTCTCACAAGAAATCTACAAAATTACTATAACTGAAAAAGACAGGAGAAAGAAATGTTCTATTTTTAGTTTGTGAACTGTGTACGTTTGATAGCACTTTCTATATTGTCATTTTCACAATTTTCCCTGTATAATGAATCAGTTAGTAAGTTTCCCCAGTCTCAGGTGCAGAAACTACTTTTAAGATCAAAATTTTATACCACCTAGATTTCAAGTTGATTGCATCCTTTTTAAAAAAAAAGAGCTAAGACCTCACAAGCAAGAGTAGGGAAGAATGACCAAATTTTATGATTGTAATATACTGAGCCCTAGATCCTGATCTCATTTCAGTGTATTATAATTTAGTATTTCCATATAGCTCTCACTGTATTTTACAAGTGTTGAAGTCAGTGGAATGTCTCCATATTTACACCAGTTTCCTCTAGTGCAGCAGTCAGAATTTTTCAATGAGCTAGGTGAATTCTGTGAGATGGACCCATGTTTTTTATTGCTAGTGAATGCAGGGTTCATGGCAGGGTCCATTATTGAAGGGGTATATTAAAGCTTTCTTTTGGGGGAAAGTAGCCTTTAAACTTGCATACATCTTTGATCAACAATCCAACACCTAGCATTAACTGCCTTGTCAATTACAATCCTGCCTCAAACCTTCCATTGTTCAGGGAAGTTGTTGAGAAGGCCATGGTGAGACACCACTATCTAAAATGGGTTTCCTCCAATTTTCTGCATGTGCTTTTAAATCTTCATACAGTAATTAACTGCACTTATCTTGTTGCCAGACTATCTGCTCTGGGCAAAGAGTAGAGGTTAGGTGTCCATGTTGTTTTCATTAGATTTCTCAGCAAACTTGGATACCATCAATTACAAGGTGTTGTCTGTTAGCCCTGCAACTGGATGAGGCAGAGATGGATAGAATACACTGAGATGGCTGCATTTGTATCTTTCGAAGACACCCCCAAGAATCATGTTGACAACTGTTCTGTTTTTCCAAGACCTCTCATGTGTAGAGTCCACTGCACTTCATGCTGCCACCTTTCCTGTTCAGATATACTGGATCTTCAACATGTCTTCATGCATTTTTAGACTTGGAAGCCAAAGCTTCTGGTATGATCTACCAACAAAAATTATAAGTCTGACAAGTTTAACTGATATGTTTGAAAAACAAATAAATCAGAAGATTACAAGTCACCACATTCAGTGGAAATCATGAGTCATGTTCTGACTGAGAAATGGAATTTTAGTCATAATTTTTGAGTGGTCCATTCCACAAACTTCAAGGCACTGACTCATTGCTTGCTTATACATGTCACATAAAAGCAACAACTAATAGGACAAGGCAGCCTTCGAAGATAGATGGTAAGGCTGTCATTATCAAAGCCCTTTAATAAATCTCTAAGGTATTTTGCTTCTATCTGGCAACTCTTACAATCAATTCTACCTGACTTCCATTGGATGATGCATTGGTTATTATTGCAGCTTCCAAAAAATGTGTAGAAACGTAGATGCATTAATAACACAAGCTTAAACCAAGTCCTGATTGTGTTTAGTTTTGCAGGATCGCAATTTTTAGCAAAGATGAATGTATCAGACATGTCACGGAACCTCAGATTCATTCATGCAAATGTAAATCACCAAATATAAGCAGATGAGACATTTATTCAAGGTATTTCTGACCAATAGCAGAACACAAGTATCAGAAATCTAAATCTCAATAATATATTGGAATAAATCAGGAGTTACTAATATTTCAAAGACAGATGGAGAAGTTTTTATCATCTAGAGTTCTGAAACTCTAATAAGTTGTAATTCAGATTCTCAGGAGAGGCCTGGGCCGACCTGACTCCACCAGGCCCCAACTCAGGGCCCTAACAGTGGCGGAATATTCCAGCACTGGGTCAGCGGGGAATCCAGCCACAACACGCTGTCCATGTATCAGGCAATGCTACAGCCAGACTGAATGGGAGATAGATGTCCCAATAGTTAAGCTCACCCTACAGATGCATCTCTTCTGTGGACTTGCCTATCCAGTAGAACATGTATCCAGCACTGACCTCATCAAGATGGGACTTGCCTGGGAAACATGTTTCATTCAGTGCAGCTGTACCCAGTGTTGTATTTGACAAGTTTGATTCTGATGAGAGCAGTGCACCTTTCGAGCCCACCAGCATCATCAGAAAGTGTGACATTCCAGGAGGCAGGGCTCAGTGTTGTGTGGGCGATGCTGATTTTTTACCACACAATTGGATTACCAGCTAGTTGTGAGACACTAGCAAATCAATAGTGGTGTTAACAATGTTTAGGAACCCTTTTCTCGCCCTTCCCTGGATTGGGCAGAGCAGTGATGTCTCTGAAGACCATTGCTCTGTTGCACAAGCAGGATATGGATGCTGATATCACTCCAAGTCAATGCTGAATGACCATCACTCCCACATCACTTGTGTGCGAATTTGTGATTAGGGACCCACAGCACCATCCTCTGCCTGTCCCCATTGCCACCTGCACATCACTGTAGGAATTTCAAAAAGAGAACAAGTGAAGAAATAGCAAGCAATAAGGACTACACACCAGAATGGTCAAAAATACAGTTGTGAGACTAAATCACAATATTTTTGTTTTCACTTTCCTCTGAGGTTAGTAAGTAATTTTTGTTTTCTTACAAGATCACTTGTCAGCTGCTGCTCTATCAGCTTCCCAATTAGAGTACTATATATGAGAAGTAATAATATGCTGGTTACAATTATGGTACAGTAATAGCTTCTTTAAAAGGTCAGGAAAGGAAGATTACTGGAATAGCAGACAATGCTTGACAGGGAAATAGAAACAGAATCATAACCTTTTAGTAGACACAATCAGGAGTTGACTGATCAAATTACATGGATAGGAAACATTATAAAAGGAGCGAACATCTTTAACCGAATGCACAGAATGTTTTATAATTAGCAAGTGGAATTACCAATACAATGTAAAAATAAGGTTTCATTAAAAGAAGAAGTAAATAGTGTGACAAAGTTCCTGCTCTAGCTTGGTGGGTCTTGCACTTATTGGTGGATTTGCTCGCCTTGGAGCTCCATGGCAGCCCTCAGCTTGGCCATTTTTCTGAATTCACAGTCCAGGTCGACTCCTCCTGTGTCTGACCAGGAATTGGGAGGATTTGGGGGGAACCTGGGCCCGCCCTCTACCCCGGGTTTCAGCCCAGGGCCCTGTGGAATGCAGCTGTCTAGAGTGCCTCCTGGAACAGCTGTGCGACAGCTACAACTCCCTGGGCTACTTCCCCATGGCCTCCTCCCAACACCTTCTTTATCCTCACCATAGGACCTTCCTCCTGGTGTCTGATGATGCTTGTACTCCTCAGTCCTCCAACAGTCCGCGTTCTCATTCTCAGCTCCTAGCGCCTTCTGCTCCCAGCTCCTCACACGCACACCACAAACTGAAGTGAGCTCCTTCTTAAAACCCAGGTGCCCCGATTAGCCTGCCTTAATTGATTCTAGCAGCTTCTTGATTGGCTGCAGGTGTTCTAATCAGCTTGTCTTAATTGTCTCCAGAAGGTTCCTGATTATTCTGGAGCCTTCCCTGTTAGGAAACGGAACGTCTTTTGCTTGCTCCTCAGCTATCTGTTTTCTGTTCTTTCCTAAAGCCCCCTGGCCCGGATTTTTCTTACTTTTTGCACCTGCCTTAGTCCCCCCCCGACCGGGCCAGACGCTTTTTTGGTTTTTTTTTTTTCATTTTTTGTGTTTTTTTTCCGTCTACGTCCTTCGCCAGCCATCCCCCCCCCCACGCCTGCTTTCGGGCGCAGCTATTTGCCTCAGCTGAGCCCCCGGAGGAGGGGGGGGAAGATTGCCGATTTTGCTGTCCGGAGGGGGGAGTGGAAACCCCCAGACCCAGCCGTTTTGCCAGCAGCTCGGACCTTATAACATTCTTAACATGCCGGAGGCCTTGGAACACAGCCAACACAGCCGGAGACGAAGATTTCATCGGACAGAAGAAATAATATAAATCATCGTGACGGAGGCCATGAGATTGAGTAACTTTCTGAATTATACTCTCGTGGGGGGGAGTTTGACTGTGATTACTTGCGTTTGTGGCGGCACAGGGGGTGTGGCGTGGAGACCCCCACCCCCGATCCATCGGTGCCCCTACCCCCCCCATCGTTATTACAACTGTCACGGCCCCCCCGCAGTCCGTCCCTGCTGGCAATCTGCCATCTCCCTTCAGATCCAGCTGTTTGCTTTGAACTTTGCCTTCCGGACCGGACCTAACAACCGACCAACCGAGACTCTATGGACAAACGTGTGTGGGTCTGCACCCCCCCCCCGGATTGCTTATCCCACAACTTGCCCCTTTTACTGGACCCCGATTTTGTTCCCCCCGCTCCTCCCAGCCCCCCTCCCTCGGCATTTTTTCCCTTCCCGTCCGCAGCCAGCGGAAGGAGGGGCTATTCTGCCTTCTCCCCCCCCCCCTCCTTCCGGTGTCTCCCTGTCTCTCCCTGCTCACAATGGCAGGGAACGAGAGGGGCGAGACTGCTTTAATAAAATTAGTTGTCCCTTCCCCACCACCACCCCAGCCCAACCCCCAAGGTCCCCCCCCCTACTACTATTGTTAAGGTACTTGCCACCCCCCGTGCTGGGGCACCGGTAGCAGGAGGCACCAGGGTGATTGCTGCTGCTGCTGCACCCGCCCCAGATTCTAGGAAACCCCCCCCGGTTCGCCAGAAGGGCCAGGGCGGGTGGAAGGGAAAGGGCCCCGCTAAAACCACTGAGCCCTCCATGGCAGGGGCTGCCCCCACCGCTGCGGCCTCGTCATCAACCGTGGCGCCCCTCCCAGCGTTTCCCTCCACCAGCTCTGCGATTGTCCCTCCCCCGGCCCCCAGGACGTATGCCCGGGCGGCAGCGGGCTCCCCGCTGCCTGCCGCCTCGTCATCTCGCGCCCCCCCTGCCTCCGCCACCATCACCAGCGCCCGAGGCCCTTTCCCCGCCTTGACCAGGAAGCACGGCGTCCGTTGCCTCCTGGTGCCCGCCTCGCCCCGCGTGGAGACATACGTGCAGGCGTTGGCGAAGGTGGTAGGACCCACGGCTATTGTGGCGGCCTCCAAGATGTATGGGAAGGTCGTTTTCTTCTTAGCCTCGGAGGATGCTGCCCAGGAGGCGGTGGAGAGGGGTCTGACGGTAGGGGGGGTGTTTGTCCCCCTAGAACCGTTAGAAGACCTGGGCGTTCGCCTCGTCCTTACCTCCGTTCCTCCCTTCTTACCCAATGCTGCCCTGTTACCCGCTCTTTCCACCCTGGGGAAACTTGTTTCTGTCATCAGCCCTCTCCCGTTGGGCTGCAAGGACCCCACCCTCCGTCACATTTTTTCGTTCCGCCGGCAAGTGCAGCTTCTGCCACCGGCAGGGGCGCGTGACGGAGAGGCGCTTGAGGGGTCCTTTCTAGTCCCCTACGAGGGAGCCCGCTATCGGGTCTTTTATTCTACCGGAGAGGCCCGGTGCTACCTCTGACGCTCAGCGGGGCACGTCCGCAGAGACTGCCCTTTGGCTGGGGGGGGAGGGGCACCCGAAACCCCCGAGACCCGGCAGGACATCGGCCCCGTCGCTGCCGACGCCCCTGGCTGCCCAGTACCAGAAACCAACCCTCCTCCTACTCGACCCATCGCTGCTCCCGTCCGGGCCCAAGAGATCCCTTCCCTACAATGCCCGGGCGAGCAAGGGGTTTCCACCCTTGCTAGTACCACCCCAATAGAGCCCATGGAGGAGGGTGTGGCAAGGATATTATCGGGTATAGGAGAGGGCCCTCCCCAAGGAGAGGCCCCCGCCCCTCATGTTGCCCCACCGCTACCTCCCCGAACCCCTAAACCATTGCCTCCGCCCCCCGACATGACCCCTGCTAACCAACCCCCAGATGATGCTATGGAGGGCTGGACCCTAGTCCAGGGGAAGCGAGGCAAGCGGAAGGCTCGAGCTCCGCTGCATCCACCCGACGCGGAAGCCCCCCGGAAGACCAGGAAAGGAGGCACTGCTATCGAGCCTCCCGCCACGGCCGCGAGCGAGATCCATCCGCCGGTGTCGGGAGGGGAAGACGGACTGGCATTGGAGGGCAGAATCCCCCCTCCACAGGAAACCCTCCCCTCCGAGACTCCTGAGGACACCCCTTCTGCCTGGACGCTACCCGAGCCCCCCGTGGACCCCGAGGCGGCCATTGAGGCAGGCCCTAGAGGAGAGGCCCCCGGGGTGGCAGGAGTTGGCCTCTCCTCCGTGTATGCGGAGATTGAGGCCCTAGATTTGACCCCGGTCACCCAGGGAGGGGATGATTTGCTGCCGGCTGGCCTCGAACTGGGCAGCCTTACCCCAGCCTCCCTTTCCCCATGCTCCCTCCCCCTTTTTGCCTTCCCGGGTGAGCACCCTGCAGAAGGCGGTCCACCACCTGATGTCGTGACCGCTAAAACCACCAAGGAGCCAGCACCTAGCATTATTGGGAGCCCCTCCCCTTCCCCCTTAACCCTTGATTCTGCTCAGGAGGCACTTTCCTTTAGCTGCTCGCCTCCTGCACCCCAGAGCCTTACCCCTGCCCCTGCCCCCACCCCTGCCCCTGCCCAAGGTCCCTCCTCCTGCAATGTTAATGCCGCCCCTGGGGTTATTTCCTTTCTGCCTTTTACAGACTCCCCCCAGGGAGCAGTCTTTGCACTTTCTAGTCGCGACCCGTTAGGAGTCAATTTTTCCCCTGCCATCCCCCTCCACCCCAAGGTGTGAAATGAATTTAATAACCCCAGCCTGTCAGACGCCTCGTCGGTGGTCCGCACCCTGTCTACCTGCCTTAGCGGACCACGAGGCTGTATTAAGAGGCCCATCAGGGAATACCTCAGGAATTGTAACCCCACCCCCCCATGAGCTGCGGCATGCGCTACGGAAGTTCCTAGAGCACTCCCATGGCGCCCGCGATAGGGCACAGCTGGCTCTTCGGCTATGGGGGGACTTTGATCAACTCCTCCAGGCCACAAAGGCCCTTATAAAGGAGGGCAGGGGGCAAGGAAAGCGCGGTGCTGCGGCCTACGAGCGAGCCCGCAGCTTCCGAAGCGATCTACTCACCCACGGGATGGGTCATGGGTTGCTGTGCAACCCGCCAGGGGCCCTGAACCCCCCCCGCCAATACGAGACCCCCACCCCCCCCAGCCCTCCGTATGACGCCTTTTATTATTGCGACCCTGCATACCAGGGGCTGTAGGATGGCTCTCCGCAGGTCCCAGGTGCTCTCTTACCTTCGGGAGGGGAGGTACTCTGTAGTTTTCCTGCAGGAGACCCATACGGACCCGGCCGCCGAGGACAGGTGGCGGCTGGAGTGGGGGGACGGGGTATACTTTAGCCACTTTGCGACCTGGCAGGCTGGAGTGGCAACCCTATTCTCCCCCAATCTACGGCCTGAGGTGCTAGGGGTCAATGAGGCCGTACCGGGCCACGTGCTGCACCTTCGAGTCCGTATGGAGGGGCTCGTGGTTAATTTTGTTAACATCTATGCCCCGCAGATGAGCTCCAGGAGGCCACAATTTTATCAGCAGGTGTCCGACTTTCTCGGCACCCTGGATTCGCATGAGTGCCTGGTCCTGGGAGGGGATTTTAACACCACCCTCGAGGAACGGGACCGCTCAGGGGCCGAACCGAGTCCGGCCGCCGCGAATATTCTCCAAGGGATAGTCGACCATCACTCCCTAGTGGACGTCTGGTGTGACCATCACCCAGATGACACCTCCACGTTCACCTTTGTCCGGGTGGAGGCCCATCGGTCACACCACTCTCGGTTGGACCGTATTTACTTATCCCGTTTCCATCTTTCACAGGCCCACTCCTCCGCAATTCGGCCGGCCCCATTCTCCGATCATCATTTAGTCGCTGTAACGGTTTCCCTCCGTGCAGAGAGACCGGGGCCGGCCTATTGGCACTTTAATAACAGCCTGTTGGAGGACGAGAGCTTTGTGATGTCCTTCCGGGAGTTTTGGTTGGCCTGGCGAGAGCAGTGGCGTGCCTTTCCCTCAGTGCGGCGATGGTGGGATCTCGGGAAGGTGCGCGCCAAGCTCTTCTGCCGTGACTACACTCGGGGCACCAGCCGACGGCGAAATGCGGCGATAGAGCAGCTGGAACGGGAGGTCTTAGAGATGGAGAGGCGCCTGGCCGCCGATCCCGAGGACCCGTCCCTCTGCGGAGCGTGTCGGGAGAAGCGGGAGGAGCTCCAGGCCCGAGGTGCCTTCGTTCGATCCCGCATCCGCCTCCTTCGGGAGATGGACCGCGGCTCCCGCTTCTTCTATGCCCTGGAGAAAACGAGGGGGGCCAAGAAACACGTCACCTGCCTTCTTGCGGAAGACGGCACCCCCCTCACGGATCCGGAGGAGATGTGTGGGAGGGCCCGTGACTTCTACACAAGCCTTTTCTCCCCGGACCCGACCGATCCTGACGCTTGCGAGGTGCTCTGGGAGGAACTCCCCACGGTCAGCGTGGGCGACCGAGACCGACTAGAGCTGCCTCTCACCCTGGCCGAGTTCTCGGAAGCCCTCCGTCGCATGCCCACCAATAAATCTCCGGGCATGGACGGGCTGACCGTGGAGTTTTACCGCGCATTCTGGGACATTCTCGGCCCAGACCTAGTCACCGTCTGGGCTCAGTCCTTGCAGAGCGGGGTCCTCCCTCTGTCATGCAGGCGAGCGGTGCTCGCTTTGCTGCCGAAGAAGGGGGACCTCCGCGATTTACGAAACTGGCGTCCCGTCTCACTCCTTAGCACGGATTACAAAATCGTAGCGAAAGCAATCTCGCTGCGGCTAGGGTCCGTGATGGCGGACGTGGTCCACCCAGACCAGACCTATACTGTCCCGGGTCGCAGCATTTTTGACAACCTCTTTCTCGTCCGAGACCTTTTGGAACTCGGGCGGAGAGATGGTCTATCGTTCGCCCTCCTGTCTCTTGATCAGGAGAAGGCGTTTGATAGAGTAGACCATGGGTACCTCCTGAGCACTCTGCAGGCGTTTGGATTTGGACCTCAGTTTGTGAGTTTTCTCCGGGTGCTGTATGCCTCCGCGGAGTGTTTGGTTAGGCTCAACTGGACCCTGACTGAACCGGTCAGCTTCGGGCGAGGAGTGCGGCAAGGGTGCCCCCTCTCGGGCCAGTTGTACGCTCTGGCGATCGAGCCTTTCCTCTGTCTCCTCCGCAGGAGGATGACAGGGTTGGTGCTGCGGGAGCCGGAGCTGCGGCTGGTCCTGTTGGCGTACGCCGATGACGTACTCCTCGTGGTCCAGGACCCGGGTGACTTGGCGCGAGTGGCGGCATGCCAAGCCATTTATTTGGCAGCCTCCTCCGCCCAAGTCAACTGGGTCAAGAGCTCTGGCTTGGCGG
Organism: Lepidochelys olivacea; assembly: GCF_965140295.1. NCBI lineage: Eukaryota > Metazoa > Chordata > Testudines > Cheloniidae > Lepidochelys > Lepidochelys olivacea. The sequence goes on along the minus strand of NC_140413.1, from coordinate 38,924,844 downwards.
TGGGGGACTGGCGGCAGGTGAGCTCCCTCCCACCCGCACTTCAGACCATCCGGTGGAGTGCGGGTCCACTGCTCTATCTCGGCGTTTACCTTTCCGCCACACATCCTTCCCCGCCGGAGAATTGGCAAAATTTAGAGGGCGGGGTGATAGAGCGGATCCGGAGATGGACGAGGCTTCTTCGATGTCTCTCCCTCCGAGGGAGAGCACTGGTGCTTAACCAACTAGTCCTGTCCACGCTCTGGTACCGGCTCAACACCCTGGCCCCGGCCCCGGGTTTCCTGACCCATCTCCGGAGATTGATTCTAGAGTTCTTTTGGTCAGGAATGCACTGGGCCCCTGTTGGAGTTCTTCATCTACCCCTGAAGGAAGGAGGGCAGGGCCTGAAGTGTCTGTACACTCAGGTCCGCGTCTTCCGCCTCCAGGCCCTGCAGAGGCTCTTTTATAGTGCAAGTAGTTCGGCGTGGAGCATACTGGCGCACGCCTTCCTGCGCCGTTTCCAAGGGTTTCGATATGACCGGCAGCTCTTTTATCTTTCTCCGAGGGGTTTTCCGCGAGACCTCTCCGGGCTGCCGGTCTTCTACCAGGACCTCCTCTGGACCTGGAAATTGTTTCTAACAACCAGGTCCGTGGCGGCCACCGTGGGGGCAGATCTCCTCACGGAGCCCCTGCTACACAACCCCCAGCTCCGTGTGCAGGTGGCGGAGTCCCGCTCGGTGCGCCAGAGGTTGGTCCTGGCGGAAGTCACGAGGGTCGGAGACCTCCTGGACTACGACCGGAGAGACTGGCTGGATCCCCTGATGCTCGCTCGGCGCATGGGGCTCTCCAGCCTTCGTACCCCCCGGCGCGTACTTCAGGAGGTGAAGGCCGCCTTGACCCCCGCTGCTCGGGCTTATGTTAGCCGAGCCTTGTGCGAGGGCGCACCCCGCCCATCCCTTACCCCGGGCCCGCCGGACCTTTCCATCGGGCCCCCACCCCGTAGATCCCAACAAACCCCTCACCCTTTCACTGCAAGCCGGCTGCACGAACTGCAGCTGGTTAGCTTTCAAATTGCTCCACGGAAATACTTATATACACTTATGCTTCACACCCTTCACGCCCACACCCTGGTGTCCCGCCCCGATACAAAGTGGCGGGATCTCCTGCCACCTTTGGAGGGTGAGCAACCTCGGTGGGCCAGCCTGTATTCCACCCTGGTCCCAAGGCCCGTCGGGGACATCAGTTGGCGGCTCCTTCACGGAGCTGTGAGCACGGGCGTGTTTTTGACACGGTTTACCCCCATTCCGGACACTTGTCCTTTTTGTAATGTGAGGGAAACCCTGGCGCACGTGTATTTAGAGTGTGCCAGATTGCAGCCCCTTTTCCGGCTCCTCACAAATATTTTATTACGCTTCTGGCTTCATTTTTCCCCCCACCTTTTTATCTATACACTTCCCATTCGTGGCCCCACAAAGTCGCGGGATCTTCTGGTCAACCTCCTCCTAGCTTTGGCTAAAACAGCCATTTATAAAACCAGAGAGAGGAGGTTGGCCCATGAAGCGTCCTGCGATTGTGGGGCCGTTTTTCGATCCTCAGTACACTCACGTATCCGGGCGGAGTTCCTCTGGGCGGCGTCCACCGACTCCCTTGAAGCCTTCGAGGAGCGGTGGGCGCTGTCTGGGGTTCTCTGCTCGGTGACCCCGTCTGGTTCCCTCCGCCTGACTCTTTGATTGAGGGGAAGAGCGAGAGACGCCAGCCCCAGCCGTTGCCGCTGTGGATACCATCATTCCTGTCATCTAGGAGGGATCCTATAATACATGGGTGTCTACCCCCCCCGAACCTGCCCACCCCGCAGCCGTGCCCATCTTACCGGGCACTCTCAGGAGGGGGAGGATCGGTGACACTGGGCGCGGCACTGGGTAACTCGAGGGGGTGGAAGACCACGAGTGTCGAGGAAGCCCCCCCACTCTAGGCCACCAGGTAACTCAGGGGGGTGGAAGACCACGAGTGTCGAGGAAGCCCCCCCGCTCTGGGCCCAGGCTAGCCTGAACACTTCTCCCTCCTGAAAGCTGCTGTGTTATACCTTCTGATTGCGTTGTTTTGTTGCATAGTTGTTTTGTTTCCTTTGGTAATTCTGTAAGCGTCACCAATAAATTTTCTTTCTGTTTCAAAAAAAAAAAAGCCTTCCCTGTTAGGAAACGGAACGTCTTTTGCTTGCTCCTCAGCTATCTGCTTTCTGTTCTTTCCTAAAGCCCCCTGGCCCGGATTTTTCTTACTTTTTGCACCTGCCTTAGTCCCCCCCCGACCGGGCCAGACGCTTTTTTGTTTTCTTTTGATTCTTTGTTTTTTTTTTTTCTGTTTACGTGCGGTCGGGCCTCAGCTTGCCGCCAGCACCCGCCCCCCCCCACGCCTGCTTTTGGGCGCAGCTATTTGCCTCAGCTGAGCCCCCAGAGGAGGGGGGGGGGAAGATTGCTGATTTTGCTGTCCGGAGGGGGGAGTGGAAACCCCCAGACCCAGCCGTTTTGCTAGCAACTCGGACTTTACAACATTCTCAGCATGCCGGAAGCCTTGGAACACAGCCAACACAGCTGGAGAAGAAGATTTCAGAAGACAGGAGAAATAATTCAGGAGAGCTATAAATCATCACAAAGGGGGCCGTAAGACTGAGCAACTTTCTGAATTATACTCTCGTGGGGAGGAGTTTGACTGTGGTTTCCTTGCGTTTGTGGTGGTACACGGGGTGTGGCGTGGAGACCCCCCCACCCCCGATCCATTGGTGCCCCTACCCCACCATTGTTACTACAACTGTCACGGCCCCTCCACCGCCTGCCCCTGCTGGCAACCTGCCATCTACCTTCGGATCCAGCTGTTTGCTTTGAACTTTGCCTTTCGGACCAGGCATAACAGCCGACCAACCGAGACTCTTTGGACAAACGTGTGTGGGTCTGCAACCCCCCCCCCCCCGGATTGCTTATCCCACAGCTTGCCCCCATTACTGGACCCCGATTTTGTTTACCCCCCCCAGTCCAACCCCCTCGGCATTCCCCCCCCGCCTGCAGCCCAGCGGGGAGGAGCGGTTACTCCGCTTCCCCCTCCCTCCTCCTTCTTCCGGTGTCTCCCTGTCTCTCCCTGCTCACAACGGCGGGGAATGAGAGGGGCAAGGCCCCTCCAATAAAATCAGTTGTTCCTCTCCCACCTCCCCCCCTGCCCGACCCCCAAGTCCCCCCCCCGACCACTATTGTTAAGATACTTGCCACCCCCCCCCCCGCTGGGGCACCCGCGGCAGGAGGCACCGGGGTGATTACTGCTGCTGCTGCGCCCACCACCCCCCCAGATTCTAGGAAACCCCCCCCAGCTGGCTGGAAGGGCCAGGGCAGGAAGAAAGGAAAGGGCCCCGCTAAAACCACTAAGCCCTCCATGGCAGGGGCTGCCCCCACTGCTGTGGCCTCGTCATCAACCATGGCGCCCCTCCCTGCGTTTCCCTCCACCAGCTCTGCGATTGTCCCTCCCCCAGGACGTATGCCTGGGCGGTGACGGGCTCCCCGCTGCCTGCCGCCTCGTCATCTTGCCCTACCCGCCTCCGCTACCATCACCAGCGGCCGGGGCCCTGTCCCCGCCTTGACCAGGAGGCACGGTGTCCGTTGCCTCCTGGTGCCTGCCTCGCCCCACGTGGAGACATATGTGCAGGCGTTGACGAAGGTGGTGGGACCCACGGCTATTGTGGCGGCCTCCAAGATGTATGGGAAGGTCGTTTTAGGGGTGTTTGTCCCCCTAGAGCCGCTAGAAGACCTGGGCGTTCGCCTCGTCCTCACCTCCGTTCCTCCCTTCTTACCCAATGTTGCCCTGTTACCCGCTCTCTCCACTCTGGCGAAACTTGTCTCTGTCATCAGCCCTCTCCCGTTGGGCTGCAAGGGCCCCACCCTCCGTCACGTCCTTTTGCTCCGGCGGCAAGTGCAGCTTCTACCGCCGGCAGGGGCGCGTGACGGAGAGACGCTCGAGCGGTCTTTCCTAGTCCCCTACCAGGGAGCCCGCTATCAGGTCTTTTACTCCACCGGAGAGGCCCGGTGCTACCTCTGCCGCTCAGCGGGGCATGTCCGCAGAGACTGCCCTTTGGCCCGGGGGGGGGGGGGGGAGGGGCACCCGAAACCCCCGAGACCCGGCAGGACATCGGCCCCATCGCTGCTGACGGCCCTGGCTGCCCGGCACCTGAAACCAACCCTCCTCCTACTCGATCCATCGCTGCTCCCGTCCGGGCCCAAGAGATACCTTCCCTATAACGCCCGGGCGAGCAAGGGAGTTCCACCCTTGCTATTACCAATCCAGAAGCACCTATGGAGGAGGGTGTGGCAAGGATATTACAGGGTACAGGAGGAGAGGGCCCGCCCCAAGGAGAACCCCCCGCCCCCCATGCTGCCTCACCGCTACCCCCCCGAACCATCGCCTCCGCCCCCCGACACGACCCCTGCTAACCAACCTCCAGACGACGCTATGGAGGGCTGGACCCTAGTCCAGGGGAAGCGAGGCAAGCGGAAGGCTTGAGCTCCGCTGCATCCATCCGACGCAGAAGCCCCCCGGAAGACCAGGAAAGGAGGCACTGCTATTGAGCCTCCCACCATGGCCATGAGTGAGATCCATCCGCTGGTGTCGGGAGGGGAAGACGGAGACCCTCCCCTCTGAGACTTCTGAGGACACCCCTTCTGCCTGGATACCACCTGAACCCCCCGCGGACCCAGAGGCGACCATTGAGGCGGGCCCTAGAGGAGAGGCCCCCGGGGTGGCAGGAGCTGGCCTCTCCCCCGTGTACGCGGAGATTGAGGCCCTAGATTTGAGCCCGGTCACCCAGGGAGGGGATGATCTGCTGCTGGCTGGCCTCGAGCTGGGTAACCTTACCCCAGCCTCCCTTTCCCCATGCTCCCTCCCCCTAATTGCCTTCCCAGGTGAGCACCCTGCAGAAGGTGGTCCACCACCTGATGCCATGGCCGCTAAGACCACCATGGAGCCAGCGCCTAGCATTATTGGGAGCCCCCTCCCTTACCCCTTAACTCTGCTCAGGAGGCACTTTCCTTTAGCTGCTTGCCTCCTGAACCCCAGAGCCTTACCCCTGCCCCCACCCCAGTCCCTGCCCAAGTCCCCTCCTCCTGCAATGTTAATGCCGCCCCTGGGGTTATTTCCTTTCCGCCTTTCACAGATTCCCCCCAGGGAGCAGTCTTTGCACTTTCTAGCCGCGACCCATTAGGAGTGGCAATTTTTCCCCTGCCATCCCCCTCCACCCCAAGGCGTGAAATGAATTTAATAACCCCAGCCTGTCAGATGCCCCGTCGGTGGTCCACACCCTGTCTACCTGCCTTAGCGGACCACGAGGCTGTATTAAGAGGCCCATCAGGGAATACCTCGGGAATTGTAACCCCACCCCCACATGAGCTGCGACATGCTCTACGGAAGTTCCTAGAGCACACCCGTGGTGCCCGCGATAGGGCACAGCTGGCTCTTCGGCTATGGGGGGACTTTGATCAAATCCTCCAGGCCACAAGGGCCCTTATAAAGGAGGGCAGGGGGCAAGGAAGGTGCGGTGCTGCGGCCTACGAGCGAGCCCGCAGCTTCTGACGCGATCTACTCACCCACGGGATGGGTCACAGGTTGCTGCGCAACCCGCCAGGGGCCCTGAACACCCCCGCCAACACGAAACCCCCACCCCCCAGCCCTCCGCATGACGCCTCTTATTATTTCCACCCTGAATACCAGGGGCTGTAGGGTGGCTTTCTGCAGGTCCCAGGTGCTCTCTTACCTTCGGGAAGGGGAGTACTCTGTAGTTTTCCTGCAGGATACCCATACGGACCCGGCCGCCGAGGACAGGTGGCGGCTGGAGTGGGGGGACGGGGTATACTTTAGCCACTTCGCGACCTGGCAAGCTGGAGTGGCAACCCTGTTCTCCCCCAACCTACGGCCTGAGGTGCTAGGGGTCAATGAGGCCGTGCCAGGCCACCTGCTGCACCTTCGAGTCCGTATGGAGGGGCTCGTGGTCAATCTTGTTAACATCTATGCCCCGCAAATGAGCTCCAGGCGGCCACAATTTTATCAGCGGGTGTCCGACTTTCTCGGCACCCTGGATTCACACGAGTGCCTGGTCCTGGGAGGGGATTTTAACACCACCCTCGACGAACGGGACCGCTCAGGGGCCGAACCGAGTCCGGCCGCTGCGAATATTCTCCAAGGGATAGTTGAACATCACTCCCTAGTGGACGTCTGGTGTGACCATCACCCAGATGACACCTCCACGTTCACCTTTGTCCGGGTGGAGGCCCATCGGTCACACCACTCTCGGTTGGACCGTATTTACTTATCCCGTTTTCATCTTTCACAGGCCCACTCCTCTACCATTCGGCCGGCCCCATTCTCCGATCATCATTTAGTCACTGTAATGGTCTCCCTCCATGCAGAGAGACCGGGGCCGGCCTATTGGCACTTTAATAACAGCCTGTTGGAGGACGAGAGCTTTGTGATGTCCTTCCGGGAGTTTTGTCTGGCCTGGCGAGAGCAGTGGCGTGCCTTTCCCTCGGTGCGGCGATGGTGGGATCTCGGGAAGGTGCGCGCCAAGCTCTTCTGCAGTGACTACACTCGGGGCACCAGCCGACGGCGAAATGCGGCGATAGAGCAGTTGGAACGGGAGGTCTTAGAGATGGAGAGGCGCCTGGCCGCCGATCCCGAGGACCTGTCCCTCTGCGGAGCGTGCCGGGAGAAGCGGGAGGAGCTCCGGGCCCTCGAGGACCACCGGGCCCAAGGTGCCTTCGTTAGGTCCCGCATCCGCCTCCTTCGGGAGATGGATCGCAGCTCCCACTTCTTCTATGCCCTGGAGAAAACGAGGGGGGCCAAGAAACACGTCACCTGCCTTCTTGCGGAAGACGGCACCCCCCTCACGGATCCGGAGGAGATGTGTGGGAGGGCCCGTGACTTCTACACAAGCCTTTTCTCCCCGGACCCGACCGATCCTGACGCTTGCGAGGTGCTCTGGGAGGAACTCCCCACGGTCAGCGTGGGCGACCGAGACCGACTAGAGCTGCCTCTCACCCTGGCCGAGTTCTCGGAAGCCCTCTGTCGCATGCCCACCAATAAATCTCCAGGCATGGACGGGCTGACCGTGGAGTTTTACCGCGCATTCTGGGACATTCTCGGCCCAGACCTAGTCACCGTCTGGGCTCAGTCCTTGCAGAGCAGGGTCCTCCCTCTGTCATGCAGGCGAGCGGTGCTCGCTTTGCTGCCGAAGAAGGGGGACCTCCGCGATCTACGAAACTGGCGTCCCGTCTCACTCCTTAGCACGGATTACAAAATCGTAGCGAAAGCAATCTCGCTGCGGCTAGGGTCCGTGATGGCGGACGTGGTCCACCCAGACCAGACCTATACTGTCCCGGGTCGCAGCATTTTCGACAACCTCTTTCTAGTCCGAGACCTTTTGGAACTTGGGCGGAGAGATGGTCTATCGTTCACCCTCCTGTCTCTTGATCAGGAGAAGGCGTTCGATAGAGTAGACCATGGGTACCTCCTGAGCACTCTGCAGGCGTTTGGATTTGGACCTCAGTTTGTGAGTTTTCTCCGGGTGCTGTATGCCTCCGCGGAGTGTTTGGTTAGGCTCAACTGGACCCTGACTGAACCGGTCAGCTTCGGGCGAGGAGTGCGGCAAGGGTGCCCCCTCTCGGGCCAGTTGTACGCTCTGGCGATCGAGCCTTTCCTCTGTCTCCTCCGCAGGAGGATGACAGGGTTGGTGCTGCGGGAGCCGGAGCTGTGGCTGGTCCTGTCGGCGTACGCCGATGACGTACTCCTCGTGGTCCAGGACCCGGGCAACTTGGCTTGGCATGCCTCCACACGCGCCATCTATTAGGCAGCCTCCTCCGCCCGAGTCAACTGGGTCAAGAGCTCTGGCTTGGCGGTGGGGGACTGGCAGCAGGTAAGCTCCCTCCCACCCGAGCTTCAGACCATCCGGTGGAGTGAGGGTCCACTGCTCTATATCGGCATTTACCTTTCCGCCACGCACCCTTCCCCACCGGAGAACTGGCAAAATTTAGAGGGCGGGGTGATAGAGCGGATCCGGAAATGGACGAGGCTACTCCGATGTCTCTCCCTCCGAGGGACAGCACTGGTGCTTAACCAACTAGTCCTGTCCATGCTCTGGTACCAGCTCAACACCCTGGCCCCGGCCCTGGGTTTCCTGACCCACCTCCGGAGATTGATTCTAGAGTTCTTCTGGTCAGGAATGCACTGGGCTCCTGTTGGAGTTCTTCATCTATCCCTGAAGGAAGGAGGGCAGGGCCTGAAGTGTCTGTACACTTAGGTCCACGTTTTCCGCCTGCAGAGGCTCTTTTATAGTGCAAGTAGTTCGGCATGGAGCATACTGGTGCATGCCTTCCTGCGCCGCTTCCAAGGGCTTCGATACGACCGGCAGCTCTTTTATCTTTCTCCGAGGGGTTTTCCGCGAGACCTCTCCGGGCTGCCGGCCTTCTACTAGGACCTCCTCCGGACCTGGAAACTGTTTCTAACAACCAGGTCCGTGGCGGCCACTGTGGGAGCAGATCTCCTCACGGAGCCCCTGCTACACAACCCCCAGCTCCGTGTGCAGGTGGCGGAGTCCCGCTCGGTGCTCCAGAGTTTGGTCCTGGCGGAAGTCACGAGGGTCGGAGACCTCCTGGACTACGACCGGAGAGACTGGCTGGATCCCCTTAAGCTCGCTCGGCACATGGGGCTCTCCAGTCCCCGTACCCTCCGGCGCGTACTTCAGGAGGTGAAAGCCACCTTGACCCCCACTGCTCGGGCTTAAGTCAACCGAGCCTTGCGCGAGGGCGCACCCTGCACATCCTCTACCCCAGGCCCGCCGGACCTTTCCATTGGGCCCCTACCCTGTAGATCCCAACAAACCCCTCACCCTTTCACTGCAAGCCGGATGCATGAACTGCAGCCGGTCAGTTTTCAAATTGCACCATGGAAATATTTATACACACTTACGCTTCACACCCTTCACGCCCATACCCTGGTGTCCCGCCCCGATACCAAGTGGTGGGACCTCCTGCCACCTTTGGAGGGTGAGCAACCTCGATGGGCCAGCCTGTATTCCACCTTGGTCCCAAGGCCCGTCGGGGACATCAGTTGGCGGCTCCTTCACGGAGCTGTGAGCACGGGCGTGTTTCTGACACAGAGTACCCCCATCCCTGATACTTGCCCTTTTTGTAATGTGAGGGAAACCCTGGCGCACGTATATTTAGAGTGTGCCAGATTGCAGCCCCTTTTCCGGCTCCTCACAAATATTTTATTGCGCTTTTGGCTTCATTTCTCCCCTCACCTTTTTATCTATACACTTCCCACCCGTGGCCCCACAAAGTCATGGGATCTCCTAGTCAACCTCCTCCTAGCCTTGGCTAAAACAGCCATTTATAAAACCAGAGAGAGGAGGTTGGCCCATGAAGCATCCTGCGATTGTAGGGCCTTTTCCGATCCTCAGTACATTCACGTATCCGGGCAGATTTCCTCTGGGCGGCATCCACCGACTCGCTTGATGCCTTTGAGGAGCGGTGGACGCTGTCCGGGGTTCTCTGCTCGGTGACCCCATCCGGTTCCCTCCATCTGACCCTTTGATTGAGGGGAAGAGAGAGAGACGCCAGCCCCAGCCGTTGCCATTGTGTATACCATCATTACTGTCATCTAGGAGGGGTCCTATAATACATGGGTGTCTACCCCCCAACCCCTAAACCGTCCACCCCGCAGCCGTGCCCATCTTGCCGGGCACTCTCAGGAGAGGTATAATCGGTGACACTGGGCACGGCACTCGATAACTCGAGGGGGTGGAAAACCACGAATGTCGAGGAAGCCCCCCCACTCTAGGCAACCAGGTAACTCAGGAGGGTGGAAGACTACGAGTGTCGAGGAAGCCCCCCCGCTCTGGGCCCAGGCTAACCTGAACACTTCTCCCTCCTGAAAGCTGCTGTGTTATACCTTCTGTTTACGTTGTTTTGTTGCATAGTTTGTTTTGTTTTCTTTGGTAACTCTTTGCAAGTGTTACGCAATAAAATTCTTTTCTGTTTCAAAAAAAAAAAACAAATAAAAAAACCTTCCCTGTTACCTTACCTAGGGGAAAGGGACCTACTTAATCTGGGGTTAATATATCTGCCTTCTATTAGTCTCCTATAGCTATCTGGCCCAACCCTGTCACAATAGGTAAAGTCTAGTTTTGGTTTTACAACATTTATCTTCTAAACATTTACTCTATTTCTCATTCATATTGGCTGTAGCACGGCTGCTGTCCAATTTACACCTTTGCATGATTCTGTGGAGCTATTCAGCACAGATCAGTGACTAAGTGCAGGAAGAAAAGGAGAAAAGCATATGACAATTATAATGTAATTAATGCCATAAGACACTTGTCAAGGTTCCTTCCCCACTCTGAACTCCAGGGTACAGATGTGGGGACCTGCATGAAAGACCCCCTAAGCTTATTCTTACCAGCATAGGTTAAAAATTTCCTCAAGGTACAAACTTTGCCTTGTCCTTGAACCCTATGCTGCCACCACCAAGCATGTTAAACAAAGAACAGGGAAAGAGCCCACTTGAAGACGTCTTCCCTCCAAAATATCCCCCCAAGCTCTACACCCCCTTTCCTGGGGAAGGCTTAAAAAAATCCTCACCAATTTGCATAGGTGAGCACAGACCCAAACCCTTGGATCTTAAGAACAATGAAAAAGTAATCAGGATCTTAAAAGAAGAATTTTAATTAAAGAAAAGGTAAAAGAATCACCTCTGTAAAATCAGGATGGTAAATACCTTACAGGGTAATCAGATTCAAAACATAGAGAATCCCTCTAGGCAAAACCTTAAGTTACAAAAAGACACAAAAACAGGAATCTACATTCCATTCAGCACAACCTATTTTACCAGCCATTTAACAAAAGGAAATCTAACGCATTTCTAGCTAGATTACTTACTAACTTAACAGAAGTTCTGAAGAGCATTCCTGACCTGGTCCTGGCAAAAGCATCACACAGACAGACAGACCCTTTGTTCCCACCACCCCCAGCTTTGAAAGTAACTTGTCTTACCATCGGTCATTTTGGTCAGGTGCCAGTGAGGTTCTCTTAGCTTCTTAACCCTTTACAGGTGAAAGGGTTTTGCCTCTGGCCAGGAGGGATTTTATAGTTCTGTATACAGAAAGGTGGTTACCCTTCCCTTTATATTTATGGCAAAACTAATCTCTTGCTATTTTACCTAGATCTGTTTTTAAAAAGGATTTGACGTAGTTACCAAGATTGACATATTTTTCAAAGTTTAACAGTGGTATGTAGCATGGATGACAGCTTTTTAAAGAACACAACAATGGAACAAGACAATACATTTTATGGTGGCTAATAAACAACTTAGAAAGATGGAGTGTGCTCATAACTTTTATACTCTTAACTATTAGTTAGTTGTTAATTTTTCAGCATACCTAGAAAACCCAGGGACCCTATGTCCAAAAACTTGCATAAAATGGAAACAGTAAGCTGGAAATGATTTAAAGGTGTTAGCTGGGACAACAGTATTTACCCAGGGTAAAGTTACATGCAGGGAGTCTCCTTTTTCAATTAAGGTTGATTTTGGCATAAAAATGATACTAGAAATTTTGAAGATAAGATTTCTCACAGCATTGTAATCAGGGTGTCTCTATGCAATGAAAATTATGTTAAAGTCATTCTTTAATAATTGCATGAATGAAATTAAATCAAATGAAAAACTGTTACATTATAATGCTAATCAATTTTTACAGAATAAGTAGCTGGAAATTCTAGACTAAATTGCATCTTTTAATTGCTTTGTATTGTTTTATATTCAAAATTATAAATTAAATATGAAAGTAAGGAATGTGATATGTATTTTAAACATGCACATTTATGGAGAAAATGGCTAAGGAGGAAAAAAATCTATGGCTAAGGAGAAAAAAAAAATCCAGAAAAGTTTTTCCTGCAGCCATGGTTGAAATCTTCATACCAATCTGTGTAATGACCTACATTTTGAGTCCTCTTTTGCTCCAAGAAAGGTTAATGCCAGCTAATGCTCTCATTCAGGGCTAACTGCCTCTTTTCTCCCTGGCACTGATTTGGCGCAACATAGATAGCAACGTGGGGATGGGAAGCAGCCTCTGTAGAACCACTCCTCCTCCTCTAATATGGATAGATGGCAAGTGGGGAGGCAGGAAGTGGGCAGAGAATTGGCTCTATGCCAACAACATGGAGGGGCTAGGCATAGTTGCATCAGCATGCCAAAAGAAATAATTTAAGTCAATTATCCCAGGGAGGGAACTGGGAAGCAGATAGGGACTCTTTGGGCAGTGTGAAAGTGAGGTTCTGTTCCTGACTCTGCCAATGAGTTTCTGTGAAACTGGGCATGTCACTTAAAATCTTTGTACTTCAATCTCCCTGTCTGTAAAATGGGGCTAATGCTTACCCATCTTTGTGAAGCATTTTAAGATCTCTGGATGAAAAGTGGCATATAAAAATGTATTATTACAGGTTAATAACATCAAGAAAGTTGATTGATCTAGCTATATTCTCCATGCAGTCCACTCTGAAGCATTATCAGTTGACTATCTTTGGCAGCCTGTTTTTCTGATCCTTTCTTTATCATACTCCAAAAGGCAAGAATTATATTAGGAGCCCTTTTAGATGCAGAAGAGAAATTAGAGTTAGAGTTATTGTTGCTAGAATTGATTCTGGAGAAGAAATCAAATACTACCTGGATTTTATTTGTAATGTTTGTAAGAGAAAAAAGTTAACTAATTATTTTTTCCTATTACAGTACAGTAAGTGAACAGACTAGGGAAGTATTATGCTCCCCTGACATTAAGGCAGAGTTCAATACCTAAGGAATGTTCCTTGTGAGAATCGCAGCTAAAAGGCCATGCCAGATTTTACCTTCACACTGGGAAAGTGGATATAAAAGTTGTGAGGTAAAAATGATGTGTTATTGTGCAGTTAATGGAAATGAGAACTTTTAAAGTGATTCAAGTAAAGATTTTCATGTTCCTTCTGTAAATAAAACAAAATTCCTGTTTCTACCACTAGTGATTTTATATGTCTATAGCTATATGGAAAAAACAAGGTTTGGAAATGCAGAAAAAGCATACAATTAGAAATTAGGGTGGTCAATTAATTGCAGTTAACACATGCAATTAATTAAAAAAATTAATTGTGATTAATCACAGTTTTAGTTGCACTGTTAAATAGAACACTAATTTAAATGTATTAAATATTTTGGATGTTTTTTTACATTTTCAAATATATTGATTTCAATTCCAATACAGAATACAAAGTGTACAGTGCTCACTTTATACTATTTTTATTACAAATATTTGCACTGTGAAAACAACAAAAGAAACTGTATTTTTCAATTCACCTCATACATCCCTTTATGGAGGAAGTGCAACTTACAAATGTAGATTTTTTTGTTACATAACTGCACTCAAAAACATGTAAAACTTTAGCACCTACAAGGCCTCTCAGTCCTACTTCTTATTCAGCCAATCACTAAAACAAACAAGTTTGTTTACATTTGTAGAAGATAATGCTGCCTGCTTATTTATAATGTCAACTGAAAATGAGACCAGGCATTTGCATGGCACTTTTGTAGCTGGCATTGCAAGGTATTTATGTCTGAGATATGCTAAACTTTCATATACCCCTTCACACTTTGGCCAGCATTGCAGAGGACATGCTTCCATGCTGATGATACTTGTTAAAAATAAATAAATGTGTTAATTAAATTTATGACTCAACTTATTACTGTAACATGTAATATTCCATGTTACAGCAGTCTTGGATGATGACCTAGCAGGTTGTTCATTTTAAGAACACTTTCACTGCAGATTTGTCAAAACACAAAGAAGGTACCAATGTGAGATTTCTAAGGATAGATACAGCACTCGATCCAAGGATTAAGAATCTGAAGTGCCATCCAAAATCTGAGAGGGACGAGGTATGGAACATGCTTTCAGAAGTCTTAAAAGAGCAACACTCTGATGTGGAAACTACAGAACCCAAACCACCAAAAAAGAAAATCAACCTTCTGCTGGTGGCATCTGACTCAGATAATGAAAAGGAACATATGTTGGTCCACACTGCTTTCGATCGTTATCGAGCAGAACCTGTCATTAACATGGACACGTCCTCTGGAATGGTGATTAAAGCATGAAGGGACATCTGAAGCTTTAGTACATCTGGCATGTAAATATCTTGTGATGCTGGCTACTACAGTGCCATGCGAACATCTGTTCTCACTTTCAGGTGATGTAAACGAGAAAGCAGCAGCATTATCTACTGCAAATGTAAACAGACTTGTTTGTCTGAGCAATTGGCTGAACAAGAAGTAGGACTGATTTGACTTGTAGGCTCTAAAATTTTACATTGTTTTGTTTTTAAATGCAGGGTTTTTTGTACATAATTCTACATTTGTAAGTTCAACTTTCATGATAAAGAGACTGCACTACAGTTCTTGTATGAGGTCAATTGAAAATACTATTTCTTTTGTTTTTTAGTGTAAATATAAAGTGAGCACTGTACACTTTATATTCTGTTGTAATTAAAAATCAATATATTTGAAAGTGTAGAAAACCTCCAAAATATTTAAATAAATGGTATTTTATTAATGTTTAACATAGCAATTAATCACATGATTAATCATGATTCATTATTTAATTGCGCAATTAATCGTGATTAATATTTTTAATCACTGGACAACCCTATTAGAAATAAATAATCTATATCTATACATCATATGTTACTTTTTTGTGCCTTTGGCAACTATACCAGTGTATTTTGTTTGAGGAAACAATCTTCTTTCCAGAGAAATAATCCGGCTAGCTTCAGAACATGTGATGAAATATTTTGCCATAGAAAACAGTTCAGAAGGTTAGGACTCAAACAGTTAGGTGTGTTAGGGTGCTTATTCCTTCACCCACTTACTTCCCTGGTCCTTCTCGCATGAACAGAGAGCAACAATACCCGAAGTCCAAAGGTGCAAACAATTCAATGTTTATTGGGTGAACTTCCAGCAAGCATGATTCCAGTTTCCTTCCTTAGTATCCTCCTTCCCAGCTCTGACACCACAGAGCCTTACACCTGTATCCCTGTTCCCATTCCTACCCTTAGCCAAACATGATTCCAACTTTCTTACTCCCATTCCCTGTTCCCATTTCCCTTACCCACATGCCCATGCCCACCCCCACCCACACCCACTCACTTCCTCATTGACTACAGATTATGTAGTCAAACTTGAGTTCTGCTTAGCTATACCTTAACCAATCATTTTCCTGAAATTTAACTAACCAATCCTAACATATTGTCCAATTATATCCCACCACCTTAATTAGTTTACACCCAGCAAAATTAATTATACAGCAGACAGGAACAATCACAGAACCAGACAGAGATTATACAGACAAACAATAGCAAAGTGGGAACTACAATGACAAGACAACACAGAAGTGAGGATTTCACATCCCAGCTATTGATAAGTGAGTTCTTGCCAGACAGGATGCTATCAAACTAAGTTTCCTTTTACATTTTCTAGGCACTTCCCTTTCTCTGGAGGTGATAGGAATCCTGTCCTGATAGTGCCTAACAGCCCAATAGCACCTTATTTCAATGTGACTAGTTTGGAATGTGAGGATGTGACTGTTCGCTTCCCAGCTTATGGCTGCCTCTGCTGCTTAGCCAAAGGCCTTAGCCTAAGAACAGGGCCTCAGACTGTGACAGTAAGAGAAGGCCCTTACACCAGCAGACAGTGATTTTGATTCTCTCTTTTATACCTCTATAATTAGCCAAGTGATAAGAATACACCTAAATTCTTAAGAGTATAGGCCTTTACAGACAGGCCTGAATATCTATATCCTAACAAGGTGCTTATCCAAACGAAATTTCAAAAACTTTTCAAGTTCATCCATTTTTTAACCCAGTAATGTTATAATAATCATTAGAGATTATTAGCAGTTTGTTAAAGTCTAAATAATGGAACAGACATTGAGATGGAAAGAGAGAAAGAATTACCTGTAAGCATAAAGCACAAAATCTTCATACAACATTGCTGGACATAAATAATATCTTATCATTTCAGTCATATTCTGTTTTCATAATACAGGTTTGATATATCCAGAATTTCAGAATTGTCCAGCAATTAAACATGTTTTAACATGCAAAGTAAAGAATGCTGTATATTTTCTGTATATTTCAAGCAGGTCATTTCCCTGGTGTGTGAAACTAATCAATCCCAATTGAAATATAAATGTCAAATATCATACATGAAGGTGACTGTTTTCCTTATTAAAAGTGGAGGACAATTTGTGGGGGAGAGCTGCAGAAAAGCCATTATATACCACTGAAATATTCTCTGTGGTTAAACAGGAAAAAGCTGTCAACAACAGTAAGACTAATAGTCATTTAAACTGTAAAAAACTGATCAGCAATGGCACAGCTGTGACATGTGTATGTGATTAAAAGTTAATGTCATTCTACATTATCCTCCACACACTTATGCATAAGTAACTTTATGTATGGGAATAGCAAAATTACTCAGATGCATAAGTGTTTGCATCATTGGGGACCTATTTACTAAGATTTTTTAATCAATCTAATAACATTCTTTACTATGTACATAAAGTTCTGGAATGCCACCAGTCACTTTCTAGTTAATGTGGCTTTAACAATAATTAGTTAGCAGAGATGGCATATTGAATAAACTGAAATTACTACCACTGAGCCTCTATTTAATTTTAAAAATATTTGTTATTAGCCCACCTGTTTTGAATATTTGCAAGATATCCATTTACTTTTTTAAAATTTTGTAATATAATTTTTAGATATTAGAGAACACAGAGTTTACTGCATTTTCTGGTATAAGGCAGAAAAAATTAAGTTATGATCTATTTACAAAGTGTCAAAAAATTCCAAAATATGCTTACTTTTTATTTTTAAGCGCATCATAAATATCAGTTAAGCAAACTATTTCAAACCACATCCTCTCTCTTAACTCTTTTCTTTCCTCTTCTTTTAGATTTTAATTTTTAATATCTTATTTTAGTTTCCAAAGACATTTCAAATTCCAGTATTTTTGCAAGATTTGCATTAAGCAACAATGAAAAAAGACATAGGTGTGATGGAATTCTCCACAGTGCAGTAGGAAACACAGAGCTACTCCTGATGGCTGTCATCAGCGGTCAGGGTTCTGGAGTAGAGCTATAACTCCATGTCAACAGGTTTCAAGCAATTACTAAGGAAGCTGCAAGGCTCAGGACTGTGAAAACAGACATGCTATTTTTTTTCTGATTGACTTATTTTCTTACTGTATACTTTCACAAATCCAGAGTGGCCTCCGCTGACCCTTCTGAACACATGGGTAGGGTCACCCAATCTAGTTACCAGAATACCATATCAGATTCCATTGTGATGAGTATCTGTCATTTGGCCGCCACCATGTGACTAAGCACAATTTTAAAACATCTGAAATGTACTGCAAAAAGCTGCTTTAGAATCAGTGCCCCAACTTTGACTACATTTTTGCGGACAAATTTTTGCACTAAAATTCTTTATTTTCATGGAACCTTCACAAACTTGGAAATAGTCAAATTTTGAGCGTGTAAACTTTTGCACAGCTCTAGGTATGACACACTCACTGATGTAACTCTGTATAATATATTTGATAAGACATTTGTTATTCTTATGTCAAATTTTAAAAAGGTTGGAAATGTAATTCACATGTTATAAAGGAATTTCAGTAAAACCAGCAGTGTTCTAATACAGTTATATTATCTGTGTCTCATAGGGACTACACACATTGATGTAAATCTCAAAAGGCACACACTATACTGTGAATTACAGCTTTGGAACCAAGTCGTACGGGGGCTGGGGAATAGTCATAAAACTGTGACAATAGGAAAAGTAATTTTCCTTAAAGATTCACAGGGGCAGGGCCCAAGACACTAGAGCTGATCCTAAGAGGTGCTGAGCATTGATTACAATAGTGACTTGGTAAATTGGCACAGAGCCACTGATGTAAATGCTGCTATAGACCTGCTCAGAATCTGGCTGTAGGAGCTGCAGGTGTTCAGCATGTAGTTTACAGGAACTGATCACCACCCTTTTGGATAACTTGTGAGTTAGCCTGACCTGGGTGGTGGCATTGGAGCTCAGTGCAAAGGGCTTGCATCCCTTATTAGGAAGCCAACAGCTCTTCCTTTTGACGGGAGTAAGTCCCTAATGGCCACAAGCACTGGCTCTCTCCTGGCGCAGGGGAGGCCTACCTGGCTCTGTGGACAGTCAGACATCTCTGATCAAGAGAATCAATAGGGAAAGTGTATCCATGATTACCTGAAAATTTCTGTTCTTTGGCTAATAAGGTCCACAGATCTATTACAACAAATATTTTGGCCTGCTTGTGTAACCCACACACCTCTTGGGTGTGGTGTTCTGTCCCATCTAGTAGCACTGAGGCCACTTTGAGAGAGAGAGAGAGAGAGAGAGAGAGAGAGAAAATGAGTCTGCTCTACAGCCTTAGCTAACAGCCAGTTGTCTTTTAGCTCATGCGGTAGCAGCTTATGCACTAAACTCCAGTTCAGTCCTGCCGTCCAGCGACTGGGGTCTATCAGTGTTACACTTGCAGCTTGTGGGGAGAACCAGACCTGTCACTCACTGGAAGCAAGGAAATGCCTCACCTCCTGAATTTCCCTCCAGTTGAGATAACTTTCATATCCAGGATTATTCAAATCTATTTGCTTAAATTACAGACTTGTATATCAATTTCCATCTCCATTCTGTATTATCTGCTTCTCTCCAGGGTAGGCAGCATCTGTGGAACTTATTACTTGAAGAAGAGAAATGTTCAGGTAAGCACAGTTAAATTTTCTTATTCTTCTTTGTGCTAAGATCTGCAGACTTGTTACAATGGGATTTCCATAGCAGCATGCCTCCAGGATGGAAAGCAGAATCATCCTTAAAAGTAGACATCCTAAATAAAGTAGATTATATATAAATATCACCTCCATCTCCCTCTGGACACTAACAGATACAAAACTTCCACCCTCTCTGGAGCTCTTCTTCAGCCAGTTTCTTACCTGGTTATTCAGGGTCTCTCCCAGGCTCCCTTCCCAGAGCGCTTTCCTGCCTGATCACTCAGGGCTTGGCACAAGACTTCTTTCTCCCTGCAGTCTCCTCCCTCCTATCTTTCTCCAAGTTAGCCCCCTTAGCACTTAACACTGGCTCCTCTTGTATAGGAATCAGGTGATTCCTGTCTCAGGTGGGGTCCATTCTGTAATCAGGGCTGATGTAGTCCCAGGCTCTCCAGCCCATGGGGCAAGCCTGTTACAATCCTCCTCCCTAGGATTCCTATTTATATCCCAGGCTGAAATCTATCTGGCCCATGTGGATTCTATACAACAGAAAGGGATGGAGCATCTTGAGAATCCATCCTATTCCCCCCACCCGTACTTTTCTTGAAAGAATGAGAAGGAAGGAGGGAAATCATAGTCTACTTGAAATATTTGCAGAGTAATCTCTGAGCTCAATTTTGAAGCAGGATTATGGGGACAAACTTCCAAGGGGGAATAAATTAATAATAAATCAGAGTGGGTTTCCCCTGTTCACCTTCACAAAGTGCAGCAGGGCAGATAATCCTAACTGCCAGGTTGTCTTACTCATGTTCACAGAGTCCTGCAGGGCAGATCAGTGCCAAAAAGCTCAGGCCATAGACATGGGATGATTCCTGTACATCTGCATACACATACCCGCACAAAGGGAATTCTTCCTCCTTAGGGAGGAAGATCAACATTGCAAATCAGAGTTAAAGAATCAAATAGCAAAACATATTACAAACCCACCAGAGGGTACTCTTTCAGGCAAGAGTGTGCTGAGTATTATGAAACTGCACTTAGGCAGTCTACAGTTGCCCTAGGCAGCCTATAGCTAAATATCCTCCTCATAGACCCTGGGAAGGTGCACAAGAGGGATGGGGTTTTCCTACCAGACCTAAAAATTTGGGAAAGTATCAGACTGTCATCCCCAACTGCCACTGGAGGCTACCATTATGACAGTCCTTAGGGGTGCCCACTGTTGTGAGGCATCTCTCCACTACTCACCCTTCCTGTGAAGTCGAGTCTGTGCCTGTTGTGGAGCAGCTCCCTGAACCACCAGTTTTTGACAGCACAAGCACTGTCTTCCAGGCCCCCCACAGGCCTCATTCTCTCAGTGCAGGTAGCGATAGGCAAACCCACCCCACAAGTCTTCGGAGCATGCCCCGCAGTGTCCAACCTCTTCTCTACTGAGCAGTCACAGAATTACCACACCTTCTGTTCCCAAAGGAATGGTATGCATCAGCTTCTAAGATTCAATTCAGGACCATCACTTTGCTTAATATTGCAACACTTACATTAATTTATAGTGAAAACAAAACTAAGTTTATTATCAAAAGAGCAGAGATTCAGGTAATAGTGAGTAAAAATATTGGAAACAAATGGCTGCAGATAAAACGAAAGTATAACACACTTTCTGGAGACCAAACTTTAACAAACAAACTTTATCTCAAAGTTTTCTCCAGCGTTTTCAACCAAGCCTGGCTAAGACCTTGTTAACATACAGCAGAATCACTGTCCTTTTATGTCCTTAGTGAAGGGTACCTGGGTGTCTTCTCTGCCCCTGAAACATAGTGGAACAAACCTTTGAAGTACACCTTAAAATAAGGCACTCTCCCTCACTATTTTTCTCCTCCTTTTGATTTCTTTCTGAAGTCCTCACAATCCTTCATTTGCATTCAGTTCAGACTGTGAGTGAGACAATACTCAATTTACATGTAAACAGATGGATAAACATCTCTTGTCCAACAGAAAACCAATTTTTTGCCTTAGACTTTAAGAACATATTTTCAATATATATACATAACTCCTTACACAGTATCTGTACATACATTTTACAATGATATTGGCAACCAGTGTGACACTGGTGTTTATTTGAGTCTTCACATGACACTCTTTGGTGACCTAGAATGTTCATGTCAGACCCAAGAGATCCCTTGTAAAGCCTCTGCACCCATTGCCAACTGGCATTAAGAGGTTCTTGGGTCACAATCACACTCTAATATCCAGGTTGTAGTTCCCAGCTTCTATTGCAGGTTGCCATGCCTCACTGCCACCTCCTCTTCCTCTGCTCAGCAGTTGTCTCAGGACCGATGAGAGGGACAAGTGTCCCAGACATGGAAGAATTGGCAGGCAGTAAGGAGTCACTTAGGGTATGTCTACACTACGAAATTAGGTCGAATTTATAGAAGTCGGTTTTTTAGAAATCGGTTTTATATATTCGAGTGTGTGTGTCCCCACAGAAAATGCTCTAAGTGCAGTAAGTGCATTAACTTGGCGGAGCGCTTCCACAGTACCGAGGCAAGCATCGACTTCCGGAGCGTTGCACTGTGGGTAGCTATCCCACAGTTCCCGCAGTCTCCGCTGCCCATTGGAATTCTGGGTTGAGATCCCAATGCCTGATGGGGCTAAAACATTGTTGCGGGTGGTTCTGGGTACATATCGTCAGGCCCCCGTTCCCTCCCTCCCCCCGTGAAAGCAAGGGCAGACAATCATTTCGCGCCTTTTTTCCTGAGTTACCTGTGCAGACGCCATACCACAGCAAGCATGGAGCCCGCTCAGGTAACCGTCACCCTATGTCTCCTGGGTGCTGGCAGACGCGGTACGGCATTGCTACACAGTAGCAGCAACCCCTTGCCTTGTGGCAGCAGACGGTACAGTACGACTGGTAGCCGTCATCGTCATGTCTGAGGTGCTCCTGGTCGCCTCTGTGAGGTCGATCAGGAGCGCCTGGGCAGACATGGGCGCAGGGACTAAATTTGGAGTGACTTGAGCAGGTCATTCTCTTTAGTCCTGCAGTCAGTCCTGTTGAACCGTCTTATGGTGAGCGGGCAGGCGATACGGACTGCTAGCAGTCGTACTGTACCATCTTCTGCCGAGCAGCCATGAGGTGTGGATGGCATGCAGTCCTTCTGCACCGTCTGCTGCCAGCCAAAGATGTAAAAGATAGATGGAGTGGATCAAAACAAGAAATAGACCAGATTTGTTTTGTACTCATTTGCTTCCCCACCTCCCCTGTCTAGGGGACTCATTCTTCTAGATCACACTGCAGTCACTTACAGAGAAGGTGCAGCGAGGTAAATCTAGCCATGTATCAATCAGAGGCCAGGCTAACCTTCTTGTTCCAATAAGGACAATAACTTAGGTGCACCATTTCTCATTGGAACCCTCCGTGAAGTCCTGCCTGAAATACTCCTTGATGTAAAGCCACCCCCTTTGTTGATTTTAGGTCCCTGAAGCCAACCCTGTAAGCGCCCCTCCCAGCGTCAGAGCAATGGCAAACAATCGGGCATCTGAGAGTGCTGTCCAGAGCAGTCACAATGGAGCACTCTGATGGGGCTAAAACATTGTCGCGGGTGGTTCTGGGTACGTGTTGTCAGGCCCCCGTTCCCTCCCTCCCTCCGTGAAAGCAAGGGCAGACAATCATTTCGCGCCTTTTTTCCTGAGTTACCTGTGCAGACGCCATACCACGGCAAGCATGGAGCCAGCTCAGGTAACCATCACCCTATGTCTCCTGGGTGCTGGCAGACGCGGTACGGCTTTGCTGCACAGTAGCAGCAACCCATTGCCTTCTGGCAGCAGACGGTGCAATACGATTGGTAGTCGTCCTCGTCGTGTCCGAGGTGCTCCTGGCCACGTCGGCTGGGAGCGCCTGGGCAGACATGGGCGCAGGGACTAAATTTGGAGTGACTTGACGAGGTCATTCTCTTTAGTCCTGCAGTCCTATTGAACCGTCTTATGGTGAGCGGGCAGGCGATACGGACTGCTAGCAGTCGTACTGTACCATCTTCTGCCAGGCAGGCAAGAGATGAAGATGGCTAGCAGTCGTACTGTACCATCTTCTGCCGAGCAGCCATGAGATGTGGATGGCATGCAGTCCTTCTGCACCGTCTGCTGCCAGCCAAAGATGTAAAAGATAGATGGAGTGGGTCAGAACAAGAAATAGACCAGATTTGTTTTGTACTCATTTGCCTCCTCCCCTGTCTAGATCACACTGCAGTCACTCACAGAGAAGGTGCAGCGAGGTAAATCTAGCCATGTATCAATCAGAGGCCAGGCTAACCTCCTTGTTCCAATAACAACGATAACTTAGGTGCACCATTTCTTATTGGAACCCTCCGTGCAGTCCTGCCTGAAATACTCCTTGATGTACAGGCACACCCTTTGTTGATTTTAGCTCCCTGAAGCCAACCTTGTAAGCCGTGTCATCAGTTGCCCCTCCCTCCGTCAGAGCAAGGGCAGACAATCGTTCCGCGCCTTTTTTCTGTGCGGACGCCATACCAAGGCAAGCATGGAGGCCGCTCAGCTCACTTTGGCAATTAGGAGCACATTAACCACCACACGCATTATCCAGCAGTATATGCAGCACCAGAACATGGCAACGCGATACCGGGCGAGGAGGCGACGTCAGCGCGGTCCCGTGAGTGATCAGGACATGGACACAGATTTCTCTGAAAGCATGGGCCCTGACAATGCATGCATCATGGTGCTAATGGGGCAGGTTCATACTGTGGAATGCCGATTCTGGGCTCGGGAAACAAGCACAGACTGGTGGGACCGCATAGTGTTGCAGGTCTGGTATGATTCCCAGTGGCTGCGAAACTTTCGCATGCGTAGGGGCACTTTCATGGAACTTTGTGACTTGCTTTCCCCTGCCCTGAAGCGCATGAATACCAAGATGAGAGCAGCCCTCACAGTTGAGAAGCGAGTGGCGATAGCCCTGTGGAAGCTTGCAACGCCAGACAGCTACCGGTCAGTTGGGAATCAATTTGGAGTGGGCAAATCTACTGTGGGGGCTGCTGTGATGCAAGTAGCCCACTCAATCAAAGATCTGCTGATATCAAGGGTAGTGACCCTGGGAAATGTGCAGGTCATAGTGGATGGCTTTGCTGCAATGGGATTCCCTAACTGTGGTGGGGCTATAGACGGAACCCATATCCCTATCTTGGCACCGGAGCACCAAGCCGCCGAGTACATAAACCGCAAGGGGTACTTTTCGATAGTGCTGCAAGCTCTGGTGGATCACAAGGGACGTTTCACCAACATCAACGTGGGATGGCCGGGAAAGGTGCATGATGCTCGCATCTTCAGGAACTCTGGTCTGTTTCAAAAGCTGCAGGAAGGGACTTTATTCCCAGACCAGAAAATAACTGTTGGGGATGTTGAAATGCCTATATGTATCCTTGGGGACCCAGCCTACCCCTTAATGCCATGGCTCATGAAGCCGTACACAGGCAGCCTGGACAGTAGTCAGGAGCTGTTCAACTACAGGCTGAGCAAGTGCAGAATGGTGGTAGAATGTGCATTTGGACGTTTAAAGGCGCGCTGGCGCAGTTTACTGACTCGCTTAGACCTCAGCGAAACCAATATTCCTACTGCTTGCTGTGTGCTCCACAATATCT
Organism: Lepidochelys olivacea; assembly: GCF_965140295.1. NCBI lineage: Eukaryota > Metazoa > Chordata > Testudines > Cheloniidae > Lepidochelys > Lepidochelys olivacea. The sequence continues at coordinate 38,900,343 of NC_140413.1, read as the reverse complement.
GTGAGAGTAAGGGGGAGACGTTTATGGTGGGGTGGGAGGTTGAGGCAAATCGCCTAGCTGCTGGTTACACGCAACCAGACACCAGGGCGGTTAGAAGAGCACAGGAGGGCGCGGTACGCATCAGAGAAGCTTTGAAAACCAGTTTCATGACTGGCCAGGCTACGGTGTGAAAGTTCTGTTTGTTTCTCCTTGATGAAACCCCCCGCCCCTTGGTTCACTCTACTTCCCTGTAAGCTAACCACCCTCCCCTCCTCCCTTTAATCATTGCTTGCAGAGGCAATAAAGTCATTGCTGCTTCACAGTCATGCATTCGTTATTCATTCATCACACAAATAGGGGGATGACTACCAAGGTATCCCAGGAGGGGTGGTGGAGGAGGGAAGGAAAATGCCACACAGCACTTTAAGCACAGCACTTTAAAAGTTTACAACTTTAAAATTTATTGAATGACAGCCTTCTTTTTTTTGGGCAATCCTCTGTGGTGGAGTGGCTGGTTGGCCGAAGGCCCCGCCACCGCGTTCTTGGGCGTCTGGGTGTGGAGGCTATGGAACTTGGGGAGGAGGGCGGTAGGTTACAGAGGGGCAGCAGTGGCAGTCTGTGCTCCAGCTGCCTTTGCTGCAGCTCAACCATACACTGGAGCATACTGGTTTGGTCCTGCAGCAGCCTCAGCATTGAATCCTGCCTCCTCTCATCATGCTGCCGCCACATTTGAGCTTCAGCCCTGTCTTCAGCCCGCCACTTACTCTCTTCAGCCCTCCACCTCTCCTCCCGGTCATTTTGTGCTTTCCTGCACTCTGACATTATTTGCCTCCACGCATTCGTCTGTGCTCTGTCAGTGTGGGAGGACAGCATGAGCTCGGAGAACATTTCATCGCGAGTGCGTTTTTTTTTCTTTCTAAGCTTCACTAGCCTCTGGGAAGGAGAAGATCCTGTGATCATTGAAACACATGCAGCTGGTGGAGAAAAAAAAAGGGACAGCGGTATTTAAAAAGACACATTTTATAAAACAGTCGCTACACTCTTTCAGGGTAAACCTTGCTGTTAACATTACATACATAGCACATGTGCTTTCGTTACAAGGTCGCATTTTGCCTCCTCCCACGGCGTGACTACCCCCTCAACCTTCCCCCTTCCCTGTGGCTAACAGCGGGGAACATTTCTGTTTAGCCACAGGCAAACAGCCCAGCAGGAATGGGCTCCTCTGAGTGTCCCCTGAAGAAAAGCACTCTATTTCAACCAGGTGACCATGAATTATATCTCACTCTCCTGAGGATAACACAGAGAGATAAAGAACGGATTTTGGTTGAATGCCAGCAAACATACACTGCAATGCTTTGTTCTACAGTGATTCCCGAGTACGTGTTACTGGCCTGGAGTGGTAAAGTGTCCTACCATGAAGGACGAAATAAGGCTGCCCTCCCCAGAAACCTTTTGCAAAGGCTTTAGGACTACATCTAGGAGAACCGCAAATGCCAGGGCAAAGTAATCCTTTCACATGCTTGCTTTTAAACCATGTATAGCATTTTAAGAGGTACACTCACCAGAGGTCCCTTCTCCACCTGCTGGGTCCAGGAGGCAGCCTTGGGTGGGTTCGGGGGGTACTGGCTCCAGGTCTAGGGTGAGAAACAGTTCCTGGCTGTCGGGAAAACCGGTTTCTCCGCTTGCTTGCTGTGAGCTATCTACAACCTCCTCCTCCTCCTCATCTTCTTCATCCCCAAAACCTACTTCCGTATTGCCTCCATCTCCATTGAAGGAGTCAAACAACACGGCTGGGGTAGTGGTGGCTGAACCCCCTAAAATGGCATGCAGCTCATCATAGAAGCGGCATGTTTGGGGCTCTGACCCAGAGCGGCTGTTCGCCTCTCTGGTTTTCTGGTAGGCTTGCCTCAGCTCCTTCAGTTTCACGTGGCACTGCTTCGGGTCCCTGTAATGGCCTCTGTCCTTCATGCCCTGGGAGATTTTCACAAAGGTTTTGGCATTTCGAAAACTGGAACGGAGTTCTGATAGCACGGATTCCTCTCCCCATACAGCGATCAGATCCCGTACCTCCCGTTCGGTCCATGCTGGAGCTCTTTTGAGATTCTGGGACTCCATCATGGTCACCTGTGCTGATGAGCTCTGCATGGTCACCTGCAGCTTGCCACGCTGGCCAAACAGGAAATGAGATTCAAAAGTTCACGGTTCTTTTCCTGTCTACCTGGCCAGTGCATCTGAGTTGAGAGTGCTGTCCAGAGCGGTCAGAATGGAGCACTCTGGGATAGCTCCCGGAGGCCAATACCATCGAATTGTGTGCACAGTACCCCAAATTCGAGCCGGCAACGTCGATTTAAGCGCTAATCCACTTGTCAGGGGTGGAGTAAGGAAATCGATTTTAAGAGCCCTTTAAGTCGAAATAAAGGGCTTCATTGTGTGGACGGGTGCAGGTTTAAATCGATTTAACGCTGCTAAATTCGACCTAAAGTCCTAGTGTAGACCAGGGCTTAGCTCACCATTTATTTCTACCCTGGCCTCAATTTTATAAAGCCAAATGGTTCCTTAGTGTGCACCAGTGAAAATTCAACCTGCTCTCCCTACTAAATATGTGTGTGGCTATTTTACACAATACGGTAGGGGGCCAAGCTGTAGACAGGCTGAAGTACCATTGTATCTGATTCGTTGACCTTGGCATGAAGAAGCAAGTGGAGTCTCCAGTCCTCTTTGGCAGACAACAAGATAGGGGTTGTGTCTTCTCTGGCTGCTCCAATCTCCACAATGGCAGCCAGCCAACCTTCTGTTCATGGCATCTTTCTCACACTCAGCTCACATATTCCAGCCATGTGCAGGCTCTCCAGTTATTTGCCCTGCTTGTCAGTTTGGGCTCTTGGTCTAGTCCCCACAGTCTCTGTATTTCCCTCCAGCTCTGGTAGGCAGGCAGACTCACTTTTGGGTCCAGTCTCTGTGCTGCTCTTTGTGGGAGCTGCTGTGTGAGGGGGATCATGGGTCTCAAAACCGGATCTGCAGGCCCCAGACTGCAGCCACCACCCAGTAGCTCTCCGGTACCAGCAGGGAGTATGGACTGGTAGACCCTAGCTCACCAGATGCACCACCCACTAAAGCTCCTGATGGGAGGGGATGTCTGGCCTCTGATTGGCTCAGGCTCACTTTTTAAACCAAAAGGAGGCACAGGAATTGTCTGAGCAACTAGGTGGGTCACTGGCTGGCTGCTAGATTGTACCCTGCCTTGTTCCAGATCCCTACTTCTACACCCCACCCTGGCTACTGACTCTGGCTCCAACCTTTGACTTGACTCCTGACTTTGACTCTGACCCTGACCCTTGGCTTGACTCCTGACTCTATCTCCAGCTTTGATCCCTGGCTCTGGTTCTTGGCTCCTGACTCCTGTTCTGACCCCCACTGTTCTGATCACTAGGTCTCACTGCCTATGTCCTAGTTCCAAGACACTGAGCTGCTCCCTGAAGCCCCCAACCTGACATGGGGACTACAATGGAAATTCTACACAGTCACCTATCCCCAAAGCCACTGGAGATTACAGAGCATTTTGTTTTTATAAACAATACCAAAAGACAATGAAACAATTTCTGAACATGTGGCTGAATTAAGGAAATTAACAGAGCATTGCCAGTTGGAAGAGAGTTTAAATGATGCATTAAGGGACCAGTTAGTGTATAGCATGCAAAATGAAGTAATGCAAAAATGGTTATTGACTGAAGCTGATTTGACTCTCAAATGTGCTCTAGAAATTGCTGTATCAATGGAGAAAGCTAATTAAAGATGCCAGGGAGCTGCAACAAGTAAACACGGGGTCAAGCATAAAGCATGATGTGGACTACACTCAAAGACTATTTGTGGGGAAACAGTCTCACAATGCACATGACTGTTGGATCAAGGATAAGCTCTATAGAACCTGCAACAAATTGGGGCACAATGTGCAGACCAGTGCAAAAAGCACAACTGCTACCTCGCAACAGCAATATGAGAGGATTACAGAGTCATCCACCTACAAGTGGCAACAGGGATGCCGCAGAGAATGTTGTAGGATCTCTACAACTGTAGAATGTCAGAACAATAGGCGAAGTGTTAAAGATTTAAGATGGAGGTTGATACAGGATTTTCTGTTTCTGTAATTTCACAAGGATTATGAGAACCTTTCCCAATTCCTGCTTTCTTTTACACAGTGGAGCAACCCTATTTCCAAAGCAGATGCTGTCCTCCACACCATGGATGGAGGGGCAGAATTTCCCTTTTGATATTTGCTTCTTGGCCCTCAAATTTGGGTTAGAAATTTACATGAATAAATGTATGCCAATAGATTGCTTGGCCTCATTTTTCTACTTTGCTACAATAAAAGGTTTTGTAGCAAATATCAGTAAAGGTAAATTAAATTTGGATATTTCACAATATATATATATATATATATATAAAATATCTGTGGGTAAAGGAGATTCAGTTGAGACAGGAGTTTCATTAAATCGAATAAGAATACCATGCTGGTTTTAGTAAGATATTGAGGTAGATTCTGTTTAATAGTTACAACCTCAGAGATGATCTTAGACTTCATTATATGATGTAACAGGTACAAAGTATTTAGACAGTAAAATAGTCACTAATTTGTCATTTATATTATGTACATACATTCATCCTTCAGATGAAAGATGCTAGATCAATGTAATGTATCATTCCAGTGGCAAGATATTTTTGAGCTGCAAACAATGGCAGGATTAGAGATGTAGACTGCACTGGGATCTTGTTCTAGTGCAGTGCTTCTCAATATTTTCAAGTTGGTGACCCCTTATTCAGAGGCAAGAATTTTCATGACCTTCTTACATTTATTGTAAAACTAAGAGTAAAAATATATATCAACAACAACAATGCCCATGCCCTTCACTTCCCCTTGCATGTCCTCAGGGTCTTCCTCTGATTCCTCATGTCCCCCTGCACCCAAATTTTGGCCACCCCAGTATTATTTTGGAATTTTTATATTCTTTGTTTTAGAATTGTAATAATTTTCAATGACTTGTGACCCCACGTGCCTTATGTGACACTTCCCCCTCCTTCCTCAGGGGTTGCAGCCCACCAGTTGGGAAACACTCTTCTAGTGCTATGTATTACTGTGAAGTAGATCCAAGTTCAAATTTCATTCTTGGCCCTTCACTTTCTGAATGGCAGAGCATTGCTTTGCAGGGGTTCTTCAATGTTCTCCATAGTTCAAGTTCAATCTTACTTCTGTACCTCCCTGTTTACTTCTGGAGTTCTTTCTCTTTCTCAGTCACAAGGCCATTGAAAGACCTCTTCTGTTCCAATCTCATTTTAAAAATCTTCCTTTTCACTTTATTATACAGATTCTCACTAAATCCCACCCTGCTTCCATCCTATACTAGCATGGGGGACAATGATATTTATGTACAATAGCACCTCTTATAAGTTACAGCTTTTCTTTTCCTTTGGTCTATCTCTCCACAGTTTTGCAAAGCTGTTTGTATAAAATTTGCCATACCTGATTTAATAAAGCCTTATTACATATTATTTCATCTTATACTGTAAAGTGTTGTAAGATATTTTGCATAAAAGACAATACATACAAATAAATATAATTGAATGGAAGCAGTAATGGCGTTGTCAGTCTTGCTTATGAAATTCCCACGGCTAAAATAGCAGTGATAATGCAGCTCAGGACTGAGGTACATCATCAAAGCTGTGAGGCAAGGCTTACACAGAACCTGTGCATAACTGAGATGGGTCATCAGTCTCTTACTTGTATGATCAGTTAAATGTATTTGATAAATTAAGCGTTTTGAGTCAGGTCCTTGTGATAGATAGAACAATATATTTAAGTGAAGAAAATAATCACAGAAAAATTGCCCTGCCAGAAAAGTTATTATATTGCTGAGTAATGTCATAGCAAACAAGAAACCGGTGATTTGTCTTGCTCCTCCATTTTACAACAGTAAGTAGTGTGCTGAAAGTCATGTTGTAGGACAGTGGTCCTTAACATTTCTGAGTAATTTACCAATCAGAATAAAACCTTAGCTGTACCAGCCCCCAACTGAGTTGTGCATATTCTAGAAATAGAAGCAGCAGGGCCCAGCACATAGGCTTGTCATAGCAATCTGATCCTGGAACTAGTCACATTGTGTAAGTGACTGTGATGAGGTGTATCAACCCCATACTGGTGAGGGTTAAGGAGCTACTCTGGACACAGGAAGCCAGGCCCCCTCACCTCTGGTAGGCATGCTCCTAGAGATGGGAAGATTAAAAAGGAAGCAGCTCAGCTCAGTCTGGGCTGACCAAGAAGGAGAGCAATTGGGTGCAGCAGTCTCCTGCCAGGAAACTGCCAGGGCTCCATGTGGCCAGGACCAAGCCTGGTAGCCGAGACACAGGAGGCTCTTTTACCACAGGAGTTGTGGGTGATAACTTGCTGTTGTCAGCAGAAGAGACTCCAGAGATGACCAGAGAGGAATACAGGAAAGACCCCCAGTAGAACCCATGGCAACACTGGAAGGAGCAGAACAAGGGTAGGAAGGAACCAAGAGAATGTGCTTCAGGTACCAGACAGTAGGCCCCACACATGGGGCTACTGTTTTGAAGGGCCCTGAGTTGGAACCTGGTGGTAGGGTGGGCCTGGGTTCCCCGACCTCCTCTCTGCCATGGACACATCCTGAAATGTAACTACTAGGTGAAGTGGCCTTGGGACTTTCACCATCAGGTGGTTCTGCTGACCAAGAGCACACAGCCAACCCCTGAAGTCACTACTTACAAAATCATGAACGTTATGGAGAAAGTGACTAGGGAAGTGTTAATTACCCCTTCATATAACACAAGAACTAGAGGTCACCTGATGAAATTAATAGGCAGCAGGTTTAAAACAAGCAAAAGGAAGTATTTTGTCACACAATGCACAATCAACCTGTGGAACTCGTTGCCATGGGATGTCATGAAGGCCAAAAGTATAACTGCATTCAAAAAAGTAGATAAGTTCATGGAGGATAGTCCATTAATAGCTATTAGCAAAGTCTCTAAACCTCCAACTGCCAGAAGCTGGGACTGGATGACAGGGGATGGATCACTCAATAATCACCCTGTTCTGTTCATTCCCGCTGAAGCACCTGGCATTGGCCACTGTTGGAAGACAGGATATTAGGCTAAGTGGACCATTGGTCTGACTGAGCCATTCTTATGCAGTTGCAAGAGTAAGTGTTCTTCAAGATAAAGTTTAAAGAACTGGGCCCTAAGGTTTGAAGAGGGACCCTTGAGTACCAAACCCAAAATAATAAGGGCCAGATTCTGCTACCTTTTCTCACACTGAGTAGCACCTTACTCCTCAAACAGTCCCACTGAAATCAATAGGACTGTTCCCTGATGAAAGTGCTACTTAGCAAAAGGGGTATCATAATTTGGCCCATATAACTGTGCTTAGTTTAGCTCTCGTATAGTACTTTTCATTCATAGATTTCAAAACGTTAGGAAAGAAGGGTCAGTACTGTTATCCCAGTTTAAAAGATGGTGAAACTGAGAGTTGGACTGACTTGCCCACGTGTACACAGAATGAGTGGCACAACTGGCACTCGGTCCCAGGACTCTTGCTTCCCAGTCCAGTAACCTTTCCACGGACTCATGAAAGCAATCTCCTCAACCTTGAATTGCAACACGAGTAAAACTATTTGTGTTTGGGGGCCACTAGTCTAGTGTACCACCTGCTTTATTTCATTGCAACTCTCAGCTTTCAGGAGGATGTTAATGATTACCTCATGTCTTTATCCATTAAAAAATAATCTGAGCTCTTTGCTAGTTTTATGTTCAGAAATCAAAGTTCTCATCAGTTACTCATCAATTTGCTCATCTGTTTGTCCTATGCAACACAGTTTCTTTGAAGAATGAGGGATGATTCCAAGTCTGCTGACACTGTCACTCTGGGGAGTATGAGTCATGCAATAATCTCCCTTCCCTTTCTTTTCTTTTCTTTTTTTTTTTTTTTTATTTGCTGGAACAGTGAAATATCCTTTACATATTTTTCACCTTAAAACATTTTTCCTACCACACTGCAGTAATTCATTACACTCCTAAATCCTTCCTTTCTTACCTTTAGAAAACACATTTACCAATGAAAAAAATCCTCTAAGTGAAGATATCCCAAAGGAAAGAAGCAGGGGAATGAGCTGCTACTGATGGTGGTTATACCTCAGAGCAATTCCTCAAATCGTGAAAGATTGTTTCTCTTTACTCTCAAAGTTGTGGAGCTGGAGTAGCAACCTGTATCCTTTCAGAGACCCTTCTGTGTACTTGCCTCACTTGCTGCACCTTTTACTGCATATAATTAATAAAAATAAAAATATAATATTGTACTGAACCTACTGGCTCATTACTAGCCAGGTTCCCCTCCACCCAGGCTGGGCTGAGCTGGAGGGAAACAATCTAGCCAGTGCAGGACACAGTGTTAACCAATTCAATGTCTATCCAATAAAGTGCTCCATAATCCCTAGGGTACAGGAAAAGGAAGTAACATCCTAAGGTCAGAGGGGACCAGGCTCAGGAGAGATCCAGAGGTGTGTGTGTGAGGCTGAATGGACTTTGATACTTTGACTTGACACATTTAGTAAATTTTTTTCTTGAAGAAAAAATTAATTCACAACATATTTTGGTGTGCTTTGCAGTGTTGCCAACTCACATGGTTTTGGCTTCTACTGTAGGAGCTCTTGTGAAAACTTGATAAATTCCTGCCTTAGTGTGATTTTTTTGGGGGGAGGCAGAGAAAGGGGGGGACTCCCTCCTTCACATAATGTCCAGTGGTCTAGGTGAAAATTCACCAAGTTGTAATTTAGGAGACTGAATTCTCATCCCAGCTCTTCCAATGATCGTTGTTCATAATTGTGTGTCCTTTATAACCTCATGCGTCTACTGTAGGGGAGGTAATGATCATTCTCCCATTCTACAGATAAGACAACTGAAAGTGTGTTTAAGGTTACTTCCAGTGGAGCTGGGAATAGAAGCCAAGTCTATAAAATAGCAGACCCAAGTCGGTTATGTCTGCACTTCAAGGTGGGGTGTGTGTGTACAGTTTACCTGTTCTAGCTGTGATTGAGCTGGTATACTAAAAAAAGAGAGTATAGACACAGCAACAGACAAAAGGCATGTATTTGGAGTCACTAGCCCTTTCTGGCTAGGGTTGTCAACCCTCCAGGATTGTCCTGGAGTCTCCAGAAATTAAGCATTAACCTTTAATTAAAGATTATGTCCTGTGATGAAGACTCCAGGAATACATCCAACCAAAACTGGCAACCCTTCTTCTTCCCCTCATGCTGCTGCAACTAAACTCTATTTTTAGCATGCTTGCTCCAACAGAGTGAGTACAGGTATGTCTCCTTCAACTGGAATTTACACCACCAACTCAAAGTGTACACGTTGTGATGGGTTGGGTCACAGAGACCCCCTTAGGATGGGGGTGGGGGGATGTGAGAACCTGGATTTATGCAGGAAATAGCCCAGCTTGATTGTCATGCACATTGTGTAAAGAGTTGTCACTTTGGATGGGCTATCACCAGCAGGAGAGTGAATTTGTGTGGGGGGGTGGAGGGTGAGAAAACCTGGATTTGTGCTGGAAATCACTTTAGATAAGCTATTACCAGCAGGACAGTGGGGTGGGAATAGGTATTGTTTCATATTCTCTGTGTATATATAAAGCCTGCTGCAGTCTCCACGATATGCATCTGAGGAAGTGAGCTGTAGCTCACGAAAGCTTATGCTCTAATAAATTGGTTAGTCTCTAAGGTGCCACAAGTCCTCCTTTTCTTTTTGCGAATACAGACTAACACGGCTGCTACTCTGAAACCCCTTAGGACTGTCACCTGATGTGCTGAGACTACCTCTGAGCCCATTTTCTCTATCAGTTTGGGCCTCCAGAACCCTGCCTTGTTGAGCCAGACACGCCAGTCTACTCCAACACAGACCTAGGATCTGAACCACGTGCCCCAAAGCTGCAGACTTAACTGAAAACAGCTTAAGAAGTGCTCCTGTCTCCAGCACCCAGGCACCCAACGGGATACAAACCCCAAATAAACCCATTTTACTCTGTATAAAGCTTATACAGGGTAAACTCATAAATTGTCCACCCTCTATAACACTGATAGAGAGATATGTACAGCTGTTTTCTCCCCCAGGTATTAGTCACTAACTCTGGGTTCAATAATAAGCAAAAATGATTTTATCAAGTATAAATAGTAGGATTAAGTGGTTCCAAGTAATAACAGACAGAACAAAGTAAGTTACCAAGGAAAATAAAGTGAAATGTGCAAGTCTAAGCCTAAAACATTAAGAAACTGATTTCAGATAAAATCTCACACACCCCCGCCCCCCCCCCCCCAGAGATGTTTCAATAAGCTTCTTTCACAGACTGGACTTCTTCCTAGTCTGGGTCCAGCAATCGTGCACACCCCCATAGTTACTGTCCTTTGTTTCAGTTTCTTTCAGGCATCTCTTGTGGGTGGAGAGGCCATCTCAAACTAGCTGAAGACAAAATGGAGGGGTTTCCAGGGCCATTTATATTCATTTTATTGTGGGCAGAAACTCCTTTGTTCTCCTGTGCAAAATCACAGCAACAAGATGGAGTTTGTAGCCACCTGGGCAAGTCACATGTCCATGAATGATTCAGCTTTTTGCAGGCCAGTGCTATTGTTTACAGGTTAGTTTGAACATTCCCAGGAAAGTTCAGATGTGGATTGGTGTCTCCCAAAGTCCATTGTCAGTTAAGTGTTTCTCGACTGGGCACTTACTGAGAATAGTCCTTTCTCAAGAAGCTGACCAAATGCTTCACTGAGGCTACTTAGAATCAAACAAGTACATAGCCAATATTCATAACTTCAAATACAAAAATGATACACATATATAGATAGCATAATCATAACCAGCAAACTACAACCTTTTCATAGACACCCCACTTGACCTCCTCTGTACAAGACCTGGTGTAACCATAGGATCCTGGTTGCAACAATGATCTATACGGTCACTGTTCGTGTCAATAACGTCACAACCTCCTCCTGAACTTACTGCCAGAGTCTTGGGGACTGTCCATGGTGGAGGCAGTACATGTAAAATCCCTGTTTTCCTCTGGTCACACACCCACCCAGTACCTTTAAACCCTTTGATGTCATTAACAGGTGTTCTAGCAAGGTTTGGGGTTTCTGGTCCCCGGGTGCCTGAAAACATGTGGTGTAGTATTGCCAACAGAATGCAGACAGCAATGTCTGTTAAAGTATAGGTGTCTTGGCATTTAGCCATCAATGCCATGTGGTGGTGTGCCTCAGTTTCCCGTTCCACACAGCAGTGTAGGCCTGTTATGCTTTTATTGCTGTGCCAAGCTTCCAGCCTCTTTACAAGTATAAGCTGAAAAGCAACATGCTTGTGGGACTGTCTTGTCACCATCCCTAGCATGTACAAAAGTTTTTTTTCTACAAATCAGGTATGTCACACATCTTTAAAGGATTTACCATTAGTATTAACTCCTTTGTCTTGACCCCTAGATGAAGTAGCAAAAGACACAAAATTAACAGCAAATTTACGGTGAACAGGCTCTGCTCACACAATTTAGCTTGTTTAGTGTCTATTGCATTTCCCAATTCCTTTGTGTACCATGGTAGATGCTACGATACAGATTCTTCTGCCTCTTTGGAGAAGGGTCTCAATTCAGGCATGTGTTTGAGGCTTTGGCAAGGAAAGGGTGCACTGTAACCATGCCTGCCCTCGGCCCCTCCCTCTGGAATTTCTTTGGGTTGGACCCCACCCCCTTGTGAAGCTTCCCAAATGCAAAGTTTTTCTTTCCCTAGCCTTGAAGAGATCTTGTTATCTCTCACAAGGGTAGCAGGAACAACATTCTTTAATGGAGTGCTTTGGATTGGTATGATCCCCTCAGTCACCCAACTCTTTATTCTCCACAGGTGAGCTGGGTGGATTCGCCCCTCCAGGAGATCCGACCCCTATCTTCCCTCAAAACCTGATTCATGGGTGAGGGGTCTGGAACTTTAGATGCAGATTCTTCACCCTCTTCCTGGGGAAAAGCCTCCCTGCAAAAGGTGGGCAGACCCTCCTGTCCCCCTCACCTTCCGTCTGGACTTCCCTCTCTGGGCTCCTGTCAAGGTTCCTTCCCCACTCTGAACTCTAGGGTACAGATGTGGGAACCTGCATGAAAACCCCTAAGCTTATTTTTACCAGCTTAGGTTAAAATTTCCCCAAGGTACAAACTATTTTACCTTTTGCCCTTGGACTTTATTGCGGCCACCACCAAGCGTCTAACAGATATATAACCGGGAAAGAGCCCGCTTGGAAACGCCTTTCCCCCCCAGATCCTCCCCAAACCCTACACCCCCTTTCCTGGGGAAGGCTTGATAAAAATTCTCACCAATTTGCATAGGTGAACACAGACTCAAACCCTTGGATCTTAAGAACAATGAAAAAGCATTCAGGTTCTTAAAAGAATAATTTTAATTGAAGAAAAAGTAAAAGAATCACCTCTGTAAAATCAGGATGGTAAATACCTTACAGGGTAATCAGATTCAAAACATAGAGAATCCCTCTAGGCAAAACCTTAAGTTACAAAAAGACACAAAAACAGGAATATACATTCCATTCAGCACAGCTTTATTTTATCAGCCATTTAAACAAAACAGAATCTAATGCATATCTAGCTAGATTACTTACTAAGTTCTAAGACTCCATTCCTTTCTGTTCCCGGCAAAAGCATCACACAGACAGAGAGAACCTTTGTTTCTCCCTCGCCTCCAGCTTTGAAAGTATCTTGTCTCCTCATTGGTCATTTTGGTCAGGTGCCAGCGAGGTTATCCTAGCTTCTTAACGCTTTACTGGTGAAAGGGTTTTTCCTCTGGCCAGGAGGTATTTTAAAGGTGTTTACCCTTTCCTTTATATTTATGACGTCCCCTCTGAGGCAGACACTTCTGTGTCCCCGAAAAAGAAAGGTGACCCTAGTCCAGCTGTGGGCTCACAGCTACCAGCTATGACAGACCCTTCACTGGCCAGCAAAATCCCCCCCAACTTCACTCATGTTGGGCTTGCTTCCAGCTACACACGTGTCTTAGCTCATTTCCCATACTGCTTCTCAAAAAGCACATCCAAAATTACTTATCTAACACACACTGCAGCTACATGTTACTATCTAGTGACTAAACCACATATAGGAGTTTATGACTCTGCTGTTGTCTCCATACTAGCAGACCTGGTTCTTTAGCACAGGTGACATAGATTCATGCTGTTGCATCTAGAGAGCCTGGATTCAGTCCCCATAGACAACTCCCAAAAAGGTGTCTGTGGGTGCTCACTGTAGCCATTAGAACACACTCTCCCTCAGAAACAGAAACCCTGATACCAATTGTCCCACCACTGTTTCACCAATAGTTGTATAACCCATTGGCAAGTGCATTTTGAGTTTCCCCCTGGAGGTTGAAGATATCGGTATGTTTTTACCCTACCACTTACTGCTGAAGCAGAGGAGGTTTGTACTGTGGATCTGAAGATAGTGAGTCCAAAATCTGCTGTCAACTCTAAGTAAAGGAAATAATTTCAAACAATTACTCCACAATCCTTACACTTTTAATATGTGATTTGTTTTTTTGTATTACCTAGAAGCCCCAATTAGGGACCAGGACCATCGTGCTAGGTGCTGTATCAACACAGAACACAAAGATAGTCCCTGCTCCAAGGAGTTTAGAGTGTAAGTATATGACAAGAAATGACAGGTGGATACAGACAGGTGGGGAGTAGAAAACAATGAGACAATACTGGTCAGCATGATAGACAGTGGTCTCAGCACACCAGCAGTCTAACCATCATCAAGTTTTTCATAGACATCACAGCAAAGGAGAGTTTTGAAAGTTTGGAATTACTTTATATTGGAAATCTTTGTATTTAGAAGCAAATTTAGATCTTGTATAAATATTTGTTTTATTGTTGCATTTTAGTGTTTGTAATTGGGCTAATAGGAGCTGGCCCTTTAAGAACAGGATGTGGCACTTTATTGTAGTGAGAAATGTGTTTGAGACTGGGAGCAACATGTAGGAGATTTTGCCTCTGAGTTCAGAGGATGGAAGACCCTTTCTATGAACATTCCAGAAGGGTAAGAACTTGATTTAATAAACTTATCTTTCCAGAAACCAAGCCCCATTCCAATATGTGTAAAATTAGCACTTATTGAGGACTACATGCTTCAGGGTAAAAAGAACAGGAGTACTTGTGGCACCTTAGATACTAACAAATTTATTAGAGCATAAGCTTTCGTGAGCTACAGTTCACTTCATCGGATGCTTAAGGGTGTTACTAGTGCCTGATGGGTCTTGCCCACATGCTCATGGTCTAACTGATCACTATATTTGGGGTTGGGAAGGAATTTCCCCCCAAGGGGTCAGCTTGGTAGAGAACCTGGGGTTTTTTCGTTTTCATCTGCAGCATGGGGCATATATCACTTGCAGGTTTAAACTAGTGTAAATAGTGAATTCTCTGTAATTTGAAGTCTTTAAACCAGGATTTGAGGACTTCAGTAACTCAGACAGAAGCCAGGGGTCTATTACAGGAGAGGGTGGGTGAGGTTCTGTGGCCTGCAATGTTCAGGAGGTCAGACTAGATGCATGATCACAATGGTCCCTTCTGACCTTAAAGTCTATGAGGGTATGTCTACACTACGAAATTAGGTTGTTCTTATAGAAGTCGATTTTTAGAAATCGACTTTATACAGTCGATTGCATATGTCCACACTAAGCGCATTAAGTCGGCAGAGTGCGTCCTCACTACCGTGGCTAGCATCGACTTACGGAGCGGTGCACTGTGGGTAGCTATCCCACAGTTCCCGCTGGCTCCGCCGCCCATTGGAATTCTGGGTTAAGCTCCCAAAGCCTGATGGGGCAAAAACATTGTTGCGGGTGGTTTTGGGTACATGTCGTTAGTCACCCCTCCCTCCGTGAAAACATCAGACAATCGTTTCGTGCCTGTTTTCTGTGCAGACGCCATACCATGGCAAGCATGGAGCCCACTCAGCTCAGCTCACCATCACCACTGCTATTGAGTCCTGGGTGCTGCTGTCAGCAGACGGTGCAGTAGGACTGCTAACCGTCTTCATACACTGCTTCCACTGCAACTCTGCTCTCCTGCTCCCTAGCGACGAGCTTGGGGGATCAGTTCTGGTCCTCCTGGGTGCTGTACGACTGCTAACTGTTGTCACTGCTTCCACTGCAACTCTGCTCTCTTGCAGACGCCATACCACAGCAAGCATGGAACCTGCTCAGCTCACCGTCACCGCTGCTGTTGTGAGCATTGTAAACACCTCGTGCATTATCCTGGAGTATATTCAGAACCGGGCTATGAGACGCCAGCACGAGGAGGATTTTGATGAGGACATGGACACAGACATTCCTGAAAGCACGGGCTGTGGCAATTGGAATATCATGGAGGCAGTGGGGCTGGTTGATACAGTGGAATGCTGGTTCTGGTCCCAGCAAACAAGCACAGACTGGTGGGACCGCATAGTGTTGCAGGTATGGGATGATTCCCAGTGGCTGTGAAACTTTTGCATGCGTAAGGCCACTTTCCTGGAACTCTGTGACTTGCTTTCCCCCACCCTGAAGCACAGGAATACCAAGATGAGAACTGCCCTGACAGTTGAGAAGAGAGTGGAGATAGCCCTGTGGAAGCTTGCAATGCCTGACTGCTACCAGTCAGTCGGGAATCAATTTGGAGTGGGCAAGTCTACTGTGGGGGCTGCTGTGATCCAAGTAGCCAATGCAATCATTGACGTTCTGTTATCAAGGGTAGTGACTCTGGGAAATGTGCAGCTCATACTGGATGGCTTTGCTGCAATGGGGTTCCCTAACTGTGGTGGATCATAACCAGTGCATAAACCGCAAGAGGTACTTCTCAATGGTGCTGCAAGCACTGGTGGATCACAAGGGATGTTTCACCGACATCAGTGTGGGACGGCCAGGAAAGGTGCATGACGCTTGCATATTTAGGAACTCCAGGCTGTTCGAGCAGCTGCAAGAAGGGACTTACTTCCCAGACCAGAAAATTACCATTGGGGATGTTGAAATGCCAATAGTTATCCTTGGGGACCCAGTCTGCCCCTTGCTCCCATGGCTCATGAAGCCTTACACAGGCAACCTGGACAGTAGTAAGGAACAGTTCAACTATAGGCTGAGCAAGTGTAGAAGGTGGTAGAATGTGCCTTTAGATGTTTAAAAGCTCACTGGCACTGTTTGCTAACTAGATCAGACAGACCTCAGCGCAACCAACATTCCCATTGTTATTGTTGCTTGCTGTGTGCTCCATAATATCTGTCAGAATAAGGAGGAGACGTTTATGGTGGGGTGGGAGGTTGAGGCAAATCGCCTGGCGTCCGATTTTGAGCCAGACACCAGGGCGATTAGAAGGGCACAGCAAGGCATGCTGCGCATCAGAGAGGCTTTGAAAACCAGTTTCATGACTGGCCAGGCTTCGGTGTGACAGTTGTGTGTGTTTCTCCTTGATGCAAACCCACCCCCTTTGTTGATTTCAATTCCCTGTAAGCCAACCATCCTCCTCCCTTCGAAATAAAAGTAACTATTGTTTTGAAACTATGCATTCTTTCTTTATTAATTAAAAAAAAATGAGATAGCAACAAGGTAGCCCGGGTGGGGTGGGGGAGGAGGGAAGGACAAGGCCACATTGTTTATTGTAGCCACACTAAAAATCAAACTGTTCGAATGACAGCCTTCTGTTGTTTGGGCCATCCTCTGGAGTGGAGTGGCTGGATGCCTGGAGCCTTCCCCCCAACCCTCCCCCGGTGTTCTTGGGCGTCTGGGTGAGGAGGCTATGGAACATGGGGAGGAGGGTAAGCGGTTATGCAGTGGATGCAGCGGAGATCTGTGCTCTTGTTGGCTTTCCTGCAGCTCCAGAAGATGCTTCATCATGTCCGTTTGCTCCCCCATTAGCCCCAACATCGCATCCTACCTCCGCTCTTCACACTCACTTCTTTCCTGGGCTCTGCCACTGAATGCCTCCATGCATGAAGCTGTGCCCTATCAGTGCAGGAGGACTGCATGAGCTTGGAAAACATGTCATCGCGAGTATGTTTTTTTCGCCTTCTAATCTGCGATAACCTCAGGGATGGAAATGATAGGAGGAGCGTAGAAACATTTGCACCTGGGGGGAGATAAAAAGGAAGAGGGCTTCTTATGCCTTCATAACATGTGGGAATGTTTTCAAACTGCAGCACCTCCCTTTCCCAGAGCAAGCAGTGGGTCGGGTTTCACATTTAAAAGGAGGGGCTGCAGTATTCGGGTAGATGTGCAGCACACACCTACCTCTACCTCATCGTGTGGCTATTCTCCGAGATGATCCCTTCACCCCTTCCCCACTGCGTGGCTATTCTCTGGGATGATCCTTTTTAGCCAAACGCAGACAGCCCAGCATGAATGGCGTCCTTTTACTGTTCCCTTACAAAAATTCCCCTATTTCAACTAGGTGACCATGAACACTATTGCTTTTAAACCCTGTACTGTAGTTACAAATGTGCACTCACCAGAGGCGACTTCTCCGGTTTCAGGGTCGGGGATCCCGCCTTGGGAGGGTATTGGCTCCAGGGTGATGAAAAGGTCCGGGCTGCTGGGGAGAACGAATTCACCGCTTGCCTGCTGCGCATTCTTCTCCTCTTCATCATCCTCCTCTTCCTCATCCACAAAATCCTCCTCTGTGTGACGTGAGACTCCCCCCTTGCAGGTGTCCACGGACAATGGTGGGATAGTGGTAGGGTCCCCCCCCTAGAATGGCATGCAGCTGTTCATAGAAGCAGAATATATGGGGATCTGACCCAGAGAGACCGTTTGCCTCCTTTGTCTTCTGGTAGGTTTGCCTGAGCTCCTTAACTTTCACATAGCACTGCTGTGTGTGTGTCCCTGGTGTAGCCCTGTCCAACATGCCTTGTGAGATTTTGACAAATATATTTGCATTTCTTCTTTTGGATTGGAGTTCAGCCTGCACAGATTCTTCTCCCCTAACAGCAATCAGATCCAGTGTCTCCCTTTTGGGCCAGGCTGGAGCTCGTTTGCAATTCTGGGACTGCACGGTCACCTGTGTTGCTGCAAACTGCTGAGCTCACCGCGCTGACCAAACAGGAAATGAAATTCAAAAGTTCCTGGGGCTTTTCCTGTGTACCTGGCTAGTGTATCAGAGTTGAAAGTGCTGTCCAGAGCGGTCATAATGGAGCACTCTGGAGGCCAATACCGTCGATTTGCGTCTGCACTACCCCAAATTCTACCCAGCAAGGTCAATTTTAGTGCTGCTCCCCTTATCGGGGAAGAGTACAGAAGTTGATTTTAAGAGCCCTTTAGGTCAACAGAATGGGGTTGGTCGTGTAGACGCAGTCATTTTTAAATCAACCTAACGCGGCTAAATTCGACCTAACCCCATAGTGTAGACCAGGCCTGAGTCTAATGAGTTCCACCGTTTTTCACCAGTTTGAATTCAGCTCAGCTCAGTAGATTAAAAGTTGTTCCCATCACATGGATGTTTAGTGGCCCTACATGAGAGAAGTTTGGTGGGATGCAATTGCAGCTCCCGTGTTAGCAACTCTATGCTTTGCATAAGATTGTAAACTTTTCAGAGCACACAATTACCATATGCTTTTACAGGGCTTAGCACAAGGAGGCTGCACCAATCTCAGTTGAGTACCCTAGGGAGAGGTACAGCTGGAAGGGTCAAAACTATATTATTTGTGATACATTTGAAACACTGTAATTCTCCCACATAAATTAGGGGTGGGGAAATTTAAAATTCTGAAGATGGACAAAAAACATGTCACCCTTTTGTAAATGTTATGACTCATGATTTTTGAACTTTTGCGTTAGCAATACTGTCCTAGTTCTATTAATGCATCCAAACTATAAGTGCAGATAGTTTTTGTGGGTATTGTACTTTATTCAACTACCTTAAATCTGTCTTTTCAACACTTTTTTCCCCATTTCAGTACGTTTTCAATGTTCTGCACTTTGCTAAAACCATGTAAAATGAGTTAATATCAAATCTAGATTAAATTACAGTAGATGCCAAAATATATTAAGTAGTTCCAATACAACATACCAATGGAGCCCTCTACAGGTTATTAGTTCAAACTGATTGTTTCATAGCAAGATATAATATTGCCAATTACATATTTAATTGTCACAATCATGCATGTCTCCTAGTTTATCTTACTTTTAATGGGTTAACACAGATCCAGAGTACATTTAATTGGTTAAACTTAAATGAGATGGCCACTCTATAACGACATCTCTCAAGAGACCAGTTTAGCCTAATCATAGTGTATGGTAATGACTGTTGCTTAATTGGGATATAATTAACATAAATCTGCTTAAAAGGGATACATTCAGCGAGCATTAAGGGGTTCAGTGTTGCTTACTTCAGTGTAAAACTCTGATAGCTAGTTTTTTAACCCAGAAGTTGACAAATGAAGATTAAAAGATGAAAAAATAAGGATCGAATATAAAAGAAATGCAACTAATATAATGTTTGTTCTGGTATTTTCATTCAGCACAGTATTTTATTTTAAGACCTTATTGGAATATTTTAAATGGTGATGTCTTTTAATTGGGATGACAAGCTATCTTTCAGGGTTCCAATTTAAAAGATCCATCCAGCTAAAATATTTTAAACACATTTTTATAATCTAGAGAGAAGCAGATGATTCTGCCAATCCTGCTGTGTACTAATCAATGAACTAGGAGACGTGTATTATACAGTCAAGAATTGAGTAGAGGCATTGGCATTTCTCAGAGGAAGATTAAATTGTAAAAATTCAATAAAAACATTTCTGATGTTTTGCAATTTTAATTTTTCACACATTTTTCTTATTGGTCAGTCACCATTAGTCAAATTAAAATGTCTTTGTAACGACACTAAATTATCTTTCAATTAATTAATTATACTATTCATTTTTTAAAGATATTTTAATTTCATTTAAGCAGTTAAGATCCAGTCCAACATTCAGCTGAAAGTCTCCTATTTCAGTGGGATTTGGCTTGAACTCTTTATTTTCTGTTTTTTTCTATAGGCTCAAATGCATAGATCACAACCTTAGCCTCTTCTCTGACGTGATTTCTCTGCAGATAAATCTGTTCATGGCTATTTTGCAAATAGTGAACGCCATGGCTTTTTGGTGAGTCTGGGGCAGAATGCAATACTTGTGTCCTGACACCTATGTCCTCTTTTCTGACATACACACATGTAGACAAGATAGCCTGAATGTCACAATTGTCTGTGTCACATTATAAGCTACTTCAGAATTATGCATAAAGTTGTGGTGGTTCTTAATGCCTTTTTCTAGTAGATTGCATCCTTTCCTTTGAAATGCATTTCACTGCATTTATTTATGTCACTGTTACCTGTGGGCCGATTAATGCATTCTATTAGAGCAGCTCTTGATATGTCTCTTCACTGCAATGTGGGGTGAGTAGCTTTGAGTGCATGACACTCTGTGTAATTCACCTATCTATAAGAATTTTTAAAACACCCATTATGTTAGTGGTGGGCAGTTAAGATAATCTTCTTCCCTATGACAGGTTTCAGAGTAACAGCCGTGTTAGTCTGTATTCACAAAAAGAAAAGGAGTACTTGTGGCACCTTAGAGACTAACCAATTTATTTGAGCATAAGCTTTCGTGAGCTACAGCTCACTTCATCGGATGCATACTGTGGAAAGCGTAGAAGATCTTTTATACACATAAAGCATGAAAAAATACCTCCCCCCACCCCACTCTCCTGCTGGTAATAGCTTATCTAAAATGATCACTCTCCTTACAATGTGTATGATAATCAAGTTGGGCCATTTCCAGCACAAATCCAGGTCTGCTGAGCCTTTGGCTGTTAGTTCCCAGGTCAGCAGTAGGGCATTCTCAGTTACAGGACCCCACTTTTGGAATATGTTCTCTGTGACTGAATTTGTTTTGTTTAGTCATGCTTTGGATTGAGCATTCTTTGTTTTAGGTGGCTGGATGTTTTAGCTCAGATGAGCTTTTATGAATAGTGGGAGCTTTGAGATGTTTTCAGTACTGAATTTCTGTAGTAATTATTGTACAGTAATTAGATTATTTTCTTTTTTGATGCCAAGCAAGAGAGTAAACAAAATAAGAAAAAGAATCTTTCATTTTAAACGAGAAAATGAAGAACTGCAAGATTATTTACTAATGGCCTTACTAACGACTAACCTTCAGCACCTTCCAACCAACAGAGCCATTAAATCTTTCACTGATCCTATTTTACAACATAGAAATGGGTAGAATGTGTTTAAGAAATCAAAAGGGTTATGATCCCCAGTATTTTATAGCAAAATATTTGCTGTACAGGACTGAAAGTTTTGGCATTAGTTTTATTATTTACTTACTTGGTTGTTCAGCTGCCTGTTTTTTATTGTCTTTTTCTCAGGTACAAATCTCACAAATCACCTTCTCTCAGAGCCAGCTGCAGTGTTAGGAACCTGACTACTCTCAGTAATCCCCAAAGCACAGTTTAGAACAAGATTTCAGATATATGACCCTATAACAAAGGTTCTAAAATGGATCATTCTGGGGTGTGAAGTTCCTACCACACACAGGTTTAGGGAAAACTCTTGACTGGTGACAAATAATTATTGAAGATTGAAAGTAGAGAGAAACAAATAATGTAAAGACAAGTTTCATGTCTTGTTCAAAAATATATATATATATATATTATTTGCATTATTAGTGTCTAAAAACCCCAGTCATGGACCAAGGCCTTTTGCGCTAAATGCTATACAAATACAGAACCAAAAGATAGTCCCTGCCCCAAAGAGCTTACAATCTAAGTACAAGACAAGAGACAACAGATGGATAAACAGATCAATGGGGGAGTACAAGGAAACAATGAGATATCATTGATCAGCATGATAGGCAGCCTAGCTTTTGTCAAGTTCTTTGAAGGTATCATGGCAAAGGAAATGTTTGAGGGAGGCAGGTTTGAAGCAGGAGAATGAGTTAGTTTAGTGGATGTTTATGGGGAGCTCCTCCCAAGTGTGAGGGGCAGGGTAGAAAAAAGCAGAAAGGAACTTTTTTGGAAATGTAACAAGTAGGTGATGGAGTTTGACATCATGGGCTGATTGGAGGAGGGAGTCAAAATTGTGATGCTGAATGAGAGATGAAAGATAGGGTGGGGCTAGAGCGTGAAGGGCCTTGAAAGTGAAGACAAGCAGTTTATGTTTGGTACAATAGTGAAAGGGAAGCCAGTGGATGGAAAGAAAGGGTAACAAGTTTAAAGCAACACCTCAGAAAAATTATCTTTACAGCAGCATTATGAATGGATACGAGTGGCAAAAGATTACATTTGTTAAGGCCAGAGAGAAGGATGTTGTAGTAATCGAGACACAAGATGATGACAGCCTTGATGAAAGTTTTAGCTGTGTGGATGGACAGGAAAGGACATATATTAGGGCTTGTCTACACTTAAAAGGCTGCAGCTGTGCTGCTCTAGCACTTCAGCAAAGACTGTTCCTATGCCAACAGGAGGACTTCTCCTGTCGTCTTATGTACTCCACCTCCCTGAGAGGCACTAGCTATGCTGATGAGAAGCCCTCCCATCAACATAGCACTGTCTACACTGGGAGTTGGTATAACTGCATCACTCAGGGGTGTGGATTTTCTACATTTCTGAGTATTGTAGTTATACCGACATAAGTTGCTGGGTCAGACCAAGCCTTGGAGATGATATTGAAAAAGAATGAGTAAGGCTTAAGTTTTGTCTATGCTGTGCCGCAGTGGGGACTATGAGAGCATGAACTACAAAGAGCACCAAAGCATTGCACTCTAACTGCCCCATGTGGACACTGCTGGAGAGAATTTAAAGGTAGCTAGTTTGCATTAAAGTAGTTCTCTTTCAAACAGCACACTTTGATGCACTCTGCAATTTATACCCCTGTAGTATGCACCACCATACAGTATAGACAGTCTTAGACATAGCTTGGGTGTGAGTGTGATGTTGTATGGAATCTGGGGAACACTTTAGGATATTATGACTACCAATACTGTAAAATGGCAAAGAGTTGTGTCAGATATGCCATGTGAGGTATCTGAGAAAATGTTATAAATTTGTAATCTTGTTTATGTTATAGATATGTAGGGTATATCTGTATTTCAAACATGTGCTGTGCATCTGGGTGACATTCCCAGACAGATTGGCATAAGAATTGCCTAGCCTGCTTGATGGCCCATCAAGGGACATAAATTGTACAATGAACCCATTGAAAGGGTCAGGGATGCACCTTATGACTCAGAAAGGCATGTAGGGGCATGCCTATGGACAGAACTTTAAGGCTTCCAGATCACGTGCTGGGCAGCTTGTGTTTGGAACAAAGGACATTCAAGCTGCATTGCAAAAGACTATAAAAGGCAGTTGCATCTTCTCCATTTTCTTTTCATTTCTGATTCTTACCTCTGGAGTAACCTTTCTACAATAGAAGCTCTGAACAAAGGACTGAATGACCCATCCAAGCTGTGGTTGTGTTCCACAGGGACTTTCAAGCCAGCAAATTCATCAATACCACTAGGAACCTGATATATGGACTTTGAAGTCTTTGTATGTATGTGACTGCTCTAATATTTAACCATTTCTTGGTCTTTTTTCTTTATAATAAATCTTTAGTTTTAGACACTAAAGGATTGGCTAGCAGCATGGTATTTTGGGTAATCTTTGGGTATTTTGTAATCTTGTTTATGTTATAGATATGTAGGGTATATCTGTATTTCAAACATATGCTGTGCATCTGGGTGACACTCCCAGACAGATTGGCATAAGAACTGCCTAGCCTGCTTATCCAAGCTTACACTGACCTGGTAACGTGGCTGACCCTTTGGGGTCAGAAGAACATTTTGTATATGTGAGCAGAGTTTTTTAAATAACTTCTCATGGCACTGAACCTCTGGGCTGACTAGGAGCCAGAGAGCCAGAAAACAATAAAGGGGCTGTGTGATTTTGCTTCTTGCTCACCAGTGGGGGGGATCAGAAGCAGAGTTTGTGACTGATTGAGGAGTTTAAAGTCAGTGTTACCCACCAGCCTTGGGCGTTTCTGCTCTCCCTTTTGTAGCCTGCCCTGACCGTGGAATTTCCAGGGAGGGCTGCCCTAGGCACCATAGGTCACAGAGAGGACTTAGAGATAAGTCTGAGTCAAGGATGGCACCCAGCGTACAGGCTTGAGTGACAGGAAGGATGTTATCAACAGTGATTGAGATCACTGTTGATAACAACGTTATCAATGATCAATGTTATCAATATCAGTGCTGTTATCAACAGTGATTGAGAAAGAGAGGTAGTGGGAATGAAGCATGGGGGGGGAAATTAGTTGTTTTATCCACATCGAGCTTGTGCTGATGGCTGGACATCCACAAATATATTCAGATACCACTATATGGATTCTTAGACCAGTTGAGGTGCTACTAAAACATCATTATTTCTATTGTATGATCAAAGATCCGTATCCGTGTCCCAGAATGGTATGCTGTTCTTATTCACATTCCCTTCTAAGGCTGCACCTTGATTCAGAAAGCCCTAGGTCCTAATTTATGAAAGACTGCCTTTCTGCACATTTCCTTCTACGACAACTGAGGTCTCTGAGGTGCTTACAGTCCTAAGATCTGAACAACTAGTTTGGTATGATGCGTCCCATGAAGGGCCCTCGACTTTGGAATCTGTCTCTTATTCATCTAACCCAGAGTTTCTCAAACTGGGGTCTGCAGACCCTTGGGAGTCCATGAGGGTACTCCCCAGGGGGTCCATGGGCCCAGGTGATCAACTCTTCCCCCTCCCTCCCTCCCTCCCTCGGCCTCCTATGCAGTGGGGAACAGCTGTTCAGCAGTGTGCAGGAGGAGGAGCAGGGATGGGGGCACAAAGAAGCAGGGAAAAGGAGGGGCAGGGGCGGAAAGAGGTGGGGCAGGGCCTGAGGAGGGAGCTTGGGGATCTGCAAAAAAATAAAAATCAAAATGGGGGCCCATACGTTGCTAAAGTTTGAGAAGCCCTGCTCTAACTAGGTTATGCTGTTCATTTGATTCTGGGCTAAGTTTGTGTGTATGTCGTAACTGGCACTTGGAGTTTGTCCATTTTAAGAAATTTGCTTTGTTTTAACCAATTCCACTACTATTTAATTAAAATCTATTTACAGTAATAGGCCTTTATCCTGCAAGCCCTTACCAACATGCTTAACTTTACTACATTAAGTATATACCTGTCTGCTGGATTTGAACCTTACAGTGCACTGTGATGCATAAATTATCCTTTTAAAGTGATTTTCCTGTAGAGGGTTTTATTTAAATCATGAGTGCATGGGACACGTTACAGTAGTAAAAATATATATAACACAAAGTATCTGCTCTCAAGTGTTTACAGTCTAAACATTCTTGCTCATTCCTATATGTTGTAATTAGTTGCTTAGCTACTATGGTGATGGGTAGTATGGAAAATACTGCAAGAGAAATAAATCAGTTTTTGAGTATGAACCATTGCCATTCACTGGTTAGTTTAATTAACTGTAGTAGTCCCTACTCATATTACACCTGTATTGGATGCAAACCAATATTACCATACTCAAAACTGACCCATATTTCTTGAACATATACAAGATTTAAGGGGTGTTTTGCATTTAAAAATATTTACATTGGATACAAATATGAACAGACATAGTATTTGAGTTTTCTGTGCTGAGATAACTAAAGTCTAACAACTTGCACAAACTGGTTTTATTCACGCTGTAAAGTTACAGTGTATGCAAGTATTTTTCCCCAGTCATGTTAAAAAGCATAAGACTAATATATGTGTATGTAAGAAACTGTTCAAAACAATGACGACGGAGGAATAAAATATTCACTAATTAGAAATTTGGTTCTTTATCATCTGAACCCCTAACACATAACCTCTTTCTTGCTTTTTTTTTTTTTTCTTTTTTTTTTTAAAAACCCAGTTGTTTGACCTTTTCTTGATCTATAACTAGTCTTGAGCCCAAAACTTCAGTGTAATTTTGATCACCAAAATTCAAGTTATTTCTTACTTCAAACTTTTTCCCAACATTTTTATACTAAAACCTACGTAAAAAAAGCAAACCAAACCCTTCCTCCGATATATGACAATCCTTTACAAAAAGAAAAAAAAAAAGCTTAGTTTTAAAGTTAATATAGTACTCTGACAGAAGCTATGTTGAACATTTTCTGAAATGCATACATGATAAATTTATCAAAGTGAGTATGCTACTTGAGGCCCTGATCCACCAAAGCACTTAAGTCTATGCATAACTTTATGCATGTGAGTAGTCCCATCAACAATTCATGTTTTAGAGTTAATGGTCAATACCATTGAAATCAATGGGAGTTAGGTGCCTAACTTGCTTAAAAACTTTTGAAAATCCCATTAGGCACCAATCTGTGTCTTCAGGCATCTGAATACCTTTCAAAAATCTAGCCCTAAGTGTTTTGCTGTATTGGTGTCTATGCCAGTACTAGTAGGTGTCCTCATTCCTAATGGATTTAGTTTAGCTTTAAAATAAAAAGGGGGCAAAATAATCTGACTTTGTCTTATTGAACTTGAAGAAACACATTACTTTCAGTAAACATGTTCCAAGCCAGAGAGTGTGCCCTCTTATATAGAATGAAAATTGTTAAAAACCGACTCCTACTTCTTTTTGGAGGCTTGTGTTTTCTTCTCCTCCTCCTCTTGTCAAGTTCCCAGACAGAGCCGAATCAAGTGTCTGTGGGCAAATTCACCTCAAGCTCAGTTCATTAACCAGTTTTGCATTTGGAATGATAACTTCAAATTCTATTGCATTTAGGGTTCTTTAGGATATTTAGGGCACAGTCCTAGCTGCCCCCCTTTGAAAAGGCACATAATGCCCCAGAATTGCCATGATTCAAATACAGCGAAAGCTGGGCTACAGGAAGGATGGCAGGTGGACGTCATACTCCTCATGCACCTTTTAGCATTATTCCACAGTGACTCTCCCTGTAGCACTGAGAAGAGATCAGGGCACGCTGGAGGTGAAGCTTGTCCCTGCAAGCTACATGAATCCAATGACCAAATTCCCCTTTTTAGCCCAAAGTCTGCAGTAGTTAGTAGAGCAGCTATCCCTTGGCTGTATCTTAGACTCCTTGTCATTGAACCTGGAGCATTCTCACAAAACCTCCTTTGAAATCTTCCAGGCAAAGCATGTTGATTCAGGCTTTCCACCACAAATAAAAATTTAGTCCCAAGTTACTTACACATATAGAAAGCTGAAACCAGCAAAAACTGTCTGAATTAACGATGTAATTATTTTAGGTTTGTCAGCAAGTAGGCTTTTAGGTTACATTTATTGTTCCATCACTTCATAAATCTATTCCTATTATAACCAACACAATCACCACTTTCCGTTTAATTCTCTGGGGGATGCCCTTATGGTTAAAAAACACTTTTTAAAAAAAATAATTTGAAAACCATTTTTTATTATTCTTTTATGTATTTCCCTCACTCTAAAACTTAAAATTTCCTTCATAACGTTACATGAAAAGGTTATCTAAAGGAAAAGTAATCAACGTAGGTAAGGCTTGATAATCCCATGGGGGGGAAAATGCTGGAATATTTTTGTTATTTACATTTTATAACATTTGGAAAAAAAATCACATTTGTCTCAGTTTGTAGTCATTAATTTATAAGACTAAATTATTTTTCTTAAACATATTGCTATTTACCTTTAAGAGACCTTTTAATAGAGAAGACTTAAAACCATGTGCTGCTTCAATTATACTTAGAATTCTAAAGTGTATTTTGAGAGTTTCCTGGAACTGAAAAAAAGCTATTCCAATTTTTAAAAATACCTACTTTATTGATTTGGCACCTATTCTCTTCCAATGTGCACATATCCACACTTTAGAAAAAAAAGCCACTGTGCTTTCATATTAATTGATTTTTAACAAAGAAAATATCCAGCTTCTATCCACTTAAAAGTATGCAAACTATTGTATCATTATGGTGATATTCAACTTCCTCAATGCTAAAACTGTCATTTTTACTTATCAAAGTTTTTATATTGGCATGTGTGTTACTCTGTTCAGGATTGTAGTATGCTATTTATTATGCTCCAACACTGTTGTCTTGCTGTACAAGACAAAGTGAGACATGTCCCTGATGCTGAAGGGCCCAGCCCTTATAAGGAAATCTGTGTGGGTGGACTCTTGGGCCTGCACAAGCTTCCCTGATTTTGGTTCGGCTCCACAAAGGTGCAGAGAACTGTCCCCACTGATCAGCTTGCAAGATCAGCGCCTAAAAAGACAAAGAGAGTACGGGATGCTTGGAAACAGAAAGGGATCCTTATTTTTTCCCTGTTATATTTATTTATAAAACTTAAGAGAACTGCTCTATGAATTCTCTTCTATGTCTAAGTTCAGAAATAGCAGTTTTGTTTGTAACGGCTGATCCCATGAAAATTTCATACAGTTTTAGAAAAACTATTTTTCATTTTCCTAATCTCACATTAAAAGGACAGATTGTGCAAATTTATTAATTAGATTAAAGGTGACTTATAACCATTTACAACACTGAACACATTTTGTTGCAAATGGCGGATTTCTTACTTATGAAGTCCTAGTATGGCAAACAACCAGTACCTCTTTTCACAAAATCCTACTTTTTCCACTGGAGGGGCAAGAGTTTTTACACAGCTATACTTGATCTCTCAATAGTCAGTCTTATTGTATAGAGGATCAAGGAAATTATCTGCAGCCAAATCACTGAACATGTTTACCACAACCTAAATACACTTGTGATACAAACTTGGGCCCATGTCCCTCAAAAGCTTGTGCACATGCTTAACTTTACTCCTATGAGTAGTCTCACTGGCATTAAGGTGACTACTCAAGCTTATATGTGTGTGTAAACTTGGGATCTTATTATTTGGCTTATGTAGATTAATATTCAGTCTTTAATGTTAATATGTTCTTTGGAAGTCTGTACCAGATCATCTTTTCAGTTATACTGCATTCGGCTCTGGCCCAATAACTAGGTTTTTAGCCACAGTGGAACAGTCATTGGGTGACAGAGAATATGACTGTAGCACTGTGATTAGAGCACCAACCTGGGAAGTGGAAAATCTTGCATCCAGTCACCCTCCTCCATTCAAACATCATGTATCCACAGTGGAACATTTTAGGAGATTGAGAGAGACCCACATCACAATATCCCATAGCTCATTGATTATAGCACCTTCTTGAGGTGTGGGAGACCACCTAATCCAATCTTTTCCTCCTCTGGCAGAGAGGGGAATTGAATCTGGCTCTCTCCCATCCCAGGTGAGTGCTCTCTCCACTGTACTAAAAGTTATCAAGTAGGCAGTGCCCCATTTTGTACGGAACACTAGAGGCCTCCAACTCATTTCTGCAAAAAAATGCTGTAGGCTCCTAAGCCACCTGATTCCAGATGGGTTCCTTGACATGGCTTGCTAAGCAAAGACAGGCACTATCTCTGACAGACAGCTGGGTCTTAGGACACACCACTCTTGTCAGCATTTGCCATTGCTAGCTTAGGCGACTCCCTGGCTAGTGTGCTATCTTTGAAGATCACATCCTTGGGTGCCTAGCTCTTCCCATACATCATATAGGAAGCTTAAATGCTATCTCAGCTTTGTGGGTCCCGCTGCTCCTGTTGCCTACAGTTAGGCACTGTGATGCTGTGTGGCAAATGTCTAAGTCCCTTTTGGGATCCCACCTAAAGAGCTCAGTCATTATAAAGCATGTTTTCTAATCCTTTAAATCATTCTTGTGGCTCTCCTGTGAGCCCTTTCCAATATATCAATTGTCTTCTTGAACTGTAGACACCAGAACTGGACACAGTATGCCAGCAGTGGTCGCAACAGTGCCAGATACAGAAGTAAAACAGCCTCCCTACTCTTACTTGAGATTCTCCAGGATCACAATAGTCCTTTTGGCCAGTGTTGCAGTGGGCACTCACGTTCAGCTGATTATCCACCATGACCGCCAAATCTTTTTCAGAACCCATCTTGACCACCATGTCTCAGCTTAAATTTACAGGAGTGAGAGTTAGGAAAAAAAACAAACCTTTTTATTTGTAAACTGATTCTGTAAAAGTTGCTTATTAACATACACCTGGTGGGATGCACGAGATCCACAACACTTTTTTTTACAGTTGTTTTTCAATGTATTGACACTTTAATTTCATAATAAAGCACTGTAAGCACAGATGGAGTATAATCCTGTACCCACTGAAATCCGTACCAAAGCTCCAATTAACTTTACATGGATATCAAATCAGACCCTTAATGAGCAGCCTATGAAATAAGTATATAATTTATAGACTAGTGATTATTGAGCAGAAGATATGAAAGTCTAATCTAGCAGAGGCTAAAACATTGGCTCAGCACAAAACAAACTACTGTATGGTAAAGAGCATGAAGGTTTTTTAAGATCAGATTTTTTCTGTTTGCATGGCCATATTCATATCACATGTAAACAATGACCATTTGTAGCTGACAAGCCCAGAGTTCAAGACGGGGGTGGGTGGGAAAGAGTACCATATATATATGTATATTAATAAAATGGAAGGAATGGTTACATAAAGTGTTATTAAAAATAAATCAATATTCACTTTTTCTTTTCTTTTTCTGCTCTTCTTTTTTGCTGTAGGTTCTTCAATTCAGTCATTACATTCAATGTTTTATAAACCCAGGTAACCTGAAAAAGTAAATATATTTACATATAATGTGGACACATTAAATTTATAATCTGCTTTATTGAAAATATAAACTTAAATTAAACACATACCACTATTATTATAGCATTCAACAGCAAGGGAGCTGAAAATACTAGGGAAATAAACATCCCTCTTGAATCGAAATATTGGTATTTAGAAAATAACCTGAAATAAATAAAACATGTGTTACTCAGCATACTTCATACATTACATTTCAATAAAAAATAATTCCTGTACATGTATGTTCTGCCTGTATGCATACTGTAACCAATTCTACCCTTTCACTTCTGCACAATATTTTTGTTAATGTGGTAGAATTGAGGGTATATGTACACTGCAATTAAAAAACCTGCAGCTAGCCTGTGCCAGCTGACTCGGGATGTTTATCTTCCGTGTAGATGTTTGGGCTCGGCTGCAGCCTGGGCTCAAGGAGCCTCCCACATTGGATCCTAATGGATAGGCTGCAAACTGAGCCCCAACATCTACACCGCAACTGACGGTATGTCTCTGCAATTAAAAACCTGCAGCTGGCCTGTGACAGCTGACTTGGGCTACCACATTAACTCCCTAGCCTAAGCCTCGCAAGCCCAAGTCAGCTTGCATGGGCCAGCTGTGGGTACGCAACTGCAGTGTAGACATACCCAAAGTGACTAATAGATACAACTTCCTCTTTGAAAATTGTCTGTGCACATTCACATTAGGAAGCTATGCTTACGCATCAGAAAGAAAACACACACTTACATTTATGAAATAGCCCTTCTTTTGTAGGCACCAATTTCAATTATTCACGATATTTGAATACATGAAGTATTTAAGCATTCGGGCCAGAATTTTCAAGCATTCATATCTTAAGTTTGGCACACATATCAATAGTTAGATGTCTAAATAAAAAACACCTAATTTTCAGGGTGATGCACACCTATAGCTCTCATAAGTCATGGGAAGATATAGATGCTCAGTACCTCTGAAAAAAATCAGGCCAATTTTTTTTAGGTGTCTAAATACAGATTAAGAGCCAGATTTTTAAAGGCATATAGGCACCTAGAGAGGCTGTCATAAATATAAAGGGAAGGGTAAACCCCTTTAAAATCTCTCCTGGCCAGAGGAAAAATCCTCTCACCTGTGAAGGGTTAAGAAGCTAAAGGTAACCTCGCTGGCACCTGACCAAAATGACCAATGAGGAGACAAAATACTTTCAAAAGCTGGGAGGAGGGAGAGAAACAAAGGGTCTGTGTCTCTCTGTCTATATGCTGCTTTTGCTGGGGATAGGCCAGGAATGGAGTCCTAGAATTTTAGTAAGTAATCTAGCTAGGTATGCGTTAGATTATGATTTCTTTAAATGGCTGAGAAAAGAATTGTGCTGAATAGAATGATTATTTCTGTTTGTGTGTCTTTTTTGTAACTTAAGGTTTTGCCTAGAGGGATTCTCTATGTTTCGAATCTAATTACCCTGTAAGGTACCTACCATCCTGATTTTACAGGGGTGATTCCTTTACTCTTATTTACTTCTATTTCTATTAAAAGTCTTCTTGTAAGAAAACTGAATGCTTTTTCATTGTTCTCAGATCCAAGGGTTTGAGTCTGAGGTCACCTACGCAAATTGGTGAGGCTTTTTACCAAACCTTTCCCAGGAAGTGGAGTGCAAGGGTTGGGAGGATTTTGGGGGGGAAAGACGTGTCCAAACTACGTTTCCCAGTAAACCTAGTTAAGTTTTTGGTGGTGGCAGTGGTTATTCCAAGGACAAAAGATAAAATTAATTTGTACCTTGGGGAAGTTTTAACCTAAGCTGGTAAAAGTAAGCTTAGGAGGTTTTCATGCAGGTCCCCACATCTGTACCCTAGAGTTCAGAGTGGGGGAGGAACCTTGACAGAGGCAGATCTAATGGGATTCTAAAAAGCAATTAGGTGTCTAACTCCATTGATTTCAGTGGCAGTTAGGTAGTTGTGCACTTTTGAAAATTCCACCAGCTGCCCATGTGCAACTTTGTGCCTAAATACCCTTAAAAATCTGGCCCTATGTGCTTAGTTTTAGGCACCCAAGTTTGACCTCAGTAAGTCATACCTCCCACTTCGCCCAGGCTTGACTCAGACATATAAACAGACAAGTTTTATCACAACTTGCTGTTCCAGCATTATGTCTCTTGAGTAGAGACCAATCATGCAAAAATTTCAATGTTCTTGCACAAATAAAAATATGGATGAATTTCATGACCAAAAGCAAAAATACCTTCCACCTCCTCTCAAAAACACACCTAACCTTGTTTTCACTTGTTACTTAAGAGTTTTCACACGTTTTCTGGGGTTAGTTTGAACTAAAACAAAAACCAAGTAACCTGAATCTGTAAAGTTATTTTTAAAGATGGTCAAAGCATAAAAACAATCCATTTTCTCACTTAAGGATAAGAGTTAGGTATACACTACTAAACAAAATATAATACTTAGCACATATTGTATTATAATTGTAATGTTTTTTTTGGTTAACTAATGAAACCATTCATTATCCTACTTTCCACTGTTGAGGGATGTGACACTTCATTTAGAAATTGCCTTTGAGGACTGTACAGAAAAACCAGCATTCCCAATAAAAGCAAAATTTAAATATGAAAATAAAAGTTAATATAATTACCTCCAATTCATAGCAGCCAGTTCATTGATATATTCAGCACAATACACCAAGGCAACTGGATCACAGAAGGAAACTAATATTAGGTTGAACATTTCTTGACAAATGCACAGCTGGTGATCAGTTCCGAGTCTATACACATTTTTATATATAGTAACTCCTCACTTAAAGTCGTACTGGTTAACGTTGTTACGTTGCTGATCAATTACCGAACATGCTTATTTAAACTTGTGTGTTCAGACAAGGCTACCATACAGTAAACACTTTAAAAAAACACAGAGTCCCCATTCTTCCCAAGACTACCTCCTTGCTATTCAACTTTGTCATCTTCAATGCGGCCAATATAGACACAAAGTACATACAAACCACTTAACTGCTAAATAATTCTCAACCACAAAACCACCCTAAATTAAGCAAAGCCAAGTCTTCAACAAGACCAAAAGATTTAAACTATTTTTTTGAGTTACTAGTTCAAGCTGTTTGGGAAACAGGGCACAAATAAATCAGGCCTATTATAGTAAAAAGGGGGAAGTTATATATATATATATATATATATATATATATATATATATATACACACACATACACACACACACACTGTTGAGTGGTATATTACATTACTAAGTGATGTGTGATCGTATATAATAACAAATGAACGCAAACAAAATTATAATCACTAGTGTGCAATAGAGAAGGTGTATAATAATATATATAACTTTAAAGATATGGATGCCGATTTCAAACTGAAACACAAACTCAGGTAAGTTATTAATTCTCTACTCACCCATGCAGAGAAAATGCCCTATCTGCAGGTGGTAGCGCTGGAATGAAAAGTAAGTGATCAGAAAGCAGAGGATGTGGAAAACTGCAAGTCCCAACAGCCATGGTTCAGACCAGTCTGTCTGCTGCAGACAAAACATAAAATCAACTAAGAAACTTTTACGAAAGAGAAAAAACTTTCATCTTGCGTGTACCCACACTAACCTTGTTACTCTAGGCTTACGTATTAACAATATAACAATCTTAGACGGTTTACGTGTGTTCCTGGCAAACCTGGAATTTTACTTTACTCTTCTAAATTACTGACATCAGAAAAGCTCAGCCTTGGAATGCAGATTAAGAAAACGATTTAACATGAAAGCAGACAGCCCCAACTTAAAGCTTCCTTTAAAGAAAGAAAATGAAGTAAAACAGACTGGTCTGTGACATTACGGACACTTACACGTGTGAGTCACTTCACTTCCACGCAGTGGGATGCCTCACATCACCAGTGTTTGCAAAGTAGGGCCTCGCATACATTCGGAGGCCAGGGACACCCATAATTGGGCCTGTGTGAGGAGGGGTTGGACAGCTTCACTCCCTCATGCCCAGAGAGCCCTTTCCGCCGCCAGAATACGGGAGAGCCCAATAACGCCCGGTACGTCACGTACCAGAGGTCCCTGATTACTGCCCCAAAGGCAGCCGAATTCCCCCTCTTCCACAGACTGAGGTACCAGAGCCCAACAGTCCCCCCCAGCGGGGCCCCGTTAATACCCCCCTCACCGCCCCCCACCCACCGGCTCCGCACAGATCCCCGGCCTCACCCATCCATCGTCCCGCCCCACGGCCCCTCCCTCCCGTGCTTGATGAAGATCCCCCACCCCCGCGCGCGCACTCTCTCTCTCCCCTCGCCAGGGTGGGCGGGGGAAGTTACCGCCAGTATCGCGGGGAGGCCGGTAGGCACGCGCTGCGGCGGCTCCATCTCTGCCGAGGCCGCCTCCCTTCATTCTCACGAGAAGTTAGGGGGGAAATCCCGCGAGATAGATGGGGAAACGACGTTAGGGCTCGCGGCCTTTCACAGCACATACAGGGCAAGACAGCGAGCGCGCGCGCGATAAGGGGTAGCGGGTGTTGGTGTTTTCTGCGCAGCCTCGTTCCCGGCTCGGCAGGTGTCTGTTGGGGGGGTCACCCTTCTCCTGCACTTACACAGCGCAGCCAAGCTACCCTGGTGCCCCATTCTCGCAGGGCTGCCAGGGGGTGTTGGGCAGGGCCGCTCTGGGAGGCGTTCCCGCGATCATTGCTGCCTGCCTGGCGCTGGAGCAGGGTGGGGAGGTGCGCGACCTTACGTTTGGCTCCTATCCTGCTGGGGTGCTCAGTTCCCTTCCACAGCCCGGGTAGCACGTCTATGGGTGGGAAGGGGTGTCTGTTGTGGGAAATAGGTGACTGTGATAAACGGGGCCTGGGAAGAGGGTGAAGCAGAAGAAACATCTTTCTGTCAGCACTACAGTTATTCAGTGCCTCTGGATATGTCTACATTGCAATGTAAAACACTAGGGTTATTCGGAGTCCAGTCAGCAGACCCATGTGAGGGAACCCTGGACTTGAGCGTCTACATTGCATTTTAATCCTAGGTTACAAATTTTTTGTTCTGTGGTGGAATCTAGGGCTCTAGGCATCCACGCTGTAGTGCACCCGGACCTGAGTCGAAGTAAACCTGGCCAGAAGTTGATAGCAGCTGCCTCCCACTCCCCATGTCAGCTCTGTAGCCCTAGAAGTGTGGTCCTGTTGGGATCCAAGAAGTGGGCTGGCAGAAGCTAAAGGATCTCCCCACAGCTTAAGGGGAGGATGTATAGGTCCGGGATTCTAAATGTTTGTGGGGGACAACTAAAGATATAACAGGAACGGGAGTGAGGTCACAGGGCTAAACGAGGGGAACCTGATGGGGACACCAAGCAGAAAACCCACCACTCCTCTAAGGTGTCAAGGGAGCCAGCAGATGCTGCCCAGAGGAACTCTGCCCTGATGTGTGAATGGATTGAGCAGTGGAAAATAATATATCTAGAAGGAGCCAGAATAGGGGCTGCAACCTGACGCACGCCAGATATACATGCACCAGTGTCTCCCTCATGCGCAAAAGGGACAGGTGTCTAGGGCGGGCGTGAACTGCGCCAAGTACACGCCCATGTAAGGAATAGGAAGCACTTACCTGGGGCAGCTTCCATTTAGTGCAAGGGGTGCAGGTGAATATATGGGCAGGAGGGCGCAGGAGCTCCCCATTTGGTGCTCAGGGTGGGGGTGGGGATGTGGGGGGGTGCAGGAATCAGGGCATGGGGCTTGGGGGGTATGTGTGGGGGTGCAGGAGTCAGGAGATGGGGTGTGGGGGGTTGGGTATGTGTGGAGGTGCAGGAGTCAGGACGGGTTGTGGGGGGTGCAGGAGTCAGGGCAGAGGGCTGGAGTGTGTGAGGGGGTGCAGGAGTCAGGGCAGGGTGTGTGAGGGGTGCAGGAGTCAGGGCTGAGGTTGGAGGGTGCAGGAGTCAGGGCAGAGGGTTGGATGTGTGGGAGGGGGGTGCTGGGGTCAGGGCTGGGGAGGTGGGCTGAAGTTGTGGGGGTTCTCCCAGCCCCCTGTTCTGAGCCGTTCACAGTAGGGGGCTGGAGAAGGGATTCCACCCCCGTTCCCAAGGCCCTGCCCCCGCCTCTTCTCCGCTTCCTCCTCTCTCTCCCCAGTACACAGCTGAACGGGGGCAGGGAGAGAGAGTGAGAGGAGGAGGGGCGAGTATGCTGCAGGTTGAGGGAAGAAGCAGGAGCTTGGCTGCTGTGGAGCAGCAGGACACAGCCTGGGGTGCGCAGCACCACCAAGCTTCTGCTCCCTCGGGGGAGAACAGAGGCAGAGAAGAGAGGCCGGGCCAGGGCCCCCCCTACCCCGGACTCCCGTGCCCCCCATCTCTGGCAATCCGGCTGTCCCTTTTTTTTTTTTTGCACTTGGGGCAGCCCTGATTAGGGTGTGCCTGAGCACATCCGGCACACCCCGTGCGCACACCTATGGCCCCATCTTTACATTTGGACTAGACTGCAGACTGAAGTGTGCTATACCTGGAACTAACTGTAAGGCCACACAAACATCAGCAAGTCCAGAATGTAGATTCTCTTTTTATGAGTGGAACACTCTGGTGAATTTGGCCCAGTTTAGATTTAGTGGGTTGCCGAAGACAAAGGTCCCTATGTTTCTGACAAGCTCCAAGTACAATGGAAGTCGTTGCCTCCCATAGGTGGGCCCAGGCTGTTTAGAATTTTGTATGTGATGCTTAGTGGTAGCCAGTGCAGAGTTCGTGTGTAAACTTTGTAGGAAAACAGGCATTGCCATACTGTATCAGACCAAGGGTCCATCTAGGCAGATGTTACATATTGGTCAAAGGCAAAATTAATGGAACAGTTGTTACCAGAAGATTTTAATTCAATTATATTAAGCCAGGTACACTGCCTAAAATAATATTTCTAATTTACAACTTTAATTTCCAATTTACCTAAACCGGTAACCAACCCGCCCTAAAGGAATTGCCAGGGAAGCAAGTTAACTTTGCTGACCCTTGAAAGAACATGGATACAGCCCTCCAATCAAGAATAGACAAGCAAGCAGTAAATCTTCAAAAACAAAGTCTTATTTATTGAGAGAAAATTAGGTGGTTATAGTATGTTCAATTAAAGCAGAAATGAAAAGGGAAAAAATACAATGTATAAGAGGTAATAAAGCACAATTGGATTACTCTTTGAGATCATACTTTTAACTGGTACAAGAGACTACAGACTAAGACAAATACAATGTTGTGATATTTGCACACACTGAATTTTTTATACATATGCATAAGGCCTCTAATAAAAAAAATGGACTTATTACAAAGTACCATACAAGTCCCTGATGCGTATGCATAAAACAGCACTACAATATAGCATTAAAGAAAACTGAATTAACAGTTACTATTCTGTGAGCAGTGGTCGGCCTCTCACAGAATGGGGTTGAGTAAGTCACACTTAAAAGCAGGCATCCAGCTTTATTGACATATGCACACAAAGTTATTCTTTAAAATTGATAGAAAATCAAACTTACAGCTCTTGTATAATCCCTCTGTCTTGTCTGGGTCAAGAGTCAGCAACTTTTCAAAAAAGAAGAGCCATTTTTTGTTTTTGTCTTTGACCAAAATATTTCGAGAGCTACATGAGATGCAAAGCTTCTTGTAGAGTTAAAATTTATCAACTAATAATAATAATTGAACATATTAAAGTTATTGCTACTCACCAATACTTTTAATGTGACTTCTGCTGTTGGACATCTTTAGAGAGTTGCTCAATGTTCGGTGAATATTCTGTAATTTTCATTTTCAAGCAGAACTCAAGACTAATATCTTGCACTTGGCTCCTCAGTTTATTTTTGATGAAATTCATGTTGGAAAACACTTGTTCACAGAAGTACATTAACCGAAGATTGAGAGAAGCCCAAATATGTATTTCTTCAGATGACTGTACGATCTGGTAGACAATTCCAAACATTGAAGTGCAATGGAAGTCATTGAACATTTAGGTTGGATATTAGGAAAAACTTTTTCACTAGGAGGGTGGTGAAACACTGAAATGCGTTACCTGGGGAGGTGGTGGAATCTCCTTCCTTAGAAGTTTTTAAGGTCAGGCTTGACAAAGCCCTGGCTGGGATGATTTAATTGGGGATCGGACCTGCTTTGAGCAGGGGGTTGGACTAGATGACCTCCTGAGGTCCCTTCCAACCCTGATATTCTATGATTCTATCTGGTCTTGCCATTTAAGGTCATCCATTTCAGACCACTTGTGTTGTAGCCCCAGGGTGGATTTCTGCCTTTCCAGATTTTCGAGTTCAGTGACAAGATCTTTCAATTTTGAATTCCATAAATCCTTGTCTTGCATGTCCACTACTTGAGTTGATCTGTTTCTACAAATTTAATGCAGAAGTGTCAGCTTCAAGCGGTTTCAACAGAAATGACAAAGTGGCCTTTTCCCTTCTGAACTCATGAAATCAGTCAGAAAAGGCAGCTTGCATTTGGATGACTGTTTCTGCAAGGAACTTAATGTCAAAGTCACAGTCATTTGTTTGTATTGCTTCAGTGTTGGGAAATGCACTAGCATGCCAGTCTCAATGTTCCTTGCGAACAAAGACAGCTTTCATTCAAAGGAAAGAACTTCTTTCAGAAGCGAAATTGCAGTATTTCCTTTTCCCTATGTAGCTTCTGATTGAACACGTTTAAAAGAGAAGGTAAATCCACCATGAAACTGAATTTCTGCAGCCACTGAGGATCTGTTAGTGCTGTATATTTAAGGCCCTTTTCTTGGAGGAACACCCTAATTTCCTCAAGACATGACACAAACCTCACCAGGACTGTGCCTCTGGAAAGCCATCTTACCTTGATATACATGAGAAGATCAGAATATTGGCTGTTCACTTCTCAAAGAAACTCACAAAACTGCCGATGATTATTTTGTAAATGATCTGCATGACCATTTCCATTACTTTTGAGATTTCCTCTGGAAAAGTTTGTGCACACAGTGCCTCTTGGCACTTGGTGGGTTATGCAGTGAAATGAAATTACATCGTGCTCCATACTTTTTTTAAGTAAAGAAATGAAATCTTCATGCACCGTGCTCCATCTGTAGCAATAGAAATTATTCTGTTTATGTCAATATATTTTTGTTTCAGATGTTCAGTGACAGCAGATGCAATATCTTTGCTCCAAGTTTGTCCTTTGAGTCTTCTAGAGGACCTTGATCTTTAACGTATCTGCCGAGTAAGGCAACCTGAGTGATGTCATCCACATCGCATGTCTCATCGCAGGGAATAGAAAAACCTGGTGCTGATCGTCTGTTGCCATCTTAATAGTTCTGTCCTTTACAGTCTTCGCAGATAATGGCATTTCTCTAATTTTCTTAACTATTTCATCTTTGTTTTTAAAATCACCAAAGAGGTGCTCAGATGTTTTAATGAAACATTCTTTCACATATTCTCCATCTGTGAATGGCTTCCCTCTTCTGACGATTTCTTGAGATGCCACGAAATTAGCAGTAGTGGTTCTGCTTGCCGCCTTCATCCATTTAGCAAACGTACATCTTGTTTACTCTGCTTTGCATCGGAGCTCCTCTACTGCTTTTTTCTTCACATCTCCAGCTGGATAGGTTTCAGCAAACGTCCGATCTTTCTTTTCAAAATGTCTTTCTAGGTTTGAGTTCTTATTGTTGGATAATTTCTCGTTGCAAATGAGGCACAATGGGAGTCCAGCTGAACTCGCTATACAAGCGTAAGACTCAGTCCAATCATTTTGAAATTCTCGATCTTCGTCTTCTAGCTTTCTCTTTTTGGTTGTCATTTTTTTGATTAAAGGTATTTATCTGATCTATTTTATTTCTGACCTTAGATGTTTTCAAACTGTTGGACACTGGAACATATTAGTAAAGACAGAGCACATCCGCTTCCTTTCCCTGTAGCCTGACGCTTTCCATAGCTCCCATTGGCCAGGAATGTCAGCAAAATGTCTCATGGCCTGCAATCAGATTACCCTGATGGGCAACGTGCACCCTGCGGGCCGCATGTTGCCCACCACTGCTCTATGCCTTATAATAATAGAACAATAAAACGTGAAAATATATCAGTTAAACATTTAATACTAAATACTTAATACTAAGCATCCAACAAGTGCTGATCAGGCAATTATTAGATGGGTAGGGAGAAGATCTCACTCAGACCACATACATCCAACTTCATTTACACTTGGCACCCATACGCTCTGCGATGCTAAGATAAAAGACTTACAGAAGGCTTCTTAAAAGTCCCTCTGAGTTGTCTTACAAGGGTCCTTCAGCTATGTCAGTAGCTAGAGATCGCCGTTTGTAGGGGTTGAATCACAGATGATAGTGGCTGCGTTGGGTGGCCGCTTGCTCCTGCTGAGGTGAAGTTTCTCCTCAGATGGCAGATATGGAAGCCTGATTGGTAGCTGCTGTGGTGGCCTCCTGTTGGTGGAGTGGCAGAAATGGCCGTTGTCAGGGCAACCTCAGAACCTTGTGTGGACTGCTGCTGCTTCTGTAAGAGCTGCTTGAGAACAATGCTCGTGAGCATGTGCTGTGAAGCTGCTATAGACCTTTAGATGACCCCTAGCTACTTCCTGTCTGGAAGTCCCATTTGTTTCTATGGGCTACAGTGTATTTCTATGGGATGCAATACCTTGCCTTGATTGCATCATCCCTATTTATTTCTATGGGCTCCCATACATTCCCATGGGATTTCCCATTACATAACCCCTATAGCTGCCATCATTGTATTTTCTAATTTAAACTATTCTTAATTTTTATTTAATTAAAGATTTATTTCTAAAACTAATTATTATCCTAAGCATGACAAAGGATCCTGATATTATCACCACCCATTTTATGTTCAGTTAAGCAGTTTATAATTTTTCCAATTTTAAACCCCTTTCTGAGGTTTTTCTGCAAATTCCCAGTTTGAATTGTAAGGCATTTCAGGCAACTGAGGCAAAACCGCTGGTCACAGACCAGGTAAAGTTTCCAGGAACTCCTCTAAATCTCATTCTATCCAGGTAGAGGGAATGGAAGTGGATACCAATCTTCCTCATCCCACATCTTGTTCCATACTCCTTCGCTCTGCATTTTTCCTAACTTATCTTTTGCCTGTCTCTATAACAAGAGAGATATTATTGTAACTATTTTTGGTCTCCCTTCCACTTTTTTTAATTGTGATGAATGGAACCATTTAGAAACTTTCTTTTCCCCTTGTTGAATATCTAACTGATACACTGTGGGACTTGCTTTATTTACTATTCTTACTGGTCCTTCCCATATAGGGCTAAGCACATGATCTTTTTCTTTAAATTGCCTGTACATGACCTTGTCCCGTATCTGCTATTCCTGAGGGTGCAAGATTGGTCCCATCTTCTTATCCATTTGTTGAGCATTTGCTTTAAGTGCTATTCCCATCTGTGTATGCATTTCAGCAATGGATTTCAATAATTGCATCCATTGGTCTGTTATCACCAAAGTACACTGCCATTATCCAGATTTAACCACTTTTCCCCATATTATGCCTTTTCCTTATTTGGCTATTCAACTACACCCTGTTGGTCCTGGTAAGGGGAAGTTATGGGGACTCAGAATACCCCAACTGTTACCTTAAAGATTTTAGATGCCAATTAAATTACCCACAGATTTGTCTGACAAAGGGTAAACAAGGTTGTGGTCCGCTCTAAAGGAATTGCTAGGGTTTTCCCAAGGGGCTTGTCTCTGACCCGCAGAGTGCTCCCCAGAGCAACATAGTCTTGCTGACCCCTGAAAGCACACAGATACCACCTTCTGCTCAAGGATTGACACAAACAAACAGAAATTCTTTAAAAATAGAAATAACCATTTATTAATGGGATTAGGTAGATACATAAAAACAATAGGAAATGAGTAAAGCAAGAATTACAGTTTAAAAATAAAACAGTGCATCAAATAACTGATACAGACTATATAATCTATCACAAGGTAATCATTCACTTAACACTATCAGTAACATTTAACATCTAACACTAACAATAAACATTTACCATTTGACATTTAAACATTCCGTAGGCGCTGGCCAAGTGGCTACCAGATCAGTAGGGAAGATCTCACTCAGACCACTGGCATCCAACTTTATTTACAAGCAAAACCCACATTCCTTAACAATAGATGAAAAATTACACTTCTATTATTCTTCAGTATCTCTTGAATCTTCAAGGTCCTTCTGCTCTGTCTCAGTGCTGTTCCTCTCAGGTGAGACACAATACTAAAGCTTGATCTGGCAGACAGTTCAGGGAGTGACTAGTCCTCCAGCATCAGTTATAGAGCTGATGCTGGTGGAGGCCGTTGGCTTGGTTGTTACAGCAACTGTCACCAGGACAACCTCAGGGTTCTCTTGCTGCTGCTTCCTGAGGCTTCTTGCAGGCAGTGTCTTTCTGGAACCCCAAAGCAACCCCTCCCAAAGCTTCACAAGACTGCACCCAAAGCTGACTAGGAACCCTTTTCTTCCAAAATAGGAGACTTGCAGTTTCTATTCTTGAAGGTCTCGAACCACTACAAGTTCAGCCTACTTGCCTGTCGCCTTATATACAATTTCAGCCTACCCAGCTTGTCTCTGATTGGTCATCTCTGAGTGATATAGAGTTTTCTCAGCCTCTGATTGGTTGCTCTTTCAATGGGGTGACATTCTCTCAGCCATTCTCTCAGCATAGGTGGTGTTCTCTTCTATACTTCTGGTCAAGGGTAGGGACCCAGGCAGAGGCAGATGAATCCTGGAAGTGAATGCCTGGCTGTTAGGTTACTTGGTGGGTTCATACGCATGACTGGAATATTGGTGTAGAAAGGTACAGCTTGCTCAGGAAGGACAGGCAGGGAAAAAAGGGAGGAGGTGTTGCCCTACATATTAAAAATGTATACACTTGGACTGAGGTGAGATGGAAATAGGAGACAGACTAGATGAAAGTCTCTGGGTAAGGCTGAAAGGGGTAAAAACCAAGGATGATATCATGGTAGGGGTCTAATACAGACCACCTAATCAGGAAGAAGAGGTGGATGAGGCTTTTTTTTAAACAACACGATCATCCACATCACAAGACTTGGTGGTGAGGGGGACTTCAACTACTCAGACAGAGCACAGCCGGGCACAGATTATCCAACAAGTTCTTGGGATGTATTGGAGACAATTTTTATTTCAGAAGATGGAGAAAGCTACTAGGGGAAAAGGCTGTTCTAGATTTGATTTTGACAAATAGGGAGGAACTGGTTGAGAATTTGAAAGTGGAAGGCAGCTTGGGTGAAAGTGATCATGAAATGGAAGAGTTAATGATTCTAAGAAATGGTAGGAGGGAGAACAGCAAAATAAAGGCAATGGATTTCAAGAACGGAGACAGGGAGTTGGTAGGTAAGATTCCATGGGAAGCAAGTCTGGAGAAAAACAGATGATGACAGTGACAGTTTTTCAAAGAGACATTATTAAGGGCATAAGAGCAAACTATCCCACTATGTAGGAA
This sequence comes from Lepidochelys olivacea, assembly GCF_965140295.1. Classification (NCBI taxonomy): domain Eukaryota; kingdom Metazoa; phylum Chordata; order Testudines; family Cheloniidae; genus Lepidochelys; species Lepidochelys olivacea. The sequence continues at coordinate 38,856,143 of NC_140413.1, read as the reverse complement.
AGATAGGAAGTATGGCAAAAGATCACCCTGGCTTAACTAGGAGATCTTCAATGATCTAAAAATCAAAAAAGAGTCCTACAAAAAGTAGAAACTAGGTCAAATTACAAAGGATGAGTGCTGGAATAAATTGCTAGGGAGGTTGTGGAATCTCCATCATTGGAGATATTTAAGAGCAGGTTAGACAAACACTTGTCAGGGATGGTCTAGATAATACTTAGTGCTGCTATGAGTGCAGGGGACTGGACTAGATGACCTTCCAGTTCTATGATTCCATGATCTTTGGAGTGTTGGGGAGCCGTAGATGTGATTTTTTGACTTCATGACTTGCCAATCTTCGTAGCAGTTCTTCAGTGGGCAACCCATTAATCTGATCCCTAGGCTCGTATTGTGACAATTTTTTCCAAAGCCAATTTCTACCTAAATCAAAAGTTTTCTTTTTCTCATGAGCAACAAGCTTTTTACTTTTCTTTTACTCTATTCTTTGTTCTCCTCTGCTTAAGTTATGCTGTCCCATTCTTTTATCTCTTTTTCCCTGTAGGCCATTATTGGATAATGTTACTACAGATACTCTGTTTTTTTCTTTGGGGATGGGAAAGTTTCCCTTTGTATTTTATATAACCTTTTTGCCTTTTCAATTTCATGTAATGAGGTAAGTTCAGGGTGGTCAGAGACAATAGCCAGTCTCAAAATCTGATTGAGTCCGAGCAACAAGGCTCTTTTGAATTGTATGGCATCATAATGGGGTTAGCCCAGAATGTTTGTTCTGGCCTTTCCCCTGGTTGTTGTCTTTCCTTATGGAACCACACAACTGGGTCTTCATTAGGGAGAAGAATTTCAGTATTTCTTCCTCTATCACATTTCTCTTTGTCCTCTACCCTGGATTTTGCAAGGAAGTTCAGCAAAGTCTTCTGAGCTAATACATTCTTTTATCAAAGCTCAAAAGTTTCTTCCTGTTAACCCATGCATCCCTAATGCTTTGGCTAAGTACCTGACTATGGTATTCTTATTTAGAAAACCCATGGATTTCCCTAAGGCCTTAATTTGTTCCGGGGTATAGGATCTTTCCTCCGTTTGCTCTTCTCATCCTCCCTCATTGCCATGTGCAGTAGTTTTAGTAACAATAGTTGTAACTATTGGGGCCATAGAAGGCGGCTTTTGTAATTCTTTCAGTTCTTTGCTTAGTGGACCATAAGGTCCTGGGGGAAACTCTTCTGAATTGTTGTAAGAGGGAGAATCAAAACCCTCTTCATCTGATTCTGTTTCGTCGCTGATCCACTGGTTACTACCAGACTTTATTGCTGCTATTACTCCTCTATTCACTCTTAATTCCTCTTTTAATGTTTGTTTTTTACGTGCCTCATGAGTCACTTCCCCTTTTTCTCCTGCATCTAAGAGAACAACTCTCACTGTGACCTGCCTATTTGTTGCCTTTTGTTTCCATTCCCTCATTTCTTGAATAATTTTTTCCTGTTCCTTCTTTCCTTTGTTTAATTCGTTTTGGAAACTAATGATCTGGACAGTTTGTGTCAACATAGTTGCTCTTAAGATTTCTTAGACTAATTAATACTTTATCTTTTGTTTCTTCTCTTTTCCTTGCTGTGACAGTTTGCACCCCTCCATCTGGGGTGCCACCTGATATACTGGAGTCCCACTGAGCCTGCCCGTTCCACCAGCCTGGGCTTCCTCAATCTATCCGTCAGTTCCAGAGCAGCTTTATGCCTGGCCTGTTCTGCCTCCATTTCTTTGTCAGCCTCTAGCTGTCCCAGTTCCATGGCTCTCTGGGGGGATGCTTTTTTCTTATCAATTTCCATCTGTTTTAATTCCATCTGTCTCTTATGCATCTTTTTGTTTTCTTCTTCTTGCAACCTGTGGAGCTCCAACTTTTTGGTAGCTTCACTTATTTTCTTACTTCTTTTGTCCCTATTTCCCTTGCCCAAAATAAGCAAACAGAAAATAAACCAGTAACCCCTTTCTTCTCTAGCCAACACTCTTAAAACTCACTTAAAATCACCACCAGGCTCTCGGAGCATCAAGCTGTGTACATTACCCTGCTTGCTCCGCCACTGTGATGTTGGACGCCCCCCATCCAGGATGCTATTGTTATACTGGGGTCCCATTGAGCCCACCCATTCCATCAGCCTGGGCTTTCTCACTCTCTCCTTGCTGTGCCAGGTCCTCAAGCCTTCTCTAGCACACACACAGGAGTAGTATACGGCTCGATAGCATTCATCACCATGCATTTTTGACAGGTTTCCACGCCCCCTTTGGGACTTATTTTCCGCCCTCCAACCCTGTTTCCGTTGGTGCTGAAGTTTGGTGCCATTGGCCATTTTGAAAAAAAAAAGTTCTTGTATTTGAATGGGGGAGTGTTGTGTGTGTTTGTGCTTGGATACATTTAGAGAAAAAGGTTGAAAGACTACAGTGAGAGAGTTTAAGATGATAAAAGAAAGTCTGGGTAAGGTTTAGAGGAAAAAAAGGAAAGAAAGGTTATTTGGGGAGGTAGAGAAAGGAGAGAGGATTGTAAAGAGAGAAAAAAATAAAGCAGTAAGAGAGTCTGTGTTACTGAACACATGCAGAGCGAAACATCCTACCCCAGCGACTGCTGGTAGTGAAATGATAGCTGTTCTGGGTGGTGCTCCTGGGGAGCTAGTCCCTCCTTTCAGTGGACCAATCTGTAGCTATTTTACAGCTAGGTCACAGAATGCAGTTGTTGAACCTATCCTGTACTCCCAAAATTTTAAACCAGAGCCTTTTAAAAATGGACTAGTGCGGGGCGGGTTATTTGAAAAACTCTAACCAATGAGCATTTGGCCATGTGTATAAAGCCACATATTTTGGGAGCAGGGCTTTAAAACTGGGAGCCTAGACACAAAGACATGTCCATGTACAAGACACCTACAGAAGCCAAGAAGCCGGAATTGCCCCTGGGTGCACCAGTTCGTGTTCAGAAGAGAAGACCCTTTTACGCTTATTTTGCTAATGAGGCGGGACTGTTACCGAACCCCGTATTTCATCCTGAAATTGAACCTAAGAAACAGGAAGACTTTATGGAGCCACAACCATTTGTAAAAGAAAAAAAGGATAAAGTGCGAAAAAATTTGTTGCCGGCTTTGGAGGAAGCCGACTCGAGGGCAGAAGTAAGACCTTTTTTATAACAAATTAATGGAAAATTACAAATATTTTATAAATATTGATGGTTAAATATTTTTATTTTTTTATAGGTAGGAATGGAAGAAGAACCTATGTACGAGGACATGGCAACTGAGGGACCGTTGGAGGATAGTGATGTCGAAAACCAACCAATAGACCCCAGATCATGGAAAGACGGCGACGTTGTTACTGGCAGAGCAACAGAAGTGAATGATGAGGTAAAAACAGCTTAAATTATTTGAAAGGAAAGAAAATACATCTATGTAAGCCACCAGTTAAGCGCCACTATATGGTTGTGCTTAATAATAGATTGCTGAAACGATGACTGACGGAGCCCCCACCTGTGGTGATTCAGAAACAAATGACACAGCCTGGGGGTGCAGCGAGTGGTTGTCAAATGTAGACCCAAAAGAACATGATGAGGTAAAAGCTACTTAGAGAATTTTGAAAAAAATAGAAATATAAGCATATATGTAAGGGGGCGTTAAACACAGCTATATGTTTGTGTTTAATAACAGGAAGGTGCCACGGGTCCGACGGTGTATCTGCCGGGGATGATGATTCAGAATCAGACGAGGGTAGATTGAGGTAGCACGATAAACTGTAGGCCTTTTTTTATTTTTAAAAGATTGCAACAAAGAATTTAATACACGTTTTTCTCTGTTTTTGACAGATATCTTCAGAGGATGAAGAGAGTTGGCCCTTGAGAAGAATAACCATGATATGCACCTGTTGTTTTTGCATGAAGCAAGATTGTAAAAAAAAGTCTGTAAAAAGTAAGGAGGGTGACTAGCAGAGCTGCGAAGATGATGTTATGGCCGATATTATTAGGGCCGTTGTAGTAAAAACCATTTACCACTGTTTGAAAAAACAACTTCTGGAAAACTGTGCAGCTTGTGTGGTAGGCGAGCCCAACCCATTTAGTCACCCTTGTGTCTTTTGGGGTCGCTCAGAAGTATTTCACCAGATTAGACGTATTTCTTCCAAACTGAATGTGACCCAGCTTCTAAATGTAGTTATAGCTGAAGGCTACAAACTGAAAAAGCTTAACATGACCACTGAAACTGTAACTGAAGTTGTTAAAATGATCAGGGAGGTTGCAGAGACATCTGACCCGGTGGTCTTGCTGGTAGACCTGTCAAACGAGGTGGCAGCCAAAATTGGCCGATCAGTGAGTAGCAGGATTCGTAAAATGGATTGTAAAACTTTTTACATGCCAGCTCCTCACCCTAAAGGGTAAAAAAAAATAGTGATTAAGATGTATTGTAAAATTAAAAAAAAGTTTGTATAACCATTTTCTATATTACTTTCCTTATGCATTAAATAAATGTGTATAGTTGTACCCTAATATTAATATTTACATAAATGTAAAGTAATATTACTTTGCTGCTGCATTAAAAGCTTGTTTTTTTTAAGTAAAATGTGTATAGCCTCTTCTGTATTAAATAAAAACAAAAGCAAAAACTGGATCTTGTGTATACATGTGTTTTAAAGTAAGATGGGTTAGACATGCCGAGGTTGCTAAAGAAAATGTATTACTCTCCCGGAGAAGTTGGAAGTTTGGGGGGTGTAACACCCTTATTTCAGGCCGCTAAAAGACACCGCTAAAAGACAAAGCAGGTTGCCGCTTGGCTTGCGGATAAAGAGGCTTACGCTTTACATAAACTGGCAGTGCTTACATTTAAAAGAAAAAACGGTTGTGTCTGATGCAGATGCATAATGGCAGGCGTATTTGGTTGACATGGTCTCCTGTTCTAATCACAACGATGGTCGTAAATATATTTTAACAGCGATAGATGTTTTGTCTAAATACGCTTGGGCGGTAACCCTAAAGAATAAGACCGGGGAAGAAGTGGCAAAGGCGTTTAAAGCTATTTTTACACATTTTTGCCTCAAAAATTATAAACAGACAGAGAAAAAGAGTTTTTAAACAAAGCTTTAAAAACTTTGTTTAAGCAACATGGGATACACCGTTTTGTAACCAATAACGAAGTCAAGGCAAAGGTCATGGAAAAGTTTAACAGAACTTTAAAATCAAAGATGTGGAGGTATATTTTATTTTTGCTACATTGATGTGCTGCAGGCCTTCATAGATGGTTACAACAGAAGTTATCACAGAACTATTAGAGGATGCCCGATCGACGTGACACACTCTAACACACTAAGCGTATGGAAAACCGGCTACGGGTTTTAAATAAAGGCGCCACGTGATTTTTAAGAAAGGGGATCACATAAGGGTATCTAAAATGAAGGGTACTTTTGAAAAAGGATATCAGCAAACCTTTACTGATGAAATATGTTTCATGAAATTGTGTCAGGGGTTTTATTACGAGGACAGAGGCTTGTGTACGCATTATAAGATTACGGAGAGGAGGAAGTCACAGGTTCATTTTACCCCGAAGAATTACAAAAAGTAAACCCTAACCAGGACCGCATTTACAGGGTAGGAAAGTTTTTAGCGAAAAAAGGTTGGGGAAGGAATGAGAATTTTTTTGTGAAATGGAAAGGATGGCCTAAAATATTTAACAGTTGTGTTAAAGCGTCTCAAGTGCAAGACCTCTAATAAAGTAGGGGGGAAATGACTGAACGGAGTTTTTACATTACCTTACCAAGCAACGCCTCTGCGGGGGCTTTTCCTCAAAATACTAGTTCCAATTTTACAATACAACTAGCCAAGCCTTTAAATTTGATAGGTTATTGGGATGTCGCTTTATTGGAAATTCATTATTGTCACTCGTGAAACACACTCTTTTACGACACACCGTTTATATTAGTATCGAAAAAAGAAATTAAATCCTACAACATAGACGCCAGCTATTATTCAAGCATTCATCATTTAATAGAGAACATTAAGCATATTGACAACGATACCGAAAAACCAAAGGTCAACTTAATTTACAACTCGGTGACTAGAAGGGTTCGGTTAAAACCAAACGATGAAAATTACTTTTTTTCCACTCTGGGAAAATTGGCAGCAATATTGGGAACGATTCTGGATTATCCATGTAGGGTAGCACCATACCCCTTGGACATTATGGGAGGGTTTAACTCTTTATATGTGTAAATGGACATAGCGGAACATCAGTTAGTGGGGGACTACTACGTGTCGCTGTTGCGCTGCATTCCCATCCACGGTAGCACTGCATTCCCATCCGCGGTAGCAACAACAAATTTATTACCATCACGTATGACAAACCACATTACGTCCCCGTGAGTAACCAGCATATCGGTACCATTACTATTGAAATAAAGACAGATCAAAATAAACATGTTTCATTTAGTTTTGGGAAGGTGATTGTTTAACTACATTTGTGCCCCAGGAAAATGAAAGAATGGTGACTATGAAAAACTACGGGGATCTCATTTAGTGTAGGAACTACTACAAGGCCCAGGCTGGTTATGCCTTACCGGGATTTCAAGGATTACCAGTCACGTACAGGGCTGGTTTAGGAGGGGTATTTTGCAGTCTTTTTAGAAAAGCCATGCCGCTTTTGAGAAGGGGTTTTGAAATTAGTAAACCCCACATGAAAACAGCCACAAAAAATGTAACCAGAGAAGTAGTGAACCACGTGTCTAGCACCATTATAAACAAAATAGTAGCGCACAAGCCACAGGAAGGTTCCGGTTTAGTCATGATGAGGAGAAAGAGAGCAGCATCGTGCCAGCCATTTAAAGGGCCTCCTAGGCCCCTTAAAAAAAAAGCTGTCAGAAGACTCCTCAGTCATAAAACTAAAAGGTGCCTTAAGAAGAGGAAGTGACGTATCGCCCGTAGTAAAAGGGATATATTTTAAAATGGCTTTTATTCATTGTGGCTCTGACGAATGCACCAAATCGGAACTGGATTTATTTCAAATAGCCCCCATACAAACCAGTATTGAGAATAGCTTTTATGTAGAGGTGCCGCCTTTGGCTGCTTTGACGGTGAATGCCCCTCTAGAATTTTTTATTTCGGGACACGGGGATCATTACTTAGATCTTAACAACACGTTGCTGTATGTGTGCTGTAAGGTGGAAAAGAAGATGGGTCAGACATTGATGACGACGCCAGGGTTGCCCTAACAAACTATCCCATAGCCACCCTTTTTAACCAGCTGGATGTCACTCTAGGCGACTGGCTTATCAGCCAGAGAAGCAATTGTTACCCTTACGGAGCCTTGATAGAGCTGATTCTGAACTACAGCCATGACACCCTTGCAACGCAGTTTTCAACAGGAGGTTTCCATAAAGACACGGCGGGGACCCATGAAAGCACCCTTTTGGTTGGTGCGACTAATGAGGGGTTTATACATAGGGCCAGACTAACGGCTGGCAGCAGGAAGCTGAATTTGTTGGGGCCTCTACACAGCGATTTGTTTTTTCAAGAAAAACTATTGCTGAATGGTGTGGACTTGAAAATTAAACTGACGCGCAGCAAAGATGGTTTTTGCCTCATGAGCGGGAATGCCAACCAGAATAAAATTCACATTTTTACACATACTGAATAATTATTACACATTATTATTATTATATTGAATAATCATTACACATATTGAATCTATTTGCGCATGTTAAGTATCCTCACACCTTCCTGTCAACTGTCTAAATGGGCCATCTTGATTATCACTACAAAAGTTTTTTTTCTCCTGCTGATAATAGCTCATCTTAATTAATTAGCCTCTTACAGTTTGTATGGCAAATTTCACCTTCTCTGTACGTGTATATATATATCTCTTCTTACTATATGTTCCATTCAATGCATCCGATAAAGTGGGCTGTAGCCCACAGAAGCTTATGCTCTAATAAATTTGTTAGTCTCTAAGGTGCCACAAGTACTCCTGGTTTTTTTGCGGATACAGACTAGCTCGGCTGCTCCTCTGAAACCTCACATTATTTCAGTGTCCCTGTTTGTAAAACGGGTGAAAGTGACCCTGGGGGTCCATTTGGGGCATGCTGAAGCTCTAATGACCACCAGTGCTAAGTACCCGGTAGACAGGGTGGGCATAAAGGTGTTTAGTATTCTGGCCGGCAGTCTTGTCAGTAACCAGGAAAACCTCTTTTTGGGACAGTTACCCAAGCAGCTCGTAATCGGTTTTATAGATAACGAAGCCTTCAGCAGCAGCTACATTAAAAACCCTTTTAACTTTAAACATTATAACATTAATTTTGTGGCCTCCTATGTGGATGGCGAACAGGTGCCGGCAAAACCCCTACAACCCGATTTTGAGAATGGAAACTGTGTGAGGGAGTACATGCAGCTTGTGAAGGCGACTGGGAAATATGCAAAAGACTTATCGCTCTCGATTGACAGTGGTGAATTTCCCCAGGGCTATACGCTGTACGCCTTCGATCTGACCCCGGACCAGGAGTGCACCGATCATTATTCTTTGATTAAAACTGGAAACCTGAGAGTGGAGATTCAGTTTGCAATGGCACTGCCCTTTATGGTTAATATGATAGTGTATGGGGTTTTTGATAACGTGCTTGAAGTGAATCATACGAGACACATCCCGTTTGACTATATGTGATTATGAACACCGTGCAGCTAAGGCGTATTTTATCAAAGGATGCTTTTTTTAGATGTTTTTCCTAGCGACTTGCTCCCGAAGGGTTTTGTGTCTGGAAAACCTTTGAGGCTTATTGTTAACATGCACCCCCACGACTTACCAGGGGAACACTGGCTGGCCCTCTATTTACCAAAACAGGGCCCTGGTGAGTTTTTTTACTCCTACGGATTTTCAACAGACAGTGACTTTTTTTCTAAATCTATTATGACTTTTTTAAACTGTAACTCTAATAACATTGTGTTTCATCAGAGACAATTACAGGACCCTCTAGCTGTAACCTGCAGTTATCATTGTATTTTTTTTAAAGCAACATAGTAGGGGTTTATCTTTTGATCTTTTAAAATTGTACACTGATGATTTACCAGAAAATGACCGCCTGGTGGTACGTTTTGTAAAAGGAAAAAGGCCAGGCATGCTCAGACTTGTTCCAAACATGTTTCAATATGTCCAGACGTGTTTGTCTTGTCGTGAGTTTAAAGAGGTGCATCAATAAAGCACACGTTGAATTTTGTTTACGTCTTTTATTTTACACCATTAACCATTCAATTTTTTGTTTTTTAAGAGGGACATTTTTAAAAGGGGTGCTGCTACTTATGGCTCTAGCCCTGTTTTAAGACGTTCTAAAAACTGTTTATTGGTAACATGGCTTACAACGGATGTAGGCATGTTCAGCTCTGCCAAGGCTTTCATAAAAACATTCCACCCCTTAGGAGTCCTCTTGTTAGCGAAAGAATAAGAGCCGGTTACCTCCCTGACTTAATCGAGCATGTGAGACCCCTCAGTTGCTTCTCCCCAGTACACAAAACTGCCATTATTGGCCCAAGAAGAAACATCTTTATGCTGTCTGAGTTTATTTAACAATATTTCAGCTTTTTTTTTATAGCAAGGATTTACCCCCTCCAATACCTCCCGAATGACAAAGTCTGATGAACCCCACTGGACTTCAGGAGGTTGAATTTCCTTTTGCTCTTCCTCAGGAAGAAAGAGGTTTATTTTAGTCTTTTCCATTTCACCATGCTTTGCCAATACCAGATATCTTTGCAGGACCCCCTTGTAAAGTTTAGCTTTCTTGTAGTCGGATAAACTGGATCTTTGAAGAATGTCTTTCATTTCTGAATCCAACTGGCGAGTGGTTGTGGTTCTGATATTTTATTCACTGCTGGAAGCACGCTTTATTTCTTCTAACTGATGGCTATGAATGAGGTACAATTTTTCAACATGTTCCATTATCTGTTAATTAAAAGGCTTGACAGTAGAGGGAGTGCCAAGCTCAACAAAGGTCCGATAAAGCTCCCGGCCTGTTTCACAATTAGCTTTTTTCTTTTGAGGGATAGTTTTTTTATCACTCAGCTTTTAAATAATTCCCTGTTTTCTACTAGGTCATCAGAAGCTGAGCAAAGAATAGCCTTTCTTTGCTGCTGTTTGGCTTTGATGAGAAATCTTAAAAGAGCCAGGTTTCTCTGCATGTGGCTAGAAATGTTTGTCGGGGGATGCTCTTTTTTAAAATGGAAGTTTGATAAAAATAACTATTTTTCATGGAATTTTTTTAAGGCGTATACACAGTGCCAGTCTGTGGGGAAAATGCCTGTTCTTAACCTGAAGGCTTCAGGCACTGAAGTGTTTAAATCTACCAGCAGATACCTGTAGGGTTTTTTGGTAGCATCCTCAAAAACCTCCAAAGAGAATTGTGTTTTACCAGGGTACATTTGCCGGGCCAGAGTGGTGATTTGCAGTTTATTGTGTGGGTTTTTAAAAAGAACCATATACTTAGTATTTAAATTAATTGTTTGGCTTTTTTCCCCTAACAAAACATGTTTTGCACAATATACATAATACTTAGGTTTTTGTGGTGTACGTATTTTGTAAAAGCTTTTTCGATTTTGCCGCTTTCAGAAGCAGACGCCATTAGATCATCTATAATAACCATATTCATTTTATTACTAGGAAATAAATGTTCACCATTAAAAGTATTAGGTAAACCTTCCAAAAATATAATACATGGAAAGTTTTGCAGCAACTCTTTATACAATGGTTGCCAACAGCTATAACACCACACAATATTTTCAGGCACACACGATAACAATTTATTGCCATTTTCTAACAATTGCTTTATAAAAAATGATTTTCCAGAATTCAAGGAGCCACAAAGCAAACAGGAAAAGGATTGAACAATCTGAACGTGGCTTTTCATAATAATCAGTACCTGTACGGCAAGGTTTTAAAATCCACCTCAAGGGCTCTTTTGTTGTAAATGACTTTGTTTTTTTCCCCAGAGTTCTTGTTTCTATCAACCAGTGCTTTTTTACCCTCATGATTCCTGGCTGCTGTACCACAATTTCTTTTGGGCCCTCTCCCATGCGGTAATCCCAGACGAGTTCTTTTAAGCTTTCAAAATTAATTTTTTCGCTATTCCCTGAGTTGAGCATGATCCGTTTTAATTTCATACAGGTCTTACCGCTGGACAGTTTGTACCCTATGTTTTAGGCCCAGCGGACACAAACTCCACGATGTGGCCATCTGGTGGTATTTCGTTGGTCAGATCCCTTAAATAATCCCCTAGGGGCGGATTCCACTCCCCTTGTTTACTCCCAAAAATCACAGAATCCGTATCGTGATAAAGACACCGTGCCTGTAAGCGGTCTAACAGGTGTTAGAGCTCTAGCCTGGCATAAGCGGTGGTAAAGCACTCTATAAACATGTTAGTGTTGCTGGAATGGGTGCAGCATTCTTTTGCGTACTTCCAAGACACCATGGCCGTGTCATTGTCGATAAACTCGCATGCTGACACGTCGTAATGAGGTACAAAGATGTACTTGAAGAGCTTGTTGGGGTCCATCACTATACTGGTGTTAGTCAAATTTGTTTGCTGACCAAATTTTCCCCACAAGGAATTTAAAAACAGCTTTGAAATTTGCCTTTTTGTGGGGTTTACCTTAATCTTGTTTAGATGCAGACACATGCCTTCTCATTCACGGTACTTTTTAACATACTGGTTTTTTTTCCAACTCGTCCGTACACCAGTGAGGGAACCCCGAGGCCTCTTGTTTCTATCTCAGGTGTGTTTTAATGTAGTCTGAAAACAGGGTATCTGAAGAGCTGTTAAAATGCCAGACTTCATAAATCTTAGTGATTCTGTACCCTTTGTTTAAAGCCTCCACCAACTCTATTGTGCACCAAGTCCCTGTTAAAGCCCTCTTCTCCTGACTGTGTGTGCAGGGGTCCTTTTGTCTTCTTTCTGCACAAAGGGCGCATGGGGGAATATTAGTTTACCACCGACCCTGTATGGCAATACGGGGAACTACAGACCTCTTGGAGGGTACACTTTAACCTTGGTGATGCCAAAGTACCCTCTGATATCCCCAAACCCCTCATACACGATAATGGGGTGTCCCACAGGGAATTGTTTAGTCTTCTTAACAAAAGGGTAGAGGCTGGTAAAATCATAGTAATGAATCTGCTCCCCGGGCTGCGGTTTGTAATAAAGGCAGATGGCATTCATTCTACCACCGTAAAGGGCATATCTAGGAACCAAAGGCAGTGGCAGGTTTTTTTCTCATAAAATATCCCCCACCCGGTTATCGTTAGCTAGCATAGCCTGCCATTAGTGTTCCCACACAGTCCTTACCTCAAACCCCTGTTTTTTTAGAAATTCAGCCTTAATCATGGTTCGGTTGTACAGTTGTCCGTAGGTCACATTAAGCAACGGATTGTAATCATTTTCACAATAGCAGACAGGACAGCCATGAAAAAACCATTAAATTCAAAGGCTGTGGGTTTACCTGCTATGACAGCATAACTGTCTAAAAAATAGGACCCCACTTTAAACTCCCCACCCTGCAAAGCGTGTTGGATGTAAATGTTCTCAGTGTGGGCTACAATACAGCAATCGTTGAATGGCCTGGATGGAATATCTCTTCTGCTGTTTGTGGTAATTGTCTAATGGCAGAAGGGCTATGGTTCGTGGTTTTAAAAAATTAAACCGGTACATGGCCATACAAATCAAGGCTAACGTAAGGTACTGAAAGGGGTCTATACACTTAGTGACCACCTCCTCATCATCATGTCCTGGGTTTTTAACAATCTGCTTCTCTGACATTTTTATGACTTCATTTCTGAACCAATCGCAAGCCTCTCGCAAAATTTCAACATCTTTTTGACAATAATAAGGCAGTTCTTTCTGGAGATCGAATTTGTTTTGGCGATTGTGTTGGTACCAGTTCAGAAATTCCTTTTTTTCTTCAGGCAGCATGTATTCTACTCCAAAGTACTCTATCCCGAGCATAGGCCCCACACAGTTCTGATTTTCAACGGTGTTCAGCGGAAAGTACCCCTTGACTTCCTCAAACCCCATAGCTTTGGGTAACTTGCTGAGTTTCATGGGAAGAAAATGTAAAAAACCTATAAATCTGATGTCTAAGTCCACCACTGTTACACACATTAGTTTTCACCTTGCATTACCGGGCTGACAGCCATTTTTTCTTTAATCAGCTGTCTAAGAAAAAAACAACAATTCTAACCTTTAGCTTTATGAGCGATAAAAGTGTATCCCTTAAAGCGCTTGTCTACAAAGGTTTGAACAAGGTTTCCCCTTAAGGTTTCCCCTTAAATTCCCAGCTGATTTCTTTATCTAAATACAAGGCTTAAACATAATTTGGCACGTGTACCCCTGTTTCTTGCATGCACTCAAAATCATAAAACACATAATCCTTCCCCTCTTCTGGAGACCAGATATTACGCATATAACACTCGTGACCATCTATGTTGTTGGTCTTCTGATACACTGGGGACACTTTTTGCTTTTACACCAATGATTTTTAACTTCATAGAAGCTGCACTTATCACAAAGACTTCTGTTTTTACAATCAACTTTACCGTCCTTTGCCAGAGCATTGTGCCTTTCTAAACAGGCCTTGGACCTGCAAAATAGCTTACAGCTGGGGCATCTCTGTTTTTCACTGGCCACTTCAAGGCACTCAGCACTATTACACATACAGCAGTAGTTTTTACAGGCGTGCTGGTGTTTGTGGCTGTACGTGGCGTAACAGTAGTTGCACAAATATGGTGTGCCTGTGAAGGCTTTAATATTTAGGATGCCGTAATAATGTTTGTCATGTAACCGAACAAAACAGTTTTGGGGTAATGTACACCAAGCATTGTAAAAAAAGCACAAGTTCCCATTTTCATGATACATGACTGTAATAGCCACGCCTAAGTGTTCTTCAAAAGAGCTCATGTCTGTAAAGCTAATCAGGTTTTGGTCCGAAAGCCCCAACTCCTGATGGAGATGTCTGGCCCCCTCTAATAGTTGAGCATCTGTAAGTTTTTCATCTGATAAAAGACCCAGCGCGCTACCGGCAAAACACAGGTTGTTACCCTGGTTATTTAAATCAATTAATTGTTTTATTTTTTTCCCCGATGATTTTACTGTATGTGATAGTCTTTGAGAGTCTTACAGACCCACCTCCACCAGCCCTGTTTCTAATAATCGTAACAACCAGTTTTAGAGTTCCAGACCCCATAATCTCTGCATTACTTTGTAACAACGTAATGATATTATTTAAAAAAATCTATGGTGTTTAAATCTTCCCAAGGCCTCCGTAGAGAAAAAAGCGGGTGATTTAGCCCTGGGGCATCTAAGTGTAGCTGTACAAAATCTTCAGAGCCCACCTGATTATTAATATCATCTAGAAAGTTTTGAATAGCGGTGTCAATGGCTGCCGTGGCCTCTGTGAACCCCATTACTCTGTCCAAATTAGTGAAACGAAATTCTTGAAAATATTCGTATATGTTAAACTCTCTTCGGGGTCTTATCCAGTGTCTCACACATTCCAAATACACCTAAGGAGGTGTATTAGGAGCAGGAGAATCTGGACCTTCAGAAGAGGGGGTTGGGGGGGAGTCTATGTCTATTTCCCTTTCTTGGTTGGGGGGTTATTTTCTGTAAAAAGCTCTGGCTTTTTAAAGTTTTTTGGCCAAAAGCCTCCTCAGTTTTTTAGATTTCTTCCATTTTTCCCCCTAACCCCTTGTAAGCAGTGTCAGGATGAGCTCCACCCTGACATCTGGTGGTGAGGTGTGGCAAGTTGTGGAAAAGAACTTCAGGGGCTGATCTCATTTGCATAGGCACACCCACCACGCCTAGAATGAGACCATAGCTGCCCAAATGGTCACTTTGGCTGCTGTGGGATCCCCAGTGTCTCTGTTATTGGGGCAGGAAGAATAAATTGTTATTACCCTGATTATGGGAACTGTGCTTGGAACTGTACGTGGCCTTTTGTTATGATGGAGGGATTCACCATCAACTAAGTAGCACTCGCTAGGCAAGGGTCATGGGTTCCAAAACTGTGTGAATGGAGAGAGGCTGGGGACAAGTATTAATACTTGGTGGCATGGGCCCCTTGGTGAGGGCCTTACATGCTGATTGCACTTCCTCCTCTCTCCACTGTGGAATATCAGAGCTAATTTTGATTTCATTAGAAGTCTAGTTATAGGCTGCTGAGCTCACTTTGGGCTGACAGTGCACCAGCACTGGGGCTCCCCTACTATAAGCTGAATTCACCTAAGAGCTGAAATCACTGAGTGTTGTGTTAAGTAGTGGGGGAGCCTGAAGATATATTGTGGAGCAGGTTGCGGGACGGCTGGTGAAGCAGTTCGACACGGAGCAGTGTGTGGATGGCAGGAGCTGCTTGTGGGCCGTGGAGCTGAGTGAAGGAGTTCGTGGGGCGGCTGGCGGAGCGGAGCGCAGCTGAGCGAAGGAGTTCGTGGGGCGGCTGGTGGAGCGGAGTGCAGCTGAGCGAAGGAGTTTTGTGGGGCGGCTGGCGGAGCGGAGCGCCGCTATGGAGCTATGGGGCGGTCAGCTTCAGATCACGTAAGGTGCCTCTTACCCCCGTCCCATTTCCACCCAGGTTGGGAGGTAAAGCTCCGCCGATAAACTTTCGAACTCTGGGGCTGCCCTGACCAGGGACAGAGACTTTTGGGGCATTGGACTTTTGGGACTTTAGGTGATTTGGGGTTGCTGGACTCAAGAACCAAAAGGGAAAAGGGCATGCCCCAATTTGCCTGGGGTGGGGTTGTTTTGCTCATGGGTTGTGTTATGAATCCTGTTGGTGGTGTTTCCCCAACATAATGCCACATTGTTTCTCTCTGTTATTAAAAGACTTTTGCTACACTCAGACTATGTGCTTGCGAGAGGGGAAGTATTGCCTCTTGGAGGCGCCCAGCGGGGGTGGTATATATTTGTCCCAGGTCACTGGGTGGGGGCTCGAGCCGGTTTGCATTGTGTTATTGGAATGGAACCCCTAGATATTGAACCCGGCCCTTGTTGCTGCCAACTCTGACGGGCAGAAGGGTTACACCTCTTTATGTTTTTAGGTTTCATGTTTAGTCACACCCTCCCTTCCGCCTTCAACGCGCTTTCCACCTTTTCAATCAGTGCCTGGGTATCTGTTATCTTTTGGTCTAAAACCACCCTTTCTTCTGGAGCATTTTGCTTTTGAAACACCTCAAGAATTAGCTTCGAAAACTTTTTATTTATTAAACGCTTAAGAGATGTACAAACACTAAACATCTCATTACAAACAACAACTGATGCAGCAAGGCCTACGGGGAGGTTGTTATTTGTAGCAGAGGTTCTGCGTTGCCCAGAAGCAGGGGGGCTGGCCCCTAGTCCCTGCTCAAACCCATGTCGGACATGGTTGCTGCTACAGAGTTGTTTGCTTTTACCCTTTTTAAAGCTGATTCCTTCTGGGCTGTGAAGGCATAGGGTTGTTGAGAACTAAGGGCTTTGACCCCTTTGAATTGCTTACCAATGTCCCTGGAAGCTGCAGAGGTAGATTTCTTGGCTCTGGAGGTGCAGGGCGGTTCAAAATTGGGGGGTACGATCCCCTATTTCCCACCTCTGGAAACTGTTGCTGTTTCAGAAGTAGATTTCTTGGCCCTTTTTAAGGATGGCTGGCTCTGTGTAATGAAGGATTTGGATGTGCAGGGCTGTTCAAAATCGGGGTGCCTAATACCCTTGCTTCAAACGCTGGAAACTGTCGCTGATTCAGAGGGAAATTTCTTGGCCCCCTTCAACATTTCTTCTTGAGGGGTTACGCTTGATAAGTCTGCCAATACACATAAACAAAATGTTTTTAGCACATAAGGCTGTATGTTCTTTTTACTAACAGCAACACAACATATGTGAAATTATATGTGTGTGTGTGTGTGTGTGTGTGTGTATAGGGGATAACACGCCCCGCAATGCTGAAACATTTATTTTAGAAAGGGGGGCTAAAAACTATGTTTAAATACAATGTACAAAAATAAAGCGCTATTCCCGCTTATGCCACATGGGGGCAGTACAGCTTCCAAATTCTCAACAACGTCCAGCGAAACTTTTTTATAGTAAAACCTTTGGGGCAAAGGCAGCTTTTTTTTTTTTTTTTTTTAAACTAACAACACCAAACATAGTCCCCAATACACCTGTTAACGCACCCCCCTAGAAACATATACACTATTTCCAATAACCGTTATTTCAAACACCTATTTAAAACAAATCATACTGTCTTCTGTAATCTCAGGAAAACCTATTGGTTGGTTTTGACTTCCATCTTGTTCTAAATTAAAAAAAAATAAACTCCTTAAAACCATTTCTTTTAAAATAAACCATAAATGTGTAGCATATTAATCAGCTTACCAAAATTTAAAACTTCTAGTGAAGAATCTGGTATGTCAAGAAAAAAGGCCTTGTCCTATTTAAAAAATATATATATCTTGACTGTTAACTAAGCACAACACAGGTATAAAACCATGGTGGCAAACACACAGACACACACCATAGTAATTTTTCTTACCATGGTGTTGCTTCCCGTGGTGGCAGAAGTCTTGTATCAGCAGTATTTCTTTAACAGTGTTGTCCAGTTTTCTGTCCCTATTTATAGGTTTAAACCTGTTGGAAAAAAGGTCTTGGGACCTCTAAAAATTAATATTTAAAAAGGCATTTCTTCGAAAAACCAAGGTGTGTAAAGGACATTTTTTCTAGGAAAAAAGGTAGGTAGGTATGTGTGTGGGGGGGCATGTGGCTATATACTTTAGCTTCTTTAAATGTTAATAATTAAAAAGTTCTTATTTTCTATAGTAAATGTGTTTAAACAGTTAATAAAAAGACACTGTAAATGGTAATAAACCCATTAACATCTCTGTAACTAGAAGTCTTTAAAAGCCGCAACCTGTATTCTTTAATTCATTTTGTGGCCCTGGCTTTTTAAAACAAGCTTGCTCATTTTAAAATAATCCCTGTTAAACTTATTACTAAAAACCCCGACAAGTCTTATTTTACATTTTGTTAAAAAGGTTGCTGTGTTTTACTGTGGGTTTTAATTTTTTTTTCATATTATGTTCTAACCTTTTTTTAAAAAAGCCACAGTTGGCATGGGTTGTAACTGAACCCTGGCTTTTAAAGCTTTCTGCACAATTTACAGGCCATGAGGGTTGTTTTTGGTTATCTTTTTATTATTTTACATTGTTAATAAGTTGAAAAGAGGGTTTTTTTAGGCATCACGTTAAAAAACACATTTTAAAATTGTTTATATTATGTGTTGCTCAGCTTTTGTTACAGGGTGGAAAAAAAGAAAGAAGGTCCTGGTTGTTTAGATAAGAGCAGAGCAGGGGCCCTTTTTCTCAAAAAAAAAAAAAAACGCGGGAGGGCCTCTGGCTACATACTTTAGCTTTTTTAAACTTTCATTTTAAAAAAGTTTTTATTTTATATATTAAAAAGCACAAGTTCCCATTTTCATGATACATGACGCTAATAGCCACGCCTAAGCGCTCTTCAAAAGAGCTCATGTCTGTAAAGCTAATCATTTTTTGGTCCGAAAGCCCCAACTCCTGATGGAGATGTCTGGCCCGCTCTACTAGTTGGGCATCTGGAAGTTTACAGTTAAAGTTACCATTCTTTCTAATACAAGTCTTTGGTATCATTTTGTTTTAAAAGCAGGCTTAGGGCTTTCTTGTTATGTTCTGGCCTTCTTATCTCCGATCAAGAGGCTGTTTCTGCTAACAAATGGCTTTGCTGCTGTTTCAAATTGTGCTTACTAAAAAATAACCCACGTTAGTCTAAAACCTAGGGGACAACTTTAAAAACAGGTTTTCAGTGTTTTTAAGCCTGGGTTGTTTCTGCAGACTCACATTTTATTGAAACACCTATGCCAAGGGGGTTAAATAAAGGAATGTGTCTTCAGCTGGCCTTGTTTTTGAAAGTGGTCTTCTTTTCTAATCCACTACCTTCAAAAGGCTGTTTCAAGTTGTTCTTACTAAAAACCTTGGGGAAAAGCTTTTAAATACTTTTTGTTAGTCAGGGTTGAGGCTATGGGTGCTTCAGCATGCTCTTTTTTACTGAAACACCCCTATAAATAAAGGAATGTGTCTTCAGATATGTTTGTCTTTTCAAGTCATTATAAAGCAGAGCTTTATTTGTTTACAAAACTTAATGTAACTTTTACTGGTGTTTGTTAAAAAGTTTGGGAAAGAAGCAGACTGCTTCTCTCTGATCCACTGACTCACAAAGGTTGTTTTTGCTAACAGGGGCTTTGCTGCAGCTTCACATTCTTCTTACTAAAAATAATCCATGTTAGTCTAAAACCTAGGGGATAACTTTTACAAATTGTTTGTTACAAAAAGCTTATGGTTTTAACTTTTATGAAAGCCCCTATGTAAAAGGACTATATGGTGGGAAAAAATGCTGGGGATCTGTTTTTTTAGATAAGAATAAGGCAGTTAAAAGGGAAGGGGGAGAGAGGAGGGGAGCGGGGAGAGAAGGGAGTTGGCTATTGTTTAAAATCTTGGAACTATAGGATTGGTTCTGGAAAATTAATTCTATGACGCTTCTGTAGAACAACCTCTGATTGGGCTGATCCAAAGGCAGTGATAACAAGTCTGAGAGGGTCTGAACCAGGGAAGTTGCCTCATTCTACAGAAAAATTGAAAGGTAAGAATTCTCTCTCTCTCTCTCGCTCTCTGATTCAACCATGTGCTGTCTATCTTTGCCCTTTGCAAAGGGGCTTTCTTTTCCCTTTTCTTGCCCTGTTCTTTTTTCTTAACTTACCCTTGTATTTAAATGCTTTTGTATTCACTTTTTTACCATGTTCTTACTAAACAGGCTCTGCCTTAGTAAATTCCCTTTTTAAACCTGGTTTTTAATATTATTTAACTTTTTTCTTAACCGACCCTGCTAGTTAATAACCTTTTACATTTATTTCAAATTTTTCTATTCTTTAATAACATGCCAAACTAGACCTTTAAAATCATCTCTCCTTACTTAAACTCACCAAAAATCTCTTTTCTTTAACAACTTACCCCTCTTCTTTAAAACTAACCCTTTAAAAACAAAACTCTCCTTTTTTCTTCAAGTTCTCTTTCTATTCTTGAATAAAATGCCAAACTAGACCTTTACAATCCTCTCTCCTTTCTCTACCTCCCCAAATAACCTTTCTTTCCTTTAAACCTTACCCAAACTTTCTTTTTTCCTCTTTAAACTCTCACACTCTAGTCTTTTAACCTTTTTTTCTAAATGTATCCAAGCACAAACATACACAACACTCCCCCTATTTAAACATAAGATTTTTTTTTTCAAAATGGCCGATGGCGCCAAACTTCCATGCCAACAGAAACAGGGTTGGAGGGTGGGACATAAGCCCCAAAGGGGGCATGGAAAACTGTCAAAAATGCATGGTGATGAATGCTATCGAGCCATATACTACTCACAGGTAAGGCTACATCCAACTGCAGACACAGACTGAAATCAGCTCTGTGTGGGAGGATTCAGCTTGGGGATTTACCCAGCACTCTTGTGAACACCTCCTTTGCTGTGTAAATCCAAAATAATATTGTCTTGCATTGTATAGAGATCTGTACAGCACAAGCTTATAAAATTTGCCTCCTCCCTCCATGTGGAGGGCGATATGCAGCGCTTTTTACTGCTTCCCTTCCCCCCAATATGAATTGTACAAACTGGTTTATAGAAAACAAAGACAAGTTTATTAACTACTAAAGACTGATTTAAAGTGATTAGAAGGGATAGCAAACAGATCCAAGCAGATTCCTGAGCAAATAAAACGCACAAACTAGGCTTAATATATTAAAGAAATTGGCTACAAATAGTAATTTCTCACCCTAAATGTTGTTTTTATGCAGGTTGCAGAGTCTCTTGAAGGTAAACTGCACTGCTTGCAGCTTAAATCTCCAGGTATACCCTTCACAGGCTAACCTTTCTCCCCAGATCAGTCTTAGGTGTTCCCAGCAGTCATCCTGGGTGGGGATTCAGTGAAGAACTGGCAACCAGGATTAACTCACTCTCCAGCCTTAAATAAAATTTATATATGACTGGAATCTTGTTTCCCAGTCTGATCCCCTTTAATGGAAAAAACACTGAAAGCCCAGGATTGGGTCTAGTACCCGGTGACATGATCACCTGACCCTGTAGTGTCAAAGCAGGAAACCAGGAAGCTTCTCAGGAAGGTGGGAGATTAGTATCTTCAAAGTCTTATTGTTCTTCCTAATGGCCCGTTTAGGCTGATTGCATCTAGGAAATGCCCACGAGACAGTAGACAAACACTTTTGCAATTGATACAGAGCTTATATCCCTAACTTCAGATTCCACAATGATACATACAAATAGGACAGTCATAGTCAGTAAATCATAACCTTTCCAGTGATATCTCACAAGACCCATCTTGCATCAAATACAACTTAGTTATGCCATATTCATATCATAAGCATATTTCTATGAAGAATATGGGCATGGTGTGACACTTGCTTCTTACATAAGGTTATCTACTTCTAAATCTAAAATATTTGTTACTATTCATAAACCTTGTAAAGCTGCTTGTTTCTTTTCCTTTTTGCTGGGTTTTCCTGAGATAATCCCTTTTTTCTTGGCTGAACCCATTGTTTACACAGTTGTTAAGCACCAGGCCCAATGCATGCTTCTAATTTCCAAGTACCGCACCCCATCTTTTTAACAAAGTCTTATAATTCAATCTCCCAACAGCATTTCTAAGTGATATCATGACTTCGTATCCCTTTCATTGTCGTATTATATTTTATTTCAACCACTTAGCCCAGCAGAAATTTAGGTTGTGATCCTCAATTTCCACCCTTCAAACTGTGCTATTATCCTCAGAATAATACT
This sequence comes from Lepidochelys olivacea, assembly GCF_965140295.1. NCBI lineage: Eukaryota > Metazoa > Chordata > Testudines > Cheloniidae > Lepidochelys > Lepidochelys olivacea. The sequence continues at coordinate 38,834,285 of NC_140413.1, read as the reverse complement.
TCTCTTCAGAGGCTCCTATACTTTAATAATTCTCAGGATAAAGTCTGCCTCCCAGGGCTTCTCTACCCTCAGTACCTGATTCCAGAATCTGCCTTCTTGGGTCTTCTTACCCTTGGTGGCTGATTCTGTTTCCTGTGGGCCTTCTTGTCTTGAACACATAGCATCAGTTTTTTAAAGCAATTAAAAAAAATACTTCCTGCTGTCAATTGTCCTCCTATCTATTAGGGGTTACTATACCTTCCTTGAGGCTTCAAATAACACGGTGGGCTCACCCAGGGACACAAGATATGTTACCCCCCAAATCAGAATCGAGCCAGCCCTACAATGGCCTGCCTTTACCCGTAACTTAATTCGCAATTTGTCTGTTTTTGGTAGGTGAAAAGGGGTGGCCCACCTTAGGGGAACTGTCAGAGTTTTACCAGCGGGTTTCCCTTCAGCCTGTGGAGAACTCCCCAGAACAGACTAATTCTGTTAACCCCTGGAGGACACGGTCACAGACTTCCACTCAAAGGATTGACACTCAGGCAGTAATTCTTCAAAAACAAAAATAAACCTTTATTTAACACAACTCTAATACAATAAATCTAAAATGTATATTTAGAGAAACAATACATTAGTTTGTACAGTTTATGTCTTATAAACTGTATTAACACAGATGCATATTAAGGTATAATCAGGGCTGGATTAAGACCTTTAGAGGCCTTAAGCACTGAAAAGATTACGGTGCCCCCTCATATGTAATTCAAAATAAAAACAATACTATAACGTAAAATAAAATTTTATTTTTCGAAATTACACAAAACTTACATGTATGCTAAAATTAAAATAGCTTCTTTCTAGCTTTTCTGATTGCAAAATTCTGGATAAGTTCATCGAAGCATGTCCATTTCCATACACAATAGAGAAAGTGAATCAAGTGTGTCCTGACACACTGTTGTTCTCTGAGGATTTTTTATTCTTTTCAGCTGAGAAAAAGAGCATTCTGTGGAGCAATTAGTTATCATCAGTGTTAGAAAAATACGTAGTGCGATCTCTACATTTGGAAATACACATTGTATTCTGTCTTTCAATACTGTATTATGAAGATCAATGTGACTGAATTTCATTTTTCCTGTTTCATTAAACTTTGCTTGCATATAACAGTGGAACTGCCGTACTTCTCCAGAGAGACTTATGCTCAAGTCAATAGGATATGAGTCAACTTACTTTTGGGAACCTTGTGAATATTGTTTGTCAGATAAGTCCATATCATTTAGAAAAGAAAATCTACTTGATACTTCTTTGTACACTTCACCTCTCCTCTTCATATGAGCTTCAAGTGTATCAATTATAGCATAGTAAATAGATACGCAAAATTTGTCTCTAGGATTCAGTGCTGTGTCTGTTGCACTGCTACCATTTGCTTGTTTTTTCCTGATTTGCTTGTGGGACTGGGCTTTTTTGTAGTTAGTATCAGGCAAGATATCTTTTGATATGTCTTCAAATCTTTCGAAATCATTCTTCAAAGTGTGTAAGTGGTCTGCTAATGATTGGCAGAAGTCTGCACATGTTTTCAATTCCAATTATTTTTCTTGGAGAGCTTGACTTGAGTGGTAAAAGTGTCATAAAATTTCATTCCACATGGTCAACATGAATACAAACTCTAGTTCTTGCATCTTGTTTGCAATGTTTTCTGCCTCTTGTATAGTTTCTCCCTTTTGAGATTGGTCTTCAGCTATACTTTCTAATGCATCCACAATCTTTGAGTAGGATTCCAGAATTGCACTCGTTGCCACTGCATGTGCCTCCCAGTGAGTATTAGAAAGAGATTTCAACACACAATCATTGCCCGAATATATTTTAAGAACTGCCCATCGGCGTGTTGAGGCAGAGAAAAATGTATAAAGTAACTGGACTGTTGAGAAAAAACTTACTGCCACCGGACAACAATCAACAGCACGGCGGCCAACAAGACTGAGAGAGTGCGCAGCACATGGTATGAATATGGCATATTTGTTCTGTTCTAAAAGCTTTGTCTGCATTCTTTGGTAACGCCCTGACATGTTGGCAGTGTTGCCATAAGATTGACCTCTGCACTTTGAGAAATCTACTCTGCAAACTTCGCACAGATAAGGCAGTACTTGATTTGCCATTTCTTCACCAGTGTGGCTTTTCAGATTGAGGAATGTTATAAATGACAGGATCTCATTTCCTCACATTATTTTGATCTATGTTAGTAGGATACCCCCTAGTTTAGGTGGGGATAAATAACAAAAAGAGAACAGAAAAATGGGGGAAGAGTGTATAGTGGAATGTAAGAAAGTCTAACAAAGTTCTGATTTTTCCCATGATGATTACTTCAATGCTTTTTTTGAAATATCAAATCCCCCCCCCAAAAAAAATCTCATGTTTTGGGGTTTCCCCCTGTTTTGCTGGTGCCCTAAGCACGTGCTTAGTCTGCCTATTGGGTAATCCAGCCCTGGGTATAATACAGTTAGAAAGGGCTTTTCAGTGGTTACATTCTATATGCAATAGCAGATCACATACAGGATGCTGGCAACAAACTATTTATTTAAACATTAAAACTACATAATAATAACAACAAACATAATAAATATACATACACAGACATCCAGCTTTATTATTTCAGACACACCCACTCGCACAGTTTATTTCTTATTGATATCACTAAACTTACTTTTCCTGTAGTCTTCCTTCCTCTGAGTGGTCCTTCTGCTCTGTCTATATTTTGCTGCTTTGCTGCTCACTGTTCTGCTTTCCTTTTTCTTGTGATGTCACTCTTTTAGATGTGTTCTTCTTTTCTGCTTCCTTTCCCACAGGCTTTCCACACATGCACTCACTGACCCAGACCTGTCAGCTCTCTGTCTTATATACAGATGTTTGCTTATTCTGATTGGTTATTTTTACAATCCTAAGCATTCCCACCAATCAGGTTTAAGCCTTCAGTCAATCAAAGCTGGACCTGATTGAAGACCTGTGTTATGCTTAATTGACCCCTCCCTTTGTTCCACCTGAGCCTGCTTGCTTGATATTGGCTGATTCTCTCTCAGACCTCCATTTTGGATTTCTCTGACGTGTTCCTTGCAACTGCCATCTTGTTATTTCAAGCTGTAACCACCTAAAACTATCTTTATTAATTATTAAACCTCTATATTTATAAACAACTATCCATATGTAAGTATACTGTAACACTGATTCACTGTCACCACTCCATTTTTGTTATTTTAAAGAAGTTTAATTTTGATTCCTCCCTGCTTCAGCTAGTGGTGGCAGCACAGTGCTCTTAGTACTGTATTCTTTCCACAGAACAGAGCAGCTGGAAAATCTCTTGTATTAGTTTCCAGTTCTTCCATCTACTTCTGCTCGAATCTCTCTCTCTCCCTCTGACTCAGACTCTGATTCCAAAACTGTCTGCTGACAGCTGGCCTTTTATGCTGCATTGTGGCTCTTTTCTAATATACCTTTGTATTCTTAGAAATAATTACCTCACTCGCATGTGCCGAGGATCAACCATTATTTCAGAGTTCTGATTGACAGCTCTGACCTTCAGAAGAAGTTTTGACTAGTATGAGTGGGCTATGATCAGCTAGCTCTTCAGCGAACTGACCTCTCTGTCAGCCCTTACTGTGCTTGCTCAATAGCCACCAATCTTGCATATGCTCACTGTTATTTACCTGAGAGCTGTGATTCTGCTGATCAATACACACACATACCTGGCTCTTTGCCAGGACACCATTTTAGAAATTCTGGGCTTTCAACTCAGCATACTCTGGGTCTGTAGCATTCATCTCAGTGTGGAGAGATCAGGCAAACAAAGTGTGACTGGAGAATTTCTCTGGAAACAGGTAGAGAAGGTTTTGAACACATTTATAAATTAAAGAGTAAGAAATCACCAGGCCTAGATGGTATTCATGCAAGAGTTCTGAAAGAACTCAAATATGAAATTGTCGAGCTACTAACTGTGGTATGTAACCTATCACTTAAATCAGCCTCTGCACCAGATGACTGAAGGATAGCCAATGTAACACTGATTTTTTTTCAAAAAGGCCCCAGAGGTGTAATCCTGAAAGTTATGGGCCAATAAGCCTAATTTCAGTGCCAGGTGAATTGGTTGAAAGTATAATAAAGAACAGAATTTTCAGACACAGATTAACACAGTTTGCTGGGGAATAGTCAACACGCCTTTTGTAAAGGGAAATCATGTTTCGCTAATCCATTACAATTCTTTAAGGGTGTTGACAAACACATGCAGAAGGGTGATCCAGTTAATAATGTTAATAATGCACTTGGACTTTCAGAAAGTCTTTGACAAAGTCCCACATCAAGGGCTCTTAAACAAAGTAACCAATCATGGGATAAGATGGAAAGTCCTCTCACGGATCACTAACTGTTTAAATGATAGGAAACAAAGGGTATGAATAAATAGTCAGTTTTCATATTGGAGAGAGGTGGATAGCAGGCTTCCCCAAGGATCTGTACTGGGACCTGTTCTGTTGAATATATTAATGATAAGGAGGTGAACACTGAGTTGGCAAAATTTGCAGATACAATTACTCAGAGTAGTAAAGTCGATAACTGACTGCAAAGAGTTACAAAACCCACAAAACTGGGTCACTAGGCAACAAAATGGCAGATGATGAAATTCAGTGTTGGTAAGTGCAAAATAATGCACATTGGAAAACATAATCCCAATTATACATACAAAATGATGGGGTCTAATTTAGCTGTTAGGACTCAAGAAAGAAATCTTGGAGTTATGTGAATAGTTCTTTGAAAGATATGCTTAGTATGCAGTGGTACTGAAAAACTAACAATGTTAGGAACCATTAGGAAAGGGATAGCTAATAAGATAAAATATCATAAAGCTGCTATATAAATCCGTAGTGCACCCCCACCTTGAATAATGTATGGAATTCTGGTTGCCCCATCTGAAAAAAAAATTAGAATTGGTGAAGATCCAGAGAAAGGCAACAATAATGATATGGGGTGTGGAGCATCTTCATATAAGGAGAGATTAAAAAGACCAGGTCTGTTCAGTTTTGAAAAGAGACGACTAATGGGGAATATAATAGAGATCTATAAAATGATGAATGGTAGGGAGAAAGTGAATACAGAAGAATTATTTACCCCTTCACATAACACAAGAATGAGGGGTCACCCAAATAAATTAAAAGGCAGCAGGTTTAAAAGAAACATAAGGAAGGACTTGTTCACACAATGCATGGTGAACCTGTGGAACCCCTTGCCAGGGAATGTTGTGAAGGTCAAAAGTATAACTCGGTTCAAAAAAGAATTAGATAAGTTCATGGAGGATAGGTCCCTCAATGGCTATTAGTCAAGGTGGTCAGGGAAGCAAGTCCGTGCTCTGGGTGTCCCTAAACCTCTGACTGCCAGAAGCTGGGACTGGATGAGAAGGGATGGATCATTCAATAATTGCCCTGTTCTGTTCATTCCCTCAGAAGCATCTGGCACTGGCCAGTTGGAAGACAGGATACTGGGATAATGGACCATTTGTCTGACCCTGTATGGCAATTCTTATGTTTCTCTTTGAAACTGATTAAATGTCTTCTGCTGTATTGCACTGTGTCAGGTGTCCAATATTGTTTCATCCACATCAGACATGTATTTTTCTGGAGCTCCAGAAGATATATACAAGGGTGTTACCCCAACATTTGGATCCAAGGCACTCCAATACTGGCTTGCCTATAATAATAAATTTATCGTCAATTTATTCTGCCCAAATGGGTTATAAGGTGGTGGCCTGCCCTAGACGAATTGTCAGGGTTTTACCAGGTTTACCCTGTGGGAGGACATGGATACCGCCCTCCACTCAAAGGATTGGCATTCAAGCAGTAATTCTTCAAAAACAAAGTATCATTTATTTAAAGGCAATAAGCAGTTACAATGCATTCAATAAAGCAAGAGGGAATATATTATAATACATAAAATATAATATAACATTATTAACTTTTGTTTAGAAATTATACATTAAAGCAGTGCAATAAAAGAAAGACAAAAACTACACAAAACACATAGCTACACAAATCATATAACAGTTACAACGTGATACTTAAGGCACACAGAGACCCTCCGTACATATGTATACAAGCCCTACAATGCTGATACATTATACTGCACTTATTACAATGTAGCAAATGGAGTCTCTCTCTCTCTCTCTCTCTGAAAACTGATACTACTTCAGTCTGGGGGCTATGTCTAGGGCAGTGGTTCTCAAACGAGGGCCGCCGCTTGTTCAGGGAAAGCCCCTGGTGGGCCGAGCCGGTTTGTTTACCTGCCATGTCCGCAGTTTCAGCAGATTGCGGCTCCCACGGGCCGCAGTTTGCCGCTCCAGGCCAATGTGGGCTGCGGGAAGGGCGGCCAGCACATCCCTTAGCCCGTGCCGCTTCCTGCAGCCCCCATTGGCCTGGAGCAGCAAACCGTGGCCCGTGGGAGCCGCGATCGGCTGAACTTGTGGACACGGCAGATAAACAAACCGGCCCAGCCCGCCGGGGCTTTCCCTGAACAAGCAGCGTCCCTAGTTTGAGAACCACTGGTCTAGGGTATATGATTTGTGGGGTTTATTTTGTTCAGATTTGGTTGATAAAAATACGGCAATGGTTTTTTATGCTGTATTGAGGCTTAATCAGATATTTCACTTGCATGTCCATTAAAGTTGGCTGCAGTAGTCCAACAGTTGAAGGTTCCTTATTAATAGTTGTGCACATAACTTGATGTTGCTCTTTTATCCAATAGTTTCTTTCTAAGATTTTTCACAGCACAATATCTACAACAACTACTTTTCCACAATCTCCAAACCACTTAGAAACACTCTGAAATACAAATATTCTCTAGAGAGACAAGGTGGGTGAGGTAATATCTTTTATTGGAACAACTTCTATTGGTGCAATGAAAGATATTTATTACCTAACTTACCTTGTCTCTAACATTCTGGGACCAGCATGGCTACAACACTACAAACAAGTATTCTTTAGTTCAGTCATCAGGACACTTTTACCTATGTTTTCAACTAAATCTAATTAAATTAGTAGGGAAATTGAATGGCTTCCAGAAAACTTATGGCTGTAACTTTCAACATCAGTACAGGAAGCTGTAAAATGAGACCCTTAGGCTTTGGCAGCTTGTATTGGTGAATTCTGCACCTCCAGTTAACAGAAACCATTCACAAACTCCACCAGTCTCACCAAAAGAACGTTTTAGCCCTTCCTCACTGACCTGATGTGTTACAGTAAGGCAACTATTTTATACCTCTCCTGGGCTACTTTTCAAAGGTGGAAGAGGCCAGGCCAAACTGCAGGTGGAAAAGCAGCTTTGGCTCCCCCACAATCCTAGGTACTGACCCATAATTATTCATTTGAAATAGCTGGCTAACCTGTAACCAACCAGTTTTATTTCAAGAGAATTGCTTCAATGATTGTCAGCTCTGCAGTGCCATCAGGTGTCATTTTGCAGAATGGCAGAGAAATTGAATACATTTTTTTAAACATGTACAGTTGCCTTATTTTCAGCCCACAGTTCACTGTCTTTTTTTAGTTTGAATCACTAGCCATAGTAATAAAAAGGCAAAAGGAGTTTTAGTGTTCTGATTAACTTTTGTAGTGTCCCCTCTCCACCTGGTTACCTCCTTTAATGCCAATCTGCTTACAGGTATCAATGGACAGGCCTGGGTTGTTCTGGATCCTGCCACCCACTCAGCAGGGTGTAACTGCTTTATTTTCTTCCTACAGAAATTTATTTGGCAATGCCTCTACTCCACTCACTTCTTCCTGGCAGGGTCACTGGGGCAGCTTGGGAGGAAAATTCAAAACACAGGGTAATCCCCATTTACTTGCCAAATAATTGGGGACTCCCAAGAAATAACACAAACACATACAATATATTCAACTCAGTAATTATATTAAACAGGAGATAAATATAACAGGGTAAAACATAATTCTCAGGGTCACTGGTGCCCCTGTTGATAATACCTGTGAAGTTCCCCAGCCATGTGACCTGATATAGCAAATATAAAGTTAGTGTTCCATTGCTACATGTACTTTTCTGTGGCCCTTGATGACCTGTGACCATGATATCTTCTGTGCAGCAGTTAGCAATGTGACTGACTTGGTTCAGTACAGTCCAAAGGACTCACAAGTAGGATAAGGTGGTAACTCCTTCCTCAGGTTTAATATGCAGCAAGTAATAAAATCCACAAACCCTTACCCCCTGGCTTGAGGACATAGTTCAGGGAGTAAGGGGTCTCCCAACCAATTTCCCTGACTAGCTAACTAAAAGATGGTGCACTCACAAACTCTGTGAATGATCCTCAGGTTCAGAGATGTACTGGACTCCTCAGTCTATGTAGAGGGGCTGATGATCACTGCTGGCAGGCATCCTCTTCATGCAGGAGTCAGGCTACTTCTAGTCCTAGGATTTCCCCTCACCACGAAGGGGTGCAGGGCTAAAGATGCACATTACAAAACTATCCTAAAATCCAAACTTTAGTCTCCCACCCCAGCACTCAGACACACTCACAGCAGGCAGCAGCCCTGGACTAGCAGCCAGATTAGTGGTGCCATGTGGTGACTGATCTCACCTAGATCAGTCTGAGCCTGCTTGGGAGAAGTTTTCCTAGCAAACTCTACAAACTGGAAGAATGAGGAGTACTTGTGACACCTTAGAGACTAACAAATTCATGCATGCATCTGATGAAGTGGGCTTTTAGCCCACGAAAGCTTATGCTCAAATAAATTTGTGTCTCTATGGTGCCACAAGTACTCCTCGTTCTTTCTGCTGATACAGACTAACACGGCTATCACTCTGAAACCTGTCTACAAACTCGGAGTCACCTTGGAGAGGGAAAGGATCAAGATGAGGGATCTTGCTTTTAGGTCCCCAGGGGCCAGTTCTCACAGGGAACCCTGCATGCAGACCTGGGACTCACTAGCTCCTGTCCTTTCCCTGGCTGGCTCCAGACGGCTCCAAAATGACTTCTTCCCCCTCCTCATCTCCCTGGGAGGGACATCTCTCTCCCTATTGGTTGCCAACCAGAGCAGACTCTGACTCTGCCCTTGGCTCTCCCTCCCTACCAGGGTCAGTGGGCCTCTCCCTGAGCTACCAGCACACAGAGCCCCAGGAACCTAGGTGAGCTCCTTGGGGGTTACACTTTGATTCACAAACCATGAGTTTTGCCTGAATAAGGAGTGAATAAAACTAAGGACTTCAGAATTTTGTCCTTAGGTCTATCAGGCTATGGTCTTTGCTATCTTCCAAAATCTGACTTGATGATGAATGAAGGTCTAGTTTAGAATAGCTGGTATCTGTATACATATTTGCAAGATTTTTCCTCCTGTTAAACAGCCTTAGCTCTATTTTTGTTGGCTCTGTAAGCCTCTTGAATGCCTGTCCTTATGCATCAAGAACTTGTACATTTGGGTACCTGTTTATCTCAAAAGATGCTGAATTCCTCTAAATTCTACAAGAATAAATCTTTAGTCTTCTTTGAGCATCTAATTTATGCCACTCATTTTGTTGGTTGTCTTTAGTAATGGACAAAAGAATGGAAATACTGTGTGTGAGATCTGTCAAATGGTGATTGATGTATGCTTAGGGATAATATTCATGGTAATTCTGAGTACTTATCTTGTCTTCTGTTTACCTCTCTCTCGTGATGGTGAGAGAAGAAGACTGGAGGGAGAGAATGTTGCTTTTGCAAATAACTATGTTGCTTTGGGATGATTTGCTTCTCTACCATCCCTAAGTCTCTCTCAACCATGACTCAGGAACGTAACAGAGATAGAGTACTGAATGGGTTAAGTTGATAAAGTCAAATTTCAATACAGAACATTGCTCTGTGTATGTGTATATATGTGTGTATATAAATAGCCATTTTTTTCTGTTTCCAAAATGTGCAATATATAATGTCCTTCACTGAAAAATGTACATTTGTTTTTGTTTTAGCTAGAACTGTAAAAAATTATTACAAGCGAGATTTTGAGAGGTTTTTTGAAAGAGTTTTTTCATAGTTATGTTGCATAGGAAAGCTTGTGCCCTACCTGCTAGATCATCCTTATGTCCAAAGTCTACCTGATGTTTGTTTTAATGTTTCATTTTGAGTTGACATTAATTGTGTTACAGTACTTTATTAATGGCATACCATGCCATTCTAGTCTTTGTTAATGCTAATGTCAATATGTGTACATAACTAGAAAGAAAATAACTGCAACGATTAACACAGTTTTTTACAACAGAAAGCAAAGTATCATGAAGGAACATCCTGACATTTTTTTATTACACAAAATAAGAACAGTAGATGGCACTATTACTTGGTATTTCTTGAGTACATTATTTTTTCAGGAACATAATCTTTTAGTGAGCACTGTTGACCACATAATACATTTTCAGGGATATAGTGAGTTCAGAGAAGCTTTGTGATCATAGAACCTAGTATGAATAAAAAAAATCTTTGGGGTTTATGGATTGGTATCTACACTTCTTCTTTACCTTACTCACTAGTAGCCACTTAGGTCCCAGTACTGATTAGTTTGGGCATAGCCCCACTAACTTCAGTGTAACTGTGCATTGTTATATAAAGATTCAAGGTCTTACCAATAAAACCAATAGCTAGGAGAATTCCACCGTGCCTGCTCACTCTAACAGTGGATAGAGAGGGGGGTTTTAGTTTTAGATTTTTTTCTTTAGTCTATGTTCTATTTGGTATATTTATCTGAAGTCTGACACCAAGTAACCAACTGTTTATATCAGCAAACAAAACTGTAAACTTACCAAGAATTCATCTGACACAAACATTAAAAAGATAGAAAAGAGACATTGAAGGTAAATATTGCAAAATATAATAGTGATCTCTTTTAAACCACAGTTGCAAAATTGGTATTCAAATAGATGTGTAATCTAGATTTCTGTTCACATATGCTTTCTTTTATGGTATAACTTTTTTTTTTTATAAAGCTTTTTGTCTGGGTTTCAGACAGTAGTATAAAATAAAAAAGGCAACATAAGCACAAGGGCACAGTGTGGGAGTGGGAGTGCAAATAAGGTAGGTGAGGTGTTTTGCTTGACATGCTGAAAACCCAAATAAGGAATACAGCAAGCACTAACTTGTGATGAATGTGAGTGTGAAATGCAGAAGTTGTATGGACTTGGAATGAATAATTTTATAATATTCCAGGGATGTGCTGGTTGTATGCATTGCTGTGGCGAAAAGTAGTGATTTCATTGGCCAATATAATCATTCTGATGGGAGGCTAAAGTGGGAAAACCTTCCAGGCAGTGATCTCTCTTTTTGTGGGTCTAATGTCTCATGTAAATGCAAGTCTGAAATCTCTATCTCATGAAGTAAACTTCTGTTGGTTTTCTCCTACCATAGGAGGGGAGGGTGAAAGGTAGGCACAAAATATTGATAAGATACATTTCAAGTGATGAGGCTCATCAGATATATAGTGACAGCTAGACCACAGACTAGCATATGCCTGCACCCCTAAAAAGACAGAACTTGTCACTGACACTTAACACATTGGAGATGCTCCCCATTACCTATGCCAGGGTAGGAAATAAAGCTAAGGACAGAGTGCTTAGGTCGCTTACACCTCAAGGGCAGGGGTTAAATTTTAAAAATTCCAGTGACATCTACTCTCAACTTTGACAATTGCTGTAAGTTCCATAAAAGAGTGTTCAGATTCCCTGTTGTATATTCACATCATCCCCTTTGAAAATCCCCCTGTTAATGATTCCATATTCAAAAATTTCTCTCATTCAAACATTACACATGTTATATTAGTTTACAGAAAACAAATACTGAGGAAATAGAGAGAAAGGGAAAATACTACTGTGAAGAAATTGTAGAGACAGAAAACATAATGGAAGACACCTGAATATTGTGTGGTGAATAAGGAGATAATGGAAAAAACTAATAGGATTACTTCTAATAAAATCTAGTTTGTAAACTGCAAAAAACCCACTGAGAGGTATAAATCATTTAGAAAGTAGTATGCAAAAATTAAGCAGTAAGATAGACTGCAGTTTCACCACATTAATGTCAGCTGTAAGCAATCTTAATGATAATTGTGTGTCCTAATTAGTGAAATTAGAGAGTGTAAAAAGAATGTTTAATTTATCATTAATGACAGATGTAATGTTAAAATGTGGTTCATTTTAAGTACTTCACAGCCTATTTCAAATTGTAATAATTTAAAAAATTAACATATTTAACATTAAATAACTCTAAGATATCGTTTACATGTGTGATGAATACATGAAAGTAAAGTCACTTCCAGTAATATTAATGCTAAAGGGGAAATACTTTTAATACAGAAGGAAAATGTTAGAAATGGGAACTTGAACTGAAATGTTGGAAAATAAGAAATATTGACTTACTGGATTGATTGTTTTTTAAAAAATCATATGTGCCAGAAAATCTGTGTATTCTGCATTCTCTGTGCTGTAACCACAAAAGATGGAGAGAAATATTAAGTGTTAGTTGTAGGAAATTCAAGTTTCTTATAGAGGTTTGTTGAAAATACATAATTTCTTTTTTGTTTAGGATCTACCATATTTCTGTGCTGCAGCCAATCTTATCAAGTTTGAATACTTTTGGGTAGAATAAAGCCCATATCCCCTTGTCTTAACAAACAGGCATAAGTCTGACTATCCTCAATATGCCAGCATCTCTCCAGTGCTGTTACGTTTTTCTTCATATCGCCAGTGTTGACATTCTGATTCTCAGAGTATAGAACATGACCATCTAGAAATATATTAACCTGTAGCATATTGTCTAGGGCACTGGTGGGCAACCTGCAGCCCGCGGGCTGCATGCAGCCCATCAGGGTAATCCGCCGGTGGGCCGCAAGACAGTTTCTTTACATTGACCGTCCACAGGCATGGTCACGGGCAGCTCCCCGTGGCCTTGTTTTCCAGGACATTGTTCTGTGCATAAACTGCAAATTTGCCAATTCTTGTGTTTTCTGTTAACTTTTTATTATTTTTATATATATATATATATATATATATATATATATATATATATATATATATATACACACACACACACACACACACACACACACACAGGAATTGAGACATTAACATGGAAGCAAAGACTTTTTCTGGGACCAACAATGGCATAATATCTCTATAGTTACTACATTTGACATTGTTGTCCTTTTTGAACAGAGGCAGAACAACACCTTCTTCTAGTCATTTGGGATATTAGTGTGGTGAATGGTCTGGAAGAGCCTATGCACCTGTCTTCAACTCAGGGGTGATGTTACAAATTCCTGGTGCCTTTCCAGACTTAAATATATGGACTTCAATCTGTATCTCATATTGGCTGAACAAAAGTGGGCCTACCAAAACTTCCCATTCCATTTCAAAAGGAAGAATGACAATAGATGGTGGACAGTTGACAATGACAATGTCTTTCACAATGGTCTTTCACATTGATGCTACTAATTTTGCAGTCTCTGGTTAATGCAGCCATCCCAATTCTTTACTGGACATGCTGGTGCCACCTTCTCCCCAAACTCAGCAAATTTGTTTACCAGGTGGTGAAAATCATGCCTGGTGGCAGTCTGTTCTAAATTGGCTGCCTAAGTTGATGCCAAAGATTCCTTATTTTGCTTACACAATGACTTGACAATATTCTGAAGTCAAACTCATTTAGTCTTTGCTTTTGCTCTCAATGCTTGTCTTTAAAGACTTGAATTATAGCCTTGCTTTTTTCTTAGCTCTGACTGCAGTAAGCATCTTCTCACTGATCCATGGATGATGTTTTAAGGGTTGAGGCTCCATCACTAAGCTGACAGTAGTCAGCACTAATGACTTGAAACAATGCCTTTCCTCCTCATATGACAGAATGAGTTAGATTTCAGGCCTTAATGCTCCAATGGCATAACCAGTTAAGAGCAGAAAGCCATCTCATACCTTGGTTGTAATAAGTACTTTTGCTTGAATCAGGCTAATTTTGGCCCATTAACTGGCTGTCATCGAAGTCAGAGGTGCATTTTTGGCAGCAGAAGTCTGGTCAGTGTGAAGTTCAGCACCTCTGAACTTGTACCTCCATGACTGTTAACTGCAAATGATTGTTAATGAGGACACAGTGAAACCATCTGGGCTGTACAAGGTCAGCTTGTGAATGTTCAGGTGATGAAAGAACAAGTCAGTGATAAAAATGTCATTGGCTGCTCCAAATTCAAGCAGTCCCTTCCCCTTTCTGTTCTGCTTCCAGATACCAAGAGACCCAAGCACACTTCCTCAGGTATCATTATCCTTTCCTACCTGCACATTAAAGTCACTCAGAATAATGATGACAGCTCTTCTTGGAGTTCCATTATAAACTATCTGCACTTGATGGTAAAAAAATTACCTTTAGCAGCATTCTTGACTGTGGTGTTGATGGGGTCGTACACTACAACGATGGGGTAATACCCACAACTGTTATGGAACTGGATGCTGATAAGTCTCTCATTAATCACTTGCCAACCCTGCCATGGCTGTTGGACAGTGAGTGAAAGTACAGCATCTATCCCTTGCTGGAGAAGCCTGTTGGGGTGGCCTCAGAACAAAATTTTCTTTTCACTGCTTTCTTTTCACTGCTTCCTGGCCAGCACACATGAAGCTCAGGGACTGGCCCAATATGCTGGAGTTGTTTCCTACCTCTTAAGTTCCTTGAGCCAAACAAAATAAGTCTTAAAAAGAAAAGGAGTACTTGTGGCACCTTAGAGACTAACAAATTTATTTGAGCATAAGCTTTCGTGAGCTACAGATGCATCTGATGAAGTGAGCTGTAGCTCACAAAAGCTTATGCTTAAATAAATTTGTTAGTCTCTAAGGTGCCACAAGTACTCCCTTTCTTTTTGCGAATACAGACTAACACAGCTGCTACTCTGAAACTTGAAAATAAGTCTTGTAATCCCTGAATGTCCTCAAGGCAATAGAGTTTTCTTCCAATCCTAAAGTCATCATTAGTCAGGGTTCCACAACTGGCGAGGCATCACCTGCAGGTCTCAGCTAGAAGATTGTGAGAACTCCTGGAATCTGTCATTCTGAAATTGAGATATAACATCAGCACTGCCCTTACAGTGCAGTGCAAATGCCCTCAGTAGACTCATTACCAGACCCAGCTTAGCTGACTGTCAGTTAATATGAACTACTGCCTGATTGTCACACCAAAAGCAAACCTTTTTATTTCTAAATTCCTCACACCAAAGAATGACTGCCATCAACACTGGGGAAAAAAATCAAAAAAGTAATAATGCTTGTTATATCCTATGCTGCCCATTTCTGTGCACACCAGTGCCCTTGTAATAACAGTACACCCTTGCTATAACGAACCTATTGGGATCCAAGCCTTTTGTTTGTTATAGCCCGGCGGTTGTTATAGCAAAACAAACCCAGTCAAAATGAATGATAAACTGCTGAATTAATGAAGTCACCCTGGACAAAGGCATTAGCTAAATTAATAATAATAAAACAACAATAATAATTAATAGTAATTAATAACTATTTGTGACATATATCCAGTATTTTGTGTTAATTAGTTGAAGAATAGAGTACAAAAACCAAAAATCCCACATTGAAACAGAACATTCAAAACCAGTTGAACATGAAAAATTTAAAAGTGCATCAACACATTTTCAATTTTGTTTCAATTCAAAAAATAAAAATTTCAAACATTGATTTAAGTCTCAGTTCAACTTTGCTTTGCAGTGAGTGTTACATGGATGCTGTATGAGCCAACATCAGCATTTGACTGAGTTGCACAGGGAGTAACTGAAATGTAAACCTACTGTCACATTTTGCTTACTGCATCCCTATGCCACATTCCTCTACCTTCTTTGAAAATCTCTGGTGGGGCCACCAACTCAATGTATATGACCACAGCTGGGATCCTGGATAAGGTCTGCTTACATTTTTCTCCCTAGGCTGGTGTGGGGTTCCTCCCCTCCTGTTCTTTGCTCATTTCTGCTCTTCAGAAGCTTCTTTGCTGTTATCTGTGTATGATCACACTCTGCATCCAGGGGGAAAGATCCCAATCCCCTTACCTTGGCTGAGGCTACTGAGAGCCTGTCTTTGTGTGGTGGTGGTGGTGGTGTTTAAAGCTGTGATTCCTTCACTGAGTTCTGGGTAGAATTCACTGCCCTCATACATTGCTATGAATCTCAAAGCCTCCAGGAGGGCTCAGCTGGAATCCTCCACTGTTCAGAGGGACTAAACTCTGCCCTGGGTGCTTCTGTAGTTCCCTTTTCTCTGCTCTGCCCCTAGAGTTCACCCCTGTTGCTGCCACCCAGGGTCCATTTCTCCCACAAAGGGTAGGGCATGGGCCAGTCCCAGACCTGATTACTGCAGCATGGTTCACAACTCCTGCATTAAATTTGAGAATGCCTGGAGAATGAAGGGGTAATCACTAGTAGCCATCATGGATTTACCAAGAACATATCATGTCAAACTAGCTTGATTTCCTTCTTTGACAGGGTAATTGATTTGATGGATGGGGGAATGAGGTGGACATAATATACCTGGATGGATGGGGGAATGCAGTGGACATAATATACCTGGACTTCAGCATGTCTTTTCACACCTTCCCATATAACATTCTGATAAGTGGACTGGAGAAATGTGGACTTGGCAGAACTATCATTAAGTGGATACATAATTGGTCAAGCACCCACAAACAAAGAGTAATTATTAATGGAATGATGTCAGATTGGAGGGAAGTGGGGTTCCACAGGGATCTGTTCTGGATCTGGTGTTGTTCTACATCTTTATTAATGACCTGGATAGACAGCATACTGATCAAGTTTGCAGATGACACAAAGCTGGGAGGAGGGGGTGCCAATACTTTGGAAGTTGAGCTAAAATTCAGAGGGATCTTAATAAATTGCTGCAAAAAAGGAATGCAATTTTAGGTTGCATTAACTGAGGCATAGCATGCGTGTCATGGGAGGTGATTGATAGTACTACTCTACTTGGAGCTGGTTAGTCCTCAGCTGGATTACTGTGTCCAGCTTTGGTCACCAGTCCATAGAAGGGCTGTGAGAAAACTGGAAAGAATCTAGAGGTGAGTGACAAAGATGGTCAAAAGGATGGAACATAAACCATATAAGCAAAGGCTGAAGGGACTTGGTATGTTTAGTTTGAAAAGGAGGAGATAGAAGGGGGGGACATGGTAGTGCTCTTCAAACACTTGAAAGGCTGTCATAAAAAATGGAGAAAAATTGTTCTCTCTTGTCACAGAGGGCAAGACAAGAGAGTGGATTCAAACTACAGCATAGCAGATTTAGATTAAATCTCAGGAAAAACTTCCTAACTCTAAGAACAGTAGGACAATGGAACAGACTGCCTTGGGAGATTGTGGAAGCTCCTTCACTTGAGATTTTCAAAAGGAGGCTGAATAGCGACCTGTCTTGGATGGTTTAGACACAGGAAATCCTACACCTTGGCAGAGGGTTAGACTAGATGACCCTTGTGGTTCAATGACCTCTGCCCCTTGACACTGCTGGCTGCCAATTCTCCCACAAGTGGACGGGGTTGGTTGGCTAAGCTCCAGCCTGGCTGTTTCAGTGGGGCTCGGAGCCACCACCTCTCTTCTCCCTTCCAGCTTTGTTGGCAACTAAAGAGACAAGGGACTCAGTCTGCAGCTAAAGAGGGCAAGAGGCCTTGAAAGCCCAGTAAGGGTGTTAAATTGATAGGAGTAGGGACTGAGAATGAAGGCCAATCGGCTCACCCCCTCCCCTTCCCAGCTGGCCTGTGGAAGAGGGAGAACCTGAGGAGGTAGAGGAATCCAGCCAACTCTATATATTCTCTCCCTCCAGGGTGGTCTGCCAACCTGCCAATACAACCAACATCTCTTTTACTCCTACCTTTGTGAGCCTGTGAACATTATTCCCTTGTCTTCCAGAACAACCAACACTTCTGAATCAAAACTGACCATTCCTTGAGTTAGTTACTGCTCTTCAGTAATATATTTGTAAATATCATATAAATGTTGATTAGATATATGATAGCCATTCATCAGTTTTGCAAAGGATGTCACTGTTTCCACAAATTTAAGATACCCAATTAAATTTGTAGTTGAATGCTATGAATTCTTGAATGGTGATGACAACTTTGACTATTGCAATATTTAAATATTTGTTTTAAAGAAGGAAAGATGAACCAATGTTATCTTGAGACAAGAAAAATATTAGCACAAGGAATCTGTAACAGACATTCCTTTTCCAGAACAGATAGAACTATTGCCACAAATTTGCTTCTTAAAAGTACTTCAGATTTTGATGTGGAATGTAAATATGAAGGTGTGTGTGTGTCAGAGAGAAAAAATACATGATTCAACTCTCTCTCTTAAGCCATAAAGTGAGCCTTTAACCACTTCAGTGTGGCTAAAGGGGTTTCATATGAGTGCACAATTCCTTACGAACGTCTACATGTGGTGGTTGGTGGAGAGGGATACTCTGACACCATCAGAATTAGGGGAAAATGGGCAGAAGAAAATAAAATAGAGCTATCTTAGAGTGCCTGTGACCCTGTGGAAGAGTGCTCCTGTGGCCCTGTGATAGAGTGCTCCTGTTGCTCCTCTCTGGCCAACGTGGATGTGCCATTCTCTGTGTTGGGGTTGCCTCTGACTAGTGGGCAGATTGGGTCCAGGAGTCCCAGCCTCACTCTCTGGAGGATGACTATTGAGCTTCTCCCCTACCTTTGAGTGCTGGTGGGCAGGATCCCCTGGGAGGTTAATATGAGGGGGTAAGGAGTCCAGGAGAGGTGGTTGTATTTTAAAGAAGTCTTATTGAGGGCACAGGAACAAACCATCCTGAAGTGCAGAAAGAATAGCAAATTTGGCAGATGACCAGCTTGGCTTAAATATGAGCTTAAATATGTAATCTTCTGTGAGCTTAAACTCAAAAAGGAAGCTTACAAGAAGTGGAAATTTGGACAGATGACCAGGGAGGAGTATAAAAATATTGTTAGAGCATGCAGGAGTGTAATCAGGAAGGCCAAGGCACAAGTGGAGTTGCAGCTAGCAAGGGATGTGAAGGGTAACAAGAAGGGTTTCTACAGGTATGTTATCAACAGAAGGTGGTGAGGGAAAGTGTGGGACCTTTACTGAATGGGGGAAGTAACATAGTGACAGATGATGTGGAAAAAGCTGAAGTACTCAATGCTTTTTTTGCCTCAGTCTTCATAAACGGGGGAAGCTCCCAGACTGCTGCACTGGACAACAGCATGGGGAGTAGGTGAGCAGCCCTCAGTGGTGAAAGAACAGGTTAAGGACAATTTATAATAGCTGGACATGCACAAGTCCATGGGTCCAGATCTAATGCATCCAAGGGTGCTGAGGGAGTTGGCTGATGTGATTGCAGAGCCATTGGCCATTATCTTTGAAAATTTGTGGTGATCGGGGGAGGTCCCAGACGATTGGGAAAAGGCAAATATAGTGCCCATATTTTAAAAAGGGAAAAAAAGGAACCTGGGGAACTACAGACCAGTGAGGCTCACTTCAGTACCTGGCAAAATCATGGAGCAGGTCCTCAAGGAATCCAGTTTGAAGCACTAGGAGGAGAGGACGGTGATCAGGAACAGTCAAAATGGATTCACCAAGGGCAAGTCATGCCTGACCAAGCTGATTGCCTTCTATGATGAGATAACTGGCTCTGCGGATATGGGGAAAGTGGTGGATGTGATATATCTTGACTTTAGCAAAGCTTTTGATATGATCTCCCACAGTATTTCTGCCAGCAAGTTAAATACGTATGGATTGGATGAATGGACTATAAGGTGGATAGAAAGCTGGCTAGATTGTTGGGCTCAATGGGTAGTGATCAACGGCTCGATGTCTAGTTGGCAGCTGATATCAAGCGGCATGCCCCAGCGGTTGGTCCTGGGGCTGGTTTTGTTCAACATCTTTATTAATGATCTGGATGATGGGATTAATTGCACCCTCAGCAAATTCTCAGATTACACTAAACTGGGGGGAGAGGTAGATATACGGTCCAGAGTGACCTGGACAAATTGGAGGATTGGGCCAGAAGAAATCTGATGAGGTTCAACAAGGACAAGTGCAGAGTCCTACACTTAGGAAGGAAGAATATCATGCACCACTACAGGCTGGGAACTGACTGGCTAAGCAGTAGTTCTACAGAAAAGGACGTGGAGATTACAGTGGACAAGAAGCTGGATATGAGTCATCAGTGTGTCCTTGTTGCCAAGAAGGCCAATGACATATTGGGCTGTATTAGTAGGAGCATTGCCAGCAGATCAAGGGAAGTGATTATTCCCCTCTATTTGGCACTGGTGAGGCCACACCTGGAGTATTGCGTCCAGTTTTGGTCCCCCCACTACAGAAGGGATGTGGACAAATTGGAGAGAGTCCAGTGGAGGGCAACAAAAATTATTAGGGGGCCAGGGCACATGACTTATTAAAAGAGTCTGAGGGAACTGGGGTTATTTAGTCTGCAGAAGAGAAAAGCGATGGGAGATTTGATAGCAGCCTTCAATTACCTGAAGGGCGGTTCCAAAGAGGATGGAGCTAGGCAGTTCTCAGTGATGGCAGATGACAGAACAAGAAGCAATGGTCTCATGTTGCAGTGTGGGAGGTCTAGGTTGGATATTAGGAAACACTATTTCACTAGGAGGGTGGTGAAGCACTGGAATGGGTTATCTAGGGAGGTGGTGGAATCTCCATCCTTAGAGGTCTTTAAGGCCTGGCTTGACAAAGCCCTGGCTGGGATGAAGGACTAGATGACCTCCTGAGGTCTCTTCCAACCCTCATATTTTATGATTCTATGATTTGGCTTTCTGCCATGGCACCATTTTAGAAATTCTGGGTTTTCTCCCAATTAACTGAACTTTTCACCCTATCTCAGTACTGAGCATGCTTCAGATTGGCAGCTTAGAGTGGGGTAACATTTGTCTGTTCAGAAGAGATCAGGGACTGAAAATGGAGGCTGGAGAACTTGTCTTATAACAGTAGGCAGGGGCAGTGAGAATCTCATTCATATTCATTATCAATTAGATTATGAATCATTTGGCTATTTGGCAAAACCCCAGTGGCTTTCTTTTTCAGGTTATTTGGGGAGTGCTGTACCACGGGTGGCCCTTCCAACCCAATTTGTTAAGTCCATTGATCACGTTCATGAGTTAAGTCTGGTGTACTCATTATGAGATTCTCATTTGTTGCCTTGCAGTGCCATTGGGCTCAGTATCCATGAAGTTGCTACCGCCCTTCCTGCTGTCAAAGATGTTGATGATATCAGTGAAGTACAGAAGAGCTCTCAGACTGAACAGCCTAGCAGCTTGTCCTTGCCTGTAGTCCAACATCCCAAGATGTGATAATAGTTCATCATTAATCTTAGGCCATTTCGCTCTCACAGCAATGGGGAAGCCATATTAGGTGACGAACTCGGCTCCTATCAATTTTGTTATTTGATCAGTCAGAGAACGATAGTATTGGACTTTCTCTGACATTGTGTCTGTGAATACTTTTTTTATATATATTCAAAACCACCAGGTCTGTTCCATCCTTGGCACATACAAGCTCTGTTTTTTTCAGTTCACCATCAGCAGTGTATAGTTTTGGTTCCTGATGCCTCTTTCACCAAAATATCACAGAGCTTATTGTGCCTCTTTATGTGTGCATGTTTGACTGCCCAGCATTTCCCAAAAATGAAAATTAAAGTTCATATTTAGCATCTCAATAATGGATTGTTTTTGCTATGACCTAGTTATTTGCTGGTGGATACACATTTACTCTGAATTTCAAGGTGTTAGGAACTGGCTCTCTTTAAAATCCGTATGGTTTCTGATCCAATAATTGCTGACTGGATCATTACGTAAGTGTTCAACTCCACTTTCTCGGCATTGTAGTTCATTTCACTGGGAGAACTCCGCATCTCTCAGACACAGGAGAATGGGCACTTGCCCCTGGGAGCCGGCTTCTCCCACTCATTTAATGTGTCAAGGACGCTCTGTGGTATTGTGACGGGGTGTACTCACCTTTCATGAGTTCCTCCTGTTATCTGGTTGTGGTGCTGCAATATCATTTTCCTCCTGGTACCCTCCTGTAGATTGTTGAATTCATCAGGTGGGTCTTTAATGTCTCAGCCCTCCAGCTAAGTCACACGGTCAACAATGGATGAACCCTTTCTGGGGTAACAAAGGTCCAACAGAGTCTATAACTGTGCCTTTATTAGTATATTTACCTCTTGCTCTGGGCTCAGTTCAGCCAGGTCACCCCTTAAGTTCAGTCTCATTCCAGGGTAGCAAAGTTCAACAAATAGTTGGCCCTCTCCAGTGCCTCAGACCCATCTCTGGTCCTGTTGAAACTCCAACTCCTTTCTCAGGCTTTTAGTACAGTCTCATCCCCCTCCTAGGGCTTAAGCCATTTCCTCAGTGGCTAGTGGCCAGGCCCACCCACTACTCCAGGTCCCAACTCAGGGATCCTATGAGAAGCAGTCAAGCACTGCTCCCTTTAACTCTGACAGTTAGCTGCTATTATTTTCCCTGGGTTCTTCCCACCGGGACTCTTTTGTGTCACCCAGTACCTTAGGGTTATCATTCTTAGGTCCACTCTCTCCTTGCAGAAACTAAATGCATCCAGAACTTAGCATCTGGTTCTCTCTCAGGCACCTATGGCCAGAGCAGAGCACCCTTCCTAACTGCTCAGGTCCCAGCCAGGAACTGGCTTAGGCCAGCCCTGCAGTTCCCTTTATCTGAGCCTGCTGGGCTCTAATTGGCTGCTTCTCTGCAGCCTTTCTAGGAAGGCTTGGAGGACCCACCTTCACTGCTCTTTCGCCAGGGAGCAGTATGGTAAGACCACAAGGCATTCAGCAAAGGCCTCAAAGGGCCTGGTACTCCTGTCACAGGTATTTTGATATCACCAGAGAACATAACTAGGGTTGGGTATCTCAGGCATCACATTTTCCTTCCCACCTGCTGCCAGCCACAGTTTACTGAACTCCTCAATATCACGAGCCAAAGTGATGCCCTGAATTGTCTCATCTTTAGAGTATGCAGTTCTATGCAATCGCCTTGCCCAGATAAATGGGATGAGGCTAGCAAGTCTCGTCACTCCTGGGGCTTGCAAGGGGGAGGGACGGGTTGGCTGTAGGGCAGCAGAGTTCAAACCGCTGACCAGAGGAGCAGCATGGAATTGTGGGATACTTTCTGGAGGCCAATAAAATTGAAAAAAAAAAACCCACAATGGTGTCTACACTAGCTGTGTGTCATCAGTAAAGGGATGGGAAAAGACAAAAGTCTCTCATAGGGGTGGAAGCTTTTCATTGCCAAAACTAAGCGTGGTGGGTTTTTTTTGGAAAAAAGTCACATTGCAGTGTGTATACTATCGCTGTTTTGTCACCAAAAGCCAGTTTTTGGTGACAAAACTTACCAGTGTAGACAAACCCTATGTCTCATTCATACAGGCAGGAGCACAGGACTCTACCCAGGGAGGCAGGATTGGAGATCCGGAAATCTCAGCATCCCTTCTTAGTTCCTGGCTCCCGAGGCAGGTCAAGGTCAGAGATTTCAGCCAGACTGGACAAAATGAATGAGGAAAAGGGGGTGCATGGATGAGGTTGTCACCCAATCCCCTCCAAATCTACTTGAGGTATCAGTTGAACTTGTCTGGAATCCCTGGGCCCCCATCCTCACACCATCAGTATGGGGCACCACCCCAAAACTGCCCTCAGCGATCCATGCCTTGCCAGGCCTGACAGAGTTCGATAAGTTTATGAAGGGAATGTATGACGAGATTGCCTACAATGGTGTTATCCTGAAAAATAGATTTTGGGATGCTGCTTTAATAACCTGCCTATTGCCTGTTCTTCCTGATGTGCAAGTTCCAGGTGTTGTTAAGGAAACACTAAAGGACATGAATATAACCTTCTGATAAAGTAATTGACACAGACAGTATCATTTCCAAAACAAAGTATCTTTTTATTGAAGTATCTAATAGGCTCCCTTTCTTTTACAGGGACTGAGACATAAGTCCTTGTATCAGAGACACAGTCTGAGGCCTGAGGCCTGAACTAAACTAGTGGTCAAGGCTTGCTAATATAAGGCAAAGTTAGCAAGAGACAGGCTCTGAGCAGAAGTCAGGCTCTGCTTGCATGCACGCTCACAGAAGCTGGCAAGAACAGCACTGGTATTGCAAAAGCATGCATTTCTAAGAAGTACGAGGCACAAGACACTCATGCAAACACATTCCAGAAGGGTGGTACCAGAACACCCCAATACCAAGTATGGTACAAACATCCCCCTGCACCAAAGATAATAAGAATGCACTGACCCCTCCTAAAGATAAGGTCAGGGTGACAGTAGTGGATGGATATGTTTTGATCAAACCAACATGTACAAGGTAAAGGGTGGTGACTGACTACGTTGGGGGATGTACATAACTTGCTTGTAGTGGTGTATAAATAGATATCTCAGAGGGAGTGTGTCAAGGTTCCTCCCCCACTCTGAACTCTAGGGTAGAGATGTGGGGACCTGCATGAAAAACCTCCTAAGCTTATCTTTACCAGCTTAGGTCAAAACTTCCCCAAGGTACAAAATATTCCACCCGTTGTCCTTGGATTGGCCGCTACCACCACCAAACTAATACTGGTTACTGGGGAAGAGCTGTTTGGACGCGTCTTTCCCCCCAAAATACTTCCCAAAACCTTGCACCCCACTTCCTGGACAAGGTTTGGTAAAAAGCCTCACCAATTTGCCTAGGTGACTACAGACCCAGACCCTTGGATCTTAAGAACAATGAACAATCCTCCCAACACTTGCACCCCCCTTTCCTGGGAAATGTTGGATAAAAAGCCTCACCAATTTGCATAGGTGACCACAGACCCAAACCCTTGGATCTGAGAACAATGAAAAAGCATTCAGTTTTCTTACAAGAAGACTTTTAATAAAAAATAGAAGTAAATAGAAATAAAGAAATCCCCCCTGTAAAATCAGGATGGTAGATATCTTACAGGGTAATTAGATTCAAAAAACATAGAGAACCCCTCTAGGCAAAACCTTAAGTTACAAAAAAGATACACAGACAGAAATAGTTATTCTATTCAGCACAATTCTTTTTTCAGCCATTTAAAGAAATCATAATCTAACACATACCTAGCTAGATTACTTACTAAAAGTTCTAAGACTCCATTCCTGGTCTATCCCCTGCAGAAACCAGCATATAGACAGACATACAGACCCTTTGTTTCTCTCCCTCCTCCCAGCTTTTGAAAGTATCTTGTCTCCTCATTGGTCATTTTGGTCAGGTGCCAGCGGTTACCTTTAGCTTCTTAACCCTTTACAGGTGAGAGGAGCTTTCCCCTGGCCAGGAGGGATTTCAAAGGGGGTTTACCCTTCCCTTTATATTTATGACAGAGTGACTTTGGCCAGCCTAAGGGCAAATGGAAATCCAGTTGGTCACTGATCTGCATCCATTGTCATGGGCATAGATGTATGAAGTGTACTTATAGCAAGGATAAGGCACTAATACTGTGCTTCATCGACAATAAACCTGGCTGGGTGCCTTTGCTGCTTAACCAAATCTTGTAGTTATATTGGGCAGTTCAGTCGGAGGCTTCTGTACAGGTTATCTGGCCAGAGCCAGTGCAGCATGCAGAGAGAACACACATGCAGCCAACATATGACGACAGTCCCTACTACAATATGACCTAAAAATCCCAAACAAGGCACAAAAATCCCTGAGAAAACAAATCCCTTATTGCAAGTTAAAGAGCCCTTAAACCACAATAGCATATCGTTTAAATGAGTCTTAGCAAAGCAATTTCTTGCACATGGCCAGTTTGCAACAAATTGCTGACAGCAGCTCTTAAATTGCTTTAAAGGTTATATAGATACGATGCAATTAATAACAGGATTGTATGCGTTCTTATCAATACATGCACACACATACTAATCCTATATACTATCCTATACTATACTTATGCTAAATTAAAATTAAAACTTAAGCTTATTATTAAGAATATTAAGCTTACTCTATAAATCTGTTGATGTTTCATTTTAAAAATCACTGCTGCTGCTGTTCAATTCCTGATCAGTCAGCTCTGCTCCACTCAAGTTTTCTTTTCTCTCTCTGCAGCAGTTTTTCTTTCTCTTCCCTTGCTTGCTTCCCGGCTCTTTCCAAATCTCTCTCTCTCTCTCTCTCTCTCTCTCTCAGACTCACACTCTGGACTCCAGAATTGTTGCTGGTAGCTGGGCTTTTATGCTATATTTTAGCTCTCTCTTTATATACTTTTTTTATTCTTAGAAGTAATCATCTCACTCTCAGTTGCCCAGTCTTGACCATTACCTCAGAATTCTGATTGACAGCTCTTACTTTTAAAACAAGTTGTGAGCGGAATGGGTGGGCTCTGACCAGCTAGCTGCTCAGGTAACTGTCCTCTCTGTCACCCCTTACTGCACATATTCAGTAGTCACCAGGATTGCATATGCTCACTGTTGTCATTCATCTCAGAATTGTGATTCTGCCAATCTCCCCCTCCCCGCGCCCATACTTGGCTCTTTGCCATGGCACCATTTTAGAAATCTGAAGTTCTTACTGAGCACACTCATGGTCTGGAGCATTCATCTCAGGGTGCTTATTCAGAATAAAAATTTAAGAAAGCAAAGTGGAGACTGGAGAATTTCTCTGGTAATAGTAGCTGATCTGCGACTGCTAGGAGCAAATATCTCCAATGGCCAGTGATGGGACACTAGATGGAGAGGGCTCTGAGTTACTAAAGAGAATTCTTTCCCAGGTGTCTTGCTGCTGGGTCTTACTCACATGCTCAGAGTCTAACTGATTGCCATATTTGGGGTCAGGAAGAAATTTTCCCTTGGATCAGATTGGCAGACATTGGGGGGTTTTCACCTTCCTCTGCAGTAAGGAAGCATGGGGAAGAGGTCACTTGGAGGTTTAAACTAGTATTAATGGTGGATTCTCTTTAACTTGAAGTCTTTAAATCATGATTTGAGGACTTCAGTAACTCAGCCAGGGGTTTATTATAGGAGTAGGTGCGTGAGTTCTGTGGCCTGCAAGGTGCAGGAGGTCAGACTAGATGATCAAGATGGTCCCTTCTGACCTTAAAATCTATGAGTCTATGAGAGCTGGAGCAAGTGTAGAGTCCCCTCCAATTCCCTCCTCAGGGGACCCTGACCCTCCCATACTGCTTGGGAAAACTTGTCTGGGATCTTTGGGATCCCCTCTTCCCTGTGTGGGGCATCCTCTTAGCTGAACAGTGTACAGCCAACTCAGCGAGAGAGAAGGAGGAGGGGATGGTGAATGGATTCCCTAGGATTGTCCCCTAGAAGCAGTACAGAGACAGGATGTATGTGAGAAATGAGAAAGGTTTATTTATAAAGAATATTCAATGGAAGTACAGTAATGTTCAAAGCAGGCACCCAACCAAAGGCCTGGTTTTCCTGGGCATTTTGAGCAATGAAATAGTGCATTTTGCCTTTGGTCCTGCCTGTTGCAGACTCTGCATCTCTTCTATGGCCTCGGGTCAGCAGTAATTTTCAGATGAAGTGGCCTTTGCTGAGTTGGTCAAAGGGAACAATACTTCAATCTATGTTGCCTCAAGCTCCGAGCATGCTTGATATGAGTGATAGCTTGAAACTCAGCTAGGTGAAGTGAAAATCTCCTGATGTCTGGTGGAAGATAACACAGGAATTGTGCATAGCAAGCTGCATTATACAGAGGCCCTAGTTTCTTGTACCATGCCACCATTTTCCTGATTACATGATATGGCTATAACGGTCTAATTTATTGACCTCTCCCATTCATTGGTTAAAGTACAACAGGCTTCTTCTGGGGCTCCTTTCTTCCTGGGACTGGGGCTTTGATGGTTCTTTCATTGTACATGGTGGTCAAGAAATAGGCTTTCTGCCAGCATGTTTAACAGCCAGAAGGGCATAGCTTCACAGGACACTCATCTTGCCAGTACTTAAGGGTTGCCTGACCACGCTCTGGGGGCATCCTCTACTGTTTTTCCTGATTGTACCTCAGGCTCCTGTTCTTCCTTGGGAAAGGGCTTTGAATAGAGGTATGCTGGTGAAATACCAGTCAATATAGATGTGGTAGCCAGACATGTGCAGGGCCCTAACAAGCTCCCAAACAATATTACCAGATCCCCCTGTGCTGCTGGAGAAGGAACCTCTGAATGTTTCTCGTCCCTTCCCAGTTTATATTGTGAAGTTATAGGGATAACCCATATGATTTTCATAGAGTTTTTACAGTTTGATACTATATAATGCCCATCTATTGGGGATATATTGGAGAAGTCTTTTTCAGTGACCTGTGAACCTCAGCATGGACTCATCTATGCTTACACTCCACCCAGAGCTGTACACTTGCATAAACCTCTCCTGGAGTTGTCTGGCCCAATAAAGTTTGTCTGAGCACCTGCCTGTGGGTTTCATTGAAGTGGAGAAAGCATGCAGGAGGAGAAACCTATCCCAAGATATTACTCTTTGGAAAACTAGAGTTGAGAGGGTGGGTTTGTGGACCAGTAATTGGAAATATTGGACTTATTATCCTCATCAAAATTGGAGAACCCAGAACCTCTGCATTTCAGGCACACTTGTTGGGGTCCACTGCCCCACCTGGGAATGGGATGATAAATTGTGGGCATACTGATTTAGGTGTGAATCAGCATATGAATTGGTCTGTGCAATCAAAAAAAGACCAAAAGTCCACAGTAACAAACAGACTGAAATAACCCTGTGGGTGAAATTAGTGAAATATCAACCCTGCACCCAGGCATCCAATATTAGTGAAATATCAACCCTGCACCCGGCACAACAGTGAAGGGTAGCGAGGGAGGGCTGGAGTTGTGGGTTGCAGTCTACTGAGGAGCTGGTAAATCACCCACCAGCTCACCTTGGTGGATTTCATCCATGGGAGAACTTTCTCAAAGGTCCATGGAATGATTTTGTGGTTCATTAAATAATAAATCAGTGAATGAGAAAAGAACAAAACTTTAATAAAACAAACTGGAGAGCATCTCTGGTGAACTGCTTCACATAGCCATTTCCCAACCCACGTCTTCAGGGCACATCTCCAAATTCCTGTGTTCTTAATACTGTCCCTTATGAAGGAGTGTCTCTAAATTATAATCTTCTATAAACATATCTCTACATCTTCCTTCTTAAAGAAAAACAAATTAACTCATATATATATATATACACACACACAGCTAACAACTATATAATACAGAGATCCTCAAAATGTGGGGCATGTCCCCCTAGGGGTGCATGGAGGACCATCCAGGGGGGTGCGGCAGGGCCCAGGCCAGCCCCCACAGTGGCGGGGAGGGAGCAGCTCCCCGCCCCCAGCTCTGCCCCAGTCCCACCCTCAGCTACGTCCCTGGCTCCTCCCAGCCACATGCCTAGCCTCTCCCCACCAGGGCACAGATCCTCACCCGGCTGGGAGACCAGCTGCCAGCCCCCACTGTGGCCCAGCTGCGGCTCCGTTCCCAGCCTGGGGCCAAGGCTGGGGGCAAGGCTGGGAGTGGAGCAGCACCTGGCTGCTGGCCCCCACTGCAGCCTGGCTACGGCTCCACTCCTGCCCCCAGCCACGGCCCATGGCAGTGGCCCCGCTCCTGGCCCAGACCCACTCCCAGTTGTTGCCCTCTTACCTCTCTCCGTGTTCTCCCCCAGCTCCCCTGCCATGTCCCCACTCCCAGCAATGACTGCAGGGGGGCGCAGACAGACGTAAGGGGGGGCGTGAGCCTCAAAAGTTTGAGAACCACTGATCTAATAACATATGCATTAAATTCTCAATCCATGTAGTAAATTTCTATAAACCTAATGTGTCAACTACCTAGAGAGTGGAGAGATTACCAGCAAATCACTCTTGAGTGAGTCTGTACCAAACACTTTCCTCAACTACCCCTTCTCCAAGTAGGTTAGCAAGTCTCTATAAGTCTTTCAGGACTTTAATCTCCTGCTCTGATCTTCTCAGTAACAGCCTTCCATTAGCATCTGAGTTGTTTTCTTGTTCCTTGACAGTTTTTCCTTTGTGTGTTGATGATAAAGGATCAATCAGATGGGACATGCCAGAGTCCACATCTACTGTCAATGCATTGTAAATTTCTGGGATTACTTGTAAATCCCTTTGATTACATTGAAATGTGTCCCCCTGGTCTGTCTGGACTACATAAAATCTTGGATGCAACTGTTCTTTAATGGTACCGCTTTGGCTCCAAGTATTAGAGGTGTGATTCCTCGTGCACACTTTATCACTTGGGTTAATAGATAGGAGCTCATGGGCCCTTTTACAAAAATAATATATCTTCTTCCGCTTCTGATTTTCTTTCATCTTCTGTATGGTTTCATTGTTATGAGATTTCAGCAGGTTATCAGTAATTGGTAAGTAGATCTGATCCTTCTTCCATTAACAGCTGAGCCAGAGAAAAGCCATTCTCCAGTGGAAGACTTTGGTAAACCAGTAACACTTTATACAAATCACCCCACTGTCAAAAGTCTTTTTCATAAGGTTCTTTACTGCGCGTATAGACCTTTCCTCAAGTCCATTTGATTGGGGGTAATTTGGACCTGATTTTTTGTGATGAAAATCCCAATCTATGGCAAATTGCCTACAATCTGCAAAGGAAAATTGCAACCCATTATAGCTAAGATAATTCTGGAATTCCATGTCTGGAGAAGGTATCCTTCATGCCAGCTATCACTGATTTACTATTAGTACCATGCAGTGTGCAAATTTCTGATACAGAGAATAATAATCTGTGACTATTAAATAATCCTTTGATTGCCAGGTAAATAAATCAGTGCCTACTTTCTCATAAGGCCTTTGTGGACCTGGATGAGGTTTCAGTGGCTCTGCCTGTTGGCATGGCTTGTATTTTAAGCATGAAAAGCAGTTTCCTACTACATTAGTAATGTCATGATTGATCTGTGGCTAATACAGCACCTCTCATACTCATTGTTTGCACTTTTCAATTCCTAAATGACCTTTGCTGATCTTTTGTAGCATTTCTTTTCAAAGGCTCATTGGAATTACAACCTTACAGCCCTTGACAATCACCTCTTCTATCACAGTAAGTTCATGTCTGCAGTTCCAGTCTCCAGTCTCTTATATTCGGACAGCAATTACTTATTTCTGCAGGCCACCCTTTAATTATCACTTCTTTAGGGATTCTGAACAATTAATCTGTGATGAGATCCCTGGGGTGCAGCCTGGGACTGTGGGGCAGCCTGGGCTGTCTCTCACACTGTCTCTCACAAAGCAGCAAACCCCTCTAGGCACTGTTAACATTCAGCACAACTGCATTTGGATCCCCACATCCAGCTAGATTGCATGAATGCACCCAAAGCCACACAGGAATCATACAGAGAAAGGCACCAGCCAAATCCCCCCAGCTCCCTGCCTTGTACCTCAGGAATATACTGTCGTGCACTGCTCAAGACGAGCAGTGCAAGTTTATTAATTGGTTCACCACTTCATCAATGGAAAGTGATGAAGAGCTGAGCAGATTTACCAAACACTTCAGGTAAACTCACTGATAAAACCAGTTTATGGACTACAAAAGATAGATTTTAAGTGATAGGCAAAAAGTCAAAGTGATTACCAAAATAATCAAAAGTCAAAGTGATTACCAAAAAGTCAAAGTGATTACCAGTTCTCTACAGTTGGCTTTTATAATTATGTCCTTTTTGAAGCGTTGTAAGCTTTCAAATTGCAGAGGAGTAAATCAACTACAAGGGGCTATCCACAAATCACTGAGCCTGTGTGGCAGTGTCTTTGCAGATTCAGAGAGACTTTGTGGCATAGGCCGCACACAGGCCACAGTCTCCACTATAATTCATGCTTTCCTCATGTCAGTTCCTGTTGGGGTTACAAATGACAGCAACCTACTGCTGGACACAGGGCAAATCCACCTCCACAATGTTATTTCTCTTCCCTGCACTTCTCTGTTGCCAACCATTGCTGCCCATTACCCCAGGGAATAGCTGGGCAGTCTCTCTCCACACCCCTGTGACTCCCAGTCA
Organism: Lepidochelys olivacea; assembly: GCF_965140295.1. Lineage (NCBI taxonomy): Eukaryota > Metazoa > Chordata > Testudines > Cheloniidae > Lepidochelys > Lepidochelys olivacea. The sequence goes on along the minus strand of NC_140413.1, from coordinate 38,802,275 downwards.
TAGCCCCACTGCAACTGCCCAGTAAACTCTGGCAACTGTGCATTGACTCCCCCTATCAGCACCATATCAGGGTTGCTTGGGCACTATGCCCAGCTGTCCAAAGGAAGGTCATTCATTCAGTGGATTACTAGACCACACATTGAAAATATCATTGACTGAAAGCCACCAGATAGGGGACTTCCACCCTCTCTTGCACTAATGATCATAGAATGATAGGGGCTGGTGCTTCTCTTCCTCAATTGGGTTGTGGGAGAGAGGGCATCAAGCAAACAGTGTGTGAATATTAAACAATCTCATTCCCCACCTTATTATTTCTCTGCAGCCTAAACCTGTCTGCTGCTAAATGTGCGTGTCAGAGGCCCAGAGACACAAATGCAGTCTGAGAGCATGTCACACCTACCTCGTAGGTAGTCATACCAGTGGCAGAGAGAGATGCCTGAAATGGGGGAAGCATCAAAAATAAAGGTGTCATGGCACAAGCCAGGATACTTTCTAAAACAGAATTTCTCAAATGTGGTCACTGTGGCCACATGAGGGAACCAGGCCACAACCACCTCTTGGTGGTGATAGGAGCAGATGTTTTTCCCCCTCCCCACTGTCCCTTGCTCCTGATGTGCCACCCTGCACCACCTCTGGAGACAAATGGGACAAAACGCTGCAGGAGCAAGGTGAGTGCTCAACCCACCTTGCAGGGGGGCAATGGGGCTTGGGATTCAGCTCCGGGTGATTGGGCAGTGGGCTCCACCATCGCCCCTGACCCTCGCTGCCTTCCCCTCTTATCCCTCCATCCAGGGCTTAATTTGTCCTGGGGCTTGCTTTGAAAAGTGTTATTAATAAACATGCAAATATCACTTTTCACAGCAGACTTACTAGCTAGCTGGGAGGTTGTGAAAAGTGGTACTTGTATATTTGTTAACATCACTGTTCACTGCATTATTTTTATTATTGAGTCCAGAAAGAAAACTCTACATAAATATATTACAATGATGGATGTGTATATGTGCATATTTGTTTGGTTTTTTCCTAAAGCTAATTAAGTATTTTAGGAAAAAGTATCAGTGCGGCCACCAGCACGAGTTGGTGGCCACACTCTTGAGGCCACCAAAAAATTTGTTGTGAGAACACCTGCTCCAAAACAAAGCATGGGCATCACATGCTTCTTATACAGCACCCACTGCTGTTGATTAGACTGAGAAGCTGGAATATCTTTTGCCAGGCATGATCAGTGCTGTTTCCTCATTGTTTTGTGAGTGTGTTGTTTGCTTCCTGACCCACATACCTATCCCACAAGCCAGTTAGAGGCTCAATTTTTTTCGTGGCCCTTCTCTCCCTTCCTATACTATATTGGCCCTATTCCCTGCAGGTTCTCCTATGTGCAGTATCTGTGACCCATAAGAGAGTCCCTACTCCAGTAATCAGCTCTAGTGCTGTACGGTGTCTCTGAGCCACATACACTGAGTCAGGCCTTTGGAAGATATGTGCAGGGAATATGCAGCAGACTGAGCAGAAGGATTTGGGATTTCCTATGCCACCATTCTGGCTCAGGGATGTGCAATGGCATGACCGTGCCTACAGGGAGAGGGGCTCATCCCTTATGCCATTCCATTGGGTCTCAGCTCTTTTATCCCCCATTATGTGTTGTCGCCATGAATCCCCACTCAGTCCCCTGAACTTCTATGGGCTTCCTACTCTTTTCTTGGGCAGGTGATTATATACAGCACCTGGGCACAAGTGTTAGCCCTACCCAGTACCCAGCCCTACCCCGCCTGTTGGGGCTCCCTGGGAGTGTCCTTGGGCCTGGTGGCATGAGAAGGGGACCAGGAACTAGTGGTGCTTCCTAAATCCTGAGTAAACAGTGGCAAATTGCATGGAATCTGCCCTATTTGGCTTCTTGTTTGAACAGTTGCTGCAGTGATTTGGCTACTGGTAGCTATTGTCTGCCTATATAGAGTATGTGCTTATATAGAATCTCTCTAAAGATTCCTGCAGCTTCAGGGACATGAGAGATGTGATAGTTAACAGTTGCTTGGGTCTATCATCTGAGAGTCTGAGAAGAAAAGCAACCAGCTTCACTGCATCAAAACTGCCTCTCAAATAATTAAGCACCACTCTTTGCTTTTATGCTAGAGTTTTCTTCATGGAGCACACTCAGTAGTGATTTCTTTTCAATGCTTACTTTAAAATAATATGTATAGAAATGCACTTAATTATACCTGCATGTGACTCATTACTTACAGTACTAAACCAGCTTTCCTCTTCAAACACTCTGGAACAGTGAACTCGATGTATTCACTAGAAGACAAACCCTTTTTAGCTATGTAATAAGCTGTTATAAAGATATATGAAGTGGCCAAGTCACTCTCAGCTTCTTGCTCATTCATGGCAGATTTAAGGATATCCAAGTTGCTCAACTGCTTTATGCTGCTGCCATCCTTTTTGTACAGTGGTAGCACAGTGTTTTCATATTCTTTCTAAAAGGCTTTCACACCTTAGATTTTCCATCTCCATTTACATCCCTTCACCCTTTTAATCTCTATTCATGCTTCAAACTCTGTGTATGCCTTTGCCTCTATACAATTCAAGCTGCCTGACATCTCTCTTATTTAATTAGCCATTTTCAGTTCACCGCTGAATGAAGGTTTCAGAGTAGCAGCCATGTTAGTCTGTATCCGCAAAAAGAAAAGGAGGACTTGTGGCACCTTAGAGACTAACAAATTTATTTGAGCATAAGCTTTTGTGAGCTACAGCTCACTTCATTGGATGCATGCGGTGGAAAATACAGTGGGGAGATTTTATATTCACAGAGAACATGAAACAATATGTGTTACCATACACACTGTAACAAGATCAGGTAAGGTGAGCTATTACCAGCAGGAGAGTGGAAGGGGGGGGGACCTTTTGTAGTGATAATCAAGATGGGTCATTTCCAGCAGTTGACAAGAATGTGTGAGGAACAGTAGGGAGGGAATAAATATGGGGAAATAGTTTTACTTTGTGTAATGACACATCCACTTCCAGTCTTTATTCAAGCCTAACAGTCTTTATTCAAGCCTAAGTTAATTGTATCCAGTTTGCAGATGGACATCATACCAAAAGGACTGAATGTAAAAAATCCATTACAATCTACATACCACATAGACTATGCTGGCAGCTTGTGCCAGCAGCTTGTGCCACAAACGCTCAAAGAAACTGCGGAACCACCTGATCAACATCCTTTATAGCAAACAGGGAAAGATTAAGAATGAGCTCTCAAAATCAGATACTGTCATAAAAAAACAACCTTCCACACAAACTTCCTCGTGGCTGGACTTTACAAAAACTAGACAAGCCATTTACAACACACACTTTGCTTCTCTACAAAAGAAAAAGGATACTAAACTATCTAAACTACTACATGCCACAAGGGGCCACAATAATGGTTTCTGTAACCCACCCAGCAATATTGTTAATCTATCCAACTATATTCTGAGCCCAGCAGAAGAATCTGTCCTATCTCAGGGCCTCTCCTTCTGCCCCTCCACCTCCACGAACATGATACAATTCTGTGGTGACCTAGAATCCTATTTTCGATGTCTCCAACTCAAGGAATATTTCCAACACACCTCTGAACAACATACTAACCCACAGAGACCTTCCTACCAACACTACAAAAAGAAGGATTCTGGGTGGACTCCTCCTGAAGGTCGAAACAACAGACTGGACTTCTACATAGAGTGCTTCTGCCAACGTGCACGGGCTGAAATTGTGGAAAAGCAGCATCACTTGCCCCATAACCTCAGCCGTGCACAACACAATGCCATCCACAGCCTCATAAACTCTGACATCATAATCAAAAAGGCTGACAAAGGAGGTGCTGTCGTCATCATGTATAGGTCGGAATATGAACAAGAGGCTGCTAGGCAGCTCTCCAACACCACTTTCTACAAGCCATTACCCTCTGATCCCACTGAGGGTTACCAAAAGAAACTACACCATCTGCTCAAGAAACTCCCTGAAAAAGCACAAGAACAAATCCGCACACACACACCCCTAGAACTCCGACCAGGGGTATTCTATCTGCTACCCAAGATCCATAAACCTGGAAATCCTGGATGCCCCATCATCTCAGGCATTGGCACCCTGTCAGCAGGATTGTCTGGCTGTGTAGACTCCCTCCTCAGGCCCTACGCTACCAGAACTCCCAGTTATCTTCGAGATACCACTGACTTCCTGAGGAAACTACAATCCATCGGTGATCTTCCTGAAAACACCATCCTAGCCACTATGGATGTGGAAGCACTCTACACCAACATTCCACACAAAGATGGACTACAAGCCGTCAGGAACAGTATCCCCAATAATGTCACGGCAAACCTGGTGGCTGAACTTTGTGACTTTGTCCTCACCCATAACTATTTCACATTTGGGGACAATATATACCTTCAAATCAATGGCATTGCTATGGGTACCCGCATGGCCCTACAGTATGCCAACATTTTTATGGCTGACTTAGAAAAACGCTTCCTCAGCTCTTGTCCCCTAATGCCCCTACTCTACTTGCACTACATTGATGACATCTTCATCATCTGGACCCATGGAAAAGAAGTTCTTGAGGAATTCCACCGTGATTTCAACAATTTCCATCCCACCATCAACCTCAGCCTAGACCGGTCCACAGAAGAGATCCACTTCCTGGACACTACGGTGCTAATAAGCGATGGTCACATAAACACCACCCTATACCGGAAACCTACTGACAGCTATGTTTACCTACAGGCCTCCAGCTTTCATCCAGACCACACCACACGATCCATTGTCTACAGCCAAGTTCTACAATACAACCGCATTTGCTCCAACCCCTCAGACAGAGACAAACACCTACAAGATCTCTATCAAGCATTCTTACAACTACAATACCCACCTGCTGAAGTGAAGAAACAGATTGACAGAGCCAGAAGAGTACACAGAAGTTACCTACTACAGGACAGGCCCAACAAAGAAAATAACAGAATGCCACTAGCCATCACCTTCAGCCCCAACTAAAACCTCTCCAATACATCATCAAGGATCTACAACCTATCCTGAAGGATGACCCATCACTCTCACAGATCTTGAGAGATAGGCCAGTCCTTGCTTACAGACAGCTCCCCAACCTGAAGCAAATACTCACCGGCAACCACACACCACACAACAAAACCACAATAACCTATCCTTGCAACAAAGCCTGTTGCCAACTGTGTCCACATATCTATTCAGGGGACACCATCATAGGGCCTAATCACATCAGCCACACTATCAGAGGCTCGTTCACCTGCACATCTACCAATGTGATATATGCCATCATGTGCCAGCAATGCCCCTCTGCCATGTACATTGGCCAAACTGGACAGTCTCTACGTAAAAGAATAAATGGACACAAATCAGACATCAAGAATTATAACATTCAAAAACCAGTCGGCGAACACTTCAGTCTCTTTGGTCACTCGATTACAGACCTAAAACTGGCAATTCTTCAACAAAAAAACTTCAAAAACAGACTCCAACAAGAGACTGCTGAATTGGAATTAATTTGCAAACTGGATACAATTAACTTAGGCTTGAATAAAGACTGGGAGTGGATGTGTCATTACACAAAGTAAAACTATTTCCCCATGTTTATTTCCCCCCCTACTGTTCCTCACATGTTCTTGTCAACTGCTGGAAATGGCCCACCTTGATTATCACTACAAAAGGTCCCCCCTCCACTCTCCTGCTGGTAATAGCTCACCTTACCTGATCACTCTTGTTACAGTGTGTATGGTAACACCCATTGTTTCATGTTCTCTGTGTATGTAAAATCTCCCCACTGTATTTTCCACTGCATACATCTGATGAAATGAGCTGTAGCTCACAAAAGCTTATGCTCAAATAAATTTGTTAGTCTCTAAGGTGCCACAAGGACTCTTTTTCTTTTTGCTGAATGAAGGACTCCCCAGTTAAGCACCATTTTCTTCAGTCATGCACCATTGAAATCCAAGCAACTCCCACCTGCTTTGTCAGCCTGTGTCTGCACTTACTTTGTAACTGCCCTCTACTTTGTTTGCAATTCAAAACCTTAGACCATCTTTCATCTATCTTATGATGCGGCCAGTGAACTGCCCACTCTCTTTTCTTTGCATAGATGACATTTGCTATTTTCTGATGATGAATCTCCATGTTGGTCCTTCTGTCCTTCATTGTGCTAATCAGCATTGCTCACTCCACTCTTCTTTTGCTGTTCTTCAAGTGATTTTCCATTTGCTTTGACATTGTCCAAGTTTCAGTGCCAAAACTGACAACAGGAAGCATGTAGATTTTGTACAACATCCACTTCTGGCAAAGTAGCATCCTTCCTGTAAAAAATTGCAGTAATCTACTGTATGTTACTCAACCTGTGATAATTTTTGTTCTATTTTGCCTTCTTGGTTAGTTCCTTTTAAACCATTTGACCTAGATAAGCATGATGTTCTACTTCTTTGAATGCATCCCCTTGAATTGTATGGTGAACGTTCATGAACCAGGTACATTTGACATGACCTATGTCATCTTGTGATTCATATGCATACCTATCTTTCTGTTTGCCTCATTGAGTCCATGGAGGACTTCTCGCTACGCACAGTACTTATTAAGAAATTATCTGGGTCTTCTTGGCTGAAATATACCACTGGTCAGCAAACCATCATGAAAAAATTGGGGCAAGAACAGATCCCTGAGTGAATCTGTTCTGGATCCTCCATGTGCTCAGGTTATTTCAAAGCATCACTTGGAATTGTCCGTTTCAAAGCATGTTGTAGCAATAACCACCCATCAAGGTAACATCTTTGATATCTTGGCCAGCAGGCTAGTATACCACATAGTATCATTTATTGTTGCAAATCAAGAAACACAGCACCTGTCTTTGTCTTCTGTTAAAAATCATATGCTATACAGGTGATAAGAGCAAGAACTTGATCGCAAGTGCTCCTATTAGGTTTAAACATGGCTGGTCATCACTCAGAGCCTGCTCGACTGTGGGCATAATGTTTTGCAGAATTAGTTGTGCCAAAAGTTTGTAATCACCACTCAGACACGATATCAGATGGTAGCTTGCTATACGGGAATGATACTTTCCTGGTTTTAGTACAGCTCTAACCAGGGACGCTAGTTTTCCAAGACAACTCCCCCCCCCCACAAAATCTGCATTTTTCCACGATTAAAATTAAATGCTGAATTTTAGTTTCCCAAGCCACAATATATAGAGGCAACAGTTAAACACAATGTTTTATTGATATATTTACAACTGTTAAGCAAGTTCAAAGCCTATCCATGCCATCAATCCTTATAATATAAAATTATAAAATTAATAGAACTGAAATTTGTTTTTTATATATACCAAATACTTCTATGTGTGTATTCTATATTTTCAGAAAATTGTTTTGCTTTTAATACACAAAAATAAAGTGAAAATTGCTTTTATATTAACATTACTCACATTCTGAGTTAGTTCTGGTTGTTAAAATAGAATTACAGCATTCCTGCCACATTTGTCTTTCAGTCATTGGTGCTGAGCACAGGAAAGAACCCAAAGTTTGCTCAAACTTCTTTCCACATCAGCTGAATTTACAGTTAGTTGGAGGAGAACCACTGAGTGTTTTGCCAGGTGGGGAATGCAATCTTCAGCAGCCATCCAGGAGTAAATGGGATCCTCAGCGTCTCCAAACACATCTTTGGCAATCCCTAAATACACTGCCCATTCCATGTTGCATTAATTAGACAGCTTTAATTGCAGTTTCACAGTTTCATAATCTGTACAAGCAGCAGCTATTTGTTTATGATCCAGTGCATGAACAGCATGGAGAAAATCAATAGCTCTTTGTTTATTTTTTAGGTTGTACTGTCTGTTTATCAGCAGTGCTTTGAGCAGCTGTGGATCCATTTGCATTATCAGCTGATGATACAAGATGCTCCAGCCATGAAATTAAATACAGGACAACATTGTACACTTTGTGTATTTGGTAGTTTGGGGACTATAAAACATCTAGTTCTGTCACTGGGCATCCTCAGTTCTCTACAATGTATTTCAGGTCAGTGTATATGTCTTCTGTCACGAACAGGCTGGCTAGTTGCTGCAGAATGGCTGTATTCCCATGTTCTGTTTGTCCATGCTCATGCTTCAGTAACATTAGGTAATAGTTTAGTTTTTTTATTTTATGTACAAATAAACTATATTAAGATTGTCTGTCGAAATGAAAATTCCACGTTTTTCCACAGAAAACAGATTTCTAGGATCCCTGGTTATCACCCTGTAAGCCTGAGACCTGATCAACCCCTCCCCCACCCATCTTAAACCAGCCTTGCATGAAACTCCGGGAGTTCACCACTAAAATTGAAAAAAAATCAATGTTCCGCTACTGATAAAGCACCCCTACTTCAGGAATGTCCCTAACGAGAGTTATAACCACGAAGGTTGTAAAGTAGAGACACCCAGGTGCTGGGAAATTAGGGAGAATACAGAAAGAGACTCAATAAATGGTCAGATAAGCTCTAACCAGTGTTTTTATGGTGACCATCTGCATAAACAGAGTAGGTCACAATTAAGTTATAATTTGGACATGAAAGATAAAATGTAAAACCCTTGGGCAGGAAGAAGGACACATAGGTGCTAGTATGTAATGGATAAATTTTTTTGTTATTTAGGAGTGTGCAATAATGTGATAAGTTTAGTAAATTTGAAAGAGGTAGTTAGTTTTACCTATCTAAAGTAAATGAAAAACAATGCTCTTCGGGAACTATTTCCGAACTGCAGTTCAACATCAAGCTGGAACTCTGACCCCTCTGCACGACCATGCCGTGCAGAGGCATCTCCAGGGACCCCCAGATGAGTGGATCCTGACTGGCCATTGGGTGAAATTTGTCTGCATATTGGGAGTGGTGATCATAAGAGATTTGTTTGGTATATGTAGTCTACTTTGAGGGATTGCTCATATTGATTCCAATTAAGTGTGTGTGCACAGCATACATAATCGTCGGAATGTTTCCCCCCTAGCAGCACCCGTTGGGTCGGCTGTGGAGCCCCCTCATGGTGCTCAATATATGACCCTGCCAATCCAGCGCCTCCTCAGTTCCTTGTTACCACCAGTGACAGTTGCTGGAAGTGTGTCGTCTTGCTTTGCAAGCTCTCCACGTTTCCCTAGCTTCTCTTTCGGACTGTTTGTATTTTGTAGTTGTTTAGTTCTTAGTTAATTCTTAGTTATTGTAGTTCTGGTTAGTAGTTAGTTAGCTGTTGGACTGGAGGGTTTACCCTCCACCCTGACTGCGTTCTCCTCGGGGGACTTACATGTCTAAGTCTCAGGGGTTCAAACCCTGCAAGATCTGCAACAATCCCATGCCAATGGGCGACCTTCATGCCGCTTGTTTAAAGTGTCTGGGGGAAGCACATCAGTCAGAAAAGTGCAGGATTTGTAAGGGCTTTTGCCCCCGAACCAAGAAGGAGCAGGACTTTAGACTGAAGCAGCTCCTAATGGAGGCAGCACTTAGACCGCAACCCACATCAGCATGGCAGGACCCAGGGCTGAGTTCCTCGGTGCACAGTGCCCTGGCAGCAGTGGCAGAGGTGGCACTGCAAAAGGACTTGGGTAGAGACCCTCGGCACCGTCGCTCCCCGGCAGGACCAGCCCGGCACCGATCCCATTCGTAGGCACAGACGTGGCACCAGAAGCAAGGGAGGAGTGGTTCCCCCACTTCAGGACCCACCCCATCGGAGCCGGCCAATGGGGCACGCCCCAGGGAGGAGCCCCCGGTGCCAAAACTTTTGGAGCCTGTGCCGTTGAATTCAGCTAACAGGCGGGACTGTCGAGTCTGGTGCAGTTGGATTCCCCGGGTCCAATGGTGGAGGAAGTAGAACTGCCTTCCACCCTGGACATCTTTGAGGCCGCCAGGGACCTCATTGTGATGAAAACACCGAGGTCCCTGTCCCTTTGCATTAAGCCTCCGATACTGACATGGGTGGCGCCGTCCTGGGGAAAGCCGGCGATGATCCACTCTTTGACTCAGCCTGCAGAGGGGAGGTACCACTCAGAGTCCTGGTGCCGCTCGGAGTCCCAGCACCTGTTGCACTTGCTGCACAGGTCTGACTCGTGGCACTGATCTAGATCCCGCCAGCGCTCCCACTCACAGTGCAGATCGCCTTCGCTCAGTAGGTCCTGATCTCGGCACCGTTCATATTGGCACCGATCTGGCTCTCTGCACAGACCCCGCTCGTGGAACTGCTCCAGATCGTGGTACCATTCCAGGCCATGGCACCGCTCCCCAGCCTCGTGGCACTGCTCCCCAACCTCGCGGCACCACTCCCCAAGCTCGTGGCACCACTCTCTGGCTCAGCTGCGCTTGGCTTTGCCATGGCCATGACGGTCTCGGTCTCTGTCTTCAGACTCAGAGACAGAATCCAAATATTCACAGTGGCCCCGGCACAAGTCTGTGCAGGACAAACCTGACATTGGTGCAGGGCCATGGCCAGCACAGTGGCACAGTACAGCGCAGTGACCATTTTGGACCCCATGGGTGTAACACCAGTCCCAGGGTGGCCAGTCCAAGGCCCCATGCTCAGTGGCCTCTGAGCCTAGGGTGCCTGAGGAAGCAGCCAGTTGCTCCACTCCTAGAGGTGCAGAGGAGTCTGCGGTCACACCACCTCCTCGGGAACCCACCCTAGTTCCTGAGCCAGACCCTGGAGTGGCTGGCAAGGATCTAGAGGCGGGACAGGGGGTCCCCGAGGACCAAGAGTGTCCAGAGGACCCAGTTCTCCCATTAGCATCCTTGTCATCCTCCCCAGACAAGGTGGTGACGGGCACCACCACAGAATATGAACCTGCAGGTTGAGGAGGAGGAAGAGTTAGAGGAACATATGGTGGACAACCTGGCACCAGAAGGGCCATCCAGAGTTGCTCTACCCCTCATGAAAACTATACAACCCAATGCAAAGACCATTTGGCAGACCCTGGCCTCCATCCCTCCCAGGGTATGGAGAAGAAGTACTTTGTTCCCTCTTAGGGGTTCGACTACCTGTTCACATACCCACAGCCTTGCTCATTGGAAGCGTCAGCAGTGAATGAGAGGGAGAGGCAGAGTCAGCAAGCCCCAGGGCCTAAATCTAATGACTCCAAGCGCCTGGATTTATTCGGATGCAAAGTTTACTCTATGGAGGGCTTACAACTCAGGATTGCCAACCAGCTGGCAATCCTGAGCAGGTACTGTTTTAACTCCTGGAACTCAATGCCGAAGTTTAGGGAGCTGGTACCAGCAGAGTCCAGGCAGGAGTCTAGGGCAATTATTGAGGAGGGCAAGGCAATGGCACGGACCTCTTTACAGGCCTCACTGGATGCTGCAGACTCGGCAGCACACACCTTGTCCTCAGGGAAAGCTATGCAGTGTAGTTCATGGGGCTCCCACCCAAAGTTCAGCAAACTATGCAAGACCTACCTTTTGATGGGGTGGGTCTGTTTGCTAAACAGACTGACTCCAGACTGCATAGCCTCAAAGACTGCAGGGCGACAATGAAATCTTTAAAAAGAAAAGGAGTACTTGTGGCACCTTAGAGACTAACAAATTTATTTGAGCATAAGCTTTCGTGAGCTACAGCTCACTTCATTGGATGCATTCCGATGCTGTAGCTCACGAAAGCTTATGCTCAAATAAATTTGTTAGTCTCTAAGGTACCACAAGTACTCCTTTTCTTTTTGCGAATACAGACTAACACGGCTGCTACTCTGAAACCTGTCAAATTAAATCTTTGGGTATGCATGCTCCAACAAAAGCCCTTTAAGCCCCAACTGCCACAACAGTGCTCGTATCCTCCTCGGCTGAGGCAGGATTTTTACAGGCGCAGGGGTAGGAATGGCAGGTGTAAGCCTTCCCATCCCCTGTCCGGACAGGGTCAGGGCCCAACTAAGCCTTCATTGGGCTCAGAACAGACATTTTGAAGATGCGCCCGAGGATGGAGCACCTGCCTCAATACTGGATCCTTCCCTGTGTTTTTTTGAACCATCTATCCCACTTGTACTGTGCGTTGTCCCAAATAACATCAGACCGCTGGGTTCTTCACATAGTGGAAGTGAGATATTCTCTCCAATTCTGCTCCTACCCTCCCTCCCATCCCTTTCCTCGTCCCTCTTCAGGGACCCTTCTCATGAACAACTCCTTATCCAGGAGGTCCAGGTGCTCTTCGACATAGGAACAGTGGAGGAGGTTCCTCAGGAGCTCAGGGGCAAGAGAATCTGTCCCCACTACTTTCTAATCCCCAAAGCCAAAGGGGGTCTCAGAACCATTCTAGACCTGCGAGGGCTCAACAAGTTCATGGTAAAGTTGATGTTCCACATGGTTTCCCTCAATATAATTATCCTGTCTCTGGATCTGGGAGACTGGTTCGCTGCCCTCGACATGAAAGACATGTACTTTCACATAGCAATTTGCTCTGCACACAGATGCTTTTTAAGGTTCTTGATTGACCAAAAACATTATCAGTTTATGGTCCTTCCCCTCAACTTTTCAACAGCCCCATGAATATTCACCAAGTGCCTGTCACTGGTAGCAGCCTTCCTCCCAAGGAGGCAGATGCAGGTATATTCTTACCTCGACGATTGGCTGCTCGGGGCACACCAGAGAACAGGTGGAGTCACAGGTCCATCTGGCCACATCTGCGTTCAAGAGACTGGGTCTCCTCCTCAACATGAACAAGTCCACTTTGTCTTCGACCCAGAGGATAGAGTTTATCGGAGCAGTGTTGGACTTGGTCCAAGCAAGAGCAAGCCTGCTGGAGTCCTGATTACATGCCATGGCAAGCATCATTTGATGCATGAGAGAACACCCGACCACTATAGCAAGGAATTGCCTCGTCTCCTCAGTCACATGGTGGCCTGAATGTACGTGGTCCGAAACGCCAGGCTGAGACTCAGGCCTCTACAGACGTGGCTCACTTTGACATACTGCCCGCAATGTGACAGCCTGGGACTAGTGGTCACGATGATACAGCAGGTGCTAGAGTCACTCCAGTGGTGGCTCGATGCTCGAATAGTCTGCAAAGGAGTCCCCTTCAGCAGCCCTCAGCTGTCCTTGTCTCAAGTTACTGACGCGTCAGCTCCAGGTTGGGGCATACATCTGGGAGTTCTCAAGGAGCTCAGAGTGGTGTGACTCGCATGCCAGGCCTTTCAGTCTCATCTGCAGGGCAGCACATGGCAGTCATGATAGACAACACCACTGCAATATTTTACATCACCAAGCAGGGTGGTACCCAGTCCTCGCCCCTCTTTCAAGAGGATCTCAGGCTCTGGGAATTCTTTATAGCCCACTCTGTTTACCTGGAAGCACCATATCTGTCAGGAGTCCAGAATGTACTGGTGGACCACTTCAGCAGGTCCTTCCACAGCCATGAGTGGTCCATCCAGCCGGATATCATTCACTCCATCTTTCAGAGTGGAGTGGGGGTCCCTCAGGTTGACCTGTTTGCCACTCAGAGCAACAGGAAGTGCCCAGTGTTTTGCTCATTCCAGAAAAGCAGCCTGGGCTCAATAGTGGATGCCTTCCTGCTACCCTGGGGAGGCCATCTGCTCTACACCTTTCCCCCGATCCCTCTCATGCACAAGGTCCTACTTAAGGTTCGTAGAGGCAGGGCAGCCAGTGCGGCCTTGACAACATTGGTGCACCACGCTTCTGGATTTGTCGGTTGACACTGATCACGTTGCCGCGCCTCCCCTACTTGATCACTCAGGACCACATTCATCTTCATCACTCAGACCTCCAGTCCCTCCACTTCACGACCTGGAAGCTTTATGGCTGAACCCGATGGAGCTCCTGTGCATGGAGAGGTAAGGGAGGTCTTACTCGGCAGTAGAAAGCTGAGGTGCCCTAAATTGAGTGGGTAACCACCCTAGTTTTCTGCCCTTTCTTAGGCATCTTGTTCTCTTGACAAGGGTTATGAAAATTGACAGCCATGTTATGCTCAACTTAACAAGATGTAAGAGCATTTCTGTGAACTCTTGTCAAGTTCACATGCTTTTCCTGCTTTTATATAATTCAGTACTCTCTCCGCTTCCTCAGTGGGGAAAGGCTAGAAGATATCTTCCTCACTCCAAAGTGGGGCCAGATTTTATCAGCACCATTCCCACTTTATTGATTCCTCAAAGGGACAGTCCCTGTTGGCTTTTGCCATGTTAGTTAGGTGTGGTGATGCTGGCTAGGGACACTTTATCCTGATGTATGGGTTGTGGTTTCTGTGCTGCTCCAAGTTTCCTTATCAGAGTGGTGTTTTCCTGCTAGACCTTGTCATGCCCATATTTGAGGTAACTTCCCAACATTCCCTACAACAGGTATTGAGGTTGTTGGTGGTTTGCTACCTCCAAGTCACCAAATTTTTCCTGCTGCATCACAAGCTCTGCATGTTATTCATCTAAATGGGCTATGTAAGTCTTTTGGTAGCCATGTGGGATGGATTTAGTGGCTGCTTTGAAGATTGAGAAGCAAGTATAAGCGTTTTCTACAGAAGTATTAAATGTGGTATGAACACTGTTTTCTCATCGGTCAACTGAGTATTTTTTCCATTGTGCTTTTCTGATAATTTCACTGCAATCTGAGGATAGTGGTTATTGTGGGGATCGTCACTCCTATCTGAGTAAGAACGGGACAGTGCTGGCTGTACAGGAAGTTACTAAGAACTCCACAGGAAGGTTGTAATGGTTGGTCCCCTGCTAAGGCTACCCAACTGAGGTCAGGAGAGTAGCCCTGCTTCCACTGTGCAGATTAAAAAATAGTTGGCTGCATAGGATCATGCAAGAGATATACATCATGTATTGAAGACCAGTCTGAGATCCAGTCCATTTGTCAAATTAACTGTAGCCCTATGAAGGCGGTGACTATTGAAGTCCCCCAACACAGATGGATGGATGTGGAAGTGTTGGTAGAGATGGGGTGTTCCAGGCTTTATAAGGAGGTTTATAAACATTCATAACATTACACTGGGGTGCCCAAACTGCGGGGCGTGCCCCCTTAGGGTTATGTGGAGGAACATTTTTTTGGGGGAGGGGGATTTAGCAGGGCCCAGGCAAGTCTCCATGGGGAGCGGAAAAGAAACACCATGCTTCCAGCCCCACTCCACCCCCAGACCAGCTCTGTCCCAACGCCGTTTAGCCTCCATTCCTACTCGCCTCCAGGCCCCACTCTGTCTCTAGGCCAGATCCCTCCCCAGCCCCACTCTGCCCCGAGCTCCACTCCATCCCCTGCTCTGCCCCCAGGCCTGCTCTGCCCTCATTTCCTCTGTGCCCCCAGACCAGTTCCACCTCTAGCCGCAGCTCTGCCTCCAGTTTGGGCCTTCACCCCAAGCTCCACTACTGAAAAAGCCTTGGCTGTGCAGTAGTGAAGTGGGGCATGGACAGATTCCACTAATGGTAAGCGGGGGCATAATTCTAAAAGTTTGTTCATCACTGCTTTAAACCAACTGACTCTTTTACAATGTCACAGTGAGGTGAAGTAGTTGGTAGGACCTCCACATCAGCAATATCAGATTTCACATAAATGGGGGAAAATGCTACTATGTTCTTATAATGAACCTTGTGAATACCCTTCAGGGGAAAATAGAGCTGCAAACAGCAGACTGAATCTAGACAATCTGTATACTGGCTATAGTGGTACTGGAGTTGTATTAGCTGGTTCTTCATGAAACTGATAAAATGAAACTATTAAATAAATGAAAGATGACCTGATGGTTTAACAGTCAGACCAATTTGCTTTGGGATTGCAACCTTGCATGACAGTTTTTAAGGTGCAGAAATATTCTCATATTAAACTCTTAACCTTTTGAAGAAACAGTAAAATGACATACTGTATTTTCAGAAATAAAATCAGTTTTCAAAAACGAGGGGGAAGTTTTCAGACAACATAGTAAATTACTACAAGCTGTGGTGAATTAATCTTGCCCATTTGCTGTTCTTAATTAAAACAGAACAATCAGCTTCCCCAACTTCACTAAGTAAAAATAATTCATTCAGTGCAGAATAGTCAGTCAAGCTGATATTCACTCTTGAATAAGAGAAAGGACCTTTTAAATAAATAAAATGTCTTTACCTCTTTCAGAATAAATGAAGCACTGTGTGTTGTTCAACGTAAGTAGGCTCTAAAAACTGATGTGACTGAAAAATGACAATCCCATAAATAATTATTTACATAACCATAATAAAGGTAATTAATTAAATTAATTTTAAAATTAAAAAATAATGTTTTCCTCACATAACTCCATGCTTACCAGGCATTGAAGACAATCGAGTGCTAGCATGGATAGGACAAAAATATTTCCAAAGTGTATCAGCAACTGTTATTAAAACTTGTTGGAAGGTGTTGGCAATCACAGGCAGCACATCTTAACACTTAAAACCTAGTAGAATCAAGGCTTTGTGGCTCCTAAAAGGTTCTTGAGAAACTTTTTGTCTCGTCTAGAGGGTTCAATTTCCTAGTGTAGACAGGGCTACCGAGAGTATTTTAGAAGACAGCATTCTGAGTAACAGCAGAAAAAAGTTGGAAATCAGCCTTACAGGCATAACAGTTATTCCCCGCTTCTATCCTCAAGAGCAGCTTCTTCCCCAATTTCTGGTGCAGCATGTCAAATGAACTGATAGCAACCAGTAGTTCAGCAATAGCAAAGAAACAATAAGAGCTGTTTTTCATCTTTCTCTCTGAGGGGATCCCCAAACCTGGAGGACCTCTCTTTCTTTTTTTAATTTTATTTTTTCAAAGTTTTAAGATATCCACGGACATATTCAAATACAGTGACACAGCAGACATAGCAGGAGTACAGATTTAACAACACAATATGAAATATTCATAGATAAATACTCCTGAGTGTTACAAGAAATAATTCCTTAACATTCCTCTCCCACATCTCTTCCCCCCACAGAAAGGAGAAGCATCTGAAGCCCAATCTACCTAAAGTCAATTTGTAATGCTCTCATGAAAGACTAAGTATCTGTATAGCTGTTTCTTGTACCTCTGTAGATTAATGTCAGTTTTCCATGAGGGCAGTGTTGATTAGCTCAGTTAACCAATCAAATAACATGCAGGGAACAGCAGATTTCCATTTTCATAAAACGACCCTTGGCCTCTGTGAGTGTTGGAGGGTTCCATTTCCTGGCATAGTTCGAACAGGATAGATCTTCTAGAACACAGGTTTTCAAACTTTTTTTTGTTGACAAATCCCTTTTCAAATGAAATGTTAATCATGGACTCCCAACTGAGAAACTGATTGACAAAAGTATATATCAAGTATCAGGGGGTAGCCGTGTTAGTTTGTATCCACAAAAACAACAAGGAGTCTGGTGGTACCTTAAAGACTAACAGATTTATTTGGGCATAAGCTTTCGTGGGTTAAAAACCCACTTCAGATACATCTGAAGAAGTGGGTTTTTAACCCACGAAAGCTTTTGCCCAAAAGTCTATGTGTACTTCCTGTTAGCAATGCTGTACGAAAAAAAAAGAGTATAAGAATATTTATAGATATTAGTGAGATGGGTGTGCCTGCTTCTTACTGTAGAGTCTATCTATTGTTGGTGATGGTTGACAAGCAAACTCTTTGACAAGCAAACAAAGAACTTTGTTGATGGTTGTTGATGGTTGACAAGCAAACAAAGAACTTTGTCTTCATAGAGTATGATACTTCACATATATATGTTGTTGGGAAAGGTAGCAATACTTTCATTGCTTCTGTAACTAAAACTGTACTCTGCAGTAACCGTTGGCCAACACTGGCAAGGTGTCTCTTCCTGAAACTTAATTTTTTAATGTGTTTTTACAGGATAGTTCGAGCAGCTCCTGTTTTGCTTTTCCACTCAAATGGCAAGATGAGATAGCAAAAATTGAGAATGAATTCTGAACCCAGTCATATTCGTACACATTTATATTTTTAAAATAAACACTGTAATACCAGAGTTGAAAGGTGAGCAATAATGATATCTCTCACACAGTCAATTATCATGCTATTAGTATCCAGGAATTCTGTCAGTAGCAGAAACATATCTGAGATTCCACGGCTCAGTCTAATTTTCCAAATCTCTACTTTCTTCTGACATGCTGCAGTCTTGTCACTCACCTCAAAATATGGTTGTATCACCCTGTTGTGTGGACAGGTTCAGCGCAGTCAACAAGTTAAAAATGTCTGCAAGTTATGCAAGCTTCGTGATTCATATCAGATCAGAAAAGTTTGCAGGGATCTTGGGATTGTGCACAGAAAGAAAACCCAGCAGCTCTTTGTGAAGCTCAAAAACTCTTTCCAGCACTCTGTTGCAAGATAACCAATGCGATTCTGTATAATTTGTCATGTCCTGCACCCATTTCTAAACACAGCTTTGCAAAAAGGTGGGAATTCAAAGGCCAGAACTTTACAAAATTCACAACTGTCACAGCTGCATATAGCGCATCATGTAATTTGGATTCCATTTTCTTTGATGCAAGGGCCTAGCAATGCAACATACAGTGTGTTACATTTACCTGTAGGTTTATGGCTTGTATTCTTGCTACAACACCTATTGCCTGTCACAGTGGCAACACTGTCCATGCAAACAGCAATACACGTCTCCCAATTTAACGATTCAGTTTTCATGAAATCGTCCAATAATTTGAATATTTCCTGACCTGATGTCCATTCTGGTAACTTCTAACAAAAAATAAAATCTTCCAAAATTTCCCCCAGGCAAACATAACGAACAAGAACTAATAATTGTGCTGCATTACCAATGTCAGTTGTCTGATCAAGCTGAATTGCAAACTGTTCACATGTACATAGCCTTTCAGTTAGTTGGCATTTTACATCATTTGAAAGCTCTTGAATTCTCCTACCAGCTATGTCATTAGAAAGTGGAATGGCCTTAAATTTCTTTGCTTACCATCACTTCATACATTTTTACAGAAGCTGAAAGAATCGTTTCTTCTCCAGGGTATGGGGTTTTTTATTCTTTGCAATCTGAAGCGCAGTTAAGAAAGATGCTTTTAGAGTCTTATCCGGAACCAATGTTATGTTTATCGTTTGAGTTTTCTGTCAATTGTATTCTTCTATCTTTTGTTGAAAAAAAATCTCTGGATTTATCTTTGTACTTCGGGTGCCTTGTTGTGAGGTGTCATTTCAACTTTGCAGGTTTCATTGCTTCATTTGATAGGATTTGTAAGCATACAATGCATTGCGGTCATCCATCACTAAATTCTATAAAACCAAAATCAATATAACTTTTGTCAAACTTTCTGTTCTTCATCTGTTTCTTACTATTTGACTCTGCATTGTCCTTAGCTTCAGCACAACTAACAGTACTAGTATGAAAACGTTTTACAAACTTATCCATTTTCAATGTAATTTGCTCACACATAGTAAAAATATATTCCATTTCCCCCAGAGACATCTCAGACATCAAAAAACAAGCAAACAAAAATGGACTCCACTTCCCATTTGCTGTTACAAAGCAGTGAGATTTTTTTGAGACGGTTATACAATGTATTACGCTGTTGTTCATGCACGATAGAATGTGTTGTGTAAACAGAAATAGTAGATTTGTTGGTTTTAATAGTTAGGCAATGCAGACGTTTTGTGAGGTTATTTTTTAATTTTTTCATAATGTTTTGTGGACCCCTGGGCAGTCTCTAAGGACTCTTTGAGAACCACTGTTTTAGAATGCCCAAAACACAGAGACTTGATGTAGACGAAACCACTACTCCAGTTGCCTTAGATAGAGCACCACACACTTCCTTCCAAAATGTGGATATACTTTAACATTCAAAGACTATATATGATAGATTTGCATTGGAACTGTCACATCGCCAACATTTACCATGTGGTGCGAGTCCAGATTTAATCACTCAGGAGTCCAAAAATATCTATTTAGAATTTTGTTCTGAAAAACAGAAAAACAAAGAACTGGATTGTTTGTGTATGTTGTGCCAGATATTATCCCACCTATCAGAAGAAATGGAGATGTTTAGCTCTTTCCTCCATTCTTCTTTTATGGCATAATCAGGATAAATCAAGGAGTTCAGACATTTGTATTTGTTACCCATAAAATGTTTTTGGGTAGTATACTTTTTAAGGTGCACTTCAAGTGGAGTCTTATTTGTGGCCTGCCAAAAATTCCCTAGTTCCTTTATAATTTTGAGTCAGAGATTATTGTAGAAAGGACCTTGTTCTATTGGTAGCTGGTATTTATCACAGAGATATGTGAAGAGGGCTAAAGTTGTCCATTTGGTAATAAATTTTATGGTTACTATACCCTTGTTTAGCCAGGTGGATTTGAGTTTTGAGCTATTAGCAAAGGTCAATCAGAGATTGTTCCAGATTGGCATGGAAGGATAGTTTGTGAAATTAGAAGTATTAAAGGACTTGATTTTCTGAAATAACACTCCAAGAAGAGATTAATACTGTGCTTTATCCTATAGTTGCAGGCAACAATTTTAAAAATCGTAGTTCAGAGAGAGAGCCAAAGGGGTTAACTAATTTGTCTTCAATCTCAAACCACATTAGGATTTGGGAAGAGCTGGTGGGACAGAACCATTTTATTAAAACTCTTACTAGAAAAACCCAGTGAAACAAATACAAGTCAGGTAATCCCAGCCCCTCCCCCCACCATTGGGCCATGATTTCTCAAGTATCTTGTGGGATATCTATGGTGTCTTCGTATTCCATAAAAATTGTTATACAATTCTGTTTATTCTTATGAAAGTTGAAGCAGGAAGTTTAAGTGGAATTAAGCTAAACATAAACATTAATTTTGGATTGACATTCATTTTAATAGCTTTTGCCTTTCCTAACAAAGATATTGGTAGTGAATGTTATTTCTCTATGTCTATTGTCATTTCTGAGTCTGATATCCATGTTTGCAGATACTATCTTTGATAAATCAGAGCATATCCTGATGCCTAAGTAGGTTATCTCTTTACATGAATGAAAGGAGAATGATTGTATTTGAGATGGAGTTGGTTTACCAGAAATATACCACTTAAGACTGTTAATTTAATTGTCTCGTTAGACTTACCTCACACTTAATAAGGCAACTCCCATCTTTTCATGTATTTATACCTGCTCCTGTAGTTTTCACTCCATGCATCTGATAAAGTGGGTTCTAGCCCACGAAAGCTTATGCCCAAATAAATGTGTTAATCTCTAAGGTGCCACAAGGACTCCTCATTGTTTTCACCACAAAGAAGACTGTTGACACTAGGGGGTGCTACTACCCCTGAAATGGATCTTTACTGGCTCCCAGCGGAGCAGATTACTATCACACCAGTGAAAAAGATCTACAGTAATTATCTTTAGGGCACAGCAGTTTATTGAGAAGGAATTACTCAGGCAGTAAAGGGTTACATTAAGCACATAACTCCTATGTTAGACATTAAGAGCTATACATTCCTCTTAATGAGCCTCTCTTTCACAAACATACACAAACAGGCCCTGCGCTAGCCACACAGTTCCAGCTTCATAAACAAAGAAGATGGTTACCAATTTTATGGATGGCTTCTTCTCTCCAGGCCTGTTCTTCTCAGCCCTCTGGTCTGTCTCAGATTCCACCAAGGCAAGGTCTTGGATGCTTTGAGGCCCCTCTGGTTCACAGTCCTTCCTACTCAAGCCCATGGAGCAGAGTTTTGGCTATTCTGTCTTGCAGCTTCATCAAGAGTCAATTGGGGAATCCCCAACCACAGTAATTTACTTCTCTTGGTTCTTATACTCTTTTTCCTCAAAGGAGTCACATGTCTTAAAAGCATGCCCAGTGGGCATGCTGTTATTAATTTTTTTGATTAGTATTTTAGAAGGGGCTGCTGGGGTGGTACTGAATGAAGATCATTCCACGTTTACTCACTCATCAGTCATTCACTCTGGCTCTCTGCGTGGTGTCCTTCCTATAAGGTCACTATAACCAGGTCAACCTGTGCTCCATGCTGAAACTTTTTACATGTGATATTTACTTTTGCATGGGCCCATATTTGCCAACCAATAGGTTCAATATCGATCACACATGCAGGCTTTGCCAGTTCTTTATCAAATCTGCTTCTGCTTAAAGGAAACCTGTTCCCAGGAAACTCTGCAGCCCTTCAGCCACGTTTAAGTCATGTCAAGTTATGCTTACACCATTCATTCAGTATGGCCACACCAATTTGGCACCATCCCTACAAAGACCACCCTGGTCTTTTTTTAGAATTAGAGTAAATATCACCATCCTCATGTCCCATGACATTATTTATTTCATAGATATTTCATTACAGACTTCTGATAGTAATGGTACTAACTGATTGAGAAATATCATATAAAATTATTCTAAGAAACTATCATACCCAGGTGCTTTGCCCAAGATGAGTGAGCCAACTTCCTGCTTAACTTTTAAGAGAGCACTACCTCCCTCCATATCAGTTTATTGTAGTGACAATATACTTAGGGGTACCCTAACCCTAACCCTATGAATTGATCAAATACATTGAAATTGAACTCAATATGAGATGTGTAAAGGGATTCATAAAAGTTGTCTGTTAATTTTATCAGGTTCTAGTACAGAACCATTTTCCTGTAACAAAAAAGA
The DNA here is from genome assembly GCF_965140295.1 of Lepidochelys olivacea. Lineage (NCBI taxonomy): Eukaryota > Metazoa > Chordata > Testudines > Cheloniidae > Lepidochelys > Lepidochelys olivacea. The sequence goes on along the minus strand of NC_140413.1, from coordinate 38,779,719 downwards.
CATAGTGTTATTGGATGAAGGCATTTTAATTTTCTTCACTAGGAGTTTGTCTGCTTTTTCTTTCCATTCCTAATGCCTCTCTTTGACTCTGTTAAGTATTAATTCAATCTCAGTGGATATAATTTCATTGTATTTGTATTTTGAGGTAATAAGAGAGTGTGCAGCAGCTTACTATTGAGGGTCTTCTTTATGGTTTCCCTCCCCCCCAAATTTAGCAACTTCCTCTGCCAAAGAATTAGGTAATTATTCTATCCCTTCTTCTTTTCAGATGCAAATTGTATACATTCTCCCCTTAAAGTAGCCTTCAGTGCTTCCCATAAAGTTGTAGTAAAGAACACAATATGTGTGTTTTCACTCAGGAAGTTGGTAATGGATGTTTCAACTGTTTGAAAAAAATGTAGGGTCTCTAAGTAGATGTGTGTTTAACTTCCATTTTGAGGATCTGTAGTGCTCTGACCAGTATTTATGTGAGGAGAAATTTGAGCATGATCAGAGATGATGACTTCTGCTTCCAGACATACAAGGAGCTAGTGTAACAAGCCCAATGGAGAGGTATTCTGAATCAGAGCAATGAAGAGATGCAGAAACAATCTAGCAGCCAAATGATGTTTTATCTCTATCCGTTGTGGTAAAGTAGAAATCAGTTAAGTGGGGAATAATCACAACTAAATCACAGTTAGTTGCTTTAGCAGGAACTACTACTTAGGCTTACACTCTAAACTACTGTAAACTGTTACTGTTATCTACTGCATATTAATCAGTATTTTAATTAAACTCACTTTTTAGGCAACAATTTAAATTTATGAAATAACATTTTGAATTACAAAATACAATGCATTAGAACATAATCCTATTGTTACACTTTTCCTTTTCAGTTTCTCAGTTTTCAGACTCTAAGTCTGAGGAGTTTGGAAGAATAGTTCTTAGGATATTTAGTTATATCTTGAGCAATTCTCTTGTGCAATCTTTGTTTTGAGTTCCAGCTCAGATAAAGACTTGTATTCCTTGATGTGATGAGTTGGCTTCTTGACTGAACAATTATCTCTTCACTCCTTTCTGGTTTATTGTCCCTTTGCTCTCTGACAATTTCTTTATTCCTGTCACTTCAACATGTATAACTTAAGATGCTGTCTGGATGTTTTGTTTTAACAGTCCTTACTATTTTTCTACTTTTGCTCCAGCTCACTCCTCCTTATTCCTTAAGACTATTTCTCTTTAATTATAGTTTCTCTTTTATTACAGCTTATTTCCTTCACATTTCATCCTTGCTTCTCAGTTTTCTAACAATTTTTTTCTAATCAATTCTTAGATTACCTAGAGACTCTTTAGTTATTTTTCCTTTTGATTAACTGTATCATTCTTCCTTTAACTTTTCCCCTTGTGCCAGTGTATTTCCTCTTTCTGGGTACTGTCCCTTTTACAGCTATCCTTACTGTTTCTGTCTTTCCTGGCCCTCATGAACTGGACTTTCCCCCTTTCAGCTCTGTTGGCTTGGCATCTCTCTGATGATGCAGCTCAGCCACTGGAGTCCCTATCCACTTGATCCCCATTTACTTTCTGGTGCCATTTGCTGCCTCCCTTGCTTGTGGCCTCTCTCTCTCTTTCCCAGTGCTGGGCAGCCTCCCTCCATTTCTGCTGCTGCTTGTTTGGCCTCCTCACAGTAGCACTCTCAGGGGAAAAGGGGAAGCTGCCTGCTGTTCTTCCCGCTATACCTCCCTCCAGAAAATCCCAGGCTTAAGTGCACCTTGTTTTAATTGCCCCAGAATCCTTGGAGTTGTCCGGACATGACTCCCAGCCACTATTTTGGGGTCCCCTTTTTAAAAAAACAAATAAGCAAACATTCTAAACATCATGAGGCTGCTTCTGAGCAGCCAACTTGTGCTGCTCCCATTGCTCTTTTGATCCAACAACCTCCAGTACATCTGGGGCATTACATTAGGACCATCAATATCATTTAAAAAAAATGAAATCTGGAAAAGAAGGCATGAACTGTGGAGAAATGCGTGGTCACACTTCGTAGGATGCATCAATCTCCAGATTTCCACTAGTCCAATACCTTTCAGCAGGGATAATTGATGGTTTGCAAAGGCCTGAGATTTTCACCTTAAGCACTGAGATTTGTCTATGATATATCATCCATGACAGCATTCCAATCTCCTCCTAATACCACTGGATATCAGCGCTATTGCAGACTTATTCCCAAAAAAAGAGTACATTCCCACCAGTAGGATTATATACACTTCCCAGAATTAATCTCTTAGTATTGAAAATCCCTTCAATTATTATGCATCTGCTCTCTGGATCCAACCACAACTAAATAAATTGAAAAACTAGGTTCTGTGGATTAGTATCTCTATTCCCCTGCTTCTGGAACTGAGAGAGGAGTGCTAGTCATATCCCACCCATAGGTTTTTAATTCTGTCTATATCTTCATCCCTTAAATAGTCTCCTGAAGGAAAGCTATATGACATCCATTTGATATTAAGTGCCCCAAAGTTTTGATTTCTCTTGGACGCTTCATTAAGCCCCTGTACATTCCAGGAACAAAACTTTATAAACATCATAAAAATCAGTGATTGTTCAGCTGCTAATTGACACTAGGTAGATTGACAGCTTCTGAGTGCCTATCCGTAAAACAAAACACCACCTCCCAAAATCCATGTACCACCCACCTTAACATCCTGGACTTCCAATACAGAGACATTCAGATGCCAGATGGTATAAGCTTGCACCCACCTTCCCTCCCTTGCCCCCACACAATATGAATTAATTAGGAATTTGCCAGAATATATCTATATTTACCAAAATACCTACATGTGCCAAAGTATATAAATGAATGAAACCTATTGCTTAATTGATATTCATGTATAAGTAATAGTTTATATGTAGTTAATACAGTGGCACCGGAACCTGGGAGGGCCAGAGGGCCATGGCCCTCCCACATTTTGAAAGTGGACAGGCCTGACCCATCCACTTATCACCGGGGCGGATCCCACCTCTTTGTCTTGAGGCCTCACCTTCTGGCCAGGCCAGCATGGAGCCGGGGCAGTTGTGGTTGGGAGCCTCAGCAGACCCTCCACCTGCCCAGGGTGCAGGGGGGATGAGAGCAGCCACTGGCCTGGGTCCCTGCCCTGGGGGGCAGGGACATGGGCAGGGGGCTACTTTTGGCCCACCCCTACCTGGGGCGGAGGGGCGGGCTTCCTGGCCCCACTCCAGCTTCTGGCTTGGCCTGGGGTGGTGCCTTGGGGGCAGGCAGGGGCCCCGCCCCCACACTTTTGGTAAGGCTCCAGCCCCTTGTATTAATATACACATGGTACATAAATATTTATACTAAGAGATTAATGAAAAAAGTAGACACGAAGTGACCTAAATGATAATATGTGAGCCAATAAATAAATATGAATATTACCCTATGCATTATACATGTATAAAATTTAAGTATGGGTAGAAATGTAAAAATAAATATATAAATATAAATAGAAGGATACAGGAAGTCACAAGAATCACAAAAGTAAATAGTTATAAATAAGTTAGCATAATGTATATATTATACACCTATAACTAGACAAATATAGATATAAATATGACTAGAAATAAGGATTTAGGAGTAATACAGTTATTATGAATAGATAGATATATACACACAACATGTTGGCTTCTCAATAAATTGAACATATTGATCAAGCTATACTAAATATCTTGTCTAATAGCACTAATTATACTCTATAACACTATTAAATATATCAAATATGTTAAAAAATATGATTTGCCTGTTTTTCCCCAAACACAGTTCCTGTTCTTCAGGGCTTACACTATCCATTGTCAGATCCTTTATGAGAGGATTATTCTGTTACCCTTAGTGAGATCTGGTCTCAATTCCTGTAGTGTTTGCCAAGCATCTGATAGGGTCCTGAAGTATTGCACAGGGTCCGTCAACTTCAGTCTGTCAACTTTCGGATGTCTGAGGCTATATTTTAATATCTGATCTGCTGAGAGCTCATTTGATGCCATTAAATGCTGCTTTTTTCTTGCTTAAATTTACAGAGAAATCTGGAAACAAAGAAAATTTAAAATGCTTATATTTAAGAGTTCCTTTTCGCCTAGCAGCAGACATAAGCTTAACTTTGTCATTAAATTTTAGCAATTTAAAGATAATGATTGTGGGGTTATTATTGTCCACTCCTTTTGGCTCCTGTCATTCAATGAGCACTTTCAATCTCCAGGGGAGGCAAATTGGGATCCACTCCTAGTACCTCAGAGAACATGTTCTGAAAAGGTAGTCATGTTTGTTCCTTCCAGTCCTTCAGGTACCCCCAGTAACCGCAAATTATTCCTGTTTTCAAGATCTTCTTGTTTCTCCTCAAGACTGGTTAGTTTTTGCCTTAAGGAAGCATTCTCAATGTTAGCGTCCTACAGTTCTATGGCAGTTTTTGTAGTTCATTATCTAAATAGGTCAAACAAGCCTTGGAGAGCTCATGTATATCTTGAGGTAAAAGATCAAATTTTGTAGTTAAAAAGTCCTTCATACCTGCAAAGCCCTGTGTGAAAGACTGCCGGGGATTACCTTACCTTTCTTTGGAGACTCAAGCTTGGGTCATTTGGTGTTTCCCATAATAACACAACAAAAAGGGTCTCCCTCATCTAACTAGCAAATTTCTGACAGAAAATTATGGCTTAGATACTTGGGAACCCTTAATTGATGAGGATTAGTGTGTGGGAATTGAGGGCATGAGGAATCAGGTAGCCACCTTCTCTACAGCACACATAATGCCTCTCCACCCCAAATTGTCAAATCATCATAATTTGCACACATACAAATTTGTATGTGCAAATTAATCACATGTAGATGAGCAAAACACAGAAGACGAGTTTAAATGGTGGGTTGAATCTTTATTGAACTGAATGAACCCTTAGTTGAACAGTACTCCGAAGCCTATCTGGTAAAAAACAGTAGTCCAATGCAACAGGATGTGGCTTCACATTATAAACACAACAAGGGTCAGGCACTCTTAACCTGCTGCTGAAATTCCCCGCTCCCACACATACCCACCATGCAACTGAGTGAGAGTAGGGACAAGAGATTCCTTATTGTGCTAGAGCTAAGAGGTGTCCCCTGGACCTTTCTCTCTGTCCCAAGACTTAGTGAAAATCAACATTGCCAGCTCTTTTTAAACTCTTGGATGCAAGTTGTCTAGCCCTGTTGATAGCTGATGTTGAACTGCCTCCTAAGTTACTATAGGAAAGTATTTAGTCATTATCATGATATAAATATATCATGTTTCTTCCCAAATACAGAAAGAAAGATTTATTGAACACTTCAGTTTTTTCTGCATTATTACTGACATTATTATTTCCAGCTAGTAATTGTATAGAATTGCTTTTGTTCCTATTCTATATAATAAGATTTGAGGATTACCACTCTGTGTGTCACTCTGAAGCCTGTTGAGTAAAAGTGAACCAGTGGAAACACATATAAGCATAGCTAAGAGGTCTTTTTGTTTAGAATATTACCAGGTCCAATTATCACTGGGATTTGTGGTCTATTACCATCACATTTTTAAGTTCTGATCATTTTGACTTTGAGTTACACCTGTGTATCCCAGCTACAGTAAGGCATTTATCTATGCCATGCCAAGAGTTCTAAACCATTGTGATATCAGTGGTAACTCAGTCTATCAGCATTCTTACTTTACAGCTAATTTGCATGCAACAATTTAATTGGTTATATGAGGGAGACTGCACATTTAGTGGATTACTTGGCCCAACTGCCCATTAAGAAATGAGGCAAGTTACTTATGCCAAGTTACTTATCTCAAGCCAGGCCTACAACACAGTTTAAAATTTGTATAAAGCATTGTTACGGGGTGCACCACTCACCGATGGTGTGGCACCTCCTCCTGTTCACTCTGGGGATTAGCTTTTGAGGTCAATGACGCCTTCCACAGCTTGCATGGGCAGCCCTGGGGTCAGCTGCACTGGCTGCTGCATCTGCGGAAGTCACAGAGGTCCCAGAATGTGTGACTTCGGTGATCTCCGTGACAGTCTCGCAGCCTTAGTCATAAAGCCTATTAATGTAAATAAACCAACACTATAGTACAAGTAATAAAAGTAGAAATAGTTCAGTTCAAGGTGTCATTGCACAAAAACACCACAGAGGCCTTGATCCTGCAAGTTCATGCATAGTGCACCTTAGATGGAATTGTATATAGAGACTATTCTTGGATGCAAGTAAGATTATACCCTGCACTGAGTGAGAAGGAAGACCCTTGCAGGCCCTCTTCTTTCTTATGATTGCAGGGTGAAGAAGGGGTGAAAGTAATGTAAGTGGATAGCTATGTCTGGAGACATGATTGCTTTTAAGCATTATTTTTATGATGCTATTCAGGTGCTCATCTGTACATCCCTCTCAGGAAATCAGATTAATATTTAACTTGAGCCAGCTGCCCTTGAATACTGTTCATCCTTGTGTCCAGTAAACTCTTTTCTGTTTTTTGTTCAGAATTTGTATTACTAGAAGTAGGTGCCCTCATGTTACCAAATCATCCAGGATTTTCCTAGAGGGGTAACTTTTAGTGGTGGTGTGGGCTGACTACACAAAGTCTAAGTCTTCTTTCAAACCTTGATTTAACAGCAGAGGGCAATCATACAGTCATTTCCCTGACTATAAACTAGCTATCCATAACAGCCAATGCATGTCTTACCCTATAATGTCTGGGGAAGCTCAGTGGGCTGAGATAGATTCACTGTCCAGGCCTTCCTTTCTCAGGCTGATCTTTCTTCCTTCACTTCACTCAGTTCCCCTGTGACTATTTATAACTTTCCTCTGACAGTTAAAATGAGAGATTTCCCTTCTGTTCAAACTTTAGTGTTAAATTCAAACTAGCAACAATCAATTGGAGCAACTGCTAAAACATTTGTTATTCTTTACATAGGCACTTGAGAGAGAAAGAGAAAGAAAACCTAATATTCAATTCTACAATTAATATGATAAAGTAGGTAAAACACTCAGTTAACACTCAGTTCTGCAACCAAGTGTCAGAGTGCAAATAAAGATACTCAGTTAACACTCAATTCAGAAGTCAGTGTGGCAGAGCAAGTCACATGAACTCAAAGAGTTAACACTCAGCACAGCAAGCACCAAATAAGGCCAGTTACACTCCAGGTGTTTCAGAGGAGGGGGCATAAGAGAATTCTCTCTGCTTCTACTACACCTCACATCTGATCATTAATAAAGTTAAAGTATGATAACTTGACAGAGCCCTTAGAGACTAACCAATTTATTTGAGCATGAGCTTTCGTGAGCTACAGCTCACGTCATCGGATGCATGCCGTGGAAACTGCAGCAGACTTTATTTATACACAGAGAATATGAAAAAATACCTCCTCCCACCCCACTGTCCTGCTGGTAATAGCTTATCTAAAGTGATCATCAGGTGGGCCATTTCCAGCACAAATCCAGGTTTTCTCACCCTCCACCCCCCCACACAAATTCACTCTCCTGCTGGTGATAGCCCATCCAAAGTGACAACTCTTTACACAATGTGCATGATAATTAAGTTGGGCCATTTCCTGCACAAATCCAGGTTCTCTCACCCCCTCACCCCCCTCCCAAAAACCACACACACAAACTCACTATCCTGCTGGTAATAGCTCATCCAAAGTGACCATTCTCCCTACAATGTGCATAATTAAGGTGGGCCATTTCCAGCACAAATCCAGGTTTTCTCACATCCCCCCCACCCCCATACACACACAAACTCACTCTCCTGCTGGTAATAGCTCATCCAAACTGACCACTCTCCAAGTTTAAATCCAAGTTAAACCAGAACATCTGGGGTGGGAGGGGGGTAGGAAAAAACAAGAGGAAACAGGCTACCTTGCATAATGACTTAGCCACTCCCAGTCTCTATTTAAGCCTAAATTAATAGTATCTAATTTGCAAATGAATTCCAATTCAGCAGTTTCTCGCTGGAGTCTGGATTTTCTGGATGTTTCAGAGGAGGGGGCATAAGAGAATTCTCTCTGCTTCTACTACACCTCACATCTGATCATTAATAAAGTTAAAGTATGATAACTTGACAGAGACCTTAGAGACTAACCAATTTATTTGAGCATGAGCTTTCGTGAGCTACAGCTCACTTCATCGGATGCATGCCGTGGAAACTGCAGCAGACTTTATTTATACACAGAGAATATGAAAAAATACCTCCTCCCACCCCACTGTCCTGCTGGTAATAGCTTATTTAAAGTGAATCCAGACTCCAGCGAGAAACTGCTGAATTGGAATTCATTTGCAAATTAGATACTATTAATTTAGGCTTAAATAGAGACTGGGAGTGGCTAAGTCATTATGCAAGGTAGCCTGTTTCCTCTTGTTTTTTCCTACCCCCCTCCCCCCCCAGATGTTCTGGTTTAACTTGGATTTAAACTTGGAGAGTGGTCAGTTTGGATGAGCTATTACCAGCAGGAGAGTGAGTTTGTGTGTGTATGGGGGTGGGGGGATGAGAGAAAACCTGGATTTGTGCTGGAAATGGCCCACCTTAATTATGCACATTGAAGGGAGAATGGTCACTTTGGATGAGCTATTACCAGCAGGATAGTGAGTTTGTGTGTGTGGTTTTTGGGAGGGGGGTGAGGGGGTGAGAGAACCTGGATTTGTGCAGGAAATGGCCCAACTTAATTATCATGCACATTGTGTAAAGAGTTGTCACTTTGGATGGGCTATCACCAGCAGGAGAGTGAATTTGTGTGGGGGGGTGGAGGGTGAGAAAACCTGGATTTGTGCTGGAAATGGCCCACCTGATGATCACTTTAGATAAGCTATTACCAGCAGGACAGTGGGGTGGGAGGAGGTATTTTTTCATATTCTCTGTGTATAAATAAAGTCTGCTGCAGTTTCCACGGCATGCATCCAATGACGTGAGCTGTAGCTCACGACAGCTCATGCTCAAATAAATTGGTTAGTCTCTAAGGTGCCAAATACTCCTTTTCTTTTTTGCGAATACAGACTAACACGGCTGTTACTCTGAAACTTGACAGAGACCAAAATCAGATGTTGCGTTGACAATACACACAATTAAAAAAATGTGGCCTGGCATGGAGTCTCAGAATGTCTTCTACCCAAATACAGAAACTTTGAAGGATGGATGTCATTCTATACAGCTAGGGAAGAGTATAACTAATGTCCCGATGGGTGATGACTGAACCCCAAGTTCTGGAGAGGAACTGCTACAATTCTTGGTTATGTTCTTCTTGTCCTCATCAACTCTCAACATGCCCCTTTTTATACATCCAAAGCTTGCATTAGACCTCTTAGCTAGACCATCACACTGGGAGCTCATATTCAATTGGTTATGTGTCACAGGCTGCCTGACCCTTAAGGTCTCAGCCTCTGACAGATCAGAGGTTAGTCAGCTAGTCCTGACCATGGAGATCAGGTGGCTCAGCTTAGTTATCAGACCCCAGAGCTGGGGACTGTCATAAAGGTTTTGGTGAACCCAGAGAAGAAGAGATGGGAAGCAGCCTGAAGGAAGGCTGAGAAGCAGAAAAGGGGGAAAAAACAGGCTACTCCAGGGTGAGCTGGAAGCCTGAGCAGAAGTAGGAATGCTGGAGACTGCACCCTGCCTGAATCCCTTAATACAGGGAGGAGTGTGCCAACCCCTTGATAGAGGATTTGTCAGAGGTAGAGAAGCCTGTGACAAGGTGTTGCAAAAGACTATAGTAGCCAAGGTGCACCTGTGAGGAAGAGGCAGCCTACTGAGCCTGGCTGGGTGAATGTTTGGTGATTTTCACATTTCTGTTCAACTTTAGCAAAAGATCCTGTGGTACTGAGGAGGGCTAGGACTATGGGAAGTGGTTTGGCCATATGGTCTGGTCATTCCTACCGCAAGAATAGGCCAAAGGACAGTGGGGGGCATGGTATCTTTGATAAGCAGTGCTATCCTCCTCCCCTTCTGCCCACTCTGCCTTCCTCAAATTGGATGTATTCAGTGATTTTTTTTTTAATTCTAGTCATGTGAATCATCCCACCAGATTTCAGTACGACCAACTACTACAAACACCTTATAATAAATGACTATATTAATTCCTTTTTTAAACTCAGGCTTGTAGCATTGGTATATATACAAATGAAGAATTTCTTGTTTTTACGTAGCTTGAGACCTCAATTCTTTGTTTGCACTGCCTTGACTCTGCATAATATGTGTACTGTTCTAGTCCCCTTAATATCTTTTGTGACGCATGGCTAGAAAGGGTTAAACAGCTTGCAGGGTGAATGATCCAAAGCCCACCTTTAAAGTCATGTTAGAAAGGTATGCAAATGATAATTACGGCCATTCATGCTAAAAAGGCTAGAACTTTGAAATGCAAACCTATATTGTTAAAAGTAATACTAATTATGTGTATCTTAGATGCTACCGGTAAACAGACAGTTCCTGTCTGTCACTATAACTATTGATTCAGAGATCAAAAGGGAATATTAACATTTGGATGAATCTTGGGTAAAATAATGTCATTGTGTATATGTCTCTTTGAAGTTTGTAATAGACTACCTAATGGATAAATTGCCCAATGTTAATTTGTGTAACTAATTACTGGTGGTATTTGGAAAACAAAAGGTTACATCAAAAGCTTATTATTTAACCAGGACTGTGTGGTCAAGTAGATGCTAGAACACTGTGTAAAAAGACATTTGGGTCCTGATTCTGTCATCTCAGATCTGCTTAGACTTCATCAGGGGAAGTTTGAGTTGCAAGACTGAGGTCCCTATTATGCCAGTACACCCTGAATATGAGATTTGGACATGGGACTATGACCTATGAATTCTAAAGGAACTCTTTGCAACTACAAAGCTCACCATCTCTGCTGTGAATCTGAGTCTCAATGAATTGAACTCATGTCTGTATGTATATTGATCTTTTAGCCATACTCTCTCTCTCTCTTTTGTTTTTTAATAAATTATAGTTTAGTTAATAAGAATTGTTTTAGCGTGTATTTGGGTAAGATCTGAAATATTCATTAAACCAAGTTAATGGTATCTAGTTTGCATATTAATTCAAGCTCAGCAGTTTCTCACTGGAGTCTGTATGGCTGACTTAGGGGATGAGAGTTAAGGAAGCGTTGTTCTAAGTCAGCCATAAAAATGTTAGCATACTATGGGGCCATGCAGGTACTCATAGCAGTGCTGCTGTCTTGAAGGTATATATTGTCACCAACTGTGAAATAGTTGTGGGTAAGGACAAAGTCACAAAGGTCAGCTACCAGGTTTGCCATGACATTATCAGGGATACTGTTCCTGATAGCTTGTAGTCCATCTTTGTGTGGAATGTTGGTGTAGAGGGCTTCTACATCCATGGTGGCCAGGAGGCTGTTTTCTGGAAGATCACCGATGGATTGTAGTTTCCTCAGGAAGTCAGTGGTGTCTCAAAGATCGCTGGGAGTGCTGGTAGCATAGGGCCTGAGGAGAGAGTCCACATAGCCAGACAATTCTGCTGTCAGGGTGCCAATGCCTGAGATGATGGGGCGTCCAGAATTCCCAGAAAACACCATCATATGCCAGCAATGCCCCTCTGCCATGTACATTGGCCAAACCGGACAGTCTCTATGCAAAAGAATAAATGGACACCAATCTGACATCAGGAATCATAACATTCAAAAACTGGTAGGAGAACACTTCAACCTCTCTGGCCACTCAGTAAAAGATTTAAGGGTGGCAATTCTGAACAGAAAAGCTTCAAAAACAGACTCCAAGAAGAAACTGCTGAGCTTGAATTAATATGCAAACTAGATACCATTAACCTGGGTTTGAATAGGGACTGGGAGTGGCTGGATCATTACACATATTGAATCTATTTCCTTAAGTTAAGTATCCTCACACCTTCTTGTCGACTGTCTAAATGGGCCATCTTGATTATCACTACAAAAGCTTTTTTCTCCTGCTTATAATAGCTCAACTTAACTAATTAGCCTCTCACAGTTTGTATGATAACTTCCAATTTATCTGTATGTGTATATGTATATATCTTCTTACTATATGTTCCATTCTATACATCCGATGAAGTGGGCTGTTGCCCACGAAAGCTTATGCTCTAATAAATTTGTTAGTCTCTAAGGTGCCACAAGTACTCATGTTCTTTTTGCAATATATAGTTGTCACAAATTGTCTCCTGCCTTTGAAAATAATTGTCTTTGTCTCAAGGTTTTGGTAAATATCTTGTCATTTATTTAGCACTGGGCAGAATGTGACAGGCTTCTGTACCTTTGACATAATTTCTTAATTCTGTTTCAGCAGGAACAGAAGGAAGGTGGACCAAAAATCACATGTAAGTGCTTAAATCCTATATACTGTAAATTTATTTTAGTATGTGGAAACTACCTGATAGTTTTAGGAACAATTATGTGTCAAGGGCAGGAGTATTAGTTTGTTTTTTAAACCAGTCTGTAGTTATGATTTTGTGTCCCTATTGAATCAATAAAAATATGTAACTAATATCTGTGTGATATGACACCAGTGGGTGAGTCCTGGGCAGCAGTGATTGAAGCCAGGACCTCTGGACCTAAAAGCATAAGTCTCTATTGCTTGAGCTAATGCAACTAGCTCTAGTAGCTCAAAACCTGAAGCACACTCATAAACATCTGTGGTACATTGCTTGGCCAGGGAAACTCTTCCTGAACTTCAGAAGTCCAGTGCAACTCAAATGCTCACATGGGCACCATTTGTAATATGATCCTCCTGGTTGTCTCACCAAGTTTTAATTCCCCCACTATATAACCCTGCTGTCCACTACAAAGGGCTATGGTCTCTGTTTCTCACTCCTGGGTTTGAAGGAAATAGCTACCTTTTCCTGGATATGCAGTTCTCAGCCTCAAGTTAAAAATTAATTCAATGATTGAGATTAGACATTAAACATTTTCAGTTGGCCAGACTGAAAATATTTAAAATTAACATTAACACGTAAAACATGAACATAAAAATTCCATGTCATATTTAACCTGCATCACAATCCTCCTAACCACACAAGTCTCAGCCTTACCGTCAGTACTCTGATCATAGTCTTTCCATCAGACCCCTTCTGATAGTCTCTTAGGCCCTTTTTGGATTTAGCTAAAATCTCCCTCAGACTCTTTCTGGGCTTTGTTCAACTTTCTCCCTCAAATCCCACTGGCGTCCGAATCACTAGGACTCTCTCTCCGAATCTGTCAAACTGCAAGCCCCAAATGGTGGCTCTGCCTGATCTATTCTAATCCATCTTCTGAAATTGAATTTGGCATAATCCACAAAGTTCAAGGTAAACCCTGTTGAGGGATTGTCTTGAAAGAGAAAACTGTTTCAAGGATTGCAACAGCAAACTATTAATTGTGGAGTTCCATCATTCATGACTTTTCAATTCTCTGTGATCAAAAAAATCAGTTCAGCTGGTGAAATGTATTTTGAACTCTTTCAGTACAACAGCCAAGAGTAGTTCCGTGAGTGGAGGGTAGAAACAAAACAAACATGGTAGATTTTGTTTGTTTGTTTTGTTTCTACCCTCCACTCATGGAACTACTAATATGGTTAAAAATACTTTTATCTTAGCCTACAAAGCAGAATTGCACTTTAAAAAGAAGCAGTGAATTTCCCATCCAGTTTTTTTGTTCTGGTTTCTTACACTATGTCACAGTCAGAAATTACTTCAGGCACCGCCAGTTTAAATGCCACCAGGGAAATATTAGCCTGGCTGTGCAAAACAATAAAATTCGCAGACACAACTGCTTGCTCAAAGAGGAGAGGAAAGGAAAAGAGAGAATTGATGTTTAAAAGGCTTTTACATGGAGATACTACATGTTCACTGTATCATAATTTAGGAAAACTTTCTAGTAGTTTTTTTGACTAACAACTAAGGCCCAGATCCACAGTCCCCTGCCTATCCTGAGTTAGTGAGCTGGGTGGCTACCAGGTGACTTTATGGGTGATTATGAAGAAGGAATGTTATTGCTCATGCAGTCACAATTGTTGCTGAGTATAATCAAATGATTAACAAAGGTTAGGAAAGCAATTTAGTGTCTAATGCAATTCTATTTCCACTTCCACTTCAAAAAATCATGGCAGACAGGAGTGATTCCAGAGGACTGGAAAATATAGTATCTATCTATAAAAAAGGAAATAAGGACAACTTGGGAATTACAGATGTGTCAGTTTAACTGCAGTACCCAGAAAGATAATGGAGCAAATAATTAAAAAATCAATTTGCAAACACTGAGAAGATAATAAGGTGATAAGTAACAGTCAACATTCATTTGTCAGGAACAAATCACGTCAGACCAACCTAATAGCTTTCTTTGACAGGGTAACAAGCCTTATGGGATGGGGGAGAGGGAAGTGGTAGATGTGTTATACCTTACCTTTAGTAATGCTTTTGATACTGTCTTGTATGATCTTCTCATAAACAAGCTAGGGTAATACAATCTAGATGGAGTTACTATAAGGTGGGTGCATAACTGGTTGGAAAACAGTTCAGAGAGAGTAGTTATCAGTGCTTCACAGTCAAGCTGGGTATATCAAATGGGGGGTCTCATAGGGATCGGTTCTGGGTCTGGTTCTGATCAATATCTTCATCAATGATTTAGATAATGGCATAGAGAGTACACTTATAAAGTATGTGGACAATACCAAACTGGGAAGGGTTGCAAGTGCTTTGGAGAATAGTATTAAATTCAAAATGATCTGGACAAACTGAAGAATGGTCTGAAGTAAATAGGATGAAATCCAATAAGGACAAATGCAAAGTACTCCTCTTAGGAAGGAAAAATCAGTTGCACACATACAAAATGGGAAATGACTGCACAGGAAGGATTATTGCAAAAAGGAATGTATGGGTCACAGTGGATCACAAGCTCGATATGAGTCAACAGTGTAACACTGTTTAAAAAAAGCTAACATCATTCTGGGATTCATTAGCAGGAGTGTTGTAAGCAAGACACAAGAATTAATTCTTCTGCGCTGCTATGGCCTCAATTGGAGTATTGTGTCCAGTTCTGGGCACCGCATTTCTGGAAAGATGTGGACAAATTGGAGAAAGTTCAGAGAAGAGCAACAAAAATGATTAAAACATGTCTAGAAAACATGACCTGTCAGGGAAGATTGAAAAAATTGGATTTGTTTAGTCTGGAGAGCAAAAGACTCAGAGGGGACATATTAATAGTTTTCAACTACATAAAAGTTTGTTACAAGGAGGAGGGAGAAAAATTGTTCTTAACCTCTGAGGATGGGACAAAAAGCAATGGGCTTAAATTGCAGCAAGGGTGGTTTAGATTGGACATTAGCAAAAACTTCCTAACTGTCAGGGTGGTTAAGCACTGGAACAAATTGCCTAGGGAGGTTGTGGAATCCCCATCATTGGAGATTTTTAAGAATGGGTTAGACAAACACCTGTCAGGGATGGTCTAGATCACAGGTTCTGAAACTTTAGCCACCCGAGGACCCTGATTTTGGTTTAAAGTTTTTCTATGGACCACCAAGTCCCTGGATCAGCTCCAGACCCCGGCCCCACTCCATCCCTTCTCCCCAGGCCCCACACCCGCCCCACCTTTTCCCACCCTTGCTCTATCCCTGCCCCCCATCTTCCCACCTCTTTATTTCCCCTTCCCTGAGTGCGCCCCATCCCCATTCCTCCCCATCCCTCCCAGCACCTCCTGCATGCCACTGAAGAGCTGTTCCCCAGTCTGCAGGAGGCACTGGGAGGGAAGGGGAGGAGTTGATAAACGGGGCCGCTGGTTGATAAGCAGGGCCGATGATTCCGCCCCCTTCCCCTGAGCACGCTCAGTTCCCACTCCCTCCCAGTGCCTGAGCCTCTTGCACACTGCTAAACAGCTGTTCCCTGGCATGCAGGATGCTCTGGGAGGGAGTGGGAGGATTTGAGTTGATCAATGGGGCCTGTGGACCCCCCTGGAGTACCCTCACTGACCCCAGTTTGAGAAACGCTGGTCTAGATAATACTTAGTCCTGCCATGAGTGCAGGGGACTGGACTCGATGACCTCTAGTGGTCCCTTGCAGTCCTATGATTCTCTTTAGCATTGATATTAGA
Source organism: Lepidochelys olivacea (assembly GCF_965140295.1). Classification (NCBI taxonomy): domain Eukaryota; kingdom Metazoa; phylum Chordata; order Testudines; family Cheloniidae; genus Lepidochelys; species Lepidochelys olivacea. Next base: position 38,763,657 of record NC_140413.1, on the reverse strand, counting down.
GTATAAAGTCCTTGATTAATAGGGCATGGCATAGGATTTTTTTTAACTCCACCTTGATTTCAATTGCAAGATATTAGCACTCTTCCTATTCATGTATGAATAAAAATGTTTGTAAAAGGAATTTTTTTATGCTAATGACATGTGAGTGAGGCTCCTGTCCTGCACTATCCACATGTGATTGTGGGACATTCAAGTCAAATGCCCTGGCAATATCTGCATATATGACTTAAAATAGGCAGGTGTCCGTGTGAATCTCTTCTGTATACTATTGAGCAGTGTGACAGGGTCAGGCCAGATGGCCACAGGAGAGTAATAGAAGGCAGATATATTAGCCCCAGGCTAAGTAGGTCCCTTTTTCCTGGGTAAGGTAACAGGGAAGGTTTTTTTTTTTTTTTGAAACAGAAAGAAAGTTTATTGGTAACGCTTACAGAATTACCAAAGGAAACAAAACAACTATGCAACAAAACAACGCAATCAGAAGGTATAATACAGCAGCTTTCAGGAGGGAGAAGTGTTCAGGCTAGCCTGGGCCCAGAGCGGGGGGGCTTCCTCGACACTCGTGGTCTTCCACCCTCCTGAGTTACCTGGTGGCCTAGAGCGGGGGGGCTTCCTCGACACTCGTGGTCTTCCACCCCCTCGAGTTACCCAGTGCTGCGCCCAGTGTCACCGATCCTCCCTCTCCTGAGAGTGCCCGGTAAGATGGGCACGGCTGCGGGGTGGGCAGTTTAGGGAGGGGGGGGTTAGACACCCATGTATTATAGGACCCCTCCTAGATGACAGGAATGATGGTATCCACAGCGGCAACGGCTGGGGCTGGCGTCTCTCGCTCTTCCCCTCAATCAAAGGGTCAGACGGAGGGAACCAGACGGGGTCACCGAGCAGAGAACCCCAGACAGCGCCCACCGCTCCTCGAAGGCTTCAAGGGAGTCGGTGGACGCCGCCCAGAGGAACTCTGCCCGGATACGTGAGTGTACTGAGGATCGGAAAACGGCTCCACAATCGCAGGACGTTTCATGGGCCAACCTCCTCTCTCTGGTTTTATAAATGGCTGTTTTAGCCAAAGCTAGGAGGAGGTTGACCAGAAGATCCCGCGACTTTGTGGGGCCACGGATGGGAAGTGTATAGATAAAAAGGTGGGGGGAAAAATGAAGCCAGAAGCGTAATAGAATATTTGTGAGGAGCCGGAAAAGGGGCTGCAATCTGGCACACTCTAAATACATGTGCGCCAGGGTTTCCCTCACATTACAGAAAGGACAAGTGTCCGGAATGGGGGTAAACTGTGTCAAAAACACGCCCGTGCTCACAGCTCCGTGAAGGAGCCGCCAACTGATGTCCCCGACGGGCCTTGGGACCAGGGTGGAATACAGGCTGGCCCACCGAGGTTGCTCACCCTCCAAAGGTGGCAGGAGATCCCGCCACTTTGTATCGGGGCGGGACACCAGGGTGTGGGCGTGAAGGGTGTGAAGCGTAAGTGTATATAAGTATTTCCGTGAAGCAATTTGAAAGCTAACCGGCTGCAGTTCGTGCAGCCGGCTTGCAGTGAAAGGGTGAGGGGTTTGTTGGGATCTACGGGGTGGGGGCCCGATGGAAAGGTCCGGCGGGCCTGGGGTAAGGGATGGGCAGGGTGCGCCCTCGCACAAGGCTTGGCTAACATAAGCCCGAGCAGCGGGGGTCAAGGCGGCCTTCACCTCCTGAAGTACGCGCCGGGGGGTACGGAGGCTGGAGAGCCCCATGCGCCGAGCGAGCATCAGGGGATCCAGCCAGTCTCTCCAGTCGTAGTCCAGGAGGTCTCCGACCCTCGTAACTTCCGCCAGGACCAACCTCTGGCGCACCGAGCGGGACTCCGCCACCTGCACACGGAGCTGGGGGTTGTGTAGCAGGGGCTCCACGAGGAGATCTGCCCCAACGGTGGCCGCCACGGACCTGGTTGTTAGAAACAATTTCCAGGTCCGGAGGAGGTCCTGGTAGAAGGCCGGCAGCCCGGAGAGGTCTCGCGGAAAACCCCTCGGAGAAAGATAAAAGAGCTGCCGGTCATATCGAAGCCCTTGGAAACGGCGCAGGAAGGCATGCGCCAGTATGCTCCACGCTGAACTACTTGCACTATAAAAGAGCCTCTGCAGGGCCTGGAGGTGGAAAACGCGGACCTGAGAGTACAGACACTTCAGGCCCTGCCCTCCTTCCTTCAGGGGTAGATGAAGAACTCCAACAGGGGCCCAGTGCATTCCTGACCAGAAGAACTCTAGAAGCAATCTCCGGAGGTGGGTCAGGAAACCCAGGGCCGGGGCCAGGGTGTTGAGCCGGTACCAGAGCGTGGATAGGACTAGTTGGTTAAGCACCAGTGCTCTCCCTCGGAGGGAGAGACATCGGAGTAGCCTCGTCCATCTCCGGATCCGCTCTATCACCCCGCCCTCTAAATTTTGCCAGTTCTCCGGCGGGGAAGGATGCGTGGCGGAAAGATAAACGCCGAGATAGAGCAGTGGACCCGCACTCCACCGGATGGTCTGAAGTGCGGGTGGGAGGGAGCTTACCTGCCGCCAGTCCCCCACCGCCAAGCCAGAGCTCTTGACCCAGTTGACTCGGGCGGAGGAGGCTGCCGAATAGATGGCTTGGCATGCCTCCACTTGCGCCAAGTCGCCCGGGTCCTGGACCACGAGGAGTACGTCATCGGCGTACGCCGACAGGACTAGCCGCAGCTCCGGCTCCCGCAGCACCAGCCCTGTCATCCTCCTGCGGAGGAGACAGAGGAAAGGCTCGATCGCCAGAGCATACAACTGGCCCGAGAGGGGGCACCCCTGCCGCACTCCTCGCCCGAAGCTGACCGGTTCAGTCAGGGTCCAATTGAGCCTAACCAAACACTCCGCGGAGGCATACAGCACCCGGAGAAAACTCACAAACTGAGGTCCAAATCCAAACGCCTGCAGAGTGCTCAGGAGGTACCCATGGTCTACTCTATCAAACGCCTTCTCCTGATCAAGAGACAGGAGGGCGAACGATAGACCATCTCTCCGCCCGAGTTCCAAAAGGTCTCGGACTAGAAAGAGGTTGTCGAAAATGCTGCGACCCGGGACAGTATAGGTCTGGTCTGGGTGGACCACGTCCGCCATCACGGACCCTAGCCGCAGCGAGATTGCTTTCGCTACGATTTTGTAATCCGTGCTAAGGAGTGAGACGGGACGCCAGTTTCGTAGATCGCGGAGGTCCCCCTTCTTCGGCAGCAAAGCGAGCACCGCTCGCCTGCATGACAGAGGGAGGACCCCGCTCTGCAAGGACTCAGCCCAGACGGTGACTAGGTCTGGGCCGAGAATGTCCCAGAACGCGCGGTAAAACTCCACGGTCAGCCCGTCCATGCCCGGAGATTTATTGGTGGGCATGCGACGGAGGGCTTCCGAGAACTCGGCCAGGGTGAGAGGCAGCTCTAGTCGGTCTCGGTCGCCCACGCTGACCGTGGGGAGTTCCTCCCAGAGCACCTCGCAAGCGTCAGGATCGGTCGGGTCCGGGGAGAAAAGGCTTGTGTAGAAGTCACGGGCCCTCCCACACATCTCCTCCGGACCCGTGAGGGGGGTGCCGTCTTCCGCAAGAAGGCAGGTGACGTGTTTCTTGGCCCCCCTCATTTTCTCCAGGGCATAGAAGAAGCGGGAGCCGCGGTCCATCTCCCAAAGGAAGCGGATGCGGGATCGAACGAAGGCACCTCGGGCCCGGTGGTCCTCAAGGGCCCGGAGCTCCTCCCGCTTCTCCCGGCACGCTCCGCAGAGGGACGGGTCCTCGGGATCGGCGGCCAGGCGCCTCTCCATCTCTAAGACCTCCCGTTCCAGCTGCTCTATCGCCGCATTTCGCCGTCGGCTGGTGCCCCGAGTGTAGTCACGGCAGAAGAGCTTGGCGTGCACCTTCCCGAGATCCCACCATCGCCGCACCGAGGGAAAGGCACGCCACTGCTCTCGCCAGGCCAGCCAAAACTCCCGGAAGGACATCACAAAGCTCTCGTCCTCCAACAGGCTGTTATTAAAGTGCCAATAGGCCGGCCCCGGTCTCTCTGCACGGAGGGAAACCGTTACAGCGACTAAATGATGATCGGAGAATGGGGCCGGCCGAATGGCGGAGGAGTGGGCCTGTGAAAGATGGAAACGGGATAAGTAAATACGGTCCAACCGAGAGTGGTGTGACCGATGGGCCTCCACCCGGACAAAGGTGAACGTGGAGGTGTCATCTGGGTGATGGTCACGCCAGACGTCCACTAGGGAGTGATGGTCGACTATCCCTTGGAGAATATTCACAGCGGCCGGACTCGGTTCGGCCCCTGAGCGGTCCCGTTCCTCGAGGGTGGTGTTAAAGTCCCCTCCCAGGACCAGGCACTCGTGCGAATCCAGGGTGCCGAGAAAGTCGGACACCTGCTGATAAAATTGTGGCCGCCTGGAGCTCATTTGTGGGGCATAGATGTTAACAAGATTAACCACGAGCCCCTCCATACGGACTCGAAGGTGCAGCACGTGGCCCGGCACGGCCTCATTGACCCCTAGCACCTCAGGCCGTAGGTTGGGGGAGAATAGGGTTGCCACTCCAGCCTGCCAGGTCGCAAAGTGGCTAAAGTATACCCCGTCCCCCCACTCCAGCCGCCACCTGTCCTTGGCGGCCGGGTCCGTATGGGTCTCCTGCAGGAAAACTACAGAGTACCTCCCCTCCCGAAGGTAAGAGAGCACCTGGGACCTGCGGAGAGCCATCCTACAGCCCCTGGTATTCAGGGTCGCAATAATAAGAGGCGTCATACGGAGGGCTGGGGGGGTGGGGGTCTCGTATTGGCGGGGGGGTTCAGGGCCCCCGGCGGGTTGCACAGCAACCCATGACCCATCCCGTGGGTAAGTAGATCGCGTCGGAAGCTGCGGGCTCGCTCATAGGCCGCAGCACCGCGCTTTCCTTGCCCCCTGCCCTCCTTTATAAGGGCCCTTGTGGCCTGGAGGAGTTGATCAAAGTCCCCCCATAGCCGAAGAGCCAGCTGTGCCCTATCGCGGGCGCCACGGGTGTGCTCTAGGAACTTCCGTAGCGCATGCCGCAGCTCATGGGGGGGTGGGGTTACAATTCCCGAGGTATTCCCTGATGGGCCTCTTAATACAGCCTCGTGGTCCGCTAAGGCAGGTAGACAGGGTGCGGACCACCGACGGGGCGTGGGTTATTAAATTCATTTCACGCCTTGGGGTGGAGGGGGATGGCAGGGGAAAAATTGCCACTCCTAATGGGTCGCGACTAGAAAGTGCAAAGACTGCTCCCTGGGGGGAGTCTGCAAAAGGCGGAAAGGAAATAACCCCAGGGGCGGCATTAACATTGCAGGAGGAGGGATCTTGGGCAGGGGCAGGGGTGGGGGCAGGGGCAGGGGTAAGGCTCTGGGGTGCAGGAGGCGAGAAGCTAAAGGAAAGTGCCTCCTGAGCAGAGTCAAAGGTTAAGGGGGAAGGGGAGGGGCTCCCAATAATGCTAGGTGCTGGCTCCATGGTGGTCTTAGCGGTCATGGCATCAGGTGGTGGACCGCCTTCTGCAGGGTGCTCACCCGGGAAGGCAAATAGGGGGAGGGAGCATGGGGAAAGGGAGGCTGGGGTAAGGCTGCCCAGCTCGAGGCCAGCCGGCAGCAAATCATCCCCTCCCTGGGTGACCGGGGTCAAATCTAGGGCCTCAATCTCCGCATACACGGAGGAGAGACCAACTCCTGCCACCCAGGGGGCCTCTCCTCTAGGGCCCGCCTCAACGGCCGCCTCGGGGTCCGCGGCGGGTTCGAGTAGCGTCCAGGCAGAAGGGGTGTCCTCAGAAGTCTCAGAGGGGAGGGTCTCCCGTGGAGGGGGGATTCTGCCCTCCAATGCCAGTCCGTCTTCCCCTCCCGACACCGGCGGATGGATCTCGCTCGCGGCCGTGGCGGGAGGCTCGATAGCAGTGCCTCCTTTCCTGGTCTTCCGGGGGGCTTCCGCGTCGGGTGGATGCAGCGGAGCTCGAGCCTTCCGCTTGCCTCGCTTCCCCTGGACTAGGGTCCAGCCCTCCATAGCATCATCTGGGGGCTGGTTAGCAGGGGTCGTGTTGGGGGGCGGAGGCGATGGTTTAGGGGTTCGGGGAGGTAGCGGTGGGGCAACATGAGGGGCGGTGGCTTCTCCTTGGGGAGGGCCCTCTCTTATACCCGATAATATCCTTGCCACACCCTCCTCCATGGGCTCTATTGGGTTGGTACTGGCAAGGGTGGAAACCCCTTGCTCGCCTGGGCATTGTAGGGAAGGTATCTCTTGGGCCCGGACAGGAGCAGCGATGGGTCGAGTAGGAGGAGGGTTGGTTTCAGGTACTGGGCAGCCAGGGGCGTTGGCAGCGACGGGGCCGATGTCCTGCCGGGTCTCGGGGGCTTCGGGTGCCCCTCCCCCCCGAGCCAAAGGGCAGTCTCTGCGGACATGCCCCGCTGAACGGCAGAGGTAGCACCGGGCCTCTCCAGTAGAATAAAAGACCCGATAGCGGGCTCCCTCGTAGGGGACTAGAAAGGACCCCTCAAGCGCCTCTCCGTCACGCGCCCCTGCCGGTGGTAGAAGCTGCACTTGCCAGCGGAACGAAAAAATGTGACGGAGGGTGGGGTCCTTGCAGCCCAACGGGAGAGGGCTGATGACAGAAACAAGTTTCCCCAGGGTGGAAAGAGTGGGTAACAGGGCAGCATTGGGTAAGAAGGGAGGAACGGAGGTAAGGACGAGGCGAACGCCCAGGTCTTCTAACGGTTCTAGGGGGACAAACACCCCCCCTACCGTCAGGCCCCTCTCCACCGCCTCCTGGGCGGCATCCTCCGAGGCTAAGAAGAAAACGACCTTCCCATACATCTTGGAGGCCGCCACAATAGCCGTGGGTCCTACCACCTTCGCCAACGCCTGCACGTATGTCTCCACGTGGGGCGAGGCGGGCACCAGGAGGCAACGGACGCCGTGCTTCCTGGTCAAGGCGGGGAAAGGGCCTCGGCCGCTGGTGATGGTGGCGGAGGCAGGGGGGGGGCGAGATGACGAGGCGGCAGGCAGCGGGGAGCCCGCTGCCACCCGGGCATACGTCCTGGGGGCCGGGGGAGGGACAATCGCAGAGCTGGTGGAGGGAAACGCTGGGAGGGGCGCCACGGTTGATGACGAGGCCGCAGCGGTGGGGGCAGCCCCTGCCATGGAGGGCTCAGTGGTTTTAGCAGGGCCCTTTCCTTTCCACCCGCCCTGGCCCTTCCGGTGAACCGGGGGGGGTTTCCTAGAATCTGGGGGGGTGGTGGGTGCAGCAGCAGCAGCAATCACCCTGGTGCCTCCTTCTACCGGTGCCCCAGCAGGGGGCGTGGCAAGTACCTTAACAATAGTAGTAGGGGGGAGACCTTGGGGGTCGGGCAGGGGTGGTGGTGGGGAAGGGACAACTAATTTTATTGAAGCAGTCTCGCCCCTCTCGTTCCCCGCCATTGTGAGCAGGGAGAGACAGGGAGACACCGGAAGGAGGAGGGGGGAGGGGAGAAGGCGGAATAGCCCCTCCTTCCACTGGCTGCGGACGGAAAGGGAAAAAATGCCGAGGGGGGGGGACTGGGAGGAGTGGGGGGAACAAAATCGGGGTCCAGTAATAGGGGCAAGTTGTGGGATAAGCAATCCGGGGGGGGGGGTGCAGACCCACACACGTTTGTCCAAAGAGTCTCGGTTGGTCGGTTGTTAGGTCCGGTCCGGAAGGCAAAGTTCAAAGCAAACAGCTGGATCCGAAGGGAGATGGCAGGTTGCCAGCAGGGACAGACTGCGGGGGGGCCGTGACAGTTGTAATAACGATGGGGGGGTAGGGGCACCGATGGATCGGGGGTGGGGGTCTCCACGCCACACCCCCTGTGCCGCCACAAACGCAAGTAATCACAGTCAAACTCCCCCCCACGAGAGTATAATTCAGAAAGTTACTCAATCTTACGGCCTTCGTCACGATGATTTATATTATTTCTTCTGTCTGCTGAAATCTTCGTCTCCGGCTGTGTTGGCTGTGTTCCAAGGCCTCCGGCATGTTAAGAATGTTATAAGGTCCGAGCTGCTGGCAAAACGGCTGGGTCTGGGGGTTTCCACTCCCCCCTCCGGACAGCAAAATCGGCAATCTTCCCCCCCCTCCTCCGGGGGCTCAGCTGAGGCAAATAGCTGCGCCCGAAAGCAGGCGTGGGGGGGGATGGCTGGCGAAGGACGTAGACGGAAAAAAACCACAAAAAATAAAAAGAAAAAACAAAAAAGCGTCTGGCCCGGCCGGGGGGGGACTAAGGCAGGTGCGAAAAGTAAGAAAAATCCGAGCCAGGGGGCTTTAGGAAAGAACAGAAAGCAGATAGCTGAGGAGCAAGCAAAAGACGTTCCGTTTCCTAACAGGGAATCAGGAATCTTCTGGAGACAATTAAGACAGGCTAATTAGAACACCTGAAGCCAATCAAGAAGCTGCGAGAATCAATTAAGGCAGGCTAATCAGGGCACCTGGGTTTTAAAAAGGAGCTCACTTCAGTTTGTGGTGTGCGTGTGAGGAGCTGGGAGCAAGAGGCACTAGGAGCTGAGAGTGAGAACGCGGACTGTTGAAGGACTGAGGTGTGCAAGCATTATCAGAAGCGCAAGACCCACCAAGGTAGAATAGGAACTTTGTCACAACTGGTGTCGGAAGTGGGATCTGGTGTCCACAGCACAGAAGGAGGGTGTTCGGAAGGAAAAAGAAAAAAGGGAAAGAGGGTCTATTTTTATTTATTTTTTTTTCACCACAATGGAGGAGGTAGTGCGGGCACTGATACAAGCCACGACTGCCCAGCAGGAGGCTACTCGTGTCCAGGCAGCCGCCCAACAGGAGGCAGTGTGGCTGCAGCAAGAGACTAATCGCCTGCTGATGTACCAAGCTGCTCAAGACTGGGCTATGTTGCGGGAACTGGTAAACCAGGTAAAGGCCCTTACAGAGCTGAACCGCGGCCATGATGGGACACAGATCGTGCGGGCCAGCAATTGGCTGCAGAAAATGATGCGGGAGGATGATGTAGAGGCATGCCTCCTGGCCTTTGAGAGGACAGCCCTGCGGGAGGCTTGGCCCCGAGAACAGTGGTCTGGCATCCTCACTCCATTCCTGTGTGGGGAGGCCCAGGCGGCCTACTATGATTTGCCTGAAGAGGCTGCGGCAGGCTACCCCCAGCTGAAAGCAGAGATCCTGGCCAGATCTGGGGTAACGACCACAGTGCGGGCCCAGCGATATCGTGAGTGGAGGTACCAGGAAAACAAAACCTTGCAGTCCCAATTATATGGCCTCATCCATCTCGCATGAAAGTGGTTACGAACTGAGTCCCAGAGTCTGGAGGAGATACTGGAGGTTCTGCTCATCGACTGGTACATGAGAGGACTACCGTCAGACCTTCGCGCCTGGGTAAGCCAGAACGAACCCTCCACCTACAACGAGGTTGTCGCGCTAGTAGAAAGGCGAAGGACGGCAAGGGAGCTGACCCGACCAGTTAAGGACCACCCTGGGTTAAACGAGCAGCACCAAGCCCTAGAGCCTTGATGGGGCCACCAGGAGAATCCAGGTGGAAAGAGAAAGGGGCTGAAGGCCCACCAGAAGCCACAAAGAGTCGGAGCATTGAAGGGGAAGAGGATCGTGATGGTAGACTACCCAAACCAAGAGACTGGGGAACACCTAGGGCTCCATACAGATGTTACGCCTGCAGGGAGTGGGGACACATAGCTGCACAGTGTCCCAATGCCAAGGAGCCTATACAGTGTAACCTGGGGAATTGGGCAGACCCATGCTCCCTAATCCACCTTGTGGGGGTCTCACTAACCCCACATATGTACACTAGACCAGTGAAGCTAAATGGGGTAGAGACCACAGCACTGGTTGATTCGGGGAGTGCTATCACACTTGTCTCGGGGAAGCTCGTGAAGTGTAGTCAGCTGCTGTGGGCTAAGCATACGGGAATAACATGCGTCCATGGGACAGTTGGTTATTACCCCACCATCCCTGTAAAAATCGAGATTCAGGGGAACACTACTGAGGTAGCAGCAGGTGTACTCCCTAAACTCCCATACCCAGTGCTCATAGGAAGGGACTTCCCAGGGTTTGGAGACTTCCTCCCAGTAGAGGAATTGGAGAAAGGGGGAAGCCCTGAAAGTAGTGAGGCATCCACAGTAGACTGTCAACCCCCAATCTTCTCTGAAATATCTCCAGATTTGTTCTCCACTCCCAAACAGTGTAGAAAGACGAAAAGGGAAAGAAGGGCAGCTAAGGCCTTGGGAACCCGAATACTGGCCCAAAGCCAGAGGGTTGCTCTCGTAGGTAGGCGGACCCAAGCAGCTGAAAAGGAGGCTACCCAGGAGGGAGAAGCACCCGAGTCTGACCCACACCCTAATGCCTCTGAACCAGTAGAGGCAACAGAGACTGGCCCCCTAGATATCGGACAGATTAGCCCCAGGAAAGGAAATTTTGGACGGGACCAGGCTGAAGACCCAAGGTATGACAACATTAGGAAGGAGGTGACTGAACTAGTTGGGTCCCCCTGGAAGGGAAAACCCAGGGACCAGGACCCTACTTCATAATGAAGAAGAATCTCTTATACCGGGTTGCACCAGTACAGGGGCAGAAGGTACAGCAGATCCTAGTACCTCAAAAACACCAGAATGCTGTATTAAGTCTGGCCCATAGTCATCTTTTTGGGGGGCATTTCGGGGTAGAGAAGACCCTGGCACGGGTCCTGCGACGATTCTTCTGGCCCGGAGTACATGAAGAAGTGCGGAGGTACTGTGCGTCCTGCCCAGAGTGTCAGCTGCACAGTCCCCGTCCCCACTTGAGGGCACCTTTAGTACCCCTTCCCATCATAGAAGTCCCCTTCGAGTGGATAGCCATGGATCTTGTGGGACCCCTGGAGAAGACAGCCCGGGGCTACCAATATATACTTGTCATTCTGGATTATGTTACTCGCTACCCAGAAGCCATCCCGCTGCGGAACACGGCCTCTAAAACGATAGCTAAAGAGTTGGTGGGGATCTTTGCCCAAGTGGGGCTACCAAAGGAGAGATTAACAGACCAAGGTACCCCATTTATGTCAAAGCGAATGAAGGACGTCTGTATGCTACTCCATATACATACCCTGAGAACTTCAGTCTATCATCCGCAGACTGATGGGCTGGTAGAATCACCAGGGAAATAATATGCAGGAGCAGATCAGGATATCCACTGATCTGATACCAAACCAGAAGAAGGAGGTAACCGAGATGATCAACTGATACCAGGACGTGTTTTCAACCAAACGAGGCTGGACCACCGAAGCATATCACCACATTATCACAAACCCTGGGGAAAAGGTAACTTTAAGGCCCTATCGGGTCCTAGCAGCAAAAAGGGAGGAGATCAAGGCAGAGGTAAAAAGGATGTTGGAGCTGGGAGTCATCGAAGAGTCCCAAAGTCAGTGGTCAAGCCCAATTGTGTTGGTGCCCAAACCTGATGGCACCACTAGGTTTTGTAATGACTTTTGCCAGCTGAATGAGATATCCAAATTCGATGCATACCCCATACACCGTATCGATGAGTTAGTTGACTGCCTGGGCAATGCCCGATTTTTGACTACCCTTGATTTAACAAAGGGATACTGGCAGATTCCCTGTGCCAAAGATGCGAAAGAAAAGACGGCATTCTCTACACCAGAGGGTCTGTTTCAATATATTGTTCTTCCTTTTGGACTGCATGGGGCACCTGCCACCTTCCAGCGTCTTATGGACAAGCTCCTATGGCCCCATACCAGTTATGCAGCGGCATACCTGGATGATGTGATTATTCACACCCTCGACTGGGAAACCCATTTAGGAAAGGTGGAAGCAGTTCTGGACATGCTAAGATAGGCTGGCCTCACAGCCAACCCAGCCAAGTGTGCTATAGGCTAAAATACCTTGGCTACATTGTAGGAAGGGACATGGTCAAGCCACAACTAAACAAACTAGAGGCTATCCGAAATTGGCCCCAGCCGAATCGGAAAAAGCAAGTCCGGGCATTCCTGGGTGTGGTGGGGTACTACCGACAATTTATTCCCCATTTTGCTACCAGTGCAAGTCCCCTGACAGACCTGATAAAAGCCTGGGGTCCAGACCTGGTGAAGTGGACAGATGCTGCAGAGAAAGCATTCATGGATCTACAGACAGCCCTCTGCAGTAACCCCATGCTTATAGCCCCAGACTTCAACAAAGAATTCATTTTACAAACAGATGCATCTGAAGTAGGATTGGGAGCTGTCCTATCGCAGATGGTCGGAGATGAAGAACACCCAATCCTCTACCTCAGCAGGAAACTCCTCCCGAGAGAGCAGAAGTATGCCATGGTTGAAAGAAAGTGCCTAGCTGTGAAATGGGACATGGAAACACTACGTTATTACCTTCTGGGATGATGGTTTACCCTTGTGACCTGCCATGCACCCCTCCAGTGGATGCAGCGAAATAAAGAGAAGAACGCAAGGGTGACCAGATAGTTCCTGTCCCTACAACCTTTCCAATTCACCATACAACACTGGGCTGGAAGCCACCATGGCAATGCAGATGGCTTGTCACGAGTACACTGCCTGACATCCCAAGTTGCCCAACCCCGTACTGTTAAGCGGGAGAGGGAGGAGATATGTGACAGGGTCGGGCTAGATGGCTATAGGAGAGTAATAGAAGGCAGATATATTAGCCCCAGGCTAAGTAGGTCCCTTTTCCCTGGGTAACGTAACAGGGAAGGTTCCAGAACAATCAGAAACCTTCTGGAGACAATTAAGACAGGCTGATTAGAACACCTGCTAGAATCAATTAAGGCAGACTAATCAGGGCACCTGGGTTTTAAAAAGGAGCTCACTTCAGTTTGTAGTATGCGCGTGAAGAGCTGGGAGCAAGAGGCACTAGGAGCTGAGAGTGAGAATGTGGACTGTTGGAGGACTGAGGTGTACAAGTATTATCAGACACCAGGAGGAAGGTCCTAATGTGAGGATAAAGAAGGTGCTGGGAGGAGGCTCCAAGGCGAGCAAATCCGCCAATAAGTGCAAGACCCACCAAGGTAGAGCAGGAACTTTGTCACAGCAGACATACCTGGTTATCAGTAACTTGGAGTGAAGTTTTATGACAATAAATGCTGCCATGTAATGGAGTACACTTTCCTGGCTTCCTGGCATACATTCAGATCCATGGACTTTGAGGATAAGATGGGTCAGCCCTCTTTGATGCCATCAAGATTTGTGCCTATAACCAGATATATATTAAAGTTGATCTCCATTTGGGTCAGCATATGTTGTCTGTTGTGGCAGATATTTTTTGTCAGGACCTAAAGTCTTAAATGCAGAATTATGTACTTTTCTCTAGGCATCCCACCCACATCAGCATAGGAGAAAAGAGGAGGACAGATGGTGCCAAGTTCAGAGCCTACAGGGGGGACCAGTGAGCTCCAGGGCCCCTTTGCTGTGGGACTCAGCTGCTAGGGCAGAGAGTGGGGAGCCTGTGCATGGATCTCATGGGTGAGGGATCCTTAAGAGGGGGGCAGCTCCTCAGTCCCACAGGCTGTAGGGGAGCCCAAGGCCATTGGTTGAGGGGGATTCAGCACCTGGTGCTTCAGCACGCAGCCAGATCCAACTGCTGGGGCAGCATCCTGCCTCTCCCGCCTCTCCCAGGAAGAGACCTCAGTCTAGGCTTTATTGGCAGCAGGAGGACTCCCTTGCCTTCCTGTCAGCCCCCATCTCTTCCCCAGAATGCTACCAATACCTCACTGCTCCTCCCCTTCTCCCTACCCAAGTCCAGCTCCCCCAGCGTACCCCCCCCGGCTGACCTTTCTCCCCCCAGCAGAGACCACATCTCCACCATGCCTGGACCCCTGCTCCCCCAGCACAGTCTTTCTCTTGCCAGTCCCTCCTCCCCCTGCACTGATACCTCCACAGCGCATTGCCTTAAATTTGCGGGAGCCCAGGGTGCCCTGTTGGAGGATGGGGGCACCACCTGTGGCCCATCTTACAGGGAGAGGGCAAGTTGGTTCTCAGTCAGGTACACACCATCTGGTGAGAGTGCACAGTGTGGGGGAAGGGGCCCAGCCCCTGCCGGTACTAGGATGGTGGCATAGTGCTAGTTTTGCTGGTTAATGATAATGTATGTCCAGGGGGCAGGGACCATCGGAACAACCTTCTACCACTAGTCTGTAACTTGTTTCTATACAAAGTGAAGGACTTCCATCAGTGGGAGTTGAAGCTGGAAATGCTCAGTACTGCTGGAGAGGCAAGTTTTGTTCTGTTCTTGGTATAGAATGTTTGGTATCCAAGATAAGTTCCTGTCTTGAATACTACTCTCCTCTTCATTCATGATGTCAGAACACATATTCCATAAATGTGTATATGCAGAAGCAATTCTCAAAGAACTTCAGATATATATCCAAAGCTTATTCAAACATTTCATTTAGAAATTTAGTTAGAAATATCATAAGATAAGGCATTCTCATGAAATCTCCACTATTTCCTTGTTTCAGCTTTGCATAATTGTAAAATGTTACTGTGGTATTCTTGCACTTCTTTCAAAGTGTAGTGATCTGATATTATGATGACTAAATATCACATGAATATGTGTGAAATCTGTGTATCACATCAGGGCAGACATTTGTAGTCCAACAAAAACACATTTTGTGCATGTGTGAATTTTCAGATGCTGGGATCTCTCTGATATTGTTTCCATTAATTGGAAATATTTTGCTTCCTTATGTAGAAAGGAACCAGTGTGGGAAATTGCATTCCAAAGATGTTAGGTTTTACAATATCTGACCTTTTTTTTTAGAGGTGTGATGTGTTCCCTGGAGTGCAACCTGGAACTGGGGTACTGCTGAGCCCTCTGGCATACCAGCCTGGGCTCCCTGTCACACTATGATGCTGTGACAAGCTGCAAACCTCTCCAGGTACTGTACTTACACAGCCATCCACAAGCAGGGACACACCCAGCTGAGTTACATGAATGCTTCTCCTACTCACTCATGAGCTAACAATAGAGAGGCTCGAGCTAATTCCCCAGCTCCCCAACCTAAGACCCCAGGGTGGTACCATGGTGCCCTGGTTAGAAGCCTGACCAGTGTAAGTTTATTACCCAGTCTGCCCCTCCCTCAAAGTGGAGAGGACATACACCAGCTTTTGTACACTGAGCAGATTTCCCAAGCACTTCACCTGAAACACACTGTTTAAGGTAACATATAAAGCAGATTTATTAACTACAGAAAGGTAGATTTTAAGTGATTATAAGTAATACGTGGACAGATCAAAGTTGGTTACCTAAGAAATAAAGGTAAAATCTCAATTTGTGTTCTAGAAACTAGACAGGATTTGAATCAAGCAATGTCTCACCCTGATGGTATAGTTCCTTATTACACAAACTGGTATTCTTCTTTCCAGCCTGGGACTACCTCCCCAGTTCAGTCTTTGTTCTCCAGACAGGTGTTGAGCTGCGGGGGAGGGGCTGCAGAAGAGAGTCTAAAGGATGATGTCACTTCCCCTCCTTTATAAACAAAAAGGTGTCCAGTGGCACCTTAAAGAATAACAGATTTATTTAGGCACCAGACTCCTTGTTGTGTTTGTGGATGTAGACTAACACAGCTACCCCTCTAATACTACCCTCCTTTATAGGTTCTTCCAGCTTGCTGGAAAGATCTTTTGCTATGATGCGAGTCAAGCAGTGTCCATTGTCTTTATGCTCCCTCTAAGAAGTCTTCATTGTATACAGATCCTGCGATAGTCCTTGGTAGTGTGGATTCTCCTTAATGGGCATCCACGCTGTCTGGCTTCTCCATCATTGTACCTGAAAGACTGGTTGAGGGCATACATATCTTACAACATATTTCAGTAACACACACATAGCAAAACTTCATAACTTCACATACAATGATAGCACATATGATCCAACAGGCTATTAATGTTCAACAGATCAAGACTTTTAGAATGATACATCACAAGGCATACTTTGTACAAAACATATCATAATCGTATCACCCTGGTAAATATGCCAGGGTGTTGCTTTGGGGTACAGAGTGTCACAAGAGGTTGCAATATCACAAGTCCTGCAAAATGTGAGCCCTTTAATGCTGCAGAATTGAATGTCTTTATTAATGACTGATATAAAAATACCATGTGGAGTTTAGAGAAACCAATAGCAAAAATAAAGTAACAGAATACAAAGATGAAAAACTAGTCAACTTACTTCTTCTATCTAAATATCCATTCAAAGGATAGTCTAGAAAATGTATCAGAAAAATCTTCAATCTAGTACTGCCCTGATTGGGATAGGGGCAAATTCATGGCAGAGTGAAAGTATCAGTAAAGGTAGTTGAATTCTTCCATTTCTGTTTACATTAAGTTTGCTGTGCTGTTAAAATAAGGTTCTCTCTGGGCTGCAGAGAGAGAGACTCTCAGCAAAGCATTTTGTGCGTGACCCTTTAACCGTCATCAGTTTCAGATGACCTCTTTGCACACAATGTAGTTCCCCTTTTCGGGTAATAATAAACTGTTTGCTCTAACATGTATATAATAATAATAATTAATAAACTGTTTGCTCTAACATGTATAGTTAAAGAGGCAATTAAAGTTACAAATGTGAAGAATGTAAGCTCCCAGGCTTATCTTATTGGCTTCATCTTTAAAATGCCATCAAACATGTGCAACCAATGAATATAATATAACACTAGTATAAAATTATACTAGAGCAATAGACTTAGATTTTTCATTTAAATGTGAATTTTTGGCAGAAAACTTAACTTGTAAATATGTCAGAATTATATATTCTCTTTTTTATTTTTGCTAGTGACTAGACAATAGATTTTAAATTTAAAAGTGGTATGGTTCATCTGGCTATTTACTATGAATATTAATATCAAAGGACAATAGACCATTAAGGCATTTGCATGCACAGAAAAGCATATTTGATATAAAATAGAATAGCATGTAATTTCAACTAAGAACACATCAATCTTTAAACTCTTGAAAATGCATAAGGAGGGATTTTGGCATGCAGTTTTCACTGCACATTGAAAAAGAAAACTTTGGTAGCGTTGGATGACTTATCTTCAAAATAAAACTGAGCACATCAGTGGGAAGAAAATATTTCTGCTGGTGCAGGCTATTACAATGGAAAGAGATCCAGGAATTAAAAGTGTGGGAAAAATCAATAAAATAGGTTCTCAACAGCTACTTAAATAATTTACAGTATTTCTAAGAGCTTAGATATATGTTTGCATTTTTCAGGCTGTGTGTGTTTGAGGATAAATTGACATTGAATTTTTGGCAGGGCAAGTCTCATTTTTATAGAGAGATTTAAAATCTGACCACTACACACCCTCCAATGTCAGTAAAGCAGAGGTACTATGAACAGACTCATTAGCTACACAGCCACCATTCATAAAGAGAGCACCATCCATGCTGTGCACTGAATGACACAGGGTCCTGTGGGAAAAAAAGTATAGAATCATAGAACTGGAAGGGACCTCGAGAGGTCATCTAGTCCAGTCCGCTGCACTCAAGGTAGGACTAAGTATTCTCTAGACCATCCCTAACAGGTGTTTGTCCAACCTGCTCTTAAAAATCTCCAATGATGGAGATTCCTCAACCTCCCTAGGCAATTTATTCCAGTGCTTACCCACTCTGACAGTTAGGAAGTTTTTCCTAATGTCCAACCTAAACCGCCCTTGCTGCAACTTAAGCCCATTGCTTTTTGTCCTGTCCTCAGAGGTTAAGAACAATTTTTCTCCCTCCTCCTTGTAAAAAACTTTTATGTACTTGAAAACTATTAACATGTCCTCTCTGAGTCTTTTGTTCTCCAGACTAAACAAATCCAATTTTTTCAATCTTCCCTGATAGGTCATGTTTTCTAGACATGTTTTAATCACTTTTGTTGCTCTTCTCTGAACTTTCTCCAATTTGTCCACATCTTTCCAGAAATGCAGTGCCCAGAACTGGACACAATACTCCAATTGAGGCCGTAGCAGCGCAGAAGAATTAATTCTTGTGTCTTGCTTACAACACTCCTGCTAATGAATCCCAGAATGATGTTAGCTTTTTTTAAACAGTGTTACACTGTTGACTCATATCGAGCTTGTGATCCACTGTGACTCATACATTCCTTTTTGCAATAATCCTTCCTGTGCAGTCATTTCCCATTTTGTATGTGTGCAACTGATTTTTCATTCCTAAGAGGAGTACTTTGCATTTGTCCTTATTGAATTTCATCCTATTTATTTCAGACCATTTCTCCAGTTTGTCAAGACCATTTTGAATTTTAATACTATTCTTCAAAGCACTTGCAACCCCTCCCACCTGGTATTGTTCACAAACTTTATAAGTGTACTCTCTATGCCATTATCTAAATCATTGGTGAAGACATTGAACAGAACTGGACCCAGAACTGATCCCTGAGGGACCCCACTTGTTATGCTCTTCCAGCATGACTGTGAACAACTGATAACTACTCTCTGGGAATGATTTTCCAACCAGTTATGTACCCACCTTATCGTAGCTCCATCTAAATTGTATTTCCATAGTTTGTTTATGAGAAGATCATGCGAGACAGTATCAAAAGCATTACTAAAATCAAGATATACTACATCTACCACTTACCCCCTGTCCACAAGGCTTGTTACCCTGTCAGAAAAAGCTATCAGGTTGGTTTGACATGATTTGTTCTTGACAAATCCATGCTGACTGTTACTTATCACCTCATTATCTTTTCAGTGTTTGCAACTTGATTTTTTAATTATTTGCTTCTCTATCTTTCCGGATACAGACGTTAAGCTGACTTGTCTGTAATTCCCTGGGTTTTCCTTATTTTACTCTTTATAGATAGGCACTGTTTTTGCCCATTTCCAGTTTTCTGGAATGTCTCCTGTCTTCCATGACTTTTCAAAGATAATCGCTAATGGCTCAGATATCTCCTCAGTCATCTCCTTGAGTATTCTAGGATGCATTTCATCAGGCCCTGGTGATTTGAAGACGTCTAACTTATCTAAGTAATTTTTGACTTATTCTTTCCGTATTTTAGATTCTGATCCTACCTCATTTTCACTGGCATTCCATATGTTAGATGTCCAATCACCACCAACCTTCTTGGTGAAAACTGAAACAAAGAAGTCATTAAGCACCTTTGCCATTTCCACATTTTCTGTTGTTGTCTCCTCCTGCTCTTTGAGTAACGGGCCTTCTCTGTCCTTGGTCTTCCTCTTGCTTCTAATGTATTTGTAAAATGTTTTCTTGGTAACCTTTCTGTCTCTAGATAGGTTGACCTTGTTTTATGCTTTGGCCTTTCTAATTTTGTATGGATCATCTAAGTAAAGACAATGTAATTAAAGACTATACTTATAATGGGGATAGATTGAAGTCTGGACAGGCATTCCAGAATGTTCTTTTAACATAACTTTTAAACATCATAAGTAATTGTTTAAAAAGAAAAACAGTGTGCATCTGTAACAACCCCATCCTTCGCCAGCAGAGTATAGCTCTCTATCATTTAAGCCAAAGGTGTAATTCCATTAGCTAGCAGCAGCTGTAGCTTTCATCCTCTGACCCAATCAGAGCACACGTATAATGGGTTACATAAGCAAAAGCAGTAAGTCCCATTCTACATACAACATACCCAAGTGCACAGATTAAGCAGATTGTTTCTGGGATGACGAGACTAGCTTCTGCCACATTAGAGATGTGATTGTCTTCCCAATTCTGTTAGAAGTGACCTTATGTAAACTGTAGGAGAACACTTCAATTTCCCTGGTCACTCAATAATAGACCTAAAAGTGGCAATTCTTCAACAAAAAAAACTTCAAAAACAGACTCCAACGTGAAACTGCAGAACTGGAATTAATTTGCAAACTGGACACCATCACATTAGGCCTGAATAAAGACTGGGAGTGGTTGGGTCATTACAAAACCTAAACCTAATTTCCCCCATACTAATTTTCTCCTACTGTTACTCACACCTTCTTGTCAACTGTTTGAAATGAGCCACTCTCATTACCACTACAAAAGTTATTTTTCCTCCCTTGGTATCCTACTGTGAATTTAATTGTCTCATTAGACTGACCTCATACTTGGTAAGACAACTCCCATCTTTTCATACCTGCTTCTGTATTTTCCACTCCATGCATCTGATGAAGTGGGTTCTAGCCCACAAAAGCTTATGCCCAAATAAATGTGTTAGTCTCTAAGGTGCCACAAGGACTCCTCGTTTTTTTTGCTGATACAGACGAACACAACTACCACTCTGAAATTTGTTCAAACTGTTAGTTATTTCAACTGTATAATAGGGAGGCTTCCCTCCTACCATGTGAGACCTAGCTCAATAAGAAGAGTTATGAATAGAACTCTTAACACTAGTCATTGGAAGAGGTGGGCAAGAAGATATGGTCTCCTGTCAGTGAATCTTCCTGGACCAAATGGCATTTTGGTGGGCTTAGCAGGACATGAATGCTTCCTCTTTGTCTCCTGTCCAAAGGTTCAGTTCCATGTGGCTGCTTCACTATTGTGCAGGGAGCTCAGTCGCCTTGGGAGCAGACACTTTGCATTTGGCACATTTGAAAATTTAGGAGCAAACCTCGAACAAGCTACACTGTAAAAGATATTTCTCTGACCCCACGACTATTCCTCTGCCATAATTCAAGTACCTACTGTAGGAATAATAGGGTTATATTTTAAGTGAATGATATATTGAATGGGCTCAGGAATGATTGTTAAGGGTTTTACCTTCTTATCCTATGTAGGTTACTTTGTCTGCATTGATGATTTGGGAAATAAAACAATTCAGTGTCTCTTACAAATTTATTAAAAGATTAAACAGGCAGTTATAAAACAAATACAAGTTTAAGCAAAATAAGCTGCTAACTAGGTTAATTTAGTTTTTCTGACTTAATTTACAATACATTACAAAGTCAAACTGACATTAGAATTGGAATACAATCAATAAGTTAATGGTTCAATTTATCTGGCTTGCCAGTTACCACACTTAGTAATTAAATCATACCGAGTAAGTTAAAAAAACAACGACAGTTCTTCTCAAGGTTTTGTAGAAAGGTTGATGGAAGAATCCCTTTTCCTTTAACCTGATTAATTTAACTCAAAGTCTGCTGAAAGCACTTCTGTTACTTTATCTTGATTTTTAAGGAAGTACAACTTTCAAAATGATTTCCTGCTTCCCTTTTGGCGACTTGGTTACACCTTAGGAATGGTTTAGTCAGGGTCAGCTCTCTTCTGTTCTCCTCTGGGTGGCTGGTCCAGGGAATGAAGCAGGATGCAGCTCTGGGTATCTTGTTTCTGCAAGGGAATTTCCCTAACCTCCTGCTCTTTCTCTGCATGGGTTGCATCATTTGTAATTCCCCTGTTCCTCCGCAAGGAACGTTCTTGTCCAATTAGAGGTTCCTGCATATTGGTATATGTCATCAAGGACCAATAATTTGACACCTTTGTCTTTAATTACATCAAAGGTTCTCATTTAGGGTGGGTATGTTGTAACCCAATTTACAAACAGTGTTTAACTGCAAAAAGATGTCTCTTTAAAATAGGATACAAGAAGTTGCCACGTGATAGGGAACTGGTAGGCAAGTTCTGTTTTAGGCCCCCAACTCAGAAGTTTTGATTGTTTAAATATAATTCATGACTTATTCAAGGTTATGCCGTTTTTTCATTTACACAAATTCTCATGACAGTGAGTTAATTATGATACTGGGAAAATAACCTATGAAGTGGTGTAGTAGCCAGGACACGTGAATAGCCCTTTTCCTAATGACCATTTGCTGACAAAAAAAGCTGCTTTAAACATTTCTTGGCAATGCTAACTTTCGTTATACATTTGTCCACCGAAAGTCACTCAGGCCTGACTCCAGATACAGCCTGTATTCCTTACATTACTCCAAACTATGATGAAATTAGCGCTGTTAAAACTCCCCCGCCCCCAAACCATTTATTTTGAACCCCAGCAAAAAATCCCTATTTTTCACTTGCATTATTCTAAAAAAAGATTTGTATTCCAATTAAAATATAAAATAACCTGAGGCAGAGACCAAGCATGTACAATATGAGTATGGATAGTTAATTTATCTAATTCATAAGCAATTGAAAATAGGGAGAGGATTATAATGAGGCAACCGTAATATAGATGTGGCTGCCATGCATGCGTATATATCCACACAAACACACATATATGTACATATGAGAAATGAATACAGTTACAATGTACTCTTCTTGCCAAAGAGATTAATATCATATGTCTTGTGGAATTATTACATTAAAAAATCTCATATTAATTGTCTTTGGTCTATGTAAATATTTTGGGCTTGAGGTCCCTCTATAGTCTTGACTTCTGCTTAAGGATTTTCTCTCAGGACTCATAGGGCTCTACCCTTCTCTTGGTCTGATCCTCTACCCAGTAGAATTAAACATTCAAGGTGATATAATCTGAGAAAAATGGATAAAAGTGTTCTGAGTTATCTAGGCAGCCTAAGTTTAGGCAGTTAGCTACATATTGTGCTTATAATCTGATGGTTTTATGTTCAATCTTTCATGAAAGCATCTACTTTTCTATTCTTATCTCCCTGATTAGTGTTTGAGAAAACATCGTATTTATCCAAGTGCTTAGCCAATCTAATTCTGAGCACCTACATTAAAGTTAATTCATATTTTAAAAAGAGAAGCACAAACACTGGAATTGTCTCTTGCAATTACAGTTTCCGAAAGGTATTAGATAAGTAAACACATTTAGACAAAGCACATTAAATTGAATCCTCTGTCTATTAGAAAAAGAATATTCTTGTGCCTGGAAAATATCACTGACTCACAAAGTGCTCACATTTAGTCGCTTTCAGAGAGAGCATTTTAAGCACTGATTTACTCCCTCCCTCACTCCAAAAATGAATGTGTATTAACAAATTCATGCATTCGTATATGTTCTCCTTGACATCAGTGACATAACCTCTTATAGGAACGGCCTAATTCTACCCTCAACTTGTGCTAGGGGAGAGTCTCAGACCTCTGAATCAGACCTGATGGTGAACAGAGAGGGAAAGAGTGCAAGGTCTGTGGCATGTTCCCTTTACCACTTTGGAAGTCACTTGGCAGGTGCAGAGTAAAGGTCAAGCTCTGAAGCTTCTGAGGGAATTAATGGGGTCGGGGGAGAGGTTGTTCTCCCCAACAATCCCCCGGGGAATCCCAGTGTTATTAATCCTCATTGATTTTGCTTTACTTCTTCTGGATTCCCTGACTGCAAAAGGAAACCCTCCCTGATGTAAGGTGGGGCAGCAGCTGGTTGTGCCTCTGATAACTGCTGTCCTCGAGCCGGAGAGCTCAGACGGATGGAAGGGCTAGGAGATTAGTTTCTCAGTGACACTCTGAGGCCCATGCAGGGGGTCAATTGATTCTTTGAGTCAAGACTCCTCATAGCAAAATATGAGGCGTAAACACTGGAAGTACAGACGTATCCCTACTGGTGTCTGGGACCAATTCATATAAATGAAGCATTTATCTGAAAGAGAGAGGCATAAAAATGAGACTGCTGTGATTATGGCACTGGCAAAATGATATTTTATTCAGTTTCCATAATTCTGGGTAGGAACGTAGCTATTTTCTCACTTAACAAAAGCATTACTGTCTGCTCCAAGGAGGATTCGTCTCTGCTACCATTCCTCAACGTACTGCTCAGTCTTTTGTTTAAGCCAAAGCTTAGCTGGGCACCTTCTTATTTAATGCTTCAAAGAATCAGAAAGTGTGAAGAAAGTGCAGAACTAACTGGCGGAGAGAGTTAACAGGTATACAATAGTCAGTTAAGGACTTTGAAAGGAAACATCATACATTAATGCTTAGCATCACTGAACTGCTAACTCCTGGGCACCAACGGATTAACCATCTTTTGTTCTCACAGGAAGAATATAGATTACAGTTTTCACATGAGGCATTTTAAAGTACAGTTTAGTGCCAGCGCCAGCTAAATTGCACAAATAAGTCTTGCACCAGAAATGATATTTGTAGCCTGTGAGAAGAGAGCCTCCTTGCAGCATGCATTTTAAAACGTGTTCATGAAATGCATTCCTAGACACGGATACCCTCTATCACAGGTACCCCGGTACACTAAAGAAGTAGCAGTATAAGCTTACACACTTTACATGTAATTTATTCACATGATCTCACATCTGATCTAAAATAATCTCACATCTGATCTATTAATGTGCTAAACTACATGTATAATTAGAATGTACCCATACAGGCACACAAACATTTTAATGTCTTATCCTTCTCTTTCAGTCCATTCCACCTCCCATCATTTATTGCTGTCATTAATTGTGTGTACATGTCAATTGTGGGCAGGATTTGTGTCTTTTCACTTGTTTGAAAAGCACCTAACAAATTTGTGGGTGCTATATAATATGTAAAAATAATGTTGTCACACATACTCTCTTCTGAGTCTACTGCAGGAATTTCAGAAAGAAAACTGCTTTATCGGGTACTTAATGTGAAGTGGATCACTGTCTGAATCACATCCATTATGTCTTTTTGTATGTTTTTCTCTGCACTGATTGTGTAATAGAAAAATAGATAAATAGAGTATAAGGGCTAAAGGGACCATTGGGATAATCTAATCTAACCTGCATAACACAGGCCATCTGCTGTTTAAATTAGAGCATATCTTTTAGAAAAAAAATCCTATTTTAATTTAAAATTTCCAGTGATAGAGAATCTACCACAACCCTTGATAAGTTTACATTTGTTTTACTCTGCTCTTGGCACTTGATCATCATTTGTGGGTTTTAGTTGGTTTATAACTTTATTTATATATGGTTCGGTATGATAGAAGGTGGCAGCTATTGGCTGAAGATTTTCAAGTGGCTGAGTGAATACATTGTTAGGGCCTCTTATCTTTGAGATATTTCTTTGCTGATGATTTCTGACTAGCCACTGTGGTTTTGTAAATTATGACCATTGATTTGAATATTATGGGCTGGTGATACAGGATTAGCATAGAGCTTTCCTGCAAGGTGCCTTCTCTTTGGCACAACAGTAATGTTTTAGTTTGGGTAAAGGCATTTTGTATTGGTCTTTTTACAGCCATTATTGTGCCCACTGTTCACATTAAAAATGGTTACTTACCTTATAGGAACTGGTTCTTTGTGATGTTCTCAGTGTGGATCCCAGTGTTGGTGCACATAGAATCACAGGACTGGAAGGGATCTCAAGAGGTCGTCTAGTCCAGTTCCCTGCACTCATGGCAGACTAACTATTATCTAGACCATCCCTGACAGGTGTTTGTCTAACCTACTCTTTAAAATCTCCAACGATGGAGATTCCACAACCTCCCTAGGCAATTTATTCCAGTGCTTAACCACCCTGACAATTAGGAAGTTTTTCCTATCATTTTTTAATTTTAATCCTATCCTCCAAAGCACTTGCAACCCCTCCCAGCTTGGTATCGTCTGCAAACTTTATAAGTATACTCTCTATGCCATTATCTAAATCATTGATGAAGATATTGAACAGAACTGGTCAGAACTGATCCCTGTGGGACCCCACTCGTTATGTCCTTCCAGCATGACTGTAAACCACTGATAACTACTCCCTGGGAACAGTTTTCCAACCAGTTTTACACCCACCTTATAGTAGCCCCATCTAGGTTGCATTTCCCTAGTTTGTTTACGAGAAGATCATGCAAGACAGAATCAAAAGATTACTAGAGTCAAGATATACCATGTCTACCACTTTCTTCCTATCCACAAGTCTTGTTACCCTGTCACAGAAAGCTATCAGGTTGGTTTGACAAGATTTGTTTTTGACAAATGTATGCATGAGATCAAAGTCTTTGAATAGCCATATCCAGGCCCTGTGCCACTCTGTGCTCTCATGCAAAGACATAAAGGTCAGGATGGATGCAACCCTCCCTCAGTTCCCTTGTAGTTCAAACTACGGCAGCTGAAGACTCTGAAAATGGGGAAGGAGGGCATGTTGTGAGAACCACTCTGATTACAGTGGCTCACAAAGCCACAGTTACTATAAGGTACGTAATCATTCTTTCTTCTTTGATTATGGAGTGAGGAGTTTCAGTTGCATTAGTCACCATAATGACTGAAGCTCTGCTCTCCCAGTCATGGCATGTGACCTAACCAACAAGTCGGGGCTGTACTGTTTTACAAAAGTCAGTGGATTGCTTCGTGTTGCTGCCTTGCAGATCTCAGATATCTGAAGCAGGCCAAATTCCATGCATGCTCACTACTATTTCCTACAGCCATTGCTTACCTCAGAGTTATGATCTGCTGAGCTTTCCTCTACTTTGATTGTTTACCTCAGCTGACCTTTCCCCTACTTTTGAAGTACCAGGTGACCTGCAGCTTCCAATGGTGGAGTGACTCTTGCTCATTCAAAGTGGAAGCCAGGGATACAAAATGGAATTTGGGAAATTTTTCTGGTATCTCACATTGCTACTGACCTTTGCACTAATTGAAACACTGTCTTGAGACAAAGGGCCAGTGGCATCTATTCAGGCTCCTTGTTGGCTCCTGGTGCCAGATCTTGATATCTGACCACTTGAAATGGAGATAAAGTGTCAGCAATGCCCAGGAACATGGTTGGTAGTGACACAGATGTTGACGGTTAAACAATAAAGGACAAAGCCCTTCCCAGCCATGTAAACTGAGTGAGCTGGAGGACTGGTTTTTAATAACATGGTGTGACAAAGTGGGAATTTTCTGTAATATTTTTATGAAACCTATGTGTTCCTCAATTTTGACTGGTACTTTTTATTGCTACCCAGTGGAGGCAAAATCTGCTGTTGGGCCAATGTAGGAGACATGAGTTATACATGTCTAGCTGTCTGGGGCAGACTGAATGGGTCATTAAAGGACTGGCCAAGGCAGACCCATGTCAATAAAAAGTCCAAGAAGACAATGGAAAAAACCACAATGGCTAGAACCCTAACACCTCACAATCAATAAACAAGAGGAAGGAGATTTTCATCCTATCTCTCAGCAGGGGAGCTGAATAGAGGTCAGCTCAAGAAAAAAGGTCTGAGAGGTGGTAGGAAGGAGATTCAGAATTGGCTTTTGGGAGCGTATGAAGTGCTGGGATATTGAAAGGACAGAAACAGAACCTGAAATGGAGCCCATAGCAGTTTGACTAGCTGATGGTACTGGCTTGGCTAGATGGATTATGTCTTAACTTTGATTTCTCTTTGATAACCTAAGGACTTCTGGTGGTGTGTTCCACTTGACTGATAAATGCTACTCTGTTTTGAAAATTCTGCATGAAGTCACTACAAATACATGCTGAGAAGTATTGGTCCTTGAAGAGTGTAAAAGTCTCTGACTAGGAGTCTGGGTCTGTTGAAGTCGCTGGGCAGAACACATGGTGTGAAACAGGAGTGCTGGAGCTCAGGACCTCAGTCTCAGAGGCACTGAAGCTGATGGGCTTGCCTACCCTGAAGGAAGAGTGGGACCTTTGCGGGGCCTGCCATACTGATGGGGTTTTCCCAAGATACTTTTTAAAAACCTGGGGCATAGCACAGATCCTGTGGATCCATGACACATGGGCACCTCTAGGTTGTCACTCCACAGCCGCACTCTTTTTTGTTTCTAAAAAACCCTCCTCACCCCCACCCACACATAAATGCATGCCTCCAGATTAATGACCAGATTAATGGAAAAGAACCCTAGGAACTGCTATATCTTTACCTTTCCTGTATCCAAGCTGTCAGCCATTTCTGGGTACATCACTTATGTAGCATTATATGGTATATTTGCAGAGTGATAATGGTAAATATTTTTTTAAACATTGGAAAGTATATATAAACACTCATGCTTCAGGGCATAAAATAATTTCTAACTATTAGGGGCTAGACAAAGAGCTGGACAACATTTTTGAACCCACATTTTTTTCAGTAAAATATGCAGAAGCCGAGACATTGAATTATTTCATAAATTTGTGTCAATGTTTCCAAATTGTTTTGGTTGGAAAAAACAACCCATAAAATTAAAAAAAAATCAAATATTTGGTTTTGAAATTTTCTAAATGAAATGTTGAGATTTTTTTATTTGAAACGACTTTTCATTTCAAAACTTCCTTTAGTTTTATTATTTTTTTTAAATAAACCATTAAATGCTCAATTCCAAAATGAAATATTTCATTTTGGGTCAAACATTTTTTTAAATTTAAATTTTTAGAATTGTTAGCGAATGAATCACTTATACACATTCTCGCCTTTTTCTTCTTTATTTTCTTTAACATGTCTGTGTGCAAATGGGTCATGTTTTATTGTAGTATGCAGACATTTCTCAGATAGTATAGTGCATTTCTTCCTTTGATTTGCAGTTGGTTTGTTGAGAAAAGAAGTGGAGAGATAAACATATAAAGATTAAAATCTAAAATTTTGCTCTCAAATGAATGGATCGGACTCCTAGGTAAAGTGAATAACAGCATCCAGTGATAGGATTTGGCCTTAATACTTACAGTACATGGCAATTATGTTGTCTGGGTAAAGACTGATTGAGCATTAAACGATTATACAGATGAAAGAAAAAGGCGTAGCTGTTGACAGCAATTTGCTGTACCGTGTATACATTCTGCTCTGCTTTGTAGTTCAGGCACATAAGAGATACTGAAAGGATGGGTAGGAAAATGTAATACTTACAATGGTGAATGTACAAAACACACAGACAAGTTTTATTTTCTTTTTCAAACTGTTGCAAATGATCTCTTGCCCTTCTGTTGTGCAGTTGTCATATGTGTCTAAAAGCACTTGATGTTGACAAACATTGGTGTAAACAAGAATCAGATTTTAGTCCTAAAGTTATTGCTAGCTCCCAGATTTTCTAAAATTTAAGACAGTTTTGTGGAAGTAAATTAAAAATTTGGTGAAATAGAAGCAAAATTAGTAAACCTGTGTATTTCTTACACTTTCTACTTTTCTTTTTTCCTGCATACCAGTGTAGCTGATAACAGACAATTACATGTGCTTCAGGTCCCTCATGTTCAATTTTTGTACCAGTGATGGGCATCAAAATTATATAAATAGGAATGCACACATTTAATTAATGAATTAATTAAAACAAACTAATTAAGATCCTCAAATATTAACAAAATGAAGTCATACTTAATATTTGTAAATAAATATATAGGCAGCCATGGTAAATGATAGATGCATAAATTATTCCTGCTTAGAGGAACAGCAAAATAAGTTTGCATTGTATGGTGCCCAGACCCTCAGTGTGGATGCCTATGAAACACAAAACAAAAGAGTACCTCTCTGCACCCATTTGCTGTACCATCCAGGGCAAGATTTGGACCTGAATTATTTATCAGCCAGCACTATATCTATTTGTTTTCATGAGCAGACAGACTTCCATAATGTTCACAGGTGTTTAACTAACAGCAAACTATCAAACCCTTTGTTTACAGACACTTTTGTTCTAAATGTTTTGCTTGACAGATTACAGATTGTGACAATTGCACTGGGTTAGATCAGAAGAAACTCATGTAATGCCGTAGTTCATAATGTAATATGCTCTGATTTGATTGATACATTTTGATTTAACATGTCACAATAAATTTCATACAGTGCTGGGACTGCTGCTTATCACCAATATTGTCCCATTGTTTCCTTGTACTCATCTCTATATCCACGGTGTTGTATATTTTTTTTTATATTGGATTGTACACTCTTCAGGGGCAGAGACCATCTTTTTGTTTTATGTTTGTACAACACCTATCACAGTGGTCTCCCAGGTGCTCTGATACTACAAATAATAAATAACACAATACATCTCACATGAAAAATTGAAAAATAAAAACCAGTTTGCTGCAAAATAGTGTTTTATTGCAATTTTGAGACACAAATGCTTTAAAGTTGTTTCTCAGTCCTACATCCCATGAAGTAAAAAAAATAGCAAGCAAAGTTTGCTCCCTGAACCTTAGCTGGATCAGGCCCATAATTTATGTCAGCAAGAGATTTTTTTCTTCTTAGGCAAAAACACTCTCCTTTATCAGCCAAATATACTGAGTAGAGACAAACCATTGTAAAATTGATACAAAGTATAACTCTGTTAATTACATTTTGGAATTATTTGAGGGGAAGAATGGTACAGAAGGCATTTAGTTGGAAGAAAGTAATTTATATTGCCCCTCCCACAAGCAATGTAAGAAAGTTTTAATTTAAACTTTGTTGTTTTCTCCCCAGTGCTGAAATAGTCATGGACATTTTGCAGGAGTGCTCTGAAGAAACCCTTTTTTTTTTTGAATGAATTCTTTGATTAAATATATGCCCAGAGCAGATGAAAGAATCAAATTTATTCTGTCAGTTTATTTATTCTTGAATTGTCAACTGGCCAATATTAGTTATGAGGAGTCTGAGAAAAGAATGATACTATAGTTAGGGTTAATGAATTCATGAAGCAAGACTCACTGAACAGGGCATTAGACGTTTATCACTGGGCTCAAATGAGATACCTGGTTGCATGAATGATGTATTCTACTATAAAATAGCAATGTGTGATATTAGTGTTCTGTATGCTTTCTATAACAGTCTTGGCCTGTTAGTCCTCAGCTCTGTTAGTCACTGTGGTGATAGTTATTCAGTGGCAGATTTTTCTATCTTCAGGGCATCACTCCTTTTCTGTCTCTAGTAACAGTGAACTCCAGTCCACCTTTACTTTATTGTCTGATATTGTGGAGATGCTCATTTTTCAAACAAATGCACCAAGATTAAGCACAGAGGAACCAACATTAGCCCAACAGTAATTATGCAGTTTTCCTGTCATGCTGCCTTTAATAATGTGTTAAAATGTGTACATTTCCGGCAGGTACAGTAGCAAGTAACTGATCTGGTTACCCAGTACTCCATTAACTGTGGGCCAGGTCATGGCTTGTCCTACACAAGGTCAGCCTCTAAAGACCTTGAGGTCTGGTACAGGATGCTAAGCAGGTGATGTGCATCCACTGTGACTCTCCCTATAAACAAGGGAGTGGGGAATAGGCAGGGAGTGGCTTTGCTTCTCCCAATATACAGATCAGCACAGAAAACAGTCGTAATCTGTTAGCGGTAATAGTAAGTAGAAAAGTACTCCTTACCTGTGCAGAGATCATGGAAGAAGGAGCCACGCCTAAGGGCCCTAATTTAGCCCTGGGTGTTCGCTACTTCCCACCACCCAACACAGATGTAATGAGGTTGAGTAGTGCCTGTATAAGACAAACAACAACTACTAGTTTTTTCTTAAAAAAGGTTTTTAATGATTTTCGACTATAAAGACAACACAGACAAAATAAGAAAAGAAAAAGCGAAGACCAGCATTGAATAAGAATTAATATAAATGACAGGTTATACTGAAGAAAAGCAAAAGTACATGTAAAGTTACCAACCATTTAGGAGTTAATGAACTAATGAACTGAAGCCCTACATACACTGGTTTTGGCAGGTTATACTAAAAGTCCTGAAGACAAGCATATGTAAAGCTATTATCCACCAGTTACCTACTACTGGTTTTACACTACAGTATTAATACAAGTAAGATTAATTTAACTCGAGGAACCAGATTTTTCACTACATAATTTTACACTGCATCTGTCCGAAAATACATTACCCTTTAGTCAGTCATTTTTTGCACTGGCCAGGTACAGACAGTCGAAGTGCACGTTCCTTCGGTTCAGGGGGTGTGGGTCAGGTTTTTCTTGTGACCGAAACACACAACTGGTTCTGTGCCTTTGTAATTTTTATCTGGTCTGTTGGCCATGTTTTAAAACAGACCAACCAATCAGAGTGGACCACATTGTTAATGTGGTCAGTATGGTCACCGTAATCGTATAATTGATGCATACTTATCTCCTTGTAGCCAATTTTTAGTTAGTCATATAATTTAGGCCTATTTATCTCCTGTAGCCAACTGGGTCTTAAATGTGGGTAATGTGGGTTTGATAAGTACATAGGAGTCAGCACAAAATGTTATTTGGTTGCAGCACATCCTGACCACAAGTTTAAACTTAATTTTGCAAGGCTTGCTTTTTGAAGCATCCGGAAGTTTGAGGCCTAACATTGCTAATACCTTTGTTCATTGCAAGCTTGACAATACTTTTGTTCAAATTAATCTTCAAATTAATCACATCCCCCAAGGCCTAAACTTCCAGCTTAACAAAAGCAACATTTATTTGTGTATATCGCACTCTAACAGAGGGCAAATAGTGAGTGCAGGCAAACAGTAAGGCTTCAGCAAAACTACGGTAAGACAGACTGAGGGATAGCTCAGTATGGGGAGGGATAGCTCAGTGGTTTGAGTATTGACCTCTAAACCCAGGGATGTGAGTTCAGTCCTTGAGGGGGCCATTTAGGGATCTGGGGCAAAAATTGGGCATTAGTCCTGCTTTGAGCAGGGGGTTGGACTAGATGACATCATTCCAACCCTCATATTCTAGGATAATTCCAGAAGAATGTGTGGGCCCCACTGCTTAACAATATGTAACAATCTTTTAAGGATTTTAATTACCTGGTGGGCCATTTCTTTAACATCTTGCCTGATCATGCAGACAAATTTTCCTATTTCTTCTAACCAGGGAATTATTATTGAGTCCTCAGATTCAGTAGAGGGAGAAATTACCAGGGTTAATTCTTGGTAACTTTCCTGTGAGACATTAAGAATTGCAGAAATAACATTGCCTAGCCGGATTATTGCTAAATCAATTTTAGAGAATTTTTGGACAGTTTTCTTTTACTTGGACATCCATAAGGGTATAGGCATGAGTTAAGGAGAAGGTCAGGGCCTTGACCTCGGCTAATTGAGCCGAAGGATTAGTTTGTAGTTTATGAGTCCTTATGGAGGCGCATTTTAGGCAATTATACCCAACTGCGCCTTTATGCTGTGGTGTGCCATCAATTCATAACCACACTTTTTTCATGTTATATTTCAGAACACACCGTTGTTTTTGTAAGAATTGATGATTATTTTGAATTCATTTTACAGGCAGTGGATGAAACTGGATCTTTAGGGCCAATGCCATTTTTATTACTGCTTTAGGCATGTCCTGATACATCCACCAAAACTTCAAACCGACCGAAAATGGATTATATGAAAACACAGACCAAATTAACAGGTTTCCTACAAACCTCTGAAGAATGGGATAAATTTGATTAAGAATAGTTAACGTTTTATTTGTGGAGGACTGGGCATACTGATAAGAATGAAAGGTGCCACTGGTAAAGGAAGAGTGATTCTCTTGTTTGAATTCCACCCACCAACGTTCATGTTTGGTATTTACACACACGGTCACTTTCTTAGAGGCATCTAGGTAGGTAAGAGAAGGTTTCTTAAAGAAGTGGGCTTTTAATTTTTGCCATATTGTTTGTATAAGTGACCAATTATGATTTTCCCCCCTACTTAGAAGGTAGGCCTGTTTGAAAAAGGTATTCCAGGAGGAAGACCAAAGACTAGTTTGGACTGCTAATCCGGCAGCCCTTTGGAAATCCTTTAAGGAACGGATAGAAGTGAGTTTGTTTATTGCTTCCATCACATCTGAATTTAAGGAAATATCTATGGCACCCCATAGCCATCCCAAAAATGTCTGCCTAAGGGCGGGTTCTTTTACCTTTTTCTTTTTGATTTTCCAACCCTGGTTTGTAAGGCATTTAAGACAATGCAACTCTCTTGGGTGGAATCAAAGTTTAAAATATCATCCAAATAACTAACCCAATTATTATAATCGAAGGAGGCCATTGATTGTGCCATCATTTGTGTAGACCGTGCGGGGGAATTACAAAATTCCTGGGGGGCTACTCGGAATTTTTACTTTTTTCCATTTTACATGAAAACAGTCAATCCTTGATGATTTAGAATTGGAATTTGAAAAAAACATATCTTTAATGTCAATAACTGCTTTTTAGGGGTTGTTCTTTAATTTAGCAAGAAGTTTGAATTGAATTTTAGTTTGATTAGTAATAATCCCTTTTTTTGTTTGACAGCAGCATTACTTTGTCTGTAATTTATTATCAACCACCCTTTGCTGGGTTCCTTTTTTGCTACAATCCAAACAGGAGATGTGTATGGTGAGACTGTCTTCTCAATTCATCCATTAGTTAATGCTTGGTTAACTAATTCATTAC
Organism: Lepidochelys olivacea; assembly: GCF_965140295.1. NCBI lineage: Eukaryota > Metazoa > Chordata > Testudines > Cheloniidae > Lepidochelys > Lepidochelys olivacea. The sequence continues at coordinate 38,729,593 of NC_140413.1, read as the reverse complement.
CCAAAGTGATTTGTTTACAAGACAATAGGTACTGCTTTTGAGCTCCCACCTGTACATTTGGTTTCAACTGGACTACAAAAGGAGTCTGTCCTAGAAAAGGATGGGTAATATAGGTTGTCAAAAAAGATTTAGCATGAGGAATTTTTCCAATATTATCATTTTTTAAAATATGAAAGGAGTTACATTCCATAGGCACTAAGATTATAGAAAAACTAACACCTTCTATTGAAAGATTTGAGATAAATCCCTTTTTAGTTCCCCTGATTCCTTTTAACCAAACTTCAGAAAGATCCCTTTTATCAATTGTTTTGACAAAGTAAATAGATTTTTAGCACTCATATTAAGTAACCAATTTTCCTGCTTTTTATTGGTATTTAATTTTAAAACAGGGAGACTTCTGTTAAGATTTATTGAAATGAATTTGCTTGTCTCCCTGCTTGAGCCGCCAGTTCCCTATTCATTTTTATTTTTACCCCAGGCAGCAAATCCATGGCGTTCAGCCAATTTGACTTAACTTAGGATCAGAGAACTGGGCTTTTGGAAGTTTATTTTGATTCCATTAGAAGGCGAAGGCTGCACGTGCAACAACGAAGTGCTCTTGCCTAAGGTTCACAGAGGGATTTGATTTCAGCGGTTTTCAGTTATCAATTACCTTTTCTTGATCCCACTGTCAGGAGGATAGAGATTCTCAAGGGAGTCCACCCAACCCTAAAACAACAGATTTCAACCATGGATTTCTGTGCTTAATATCGTCTGAAAGGTAGTTTGCTACCCGTCTAATGGTACCTTGACTTACTATTCTGGCTTGTGTTTTTACAATGGTGTCATCTCGCCATTTGGCAGTGCCGTCACGATTATCTCTTACACTGATAATCATATGCAAAAACATGTATGCATACATTGACTCCCAGTCCCGGATGTCATCAGGGCCTGGCTTGGTTCTTTTTCCCTGGGTATTAGTTACAGCCATTGCCAAGGCCATGACGGGAACCGGGGTTAATCCGTCGCCTGTTTTTGTTCTTCAGTCCCCTTCAGTTAGTCCCCCGGTTGACTGATAACTCAACACCAGGGGTCCATCCAGACCATTAAGAAAATCATTACTATGTTCCTTATATAATTGCATTACTCTATTTCAGATAGGTTCACCATCTTTCCTAGACACCTTGGCTTGCAAATCTTGGAGCTCAGCAGGGGTGTAGGATTTACATTCAGTGACCACAGTGGTCTGACCACCATCATTTTTGTATTTGACAGTAACTACAGGATATACAGGCACTGTTGGAGCAGAAGGAACTGCCACCTGTGAATTATAGGGAGGAGGTGGACTTTCTTCCTCAACCTTGATGGGGGTGGGGAGGGTGGAGGAAGGGGCGCAGTGAGGCTGAAGCAGCAAGTGGATGGTTTTTTGCTGTCTAATTATACTAGAATTTAAACATAGGATCATAGAATCAAAGAATAATAGAATATCAGAATTGGAAGGGACCTCAGAAGGTCATCTAGTCCAACCCCCTGCTCAAAGCAGGACCAATCCCCAACTAAATCATCCCAGCCAGGGCTTTGTCAAGCCTGACCTTAAAAACTTCAAAGGAAGAAGATTCCACCATCTCCCTATGTAACACATTCCAGTATTTCACCACCCTCCCAGTGAAAAAGTTTTTCCTAATATTCAACCTAAACCTCCCCCACTGCAACTTGAGACCATTACTCCTTGTTCTGTCATCTGCTACCACTGAGAACAGTCTAGAGCCATCCTCTTTGGAACCCCCTTTCAGGTAGTTGAAAGCAGCTATCAAATCCCCCCTCATTCTTCTCTTCCACAGACTAAACAATCCCAGTTCCCTCAGCCTCTCCTCATAAGTCATGTGTTCCGGTCCCCTAATCATTTTTGTTGCCCTCCGCTGGACATTTTCCAATTTTTTCACATCCTTCTGGTAGTGTGGGGACCAAAACTGGACACAGTACTCCAGATGTGGTCTCACCAATGTTGAATGGAGGGGAACGAACACGTCCCTCGAGCTGCTAGCAATGCCCCTACTTATACATCCCAAAATGCCATTGGCCTTCTTGGCAACAACGGCATACTGTTGACTCATATCCAACTTCTCGTCCACTTTAACCCCTAGGTCCTTTTCTGCAGAACTGCTGCCTAGCCATTCAGTCCCTAGTCTGTAGCGGTGCATGGGATTCTTCCGTCCTAAATGCAGGACTCTGCACTTGTCCTTGTTGAACCTCATCAGATTTCTTTTGGCCCAATCCTCTAATTTGTCTAGGGCCCTCTGTATCCTATCCCTACCCTCCAGCATATCTACCTCTCCTCCCAGTTTATCATCTGCAAACTTGCTGAGGGTGCAACCCACACCATCCTCCAGATCATTAATGAAGATATTGAACAAAACCAGCCCGAGGACCAACCCTTGGGGCATTCCACTTGATACCGACTGCCAACTAGACATGGAGCCATTGATCACTACCCATTGAGCCCAACAATCTAGGCAGCTTTCTATCCACCTTATAGTCCATTCATCCAGCCCATACTTCTTTAACTCACTGGCAAGAATACTGTGTGTCAAAAGCTTTGCTAAAGTCAGGGAATAACACATCCACTGCTTTTCCCTCATCCACAGAGCCAGTTATCTCGTCATAGAAGGCAATTAGGTTAGTCAGGCATGACTTTCCCTTGGTGAATCCATGCTGACTGTTCCTGATCACTTTCCTCTCCTCTAAGTGCTTCAGAATTGATTCCTTGAGGACCTGCTCCATGATTTTTCCAGGGACTGAGGTGAGGCTGAGTGGCTTGTCATTCCCAGGATCCTCCTTCTTCCCTTTTTTAAAGATGGGCACTACATTAGCCTTTTTCCAGTCGTCTGGGACCTCCCCTGATCGCCATGAGTTTTCAAAGAGAATGGCCAATGGCTCTGCAATCACATCCGCCAACTCCTTTAGCACTCTTGGATGGAGCGCATCTGGCCCCATGAACTTGTGCTCGTCCATCTTTTCTAAATAGTCCCGAACCACTTCTTTCTTCACAGAGGGCTGGTCCCCTCCTCCCCATGCTGTGCTGCCCAGTGCAGCAGTCTGGGAGCTGACTTTGTTCATGAAGACAGAGGCAAAAACAGCATTGAGTACATCAGCTTTTTCCACATCCTCTGTCACTAGGTTGCCTCCCTCATTCATTCTCCCCTCGATCACTCTCCTGCTGCCCTCTAGCCATGCTGTATTACATATCTCCTGCCCCTGCTCAACACCATGGGGTTGGGCTACTTGGGACAAGAGGCAGTGCTGTTGTGACAGGCCATCAGCATTGCCATGTTGGCTTCTGGCCCTATGCTGTACCCAGAAATGGAAAGGTTGCAGGGATGGGAACCATCTAGTCATTCTTGTGTTCTTCTCCTTGTTTCTGTGCATCCACTGGAGCAGGACATGGTCTGTCACCAGGGTTAACCACCGCCCCAGTAGGTAGTAGCGGAGAATCTCCATGGCCCATTTTACCTCCAGACATTCCTTTTCAAGAATGGCTTACTTTTGTTCCCTGGGGAGGAGTTTCCAGCTGAGGTACAGGATCAGGTGTTCCTCCTCCCCTACCATCTGCGAAAGGACAGCTCCTAGCCCTACCTCCGAGGCATCTGTTTGTAGGACGAATTCCTTCTCGAAGTCTGGGGCTATAAGCACTGGATGACAGCAAAGGGCTGTCCTTAAATCTGCAAATGCTCCTTCTGACGCATCAGTCCACTTTACTATCTCGGGGCCCTGAGCCTTTATCAGGTTTGTCAATGGCCCCGCTCTTGTGGCGAAATGAGGGATGAATCTCTGATAGTACCCTACTATCCCTAGAAATGCTCTGACCTGCTTTTTGCGGACCGGTCGAGGCCAATTCTATATTGCCTTCACTTTATTCCAGTGGGGTTTCACCAAACTTCTCCCTATTACATACCCGAGGTATCTGGCCTCAGCTAGCCCTGTCACGCACTTGAGAGGGTTGGCAGTGAGGTTGGCATTCCGCAAGGCGTCTAGCACCACTTCTACTTTTCCTAGGTGCATTTCCCAGTCAGGGCTATGGATGACTATGTTGTCTAAATAGGCGGTGGCATACTTGGCATGGGGTAGCAGCAATTTGTCCATAAGTCATTGGAATGTTGCAGGGGCCCCATGGAGTCCGAAAGGGAGGACAGTGTATTGGAACAGGCCATTGGGTGTAGAGAAGGCAGTCTTCTCCTTGACATTCTTGGCCAGGGGGATTTGCCAATATCCTTTGGTCAGGTCCACGGTGGTTAGGTATTGGGCTTTGCCTAACTGATCAACTAGCTCATTGATGCGTGGTATCAGATATGCATCGAATTGGGATACTTCATTCAATTTCCGGAAGTCGCTGCAAAACCTCAGGGTGCCATCAGGCTTGGGGACTAGGACGATAGGGCTGGACCACTGGCTGTGGGATTCTTCAATAATCCTGAGTTCCAGCATCTTCTTCACTTCCATCCTAATTTCTTCCCTTTTAGCTTCCGGTATTCGGTACAGTCTTATCGTCACCCTTTCTCTGGGACTGGTGACGATATGATGTTGGACCAGTGTCGTACAGCCCGGCTGTGTACAGAACACGTTTTGGTTCCGTTGGGTCATATCAATGACCTCTGTTCGTTGTTCTGGAGTTAATTTGAGGGATATCCTCACCTGCCCCTGTGGGTCGTCTGTCTGGGGTCGAGCTCCCTGAATGACCAGGCATGTCTCTCTGTCAAGCCAGGGCTTCAGTAAGTTGATGTGGTAGATCTGCTCTGGCCTTCGGCGGTCTGGTTGTCTGACCTTATAGTCTATCCTCTTACAAATAGCATATGATATTTTACCTCACATCTAATTAGATTTGTAGTCAGGCCTCTCACCCTTTAATGCACCTTCTCCTCACCAGCATTAGTAACAGCAACCTTGTCTCTATTTTCCTTTTGGTATCAGTCAGAAATATGACCTGTAGTGCTCAGCTCTTTATCCATGGGTTGTCTGAGCCCCTCCCATTTCAAGAAAGCAGGGATCTCATCCCCAGTGTCCTAATGGTCCTATAATGGGCCTCCAGGTGCTAGTCCTGGCCTGATATCTCCCTCTCCCTTCTTCCGCTGGGCAGGAACAAGGGAAGTTAAAAACAGAAGCAAAAATAAAGTCCAACAATCTTATTTGGGGATTGCTACCCCCAATCTGGAGCCTAAGCAGTCTGTACCCCCCTTCCCTGTCGAGGGTACTAGAGGAACCCAGTCCTGCCCTCTCCTCTTAGTCCCAGCCCAGGGACCCTATGTTAGGCAGTGAGGGACTGTTTGCTTAGGTCCCCTGCTGCCTCCCTGGGCTGCTTCCTTCCTGTGGCCTTTGCAGGGGTCTTCTATATGGCAAGCTTCCCTGGGGCCTGCAGCCACGGAGTTAGTCTCTTTTGACAGGTTTTCCCCATCCGATGCGGTAGAGAACCTCTGCAGTGACTTTCAGTCTGTCTGGCAGCCGCCCTGCTCCACCTGGGTGGCTGCTTTTTATCCCAGCTGTTGCTAACCAGCAATTTATCCACAGCTGGGGTCATGATTGCTCTCTTCATTAACTTTTTAGTGTCGGCTGCAATATGTGGTCTTTACACCCCATCCCAATGTCCCTCTAATACAAAAAAGTAACCATATTTTTTGTGAAAAATAATGCAAACTGACTCTACTGTAAGTTCTTCTAAATATAACTTTTGTCGTGATTATTGTAAGCCATGTTGCTTAAAACAATAAAATGCTTTCCCCCTCAAACTATTTTGTCTAAAATGACCTTTCTGGAGGTTACACTGTTTTAAATGTTGGAGAGAGGTATAAAAAATGAAACTTTCCAGAGAAAGACAGCTGAGAAGGGTAACAGCAGTTTGTCTTTCAGAGTACAAAATAGTAAGTTTGAAATGGATTGTATTATGGCAACTAGAAAAACTGTATCAGCTTCCGTGTTAGAGCTGCCGCTGATATTGAACCTGACGTAATGAGAAACAGGACTTGCATTGGAAAAGACTGCCTATGAAGCCAGTAACGTATTGATAGATAAGTGATAAAGAGGTTCCTGACTGGAATGCAGTACATGAAGACACAAACTGAAAAAAACTTTAGTTTTGTAAGTTACAAAGTGAATAGCTGAATATTAAAGGTAGCCCAAGCAGAAGATGAAAATGTAGACAAGATGATTATTTATAACTTACCTTTCCTGCACATGGTGTACCTTCTTGGGATGTCTCTAAGATTATTTGAGATATTACTAAAACCTTAAAATGAAAAAGGGTTGGGTTTGCACCATTTCACAATCTCAGTATGATTACTTCATGGAAAGAAATTAATTTCAACAGCAATTGCTGAGTACAGTAAGAATTCCCCAAAGGGATGGAGCTTGACAGTGTTTCATGAGTGCCACTGAAAATGGCTAAATACTCCTGGAAACCAGAAAGTTTATATTATTATGAATGTGAGAGCACATAGAGGTCTCAACTAACTCTGACAGACTCCAGCTAGTGGGGTTTATGCTTGTGCTTTAAAAATAGCTGTGTAGGCAGCACTTTGAAGTTGTGGCTCCGACTGGAGTCTGGGTTCTGAAGCCTAGGGTGTAGGGTGGGCTTTGAGCCAAAGCTCAGCCCAAGCCACAACTTCAAAGCGCTCTCTCCACAGCTATTTTTAGAGCACTAGTACAAGCCCTGCTAGCCTGAGTCTGTCAACCCTGACTCAGAGGCTCACAGCCAATGGCTGTGTGGATGCACCCACTGTGGCAGACACTGTATAAACATAGGGTGACCAGATGACAAGAACAAAATATCGGGACACATGGGGGAGCAGCCACAGGCTCACCCCCCTACCAGGGCCGGCTCTAGGTTTTTTGCCGCCCCAAGCCAAAAAAAAAAAAAAGGCAAAATATCGGGACAAATGGCATCCCAACCATACATCGGTCGGGACATGGGACAAATAATTAAATATTGGGACAGTCCCGATTTTATCGGGACGTCTGGTCACCGTATATAAGCATATAGCACCAGATTCTGGTACAGGGATTAGCACTTCATTTCACAAATGTTCTTGTTGTCCTCAGTGTGATATGAGTCAAGGTGACATAATCTGGTCCATTGTCCCTGTCCCAGAAGCTCACAATCTTAAAAGACAAGATGCAATAATGGTGAAACAAGCAAGTGGGAGGGATAAAGGAGGGGAGATTGGAATAACAATTATAAAAGGATATTCTAGTGTAGACTCACTATGAACTAATAGGTAGCAATCATCATGGTAATGACAGCTTGCCACCTGCCTTGTCATTATTTTGGAATAAAATGTTGGGCTGCATTAAGAAACCAGTTATATGGCGTGGCACATCTTTTATCTGAATTGAGTGAGGGCCATGAAAAGACAACAAAGAGAATGGGTGTATGGGGCAGGAGATTCAAAATGAGGAGAGACTAAAGAGACTTGTGATAGTTTGGAAAAGTGAAGAGCTATAATGGAAACCTAGAATAATGAATGATACATCAAGACCATTCAAGTGCTCTGAGTCCTCTTGCCCACAAGATGATTTTCCCAAGAAAACAATGGGTTTCAGAGTAGCAGCCGTGTTAGTCTGTATCCGCAAAAAGAACAGGAGTACTTGTGGCACCTTAGAGACTAACAAATTTATTAGAGCATAAGCTTTCGTGGGCTACAGCCCACTTCATTGGATGTATAGAATGGAACATATAGTAAGAAGATATATATATCTATATCTATATACACATACATACAGAGAACATGAAAAGGTGGAGTAAGAGGCTAATTAATTAAGATGAGCTATTATCAGCAGGAGAAAAAAACTTTTGTAGTGCTAATCAAGATGGCCCATTTAGACAGTTGACAAGAAGGTGTGAGGATACTTAACGTGGTGAAATAGGTTCAGTATGTGTAATGACCCAACCACTCCCAGTCTCTATTCAAACCCAAGTTAATGGTATCTAGTTTGCATATTAATTCAAGCTCAGCAGTTTCTTCTTGGAGTCTGTTTTTGAAGCTTTTCTGTTGCAAAATTGCCACCCTGAAATCTTTTAATGAGTGGCCAGAGAGGTTGGAGTGTTCTCCTACTGGTTTTTGAATGTTATGATTCCTGATGTCAGATTTGTGTCCATTTATTCTTTTGTGTAGAGACTGTCTGGTTTGGCCAAAGTACATGGCAGAGGGGCATTGCTGGCACATGATGGTATATATCACATTGGTAGATGTGTAGGTGAACGAGCCCCTGATGGCGTGGCTAATGTGATTAGGTCCTATGATGGTGTCACTTGAATAAATATGTGGACAGAGTTGACATTGGGCTTTGTTGCAAGGATAGGTTCCTGGGTTAGTGGTTTTGATGTGTGGATTAAAAATTGATACTGTAAACTGAAAATGGATTAATATTTTAAGTATTATATGGATAACTATGGAATTCACTGCCATGAGGTATTCTTGAAGTAACTAAAACAAAATTAGCAAAATTTAAGAAAAAAAGGAGACACAGATTAACAGCGTATACATTTTCATCATCAAGCCTTATTCTCCAGGTTATAAAATAATCAGCAGTCATCAGAATGGAATGTTTCTATCTATCAAGTTTCATGGTTGTCCAGGTAAAATATAGGGTTTCGCATACAGTCAACTTGATAAATGGTGGCAGAGGAGGAGGAGCACCCATTAGTGAATTTTCAATACTACAACTTTCTCTTGCTCGCATTTCTAGTAGCATCCATTACTCCAGTATCTCATTTCCCTATAAGATTCAATTATTCACAAAGGCATACCCCCCAGTGTGCTGATTTTTTAACATCATCTTCAGTGCAAAATAACATGTCCCGGGAAACAAGGTAACAGATAAATTGAAATAACTTGAACACTCTAGCTTGAATTTTCCAGGCTGAGACCTTAACTCACTGAACTTGGGTCACTTTTAAGAACTTTAGAGTAGATATGGTCTGAAATAATGCATTGGTTAAATAAAATTATTTAATCAACTGTTTCAGTTTTAGATTGCTTACGGTAAAGTACAGAAAAAGGCTTTTTATAAATATCTCTTATTAATCAAAATAGACTTTTAGAGGTGGTTATATGAATGTTTACAATGTGCCAATGTATGAACTTGACCTAGGATGTTAAAAACCTAGCAAGCAGTAAAAATTTCTATCAGTCTTATTACAAAGTAGAAAATTTACCTAATTCAGTATTATTCTGAGGCAATTTTGGTATGAAAAGAGATCCTTAATATAGAGCTTTACAAACTTAAGTCCAAAAGATCGACTCACTGTTGCTGACAGTCTATGTAATCATGCTGGCATAAATCTAGAATAACATTATTTAAGAGGACCATCTATTTTTACTATATAGGTTACCCCTATGGCTATTGTCACTAATGAGTGTTATTTCCTCTAGGTTCAGAATGTTGTAATTAGCCTTATTCTTTATATAGCTATTCTGAAATTTTCAATTATTTTATCTCTAACTATGTTTGAATTCGTTAAGATTATTTCCTGACTCTACCAACTTCATTACACTATTTAATATAATAACTTGACACAATGATTCCACATTTTCTCATATGAAGATATATTTATTTTAGCCAGTTACCGAAAGAGAAGAATTTCAGAAAGAGAGGCAGACTAACTTCTCAGCCTTAAAACTCATCTTCTGTAAACAGTTTGTTTGCTTCATCTGGGGTCCAAGCTCCTATAAGCAGTGCATATTTTATGGCATCATTCTCACATCCCGTTAAACCATTTCTAAATCATTCCATGACCTTGTTGTTACATGGAGTATATGAGGGACTGGCAAGAAAATGGATGCTGCAACTGGAACACTGGACACATAATGTAAAGCATGTTCGAGGAATGCCCAACTCCTAAGTCTGGTGGCAGAATCACTCACATATCTGAAGAGATCCTAGAGGGCAGTTTATTGTGAAATTTCATAAGGAACGGATTTGATGTTTCTAACATAAACTAAATAAACTGACCACATGTATGCTCTACGGTTCTGTGGATGTATCCTTTTGATGGATGGCATCTAGTGATACTAGAAATAATACTTGGAGAGCCCAAGGAAGGGAGAATAAGAAAAGGGAGCCCAGGATTAATTAATTAACCAGAAAAAACAAATATAGAGCCTGTTCAATTACAGGCTAGGGTCAGCTTTTTGTATTTATTTTTCACTACATTTGAGTGTTTTATGCCAAGATCCATTCCAGCTGACTACCCTGTACCAGTAAGAAGAGATGCAGAGCCTTAGCCAGGAACACAGGATGTGAAAAATCATTCAGACATTTTATCCGACAGATGATTGATTGAATATAGGGTAACTCTTTATGACGTAGTAAAATTAAATTGGAGCCCAAATGTTTTCTGCAGTTTCTGAGGTTTTTTGTTTTGCTTATGAAAAGGATTTTTCTGTGGGTATGTTTCATTGTTGTTGTTCTATAGAGTGCCTTTTCTCATTATTTTTAATAACTCCTTTGTAGGTGTTGAAACTGAAATTAGTTTGCTTGCTACTTTTTTCATCCATCATATAAGAACTCACGTGTCAGTATTTGCAGGATTAGGTCATTGGTGTGGTCCTTATGATCTCTTCAGGTTGCTAGTTGTGTCCACAAGTGTCACAGGATTTGGACACATTGCCCTAATCTCTTCAACATCACACTTGAGAGGCAGTGTTGCCTCAGTGTACTGACCATTGTGCATTAGTAGATTCCTGTGTTCTCACCCTAGTTCACTGGGTGGCCTTTGGAAAGTTAATTAAACCCGTCTGTGTCTGAGTCCTGATCTGTATTATACAGATAATATTCACCTATTTCATAGGAGTGTTGTGAATATTAATACATTAAAGTTTGTTGTCGTCTTCCTATGGCCTGTGGTACACATGTCAGATGAGGTGGCCACAGTGGTCCATTCTGGTATTATAATCTATGAATGAAAATATATATAATAATGATATTTATTAATCTCTATTACCTTCAATCGCCTCTTGTTTTAACATTTGTTGTTCTGGTATAATCGGATGACTCTGATTTTTGCAGGTACTGAAATGCTGATAAATTCAATATCAGCCCTGTTGGCATGCCTGATTGGTAGTGGGTGGGAAGAGAAAAGGTTGGTTACCTGTACAACAGATCTTTGATTTTTCCTCCCATCTTGGTAGTGTCACAGTATGAATGACAAGTGTAGCTTGGAAAAGCTTATATCACTTTTACTAATACATATTGTCTGCAGTTCCACCTAGCCTGGCTTTATAATTTTCCTGTATCTTGTGTGCTTAGAGAGAGGTGCTTCTTTTAACCCCCTTCCCTCAACAGATTACACAATACATGGTAATAAAACAGCGAGCTGTAATATTTTGTATATGTTAGGTTAAATGTTTGTTTAACCTAACAGTATAATTGTCCACAGTTCTAAGTTACCACACAGCTCATTTTAAGCAAGCACATTGATTCTTAGGGTGAAAGCATTACAGATAAGACATATTAAAATAATAAAAGAACATACACATGTTAATATGCTTAGCAGAGATCACCCCAACTCCAGCCTTGGGCTCTGACCGATGTCATTCCTTCCACCCTTTCCCAAGAATTGCCCCACCCCCTTACACAGAAGGTTTTGTCTGTATGTTGCAGTAATTGAGATGCAAGATAATGAAAGCTCGGATGATAGTTTTAGTGGTGTGCATGGATAGGAAGGGCCATAACCCAGATATTATGCAGAAAAAAATGTCAAGATTTTTATATAGTCTGAATGTGAGGATTGAGAGAGAGATCTAACTTGACAGTGACACACTGGTAACAGGCCTGAGTGACAGGCCGGATGGTGGTGTTGTCCACAGTGATCAAAAAAGGAGGTAGTGTGGAAGGCCTGTGAGAAAAGATTAGGAGATCTGGTTTAGCTTGAGCGGGCAGCTAGACATTCATGAAGAGCTGTCAGAGAGACAGGTTGTGACTTTAGTTTGGACAGAAGAAGACAGGTGTAGAATAAAGAGGTAGATCTATGACTTGTCAGCACAGAAATCGTAGCTGAATTTGTATTTGCAGTGGAGATTACCCAGAGAGAAGAGAAGGGGACCAAGGACACAGCCCTATGGAATCTCCACAGAAAGTTGGAGTGTGGATAAGGAGGATCCTCTAGAGGACACACTGAGGTAGCGATGAGAAAGGTAGGAGGAGAAACAGGAGGGGACCATCATGGAATCCAAAAGAGGACAAGACTTCATAGAATCATAGAATATCAGGGTTGGAAGGGACCCCAGAAGGTCATCTAGTCCAACCCCCTGCTCAAAGCAGGACCAATTCCCAGTTAAATCATCCCAGCCAGGGCTTTGTCAAGCCTGACCTTAAAAACCTCTAAGGAAGGAGATTCTACCATCTCCCTAGGTAACACATTCCAGAGCTTCACCACCCTCCTAGTGAAAAAGTTTTTCCTAATATCCAACCTAAACCTCCCCCACTGCAACTTGAGACCATTACTCCTTGTTCTGTCATCTGCTACCACTGAGAACAGTCTAGAGCCATCCTCTTTGGAACCCCCTTTCAGGTAGTTGAAAGCAGCTATCAAATCCCCCCTCATTCTTCTCTTCTGCAGGCTAAACAATCCCAGCTCCCTCAGCCTCTCCTCATAACTCATGTGTTCCAGTCCCCTAATCATTTTTGTTGCCCTTCGCTGGACTCTCTCCAATTTATCCACATCCTTCTTGAAGTGTGGGGCCCAAAACTGGACACAGTACTCCAGATGAGGCCTCACCAATGTCGAATAGAGGGGAACGATCACGTCCCTTGATCTGCTCGCTATGCCCCTACTTATACATCCCAAAATGCCATTGGCCTTCTTGCCAACAAGGGCACACTGCTGACTCATATCCAGCTTCTCGTCCACTGTCACCCCTAGGTCCTTTTCCGCAGAACTGCTGCCTAGCCATTCGGTCCCTAGTCTGTAGCTGTGCATTGGGTTCTTCCATCCTAAGTGCAGGACCCTGTACTTATCCTTATTGAACCTCATCAGATTTCTTTTGGCCCAATCCTCCAATTTGTCTAGGTCCTTCTGTATCCTATCCCTCCCCTCCAGCGTATCTACCACTCCTCCCAGTTTAGTATCATCCACAAATTTGCTGAGAGTGCAATCCACACCATCCTCCAGATCATTTATGAAGATATTGAACAAAACCGGCCCCAGGACCGACCCTTGGGGTACTCCACTTGATACCGGCTGCCAACTAGATATGGACTAGACTTCAAGAAGAAGAGCATGGCTGACTATGTCAAAGGTGGGTGACAGATCTAGGAGGATGAGGATGGAGTACTGTTTCTGAATTTTAGCTAGGAAAAGGTCAGTAGAGACTTTGGTGGGAGGGGTTTCCATGGTCCTGAGTTGTTTAGAAGATCCACTTCTATCTAGGACCTAATGACTATTAAGATAATGGCAAAGCAATTTATGTTCTCTACTGTTTTGTTCAGCTAACTCTATGTAAGGCAGGTGTAAGGAAGGGAAGGACTGCAGGCAAAACAAACATATACAACTTTAACTGTATTCCTCAATCTGAAAAGGGCTCCACAGATAGTAAGAAGATTGGGTTTCCACTTCATTTTGTACACCCTTCTCTGATTAGTGGATAATTTCTACATGATGTTCCCAAAGATATTTTAATTGTTTTTGTCATGCTGCATGAGTTATTTTGTCATTTAAACCTTGAGATGCTTTACAAATTTGATGTAACTGTTTGTAAAGCTCAGAGTATTTTAGATCTAATACCCTCAGAGTCTTCCAACCCCATTAAAAATGTAGACAACCAATTGTTGTGAAAGCTAAAGTTTGTGAACTCATAACAAATAGTTTTACTTTAAAGATTAAGGATTATTTAATTTGTTTGATTCTTTAGGTAGATTTTTCAGAGCAATTTGTGAACCGAGTGCAGCATTGCTTAAGACATGTGGGATAATAAGGTGAAGGACAACATGTCCAATGTTTTTTTTTCAGCCCAAAGTAATGTTGTTTACCAAATCACTGGCAGCATCTTATCACAATAAAACAGACATAGTCTAATATTTAGTTTTGAGAGGCAGCTAAATTCAGTGTATACGGAACCTTTAAATAGTTTTGAAGCAGCTGGTCTACAGAAAATAGCATTGAACATAAATATACCCCCCACACTCTGCCCCCAATATCTGAATGAGACTGGCTTCTACTGGGAGACAAAATGAAACCTTTTCTTTACTTTCCATTTTCAGGGACACAGTAAAATAAGCTTTAGGGAAGCTACAAGACACTTGACATTCCATTGTATTAATCAGTCATTTTTAAATTTTATTTTGCTAATTTTTCATCACTTCAGTAGTATAATGTAGAATACAAGGAGCAACAGAGATGCAAAGAAGGACTTGACGGGCATTACAAAATTATTTTACATTATAATCCTTGTTCATAAGAAAAAGCAAAATGTTCCTCAGACATTAAAGATTATGAGGTGTTCAGAGGTTATGTTAATAGGCACCATATAAATTCCTAAAATAGACAGAAATCAGGGTCTTATGTATCATTATGAAAACAATGTGGTGTATATCTTTAGTTAGCTTTTTATCAATGACTATCAGAAACATATTGAGAGAGGATTCACTGAGTCCAAGCTCACAGTGACATTAAAACATCAAGGTGAGATTTTCAAAAGCAGTCAGTATTAGCCTATGTCTGCTCCCATTTCAGTCAATGGTAAAACTCCCATTCACCTCAGTGAGAGGAGTTAAATTAATGGTGAGTGATTCTGAAAAACCCAGCATAGATGCACATTATGGAGAATTGTGTCCAGTTCTGGGTACCACACTTCAGGAAAGATATGGACAAATTGGGGAAAGTCCAGAGGAGAGAAACAAAAATTATTAAAGGTCTACAATTAAATTACCAAGAGGAAAGATTGAAACAACTGGATTTGTTTAGACAGTAGTAGAGAAGACTGGGGCTGGAGGGACATGATAGCAGTGTTCAAGTACGTAAAAGGTTGTTATAAAGAGGAGGGTGATAAATTGTTCTTCACCAGTGAGGACAGGAAAAGAAGTAATGGTCTTAAATTGCAGCAAGGGAGATTTAGATTGGACATTAGACAAAACTTCCTAACTGTAAGGGTAGTTAAGCACAAGGAACAAAATCACTTAGGGAGGTTTTGGAATCTCCCTTACTGAAGGTTTTTAAGAACAGATTCAACAAACACCTGTCAGGGATGGTCTAAATCAGCGGTTCCCAAACTTAAGCAAACTGAGGACCCCCATTTTGATTTAAATTTTTTCAGGGACCCCCAAGACCCCACTGAGCCCCAGGTCCTGCCCCCACTCCACCCCTTCTCTGAAGACCCCACCCCATCTCTTCCCGTTCCCACTGCACCCCTGCCCCTCCTCTTCCCCGCCTCTTTCCACCCATTCCCCTGAGCATGCCTCATCCCCACTTCTTCCCCATCCCTCCCAGCGCCTCCTGCATGCCAGGAAACAGAGGGAGGGGCAGGAATTGAGGGAGGGTGAGGGAGAAGTTGATCAGTGGGGCCTGCGGACCACCTGGAGTACCCTCACAGACCCCCAGGGGTCCGCAGACCCCAGTTTGAGAAACGCTGGTTTAGATAATACTTGGTCCTGGCTCAGTGTATGGGACTGGACTAGATAACTTATCAAGGTCCCTCAAATCTTACATTTCTATGATTCTATAATTATGAAGTAAAAATAGACCCTGTATAGTACATTGCAGTATTCCAAATGCTTAATTACCAAGGCATGAATCATTGAGGTCTGCATCCAAAGGGAAAGGTCACAACCTCCTGGCTAAGAGCAGAAGACAAAAATACTTCTGATCATGGCTGCTATCTGGACATCTAAAAAAAGCTGAGGATCCAGTAAGACCCCAAACAGCAAAGTCGAATAACCAAAGGCAGGAAATCTCCCTTGACTGAGAGAGCTGATATCAGCATTACCATTTCTTACAGTCATTTCCCTCCTCCAGTGTTAATTCAATCTTCTCTAGATTAAGCCACAGCCAATTTACCTTCATCCAAATCCCAGTCCTGCTAAGGAATTGGGTATGCTGGTTTCCCAGGTAGATCCAATGAAATAGATGTTTGAGCTACCACATATTGGAGATACCAGGACAATAGCTCCCCTAATGTCCTACACTGGAAAGGAGGAGCAACAGAACACAGCCTTGAGTTATCCCCCAATCCTGCCACACACATATGAACCGCATATCAAATCGCCACATTGTCTGTCCTTTCCTGGTTGGGGGTGTGAGGGAAGGAAACAAGGGGAAAAACACACATCTGAGATAAGAGTAAATCTAATGAATTTGGATCTGTGGTAATTTCACCCTACTAGAATCAGTTAGAAAAACACCTGAAAAATACCAGGGTTTTCATCTCACATCTATTAATGCTGGCTGCTACCCAATAAGACTGCTATTGAATATGTTAGAGTATAAATTGTGCTGAATTCAAGTTTCTGCTTTCATTTCCCCCCAACTCTGTGACATGAAGAACCACGTTACGTTTTGTGCAGGTGTGCAGGGGTACAAGTAGAATTTCTCCACTCCTGGCATCTATGTAGGACATGCTTGAGCTCCCTTTGAGTAAAGAAGGGCAATGCTACAATGGCCTGAAGCACTCACTCCACACCTGGAAAGGACACAGGGCCATGTCCATGACTCCCTTCCATATATATGAATGCTCAGAGGTCAATGCTGAGGAATGGTGGATGGAAGGTAGATCCTTAGAGGGTGTAGAACATGCCACTCAAGTGTCTTCCTGTGAGCAACAGAGTCATGCTGTCAGCCTCTGTACTGTACAGGTAGCATGCTTCTCATAACTGCCTTTCAGGCAATTCACCTCCATGTTCCCCAAAATGGTGGTTGTAGTAATTAGGCCACAGTTAGATCACAATTGCATTTTCTTTATGTAAAATCCCTGAAATTGCTTCAGGTACAGCCAAATGTATGGTGCAAAGTGACTGTCCAAAGATAAATAGATCCTGAGAGGGCATTACCTATAGATCGTGCAATGTAGTTAACATTTTTACAGTTTCTGAAAACTCTAGCAGCTATTCACTGAGGTAAAGTTATTAATCTAGTCGTAAACAAATAATCTAATTTGTGAGTCTGAATGTCTTCCCTGATTGATAAGAATTTCCAAGTGTAATTGTTCAATACCTATCTATTCAGATTTGTAATTGAGAAGCAAAGTTAACAATTCCTGTTTGGTGCCATTGTTTAATTTTTTTTCTCCACATGTCTAGAGTAAATCCCTTTTTCTTAAAAAAATATTGAGGGAAATTGAAAGCAATATATTTGTGTAAGGTTTCACCAGGATTGTTATTTTCAAGTTGTGAACACCTGAAATTATACATACATTATATTCTTTATTTCATATGATCCAGTGCAATAAATGCATTACTAGTTTATACAGTAATTGCTTCAGTGCTTATTCCTGTGCTTGCTGATAATGGTAATATTCTGAAGGCAAGGTGAGAATGGAGTGTCTATGGTGTCTGTGGTGTGTGATGGATAGGATCTGGATCTGGAGGCTCCTTTGGTATTTTTTTATTTTATTTTTATGAAAAAGGACACAGTTACAGAAGTCAGGAAAGGAAAGATAAAGCTGTAAACACAACAGAATCATCTTTCCCACTTTAGGTGAAGAATGCATTTGTTTATAAAATACGAGGGGTATTAACTTTGTGCAAAACAGTATGTTTATTTCTGTGTGGTACATACTTGTTGACACAAGGTGCTAAGCACTTATTTGAACCACATTATCTCATTTCCACAGATAGTACAGGCAGCTAATCACTGGTTCAAGTCACAGTAATTTATAAATATTTTATACCTTTAAGTAATAAGGATATTAATCTGGTATCTTGAGAAAAATTAATTCTTGGAGATCTTTGGCCCCTGTGATATTTAGAATTTGCATCTCTATACTTTATTTGATAATACCGGAGACAGACTTCTAACAATGACATTAAAATAGAGAATGAAGGTGCAATTAATATTTTGAAGCCATGGGACAATTGCTAATGGCTTGTTAAAAATGCATAAAAGATTCCAGTTGAAGCAAAAGTGAATATGCCGCAATGTCAAAGTCACTAGACACCAGCTTTGACCTAGTTTTGTTTTCTACCTGTTTGCAAAGTTCATGTAGTTCTTAGATGTATTTTTCTAAACAAATGATTTAGTGTATTTTAAACAAAATTTTAACTTGTTTATTTTAATAAAATAATGCCAGCAGCCCAGTGTCCAGGAGAGAGTGGAAATTAATCAGACATATTTTTAGTTGCCTTAAATTGGGGGGACTGGACATATTATTTTTGTTTTGATACTACCTAGGAGCCCGGTCATAGACCCGAATCCCGTTGTGCCAAGTGCTGTACACATTCACAAAACAAAAAGATTATCCCTGCCCCCATAAACCTTACCATTTACATTTTATTGTGTTAATATACTTACAAAGTAATATACTTTGCCAGCAAGTCAAAGAAGTATGGGCTGGATGAATGGACTATAAGGTGGATAGATTGTCAGGCTCAACAGGTAGTGATCAATGGCTCCATGTCTACTTGGCAGCCGGTATCAAGGGGAGTGCCCCAAGGGTTGGTCCTGGGGCTGGTTTTGTTCAATATCTTCATTAATGATCTGGAGGATGGCGTGGATTGCAACCTCAGCAAGTTTGCAGATGACACTAAACTGGGAAGAGAGGTAGATATGCTGGAGGTTAGGGATAGGATACAGAGGGCCCTAGACAAATTAGAGGATTGGGCCAAAAGAAATCTGATGAGGTTCAACAAGGACAAGTGCAGAGTCCTGCACTTAGGATGGAAGAATCCCATGTACAGCTACAGACTAGGGACCGAATGGCTAGGCAGCAGTTCTGCAGAAAAGTACCTAGGGGTTAAAGTGGATGAGAAGTTGGATATGAGCCAGCTGTGTGCCGTTGTTGCCAAGAAGGCCAATGGCATTTTGGGATGTATAAGTAGGGGCATTGCAAGCAGATTGAGGGACGTGATTGTTCCCCTCTATTCAACATTGGTGAGGCCTCATGTGGAGTACTGTGACAATTTTGGGCCCCACACTACCAGAAGGATGTGAAAAAAATTGGAAAACATCCAGCGGAGGGCAACAAAAATGATTAGGGGACTGGAACACATGACTTATGAGGAGAGGCTGAGGGAACTGGGATTGTTTAGTCTGTGGAAGAGAAGAATGAGGGGGGATTTGATAGCTGCTTTCAACTACCTGAAAGGGGGTTCCAAAGAGGATGAATCTAGACTGTTCTCAGTGGTAGCAGATGACAGAACAAGGAGTAATGGTCTCAAGTTGCAGTGGGGGAGGTTTAGGTTGGATATTAGGAATACTTTTTCACTAGGAGGGTGGTGAAGCTCTGGAATGTGTTACCTAGGGAGATGGTAGAATCTCCTTCCTTTGAAGTTTTTAAGGTCAGGCTTGACAAAGCCCTGGATGGGATGATTTAGTTGGGGATTGGTCCTGCTTTGAGCAGGGGGTTGGACTAGATGACCTCCTGAGGTCCCTTCCAACCCTAATATTCTATAATTCTATGATTGAAAATAAATGTAATTCTGTGAAGAAAATGAGAATCTTAAATGCTTCCTGCTTAAGGAGTATTTGCATTAACAAAAACAAATTAATAAAAATGGGGTGGGGGGAATTCAAGTAGCATTGACAATCATCATCACTGAAGAGGAGAGACATGAAAATTTACTCCCTTCTTACCCATCTCCTGCCATCTTCCTATTCTTTCCTCACCCTTGTCTTCTCCCACAACCTTCATTCTGCCTTCCTTTTTAATTATTACTTGATAGCACTGGTTTTGGGGGTGGAGGGGGGAATTAAAAGAAAGTTATTCAGCCAGATTCTGTGATGCATCTCCTGGGAAATTCCAAATTCGTGTTTCTGAGGGTGCTAAAACAGCCATAATGTGATATATGGTAGATGTCCAGATCAGCTGTAGCTACAATTCCTTTTATTACATTGTTATAGAAATTTTCCTAGGTTGTCACTTGTATAGTTACTACATAAATATTCATCACATTTAATCTTGAAAAGGTCCCAGTCAGCTTTCTGAAAATTCCAGCTAGGAATTCTTTCTATGTGTCTTCAACATTTCTTCAATTTTGATACTCAATAAACATAGAGAAATGATCACTTCCCATTCTGTCTTCTGTATCTATTTTCCAGTTGAATTTACTAGCTACATTATTTGTTGTAATTTCTGCATCCAAATCAGAGAAAGATCCATTCGTTGAATTAAATCTAGTAGCTGCTCATGTGTTCAGTATTACTGGGTTATGCATCTGAACAAATTGTTCTAAGCATTTACCATTTAGGTAACCATATATAACTCAGTATAACTATTAAAGTCTTTGCAAATTCTAAATGGGCTTTTTATATTTACTAATTTTTCTAATGCTAAAATAACTAATTTTACATGGATTTTAAACATTATAAGTCAATACAGAAATGTTTTTCTTCTGCATCAGAATCTCAATAGCATTATATTCTAAACAGCTTCTGCACATCCCTGTTAACGTAACTGCTTCCCTCTTTTATAAATGTAGCTTCTCGATCCCTCTGGAGTATATTACATCCCAGTAGATTGAACACAAGTTTACTTATTAGCCATGTTTCTTGCACACATATTACATCAGGCTTTTTTCCCATTTCAAAGATGGCCTTCTTAAATTCCTATCCATTCATTATTAAACTATGTGCATTCTAGTTAAAGATCATTAAGACCAGGTCATTTAAGCTGTATTATTGCCTTTGTTTAAAATTGTGTGGATGTGATCTATTGAGAGGTTGTCTGCTTTTAGATATTTTTCTCCTGCTTTTGCTATTATTTTAATTCTTTCACATTTTTCCCATCTGCAAGGTGCAGTTTATTACTTCTGCAATTAATGTTATAAACGTCTCTCTACCTACAAGCACTACATCATCTCCCATTCCTCTCATATTCTCCTCTCTGACCAGAGATGTGTTCTTCTGCCCTTATACAGCTTTTATTTTATGTTAGTATTTTTCTTTTTCTATTTTCTGCAGTGAGTGCATTTTGGTAGCCTCCTCAGAGGATTTTTTTTTGTATTTCTCTAGCTTGTTCTGCTATTGCACATTATTTCTTTGGTGCACTATTTCCCCCCCTCCCCAATTGCTGCCTTTAGGTTCTATTCCTTCTACACTGTTCTCATATAAGTGATTTCTGCACATTTACTGCATCTCATTGTTTACTTACAAATGGCTGCCACATGTCCAAACCTTTGACAATTATAGCACCTCACAAGAGGGTGGGGGGTGGTTTAAGCCAGAAAGATGGATTACCCATTTGGATCCTATCCAGAAGTCTTCCACCTTTGAGTGGTATGAGTACAGCCATAGATAGCCAGTTTCTCCCTTTCTCTTACTAAACAATACTTTATCTTCACCTTTACTCTTTTTGATGTCCTCTTCAGACAATCTTAGCAGCACTCCATAAATAACCTCCCTTGCTTCCATCAGGAATTGAGGCAGTTGACAAGTAACGTTCTTTTTCCGTAAGGTCACAGTTTTAATAAGTTTTTCAGTTTGCTCTTTATGTTGTACATTCTATTAATAGGTCTTGACCCTGCATTCTTTTAGCTCTTTGTATGTCACCAACTCTTCCCTTTATCCATTCTGCCATTTTCAGGGGTTAACCTCTATTTTCACATCTTATGTCACTGATATGACAATTATGAATTGTTGATATTTTATCCTATTTTTGTTTCACTTCTATGCATTTCTTCTTCTTCTTCAAATCTTGACATATCTAGTCTTTTTTCTCTTTCTTGATCTCAGACCATTCCTCATCCCCTGCTGCTTTTCCTTCACAGTCCAAGGCAACTTTCTCTTCCCCACCCTTCTACTTCTGTTGTCAGTTTCAATGTTCAACCTCATTTTAGCTGGGGGCTGGGACTACCTGCAGCCCTTCACCCAGCTTGCTCCTGCAGCCCAGCCTCATGGTCTTCAGCCAGACACCAGCCCTGCCCTGCCCCCAACTCTGGACACTTCCTGGAATGTCCTTTGGCATCCCCAGCACCCCTAATTCTAGCTCCTGGTCTTGGGTAGTGGACCACACACTGGTTCCCACTGCTGCTGGATGGTAGCATGGAGGTGTTTGCTTCCTAGCAGCTCTATAGGCCTGGGTTTGAGATCCATTGGGCCTTACACCACCACTCTGGCGGCTTATAGGAGCCATAAATGAGTCACAATAGGACTTTGGAGAACTCTACCAGTGCAAGAGCAGCATAGGGCCAACAGAAGCAGCCCTACTTTGCCTCCCAACTTGCAAAAACTGGCTTAGGGGTGTAGGTATATCACTCAGCGCTACAGAGATTCTGTTCTCAAATAAGGCTGCCCTGAGTTATAGTAGCACTATCTTACTCTAATGGCATGTCATATAGAGTGCAGATAAGAAGGTATTGAGGATGATGTATAGAGCATTGATAAGACCAATTTTAGCTTACAGATGGCAAGCTTTTGGTTCAGCCTCAAAAAGAACCCTTAGAAACTTGGAATTGCTCCAGGCCCACGCTCTGCAAGTGGTATGTGGCACAATGATAACAACACCAGTGAGTGTGCTTCAAATAGTTACTGGAGAAGCACCTATAAATCTAAGAAAGAAACTATCAGATCCAACCTTTTGGGCAAAGGAAAAACAGAATCATGAAAATAAAACTACACAACAGATTTATGAGGATTACTTGGAGCTTAGCAGACAAAATTATATGGATTGCCACAGACTTCCTCACACTCAAAAAATTGGTAAAGGAGATATATAAAAGAGAAAATGAGAAATAAAAAAATGTAGTCATGGAAAATCAAATTACAATGAGACAGTTATTCCTTCTTTTGTGGATTTGGAACTGTATGAAAAAAACACAGGGAAGGAAAAAAACAACACATTATGACCAATGAAATTTCTGAATGAATGGGGATAATATTGGCACAAACCTGGGCATGAGATGTGTGACCGGCTGCAGTTGTAATTTTATTATTTGTCATGGCATTATGACAAACAGATCAGGGCCTTCGGAAAGCAAAACTGACATAATCAATGAAATACTGTTTCTAACTATGGAAATGATGCATGCAGGTATCTGTAACAATAGCATGGATTCTGGCACATATTGGAATGCTTGTAAAAGAGATGGCTGACAAAACAAAAAAACAAGCGAAGTAACTGATTCTAAGCCCTGGTCTACACTAGGACTTTAGGTCGAATTTAGCAACGTTAAATCGATTTAAACCTGCACCCGTCCACACAGTGAAGCCCTTTATTTCGACTTAAAGGGCTCTTAAAATCGATTTCCTTACTCCACCCCTTACAAGTGGATTAGCGCTTAAATCGACGTTCCCAGCTCGAATTTGGGGTACTGTGGACACAATTCGATGGTATTGGCCTCCGGGAGCTATCCCAGAGTGCTCCATTCTCACCGCTCTGGACAGCACTCTCAACTCAGATGCACTGGCCAGGTAGACAGGAAAAGAACCGCGAACTTTTGAATCTCATTTCCTGTTTGGCCAGCGTGGCAAGCTGCAGGTGACCATGCAGAGCTCATCAGCAGAGGTGACCATGATGGAGTCCCAGAATCGCAAAAGAGCTCCAGCATGGACTGAACGGGAGGTACGGGATCTGATCGCTGTTTGGGGAGAGGAATCCGTGCTATCAGAACTCCGTTCCAGTTTTCGAAATGCCAAAACCTTTGTCAAAATCTCCCAGGGCATGAAGGACAGAGGCCATAACAGGGACCCGAAGCAGTGCCGCGTGAAACTGAAGGAGCTGAGGCAAGCCTACCAGAAAACCAGAGAGGCGAACAGCCGCTCTGGGTCAGAGCCCCAAACATGCCGCTTCTATGATGAGCTGCATGCCATTTTAGGGGGTTCAGCCACCACTACCCCAGCCGTGTTGTTTGACTCCTTCAATGGAGATGGAGGCAATACGGAAGCAGGTTTTGGGGACGAAGAAGATGATGAGGAGGAGGAGGTTGTAGATAGCTCACAGCAAGCAAGCGGAGAAACCAGTTTTCCCGACAGCCAGGAACTGTTTCTCACCCTAGACCTGGAGCCAGTACCCCCCGAACCCACCCAAGGCTGCCTCCTGGACCCAGCAGGCGGAGAAGGGACCTCTGGTGAGTGTACCTTTTAAAATGCTATACATGGTTTAAAAGCAAGCATGTGAAAGGATTACTTTGCCCTGGCATTTGCGGTTCTCCTAGATGTAGTCCTAAAGCCTTTGCAAAAGGTTTCTGGGGAGGGCAGCCTTATTTCGTCCTTCATGGTAGGACACTTTATCACTCCAGGCCAGTAACACGTACTCGGGAATCACTGTAGAACAAAGCATTGCAGTGTATGTTTGCTGGCATTCAACCAAAATCCGTTCTTTCTCTCTCTGTGTTATCCTCAGGAAAGTGAGATATAATTCATGGTCACCTGGTTGAAATAGGGTGCTTTTCTTCAGGGACACTCAGTATAGCCCATTCCTGCTGGGCTGTTTGCCTGTGGCTGAACAGAAATGTTCCCCGCTGTTAGCCACAGGGAGGGGGGAAGGTTGAGGGGGTAGTCACGCGGTGGGAGGAGGCAAAATGCGACCTTGTAACGAAAGCACATGTGCTATGTATGTAATGTTAACAGCAAGGTTTACCCTGAAAGAGTGTAGCGACTGTTTTATAAAATGTGTCTTTTTAAATACCGCTGTCCCTTTTTTTTTCTCCACCAGCTGCATGTGTTTCAATGATCACAGGATCTTCTCCTTCCCAGAGGCTAGTGAAGCGTAGAAAGAAAAAAAAACGCACTCGCGATGAAATGTTCTCCGAGCTCATGCTGTCCTCCCACACTGACAGAGCACAGACGAATGCGTGGAGGCAAATAATGTCAGAGTGCAGGAAAGCACAAAATGACCGGGAGGAGAGGTGGAGGGCTGAAGAGAGTAAGTGGCGGGTTGAAGAGAGTAAGTGGCGGGCTGAAGACAGGGCTGAAGCTCAAATGTGGCGGCAGCGTGATGAGAGGAGGCAGGATTCAATGCTGAGGCTGCTGCAGGACCAAACCAGAATGCTCCAGTGTATGGTTGAGCTGCAGCAAAGGCAGCTGGAGCACAGACTGCCACTGCTGCCCCTCTGTAACCAACCGCCCTCCTCCCCAAGTTCCATGGCCTCCACACCCAGACGCCCAAGAACGCGGTGGGGGGGCCTCCGGCCAACCAGCCACTCCACAACAGAGGATTGCCCAAAAAAAAGAAGGCTGTCATTCAATAAATTTTAAAGTTGTAAACTTTTAAAGTGCTGTGCTTAAAGTGCTGTGTGGCATTTTCCTTCCCTCCTCCACCACCCCTCCTGGGATACCTTGGTAGTCATCTCCCTATTTGTGTGATGAATGAATAACGAATGCATGACTGTGAAGCAGCAATGACTTTATTGCTTCTGCAAGCGGTGATTAAAGGGAGGAGGGGAGGGTGGTTAGCTTACAGGGAAGTAGAGTGAACCAAGGGGCAGGGGGTTTCATCAAGGAGAAACAAACAGAACTTTCACACTGTAGCCTGGCCAGTCATGAAACTGGTTTTCAAAGCTTCTCTGATGCGTACCGCGCCCTCCTGAGCTCTTCTAACCGCCCTGGTGTCTGGCTGCGCGTAACCAGCAGCTAGGCGATTTGCCTCAACCTCCCACCCCGCCATAAACGTCTCCCCCTTACTCTCACAGATATTGTGGAGCACACAGCAAGCAGTAATAACAGTGGGAATATTGGTTTCGCTGAGGTCTAAGCGAGTCAGTAAACTGCGCCAGCGCGCCTTTAAACGTCCAAATGCACATTCTACCACCATTCTGCACTTGCTCAGCCTGTAGTTGAACAGCTCCTGACCACTGTCCAGGCTGCCTGTGTACGGCTTCATGAGCCATGGCATTAAGGGGTAGGCTGGGTCCCCAAGGATACATATAGGCATTTCAACATCCCCAACAGTTATTTTCTGGTCTGGGAAGAAAGTCCCTTCCTGCAGCTTTTGAAACAGACCAGAGTTCCTGAAGATGCGAGCGTCATGCACCTTTCCCGGCCATCCCACGTTGATGTTGGTGAAATGTCCCTTGTGATCCACCAGAGCTTGCAGCACTATCGAAAAGTACCCCTTGCGGTTTATGTACTCGCCGGCTTGGTGCTCTGGTGCCAAGATAGGGATATGGGTTCCGTCTATAGCCCCACCACAGTTAGGGAATCCCATTGCAGCAAAGCCATCCACTATGACCTGCACATTTCCCAGGGTCACTACCCTTGATATCAGCAGATCTTTGATTGCGTGGGCTACTTGCATCACAGCAGCCCCCACAGTAGATTTGCCCACTCCAAATTGATTCCCAACTGACCGGTAGCTGTCTGGCGTTGCAAGCTTCCACAGGGCTATCGCCACTCGCTTCTCAACTGTGAGGGCTGCTCTCATCCTGGTATTCATGCGCTTCAGGGCAGGGGAAAGCAAGTCACAAAGTTCCATGAAAGTGCCCTTACGCATGCGAAAGTTTCGCAGCCACTGGGAATCGTCCCAGACCTGCAACACTATGCGGTCCCACCAGTCTGTGCTTGTTTCCCGAGCCCAGAATCGGCGTTCCACAGCATGAACCTGCCCCATTAGCACCATGATGCATGCATTGGCAGGGCCCATGCTTTCAGAGAAATCTGTGTCCATGTCATGATCACTCACGGGACCGCGCTGACGTCGCCTCCTCGCCCGGTATCGCGTTGCCATGTTCTGGTGCTGCATATACTGCTGGATAATGCGTGTGGTGGTTGATGTGCTCCTAATTGCCAAAATGAGCTCAGCGGCCTCCATGCTTGCCTTGGTATGGCGTCCGCACAGAAAAAAGGTGCGGAACGATTGTCTGCCGTTGCTCTGATGGAGGGAGGGGCGACTGACGACACGGCTTACAGGGTTGGCTTCAGGGAGCTAAAATCAACAAAGGGTGTGCCTGTACATCAAGGAGTATTTCAGGCAGGACTGCACGGAGGGTTCCAATAAGAAATGGTGCACCAAAGTTATCGTTGTTATTGGAACAAGGAGGTTAGCCTGGCCTCTGATTGATACATGGCTAGATTAACCTCGCTGCGCCTTCTCTGTGACTGACTGCAGTGTGATCTAGACAGGGGAGGAGGAAAATGAGTACAAAACAAATCTGGTCTATTTCTTGTTCTGACCCACTCCATCTATCCTTTACATCTTTGGCTGGCAGCAGACAAAAAAGGCGCGAAATGATTGTCTGCCCTTGCTTTCACGGGGGGAGGGAGGGTGGGAACGGGGTCCTGACGATATGTACCCAGAACCACCCGCGACAATGTTTTAGCCCCATCAGGCATTGGGATATCAACCCAGAATTCCAATGGGCAGCGGAGACTGCGGGAACTGTGGGATAGCTACCCACAGTGCAACGCTCCGGAAGTCGACGCTTGCCTCGGTACTGTGGAAGCGCTCCGCCGAGTTAATGCACTTAATGCACTTAGAGCATTTTCTGTGGGGACACACACACTCGAATATATAAAACCGATTTCAAAAAAAACGACTTCTATAAATTCGACCTAATTTCGTAGTGTAGACATACCCTAAGTCAATCTAAGACACGTCAACTTCAGCTATTCTCGTAGCAGAAGTTCCGTATCTTGGATCGATCCCCCCCCCCAGTGTAGACCAGGCCTTAGATTCTCAGGGGTTCTGGCCCACACTGGAAAAAATGCAACTCAGTATTGATTTTATTAATTTTATTAAAGCTATAAACAAGCAAGGCTAAAATCCAGAAAATGTATTACTCCATTTAAAAGAAACAATACTAATCAAGCCAAAATCAAACCAGTTAGCAGGAGTATTGGATTGGGATCAAATCAGCTATGTCAAGTCAACATAACAGATAATGAAATCTTAGGAAATCCAGAAGGAAAAGAGGTAGCTGTCTGTTTGGTTAGAATCCCCCGGAAGAATTTCACCCACATTAATCAATTCCATAACTTGGAACCTTGGATAAGGGTTAATGGTTTAATATTAAATTCCCCAGTGTTTTTGACCACAGTCTACAGATCAATTAGAGTTTCCTCTTTGAATTTCACTTATGTGGGTGGTATGGAATGGTAGCTGAGTTGTTCCTTCTCTCCCCTCCAAACACAAACACAGACTTTAGTAAGTCTTTTTTTGGAAAGTGGAGATTTCTCACATTCTCAGTAATCAACAAATAACAGTTTACGTCAGTTTCTCAGCATTTTGACACAGAAAATAGAATGCAGACTTATATGAATACTCTTTCATGAGATACTAGTTAGGGCTACACATTTATATCTGGGGAATGTTCTTGCTAGGTACCATCCCCATGTGAACTTCACTTAGTGCTCATAGATTCATGTATGCACATACTTTCACACCCTAAAAAGGAAAAACTGTGATGTCTCCAGTTAATGAAACAAAAGGCCAAAAATGGAAAAAGAGAACTAAAATTATTAAGATAACAAGAAGTGTGTTTGCTCTTTACCTATTGTAGTCTTCTCACATCTTTGGAACTGTAACCGCAGTTGAATCCAAATGGTGATGTTGCTGGCACAGCTAATCATTAACATTCTCTCTTTGGGCCAGTCAAGCGGCTGAAGTGGCCTGTCTGTTGCTGCAGAGCAGGGAGAATTTTTTTGAATTAGTTGTTTGCTGAAAAATGCTGTTTCATGAATAACTATTAATTGCCACTGTGAAGGACAAGGGAAAGTCATTGGGCCAAAGAGAGAGAATGACTCTACAGCCTGGTAGTTAGGTCACTTGCTTGGGAGGTGAGATGGGACATCCAGGTTCAAGTCCCTGCTCCAATGACTATTTACCTATTCATAAAGAGAGGAACAGCTTCAAGAGAAGAGGCTGTAAAATACTCATAGCAGAATATCCAATAGCCCATTTGTTAGGAAACTGACCTGAGAGGTAGGAAAACCAAGTTAAAATTGCTTCTTTTCTTTTGGCAGAGGAAAGAATGGAACCTGGGTATTCCTCCTGCCCGGTGAGTGCCCTAGCCACTGGGCTAAAGCTTATGATAGCAGCACCTCCTCTTCTGGCTGTTTTGTATACCTAGTCCTCCTTTCCTTTCGTCATAATGTCCGAAAGCAGAAATGAAATTGTTCAGTCAAAATAAAATGTTTTATTCCTTTTAACATACCCACAACATTTAGTTTAGTTTCACACTCAACATTTTTTTGACTTTTTGATTCACCAGAAATGTTTTTTCCAGTTTGACCCAAAACAAAACCTTTTTAGATTTTTCAAAATGAACCAAATAATCCGTTATTTGCCCAGCTCTAAATTGGTCAGTGACAGAGCACTGGGCAGTGTTGCGACTTTCTCTCACCAAGTTGATTAGGCTCAGGATCTGGAATGTTAGTTTCCTCCCATGGAGCTGAAAGGAAAAAGCTTCTTGGTCACACTTTCCCTTTCCAAGATTTCTCATCTTTGCTCATTACGTCTTCCAGTCCTGCCCTCCGAGTCTTCAGATCACTCAGGTGTGAAATATGTCTTGAATCCCAACAACATGACTTAACCAAATTGAAGTGAGGGAATCTTGCCTCGCAACAGTTTGGAAAAATCCCACTTAGGACGGCAGTTTTCTAAAAATAGCTGTTGCTGCTTACCATGTGCTTTTGTGTTTAGTGA
Organism: Lepidochelys olivacea; assembly: GCF_965140295.1. Classification (NCBI taxonomy): domain Eukaryota; kingdom Metazoa; phylum Chordata; order Testudines; family Cheloniidae; genus Lepidochelys; species Lepidochelys olivacea. Next base: position 38,699,903 of record NC_140413.1, on the reverse strand, counting down.
ACTCCAAAATGTATAAAAGTAAGAATCATAAGGCTAGTTTTAAGGAAGTTGCTATGGCTTTTCCTCTCTGGGCCAAATAGTGATGGGTTCAGGTCTACTAATATTACAAGAAATGAGGCCCCAAAAATCTAAAAATAGCTATAGTGAAAGAAAGTCTATTGGCCACCAACCATTTGATCATGGATTTCAGCAGCATCCTTAAAAATAATTTTGACATATCACAGGTGTCCTGTCCTTCTCACAATCAAGGCAGTTACCAACTGTCATCATCAATTTGAGATCAAAGGTTACCATAAATGGTCTCTATGGAATGTTCCGCCTAAAGGGTTAAAAGTTATTTTATCAAAATAAATCCAATTCAAAATAAAAATAACTAAGATTTATACCAGGTCTGTATTCTGTTTCTTTCATGGCTGCCACGTAAAAATCGGGATAATTATATTTATCCATCTGAATAAAGCATTGTGAGATCCTGGGACGAAAGGTGTTAATGAAATGTAAAACTTTATATTTTTGTGTAATAAAAACAGAAATGCTACATATACTAAAGGTTAGGAAGATGTATCAAGGTTCTCCTGAAGACCCACCATGTAGAACCCTGCAGGCAGATGCTGACTGATTCTTGCTGGCTCACTTTGGCAGTTGTAGACCATGAACTCCAGCCTGGATATAAGGGAGGTAGGAGGGTTTGTTTGTTTGTTTGTTTAAAGGGGACTAAAACACAGGGTCTCTTTGCAGACTCTCTAGCAAAATATAGTTTAGGGTGAAGTTGGTTTTCCATGCTTTTATTCAATTATTAAGCAAGGCAAAACCACAGGAAGGGGGTCTAAAGTTTAGTCTAACACTGTTCTTACGCCTTTTGTCCCAAGTGGCTACCCCAAAATTTGGGCACTTATAGGTGATTCCAGTAGTGGGGAGAAAATGATGATGGAATCAGCTGTTGTTGTTGTGGTTACCTTTACTATTAAAGTAAGAAATAATACCTATCTGGAAAAAGATAAGGATTGATTACCTTTTCCTGGGGTACAGACGGGTCACATTGGATTTCTCCTGCAAACTCCACCCATCTCTCACAATTTCTGATATATTATACACATCCACATTACATATTCATTCGTTCTCTTCCAATCACTGTTAAGTATTATGAATATTAAGTATCTTATGTAACTTATACAATAGACATGTGTGAACACTGATTTGGAATAACTTATTGCTGTCTCTGCTAATTTCACGTTATTATTCCCTTTTCTGATCAATTTATTCCCATTTTATTGCACATTACTATGCACATTTTGGCTGTGTCATTTTTTGCCGATTTCTCTGCATAGGTTTTTCTGGGTCTTTCCAATCTCTTTCCACTTGCTTTTCTCCCTAATTGCATTTGGCAGAATAATTTGTAGATATGTGATTGTTCAATTTAACCACATCCTGTTTTAAAAACATTACCCTCAGTCCTACACATCAGTTATAAACAAATTGTCTCAATAACCAGGTCACTTAAGGCAGAATTTAATTATCGAGCAAAATGAGCCTTTACTGTCCAGTCCTATGCATCAGACTAAGCTATTTTGCAAGTCTCAAACAAAGAGTAGAAAACTGAGGAGGGAAGCTAAAGACATGGGGTAGGAGAAATCTGTGACTGGCAGGGCTAAGGACAGTAAGAGTTTTTTAAATATATCATGAACAAAAAAATCCTAGAAATGGTATAGGCTGCTTAATATATGGACATGGTAAAACTGTTAATAAGACACAAGCCAGGCCTTAAAAACCTCTAAGGATGGAGATTCCACCACCTCCCTAGGTAACCCATTCCAGTGCTTCACCACCCTCCTAGTGAAATAGTGTTTCCTACTATCCAACCTGGACCTCCCGCAGTGCAACTTGAGACCATTGCTTCTTGATCTGTCACCTGCCACCACTGAGAACAGCTGAGCTCCATCCTTTTTGGAACCCCCCTTCGGGTAGTTGAAGGCTGCTATCAAATCCCCCCTCACTCTTCTCTTCTGCAGACTAAATAAGCCCAGTTCCCTCAGCCTCTCCCCATAAATCATGTGCCCCAGCCCTTTAATGATTTTTGTTGCCCTCTGCTGGACTCTCTCCAATTTGTCCATATCCTTTCTGTAGTGGGGGTGCCAAAACTGGATGCAGTACTCCAGATGTGGCCTCACCAGTGCTGAACAGACGGGAATAATCACTTCCCTCGATCTGCTGGCAATGTTCCTCCTAATGCAGCCCAATATGGCGTTAGCCTTCTTGGCAACAAGGGCACACTGCTGACTCATATCCAGCTTCTCATGCACTGTAATCCCCAGCTCCTTTTATGCAGAACTGCTGCTTAGCCAGGTGGTCCCAGCCTGTAGCAGTGCATGGGATTCTTCTGTCCGAAGTGCAGGACTCTGCACTTGTCCTTGTTGAACCTCATCAGATTTCTTTTGGTCCAATCCTCCAATTTGTCTAGGTCACTCTGGACTTGAACAAAACCAGCCCCTGGGAATTCCGCTTGACACCAGCTGCTGACTAGTCATTGAGCCATTGATTGCTACCTATTGACCCTGACTCTATAGCCAGCTTTCTATCCACCTTATAGTCCATTCATCCAATCCATACCTTTTTAACTTGCTGGCAAGAATACTGGTTGGAGACTGCATCATAAGCTTTGCTAAAGTCAAGACAGATCACGTCCACCACTTTCCCCATATCCACAAAGCCAGTTATCTCATCATAGAAGGCAATCAGGTTGGTCAGGCATGACTTGTCCTTGGTGAATCCATGTTGACTGTTCCTGATCACCTTCCTCTCCTCCAAGTGCTTCAAAATGGATTCCTTGAGGACCCGCTCCACGATTTTTCCAGGGACTGAGGTGAGGCTGACCAGTCTGTGCTTCCCTGGGTTCTCCTTTTTCCCTTTTTTAAAGATGGGCACTATATTTGCTTTTTTCCAATTGTACGGGACCTTCCCCGATTGCCACGAGTTTTCAAAGATAATGACAAATGGCTCTGCAATCGCATCAGCCAACTCCCTCAGCACACTGAGATGCATTAGATCCGGACCCATGGACTTGTGCATATCCAGCTTTTCTAAATAACCTGATTGAAGTAAGTCATTTTTCTCTTTTGGGGGGCATGGCCAGGAAAAAAGCAGTGTTACCAATTCATGATCTCATGATTGAACCATGAATCTCATATTTTCTAGTGTTTTTTCATAAACCCCCAACTGCTAGAATCATAATATTGCATTAGAATCTCAGCCTGTATTTTAAAAAGTGAGTTCTTAGTCCTCATGGTTTCAGAGGAAAGCTTAAAATTTGAATTGGGTACAGCATAAAAGGCTCAGAACCAGAAGACAAAACAAAAAGAACACAGCAATGATGTTATACCGTTATTAAGCATATTAAGAAAATAACATGATTTTTAAGCCAAACCCTATTTTTTTAACTTGCTGGTGTTGGTAATATTGTTGCTTTAGACTGGTGAGAGACAATATCTTTATTTCTTCTCTTCCCTTTCCTATGACCTGGGCTTCACTTGTACAAAGCTGTTTTCATACCTATATGAAGCAACATTTGAAATAACTTTGTGGCCTGTAGCCAGCAGCAGTACTTCAGAGCAAACCCTCCCTCAGGCTGCCCTAAAGCATGCCAAGGCGGTGTAGAACCAGCCCTTTAGAATCAGGCAGCCGCAAACAAGCTTCTCTTCAGCTTCCCGCTCTACTGAGCTCAGCAGACAATGTAGATCTTTGCCCTTACCACTTATGGTCATTAAAGATATCGATAACATTTTTATTTTGTTGATGTCTTATGGATTTATTTTGTCTATCTCACTTTTCCATGAAGTTCTAATTGGAATGTGGTAATCTACAATTCTTGTTCTAATTTGCTGTGTTTCAATTCTTTAGGCTGAGTAATATTAAATCATTTGGGGCTCTTTAGGGATGAAATGAAAGATGTTACTGCAGTGGGGAAATATAAAAATGCTTTTCTCTGTGTAGAAACACTTTACATTCCACACCCACTGATGTCTACGTTAATATAATGTCTTGTTTGGTCAGTATAGTCATATGTCTTTTCCTTCTTCTTTAATTCAGTCAAACTAATCAATAACCTTTCTTGGACCTTAATATTCAGTTAAACACACACACTTATCCATCATTGTGGTGGTCCTAAGCCACGGTTTTGGTAGCTTGCGATAGGTTTTACAGTTCTGCTTCATCATTTCTGAAGAAATTCAGTCTTTTGGTGATTCTAGTATGAATATTGTAAAAACTCTGTCGTTCATCTCTTGTCACTCTGATGAACAGAAAAGGAGTTTCTTGGTCATTTTTCTTCCTTGTCGGTAACTTTATAAAGCAGTTCAAACTTCTGACATTTCTTCCTTTTTACCTCCACTTTAAATAGATGCATAGATTCATAGATATTAAGGTCAGAAGGGACCATTGTGATCATCTAGTCTGACTTCCTGCACAATGCAGGCCACAGAATCTCACCCACCCACTCCTGCGATAAACCTCTCACCTATGTCTGAGCTATTGAAATCCTTGAATCATGGTTTAAAGACTTCAAAGAGCAGAAAATCCTCCAGCAAGTGACCCATGCCCCATGCTACAGAGGAAGGTGAAAAACCTCCAGGGCCTCTTCCAATCTGCCCTGGAGGAAAATTCCTTCCCGACCCCAAATATAGTGATCAGCTGAACCCTGAGCATATGGGCAAGATTCCCCAGCCAGACACCCAGGAAAGAATTCTCTGTAGTAACTCAGATCCCACCCCATTTAACATCCCATCACAGGCCATTGGGCCTATTTACCATGAATAAAATGTTCAAGAAGGGGTTCAGGTGTATAGTGGAAAAATGTTTTTCATCTATTTTGTGAAGCTCTGTAATATTTAGTTAGTACAAAGTGTGCACTCATTTATGCTGTGAGCTTTTAAACACATTTAATTAAGCTTACACTCATCGTGCTTAGTCAATGGGTGTCCTGCATCAACAGGGGCACACAGGAGCAGACTGTGTTCAGGAATCAGGACAGAGAGACAAAGGGTCAGAAACAAAGACAGAGAACGGCACATGAGTCTTTTGTTTGGGAAGGCTACGCTGTAGTTTTGCCTTATGTTTACTAAACCAAACGCTATACAGGAAGACTCATGCACCTAATAGGGATTTGGTATTCCGGCTTAACCCACTGCACAGATGCTCCTGGTGACCCCTCCTGTGGAGGCGACTGCGGAGGTGAGCACTGATCCAGTGCCAAGCTGGGCTTTCTAGCTGAAAAGCTGATACTGCAGGTATAAAACTGAGTTGCTCTGGCATCAGCACAGCAGGAAGTGGAGGAGTCCTACAGCTGGGCCAGCCAGTAAAAGGCAGAAGCTGTAGCATCTGCCACCACAAGAGAAAGCGTCCTTTCTAGCCCTGGAACAGTGGTGTCTGGGGAACACTCAGTGGCTTATTCCCTAGCCCACACTCTCCATGGATTTACATACTGCCCCTGTGTGTTTGTGTACAGATTCCACAGGAAAGAGGTGGAAACCTCGCCCCCTCTCCGCCCAATGAAATAGACAGCAAGCTCAGACTCATTGTGATCAGTGGTCTGAATTATCTGGATGCATTTTGTGCTAAAGCAGCTGGATGTGCTATCAGTATAAAGAAAGATACTTAGGCATATTTGTTTTCTTGGTTTTTATTAAAAAATAAAACCATCTGGGGTTTGTTCTCCTAACTCTCCCACCATTCCCTCCTACATTCTTTCTCTGAGTGTCCATTTTCCCAAGAAACACACACATGCTGTTGAAAATATGCATTCAAATCATTGAAAGAGGCAGAAAAAACCTCCAGCACTGGGAAACAGACCTTTCCTCCTTGGAGTTTTATTCTGTTACAGTCACTGCAGCTCATCTGTCTCACAGAAGCACCAGCCAACAGAAAAGGTATGAATCTATGCAAAATGAGTTGTTTGACTAACATGATTCCACAAAATGCCATCACCTGTGCACTCACTGGCTCAAAAATGAAAGGAAGAACAACGATTTGCTTAACAATAATTGATCAGTGAAGAGTCAGAAAGTGATGGTGGCGCAAAGCAGGAGGCAATCACTGGAGATCATTTGTTAGGGAGCGTAACACTGTGGTGTGTATCAAGGATGAGAAGAAGACACCCCTTGCTCCTCCACTACTACTCTTCTTCTAGTGAGGCTGTAAAGCAGAATGATGGACAAAAAGAAAATGCTGTAAACTGGATTCATTCCCTATGTCTTTTTTAAGTGTTGTATTGTATAACTTATAGCACAAAAGGATCCAAAGTCACTCAACAATACTACATGTTTATCTCTGTTAGGCAATATGGTTTAACAGAACTATTAATGTGTAAGCCAACTCTTAAACACCATGGTAGTGTAAAAATATCTGTTAACCTTTTGTACAGTACACCACATTTCTCCACAAGTTTACACCAATTTAAATTAATTATCTGTATTGTTTCATATGTAAACATGTAGGCGCATATACACCATGACATTATATTTGTATAATAATTATAATAAGCAGCGTTCATTGTATTTAATAAGGCAGCAAAGTGCAAATAATATGTTATTACTAATAATAAAAATAAAACCAACTGCAGTCTTACCTTAAACATCAGTGAAGTAAAATCCGGTGACTGGACTTGGCACCATAGGCATCAATGTTGTGCTCAGAATTAATGGGTCTGGTAAGGTCTCTTTCAATGCTCAGTAAACACAAAGCTGACAGTCCCTCTTGACCCATTGTGTATCGCATCCAGTTTTGTACCCATCGCATGGCAGAAAATGACATCTCATGGGTAGCTGTGCCGACGGGTAAGGCAAGGGCCAATTTCAAAAGTTTTGTAAAATTTGGATAAAATGTTATTGAAGCAACTGGCTTCAGACTCTCCAGAGCGATACCTGGCAAACCCATTTTAATTGAATGCATCTCTGCGTGAGCAAGTCCGTCAATGCCCTCATATCACATTGTAGCACTGCATCTACACTTTTAGCTATTTCCATTGACTGGGATGAAACCCTGCGATTACATTCACCTAACAGTGTGTCCAACACAGGAAAATACAGCTGTGTGCCCCATTTTTCTTTAGTGCTCTCATTTTTACCTGGCTGATATTTTCGTTGTCCAAATGTGCTTGTAACAACTGAACAGAGAAGGGAGCCTGTGCCTCCTCCCTACTCCACCCCAGGTTGTTTGTGAGCATACTTTTAATCTGCGGCAGGGTACCAGGAACATCATGCAGCTCACAGAACTTTTGGGCTTCCTCCCAAATATCCTTCCATTTACCACTGGGGTTCACATTTTCTCTAATGCTTTGACAGTTCTCTGCAGTACACTTGAGGGAATCCTGAAAAAGTGTCATGTCTTGTGTCTGCAGTGCTTTGCATTATACGTGAATCATAGTCAGAACATGGTAAAAAATGATCAAGCACACACATTTATTTTCTGCACATTCTTCAACAAACCTGATGCTTTAATAAATCTTCAGTAGGGAGGCTCTGACAGTCCCAACAAACTACAAAGTGCTCTTATGGAGTTTTTTGCAGCAGATACATTTTTCCATCTGCATGCCCATCTCGTCTCACTTAAAATTCCAGTTTCACTCTAAGTGTCTTCTGGGCCTCTAGGTAAGCATGGTGTGTGCCAGGCGGTGGGGGGAAAAAGGGTTAACAAGCCCTCTAGAGCATGTAAATGAAATCCTGTTGCTCTCTGATTTACTTTACAGGCCTCAACTAAAACCAAATTCAATTTATGAGGCATACTTTGTATGTGAGTGTGTATATATATATATATAGAAAAATATATAGCAGTGGGGTGATCTTGTAGCATTTTTGCTGTACTCCACTTACTTGACCTGTCATATGAGTAACCCCATCATAACACTGTGCTATGACCAGCATGTCTGCAATCCCCAATGCTTATAAGAACTGCTTAATGTTGTGTTAGATGGCATCAGCATCCCCTTGTTCAGAGCAATCAAAAAATCCTAGATATTCTTTTATTTCCAGATTTTCTGTGTATCTCAGATAGTTATTTCTTCTTGTTTAAAACTGCATGTCAACAAGAACCACAAAAAATCCATTCTTCAACTTTCTGAATATTTCTTTTTACAATATCAGCAGCAATATGTAAAATCTTGTCTTGAGTTGTGTGCCATGTCTGATCAGAAAGAAGCTGCTTTCTGGCTATGGTGATGTCTGTCTTACCTGGGCTTCTGGCAAGAAGAATGGCTTGCGTACAATTTTACTTTGTTTTTTGCCATCTCTTTTCAAACTAAGGAGGACTTGTGAATAAAATTGAATTCGGAGAAGACACCATGAGTCTATTACTAGTTTATCTTTCAGAGGGAAACTGACCCAAATCTTCTACCTCTCAGAAAAGGGTAACATTATTTATTAATAACGATTATGTTATGTTACTGAAAGGTAACATATGGCTGTGAAAAAAGCTAATGCGGTCTTGGGATGCATCAGGAGAGGTATTTCCAGTAGGGATAAGGAGGTTTTAGTACCGTTATACAAGACACTGGTGAGACCTCACCTGGAATACAGTGTGCAGTTCTGGTCTCCCATGTTTAAGAAGGATGAATTCAAACTGGAACAGGTACAGAGAAGGGCTACTAGGATGATCCGAGGAACGGAAAACTTGTCTTATGAAAGGAGACTCAGGAAGCTTGGCTTGTTTAGCCTAACTAAAAGAAGGTTGAGGGGAGATATGATTGCTCTCTATAAATATATCAGAGGGATAAATACCGGAGAGGGAGAGGAATTATTTAAGATCAGTACCAATGTGGACACGAGAACAAATGGATATAAACTGGCCACTAGGAAATTTAGACTAGAAATTAGACGAAGGTTTTTAAGCATCAGTGGAGTGAAGTTTTGGAATAGCCTTCCGAGGGAAGCAGTGGGGGCAAAAGATCTATCTGGCTTTAAGATTAAACTCGATAAGTTTATGGAGGAGATGGTATGATGGGATAACATGGTTTTGGTAATTAAATATTCATGGTAAATAGGCCCAATGGCCTGTGATGGGGTATTAGATGGGGTGAGATCCAAGTTACCCAGGAAAGAATTTTCTGTAGTATCTGGCTGATGAATCTTGCCCATATGCTCAGGGTTTAGCTGATCGCCATATTTGGGGTCGGGAAGGAATTTTCCTCCAGGGCAGATTGGAAGAGGCCCTGGAGGTTTTTTGCCTTCCTCTGTAGCATGGGGCATGGGTCACTTGCTGGAGGCTTCTCTGCTCCTTGAAGTCTTTAAACTACGATTTCAGGACTTCAATAGCACAGATATAGGTGTGAGGTTTTTTTTGTAGGAGTGGTGGGTGAAATTCTGTGGCCTGCGTTATGCAGGAGGTCAGACTAGATTATCATAATGGTCCCTTGTGACCTAAATATCTATGAATCTATGAATCTATGTAAATGGTGCAATCTTTACATTATGTGATTAACAGACAAATATCAAAACAGGGTCCCTCACCTGCAGGGCTTAAAAGTTACATATTAAACCAGTGGTTCACAAACTAGGGGCACCACTTTTTCAGGGAAAGCCCCTGGCGGGCTGGGCCAGTTTGTTTACCTGCCACGTCTGCAGGTTCGGCTGATCGCGGCTCCCACTGTCTGCGGTTCACTGCTCCAGGCCAATGGGAGCTGCTGGAAGGGCAGCCAGCACATCCCTCAGCTGCTTTCCGCAGCCCCCATTGGCCGAGAACAGTGAACCGCGGCCACTGGGAGCTGCGATCAACCGAACATGCGGGCATGGCAGGTAAACAAACCAGCCCGGCCCACCAGGGGCTTTCCCTGAACAAGCGGTGCCCCTAGTTTTGGAACCACTGTATTAAACTGAAAAAAAAAATAGAATTCTAATTTTTAGGACACATTCCAGGGGTGGCCAAACTTACTGATCCTCTGAGCTGCATACAACAGTCTTCAGAAGTTTGAGAGCCAAGGTGCACCTGCCAAGACCCGAGACCCACCTCCACACTGGGCAGAAGCCAGAAGTGATGCGGGGTGGGGGGGGAGGAGGCACGTAAGGTCATATATCCCCCCAGATTTTTGCCAGGGTTTGCTGGCTCCACTTGATCACATGATGCAACCAGGGCCCCTTCCCTGCATGGCAGCTGCTGGGGCTAGCAAGCTGGGAGCTGCAGCCACGGGGAGATGCAAGAGCTGAAGGGAGAGCCACTGCTTTTCCTGCTGCCTCTCCCACAGAGCTAAAGCAGCGGGCCCTCCCTGCAGCTCCTAGCTCTTTGCCATGGACTTTCCACCCAGAGCTAACACTTGGGAGCTTCAGGGAGGGGCCACTGAGGGTAAGAGAGGGGGCATGCTTAGGGGGCTGTGACTCAAGCTGTTGGGGGGGGCTGAGCCTTTAAATTGTGTCCCCCCTCTCTCAGTAGGCACTGGACGTCTTTGGCAGAAGTGTCTAGCCTCTCCACCATGCCACAGGACAGAAGCCCTGAGCTTTGCTCCTGCTCCCCACTCTGGTAGGCGGAGAATGAAGGGAGGATCTGTGAGCCTCACTTTAACTGTAAAAGAGCTGTTATTTAACAAGTGCTTGTTTTTCTAAATTGTCCTTTTTATTTTTTATTACAGCTATTTTGTTCCCATTGATAGGTGCCTGTCTTATTTTTAGAGTAATTAATTTGCCCTTCTCTGACATTTCAGTAGGGGAGTGTTGCAGCCTCCTGGCGCTCCTGCGTCTGTTTCTGGTTCCTTCCTTGTACATCTGGCTCAGCAATGGCCTTCACACTTATTTTTTAACACACATTCCTCATTCACACACAAAACAAAATTAATTTACACAAAACATTTTGAACAGAAACATTAAATTTTAATGCAAAAGAAAAACAATCATTGCATTCTTTTACTTATTTTAAAATGCTAAACCTACAACAAATTAGTGACCCTCTAAGGTCTGTCACTGCTTTTGAAAACAGCATAGACACAGATTCTGGCTGATGCATTTTTACCAAATGGCCCATTAGGCCATTCCTTTTTGCCATTCAAAAAGGGTGGCTGGCAAAATATGATCAAATCATACACCAATACATTTAATACATGCTACATTATTTTTTATTATTTTTTATTTTAAATTATACAAAATACAAACATAAAATCCTGCTACTGCAACAGGAGTAACCACAATCAGCCTCCCCTCCAGAAGAATGGGAAGAGCAGCTTCTGCTGCATAGAGGAGCTGCAACTCAGCTGGAGAGAGAGAGAACTAGCTCTCAAGGACCTGGCTCTGGCAGACAGAGGTAGGTACCAGCTCTGCGCTGTTCTGGGTGGGATTCTATCTGATCCCCCACCCTCTCTGCTTGCCCCTGACACCTTCCCCCGCAACACTGTGCTTGCCTCTTGCCCCTTCCTCACTCTGGGGAATGACTCCCCCCCATCCCATGGGGGCCGACAAATATGTTTGATGCCGGGCCCACAAAAGGTTAAGCTGGCCCTGGGGCCTCATGCCCTTCCAGAATGTTGAGTTCAGTTATACTCAAACCTCGAAAAACCAGGAAACTAAGAGTTAAGGTAATGCAACCTGAACACTTTTTAAAACAAGTTGTAAAAGCACAATGCAAGTGTCCTAAAGTGAGCTCAGGAAGGACAGAAATCTCCTGAGGAGCAGAAGGTCAAAAACTTGGCTTGATCTTGATAGGGAAGCACGGCGTTGGCCTCATGATCCTTCTGACTTTTTGGACTTTAAGCAGGAAGTTGTTTACATGAGGCACTAAATATGCTCTGTAGAATAGGAATGGCTGGCCATTAAATGAACAGTGGCGAGCTTTAAGTACTATGTGTATGGAAGATGTTTTTTTTTTAAACTGATCATGAAGGTCTACAGTGGTATACAAGGTATGAAGGATCATAATTCCAGGATAACTAGGTGATACCTTGCACTGCAACCATATGACTTCCCCATTCCCTACAAACCCAGCATAAAAATTTATTGGTAGACTGCTTCTCTCTGTTAACCTTTATGCCTAACCCTAAAGGAGAGGGGGGAGAAAATGTGACTGATTGAACTGTCATGAGTGGAAAAAGCAAACAAACCCTAAGCCCGCTGAGATCTTTTGTTGAAGCAAATACTCACCAACAACCACATACCACACAACAGAACCACTAACCCAGGAACTTATCCTTGCAACAAAGCCCGTTGCCAATTGTGCTCACATATCTATTCAGGGGACACCATCACAGGGCCTAATAACATCAGCCACACTATCAGAGGCTCGTTCACCTGCACATCCACCAATGTGATATATGCCATCATGTTCCAGCAATGCCCCTCTGCCATGTACATTGGTCAAACTGGACCATCTCTACGTAAAAGAATAAATGGACACAAATCAGATGTCAAGAATTATAACATTCATAAACCAGTCGGAGAACACTTCAATCTCTCTGGTCACGCAATCACAGACATGAAGGTCGCTATCTTAAAACAAAAAAACTTCAAATCCAGACTCCAGCGAGAAACTGCTGAATTGGAATTCATTTGCAAATTGGATACTATTAATTTAGGCTTAAATAGAGACTGGGAGTGGCTAAGTCATTATGCAAGGTAGCCTGTTTCCTCTTGTTTTTTCCTACCCCCCCCCCCCAGATATTCTGGTTTAACTTGGATTTAAACTTGGAGAGTGGTCAGTTTGGATGAGCTATTACCAGCAGGAGAGTGAGTTTGTGTGTGTATGGGGGTGGGGGGGATGTGAGAAAACCTGGATTTGTGCAGGAAATAGCCAGACTTGATTATCATGCACATTGTGTAAAGAGTTGTCACTTTGGATGGGCTATCACCAGCAGGAGAGTGAATTTGTGTGTGGGGGGTGGAGGGTGAGAAAACCTGGATTTGTGCTGGAAATGGCCCACCTGATGATCACTTTAGATAAGCTATTACCAGCAGGACAGTGGGGTGGGAGGAGGTATTGTTTCATATTCTCTGTGTATATATAAAGTCTGCTGCAGTTTCCACGGTATGCATCCGATGAAGTGAGCTGTAGCTCACGAAAGCTCATGCTCAAATAAATTGGTTAGTCTCTAAGGTGCCACAAGTACTCCTTTTCTTTTTGCATAAGAGTCAAGACAGAGAACAGCTCCCAGGCTGCCCATCTCCTCCAATATCCACAACTTCCTTTGCAGAAGAATCCTGGCATTGGATATTTGCAAAATTCTCTATCTACGGTCCATTCAGCATCCAGAATCCAACCAGGCCAGAAACCAAACATGACTAGTAGTCCTCATCCAGTCCCACAGACAGGTGTTTCATCCCTCTTTAACAGGTCCATTGCCTGATTATCTGATTCCGGAATCCTTCTGACCCCTGAGCAAAAGCCCAACACCTTAGTACATAGAGAAAAGTCTCCCTGTGAAAAACAATCACAGTCAACACTGAAATCTGTGTTTCCAAGGTCATTACACAATAAAATCCCCTCACTGGCATGTCAGACTCTGTGATACCTAGGGTAACAGCCTTGGCACAACATAGTTCCCCCACCAGATGTAATGGCCTCACTCCAGTTCCCACCATATCACAGACTAGCAATCCTCAGTTTCTGTTTACTCCTTCAGTTCCTTCCAACGTACTCCCAGAAGTCTCTTGGCCTGTAGCTTGTCCCACATCCATGCCCCTGCAGAAGAGGGGCTGGACACAGACCCACCCAAAATTAGACCTCGACGGGTCTCCATCACTTCCTTTTCCTATCCAGGCAGCAATTCCTTTCTGTTTGCCTCAATGTGTTCAGCTCTTTCCAGACCATGTGTACCAACTCCTCTATCAGGGGTTCATCTGAAACACTGCTTCACATCTTGCCTCTCTGAGAAATGACCACAGAACTACATTGATGAGAGAGTCTTCCCCAACTATTGCCAATATACTTAGCCTGAGAAATCTCTATATCCCCTGTGGGCCCTCTCTTGTCCTCTGGACTGGCACTTTCAGCACATTTGCCAGCCCTGCCCACACCCTCTGAGCCCAGGAGCAGTCCATTACTAAGTGCTCCAGAATATCAAGGACTCCCCATGAGCAAATCTTCTTGCTTTTTGCCTGGGCCACACCCAGTCTTCCTGTGGCAGGTTTTTTAATACTTCCCTCACAACCACTTTGCTTAGACAAAGTCTCTAGATCATTTCTTTGAACTTGAAGGGTGCCCTCTGGGACAACAGAAACCTCAGTGCCCTCAAAATGACTGTTATCTGGACAGGCGGACAACTATAAAAGCTCATAGACCTCTAGCACCCGTGAATACAGCCCCAACCTAATCTACAATTCCATCACCTCATCCTAGTGTAGCCTTCATTTCTGTAATTACCAAAACACGCTGTGGCAGAATTGTTGCCCCTACATGTACCCTCCTGGCTGGATGTGGCATTACACCAACTGTTGCTCAGTTTCCCTCCTGGTCCAGCCATAGGAGTAGTCTGACCTTTCAGCCAAGACACATTCAAGAGTCTGACCCCTTTTAGGGCCACAAAGAGATAACAAAATCTTCAGCCCCAATCAGGCTCAGATACCCACTTCTCTCATCAGCAGGAGAGTGGGGTGGGAGGAGGTATTGTTTCATGGTCTCTGTGTATATAATGTCTTCTGCAGTTTCCACAGTATGCATCCGATGAAGTGAGCTGTAGCTCACGAAAGCTTATGCTCAAATACATTGGTTAGTCTCTAAGGTGCCACAAGTACTCCTTTTCTTTTTGCGAATACAGACTAACACGGCTGTTACTCTGAAATCTATAATGCTGTGCTTTCATACCTGTCTTCTGGCTCGTATACCTCACTCCACCCCACGTTGTTGGGCTGGCACAGTTCTCCATCTTCCCAGGGTTTCAGGGAAGCCATCATCCCTCAGCAGCTCCTGATCTTCCCTCAGACTTACCTCAACAGGAGACTGCTTCTCTTCCTTCCAGCCTTTTTAGCCTTCTATCAGGTCCCTTCACAGACAGGGGGAACTGATTACATCCTCTCCCATAGGTCTCTTCCCACAACTGATCTTCTCCTCTTTTAAGTCCATCCCCTTTGTCTGACCACACCATCTCCAGGTACAATCAGTAAGGTCACTAGAACTGTCATCATATGGGGATAACACCGTTTCCATTCCACTAGTATATCTGGAGGATGATAAACAGAAGCTACTAAAGTTAGATATGTTTAAATCAGCAGGTCTAGATAACTTGCAACAAAGCGTTTTAAAAGGTTGACTCAGGAGTTTGTTGGCCTGTTAATGTTTATTTTCAATAAGTCTTGGAACACAGGGGAGGTTCCATAAGATTGAAAGCAACATAATATTGTGCCAATTTTTAAAAAGGATAACTAGGATGACCCAGGTAACTACAGGCTTGTCAACCTGACATCAATCACGGGCAAGATAATGGAGCAGCTGAAGTCATATGGGACTTGATTAATCAAGAATTAAAGGAGAGCAATATGATTAATGCAAATCAGCATGGGTTTATGGAAAATAGATCCTGTCAAAGTAACTTGATATCTGTTATGCATGAGATTACAAGTTTGTCTGATAAAGGTAATAGTGTTGACATAATATACTTAGAGTTCTATAAGATGTTTGACTTGATACTGCATGACATTTTGATTAAAAAATTAGAATGATATAAAATTAGCATGGCGCACATTAAATGGATTAAAACCTAGCCAACTGATAAGTCTCAAAATGTAATAGTAAATTGGGAATTATCTTTACGCCGGCGTGCTTTCAGTGGGGTCCCAGAGGGATTAGCTCTTGGTCTTATGCTCTTTAACACTTTTATCAATGACCTGGAAGAAAACATAATACCAACATTGATAAAGTTTGCAGATGACACAAAAATTTGGGGAGTGGTAAATAATGAAGAGGACAGGTTACTGCTACAGAGTGGTCTGGATTGCTTGGTAAACGGAGTGCAAGCAACCAATATTTAAGGCAATATGTAAATGTACACATCTGGAACAAAGAATTTAGGCCACACTGACAGGATGGGGCTCTGAACAAGATTTGTGGGCCATGGCAGATAATCAACTAAACATGTGATGCTGTGGCCAAAAAACTAATGTCCACAAAAAGGGGAATTTCAAGGTGGATTACAGAAGTTATTGTACCTCTATATTGGGCACTGGTGTGACCACTGTTGGAATACTTTGCCCAGTTCTGCTGCCCACAATTCAAGGAGGATGTTGATAAATTGGCGAGGCTTCAGAGAAGACCACAAGAATAATTAAAGGATTAGAAAACATGCCTAGTATTAGACTCAAAAAGCTCATTCTATTTAGCTTAACAGAGAGAAAGTTAAAAGGTAACTTGATTACAGTCTACAAATATCTACCTGGGGGACAAATATTTAATAATGGGCTTTTCAATCTGTCAGAGAAAGATATAACATGATTCAATGGCTAAACAAATTCAGACTGGAAATAAGACATTCTTAATAGTGAGAGTAATTGGAACAATTTACCAATGGTCATTGTGGATTCTCCAACAGAGGCAATTTTTAAATCAAGATGGATGCTTTTCTAAAAGCTATGCTTCCCTTCCCACCATCCCCCTGTTTAAATGCATGTAAATGGTGAATTCTCTGTAACTTGAAGTCTTTGAATCATGATTAGGTGACTTCAGTAACTCAGCCAGAGATTATGGGTCTATTACAGGAATGGATGGGTGAGGTTCTGTGGCCTGTGGTGTACAGGAGTTCAGACTAAGTGATCATGATGGTCCCTCCTGGCTTTAAAGTCTATGAGAATATGACTCACTGGCTTCTGAGCTGCCTCCTCCCCATCCCTACAGAAGACTGTCTTCTTTGTAAATGTTGCTATCCCCTGCCCATCCACAGTCTAACCTGATACATAATGGGGATCATCCCTCCCTCTACTTTTCCTATATGTTTTATCTCTCAATAGACCTCACCCAATAGATCTCTTGTCTAGAGCCACCAACCGGACATGATACCCACTCTTTAGCAAGAGTCAGGACTGAATGCGGGGGCCTGGATGGGCCAGGTTGTGAGTTAGGGCCCTGGTCCAGAAGGGATCTCCAAGACCACCCTTCGGCTCTATGCTCCCAATGCCCCCATCTGCAGCCCACCATTCCTTCCTCCCATTTGTTTCAAGGCCCTTGCATAGGACACTATGGGCCCACATCACTTCACTTGGTGCTGGCATATAAAGTATGTGTTTGCAACCCATTTGTCATCCCTTTGAGGATGATCTCTTATTCTTTGAGGGATTGTAGAAAAAGACATGTTTTTGGAAACCCAATTCTTTGTCATCAAATTGGATTTTTCAAAAAAAATAAAGTTTGGATAATCCCTTACATTTATAAGGCTCATTGTCTCAGGGTGCTCTGGCCTTTTAGTAGATGTGCCAGAACACAGACCTACTGGGCAAAGGATGGAAAAGGTCAGAGCACCCACGCTGCACCCTCCCAAGCCCCATTCCCCTTGCACTCCTCCAACAACTCCAACACATATTCCCCCTCAGTGTTCCAACCTCCTCCATATTTCCAAACTCTGCCCCCAAAAAGCTGTAAGAATCTAAAAATGTTTTGAGCAGTTCAAGTTACAGGGGCTTTGTGTTTGGAAACCCTTGACCAAATGGCCCCAAAATGTGCTTTCCTTTGATCACACTCAGTGTCATTGTTCAGTACAAGGATGAGGCACATGATTATATTATCCTAGGTGCTTGCTGGATTCTTTATCTTCCCTCTATTTAATGAATGCTGATTTCTTCGACAATACTTCTAAAGTAAAAATAGAGCAGCATGTGGATTTTAGAACATTTTAAAATATTGCTCTTAAACCACAAATTTTGGTCTCAAGACAAACTTCCAAAAGGAGCTACTGCAGAATGCAATGACTATGCACAACATATATTTTCTGAAAGCTTCTAAACATAGGGATCAAACTTAGAGCATCTGGGTAGCTCAGGCTCAAGGAGCACCCCATCCAACCTTGAGTCACCTAGCTGCTGTGATAATAGAGAGCTTGGTGACTCTCTTCAGTTACTTATTTTAGGTCAATCTAAAGTGGAGTTCTAAATTTAATGCTCTAACTTTTTTGATATTGGGCAGTAGGTGTAGAGGGGCATTTTTAGCAACCTGCCGGATGCCCAACCCACTGCAAAGTATTGGGATGGAGTATCAATTATTCTGTTTGTTATGTTTAGCCATTTAGTAGGCCTTTGCAAACTAACTAAGGCAAAGCCGGGAGAGAGGAGGCAGCGATCATGAAGTGTGGGCCTGACTCCATGTCCTCCCTGGTATGCTGGGGTGAGCGTCTGTGAAAAACAAAAAGTCTATCTATATTTGACTTCCGGTGTGTGTGTTGGGGCCCGTGAGACTGTGGACTCCACAAAAACAAATCTGTAGAACTAACTGCTTGCTTAATAGCTTTTCTTTGACATATTGTTGAGGTAATTGTAGCAGCTACTAACATAAAGGATAGAGAGGTCTGAGGAATTTGGATTCGACCTTCTGGACATCTCTTGGAATCCCTGGTGACACTGGAGAATCCTCCAGACCATAGGTAACTGTTGTTTGGGGGTGCTCTATTACATATGCTTTATAACTATCGTGTTTGTATGTGATTGAGACTAAATAAAGCAGAGACTTTGAATAAAGTCATTCTGGTGGTCATTCTGGTGAGAGTACTGAAGGCAAATAAAGTGCTGGCTTTAAGTGAAAGCACTTGGTTTTGATTGGTTTGTTTTAGCCATATAGCAGACAGAGGCACTGCGTCTCCCTTGGTTTGCCCTGATACCGCCTCACAGAGGTTAAAGTTACCAAGAGCTTTGGGTTTGGGGAACCCCAGATAATGCTGGGCAGTAGCTGATGTCACTCCCCGGTGACTGAAATCAGTTTGGGGAGGGCTAGTTTCTGCCCCCAATTGCACACACACAAAAATAGCGAATGATTTTGTAAAGACATGAATTTTTAGGGAGCGATATCTCAGAAACCCCTTGCTCAAATGACCCCATATTTGGACCCCTAACTCACCCTACCCTCCCATGAGGCACGACACATTCCTAGACAGTCTGGGTAGCATGTGAATTTTGGCACCCTTAGATAGTCATCTTTTAAACAGTAAGAGACTCTCAACCTTAACTACAATGTTCTGAACTTTACTCCAAATTTAGCAAAGATCCATTCTGAATGAGGATAAATGAGGTCAGAAGAATTGCCTTTTAAAATTGTCTTCTTTAAAATCTTTGGATTTCCTGGATAAGGGCAGTATCATTGAAATATTTAATGTAACTTAAGCAAAAGAGGGTCAAAGGACAGCAGAATGTTATACACAGCTTGCTAGAGACAGTGAATCATAGTGAGGGGCAATAAACATATTTTTAAGTATGTGGATTTCATTGTTAGAAACATTAATGGTGTCCTTGAACCTTATGCTGGTCGTATGCTTTACCTTTCTGAGGGAGTTTTTGTTTCTAATAGTGACATGCAGCAGATTTACTCGCTGGTTGTGTGCACTGTCACAGCCATAATAGTCTTTCAAAACATTGAACTAGGCCAAGGGACAAATGTGCTTTGCTTGTTTATTGAACTGGTTGCATTTGCTTTAATTTATTGAAATAAAAAAATAGTAAAAAGAGAGTTCTTGCCTGAAATGGACTTCAGTGAAAGCTCCCAAGGACTGAGAGGCTGCTGTTCTGTGACATTATACCTCTGGAACAAAACCAAGATAAAAGTGCTTCATACTCAGCCTTTACAGTTTTATTACTGCTGATAAAAAACCTAACCAGCAACCCCCCAAAAAGTTTTATACGTTAATCAGAGAGTGATTGACAATCTGGATCAAATTCCACCCTGATTTGCACTCTGTGCAATCTCCGTTGGCTTAAATAGGGTGAAAATCTGGGCCGAACTTGGACCTTTCTGTCCACATTTAAATGTGCTGTATGTTGTCCTGTTTGGAACGATAGCTCAGTACAGAGGGGAAAGGAAAAGATTAATTCTGCTTCATGAGCAGGAGGGCTGGCATGCACTCTAAGCAGAAGGGAGATCAGTTTAGATCAGTTCTCACAGAATTCTAGGCAGCAAAACTCGCTCAGCAGATTGAGTGATGATACAATAATGAAGTAAAGTGTAGTAACTATATATCATCCCAACAAAATGTCACTGGCTGTTTGTGATCCTGGGGGCAGAAGGCTGCTAGCTGTAACTCAGTGCTGGCTTTTACAAATTAACCCTTTCAGTGGTGTCACATACATTTAGAAAGATCATGAAAAGAACTGAATAAGAAAGGGGCATCAATCAGAAGAAGAGGTTTTTATTTTTTTTCTCTTTTCCTTTTTCAAATACAGAAACAATTTGTGACATTTGAGCTTAAGCTTGTTTGATTTTGGGAATGTGACCTCTTCCATTTAGTCTGTGATATAATTAGAGACATTTTTATAACTTAGTGACCATGTTAATCCTTAATGGAACATGTATATTGAATTAATATGATTCTTGCTTTCAAATAATATGCAACAGCCACTGTTTATTATAAGAATTTTTAAGAAAATTCTTATTGGCAATGTTAAAAGGTATAATGTATGATTTGAGCCTTCTCCAGATATTTGGAATCTTTTTCCACCTTCATTTAGAGCTAGCTCAAGACAAAATCTCTTAAATCTGTAGAAGTCCTTGAATTAATGACTGAAAATGTTGTAGGGAATCAGTTGTTAAAGGAATGGTTTAAATGAAATACAATAGACTTGACTACCATCTTGATCATGGCTGTGCATACACAGACATGAGAGAAGTATTCAGAAACCCTGACACAGCCTTCCATATACATGCTCCTTTTTTAAGTTGTAAGCCACTCCTGTTACCTTGAGCAGGGAAGTCTGGAGCTATCTTGCAGTTATCTAGCTATATGCTTTAATTTCTCCAGACAAATCTCTTAGCTTCAATGGCCTTATCTCTCTCTGCTTCCTTTCTGTCCAAGTATGTCTGGTGAATTACCAATCACTGAAATAAATAATGTATGAATGATGCACCAAGTGTTGTACCATTTATTTCAACACTGTATGCTCAGTGTTGAAATAGTTGGGGGGAAAAGGGGTGTACAGTTTATGCTTGTTTATAATAAATATATCTATAACCAAGAGATGACATGATGTTTATCCTAGTTTTCATATTTATTATACATTGTTGTGCAGTTTATAAAAATGATGAACAGATTGTTGAATAAAACATGATACATATGCAGTGTTTCAAAACGGCGCTGTTCATAATTAACATAAAATTCAGTACAGAAGAAAAGTCATGTTGTACCACCACTTAGGATGCAGTTAATACAAAATAAAACCACTAAGAGGCTTATGTCATCAGGCTCAGCTGAAGCATGGATCTGTAAGGAAGGATGTGAATGGTATGTGCTCATCCTTCATTCTACAACATCAAGGATCGGAGGGGAAAAAAACTCTGGGACCGATCTTCAGTTAGTGTAAATTGTTATACTTTCATTGACTTCAATGGTTGTATAATAGTTTACCCCACCTGAGGATTTCCTCCTCCCTCTCCAGTTTCCCCAAGGATCTTGAGGAGGTCTTTCATCATTTTCCCAGGTCTCCTTCCAAAAGCAGAATCTCATTCCTCTAGTCTGGTTCCCTCAAATATCCATGGCCACAGATGGACTTTCTCATGCTGTTTTAAATTCAACTGGAAATAATAGTATTTGATGGCTTATAATGTGAAAATAATAGCATTTGATAGGGATTGAAATCTTATTGTATTTTCTGTTTCACATCATGGGGTATAAATAACTGATGAGAACTCAGTGAAGGCTATATCATACTATCACACAGCAGAGTCAGTAGCAAGTGATTATAAGTTAAATTTTCATAAAATCAAATCATCCTGGATTTTTTTTTTAAATCAGACATGAGCAGTGATCCCAAGTAGTTTTGCTAGGCTACACCTGTCAAGAGGCAAAAGCACGTCCAGCTGAAATGTTTTTGTTCTCCAGTAGATGTCCCTGCATTTATTTGATGTTTGGTTCTGAGGATGCCAAGGGATACATGATTTGTATTCTGAAGTTTTGTTTAGGTCAAGTTTTTAACTCTAAGGATTGATTCCTCCGGAGAAGTTTAAAATAATGAAAGTGCACTCTAGCTCCTTCTCACTCTTATCATGCATAGATTTTCAAAAGAGTTGTTAAAATAATGTGGGTTACCTGAGGCAAAGGGATTTCATGTAGTAATACAATGCAAAAGGAATGATTTGCCATACAAATGAAATGGTGATCTAGAGATGAAATAATCTTTTCTATATAGATAGACTGCGTTATTATTTTAACAGCACCCCAAAGCACCTCTTAATACAGATAAGATCCCAGTCCTGATGGACTTACCCCCTCATTGAATTTAACTATCTGAAAATAGTTTGTAAGAAGACATTAGGATGGAAGGATTGGGACAATACCAGTAAGATAATATGGTTATTCAGTGGGCCTACAACATGGTCTGATAAAACATAAAAATAAAATATAATGAGAAATAGATAAAATAAGTATAAGTCTTAATCGGGAAGCTTTTTATATCTCTCAGAGGTAGGGCTTTAAAAGAAGAGAGCACAGTGACTTTGTGGATCAGTTTGGGGAGCTCTGTAAGTAGGCTGGAAGTGGATAAATAGACACTGGGATGATTTAGTTGGTGTTGGTCCTGCTTTGAGCAGGGGGTTGGAATAGATGACTTCCTGAGGCCTCTTCCGACCCGAATCGTCTATGATTCTATTACACTGAAGCTGAAAGAAGAAAGGATGGAGAGTGAGGGATGTAATAGGAGAAAAGGGGCCAGATCCTCAGCTACATCTGAAGATACAGACATAGCATAGGTTGGTGGGATATAAAAGCTCACCTTCACATTCCCCTCTCGGAGTCTGTCCGTGTGCCAGCCTGGTCCTCCAGTGCAAATCAGAGCAGCCTTGAAACCCAAGAAGATGAAACAGTAGTGTCAGTTCAGCAGCATGTAGGAAAGTTCCAGCCACACCATGCCCCCTTTACTTTGGTCCCACCTCCCAGCGGGAGGAGAGAACGGCATAAGAGCCGCTGCTTCAGCTCTGTCAATGGAATAGTTCTCCTTCTGCTGAGAACCTTATTCAGGCAGTAAAATCTGGTTATATGGTGAGATTCTGCTCATGGCATGGGGCAGAGGAGCTGCGCTATATCAAAAAAAATCTGGCCCTGGGTGAGATAAATAAGGAGGAGAAACTAACATAGGCTTTGAAGGCAACAACAAGGAGATTGAACGCAATGCACTGGAGCAATGAGAATTTTCACTTGTGTCAAGGTTCCTCCCCCACTCTGAACTCTAGGGTACAGATGTGGGGACCTGCATGAAAACCTCCTAAGCTTATCTTTACCAGCTTAGGTCAAAACTTCCCCAAGGTACAAAATATTCCACCCTTTGTCCTTGGATTGGCCGTTACCACCACCAAACAAATACTGGTTACTGAGGAAGAGCTGTTTGGACACGTCTTTCCCCCCAAAATACTTCCCAAAACCTTGCACTCCACTTTCTGGACAAGGTTTGGTAAAAAGCCTCACCAATTTGCCTAGGTGACTACAGACCCAGACCCTTGGATCTTAAGAACAATGAACAATCCTCCCAACATTTGCACCCCCCCTTTCCTGGGAAATGTTGGATAAAAAGCCTCACCAATTTGCATAGGTGACCACAGACCCAAACTCTTGGATCTGAGAACAATGAAAAAGCCTTCAGTTTTCTTACAAGAAGACTTTCAATAGAAATAGAAGTAAATAGAAATAAAGAAATCCCCCCTGTAAAATCAGGATGGTAGATACCTTACAGGGTAATTAGATTCAAAACAAAGAGAACCCCTCTAGGCAAAACCTTAAGTTACAAAAAAGATACACAGACAGAAATAGTTATTCTATTCAGCACAATTCTTTTCTCAGCCATTTAAAGAAATCATAATCTAACACATACCTAGCTAGATTACTTACTAAAAGTTTTAAGACTCCATTCCTGGTCTATCCCCAGCAGAAAAAGCATATAGACAGAGACCCTTTGTTTCTCTCCCTCCTCCCAGCTTTTGAAAGTATCTTGTCTCCTCATTGGTCATTTTGGTCAGGTGCCAGCGAGGTTACCTTTAGCTTCTTAACCCTTTACAGTGAGAGGAGCTTTCCCCTGGCCAGGAGGGATTTCAAAGGGGTTTACCCTTCCCTTTATATTTATGACAACTGGTGAGGAAGGTAGGAGAGTTGAAGAAAGAATAGTCTTGTAGAGTGACAGGCAAGGAAAATGAACTTAAAAGGTGAATTTTGTATGGACAGGTAAAAGCCTGATGAGAACTGGGGAGGACAGATAGGAAGAGGCTAAAATAATTACTATTCCTTGCCCACAATGAAAGCCTTATGATCACTGAGTCTGATTCACTGTAGTTTTGCACCTATATCATAATGGTAGCCTTTTACTTCCTGTCTTTGTTTGTTTTGCAGAGGTGTAAATGACCATACAAGGCACATTGGACAAACTGGACCATTGTATCAGGTTTTATCTTGTCCCGGCTAGAAATGAGTACAACAGTATATATGGGATATTCCTTTATATTTAAGTCTCATTGTACACAAATATTACGGGAAACCTTGGTGTTGTATGGGTACCATCTCCTGGCTTGAGGCAGCTCTGCAGGCACCCTGCCTCAGTTTCCCTCTTCTGTAGCCTTTTTAGTCTAAGGCCTTGAGGGGTCAGTGGGAGGATTGTAGTAGGCTTCCTTTCTAGATTATAACTCTGTCAGTCTTTCACCTTGCATCAGGAGACCACAGCATCCTCTAACAGCTGATGCAATGAGTTGGAGGATTAGAACCCAGGTGAGCAGGGTTCCAGATGACTGATGCTTCCACATCCCCATCCATTAAAGAGTTCCAAGCCATGCTCTGTACACCCTACTGACTAAGCACCACAGGAAGTACTGCCAACTGATTGGCAGTACCCCTTCCCCCCCCGCCCCGACTTCTGAGTGGCTCAGGTGCACTATTTAAGCATGGAAGGCATTCCAGGATGCTACTGATAAAGGCTTGCCTGACCTGGCCTGGCTGGGCAGGAAAGGAAAGGAAATACAGACTGATAGGGAGAGGCTGGAAGATATGTTGTAAAATGATTGTGAAGAAGCAAAGATGAGGAATGGCTCCTGAGTAGGAATGAGGAAAAAAGAAAAGAAATATCTGTATCTGAAGAAGAGGGAGCAAACAGGGTGGAAAAAAGAGTAAGAGAAAGTATCAACATCTTTTAATTATCAAATCACTACTTGAAGATGTAAACATAGGAGATGTTAATGCCTTGAAAACAGCGGAATTAATTAGGCACAGTATCACAGAGATTTGAAGAGCTAAAAGAATGCAAGGTGGAGATTTATTAGTAGAATGTACACATAAGAAGCAGGCTGAGAATCTCCTTAAAACTATAATTTTAGAGAAAATAGAAGTAATTTACTGGCTGCCTACATTTAGAGGGGTAATGTATAGGGTTCCACTAGGCATGAATCAGGATTAAAATAGAAGGAATATAGGTGAGGACCAAATGCTGTTTGTCAAGTGACTGATTAGCAGGAGAGAAGGAGAGCACAAATCATCCACAGCCAGCTGAGTAACATTAAAAGGTGCAACACTACCCAGTAGGGTTAATATATGTTATTAACTCTTTGGATTAAACGGCTGTTGCTGCTGCAAGCCTCGCTACTGTTGCTGGGCAGCCAGCTGCTAAAGCCATTGGGTCTGCCATTGCTGTTTTATTGCTGCTGGTCCATGATTGATTTTTGCAGTTTATCCCACTCCATCTTTACATCTTTCTCCCTCCTTTCTAGGGTACTTGTGTTCTCCACTACTTTGTAGCACTATTCACCTGGGGCACTACTACTACCTGAGAGAACATTGCTGGCAGTGGCTCCACCCCAACGAAAAAACAGGAGCTCAGGTAGCTGAAAGAATCATCTTAGAGCAGCTTACGCAGATTCTCTTGGCAGGGTGATGGGAATGGGTCATGCAACATCAGCCTGAAACCCTCTCCGGTTACTTTAGCTAAGAATTATCAGATCACCATGAGGCCTATGGCGATGACCTAGGAGAGTGGAAGGGAGAGCAAGGAAGCGGGGTGCAAAAAGGAGATGGAAACTGATCCTGGCAAGGCTGGTGTCACAGGGGACATGTGCCCACTGAAAGCTGGCCTTAGGAAGTGAAATGAGTTCAGACAACAGTCCCTCCTGGAAACTGGCAGGGGGTGCAGTTATCCAGACTGAACCCCTCCTGGCGATCGGGGCTTGCTTCATGGGTGGACAGCTGGGACACTTTCACCAAGATTGCCTGTACATGGACTGTCTTCACAGCCAAGAATGGGTGGCTGACTCTCAGGCCCAAAACAAGGGGCTGCAGAAGCTACTAATTCCCATGCAAGTCAACAGTATAGAGGCACAAGGGTTGATGGACTTGAGTTGCTGCCAAATTTTAGTGAGGGCCAATCTGGAGGACCAGGAACAGTTCCCACAGGCACCATTTATTTACACTGCATCCATGGGGATGTGCACGCTTAGCTGACAAAGAAAGTGTAGCTGAGGGTGCAGAATCACAACAATGAAATCTGCATGGGCATAGTCCCAAATCTCACATATTCTGTGATAATTGAGTGGGACTGTAGGTTTTTTAGAGGCCTAATAATGTCCGGGAATGGGGAGCCCCTAGAAGGGACAGGCAGTGATGTCTGTGATGTGAGGCTGGCAGGGCCACAAGCCTTAGTAGGCGAAGCTGAGAAGGAGGACCCACTCTGATGGATTGGTGGAGCAATTCAATAAGACTCTGAAAAGTATGCTGTGACAGTTTGTCCCCAAGCAGATTCTCTGACTCCATGGTATGACTGTTATAGTGCTTTAGGAGTTCACACTTGTTATTGAGTTGGTGAAATCTCATTATAGAACATACAACCAGTTTGGGGTTTCCGGCCTGCTTTTTGACAGTCTGTTCCGAGCCTGGCACCCACAGTTGTGAGCCACTTCAGACAGCATGACAACATCATATATAGCAAGTCCTGGAGCATACATCTAAAACATGTTGAGGCAGTCTTGCAGGCCCTCAAAAGTTCTGGATGTACAGCTAGCCATCCAAGTGCCTCCTAGATAATCGGGAGGTGACATATATGGGGTATATGGTGGGGAGGAGGTGCCTACACCCATTGGCAGGGAAAATTCAAATCCTAGCAGAATGTCTTGAGTCCACAACAAAGGTAGGTATGATGTTTCCTGGGATTAGAAGGCTATTATAGATGGTTTATTCTAGATTTCGCCACAATTGCAGCCCAACTGATAGACCTTATCAAGGATGCAGCTCCCAAGAAAGTCTGTTGGTCCCATGATAATGCTACAGCCTTCAGAAACTCAGGAGCCTGTCCTGTTCCATCCTGATTTTTCAAAATCCTTCTGTGGGAGTAATCCTCTGCTGAGAGGGAAGCTGAGCGCCATGACCATGCCCCAAACTGAAGAGGGAATAGAGGAAGGTAGGAAGTGGCCCAGGGGTGGCTGGTCTGTTACCAGCTAGAAACTACTATGAATTTCTTCACCCTTTCTCCCTTGGGCATTGGGCTGGGACCAAGTGGAGAGGGAGCACTTGGGCCTCCCCCCCTCTCTAATTCCTTCCTCCACCGAACTCAGGGAGCACCAGGGAATGGTGAACTGTAATTTGGCAGTTAGGCCTTCAGATTAGCTGGCAAGGCCATCCTAAGGCTGAGAGACTATTGAGCCATGGCCTGACCACTAGTCCTGCTGGCCCCAAATGAACCCTAATACAAGAAGTTACTAAAAGATATTCACAACAGAAAGTGGAGAAAGAGAAAAGTGAAAGTGATGGGAAAAGTTACTGGTACAACAACATGCAGCTCAGGGCAGGAAAAATAATACAAGGGGAATAGATGAAGATATACTGCTTGTAGAAAAGAGAAATGTATATCATTTATGATAGAAATGATTGATTGCACTTTAAAGACATGGAAGAAGACCGAAAGAATAAAAATTACAGTAAAAGCAGCAAAAAAATATTTACAAATAGGCAATCTCTCAATAGACTGCATCCATGCAGTTTTAAATGAAGGAGATCATGCTGTTTAAATGACATTGGTTTTACTGATGATGATTTTTTTCTAGAATGTGCATACTTTAATAACCCGTTGTCAGGAATTAAATAGAATTGTGTTTGAAATGGAAAACAAACTTGATGTGATATGTTTACAAGCAACATAGCTGGTAAGAATATTTATGTTTAGACTTCCAGGATATGATGTATTCAGATGCAACAGTGAAATAAGAAGAGGAGGAGGTGGTATGTATATTTATAAAGAAAGGTCTTAGTTACATTGAAATAGACTTGCAGAATTTAAGTTTTGAATACAACACTGTACAGATTCCTATGCAAAATAATAATAATACATTTATATGACTCTAATGTTTACAACTTTTAAAAAACAACATTTGAGTTATGTTAAGGTGTCAAGCAGTTATGTTATTTGTGGAGATCTTAATAGTCATAATAAATTATGGGGAGCAGGAAAACTGATTGATTAAAATGGCAAATGCCTGGAACATTACATTAACATGCACAACTTGGTGTTGCTAAATTGTGGAGCACCTGCTAGGTTTAATTTGGTGGATGGAACCTTTTCAAGTTTAGAACTGGGAACTGCAACAAGGAGTAGAGCAAGTAAATGCAGCTGGGAAATCTATAAAGAAGATGGAATGGAAAGTGATCACTTCCTTATGCTAATTACATATCAAGGTCAAGATAATATTGAAAACACTGAAGTAATCCCCACCTGGAGCCTTAGAAAAGCAAATTTGTGATGCTTTGGAGTAAGTGTGATGAGTATCTAAGTAACATTCCATCTTCTTTATAGACATTTTAATGGACATTTTAGCAAAAAAGTTCCAAAAAAAGTTAGTAGTGATACAAATCAAAGTAAAGAGTTTTGTGTGGGGGAGGAGGGGAAAGAATATTTTGAAGAAAATCAAAGCAAGCAGTGGTTACACCCATAGGAAAATCTGGCTAACTACGCACAAGGCCTGATGCATTTAGACTTATTGTCCTGACATGGTGTGTAGTTCAAAATTTTACCTTCTTAGGAATGACAGAATCATAGAAGATTAGGGTTGGAAGAGACCTCAGGAGGTCATCTAGTCCAACCCTCTGCTCAAAGCAAGACCAACCCCAAATGAAATCACCCCAGCCAGATCTTTGACAAGCCAGGCCATAAAAATCTCTAAGGATGGAGATTCCACCACCTCCATAGGTAACCCATTCCAGTGCTTCACCATCCTCCTAGTGAAATAGTGTTTCCTAATATCCAACACAGACCTCCCCCACTGCAACTTGAGATCATTGCTCCTTGTTCTCTCATTTGTCACCACTGAGAAGCTTAGTTCCATCCTCTTTGGAACCTCCCTTCAGGTAGTTGAAGGCTGCTATCAAATCCCCCCTCACTCTTCTCTTCTGCAGACTAAATAAGCCCAGTTCCCTCAGCCTCTCCTCATAAGTCATGTGACCCAGCCCCCTAATCATTTTTCATTGCCCTCCACTGGACTCTCTCCAATTCATCCACATCCTTTCTGTAGTGGGGGACCCCCCAAAACTGGGCGCAATACTCCAGATGTGGCCTCACCTGTGCCAAATAGAGGGGAATAATCACTTCCCTCAGTCTGCTGGCAATGCTCCTACTAATGCAGCCCAATATGCTGTTAGCCTTCTTGGCAACGAGGGCACACTGCTGACTCATATCCAGCTTTTCATCCACTGTAATCCCCAGGTCCTTTTCTGCAGAACTGTCGCTTAGCCTGTCGGTCCCCGGCCTGTAGCCGTTCATGGATTCTTCTGTCCTAAGTGCAGGACTCTGCACTTGTCGTTGTTGTCATATATGGGAGTGTCATATAGATAATATCAAGACTAAATATAAAGATAGGATACATCTGCTTATAAGTATTGCTGGGAACAACAGGGGTGCAGATAGAACTAGCTGCTGATCCTGTGTAGGGCACTAATAAGACCAGTTATAGATTTTAGATGACAAGCCTTTAATGCAGTTTCTAAATTAAAACTTTAACTAGAGCCAATCCAAGCCCAAGCTCTGTAAATCACATGTGTGTAATTATTATGGCACTTATGTGTGTACTGCAGGTAGCAACTGGAGAAATGTCCATAAAGTTAAGGATGAAATTGTTAGATTTAGCCTTCGGGCTAAGGTTAATGGAAATAGTGAAGATAAGACTACTCAGTGAATATACAAGGACTGTTGGGAATTAAGTAGACAAGATGTATCTGAGCACCGCAAAAGTCCACGTTAACATTAACAGGATCAAAAGGTGGGTAAAAGCCTTGAGTAACCAGGAAGGACTGGAAGAAATTAAAATCTTTAGTCATGGGATATCAAACCATAGCTGGACAGTTTTCTCTTCAGTCATGGATTTGGAAACATACAATAAAACTAAGGGAAGAGGAAGACCATTAAATATGCTGACTAAGATTTATGAGTTTATACATGGGAAATGGCATTATCATTGCCAAATCTCTATCAAAGGCTCCAGAGATGGCAACAGGGGCAGAGAGGGAATGGACTTTTTCTATCCCTGAATTTTGATTTAAGAGATCTATGAGATTATCCTATTCTGTGGCCATTATGACAATTGAATTAATGGGCATTCTGCTGGCACTGACCTTGATAAGTGATTGTGACTCTAGGTAGCCTTTTATTCACACATTACACAGTACTACAGTGGTTTTTGTATAACACATAGCTTGTGTGGTATCATCTGAAAACTAATAACACAGTGGTAAATAATATCATTGTAAAATATGTGTAACAATGCTGCATGCTGGAATTATGGATACTCACTAATATTATGCTTTAAAGTATAATTATACTTTCATTATAAATCACCAGTGCTGTATGCTTCTAGGAAGATGACAAGTTGGATGTTGTCTTTATAAAGGCAGTGAGAGAGACTGGATCCTGCAGTAGGATGATTTGGGCTTGAGTTTAGGTCTGGAAGGGTACTAAGGTCAGCCTGCAAGGAGTAGCCAAGTTGGGCAAAACCAGGGTGAGGCCAGTAGATTACTGGCAAACTGCTGGGATCAGAGCTCTGAACCAAAGCTGCACAGCCACAAGACAGACATTGACATCTTCCTGGCCTGGGTGAACCCCACAAATCACAGGAATGTGTACCTAACTATGGCTGCTATCCTATCTGACTTTATTGGGTATAATAGTGATCAGCAAGCGAGCCTGGGAAAGCAGGAATATCTTAATGAAATATTGTTCTTAACTATGGAGACAGTACATTTAGAGGTATGTATACGAATCATGTGGATTCTGGCACACAATGGGATACTGGACAATGAAATAGCAGATAAAGCAGCGAAAAATGCCTTAAAAATGAGGAAAAGAAGAGACTGATATAAAGATCCCTCTGATTAAACAGGTTTCAAAAGCTTGGTTAAGAGAGAACTTAAGAAGGAACAGCAAGAAATACGGACCAAAGATTAAAAGAAAAAGATAAATGTTCTATGAAATATATCCTAAACTCGATAGTGGTATACTTAATACTGCAAAGGAAAAATTGAAGTACCTATTTTTAGAGAGCTCACAGGTCATTGTGACCTGAATGGTAATTTATATTTACTAAGCAAGCACAAAGATGGGTTGTGCAACACACAAAGTTAAAGATACAGTTGAGCATCTGCTGTCGCAATGCAGGGAGACTTATACAGAAGAAAGATTCTTTGTGAAGAAGTGAGATGCCTCAAGGTGAAAGAATATAGCAGGCATGGCTGAACTGTGGCTCATGACCCACATGTGACTCTTTTACAGTTAAAGTGCAGCTCCCGGAACCTCCCATGACCCCCCATTCTCCACCTACAAAACTGGGCAGGGGGAGCTCTGGGCTTCTCCCCTGTGGTGGGGTGATGGGACTAGGGGCTTCTGCCCTGCAGGAAGGGAAGGGGGGGGGGTCTAAGGACTTTAGCCCTTTGGATGGGCACCAGGGCAGAAGCCCCACATGCCGCACAGATATAGGTGTGAGGTTTTTGGCAGGAGTGGTGGGTGAAATTCTGTGGCCTGCGTTGTGCAGGAGGTCAGACTGGATGATCATAATGGTCCCTTCTGATCTAATTATCTATGAATCTATGTCTTGCGGCTCTCAAACATCTGAAGGTTATTGAATGTGGCTCGGAGGGTGAGTAAGTTTAGCCACTCCTGGAATATAGTCTGAAAGGATTGGTGAGAGTACCTGGAAAGTGGGGAAGCATTAGAAAGTATTACTTCACTTTTTTAAGGATATAGGACTGGGTGAGAGGATGTCAGTTTTGTTTATTCGAAAACTACAGTAAATGGTGGCCACAGCTTCACATGCTGAAGCTACTGCACCAAAAAAAGGCAGGGAAAGAAAGAAAGCTATCTATTCAACCTAGCAGTACCTGGTCTGTTGCTACAACAGACACCTGCCCTTGTTCCTTGCTTTGGATTCCAGTTCTGATTCCAGACTTGATCCCTGATTCTGGCTCTAGTTACTGGTCCCTGATTAGCCTCCTAGTTCCTGCTCCGACCACTAGGCCTGACTCTTGTTCCTACCTGTGAGGCCAGACCACCCACATTCCAGTTGTGACAGGCTGCATAAATGCCTTCTGTCCACTCTGCGAATGTCACCCCACTAGAAGAATGGAAGAGGTGAGCTTTCTGCTGCCTACCACACTCCAGGAGCAACGAAGCGCAGCAGTTATGGTGACCAGACAGCAAGTGTGAAAAATTGGGATGTGGTGCAGTGGGTGGGGGGGTTAATAGGGTCCTATCTACGACAAAGCCCCTAATATTGGGATGGCCCTGATAATATCAGGACGTCTGGTCATCCTAGCTGCACTCTAGGCACAAATGGTGGTCCTGCCACCCAGACAGGACCCCGTGGTGCTTCTACCTGAACATTTCAATGGAAACCACCAAAAATTCAGGGGATTCCTTAACCAGTGCTGCCTACTCTGCCTACTTTTTATGCTTTTTCCCTGGATCTACCCCACTGATCAAGCCAAGGTGAGAATGAAAATCAGTTTGTTGATTGGTGGGCACTGGACTACGTCTCCCTCTTCCTCGTGTGAAATAGCTCAACTCTGATAGACTACTGGAACACCTCCTTGGGCTCTCTTCATCTTATATGCTGCATATCTTTGGCAACTTAGATCAGACACTGAATGGAATGAGGTGGCCTAACTGCACCAATTTTGATTGGGACTCCTAAGCATATGTATAAACTGGTATTTGTTCTATTCAATTTGGTAGCTGAGCACTTGCTACACCTTTCATAAATCTAAAATCAAAAGGGACCACTATCATGATTTAATCTGACCCTCCTGCATAGCACAGGCCATGTGATGATCATTCCACAAGATGACAACCTTCTCCAGTTCTCTTCCCTTCCACACTTTCACATGGGGAATACAACTGACCTAGAAACTTGAGTGGATTCAATGCACTTTATTGTCTGCTTACCCCCACTTGTTCCATTTCTTTATTTCCTCCTCCTATCGTCAAATAATTTAATCCTTGCCTTGCTTGTTTTTCGTCACTATTTTCTGTCTTTCCTCATCCTGCCCCTTTATTTTCCATGTGAGCCCCCATTTTTCCATTCCTCTCTCATCGGCCTCTACTGACTATACCCCTAGCCTAGAACAGAAGGAGGATACCTAAACAGTCATATTCACTTCTCTCATGAGTACTTCATGGATACTTTACACTACTAGAACAATGAGAAGAATAACTATTGTCCATAAGAGTCTTTCATTGTCCTTTAAAACAGAAATACTACTATCTACACTATCTAGTCACTGTCAGTCCTAGAGTAGGTAACAGAGAGAAAGTAATGTAGGGCTGGTTAGAAAGGGGCTGGGGGGAGGGGCGAGGAAGAATAGAAATTATTTTTTCTTTGGATTTAGTTATATAGTCTAGATTTATAAAGTTAACCCCAAAAGATTCATAACAAATCAAAAAGCTAGTTTGATAGCTTTTGTTCTGAATATTTATATTTACCTCAATAATTGTTTGTGTAATAGGTTTCAAAATGCATTATTGTTACCATCAAATAGTTTTCCTGATCTTTTGTTTCTGACTCTTGACAGGAGATTAGCTAAAGCTTTTTCAATCATCGTAATCACTTTATATCACCCAGCTCCAAATACTTGCCTTAAAATCTGAAATTTAGATAAATATCAAACCAAATGAGACAATAGTGTGAGTCTAAGCTTTGGTAATTTCACTGAGTTAAGAATTAGAATTCCAGCCATCTGTAAGTATCAGGTATTTATGAAGATGGTTTAAGAAGCTGTCACTTTCTCGGAGAGAAACATTGTATAAACGAAAACAGTGTGTTTGGCTATTGTTATTGGATCAGTGACTGAAATCTTTGTCTATGAATGAAAGTTAGCTGTATTTTTCATTTGATGATTACAAGATGATGGTGTGGAGTTGTGAAATCCTTCTATAAAGGAGAACACAAGAGCAATAAAGGAAGGAAAAACAGCATGAGCACTGGTTTAAAAAAACAAGCAACCAAATCTCTAGCGTTCAGGGAATAGAATAAATGACTCTGTGGTAGGGGGAAAATGTTTGTATGGGTTTCACTCGTCTTGAAAATAATTCATGAGACAAAATTCCAATGAGGTAAATATATTAATTGAACTTGTAGTGTACAATATATATGAGATATAAGGAACAATATGTTTCACAATATTATAAATCTTCTTTGAGTCATAATTTAAATTGGTTTATAGCAAGGACAAATAATTAAATTTATTTATGGATTCACCAAGGGCAAGTCATGCCTGACTAATCTAATTGCCTTCTATGATGAGATAACTGGCTCTGTGGATGAGGGGAAAGCGGTGGACATGTTGTTCCTTGACCTTAGCAAAGCTTTTGACACGGTCTCCCACGGTATTCTTGCCAGAAAGTTGATGAATGGACTATAAGGTGGATAGAAAATTGGCTAGATTGTTGGGCTCAACGGGTAGTGATCAAAGGCTCCATGTCTAGCTGGCAGCCGGTATCAAGTGGAGTGCCCCAAGGGTCGGTCCTCGGGCCAGTTTTGTTCAATATCTTCATAAATGATCTGGAGGATGGTGTGGATTGCACCCTCAGCAAGTTTCCAGATGACACTAAACTGGGAGGAGAGGTAGATATGCTGGAGGGTAGAGATAGGATACAGAGGGCCCTAGACAAATTAGAGTATTAGGCCAAAAGAATGATGAGGTTCAACAAGGACAAGTGCAGAGTCCTGCACTTAGGACAGAAGAATCCCATGCACCGCTACAGACTAGGGACCGAATGGCTCAGCAGTAGTTCTGCAGCAAAGGACCTAGGGGTTACCGTGGACGAGAAGCTGGATATGAGTCAGCAGTGTGCCCTTGTTGCCAAGAAGGCCAATGGCATTTTGGGATGTATACATAGGGGCATTGCCAGCAGATCGAGGGACGTGATCGTTCCCCTCTATCCGACATTGGTGAGGCCTCATCTGGAGTACTGTGTCCAGTTTTGGGCCCCACACTACAAGAAGGATGTGGAAAAATTGGAAAACGTCCAGTGGAGGGCAACAAAAATGATTAGGGGACTGGAACACATGACTTATGAGGAGAAGCTGAGGGAACTGGGATTGTTTAGTCTGCGGAGGAGAAGAATGAGGGGGGATTTGATAGCTGCTTTCAACTACCTGAAAGGGGTTCCAAAGAGGATGGATCTAGACTGTTCTCAGTGGTAGCCGATGACAGAACAAGGAGTAATGGTCTCAAGTTGCAGTGGGGGAGCTTTAGGTTGGATATTAGGAAAAACTTTTTCACTAGGAGGGTGGTGAAACACTGGAATGCATTACCTAGGGAGGTGGTGGAATCTCCTTCCTTAGATATTTTTAAGGTCAAGCTTGACAAAGCCCTGGCTGGGATGATTTAGTTGGGGATTGGTCCTGCTTTGAGCATGGGGGTTGGACTAGATGACCTCCTGAGGTCCCTTCCAACCCTGATATTCTATGATTCTATGATTATATTTACATCCTTTATAAAAAAATAGTGTCTGTGGCTTCCATTAACTTCAACTGGAAATTGGAGTGCTCAGTTCCTCAGTGAATATTTTGTGGTATAAAAGAAGCCTTTGTTTACCCTTGCTTTAGCTTAATAGTTCAAACAAATTGAAGTTTCTACTAGTGTGTAGGAATATATTATTCACAGGGCTTCTAGCACTGACTATTAAGGTAGCCCAACACTTCCTATTATAAAACTCTTATAACTTTGCTAAACTTAGAATCATAGAAGACTAGGGTTGGAAGAGCCCTCAGGAGGTCAACTAGTCTAACCCCCTGCTCGAAGCAGGTCCAACCCCAGCTAAATCATCCCAGCCACGTCTTTGTCAAGCCGGGCCTTAAAAACCTCTAAGGATGGAGGTAACCCATTCCAGTGCTTCACCACCCTCCTAGTGAAATAGTGTTTCCTAATATCCAACATAGACCTCCCCCACTGCAACTTGAGACCATTGCTCCTTGTTCTCTCATCTGCCACCACTGAGAAAAGCCTTGTTTCATTCTCTTTGGAACCTCCCTTCAGGTAGTTGAAGGCTGCTATCAAATCCCCCCTCACTTTTCTCTTCTGCAGACTAAACAAGCCCAGTTCCCTCAGCTTCTCCTCATAAGTAATGTGCCCAGCCCCCTGATCATTTTCGTTGCCCTCTGCTGGACTCTCTCCAATTCGTCCACAACCTTTCTGTAGTGGTGGGCCCAAAACTGTACGCAATACTCCAGATGTGGCCTCACCAGTGACGAATAGAGGGGAATAGTCACTTCCCTTGATCCATTGGCAATGCTCCTACTAATGCAGCCTAATATGCCGTTAGCCTTCTTGGCAACAAGGGCACGCTGCTAACTCATATCCAGCTTCTCATCCACTGTAATCCCCAGGTCCTTTTCTGCAGAACTGTCGCTTAGCCAGTCGGTTCCCAGCCTGTAGCGGTGCATGGGATTCTTCTGTCCTAAGTGCATAACTCTGCACTTGTCCTTGTTGAACCTCATCAGATTTCTTTTGGCCCAATTCTCCAATTTGTCTAGGTCACTCTGGACCCTATCCCTACCCTCCAGCATATCTACCTCTCCCCGCAGTTTAGTGTCATCTGCGAACTTGCTGAGAGTGCAATCTAATCCATCATCCAGATAATTAATAAAGATGTTGAACAAAACCAGCCCCAGGACCGACCCTTGGAGTACTCTGCTTGAAACCAGTTGCTAACTAGACATCGAGCCATGGATCACTACCTGTTGAGCCCGACAATCTAGTTATCTTTCTATCCACCTTATAGTCCATTCATCAAATCCATACTTTAACTTGCTGGCAAGAATGCTGTGGGAGACTGTATCAAAAGCTTTGCTGAAGTCAAGATATATCACGTCCACTGCTTTCCCCATATCCACAGAGCCAGTTATCTCATCATACCTCGCCAATTTAAGACAGTTGGGCTGAAATTATATATGCCAGGTGTCTGTCTCAGTCCGAATTTTTTTTAGAAAACTTCAGCCATTCCTGAGAGCAAGACTATAGATAAATACATTGTTTTGCCCATGTTAAAAGCTCTCAATAATTTTTTTTGTTTTAAACGCTTTAACACCATTTGTACGCGTGTGGCCTTTGTGTCAAGAATGTGTCTTTTATGAACCCCAAATTTTCCAATCCACCCAAATTTGGCTAAATTATGACAATTAAAAATCACAGCTTGCATTGTCTTGTTATAGATTTATGAGAGCTTATTACTAACAATCTCATGTCAGTTGGGAGGGTGGGGGCCTCCCAGGATTGCTGAGTGGTTCACAGGTCATGTGCCTCTAACTCTATGTGCACTAACCCCCTTTTGGGGAGCCCTAGCATTGATCTGAAGGAATGGACATTACACTTAACTATAAAGCAATACCTTTATTTGAATGGGGCAAGCTCTCTGTGAGTACTGGAGGTAATTCCACCAGGAGACTCCTAAAGGGAGTTACACTTATGCCTTCCCCAGTAATGTGTCTAGTCCCCAGTGCCTAAATATTGTGGTCTTACTACTGTTAAAGTTCTTTCAGAATTTTCTGTTTCACAGTGTCTGTACCTCAGTGTGTCATGATTTTCACCGCCCTTTTTTGCAAGCATTCCATGGGTAATTTGAAAATTTCACCACAAATTACATGTCTGGAATGATTTCCAGTGTATATTTTGTATTTTTTAAAGGACATTTGTGAAAACTGGAAAAGCCTGATTTTTTTCCACACAGTGCACATTTGTTATCCCCCACTGATACCTGAGCAGTAACATTGTAATATGAGAGATAATCAACCATTCATCACTTCCTCTCTTATTTACATAATTTATGTGCATACTTGGGGAGCTCTTGCCTAGTTGTCATGGCAATAGCTGCCTTTGATAACTGTCTTACCTCAGCAGACCAGAATGTTAGTACAAAGAAGGGTCACAGGAGGAAATTCAATGAAAGCAGACTGGGTTTGTATTAACTCCTGCTGTGCTCCTTTGGGCTTGTACTGGGGTAATTTCTTTTCAAAGGGCAATTGTTTGTTACTTTCCTCAGAAAGGTTTGTATGAAAATATGATACAAAATCCCAGATCATTTTTAATGTATATTGTTTAAAGCCATCCTATAAATATGGGGCTATGTCTTTCTGAAAAAAAATCAGAAAATTATAATATAGCTATGAGGTGCTACTAAGCTGCCTGTAACACACTTCTTTTTTTTAAAGCCATTTAGAAGTTTATGTAACTTTTTCACAGCCAAAAAAACAAAACAAAAACAAAAACGTCCTTGTTTTGTTTGAATATAGTTTAATGTAATTGCTTTCACTATATTGGTTAACATAGCACTAAGGGTGAAACATGAATCCTCACAAAGATAGCAATGGCAATAAAATACACACTGAAGACAACAAATGTGCAGGTGCCTTATTATTTAAATAACACATAGAAAATCTTTTTTTGTTAAAAGCAAATGAGTCAGAAAAAAACTTTGTTTATTAAACTAACATAAAATACTTAAATAAAAAGTTACGGATTAAAAGGTTGCAATGTAAAGCACTCTCAAATTAGGAAATGTCAAAATGAAGGCGCTCCTGCAACCTTAATTCAGCTCCCTTGTGTGATTGCTGCTCCCAGGTGCTCTGAGTCTGGATGAGGCCAGGCACCAGGAGTGATTTCAGAGAGCCTGTAACTAATTTATTTGGATTATCAAAAAGCCTTTGACCAAATTCCTCATAAGAGGTTAGTGAGGAAACTCACTCATCAAGGGATGAAAGGTAAAGTAGTGTCATGAATTTGAAATGGGCTAAGGATAAGCAAACAGTTGAATAACTGGTATTTTTCAGTCTAGTAAAAGGTTAGCCAGATGCCCCATGGTATTGTAACTGGTGTTGTATAGTTTTATTAATGACCTGGAAACTGAGATGAAAATAAAAGTAGCAAAACTTACACATGTACAAAATTGTTTAAGCTAGTCAACACTTGAAAAGACTACTAGTTTCTTCTGGGGTACCCACAAAGTTAGGTGAATGGTCAGCACAATGGCAGATGGAAATTAATTGTTGAATAAATGCAAGTTAATTTGGGCTGGTTGGAAAACTTTGACTTTTTGTCAAAAAACTGAGTGTTTGGTTTTCACCCTGAAAGGTTTTTTGGCTCTCTACATTTGTTGCTTTAAAAAAAAGTGTCTGCTTTCCATAGGCATTTTGGTCAAAAACCCAATTTTTCCATTGAAAAAGAGTTTAAATGGAAAAATTTTGACCAGCCCTAAAGGTAATTCCCATTGGAATAAATAATGGGAACTACCTATATACATTGCTAGGGTTGCAATTTAGCTGTAAAAACTGAAGAAAAAGACCTGTGTCACTGTGGACCAATTACCGAAAACTTCTACTCAATGTAGAGTCAAAAAGCAAACAATATTAGCAATGCTTAGAAAAAAACAATACTGAAAATGCCATAGTATAAGTCAATGATACACCCTTACTTGGGGAAATTGTGTACCATTCAGGTCATCCTATTTCAAAAAAGATACAAAATAAATTGAGCTGGTTTAGACTGGCAAAGGGCCAAATTTGACCCAATATACAGTACAAACAGATGATGATGATCAGCTCTCAAGCCAGTGCAGAATCTTCCTCCTTGTTTTAATAGTATATTCCATTCTAGTGTATTAATGAAAGATTTCAACCATGGTATTATTATTGTCCTTTCTTTCCATTCTGGAAATTAAAGAGTAAATGTGTTCTTTAAAAAAGAACTTTGTTTAATATTTGAGATCAGTTAGAAAAGGAAGTGTGCCTGTGAGGCAGTGTGTGTCTGTGTCAGTAGGGAAATGAAATACATTGTTTTTTCATGATGATTAGTCTATTGATTTTAATTATACTCTATCTAGGCTCACAAGCTTAGAGAATTCTTTTCTTTTCTTTTTTTTTTAAAGTTTGCTTGCCAGGTGGAATTTTTCTTACAGATTCTTTTTTAAAAATTCTTAAATAAGAAATGAAAGGGCTCATGTATCAACTTAAATTATATGTGAAAAATGTTTGTCTTCTGAAACAAAAGAATAAGTTAATGCATACACAATTCCTTCAGACAAAAGATCCTCATTCAATGGAGTGTCTCTTCACGGAAACAATCATATCTTGTTGATAATATAAGCAACTGACGATCTTTTTACATTCAGTTGCAAAAATATCTTTTTGATATTTAGGCTCCTAATAAACACAATATATTATGTTCCCATAGGTCACTGCTTTTCAATTACTGTACTGTAAACACAAAGGAAAACCTCATTTCAGTACTCTTTTGTTGATCTAAAATTTTTAAATTTTTTTCTGATTTTCTTTTGTGACTTTTAAAAATTGTTAACTTGGTTTTCAGCTTCTGCATGAAGTAAAATATTACATGCCAGAACAGCATGCAGGATATGACATGTGAAAGCTCTACATTTCTCTGGAGGCTGTGCTCTGAAGAGAAGCATGTCTCAACTGTTTTAATACACTATGCTTACAACAACATCAAAATAATAATCAGAAGACACACTACCTCTGAATGTTGATCCAAAATTCTGTAATTAAATCAAAATGAATTAATAAAGCTTTCCATCCTATGAATCTAAGCTACTTTAAAAGTGTAACAGGATGTTCAGTTTCAAAAAACTGGTTTCAGAGTAACAGCCGTGTTAGTCTGTATTCGCAAAAAGAAAAGGAGTACTTGTGGCACCTTAGAGACTAACCAACTTATTTGAGCATAAGCTTTCGTGAGCTACAGCTCACTTCATTGGATGCATACTGTGGAAAGTATAGAAGATCTTTTTATACACACAAAGCATGAAAAAATGGGAGTTTACCACTACAAAAGGTTTTCTCTCCCCCACCCACCCCACTCTCCTGCTGGTAATAGCTTATCTAAAGTGATCACTCTCCTTACAATGTGTATGATAATCAAGGTGGGCCATTTCCAGCACAAATCCAGGGTTTAACAAGAATGTCTGAGGGGGGGGGTAGGAAAAAACAAGGGGAAATAGGTTATCTTGCCTAATGACTTAGCCACTCCCAGCATCTATTCAAGCCTAAGTTAATTGTATCCAATTTGCAAATGAATTCCAATTCAACAGTCTCTCGCTGGAGTCTGGTTTTGAAGTTTTTTTGTTGTAATATCGCAACTTTCATGTCTGTAATCGTGTGACCAGAGAGATTGAAGTGTTCTCCGACTAGTTTATGAATTGGAATTCATTTGCAAATTGGATACAATTAACTTAGGCTTGAATAGATGCTGGGAGTGGCTAAGTCATTGTGCAAGGTAACCTATTTCCCCTTGTTTTTCCTACCCCCCCCCCAGACGTTCTTGTTAAACCCTGGATTTGTGCTGGAAATGGCCCACCTTGATTATCATACACATTGTAAGGAGAGTGATCACTTTAGATAAGCTATTACCAGTAGGAGAGTGGGGTGGGTGCGGGAGAGAAAACCTTTTGTAGTGGTAAACTCCCATTTTTTCATGCTTTGTGTGTATAAAAAGATCTTCTATACTTTCCACAGTATGCATCCGATGAAGTGAGCTGTAGCTCACGAAAGCTTATGCTCAAATAAATTGGTTAGTCTCTAAGGTGCCACAAGTACTCCTTTTCTTTTTTCAAAAAACTGTAATCTCTTCCTTATGAAACAAGTTCATCTTCAGTTGTAAAGCTGAGATCCAAGGAATAATTCAAAATGTCTTTGAACTAGTGAGCTAAGGGTTAGGTGCTAGTTGACAAAGCTGGAAATTGGATTTGAGATTTGTTGATTTTGATCAGGCAGAAATGTAAAGTTTTTGGAAGGTGACATTTTTGATCTTCTGGAGAAAAAGGTCCTGGATGATTTTCACACATGCATTGCATTCACACATGGTGCATTCTCCATAAATTTCATAGTTTATCAACAAATCTTCAGAACTATGAGGGAAGGAATGTAATGAAGGAGTATAAGGGGATGCACTATCAACCAGATATTGTAAGATTACTACCATTGATTTCTGCATAACAAGTAAAGCAAACTCAGTAGGGTGCTTTCTATTCTAGTTTAAGTACTCTGTGATAGGAAACTGACTTTAAAATTATACTTAAAGTTGTTTCTTAAACAAAAGTCTCAAAGTACAATAGTTACACTTTTTCAAAAAAACTATAAAAATAATCTTTTGACCTTGGCACATGTGGGCATAAAACATGAGATGACAATATATATGGTTAAATTAGGATCTCAGTTTTATTACTTTAATCACCAATAGGTGATGCCATACCAGGACAGACCCAATGCCCATTTAGTCCAGTATCATGTTTCTGACAATGGCCAGCTACAAATATTTCAGACCCTTGCTTTAGACAGATGTGGGATAATCTTCCCTCCCCAACCCCGATAATTAGATTAGAAAAATAATTTATACTGCATATTTCATGTGCAAGTATCTCAGTATTATCTAAAAATATATATGCTGGGCAGCCCTGGAGTGGATGATACAGCTGAGAGACTCGTAGGGTTTCCCCTCCACCCTCTTTGGTGTTACTTCCATCTCAGAAGCACGGATGGAAGAATCTCTGTAGTAGGGGGAGTGCAGAGACAGTGCCTGGACCTGGCCATACACAGGAGTGTAAAGTGGTGGTGGGAGGGCCTTCACCTTTGTACTCCTGCAGCAGCAGAGAGTCTGTCCCAAAGTAGATTTGTAGGTCAGCCAGAAAGCATTTCCTTTGCAATCTACAGTGGGCAGGAGAGCTGTGGCAACACTGTAAGGAAAATTGTTTTATATTTTATTTATTTCCTCAACAGTCTGTCAATATCTTAGACTGGTGTAAAATATTCAGTAAATCTCCAAGAAAAAGTGCACTCATAGGTGCTGATGTTTTGTTTTAGTTTTGTACTTAACAGTTAGGGAGAAGAAAATAATTTTAATAATGCAACATGATTCCCAAAAGGAAAATAACTTCAGTGTTGCATTGGGGCTCAAACTTTGCCATCTTTTCCCCTATTTTTTTTCCTCTCAAAAGTTTGATGGACAAAGCATCATCAATCTTTCCAATGACTAGATTGTCTTTTTTTTAAGACTCATTTCTCACACAACAGGCACCTTCAGGCTTCTTATGAAGAGTTGCCCTTGCCAGAGATTTGTAAGTTACCTTGCAAGCTTGGAGGGCTTGTTTGCTTAGAGAACAAAACTCAGGATAACAGCTGGCAATAGATCTAGTAAATACAAGACAATAATTCACTCAAAGGGCTCTGTTGTTATCATAAATCAGGAAAACGTAGCCAGCCCACTTTCAGAATGGCAGAAGAACCCCAAGTGTGGACTCAACCTTGTTTTCACTTTGAGTCCTGTTCTTATTTAGAACTTATCTATTTTGATACCACTATAACACCCATTAATTTTAAACTTTTAAGGTAAATGTTTTAGGGTTATATTGGCCGCTTTGCTGAAGGCTGGACCTCCCACTCTGTGGGCACATGTTCACCAAGTTTGTGGATGCAAAATGAATTGCAAGCACAAATTCTGCAGATGAAACTTTGAGTTCACATTTCTGTTTCTTACTGATTCTGTGGAAAAATTGGAGAGGGGCCACTACTAAGAATTCTGGATGAGATCTATATCCATTCCAGTCCTGCTCAGGACCACAGTGGCAAAAATGGGTCACAAAAGCCCCAGATCCAGCTGGATGGATGAGTCACTCTGCACAGGCACTGAAGACGACAGCAATAAGGATTCCCTCCGAGAACCCCTCACAAACTCTGTCACATGTGGGCATGAGACTGAGGGCGGAGCTGCAGCATGTCTGGCCCATAGGGCTGCCTAGACAGGATTCCATAAATTAGATAAACACCCCAGACTGTGTAAGTCATACTGAGGGCCTCAAGAATCCAAAGCAGCCCAGAAGTGGGAGACCACAAAGCTGGCGTAAAGGCTCGTAGAGTTACAGCACAGACTGTCACCCTCCAAATCCAACCCCCTCTCCTCTCCTGTTATAGAACTCAAATCCAGATCAGGAGCTGAACTGTGCACCTTAAGGCTATCTCTAGATAAAACATGTTTCATTTCTTACACAGAAACAGTTTTTAAAACCCCTAAACTCTCTTAAACAATTTATATTATATAGCTGTTTAAAAACTCAGTACTCTAATTGACTCCCTGTTCTCGAT
Source organism: Lepidochelys olivacea (assembly GCF_965140295.1). Classification (NCBI taxonomy): domain Eukaryota; kingdom Metazoa; phylum Chordata; order Testudines; family Cheloniidae; genus Lepidochelys; species Lepidochelys olivacea. Next base: position 38,655,194 of record NC_140413.1, on the reverse strand, counting down.
TATTTACTGTCTATAATTTACCCCCCATTTTTTGTCCTTTATATAAAAAGGGTTGAATGTTTAAATATTGCTATGCTACCAATTAAATATAATATATACAAATTATTTAAAAAAAAAAACTCCACTGGAGCAACACTAGGGTCCAATTTGGATAAGTGAGATCAAAAGAAGATGTTACAGAGTCTGTACTCATGAATAGCTCTCCAGCAAATAATATGCGAGGGCATTTAGTCTCTAGAAGGATGACTAACATGATAGCTAGGATTCCATATTTTGAACTGGTAAAACAGCAAGGTTTAAGCCAGTGTTTTCCCAGATTTGGAAATTGTTCCATCCTCAGGAAAATGAAACTGAATGCACCCCTCTGCAGCCTCACCATATTCTAATAAAAACCTATACATCTTGACTTATCAAGCTTTTTACTCTGTTTTTATGGGAGTACATAAAATACAACAAAATGGCTGATCCTTCTTCTACTGCTACAAAGAACCCCCCCTTCAAAACAGAACAGTAACATCACTATTGCACAGAAACATGTGGTATCCAGTATATTCACTGCAATGTTCCTCTGTGACTACTGTACTTGACAGTTAAATACTCTCATTAATCACTGAAAGTTTTTCATTTTAAGCATACAACACTTGATTTCGCCTTTTCCAAACAGACCATCTGGAATATAGCAGCAGTTTCTGCAGCCACCTTCTCTAGTGTCTTTGAGGAGCAGAAAATGTTCTGCTAATGCATAACCTATTTTAATTAAATCAAACCAACTGAGACACTTGACATCTATCTGGAAGTGGATAATCAAACCTGAAATGTAAAGGTATCTACAGTATTAGTTTACAGTCGTGGCAACTTGAAGCCATTTCCACCTAATCAGAGACAGCAACTCAAACCTTTTCACCCAGGCTACTGTAATCAGGAAAAAATTGCAATCTAAACATTAAGAGAAACATTTTTACATATCTCTTGTAGCTTACTTTTACACTAGCTTCTCATGGCTTCATAAGGCATTTTCTTTAGAGCTTAAAATATCACAACATTCTTGGTTAGCTTACAGAAATTGCAAACCCCTTGACATCAATCACATACCTTCACTTTTAATTTCCTCCTGTGGGCCTGACTCTCCTCTCACACTGGTGTTAATCAGGAATAACTCAATTAAAGCCAAGAGGCCTGATTCACTACTTTGGGCTGGATCCACAAAGGATTTAAGTGCCTAACTGCCACTTTAGATGCCTAAATGCAAAATTTAGATCTTCAAAAGCCCCACTCAATTGCCACCTAACTGAGTAGGCAACTGAGATCCTTAAAACCCTTAGTTGGACTACATCTCCCATGATGCCCCCCAGCCAGTGACTTCCATGACACACTGCTAATTCCTGTCTCCAAGAATGGAGATCATAATACAATACTGGATATGTAGTCTGACCATGGAACCTGGCCCATAGAGGAGAATGGGAGCACGAGGTACTTGAACTAATACTCCCATGAGGCACAATGGCAGTATTTCTCAGTTGGCAGCCAAAAGTTTTTTAGCATTCAAGTTTCTACCCAAAACCTTAATATTTTCCATGGAAAACTTTGGTCAAACTTTTTTTAGTTTTCAGCAAAATTTCTCCTGGGGAAAAATACCCATTTTTCAATGAGCTCTACATAAACCTTTGGGAACACCTGCTTTACTAAAGCTATTAATATTTCACAAATCATTCAGAGTGTGATGATAAAACAAGGAAAGTTTAACCTCTAGTTAAATGGTTCAAATCTAGTCCAAGGTGTTAGTGATGAAAAGCTATTTTCTGTATCTGTTCAGTAGCCTAGAGGAAATAAGACCATGAGTCAAGAACTTCTGAGTTCTAATACTGGCTCTGACACTGGCTTTCTTTGTAGTCTTGGACATATCACATAACCTCCGCACCTTTGTTTTTTTCATCTATAGAAGGAAAATATTAGAATAATTATACTTATCTATGGAGCAAGACTATTTTAAAAATTGTTTAGTTGGTGTTTGTAAAGTGTTTGCCTATAAAAAGAACAATATCATTGCTTCAGGCAAGTATTATTATTGCTTTTTGTCCAGAGAATAGGTGTACATGTAACTAAAATCCACTAGGGTAATAGGGACTTCTGTGAGCATCATCTCCACCGGGCTGGAGAATTTTCCAAGGCCACCACCAAATGTGAATCAACTTGAATATTTTAGACTGTTACTTGCTTGAAACAATGGCTTTGATATTTATGAGATTCTACATATTGTTCTACATTGCACACATCTAAGTCTGTACAAATAACACAAAACCACTTGACTCTCACAAGCTTTGGCATTTGTTAAGGGGTAAAGTGGTGAAGTGAGGGGTGGCACAGCATTGGAATAATGTTAGAGCTCACCAAGGCAGATAACTTTCAGAACTCAGAGTAGGATCTGCTACCTGAATTCCATCATTTAGGAAAGATTCCTGTCACAATGACACCACAAAAAATTGGATAAGAATGATTCCTGACAGTTTCTTGTAAACTAACTGTTTTAAAATCCCTTTATTAGTCCCAGTAATTAAGCAAAGACAAGAATGTTTGAACAAGCATGTCCTCAAACAATCATTTAGTAATGATACCCAATGCAGCAGGAATGAATTGCCAGCTCCTGACAGAATTAGTCTATCTTAAAGTGAAGAGAGAAGAACATTCTCTCTGGGAGACAATTTTGATGGATCATTAATTATTGTGATATGCTCACATATTAAGAATAAGCACTTAAGATAACAGATACATACCCCATCCAATGATGAACTCCGCAGTAAGCATGCATGCCTACTTGACACAAATAAAGTAATAAATACATAAAAGTAAAATCTGATATGTTTAAAATAATTGAAAGTTGTGTTTTTAAACTAGTAGGAGTGTTTAGTATTCTCTCACCATTACTTTAACCAGTCTTCCAAAGGAAGATAATTAAGAGACAGAAACAGTGAAAATATCAGTCCAGTAGTTAATAACATTTTACATACATTTTGTTCATGGGAGAAAACCATATTTACAGGGAAATTAAGATAAAGATTAATTCACTCAGCAGTATTAGAAACATCATGTCATGTAGATACTGATTGCCAGAAGAGATTCTGAAAGTCTTCAGTAATTAGATAGATGTGATATAATACCATGTACCACAGTCCCTGTTATTAAAAATAATTAAGGGGTAGAAATTATAACTTACTATCTCATATAAATGAGTGCAGAGCTCTCACCAAACTTTCAGAAACACTTATTCATAACAATTCAGTAGGTATTCTTAGAATTTTATTTTTGCCTATAGGCCAGCAGTAAATACTTAAAGAAATGTCATTAATTCAGGAACTACTATTCCAACTTCCCTGAGGTGAGAATGAAAATAAAACATTGACTGAAATGCACATAGATTAAGTATGTAAATTAGATGATAAAAATATGGAATATTGGGGCCTTTTTAATGTATTCATGCTTAAATGTTAATAAACTGACCACTTTATATTCATTGTGATGAAGCAGAGAAAACAGAAGGGAGCCTTGTGGCCCAGCTAGCTCCAGCCTGTTACACCTGAAGCCAATGCCGGGCCTGGAGGGGGAAGAAAAGGCCAGAACCTGGCTCAGTTTAGCCTATGGGTGAAAAGGCAGGAGCTAGCTGCCTCTCTACCTGAAGGGGAAGGGTCACTAGCCTGCCAGCCAAGGGAGCCACAAGGAAATAAGTACCATCTCCCTGTCTAAAGAGACTTAGGATCACCCAGCCTAAAAGATAACTGGGTGGCCATAGCATAGAGACTTTGTGGGGTTCTGGCCCCACCAAATTTATGGCTGCCCCACCCAGAGGAAGCTGGGACTACAGCAGGACACCTCCAAAGGTCCATTTGGTGGTGCTACTAGTGATACTCCACAACAATGATGTGGATTATAGGGGCCATGCCCCAAACTGAAGGGACGGAGGAAGGAAGTAGTCCAGGACAGTGGATCCAGGCTCTCCACTGAGAGGTCCTCTACACAGGAGTTCACTCCTACAAGACCCTGGGCTGTGTCTCAATATCCCACTGGGTTAAAGACTGAAGCACCTCTAACCAGGACCAGCTCTAGGCACCAGCAAAGCAAGCACATGCTTGGGGTGGCACAATTCCAGGAGCGTCATGTTGAACTATTTTGTCATGTACAGTAATCAGATTGTGGGAAAGCAATTAGATGAAAGCCAGGCACACTGTAATGCTTGGAAGAGAGAAAATAAACTCTAGAAATATAGGGCCAGAGAAAATTAGTGGATTCTGATTACTTTATGGTTTTCTGCAGATCCTACTGGTCTTTTTTTGAAAGGACCTTCTTTTTTCATTAGACCTACTGGTGATTTAAATCACTTTCAAAATGACTACCAATGTGCTGTCCTCTTGCTGAGTCAGCACAATAGTACCAAGAGACATATAGTTTGAAGTCTGATTATCAGACATTAAATACACATACTGTTAACCTTGTCACTGCTGAGTGATGTACCACATACCACTGCCAAACACTCTTTCTGGTGCTGCTAGCTATATTGATCACAAACAATTGTCTGAATTCTGTAAAAAGAAAAGCCAAGCCACTTGCTCCTGGGCAATAGTGGAAAGTACTGCCTTCTCCTTCATCAACCAGTTAAACTAGAGATAGTTCAGGATAACTCTCCCCTGTACTGATTCCTTGACAATGTTCATATATACAGCAGCAACCTGGCAATCTTCACCTCCCTGAGGCTTCCAACCATTCTCTACATCCTTAGCTCCCATCTCTACCCTCAACAGCAGCAGAAACCCTCCTTCTACAACTGCATGCAAGGTGCATAACTGTGTTTTTACTTATATGTGTCTGCTCTTTGTTCACTCTCCTCCTTTCCAATGGGTAATTAAGGGAATTGGGCACCGATATTAAAGTTTCCATCAATGTAAAATGTGTCTAAACAAAAGAGAAGTTGCTGTGTCAGGAAAAAAATGCATACTGAGAATTTCAAAAATTTTAAGTTGATAAAGAAAAGAATTGCTGTATTCCAGATTGCCTTGCTTGGGGAGATGAAGCTTTAAGGATGTGACTTTTCTTTCATAGACACCATCTTCTAAAAATCTAGGATCAGCTGGCCAGAGCCTGTGCTGTTGAAATAGCTTACTAGCTAGTCATGCTTCAGAAAGCATGCCTCCAGATAGGGGTTTCATACTGTAGCTCTTGTGTTAAGTGCTATGAACACACTGGTCTGAATAATGCAGCAATCATTCTGGAAAACTTTCATATTTCATGATAATGAGTGCAATGGCCAAATTCTACCCTCATATGTACATGCATGAGTGTGCTGAACTCCATGGGAGTTGCGTGTGAGTGTGTCTAACAAATGAATGAAGATGGAATTTGGTCCTAAGTCATTCATATTACTAATTTATAAACACAGTTGTTACTGTTACCTACTGTGGTCTAATATAGCTTACTAGGAGAGAGATCTCAGAATGTGATGGCAAAATGAATATAGCCATATTTTAGATAATATCCTCCCAATATGCTCTATTTCTAGTTTTTTTTAAGACCTATTTTAAACAGATGAATTTAAAATAGCCCATTACTGCTTATTCATTACAACTTAATTATTGTCTTAAGATGCTCTTGTATTAACATATCCGCACATCTGACTCTCACAAACTGCATACATTTGGGAAGGTTTTGTCTTAGCACTCTTGTCAATGTTAAGGTTTTGTGCTGGAGTGTGAGTTTGAAGTTTGGGTACATACTATTTTTTATATATAGATGTGAAATCTTAATGAGTGTCGGAGTGTGTTGCTGACAGTGTTGTAGGCAATGTAAAAGTGGCAAGGAAAGCAAGAGACTTTTCTATTTTATTATTCCCATGCTTCTAAGACTTTAAGTTGGTGGGGTCTGGTCTGATAAATCTTAATTGAAGAGAAGGTTTTTCATGTGAATTTCCTGTTTATGTTTGGTTTTGTTTTTTTATACACAGTACTTCACTGGGTGATTCTTAGAGTCACAGGAAGATGACAAATGTCTGAAGTGTGAAGCACGTGTATGTTACTATGTTATGCAACAATGTGTAGATTATAATAGTTCTTAAATTACAAACATATGCTGCAATTTTTTTTTCTTACTGGGAGAACTAAACAAACCAGTTCTTTCTAAAAAGAAAACTTGAAAAAATAAAATGCAACCATAACAGCCCCTCCCATAGGCCAATAGCACTTCAACACTGGATTTTTAGATGCCTAGATTAGAGCACTACCACTCGAGCTACAGGAATAATTTCTAGTGTGGACTTAGTTCAGACTCTTGAATTTAACACACAGTTTCCTTTGGGTTACACATCTGTTTGCTAGATAGCAATAGCATACTGGCAGTCAGGAATCCTAGGTTCTATCTATAGAATCATAGAAATATAGGGCTGGAAGGGACCTCAAGAGGTCAAGTCCATCCCTCTGCACTGTGGCAGGACCAAGTAAACCTAGATCATCCCTGACAGGTGTTTGCCCAACCTATTTTCAAAAAACTTCCAATGATGGGGATTCCACAACCTCCTCTGGAAGGCTATTCCAGAGCTTAACTACCCTTATAGTAAGAAAGTTTTCCCTAATATCTAAACCACATCTGCTTTGCTGCAGATTAAGCCCATTACTTCCTGTCCTACCTTCACTGGACATGGAGAACAAATGATCACCATCCTCTTTATAACAGCCTTTGACATATTTGAAGACTATTATCAGGTCCCACTTCAGTCTTTTCCTCTCAATACTAAACATGCCCATTTTCTTAACCATTCTTCATAGGTTTTCTAAACTTTTTTTTTTTATCATTTTTGTAGCTTTCTTCTGGAATCTGTCCACATCTTTCCTAAAACATGGTGCCCAGAATTTCCCCAATCCTGTGGCTCTGGGACAAGAATATGATTTAGTAATTAGAGACAGGCTAACCAAAGACTATTGAACCTCAAAGGCAATGCCACTGCAGTAGCTAAAATTTGTGTCTACCATGTTAGTCTTGGGTTCTATTCCCGTTCTACCTGCAGTGACCTTGTGTAACCTTGTATGTTAATTTTTTTGTAAAACATGAATGCAGCTTATACTTGACCGCCTTCTAGGATAGGGGGTCATGACCTTGGTCAATAATAAGGGCAGTGAAGTGCCATTAGAAGAGACATTTGAACTCACACATGCATTTTCCTAGCTCAGGAATTTTCCCTTTAGGCTATAGGAGTAGTTGGTGAGGGAAAGAATCTCTCACTCTTGTGTACTCTTCCCCCCTCCCCTCTCCAATGGCCATGTTATGTCATCACTGCTAAGTTTGGCAGGTTCAGATTGGTGCATTTCTTTTCAGTTACGGAAGGAAAATGAAAATTAATTACATAAACATCACCACCAAACCCAACGATCAGCACATGAAGAGCAACACGTAGGGCAAGCTACATATTCCAATGTGTTTTATATTCCTTGCTAAAAGTGTCTGTAACAAGGTGAGACAATCCCGTGAAAAACTTCACATTTTGGAACTCTCGTTCTCTCTGTATCTATCTAATTTTCATTAAACCAGCATGAAAAATTTAAATAGTTGTCAAAGATTACATTCTTACTTTGCCTTCCATTCTTTGCTGCCTTTTTATATAAGGCTTTTAAAAAAAGTTTTAAATTGCTGTTAAACTTAAAACTTCTGCCTCAATCTCAGTAACTACAACAATATAATTTGCTGTTGCAACCAGTGCCAGAAAAATGTACATGTATTTTATAAATACAATACAAAACAAGCATACTCAGTTGTTATTTCTAAGATTTATTGTGGGGTGTAGATAGCCTCTTGTTCTTATTTTATTTATTATAATATAAAATATATACTTACTTGAATTCTAAAATGTTTTCTGTAGTTAGATTGAGCAAGAGGATTGTAACATTAACAAAGTTAGGAGCTATAAATAGCTTAAGCTTTCTCTGTCTTCCTCGCTTTCACATGGCATTTTGCACCCTTTCAACAGATATGGAAGTTTGTACAGGACCCTCTGAGCTTTTCAAAGCCTTTGCATTTTGGGGGTGCGTACTCTGTGAGCATCCCTTCTTGCACTTGCCCTTGACCTCCACCTTTCGGTCACTGTGATCCCCCTCTAGTTTGAAAGATAAATTAAGGGATCAAACTCTGCCCAGCCTACCAGTGAACAGTAAACCAAGTTCCCCTGGCTAGGTGCTGTAATCCCTTCTGGCCCCTGTGGACAAATTCCCTGACCCCCTGTCTGATTGGCTAAATGTTGCTGAGCCTCCTAATAGTGAAAATGAAAAGTGTCCCAACTTACCTAATAACAAAATCATGACAGTTGTTAACCATATGTTCATAACTTTTTCCAAGATTTTGATACATTTTGTGCAAAGTATGCCTTATGAGGTATCATTTGAAATTTCATATTTTGCTGGTCATTATTGCCCTGGTAAAATGTTTGTGGCAACATTGTTTGTAAAGTTATAAAATTCTACTGTATAACATTACTGGACTATCACCTGATAAAATGGCCATTCTTTGGCAGGAATAAGAATGTGAGTGAGAAATGTGCATCTTGGCAAAGAAAGAGCTGGAGGTTCCTGTCCCCACAGACTTTCTCTCTCTGAACCCCAGCTGCAGTTGATTCTTAAAGAAGAGGAAAAAGTATAAAACTGCGGAACAGATGCCCTAAATCATCTCTCTCCCTTCATCTCTAGTCACAGAATCAACACACTTCAAGAAAAAAGAAAGCTTATTGGATTGGGGAGGGATCCTGGCAGAAAGGAATTCAACAAGTAAGACTGCTAAAACATGGGGAGAGAGAGACTTTTGCTTTCAATTCACTTAGCTTGCTAAATTAGGTATGAGTTGCATTTTACCTCTTATTTTCTTGTAACCAATTCTGACTTTTAATCCTCATTACTTGTAATCACTTAAAATCTCTTTTTGTAGTTAATAAACTTATTTTATTGTCTTATCTAAATCAGTGTGCTTGGATTGAAGTGTTTGGTAAAAACCCATTTGAGATAACAGGTTTTGTGCACATCATTTTCTATTAATAAAATGACAGACTTTATATGAGCTTGTGTTGTCTAGGAGAGGGCTTTCTTGGGGAAAGACTTGAAGTGCGAATTTGCTGGTGTTGCTCCAAAGTGTAATTCAAAGGTGGCTGGCCATAGCACTCAAACAGTATAGCTGGGAATAATTTTCATGCTGGAGGCTTTGTGTGATAAGACCAGGAGTGGTTGCTCTCAGAGCGAAGCAGTATGAAAGACACCCCAGGTTGGAGAATTGAGCGGACACAGCTGTTCATCAGTCCAAATTGTACTCTGGGTAACATCACAAAAATATAATATGCAAATCACAGGAGTCTCCTTGAGGCCAACTTATCTTTTACTTTGAATACGTCCCCAACAAAACTAGCCCCAGTCCTGAGTACCATGGTCATGGATATTACAATATAATCTGATACCTGATGAAAACCTTAACCCAAAACATGGCTTTACACTAACTCACTTCTGTTGGCTAGCTTTCTATTGCTAACCAAATCTCAAAACATTCCTCCCCACAAAAAGAAAAACAACATGGCAAAAGAGTGTTCACAAAACATAAATATGAAATACTCTTTTAATTGTTCCCTTCTCTCTCTTGTTTTGTCATCCTGCTCATGTTCCTTCTATCAACATGCTGATGTTGTTTTTTCCTGTTTTATTGTCTGTATATATTTAAATTGTAAACTGCTTCTTGGGTCAGGGACATCCGAGAATTGAGGTTTTCTAAAGTAGTTCATGGGATTTAACCATGCATTTTATATTAACGTGAAGCTGTGTGTTCAAACTCTTTTTGGCTACTTTGACAATCTCAATTTAAATAATCCCTGTATTATTAATCTGCTAAAGAAGATTTACTAATTTTCCCGTAACAAATTCTTCACCTAACAGGTAAACACTCAAATTTGGAAGTGTTCATAGTCTCTCCAATTATATGATAGTAACTTTTAGGATTGAAAACCCTGACGTAGTCACAGATGTTGGACTTCAGCTTCTGATGACAATAACCCGGTCAAACATAACCTACATAGAATTTACTACATTAGTTTCTATCTGCTTCAGTCTTCTTATTAAAGGCAAACTTTTCAAAATTGATTTCCTTATATAAAAAACCATAGCTTGCAGAAAATACAGTAGAAGTGTAGGTTTTACAGAAATCACTGACAACAGTACACAAAATTCTTCTAATTTCATATCCCTCATGCTTGAAAATGGTAATAGGTCTCACCTGTACTTTCATTCCTATATGCAGAATCGGATTGATATTACAATCTCCTAGGGGTAAAATAATCCTGAACATATGCCTGAATTTTGCAAGTGTTCAGAGTGAGACTATACAAAAAAATGAATTGCATTCTATTATTCATCTCTTCATGACTAAAAATTGCAATAGACTTTTATTATTTTTTTCTTTCAGATATTCAAAGTACAGGGCAAGAAATCAGCCTTCAACAATAAAACTGAATTAATGGCTTGAATTTTTTTTAAATATATGCATTGTTTCCTTGTAGTTCAAAGCACTTTCAACTTGAAATTAAAATAGATTTCATATGCTTTTATTATTCAACCAGGTCTGATTCTGACTTAACTTACCTTAATTTTCTCTTACTATAGCTCCATTGACTCCAATGGATTTTCTCTCAGTTTTGTTTTGTGGGAGTGGAGAAGAGGGCCCTGTGTGACTATTGTATACTGTAGCAGTGTTTCCTTTAGTGCGCTGCATGTAGTAAAGGATGATGTTATGTATGCCATTACCTAAAAATACTAATTGGAATAAGTATGTTCACGAAGCAAAATTTGTATGAAAGGGCTAAAATACCCTTCATATTCAAAGTAACTTTTACTTTTCACAGTCTGCTTTTCAAATTAATTCAGAATCACTGACAGTAATTATTGTAGTATGAACACTGAATAAGCTGCATTATACAGCTAACTTCTTAGTTTATACACACTGTAAATCAAAGATGTATTTGACAATACATGTAAGATTATTTTGTGAACTGGAAATATACAGGCTCTCCTAACTTACCATTAAAAAAGATGTGCTGTCTAATACTTTGAGAAAGTATCTTCATAGAACTATCTGGATGTTCTGCACACAATGAAGCTAGAACAATCCTGCAGTCCTTACCCAGTACTGAGAGTCAAAACTCTTACTGACTTCAGTGGAAATTAGGACAGTTCTGAATCATTCTTGCCCATATAAAAACCTACCAGAGTACAAAATTCAAGCAGAAAGGTCACTAAGTTTCCTCCAGATCATTTTATAGGAGTGGACTTCCCAGCTGCACAAGGTGCATGGGGCTGTTACTGCTGTCACTACAGGTCCTTTGATTCTTGAGGTACAGATTCATGTGGCGGGTCAGTCAGTGCCTCTTTGCTGCTGCTTATCCTCCCAGTCCCCCATGGCAGCATGGAATGTTGCGTACTAGGAAACAGATCTCCATACCCCTCCACATAAGTCATCACAGAGCAGGTACACTGGCCCAACATCTCTACATAAAGGATTCCACAGACAGTGGCCACAAAGGGGAAAGTGTTTCTGGTCAGGCCCGTGGCTGTTGAAGGGAGTGAATTCTTCCCATATTATTCTACCACCACCACCACCACCCTTCCTGTGGAGCCAACATTATAGAGAGAGCTCCAGATGGTTCCCGTCTAAAATGTAAGTTAAGAGCTAAATTTGATCAGACTTAGCTAAAGAACTAGGTGATACACAACAAAGAATGGGCAAACCACATTACAAACGTGCCAGATTTCTATTTCTAGACCAAAGGGTATTGTTTGAAAAGTGACACAGAGAGGCAGAAGTGGAGGACAGGTAGTGTAACTAAAGTCTGATGTGGCCGAGATAGATCTGGTGAAGAGCATATTGACCAGTTACTACTAGATAAATGTTCAGAAAAGACACAAATGACACACTAATTATCCTCCGTCCAGTTAGAAGAATAACAAAGATAATGCAGAATATAAATGTGAAAATGTTAATAGTGAACTTGAGGAGCCAAGTAGAAACTGATTTTCCTGACAGACCCCTTCAACTAAACTAGAATCTCACATGTCTCAAATAAATAAGTGTGTCATAGGAACATACCACACAAGATTGGAAGGGACCTCCAGGGTCATTGAGTCCAATCCCTAATTTTCCCTAAACCTGTTATATAATCCCAATCCTAAATATACCAAGTGACATCTTCAAACTGGTTGGGTTGTTTGCCCCTGCTGCTCCTGTTGGAACGTGTGACAGGGTCTGCCAGGCCTTCTCTGCCCCCTGGCTGGAGGCCTCAGTGCCCCAAGATCCTCACCCAAGAAAAGTCCACTCAGATTCAGTGACTAACAAGGCAGTTCTCCAAAGGCCAGGAGGAAATTCTGACCAATCAAAAACCAGTAGGGCAGTTAAGAAGGCTAAGGTGCTTTCACAGGGCAGAGCCAGGTGAGACTGAGGAGGAGCTTCTCAGGGCTAACCAGGCCACAGCCTTGTCTTAAGTGCCACAACTAAGCATTTTCATTTCGAAGGGTTTTTTTCTTCTTCTTCTTTGTTTAAAGGTGCAGACAGCCTAATCCTGAGTTGCCATTTTGGTATTTGATTGTTTGGAGACTAATGCCAAGCTTATGGCACAGGTTCAAGAAGATGGCCATGCCTGGCAGAATAAGGTGGGGAGAGGCTTCAGTACTATGTATGGCCCTGACGGAGGCACTACAAAGCAGCCCCATCTCTCACAGAAGGCTGTTCCAGAATCTCACTACTCTGATGGTTAGAAACCTTCTAATTTCCAGCCTGAATTTGTTCATGGCCAGTTTATACCCATTGTTCTTGTACCAGCATTGTCTTAGAGCCTAAATAACCTTTTCTCCCTCTGCTGTTTACTGGTCTGATTGATTTATATATATATAATCATATCCCCTGTCATTAGACCTGGTCAAAAATAAAAATTCTGGGGTGGGTGGGGTTTTTTTTTGGGGGGGGGAGGGAGGAGGTTATGAAAAAAAGGGGCAAATCTCTTGTGAAAATTCGTACTGAATTTTTTCCCCTTTTTTGATGAGCTCTTTAAGATCCCTAGAGACAGTGTGGTCACTGCAATGTTAAAGTCTGCAGTATTGTAGGCTGGCAGCAATCCAGAGATATGTTAGATGGAGCTCAGAGAAGATAGGTCTTCACTGCAGTTAGCCCAGGCTGTTACTCTGGTGTTGCGTCTAAGCCCCTCCCATCCATGCACTAAACCCTCTCACCTAAATTAAGTGGTGGTGTCAAACCAGGTTAGCTGGCACACATCTTGGTATTGGTGTGAACTTTGGTTCCACTTTCACTGGGTCTGGTAATCCACCCACATTGCAGTGGGAACACAGGCTAAATCACTTGAGTGCTGATAGTCCTTCAAGTTCCCACAATTCCCCCTATGTGGCCAGAAGGACAGATAAGTTTTCCCTCATTTCACAGGATAGAAGCAAAGTGGCTCAGCTCAGCATACTACAGCACAAAGAACCATGGGATATGTCCCCAGAAGTCCTAGTGAAACAAAGGTGAGCGCAACACCATTTCGGATTCAGTAACTTAGGTAGGGCTTTGCAATGTGGCTGCTCATGCCTGGGCTAGGCTAACCTGGGTTCCAATCACCTGTGCTAAGTCTGCAGTAAAGAGATACCTTTAGAGACTGACCCCAAAAATGAAGTGAGCTGGTTAATTTCCCATCCCCTGAACTAATTCAATTCATGTTTGCTGTGTGTTTTCCTGATTCTGCTGTTCCTACTTAAAGTACCTAATTGAAAAGCCATGATTGACTTATTTGGCTCTAAAAATATAACACTTTTTCTCCTCCCATTGTATGGGATTTTTTTCCCTGTCTCCCATGTGCATGAAAGCATTGGTAAGGTCTAAACAGCTTAGGTAGCCTCCACAATTCCCAGAAATTGCTAGCTATGTACTTGTACTCTGCTGTTAGCACTGTAGGTGATCTAGACATTTTTCCAATATAATTTTTTAATCCTGAAAGTGTATTGTTTTTGTAAAATCCAGCCATCAGAAGAAGCATTACATTCCAACTAACATTTAGATCTGTCATTCATATCAACAAATTTGCAGGCAATTAGGGCATTATCGTATAATGCTCATTCCAGTTTAAACAAATAAAAAAATCAAATTAGAAGGAAAAAGTCAACACTTTGAAGAGACTCTTCAAACAGTGGAAAACATACAGATTTGAATCAATAATTGGAAAACAGCTTTAATCTATTTTAATTAGAGATAATGCTCTTAATTGTAAAATTTAATTTACAGAAAACCAATTAAGTAAATATCTGTGATTATTTAAGGTAACAAAAGGGCTGCCATGTATTGATATTCTAGCTGAATTCAGTGATTGTTATAAATAGTCTTTGATGCTAAATTTGACACATACCTCTTTGATATTTATGCAGTGAAATAACTCTATAAATCACAGGAAACCATTAGCTCTTCTGGAACTTTCATCTGCAGTCTTTACTCATTTGAACCTCCCCTTGATTTGGAGTGCACAACTGGGCCCCTGACCAAATCTTCTGAGCAATTATTATATCAATTATTATATCAGTTCTTAATGCTCATGGAGTCTAAAAATCACTTGTGTAGATTTAGAGTCTCAAGAATTTTTCGGTTTCTGGATGGATGAAACTGAGATTCAGAGACAAGCTTCATATACCTAGATTTGTCTGATTTGTCTTGAATTTCTTGCACCACTGTAGTTTGTCTGGCTGCTGCTGGGTTTTTTTTTAAATTAAGTAATTGTAAATATTAATAAGTTAGGTATTATATATTTTCTTCTTCCCCACTCTTCTCTCCAGCAGCTTTATCTGAAGCACAGTATGAAGCCCACCATGTCTTATTGGGGTTGTAGGTTTTCTTTTTCTGATCTCCTCCCCATTCCAGCTTTAGTCCTTGGGATGGTGCTCTCTTCCTTCTTAACTGGTAGAATAATGCAGCATTTGCCAGGGATCAGTCAATATCTCTCTGTGAGGGGTATGTCTACACTATGGAATTAGGTCGAATTTATAGAAGTCGTTTTTTTAGAAATCGGTTTTATGTATTCGAGTGTGTGTGTCCCCACAGAAAATGCTCTAAGTGCATTAACTCGGCGGAGTGCTTCCACAGTACTGAGGCAAGCGTCGACTTCCGGAGCATTGCACTGTGGGTAGCTATCCCACAGTTCCCACAGACTCTGCTGCCCATTTGAATTCTGGGTTGAAATCCCAATGCCTGATGGGGCTAAAACATTGTCGCGGGTGGTTCTGGGTACATATCGTCAGGCCCCCGTACCCTCCGTCCCTCCCTCCGTGAAAGCAAGGGCAGACAATCGTTTCGCGCCTTTTTTCCTGAGTTACCTGTGCAGACGCCATACCATGGCAAGCATGGAGCCCGCGCAGGTAACCATCACTGTATGTCTCCTGGGTGCTGGCAGACGCAGTACTGCATTGCTACACAGTAGCAGGAACCCATTGCCTTCTGGCAGCAGACGGTGCAATACGACTGGTAGCCGTCATCGTCATGTCCGAGGTGCTCCTGGCCACGTCGGCCGGGAGCGCCTGGGCAGACATGGGCGCAGGGACTAAATTTGGAGTGACTTGACCAGGTCATTCTCTTTAGTCCTGCAGTCAGTCCTATTGAACCATCTTATGGTGAGCAGGCAGGAGATATGGATTGCTAGCAGTCGTACTGTACCATCTTCTGCCAGGCAGGCAAGAGATGAGGATGGCTAGCAGTCGTACTGTACCATCTTCTGCCGAGCAGCCATGAGATGTGGATGGCATGCAGTCCTTCTGCACTGTCTGCTGCCAACCAAAGATGTACAAGATAGATGGAGTGGATCAAAACAAGAAATAGACCAGATTTGTTTTGTACTCATTTGCCTCCTCCCCCATCTAGGGGACTCATTCCTCTAGGTCACACTGCAGTCACTCACAGAGAAGGTGCAGCGAGGTAAATCTAGCCATGTATCAATCAGAGGCCAGACTAACCTCCTTTTTCCAATAAGAACAATAACTTAGGTGCACCATTTCTTATTGGAACCCTCCATGAAGTCCTGCCTGAAATACTCCTTGATGTAAAGCCACCCCCTTTACTGATTTTAGCTCCCTGAAGCCAATCCTGTAAGCCGTGTCGTCAGTCGCCCCTCCCTCCATCAGAGCAATGGCAGACAATCGTTCCATGCCTTTTTTCTGTGCGGAAGCCATCTCAAGGCAAGCATGGAGGCCGCTCAGCTCACTTTGGCAATTAGGAGCACATTAAACACCACACGCATTATCCAGCAGTATATGCAGCACCAGAACCTGGCAAAGCGATACCGGGCGAGGAGGCAACGTCAGCGCGGTCACATGAGTGATCAGGACATGGACACAGATTTCTCTGAAAGCATGGGCCCTGCCAATGCATGCATCATGGTGCTAATGGGGCAGGTTCATGCTGTGGAACGCTGTTTCTGGGCTCGGGAAAGAAGCACAGACTGGTGGGACCGCATAGTGTTGCAGGTCTGGGACGATTTCCAGTGGCTGCGAAACTTTCACATGAGTAAGGGCACTTTCATGGAACTTTGTGACTTGCTTGCCCCTGCCCTGAAGCGCATGAATACCAAGATGAGAGCAGCCCTTACAGTTGAGAAGCGAGTGGCAATAGCCCTGTGGAAGCTTGCAACGCCAGACAGCTACCGGTCAGTTGGGAATGGATTTGGAGTGGGCAAATCTACTGTTGGGGCTGCTGTGATGCAAGTAGCCCACGCAAAGATCTGCTGATATCAAGGGTTGTGACCCTGGGAAATGTGCAGGTCATAGTGGATGGCTTTGCTGCAATGGGATTCCCTAATTGTGGTGGGGCCATAGACGGAATCCATATCCCTATCTTGGCACCGGAGCACCAAACTGGCGAGTACATAAACCGCAAGGGGTACTTTTCAATAGTGCTGCAAGCTCTGGTGGATCACAAGGGACGTTTCACCAACATCAACGTGGGATGCCCAGGAAAGGTACATGACGCTCGCATCTGCAGAAACTCTGGTCTGTTTCAAAAGCTGCAGGAAGGGACTTTATTCCCAGACCAGAAAATAACTGTTGGGGACGTTGAAATGCCTATATGTATCCTTGGGGACCCAGCCTACCCCTTAATGCCATGGCTCATGAAGCCGTACACAGGCAGCCTGGACAGTAGTCAGGAGCTGTTCAACTACAGGCTGAGCAAGTGCAGAATGGTGGTAGAATGTGCATTTGGACGTTTAAAGCCGCGCTGGAGCAGTTTACTGACTCGCTTAGACCTCAGCGAAACCAATATTCCCACTGTTATTACTGCTTGCTGTGTGCTCCACAATATCTGTGAGAGTAAGGGGGAGACATTTATGGCGGGGTGGGAGGTTGAGGCAAATCGTCTGGCTACTGGTTACGCTCAGCCAGACACCAGGGCAGTTAGAAGAGCACAGGAGGGCGCGGTACGCATCAGAGAAGCTTTGAAAACCAGTTTCATGACTGGCCAGGCTACGGTGTGAAAGTTCTGTTTGTTTCTCCTTGATGAAACCCCCCGCCCATTGGTTCTGTCTACTTCCCTGTAAGCTAACCACCCTCCCCTCCTCCCTTCAATCATTGCTTGCAGATGCAATAAAGTCATTGTTGCTTCACATTCGTGCATTCTTTATTCATTCATCACACAAATAGGGGGATGACTACCAAGGTAGCCCAGGAGGGGTGGTGGAGGAGGGAAGGAAAATGCCACACAGCACCTTAAAAGTTTACAACTTTAAAATTTATTGAATGGCAGCCTTCTTTTTTTTCGGGCAATCCTCTGTGGCGGAGTGGCTGGTTGGCCGGTGGCTCCCCCACCGCGTGGTTGGGCGTCTGGGTGTGGAGGCTATGGAACTTGGGGAGGAGGGCAGTTGGTTACACAGGGGCTGTAGTGGCAGTCTGTGCTCCAGCTGCCTTTGCTGCAGCTCAGCCATACACTGGAGCATACTGGTTTGGTCCTCCAGCAGCCTCAGCACTGAATCCTGCCTCCTCTCATCACGCTGCCACCACATTTGAGCTTCAGCCCTGTCTTCAGCCCGCCACCTCTCCTCCCGGTCATTTTGTGCTTTCCTGCACTCTGACATTATTTGCCTCCATGCATTTGTCTGTGCTCTGTGAGTATGGGAGGACAGCATGAGCTCAGAGAACATTTCATCTCGAGTGCATTTTTTTTTCTTTCCAATCTTCACTAGCCTCTGGGAAGGAGAAGATCTTGTGATCATTGAACCACATGCAGCTGGTGGAGAAAAAAAAAGGGACAGCGATATTTAAAAAGACACATTTTATAAAACAGTGGCTACAGTCTTTCAGGGTAAACCTTGCTGTTAACATTACATACATAGCACATGTGCTTTCGTTACAAGGTCGCACTTTGCATCCCCCCACGGCGTGGCTACCCCATCAACCCTCCCCCCTCCCCGTGGCTAACAGCGGGGAACATTTCTGTTCAGCCACAGGCAAACAGCCCAGCAGGAACGGGCTCCTCTGAGTGTCCCCTGAAGAAAAGCACCCTATTTCAACCAGGTGACCATGAATGATATCTCACTCTCCTGAGGATAACACAGAGAGATAAAGATCGGATGTTATTTGAATGCCAGCAAACATACACTGCAATGCTTTGTTGTACAATGATTCCTGAGTACGTGTTACTGGCCTGGAGTGGTAAAGTGTCCTACCATGAAGGACGAAATAAGGCTGCCCTCCCCAGAAACCTTTTGCAAAGGCTTTGGGAGTACATCCAGGAAAGCCGCCAATGCCAGGGCAAAGTAATCCTTTCACATGCTTGCTTTTAAACCATGTATAGTATTTTAAAAGGTACACTCACCGGAGGTCCCTTCTCCTCCTGCCGGGTCCAGGAAGCAGCCTTGGGTGGGTTCAAGGGGTACTGGCTCCAGGTCCAGGGTCAGAAACAGTTCCTTGCTGTCAGGAAAACCGGTTTCTCCACTTGCTTGCTCTGAGCTATCTACAACCTCATCATCGTCATCATCTTCTTCGTCCCCAAAACCTGCTTCCATATTGCCTCCATCTCCATTGAAGGAGTCAAACAACACAGCTGGGGTAGTGGTGGCTGAACCCCCTAAAATGGCATGCAGGTCATCATAGAAGCGTCATGTTTGGGGCTCTGACCCGGAGCGGCCGTTCGCCTCTCTGGTTTTCTGGTAGGCTTGCCTCAGCTCCTTAAGTTTCATGCGGCACTGCTTCGGGTCCCTGTTATGGCCTCTGTCCTTCATGCCCTGGGAAATTTTGACAAAGGTTTTGGCATTTCGAAAACTGGAATGGAGTTCTGATAGCACGGATTCCTCTCCCCATACAGCGATCAGATCCCGTACCTCCCGTTCGGTCCATGCTGGAGCTCTTTTGCGATTCTGGGACTCCATCATGGTCACCTCTGCTGATGAGCTCTGCATGGTCACCTGCAGCTTGCCACGCTGGCCAAACAGGAAATGAGATTCAAAAGTTCGCTGTTCTTTTCCTTTCTACCTGGCCAGTGCATCTGAGTTGAGAGTGCTGTCCAGAGCGGTCACAATGGAGCACTCTTGGATAGCTCCCGGAGGCCAATACTGTCGAATTTTGTCCACAGTACCCCAAATTCGACCCGGCAAGGCCAATTTAAGCGCTAATCCACTTGTCAGGGGTGGAGTAAGGAAATCAATTTTAAGAGCCCTTTAAGTCAAAACAAAGGGCTTCATCATGTGGACGGGTGCAGGTTTACATCGATTTAACGCTGCTAAATTTGACCTAAAATGCTAGTGTAGACCAGGGCTGTGAAACAGTTTTCAGGGTGCACTGAATGTACTAGGTTAACCCTTTCCATCTCAAACAAAACATGTCACCTCTTTATGGGCTCAAAAGCATCAGTCTTGATATTGCTGTCTAAATAAGGTCTCCCACCACATTCCAGGACAAATATGCACTCCCATCACCTCTACTCATCTATTTAAATGTTATAAACTTCATCTTGATGGAACCCTGCAATAATATTTTGCTCTCCTTATATTACTTCAAATCTTAGATTTTTACTTTCTCAATTTTTTTCCAGAAATTTTCTGTTTCGAAAGCTTTTTTCCCCTCAAACTCATCTATATTAGTTTCTCATATGGTTACTTCCTATTTATTTTCTCTTAAGTTTGCTGATTTCAAAAACAAGTGAAAATTGGAGTCAGTATCTAAATGTGGCATATTCAAGGAAAAGAAAGACTCTCTTCATGTCCCTCAGAGACAAGGATGACAGAGTTTATTCCTGAAGAATGCTCTCCATCCACCACACATAAAGAAGCAACTATGCCCTGGCAAGAAACTTTTGTAGTCACCATGCACAAAAGAAAATGTTGATAAAAGCACCAAGAACAACTTTCATGATTCTGACAATTAATTATTTCTGATATGAGTGTGGGAGGAGGATCACATGAAAGGGTATCAATACTGTCACTTCAAGGCCATCATTTACTCTGCATACCCACTCCAGCAAAATTATGTGGAAGCTCTTTCAGAGCAATGTCTTTGAACCAAATAGCCTATGATTAAAGTAAAAATAGTGACACTTCCCTGACACATCAGTCAGATCATAATTTACCACTGTTAGTACTGAATCTGACAAACTCTGGGAAAAAGACCACCACCTAGATTTTGCAGAGTAGTTCCAGCTCCGATTTGATGGTATGATGGTTACAGGGTGATAATCTTGATCCAAATAAATATTTAACATTAATTCCAGCAGGCATAAAGGAAAAATGCACAGCAACATGATGAAATCATTACTTATTGGTCTATATTTCAATAGCTTGTTTGCTGATAAGGGCCAGTAGAAATTTGTCTGATTTGAATGAGTTCCTCAGATCAATATGATTCACTACCAGTTGTCAAGGTTCCTCCCCCACTCTGAACTCTAGGGTACAGATGTGGGGACCTGCATGAAAAACCTCCTAAGCTTATCTTTACCAGCTTAGGTCAAAACTTCCCCAAGGTACAAAATATTCCACCCGTTGTCCTTGGACTGGCCGCTACCACCACCAAACTAATACTGGTTACTGGGGAAGAGCTGTTTGGACGCGTCCTTCCCCCCAAAATACTTCCCAAAACCTTGCACCCCACTTCCTGGACAAGGTTTGGTAAAAAGCCTCACCAATTTGCCTAGGTGACTACAGACCCAGACCCTTGGATCTTAAGAACAATGAACAATCCTCCCAACACTTGCACCCCCCCTTTCCTGGGAAATGTTGGATAAAAAGCCTCACCAATTTGCATAGGTGACCACAGACCCAAACCCTTGGATCTGAGAACAATGAAAAAGCATTCAGTTTCTTACAAGAAGACTTTTAATAAAAATAGAAGTAAACAGAAATAAAGAAATTCCCCCTGTAAAATCAGGATGGTAGATACCTTACAGGGTAATTAGATTTAAAACATAGAGAACCCCTCTAGGCAAAACCTTAAGTTACAAAAAAGATACACAGACAGAAATAGTTATTCTATTCAGCACAATTCTTTTCTCAGCCATTTAAAGAAATCATAATCTAACACATACCTAGCTAGATTACTTACTAAAAGTTCTAAGACTCCATTCCTGGTCTATCCCCGACAAAGACCAGCATATAGACAGACAGACCAGACCCTTTGTTTCTCTCCCTCCTCCCAGCTTTTGAAAGTATCTTGTCTCCTCATTGGTCATTTTGGTCAGGTGCCAGGAAGATTACCTTTAGCTTCTTAACCCTTTACAGGTGAGAGGAGCTTTCCCCTGGCCAGGAAGGATTTCAAAGGGGTTTACCCTTCCCGTTATATTTATGACACCAGTAACCTCATGTTGTGTTGATATCCAGTTCTTACTCTTTATCTTGTGCAGAGCTAGTTATTGTGTGTATAAAAGTACAGATTTTTCAAAAGTTAACATGGTGCCTCCATTAAATCACTGCCTGATAAGGTGACTGTGATGCTTCTAGATGGTTGTGAGGCACCTCGCTACCACCTGCCCCCAGAGAGAAAACCCTGTCTGTGCCTGCTGGGGGTCAGCTCCCCAACTCCATAACCCACAGGCAATACAAGCACTCCCCTCTTAGCATACACAGGGTTTGTTGTCCGTCTTCAGGTTAGCGTTAGGCATGCTCTAACACACGAGTCCTGTGAGAGTACCTCCTCGGGTGCCCAGCTCCTGGTCCACTGGGCACTTACAGAATTCACAGATATGCTGCTCTCAAAGGAACAGTGCACACCAGCTTGCTGGTTTTGCCTCGGATCTCTGCTCCATTTAACACACAGCACTTTGATATGCTTATAATGAAAACAAGTGTAAGTTTATTTAACAAAAGTATAGAGTTTTGAAAAGTAGCAAGTAAGAATATTAGAAGCAAATGGTTACAGGTAACTAAACTATAGCATCCGTTCTAGGGCTTCAACTTAATTACCAAGTGTGACAGGGTCAGGCCAGATGGCTACAGGAGAGTGATCCTATTGGGAACCTAAGCAGGGGATCCACAGGACCTGGAAGACAAGTGATTTTGCGGGACAACTAATAAAATAACAGGAACCGAACTGTGGTCAAAGGGTCAAACAAAGGGAATATGATGGAGACGTTGAGCAGAGAACCCCGGACAGTGCCCACTGCTCCTCGATGGCATCAAGGGAGTCAGTGGACACTGCTCAGAGGAACTCTGCCCAGATGTGTGAACGGACGGAGGATTGGAAATAGGCCCCACATTCACAGGAGTCTCCATCGTCCAACCTCCTCTCCCTGGTTTTATAGATGGCCATTTTAGCCGGGGCCAGGAGGAGGTTGACCAGGAAGGCCCGTGGCTTTGTGGGGCCACGGATAGGGAGTGCATAGATAAGGAGGTGAGGGGAAAAGTGCAGCCAGAAACGTAATAAAATATTTGTGAGGAGCCGAATTTGGGGCTGCAACCTGGCGCACTCCAAGTAAACGTGCGCCAGAATCTCCCTCATACCGCAGAAGGGGCAGGTGTCTGGGATAGGGGTAAACCACACCAAATACATGCCTGTGCTCATGGCCCCATGCAGGAGCCGCTAACGGATATCCCCAGCGGGCCTCAGGACCAGGGTAGAATATAGGCTGGCCCACTGGGGTTCCTCACCCTCTAGAGGTGACAGGAGCTCCCGCCACTTTGTGTCAGTGCGGGACGTGAGGGTGAAGAAGTGAAGGGTGTGGAGCACGAGTGTGTATAGATATTTTCTTGGCACGGTCTCGAAATGAACCAGCTGCAAGTCATAAAGGGGGGGGGGCTGTTGGGTCCATGGGGCAGGGGCCCACTGAAAAGGTCCAGAGGGCCTGGGGTGGAAGGTGAGTGGGGTGTGACCTCTCGCAGGACCCGGTCGATGTAGGCCCGAGCAGCGGGCGGCAAAGTGGCTCTCACCTGCTGAAGTACACGCTGGGGAGTATGAGGTGCAGCAGAGTGATCCTTTTGGTTTCCAGGAAGTGCTAAAGGACCCCCCCTCAGCCTAAGGGGAGGATCCACAGGACCTGGAAACCAAATTATTCCAGAGGACATCTAATGAAATAACAGGGACAGAAGTGCGGTCAAAGGGTCAAATGAAGGAGGAGAGTGATAGAAGGTAGATATATTAGCCCCAGATTAAGCAGGTCCCTTTCCCCTGGGTAAGGTAACAGGGGCGGTTGCAGAACAATCAGGATCTTGCTGCAACCAGTTAAGGCAGGCAGGCTAATAAGGACACCTGGAGCCAATTAAGAAGCTACTAGAATCCATTAACACAGGCAGGCTAATCAGGGTACCTGGTTTAAAAAGGATCTCACTTCAGTCAGTGAGGGGCATGCAAGGAGCTGAGAGTGAGAGGGTGTGCTGCTGGAGGTCTGAGGAGTACAAATGCTATCTGGCATCAGGAGGAAGGTCCTGTGGTGAGGATAAATAAGGTGTTGGGAGGAGGCCATGGGGAAGTAGCCCAGGGAGTTGTAGCTGTCACACAGGTGTTACACGAAACACTGTAGACAGCTGTAAGCCCCAGGGCCCTGGGCTGGAACCCGGAGTAGAGGGTGGACCCAGGTTCCCCTCAACCCCCCAACTCCCTATTGGATACAGGAAGAGTTGACCTGGACTGTGGGTCCCACCAGAGGGGAAGGTCCCTCGTCTGTCCCCTGACCCACTAGGTGAATCAGCAGAGACTGCGGGGATTGTTCTCCTTCCTTTTCCCCATGCTGGCCAGTGATGAGGTTAGCTGAGTGAATGGCAGGTTTGAGCCACTAGCAAAAGTGGCCAAACTGAGGGCTGCCGTGAATCTCTGAGGCGAGCAAATCCTCCAATAAGCGCAGGACCCACCAAGCCAAAGGAGGAACTTTGTCACACAAGATACTCTCCTGTCTCATCCAAAGTCTTTGTAGTGTTTTCTAGCCAGGTGGGCTGTGACCCTCCTTTTGTAAGACAGAACGTGCTTGATGGTTTATCTCTTTGGGGAAAGATGAAGGGTGTCTCCTCGTACTCTTAGATATACCAAAATAGTTGTTTGTTCTTTTTCATAATCTCAGGACACCCCCTACTGTGTTCTTCCTCTCTCATGTGCCTTGCAGTCTTTTAATTAGTATCTGTCTCCATATGTCTGGCTTATGTTGTGAGACACACACTACATAGGGACCAATTGGAGAGATAAGCACCTGCTTCCTCCTGCTTGAAAGGAATCCATGTTACTGCCCTTAATGCCAAGGCTTTGAGGATATAATTTCCAGTATAGATACATAACTCCTTAAATATTAGCAGTACATACATTTTGGAATGATTATGACTATCATTGGTGTCTTGGCTCATGGTAGAGATTGCACCTGCCACCCTTTGGTAAACTTAATATGCATACATTTGATGCAGAGCATTCCTGTAAAATTCTGTGATCTCACTGTACCCACTGCCAGCTGGCACCGGGAGGTTCCTGAGTCCCAGTGAGCTTAAATGAACTAAACAATTTTTAAATCATAGGAGAGTAGGTAAAAATAGTCATTGTGTATATAATATGAAATTCTGACTCTCTTTCTGTACAGTTCTACAACCAAAGCAATTACATGAAGATAGTTAAAATTTGACAGGGAACAGTCCTCCTTGAGAAACACCAATGTGTGCTCAACTGAAATCTCTTTTAGAGTTGACTGAGTTGTAAGCAGAATGACACTTTGCATGTGCATAGTGTAATTGCTAACAGTGCTAAAAAGTACCAATGTTCAGAACAAAGGTAGACTGTGGGGGCAGGATGTGCCTGTGTGGTGAACCTAATTGTATAATGGACAATATATTGATGGTGTGCACTGAATGACAAAAGGCTTTGCCACTCTTCTGCTTAAGATGCTCAAGGAGAGAGAGACCAAAGCAACCCAGCTTCCCCCAGGAAGCAACTTAAGATAAATGTGGGTCTGGAGAGACCATGGATGCTGGGTCCATTGGGAAAAGTTCTGTCCTAACCCAGCTTCATTGCCTTTAGCAGTCTTGCCCGCTGTAGCCCCAAACAGCATTTTTTTTCTCTCAGGTCAGAAAGAATGGCAGCAGGAATTGACACTCTCCTCATGGAGCCCTGGGTATCATATTTGCCTCCCTCCCATGGGCATCAGAGGGAGGAGAGTAATAGATATATTTTGATTGATGGTCTGTCAGAATTTGGGATTTGTGAGCTTCAGCATGCAATGCACAATATCACAAGGGTGTTTGGCATCTTAATATTAAAATTTGAAATAGTCTTTGAAGTCTTCTTCTAAAAGGCCCTACAGACATTCATGGTGGTGGTGTTATTATAATTATCTCTAAGGGCAGACCAAGGTGGACCACACTGCTCTATTTACTGAATCTTTTTGTGTGTTTGGAGTGGGAATGGTATCAATCTGCCATTGACTTTAATGGGGCTCCACCCAGGTAAGTCCACCCCGGTATGTCCACCCGTACACAATGAACAGAAAGATCAAAGCCTGACTAACTTAATTAGGCTGTATATCTAAAAATGAAGATAATGTCCCAACTTCTGTACTCATGTAAAAAAATGTAAATCCAGAGTAACTCCACTGAAGTCAAATAGTCACTCTGGATTTTCACTGGGGTCCATGACAACAAACATTGGTTAGGAAACAGTATGACCATTTATTTAGGCTTTTTGGATTGTAATGAAAGTAATATTCACCTTCTGTTTATTAAAATGGTTGTATAAATTGACTAAAATCGTGATTTGCATGTCAGTTACAACCACTCATTACGGTTCAAAAAGGATCAGTCAACTCTTTCATAAAAGATCAGTTTTGAAATAATATTCTGAAATATGTGATACAGATATTGGATGAATAATATTCCCTAAGTGAGTAGAAGAATTTCATAACTGTGCCATGCCTTAGAAATAAAATCAAACTATTTGCTAGCTTTCATTATCAGGCTTACTGCCAATGTGCTCAAAATATGGCAATAAATAGAAGGGAAATAAGATAAAATAGGATACCTCTGTTGTCTTCAAGTTGGCAGGACCTAGTGAAATATGCCCTAGAATACTCAAGGAGCTTACTGAATACATATCTGAGCCATTAGCAATTATCTTCAAAAATCCATGGAAGACGGGAGAGATTCCAGAGAACTGGAGGAGGGAAAATAAGGAAAATTTAGGGAATTACAGACCAGTCAGCTTAATGTCAGTATCTGGAAAGATAATGGAGCAAATAATTAAACAATTAATTTGCAAACCCCTAGAAGATAATAATGTGATAAGTGACAGTCAGAATGGATTTGTCAAAAACAAACTGTGTCAAACCAACCTAATAGCTTTCTTTGACAGGGTAACAAGCCTTTGTTGATGGGGTATATCTTGATTTTAATAAGGCTTTTGATACTGTTTATGAGGAGGTCATGGAGGACAAGGGAAATATAGCCTAAATGGAGCTACTATAAGATGGGTGCCTAGCTGGTTGGAAAACGGTTCCCAGAGAGTAGTTATCAGTGGTTTACAGTGAAACTGGGAGGACATATCGAGTGGTGTCCCACAGGTATCAGTTCTAGGTCTGGTTCTGTTCAATATCTGTTCAATATCAATAAATGATTTAGATAATGGCATAGAGAGTACACTTATAAAGTTTGTGGTGGATACCAAGCTGGGATTGCAAGTGCTTTGGAGGATAGGATTAAAATTCAAAATGATCTTGACAAATTGGAGAAATGGTCTGAAGTAAATAGTATGGAGTTTAGTAAGGGCAAATGCAAAGTACTCCTCTTAGGAAGTTGCACACATACAAAATGGGAAATGACTGCCTTGGAAGGAGTACTGGAGAAAGAAATATGGGGGTTGTGAATCACGAGCTAAATATGAGTCAACAGTGTAACACGGTTGCGAAGAAAGTGAACATCATTCTGGGATTTATTAGCAGAAGTGTTGTAAATAACACACTACTCTACGCTGAGAAGCCTCCGGCTGGAGTATGGTGTCCAGTTCTGGGTGCCACATTTAAGTAAAGATGTGGCCACCTGGAGAAAGTCCAGAGGAGAGCAACAAAAATGATTTAAAGGTCTAGAAAACATGACCAATGAGGGAAGATTGGAAAAAAAAATAGGTTTGTTTAATCTGGAGAAGAGAAGACTGAGAGGGGACTTGATAACAGTTTTCAGGTAAATAAAAGTTTGTTACAAGGAGGAGGGAGAAAAATTGTTGTCCTTAATCTCTAACGATAGGACAAGAAGCAATGGGTTTAAATTGTAGCAAGGGCTGTTTAGGTTGGATTTTACGAAAAACTTCCTAACTGCCAGGACAGTTAAGCACTGGGACAAATTCCCAATGGAGACTGCGGAATCTCCATCATTAGATGCTTTTAAGAATAGGTTAGAACTTTCAGGAATCCTCTAGTTATTACTTAGTCCTGCCTTGAGTGTAGGGCACTGGACTAGATGACCTATTAAGATTCCTTCCAGTCCCACACTTCTATGATTCTATAAGTAGCTTTTTGGGTGGGGAGGGGAGACATGTTTTAATATCAGCTATTAGAGGTACTGCTCATTTCAGTGGTATTTTTCTTCTTCATTTACAGGTCCATCAATTCCTCGGCCCACTTTGTAATAGTAAATAAACTTTAATTTCTACATATTTTTCCTCTGTAGAGTGAGATGACAACAATATAAGGGGAGAAGATATAATCATGATGGAAAAAAGAAAGCAATTAAAGGAAAAAAGTAGAACTTGAAGTCATTAGGGACCATGTACACAAGCTCAGTTTCATCTAAGGGCAAAATTCAGCATTTACTGTGGTCCTTGGTAGAAATATATTTTAAAGAAATTATTCCAAATAATCCAAACAAGTCATTTCGAAATTATTTTGTGCCAGGGTCATTTCTAATAATGAATAATAGTCTCCTATATGTGTGTGGCTTGTAGGGAAAGAACATGGAAGCAAAATCAAAAGGGAGTCATATGCCTCATGTCTTTGTTGTGTCATTGTGATCAATTAACTCACTTTGTCATTCATCCATTCCAATTACAAAGGCAAGGTATCAAAGGCTGCAGGTTAATTCCGGTCATGGCTGAATGATATTAATTTTATCAATGGTTGACAAGGATGGATTGACAAAACTGGCCAGAGCTATCTTCATTTTGCTCCCCAGAGACATTACAGTATGGGAAACATTGCTTTGACCTTAGCATTAATTGACTTAGTTGCTTCCACTGCAGACATTATTAAACTTTCTGAGAAAGCAGGAAATTAGAGTTTAGAAACCAGGGCTAATGGGAATGTGATTTAAAAAAAAAGTGAAAGGACATGAGTTTCTAAGCCAGTGGTGCCCAAACTTTTCCTGTCGTGTCTCTCCTTATCAGTAATGGAATGTGTCCATGCCCCCCTCCATTACTGCACAGTTGGATCAGCAAAGTAGCTTGAGTTGAAGGTGGAGCTGGGGGCAGATCTGAGGATGGGGGAGGAACTGGGGCTAGAGGTGGAGCTGGCATGGGGACGGAGAGGGAATGAGGTCAGAGCTGGACAGGGGGCTGAGCAGGGGGCAGAGTGGAGATGCAGCTGGGTCTGGAGCTGAGCAGGGGGTGGAGCAGAGCTGTGTGGTGCTCCTTCCCCACCCCCGATGTGGGCAGGCCTGGACCCTGCTGCAAGGCCGCTGAACGTTCCTCCACCACCCCTAGGAGGGCATGCTCCACAGTTTTGGGACCACTGTTCTAAGCTATGTAACTTCATTTGGGACCTGAACCTTTCATCCTGTATGTCAAAATATTGAGGGAAATAATTTTGATGCTGTATTATTTTACGGCAAACAAATTGGTGTTAAAAAAGAAATGAACAGAGATGTCAGGGCATTTACAAACCACCCCAAATTCTTTAAAGCTTCGCCAGTCACCATCAGTTGCTAATCATTCCCTCTTACTGTCAGATATGTGTAAAGATGGTCACCTGGTTATTTGAGATGCACAGAATAAATGCAGTTTGCAATACATATGTTATGAACATTATAAAGTCTTATAGGTCCTAGGTTTGAGCACGGGTCAGAAAATTTTTAACCTAGGGTTATAATGTAATGTGGAGACTCAAGCCCAGGGTTCCCTGACACAGGTCAGGTGACTTGAGTCCCACTAACCCAAGGCTTACATTGCTATGTAGACATAGGCTAGATGAAGGAAGAAATCGATAGGGTGATGTAACAGAGCACAGTAATGTGCCCCCTAGACCTAGTGGAGGGGCGAAGAAATGTCCTTAGGTACTTAGACCTATATAGGCTCAATGACATATTAAGACAGGAAGGGTATTCTTCCTTTTATGGAAGAAGAAATGTCCAATTAAAATGGTGACATAATATTCCCCATCCTAGATGCAACTAGTAGATTGTGGCATGTTTGGTTCTATATGATGATACTGAACAGATAACTACTATAACATTATTCAGAAGATATTGCTTTAGTTACCTCCAATTCAGCATTACAGAAATGTTCCATAGGGAAATAAGTGAGATATAATGCAAGGCCTGGAGCAAAAGGATGTTTATATGGGTAGCATTTTGGTATATGAGAAGTCTGGGGAAGAACATAAAATTAAAATAAGTTCCAAAGGTATGTTAGAGTGCTGGACAATAATAGTGATTGTGTTTTCTGTAGCATAGATACCTGTGCATTAGGATATGGGTTTCATGTTGGCCACAAATGTGGCTCTTATCAGACTTATCTTTCATGATTGTGTGTAAATTAAGGCATGGAACCAAATTCTGTTTTCTGTCACACTGTGCCATTGATGTTATTGATGCCAGAATCTGGCTAACGAAGTCTGTTGAAAAGAAATCGTTTTCTTATCTTTTTCCAAACACTCGATCTATTTGCTTTTCAGGTGTAATACACTTGATAAAATGTCAAACGTACTATAGCAGGGATTTCTGCATTTAGTATGGAGACTTTACTGCCAAGACTGTAACAATGAACTCCCTTTACATGACAGCACCATAGAAATTCTTTTCAACCCTGAAACCACGTGTTAAAACTGTGGGCCTGATTCTCCTGTTTACATCAGTGTAAATCAGCAGTAGCATCTTTAAGTTTATGGAGTTACACTAGCATGAGAGGAGACTCAGACACAGTGTTTCCTAGTAGTGTAGCTAACACTTAGTTGTTGCAATGTAACCCTGAAGATCCAACTCCCTGTAGTGGTGTGGATAGTACAAAATAAAATATACAGTTTCTAAGGAAAATGATGGAATAGGCCTCCCACCTCAGGGGAGCTGTGGAGTTCAAATAGCAGTCTGAAATTTGCTTTATATGGTGTGTCTTGAAATGAATATTTTTGTGGGTGGTGAGGTAGACTCAGCTCCCACTGTAATCTGCTCCATCTGAAGAGAGAATACTGGGTCTGAAGGTATGTCTACACTTTGAGCTGGAGGGGTAATTCTTACCCTGAGGAGATTGTGTCCCAGGGACCTCTTGCTACCAACTGGCAGAGGGTTCAGGGATGCATAAGGGCTACTGAGATTTCCTGGGTTTGTTATCTACATAGTAAGGGTGTCATGTAAGGTCTCTACTGAAAATTTGTGTCATACTTGTCATCATAATCGTTGAGAGTGTAAGCAGGGTCTGAATGAGCTCTCCTATGACATCTAGTGATGAGCTGTGGAAAAGGACTTCAGGAGATGATCTTGTTTGCATAGGTACACCCACCCTGCTAGGTGCTCAGCATGATGGGATTGCTTGCCCAAATCATCACTTTTGGCTGGTGTTGGATCCCAAGTCTCCTTGTTTTTCCTAATATCCAACCTAAATCTCCCCCACTGCAATTTGAGAACATTACTCCTTGTTCTGTCATCTGCTACCACTGAGAACAATCTATAGCCATCCTCTTTGGAACCCCCTTTTTAAGTAGCCTTAGTAAAGCATTTGGTCAGTTTCTTGAGAAAGGAATGTGGAAATTAAGTGCCCAATCAAGAAGCACTTCACGGACAATGGATCTTGGAAGGCTCCAGTCCAGAAGTCTACATGAAGATGTTCAAGGTAGCATGTAAACCATGGCTGCTACCTGTAAATTCTGAGTTATGCATGGACATGTGACTTGCCCATGTGACTCCAGACCTCCATCTTGTAGCTGGAATTCTACACAGGGGGAGGGAGGGGTATCCACTCACAAGAGAAAGTCTATTTAAAGCCCTGGGAGACCCCTCCATTTTGTCTTGAGCTGGCTCAAGAGATAGCCTCTCCACCCTCAAGGATACCTGAAAGAAACTGGAAAAAGGACAGTAACTACAGGGGGTCTGAGTGATTGCTGGACCCAGACTAGAAGGAGCCTAGTCTGTAAAAGGAAGCTTACTGAAACTCCTCTGAGGGTGAGGTTTTATCTGTATTCAGTTTTCTTACTGTATTACACATAGACTTGTGGGTTTTATCGGTAAGTCACTTTGTTCTGTCTGTTACTACTTGGAATCACTTAATACTTTCTGTATTTAATAAAATCACTTTTTACTTATTAATTAACCCAGCGTATGTATTAATACCTGGGGGGGGGCAGCTGTGCATATTTCCCTATCAGTGTTATAGAGGGCGAACAATTTTTGAGTTTACCCTGTATAAGCTTTATACAAGGTAAAATGGATTTATTTGGGGTTTGGACCCCATTGGGAGTTGGGCATCTGAGTGTTAAAGACAGGAACACTTCTTAAGCTGCTTTTAATTAAGCTTGCAGTTTGTGGGATGTGGTTCAGACCTGGGTCTGTGTTTGTGGCCAGCAAGCGTGTCTGGTACAGCCAGGCAGGATTCTGGAGTCCCAACCTGGCAAGGAAGGCAGGGACAGAAGTAGTCTTGGCACATCAGTTGGCAGCCCCAAAGGAGTTTATGTGATCCAACCCATCACAGACATCTGTGAAGTCCAGATCTTCAAGGGATGAGAAGTGTGTCCATTTAATGCCTCTTGGCATGTCATTCCATTCAACCTGCCTCAGAAAAATCCTCCATATCTTTTGGCCCAGAACAATCTCAAACCAAGATCTATTGACACAGTGCAGCCAAGAGGATCTGAGTACCATCATTGCCAAGAGGTGTTGGAGATGGATTGGTCATGTGCTTTGGATGGAAACTGATTCCACCACCATAGTAGCAATAAAATGGACACCAGAAGGTAAGCAAAAATGAGGCCGCCCGAAAACAACATGGCAAAGAGCTGTGGCAGCCAAACTGGAAAACCTGGGGCACAGATGGGGAACCATTGAAAGACTTGCCAGAAACAGACAGGAGTGGAGGAGCTTTGTCATTGCCCTAAACACCAGAGTCGTACATGGAACATGATGATGATGATGATGATCCGTGTTGTGTGAATCAGGGAACATGGGTTCCAAAGCCCAGTGAGTTGAAAGAATGTGGGTACAGGTGCTTGTACGTGGTGGTGTGGGTCCTATTTAAGGGCCTTAGACACCATTTGACCCCTTCTCTCTCCATTGTGTAATAAAAGAGCTAATTTAGACCCAATTGAGAATCTTATTACATACTGCAAAACTGAAATCACTGATACCTAGGTCTAAG
Source organism: Lepidochelys olivacea (assembly GCF_965140295.1). Classification (NCBI taxonomy): domain Eukaryota; kingdom Metazoa; phylum Chordata; order Testudines; family Cheloniidae; genus Lepidochelys; species Lepidochelys olivacea. The sequence goes on along the minus strand of NC_140413.1, from coordinate 38,622,192 downwards.
TATTAAACCTACTTTGGGACAGTGTCTCTGTTGCAAGAGGCTGCCCAGTGTCCACCAGTAGTGAAGTTCCCCCACTAACAGCTGAAATCACTGAGAGCTGTACTAAGTGGTGGGACCTGAAGACATCCCAGTAGATTGGTGAGCAGCCAGCAAGGCAGCTGGCAGAGAGGTGTTGCGATCGACCAGTGGGCAGCTGGTGGAGAGGATTGGAGAGGGGCCTGGCAATTGGTTAGCAGGTCAGCTGATGGAGAGACATGGCAATTGGCCAGCAGGGTGGCTGGCAGAGAGGATTGGAGCAGCTAGTGAGTGGAGTGCCTCGGGAGTGGCGCAAGTAAAGTGCCTTCTTATCCCCTCTCCACCCAGAGTGGAAGGTGAGCTCTACAGAGGCACCTCTGAACTCTGGGTCTGCACTGGCCAAGGACAACAACTGTGAGTGGGGTGTAGAGAAGGGATGGGCATGATAAAGGGACTTTTGGTTGCTGGACTTAAGATCCTGAGGCAAAAGGACAATGCCCAACTTACTCTGGGGTAGGGCTTTTGCTCATGGTTTCATGTTTATGAATCCTGCTTGTGGAATTTTCCCAAATTAGTGCCGTGTAATTTCCCCCCTTTCATTTAAAAGTTCCTTTTCTACACTCAGACTCTGCGCTTGCAAGAAGGGAAGTATTGCCTCTTAGACGGTGATATGTAATTGTCCCAGGTTACTGGGTGGGGGCTTGAGCTGGTTTTGTGTTGTATTTTTGAAGAGGAACCCCTAGATATTGAACCTAGCACTTGTTGCTGCCAGTTCCAACAGTCTGAAGGGTTAAATGAGTATGGATAATATGTTTATATATATTCTGAAAAATATATTTTTAAAGTCTGAGTTGTGGCTAGTCACCAGAAGTTAACAAGTTTCTTTTAAGCAGAAGATGTTTATCTGTTGGTCTGGTTATATGTAAATTGAGTATTTTATGGTTCACAGTGGACACCCATTTACAGTCTGAGCTGAATGCTAATAAATCTTCAAGAGAGGGAACTTACAGGAAGAAGTAAACCAGCAGGAGGTAGCCCTGTTTACAAGTGAAGACAATGGACTGTTGGAACTATATCTGGCGGTGCTAATGTATACCTAGCTATCCTTCATTGACTGTGGCAATTTATCCCCTCAATCTGGCTGTTTGACACCGGGAGAGAGACTTTGGGTGAGTGAACTTTCATGAGATAGGGACTGTCTTGTTAGATAAATTTAGGCTCTAGAAAGTGTGTTGTGATTTTGTTTTATATGTTTCAGTTAGTTCTACCTGCTTCTACTTGAATATCTGTTCATAGTAAAAACAAAAGTTTATTTAACTATAAACATATATCCATGTGCTCTGTGTTAAGCGGAGCTGTGTTCTAATATATAACTGATAAGTTGGGATGTATTGTTCCTTTGGGAGCAGGGGATCTGGGAATTCTGTGTGTACCCAGTGGATTACTGATTGGACATTCCCAGGGGACACTTGAAGAATTCAGGGATTAGAGTGACCCTAGTGCTTACCTGCAGAGGGACAGTGGAGCCCCTGGGGTGGAGAGAGTGTAGCCCTAGACACAGAAGAGGTTAGCTGACTCAAGCACACACCTGTCCAAGATACTTGGCACATCACATCCAAGACAACAAGTATATACTCGGGAAACTAGTTCCTTCCATTGCCATGGCTGGACTCTCTATTTTTAGCAGCTAGCTCAATCAGAGCTAGCACAGGTATGTCTGCTTGAGCTGAGAATCACTCCCTTCTTGAACAGTTAGACATAACTGGAGTCTCCAATGGTTCAATTTCTCCAACAATCATAGGTCCCAACTATCATTATTATTTACTATAGGTTTGTAGGAATAACTGCAATGTGCTAAGTGCTTTCTAACTCTTCCAGAATGGGTAGAGCAGAGGGATTGGGGTGTGTGTCCTAGGAGGAATGCAGTGCTCCAGAGGGAAGATAAGGAGGAAAGGGCAGAGTTATATAGAACTCTGAAGATAAATATATTCTGTATTTAAATACATTAAAAGATTATGAGACCTTCAGATCCTGTGGTATTGGGGCGGGGGCGGGGGGGGGGTTGGTCATATAAGTACCTTAGATAGAAGATGGTCACAAAAACTTTAAATTTGTTGCAGAAGTATCTTTGAGGAAGGAGCCAGAAAAAAAACTTCAATTTTCCATAGAAAAAACGTGAAAATTATTCTATATGAATGCACTGGGATTTGGAATTTAGTTTGCTTTTCCTTTCATTCCAGTAAAATCAGGACACCGGCTGCTGAAGAAATGAAGAGGTCATGTTTCATTCATCCTAGTAACCAGATTTAGGGTCCATGAACCTGCTGTCACTGCAGTTGATGGCAAACCTCCCACTGACTTTACTGGGAGCAGGATCTGGCCTTGATGTCAAAGTGAGCAACATTTCAAATTATTTTCCACATCAGGGGTCTTTGTAAATTTAAATCTGAAAAGACAAAACCAGAGACACATGCCTTTATTTCACACTGCGTTAAGGCTTGAGCTTGTGGGAGGCTGAGCAGTGGAATCAGGCATTTGGAGGTGGTTGCTCAGGTCTCGCTGGAGACTTAGCAGCTCCCTACAGTGTGCTCAGCAGGGTGTGTTTCCAGCCTTGCCTCACTGAGTCAGAGTTTGTCTCTAACTTCTGCACAAAGAGATGAAACTTGTATTGATGTTCATAGAGTCAAATAGAATCTGTGTTCCTAATTGAAGTGCATGAGATCACATTTAAGTACCAGGCTTTAAGAAAAAAAAAAAAATCTCCACCAAAAACCTGACTGCAAATCCTAGCAGTGCCAGTCTGAAAAGCACCGGCCATAGCCTTGCAGTCAGAGACATGTTTGTAAAGCAAGACCCTGTGGGCCTGATTCAGACCTGGCTTGCTCCAGTTTTATGCTACAGCAGCTCCACTTTGGCACAGGACTGGAGTAACTCAGTGCTAACCAGCCCCTATATGTACTTTCAAAATGTATACATAATTGTCTTTCTGATTGTGTATTACTTTCTTTCAAAGTGCAGATTATTTTTCTTTACAGATATTTTAAGGCCAGATTGTGCTACTCATTTTAAGGAGTACCTTACTTCATATTGAAATAGAGGGAACTGCCTACAGAATAAGGTAATACTCAACATGATTAAAGGTGACAGAATCTAGCCTTTGCTAACCACTATAGAAATGCATGAATATGCTGAACATGCCTCAGGATAGATCTCTGTGTGGAAGGTAAAGCCATGAGGATGAACATTCCTTGATGGGCAGATTTCATGATAGGATGCATGTTGCACAAAACACACCAAACAAGGGAACCCTTGCCTCTTTAAATAGCACTGCCATACATTGCAGATCCTCACAGTTGCTGAGGAAACTGGATTATTTTTACTTGGCATTTAGCATACTTGACATCTGCTTGACTCACACTACCCTCTAGACATGGCTACACATCTGCTGGATTGAGCTCTTAATCTCCATGAGTAATTACTTAAAAAAAGACACCACCACTTTTTTTTAAAAGATACTGTATGCCAAATTTGTGTTGGTATTTGTTAATTTCATATACATTGTTGTTTTTTCTTCCACCTAACTTTATTTTCTCTATAGGATATACTTCATCTGAACTCATATTGGGCTAAATCCAGAGAGTTGCTGAGCAACTCCAATTCCAAATTGCTGAAACTCAGACCCCATAGCCCATCACAGCTCACTAGGCTGGAGAAAGGTGCAGGAGACAATATGGGGTCACCAGCTTTTCTTGCCTCTACCCCACTCTCTTTTCATCCACTGCGGGGACTGTAAAGGAGAGGCCTCTGCAATGGGTGCACACACTCTATGAAGCTCCCCAATATCCAGTACCCTGTCTTCCAGTGCTGTTGTAGAAGGGGGCCAAAGTGGAGGGCTGGATTTTCCCCAATGGGAAATGCAGGTGCTCAATACCTCTGAGGATTTGGTACAGCAATTATTCATTATTGTGTTCTTCCTTGTGTCTACAGTGTTAGAATTATGTTGTTGTAGCACCTGGAGTGTAAAATTTTCCTTTAACAAATGCGGAATTCAGTATTGCCTCTAGCTATCTCCAGAGTACCACTGATTAGACTCTATAAAATGATATTATTTCCCAGCCCACATCATCTTACCCATATTTTTTTAACCAGCAGTTTTAAATGCTAATTTATTCCTTTGACACGTTAGCACTTTATATTGTGTCTAATATATTTATTATCCATTATCCTATTATTGTGTTATTATAGACCAAGGTACTTTAACTAATAATGGCATACTCCAAGAGACACCATGAGGTATTTTAAATTTAAAATCTAAGATAAATAATTTTAAATTTTTTAAAATTTATTTTAATAATTCAGTGAACACAGTTTTTCATAAATTAAACTTTCCCTTGCAATGTTTTCCACCCCAAGAGCTACAGCATTTTATTACTGCAGCTGATCTCTTTCAGAAAGCAAAACTGACTGGAAACCAGATAAGTCTGATTTTACTGTCTAAATTGAACAAAATACAAATAGCAAGAAAAGAGCAGAAATTGTGAACAGGAAATCTGATTTTTTTTAAAAAAGTTCTTACTGTTTAAATAGTCCAAATTATTATTGACATGAGTATGAAAACTATAAATAGTGTAGCTGGTGTGTGTGTGTGTGTATACACACACACATACAAGATTTGGAAAACAACAACATTATTCAACCCATAATCTTGCTATTTACATTTATTATTTTTATTTCTATAGCCTAAACAGTGTGTCAATATAGGTGCTATATAAACAGATAAAGTAAAGGGGGCATCATGGTAGCCTTATTTATACTAGGGTAAATCAGGAGTATCTCCATCGAAATCAGTAGAGTTAAACTGGAGAAAGTGAGCTCAGAATGAAATCCAGAGTCACTGTCCAAAATAATACACAATTTACATAGACATATACAGATGTACAATAGGTGGCAGAGACAGCTATAAAAAGCAATTCTTATAATTCTTCTTCTTATGTTTGCAGGCTTGCCGATCCATCCAACAGCAGCTTGATCAGCAGAAGGGATGCCCCTAACACCACCATGAAATCTAGTCATTTGACATTCATCTAAAACATGCACCACTAACTGCTGGAGGCCACGCTGACAAAGTGGTTTGTCGCACACAACCCCTGTGTAGAGATGGGCTGCACATATTCCTTGGCCAGTTCGGAACTTGTTCAGCAGAGTCCAGAGATGAGATGGCAGGTCAAATCCCAGTGGTTGAATGGTTGGATCAGCAATAAGGAAACCATTCCAAATGCCTTTAGCCTATCACTCATCGCACCATAGGGTTGCTGCTGACAGATTCTGATCTGGCACTTGAGGCCACAATAGATGCCTTTATGTAAGTGATGCTCTGAGGTGGCTGAAAATGTCTGTGTACAGTGGGAGACCTGGATTGGCACCTAGCTTTTCCTAGCACCTAGCAATCTGTCTGTAGACTCTCTGCAATGAATGGGTAGAGGGGCCATGTTGCTCAGAACTGGTACCAGGGGGTAGGAGTGGGACACAGGACACCTGTGGTGTTACACATGGTCGAATTCAATTTGCTGTCGACCAATTAAATGTGAGGCGAATGACACCACACAGTATTCTGCTGAGGAATAGCACAGCGCCAGAGCCGATGCTCGAAGTGTCTCTATGACTGTGACCGCAAATGCATGAGAGGACTGAACTAAGGTTGCAAGGGCAACCTTCATTGTGACATTTTGGCCCGGATTCACAAAGGGAATTAGGAATTGCAATGCTCAGCATGGCAGCACCTAACCTGTGGGGGCCTTGAAAATCACTGGAATCCACAAACCTTGGGTTAAGCTGCTATACTCCCAACACAATGCATAGGGAGAGATCGGCACCTGAAAACTGGATCCATAAAAGGCAGCATGCAAAGCAGCTCCCTACCTAAGCTAACCTAGGGGGCATGCTGATGAGATAGGCATGCCTTGAGCCCCAGTCCTATCACAGTTAGGCACCTACTTCCAGGGGGCAGAGAGACAGCTATCTCTGCTTCTGATCCACAGTTGAGAACCCTCTCTTGGAGTAAGGCACTGTTTCTTGTCAGAACAGGGGTGGCACACATCAAAATCCACACAAAATGTTAGGGGGAGTGGGAGGAGACGTTCTTTAGAAGCTTTAGCCCATTAGGGCACTCACCTGGGATGTGAAAGACCCCTGTTCAATTCCCCCCTCTACCTGATGAGGCAAAGGGATTTGAACAGAGGTTCCCTACCCTTCAGGTGATGTCCTCTCATATCTCATAATCCAGTGTATAGGAAAGTGATCAGGAACAGTCAGCATGGATTCACCAAGAGCAAGTCATGCCTGACTAACCTAATTGCCTTCTATGATGAGATAACTGGCTCTGTGGATGAAGGGAAAGCTGTGGACGTGTTATCCCTTGACTTTAGCAAAACTTTTGATACTGTCTCCCACAAGTATTCTTGCCAGCAAGTTTAAGAAGTATGGATTGGATGAATGCACTATAAGTGGATAGAAAGCTGGCTAGATCGTCGGGCTCAACGGGTAGTGATCAATGGCTCCATGTCTAGTTGGCAGCCGGTATCAAGCAGAGTGTCCCAAGGGTTGGTCCTCAGGCCAGTTCTGTTCAATAACTTCATTAATGATCTGGAGGATGGCGTGGATTGCACCCTCAGCAAGTTTGCAGATGACACTAAACTTGGAGGAGTAGATACGCTGGAGAGTAGGGATAGGATACAGAGGGCCCTAGATAAATTAGAGGATTGGACCAAACGAAATCTGATGAGTTTAAACAAGGACAAGTGCAGAGTCCTGCACTTAGGATGGAAGAATCCCATGCATCGCTACAGACTAGGGACCGTTTTGCTGCTGAAATTTTTCTGTGTATATTATGTATTTGACTTTCTAAAGATGTCTGCTCTCTGTTTTAAAATGCTGAGATTTGTGGCATTGGTGAGCTATTTTTCTTACACTGTATAATGGCTATGCAGTCCAATATTTTTCTCTTCACTAAGACCAAGTTATTATACAATACATTTGATTTTTCTATTTGTTCTAGGATACTTAATATTTCCTATAGGCTTAAAAGTAAGGAAAAAGTTATAATGGATTTATCATATTGTCATTTTTTGGACACATCACTCTGAGAGTCAGTAAAGAGCCTCAGTTTTCACCATTTAGTTCCTCTGGGGACCAACTGGCTAGGCAGCAGTTCTGCAGAAAAGAACCTTGGGGTTACAGTGCACGAGAAGCTGGATATGAGTCAACAGTGTGCCCTTGTTGCCAAGAAGACTAACGGCATTTTGGGCTGTAAAAGTAGGAACATTGCCAGCAGATCGAGGGACATGATCATTCCCCTCTATTTGGCATTGGTGAGGCCTCATCTGGAGTACTGTGTCCAGTTTTGGGCCCCACACTACAAGAAGGATGTGGGAAAATGGGAAAGAGTCCAGTGGAGGGCAACAAAAATGATTAGGGGGCTGGAGCACATGACCTATGAGGAGAAGCTGAGGAAAATGGGATTATTTAGTCTGCAGAAGAGAAGAATGAGGGGGGATTTGATAGTTGCTTTCAACTACCTGAAAGAGGATTCCAAAGAGGATGGATCTAGACAGATGACAGAACAAGGAGTAATGGTCTCAAGTTGCAGTGGGGAGGTTGAGTTTGGAGATTAGGAAAAACTTTTTCACTAGGAGGGTGGTGAAGCACTGGAATGGGTTACCTAGGAACATGGTGGAATCTCCTTCCTTAGAGGTTTTTAAGGTCAGGCTTGACAAATCCCTGGCTGGGATGATTTAGTGGGGGATTGGTCCTGCTTTGAGCAGGAGGTTGGACTAGATGACCTCCTGAGGTCCCTTCCAACCCTGATATTCTATGATATTCTGATGTGGGCTTTATCCATCTCTGCTGTTGGAGCCAGTTCATTATGTATTAAATAATTAAATATGCACAGGGCCAGAGGGAAAGTGAGGATGACTGTATAGACCAGTGATAAGGACATTCCCCTGAGAGGTAGAAATCCCTTCTCCTCATCAGGAACATCATGTCTCCCACAGCTTGGGTGAGTTCTGTAGGCAGAGGGCTAAAAGTGAAATGGAAGTCCCCTGCCACAGCATTTTGTGTGGAGTTAGGTGTATTCTGAGCATGCTACTGGACTGAGCCAAGCAGACAAGATAGGCAGGGCAATGCCTTTCTTCAGCTGGATTGAGCATCAGATTGAGACTCAGCTGTGAGATAGGCACCTGGATGTCTGTCTGAGGCAGCAGTGCACGTGTCCAGAGACAGAAACTTAGGTGCCTAGGAAACTTTTTATAGCAAGGCCAGGGAGAGTGGTCAAGGGCAAATATATAAGCCCTAGGCTAATTAAGGTGTGGTTCCCTGTAGACTAGGGAGGGTTGCTACTGGTTAATTGGAGCACCTGTAGTCAATTAAGGCCCTCTCAGGAACCTAATCTCCCCCCCCCCCACACACACACACACTTCAGGCAGTCAGGGTGTGTGAGGAAGGAGAGAAGACTGAAGTTTGGAGGTGTGTTGCTGAGACCTGAAAAACCAGAGAACTGAAGGAAGGGAAACCCAGCCCCAGCCTCAAGGACCAAGCATAGCCCTACCCAAGGGGGAAGAGGGCAAGAAACCTGCAGCGGTTGAGGGGGGCTGGGGCTCAGAGTGAGGAGCAAACCCAGACCCCTTCCCCGCTTCCCTCCTCTACTATCTTCCTGGGCCACTAGCAGGGCCCTTGGTGCCCCAAGAGCAGGGACAAGGGGTGACATCTTAACCCCTAACCAGGAAAAGTCTGGGACCCACCATACCAACATTGGCTATTTTGTCTCAAATGTTCTTTTAATGTATTTTTGTGTATTTTTTTAAATTATTATTTATATTGCAGTACCACCTAGAAACCTCAAAGAGACCAGGGTCCCATTGTACAAGCCTGTGATGAATCATAGAATTGTAGGACTAGAAAAAACCTCAAGAAATCATCTAGTCCAGTCCCCTGCACTCATGGCAGGGCTAAGTGTTATCTAGACCATGTATGACAGTACCTTCCCCACAGAGGCTGACAATCTAAAAGATAAGATATAACCTATGAGCAAAACAAACTTGTGGGTGAGGAGAGAGGGAACAGAGAGTAACTGTAACAATTTTAGCATAGACTTGCTGTTTTCACATATTGTAGGAGTAGTAAGCCAATCAATAGCAATAATGACAACTCACCACCTGACTAGTAACTATCAGATGGTAGTATTCTCTAGCTATCCCTCTGGAAGCAAATTGTAAGGAAAAGGTTGAATGTGTGAAATCAAGCAGGTGCATATAGGAGAAGCAGGCTGTCATAAATATAAAGGGAAGGGTAAACCCGTTTGAAATCCCTCCTGGCCAGGGGAAAGCTCCTCTCACCTGTAAAGGGTTAAGAAGCTAAAGGTAACCTCGCTGGCACCTGACCAAAATGACCAATGAGGAGACAAGATACTTTCAAAAGCTGGGAGGAGGGAGAGAAGCAAAGGGTCTGTGTGTCTGTCTATAGTCTGTCTTTGTCAGGGATAGACCAGGAATGGAGTCTTAGAACGTTTAGTAAGTAATCTAGCTAGGTATGTGTTAGATTATGATTTCTTTAAATGGCTGAGAACAGAATTGTGCTGAATAGAATAACTATTTCTGTCTGTGTATCTTTTTTGTAACTTAAGGTTTTGCCTAGAGGGGTTCTCTATGTTTTAAATCTAATTACCCTGTAAGGTATCTACCATCCTGATTTTACAGGGGGAATTTCTTTATTTCTGTTTACTTCTATTTTTATTAAAAGTCGTCTTGTAAGAAACTGAATGCTTTTTCATTGTTCTCAGATCCAAGGGTTTGGGTCTGTGGTCACCTATGCAAATTGGTGAGGCTTTTTATCCAACATTTCCCAGGAAAGGGGGGGTGCAAGTGTTGGGAGGATTGTTCATTGTTCTTAAGATCCAAGGGTCTGGGTCTGTAGTCACCTAGGCAAATTGGTGAGGCTTTTTACCAAACCTTGTCCAGGAAGTGGGGTGCAAGGTTTTGGGAAGTATTTTGGGGGGGAAGGACGCGTCCAAACAGCTTTTCCCCAGTAACCAGTATTAGTTTGGTGGTGGTAGCGGCCAGTCCAAGGACAACGGGTGGAATATTTTGTACCTTGGGGAAGTTTTGACCTAAGCTGGTAAAGATAAGCTTAGGAGGTTTTTCATGCAGGTCCCCACATCTGTACCCTAAAGTTCAGAGTGGGGGAGGAACCTTGACACAGGCAAGTGAGATATATTTGAGATCTATAAAGCCCAACACTATCTGTTTCAAATCAGAACTAAACTAAACGTGTCATAGTCCATTATCATAACAAAAGACCACTGAAAATTCCATCCTTTTGTTTTAATTGTGTCCATGGAGAAATAGAAATTATAACTATTTCCAGATATTTGCTTTATCTTATTTTCAGGCAAAATCTAAAAGGACATAAAAAGACCAACCTAACTACTCATTTACACAGACAGGTTCTGTCAATACCATGACCTGTAATTAATGGGTTCAAAACCAGACATATATTCGAGAGTTTTGTGACAAGTTGAACAGAAAGTAAAATGAGGGAAAGAGAGACAATAATCCTTAAATGGCTTTATATTGTTTCCTTAGAGCGAGGTTTAATAGACGGATTGTCTTAATTGAGAAAGCGGTGATTATTTTTGTACTTCTTTGTCCAAGTTAAGGAGCTGAGATTTAGAAATATACCTTTAATCACCTATTAGATACTCATGAGTAATCTCACTTGTCTGTCTCCAAGGACTGCATTTAGAAAGTGAGTTCTGATCTTCATTTAAACTACTGTACCAATGAGCTGGATAAAGCAGTCTAATGGCTATGGCTGAAGGCTTGTGACACTAAATGACAAATGAAAGTCATGCCATGAGGTGAAGCATAGATGAGAATGACTGGCAGAATGATGACAATATATGATAATCCATATACCAATATCTGTTTATAGATCTTGAAATACTTCCATTATCACCTGTCAGTGAGATGAGCTACATTGATGTATTCTGTGGAAGTGCATCCCCATATTGAGCTTGGGCAGGAAGAGTAGAGGATCCTCTTCTGTCTGCAGGAAAGCACCCCAGCCACACCCCCATATAGATACCAGAGCTGCCAATCATAGAGGCATGCACTCACGCTTGAGCACAATGGAGGAAACCAGGCCTCTATAACGGATCCTTCTGGGGGAATTCTGCACCAAAAAATTAAAAATTCTACAGACAATATTTTAAAAATCTGCGTATTTTATTTGTTAACACAATATAATCATGCCAGTTTCAATTATTTTAGTAATTTATTTCAAAATACCTGTCAGCAAGTATGTCTGTAACAATACAGACAACAAAAAAGATTCAGGGAATGTTTTTTGACAAATAGATTCCTTACTAGGCATATTAATATAGAACTTTGAGTAAAAATTCATTTAAACTGTAATACAGAAACAGGTTTTCCACGCCCTCAGAAGCAGTGCAAAGGCTTGGGGTAGGCATGGGTAACAGAGGAGCTGAGGGAGAGGGAAGTAATTGCTGGGAAGGAGCCTGGATGTGAACTTGGAGGGTTGTTGGTGTGGGTGGGAGTAATATAGAATATAGGATTTTTTGGAGGGGGAAAGGGTGGTTAGAGAGCTTCCCCCTGCAGACCCTGGCTGACCCCTAGTCTCTCTCATTCAGTCAAGCACATCTGCCCCGTTCCCATGTGTCCCTGCACTCCACTCTGCCACCCTTCCTCTCCCTGTCCCTCTGTGTCACTGCACTTGCACTCCCATTCAGCCCCTGCCCCCATTTACTCCCCCATCCCTTCTGAAATTGCAGTCTGTGACTGCCCCCAGCAGCCCTGTGTGCCCCATGCTGTCCATAACCCCCATATCCCTTGCCTCCTGACCTGGCGCCATGAACAGTGCTGTGAGAAACACAGCCTCTTCTCTTCCAGAAAGATGTGGACAAATTGGAGAAAGCCCAGAGAAGAGCAACAAAAATTATTAAAGGTCTAGAAAACATGACCTATGAAGGAGGATTGAAAATTGAGTTTTAGTCTGGATAAGAGAAGACTGAAAGGGGACTGTGACGTTGCACTCTATATGTTTATGAAAATATGCTTATGAGTGTAAATATGACATAACAGGTATATGCTTTATGCTAGATATACCATGTAACATATCTTTGTGAAGGTTATGATCTACTGAATATATTAATCCTAATTGTAGGCATGTATCATTTTTATATCTGAAGTTATGAGCGTTGGCTCTATGCTTGTATTTGAAGTGTTTGCTGTAGGAAACACATAAGGGAAGTGTGGGCAATATATTGTGAAGGGGTTATTCAAGTAATTGGGAGTACTTAACTACAATGGACTTTGGGAGACGCCAATCCACATCTGAGCTTTCCTGGGAACATTCAAACTAACATGTAAACAATGGCGTTGGCCTGCAAAAAGCTGAATCATTCATGGGCATGTGACTTGCCCAGGTGGCTACAAACTCCATATTGTTGCTATGCTTTTTCACAAAAGAACAAAGGGATTTCTGCCCACAAGAGAAGAGAATATAAAAGGCCCTGGAAGCCTCTCTATTTTGTCTTCAGTTAGCTCAAGAGATGGCCTCTCCACCCCAAAGAGATGCCTGAAAGAAGCTGGAACAAAGGACTGTAACTACGGGTGCGGGGGAAGAGTGATTGCTGGATCCAGGCCATAAACTACAATGTTGGTCTGAAAAGGATTGTACCTGAGATAACATCTAGGGTGAGAAGATAGTATTTGTAACTAGATCCTTAGTATATTAAGTTAGCCTTGCATATTTTGATTTATTTTACTTAGTAATTTGTTCTGTTTGTTATTACTTGAAACCACTTAAATCCTACTTTTTATGCTTAATAAAATCACTTTTGTTTATTAATTAACCCAGAGTAAGTAAGTAATACCTGGGGGAGTAAATAGCTGTGCATATCTCACTATCAGTGTTATAGACAGCAGACAATTTGAGTTTTACTCTGTATAAAGCTTATATAGGATAAACTGATCTATTTGGGGTTTGGATTCCATTGGAACATGGGTGTCTGGGTGCTGAAGACAGGAGCACTTCTTAAGCTGTTTTCAGTTAAGTCTGAAGCTTTGGGGGCGTGGTTCAGACCCTGGTTCTGTGTTGCAGAAGGCTTGTATGTCTGGCTCAATAAGGCAGGGTTCTGGAGTCCCAAACGGGCAGAGAAAATGGGCTCAGAGGTAATCTCAGCACATCAGGTGACAGTCCCGTCACAGGGACATAACAGTTTTCAAGTACATAAAAGTCTGCTACAAGAAGGAGGGAGAAAAATTGTTCTTAACCTCTGAGGATAGGATAAGAAGCAATATGCTTAAATTGCAGCAAGGGTCGTTTAGGTTGGACATTAGGAAAAACTTCTTAACAGTTAGGGTGGTAAAGCACTGACTAGGGAGGTTGTGGAATCCCCATCATTGGAGACTTTTAAGAGCAGGTTAGACAAACATCTGTCAGGTATGGACTAGATAATTCTTAGTCCTGCCTTGGGTACAGGAGATTGGACTATATGACCTCTCGAGGTCCCTTCCAGTTCTATGATTTCTTATCCACAGCTGGGGCTGCTCCCACCTGCAAGCGGCTCCTCTCTGTTCTGGCACCACAGTACCTCTCTAGCAGTGTGCATTTTGTGCGGAGAAAAAATATTCTTTGTGAGACATGAATTTTTCACACACTCAGTGGCACAGAATTCCTTCGGGAGTAAAACAGAGAAGGAGAGGGAGGCAGAAAGGCTTGGGAAGCAAAGGGGTAAAACCCTTGATCCAGGCTGCCTCCCTGAGCACAGCTCAAAGAGTAAGACACACTTCCAGACACAGACAAAGTTCACAGTCAAAGAACCACCAGCGAGGGCAGCAGGGACCCTCCAAAGGACCACACTCAGAGTTGGTGATAGCGAAAAATTTGCTAAATTAAGTAAATTTAAATCTATTTTAAGGATTTTTAGGATAAATCCCCCCTCCCAGTAATCTGATTGCAGTTCAGTAGTTTGTGCTTGTCCTTATTGGGATGCCCGCCCACTGCTAAAGGATCCCCCCCCCCAGCCTAAGGGGGGGTGCACAGGACCTGGAAAACCAAGTAATTACGGGGGACAACTAATGAACAAGAGGGACGGGAGTGCGGTCAAAGGGTCAAACGAAGGGAACCGGACGGGGATACCGAGCAGAGGACCCCGGACAGCACCCACTGCTCCTCAAAGGCATCAAGGGAGTCAGTGGATGCCGTCCAGACGAACTCTGCCCGGAGACGTGAATGGACAGAGGATTGGAAATAGGCCCCACAGTCGCAGGAGATTCCATCGGCCAACCTCCCCAACCTGGTTTTATAGATGGCCACTTTAGCCAGGGCCAGGAGGAGGTTGACTAGGAGGTCCTGCGACTTAGTGCATAAATAAGGAGGTGAGGGGAAAAGTGCAACCAAAACCTTAACAAAATATTCGTGAGGAGCCGGAATAGGGGCTGCAACCTGGCGCACTGCAGGTAGACGTGCGCCAGGGTTTCCCTCATGCTGCAAAAGGGGCAGGTGTCCAGGATTGGAGTGAACCATGCCAAGTACACGCCCATGCTCACGGCCCCGTGAAGGAGCCGCCAACTGATATCCCCGGCGGGCCTCGGCACTAAGGTGGAATAGAGGCTGGCTCACCGGGGCTCCTCACCCTCTAGAGGTGGCAGGAGGTCCCGCCACTTTGTGTCAGGGCGGGACGCGAGGGTGAGGACATGAAGGGTGTGGAGCACGAGCGTGTAGAGGTGTCGTTTTGGCGCGGTCTGGAACCGGACCGGCTGCAGCTCACGCAGCCGGCTCACGGTGAAGGGGCGGGGGGGTCGGTCGGGTCCACGGGGCCCAATGAAAAGGTCCGGAGGGCCTGGGGTAGTTTGTGCTTGTCCTATTGGGGATCCAGGACGTGGGTGGGCAGAGCTCGTCCACTACAAAAGGATCCCCCCACAGCCTAAGGGGGAGATCCACAGGGCCTGGAGAGCCAACTAATTACGGGGGACAACTAATGAAATAAAACAGGGACGGGAGTGCGGTCAAAGGGTCAAACGAAGGGAACCGGACGGGGACACCGAGCAGAGAACCCCGGACAGCGCCCACCGCTCCGCAAAGGCGTCAAGGGAGTCGGTGGACGCCGCCCAGAGGAACTCCGCTCGGAGGCGTGAACGGACAGAGGAGCGGAAATAGGCCCCGCAGTCGCAGGAGACTCCATCGGCCAACCTCCTCACCCTGGTTTTATAGATGGCTGCTTTAGCTAGGGCCAGGAGGAGGTTGACCAGGAGGTCCCGCGACTTAGTGGGGACACGGACAGGGAGTGCATAGATGAGAAGGTGAGGAGAAAAGTGCAACCAAAACCGTAACAAAAGATTGGTGAGGAGCCGGAATAGGGGCTGCAACCTGGCGCACTCCAGATAAACGTGCGCCAGGGTTTCCCTCACGCCGCAAAAGGGGCAGGTGTCCGGAATGGAGGTGAACCGCGCCAAATACACGCCCGTGCTCACGGCCCCGTGAAGGAGCCGCCAACTGATATCCCCGGCGGGCCTCGGCACTAAGGTGGAATAGAGGCTGGCCCACCGGGGCTCCTCACCCTCTAGAGGTGGCAGGAGGTCCCGCCACTTTGTGTCAGGGCGGGACGCGAGGGTGAGGACATGAAGGGTGTGGAGCACGAGCGTGTAGAGGTGTCGTTTTGGCACGGTCTGGAACCGGACTGGCTGCAGCTCACGCAGCCGGCTCACGGTGAAGGGGCGGGGGGGTCGGTCGGGTCCACGGGGCCCAATGAAAAGGTCCGGAGGGCCTGGGGTAGTTTGTGCTTGTCCTATTGGGAATCCAGGACGTGGGCGGGCAGAGCTCGTCCACTACAAAAGGATCCCCCCACAGCCTAAGGGGGAGATCCACAGGGCCTGGAGAACCAACTAATTACGGGGGACAACTAATGAAAAACAGGGACGGGAGTGCGGTCAAAGGGTCAAACGAAGGGAACCGGACGGGGACACCGAGCAGAGAACCCCGGACAGCGCCCACCGCTCCGCAAAGGCGTCAAGGGAGTCGGTGGACGCCGCCCAGAGGAACTCCGCTCGGAGGCGTGAACGGACAGAGGAGCGGAAATAGGCCCCGCAGTCGCAGGAGACTCCATCGGCCAACCTCCTCACCCTGGTTTTATAGATGGCTGCTTTAGCTAGGGCCAGGAGGAGGTTGACCAGGAGGTCCCGCGACTTAGTGGGGACACGGACAGGGAGTGCATAGATGAGAAGGTGAGGAGAAAAGTGCAACCAAAACCGTAACAAAAGATTGGTGAGGAGCCGGAATAGGGGCTGCAACCTGGCGCACTCCAGATAAACGTGCGCCAGGGTTTCCCTCACGCCGCAAAAGGGGCAGGTGTCCGGAATGGAGGTGAACCGCGCCAAATACACGCCCGTGCTCACGGCCCCGTGAAGGAGCCGCCAACTGATATCCCCGGCGGGCCTCGGCACTAAGGTGGAATAGAGGCTGGCCCACCGGGGCTCCTCACCCTCTAGAGGTGGCAGGAGGTCCCGCCACTTTGTGTCAGGGCGGGACGCGAGGGTGAGGACATGAAGGGTGTGGAGCACGAGCGTGTAGAGGTGTCGTTTTGGCACGGTCTGGAACCGGACTGGCTGCAGCTCACGCAGCCGGCTCACGGTGAAGGGGCGGGGGGGTCGGTCGGGTCCACGGGGCCCAATGAAAAGGTCCGGAGGGCCTGGGGTAGTTTGTGCTTGTAGCGGGGTGGCTACCCTGCTCCTAAAATAGGAGGGGTTAAAAGCAGCCCTGGAGAGGGCTGTGGCCGATTGGGGAAGCAGCTGCAGCTGGGCCACACCCCAATCAGGCCCAGCTGGCCTGTATAAAAAGGCTGTGAGCCAGAGGCCTAAGGTGTCTCTCTCCAGGCTAGGAGAGAGCAGGGCCTGCCTGCTTGCCTGACTAGCTAGCTAGCTAGCTAGCTAGCTAGCTAGCTAGCGCAGCGCAGGCGAGGGAGCAGGAGCAGGAGCAGGCTGAGTGGGGGCGCTCTAGGCTGGAAAGTCCCCAGGCTGCAGGGCCTAGTCCAAGGCTCATAGAGTTACTGCGAGGCAGAGGAAGGCAGCAGGTCTGAAGCCCCTTGCCTATGATGAGATCAAGACTGTTCTCAGTGGTAGTAGATGACAGAATGAGGAGTAATGGTCTCAAGTTGCAGTGGGGGAGGTTTAGGTTGGATATTAGGAAAAACTTTTTCACTAGGAGGGTGGTGAAACACTGGAATGCATTACTTAGGGAGGTGGTGGAATCTCCTTCCTTAGAAGTTTTAAGGTCAGGCTTGACAAAGCCCTGGCAGGGATGATTTAGTTGGGGATTGGTCCTGCTTTGAGCAGGGGGTTGGACTAGATGACCTCCTGAGGTCCCTTCCAACCCTGATATTCTATGAGTGGCCTTTACACTGCAGTCTGCCCCAGGGAGTGGGGGCTTGGTGATGACTGGCAGTAGCCCAGACTGAGGCAAGGTGGGGATAGCGGGTTGGGGGGTTCCCAGGAAGGGGAGACCCAGAGGCAGAGGGTCGGGGTACTGCCAGGGGGTAGAACCCCAGAAAAAGGGGTACCGTGGTCTGTGAGGGACACGGAGCCTGGAGCTGTGGCAGATCACTGGCCTGCAGAAGGCGCTCCAGTGGCAGGATGAGCTAATGCCACATGACTACCAACAGGAGGTGCCGCAGGGGTGAGTCTGCTCCTTTACAGTGCTGTTTTCATATTTCCTTGTTGCCATGCTAAAATTTAAAAGGGCCAGATTGTGCTCACTCAGACCAAGTAGCACTTCTTCATGTGAATAGCTCAATAATTTGCATTTGATATCTCTGCCAATAAATCTATGCTATTAGAGCACTTGGCATTATTTATTCAAGGCCATATTCCCACCTACACTGCATAGCAGTTACTGGGATGACTCCCATAAGTAAGTGTTAATCATCTTGGGTAAGGGCTGCACAATCTGGTCCTAAATAAATAATTTGGAGAGTTTTACTAAGGAATGGAAGTATTGGCAGTAATCATAAATGCAAATTATTTCTCATTCTTGCTGTAAGTAGGTTTAGAAAGTGCTGTAGGGAACTGCAGCTTGGCAGACGATTACATTTTTCTAAAATTATGCTAACCTAATAATTACCTGTATGGAAGGATATAATGTTAATTTTAGCAACGTGAACAAAGCAGCAGTACTGCAGTTTTTCCACTAATATAAAACAGGTATTGCGGCTTAATTCCTGAGAATTTTTTCAAAATACTTTATCTTAAATTAGAAAGCAAATATCCTAAATCCAGCAATTTTTGATCTGGGGAATCTGCCCTCCATGCCTTGGATATTACCCATGGCATGCTCTCCACAAAGTGCATGCTGTAATTCATCTCTTTTCTCTTCTGTAATTATTATTGCATACAAATATAATACTGCAGGAAAATAGGACTTTTTCTCCCAGGATTTTGAAGAAACAGTTCAATCAAACAGGAACTCCATATATAGTACATGTAAATGACTGTTACTTTTTAACACTGTGTAGCATCGGAAGTTGAAAGAGCATTGTTACATACAATTGCAATTTTCAGGATAAAGCATCCAGAAATTTACACATGTAAATGAGGACAAGTTTTCAGTGTTTAATTTGTGCTGATCTTAAGTTATCTATCATACACTATAGTATAGGGCAATATTGTGACTGGCATTTATGCAAGTGCACAAGTGAAAGAAGAGAGTATGTGAGGAGCCAGGCCCTCTGAGACAAGGGTCTGTCACAGTGTCAGTCTTCGTGCTCTGGGGAGTGCAAAGATCACTTTTTCTCTGTGTGTCCTTGTGCGCACAGTCATTCCCAAGAAGGCAGGAAGGTTTCAATATCATGCTCCTACTGAGCTATGCAGTGATTCAATTGCAATGAAGGGAGTCAGCTACATCATTCTGGCAATATGTCCTGTGGAGCTCAGGGAAATCAATGCCTTTAAATAGACAATTTGAGCCATTGCTAGAAAACACATCTGAAAATCTATTTGCACATGCACTAGTGTTAATTGTGCTTGCAAATATAGATGTCCTAATTTGCATACAATGGTATTTTTGTCCAAATAAACTTGGACCCTGAAACTTTTTATCTATTGCAAAACAGCTGAGAAACTGGTGCTGGCAGTTTTGCTCTTCATCCAAAATTCAGCTAAATCTGCCCATCTGGAATTTCCCCATGTCTAGAGTATAGAATTACCACTGAAGGAAGTCAAAATTCTATCTGCTCAGATACAGGTAGTTCTAGGTCAGGTTAGAAGTACCAGGTCTTTTTTATACTGTTTTTATTTTCAGAAAAATCTTTTCTGCCACATAAATTCAGGTTCTTTCCCAGATGGTTACAAGTTTATATCGCATAATTGAATGTTCTAAACATCTCCTTTTGCTGCCTGGTGAAATATAGCTATTACCCTGATTTGACATGTCAAAATATCTCTATAATCTCTGTCACGCCAGTTAATGCATGTCACCTGACAAGATGCCTTAGGTCTGCAGAGCATGAATATAGAATATTAAGTGAGCATTTTGTCAACTATGGGTGCTGTGCATTTCAATATTTCATATATAGATAGATAGATAGTAGAAGACCCCATGACACAATAACTTATCATGATAATACTTTGTATGTATATAGCACCTTTCCACCTGAAGGTCTCAAAGCTTTTGCTAGCCTATATTTTTAGGGGTCACTTCACCTGCCATTGCAATGCAGCCATCTCTTGTGGTTCTGCAATTCCATTGCACCATTAGTAACTATTGCACACTATTTTAGGATGAGAAGTGAAGAATTTTCAGAGTTACTACAAGCATTTTCATTGGTTGTTTTTTGGTTCAAGCTGGTTTGCGCTCTCTGACTTTCAGGTTCAATTACACAAATAAGTTCTTAACAAAACTCCTCCAAACCCATAAAGTTTGGGTCATGACCATGCAAAAACTGGAGTTGCTCTTGGGTTTCCATTAAAAATATAAATAATCCTTACAGCAGTTGAAACTTGGCTCAGGAACCTCATCAAACTTGAGCTGCGGTTGGTAAGGACACCCTCAACCAGTAACGATTTGTATTCATTCATGGAAATGGTAACATTTCGCCATGGATCACAGCCATATGAATATCTATTTTCATGCACAAAATAAATGTGATAATTGTACAAAACTGCAACATGAGTTTTTTCCTCAGAGTATTTCAATATCTGTTAAACACAGTTCTTTGGGAATACTGAAAACAAGCAGAAAATTTTGCAGTAGCAGGCTTTTCAATTAAAAACAATCTCTCCTAGAGAGGAAGCCTATGAGGATAACTCTTCATCATTTGTAGGCTTTGAAAGTGATTTAGCTTTCCAGAAGTCATCAGATATGATAGATTGGGACAATGATATTATGGCCTAACAGCTGGACTCCCTGCATGAAACAATTACTGCCAGTGAGGGAAAAAATGTGAGCAATTGGATATAAGACTAATGGAGACAGAAGGGAAAGTTTCCAATCTAGAGGTAATGGTACGGGAATATGATTTAATTATTTCTAAAGTGACTAAAGGCAATAAATCTTTTAAACCTGAACTAGACTTGATTAAGAATAAACTCTGGAGCAAAACCATTAAAATTGTGGGGTCTGATGCAAATGATTGTATTAAAATGAATGCTAAATGTATTAAGGATTCTTCTCCATTAGCCTTTGAATCTGGTACATTATTCCCCTGTTAAGAAATATAAGACCCAGTTCTCTGCTGTTGTCAATGTGCAAACCTCCTTTGAAGTCAAACGTGTCCTTTTTCACCAGCAGAAAAATTGGCCCATAACAATGAAGGAATTAAAGCTTTACAGCTTATTTGATCAAGGAAAATGAACTTCTGCACACATATGCATACATTTTGGACTGATCTCTCACTCTTTTCTGCTCCAGTCAAGCAGGTGATAGTATAGATTTTTTGAGGTCTAATCCTGTGAGGGCTGAGTAACTCCTGTGTGGTGCTGAAAAAACTCAATTCCCATTAACTTAAATGGCAAGTAACATCATTCAGCATTTTTCAGAATTGGGACCTCATTCCTAATTTCAGGCTGTCTTTTCAACCAGATATCGTGTATGAGTTATACAATCTGGAGAACATTATTAAGAATACGTAAATACTTTTCAGCTATCGTTTTCAAAACTTTACAAAGATGAATGTAATGTCACTGCCACAAGGTAACAGGTGTCAGGAAATTGGTGGATAGAGAGAGGCTAAGTGAGTTATACAAGGACCATGCAATGAACCAGTGTCAAAACAGAAATGGTGCTCCTAGTCCAGTGACCTGTTCACTGAATCAAGCTGAAGTGATAGCATTAGGAAGGTCTCTATGCTGAGAGTTGATTGGAACAGCCAGCAGTAAAAAAGCCAATTCCTCAATGTCAGGAATGGGAAAAGTTTGCCTATTAGGTTTCATCAGTACTATCTACTTCTGTGGCCACATAACATTACTAGCTGAGCACCTCACAAACAATTAATTTATCCTACTAATGTCTGTTAGATAGGAAGGACTATATCCTCATTTTTCAGAGGGAAGTAAGGCAAAAAGATTATACGAGTTGCTCAGGGTCACACAGGAAATCTGTTGCAGAACCGTAGTCAAACCCAGCTCTCCCAAGACATCATCCAGGGGCTTAACTAAAAGGTGTCTTTTGATTTCTTCTGAAATTTCAGAGACGTAAGATTTAATTTTACAACTTACTCCATGTTTTTACCATTCTCTTTTATGTCTAAGCAACTTGCTTGGTTTTAGGTATGGTAAAATAGACTGAATATATACAAAGGCTATTATCTGATTGCTTAACCTTCACAAAATTTGGCCAGTGTGGGTCTAGCTTTCAGGGAAGTGAAGATAGAGGCATGTGGATCTGTCATCCAATAAACAAAATCTCTGGACACATCACTGTTCCTCAACAATGGTGAGAATGGATCATTTTGCTTCCGGTTTCTTTTAGCAACCTGGACTTATCTCTCTCCAGCTTCTGCTCCAAGGTGTGGACCTGAATGTTTCAGTAATGATTAAGATTTCCAGCATGTTCCTTCAACTCTGCAAATAAAAAATCAATATCCATCATGAGAAATTAATAGGGAATTCCCTATCAAGCAAAACAAATTAATTTATTACCATTTTGCAAGATATAGGTGGCAAATATATTATCTTTAGGAAATATCAGAAATAGTCAATTACTATTAAACATCTCTGTCTAGTGCACTCACAAATCTGTAGATATCATCTGTAGTAAATAAGGCAGAAGAATTGGGCTTAATTATCTCTTAGGTACTCATCTGACGCCATTTAACATAATATCTAAGAACCTCACAATTTTTAATGTATTTATTTTCACAACTGTGTGTGTGAGAGATTAATATCTCCATTTTAGAGGTGAAGGGCTATAGCAGTGGTGGGCAACCTGTGGCCCATGGGCTGCATATGGCCCATCAGGGTAATTTGCTAGCGAGCTGTGAGACAGCTTGTTTACATTGACCATCCACAGGCACAGCCGTGTGCAGCTCCCTGTGAAAGTAAGAGGGGCACATATCCCAGCCTGGAGGCGTGGACTCTCCCAAAGGGTCCCTGGTCTGGTTTAACCTGTTACTCCCCACTGTTCAAAGAGAAAGATAAATACGTTTTGTTAGGATATAGATATTCAGGCCTGTCTGTAAAGGCCTATACTCTAAGAATTTCAGTGTATTCTTATCACTTAGCTAGTTATAGAGGTATAAAAGAGAAAATCAAAATCACTGTCTGCCGGTGTAAGGGCCTTCTCTTACTGTGACAGTCTGAGGCCCTGTGTGTAGGCTTAGATCTTTCTCTAAGCAGCAGAGGCATCCATAAGCTGGGAAGCGAATGGTCAGATCCTCACATTCCAAACTAGTCACATTGGAAGAAGGTGCTATTGGGCTGTTAGACATTATCAGGACAGGATTGTATTCCTATCACCTCCAGGAAAAGGGAAGTGCCTAGAAGATGTAAAAAGAAAAGTAGTTTGATAGCATCCTGTCTGGCAAGAACTCATTTATCAATAGCTGGGATGTGAAATCCTCATTTCTTTGTTGTTCTGTCACTGTAGTCCCATTTCCCTATTGTTTGTCTGTAATCTGTCTGGTTCTGTGATTTGTTTCTGTCTGCTGTATAACTAATTTTGCTGGGTGTAAACTAATTAAGGTGGTGGGATATAATTGGTTAAATAATCGTTACAATATGTTAGGATTGGTTAGTTACATTTCAGTAAAATGATTGGTTAAGGTATAACGAAGCAGAACTCAAGTTTGACTAGATAGTCTGCAGTCAATCAGGAAATGAGGGGGTGGGTGGAGGGGAAATTGGAATCATGTTTTGCTGAGGCGGGGGGAATGGGAACAGGGACACAGGTGTAAGGCTCTGTGGTGTCAGAGCTGTGAAGGGGGACACTAAGGAAGGAAACTGGAATCATGCTTGTTGAAAGTTCACCCCAAGAAACATGGAATTGTTTGCAGCTTTGGACTTGCGTATTGTTGCTCTCTCTTCATGCGAAAAGGACCAGGGAAGTAAGTGGGTGAAGGAATAAGCCCCCTAACAGGTTTCATTAGGAGCCTTTTGTTATTTTAAGTGCTCAAAAGAGCTGACAAGAACTTGTGTTGGGACGTTGTTTCTGCCCAGCATAGGAGCTGAAAATCACAGAGCGGAGTGAAACCTCATGAGGCTGACCTGGAGAGGTGATAGCAGAGAGGCAGGTGGCAGAAGGTGACCAGCGAGTGGAATGGTGGCTGGTGAGGCAGCAAGCAGAACAAGCGGGAAGCAAGTGGAGCAGAATGAGAAGCTGGTGGGGCGGCCAGCGGAGAGGAACGTCAGCTGGTGGGGCGGCCAGTGGAGCGGAAAGTGGCAGGCAGGGTGGCCAGCCAGAGCAAGTGCTCAGATGGAGAAGCAAGCAAGGTGCCTTCTTCCCTGGGTGGGAGGTGAACTCACCTACATGCACCTCTGAACCCTGGGTCTTCACTGACCAAGCACAACCTCTGTGAGTGGGGTATGGTGAGGGAGCAGAGGGGGGCACAGTAAAGGAACTCTTGGTTGTAGAACTCAAGAACATGAGGCAGAAGACACTACCCCACACACTCTGGGGTTGGTATCCTGCTCACCGTTTTCTGATTATGAATCCTGCATGTGGCATTTCCCTTTCATTAAAAGTTTCTTTTCTACACTAAGACTCTGTGCTTGCAAGTGGAGAAGTATTGTCTCTCAGAGGTGCCATGGGTGGTGTGTAATTTTCCCAGGTTACTGGGTGAAGGCTCAAACCAGTTCTGTGTTGTACAGTTGAAAAGGAACCACTAGATATTGAACCCAGCCCTGGTTGCTGCCGGCTCTGCCTGGCAGAAGGGTTACATATATATTGCACCTAACATGCTAGATGTGCAAACCTTTTCTACTTCCATGAAAAATACTCAAAGCATGTTAACAACAAAGTGATCAAAGGTATTTATGTACCCAAAGCTTTTGGAAATGGCTGAGATAAAAATGGAAATATGACTTACTGTTGGAGATGCTAAAATTATTTGCCGCTCTAATGTGTTTAGAGGTAAAAAGCAAAACAAAAATATAAACATGATCTTTGTAGAAAGCATTATCAGTTATACAAATCCTTTTTCAGTTGAGGGCTTATTATTCCATGAGGGAAACAGAAATAGGGTATTAGGTAAAAATGTACAGAGCACTAACTTGCTATAAGAAGCTTACAGGTGAACAAATCATACTTTGCTGTACATGAATGGAAATATGAGGAAGGGATGCTAGGAAATAGGGGAAAACAGATGTTTTGAAAGCACTATGGGGATGCAGAATGAGAAAATATCCTCAGGCAATGTAAATAATTTATAATAAAATGGTATATGATAGTGTTGCTATTGGTGGACCTGTGTGGCATACTTAATTAGGCCATAATGTATGGCTATTTAATTATTGTGCTTGCATAGCCAGCATATTAGTCATGGACTTTGCTGGCCTGCACTATATTGCATTGTGACAGGTTTCAGAGTAGCAGCCGTGTTAATCTGCATTTGCAAAAAGAAAAGGAGTACTTGTGGCACCTTAAGAGACTAACCAATTTATTTGAGCATAAGCTTTCGTGAGCTACAGCTCACTTCATCGGATGCATTCCAAATGCATCATACTTGGTATTGATATACTTGGTATTGATAATCGAAAGTGTTATCACTACTGATCTGCTATAGTATGCTCTGCTCCTTTAGAGCAGGCATCCATTACACAAAGAAGGGGAGCGAGTTGAAATAAACTATTTCCAGGATCTTTCATAAGCAATGGATTATTTAGTAATAATATTAATAATAAGAATTAATATTTCATGCATGGAGATGAAACATTCTAGAAGCATGACTAGCTCTTCTGGCATAGAACTGCATGCTTTCTTTGGAGATGGAGAGAAAGTTACAGGGCCCTGATTGGTTTCAGAGTAACAGCCGTGTTAGTCTGTCTTTGCAAAAAAAAAAAAAAAGGAGTACTTGTGGCACCTTAGAGACTAACCAATTTATCTGACCATGAGCTTTCGTGAGCTACAGCTCACTTCATCGGATGCATACCGTTGATTTCAATGGACATTGGTTCAAGCCCTAAGCGTTTTAAGATCCTCAAACTGTGCACAGCTCTGCAAAGGTAAGAATGTAGTCTAGAAAAGGAAAGTGATATGAACTTGTCTTAAAACACTTTCAACTACTGTCAAAAAGAGTGAAATCCTGGCTCTATTAAAATCAACTGAGTTTCGCATGGATTTCAACAGGGCGAGGAGTTCCCCTCCAAAAAAGTTTAGAGTTGCTGAGCAGCCAGGGCCTGATGCAAAGCCTTAGATTTGCTTTTGAGGCTGTATGTCTGTTTTCTGTTTGTTTGGGCAAGTTTCAGATTTCTCCTCACTTCTGCCTCTGATCAGACCTCCTCTGGAAGTTTGGCCTTGTAATTCAACACTAGTAACAGCAATTTGAGCAAAAGAAAAGGACCCAGAAAGTTAGCTGTTTTCTATCTATCTAGGAATTTCTGGTTATCAAAGGTGGTTGAAATATTATCTACTAAATTTTTTTCTTGAAAGATTCTTAATTCTGCCAACTGATCCATGTGGATGACACCTGCATCCACACACACCTCCACTGAAGCTCTGAGTAAGGACAAAGGCCCACCCATGTGGGGTCATTTCCAGTATCCAGGACCCAATTTGAACACTAAGTCACTTGATGTGGGTTTGTGTTGAAAGAGACCTGGGGCCTGATTCTATTCACGTTCACAGCAGTGTAAATCAGAACTCCACTTAAGTAAATCAAATTACACCAGTGTAAAACCATTATAGCTGAGGCAAGAATCAGGACTGCTATACTCATATTTCCAGGGTTATGATGCTAGAAATATGTTACGTGAAAATAATAAATTTTCTACTTTTTTTTCCCACCAGGTATAGCTTAGGGAAGGTGGTGACAGCTCAGAAATAAGACAAGTTGTGACAAAGGATAGCTCTGGAAAAGAGAAGTGATAGAAATACAAGAGCCTGGCAGTCACACCATCTGCAAGGAATGGTTTGTGCTTCTAAATGGACAAATCAGTGGAGCAGAATAAGTGAATGTCAGGAATTTGTGGGACCAGGGGAGTAGTGTTTGCATATTCTAAATAAAGAGGAAAGCTTGCTTTAAGGTTTTTGTCTGATTACAGATACACCAGCTGTGGACTTTTGGTATGCTGTGAAAGGGCACAAGCCGTTCCGATGTGCAGAAAGAATAGCAAATATGACGGGCAACCAGCTTGGCTTAACAGAGATCTTCGGTGAACTTAAACTCAAAAAGGAAGTTTACAAGAAGTGGAAACTTGGATAGATGCCTAGGGAGGAGTATAAAGATATTGCTCAAGCATGCAGAGGTGTAATCAGGAAGGCCAAAGCACAATTGGAATTGCAGCTAGCAAGGGATGTGAAGGGTAACAAGAATGGATTCTACAGGTATGTTAGCAACAAGAAGAAGGTCAGGGAAAGTGTGGGACCCGTACTGAATGGGGGAGGCAACCTAGTGACAGATGTGGAAAAAGCTGAAGTACTCAATGCTTTTTTGCCTCGGTCTTCACAGACAAGGTCAGCTCCCAGACTGGTGCACTGGCCAGCACAGTATGGGGAGGAGGTGTGCAGCTTTCAGTGGTGAAAGAATAGGTTAAGGACTATTTAGAAAAGCTGGACATGCACAAGTCCATGGGTCCGTATCTAATGCATCCGAGGATGCTGAGGGAATTGGCTGATGTGATTGCAGAGCCATTGGCCATTATCTTTGAAAACTTGTGGTGATTTGGGAAGGTCCCAGATGACTGGAAAAAGGAAAATATAGTGCCCATTTTTAAAAAGGGGAAAAAGAAGAATCCAGGGAACTACAGACTGGTCAGCCTCACCTCAGTCCCAGGAAAAAAAACATCGAACAGGTCCTCAAGGAAACCATTCTGAAGCACTTGGAGAGGAAAGTGATCAGGAACAGTCAAATGTATTCACCAAGGGCAAGTTACGTCTGACCAACATGATTGCCTTCTATGATGAGAACTGGTTCTGTGGATATGGGGAAAGCAGTGGGCATGATATATCTTGACCTTAGCAAAGCTTTTGATACAGTCTCCCACAGTGTTCTTGCCAGCAAGTTTAAGAAGTATGGATTGTATGAATGGACTAAAGGTGGATAGAAAGCTGGCTAGATTGTCGGGCTCAATGGGTAGTGATCAACAGCTCCATGTCTAGTTGGCAGCCGGTATCAAGCAGAATGCCCCAAGGGTCGGTGGTGGGGCTGGTTTTGTTCAACATCTTTATTAATGACTGGATGACGGGATGGATTGCACCCTCAGCAAGTTTGCAGATGACACTAAACTGGGGGAGAAAGGCAGATACGCTGGAGATATATGGATAGGGTCCAGACTGACCTACACAAATTGGGGGATTGGGCCAAAAGAAATCTGAGTTTCAACAAGGACAAGTGCAGAGTCCTGCACTTAGGACAGAAGAATCCCATGCACTGCCACAGTCTGGAGACCAACTGGCTAAGCAGCAATTCTTCAGAAAAGGACCTGGGGATTACTGTGGATAAGAAGCTGGGTATGAGTCAGTCATGTGCCCTTGTTGCCAAGAAGGCCAAAGGCCTATTGGGCTGCATTAGTAGGAGCATTGCCAACAGATCGAGGGAAGTTATTATCCCCTCTATTTGGCACTGGTGAGGCCACATCTGGAGTATTGCACACAGTTTTGGGCTCACCACTACAGAAAGGATGTGGACAAATTGGAGAGAGTCCAGCAGAGGGCAACAAAAATGATCAGGGAGCTGGGCACATTACTTATGAGGAGAGGCTGAGGGAACTGGGCTTCTTTAGTCTGAAGAAGAGAAGAGTGAGGGGGGATTTGATAGCAGCCTTCAACTACCTGAAGCAGGGTTTCAAAGAAGATGGAATTAGGCTTTTCTCAGTGGTGGCAGATGACAGAACAAGGAGCAATGGTCTCAAGTTGCAGTGGGGGAGGTCTATGTTGGATATTAGGAAACACTATTTCTCTAGGAGGGGGGTGAAGTACTAGGATGGGTTACCTAAGGAGGTGGTGGAATCTCCACCCTTAGAGGTTTTTGAGGCCCAGTTTGACAAATCCCTGGCTGGGATGATTTAGTTGGGGTTGATCCTGCTTTGAGCAAGGTGTTGACCTCCTGAGGTCTCTTCCAACCCTAATCTTCTATGATCACGGAGGCCCAAAGCAGCCAGAATATACCTCAATTAATCTGACCCATTAAGTGCTTACCAGTGGTGCAATAAACCATTTTGTTTGGCAAAACATCTATGTAGGTGTCATAAATATAAAGGGAAGGGTAAACACCTTTAAATCCCTCCTGGCCAGAGGCAAAACCCTTTCATCTGTAAAGGCTTAAGAAGCTAGGATAACCTCACTGGCACCTGACCAAAATGACCAATGAAGAGACAAGATACTTTCAAAGCTGGAGGGGGGAGAAAAAAAGGCTCTCTGTCTGTGTGATGCTTTTGCCAGGACCAGAGCAGGAATGCAGGTCAGATCTCCTGTAAAGGGCTAATAAGAAATCTAGTTAGATATGCATTAGATTCTGTTTTGTTTAAATGGCTGATAAAATAAGTTGTGCTGAATGGAATGTATATTCCTGTTTTTGTGTCTTTTTGTAACTTAAGGTTTTGCCTAGAGGGATTCTCTGTTTGGAATCTGATTACCCTGTAAGATATTTACCATCCTGATTTTTTAAAGAGGTGATTCTTTTAGTTTTTCTTAAAAGAAGAATTTTAATTGAACCTGATTGCTTTTTCATTGTTCTTAAGATCCAAGGGTTTGGGTCTGTGTTCACCTATGCAAATTGGTGAGGATTTTTATCAAGCCTTCCCCAGGAAAGGGGGTGTAGGGTTTGGGAGGATTTTGCTGGGGAAAGACGTTTCCAAGCGGGCTCTTTCCCTGTTATATATTTGTTAGACGCTTGGTGGTGGCAGCAATAAAGTCCAGGGGCAAAAGGTAAAATGGGAAGTGCCTTCGGGAAGTTTTAACGTAAGTTAGTAAAAATAAGCTTAGAGGGTTTTTCTTGCAGGTCCCCTCATCTGTACCCTAGAGTTCAGAGTGGGGAAGGAACCTTGACAGTAGGCCATACACACACACACCCCACCACCATTTTATTTCAGAGTTTTGAAATGGATTCCAGGTTTCTTAATTTGTGTTTAAAAAAAAAAAATCACCATGTACCAAGTCTCACACCATTGACTTAGCTAGGATACTATAAGATTCCTTAGTTTGTGTTAACTAGTGAATGGCAATTTTTATCGCAGTGCTTTCTCTTCAGTAACAAATTGCACAAGAAGATGGGATTGGGTCTGATCCTGCTTCCATTCAAATCAATGGGAAAACTCCTACTGATTGTAACAGAAATATGACTGGACTTGGTTAGGTGCATATTTCATTTTTGTATATTAATTTTGAATTCATATCTCCAGGACATTGTAGGACTGACTAAACTCCAACTGAATGTTACTGGCAATGAGTAACAAGTTTTTTTTTCTTTTAAAATGACCCTTTAAGTTCTCAAAGAAAAGGAGTACTTGTGGCACCTTAGAGACTAACACCTTTATTTGAGCATAAGCTTTCGTGAGCTACAGCTCACTTCATTGGATGCTTACTCTGAAACCCTTAAGTTCTGTTTCTTCAAAATGTCCATTATTTCTAAAAGTAATAGTACCTCACTTGGGCACACAGTATGAGTATTAACACAATACTACCTATTCTGAGAAGTTTAATATTTTACATTTTGTTTGTAAAATCTAAAAATGCCCAGGAATATCATTTTCAGTCAAATATATGTTCTGTTTATTTTAAGACTGAATCTTAATTAAACGTTATTTCTCAAAGGTTTTTCTGCTTTAAGTCCAATCATATTGCTAGACATAGAAAAAACTTACCCTGAAATAATGGAGGCTAGCTCAGGGCTGAGACCACTGAACCTATAGTAGCTCTTGTGACAGGGTCAGGCTAGATGGCTATAGGAGAGTAATAGAAGGCAGATATATAAGCCCCAGGCTAAGTAGGTCCCTTTTCCCTGGGTAAGGTAACAGGGAAGGCTCCAGAACAATCAGGAATCTTCTAATCAGCCTGTCTTTATTGTCTCCAGAACACCTGCAGCCAATCAAGTAGCTGCTAGAATCAATTAAGGCAGGCTAATCAGGGAACCTGGGTTTTAAAAAGGAGCTCACTTCAGTTTGTGGTGTGCGTGTGAAGAGCTGGGAGCAAGAGGCACTAAGAGCTGAGAGTGAGAATGCAGACTGTTGGAGGACTGAGGAGTACAAGCATCATCAGACACCAGGAGGAAGGTCCTATGGTGAGGATAAAGATGATGTTGGGAGAAGGCCATGGGGAAGTAGCCTAGGAAGTTGTAGGTGTTGCACAGCTGTTCCAGGAGGCACTCTAAACAGCTGCATTCCACAGGGCCCTGGAGTAGAGGGCGGGCCCGGGTTCCCCCCAAGTCCTCCCAACTCCTGGTCAGACACAGGAGGAGTCAACCTGGACTGTGAATTCAGAAAAACGGCCAAGCTGAGGGCTGCCGTGAAGCTCCAAGGTGAGCAAATCCACCAATAAGTGCAAGACCCACCAAGGTAGAGCAGGAACATTGTCACTAGTGGTGTCGGAAGTAGGATCTGGTCTCCACAGCACGGTGGAAGAAGGAGGGTGTTTGGAAGGGGGGGGAGGGGGAAGAGGGTCTATTTTTATTTTTTTTCACCACAATGGAGGAGGTTGTGGGCACTGATACAAGCCACAGCTGCCCAGCAGGAGGCTACTCATGTCCAGGCAGCCGCCCAACAGGAGGCAGGGAGGCTGCAGCAAGAGACTAATCGCCTGCTAATGGACCAGGCTGCTCAAGACCAGGCAATGTTGCGGGAATTGGTTAACCAGGTAAAGACCCTTACAGAGCTGAACCACGGCCATGATGGGACGCAGATCATGCGGGCCAGCAATTGGCTGCAGAAAATGATGCGGGAGGATGATGTAGAGGCGTACCTCCTGGCCTTTGAGAGGACAGCCCTGCAGGAGGCTTGGCCTCAAGAACAGTGGTCTGGCATCCTCACTCCATTCCTGTGTGGGGAGGCCCAGAAAGCCTACTATGATTTGCCTGAAGAGGCTGCAGCAGACTACCCCCATCTGAAAGCAGAGATCCTGGCCAGATCTAGGGTAACGACCGCAGTGCGGGCCCAGCAATACCATGAGTGGAGGTACCAGGAAAACCAAACCTCGCGGTCTCAATTATATGACCTCCTCCATCTTGCACGAAAGTGGTTACAAACTGAGTCCCGGAGTCCGGAGGAGATACTAGCGGTTCTGGTCATCGACTGGTACATGAGAGGACTCACTGCCAGACTTTCATGCCTGGGTAAGCCAGAACGAACCCTCCACCTACGACAAGGCTGTCGCGCTGGTAGAAAGGCAAAGGACAGCAAGGGAGCTGACCCAACCAATTAAGGAAGAAGCACCCCAGGTTAAACTAGCAGCACCAAGCCCTAGAGCTCGGGTGACTGGGCCACCAGGAGAACCCAGGTGGAAAAAGAGAGGGGTTGAAGGCCCACCAGAAGCCATAAAGAGTCGGAGCACTGAGGGGGAAGAGGATCATAATGGTAGACTACCCAAACCAAGAGACCAGGGAACGCCTAGGGCTCCATACAGATGTTATGCCTGCGGGGAGTGGAGACATATAGCTGCACCGTCTCCCAGTGCCGAGGAGCCTATGCAGTGTAACCTGGGGAACTGGGCAGACCCATGCTCCCTAATCCACCTTTGGGAGTCTCACTAACCCCACATATGTACACTAGAGCAGTGAAGCTAAATGGGGTAGAGACCATCGCATTGGTTGATTTGGAGAGTGCTATCATGCTTGTCCCAGGGAAGCTCATGAAGCGTAGTCAGCTGCCGTGGGCTAAGCATACGGGGATAACATGCGTCCATGGGACAGTTGGTTATTACCCCACCATCCCTGTAAAAATCGAGATTCAGGGGAACACTACTGAGGTAGAAGCAGGTGTAGTCCCTAAACTCCCATACCCAGTGCTCATAAGGAGGGACTTCCCAGAGTTTGGAAACTTACTCCCAGTGGGGGAATTGGAGAAAGGGGGAAGCCCTGAAAGTAGTGAGGCATCCACAGTAGACTGTCAACCCCCAACCTTCTCTGAAATATCCCCAGATTTGTTCTCCACTCCCAGACAGCGTAGAAGGATGAAAAGGGAAAGAAGGGCAGCTGAGGTCTTGGGAACCCAAATACTGGCCCAAAGCCAGAGGGTCGCTCTCATAGGTCGCGGACCCGAGTAGCTGTAAAGGAGGCCACCCAGGAGGGAGAAGCACCCGAGTCTGACCCACACCTTAACACCTCTGAACCAGTAGAGGCAACAGAGACTGGCCCCCTAGATCTTGAGCAGATTAGCCCCGGCAGAGGAAATTTTGGACAGGATCAGGCTGAAGACCAAAGGTATGACAACATTAGGAAGGAGGTGACCGAAATAGATGGGGTTCCCGTGGAAGGGAAAACCCAGGGACCAGGACCCTACTTCATAATGAAGAAGAATCTCTTATACCGGGTTGCACCAGTACAGGGGCAGAAGGTACAGCAGATCCTAGTACCTCAAAAACATCAGAATGCTGTATTAAGTCTGGCCCATAGTCATCTTTGGGGGGGGGGGCATTTGGGGTTAGAGAAGACCCTGGCACGGGTCCTGCGACGATTCTTCTGGCCCAGAGTACATGAAGTGCGGAGGTACTGTGCGTCCTGCCCGGAGTGTCAGCTGCACAGTCCCCATCCCCACTTGAGGGCACCTTTAGTACCCCTTCCCATCATAGAAGTCCCCTTCGAGTGGATAGCCATGGATCTTGTGGGACCCCTGGAGAAGACAGCCCGGGGCCACCAATATATACTTGTCGTTCTGGATTATGCTACTTGCTACCCAGAAGCCGTCCCCCTGCAGAACACGGCCTCTAAAACGATAGCTAAAGAGTAGTTGGGGATCTTTGCCCAAGTGGAGCTACCAAAGGAGATATTAACAGACCAAGGTTCCCCATTTATGTCAAAGCTAATGAAGGACCTCTGTATGCTACTCCATATACATAGACTGAAGTTTTCAGGCTATCATCCGCAGACCGATGGGCTGGTAGAAAGGTTTAACCGGACCCTCAAGGCAATGATAAGGAAAGTGGTAAGTCGAGACGGGAAGGATTGGGACACCCTATAACCCTACCTTATGTTTGCAATCCGGGAAGTAACTCGGACCTCAACTGGGTTTTCCCCCTTTGAATTATTGTACGGACGCCACTCCTGTGGCATATTAGATATTGCAAAAGAAATCTGGGAAGAGGAACCCAATGAGGGGAGAAATATAATTGACCATGTGTTGCAGATGAGAGAACGGATAGCCCGGGTCAGCCTTATTGTACTGGAACATTTGGAAAAAGAGCAGGAGGCCCAGCGAACCCATTAAAATCACCAGGCAAAAGTCCAACAGTTCCAACCAGGGGATTGGGTGATGGTGTTGGTACCCACAGCAGAAAGCAAGCTTTTGGCCCAATGGCAGGGGCCCTATGAGGTGGTTGAACCCGTGGGGGAAGAAACCTACAAGGTGCAGCAGCCATGACATCGGAAACCAGAACAAATTTATCACATTGACCTCTTAAAGCCCTGGCACCAATGAGAGGTGCATGTAGTGGTCCAAGAGACCCCGATCCAGGGAAATAACATGCAAGAGCAGATCAGGATATCCACTGATCTGACACCAAACCAGAAGAAGGAGGTAACTGAGATGATCAACTGATACCAGGACTTGTTTTCAACCAAACCAGGCTGGACAACCGAAGAATATCACCACATTATCACAAACCCTGGGGCAAAGGTAACTTTAAGGCCCTATCGGGTCCCAGCAGCAAAAAGGGAGGAGATCAAGGCAGAGGTAAAAAGGATGTTGGAGCTAGGAGTCATCAAAGAGTCCCAAAGTCAGTGGTCCAGCCCAATTGTGTTGGTGCCCAAACCTGATGGCACCACTAGGTTTTGTATTGACTTTCGCCAGCTGAATGAGTGATCCAAATTCAATGCATACCCCGTATCGATGAGTTAGTTGACCGCCTAGGCAATGCCAGATTTTTGACCACCCTTGATTTAACAAAGGGATACTGGCAGATTCCCCTTGCCAAAGATGCAAAAGAAAAGACGGCATTCTCTACACCAGAAGGTCTGTTTCAATATACTGTTCTTCCTTTTGGACTGCATGGGGCACCTGCCACCTTCCAGCGTCTTATGAACAAGCTCCTACGGCCCCATACCGGTTATGCAGCAGCATACCTGGATGATGTGGTTATTCTCACCCCCAACTGGGAAACCCACTTAGGAAAGGAGGAAGAGGTTCTGGACATGCTAAGACAGGCTGGCCTCATAGCCAACCCAGCCAAGTGTGCTATAGGCTAAAATACCTTGGCTACATTGTAGGAAGGGACATGGTCAAGCCCCAACTAAACAAACTAGAGGCTAGCCAAAATTGGCCCCGGCCGAATCGGAAAAAGAAAGTCCGGGCATTCCTGGGTGTGGTGGGGTACTATCGACGATTTATTCCCCATTTTGCTACCAGCGT
The DNA here is from genome assembly GCF_965140295.1 of Lepidochelys olivacea. Taxonomy (NCBI): domain Eukaryota; kingdom Metazoa; phylum Chordata; order Testudines; family Cheloniidae; genus Lepidochelys; species Lepidochelys olivacea. Next base: position 38,586,964 of record NC_140413.1, on the reverse strand, counting down.
GAGTCCCCTGACAGACCCGATAAAAGCCTGGGGTCCAGACGTGGTGAAGTGGACAGATGCCGCAGAGAAAGCATTCATAGATCTACAGGCAGCCCTCTGCAGTAACCCCATGCTTATAACCCCAGACTTCAACAAAGCATTCATTTTACAAACAGATGCATCTGAAGTAGGATTGGGAGCTGTCCTATCGCAGATGGTCGGAGATGAAGAACACCCAATCGTCTACCTCAGCAGGAAACTCGTCCCGCGAGAGCAGAAGTATGCCGTGGTTGAAAGAGTGCCTAGCTGTGAAATGGGCCATGGAAACACTACATTATTACCTTCTGGGATGACGGTTTACTCTTGTGACCTGCCATACACCCCTCCAGTGAATGCAGCGAAATAAAGAGAAGAACGCAAGGGTGACCAGATGGTTCCTGTCCCTACAACCTTTCCAATTCACCATACTACACCAGCCTGGAAGCCACCATGCAATGCAGATGGCTTGTCCCAAGTTGCCCAACCCCCTAGCGTTAAGCAGGGGGGGGATATGTGACAGGGTAGGGCTAGATGGTTTTGGAGAGCAATTTTTTTTTTTTGAAGCCGAAAAGAATTTTATTTGTGTAACACTTACAAAAAATCACCAAAGAGAATAAAGCAAAACTATGCAACAAAACAAAGCAAACAGAAGGTATAATACAGCAGCCTTCAGGAGGGAGAAGTGTTCAGGCTAGCCTGGGCCCAGAGCAGGGGGGCTTCCTCGACACTCGTGGTCTTCCACCCCCTCGAGTTACCTAGTGCCACGCCCAGTGTCACCAATTATTCCTCTCCTGAGAGTGCCCGACAAGATGGGCATGGCTGCGGGGTGGGCGGTTTGGGGGTGGGAGGTTGTACACCCACGTGTTATAGGACCCCTCCTAGGTGACAGTGATGATGGTATCCACAGCGGCAACGGCTGGGGCTGGGGTCTCTCGCTCTTTCTCTCAATCAAAGGGTCAGACGGAGGGAACCGGATGGGGTCACCGAGCAGAGAACCTCGGAGAGTGCCCACCGCTCCTCGAAGGCGTCAAGGGAGTCGGTGGACGCTGCCCAGAGGAACTCCGCCCGGATATGTGAATGTGCTGAGGATTGAAAAACGGCCCTACAATCGCAGGACGCTTCATTAGCCAACCTCCCCTCTCTGGTTTTATAAATGGCTGTTTTAGCTAGGGCTAGGAGGAGGTTAACCAGGAGATCTCACGATTTTGTGGGGCCACGGATGGGGAGTGTGTAAATAAAAAGGTGAGGGGAAAAGTGGAGCCAAAAGCATAATAAAATATTCTTGAGGAGCCGGAAAAGGGGCTGCAATCTGGCACACTATAAATATACGTGCGCCAGGGTTTCCCTCATGTTGCAAAAAGGGCAAGTATCTGGGATGGGGGTAAAACGTGTCAAAAACACGCCTGTGCTTACAGCTCTGTGAAGAAGCCGCCAACTAATGTCCCCGACGGGCCTCGGGACCAAGGTGGAATACAGGCTGGCCCACTGAGGTTGCTCACCCTCCAAAGGTGGCAGGAGGTCCCGCCACTTTGTATCAGGGCAGGACACCAGGGTGTGGGCATGAAGGGTGTGAAGCGTGAGTGTGTATAGATATTTCCGTGGCACAATTTGAAAGCTGACCGGCTGCAGTTCATGCAGCTGGCTCGCAGTGAAAGGGTGAGGGGTTTGTTGGGATCTACGGGGTGGGGCCCAATTGAAATGTCCGGTGGGTCTGGGGTAGAGGGTGGGGGGGTGCGCCCTCGCGCAAGGCTCGGTTGAGATAAGCCCGAGCAGCGGGCGTCAAGGCAGCCTTCACCTCCTGAAGTACGTGCTGGGGGGTACGAGGTCTGGAGAGCCCCATGCACCGAGCGAGCGTCAGGGGATCCAGCCAGTCTCCCCGGTCATAGTCCAGGAGGTCTCCGACTCTCGTGACTTCCGCCAGGACCAAACTCTGGCACACCAAGTGGGACTCCGCCACCCACACACGAAGCTGGGGTTTGTGTAGCAGGGGCTCCGTGAGGAGATCTGCTCCCACGGTGGCCGCCACGGACCTGGTTGTTAGAAACAGTTTCCAGGTCTGGAGGAGGTCCTGATAGAAGACCGGCAGCCCGGAGAGGTCTCGCGGAAAACCCCTCGGAGAAAGATAAAAGAGCTGCCGGTCGTATCGAAGCCCTTGGAAGCGGCGCAGGAAGGCGTGCGCCAGTATGCTCCACGCCGAACTACGTGCACTATAAAAGAGCCTCTGCAGGGCCTGGAGGCGGAAAACGCGGACCTGAGTGTACAGACACTTCAGGCCCTGCCCTCCTTCCTTCAGGGGTAGATGAAGAACTCCAACAGGGACCTAGTGCATTCCTGACCAGAAGAACTCTAGAATCAATCTCCGGAGGTGGGTCAGGAAACCCGGGGCCGGGGCCACGGTGTTGAGCCGGTACCAGAGCATGGACAGGACTAGTTGGTTAAGCACCAGTGCTCTCCCTCGGAGGGAGAGACATCGGAGTAGCCTCGTCCATCTCCAGATCCGCTCTATCACCCCGCCCTCTAAATTTTGCCAGTTCTCCAGCGGGGAAGGATGCGTGGCGGAAAGGTAAACGCCGAGATAGAGCAGTGGACCCGCACTCCACCGGATGGTCTGAAGTGCGGGTGGGAGGGAGCCCACCTGCCGCCAGTCCCCCACCGCCAAGCCAGAGCTCTTGACCCAGTTGACTCGGGCGGAGGAGGCTGCCGAATAGATGGCTTGGCATGCCTCCACTCGCGCCAAGTCGCCCGGGTCCTGGACCACGAGGAGTACGTCATCGGCGTACGCCGACAGGACCAGCCACAGCTCCGGCTCCCACAGCACCAACCCTGTCATCCTCCTGCGGAGGAGACAGAGGAAAGGCTCGATCGCCAGAGCATACAACTGGCCCGAGAGGGGGCACCCCTGCCACACTCCTCGCCCGAAGCTGACCGGTTCAGTCAGGGTCCAGTTGAGCCTAACCAAACACTCTGCGGAGGCATACAGCACCCGGAGAAAACTCACAAACTGAGGTCCAAATCCAAACGCCTGCAGAGTGCTCAGGAGGTACCCATGGTCTACTCTATCGAACGCCTTCTCCTGATCAAAAGACAGGAGGGCGAACGACAGACCATCTCTCCGCCCGAGTTCCAAAAGGTCTCGGACTAGAAAGAGGTTATCAAAAATGCTGCGACCCGGGACAGTATAGGTCTGGTCTGGGTGGATCACGTCCGCCATCACGGACCCTAGCCGCAGCGAGATTGCTTTCGCTATGATTTTGTAATCCGTGCTAAGGAGTGAGACGGGATGCCAGTTTCGTAAATCGCAGAGGTCCCCCTTCTTCAGCAGCAAGGCGAGCACCGCTCGCCTGCACGACAGAGGGAGGACCCCGCTCTGCAAGGACTCAGCCCAGACGGTGACTAGGTCTGGGCCGAGAATGTCCCAGAACGCGCGGTAAAACTCCACGGTCAGCCCGTCCATGCCCGGAGATTTATTGGTGGGCATGCGACGGAGTGCTTCCGAGAACTCGGCCAGGGTGAGAGGCAGCTCTAGTCGGTCCCGGTCGCCCACGCTGACCGTGGGGAGTTCCTCCCAGAGCACCTCGCAAGCGTCAGGATCGGTCGGGTCCGGGGAGAAAAGGCTTGTGTAGAAGTCACGGGCATCTCCTCCGGATCCGTGAGGGGGGTGCCGTCTTCCGCAAGAAGGCAGGTGACGTGTTTCTTGGCCCCCCTCGTTTTCTCCAGGGCATAGAAGAAGCGGGAGCCGCGGTCCATCTCCCGAAGGAGGCGGATGCGGGATCGAACGAAGGCACCTCGGTTCCGGTGGTCCTCAAGGGCCCGGAGCTCCTCCCGCTTCTCCCGGCACGCTCCGCAGAGGAACGGGTCCTCGGGATCGGCGGCCAGGCGCCTCTCCATCTCTAAGACCTCCCGTTCCAACTGCTCTATCGCCGCATTTCGCCGTCGGCTGGTGCCCCGAGTGTAGTCACGGCAGAAGAGCTTGGCGCGCACCTTCCCGAGATCCCACCATCGCCGCACCGAGGGAAAGGCACGCCACTGCTCTCGCCAGGCCAGACAAAACTCCCGGAAGGACATCACAAAGCTCTCGTCCTCCAACAGGCTGTTATTAAAGTGCCAATAGGCCAGCCCTGGTCTCTCTGCACGGAGGGAGACCGTTACAGTGACTAAATGATGATCGGAGAATGGGGCCGGCCGAATGGCGGAGGAGTGGGCCTGTGAAAGATGGAAACGGGATAAGTAAATATGGTCCAACCGAGAGTGGTGTGACCGATGGGCCTCCACCCGGACAAAAGTGAATGTGGAAGTGTCATCTGGATGATGATCATGCCAGACGTCCACTAGGGAGTGATGTTCGACTATTCCTCGGAGAATATTCACGGCGGCCGGGCTCGGCTCGGCCCCTGAGCGGTCCCGTTCCTCGAGGGTGGTGTTAAAGTCCCCTCCCAGGACCAGGCACTCGTGCGAATCTAGGGTGCCGAGAAAGTCGGACACCCGCTGATAGAATTGTGGCCGCTTTGGGCTCGTTTGTGGAGCATAGATGTTAACAAGGTTGACCACGAGCCCCTCCATATGGACTTGAAGGTGCAGCAGGTGGCCCGGCATGGCCTCAGTGACCCCTAGCACCTCGGGCCGTAGGTTGGGGGAGAACAGGGTCGCCACTCCAGCTTGCCAAGTCGTGAAGTGGCTAAAGTATACCCCGTCCCCCCTCTCCAGCCGCCACCTGTCCTCGGCAGTCGGGTCCGTATGGGTCTTCTGCAGGAAAACTACAGAGTACCCCCCTTCCCAAAGATAAGAGAGAACCTGGGACCTGCTGAGAGCCATCCTATAGCCCCTGGTATTCAGGGTTGCAATAATAAGAGGCATCATGCTGAGGGCTGCGGGGATGGGGGTTTCTTGTTAGTGGGGGTGTTTGTGGCCCCCGGTGGGTTGCGCAGCAACCCGTGACCCATCCCGTGGATGAGTAGATTGTTTCAGAAGCCACGGGCCCGCTCGTAGGCCGCAGCATCACGCTTTCCTTGCCCCCTGCCCTCCTGTATAAGGGCCCTTGTGGCCTGGAGGATTTGGTCAAAGTCCCCCCATAGCTGAAGAGCCAGCTGTACCCTATTGCGGGCGCCATGGCTGTGTTCTAGGAACTTCCGTAGTGCATGCCGCAGCTCATGGGGGGGTGGGGTTACGATTTCCGGGGTATTCCCTGGTGGGGCTCTTAGTGCAGCCTCATGGTCCGCTAAGGCGGGTAGACAGGGTGTGGACCACCGACGGGGAGTCTGACAGGCTGGAGTTATTAAATCCATTTCACGCCTTGGGGTGGAAGGGGATGGCAGGGAAAAAATTGCAACTCCTAATGGGTCGCGACTAGAAAGTGCAAAGACTGCTCCCTGGGGGGAATCTGCAAAAGGCGGGGAAAAAATAACCCCAGGGGCGGCATTAGCATTGCAGAAGGAGGGGAATTGGGCAGAGACAGGGGTGGGGGCAGGGGCAGAGGTAAGGCTCTGGGCTTCATGAGGCGAGCAGCTAAAAGAAGGTGCCTCCTGAGCAGAGTCAAGGGTTAAGGGGTAAGGGAGGGGGCTCCCAGTGACGCTAGGTGCTGGCTCTGTGGTGGTCTTGGCGGCCATGGCATCAGGTGGTGGACCACCTTCTGCGGTGCGCTCGCCCGGGAAGGCAATTAGCGGGAGGGAGCATGGGGAAAGGGGGGCTGGGGTGAGGCTACCCAGATCGAGGCCAGCCGGCAGTAGATCATCTTCTCCCTGGGTGACCGGGGTCAAATCTAGGGCCTCAATCTCCACATACACGGAGGAGAGGCCAACTCCTGCTACCCCGGGGGCCTCTCCTCTAGGGCCCACCTCAATGGTCGCCTCGGGGTTCGCGGGGGGTTCGGGTGGTATCCGGGCAAAAGGAGCTTCCTCAGGGGTCTCGGAGGGGAGGGTCTCTCGTGGAGGGGGGGTTCTGCCCTCCAATGCCAGTCTGTCTTCCCCTCCCGACACCAGCGGATGGATCTCACTTGTGGCCATAGCGGAAGGCTCGATATGAGTGCCTCCCTTCCTGGTCTTCCGGGGGGCTTCCGCATCAGATGGGTGCAGCGGAACTCGAGCCTTCCGCTTGCCTCGCTTCCCCTGGACTAGGGTCCAGCCCTCCATAGCGTCGTCTGGGGGTTGGTTAGCAGGGGTTGTGTCGGGGGGCGGAGGCGATGGTTCGGGGGGGTAATGGTAAGGCAGCATGAGGGGTGGGGGGTTCTCCTTGGGGCGGGCCCTCTCCTATACCCGGTAATATCTTTGCCACACCCTCCTCCATAGGCTCTACCAGATTGGTAATAGCAAGGGTGGGACTTCCTTGCTCACCTGGGCGTTGTAGGGAAGGTGTTTCTTGGGCCCGGACGGGAGCAGCGGTGGATTGAGTAGGAGGAGGGTAGGCTTCAGGTGCCGGGTGGCTAGGGGTGTCGGCAACGACGGAGCCGATGTCCTGCCGGGTCTCGGGGGTCTCGGGTGCCCCTCCCCCCTGGGCCAAAGGGCAGTCTCTGTGGACATGCCCCACTGAGCGGCAGAGGTAGCACCGGGCCTCTCCGGTGGAGTAAAAGACCCGATAGCGGGCTCCTTGGTAGCGGACTAGGAAGGACCCCTCGAGCGCCTTTCCGTCACGCACCGCCGCCGGCGGTAGAAGCTGCACTTGCCGGCGGAAAGAAAGGACGTGACGGAGGGTGGGGTCCTTGCAGCCTAACGGGAGAGGGCTGATGACAGAGACAAGTTTCCCCAGGGTGGAGAGAGCGGGTAACAGGGCAGCATTGGGTAAAAAGGGAGGAACGGAGGTGAGGACGAGGCGAACGCCCAGGTCTTCTAGCGGCTCTAGGGGGACAAACACCCCCCCACCGCCAGGCCCCTCTCCACCGCCTCCTGGACGGCAGCCTCCGAAGCTAAGAAAAAAACGACCTTCCCATACATTTTGGAGGCCACCACAATAGCCTTGGATCCTACCACCTTCGCCAACGCCTGCACGTATGTCTCCACATGGGGCGAGGCGGGCACCAGGAGGCAACGGACACCATGCCTCCTGGTCAAGATGGGGAAGGGGCCCCGGCCGCTGGTGATGGTAGCGGAGGCAATGGGTGGGTGAGATGACGAGGCGGCAGGCAGGGGGGAGCCCGGGCATACGTCCTGGGGGCCGGGGGAGGGACGTTCACAGAGCTGGGGGAGGGAACAGCACGGGGTGGCGCCACGGTCAATGACAAGGCCACAGCAGTGGGGGCAGCCCCTGCCATGGAGGGCCTAGTGGTTTTAGCGGGGCCCTTTCCTTTCTTCCCGCCCTGGCCTTTTCGGCCAGCTGCGGGGGGATTCCTAGAATCTGGGGGGACGATGGACGTAGCAGTGGCAGTAATCGCCCCGGTGCCTCCTGCTGCCGCTGCCCCATCGGGGGCGGTGGCAGGTATTTTGACAGTGGTGGGCGGGGGGCTCGGGGGTTGGGGGGGGGCTCGGGGGTTGGGGGGGGTGGGGGAGGAAGAACTGATATTGGTAAAGGGGCCTCGCCCCTCTCATTCCCCGCCATTGTGAGCAGGGAGAGACGGGGAGACACCGGAAGGAGGAGGGGGGAGGGAGAAGCAGATTAACCGCTCCTCCCTGCTGGGCTGCAGGCAGGGTGGTGGTGGTACCAAATGGGTTGGACTGGAAGGGGGGGAAAAACAGGAATCGGGGTCTGGTGATAGGGGCAAGCTGTGGGATAAACAGTTCGGGGGGTGGGGGGTGTGGACCCATGCACGTTTGTCCAAAGAGTCTCCTTTGGTCGGCTGTTATGTCCGGTCTGAAAGGCAAAGTTCAAAGCAAACAGCTGGATCCGAGGTAGATGGCAGGTTGCCAGCAGGGACGGACGGCTGGGGGGCCATGACAATTGTAATAATGTTGGGGGAGGCACCGGTGGATCGGGGGGCAGCTCCGTGCCACACCCCCTGTGCCGCTACAAACGCAATTAAGCCACAGTCAAACTCCCCCCCACGAGAGTATAATTCAAAAAGTTACTCAGTCTTACGGCCCCCTCCATGACGATTTGTAGCTTCCCTGGGTGATTTTTTCTGTCTGCTATCTTCTTCTTCTCCAGCTGTGTTGGCTGTGTTCCAAGGCTTTCAGCAGGCCGAGAAAAATTGCAGAAATAAGCTGACAGCAAAACGGCTGGGTCTGGGGGCTTCCACTCCCCCCTCCGGATATCGGGTTGGCAATCTTCCCCCCCCCCTCCGGGGATTTCAGCTGAGGCAAATAGCTGCACCTGAAAGCAGGCGTGCGGGGGGGCGGGTGCTGGCGAAGGACGTAGACGGGAAAAAAACACAAAAAATGAAAAGAAAACAAAAAAAGCGTCTGGCCCGGTTGGGGGGGGGGACTAAGGCAAGTGCAAAAAGTAAGAAAAATCCGGGCCAGGGGGCTTTAGGAAAGAACAGAAAGCAGATAGCTGAGGAGCAAGCAAAAGACGTTCCGTTTCCCAACAGGGAAGGTTCCAGAACAATCAGGAACCTTCTGGAGGCAATTAAGACTGGCTACTCGTGTTCTAATCAGCCTATCAAGTAGCTGCTAGAATCAATTAAGGCAGGTGGATCAGGGCACCTGGGTTTTAAAAAGGAGCTCACTTCAGTTCGCGGTGTGTGTGTGAGGAGCTGGGAGCAAGAGGCACTAAGAGCTGAGAGTGAGAATGCAGACTGTTGGAGGACTGGGGAGTACAAGCATCATCAGACACCAGGAGGAAGGTCCTATGGTGAGGATAAAGAAGATGTTGGGAGGAGGCCATGGGGAAGTAGCTTAGGGAATTGTAGCTGTTGCACAGCTGTTCCAGGAGGCACTCTAGACAGCTGCATTCCACAGGGTTCTGGGCTGGAACCCAGGGTAGAGGGCAGGCCCGGGTTCCCCCCAAATCCTCCCAACTCCTGGTCAGACACAGGAGGAGTCAACCTGGATGTGAATTCAGAAAAACGGCCAAGCTGAGGGCCGCCATGAAACTCCAAGGCGAGCAAATCCGCCAATAAGCGCAAGCCCCACCAAGGTAGAGCAGGAACTTTGTCACACTCTGTTATCTGACTTGTGCATTTCACACCTATGGCCTCTCTGTAAAAATTCAGAGAGAAATTAGCAAGGTATCAGTTTTAGATTTATTTTTAAAGCACTGGTATTTTCAAAAGAAGGGAACAAAAATATTTCATTTACTGTAGCATTTTAGTACAATAAAGGAGATTGCATATATTTGAACAAAGAGAAAGGGATATTATAATCTTTTTCTGCAAAAAAGTATGTAGAAGGAGGAACATTTCTCAGACATCTCTTCATTATGTGTATTTCTGAGCAATTATTAACATGGGGAAGAGGAATTAATTTTCAACGTTCTTCAGAGGCTAGGGCTGAGCTACTTGAGGCACTGCTCTTCTGTCACTGATCCCATCCCTGACACCTGTACTACTAAGGAACAATGAGGCTACCCAAGAACAAATTAAGACCTGTGAATGCTAGATATAGCGTTTTATCAGCTGTTGATCCAAGGTTGTGGGATTCCCTTCCAGATTACAAATATCACTGCGCTTAGATCCAAATACTGCCTCTATTTTTCTGCCCCAATTTTTCCTTTGGGGGGAAAAAATTAACTTCCAAACTACCACTTTCTTACTGATTGGTAGGAGACAAAGCTCCTGTCAAGGTTCCTTCCCCACTCTGAACTCTAGGCCACAGATGTGGGGTCCTGCATGAAAGACCCCCTAAGCTTATTCTTACCAGGTTAGGTTAAAAACTTCCCCAAGGTACAAATTTTGCCTTGTCCTTGAACCCTATGCTGCCACCAACAAGCGTGTTAAACAAAGAACAGGGAAAGAGCCCACTTGGAGATGTCTTCCACCCAAGCCCTACACCCCCTTTCCTGGGGAAGGCTTGATTAAAAATCCTCACCAATTTGTACAGGTGAACACAGACCCAAGTCCTTGGATCTTAAGAACAATGAAAAAGCAATCAGGTTCTTAAAAGAAGAATTTTAATTAAAGAAAAGGTAAAAGAATCACCTCTGTAAAATCAGGATGGTAAATATCTTACAGGGTAATCAGATTCCAAACATAGAGAATCCCTCTAGGTAAAACCGTAAGTTACAAAAAGACAGAAAAACAGGAATATACATTCCATTCAGCACAACTTATTTTATCAGCCATTTAAACAAAACAGAATCTAATGCATATCTAACTAGATTTCTTATTAGCCCGTTAAAGGAGATCTGACCTGCATTCCTGCTCTGGTCCTGGCAAAAGCATCACACAGACAGAGAGAGAGCCTTTGTTTCCCTCCCTCCAGCTTTGAAAGTATCTTGTCTCTTCATCAGTCATTTTCATCAGGTTCCAGTGAGGTTATCTTAGCTTCTTAAGCCTTTACAGATGAAAGGGTTTTGCCTCTGGTCAGGAGAGATTTTATAGCACTGTATACAGAAAGGTGATTACCCTTCCCTTTATTTTTATGACCGCTCCACATGACAAAAACCACATTTGTGCTTAACCCAGACAGACGATGGTAGAAAAAATTAGCAGCTGCAAAAAAAGAGGGCTTGGAAACCTTACAACACGGAGTACAAGAATTTGCAGGACATCCTACTCTACCTCACAGATCTTATTGCTTTGTTCCTTGATCCCTCTGTTGTCAACAATGTGACTCATTCATGAATCATGGTGCCATTCATGGCCTAACCACAGTTTCACAGTATTCTCTCCTAGAGCTGGTCAGAAATTTTCCATTGAAACTCCTGATTTGTTGGACCTAAAACTTTTAGTAAATGTTTAGAGGATTTTTTTGTCAAATCACAAGCAAGAGTTCCCTGCCAGTTTTCCTGGCAGGCTGCTGGGGAACCTGGACTTCCATGATCTATTGCTCTGGGGAAGCCCTGCCATATCAGGGCTCCCATGCTCCTTGTCATGGAGCCAGGAGTCTGAAAGCCCTGGGAGCCCCAGCTGTTTCCAGGGCTAGGCTCCCAGATGCACACCAGGGAGCCTGAAGCCTCAAGGACTCCAGATCAAACAGGGCTTCTTTCAGGGCTTTCAGACTCCCACAGAGCTGGAAGTCTGCAGGTCCTGGGACAGGATTCCAGGGTCCATGATTCTGGGGAGTATCACATGACCGAATGCCATGGGCCACACACCCAGAACCTTCTAATTCCCGAGCCAGCTGATCCTCATACCTGTCTAACTCCTGAGCAGGTAGACCTGGTAGCCAAATGGCCTAGGAGTCTGAGAGCCCTGCGGTCCCTGATTTAGGATCCCTGGCAACTGCTGACTGAAGCTGACATTCTTGTCCATGTCATATTTTGTTTAGGAAACACCACATGTCAGTGCTTCTGAAATATTCTCCCCCTCCTCTCCTTCAGAATTTTCAGTTTGTGGGGAATTTTTTTTAATGGGTTTGGTCTCTATCAGAACAAAACCAAATTTTGAAATATTGACATTTCCTGTGAACTGGAGATCCACAATTCCAATAATCTGCACTATCTCATGAATAGTGGTGGTGGTGGGGGGTGAAAGCCAGGTAAAAAATTCATTAATTCTGATCCTCACTGAGTTTTCTAGATTGTCTTGACCCCAGGCAGAAATCAGCATGGGAAAACATGAATCTGCTACACACACACTATGGGGAAGAAAAATGCAGAAAGGTGTAAGCCATGAAATGGAGCAAATATCTCTTTGCACGAATAGAAAATGATATGCAAGATGGCACAGAGGGTTGCCAAGCAAGAATGTCAGCCCTGGTGCTCCAAATTGGGAGCACTGAACACAGAGAAATGGGAGTTCAAAGTTCAAATCATATTTCAAATTGAGATTGCAAAGATCAAGGGGAAGAATGGAAGACTGAACTTGAGAGATTTCCATAAAGCAACGGAAAGAGATGTGCTTTCTTTCATAAGTTAGAGAAATGTTAGTACTCTGAGACAGACTTTGAGATAGAAAGAGCTTGTCACAGCCCTCTCAGGACTACCTGCTGGTAAATAGCTAAGCACAATGAAAAAGTTCCAAGAAAGTTCCTACAGGCTCAGTTTACAAAGAGGGGAAAATGTTCTGCCTTCACAGTCTGCAGTCCAGAGAAGAATGCTGATTATTCCTATGAAGAAAAGCTTGAGACATCAGGATTTATCTTTTGCCCTTCAGTATTCTGTAAGAATTAGTCATAAAAGGGGTGAGAAAAGACAACACTATGGAAAATATATACATCTTAAGTGCAAGAGCCTAAAATGGATTTTTTTTTTTAGTGAAAAACAAACCCTTTAAGAATACTCCTATAAGGAGGAAAAGGTATGTCTACACTGCAGAAAAAAAGACCTGTGGCAGTGAGTCTCAGACCCTGAGTCCGTTGACTTGGTCTCATGCTCCAGGGCTAAAAATAGCAGTACAGATGTTCATGCTCAGGCTGGAGCCTGGGCTCTGGATCTCAAAGAGGGAGGGAGGGAGGGTCACATAGCCCAGGCTTCAGCCTGAGTATGAACATCTACACAGCTATATTTAGCCCCAAACACACATACTGCATGCCTGGGTTAATTGATCCTGACTCTGAGACTCACTGTCATTGTTTTGCTTTGTTTTTTTGCTATGCAGAAGTAAATATCTAAAGTTGTATTAAAAGAGAGGGTTTTTTTCTCCTTCTCCATCTGTTTATTCACAGCTTTGGAAATAGCTAGCTGCCTGGCTATGTTGAAAAATATTTTGTTGAAGTAAGATATTGATGCCTTTCATTTTTTTAAAAGTTGCAATTGTGAAATTTTAGTTTTTTAAATTTCTGTCTTCTTACCAAGGCCCCAGAGACAAGTAAGGATGTTAGAAAACAGAGTATGAAAAGTGGAGGGGTAAATTAAAAAAATTTTAAGGGGGCAGATGGAAATGGAAAGAGATGAAAGGGAACAAAAAATTGTTGACAGCAAAGTTTACAGATGACACAAAAATTGATGGTGAGAGGTCAGTTTTACAGCGCAACCTGGATCACTTGTAAACTAGACTCATTTGAATAACATGTTTTAATATAGCTAAATGCAATATCATACCTTTAGGAACAAAGAATGCAGCAGATCATACTTACAGGATGGGGGACTATATTTTCGAAAGCAGTGACTCAGAAAGAGACTAAGGAGTCATGGTGGATAACCAGCTGAATGTGAACTTGCAGTACAATGTTGTGGCCAAGAGAACAAATGCAGTCTTTGGATATGTAAGCAAGGGAATATTGTGTCATCGTAAAGAGGTAGTATTACCTCTGTATAAGGAATTAGTGAAAACATTTTTGGAATACTGTGTCCAGTTCTGGTGTCCAACTTTAAAATCGATGTTGACAAATTATAGAAGAGAGCTATAAGAATGATTTGAGGTTAGAAAAACATGCCTTACAGTGAGAAACTAAAGAAGCTCAATCTATTTAGCTTATCACATAGAGGGTTAAGAGGTGACTTGATCATAGACTCTAAATTTTTATATGAGAAGATTTCTAAGGGTAGAGGGACCCTTAAGCTAGCAGAGAAAGGCAAAGCAAGATCCCAATAGCCGGAGGTTGAAGCAAGACAAATTCAGATGAGAAATAAGGCACATTTCTTTAAACAGAGTGAGTAATTGACTATTGGAATGTTTCAGAGTAACAGCCATGTTAGTCTGTATTCACAAAAAGAAAAGGAGTACTTGTGGCACCTTAGAGACTAACCAATTTATTTGAGCATAAGCTTTCGTGAGCTCACCGATGAAGTGAGCTGTAGCTCACAAAAGCTTATGCTCAAATAAATTGGTTAGTCTCTAAGGTGCCACAAGTACTCCTTTTCTTTTTGACTATTGGAATGTGGTGGATTCTCTGTCACTTGAAGTCTTTAAATAGAGGTTGGAATACTTTCTGAATACTTATGCTCCACTTAACCAAAAGTTGTGGGTTTGATGGCCCTTGTTATGCGCGTGGTCAAACAAGATGTTCATAATAGTCCCTTCTGGCCTTAAAATTTATGATTTTGTGAATCTAAGAAAACTAAGGCTGGCGTACAAATGTACAAAACATATCCTCAAAGGAAGGAAAAGGATACACTCTTCACTTTATCAAGATTAAGGAAACAAATATACTGATTTATTAGATATACTAGAAAAGATATACAAAACCATAAATATAGTTTGTGGGTTGTTTATTACTGTTGATAGATGAGGTGGTCTGTATGGTCCCCTCACCTGTTTTCTCCTTCATACCCTTATATTTTTCTTCTGTTTGCTGCATAACACTAAACTTAAGGATATACATTCTCTCTTCCCGGTAACTATCTCTGCATTAGAGAATTAAAGGAAATAAATCAAACTCTAGTTCTACTAGCACTCCTTTTAATTCTTCTATATATTGGAGAGCAATAGAACATAGGAATAAGCTCTTGGAAAGTTAATACTCTCAATAACCCAATAAAGAAACAGAAGGTACTGAGTCACCTTAAAGACAATATCACAGAAGTATCAGCTAATCTAAAAAGGGGATCAAGTGAAGCTGGACTGCATAAACTGAAAAGAGGGGTTACTATTTTAATTAAAAAATACATCCCATTTCAGGTACTGTAATGGAAACTCTCTCTGATAAGGGGGGTAGATATATGCCTGACTCAGAAGGTATTGAAGGGCAAGAAACAACCTACTTATGCAAATGCTCTGGGGGAGGGTGGGAGTCATTAACCTTCTTCTAAACCTTGCCCCTCATGTCAAGGATATTTTATTTCTGTCAGGGGGATTTAACTGGAATTTAACCTATAAAGATGCACCAAAACACAGAGTCTACTGTATACTGTGTGATGGGGTGTATTTGGCCTTTGTGGCTCCCTGCTAGGGAGCCTGCACTCCTACTACACTCCATTCCAAGAATAATTGAACTAAGAGGAAAAGAGCAGCAAAGTTGGGTCCTCCGACTTTGCCTAGAGAGGACACAGCCATTTTTAGAAACAAAGACCTGATCTCCAAGACCTAGAAGGGCTAGCAGCAGCCAATCAGGGTGAGGAAGTTTCCTCTTCTTTGGCCACTGGAGCTTGAGAGATAACTAGAGTTTGGTTCTAGAGTTTGGTAACTAGACTTGGTTTCCTTAAGCTGGGTTTGCAGGGATAGAGAGTGCCTAAGAACATTCACTCTGAGCAGACCTGCTGACACAGGGGGCAAAGGGGCAATTGCCCAGGGGCCTGGGCGATTTAAAAGGGCCTGTGGGGGCCCAGCCACTGCTGCCACCAGCAGCACAGCGGGGCTAAAGCTAAGCCTGCCCTCGCTCCCGGAAGCGGCCAGCACATCCCTGCAGCCCCTGGGGAGGGGTTCTCCATGCACTGCCCCTACCCCAAGTGCCAACTCGGCAGCTCCCATTGACCGGGAACTGCAGCCAGTGGGAGCTGAGGGGGCGGTGCCCTCAGGCAGCTGCACCCGGAGACCCCCACCAAGGAGCCGCTGCCAGAGCGGTGTGCTGGTCATTTTTGGGAGGTAAGCGCCCCTGGAGGTAAGCGCCGACCCACTGACCTCCTCCTGCACCCCAACCCCCTGCCCCAGCCTAGAGACCACACCCAGCACCCAAGCTCCCTCCCAGAGCCCGCACCCCACATTCCTTCCCGGTCCCAAACTCCCTCCCAGAGCCCGCACCTCTCACCCCCTCTCACAACCAAACTCCTTCCCAGAACCCGCACCCCAATCCCTTGCCCCAGCTTGGTGAAAGTGAGTGAAGGTGGGAGAGCGTGAGTGACGGAGAGAGGGAGGATGGAGTGAGCAGGAAGCGAGGCCTCGGAGAAGGGGTTGGACAGGGGCATGGTCTCAGGGAAGGATGGGGCAAGGGTCTTTGGGTTTGCGCGATTAGACAATTGGCAATCCTACTGGGTGGGCATGTCGAAGCCCTGGCCATGCCAGAAGAGCGTGCCCAGCAGCACAGCCAGCAGCTCGCTGGGCACCAGCAATGCAGCTGGAAGCTCACTGGGCACCAGCCAGCGCAGGTGCAGCATCACCCAAATGCCAGGCAGACCGCGTCCGCACGGGTGTGGCTTGTGCATGTGTAGGGGCCCATTGACTGTTCTGCCCTGGGGCCTGGAATTGCTGTCAGCGGACCCGACCCTGAGCTAAAGGTGAAGATAAAGGGGACAGCTGGGAAGAGGCCCAGGGAAGAAGAAGCAATGAACGGAAATTGAGCAGTGCATAGCTGCTCTTTATAGATTCCCTGGGTTGGAACCCAGAATAGTGGACAGACCTAGGTTCTCTTACCAGCCACAGTGATAAAAATTCCCAAAAAGGGACAGGACTTATGTGAGAGCCTGAACAAAAGGCTGAATTTAGAAGGCCCATAGCCAGGTCAAAGAGACTTTTGATTTGTGGATTCTTTACTACCCTGGAAGTTGTTCATTTTGGACATTGTGACTCGGACAGAGGGCCAAGCCACGGAGATCCACCAAAGTTGGCTGACCACCTACGGAGGGTGCTCGGGGCAAGAAAAGGACTGCAGTACAATACCTAGCTGTTAGGAGGCACTCAAGAGGTTAGTGTCCCCATTTCACACTAGCTAATATTACATGGTAATTTAATGTGGTTGTAGGAGTGTAAGTGAGATATAATGGCCAGCAGAGTCTAGTAACCTGCTAATGCACTTCATTCTTGATTACATTAATTTAATTTTTGGATTGCTTTGATTGAAGTTTGTCAAAAAAGCATCTGAAGCTTGTGA
The DNA here is from genome assembly GCF_965140295.1 of Lepidochelys olivacea. Taxonomy (NCBI): domain Eukaryota; kingdom Metazoa; phylum Chordata; order Testudines; family Cheloniidae; genus Lepidochelys; species Lepidochelys olivacea. Next base: position 38,570,297 of record NC_140413.1, on the reverse strand, counting down.
AAAGCAATGAACTCCCCATTTCCCGGTTAAGAAATTTAAAATACTTTCATTGGGAGCTTAGGGAGTATTGGTCTACAGTACAAAACCTCAGGATAATTTGAGACTGTTTGGTATAGGCTGGCAATTTGCATAGTAAAGTAAAATGCATTTCAACTATAGTAATCATTTGTATCAACCAAACACAATTTTAAAAGTTTAGATGGTAAGTTTATAATGGACATTTCATTACAGATATGATGGGAAGAGACTTAAGAGGTACAGTAGTTTGTCAGGTCTTGGCCTTTCATTTTGCACATTCAGTTCAGGTCTCGTATGTCAGAGCAAATTCACTGCTGTCAGTCTTGAAGCAAGGAACAGAGGTGATGTGTTTGGCATAAAGCAGAGACTTCTTAACATTTCAACTGTGCTGCTGAAATTTTGCTGTGTATATTATGTATTTGACTTGCTAAAGATGTCTGCTCTCTGTTTTAAAATGCTGAGATTTGTGGTATTGATGAGCTATTTTTCTTACACTGTACAATGGCTATGCAGTCCAATATTTTTCTCTTCTCCAAAGCCAAGTTATACAATACATTTGATTTTTCTTTTTATTTGTTTTAGGATACTTAATATTTCCTATATGCTTAAAAGTAAGGAAAAAGTTATAATGGATTTATCATATTGTCACTTTTTTGACACATGGCTCTGAGAGACCGTAAAGAGCCTTCGTTTTCACCGTTCAGTTCCTCTAGCATTTGAAAAAGAAGATGTGTCGGTGGCTAAGGTTTAAAAAGGGAGTAGCCATTTTGAGAGTCTTAATTCTTGGGTGCTGAAGTTGAAACACTGTGAATGGGCCTGGTTTTCAGAGGGCAAGCTCAATGCTTTCTGAAAATCAGGGCTCCTTAAGAGCTGAATACCCCATAACTGCAGTACTGAAATTCACTAGTCATGCTTGAAAATGTTATCCATGGGATCAACATTTTCAGAAATACCTCTGGATATGTCTACATTGCAGTCAAACACCCTTGTCTGGCTTGTATCAGCTGACCTGGGCTTGTACCACTGGGCTATAAAATTGCAATGTAGACACTCGGGCTGGAGCCTGGACTCTAGGACCCTTCCCCCTTGTGGGGTCCCAGAGCTTGGGCTTTAGCTTGAGCCCAAACGTCATTACTGCAATTTTATAACACTTCAAGCCTGAATCAGCTGACCTGGGCCAGCTGTGGGTGTCTTATTGCAGTGCAGACATACCTTAAATGACAGGAGCCTAAATCCCATTTTCAAAAGTGCCCAAGTCATTTAAGCAAACTTTTGAAAATGTTACCCTATATCTATATTGTAATTGTGTTTCACTGCTGGGCAGCAGAGTGAAGAAAAGTAGGAGTCTTTTAAAACTCAAACCAACTGTGACAATATGCCTCATATTTTTTCATAGAAATATCATAGTATGGCATAACTATGATATACTTTACACAAGATAAGTCATATGAGATATCACTGAAAAGGTTATGGTTCTCTGAATATGATTATCCTATTTATATGCATGTTTCATTTTGGTATCTGAAGTTCAGAATATTGTTTATGCATCTATTACAAATGTGTTTACACCTTGGAAATGCCCACTAGACAGAATGCAATCAGTTTAGATGGCTGGCTGGGAAGGAACCTTAGGGAGAACAATAGGTTTTAGAAGATGCTAATCTCCCACAGGGGAGCCTTCCTGGGAAGTCTTCCTGAGGACACTACAAACAGCCTCTGACTCATGGCTGCTATGGCCCTACAGAGACATGTGACCAAGTCACCTGGTACTGGACTCCATCATAGAATACTAGTGTTTTTCCACTGAAAGGCGTGGAAACAAAAGTTGGATACAAAGGGTTCCCACCATATGCAAAAGCTATTTAAGGCAAGGGCCTTGTGGATCATTCTTCACTGACTCCCTGCCCAAAGGAGATGCTTGGAAACACCTGAGAAAGAAGGACTGAACTGGGTGAGAAGGGCTGAACCCAGGGTAGAGGAATTTTTTGCTTGTGAAAGGAATACCTGGATGATTGTCACCTATCGACCAAATTTAATTGAAATGGACTAGATTTGAAAAATGGAAGATGCTTCCGCCTCCCCACCCCCAACCCCAGTTCAGTTTCCATGCACTTTGTTACACTGAGTTGTTACATAACAACGTACTTACTGGCATGGTAATGTAATGTTATTTATTTTTAAGGAACATGAATCTGCACCTTTCCAGTAAAAATTCACTTAAGACATTGTTGCTGTTTGCGTTTGCCAGTTGTCACTTTGAACTCCATGTGTGTGTGGCGGGGGGGAGAGGAAGTGGAGCCATGACACTGGCATAAATCAATCATTAGCTGATATATGGGGCTAGTTGGGGCGTTTGATAACTTTTTTGCATTTGTTCATAGAACAGAAATCCCTCCCACTCCTATATTAAGCATTAAAATGGAGCCAGAAACTTACCAGGTTTTGGGGCAGCTTCTGGCCTTTCTGTGTCTGCTGCAGACTCTGCAGTGGGCTGTTCCTCAGAGAGGGGTATCATAAAGCCCCGCTGAGCACATCCCTAAGATGTGGTGGTGATGCTGCTGCTACTCATGCACTAAAGCCTCCTCTGGGACCAGTTTCCGCAACCGTGTCACTTTACTGGGCTCACTCAGTGCCTGCTGCTGACTCCCATGCTGGTTTCCGATGACAGCAGGTCACCATCCTGGCTGACCAGTCATCATGCACCACTGTTGTCTCCATGCTCCATGCAGTACCCAGCACCCAAACGCCTCATAAAATGGGCATGACATTGACAAGTTGCCCACAGTGTGTTTCTGGTCCCTGGTTTTCCTGTCCTCTGTCTTGAGCCACTAAATCTGCTTCTTGCTCTGGTCCGCTAAATTTGCAACTCCACCAGCTTCCTAGCTATTTCCTAGTGTACGTGATGATTCGTGATCCTCTTACCAAAGTCCACAGTTTTGCTGGCTTCGTACCCGAAATTTACCAAAATCTGGCTGTGCTCCCACAACAATGAAGCATTACCCTTGGCAAATGATGTCTTCTGTTCAGTCTCCACTGCAAACAGAAAATACTCTCTGCTAGTGTGCTTCATGCTGTCTGAAGTGGCTCATGGTCAAGAATACCAACCTCAGAACAGACTGTTTAGAAGCCGGGCACAAACACCAAACTTGTTGTGAGTTCTATGCTTAGAACCATCATCAACCAAGTGACAAGTGTAAACTCCTCAGGCACTAGACATCCTTACCACTGAGTCACAGACAGTCCCCTTAGGCATTACAATCTATCATGCCACCCAGGCAAGCTTGACTTTGTGATAGATGGTCACTTTACACCAAAGTACTTCCATGTGAATAGAGGACCATCAAAGTTTAATGAACCTCCATTGTTAGCCCTGTGCCATTACCGCTTGGAATTTGTCCCAAAATGGAGGTTAACGGAAAGTAGAGAAGGCAGACTAGCTTCACAATCAACATGGAGTTTGTAGTTTGCTAAAGATATATACAGAGTTCATAATCTCACACTGGAATTCCTAAAGAATAAGAGAGAGATTTCCCAAATCATAAGCGATTGCCAGCGATTTCTTCCAAAAGAAATAAGAACTTGTTGATCATTGATAAAATCAGAATTTGTCTAGAAAAAACATTTTTAAAACTAATTTTATATCTGGAAGTATTCCTTTATTATGTAGTAAGTGTAACAATCTAAGTCCAGGTATCAACTGTAACCATCCATTAAATGATAGAAAATATCTCTTGATATGCACACATCATGTGACACTGATCATATAATTGATATGCTAAAATGTCCTTGTGGACCGCCATATGCAGGTGAAAGCTGTAAATCTTTGGAATTACAAACTACTGATGATCTGAGCAGGGGTGATATCAGCTCATATTTGCTACATGTTTTGTAGATTAAATTGTTACTAATATACTACAGTTTATGGGGATTGAACATACCTTTAAATGAAACAGAGGATATAGATTTAACATCCTTCATCAAAGGAAGTTGATTTTTATGTTTTTTTTTTATTTAGTTTTGAGTTCCCTTTTGAAGGAAAAATTACTAAACTTGTTGAAATAAAATAAGCAAGATGGGAATAGTCTGGCACAGTATATATTTAACCAGGTGAAGGTCATGTGTTGGTTCCCCTGTCCCCCAGCTATTTTGACTCTTCAAGTTATTGGACTATTTAGTTAATTTGTAGACTATCTTTCTATGTCTTGGAAACACATCTGCTCTCCTCAGTTACACTGGAATGCTATTGCCTCGATGCTACATTAAAAGAACTGCAGAGATTTCCCATTGTTCTTCCCTTGGATTTTTTTGCTCAATTATGATGACTCCTCAGTATTTCCCCTCTGCAAGAATTATCTGATTAATCTTGATGCTGGCTGAAGGGTTGTTTTAACTGCATTCATTATGTAGTTGAGTCAAAGGTTGTGGCTCTGTTTTGTTCTTTTTAAAGCACCAAACTTTGAACTGGCTTATTTGGTAATTGTTTGTTTATAGTGATTACCTGAATGAGATCATTAGTTGGTATCATGACAAGATTGTACTTCCTACCCATGTGTCTAATTTTTTTCCTCCTCGAGATAAGCAATATTTCTAGCTCTGAGAAAGACACTTGTGTTGAAACATTACCCAAATCTTTTGTATGGTAAATGTTTCTTTTCTTCTATTTACCTAATATGATTTACCTTTTATCTTAGAGATTTTTGTTGTTTTTGTATTAGTGCCATGATCTTTTCTTCTCTGAGGCTGTCTTGAGTGGTATCTCCTCATGCCAGTGTCTTCAGGGTTTAGGAGGCTCGGCTGGGGGATATTTCCAGAACTCTTGAAGGAGCATGTTTCTACAGATCCATACTGCAAGGTTCTGAGAGTGTTGTACTTTCATTGAGAAACTCAACATGGTGCTTCTTGAAAGAGTGAAGCTGAAATAATGGATTTGATTAGTGGGGAGAGGGACAGGAGACAATTTATTTTATTATTATTGTGTAAGTTCTTAGTTGGACTCGTGTGTGAGAGAGAGAGATGGTGTGATGGGGGAGGGAGGAAAAAGTACAATGCCTGATTGTATTTTTTATGTGTCCATGTTAAAACTATTCCATTTGTAGAAGATGGGGGTAGTAGGTAAAAATTTGCAGAGGCCTCCTGTTTCTGATGATGGTGGTTAGGTGGAATGTAGTTAACCCTGAAAGCACAGTGAGTTCTACTGGGCACCAACACTCTGTAGTACTGGGGGAGGAAAAGAATGGGACATAGCGGTGTAGGAACAGCGATGCGGGTTCAAATATCAGATGGTTCTCAAACCCACTCAAATGTGTTACTTTCCTTCTCATTCACACACACAGAGAATACAGCCTAATGGCTATGCATTCAGTGCTGTAAAAATAGTCATTTTTAATAATTTATTCCAGGTTTTAAATTGTCTGGCGAAAAACACATGTCACATCAAAAACAGTCATGGTAGATTTTTTTTCTTTTACGAGTGGCATGAATTTCATGCTAAGTTCTTAGAGATAAATATCAACAACATGTTTGATACTTGGCAGTTATCGTGTTGACATTTTATAAAATCTACAGTAATTAATGTTTTTTTCTTCTTGAGAGAGACCAGGCAGATAATGAAAAAAAACCTGACTGGTGGGGGAGGGGGAGATGGACAAACATTTTCCCCCATGTTCTGGGATACATTATGGGTGCTGATGTTATAACAGATTCAGACAGTTAAAATAGCTTTTCAGTACAGTGAACATGACAAAAAGAAGGGATTTTGTTTATGTCAAAGCTGACTACTACTAGGGAAACTTTCATTCATCTGTCTCCTGTCAGTTTGGCTTTTATTCATCTGTAGTTGTGTGAGTGATGTCCAAGAGAAGATTAAATTATAATAAATATTTATATCCAAGTCCAAGCCAGGTGGTACTATTTATATGTGCCGCTTACTGTGTTAAGCACAAAACATATATTTTAGAAAGGGAATCTGTTGATAAAATTTTTCAAAAAGTTCCTGAATCCCATTTTTGAAAGCAGCTAAGTCACCTACGAGCTTAAGTCCCAAATCAGTGGGACTTTCAAAAGCATCTAAGTGACTGAATAGCATAAGTCCCATTTTCAAAAGTAACTTAGGCAATTAAGAACACAAGTCTCATGGAAAGTCAGTGGAACTTAGGTGCCAAAGTCACTTTTGAAAATGGGACTTAGACACTTTTGAAAATTTTCCCCTGTATGTGCACAGCTACACAGTACCCAACATACAGCTCTCTTCTTTTAAGTTACAGTTTAAGTGGAAATTATAGAGAAGAAAGCACATTATTAAGGATCAGACTGAAAGGGAGGGAAAAGCACCATGTTGTACTTTAGGGGGCAAATTATGAGACAGATCTATCTACATGTTGGTTACTGGTTAAAATCGGGCCCAGATAACTCAGTCATAATGGCAGAAAGTAGTTGCTACATGATGGCCTAAGTGAAACGGGATGGCAGTCTCTTTCCAGTTCCTGGGTGGCAGGAGGGGGGAGATTCACTTAACAAAATCCATCATTGCAATTGTATAAACTGGCATGTCATCGGCACTGCTGCACGGCTCTGCCTTCAGAGCTGGTCTCCCGACCAGCAGCTGCTGCTCTCCAGCTGCCCAGCTTTGAAGGCAGAGCGCACACCAGCCCCACATGTCTCCAGAGGTGCTGGCCAGAGCCACTGAGGAGGCTTTGCAGTGAAGGCTACCAATTCCTGCTGGCAAACACCAAAGTGGAACCTCTTGCTGCCCTTGGAAACTGCTATTCAGGAGCTATAGCTGGGCACTGCAGGCAGGGGGCTGATGTTTTGTCCCCCCCGCCCCAATCTCCACCTATGTTTTTGAAGCTGTCATGGATGCAAAAAACTCTGCTGGTGGCCGCATTTGAGAAATGCTGACTTAGACCATTGATGATAGGTCATTGTTTAGCCTATTGGGTAGGTCTAGTTGGGGTAGGTCCTGCTTTGAGCAAGGGGTTGGACTAGATGACCTACTGAGGTCTCTTCCAACCCTAATCTTCTATGATTCTATTCTTAAGAATAACAGGAATTCCAATAACAGGAATTATTCGACAACCTCTCTTGGAAGCCTATTCCAGTACTAATTATATCCTTATACAGGGGTTCTCAAACTGGGGGCCAGGACCCCTCAGGGGGTCACAAGGTTGTTACGTGGGGGGTCGCAAGCTGTCAACCTCCACCCCAAACCCCACTTTGCCTCCAGCATTTATAATGGTGTTAAATATATTAAAAAGTGTTCTTAATTTATAAGTGGGGGTAGTAGGTTAAAATTTGCAGAGGCCTCCTGGTTCTGATGATGGTGGTTAGGCTGCGTGTAGACAACACTCCTATTAATACACCCCAGAATATTAGTCTCTTTTTGCAACTACTTCACACTGTTGGTTCATGAGGGCATGTAACCATTCATTTCTACCACTGTGTCCTGTTTCTCGTTAACTCTTAATTGTTTCTTAAACAAATCTACTTTTGTATTATTGTTAAGTGCTCATAAATGCTGTGTGATTTTACAGGAGCTGTGATTTAAGATAAAATTAATAAACTGGGATTATTATATAATTATAATTAATAAACTGGGATTGCTCCTTTGAGGGCAGAAGATCTGGGATTTCTGAGAGTAAGCAGTGTCAGTGGCAGGACTTCGCAGAAGAATTCTTCAAAGGGACTTGAGGACTGGAGTGCACCTACTGTTAACCGCCAAGGCAAGGATAGGGCTGGCACAGCCCAGAGGAGAGTGTGTGAGTGGCTGAAAGGCTGTGGGTGTCAGGGAAGTGAAACTCCTTCATGCTGGATCTATTGATTAAGAAGGAGCCATTCTGACACTTATTAATAGTTACCTTTTCTGTCTAATAAAGAAGGTTCCCCTCTACCCACAAAGCTCAGTCTGTTGCACAGCTGGCTGGCTTCACAGGAATCAGAATACAATTTTTCTTGAACACCCCTGGAACCCCAAGATCTTTCTTCAGAGAAAGAATGCAGAGGGACTTTGGGGCTCTTTTGTCATTGTTCATAGACAGAGTGAACCTCTGTCTGTTGTAATGTTCCTTTTTTACCTCCAGGTGGTTTTGATTGTTTGCAGTTGTCTGACAGTTTTCCATTGATAGTCTTGGGAGGGACCAGGGTTAGACAATTGAACCTTGCATTACCTAACTGGCTAAACACAGAGAGTTGACAACTCCCTTCTGCATGAATGGGCCATCAATGAGACATAACCCGCAGTGATTGTTATCCTACATGCCACAGTCAGTGTAGACAAGGCCTGAGAAGAGGCAAAGAATGCTGCAGAGGCACGCTGTCTCTCCCAGCTCAGAGATGGAGGTAACTAAACTTAGGGCACGTCTACACTGGCACAGTTACAGCGCTGGGAGTTACAGCAATGCTCAGAGAGCACTGAGGGGAAACTGCTGTTGTGTGTTCACACTGTCAGCTGCCTGCACTATAGCGTGTTCCCACTTGGGGCACTTGCAGCACTATTCGGAGCGATGCGCTCTGGGCAGCTATCCCACCGAGCACCTCTTTCTCTTCTGCCACTAAGAGTTGTGGGAAGGTGGAGGGGGTCGCAGGGCATCCTGGGTGCTGTTCCAATGCCCCATGATGCATTGCTTCGCATCCCAGCAGTCCCTGTGCTTTCATCTGCATTTGGAGCCATCTTTCAATGGCTTGTGTACTGCGCGCCCTTCCTCTTCGGGCTGCAGGAACGGATCCCGAACTGCTGACCAGTGTGCTGCTCACTCTGACCAACATGTCACGAGTGGCAGTGGAGTTATTCCTTAAACGACAAAGGCAAGACGAGTGAGACATTGATCTCGCCACGCGTAGTAGCTATAACACAAGATTGCTTGTGGCATTCACGGAGGTGCTGACCACAGTGGAATGCCGCTTCTGGGCTCGGGAAACAAGCACTGAGTGGTGGGATCACACCGTGATGCATGTCTGGCTGCAGAACTTTCGGACGAGGAAAGCCACGTTCAATGGACTGTGTGATAAGCTTGCCCCAGCCCTGCGGTGCAAGGACACGAGAATGAGGGCTGCCCTGCCATTGAAGAAGCGTGTGGCAATTGCACTGTGGAAGCTGGCTACTCCAGACTACTACCGATTGGTCGCTAACCAGTTCGGAGTGGGTAAGTTGACTGTTGAAATCGTTTTGATGGAAGTGTGCAGGGCCACTAATCGCTCTGAAAGATCATGACTCTGGGCAACGTGTGTGATACTGTGGATGGCTTTACACAAATGGGCTTCCCTAACTGCGAAGGGGTGATAGATGGCACGCATATTGCAATTCTGGCACCAGACCACCTAGCCACCGAGTACATTAATCGGAAGGGGTATTTCTCAATGGTTCTCTAGGCGCTTGTGGATCACTGTGGGCATTTCACAGACATTAACGCAGGCTGGTCTGGAAAGGTGCATGACACACACATCTTTTGGAGCAGTGGCCTATTCAGGAAGCTGCAAGCAGGGACTTTCTTCCCGGACCAGAAGATCACCATAGGTCTCGGGTTCCCAAACTTGGTTCGCAGCTTGTTCAGGGTAAGCCCCTGGCAGGCTGCGAGACACTTTGTTTACCTGAGCGTCCACAGGTACAGCCTCTCGCAACTCCCAGTAGCCGCAGTTCGCCGTTTCTGGCCAATGCGGGCTGGGCCACCACTTCCCACAGCTCCCAGCAACCAGCTCTTTGTAGAACTGGCAGCTCATGGATGTGGTCGGCATTCTGCAGCTCCTTCACTTTGACCCTGCACTGCAACATATCCCAGTCATGGCCCCTTTCTGTCATGCATCGTGAAATCTGTCCATAGGTATCATAATTCCTATGGCTGGAGTACAGCTGGGACTGGACAGCCTCCTCCCCCCAAATGCTGATGAGGTCCAGCAGCTCGGTAATGCTGCAAGTGGGGGATTGCATGGTGCGTGGAGCAGGCATGGCCACCTGGAAAGATGTGCTGAGACCACTGCACGCGTCACCGAGCAAACACGAAGGGGACTTCCAAAATTCCAAAGGAATTTATGGGGTGGGGATGACGGTTGGTCACTTGCGGGCAGGGCAGTAGAGTTCAAATCGATGACTCGAGAGGTGAGAACAGACATTGTGGGACACCTCCTGGAGGCCACTCGCAGCGCTGCAATCACCACGGTGTCTACCCTGGCACCGCAGCACTGTAGCCCTGGCACAGAAAGCTCTACGCCTCTCGTTGGGGTGGTTTTTTTAAAGTGCTACAGCTGCCCAGTTTCTGCACATTAAGTGGCTTGGCCGTGTGTACACCTTGGGAGTAATAGTGCAGAAAGCTGCTTTACTGTGCAGAAACTTGCTAGTGTAGACAGGGCCTAAGTGGGGCTTACCAAAAGTCAAAAATAAAGGATGAAGTTTAGGTGAGACCAGATGCTCAGATACTATCATTATTTTAACCCTTTTTTCTACTTGCTATATATCTTTGGGTGCATAAACAATACATTTGTTTTGAAGCACTATACTAAGGGCACTTGCATTTACTTCTGGTAGCAGGCTTCTGGGGGGGAAGTTTACTTGCAGGTGGCAAATACAGCTGAACCTGCTGTGTTACCATGGTTGAGAAATGGCTGGCTGCAAGCCAGATATCCAGCCCAAGAGTGATTGATTTGTGGGATTCCGACCTTAGAGAACTGAAGGAAGCCAAGCCTGTCATTTGAGGGCTTCAGTTCAAAAGCAACTGCAAAGGGATTTAAAACATAGCTCACCCTGTAACTATGACACCACTATACTTGGACAGTCTGGACTTTGACCATGTTATATTTTCTCCAATGCTAACCACACTGACTGTGATATTTGTGATCACAGAAAAAAGGAGGAGACTTGAATGAACAGGGTGGGAAAGCTACAGGGGCAAGGGTTAAATGTATGCAAAGTGGTCTTCTGGATCAGTTTAATTCAAGTATGGTTAAAGGAAAGAGGACTTGGAAGATCAGCCAAAAACTTGATATATTGGTCAAGGGAAAAAAGAGGGGGTCTTAAAGGGCTACAGAGAGTAAGAAAAGGGCTAGGGATATACAAAGGCATTGTAATAATCTTGGGGTTCATTAAACAACAAACCAGTGAATGAGAATGGAATAAAACTTTTCATAAAATGAACTAGAGAGCTTCTCTGATGAACAGTTGTACACAGCTACAGTGTGTTCTCCACTCCTGCTTCCAGGGCACCTCTCAAAATAATTATTTTCATAATACTGTCCCTTTATGAGGGAGTATCTCAAAATTATAATCTTGCACAAACATACCTTTACATCTTTCCTCTAAAAAAATAGCATATATATATATATATATACATATATATATATACATATATATATATAATAATGACTATCTAATAAGACATACCTTAAATTCTCAATCCATCTCATACATTTCTATAAACCCAACATGTCACCTACATAGAGAGGAGAAGTTACCAGCATATCACACTCAGGTAAGTCCTTACCACTCACTTTCCTCAAATACCCCTTCACCAGGCAGGTAAACAAGTCTCTGAGTCTTTCAGGGTGTTTAATGTCCATCTCTGATCTTCTCAGTATCAGCCTTTCCTTAGAGTCTAAGTTGTTCTCTTGTTCCTTGTTAATTTGTCCTTTGTCTGTTGATGATAAACAAACAGTCGGTTGGGAGGTTTCGGAGTAGCACATCTACTGTCAATGTTTTGGAACTTTCTGGGATTGCTGTTAGATCCCTTTGATTTATGCTGAAATATGTCCCCTGATCTGTCTGGACTACATGAGACCTTGGATACAGCTGTTCTGCAATGGTAGCTCTTTGACCACACGTATTAGAGGCATGATTCCTCGGCTTATTTTATCACCTGGGTTAAGGTATGGGAGATTATGGGCCCTTTTGTCAAAATAATATTTTCTGCTTCAACTTCTGATTTTCTTTCATCTTCTGTATAGTTCCATTGTCATGAGAGTTCAGCAAGTTGTCAGTGATTGGTAAATTAGATCTGATCTTTCTTCCATTAACAGCTGAGCTGGAGAAGAGCCATTCTTCAGACGTGTACTTCAGTAAACAAACAAAGCTTCACACAAATCAGACACACTTTTTCGTAAGGCTCTTTGCCATCTATATAGACCTTTCCACAAGTGCATTTGATTGGGAGTAATTTGGACTTGACGTTTTGTGATGAAAATCCTACTCCATTGCAAATTGTCTAAAATCTGTACTGGAAAAATTGTGGACTATTAAAGCTATATACTTATTCTATATTCAGACTTCATCTGAAATTCCATGTCAGGAGACGATTCCATTCATGCTGACTATCGCTGACTTACTATTAGTACTGTGCAGTGTGCAAATTTCTGGTTACAGAGAATAATAATCTGTGACTATTAAATAATCCTTTCATTGCCATGTAAATAGGTCAGTGCCTACCTTCTCATAATGCCTTTGTGGAACTGGGTGAGGTCTCAGTGGCTCTGCCTATTGACATGACTTGTATTTCAAGCATGAAAACCAGTTTTCTGCCACATGAGTAATGTTGTGATTGACCTCAGCCAATACAGCACCTCTCGTGCTCATTGTTTGCATTTCTCAATTCCTAAATGACCCTCATAGATCTGCTTTAGCATTTCTTTCCAGAGGTTCATTGGTATTACAATCTTACTGCCCTTCAAAATCACCTTATCTACCACAGTAAGTTCATGTCTTCAGGTCCAATAGTCTCTTATACTTAGATAGCAACTGCTTATTTCCTCAAGCCATCCTTTAATTATCACTTTTTTAAAGGATTCCGTACGATTCATCTTTCTCTGTTTCCTCTATTATTTGTTTCAGTTTCCTGTTAGCTATGGAAATTGACTTTACAATCAGATCTACATAAGCTTGCATCTCTAGCTCTAAGGGCTTCTCTGATTTTGTAATGGAAGTCATTGCCCTGGAAACTGCATCTGCAGTGAACATGAATTTACTGGGTGTGTAGGTCACAGCCAAATCATACTATCGCAGCTCTGTCATCATTCATTGAATCCTTAAGGTACTGTCATTTGACTGTTTCTCAAATAATGCCATCAGGGGCTTGTGGATCTGTTTCAACATCCACTGTCTGGCTATGAATATACGGATTGAATCTCTCACAGGCAAACAATATTCCTAAACGCTTCTTCTCAGTCTGTGCATATCTGGTTTATGCCTCAGTCAATGAGTTGGATGTATGCACCACTGATTGCCAAAAATCTTTGTTTCTTTAAAATCACTGTGCCTAATCCAGACTGTGAGGCATCTGCTGAGATTTTGAATAGGTCTTCCTGTTGCATAGACCTTTAACACTGGCTCTTGTATCAGTTGTTGTAGCTTGCCGCTACTTTTCTCCACAATGACAAGGAAACTCATCCTTTCTGTTGTGTGGCGGTTCAATGATGAGACAGAACACAGCTTTATGCAAGCAAGCAGGCTGGTCAGCTGAGATGGGCTGTTCTGCCCCCCCGCCTTCCACCTTCTCCTTTTATTATATTTCTCCCCCCTACGCATTACACACTGCTACCGCAAAAAGATACACAAAGGAATGTATGACGTTGATTAATATACTTATTTACCATCCTTTATCTACTACAATCCTGGTTCTCAGGCCTTGAGCCCAGGCTAAGAAAGCTTCCCACAGTTGCTGTCCCAACAATCAAGTTCTCATGGTTCATATCTAGCCCTTGTCCTTGGATAGAGCAATGTGTGCATTGCTTCTACAAAACAGTCAGGGTGTGCCCTGCCTGCTTCCAGGTAGAATAGCTAAACATGAACCCTTCATCCCCCTGTTTTTTATTTAATGATATTTGGCCATCTCATGGTAGCCGTCAATTTGTTTTGTCATGCTATTTAACTCCCAGACAGACAAGGACATAACCTGGGGAGCTTTCCAGGGCGAAATTTTACAAAGTCTTAACAAGGAAGGAATACATTGTACACAGCAGCAGCAAAAAATAAGCCCAATAATTACAAACACAGAATAACCAAAAAGCTGTCGCAGCCATTCTAGAGAGGGCAGCCAACCTGTAAGCCAATTCCAAAAACCCTCAAACCCCAGATCTTGGCGTATGTGTGTTGTAAGACTGGCCAATTTAGCCAGTCTAGTTTCTATGGCGCGACTATTATCAGTTAAATTAAAGCAACACGTGTGCTGAAATGTGGAGCAGCCTAGATGGTGTTTCAGGAGCAGAAAATCAATGGCTGCTCTGTTATCCAAAATTGCATCCCTTAATTCGTGTTGTTCTGTGTTAAGTAAGGCAATAGCCTGGGATGTTGTATTAATTGCCTTTGCTGCAAAGCATGCCAGGTTATTTAAAGTTTTGGCTGAATACATAGAAAGCGCGGGGACCCCAACAATAGAGGCCGCTAAGGCAGTATACTCAGCACGACTAAAAAGCTCAACATTTGCAATACAATCATCTGAAAGGGGTACACTTCTTTTACTATGTTTTTGACCAGCAAAAGGCAATATAAGTGTCATTCTACTAAGACAGCAAAGGGTGCCATCACTTAAATTTGCAGGAATATAATTAAAGGTGCGTGAACCGCAAGTAAAAAACCATCCTGATGGTAGGATGATATGGCCATAATTATATGAAACATTAACAGCATGGGAACAATTTAAAAGGGGTTGAGAAATTTTTCGACAGCCCAAGGGCACCTTTGTACTAGTGCAGTTAACTACACGCGCACAGGTGACATTGTGAGCCCCGGCCGGGTACGGTGTGTGGAGGGATATAGCCGTGCAAGGCAGAGTATAATTGGCCGGGCCCCAATTAGCCATGCTAGAGTACTGGGAAGAAAGATTCGCATAAGCAGAGAACAGTGTCTTATTCTCCATCTCCTCAGGGTGATGACATACTGGAATAAGGCATGTACCTAACAAATCTCCGGCTGCTACAGAATTAGATAGACAAAAGTGGGTAACATTTGCTATTGAAGCCAATCTTTCCCATTTGTTATATGTCATTCGGGCTCGTAACGGGAGAAGCGCTTCCGAGCCAACCCCTACAGGAAATAGCAGGCACAAAAGGCACACAATCATCACAGAATTAGCAGTGATTTGGGCGAGAATCGCCACAAACAAAGTCTCAGGAGTCTCTGGCTGTTGATCTGCTGCCAGTCTTCGTTGGGCCACGGCGACCAATGCTTTCACTGCTCCCCATGTCACGGGCCGGTTTGGGACACTACGCCTCCTCCGTTTCCGTCCCGTCGTTGTCGACTCGGGGGGCAACGTGGTCTCCTCCAAAGTCAGCTGAAACTCTGGTATGGGATTCGACAGCCCCTGGTGCCATGCCATGTTGTTTAAGTGCCGGTCGCACACACCGAGCTGGAACCCACAACGGTCCTGCAGGGAGAGACACAGCAGCATATCCTCGACCCCAAGTGATTAGAGGTACTGGGCTTAGCCACTGTGGATCGGGCAGCTGACGGTAAAAGACACGCGGTCTTTCCAGTACCTCAGATTTGTGAAAATGCCGATCCGCAGGGGTCTGCTGATCTGCATTCAGTGTTAAATTATTTAAAGTAAACAAGAGGATATGCATTTGTTGTTGAATGTCTCCTAAGGTTCGGAGACGCAGCTCCCCTTGTTTTAATTGTTTATCTAGCAAGGTTTTGAGTGTGCGATTGGCACGTTCAACAATGGCTTGGCCCGTGGAATTATAAGGGATTCCGTGTTTAAGACGGACATCCCAGCGGGCACAAAAGGTGGAGAGGGCTGCAGAGCAGTAGGCTGGGGCATTATCTGTTTTAATTCGGCAGGGGCGACCCATAACAGAAAAGCAGGCCAGCAAATGGTGAATAACTTTGTTAGTGGCTTCCCCACGTTGTGGGGTTGCCCAAAGGAAGCCTGAATAAGTATCAACGGAAACATGTAAAAACGAATAGGGGCGGAATTGTGGCACATGAGTAACATCCATTTGCCACAGCTGATTTGCTGTGGTACCTCGGGGGTTAACGGCATAAGAAAAAGTAGGAGCAGCAGCAGCACAGTGGGGGCAGGAACGAACAATGGAACGTGCATGATCAGCAGGAATGTGAAACTGCCGGGCCAAAACAGAGGCAGACTAATGAAAAAAGGCATGGCTTTCAATGGGGTCAGAAAAAAGGGAATTTACCTGACCACGCAACGCGCGATCGGCGCATGCATTGCCCTCAGTGAGTGGCCCAGGCAGAGGGGTATGACTGCGAATATGAGCAACAAAGTAAGGGAAATGACGAGTGGCAAGAAGATGCTGCAAAGACAAAAACAGGCGAAGGAGGTCTGCATCAACCTGAGGGGTAATGAGGGCAAGGGGTAAATGATCAATTACCTGATAAACATAATGGGTATTCACAATTAAATTAAAGGGACAATCAGCAAAAAGTTGAAAGGCCAAAATAACAGCAGTCAATTCTGTGCAGAACGCTGAGGCAGGGTAAAACGAGAATGCCAACAAGGGGGGTCACCCAACTGATAAGTGACTACACCTCGGTGGGGAGAGCCATCAGTAAAAAGAATGACAGCGGAAACAATGGGTTGAGAGCAGCTAAGACGATGAACAACTAGGGGCACCTTTTGGGTAATGACCAACCGAGGATCTTTTGGAGGATTGTAAGAAATCTCTCCCACATAATCACAAAGAGCAACCTGCCAGGCCAAGGAGGTGTGGCACAAAGAGTCAAATTCAGTACGGGACAAGGGGAGCACAATGGCAACTAAATCAGTGCCAGTGAGTTGCACTGCACGGTGGCGGGCTTTACGAACAAGATCAGATAGGGCATCTAAATACGGATAAATATTTCGAGGAGGGGTGGATGAAAGGTGTAGCCATTCTATAATAGAGACAGCTGTGTCTGTACGGGGTACAAACAGAGCTGCAGTTGGCGTATGAGGGGTGGCAAGAAGAACCAATCGTAAGGGACGGACCTCTGGGAGTCTGTCCACAAACTGCTGACTCAATGCTGCATTGATTTGTCGAATGCAGGCAGTATGCTTTTCAGTGATGGCAATAACTGCACCCGGTGCCCGGGCTCCACGCAGGAGCTCAAACAACGGCTGCAGCATTGAAGTGGGGAGACGGAAGTAGGGCCGAATCCAATTTAAATGGCCCAAAATCTGTTGTAATTTAACAAGGGTTAGGGGTTGAGGTAGAATTAATTCCGGACGAACCGGAGCAGCATAGGTTTGTAAAACCTTATATCCGAGGTAGTGGTAGGGATAAGAGCGTTGGATTTTTTCTGGTGCCACTAACAGGCCATTTTGGCCGAGAATCTGAGATAAAGATTCAAGCTGTTGTGCCGTGACCCGGGGACCACTTAGCAAAATGTCATCCATGTAATGGTAGACCTTTAGCGAAGGGTACCGGGCACGGAAAGGGGCAAGGGCCCGATCCACAAAAAATTGACACAAGGTTGGACTATTTTGCATTCCCTGGGGCAAGACCTTCCACTGATACCTTTGAGAGGGTTGCTGATTATTATATTGTGGCACCGTAAATGCAAATTTTTCGCGATCTTGAGGGCAAAGGGGGATGGTGAAAAAACAATCTTTTAAATCTAACACACAAAGTTGATCGGTTTGAGGAATTAAATTTGGATTTGGTAAGCCAAATTGCAAGGGGCCCATAGGTTGGATGCATTTATTTATTTCCCTTAAATCATGTAACAGCCGCCAAGCACCTGATTTTTTCTTAATAACAAGTTCCAGGGACTAGTGGAGCTCTCCAGTCGCTGTGCTTGCAAATGCTGCTGCACAAGCGAATGAAGTGCTTTTAGCTTTTCTAGAGGGAGGGGCCACTGGTCAATCCATACGGGCTCTAAGGATTGCCATACCAAGGGTAATGCGGAGGGCACAGTGGGTGAGGGAGGGTTTTGGGCCATCAGATGTTAATATCGAGGGTGGTGTCTAACTTTGTAAGTAAATCATGGCCCCAAATATTGAGGTGGACAGGGAGTACAAAAGGGCGGATAGTAGCAAGGGTACGGCCTCCCGGTTTAGAGACTGTGACCCAAGACAAACTGTGGCCCCGGGTTTACTACCCCTGATCCCCCACAACTCTTTAGAAGGAACCGTAGGCCAACTAACCGGCCACTCCAGATCACGAATCACCGTAACGTCAGCTCCAGTGTCCACCAGCCCTGTAAAAGGAACATCATTTAAGAGAAGTGTTAACTGAGGTTTCGAGGGGCGGACTGACATTGTCAGAGCAACAAGTGGAGAAGACGCGCTGTGAGACGGCGAGTGAGACAACGTCGATCCAAAGCCGCCTCCGCCCCGAGTTCGATCCTCGGCAGCTGGCACCTGATAGGGGACTAAAATCAATTGTGCAATTGACCGTCCACGCGGGAGCGACTGTGGAAGATGAGTCCACACCTGAATCTTAATAATGCCAGTGTAATCAGCATCAATGACCCCTGGAATGACAAAAAAACCCCTGTTTCCCAGCATGTGAGCGAGGGAGAACAAGACCTACAAAGCCGGCAGGGAGAGGTCCCGTCACCTGTGTAGGTATGGCACAGACCTCCCCTGGCAGCCGAAAGTCAGTGTCCTCCTGCATGATCAAATCAAGCCCTGCACTTCCAGCAGTCGCCGCCCTCATAGAGTCTATGGATTTTAAGGCAGAGGAGCGGTTGTCTGAGTGGGAAACACCCCCGTTTGACCCTGGGTTCGGCGGGGACCCGTCGCGCGGTTTCCCGACCCGCTATGACACTGATTAGCCCAGTGATAACCTTTCCCACACTTGGGGCACTTCTTTGAGGGTCGGGCTGGTGCCTTAGATGAGCGGCACTCCCGCTGAAAATGACCCTCCTTACCACAGCGGTAGCAACGCTTCCCCTCCTTCCCAGTTTTTCTCAGGGCGGCAGCCAGAACTCCAGCCTTGTGGGCTTGTGTGCCAATGTTCTGGCACGCCCGCAGCATGTCTGAGAGCTCTAAAATACCAGAGGCTTGTGCTGCCTGGAGAGCACGGCGGCAATCCTCGTTTGCATTTTCAACTGCCAATTTTAACAGGAGCTCGTGAGCTGCCTCAGTGTTATCCACCTGTCGGAGGATAGCCTCATGCAATCTGTTGGTAAAATCCAAAAAGGACTCTGAGGCACCCTGACGGATACTGACAAAGCTTTTGGTAGGCTTGCCTGAATCCGGGACCTTCTTGAAAGTATGCTGGGCACAGGTGGAAATAATGGGGAAGACGGCCTGAGGGAGTTGAGACTGCTTCTCAATAGTAGCAAATGGGCCCTCCCCTGCCAAATGCTCATAAATGATACCGTGCTCTCTATGTACCTGAGCTTGGCGTTCTGCCATCTGCCGATGCTCACTAATCCAAATAACATACTGACTGGGTGATAACATCATGCGCAGCAGCGTTTTCCAATCCTCAGGGATTAGGGAGTACCCAGTACCTATCCCTTCAATGAGACCACGCACAAAGGTGCTAGTGAGGCCAAATTCACGAATTGCTTTCTTTACCTCTCTAACCACCAAGTATGGCAAAGTGGTCCAGGTGCCCACGGGGTTGCCCTGGTCATCATTCTGCCAGGTCACCGGGCAAACTGAGACCAGATCAGCCAGCTCCTCTGCTGTAAGATCTGATCGAGCTTTCGCTGCGTGAACCATTTGTTGCACCAGCGAAAGCTTCTGAGCAGATACAGATGACCCTCCAGGGGGCCCCGGAGCATGGGGCCCCACGGAAGGAGGGTGATCACACACTGGCTCCGGTGGGGAAGGCAAGGGAGGCGGTGGTAATGAAGACACTGGGGGCAAAGCAGGGAGAGGGGGGGCTGTGGGTACGGGAGAGGGTCTTTCCGAAGCGACACGCTGGGTTGCATCAGTAGAAGGGGGGAGAGCTGCAACGGGGATGGCTACAGGAGCCGACGGGCGTGGCGAGATCACCAGCCTCGTGAAAGAGGGCCTATCCGAGGTGACACGCAGTATCGCGTCGCGGCAGAGGTGCCAGGCATGTAAAGCCTGCACGGGCGCCCGAGGCTCTTCGTGCAATGTCTGGCCCAATCGCTCCCAGTCCGCTAGCTTAAGGCTTCCGGCTTCAGGATACCACGGGCACTGGGCACGCACCTCCTGTAACAGGAGAGTAAGTGCTCGAGCCGGGCAGTCATGCTGAGCCTTACGCAGCAAATACTGCAGCTCATTGCGGTGTTGCACTTGCAAAGCAGAGAGGGAGCTTCCCATACTTACCACAATGAAGAATACTCACCGGGATCCACGAAGCGGATGAGTGACACGTCTGAAACCCTTGCCGGGCGAGGTGAGTGCTGAGGGCCCCACGTTTGGGCGCCAGTTGTGGCGGTTCAATGATGAGACAGAACACAGCTTTATGCAAGCAAGCAGGCTGGTCAGCTGAGATGGGCTGTTCTGCCCCCCCGCCTTCCACCTTCTCCTTTTATTATATTTCTCCCCCCTAAGCATTACACACTGCTACCGCAAAAAGATACACAAAGGAATGTATGACGTTGATTAATATACTTATTTACCATCCTTTATCTACTACAATCCTGATTCTCAGGCCTTGAGCCCAGGCTAAGAAAGCTTCCCACAGTTGCTGTCCCAACAATCAAGTTCTCATGGTTCATATCTAGCCCTTGTCCTTGGATAGAGCAATGTGTGCATTGCTTCTACAAAACAGTCAGGGTGTGCCCTGCCTGCTTCCAGGTGGAATAGCTAAACATGAACCCTTCACTGTTGGCTCCTCAATGTTTTGTGTTACTTGCATTGCTTCCATTCTTGCAAGCTCAGCCTTGAGTTTATCACAGAGTGCAAATGACACCTTTCTACATAGATGGATAACTGGAGCTGTTTGTTTATCTGGACTGTATGTTCATCCTGCAAACAACAACCCTTGAAATAGATCATGATATTCCTGAGTGAGTGACTGAAAAAGGAACAAAACTTTTAATAAAACAAACTAGAGCATCTGTAGTCAACTGCTGTACACAGCTACACTGTATTCTCCATCCCCGCTTCTAGGGCAGCGCTCAGAATTCCTATTTACATCACCCTGTCCCATATGAAGGAGCTTCTCTAAATTATAATCTTGCACAAACGTATCTCTTCAGGCATGGGGGAAGAAGCGGAGAAAAGAAGAAAGAGGAGATGGGGCATGAAGAAATGCATTGGGGAGTAACAAGAAGGAGGAAAAGAATGAATGGAGAGCAGACTAAAAGATAGAGAGAGAAAAGCTGGTGGTAAAAAGAATAGAAGCAGACCACAGATCCCTCTTCTTTCCTTCTTTATTTCAGTGTTCTCTGTAAATGGTCATACCTCCTTTCACATTCTTTTTACATATTATCATTCCACTCTCTTAGGAAACGTCACTCATCTACCAAAACTGAAATGAGTTTTTTAGCAATATCTTGCCTGGTCTTGTAGCTGTTAAGAGTGCAGAAATTCCTTTGTAGTCAATAGCCCACCCCTGTGGCTAATTATCTGGCAGGAAAATGCTCATTTATAATGTCTAACTTTTACACAAACCATTTTCATTTGTTTATACTACCCCAGGAATTCTCTACAGTGGATAGGACTGGAGCAGACTTCTGAGGGTCACTACTATCTTGCTCTTTTCATGTTTCTAAATGGGACTGGGACCTCAGCCTGATCCTGGCTGGATGGGAGCAAAGTCCAAGGGCGGTCCTCGTAAGTTAACATTTCAGAATTATGGCACTAACCTACACTACAGTAACATGTATTTCGAAAAAGTGATGGGTGAAATCCTAACTCCACTGAAGACAATGGCAAAACTCCTGCTGACTTTGCTGAGGCTAGGATTTCACCCAACAGCATTCCACTTTTAAATAATTCATGACTATTACAACTTTATTTAGAAAAGAAAATCTACAACAATGTCATCAGCTGGAAACTTTATATAAATAAGGTCCTGCATTTTATTTGCAGATTTCAAATGGTTACTGTATATAATATGAAAGCATTGTCCCCAGTTGTAACCTTTGGATAATTCATTACCTATTACAAGTCATCAATATGTGCCTGCTGCTGGGACCTGAAAGGAAGAGGGATATGTTTATATGCACTATTATGCATCATATAACATAAGACTTTAAATGATTTTGTCTTGCTCTTTGCCACAGTTGTAATAGACTTATTCTATATTCTTTCCTTTCAGCAATTGTGCTGTGACATTTACTTTATTTTTTTAAAAATTCATTTAATTAATCTTATAATACACAGAAGAATTGTGCAGCACATTGTCAGACTTTTAATTTCCAAAATAGTTTGTTTTCTCTTACCCTGCTGCATAAAGCAATTTACTCCATGTAATTTGTAATCCAATAAACACAATTATTGTATCTTAACACATTCATCCTCCATTGCCCTCCTGAATACCATTTTGTAAAGTCAAGCAGTAGAGGAAATTACTGACATGATGACAAGAGAACATGATAAAGTTGTTTTTAAAGAGAATAAAAGGAAGGATCTAAATTAGGCTTAAATGAAATTAAAATTGTATTTAGGAAATTACAGTCTCATATTGAGAATTTACTGAAGCCCTAAATTAAATATATACACTATAAATAAATACTGTTTAGAAATTATATTAATTTTCAGAAAAGTCAGTATTCACACAGGTCAGCTAAATGGACTAATAATCTTCTCTGAGCCATTATGTGCAATGTATTCAAGGGTACAGTCTGAAAGACTTCAGAAATTACGTTCATAAATAGGGATAGACAAAGATTGTCTCATTGGGGGAATCCCAATCTTCCTGCTGCATATTTCTTCATCCCTAAACTGAATGGAACAGTTTTTGAGGTTTAAATGTGTTTGTTGAAGGCCTCCTCTATTTTCTTCGCCCACTGCTATCAACTGGTCTGGACCAGCCCCTACAAGGAAAGGACTTGAAGGCTTGGTCTCACTTCTGGGAACTTGAAAAGATAAAGTATAGTCCGGCTACTTCATGCCACACATGCATCTGCTTCTGGGTTTTTTGGAACTAACCAAGATGATAACCACCTTCAGAGGGCAGCTAAAAGACTTTGTCTTGACATCCTAAACATCAACACTGTGTTCTACAACATCCTAGTACAACAACCAATAAGGCTACTTTCCCTAAAATCCCTGGGGCTGGGATCTTCAGGGAAGAAGGGATGGGGAAAGATATTCTGCACAAGCAATGGGATGTAAAAACACTCCACTGAGTCCTGGTGCTTTGAAGCAATTCCGAGAATACCAGGAGGCGTCACACTCCCTTTCCTCTGGTCAATACAACTATAAGTCAAGATATGATGGTACAGAGACCGTAGTGGTTTTATTGATCATTGAATTCCTAGCAATGGATGAAAATCAGAAATCCATGATGATTCTTTTAGATTTATTGTCATCATATGGCTTGAATAGCAACAGCTGTGGCCTTTCTTTTCAGTATTCACCTTGGTGTCCTGGCTAAATTTCACTAAGGTTTTTACATTCTGGTTATATAAATTTCCCCTGGTTTCTGGTAGTCATCACTTTCTGTCTTGATCTGTTTTGTATTTTTTCTGTGCACAGTTGTTTTAAAAGCTACTGCTTCACATCCCAGAGTTGTAAGAAATTCAGTGATGAGTGAAGTGATCCCTACAAATGTAAGTTGTAACCAGTTTGTAAAGTGCATTGAAATCTTTCACTGGAATGTGCTATATAAATGTCAGTCGGTCAGAATTCAAACATATAAACATCTTATAGATATTTTAAAGTTGCATCTTGGGAGGCAAAAAGGCAGCATGATGAGAAATTAAGAACACATCTTCTTACAATCATAAATAAACTCCTGTTTTATATTTAGGCAGCTTGACATCCTTGTGAGTAACCAGTGAGTAGCCCGATAATTCTGTAGCTTGGTGTCAGCCAAATTGGAGGATTTGGGATTGTACTGAAACTGTCACCTTTTTGAGGCATGCTTCTAGTTTTTGTCAGTGGATCATAATATGAATGTATACTATGTTGTGTGTCTGTGGATGGATAAATATCTCCTTTCTGAAAAGGCTGTGTGACATCTACATTTCCCCTCCCTGTAGATGGATGGCAACCCAAAACACTTGGAGTTCATTTTGTAACCATAGAATGTTAGAAATACAGGCATGTCATGCATAGAAGTAGACAGTTTACAGTATTTTCAAAGGCCCCAGTCATGCAGTGACTTCCACCTGGGTGGACTCCTTCCCTTGCATGAGGTCCCACTAAAATAAACGGTGCAGCACAATAGCACTCTGGTCCATTCAAGCACAGCTAATTGCAGGACCAGCACACAACTACTACATCCTGATCAATATCTTCTACCATCTTTCAAAAAGTCCTAAATTCTACCTCTACAGGAATGTTCTTATCTTGTTTTGCATACCAATTTTGTTTTATAATTGCTGTCAAAATTTACTTTTAAAATATTGTGTGCAAATTTAATAATCTTTCAGTTTATTTGTGTAAGTTAGCCTTTCCCCTTCTAAAATTAAACAAAATAAAGTTACTCAGCAGAATGTCATGTGTATATAGGTATTTATATAAATTTATACATTTTAAATGTAAAGCATTTCTTTATGTTCTACTGAGGTTGCAAACTATTCATGGTGGAATCAATTCTGAAATAATAATCCATATGCTCATTAAAAAGAATAAGTATGGTGCATTTGAACTCAACTCATTATTTTGGTCTAAGGTTCTCTTGCTCATGTTTTAATTTCATGTTTATTTCTATTAAATTCAGTCAAATTTTATACTCATTATAGACTTTTCCCTTTTAAAAAAGGTTTTGTGCTCATCTGGAGGCTAAAACATCAGTGTATGGGCTCCAATAATTTCTAGGTGATGCATTTCAGTGTTTCTAGTTGATGGCTCTTTTCTTGTCTACCCATTTAGATGGTCATCCCACACTATTTTGCTCTCTGTTTTTTCCCATTTTTGTTTTTGATGCCCTTTTCTTGTCTGGCTTACCACAGACTCGGGGTGAAAAAAAAACCCAAAAAACAAAAACCATTACACACTCCTCTGCTACCTTTTGGACATGGCATCTGGTTGCCCATGAGAAATCTTCTAATGCAGTCCTCAGTGTTATACTGGTGCACACTAAAAACACCAGAATGCCATATTTTGTGATCCAGAGGTGCACGTCAGTCACTTTCTCTGTAGTAACAGCTGTTGTCAATGCAATATTTGCAGTTGGTTCTCGTGAGTGACTCTTTCAGGAGTTTCAGAGTGGTAGTCGTGTTAGTCTGTATCAGCAAAAAGAACGAGGAGGACTTGTGGCACCTTAGAGACGAACAAATTTATTTGAGCATAAGCTTTTGTGGGCTAAAGCCCACTTCATCAGGTGCATCAAAAAGCTTATGCTCAAAAGCCCACGAAAGCTTATGCTCAAATAAATGTGTTCGTCTCTAAGGTGCCACAAGTCCTCCTCATTCTTTGAGGAGTGCTATTTCAGTGGTTCAAAGAAATGAAAAGCAAACAAACTGCAGAGACAAAGAGGTGGGGTACGCCTCCATCAAACCCGAGTGTGGAAAATACAGTGCCACAACACACAGCTTTTAAAATCCAAAGTGCAAGTATAATAGTTAAATAGTTGATAAGTGTATTTCTAGCCTTGAGTTCAAGAAAAAGCCAAATTGCCACCCTTTGTCTCTCTTAGCAGCAGAGTAATCTCTGACTCCAAAGAAGTCATAAGCACAGGCATTAACTTTTGGTTTTGCTGGTGGGTGCTTTTGAAGAGGTTTATGTGTTTTTGAAGGGGCATTCTGCCAGTTTTGGAGGGAGGCTATTTTCAGCATATTTATACATTTTCTTTCATATTTTAGTAATTGCATGTGTTTATCATTGTTATCTTTACCAATTAATGATTCAATTGTTATGAAATACATAATTACATTATCATGAATTACAGTATATTAAGGTCATTGCAATCACCTACAAGCTGTCTTCACTAACATCCCAGTTGAGACATTGTGTCTCACTGTATCTTTCTGGATGAAACTGTCAACAGTCTTCTTTACATCTAAGTACCCTGGTATTATTTTGGTGCACATTAAGGACAGCTACATTATTCAGTTGCATCTGTCCCATTGATGATTGGAGATATTTTTAAGCCTTCTGAAGCAGGAGAATGAGCATTCCACAGTTCAGGATGATACAGGCACAGTGTGAAGGATTCTTATGAATTTGCAGTACCCTGGAAACACAGTGCTTCCACAGTACTGCAAATGACTCTAAGATCTCTTTCTTGATTTAGGCACCATCATTTTGTATGTATTGTTGGGATTATATTTTGCCATGTGCATGACTTTGCATTGAACATTGAATTTCATCTGCCATCTTGTTGCCAAGTCACCCAGTTGCCACTATGGATGTAGAAGCCCTCTACACCAACATTCCACACAAAGATGGACTACAAGCCGTCAAGAACACTATCCCCGATAATGTCATGGCTAACCTGGTGGCTGAACTTTGTGACTTTGTCCTTACCCATAACTATTTTACATTTGGGGACAATGTATACCTTCAGATCAGCGACACTGCTATGGGTACCCGCATGGCCCCACAGTATGCCAACATTTTTATGGCTGATTTAGAACAACTCTTCCTCAGCTCTCGTCCCCTAAAGCCCCTACTCTACTTGCGCTATATTGATGACATCTTCATCATCTGGACCCATGGAAAAGAAGCCCTTGAGGAATTCCACCATGATTTCAACAATTTCCATCCCACCATCAACCTCAGCCTGGTCCAGTCCACACAAGAGATCCACTTCCTGGACACTACAGTGCTCATAAACAATGGTCACATAAACACCACCCTATACCGGAAAACTACTGACCGCTATTCCTACCTGCATGCCTCCAACTTTCACCCTGACCACACCACACGATTCATCATCTACAGCCAAGCTCTGCGATACAACCGCATTTGCTCCAACCCCTCAGACAGAGACAAACACCTACAAAATCTCTGTCAAGCTTTCTTACAACTACAATACCCACCTGTGGAAGTAAAGAAACAGATTGATAGAGCCAGAAGAGTTCCCAGAAGTTACCTACTACAGGACAGGCCTAACAAAGAAAATAACAGAACGCCACTAGCCGTCACCTTCAGCCCCCAACTAAAACCCCTCCAATGCATTAAGGATCTACAACCTATCCTAAAGGATGACCCAACACTCTCACAAATCTTGGGAGACAGGCCAGTCCTTGCCTACAGACAGCCCCGCAACCTGAAGCAAATACTCACCAACAACCACATACCACACAACAAAAACACTAACCCAGGAACCTATCCTTGCAACAAAGCCCGTTGCCAACTGTGCCCACATATCTATTCAGGGGACACCATCACAGGGCCTAATCACATCAGCCACACTATCAGAGGCTCATTTACCTGCGCATCCACCAATGTGATATATGCCATCATGTGCCAGCAATGCCCCTCTGCCATGTACATTGGTCAAACTGGACAGTCTCTACGTAAAAGAATAAATGGATACAAATCAGATGTCAAGAATTATAACATTCATAAACCAGTCGGAGAACACTTCAATCTCTCTGGTCACGCAATCACAGACATGAAGGTCGCTATTTTAAAACAAAAAAACTTCAAATCCAGACTCCAGCGAGAAACTGCTGAACTGGAATTCATTTGCAAATTGGATACTATTAATTTAGGCTTAAATAGAGACTGGGAGTGGCTAAGTCATTATGCAAGTAGCCTATTTCCCCTTGTTTTTTCCTACTCCCCCCCCAGATGTTCTGCTTTAACTTGGATTTAAACTTTGAGAGTGGTCAGTTTGGATGAGCTATTACCAGCAGGAGAGTGAGTTTGTGTGTGTATGGGGGTGGGGGGGGGTGAGAAAACCTGGATTTGTGCTGGAAATAGCCCACCTTGATTATCATGCACATTGTAGGGAGAGTGGTCACTTTGGATGAGCTATTGCCAGCAGGATAGTGAGTTTGTATGTGTGGTTTTTGGGAGGGGGGTGAGGGGGTGAGAGAACCTGGATTTGTGCAGGAAATGCCCCAACTTGATTATCATGCACATTGTGTAGAGAGTTGTCACTTTGGATGGGCTATCACCAGCAGGAGAGTGAATTTGTGTGGGGGGGTGGAGGGTGAGAAAACCTGGATTTGTGCTGGAAATGGCCCAACTTGATGATCACTTTAGATAAGCTATTACCAGCAGGACAGTGGGGTGGGAGGAGGTATTGTTTCATATTCTCTGTGTGTATATAAAGTCTGCTGCAGTTTCCACGGTATGCATCCGATGGAGTGAGCTGTAGCTCACGAAAGCTCATGCTCAAATAAATTGGTTAGTCTCTAAGGTGCCACAAGTACTCCTTTTCTTTTTGCGAATACAGACTAACAGGGCTGTTACTCTGAAACCTGAGATCCTTTTGTAACTCTTTGCAGTCTGTTGTGGACTTAACTATCTTGAATAATTTTGTATCATCTGCAAACTTTGCCACCTCACTGTTTACCCCTTTTTGCAGATTATTTACGAATATGTCTAACAGCACTGATTCCAGACCAGTACAAGCCCCTTGCTGGGGGACACCTCTGTTTACTTCTCTCTGTTCTGAAAATGGACCATTTATTCCTATCCTTTGTTTCCAGTCTTTTGACTGGAGTGCCTGGGAATTGAAAGCATTCAAATCTAATGATCCTTATTTTAATTTAATGACAAGCCTTTTGTTATCTTAATCACCCTGTCTCTGTTTATAAACAAAACCCATGCCCCAAGGGCAGAAGGTGGTGTTAGCAGCACAGAGCTCATCACACTCCACACTCAAGCTCTGAATCCTGGGTGCTGAGTACCCACTTGTTTTTTTCCATGGGTGCTTGAGCCCAAGGAGTCGGCGCCTATGTTTATAAGTTTCAGAGTGGTAGCCCTGTTAGTCTGTATCAGCAAAGATAATGAGGAGTCCTTGTGGCAACTGAGAGACTAACACATTTATTTGGGCATAAAGCTTATGCCCAGATAAATTTCTTAGTCTCTAAGGTGCCACAAGGACTCCTCATTATTTATGTTTACAAGGGTTGGGTAAGTATTTTGACTTATGAGTGAGAGAGTGGACGATTTTAGATTCTCTAATTTGATAAATTTTCTGCAACATTGATGCTTTCCAAAGAATCTAAAATCTTCATGTTAAAGAAGAGAAAATGTTGTGAACTTTACACGGGTACATGCATTCGCCTAGTCGCTCACTATTTTTATTATTTATTTTGACTTTTACAAGTTAGAAAGTTTGATGTTTTTCATTACTTCACTAAAGCAGAAGACTTTTAAAAACATAAACAAACATGCAATATATTAAAGGAGTCATCAATTTCTGACCAAGAAAGGCTTGTTTCAGTGCTTAAATGTTCACAAAGTTTGAGCTGCTGTTTGGGAAGCTATTGAATAAATATAGATGCCTATTGCTACTTTCACAGGAAAATACATACTGCCATGAAGAAGAGGGGAAAATCAATGTAAAATAACTTGTCATTATAGTTTCCATCTTCATTGTTCAGTTCAGATTTCTTATGCAGTAAGGGAGAAACTTACCCTAGTACAAACACCACTTAGACTCTATTTTGAAAACTTAGGTGGGACATGAGCTTTGTGCTCACCTAATGCATAGAGATTAATTCCTCCCTAAGACCTCACTAACATTCTGCAATACTTTTAGTTGACATATAAGTATGTGTTAATTTCTCTGCACGCAGACCCTCAGTTTTTCAGGATAAAATTGCCACATCTATATTTATTTCTAGAAAATCTTGTTCCTCTTTTAATAGAACCCAGAGTGGTATTAATTACAGATCCTCATTTGAGAGCATTTAAATGTTAACGTGATAGAAGAAACAACCTAAGAGCCAACATTGGTGTAGGGTCAGAGGACTCTTTTTAATAAGGAATGCATTCTTGAGCAAGGACCCAGAATGAGACCCATGGAAACAAAATCCCTTATTCAGAGAACTGGTACAGTACAGCATGGGCACTGTAACAGCAGTGTCGGTTTCTCCTCCGCTACACCAACATTCCTCAACCCTGTTGGACAGACCGTGTCTAGAGGTGAGAAGGTTGTTCATTCTACACAGTACCTCAGACACTGGTGTTTGCTGCGTATGCCAATAAGGATTCCATTGGTAATGACAAGTTTTGTTACATGGTCAGATGTCCTCTAGGACAGGGGTTCTCAACCTTTTTCTTTCCAAGGCCCCCCCCAACATGCTATTAAAAACTCCACGACACAGCTATGGCACAACTGCTGTTTTTCAGCATATGAAAGCCAGGGCCGGCACTAGGGGGTGGCAAGGAGGGCAATTGTTTTACCACAGGGGGCACCGCGAAGCTAAGTGTCTCAGGCTTTGGCTTCAGCCCTGGGTGGTGGGGTTTGGGGGCCTGGGCTGAAGTTCTGCATGGTGGGGCTTCGTCTTTCTGCCCTGGACCTAGTGAGTCTAATGCCAGCCATGCCTGGCAGACCCCCTGAATCCTGATTGTAACCTCCCAGGAGGTCCCGGACCCCTGATTAAGAACCACTGCTCTAGGATTGGACTAAGGCCGCTGACTCATTTCATGCAGATCACACATCTGTCAGATGCTAACACTTGGTGGTGTCTACTGCTAAGTTTGATCTGTGTTTGATCCAGTGACCCGGAGTGAAATGCTCCATATTTCATTGCCAACATCTCCTGAGCTGAATCAGGTAATATTTTAAAAGTATTTGAGAAAAATTCTACTCACATTTAAAATTTGGAAACCCAAATTTTTAGGACTTCCTCTTTTTAATGTACAGTAGAGAGAAATTGGGCTTTTTTTTTTCTTTTGTCCATAAAGCACTTCATGCAATTTACCATGGGGGGGCGCTTTTCTTGACCTGCTGCTCACAAACCGGGTAGAATTAGTGGGGGAAGCAAAAGTGGATGGGAATCTGGGAGGCAATGACCATGAGTTGGTTGAGTTCAGGATCCTGACGCAGGGAAGAAAGGTAAGCAGCAGGATACGGACCCTGGACTTCAGGAAAGCAGACTTCGACTCCCTCAGGGAACGGATGGCCAGGATCCCCTGGGGGACTAACTTGAAGGGGAAAGGAGTCCAGGAGAGCTGGCTGTATTTCAAGGAATCCCTGTTGAGGTTACAGGGACAAACCATCCCAATGAGTCGAAAGAATAGTAAATATGGCAGGCGACCAGCTTGGCTTAATGGTGAAATCCTAGCAGATCTTAAACATAAAAAAGAAGCTTACAAGAAGTGGAAGGTTGGACTTACGACCAGGGAAGAGTATAAAAATATTGCTCGGGCATGTAGGAATGATATCAGGAGGGCCAAATCGCACCTGGAGCTGCAGCTAGCCAGAGATGTTAAGAGTAACAAGAAGGGTTTCTTCAGGTATGTTGGCAACAAGAAGAAAGCCAAGGAATGTGTGGGCCCCTCACTGAATGAGGGAGGCAACCTAGTGACAGAGGATGTGGAAAAAGCTAATGTACTCAATGCTTTTTTTGCCTCTGTTTTCACTAACAAGGTCAGCTCCCAGACTGCTGCGCTGGGCATCACAAAATGGGGAAGAGATGGCCAGCCCTCTGTGGAGATAGAGGTGGTTAGGGACTATTTAGAAAAGCTGGACGTGCACAAGTCCATGGGGCCGGACGAGTTGCATCCGAGAGTGCTGAAGGAATTGGCGGCTGTGATTGCAGAGCCATTGGCCATTATCTTTGAAAACTCGTGGCGAACCGGGGAAGTCCCGGATGACTGGAAAAAGGCTAATGTAGTGCCAATCTTTAAAAAAGGGAAGAAGGAGGATCCTGGGAACTACAGGCCAGTCAGCCTCACCTCAGTCCCTGGAAAAATCATGGAGCAGGTCTTCAAAGAATCAATCCTGAAGCACTTGCATGAGAGGAAAGTGATCAGGAACAGCCAGCATGGATTCACCAAGGGAAGGTCATGCCTGACTAATCTAATTGCCTTTTATGATGAGATTACTGGTTCTGTGGATGAAGGGAAAGCAGTGGATGTATTGTTTCTTGACTTTAGCAAAGCTTTTGACACGGTCTCCCACAGTATTCTTGTCAGCAAGTTAAGGAAGTATGGGCTCGATGAATGCACTATAAGGTGGGTAGAAAGCTGGCTAGATTGTCGGGCTCAACGGGTAGTGATCAATGGCTCCATGTCTAGTTGGCAGCCGGTATCAAGTGGAGTGCCCCAAGGGTCGGTCCTGGGGCCGGTTTTATTCAATATCTTCATAAATGATCTGGAGGATGGTGTGGATTGCACTCTCAGCAAATTTGCGGATGATACTAAACTGGGAGGAGTGGTAGATACGCTGGAGGGGAGGGATAGGATACAGAAGGACCTAGACAAATTGGAGGATTGGGCCAAAAGAAATCTGGTGAGGTTCAATAAGGATAAGTGCAGGGTCCTGCACTTAGGACGGAAGAACCCAATGCACAGCTACAGACTAGGGACAGAATGGCTAGGCAGCAGTTCTGCGGAAAAGGACCTGGGGTGATAGTGGACGAGAAGCTGGATATGAGTCAGCAGTGTGCCCTTGTTGCCAAGAAGGCCAATGGCATTTTGGGATGTATAAGTAGGGGCATAGCGAGCAGATCGAGGGACGTGATCGTTCCCCTCTATTCGACATTGGTGAGGCCTCATCTGGAGTACTGTGTCCAGTTTTGGGCCCCACACTTCAAGAAGGATGTGGATAAATTGGAGAGAGTCCAGCGAAGGGCAACAAAAATGATTAGGGGACTAGAACACATGAGTTATGAGGAGAGGCTGAGGGAGCTGGGATTGTTTAGCCTGCAGAAGAGAAGAATGAGGGGGGATTTGATAGCTGCTTTCAGCTACCTGAAAGGGGGTTCCAAAGAGGATGGCTCTAGACTGTTCTCAATGGTAGCAGATGACAGAACGAGGAGTAATGGTCTCAAGTTGCAGTGGGGGAGGTTTAGATGGGATATTAGGAAAAACTTTTTCACTAAGAGGGTGGTGAAACACTGGAATGCGTTACCTAGGGAGGTGGTAGAATCTCCTTCCTTAGAGGTATTTAAGGTCAGGCTTGACAAAGCCCTGGCTGGGATGATTTAACTGGGAATTGGTCCTGCTTCGAGAAGGGGGTTGGGCTAGATGACCTTCTGGGGTCCCTTCCAACCCTGATATTCTATGATTCTATGATACCCTTTTTATTTTCTAGCCTTTCTTCAGCCATAGTATCTGTATTGGAGCTTATTGTTTTGTTTTATTTACTGCTACTTAAAACTGCTGGAAATGTAAGCTGATAAAGGAGCGCTGCTGGAGGCACAAGACATATCTCAGAGACTCAGCAAATCCCTTACAACTGGAAACAGTTCGATTCTGAATATAACTGAAGCATATTTGCACATGGAGTTGTGCCAGATCCTCAGATGGTAGGAAAGAAATGTTTTCTGTTGGCCAAATGGTGTGTAGTGCTTATTTTCTACAGCAGTGTGAAAAATTGTATTATGTACAAGAGCAATATATAAAACATTCAATTTGAAAATACTGGGAGGATGAAGGGGTAATCACTAGCAACCAGCATGGATTTACTAAGAAGAAATCATGCCAAACCAACTTGATTTCCTTCTTTGACCGGGTAACTTGTTTGGAGCATAGGGGAAATGCAGTAGACATAAAATACCAGGACTTCAGCAAGACTTTTGACACAGTCCCACATGACATTCTGATAAGTAAGCTGGAGAAATGTAGGCTTTGTGGAACTATGAGTGACACAACTGCAAACAAAGAGTAACTAGTAATGGAATGATGTTGAATTGGAGAGAGGTCTCAAGTGGGGTTCCACAGGGATCTGTTCTGGGTCTGGTATTGTTTAACATCTTTATTAATAACCTGGATGTAGCTATAGAGAGCATACTGATCAAATTTGCAGATGACACAAAGCTGAGAGGGAGCGGGGATTGACAACACTTCGGAGGTTAGAACTAAGATTCAGAGGGATCTTGATAAATGGAGGAACTGGGCTATAGACAACAAAATGGAATTCAACAAAGACAAATGTAAGATGCTACAAATACAGAATGGGGGATAACTGGCTTGGCAGCTGCACTGCTCAGAAGGATCTGGGAGTTATGGTGGATCACAACCTCAACATGAGTCAGCAATGTGATGCTGTTGCAAAAAAGCAAATGCAGTTTTAGGTTGCATTAACAAAGGCATAGCATGAAAATCAAGGGAGGGATAATACTGCTTTATTCAGCACTCGTTAGGCCTCAGCTGCAGTACTGTATCCAATTTTGGTCACCAGTGTACAGAAAGGATGTAGAGAAGTGGAAATGATCCAGAATGAGCGACACAGATGATCAAAGGGATGGAATGCAAACCATATGAGCAAAGGTTGAAGGAACTGGGTATATTTAATTTGGAAAAGAGGAGATTAAAGGGGGACATGATAACGGTCATCAAATACTTGAAAAGCTGCCATAAAAAAAATAGAGAAAAGTTGTTCTCTCATGGCACAGAGGGCAGAACAAGAGGCAGTGGGTTCAAACTGCAGCATAGCAAATTTAGATTAAATTTCTGGAAAAACTTCTTAACTGTAAGAACAGTAGGACAATGGAACAGACTGCCTAGGGAGGTTGTGGAAGCGCCTTCACTGGAGGTTTTCAAAACGAGGCTGGATAACCATCTGTCTTGGATGGTTTAGACTCAACAAATACTGCATTTTGGCAGGGGATTAGACTAGATGACCCTTGTGGTCCCTTCTAACCATATGATTCTAAGTTTTGCACATCAAATTAAACTGGATTTATAAAAAAATGCATTGAAACAATTACTTTCATGGGCAACAATTTGCAATTTTTGCTTTATTCCAAAATGCAGTTTATTAAAAGCAGAACCCTTAATTTCTACCAAATCCAGTTATATTTAAAAAGATAGAGGCTCAGATTCAGGAAAACACATAACCTCAGGCTTACGTACATCTCTGTTCAGGAAAAGCCTGAAAGGTGCTTAAGCTCCCTTCATCAATAGAAAAAAGAAAAGGAGTACTTGTGGCACCTTAGAGACTAACACATTTATTGTACATTGGCCAGACTGAACAGTCTCTACATAAAAGAATAGATGGACACAAAACAGACATCAAGAATTATAACATTCAAAAACCAGTCGGAGAACACTTCAATCTCTTCAGTCACTCGATTACAGACCTAAAAGTGGCAATTCTTTAACAAAAAAACTTCAAAAACAGACTCCAATGAGAGACTGCTGAATTAGAATTAATTTGCAAACTGGACACAATTAACTTAGGCTTGAATAAAGACTGGGAGTGGATGAGTCATTACACAAAGTAAAACTATTTCCCCATGTTTATTCCCCCCCCCCCACTGTTCCTCACATGTTCTTGTCAACTGCTGGAAATGGTCCACCTTGATTATCACTACAAAAGGTTTCCTGCCCCCGGCTCTCCTGCTGGTAATATCTCACCTTACCTGATCACTCTTGTTACAGTGTTACAGAAACAACCATTGTTTCATATTCTCTGTGTATATAAATCTCCCCACTGTATTTTCCACTGCATGCATCTGATGAAGTGAGCTGTACTTCATGAAAGCTTATGCTCAAATAAATTTGTTAGTCTCTAAGGTGCCACAAGTACTCCTATTCTTTTTGCGGATACAGACTAACACGGCTGCTACTCTGAAACCTTCACCAATAGGAATGCTTTCCTAAATTGGGGCCATAATAATTAAGAACAAGACTGTGCCCTCATGGTGTCTTCTATAGATCAGGATTTTACACTCTGTAGAATGGCTGCAGTGTTGCCCTCCAAAACCTACAGGAGGTTTCAATATGGCATTGTCAATCATTCCCATATCATGATGGAGATGAATGAATGGGGAATCTCATGCTTCAGGTTGGCTGGTTGCCTGCTTGGCTCAGCAGTTTTGTTTTTTCCCTGATGCACAATTGATTACATGTATTCTTGGGGATTTTTATTGTTGTTTTGCTCTGAAGCATTAGGGATTGGCCACTGCTGGAGCTGGGCTCCTGGCTGTAATGGACCAATGCTCAAAGGATTCTTTACCACCCCAGTTTTAGATGCCTGGCTGATGTGTCTTACTCACATGCTCAGGATATAACTAAGTGCCAGATTTGGAATTGGGAAGGAAATTTCCCCCAGGTCAGATTATCTGTGATATTGGAGTGAGGGTTGCCTTCCCCTGCAGCATGAGGGGTGGATCGTCGTCTAGAATCTCCAGGTCATGTCTCACCTAATCATTTCCCTGCCATGGCAAGGGCCTCAGGCATTGGTGGAGCCTTGGTTATGTCTTGTTCTCTGCCTGTGGCATGTAACAGTGTAGTCTCTTGAGAACTGAAAACCTTTAGTTTAACTGAAGTCATAGGGCTCAACATAGGGGTATTTAGGTGAAATATGATGGCATGTGATATACAGAAAAAACTTAATGATATCGTTTTGAATGTCTAAATATTTCCCACTTCTTTGTGAGGGCCCAGTTTTACACCCATGTTGTCAATGGGAGTTTTGACAGCAGCTGCGGAGTGGACTAGATTGAGACAATTTTCTGATAGCTGTCCAAGGCAGATCACCAAATCCAAACTTCCAGTGACATTTCTGAGTCATATCAAATGACTTGATCTTCTGCCTGAAGATCAATCTGTTTGAAAACATTAAAGAAATCATGTTTTCTTAAAATATTAATCTTCACTTTATTCATCTTTCTCTCTCTTTCCTAAGGCATCTTGCTCAGTGTGTGACAGAAAAAGATTAAATCAAAAGACTGAAAAATTGTGTTAAATATTTGACAAGGTAACTCTTCTCTCTCTCCCCCGCCTCTCTGACTTGCTCCATCCCTTTCCCTATACAATTTAATTTAGAGGCATGGTAAAATCAGTTTCTAAATACTGGGTAAGTCTCCTGCAGGATGCTCACTTTCCTATTATGTTTCCTTCACCCACCTACACTTCTAAAATCAACTGTCTATTAATATATATATTTTCTGATCTTTGTTAAACCATTGAACAGCCTAATCTCTGGCTGAGATCAATAGTGGTGAGTAGAAACCTTAAACCCTAAAACCTAGGTCCTGCATTGAAATTACTCTTTGGGATATTCATAAGCTAGGGGTATAGTAGAAAGATATTTTTCCTCTTCCATCAAAACCAGATATTCCTACCCATGGGCTGGTAGGAGGCAGGCATACATTTGGAGGTTGTAGTAATATCAGTCAATGCCTCATAGAACTTCCTTTCCTGAATCTTTCCCCAAGCCAGGAATAGCTGTGCACTCTTGGATTACTATATTAGTTTTACCATGGAGTCACAGACCGTCTCCCTCAGGCTCTCCAGTGCATCTTTTCATCCAGACAAATTGGACTAAGTGATGAAAGGTTGTTAAAACCCAAAATCACCATCTATTAGGTCACTCCAGACTCCAAAGGGACAGTTACTTACCCCAGCTTGGATCAGTACTCTTGATCTCACACCAAAGACAACACTGTAGCCAATTTCTCTAGTAAATTAACTAAAGATTTATTAGCTAATAAAAATAAATGAGTTACTGAGAGGTTAAAGAAGGTAAAATACATTACAGGTGAGTCCAAGTTTGTAGTCCAAATGATAGCAGAGATGTAGTATCTGCTAGTTTTCCACCAGTCCTCAGGGTGGACTTTGGGGACCTTTTAGGATTCCCCCTGTCAGAATCCATCACTCCAGAGATACCAGATCTCAACCAGGTTTTCTTCTTATAGCTGCTTTTCCTGAAAGGCAATCTGGCAAGTGTTCCCACCACACATGAGCCCTCCATCTGTGACTAAACACAGACAAAGTTTGTGGATTTTCCATTGTTGAACACAATGATCCATGCTTTGAAGTTAACATGCTTCTTCATTTACAGTTCCAAAGCTCAGATGCCATTTGATGGGCAATTATACATATTGCATTTAGTTACAGACAATCATTTGAACAATGGGAGAGCCAGAAACAATCCTTGATTAGTTTTCATGCAGTTTACACATCAACCACCTCCTCATCTTAGTACTAATACATACTTTGGATCTAAGGCTAACTAAATACAAGGATATCAATCATAGCAAACAGATAGGGAGAACAATATCATTACATTCCTTTGAACTATTCTAACATTTGAGTGAATTGGTATGCTTAACACTTCTTTGAGATTCCTGTCCAAGTGAATTGTTCTGAGACTCTGACCTGAGCTGACCTGGACTGGCCTGTTAGCATTACAGAGCTGATTATGGCCATCAGAATCTGAACCAAATGAAAAGAAATGCTTGAGGGGGGAAAAGTAATGAAATATATGTAGAATTAAAAAATGCTATTTGTTAATGCATTAATTATGATGGGCCCAATTTATAGCTAAATCCATTATTCTATGTATTTGTTAATTGAACAATTTGAAAGGAAGTAACCACAATGTAAAGATTTTTTTTCTTTTAGCAAAATATGCAATAGTCTTTTAGAACTGATTCAGTGTTAGTTAGGAACAGATGAAACACATGAGTAATCTGAACAATTGCACACCTAGAAACCTATTTTAATGACATTGTGGTGGATCCAACCGTGAGTGAGACAGCTGGCTCTATTGTATCTTAAAGGTTGATGGCAGTACATTTGAGGGGGGGGAGGGGGAAAGAAAAAAAATAAGATGCCAAATCACTCAAATTACTAAGTGAATTTATTTGTGGGCTTAAAATGATAAACGCCCTTTAAGACAAAATATTTTAAAATCAAACTTCCTTCATTTCCCTTTCAAAACCTGGGTTCTGGCTTTTCTTTGTAGTACATAACTCAGGCTCTACTTGAATTGTGGGATGATTGCCAAATAATTGCAGATGAGTTGCGGACAAGACATGAAAAATCGTGGAAAAATAATAACTTTTATTAATTGTGGTAATTTGGAAACACAAGAGAAGACCTATTTGTTTAAAAAAAATGTGGAAACAATGTAAAAAGAAAAGGAAGACTTGTGGCACCTTAGAGACTAACAAATTTATTTGAGCATAAGCTTTCGTGAGCTACAGCTCACTTCAGCGGATGCTATAGCTCACGAAAGCTTATGCTCAAATAAATTTGTTAATCTCTTAGGTGCCACAAGTACTCCTGTTCTTTTTACAGATACAGACTAACACGACTGCTACTCAGAAATAATGTAAACACTCAAGCATTATGCTATGCCTGCTAAGTTTTTGGTAACCAGACATTTTGCTGCAACTACTTTACAGTCATTAATGGGTGGGGCGGATGGTGGGTGTCCGGGCAGCTGGCGGCTGGGGCTCCCACAATCAGCCGCTTGGCTGCCAAAACTGTGGTGTAAGCCTAATATTGCAGGATCTGCAATTTCTGCAATATCACAAATTAAGTAGGGCCTTATAGATAACTTTAAAAAAGAGTAGCAAGCATTAGGTAGCTTGCCTTAAAGTGTATGTAATTAAGTGGTCTTACTCATATCATTATGAAGAAAAAACACAGGACCTAAAATGCAGGTCTATTTTTTAAAGCCTATACATATATCCTTATATAAGTCAGACAAATTCAAATTAGAAATAAGACACACATATTTAACAAAAAGAAAAGGAGTACTTGTGGCACCTTAGAGACTAACCAATTTATTTGAGCATGAGCTTTCGTGAGCTACAGCTCACTTCATCGGATGCATGCCGTGGAAACTGTAGCATGCATCCGATGAAGTGAGCTGTAGCTCACGAAAGCTCATGCTCAAATAAATTGGTTAGTCTCTAAGGTGCCACAAGTACTCCTTTTCTTTTTGCGAATACAGACTAACACGGCTGTTACTCTGAAACCTGACATATTTAACAGTAAAGTTGATTAGAACAAACTATCAAGAGAAGTGGTGGGTTCTCCACCTTGTAATGTCTTCAGATCAAGACTGAATGCCTTTCTGAAGGACATCTTTAGCTTAGGCTCATGAGTAACTGGAAGATGTGACAATGTTATGTTATACAGGAGATTAGAGTAGGTGATCTAAAGGTCCCTTCTGGCTTTAAAATCTATGAATCCTCTTGAACAATGTTGGTCTTGTTAAAGAAAGCACAGCTTGCTTATTTAAAGCACATGTTAAGGTCAACATTATTTCAAATGTAGCCTTTTAGCTTTTTTACAGTGAATTTTGTAATGTGGTATTACACCACCCTGAGTTCGGCTCTGGTGGCTACAGTTTCAAGCTTAACAGAATGAAAGTCACCTCTGCTACTTGCTTTAGAGTTGGAGTCTCTAGGAGCACATAAAGACCAAAGGTAGCGCCCACAAAGACATTCACAAGTACAAGGTTTTACAAGTTTTCTTAAAGTTACAATGAAAGTTATGATTACCCAAGCATATAGAAATTCTGTACAGACCTATGCACAAGTTACAAATATAGTTATACTCACATCCTTAACAACAGTGTTAGAGTCTGATGGGTCCCTCATGGCTTGATCATCAGTAGAGGGATGGTTCCTGCTGGAGTATCCTATAGGGAGCTCAATTTTCCCATTCTGGGCATCCCCTTTTATAATGTGATTCTGTCTATACCTACATTCGTTGCATGTCCATAAAAGTGTTAACCCTCTTTTCTCTTATTGGTCTGTGTCCCCAGGAAACTTAGGGGACTCCAATTTTCTATAGGCTGTGTAAGTTCCCTTTATTTTTCATTAATATTGATGCACAACCTGTACTCTGTAGTTAAGACACATGTCAGAGACAGATGCGCCTTTACAGTATTTTTATGATCTAATATTAATCTTCTGGGTAATTTTTCACAATCTTACTAGTTGTTGCCTCTTCTCCCATAATCGTAGGGTATCGGGTTATTTTCCGGTCACTTATGTCATCATTTCTTGTCTCCAAGGCCTAAAATAGCTAAGTTAAAATCTTGCGGGCCTCAACCTACGGGTTCTTGGGTTTCAGCATGTCTCATGTCTAATACTTGTTTCCTCTAAATACTGCTCAATCATATACTTTTAAAATCCTACAAATTCATTCTAATTAACATACAATGAATATGTATAACATATTGATTAATCATAACATCACACAATAAATAAACTAAAATCATTGGCTACACAAAAGATAACTCAGAAACAAAAAGCTATCTGGGTACCCATCAAGTGGGAGTCAGATGCCCAGAGGAGTAGTCAGAAAGAGAAATAAGGATTTCTCAGATGGTTTGTAGGATTAGTATCTCAAAGGAAAGTCAGCATCAAGATAACCTCCAGAAGAAGCAAAGGGACAGCAAGGCATGGTGGCACGCATACCAAAGAGGAATGGGAGCAACTGCAGCTAGGAGACTGATGAAGGCTGTAGTTAGAACGTCTAATCATGTTGTGTCCGTATCATGAATGTAGCTGAGCAAAATTTTTTGGCCCAACCTCTTTTTTTGGTGGCAGTCACTTATTCCAGGCCTGATTCTGGCTCATTAAGCTAGATCCTGAAAAACCCATTGACATCACCACCAGTTTGGGATATTCAGTTAAAAATGTTGTCCTCAGTTCCTCTATCCTCTTGTTATCACATTTGTTTTTACTGTCTGGCTGCTAGCTTCCCAGGGTATTTAGTATGGATTTCCAGGTTCTTGGCGTAAATTAGTTCTCTTTGCATTCAATTGTATTCCAGCTCTCCCCCATATTTTTCCTCAAGATTGTTCCCCTCTCAATAATGCATTGTAGCTTGTTAAATAGTTATCACACATTTTGGTATTGAAACCTGTTCTTTTCAGTTCATGCCCTAAACACCTCTTTGCAAAGGGTATTAAGTTTCCCCTTTATATTTTCAGTGAACCACTTTCACACAGTTAGTAATTGGAGCAGTTGTAATTTACTCAGTCCTAGCTAACAAACCCAGACAAACATGACATTCAAAGTCCATGAATTTTCTGCCATTCAGGTGGCAACCTTATTCTTCAAGTTTGTTTGTATCTCTCTTGCCCGATTCTCTGGAGACACAGTAGGTTAGAACAGTCTCTCTCACAGACACAAATAAATAGAAAAAAATATTTATTAGCACTTTTACAGTATGCTGCTCCCAGACTGATTGAGTTTTCCAATTATACTCTTACTCCTGCTGTAGTAGCAACTCACATAAATGCCTTCTCAGTTGGCCAGGAAACTTCTTGTTCCAACATTTCAATTCTGTATGTGAAAGAAAAAAATTAAATAGTCCTTGACATGTGAATAAACTCTAATTTTTGCATTTAGCACTGTTGAATTTAGATGCATCCCTTTAGCTTGCCATGAAGAGTGAGCCCATAAACAAAGGTAAAGGTGGACGATCATACCTAGCCAGGAAGAGCATGCAAAATTGAATGCATGTAATTAATGAACCAAGTAAAATAATAGTCATAATGGGGCAAATGCTGTAGTTTTGTAGGTAACCCCTGTGTTCCATTGAATTCAGTTGGGGTTGGCTACTGACTTGATTTGGAGCAAGACTGGGCCGGGCCCCTAGTATAATTTAAGTTGTTGGTTTGTTAAGAGGGGGTTGGAAAATTCTGAATGTGAAAACAGCCTAATTCATTTAGAACCCTGCAGTGCTATGTAATAGGACAAAAATTATGTAGATATCCCAAGGCTGCAGGAGGTTTTATAACTGGAAAAGAGAGGGTGGCTATAAAAAAAGGGGAGATGGGATGTGGTGAAGAGACCATTCCAGGGGTGTGTCAAGAAAAAATATCACTAATGCATTTGTGATCTGGTGTACACACTTTAAGATCCATGAATGAGAAGTCCTATATAAAGAAACAAGTATTCATATTAAACTGCTAAAAACATCTTAAATGGAGGGAATACTATACCAGGTCCTACGCGTCACAAGCACTCATCACTGGTGCCATCATGAAAGGCTCACTTAATTTCTAGTTTCAGAGTAACAGCCGTGTTAGTCTGTATTCGCAAAAAGAAAAGGAGTACTTGTGGCACCTTAGAGACTAACCAATTTATTTGAGCATGAGCTTTCGTGAGCTACAGCTCACTTCATCGGATGCATGCCGTGGAAACTGTAGCAGACTTTATATATACACAGAGAATATGAAAAAATACCTCCTCCCACCCCACTGTCCAGCTGGTAATAGCTTATCTAAAGTGATCATCAGGTGGGCCATTTCCAGCACAAATCCAGGTTTTCTCACCCTCCACCCCCCCACACAAATTCACT
Source organism: Lepidochelys olivacea (assembly GCF_965140295.1). Taxonomy (NCBI): domain Eukaryota; kingdom Metazoa; phylum Chordata; order Testudines; family Cheloniidae; genus Lepidochelys; species Lepidochelys olivacea. The sequence continues at coordinate 38,527,185 of NC_140413.1, read as the reverse complement.
CTCCTGCTGGTGATAGCCCATCCAAAGTGACAACTCTCTACACAATGTGCATGATAATCAAGTTGGGCCATTTCCTGCACAAATCCAGGTTCTCTCACCCCCTCACCCCCCTCCCAAAAACCACACACACAAACTCACTATCCTGCTGGTAGTAGCTCATCCAAAGTGACCATTCTCCCTACAATGTGCATAATTAAGGTGGGCCATTTCCAGCACAAATCCAGGTTTTCTCACATCCCCCCCATACACACACAAACTCACTCTCCTGCTGGTAAAACCCCTTCAAAACTGACCGCTCTCCAAGTTTAAATCCAAGTTAAACCAGAACATCTGGAGGGGGGGTAGGAAAAAACAAGAGGAAATAGGCTACCTTGCATAATGACTTAGCCATAATGACTTGCATAATGACTTAATGGCTAAGTCATTATGCAAGGTAGCCTATTTCCTCTTGTTTTTTCCTACACCCCCCCCCAGATGTTCTGGTTTAACTTGGATTTAAACTTGGAGAGCGGTCAGTTTTGAAGGGGTTTTACCAGCAGGAGAGTGAGTTTGTGTGTGTATGGGGGGGATGTGAGAAAACCTGGATTTGTGCTGGAAATGGCCCACCTTAATTATGCACATTGTAGGGAGAATGGTCACTTTGGATGAGCTACTACCAGCAGGATAGTGAGTTTGTGTGTGTGGTTTTTGGGAGGGGGGTGAGGGGGTGAGAGAACCTGGATTTGTGCAGGAAATGGCCCAACTTGATTATCATGCACATTGTGTAGAGAGTTGTCACTTTGGATGGGCTATCACCAGCAGGAGAGTGAATTTGTGTGGAGGGGTGGAGGGTGAGAAAACCTGGATTTGTGCTGGAAATGGCCCACCTGATGATCACTTTAGATAAGCTATTACCAGCTGGACAGTGGGGTGGGAGGAGGTATTTTTTCATATTCTCTGTGTATATATAAAGTCTGCTACAGTTTCCACGGCATGCATCCGATGAAGTGAGCTGTAGCTCACGAAAGCTCATGCTCAAATAAATTGGTTAATTTCTAGTGTAAATTGGAATGCCTGCTTGAAGGGAAAATATAGTTTTGGAAATATTGCATATATCAGGAAAATGGTACCTTTTCATAGTAATTAAATAAATGATACTGTGTATATTATAAATGTATGATTTGTATATTTTAACCATATACTGATACTATAATATGTTACTGCTTATTTTCCTTTACTTGAATTTGCTGACAGTGTATTGCCCATCTGTCAGTTTTATTATACCTAGATTATATCAGGGATGGATGAATAGTATCACAGTGTTAAATATAGGGTGGAAGAGGACAACTTTCATGTGGCCCACACTATTAACTGTGAAACCACGACTAACGTAATCAAACCAGTGATTGGACGTTGACTGTCAACCTCCGCGTCAAAAGAGCAACAAAATAAGCCTGCATCTATAGAATGTTGAATGGCTTTGCAGATGCCATGTACTCCTGCAAGAGAGTGTTAAATATGTGCATGCTTTATAATACAGTAAAAGCTTTGTTATCCAGCGTGTTGAGGAAATGGGGGCTGCTGGTTCATAAAAAAATTCCGATTAACTAAGAGTTATACTTACTAATGGAATACCAATTTTCAAAGAATTGGAATACAATAAAATGAATAAAGTATAAAATATTATACAGGTACTCACCAATCCAGTAGTAGTACTGCACTGCAGAGTGGTGGGTTTCTTGAAGCACTTAGGTGTATCCAGGTAAAGTTTTCTATACAGTAGGTTGTCTTATGGCACTACATACAGTAACACTATGGCAGCACACGGCGTATCATAGAATCATAGAATATCAGGGTTGGAAGGGACCTCAGGAGGCATCTAGTCCAACCCCCTGCTCAAAGCAGGACTGATCCCCAATTAAAGCGTACACCCAGATCACTAAAAATACACTTAACGCTAAAACTGTACTGAACATAATTTAATCTTTTTTGGTGATTCAGAAGGCACTTCGGGAGCTTCATTATCAACATCAGTTATCACTGTAGATGTAGAAGGTGTAGGAGATTGGGCTGAATCTGTAACGACCCTATGACATACCCTGGAAGCTGCTTTTTTGAATAAATCCCTGATATCAGCTTGCTTATTTGTCTTATGCCTCTTTTGCATAAAAGTAGAGTCCAGAATGTTCAACTGCGTAACCTCCTGGGCAGTATACTATTCCTGGTTAATAGATTGAAGATTTGCATTGTGAGATACCAGAAATGCCGGTTAATAGAAATTTCCAGTTGATAAAGTGCCAGATAACACATCTTTATGATCCCATGAATTTAATATATAATATATATGTTATTTATGTGGCCTTGACATCCATATATATAGTAAAAATCAAAATGCGCATGTGTATACCCAAATACACACACATATAAAATACAAGCTATAGCTCTAAAAATATGAAAAATATTATGTTGATATAATGTATTCTATTTTAAGTGTTATTAAAAGGCCCTGATTTTACCATTATACTATTAAAATATACTTTTAATGTTGACAATATAATAACAAATATGTTTATGCCATTTACAGCACATTGCAAGCCTATCTTATATGTGACATCCTGTGGATGATTTCACTGGTGGTCTGAGTAAATGTGAGGTTTGTTTTTTTTTTGTTTGTTTTTGTTTTAGTTGCTTTTGGTTTGTTGCTTGCCTGTCACAATTGCTGTGTGCTGCTATTGTACTGATTACTACTTCTAGATTAATTGGAGACTATACCTAGCCATTCAGACCTATTTTTCCACCTGGCATACCAGCCAAACCTGGCTTTTATAAATGATTTATCCCTTAATTGGTCTGCTATTGCAGAATACTAACTTCTCTTAATGGTATTAAAAATAACTATGTTGTGCCTCTTGTCACAGCTTACCATACTTTTAAGACCCTGCTACAGGGTTGGCCCATTGAGAACATAGTCCCATACAGAAAGAAAGGCAGGAGCCTGAAGTTAGGCTGACAATTGTATCAGAGTCTCAGAGCGAGGAGAGAAGGGAGTGTATAGCATCATCAGCAAAATCACAAACAACTCAAAAAAACAACTAAACTGCTATTTCGCTACAGTTTATTCTGAGCACATTTCAGTGCAGCAGGGAATATTGCTGCAAACTGACAAGGAAGTCTGTATGCTGTAAATGTAGAGTGAAAGGCATCCAAGGTGCTAAATATATATATATATCTAATTATCACTGACTAGGTATAGTCTATTTACCTGTTAGGTAAGATTGTTTTTTATTGTCATTAGCAGGCTAAAAGTATTTTTGGTGGCGAATACTGATTTTTGGCTAGATTACAGATGGCAGCGTGTTCAGTGGGGATCATTAAATTAAGGGTGCAAGACACAACATTTTGGCTAGTAATATGAAGCATAAATGACCATTTAAGCTTCATATGAATAATCACTATATTGTGCTTTATGGTATGGATGGGGTGAGTTGTGAGTAGGTTTGGTAGAATTCAATTTTTTAAAATAATTTTGACAGCTAATATAGATTTATTTTAAGCATTTTTTAAAGACTTTTATTTATTTTAAGTTTTCGCCATTGCATGAAATTATGAGAGGATTAGAGTATAGCAGGGTTCAGATAATAAAGACAGTAGATTGTGAGATTCAAAAAGTTAAAGTTTTATAACCATTAAAACACAAATTGTCAACATCACAAGTCAAAATATACCACGTAAATATCCTTAAATCAAACTCTAATAAATTCTCAAGCAGTATTTTTCTTACTTTGCCTATCTATAAATTTTGACAATTCTTAATTCCAATGTTTTTGTTGGATTTTGTGTTTACAGTGAAATTGATGTTTGCTGACATTTACCAATAAAAATCGAATCCTTTGAAACCTAGTCATCAGTCATAACAGATTCCACTGCCATTACTGTTCTCATCTCCTTGTTATCTCTACCCCAGGTTCCCCTATCAGTGACATATCACATTTCTGGTATTAATAATTTAATCTGTTTTTTAAACATAACTAGGACTCTCTGGTCAAAATTAAATTTGACTGGTCAAAATTATTCCATCAAAACTGTTTTGCTGTTGGAAATTTGAGTTTTTACCTAAATGATTTGTTTCCACAAAAAGTGACAGCTTTTTGCATGCTTTTTTTGGGGGGGGGGGGAAGAGGGGTCAAAAAAACAAATTTCCCAAAATAGAGAGATTTTAGATACAGATATCCTGCTATGGTGCCTCATGGGAGTCACAGTTTTGTTTGGGATGCTTCCCAGGGGTACCCAAGGTTGTGAGGCACCTCTCTACAACCTGCCCTTAGCATGGGGAAACCTTGTCTGTGCCTGCCGGGGGAACCCTGACTCCACTGGCCATAGGCTCACAAGCACAGCCCTCTCAGCTTTCAGAGGGTCTGCTGTCCCTTTGCAGGTTAGTGATAGGCACACTCCAACTCCTGAACCCTCTGAACATCCTTGGAGTGTCCAGTCTTGTTCTGCTGGACACTCACAGAATTCCCAGATGCACTGTTCCCAAAGGAGCCGTACACATCAGCTTACCAGTTTCACCTTAGGATCACTGCTCCTCTCAACTCACAGCATTCAATTTCTTTGTAGAGAAAACAAGTATAAGTATATTTAATGAAGAACAGAGATTCAAGTAATAGCAAGTAGGTAGAATTATTGGAAATATTTGTTACATGTAACAAAATCATAATATACCATTTAGAGCCCAGACTTAAGACACTTTTCTGTTTAATGAAGTTTAGATCACCCAGAGTCTTCACAGCATTTTCCAGCAAGGTAGGCTGTGATCCTTCTTTTGTAAGACATAACATTCCGGCAGTTCATCTCCTCAGTGAAGGATTAAGAACATAACTCGGTCCCCTTAGATCCATCAGGTCAGTCCTCTCTTCTTTTTTCATAAACAGGCCACCCCATGCTAACTGTTCTTCTTTTTGACCTCTCTTTCTTATTGACTTTGAAATATTTTAATCAGCATCTGGCTCTGCATGCAGCTAGTCTTACTCTGTGAGACACACAATGCATAATATACACATGACCAGACAAAGAGAGATAGGTGTCTCCTACTCCCTTCCTGAACAGAATTTGTCCAAGGCCTGTCATCTCCTGGGTACTTGCCTTTAACTTCAAGGATTTCTAAGCACAATTTCTGGTATAAATCTATCACTTCTTAAATATTACCCATACATACATACATATTGACTGACTGCAGTGTGTCAATGGCTTTTAGTAGAGAACCCCAGTGCTACCCTTCACCATGTTATTATGTAGACATCATATACCGGAGATCCCTGTAAACCCCTATGCACCCTCAGATGCCTTCTGCCCATTGACACTAAGGGCTCCCTGGGTAACAGTTTCCTCTTCTCCTTATTCTCCTTTCTAAATTGGAGTCCCCAGATGGTCTACCTCTCCCATGATGCACCATGGCCAGGGACTCCCATGATGCAAATGCCTCTATAACATTCCAGGGTGCAATCCAGACCAATGAATGCTGTGTCCCTCCTGCCCTGCAACCTGCTTTGCTGCTGTTGCTCCCAACTGGGGCTCCTCACAAACAGCCAAGCAGCATGCAGTTCACAGCCTGAGTGTCTGTGTATAGCCACAGCCCTGGTCCAGCAACTCTGACCACCGTAGCCTGTTAGCAAACACTACCCACACTCTGGTTTCCAGCAGCCTTGGTTACTTGCAGGGTTTCCCCAACACACTCCCAGTCCTGGATTTTCCCCAAAAAACATGTTCTGCACTATCCAGCCCTCTCCTGGACAGTCCAGATATAGTTGGTCTGTTGTCCCTCTAAGGAGAGCAATATACAACAGTCTGCTACCCTAAATGGAATTACTCGGGCAGTTCACAACACTGGATTGGTTTTAATTGAAGCATAAAACAAGTTTATTGAATTACAAGGAGATAGCTTTTAAGTGAATACAAGTATAAGGTATTAAAGTCAGAAATGGTTACAAGAGAAATAAAGATAAAATGCTTTCTAGTACTAAACGTAACAAATTAGACTTGGTTCAAGGTGAGATTCCTTACCACACATTTCCTCTAACACTGCTGACCAAATTCTCAGGCCAGGATCTGCCCCTGAAGTTCAACGGCTGTTTCTTTTGTCTTGTTGGGTGAAAAGGAGAGAGATGGACAGGGAGAGATACCTTGGGGTGTTTTTGCACTTCACTTTTATAGTACACTGCCCCTTTGAAATGCATTTTCCTGAGCGTTACCCCTAGACAAAGTTTATTCTTACTGTGACTATGGAGACAAGGAATTGGGTGGCAAAAGAGATTCCATATTATTTCCTAAAATGCAGATTTGCCTTGTCTCCCTCTTGCTGTCACAAGCCGTAAACATCAGTTTACTATTTATATGTAAATCGAGGTAAACACACACACTCTTTTGTTTTAGATCTGCTTGACTAGTTCTGTCTAATAGAGACTATGTGGGTGTGAATATGTGCCACCAACAACATTCAGGGGGAATTCATAACTTTACATATAATGCTGCTATATACATTTCATCATGATGATATTGACCAGCAAGTTATTCGATTTCAAATGATACTAGACATATTTTGTACAAAAATTATTACAGAGGTGTGTAGGGTGTGAATACAGAGGTGCATTCCATCATAGCCTCCCCAATCATGAAGAAAGACCATGGTGCATCATGGAAGATGTAGTCGAACCGGGGAGCTTGGTCTACAGAGAAGAATGGGAGCATGAGGCAGCAAAACTGTAACTCCCATGATGCACTACAGTAGTATTTCTGAATCAGAATGTTTTAGTTTTTAATATTTCTCCGAGGTATTGAACGTCTCTGTGGACAACATAGTTGCAAACCTTTTTTTTTCATTTCTAAGTTTTCCATGGAAAAATAGCCCATTTTCCATCAGTTCTAAATACAATGCTTTTTGTACAAAGATCTAAAAGGACTCTTCAAAAGATGAGTAGATTTTAATATCCCCACTTTACAGATGAGAAAACTGACACACAGATTAAGGCCAAATTTTCATGACTGTGCCAAAAATAGATTACATTGAGTTAGATTATTGATAAACAGATTACAAGATTTGCCACCCAACATTTATATAAATGTTAAACACATGCTCAAATACTCAGCTGAATCAGGACCTCAGTGCTTCTGTGTAATGTTTGGTCACAGTATCTTTAATGAAAGCAGAGAATTATGATGTAATCAGGAAGTGGTTTGCAAAGAGGATTTTGGACATCTCTTGGAAGGTCTGGGGCCCAGTTCAGCATGCAGGGAAGTCTATGAAAAAAAGTACCAGTGTGGCTTTATGGTGTGCTGGATAGAGTGCAGAATGAGGATTGTAACAGCTTTGGATGTATAATGACTTTACAATCATATCTCCCATTAAGAAACATCTTATTAATTGCTTTTGTTAGTTTATATTATACTGATGTTTTCTTCCTGGACAAAAGTAAATTAACCATTTAACAGAGGCTATATATTTTACATGAAAAGGTCAATATTACAGTGGCAGATTTTTTTTTAACAAACCCATTTGTATTTTTAGCCATAATGCCAACAAACATTAAATGCAGTCGCTATTTAATGTAATTTTCATGCAGTCGTAGAGGGTTCATGGGGTTTGAAATGTGTGTTTACAGAAAGTGACAGATCATTAATCCAAGCCTCTCTGGAGGCACGACCTCAGTTACAAGCACAATGATAGTAATTTCTCAAGACTTCTGACTTCTCATCAGGATGTCCCTTCTGCTTGTACAGTTGATTGCACCTAATAAACTGCATGGTAATAATGTACTCATGCTAACTTTATGTCCTAATGTGATGTATAATCTAGCTAAAAATGACAATTTCTTTTGAGACAAAATATATTCTTTATAATGTGATATTTTGTATGTTGCATTGTTTAAAGGCAGCAGTTCTAACTACCCTCTTTGTGCAAGCTTAAGTATTTCATTACTCAGTGAGCTTTGCTAAAATCGATAAGAATTGGGTATTTATGTAGATAAAATTCTTCAGTCATGAATGAGTCATAGAACTTGAGTAAATTTGGGACAATGAATTCTTGAACAATACAAAACATCCACTACTTTCTCATGTTTCCCTTTCCTAGGCCGATTCATATCACTCTCTTGTTACAAGCCCATTCTAGCGCTGAAATCTGTTTAGACACAGGACTGTGCCCACATAAAGCTTAGTTCAGTTTTATGGCATGAGGGTTGGATTTTCGAGATCCATGGAGGCAGTGGGGTGAGGAATCCCCAATGACTGCTACATACTTGAGGTTGCAGAAGCTCCTATGACATGTGGTCAACATAATGGTTGACTCCACCTGGCCTACTCCTTACCCACTCCCAATTGCCCTCCTGCCACGTGACAGCATAGAGGGAGCCCCACCAGCATTTGAGGTGCTCCAGAGCAAAACAGTTACAGATTCAGATAGCTTCATCACTACATTCCCTGCAATAGATGACATAGCAGCTTCCAAATGCTAGTATAATTATATTTGCCAGTTTCAAAGAGCATAGAAGCCCAATGTTTCACAGAGTCTACTTCCCTTTCTCCCTCAGGACAACATATACACATAAAATGAATATAATTACTACTTATATGCATTTTTGATGTATGCAACAGATTTATTATCCCAGCAACAGAATGATAGGATGATTTGAAAAGGATTAAACAATGTATGGAAAATATTCAAAATAGGATACACATGTAGATCAAGGGCATTCAGGCGTGAACAAGTCTGATTCTTTTACGGCCTGATCGTCCACCACTGAAGTCAATGGGAGAGAGGGTCTTATGTCCATGATTGTATGCAAGGAAATTCAAAGTTTGAAAAGTTTATGGAAACTCAGTGGTGCTTTCCAAAAATATTGGGTGGAAAATGCTCATCAGCTCCTTTGTGTTGGCCTACCTACTCCTATGCAGTTTCAAATAACACTTTGCCTGTTAGTGCACTTGTAAGTGTCTCTTCTTTTGTGCAGCTGTGTTGCAATACAAAGGAACCACTGAGCTTCAACTGCTAGACAAAATAAATGCGTTAACCTCCCACAATACCTTTAAAGACTTGGGGTCTGGTTACTACCTGGGATCTTTACTCTTTCTATGGGAGTTTCTCTGTGGTCTTCCACCTTGCATACATATGAAGTGGCCAGCATAGTCTGTCCTCACTAGGGGGCCAGAAAGAGAAGCTATTGGTATGTCTTCCAGCTCCAGCACCAGTTATTCATTTAGCATTCTTCACTATCACTCACATTGTATTTGATGTATATCCACTTGCTTTTCAAACATGTACAATCTATTTTTGAATGGGTGAATGGAAGGGAGGGGAATGGACCATTATTTTCTTTTAAATTATTTCATGATATTAATTAGTCTTCTCATTATGTAACCACAGTAATGTATTTCAACAGCTGGGTATGTTTGAGAGGTGGTTGTGATGGTGGAGATCTAGAGACGAGCAGGCTGGCTTAATTTATGATGCTGATGTATCACTGTTTCTTCTATTGTTCCTTCCCTATGTACTGGGATTTTTCACAATGAAAGCAGGTCCATTTCAGGTCTTTTCAGGGCATGGAACATTAAGTGGGATACAAAATTTGTTATCCATCCTGTGTATTCAGCCTTCTGTGTGGGAGCAGTGGCTGCAGCTTTTGTAGCTAGGAAATAGACTCCTGAAAGTAGAAAAGGAGTACTTGTGGCACCTTAGAGACTAACAAATTTATTCGAGCATAAGCTTTCGTGAGCTACAGCTCACTTCATCAGATACATGTAGTGGAAAATACAGTGGGGAGATTTTATATACACAGAGAACATGAAACAAGGGTGTTACCATATATACTGTAACAAGAGTAGTCAGGTAAGGTGAGCTATTACCAGCAGGAGAGTGCGGGTGGAGGGGAACCTTTTGTAGTAATAATCAAGGTGGGCCATTTCCAGTAGTTGACAAGAACGTGTGAGGAACAGTGTGTGTGGGGGGGAATAAACATGGGGAAATAGTTTTACTTTGTGTAATAACACATCCACTCCCAGTCTTTATTCAAGCCTAAGTTAATTGTATCCGATTAATTGCAAATTAATTCCAATTTAGCAGTCTCTCGTTGGAGTCTGTTTTTGAAGATTTTTTGTTGAAGAATTGCCACTTTTAGGTCTGTAATCGAGTGACCAAAGAGATTGAAGTGTTCTCCGACTGGTTTTTGAATGTTATAGTTCTTGATGTCTGATTTCTGTCCATTTATTCCTTTATGTAGAGACTGTCCAGGTTGGCCAATGTACGTGGCAGGGGGGCATTGCTGGCACATGATGGCATATATCACATAAGTAGATGTGCAGGTGAACAAGCCTCTGATAGTGTGGCTGATGTGATTAGGCCCTATGATGGTGTCCTCTGAATAAATATGTGGACACAGTTGGCAACAGGCTTTGTTGCAAGGATCAGTTCCTGAGTTAGTGTTTTTGTTGTGTGGCGTGTGGTTGCTGGTGAGTATTTGCTTCAGGTTGGGGGGCTGTCTGTAAGCAAGGACTGGCCTGTCTCCCAAGATCTGTGAGAGTGATGGGTTGTCCTTCAGGATAGGTTGTAGATCCTTGATGATGTGTTGGAGAGGTTTTAGTTGGGGGCTGAAGGTGACGGCTAGTGGTGTTCTGTTATTTTCTTTGTTGGACCTGTCCTGTAGTAGGTAACTTCTGTGTACTCTTCTGGCTCTGTCAATCTGTTTCTTCACTTCCGCAGGTGGGTATTGTAGTTGTAAGAATGCTTGATAGAGATCTTGTAGGAGTTTGTCTCTGTCTGAGGGGTGTCAAGGTTCCTCCCCCACTCTGAACTCTATTGTACAGATGTGGGGACCTGCATGAAAACCTAGTAAGCTTACTTTCACCAGCTTAGGTTAAAACTTCCCCAAGGTACAAATTAATTTTATCCTTTGACCCTGGATCTCCACTGCCACCACCAAACTCTAACTGGGTTTACTGGGAAACATAGTTTGGACACGTCTTTCTCCCCAAAATCCTCCCAACCCTTGCACCCCACTTCCTGGGGGAGGTTTGGTAAAAATCCTCACCAATTTGCATAGGTGACCACAGACCCAAACCCTTGGATCTGAGAACAATGAAAAAGCATTCAGTTTTCTTACAAGAAGACTTTTAATAGAAGTAAAGGAATCACCTCTGTAAAATCAGGATGGTAGATACGTTTCAGGGTAATTAGATTCAAAACATAGAGAATCCCTCTAGGCAAAACCTTAAGTTACAAAAAAGACACACAGACAGGAACAGTCATTCTATTCAGCACAGTTCTTTTCTCAGCCATTTAAAGAAATCATAATCTAACACATACTTAGCTATATTACTTACTAAAAGTTCTAAGACTCCATTCCTGTTCTATCCCCGGCAAAAGCAGCATACCGACAGACACAGACCCTTTGTTTCTCTCCCTCCTCCCAGCTTTTAAAAGTATCTTCTCTCTTCATTGGTCATTTTAGTCAGGTGCCAGCGAGGTTACCTTTAGCTTCTTAACCCTTTACAGGTGAGAGGATTTTTCCTCTGGCCAGGAGGGATTTTAAAGGGGTTTACCCTTCCCTTTATATTTATGACAAGGGGTTAGAGCAAATGCGGTTGTATTGTAGAGGTTGGCTGTAGACAATGGATCGTGTGGTGTGGTCTGGATGAAAGCTGGAGGCATTTAGGTAAGCATAGCTGTCATTAGCTTTCTGGTGATGTTTGTGTGACCATCGCTTATTAGCACCGTGATGTCCTGGATGTGGATCTCTTGTGTGGACTGGTCCCAGGCTGAGGTTGATGGTGGGATGGAAATTGTTGAAATCATGGTGGAATTCCTCGAGGGCTTCTTTTCCATGGGTCCAGATGATGATGCCATCAATGTAGCGCAAGTAGAGTAGGGGCATTCGGGGATGAGAGCTGAGGAAGCGTTGTTCTAAGTCAGCCATAAAAATGTTGGCATACTGTGGGGCCATGCAGGTACCCATAGCAGTGCCGCTTATTTGAAGGTATACATTGTCCCTGTAGGGGCAAGGTTGCGGAAGACTGGTGATGAGCTAAGTGATGGACTGAGTATGTGACTGGAGGTAAGCGGAGGATGCAGGCAGTTTCCATGAACTTTGTCCGACAGACCCTGCCAAACGATACTGTAGCCTAGCTCAGCATATTTTTGCCTGTAAACAAGTCAGTTTATGTAATAAGCATAAATCATACATGTCATAATGTAACCGGCTGTTGATCCCATGTGTCAAGGTTCCTCCCCCACTCTGAACTCTAGGGTACAGATGTGGGGACCTGCATGAAAAACCTCCTAAGCTTATCTTTACCAGATAGGTCAAAACTTCCCCAAGGTACAAAATATTACACCCGTTATCCTTGGACTGGCTGCTACCACCACCAAACTAATACTGGTTACTGGGGAAGAGCTGTTTGGACGCGTCCTTCCCCCCAAAATACTTCCCAAAACCTTGCACCCCACTTCCTGGACAAGGTTTGGTAAAAAGCCTCACCAATTTGCCTAGGTGACTACAGACCCAGACCCTTGGATCTTAAGAACAATGAACAATCCTCCCACCACTTGCACTCCCCCTTTCCTGGCAAATGTTGGATAAAAAGCCTCACCAATTTGCATAGGTGACCACAGACCCAAACCCTTGGATCTGAGAACAATGAAAAAGCATTCAGTGTTTTACAAGAAGACTTTTAATAAAAAATAGAAGTAAATAGAAATAAAGAAATCCCCCCTGTAAAATCAGGATGGTAGATATCTTACAGGGTAATTAGATTCAAAAACATAGAGAACCCCTCTAGGCAAAACCTTAAGTTACAAAAAAGATACACAGACAGAAATAGTTATTCTATTCAGCACAATTCTTTTCTCAGCCATTTAAAGAAATCATAATCTAACACATACCTAGCTAGATTACTTACTAAAAGTTCTAAGACTCCATTCCTGGTCTATCCCTGGCAGAAACCAGCATACAGACAGACACAGACCCTTTGTTTCTCTCCCTCCTCCCAGCTTTTGAAAGTATCTTGTCTCCTCATTGGTCATTTTGGTCAGGTGCCAGCGAGGTTACCTTTAGCTTCTTAACCCTTTACAGGTGAGAGGAGCTTTCCCCTAGCCAGGAGGGATTTCAAAGGGGTTTACCCTTCCCTTTATATTTATGACACCATGTAACCCCGAGATAAGCGCGGAGAATATAGTGCCGCAGAGGACTCCCCCATGTGGAGTCTTGCCTGGTCAGCTGTCCTGAATAGGCAGAGTCCCCTGCAGCCCCTCCGTGCATCCTAGGGGCTTCCCTCGCAGATTGGAGCGTAAGTTCTTCCTTCAATAAAGCATAGTTTTCTATTCTTAGGCCTGAGTGTCCTCCTTTCGCTGGTATCTTCCCCCCAGCCCTTGCGGGCACAGTCCCCAAATGTGAAATAGTTATGGGTGAGGACAAAGTCACAAAGTTCAGCCACTAGGTTTGCCATGACATTACTGGGGATACTGTTCCCGATGGCTTGTAGTCCATCTTTGTGTGGAATGTTGGTGTAGAGAGCTTCTACATACATAGTGGCCAGGATGGTGTTTTCAGGAAGCTCACAGATGGATTGTAGTTTCCTCAGGAAGTCAGTGGTGTCTCGAAGATAGCTGGGAGTTCTGGTAGCGTAGGGCCTGAGGAAGGAGTCTACACAGCCAGACAATCCTGCTCTCAGGGTGCCAATGCCTGAGATGATGGGGCATCCAGGATTTCCAGGTTTATGGATCTTGGGTAGCTGATAGAATACCCCTGGTCGGGGTTCTGGGGATGGAGGGGTGTGTGTGCAGATTTGTTCTTGTGCTTTTTCAGGGAGTTACTTGAGCAGATGGTGTAGTTTCTTTTGGTAACCCTCAGTGGGATCAGAGGGTAATGGCTTGTAGAAAGTGGTGTTGCAAAGCTGCCTAGCAGTCACTTGTTCATATTCCGACCTATTCATGATGAACTACAGCACCTCCTTTGTCAGCCTTTTTGATTATGATGTCAGAGTTGTTTCTGAGGCTGTGGATGGCATTGTGTTCTGCACGGCTGAGGTTATGGGGCAAGTGATGCTGCTTTTCCACAATTTCAGCCTGTGCATGTTGGCGGAAGCACTCTATGTAGAAGTCCAGTCTGTTGTTTCAACCTTCAGGAGGAGTCCACCCAGAATCCTTCTTTTTGTTGTGTTGATAGGAAGGTCTCTGTGGGTTAGTATGTTGTTCAGAGGTGTGTTGGAAATATTCCTTAAGTCGGAGACGTCAAAAATAGGATTCTAGGTCACCACAGAACTGTGTCATGTTCATGGGGGTGGAGGTGCAGAAGGAGAGGCCCCGAGATAGAACATATTCTTCTGCTGGGCTAATAGTATAGTTGGATAGATTAACAATATTGCTGAGTGGGTTAAGGGAACCACTGTTGTGGCCCTTGTGGCATGCAGTAGTTTAGATAGTTTAGTGTCCTTTTTCTATTGTAGAGAAGCAAAGTGCGTGTTGTAAATGGCTTATCTAATTTTTGTAAAGTCCAACCACGAGGAAATTTGTGTGGAAGGTTGTTTTTTTATGAGAGTATCCAGTTTTGAGAGCTCATTCTTAATCTTTCCCTGTTTGCTGTAGAGGATGTTGATCAGGTGGTTCCGCAGTTTCTTTGAGAGTATGCATCTGATGAAGTGAGCTGTAGCTCACGAAAGCTTATGCTCAAATAGATTTGTTAGTCTCTAAGGTGCCACAAGTACTCCTTTTCTTTTTGAGAGTGTGTGGCACAAGCTGTCAGCATAGTCTGGTTTGTAGATTGTAATGGATTTTTTACCTTCAGTCCTTTTGGTATGATGGCCATCTGTTTGCATTTGGAAAGGAAGATGATGTCTGTCTGTATCTGTACTAGTTTTTTCATGAAGTTGATAGATTTCCACTCCATACGGCTAAATTCAGATGTAATGGGGATGAGTAAGCTAAATATTGCTGATGCCCCTCCTGCTGCTCTCTGGGCCTCTACCTCATTGTGGACCCCTGTTGCTTAGTAGCGTCTTGGCAAGCACTTCTCCAAAGGTTCCTTCTTTTTTCCCCCTGACAGCAGCTAATTCACACTTTGGAATCTACACTCTTCCTAGTCGCAACTCTGTACCTACAGATGCTTATATGTTAAATGCCATTCCATATAACATCTGTATAGAAGGATTTTGATCTTTTGCTATTTTAAGTAGGCCGTGAATACCAAATTGAAACCAGAATCAGTGTTGCTTTTGGTTTTTGGCTTGCAAAACCAAAACACAATGACTGAGTTTTTTTGTCAAAACACCTCTATCCCACAACGAAATGGAGACATGGCCAGGATGAAAGTTGTACAGTATACAGAAGAGTCTCCATTCTGATCCAATGCTGGTTTAATGATCACAAAAATACCTTCAGTGTTTAAAAATTAAACATTTTGTTTAAATATTAATCAGGGACATTTTTTTCCAATTGTTAAATCAGGGTTACAGCGTGGTTGGAACGTGGTTTAGTCTCTTCAGCTGAAACTCCCACTGTACTGGTGTCACAAATTATGTCAGGGTTTTAGCAAATTGCTGCCACCAGTGAGAGGCTGAGAAATGACAACTGCCATTAAAATTCTATTATCAATTATGCTTCTCATTATTGTTTCAGAGTGAGAAATGTTTTACCTCATGGATTTTCTGATTGCTCAGCGGTAAAATAGAGTCAGTTTGTTTTGTAATTTGTTTTCTTCCACTTCACATAACATAGGATTTGTTCTTTTTATTTTGTCAGATACAAAACTATTTTCCAAGAAAGGAAAATGTTTGTGTTCTTTTACAGAAATCTGCTCAGTTGTGATTCTAGTTGAAGATATTCTAGCTATTTTGCTATCTTGATAAGAAAAATATGTCCAAAATTTAATAATGTAGGATGGCACTGAAAGAAGATGAAAAATGCATGTTCCAGGTCGAGAAAAGCAGTTCATTTTAAGTAGATTATGCATTGCATTGTATTCATAGTGCAATTTCGGAAGCAGAAGGGGAACAAAGGAGTTAGTGGAATAAAGCAATGCTGGCAGTTTGTGCAGTAGCAAGGGAAATAACATCAATTATAGGGCAATTTTTAATACTTGTTCTAATGTTATCCGCTGAGCTCTCTGCAGTCAGTAGAAATTGAATGGCTTTGAAAAGGACCTACTTCTCATGCAAATCTGTCTTTAATGGACTGTGTTGTGCAAGTTTGGGGGTTATATCAGTGTCTCCAGTCTGGTTTTGTGAAAACCATGTAGTATTTCAGCCCTTATTTTGAGTGTAAACCTGACTAGGTCTATATACAATAGACTACAGAGTAGCAGCTCATTTTAAGTGATCACTCTCCTTACAGTGTGTATGATAACACCCATTTTTTCATGTTCTGTGTGTATATAAATCTCCTCACTGTATTTTCCACTGAACGCATCCGATGAAGTGAGCTGTAGCTCACGAAAGCTTATGCTCAAATAAATTGGTTAGTCTCTAAGGCGCCACTAGTACTCCTTTTCTTTATACAATAGGCTAGAGTCCCATACAGTAGACTGATGACCACCCACAAGTGGGACTCAGACAGGATTGTAACACAGTTGCTGTACTAGAAATAAAGGTTCAGAATGAGCTAATCACAGAGGGATAAATTCTGGTGTTTCATCCCACCATATGCGTGTGGTGGGGGAAGAGTGTGTCTATTGTATAGGAAAGCTCTCTCTGCATGCACTGAACAGGGGAATGGTGGGAACAACCTAAGGCATGAGTGGGGATGGGAGAGTGGGAGCTACTGTTATGTATATCAACATACATTATTCTCACCATGAATGTCAGGAAGGGTGCAGACATATGCGGGACAGCATTTTTGGCTCCAGAGAGCTTCCAATTTTGCTTTATAGATGCAGATAATAATTACTTTTCAATTCAACCCTCTCCCAACACCCATGGAGCAACTAGCCTGGCCAACATTGAGGACAAAATTTGGTCCAGAAGAAAGATTTTTTTAAACTTGATTACTGCAGAAAAAAATTAGTTTGAATAATTTTGAAGTAGTTACTAAACTCAGCTTTTTACAGCTGCTTGTCATATCTGTCCACGTTCTTCTTATTTTCCACTGGAGGTGACTATTATTTTCTTGGAATAATTCCTAACTGTCTATTGGGCTAGTAGTGAGGATAATAATTCAGGGGTTGAGGAAATGGCTTATAAAGGGCCTCACAAAACTAGTGGGATTTTCGCCGAAGTACTTGCCAGATTTGTAAACTCTAATAGGCGTTATGGGCTAGATAGTCAAATATATTTAGGTACCTAAAGATGCAAAAGGTGCCTAGTGGGGTCTTTAAAAGCTTTAGGCACTTAAATATCTTAGAAAATCTGACACCTCATTGGATTGCATGATCATGCCTTGAATCCATGCCATGTAATCACAAAACTCCATTTTTATTGTATACATTTCTTTAGAATAATGTTCCAATCACCTTCTCCAGATTTTACTGGCTAAATTCATTGTTCTCTGAATATGCAAAATGGGATTCAAATCAGTGTCTTAATTAGACAAATTAAGCATACTGCCATCAACCACCAGTTTTATTGGTCTGATACTAATTAATAAAATGACAGCAGAAGTGCTCTGACTAACAAATAATTAATTTTCAATTATCAGCTTTTTTCTCCATTTTTCTGTTTTTGTAAGATATCAGTAAAAATTGTGATGTTTTTCTAGTAGAAATAAAGTTTGAGAATTTATTTTTAAAATATGAGTTAATCAATTAAATAGAATAGCTAATTGCTTTTCTTCATTATATTAATTGGTACATCTCGAAGTGTTCTGTGATTTGATTCAACATAAATGCAATATTTAGATGCTTTGCTCACTGAAGGTTATCCAGCTTTACCTGAACCTGTTTAGACCAGAAATGAGGCTAGAGATCTTAGAAGAACTGACTTCGTACAGAATTTTACTATCAGGTTCCAGATGGGTTGAAAATACCCCAATCAGAGGCAAAAAATATTTCCATATTTTAATTCAGTCTTTCTAAAAATCATCTCTCTCTCTCTCACACACACACACACACACTTTTTTGAATCTCAGAAAGGGAGGTTGGTTCTTATTTTAAGCTGAAGAGTCCAATAGAACTTCCTGTTGACTGACTTTTTAAAGAACAAATGAAGCAACATAACAGCCCATTTTAACTAGAAACACTTGTCCTAGAATTTCATATTTAGGATATAGACTTGGTTAAAGGTTTGGTCCTTTTAACTGTGATTATTTGACGTGTTATTGATTAACCAAGTTTATTAACCCATGAGTATTAATCAAAGATCAGTCAGCACAAATACAGAAAGATAATGGTTAAATACTTTCCCACTTCATCATTCTGGGAATATGACCACAGCATGGACTGTTCTGGGAATAAAACTCACTGCTGAGGAGTATATGTACACACTTTAGGTTGTTACCATTGGCACAAAATCCTCCAGATTAGTTTGCATCATTCTTACTTGAATATTTCCATTCCCATGCAGTCTGTACTTCCTACCAAGGTTGTTTTCATACCTAGTTTCTAGCAACAATTATATCAGTTGCTTATTTTCACAAACCTCAGCAAAATACTACTTCCTCCCTGTGTGTGCCAAGCACAAAAGCTTATAGTTTTTAAAGTATTTCAGTATAGAGGATGATGGGGAAATGGTTCACTTAAAAATATAAAATTGGCTAAATAAGTTTGGTAACAAACTCATCCTCTGTCAGCCGATTGGGATGAGGGCAGTCTTGTCTAGTGGTTGGAGCAGGCATCAGCAATCAGGGACTAGGGTCAGAGCCAGAGTTGGCAATCAGAAGTCAGAGCCAAGGTTCAAACCAGAGGCCAGGAACTAGATGCTAGAGCCAAAGGTCAAGCTGCAGTTGGTAGTCGGAAGCCACAGGTCTAGCCGGAGCTCAGGAACTGGAGCGAACAGAGTAGTAGGCAGAAGGGGTTCAAGGAATGGGGATGGAGAGGGGGTAGGCACAGTGACGGACATAAGCATTGAACAGGCAGCAGACACTGATGCTGGCTTAAGAGTGGGCCTACTGGTCCCTGAAGCCAATCAGGTGGCCTGGCCAATCAGGCAGCCTGCAGCAGGCCAGCTGTACTGATGAGGATTAGCTCTACCGAAGACCTTGGTTCCTGACATATCCTTAGCAGACATAAAGACTGTTTCAGTGACAGGAGGTTACAGAGAAAATGGGTTTCTAAGGTAACATCATGAATTCTTAATCAATAAGCAGCAAAAGTTAACATGGCAGTGAACAGAAGAGGATGTTTCTTTATCAGCATTCCACAAAATTCAGTTAACAGATCCATATTCAAGCCTCTTTAAAAAGGCTTACAAGAGTGCCAATTTTCACAGAATATTTAGCTTTTGTTCACAAACATTCTAACATATAATTACTGTACATTTAAAAGTTGAACACACTGCATGCTTGTGAAAATGGGATAGAAATATATCCGTATACTTTAAGAGAACTTTAATCTGGGCCAAATTCTGATCTCATTTACACCAAGGTAAATCACGTCAGAATGTATTCTTCTGTGCTCTGATTATGCAGCAGTTTCATGTACAATACATAGAGTGATTCCTCTGACTGTAGAGGAAATGATGGGCAAGTGGATAAAACATAGGACACAAGCATCAGAAGATATTCATCCTGTTCTTCACCCTGCTATAGACTCTGGGTGACTGTAGGCAAGATATCTAGGGACAAATCTTGGCTTTCTTGAAGTCAGTGACAAAATGCCCATTGCCTTCAAAAGCACTCCATACCCTTAACCTCTTTGGGTTCCAGTTTCCTGTTTGTAAAATGGGAATGATAATATTTTCTTTAGATTATGGGACAGTGAGATGCATAATTAAATATTAGCAAAGTGCTTTTTGATCTTGGCTTGGAAATTTTTTTATAAGTGGAATGAATAATGTTTATTAAAAATATGTAAAACAGTTCTGCAGTGACAGACAAAGTGAAATGAGCATGTATTTCTAGGTATTTCAGCAAATATCTTTCAGAGAAGCAGGGAATGGGGAAGGATCAGATAGGCTTTAATTTGTAGTTCTACCCTATACCAGGATTATTCTATATTACAGCCCACTGCTACCCTAGGTGACTCCTGTGTAACTCAGGATATCGCACCAGCATAAATGAGTGCAGAAAGTGTACAAGAGTGTGACGGAGACTGAATCCCAATATCTTACTTCTTGTTTGAAATAAAATGGCAAGATGGATCGTGAGAATGAAAACACCAATACATATCATTTGGAATTAATTCTGCTGACATCTGAAACACACAGATGTTAACTGAGTCCCATTTCAGGCAGATTCTAATCACTGAAGTGCTTGCTGGAATGGTTAATTAAATTCTGTCCTAAAACCTGAGATTTTAGTTTACCTGCCCTACAATATGAGTTTCCCAGGCAATATGTTAATATTTTGGTTGTATAGTGCCAGTTATTTTGTTGTTCTTTGTTTCATGAACAATTTTTATAAGAGCAATTTCTGTTTAGGAAAAAAGTAACAAAGGACATCAATGGCTATTAATTATGGCAGTGATTAGTAATTATCTTTTTTCTTTTCCAACAAGAAAAAAATAACATATCTTGTTTCAAATTAATATAGTTAAACACATTCATCTGATTTTACCAAATGGAGTCCAAAAATATAGTTCATATAGTGTAGTTCACATAGACACTTCCGTGTGACCACTATCATAAGTATTTGAAGCATGAATGCAAGAGACTTGACACAACAGAAAATTATCCTGTAGACATTACTTAATACTCCTTAATTTAGTTTATTTCTCTTTACATGTACAATTAAAACTGCTTCTTTGAACTAGTCCACGTTGAAGTGGTCGCTCCTTAGTAATGGACTACAAAGTCATAGCGAAGGCAATCTTGCTGCCACTGGGGTCCGTGCAAGCGGACATGGTCCATCCCAACCAGACTTACACTATCCCGGGCTGTACCGTCTTTGATCATCTTTATCTGGTCTGGGGCCTCCTCCAGCTTGGGTGTAAGGATGGTCTGTCATTTGTCCTCCTGTCCCTGGACCAGGAGAATGTGTTCGACAGGGTGGACCATGGGTATCTCCTAGGCACTGTGCAGGCATTTGGCTTTCGGACCCACTTTGTGGGCTTTCTCCAGGTGCTGTACGCTTCTATGGAGTGTTTAGTCAAGCTCAACTGGACCCTGAATGAACCCACCATCTTTGGTTGAGGGGTGCATCAAGGCTGCCCACTGTCAGGCCAACTGTACACTCTGGTCATCAAGCCCTTCTTCCCGCTCCTCTGCAAGAGGTTGATGGAGTTGGTGCTCCATGAGCCAGAGTTTTGGGTGGTCAGGGACAGGTGGCAGGCGATCTCCTTCCCCACTCATGCTCCAGACCAGCAGGTGGAGCCCAGGTCTGCTGCTCCATCTGGCCCTATACCTTTCTACCACGCATCTCTCCCCGCTAGAGAACTGGCACGACTTGGAGAGCAGGCTGGCTGGGTGGCTATGGAGATGAGTGGGATTGCTTCAAAGCCTTTCTCTGTGGGGGAGGGCACTGGTGCTTAAGCAGCTGGTCCTGTCCGTGCTCTGGCACTGTCCCAAAACCCTGAGCCCAGGCCTGGGAATCCTGGCCCACCTCCAGAGGCTAACTCTGGAGTTCTTTTGGCTGGGGCTGCATTGGGTCTCTTTGGGGGGTTTGAGTCTCCCTTGAAGGAGGGGGGGGGGATAAGGCCTGCTCTGCCTCTGCACTCAGGTCCATGTCTTCTGCCTCCAGGCTCTGAAGAGACTCCTTTACAGTTCAGGTAGACTGGCAAGGAGCATGTCGGCGCATGTCTTCCTCTGCTACCTCCAAAGGCTCCGATATGACTGGCAGCTCTTTCCTCTTCTTCTGAGGGGTCTTCAGTGAGATCTCTCTGAGTTTCCGGTGTTCTTCTAGGACCTCCTCCGGGCCTGGAAGCTGGTGTCGGCCATCAGGTCTGTGGCAGCTGATGGGGAAGATCTCCTCACGGAGCCCATGCTACACAACACCCAACTTGGCATGCAGGTAGCGAAGTCTCCCTCGATGCACTGGAGGTTGGTCCTGGAAGGTACCAACAGGATCAGAGACCTCCTGGACTATGACCTGGGGACTGGGTAGATCCCCTGGAACTCTGCCAACACACATGGCTCTGCACCCCTTACATGCCCCCGGCGCATACTCCAGGAGGTGAAGGCAGCCTTGCCGCCCACCACTCAGGCTTTCCTTGAGCAGGTCCTGCAGGAGGGTGTTCCCCTCATTAGTTGTCCCCCCAAAATTACTTGGGATCTGGGTCCAGTAGCTCCTCCCCTTTGGCTGAGGGGAGGGGCCTTTAGCTGTGGACAGGGTTGTGCCTGCCCATCCCTGGATTCCCAATAGGTGCAGTGGTTGTGATTGAACCTCTGTATTACAGTGCAGTATGGAACATTAAAAAGAAACAAACACTCCAACATATTCCTTACTCTGGGTTACCCAATGCAACCTGTCTTTTGTTTGTTTCTTTTCGACTGCAAATTCTTTGGTGCAGGCGTGGTCTTTATTTTTTTGTTTATAACACTAAGCACACTGTTGGCACTGTCATAACTATTAGTAAGTGAGTGGTGGGACCACATTGTGGGATGCACTCCAGGAGGCTGAACAGGGGAAGAGAGGTATCTAGTCTGTGGCTGCTGTAGGAACAACAGCAGCTGCTGCCAGCTTCAGGGGATGAGCTAGAGGCAAAGCTGTAGATGGGAGAATGGTGGGGCTCCCAAGAGTGTCCTTTCAATTCTGAAACGCAGGCCTGGCTGGTTCATATGTTGACAATTAAAATATTCTGTCACCACATTGTATTCTCCATCAGCTGCGCTAGTAGAGAAATAGGGTCCAGTTTTCACGTAAACAACAATTTCTTAAATATTTTATTATACTTATTCTGGAAAACTGCTTTTTGCTGGACTCAATATAAAAATCTGTCTGTTTCAGATTTTGTGGTGTCATGTGATTTCTTTGGGAGTGTTGAGGAACAGAAATAAATGAGACACTATAAAAACGTAAGAAAGGAGCCATTGTAAATTTTTGTAATCTTAAAAATACTTAGTCATTGTACTCTAAATTTTCAGAACACATATTAGACACTTATCCCCAAATCCCCAAAAATGTCAAAGCAGGAGGATTTATCTCTCTTTATTTGGAGTTACAGAGTAATCACAGTCAGTCTTTTAATGGGACCATGGTTGCAAACTTAACTATGCAATGTCTTATCACATCATAAATTTCATGCACTTGCAGAGCCAGCGCTATAATTGTGGTCCCATATCTTCAAAATCAGAGACCTCTATCCCTTGATCACTTATATACGTTAATGGAGGATAGGTCCATCAGTGGCTATTAGCCAGATGGTCAGGGGAACACCCAATGCTCCAGATATCCCTAAACTTCCTCTGGACAGAAGCTGGGACTGGATGACAGGGAATGGATCACTCAATAATTGTCCTATTGTGTTCACTTCCTCTGAACCATCTGTCACACCTCACTGTCAGAAGAGCTCATGACAATATGGTCATTCTCATGAGCTACATATTCATTTGAGCTACATATGGCGATCTGTTACCTTCCAACTATGAAAGTACCCTTAGTTATGTTCTATCCAACCTGCAACAAGTGAATATGGGACAATTTGTGCGCAGTCTTTCTCTCTCTCACAGACACACACACACATATTTTGTTTAATTATATCTTCAGTTATATCTGGGGCCAGAATTATTTCAAGAAAAATGAAACTATCCTATGTGGAAATTTGAAGGGGTAACAATGTGTTTTTGAGCTAAAAGGAGGCAAAAACATACATTTCAAAAGAAAATAATTGTTCTTAAATCAAAATCAGTCTGACAAATTTCCCTCAAATTTTTCATAAACAGTTTCCTTTGCCTTCAAGCTAAATGTAAACATTTTCAGGTTATCAATTTTCTAAGCCACCATCATCAAGAGGCAAAAAGAGGGCTTTGTAAAGGAAGCTAGTTGCAGCCTTACTGCCTCTCCACAGTAAACATTTGTGATATGAATCAAGGGAAGAAAATATTAATTACCCGAGTCACTAATGTGCTCATATTGTATACTAACCTTAACAATGAAGACTTTATGAAGCTGGTATAATATCTCATAAATACTATGGCCAACATTATACAATTATTATTTGTATTACCACAACACCTAGTCATGGACCAGGACCCCATTGTGCTAGGCTCTGTACAAATTTAGAACAAAAAAGATGGTCTCTCTCCCAAAGATCTTAGAATCTAAATATAAGACGAGACAAAGAATGAATACAGACAGATTGGAGAGTACAAGGAGCAATGACACAATAGTGATCAGCATGACAAGCAGTGATTTCAACATACCAGCAGCCTAGCCATTGTCAAATATTTTAGTTTTTACAATGTATTCCCATAATGTAAGTTTTTTGTATAATTTTTTGTGTTCTTAAGAAACCTGTGAAATGTGAATTCTTTGTGTAACATAGATGAAGTTGGACTTCATTAACATGAGCTAGTTGTAATACAATCAGGTAAGCGCTGGAGATTCCCAAGTACAATAGGCAGGGAGAATGCTGATAAACATGAAAACACAGCTGTTCATAGTAGCTATGAGTAGGGCAGGTGTTCTGGGGATACCTACAGTAAACAAGCATTAAATTGCCAGCTGGCTTATCTCTAATTGAAATAGATTTTCCTCCTCTTAGCATTTTGCAGATCGCAATGGCCTCAGTGTGATAATCCCTAGTGTGCCTCAGAGCCCGCCATGTTTGAGTCTGAATTGAACTAGTGGCAGAGACTATAAACACAGCAGCTTTTAGGGTCCCTGGAGCAGAAGCGTGAGATCATTGACATGTCTTTCACTCCAAACTATGAAACCAATCCAGCTCATGTCAAGAATGCATAAACTGGTTAAGTAATGACCCAGCCCTATACTCTCTCAGCATCAGTATTCTCTTTTACAATGAACTTTCAACAAGGCCCATGGACAACTCTGCCCTTTCTACAATCTCCTCAGAAGGCAGTAATGCTTTTGATGATCCCTCCTGATGTTAATTAGCATCTAGGAAGGTAAGTTGTGAGAGATGAACAGTAGGTTAATAGATGTTTCTGAGGTCACAGGAAAGAAGATTGACCAATGGGCTGAGGGAGAGGACAAGGAAAGTGAGGGAAGGTAAACGACAGCATGCTGAGATCTCTCTGTTCTTCACTCACAGGGGAACATTATAGGCAACTTCATCTTTACCTCCCAGCTCCATGATGGGTACTTGATATAACATTATTATTTATGTGCAAACAGGTTGTCCACGTGGGGCCAGACTCTTCCACTCTGATTCACACTGAGCAGCTCCTTACTCCAAGTAGCCCCATTGAAAAGCAGGGTGAGGCAGCATCTGGCCCAGAGCTAGACTATGTGTGTTCTTAGAGCTGCTACTCTCATTCTCTCTCCCCTCTTACCACCTACTATTATGGCATCTTATCTGACATTACATTTTAGCTTGTGGTGCAGCGAGGACTGTGCTGGAATTGCGAGATATTCATTTAAGAGTAGGTGAGGTGGGTGTTCTGGGTCTTACTTGCAGGCTAGAGGGCTCTGTAACAATGCATACCAGCAGAGCCCATTTGCAAACAGACTACAGTAAGGAGTGTGGAATTGTGCCTCTCTGTTTTCATGGACCAGCCTGCTTTGTTTTGCTCTGCTTTTAGCTCTTGTGTTATTGTTCTGTGTTCTCAGAAATAAAGCATTGTTACTTTGCAACCTTCCAGTAAGAGTTTTCATCTGTTTCTTTGTTTGTATGCTGTGGAACATAACAAAGCTCTTTGTGTCTGGTCCTATGTCCCCTATGTATTCATACTGTGACCAGCTTATGCGGGGGTCTCAATTCTGATGGAGGCTTTTAGGTACTGGTGCAATTCAAGTAAAAGAAAACCAAAAATACTAATCACTAATAGCATCTAGACACATGCACAGCATGACAGATATGACTAGCACAAGCCTATCTTGAGGCTGTTGTATCAACTTTGTAAATGTTATCTGCATTTTTGAGAGCTATAGCTCGAAATCATGAAAACTTCAAAGGCCATTATACTGAGATGTGCCCAATGATATGGGCCCATGGAATACTCACGTCCTTTGCATTACTAAGTGTTGTATGTATTTGTGTGTTCCTGGCTTGCTGGGTGGGTTTCTTGTGAAATCTAGAATCACTAGGGGGGCTATTAATGCAAAATCCCAGTGAGGGTTATGCAGATACCCAGCCTTTGAAGCTTCACCCTCTGGAGAAAGAGGTAGTGATTAGTCTTACCTGTTTTAAGAGGCCTGGAAAATAAAGAAAGGCTGAGTTTCAATGGACTCAGGGACTCTAATTTTGAACCAACAAACTCCCCTGAGCAGCTTTTAATGCAGGGGGCAAAACGGTACGCAGAAGGCTCGAAGGACTGGAACCTGCCTGGGTCTCCATAGAAAAGATGAGGGACTTCTGGTAAATTTTAAATATGTGTTTAGAACTTTTATTGTGTGTTTTCTCTGTAACACTTTTGTCCCATAATAAATGTACTGTGCTCTGTGAATGCTGTCTAGTCACTGGTAAACTGCTGTCATCCCTGGAGAGACTGAAACCTTAGGTGCTGAGCTAGGTCAGACCTGCTGGGATAATCACAGTGAAGTACAAGTGGGCTGTAGCCTAAATTCCTGATCAGGAGGGAAAGGAATATAGGTGCCTGCCCAGAAAGAGGTGATGGCTATAGGCCTGAAACTTATAGGGTCATCCTTTGAGAAAACAATGGAGAGTGTCTGTGGTGGAGTTATTCTGGAACTCTGACACACAGTACCAACCTGAAAATTTATATTATGCTGTAAATCATCTGCACTAAATATTATGAACCCAGCTTTTTTCTGTCTTGTGATTTTGTAAAAACAACAAGGAGTCCTTGTGGCATCTTAGAGACTAACAAATTTATTTGGGCATAAGCTTTTGTGGGCTAAAACCCACTTCATCAGATGCATAGAGTCGGAAATATAGTGGTCAGGTATAAATGCACAGCATGTGAAAAGATGGGAGTTGCCTTACCAAGTGGGGGGTGTTTTTGCTAACGAGCCAATTTAATTAAGGTGGAAGTGGCCTATTCTCAACAGTTGACAAGAAGGGGTGAATACCAAGGGAGGGAAAAGCACTTTTGTAGTGCTAATGAGGCCATTTGATTGGGCCACCTTGATTGCATTGGCCTCATTAGCACTACAAAAGTGATTTTCCCTCCCTCAGTATTCACCCCTTCTTGTCAACTGTTGAGAATAGGCCACTTCCACCTTAATTAGCACTTCTACCTCATTAGCACTGACCCCCTACTTGGTATTTATACCTGCCTACTGTATTTTTGACTCCATGCATCTGATGAAGTGGGGTTTAGCCCACAAAAGCTTACACCCAAATAAATGTGTTAGTCTCTAAGGTGCCACAAGGGCTCCTCATTGTTTTTGCTGTTACAGACTAACTCAGCTACCACTCTGAAATTGTGAGTTTTGGTAATTTAACCCATTTTTTTCACAGGCTGATGGCATGCTGAGGCATTGGGTGACATTTTCTATTGACTTTTTATTGTATTTTTGTCTATATATATTTCAGTGCCCCAATCTCCTCGGTTTTTAGTGCCATGCTAACAATGCAGCTGTATTTCCATTATTACTCCCTTGCTTTAGTTTCTCACAATTGAACCCCAGGCATTGAGATTGTTCAAGTCAACAAATATTAACCCTGAAGCTCTCTGAAACAGAAGCTATATGTTTGGGATGTCGGATAGTCCACCGATTCGGATGCTAGCCTATAATTTTTGAAACAAAGATTCACTTTCCTGGTCAGCCATGTGCTTCTTATATAACCATTAACTTAAAGATCCAAGGGTACAGCTCAGGGGCCCTGGATCTCTGACACTGCCTCATCATAACTGAGGGAGATGGATGAAGCAGCATCTTGCTAAACCTGGAAATTCAGGCCCTACAGGAAGTTCTATCAGAGCACCCAAGGCCTGCGGCCCCCTTATTGTTTCACACCCACTACTGAAGCCAGGAAATGATATGGGTGGTTACCTGAGCAACTGAGCAGACTTCCTGCTGTTGCTGCTACATTTAACCCTCTGCTCTTGCCTGCCTCCTGCAATCTATATCCAACCCTGTTTCTGATCCCTGCTCCACTCCTGTCCTGCTCCTCACTCCTAACTCCCACCATGCTCCTGCTCCATGCTTGATCCCTGCATCTTTCCAGTTCCTGCCTTTTCACCTTACTCCTGACCACCAGCTACCAGTCCTGCCTCTGACCCCTGGCTCTGATTTCTGACTCTGCCTAGGCTCTGGGATTTGGTATCTGATGCTGGCTCTGATCCTCAGCTTTGATTCCTGGTCTTGATTCTGGCTCTACCCATGGCTCTTGTATTTGGCAGTTGACTCTGGCTCTGACTCTTGCTTCCATTCCCTGACCTGGCCACTAGACCCAACTCCTACTCTGAATAATAGGTTAGACTGCCTATGTTCTAGTTCGTAACAGTGAGCAAGTCTCCTGCAGTGGGATCCACAAAGATATTTAGGTGCCTAAGTCCCATTTTTAGGCACCTCTTAGATCCACAAATCTTCTGTTCGTCTGCTGCCTAACTGTGTAGGAAGCGAAATTCACTTGATGCCTAAGCTTTTTCCTCTGGGAATGCACACTGCAGCCTCATTATAGGCTCTTGGGTGCCTATCTCCTGCCTGAGCATATGAACTACTGCCTCATGGTAGGCATCTAGACACCTATCTCTTGCCTAAGCCTCAGAGTGATTCACAAACCAGGAAACACAGTGTCAGGGGCCCAATTGGGTAGGCGTCCTCTGCCAAGCCGAGCACCTATCTGTTCTCAGTTCATGGATCACTAGCCGAGGCAGGTACCTCTGTGTAGCCTAGACTTAGACTCCTATCTCTGAAAAAGGGGTGGGGCTTAGCACACACTCTTCTGGTCAGCATCTCCCATTGGGTAGTTTAGGTGGCACCCCTCTCCCCAAAAATGTGATGACTTGTGGAGCGCAATCTAAGGTGCCTAGCTCTCTCTATGCATTGTATAGGGAGCCTAGGCACCTAACTCAGTGGTTGTAGATCACAGTGTCATTCCTATGATTGTCTAGGTGCCTAAAATTTAGGTGCTATGACACTCAGCATTACAACTCCTAAGTCCCTTCATGGATTCTACCCTTAGTCTCTGTGTACCTCTCCATCTGTTAAATGGGGATTAATAGTATTTCCCTACCTCATAGGGATGTTGTGGGGACAAATAAATTGAAGACTCTGAGGTGCTCAGATATTGTGGTAATGGGGAGCCAGATAAGTATCTAAGATAGATAGATAGATTTGCACGATAGCTTTTCACTTTAATTACCTCATGGTGCCTATATTTGTAACAACATTTGGACAGTATCCAGAAAGAGTCCCTTAATTAGTCTAGTAAATGAACAGTTTGAATGATTAATTAGTTCACCTAATACCTCATTGGAATTAATATTGTATTTTTAAATAGTTTCTTGTTTGAAAGCTAATGTCTTAGTAATGAGTAATATATCAGCCTGAGAACACCATTAAGCTCAGACTGAGAAATGACTAACATGACAGGGAATAATACCTCAGACCATACTTAGGAATGAATTCTCTTCAGTAGACATTTCCTTTTTGTGTTGTAAGGGATTTACAAAGGAAAGGCTGGCAAGTTACACATTCTCACCCAAACCAAGAGAATAAGACAACATTTGTGACAAAACATTTACCTACACTGTAAAAGAAAAATGGAAAAAAGAGACAGAGGCAAGAGAAAGTGTTACTGGCAGATCAGCACCATCTACCATTTTGTTGTGAGGTTCATGTGAATTAACACGTGTCATTTATGTGAACTAGTAAGTCAAAACTGGAAAGTGACTAGAGTAATAGTTTGTTCCTAAATTCAACCATTTCTGGTTGCTATCAGATTATATATTATACAGAGAGACAGGAGAAACAACAAAAAAATAATCAATTCAGCCCAAAGGTGTTTGTCAGGCTGAGTAACATGTTCTTACAGTTTACTGCACGGTGAACAGAGACCCAAAGGAAAAATGACACCTGGGAATCCACTCCCTTTTGTTTTCTGCCCATTCTTCTCTGACCTTGTGCAGATTCTACTCAGAATAGTTTATAACCAGCTTTATTATTAAGGTAAATAGGATTTGTCTGTGTTTATTTGAATTTGAGCAACATAATGATTAATGCCAAGAACAATAAGTAAAGCAGGAGATTGGGCCTGTTGTGTATAAGATTTTTCTCTTTCAATAAATCATTATTAAAATGCCAATAATAATGTTCCTGAACACTTTATGCATTTTATATAATTACAGTAACCTTTCAACCAATAGGTTTCAGACAAATGTAATAGTTATACAATCCTAGATTTTCAAGCACAGTTAGAGACATCAGTAGCTTTCTCCTACACACACAATGCCAGATTTAGATGATGACTGTTATAGAGAGAAAGGTTTTTTTTTCATAATCAGACTTAGTTCAACAGACTCAATGTTGTTAAACACTTATGATTTATCTAAATGTATTCTATTTCAGAAACTGAATTGCAGCATGTCTTTGACTGGTGGTGTCCCTTTTCCTCCAACTAGTTTGAGATCTGCAAAAAAAAAAATTTTCAGAAATTTACGATACCTATATGTATTAACGATCTGGAGGAGGGAGTGGATAGTAGGTTGGTGAAGTTTGCTGGTGCCATTAAACTGTTTGCAACAGGATATTAAACATCATAAGGGCAGATTAAATTTAACTACACATGAAAGTTACAATACTGCAAAGTGGTAAAAATTAATTTAAACCTTCTGTATACATTAAACTTGCAGGAAACTTCAGAGATTCTAAGGTCAGAAAGGGAACATTGTGATCATCTAGTTTGGCCTCTGAAATAACACAGACCATAGAACTTCCCCAAAATAATTCCTACAACATATTTTTTAGAAAAAACATCCAATCTTGATTTAAAAATTGTTAGGGATGAAGAATCCACCACAACAAATGGTAAATTATTCGAATGCTCACTGGGAAAAAGTTATGCCTTATTTCCAGTCTGAATTTGTCTAGCTTCATCTTCCAGTTATTGGATGATGTTATACCTCGCTCTGTTAGACAGAAGAGTCTATTATTGAATATTTGTTACCCATGTAGGTACTTATAGACTATAATAAAGTCACCCCTTAACCTTTTCTTTGTTATCTTTTTCACAAATACAGGACAGAAATATCTACTGAACACTTCTGCCTTTTTTGAATTATCATAATACCACTGTTAGGATTACTTTAGTTCCTAATACACTTTAAAAACTCCTTATTTTCCTCAACTACTGTCCAAAGATTTCTCCTTGTGTTCTTTTGCTTCTCTTATCAATTTTCTACAGTTCCTAGCTTCTGATTTCTATTAATTACTATCAATTTTCCCTTTCTTCCACTTTGACTATATTATTTTTATAGCAGCCTTCACTTCCCCTCTAAGGGTATGTCTTCACTACCCACCGGATCAGCGGGCAGCAATCAATCCAGTGGGGATCGATTACTAGACACAATAAATCGACCCCCAAGCGCTCTCCCATCGACTCCTGTACTCCAGTGCCGCAAGAGGCATAGGCAGAGTCAATGGGGGAGCAGCAGCAGACAACTCACCACGGTGAAGACACCACGGTAAGTCGATCTAAGTACTTCGACTTCAGCTACGTTATTCACGTAGTTGAAGTTGCGTAACTTAGATCGACCTCCCCCCCCACCTCATCCCAGTGTAGGCCAGGGCTAAGTCAGGTAATTTTAAATTATTTATTTAATCAATACAATTTTTTTCCTCAGTTGTGGGATTGTGTCTTTTGAGGCCTTTAGTAAAGTGTTCTTAATCAATTCCCAATTATCATTCAAATTTTTCTGATTAAATTCTTCCTCCCAACTGATTTGTCTTGTAATTGTTTTCATCTTTGTGAAATTGGCCATTTTAAAGCACCAAGTGTATATATTAGAGGTCTGGACTTTATTATCAAATAATGATCACTTGTTGCTGAGCTACCATTCATTTTCAGTTCTGTGATCAGTTCCTCTTTTTCTCTCAAAGTGAGGTCTAATAGAATTCCCCTGAGTTAGGTGCAACATTTTTTGAGTTAGGTAGTTATCATCTATATTATTTAGAAATTCCAGAGATGTTTTAATAGTGGCTGCATGAGAACTCCAGCATGTGTCCCTCAAATTGAAGTCCCCCAGGATCATGAAGCTTTTTTCCCCATACACATTATAGATAGGTGTGCAAGGAGCCAGGTAGTTCTAGGTCCCTAATGAGATTTGGTGTTCTGTAGCAGACACCAACTAATACCCCATATTGTGCTATCTCTGTTAGGATGTTGATACACATGCATTTAAAATTATTTTCTTCCAAGTTATCAGTGACTTCTGAGGTGGAGGCCATACAAACTATACAGTCCATTTCTGTAGAAGATAGGCCAATGTTCCAGGAATAGCCCCCCACCCCGCAGCCCTTCCCACTTACCCAGAAAGTGCTTCACTTCCAGAATCTTCTGCCTTTCTTCACTTGTGGGGCCAGAAGCATCTCGGGGAATATTATGTAGACATTTTTTTCGTCACATTTCCAAGTTCCCTGAAGTCATCCTCTATCTGTGAGATATTCCACAATGCAGTGTTCTTAGTGCAGAAATGAACCATCACCAGTGGATTAATTACCTGTTGACTTCAGAAGCCTTTCCAATCTTAGAGTAACATCTCCTATACTGGCTCCAGGAAAGCAGAACATGGTCTTGTCTGCCTGTCCCTTACAGAATGTTCTTTTTATTCTTCTTAGTACTGAATCCACATCAAGGATCATCTGTCTGTCTGGGATGGTTGGAGAACTGTTTGTGGATAAGCTTGACTTTTTTTTCAGGTTGGGCCAAGCTGCCACCCACAGGTGTGTCCCATACGTCTGTCCATTCCCTTGGAATAACTGGACCTTGAGAGATCTTCCAGTTTCCATGATTGGAAACTCCTAGCTACGTGGAATTTCTTCTTGTCCCCTTCTCTTTAGTGACCACAGCCTGTCCATCCTCATCTGCCTCCAAATGTACAGAATGCTGAGGAAAAATTAGGAGTCATGCCAATACATTGCTAAACGAACGTTAGCTTAATAACAAAATGTAGATCAAGATAGTTTTGAATAAGTTATGTATCCTGCCCACCCAACTGTTTTGTTTGCCTCTTTGTTCCATCATTTGTGATATTAAAGTGTAAACTCTCTGGAGCAGGGCCCATGTTCTTTGTATCTGCACTGTGAGGCATCTACCATTAGAGCTAGTAGAATATTTTTTAACTGAAAACTTTTTATTTTGACATAAAATAGCCTTTCAAACTAAACTACATTTTTGTGGAAAAATTTTTTAATCAAAATCTGAAAATTTGAAATGTTTTGGGTTCCCCAGTCCTCTCCCCTTAAATTTCTCATTTTCCAGTGGATGAAGAAAGGGTGCAGAGCAGGGTGAGGGGACAAACTTTGTGGGGTTACATTTAGTCAAAAAACTTAAAAATTCAGCAAAAATTTCAAACAAACAAAACAGTTTTCATTTCATTTGAATTGTTTTCTCTGAAAACAAAGACAATTTTTCAACCAACTTTACCTAGCATACTCCTGGAAAAATCCAGCTTCCAGATTCATATCCGGGACCTGGAGAAACAGTTTTGGCCTGCATGTTTCAAATATACTAACTGGTCACAGCAAAACCATCTTAATTTTAAATATGTGTATAATAAATATACTGGTCATTCAACCAACTTGAATATGCTCTAAAAGTTACAAAGATAACTAGATTCTATGGGATTTCATGAAAGGGTTTAGCTAGCTTTTACTTAAACCTTTATTCAATTAAATATTTAAATTCCTTGTATTTTCACAGCAGCGGCAATACTCTTTATTCAATATTTATAGATAAGGGGGGACAAGATAACTTTTATGGAGACTCATGAGTGTAATGTTACATTTTTCTGTGAAAATATTGCCAGTGGATATAGGGCCAGATGATTCCTGGCCTTTGTGTCTGGGTATAACCTACTGGTGAATGTGTATTACAGGTCCCTCTCTGCACCCAATCTATAGATGATAACAGTTTGTTACAGCACTAGCTAGAGAATCTTGGTTCTTTAGCTCAAGCGTCTTTAGAGCTGAAGGTTCCCAGGTCAATCCCTGGTGTGTTGGTCAAAATGGCAGCTGTCACAATTGCACTGACAGGGAGGGAACAAGAAACCAGTGCATGCTCCCGACAATGGCCTGTGGCAACTGCAGACCTCATGCTTAGGGGAGGGTAAGCACTACTCCCTCTGTGTTTCCAAAGAAATGTGGAAAGGAAGTCCTATTGAAAACACTGAGGAGATCAGAGTTACTTGCTCAAGGCTGTGGCTAAATACCACAGTCTAGACTTGTACTTCTCAAGCTATCTGATGTGGGGGACTGGCAATTTTTTTTTTCCAATGTGCGCGCAGACCAGCCAATGGGTCCGGGACCAGCGCCGGTCCGCGGACCACCACTTTGAGTTGCACTGGTCTAGACCACTGTTTGCAAGACTTAACTTGACGTTCAATCCTCTTTTCCCATTGACATCAGTGGGGCCCACATTGCTGTAACTGCTGATGTTTTGTAACTCAGAAATATGTAACATGATACAACTTTTAAGTTGACATGGAAAATATGAATTTTGAACGAATACATGAAAGTATAGCCTCCCTCTGTCCTCTCCCCCGCCCCAAATATTTAAAAAATATTCTTTGCTTTGGGAACTGCAGCTAATTAAGTTACCTGCTTTTCTGCAACATTCTAACTACTTTTATAAGTTTTATATCTTATACTTAGCAGTGAGTGGGAGGCTAGCACAGTTTATTTCCTTTGGGTTTTTGTACAGCTTATGACATGCATGGAAATAGGAGGCTGCTGAATCTTAAAATCTCCTACTTAAAAAGATATTGTCAAGGCTTTTATTAAACCTTATTTTGATTTACCATAAAATAACTGTAGGCTTTTTATTTCTCTATTTCTTACTCTCTTTCTCCTGGTTCTCTGGCATATTTCTTTTCAGAAGTGGTGGTAATAGTCTCTGGAGAGAAATGATGGAATCTGTATTATTTAGGACTCCAAAAATTAGACTGGACAAAATCCCAGAAATGGCACTGTAGGGAACAATACTGCACTTTGCAGGGACATGGACTAGATGGCTTTATTTTCAACTAGGTCTTTTTCATCTGTGATAACCCGAAATTAACTTCTGTAACTCATCTTTCCAATGAGTTTGCTTATGAGTGCTGAGTATTTGAACTAATGTTTTCAGTATGGAATTGTATTATTGAACATACTGATAACAATTAAGACATGTAGTTGTCTGTTCTTTTTAAAAAAAAACGTTTCTTCTATACATCAGATAATATTTTAAAGATAGTATGTACTGTTTTTACTTGGTGGTGTAGCAAATAATGATATTCAAACCCTTACTGTAGTTAAAAAAATTGCAGATATTTTATACTCGTCAAAGAGTGTGCAGGCCATGTTTGCAGGCAGAATCTGTCCTATAGTAATATTTTTTCAGCCACTGGGCCTAGTAATTAACCTGAGTCACATATTTTTGTTTGCTTTGTAAACATTGTTATAAGTTTAGGATTTACTGCAAGTTCATTATGAAGGGTTTTGTATTAATCCTTTCAGGATAAATGCACTGTGTATAATTTCAATCTATCTTTTAATAGAATCCGTTTTTAATTGGGAACTTTTGCTTTGTGTTTCACATCAGAACAGACCTAGAAGTCGAATTCCATTATGCTAGAGATGTAGAATCCGGATTATTCAAACCATGTGGGTAACACCAAATACATTGGGATGAATGGGAGTGCATAGTTAATAAGCCAATAGAACAGGGATACATTCAAACAGTTTGTTAGAAAGACAGTGGGAGTGGAAGTTCCAATAATCAGGCTTCAGAGGTATTTTGTGAGGTTTTAACTACAGAGTATCCAGTTACACACAAAGGAGAAGGAGATTTATGAGTCTTAAATATATGTAAAAGAAAACTGATGTAACCTTTCATGCAGTGAAAGAAACTTAAACTTTTTTTTCATTATGTAATCATATTGAAGCCTATAAAATATATTACAGGATAGATGAACAGTTATTGCTAGCAGTGAGTTGCCATTAATAACTGATCTTGAAAATGTATTTATGCATAAAATGCCCCAGTCAAAATCATACAGGCACACAAATAGCAACAAACCCACGTAAATTTACTGAACTAAATGAACACAACATCAACAGAAAAAAAGCTCTCTCCAAGAACATTAAACTCAACATTCTCTCCCACTGGGAAAACTTCACACTCACCTCCACAGGAACATCTGAGCAACCAACAGCAACTCCAAGTTGCAAACCTTATTTAAAAAACAAAAGCAGGCAAATCTCCACAGTGAAAGGGGCTAATATTTCCTTCATCTCTTCAGGTTGTTTGAGTGCTATTAAATCCTTTAGTGGTATTCTGTAAATGGCACATATTTAATAGAAAAGCCATTTTAAAAATGCACTGGAAAGTCCTAAAAATGTTCATTGAGACTATTATTGAATCCTTCCATCTGTGAATTATGTAGATTGTCATTATCGGTCCAACTGTACAGGACTAAAATGGAAAAATAATTAAAACAAAAACATTTAAAGCACTTCTAAAACTGCTCTAAGATAGAATTTGCATATGTAACAATGTTGCAGTTGTCAGGGCTAGAAATATATGTGATGTGTTCCATTGCAGAGCATGGGCCACACTTTTCATATGGTATAAAAATCCCATTTCTAGCCCTGTAAGGTTACAACCTATCAAACCAAAATTCTGTCACTCATTCACGATGTAATTTGACCTGTTCTGGGACTCAGATCATTGTTGTTTTAGGAGGGAATTCCAGATATGGGAAAACTAGGAAAAATTATAACTGGTTGAATTTAAATGATGATGACTGTTTGAATCTGCTCAGAGGGTTGGAATATTAGGGGTGATCTGAGGGAATAGATATTTGGGAGCAGTGAGCAGGTGAGATGGTCAGAATTATGAAATAGATACAATTTATGATAAGGATATCAATTTAAAGTGGTGACACAAAGTTACTTCCAGTTTTAAAGGTCTTACCAGTGTCAATGGCATTCCCCTTGTAATCACAGGGACTGTGGCTGTAACTGACACAGTCTTTCAAAATGGAATGACACAGGTTCTGTGCTGCAGTTTGACTGCATTACTCCACACCACCAGGGCACAGAATCCCTATAGCTTGTCTAGCAGGCTGCAGGAGGATCAACTCTTAGTTCATCTCTCTTGCTGTAGTCGGTGGAGGGGGCACAGCTGGGGAAAGAGAGCATGGCTAAGGCTTCCTTATGCCCTGAGGCTGCTGGCAGCCAGCGTAAATTAGGTAGCTTTCAGGCTGCTCTAAGTTACACCAGGGGGTTCAGGCTAAAACAGAGCAGCTTCTAGACCAGATGAGTGCAAAGGCCACTTTTACAACTCTTCCTTAACTAGACTGAGTCTCTGCAGTTGAGGGTCTGGGACTTTAAGTGTAACTACTGTATGTGACATACACTTATATACATATTTATTATTAAAACTTCTCTCTTTCATAGCTAGAAACTGCAGAAAAACTGAAGGTTGTACATGCATTTGTTTTCTGATGACACCACAAGCTGCTCAAGCTTCACCTTTGTGATTCCCATGACTGTGTCTAGTCTGACTCTCCTTCTTCCCATCATCATAATATTGAGGCACAGGGCCCCTTGATGTTTAGGATGATGTCTGTTACAATATTCTCTTCCTAGCAACCAAATTCTGCCGTTGGTTATACGTGAACAACTCCAGTTCAATGAGAGTTCAATGAATTTGATGAATTTATAAGTTGTGCATGTGTGGCCAGGGGCTGAATATGGCATATATAAGGTTAAGAGTAAGTCAGATTTTCATGACAGAGCATGTGACATATATCTTGATAAAAAGCAGAAGGTACATGTTATTTGAACTATGTCTTATAAAACAATTTCAATTATTTTTCCTTTGTCAATTTTAGTCTGTTTTTATTACTCTTATGCATGTTCTTCGATTGGCCTCTTGAACACCTGAATAGCTTGTTACTGTTTTACCCAAAGAATAAGGTGACTGACATAGATATATAAAGTCTGAGGTATTGACTCTCATGGTGGCTATGTTGTGTATTAAAAATTTAATTACTAATATCATTTTCCTTCCCATGTCAGACACCAAAATACATTCTTATCATTTCATTACTTTGAAATTAAAAGAAGGGAAGAACTGAGTTTCCCAATAGTGACACCAGTAAATGTTTAAATTGGCAGAGCTCAATTCTCTCTTCTGGTGTAGCTATGCCTAGCACAGGAATGTGTCTATAGCCATCTTTGCACATCCCCTATTCTTGAGCCAGCTTCCAGAATTAATTAAAGCCATCTCTAGGGTATTCTAATCCACATAGCAGCTGCTTATGGTCCCAAGGGGCTGTTCTGATAGCTAGGAGTATCTAGACTATACAGACTTGATTCCTTCTCCGGCAGCTGCAGAGTATTGCCATTGTGTCAGCTGTATACCACATGTGGATCTCCTCATGCTGGGGAAAATCTATGGTGTCCAGATTCTTTAGGATTCCCACCCCTTTTTTTACCTCTAAAGCAGCATAAGAGGCCATTGTGAAATGGTGAATTGGGCCCACAGAATCTTCTGAATCTTTCCTTTTGGTGGATTGTTTGATGGGAGTCATGAACTGCCCTGATGGATTTGGCCTTTTCCATGGTTTTCTTGCTTTGTGTTGATTGACAGCTGGGCTAGGTGATTGTTCCAGAGCAGCAGGAAGATGAGATAGAGGCTGCACACTCCTAACAGTGGAATTGAAAGGATTTAGGTCCTGATCCAAAGCTTATTGAAGTCAATGGGAGTCTTTCATTGACCCCCAAATAGTTCTGGATCAATACTGAAGTGAATATGAAACAAAGACAACCTTTAGCCCGTTCCAGAAAGAACTGCATGTAAAAGTCAAACTAAGACCTAGAGTCAGGGCCAACATTTGGGCATTTGACAATATTCATGCATTGGTTATGAGTGCAGTTCAGTGTGTTTAACCCCTACACTCAGTCAGGATGTGAAAACAGATTGCTATTAGCATTCAGATAACATATGTTACTCAGCTGAGGGTCAAAGCAAACAGCAATGATAAGGACACTTTTAGGGTTACACTTATTCAGTAGCATATTCTACAGTAAATGACTAAGAGTAGATGTCACTGGCCACCAGGTAAAAAACAAACAGTTAAATGCACATGTCAACAGGTCAGACAGTCTTAACTGAAAGAGTCTTTGCTATCGCTTTTTTTATTCTTTCTCTGCCTTCCCACCTTGTAGGAGCTTACAGATATCAGAGTATTGATGCAGAACTATTTGGGGGTCAATGAAAGACTCCCATTGACTTCAATAAGCTTTGGATCAGGACCTAAATCCTTTCAATTCCACTGTTAGGAGTGTGCAGCCTCTATCTCATCTTCCTGCTGCTCTGGAACAATCACCTAGACCTAGGTGGTGGTGGTGTCTGTAGATGGAAGTGGAAGAGAGAGGAAGAGCATGGCAAATGCCCCTTTGTCATGTCTTTTCTTCCCTCTTGGCTTTGCCCCACCCCCTTCAGAGTCCGGGTAGCATTACTTCATTGCAGTCCCAAACTGACCAAAGGAAGGGGGGTGACTCACTCAGAGTCTAACAGATCCTTTTGTTGTTGATTAGGCCAGTGAGGCTGGGCTAGGTTTGTCCCCTACATGCCCTGATGAGGTGTGAACTGCCTCTCTGTTCTTGGAGAGTTTTTGCCTGGGCTTGCTTTAAGCCATGAGGATACATATTCAGCCTCATAACTATATACATGAAATGATAACCTATAACATTACTGTAACAATTACTATAACATCACTATAACAGCCATGCTGAGTGCATCCTGAGCCTTCCGAAGACAACCAACATCCATACAATCATTTTATAAAGATGAACATGGGGGTGTAGGGTGTTCCCCTGACGTACAGAGCATCACACATATCCAGTGGCTTTCTCAAAGATTTTTATTTAATGAAAAGTTTGCAATGGTACATAATCCTACATTAGAGTTTGTATGTGACATGAAACCAGCAGTGCGTTGCATGGTTTCTGATTCTGTTGTAAAAAATATTTCCAGTTATAATGGAAATGATGCAATAGACATAACTAAAAAAACACAAAAATAGTTGGTGAAATGATTGAGAAAATTATAGTTTGTAATTTCTTTATTTAGAAAACCCAACCATGGGTATTTTATTTTCCTGTAATCTAGCTTTTAATAGTGTTGTTCTTGAAATGTTCATAACTGTGGCTCAGAGTAATGAAATTTTCTTTTATGATAAAGGAATTTCATATTTGAATAACTGTGGGAATAAATAAAATTAAGTCATGTTGATATTCCACTTCTGCATTCTGGATAGCTCTACAAGGGTGTATCAGGTCTTTGTGGATCCTGTGGGAGACACCGCTGCTCTGCTATACCCTGCCCCAGAAAGCAGCAAGGTAGGAAGAAAAGAGCAGCAAGGGTGGGTCCACCAGCCCTACCTAGAGATACCTCACTGGGGCAGCCATCTTGGAAGCTAGAGATACCTAGTTGCCCAAGGGCTAGTGATAGCTAATCACAGCCCAGCAGGCCCAGATAAAAGGAGATGCCTGGTTTTAGTAGGTCAGTTCCTGGCTGGGACCAGAGGGGTGAGGAAGGGTATGCCTCTCTGGGCACTAGAGCTTGAGGGTTCTGGCTGCATTTGCTTAAACTGGATTTTCAGGGAGAGAGGAGACCTAAGAACCTTAACCCTGAGCTAAGGGTGAAGATAAGGGGCCAGGTGGGAAGAGGCCCAGAGAAAAAGCAGCAATGAACTGAAACTGAGCAGTGCGTATCTGCTGTTTATAGGATCCTTAGGTTGGAACCCTGAATAGTGGGCAGGCCAAGGTTCCCCTACCAGTCACAGTGATATAAACCCCAATGAGGGCTCCAGACTTTTTTAAGAGCCAGAATAATGGGCTGAATTTAAAGGTCCCAGAGCCAGGGCTGAAGACCTTAGCCAGGGCAAAGAGACTGTTCATTTATTGGAGTCTTTAATACCCGAAAGTGGTTCATTTGGACATTGTGACTTGGCCAGAGGTCCAAGCCACGGAAGACCCACCAAGGACGGCTAGCAGCCTGCGGGGGGAGGAAGGAAGGTTCAAGAACAAGACTGTAGTACAACACCCAGGCAGTGCTCAAGAGTGAATGCCCCATCACAATAGATGTCAAATTTAAACAGTGTTATCACCTGGATTAGGCTTGCATGTACAATAATTTAAGACAACAGCAGTAATTTATATAAATAAGAAAAAGATTAAACAAAAGAAAGGATCAGTTTACCATATCTCTGTGAGACAAAAATCAGAGTGTAGTCAGAAACACTGGTCAGTAGCCTGCCTTGGTATAGAGAATGGTAGCAGTATTGCCAAGACCTAGTATTAAATATCCTGAGTCAAGCCAAACAAAAAATCATGAGATTTATTTATGCATTTTGGGTTCTTTTATTTGCCTTTTGGTTTCAAATCTTGGATAACATTGTCTGTTTTCGAAGGCCTAGGTACTTACTTCATATGTAAATGAAAGCCAAGGTTCTCACCAGATCAGGTCAGAGGAAGACAAGAGAATTTCATCCTGAAGGTCACCACATGAAGCATCTTATGCTTAGAAACACGACTATACAAGGGTTTATAAACAGGAATAGTGAACAAATATTCTGATTTTAAACTAAACAAGCAGACAGCCATCTCAGCTACTTACTGATCTAAGCTCTCTAGGCTTTTAATTCTCAAGGACCTGGAAAGTTCAGTCAGAGCCTAAACTACAAACCTTGGTAAAAATATTTAATGTAACTCCACTCAAGGAAACAAATCCCCATTTACAGGAATTAAACAAGCTACTTGGTTAAAAGAACTTAAAGAGAAAATGGGACAGTTTAACTTCCTATTCTGAGGAAGGGTTAGAAGAAAAATCTGCTGTAATGATATCCAAAGTAAAACATTCATGTTGATCAGTTCTTGGAACAGGAAAAGGTCAGCACAGTTAAGAATAGAGGTTGGAAAAATACAAACTAATGCATCTAGTGAAAATTAATCCTAATCAGAGATATTCAGTGGAAAGAAGAAACCTAGAAAGCAGTAATTCAGGGAGAGACATAGTGAAGATGGAGGACAACCAGCAGATATGTGAAATATGGCAGATTAAAAACACCAGTGCATTTTTGAGCCACATACAGAAAGGCATCGTGCTATATAGCGAGGTGGTAATCTCTTTTCCAGGTGCAGCAGCTGCACCTGGTATACTGCATTCAGCAATAGGAACCTCATTACCAGAAAGATGTTCACAAATTGCAGGAAGTTCAGTTATTTCTTTGGAGAATGAGAACAGACATAGTTACATTAGATGGAAGTTTAAATGTCTGATCGCCCTCTGATTTGTTAATATTTTTTTTTTAATAACTGTAGACTAACTTGACCACTGGGCCAGTTTCTTCCTATCTCTCTTCAGTTAATGGTTGGCTTATGCTGTGAACAATGAAGATTTATATCCTATAAATATGTTAGCAGATATTAAAACTCCCACAATGCTTTGCATACAAATTTCCCAGAACCCTTTCTGTATGACCCAAGTGCTAATGCTTTATACCCATAAATCTAAAGTGTTCTTTACTTAGGTAGTACCTTGGTGGGAGACCAAATGATGGAATGTATGTAATAAATGATGGAATGTGTGTAATCTTTAACTTTGACTCCTGTACAGGGAGGAGCCATTTGTGATTGATTGATTGATTGATACTTATTAGCAAAGGTGTTCTGTGATTGATAAAATAATGAATCAGTGAGAGATGGGTTCAACTCATCAGGAATTCC
Source organism: Lepidochelys olivacea (assembly GCF_965140295.1). Classification (NCBI taxonomy): domain Eukaryota; kingdom Metazoa; phylum Chordata; order Testudines; family Cheloniidae; genus Lepidochelys; species Lepidochelys olivacea. The sequence continues at coordinate 38,484,116 of NC_140413.1, read as the reverse complement.
CTGTTGTAACAGATATTTTTTGTAATAATAATGACTTCGTTAGAAATAACTTTAGTTTAATCTAAACTGAGATACTGTAAAGGAAATTCCACAAGTAATTAGGTTGTGGGGGAAAGGGATTTTTGTCCCTCTTTGTGAACAACTATGGTATATATAAAAAACTGAGGTTCTGAGACTTAGTTAGGAGTGAATCGAGCTGCAAAGGGACTTATCTAGAAAAGCTTTGGTATCATATAGCCTTCCTTCCTGTTTTCTGTATGGTGCTGTATTAATCTGTGATTTATACTATTTGATTTGTCACTGTCTGCCCATTGGTTAGTAGTGAGTTGGAAAGAATAGACTAGTTCACTCCAGGAGAAACTCCACTGATTTTTATGGAGTTACATCAAGGATACATGTGGATCACTAACTGCATTATGCATTAATACATCTATTGCTGTAATGTATTTACCAATGTTTTCATGACTTAAATCCTGCAAAAATCTTTTGTTATTAAAGATAGGGCTCACACCTGACTGTACCTTCTTTTTTCCTCTGTTGTACCCTGAAATGAGCAGATCCATAAATGCCTATACTTTTTTCACTAAGGGGAAATAATCTTCATTTCAATTTACTCTTTCTTAAACAAAATTTTCTGCTGCCCCATGCAAGAGGCCATATGAGGAGAGTACAATGATCCGGCAGAATTTAGAAGTCTAGAGTTTGTAAAATCTGCTTTTGCAGACCATCATTATAAAGATGAAAACCATGTAATTCATAGATCCTCATTCACACTTAGGGGAATGGAAATATATCAGTACCCACAGCAAAGCAGGCAACATTCATAGAAAGTGTGGCAGTGTTACTGGAAAAGAATGATAGGCCATCAAAATAATTTAATATAGCCTCTTGACTTGTCAGAACTGAATGATATAATGTGTAATTGATATGTCTGGTGTAACCAAATAAGAATCCATGGAAAAGGCTAACTCTACCTGTGTTACAAATACAAAGAAAGCAAAGGTTTCAGAGTAGCAGCCGTGTTAGTCTGTATTCGCAAAAAGAAAAGGAGGACTTGTGGCACCTTAGAGACTAACCAATTTATTAGAGCATAAGCTTTCGTGAGCTACAGCTCACTTCATCAGATGCACGGATGAAGTGAGCTGTAGCTCACGAAAGCTTATGCTCAAATAGATTTGTTAGTCTCTAAGGTGCCACGAGTACTCCTTTTCTTTTAAAAGAAAGCAAAGTTAATGTACATTACTGAATAGTCGCTAAAATGACTAAATGGGGGAAGACATTTGTTTTAAACTATTGTTCAGTACACAATGGAAAAAGGAAAACTTTTTAAATTGGGGGGAAAAACATATTACAGTTCTGGAGCCTTAAAATCCCACCTGTCTTTTTAAGAAGGAAACATCTTTTTAACAGGAACTCATTGTTTTCTTGTGGAAATCACCTTTCAGGAATTCCTTCCAAAACAGGTGGAATTGAAAGTTTCAGAACTGATGAGTGGAGTGACTTATAATTTGAAAAAGTTCATAGCAGTTGAGAAATAATACAGTTTTCTCTAGCAGCAAAGAAATATTTTACCCAGACTTACATTTATAATTAGCTTCTCAGATTTCTCAGTTAGCCTGTTTCTTCAGTATATATTTACGTGTAGTTTTCATTTATAAGAATCTTGTTTTTTTCTGAATTATTACCTAGTCATCATTAAGATGTATTTATGGGTATTTAATGATGTAGGAAAAATAGTCGAGGAATTTCTTTCTCCTGCTACTCTAAGACTATAGTACCATCAATCTGTGACAACACTCAAAAATAACTGTTTCAGGGAGCTCTGAATGTGGATCCAAAGAATAATTAATATGGTATTTTGGATTTGGATGATGAGGCCAGAATCAAGTCTTTCATGCTGAGTTCCCAGTTATAAGGAGATTGACTATGAGTGAACAGTAAGATATGGCTCCAAAAGATTTTGGTGCTCTGGGGACTTTTTCTTGTCCTCATGAATATTTTGATTTGTTTTGTCTATTTGTTTTTGTTTTTTTTAAAGAGTCTTCACTAACAGGATTTCTATGATGCTGTGTGCATTCTGCAGGAAGCTCCATGGAATGTCCCACCAACCTCATCGTAGGGGCTGGAGGGGGGTGCAGGGTGGGATGTAGTTGAGTCTGACTAATAGGGGAATGGGCAACCCTGTGGTCCTGAGGTGGAAGAGGAATTTCAAGGAAAACAAATACCAGGTATTGAGGTGTCAACTGAATTCTTTTTTTCCTTGGGGTAAAGTTTTGACCTTCCTTTCTCTGCAATCTGATGCACACACTAGCCTATAAGGATTTTTTTCTTCCAGGCTAAAATTAATCAGTTCTCATAAAAGCTCTCAAAAATCCTATTTTCTGCCTGTGAAGCCAGATAGTTTTATCTGCTTTATGTGGTGGGAGTGAGGCTCTCCTGAATCTTTTTCTTTACCTTGTTTTGTGGATTACATAATGTCTAAGTCCATGAGTATTATGAGGTATGGGCCTTGTGTACAGTTTTGTGCATGAGGAGAGAGATCATTGAATTTGGGAACTTCTATCTGATTTTGCTCATCCTGAGGTTTGTCTTCCTGGTGCGAAAGGTGTTGGGGGGCGAAGTCAAGAGTGTTCTGCATAGACTGAAAAGGCATGGCCAGTTTCTTTCATGGGTAGACATATTAGTATCTGTATGTAATAAATGTAAAAAGATATTTCATATACGGTTTGTAGTGTTGTATCTGTGTTGGTTCCAGGAAATTAGAGAGACAGGTGGGTGAGGTAATATCTTCTATTGCAGAGGTGGGCAAACTACAGCCAATGGGCCACATCCGGCCCACAGGACCATCCTACCTGGCCCCTGAGCTCCCGGCCGGGGAGGCTAGACTCCGGCCCCTCCTCTGCAGTTATGCCACCACGCAGACAGCGCAGCTTGTGCCCACCCACCTCCCAGTATTTCCTATAAAACCTGTCCTGCTGCTCTGAGTGGCATGAAAAGGGGGTGGGGAGTGGGGGGTTGGATAAGGGGCAGGGGATTCTGGGGGGCAGTCAGAGGACAGGGAGCAGGGGATGGTTGGATGGGAAGGAGGTTCTGGGGGGCAGTCAGGGAACAGGGGGTGGTTGGATGGGGTGAAGGTTTGGGGGGGCAGTCAAGGGATGGGGAACAGGGGGAGTTGGATAGGTGTGGGAGTCTGGGGGGCCTGTCAGGGGGCGGGGGTGTGGATAGGGATCGGGGCAGTCAGGGGAAAAGGAGCATGGGGGTTGGATAGGGGTGGTGTCCCGGGGGGTGGTCAGGTGCGGGGGGTCCTGTGAGGGGGCAGTCAGAGGGTGGGAAAGGGAGGGGTTGGATAGGGGGCAGGGGCCAGGCTGTTTGGGGAGGCACAGCCTTCCCTATCCAGCACTCCATACTGTTTCGCAACCCCAGTGTGGCCCTCCGGCCAAAAAGTTTGCCCACCCCTGTTCTATTGTACCAAATTCTATACATATACAGCTCATATAATTAATATTAGACATAGTGTAATGGCAGTGTTATGTGAACGATTGTATAGCTTATCTGGTCTATCATTACACCTACTTAACATTTACTATCTACATCTTTTAAAAGGACTAAAGAGTGAAAACTGCAACAAAATACTGTTAATAAGAGTCATTTGTATACCCTCTTCAGAAGTGTTAGCCTTTAAATATGATGGATTCTTGCTCAAACACTGAATGCAACTGAAGCATGAATTTAAACATAATGTCCCAACTGTTCACGAGGGAAAAATAAGCTGAAATATATGTGAGATCAGATAAAGAATTGAGCCTGGCTGGAAATAAACTGGAAAAAAGAGAATTTATGAACCAGAATAACTTTAGCAAATCATTTAAATATAAATCCAGCAAAGGTGCAGTTTGGCTCCCAATGGAAATCATGGGCCTGATTCACTACCATGGAACTCCAGGCTTATGTGCCGTAACTGCACTGTTTTTGAGAGGGTTCAAGCAGGAATAAACCTAGATTTCACCTCAGACAGTGCAAACCCTGTATGTCTTCACCTACACAGCTATACCAACTGCTGGCCACTGGTTGCCAAATCAGAGCTATTCCTGATGGTGGTTAGGCCACACTAAACCCAGCTTACCTCTAATTTACACTGGTGTAAATAAGGAGAAACTCTGTTGAAGTCACTGGAATTGCACTGAAGTAAAACTGGTGTACGTGAAAGGTGATTCAAGCCCACTGAATATCCATGTAGCAGTGTGCTTTGTTTATGATACTTAAGTACATTTTCTGTCCCTGTAACATGGCTCCTATCAATTTGAATGAATTTTTCAGGTAAGATGTCATGAGGAACAATATCAAAATGTTTTACTGAGGTCTAAACATATTACATCCGGGCTTTAATTTTGGAAAAATTTTGCATGAATATATACCGTATGAAACAATTGTAGATTACACTACACTTTACTCAGCCAGTGGGACATGACCCCCACAGAGGTCATGAAAGATAATCAGGAGGTTGTGAGGCATTGAAAATCATGTTATACTTTAAAGCAAATAAATTATTCTGCCCCCTCTCCCCACATGCCCTTACTTTTCAAGCTCAAGTATTCTATCAGTCTCTCAAAACACACACACAAATTATATAGGCTTAGCATTGTTATCACTGATACTTTTCACTTTTACTTTTATAGTAAATTTAAGCTTGGGAAAAATTTACTTCAAATAAGGAATCACTAATCTGAAAAGCCTGAGAAACACTGGTCTAAAACCAATACAAAACATGTTGAAAATGCATATATCCTGTAAATTAAAAGATATACTTTGTAGTAAATTAGTATAATTTGTAGACAGTCAGATACTACAGAGATGGCCAGCGATATAAAACTCTAAGATACATACCAAGATCAGTTCATAATATACTGAAATGTGTCAAAAGCTATAAGGGTTATAAATTTCATCATTTCAGAGTTAGCCCTCTTCTCTCTTTACTATGATTATAATTTTCACCTAAGGTCATAATGATGTGTATAATTCTGTTATTCTCAGTAAAAATATCAACTTCAAGGTTATTCAATATCACATGGCGATCTCAGTTGTTTAATGACAGGTTTCAGAGTAACAGCCGTGTTAGTCTGTATTCGCAAAAAGAAAAGGAGGACTTGTGGCACCTTAGAGACTAACCAATTTATTAGAGCATAAGCTTTCGTGAGCTACAGCTCACTTCCTCAGATGCATATCGTGGAAACTGCAGCAGGCTTTATATATACACAGAGAATATGAAACAATACCTATTCCCACCCCACTGTCCTGCTGGTAATAGCTTATCTAAAGTGATTTCCAGCACAAATCCAGGTTTTCTCACCCTCCACCCCCCCACACAAATTCACTCTCCTGCTGGTGATAGCCCATCCAAAGTGACAACTCTTTACACAATGTGCATGACAATCAAGCTGGGCTATTTCCTGCACAAATCCAGGTTCTCACATCCCCCCCACCCCCATACACACACAAACTCACTCTCCTGCTGGTAATAGCTCATCCAAACTGACCACTCTTCAAGTTAAAATCCAAGTTAAACCAGAACATCTGGGGGGGGGGTAGGAAAAAACAAGAGGAAACAGGCTACCTTGCATAATGACTTAGCCACTCCAAGTCTCTATTTAAGCCTAAATTAATAGTATCCAATTTGCAAATGAATTCCAATTCAGCAGTTTCTCGCTGGAGTCTGGATTTGAAGTTTTTTTGTTTTAAGATAGCGACCTTCATGTCTGTGATCGCGTGACCAGAGAGATTGAAGTGTTCTCTGACTGGTTTATGAATGTTATAATTCTTGACATCTGATTTGTGTCCATTTATTCTTTTACGTAGAGACTGTCCAGTTTGACCAATGTACATGGCAGAGGGGCATTGCTGGCACATGATGGCATATATCACATTGGTGGATGTGCAGGTGAACGAGCCTCTGATAGTGTGGCTGATGTTATTAGGCCCTGTGATGGTGTCCCCTGAATAGATATGTGGGCACAGTTGGCAACGGGCTTTGTTGCAAGGATAAGTTCCTGGGTTAGTGGTTCTGTTGTGTGGTATGTGGTTGTTGGTGAGTATTTGCTTCAGGTTGCGGGGCTGTCTGTAGACAAGGACTGGCCTGTCTCCCAAGATCAAATCAAATCAAATCTTGGGAGACAGGCCAGTCCTTGCCTACAGACAGCCCCACAACCTGAAGCAAATACTCACCAACAACCACATACCACACAACAGAACCACTAACCCAGGAACTTATCCTTGCAACAAAGCCCGTTGCCAACTGTGCCCACATATCTATTCAGGGGACACCATCACAGGGCCTAATAACATCAGCCACACTATCAGAGGCTCGTTCACCTGCACATCCACCAATGTGATATATGCCATCATGTGCCAGCAATGCCCCTCTGCCATGTACATTGGTCAAACTGGAGAGTCTCTACGTAAAAGAATAAATGGACACAAATCAGATGTCAAGAATTATAACATTCATAAACCAGTCGGAGAACACTTCAATCTCTCTGGTCACGCGATCACAGACATGAAGGTCGCTATCTTAAAACAAAAAAACTTCAAATCCAGACTCCAGCGAGAAACTGCTGAATTGGAATTCATTTGCAAATTGGATACTATTAATTTAGGCTTAAATAGAGACTTGGAGTGGCTAAGTCATTATGCAAGGTAGCCTGTTTCCTCTTGTTTTTTCCTACCCCCCCCCCCAGATGTTCTGGTTTAACTTGGATTTTAACTTGAAGAGTGGTCAGTTTGGATGAGCTATTACCAGCAGGAGAGTGAGTTTGTGTGTGTATGGGGGTGGGGGGGATGTGAGAACCTGGATTTGTGCAGGAAATAGCCCAGCTTGATTGTCATGCACATTGTGTAAAGAGTTGTCACTTTGGATGGGCTATCACCAGCAGGAGAGTGAATTTGTGTGGGGGGGTGGAGGGTGAGAAAACCTGGATTTGTGCTGGAAATCACTTTAGATAAGCTATTACCAGCAGGACAGTGGGGTGGGAATAGGTATTGTTTCATATTCTCTGTGTATATATAAAGCCTGCTGCAGTTTCCACGATATGCATCTGAGGAAGTGAGCTGTAGCTCACGAAAGCTTATGCTCTAATAAATTGGTTAGTCTCTAAGGTGCCACAAGTCCTCCTTTTCAGTTGTTTAAAAAGCAAACTTCAAAGAGTTACTTGAAAGGCTAATTTCTGTGGGTTCTTTTATTGATCTTTCTTTCATTGCATTCGATATTCAGTTATAAAGTACTTAGTTTTTGAAAATAAAGTCAGTTATCCATAGGAGGTTTGTGACACTCTGAGATTTAGGTTACTTATCTAGCGGAGAAACCGGTTTTCCCAACAGCCAGGAACTGTTTCTGACCCTGGACCTGGAGCCAGTACCCCCCGAACCCACCCAAGGCTGCCTCCTGGACCCAGCAGGCAGAGAAGGGACCTCCGGTGAGTGTTCCTTTTAAAATACTATACATGGTTTAAAAGCAAGCATGTGAAAGGATTACTTTGCCCTGGCATTCGCGGCTCTCCTGGATGTACTCCCAAAGCCTTTGCAAAAGGTTTCTGGGGAGGGCAGCCTTATTGCGTCCTTCATGGTAGGACACTTTACCACTCCAGGCCAGTAACACGTACTCGGGAATCATTGTACAACAAAGCATTGCAGTGTATGTTTGCTGGCATTCAAGCAACATCCGTTCTTTATCTCTCTGTGTTATCCTCAGGAGAGTGAGATATCATTCATGGTCACCTGGTTGAAATAGAGTGCTTTTCTTCAGGGGACACTCAGAGGAGCCCATTCCTGCTGGGCTGTTTGCCTGTGGCTAAACAGAAATGTTCCCCTCTGTTAGCCACGGGGAGGGGGGAGGGTTGAGGGGGTAGCCACGCGGTGGGGGGAGGCAAAATGCGACCTTGTAACGAAAGCACATGTGCTATGTATGTAATGTTAACAGCAAGGTTTACCCTGAAAGTGTGTAGCCACTGTTTTATAAAATGTGTCTTTTTAAATACCGCTGTCCCTTTTTTTTTCTCCACCAGCTGCATGTGTTTCAATGATCACAGGATCTTCTCCTTCCCAGAGGCTAGTGAAGCTTAGAAAGAAAAAAAAATGCACTCGAGATGAAATGTTCTCGAAGCTCATGCTGTCCTCCCACACTGACAGAGCACAGACGAATGCGTGGAGGCAAATAATGTCAGAGTGCAGGAAAGCACAAAATGACCGGGAGGAGAGGTGGCGGGCTGAAGAGAGTAAGTGGAGGGCTGAAGAAAGTAAGTGGCGGGCTGAAGACAGGGCTGAAGCTCAAATGTGGCGGCAGCGTGATGAGAGGAGGCAGGATTCAATGCTGAGGCTGCAGGAGGACCAAACCAGTATGCTCCAGTGAGCTGCAGCAAAGGCAGCTGGAGCACAGACTGCCACTACAGCCCCGTGTAACCAACCGCCCTCCTCCCCAAGTTCCATAGCCTCCACACCCAGACGCCCAAGCACGCGGTGGGGGGGCCACCGGCCAACCAGTCACTCCGCCACAGAGGATTGCCCCAAAAAAAGAAGGCTGACATTCAATAAATTTTAAAGTTGTCAACTTTTAAAGTGCTGTGTGGCATTTTCCTTCCCTCCCACCACCCGTCCTGGGCTACCTTGGTAGTCATCCCCCTATTTGTGTGATGAATGAATAAAGAATGCATGAATGTGAAGCAACAATGACTTTATTGCCTCTGCAAGCAGTGATCGAAGGGAGGAGGGGAGGGTGGTTAGCTTACAGGGAAGTAGAGTGAACCAAGGGGCGGGGAGTTTCATCAAGGAGAAACAAACAGAACTTTCACACCATAGCCTGGCCAGTCATGAAACTGGTTTTCAAAGCTTCTCTGATGCGTACCGCGCCCTCCTGTGCTCTACTAACCGCCCTGGTGTCTGGCTGAACGTAACCACAGCCAGGCGATTTGCCTCAACCTCCCACCCCACCATAAATGTCTCCCCCTTACTCTCACAGATATTGTGGAGCACACAGCAAGCAGTAATAACAGTGGGAATATTGGTTTCGCTGAGGTCTAAGCGAGTCAGTAAACTGCGCCAGCGCACCTTTAAACGTCCAAATGCACATTCTACCACCATTCTGCACTTGTCAGCCTGTAGTTGAACAGCTCCTGACTACTGTCCAGGCTGCCTGTGTACGGCTTCATGAGCCATGGCATTAAGGGGTAGGCTGGGTCCCCAAGGATACATATAGGCATTTCAACATCCCCAACAGTTATTTTCTGGTCTGGGAATAAAGTCCCTTCCTGCAGCTTTTGAAACAGACCAGAGTTCCTGAAGATGCGAGTGTCATGTACCTTTCCCGGCCATCCCATGTTGATGTTGGTGAAACGTCCCTTGTGATCCACCAGAGCTTGCAGCACTATTGAAAACTACCCCTTGCGGTTTATGTACTCACCGGCTTGGTGCTCCGGTGCCAAGATAGGGATATGGGTTCCGTCTATGGCCCCACTACAGTTAAGGAATCCCATTGCAGCAAAGCCATCCACTATGACCTGCACATTTCCCAGGGTCATTACCCTTGATATCAGCAGATCTTTGATTGCGTGGGCTACTTGCAATCACAGCAGCCCCAACAGTAGATTTGCCCACTCCAAATTGATTCCCCACTGACCGGTAGCTGTCTGGCGTTGCAAGCTTCCACAGGGCTATCGCCACTTGCTTCTCAACTGTGAGGGCTGCTCTCATCTTGGTATTCATGCGCCTCAGGGCAGGGGAAAGCAAGTCACAAAGTTCCATGAAAGTGCCCTTACGCATGCGAAAGTTTCGCAGCCACTGGGAATCGTCCCAGACCTGCAATATTATGCGGTCCCACCAATCTGTGCTTGTTTCCCGAGCCCAGAATCGGCGTTCCACAGCATGAACCTGACCCATTAGCACCATGATGCATGCATTGGCAGGGCCCATGCTTTCAGAGAAATCTGTGTCCATGTCCTGATCACTCACGTGACCGCGCTGACGTCGCCTCCTCGCCCGGTATCGCTTTGCCAGGTTCTGGTGCTGCATATACTGCTGGATAATGCGTGTGGTGTTTAATGTGCTCCTAATTGCCAAAGTGAGCTGAGCGGCCTCCATGCTTGCCTTGGTATGGCGTCCACACAGAAAAAAGACGTGGAACGATTGTCTGCCGTTGCTCTGACGGAGGGAGGGGCGACTGACGACACGGCTTACAGGGTTGGCTTCAGAGAGCTAAAATCAGCAAAGGGGGTGGCTTTACATCAAGGAATATTTCAGGCAGGACTTCATGGAGGGTTCCAATAAGAAATGGTGCACCTAAGTTATTGTTCTTATTGGAACAAGGAGGTTAGCCTGGCCTCTGATTGATACATGGCTAGATTTACCTCGCTGCACCTTCTCTGTGAGTGACTGCAGTGTGACCTAGAGGAATGAGTCCCCTAGATGGGGGAGGAGGCAAATGAATACAAAACAAATCTGGTCTATTTCTTGTTTTGATCCATTCCATCTATCTTGTACATCTTTGGTTTGCAGCAGACGGTGCAGAAGGACTGCATGCCATCCACATCTCATGGCTGCTCGGCAGAAGATGGTACAGTATGACTGCTAGCCATCCTCATCTCTTGTCTGCCCGGCAGAAGATGGTACAGTACGACTGGTAGCAATCCGTATCGCCTGCCTGCTCACCATAAGATGGTTCAATAGGACTGACTGCAGGACTAAAGAGAATGACCTGGTCAAGTCACTCCAAATTTAGTCCCTGCGCCCATGTCTGCTCAGGCGCTCCCAGCCGACGTGGCCAGGAGCACCTCGGACACGAGGACGGCTACCAGTCGTACTGCACCATCTGCTGCCAGAAGGCAATGGGTTGCTGCTACTGTGTAGCAATGCCATACCGCATCTGCCAGCACCCAGGAGACATACGGTGACGGTTACCTGAGCGGGCTCCATGCTTGCCGTGGTATGGCGTCTGCACAGGTAACTCAGGAAAAAAGGCGCGAAACGATTGTCTGCCCTTGCTTTCACGGAGGGAGGGAGGGAAGGGGGGCCTGACGATATGTACCCAGAACCACCCGCGACAATGTTTTAGCCCCATCAGGCATTGGGATCTCAACTCAGAATTCCAATGGGCAGCGGAGACTGCGGGAACTGTGGGATAGCTCTCCACAGTGCAATGCTCCGGAAGTCGACTCTAGCCTCGGTACTGTGGAAGCACTCCACCGAGTTAATGCACTTAATGCACGTAGAGCATTTTCTGTGGGGACACACACACTCGAATATATAAAACCGATTTCTAAAAAAACGACTTCTATAAATTCAACCTTATTCCGTAGTGTAGACATACCCTTAAAGATCCTCAATTAATAGACATGTTAAGCTACCGACTGCCCCAGAATGATTTCACCTGAAGCTTTTCCTGAGGAGTGGAGATTATATAAAACAAGTTAGCTGTAAACCTCTGACTCTTTTCACTGCTTTTTCCAACACAATTTATTATATAGTAACTTTTACTGATTCTTTTCATTGTTCAAATATTCCAAATACATTCTGATTCTTTAAAAAAATCCTATGTCCATATGTTCTGATCCACACATTAATAAGGGAGAATTAGTAAGAGGAAATCTAGGAGTAGAGAGAGAGAAGCAGAGCTGATTTAGTGGGCCAAATTGTTCACTGAGGTAAATTGATGCGGCTCCATTAAATCAAAAGAAGCTGCATCAATTTACACAAACAAAAATTTGGCTCAGTATATTTGGGAAAGGTCAATAAATAGGAACACTTGTTCATAAATGCATACAATTCAGTATCTGGGTCCCAATCCAGCACAGCACATAAAATTTAATGTTAAGTGCCTGAGTAAACCCAGTGAATAAGGGAATAAGTTCAGTAAAACTACTCATGTGCTTAAAATCTGCTTGACTGCGTACTGGATTGGGTCCTTGTTGAGGTGGGGGAGAAGAAGGAAAAAGCAGGAAGTAAAGGTTGAGGGAAAGAAAAGAGGGGAGAGAGAAGGAATGGGGAAAGAGTAGTGAATAGAGCATGGGTAAAAGGGAAGTAAAGGGTGAAAGGCAGAGGTAGGTGTATACGGGCAGGGGAAGATAGAACAGTAAAACAAAACTAAGTCACTGGCTTAAATAGGCACAATTGCAGTAAAGTAAATGGGAATTGTGCCAGTTTACACGAGAGTTGAATTTAGCCACAGGAGTTTTGCATGGGTTTAGCCTGCAAACACATCTAGCCAAGCAATTCTCTGTTCGCATGCTCTCAGCAGCCAGAGCCTACATGGATCCTGCCCTGGTGGAAGAACTTCTTTACCTCATGCTCTGTCCTATTTCAGGACACAGGTGTAGGATCTGTGAGATAATGGTGGATGTTTCAGCTGCAGTGTTTGAACTGCTGAAGGTACCTCTTGGAAGAGGATACTGATGTGCAAGCTGTGACCCAGCTGATGCTGCTCCTGCCTGTTGTTGCTTTAGCCACAAATCCCCCTATGTAGACTAGTGCTACAGAAGCAGGGCCACAAGCACAGACTGGAGGTATCACATAGTCATGTGGACCTGGGATGACCAACAATGAGTCCAGAACTTTCCCATGAAGAAGCATACATTCCTGGAGGTTTGTGATCAGCTTGCTTTTACCCTCTAGCATCAGGACACCCACATGTCAGTGGCTATGCTGGTGCAGGAGTGGGTCACTATAGGTATCTGGAAGCTGGCTACCCCAGACTGCTACAGGTCCATGGCCAACCAGTTTGGAGTAGGCAAATCAACTGTGGGGTTGCTCTGGCAATCAGCACTGTGGAATATCTAAAGATGGTGGGGATTACAAATGTTTCTGAGATAATTGCTGGCTTTCTAAACTGCATTAGGGCCCTTTATGGGACTCATATGCCTATACTTTTCCCACCACTAGGAGCACATGAGTACATAAACAACAAAGGATACTACTCCATCATTATGCAGGCCCTGGTGGACCATAGAAGTAGATACATGGACCCTAATGAGGGATGCACTGGCAGGGTGCATAATGGCAGATATTCTGAAGGTCAGGACTTTACCTTCATGGACAACTGGCACATTATTCCCACTGAATGATATTGTTATAAATGGAGTCACTGTCCCAGTGTTATTCTAGAGTATCCTGCTTACCACTTATTGCCATAGTTTATGAAACCATACACTGATTTCAGAGGACCTGATAAAAGAAAGTTCAACTATACATTCAGTAGATGTAGGATGGTGATAGAGGGTCTGTTTGGCAGACTGAAATCCCATTGCTGTGGTCTTCAAAACCATTTGGATGCCAGTGGCATTGATGCAGTCTGCATTATTTGTGGCTTGCTGTGTTCTGCACAATATCTGCAAGGACCAGAGAAAACCTTTTCACCAGGAGTGGGTTCAGGACACAGCTGGATATCTGCCCGACAGTGCACCTGTTGTGACTGGTACTGGATCCAGACATGCAATGGAAATCAGGGATGCTTTGTGTACCACATAATGGGTTTGCACAGTCCCATGCATGAGAGGGAATGAAATGGCATTTGAAATTTTTCTGTGTGGGTATGGGCCAGCTATCTGAAGATTTTTGTAAATGTGTTGGTATTGTATATTATGAATTCTGTAAACATTTTCATGAAATGTATGGAGATGTCTTATAAATTTTATCCATACTGGCCATGCACTGCAATTTTCAGTTTATGGATTATTGTAATTACATTTTGTACATTTTTATTATGAAAGTTTGAGTTTGGACATGTGATGACAATCATTAAAGTTTGTATGCAGTGTTTTGTAGCGGCGTCAGTGCCGGGATATTAGAGAGACAAGATGGGTGAGGTAATATCTTTTACTGGACCATCTTCTGTTGGTGGGAAAGTCAGGCTTTTGAGCTTACACTGAACTCCTCTTCAGGTATGGGAAACATACTCAGTGTCACAGTTAAATACAAGGTGGAACAGATTGTTTCATATAAGTAGTTAACACATAGTTAAAGGGACCATTCAAGATGAAGTGGTTCATTAACACCCCTCCAGTAATGGGGGGAATGGAAAAATGGGGGAAGGCAGCTGGGTAGGGTTTGTTAGTGGGTTATAGATTGTTATAATAAGTCAGTGTCTCTATTCAGTCCATGATTTTTTTAATGTGTAGCAAAATTATGAATTTAAGCTCACAGGTTCATCTTTTGTGCAGGTTTCCTTTGAGGTTGAGGACTGATAAGTCAAATATAGAGTGATCACTGTGTGAAAGTGTTCAATCACAGGTAATACTGTGTTTTTGTCTTTTCTAATTTTCTTCTGAGTGTTCATTCAAGAATGTAGTGATTGGTTTCACCCACATAGTTGCTACGGGAGCATTTGATGCACTGGATAAGGGATAGGCATGTTGTGATAGGCATGTGTAGCGCCCATGGATCTTGACAGGTCTGTTGATCATTGTAGCAATTGAGGTCAGGCAGGGTCTGGTGCTGCTTTGATTTGGTGTGTCCTGGTATGTTGGGAGCTTGCTTCTGATAATGAGCTTGGAGGAGTTGTTTGAAGACCAGAAGAGGGAAGACCCATTAAATATGGGTCATAGTTGTTTGATGACACCCTCCCCTATAGGTTCCAGTAGGGGGCGGTAGGTGACAACCAGGGGTGTGCAGTCAGAGGGGAGTTTATTTCTGTACTAAAGGAGATTTTCTTAGGGTATTTGGGTGGCCCATTTCACAACACAATCTACTTCTCTGGTGGAGGGTCCTTGTTTGGTGAAGGCTCAGGTGGGGAGCTGTCTGTAAGCGAGGACTGACCTGCCTCCCAAGGTCTGTGAGAGTGTGGGATCATTTTCCAAGATAGGTTGTAGATCGCTGACGATGTGCTGGAAAGGTTTTAGCTGGGAGCTGTATGTGATGGCCATTGGTGTTCTGTTATTTTCCTTGTTGGGCCTGTCCTATAATAGGTGACTTCTGGGTACCCGTCTCGCTCTGTCATTCTGTTTCCTCACTTCACCAGGTGGGTTTTATATTTTTAAGAATGCCTGATAAAGATTTTGTAGGTGTTTGTCTCTGTCTGAAGGATTGGAGCAAATTCTTTATCTTAGGGCTTGGCTATAGACAATGGATCATGTGATATGTCCTGGATGGAAGCTGGAGGCATGTAGGTAAGTATAGCGGTCAGTAGGTTTCCGGTATAGGGTGGTGTTTATGTGACCATCAGCATAGTTGCTTGGAGCCCCATGATGCTATTGTATTCAGTCCACTCTCTTTGGTGAAATGAAGGGCCTATGGGTAGTTTCTGGGAGTACTCCTCTTTTTTCCTGACCTACTGCAGCTCATAAGAACATAAGAATGGCCATACTGGGCAGGGGTACTGGAACAATTTGTATAGTGGGGGTGCTGAGAGCCATTGAACTAGGAAATCACTTCAAGAGAGGGGGTGTGGGAGCACAGCCAGCACCCCTAGTTCCAGCATGTATGCCACTGGCTCAGACCAAAGGTTCATCTAGCTCAGTATCCTATCCTCTGATAGTGGCCAATGCCAGGTGCTTCAGAGGGAATGAGCAGAACATGTAATCATCAAGTGATCCATCCCCTGTCGCCCTTCACAGCTTCTGGTATACAGAGCTCCTCATCCCCTCAGTGTCTTCAGTACCCTTTTTCAACCTCACCATCTATCCAGTCTTTTGGAGAGTTTGTGAGGCTACCAACATCGCTAGAGGAAAGGAAAAGGACCTCTTGCATATTTCAAGGCTGGTGCTACCACAAAAAAATCTCAGTGGTATTACCTCTTTTTCCCTGCCCCTCCCCCCCCCAAAAAACCAAAACAAAACAACAACTTTTGGTTGGATGATGAGGTAGATTGTGAAGGGGCATTCTAGATCAGCTGTTCTATGCCAAGAGGTTTTTGAGCCAGCAGATCTGATTGGAACTCATTTTGTTCTCTTTCTCTGGACCCAGTCTTGAGGGCTCTGGTCATAAACTCATAGACCTTAAGGCTAGAAGGGACGATCATGATCATCTAATTTGACCTCCTGTACATTGCAGGCCTATACATCCACTCCTGTAATAGATCCATAAGATCATAAGACCATAATAGATCCAAATCTGGCTGAGTTACTGAAGTCCTCAAATCTTGATTTAAAGACTTCAAGTTACAGAGAATCCACCAATCACACTAGTGTAAACCTGCAAGTGACCCATGCTGCATGCTGCAGAAGAAGGTGAACACCCCCAGGGTCTCTGCCAATCTGACCTGGAGGAAAATTCCTTCCTGACCCTAAATATTGTGATCAGTTGGACCCTGACCGTTTCAGCAAGACCTAGCAGCCAGAAACCAGGAAAGAATTCTTCCCAGTAACTCAGAGCCCTCCCGATCTAGTGTCCCATCACCAGTCATTGAGGGATATTTGCTATTAGCAGTCGCAAATCAGCTATATACTATTGTATAACCATCCATGCAGACTGTTTAAACACCCTCCATTACTAATATTATAGGGATTGATTGAAACCTCACTGAAGCCAATAAAAAGACTCCCACTGGCTCCAAATATGATGTGAATCAGAACCCCTGAGGTGCAGAAACACTAAGTTCAGTAGAGAATATAATAATGAACTGTTCAAAATGAAGATGAGCATTTTTCCCACTTGTTTCTTTAGTAGATTTTGTTCAGTGAGACTGAGTGCTGCCTGTGAGCTCAGTGGCGTGTGACACTGTAATATCTGTATTTGTTGGCTGGAATCAGACCTTGTGCTCTGCATGTTTCTGCTAATTAACATCCAGCTCTCTGCCCACTATGCAGCAGCAAAGGCAGAGAGATGTTTGTTTGTTTGTTAAGTATTTGTTTCCAATAAAGTAGAGTTAGGAAAGGCACCATCTAATTTAATGTTAAAGACCACAGTTCTCTTTCTAATTTGCCCCAGGATTGCTTGGCTAAATTCTGCTAATTTATACCCAGGTAGCTGATCAATAGAATTTGAACCTTATTTACTATTACTCCAAATATACCATAATTGTCCTGATTTTTTTTATTTTTGCATAAAGAATTTTAATTTTTTCATAAACATACAATATACAAACATACAGGAAAGGCAGATTGAAAAAAAAGGTACCATTTTCAAAAGCAATGAAGTGATTTCAGAGTCCCTTTTGAAAATAAGACTTAGGGTCCTAAGTCACATATTTCAGAGTAGCAGCCGTGTTAGTCTGTATCTACAAAAAGAAAAGGAGCACTTGTGGCACCTTAGAGACTAACAAATTTATTTGAGCATAAGCTTTCACTGTAGCTCACCAAAGCTCACCTCCTTTTCTTTTTTCTAAGTCACATAGATGTTTTTGAAAATGTTACTGCAAGTCTATACAACTATAAATCTTTGCTTGATAGAGGAAAACTTCTGAAATGAAAACAAAAAAGTTCAAATTTGTTCCAAGGCATTTGTCAGTATCTGGGGGGAAGGCATCGTGCTGGAAATAGGGTGCTGGGGCTTGAAATAGTAATAACTCCCTGGCTTGAAATAGTAACAACAATCCGAATACTTGGTTTCTGCCTTCAGCCCCCCACTATAATAATTGTTCCAGCACTACCAGAGGGAGGGGCATAAAGTGACTATATAAAAGAGGGAATATTAGTCCACATTATGAAAAAAAATCAAGACCCTTTCGTAGAGGGTTAGATTTGTTTAATTTATTTTTGGTGTTCTTAATGCAACATTTACAAAATTTTAAATAAATGTCCATGCTAAAGAAATATAAATACTAAGTAAAGAACTAAAGCTATTAGAAGAGCACAGCTGCAGTGTAACAAAAAATTAAACATGAGACAGAACTTGCTTCAAGTAATACATTTTTGTTTGCCAAGCTCACAGCTAATATATTTTACAGGTTTATCCTTTACAGTTTCCTCTCCAATATTATTATTTCAATATGCTTTTGCAAATCAAATAGAAAGCAGCAGCATTTATGGAAATATGTGTGATCCACAGATAGTAAAAATGCAGTTTCTCTTCTAGTGGGCCACCAGCCCCACCAATGTTCAGCTTAGATATTTGGTGCCTCTTGCCATAATGGAACCATAAAACCTCTTGCCATAATGGAACCATTTCCTGTAATGTGTAAAATCACCCCTGTATGTTTACGCTGAGCTTTTACAAGGCAACAAATCATCTCCCTCAAACTAGCCTAACAAGGGAGAACAAATGTTAGCACTGACAACACCTACAAGCCAATTGCATATACATAATTTGAAACTGCTCAAAGCATATGTATTTCTGATCTAGGATTTTCAATTTCTTAGGTAAGAGTTTGAATATCAGTTTATTTAGACTTATTCATGGACTCTGTGTATTTGTGGGTAGCTGAGGGTGATAATAAGAATACTTGTCAATTAGGTATATTCTTATATTGGGAACAGCAAGGCATATGGCACAGTGATGAGAAGCTTGAACCATTGCTCTGAGATACTCAGATGGGTTTCAGTCACCTCACAAAAAAAGGGCGCTATATATCCAATGCCATAGAGATGACTGAGCAGGTGGAGATCCGGAGTTCCAGTGAAAGGCAGACACCAAGAGGTCCTTCCCAAAGGGAGAAGACATCTGATATGTTGCCGCCTGCATTCTGTATGGTATGTTGAATTTTTAGTCATTTTTAACATGCTGATCAACATGATTTTAAGTTCTAGTAGAGACAGGACACAAGTTTACAGCTGTAGCTAAGGTTAAACATGACTGGGAAAAATGGTGGGTCCAGGAACAAACCTTTATGTAGTGTATACAGTACTACTCACAATCATGTTAGTTAGCATGTATAAAATCACAACTAAAAATTCAAGTGCAGATATACCCTATGAGTTAAGTTCACCCCTATGCAGAGAGCCCATACACAGCTTATGCCTTGTTTTGGGGACTTAGATTGTAAAGTTGCAACTTCAGTGGGGGAGGTTTAGGTTGGATATTAGGAAAAACTTTTTCACTAGGAGGGTGGTGAAACACTGGAATGCGTTACCTAGGGAGGTGGTGGAATCTCCTTCCTTAGAAGTTTTTAAGGTCAGGCTTGACAAGTGATATGGCTGGGATGATTTAGTTAGGGATTGGTCCTGCTTTGAGCAGGGGGTTGGACTAGATGACCTCCTGAAGTCCCTACCAATCCTGATATTCTATGATTCTATCTGCCACAAGACGATGAAACCTACCAAATAAAGTTGATCCTTTTGGATAGGATTTTTGTGGTGAGTAGTCAATCAAGAGTGCACCAGGAAGGGGAGCTCTCATGAAATCAGTAAAGGAGGAACAGGAGCTGTGACAGATCTCTGCTAAAGGTGTCGATATTCCATTTGTCCCACTGCCCCTTGTGTAGTATAGTGCCCTGCACCTTCTCTCGTACGGGCATACCACACCTATTCCAATTAGTGTTCCAGACTTCCCATTATAGTGGGCCCGAGAAGATTGAGTCCAGGTTATCTAGTACACTGCAGGGTGGGTAAGCCAGGGAACAGGGAGGTCCCTTCTGCTTTCAGCAGAGGAGGGAGATCTGTGCTTCCAGAAACTGTCCCCACATCCCTGCTTGTGGTTTAAAACCTGTATTCCCTCTGCAGGTATTTGAGGCCCACAAGTCTTGGAGCCTGGCAAGACAAAAAGGGTTATCTGTTAACTAGTTATGAAGGGAAACTTGCCTTAAGCAATCACTCAGTGAACTTACAAAAGTGGTTTCTTAACAGAGGTAGTTATTTGCTGATGATTTTTTAAAGCAAGAGAGTGCACTCAAAGGATGATCTCATTGTCTGCTACTCACATGAGAAGAGAGAAGAATGTGTTCAATTATGGCATATTCTAAAGAAGATGCTCAGATATATGAAACTTGCTGTCCTAATCTAAAAAGAGATCCGATCCATCCGATCTCAGAAACATCCAGAGAGGAAATAATGAGGAGACTAGAATAGCCCAGTCTTTTATTACTTGGAGGCACCCAGCCAGGTTCTTCAGTAACTTCTTGGCAGCATGAAACCCATGTGATAGCTCTTGTGCTATGCAGGCACTCAAATAACTGGTAATGAATGTGATATGAGAGAGAGATGAAAAACCCAAGTTCACAACTGACCTTAGGGAGACCTCAAACCTGGGTGTATACCCTTGCATCTTCCTACCTTAAAATATCAGGTGTTTCCATACAATGCAATGAAAATTAAGTAATTTAACTATACACAAAAACAGGCTGGTTCCACTATAATCCACTATGTCCTTTCAACCAGTGGTCTGTTTGGGACAGAATAGCTCTACAGTTGCCAGCATCCACTGCAATTTGTAAAGATTATTGGCTGTAGATGAAATGGACAAAAGCAAGGTAAGGAGCATTGCTAGCAAATACAGATGGAGTCAATTGCTTTCAGTAAAATTGGCAATCTAGACACTTTCAAGAATCCTGATTTGAATATTTTTCACTACTGTTGGCTTGTCAGAAATCCAAGGCAATGAGGAAACTAAGAAAATCAATTCAGTTGTTGAAGCGTTACATAGGAGACTGGCATACCTACAAGATTCCCAGTAGTTGACTGATATGTGCTTGTCAAATAACAATGATATCCCTTCTGGGAACTTCATTTGGTTGCTCACAGCATGACCCCTCAGACCTGAAATTTTCAAAGCATTCTAAAGATAGATACAAAGTGCTTAAATGACACAATTATTTAGCTGTTAGTGGCAGGTTTTTTTGCTTGGTACCATGAAAATATCATACCTGCCTGAAATATCTGTGGATGTACCTTTCCTCTCCTTTTCACATATTCTAATACATATGAAGTAGATGTACATTGTACATCATTGACAAAAATCAAGCACTTTTACTACCTTCTATCAGAATTTACTGAAAATGTTCTGACTGTTTTATCCTGCTCAGGTTCTCACCATTGCAACTCCTTGTCCAATTGCACTTCCTCAAATTCTGCCGTTTTGTCACCCCACTAGATTCCCTCTTCCTGAGCTTTGCTATCTTAATTCATGTCATCTAGCTATAACAGAACCTAAATTCCTCTTGGCAGGGGTCTTGTATATTTAGAAAGCACTATATATATATATATATATCTTTATTTATTATCATTATAGATTTAGCAAAGTATCATAGAGAAAGTAACTTATTATTCCTGACTTCACAGAGAGGCATATATATATTTTACTCTAATTATTTATTACCTTCTGTTAGGGGCTTATTCCTTCACCTGCTTACTTCCCTTTCTCGGGAGGTGACAGGCATGATCAGGACAGGATTGTATTCCTAACAGCCCAATAGCACCTTCTTTTAATGTGACTAGTTTGGAATGTGAGGATGTGACCGTTCGCTTCCCAGCTTATGGCTGCCTCTGCTGCTTAGCCAAAGGCCTTAGCCTAAGCACAGGGCCTCAGACTGTCACAGTAAGAGAAGGCCCTTACACCGGCAGACAGTGATTTTGATTCTTTCTTTTATACCTCTATAATTAGCTAAGTGATAAGAATACACCTAAATTCTTAGAGTATAGGCCTTTTAGAGACTGGCCTGAATATCTATATCCTAACACTCCACCCTTTTTTTTCTCCTGCCCAGGTATCCCTGGAAAAGCATAGGACATATGGTGACACATTTCCTGATAGGGCCAGGCATCAAGGTGGAAGGTGTTGATATTCCATTTGTCCCACTGCCCCTTGTGTAGTATAGTGTCCTGCACCTTCTCTCATACGGGCATACCACACCTATTCCAATTAGTGTTCCAGACTTCCCATTATAATGGGCCCGAGAAGGTTGAGTCCGGGTTGTCTAGTACACTGCAGGGTGGGTAGGGCTTACTACATTACTTATAGGTTGTCTCCATATGCAACGTAACACAAGTACAATTAACAATACAAAATCCACAGCAACACCGAGTCCTGATCACTGCAGTATGGTCCAACATTCGAGCCATCACCAAAACACTGCCTCTCCTCCTTTGACAGGGTCAAGATCTTATGTGTCCAGTTGCTGGCAGTTGCAACAAGCTGCCCCTGCAGGTTTTGTGTGCTTTTGTCCATATCATAAGTCCATTGGATGTTCACAGAGAAATGGGATATTGTCCAAACCAGCTTAACCACTTGGTATGGAATCAGGGAGTATGCCCTGGTTTGATTATTTACAGCAATAAGATTCACAGATCCATTTGTGCACCACAGTCCAGATATAAGCATGTAGATGGGTGTAGTTTGGTTATGGGCTGGTGTAATTGTGCCCCCAGTAATATGTACATTCCCAGCAAAACACCTTACATACAGAACACCCAATTGTCCACCCCTTGCATAGGCCATTGATCCTGCTCCTCCATAGTCATAGGAGAGGGGTACATCCAAACATCTTCTCTTGATTTACACCATTTTGCATACCCCTCCATTGATTCCCAGTGAGCTCCTCCCCTTCTCATTATTTCCATAGGGCTTGTGGGGACCACCTTAGTTGCTGTTCCATTTCCAGGTACCATGGTAGCTATTACACAGGTGCTTGCCTCCTAGTAGAGCATTTTGCATTCCCATACACATCTCCCCACCAAGGACAGCCTTTTGAAGCCATCCCCCACCCACATCATGAGGTTTTTTGTTTATTGAAACACAACAATGTTAGCAACAAGACAAACACCACAGACAAACAACACAAAACATAGATCCATGGTATTCTGGGTTATTTTTCCTCTAGCGCCAGCTTGCTTGTAGAGTGTCTGAAAAACAAAAGAAACACTTCCAGCACCCCCTAGTGGGGACAGATTATTGCTTAATAATAATACCACTTTCTTTTACAAATTTCCATGCTAATTGCAGGAAAAACAGAAGAATTACCTCCAGGCTGTCCCTATTTTGTTCTATAGTCAGGCTAGTGAATTACCCCACTCACTGGTCATTTATGAAATTCATGAGGTGGTATACCTCAGTTTCCCCTCTTGTACAACTGACCAGGTTTGCAACAGTTTCTCTGCTGTACCAAGCATTAAGTTTATTCTCAGGTAATAGCTGAGACACAGCTTTAGATTTCTGCACTGTACACACACACACACACACACACACACACACACACACACACACACACACACACACTTTAGGGTTAACCTGTTCCCCTTATTTTCAAGCTTGACTTTTTTTTTTCACCTCCCTTTCCTGGAGGGCCATAATCTGAGTCTTTTAGTAACTTGTTTGCTGACCAGATGTATTTATTATTTGCATCAGCTAGGTAATTTGCATTTACACAAGGCTTTCTAGCTTGGTTTTGGATCCAAAGCTATTAGCAGCTCAGAGATCGTCTTAAAAGGGACACAATCCACTTCCACTAGAGTTCTGATTACTTTCCACTTTCACCTTTTGCTCCAAATCACACAAAGATCTGAAAAAGAAAGCACAATTTATTGTGGCCCCTTTTGGAGCCCTAATAGGATTTTATTTAGGTACCATGTTTTGTTTGCATTTCTTTTACCCTTCTCCAATGTACACTGCACACGTCCTGGGAAAATGAACATTCCTTCCATAGTTTAACCTCCATAATTTTATATTAACCATATTAATTTTACACAAGGTGTAACTGCCTCCCCCGTGCCCACAGAGTTTTTATGCACACCCACCAAAGCAACAATCTGATCCCCCAGAGCCATCCCAAGGCTTAGTGTTCCCATCATTCCTCCCCTTTTCCTTTTCTTTTACCTGTGCACACACAAAATTCTCTTTTGCCTAACATTTCTTGCACTGCGATTACTCTTTTACACAACTGTACCTTGATTAACTCCCATCTTGTACAACTAGACACAACCAGGGGCAGCCAAGTTAAGTTCCAATAAAAACCCCTTACATTCCTTTAGTGATTTTGATTACATGACCCAACAGTCAAATAATTTTGATCAGATTTCTCTTTGCCTGTTGCCTGCAGCAGTTCCTTATAGACCATTTCTGTGGGAAAAGGGCCCATTTTCCTCAGAATAGCTGTAAAGTCTTCTGGGGATGGAAGCAAAGTGGTGGTAGTAGCCACTCTACTTGACCCCCCTGGATAATTTAATTACCAAGCTTCCATCCAATGTGACTGCACACAGTTGCACATACAGTTACATTTATATAATTGGGTTTTATCATTAAACAAAAACTTCCTTCTTGTAACACCACAACTGTTACTCTTAACATCTTCACAACAGTTCCCTTTTACCATTTTCACAACTCCCAAATGTTTACTTTCCTACAAACCATGTATTACCAATTTTTGCAAAAGCTATTTGTAACTTTTCACTCACTTCTTTAAATCACTTACTCCTACATTTAGTTGTTTAAGGTAGTGCAATTTGTCTGTAACAACTTAGCCACCAACTACAATTATTGCCACACAGCTGCCTTAACCTGTGCTGTCTTTACCTTGAGACTGTTCAAAGAGGCAGTAAGACATTTGTCTCCATGGATACCCATGGATCTTTTACTTCAAAAATTCCAGTGGAATACAGCAGACCTCCATCATACTTTGTCCAAAAAAACAAAAACATTTCACATAAGTGTCCAAAGTACCCTCCATTAAAACTTCAGAAAAATAAAAGTGTGGAAAGGCAGGGGGAAGAGGTGGAAAGAAACCAATTAAGCCTGTCAGGTCAGTTTAAAGTATCGGCTACCAGCAGCAAATTAAGTAAACCGAGGAAAAGAAGAAAAGGATATAGTTAGCTCTGAGCCAAGAGTAGGCTCCCAGGGTTGCAACAGTTGGGAACCCTTATCCCTGGGTTCTCATCCTGTCTCTGGGAGAAGACTAGGGATTGTTATCTGCTCCTGCAAACCCTGCCATTTTGCACTTTGAAACCTCTTTTTTTTTTTTTTTTTAATTTTCCCTCTCCACTCCCCTAGGACCAACTTCCAGCTCCAGTCTCTAAAGGTAGTCTGTTAACTCTACTTTTGACTTTAAACCCTGTTGTGCAAAATCATCTTTAACCACCCTAACTAATTTACAACACTTCAGCAGCCCTTGCTGAAGCAGCACCAAACTTGAAAGATTACTGGCAGCTTCCCATAATGCTGCCCTTACTTCAAACCTCTCACAAGCAGACAGAAGTGCCTCCTTTCCCTGGAAGGCATTCAGTCCCCATGGGCAGGGACTTTCTTCCACTACCCATATACCAAGGATGGTGGCCTCTTCAGTAACCCCCTATCTCTCTGGGTCCCCTAACACTTCCTCCATTTCCTTTTTATCTTATCCCAGGTTGACCTCTGCACCTGGTATGGGCCCTGGTTCTTCCTTATCCATTTATCCAAAAAAATCCTTTACCCTCGCTTGCCAGAACCCACAACTACCATCATGAGAGTTCGTGATACCCCCTCCAAGCAGCTGCATGGACTGTTGGGGAGGGGGACTTACAGGCTGCCACTCACCTACCCAATGTATCCAAGTCATGGCACCAAGATGTTAGGGGCTTATTCCTTCACCCGCTTACTTCCCTGGTCCTTCTTGCATGAACAGAGAGCAACAATACCCAAAGTCCAAAGGTGCAAACAATTCAATGTTTATTGGGATGAACTTCCAGCAAGCATGATTCCAGTTTCCTTCCTTAGTGTCCCCCTTCCCAGCTCTGACACCACAGAGCCTTACCTGTGTCCCTGTTCCCATCCCCCCCTTAGCAAATCATGATTCCTGTTTCCCCACCCCCATTGCCATTTCCACCACTTACTTCCTGATTGACTGCAGACTATATAGTAAAACTTGAATTCTGCTTAGCTATACCTTAACCAATCATTTTCCTGAAATGTAACTAACCAATCCTAACATATTGTAACGTGATTATTTAACCAATTATATCCCACCACCTTAATTAGTTTACACCCAGCAAAATTAATTATACAGCAGACAGAAACAGTCACAGAACCAGACAGAGATTATACAGACAAACAATTGGGAAATGGGTACTACAGTGACAGAACAACAAAGAAATGAGGATTTCACATCCCAGCTATTGATAAGTGAGTTCTTGCCAGACAGGATGCTATCAAACTAAGTTTCCTTTTACATCTTCTAGGCACTTCCCTTTCTCGGGAGGTGACAGGCATGATCAGGACAGGATTGTATTCCTAACAGCCCAATAGCACCTTCTTTCAATGTGACTAGTTTGGAATGTGAGGATGTGACCATTCGCTTCCCAGTTTATGGCTGCCTCTGCTGCTTAGCCAAAGGCCTTAGCCTAAGCACAGAGCCTCAGACTGTCACAGTGAGAGAAGGCCCTTACACCGGCAGACAGTGGTTTTGATTCTTTCTTTCTTTTATACCTCTATAACTAGCTAAGTGATAAGAATACACCTAAATTCTTAGAGTATAGGCCTTTACAGACAGGTCTGAATATCTATATCTTAACACCTTCCTTTGTATAACCAAAATTATTTGATTTCTCTCTGAAAACGAGTTATTAGATACACTAATTGGGATAGAAGCTAGATAGATTTGTATGTACATTATGCTCTCTCTTCTCCTCTTTCAGGTATATAAAAATAGTGTATAATATATAAAAACAGTTTAAAAAAGCAATTCGTTCAATATAAAGAGGTTGATTAATTTTTGTTACATTTATATTGTCATTGGGTGTTTTGAAAAATTTGATCAGGGTAACTGATGGGTCTGGTTATAGATAAGTGTATCTTTAAAAGATTCTGTGGCATGCCCAGAACGCTTGATGGGTACTGTTTTATTTAGCAAAATAAATTAATAAAGACATAGGTGTTTATGAATTGGCTAGCCACTCTCTCTCTCTGTATTTCTTTTTTAAAATGTATAAAGGTTGTGCACTATTTTGCAATACAGCAGTTGCTAACAGGCCAGATTCTGTTCCGACTAACTTATACCAGTGTAAAAAGAAAAGGAGTACTTGTGGCACCTTAGAGACTAACAAATTTATTTGAGCATAAGCTACAGCTCACTTCATCGGATGCACCAGTGTGAATCTCCATTACTTTCAGTGCAGTTATTTTGGATTTTACAAGGCTGTAACTGAGATCAGACGCACCTATGCATTTTTAAAAGGGATTGCAAGTTTTTCGTACATTTGAAAGGCATTATGCATTCATGATAAATTTGCTAGGGAAAACTCTGCAGAATAGCACTCATGCTGATATTATAATGTGGTATTTTCCCCCCTTAAAGTGAGTGAATCAACTGGTGAAACGAGTGAAAAGTTCTATAAAACTTGGGGGAGAAAGTAGTTATGACTGTAGGAGGAGCTATGCTCAGAACTGAATATTCTGACTGTAATTTGCTCCTCTCACCTACCCTGACAAAAACTGCTACATACATTCTCTTGATTTTATTATTGTGATGATTGTTTTAATTTATTTATACAGATGCATAAAAGACAATTTATCTGATTCTCCTCTCTTGCAGAGGTTTAAATCCAGAGTAAATATAATGGAGTTACATGACTGTAAAGCCTGTGTAAAAGAGATCAGAATTAATCCCTGTGTTCCTGTCTGAAGAATTTACCATCCAAATTATGAGTTTATGATGTGAATTACTTTTTTCATTGGTTTGTTAGTTTAATAAATGAGGAATATTTACCGATCAAGACTGGTTCCAGCAAGGATTTTTCCTAAAGAGCTATCCAGACATTCACATGTAGAGAGAATATTTCCTTGAGAACCAGTATAGCTATTCATTTTTACATTTCTTCCACTGAAAACTGATCTACCAATGCCTTCAGGCAACTAATTACACTGAAAATGAATGTTGGAAATGATTGTATTTATTTTCAGAGTGCTAAACTATACAAGTGGTTTTTGGAAGAGTACATTAGCAGAAACATATGGACTCATATCAAACATGCAGTTTAACTGACTGAATAGAAATTAACATTCTTTAGCAGAAAAATACTTCAAGGGGAAAGTGATTTGCATAATATAATAGAAATTATGAAAAAATCAACCTTATAGCTGAGTGACTGGGTACAAAATAATTATGCAGCCCAAACCTTTCCTTCATGCTCATAAATATTTCATAGAATCATAGAATCATAGAATATCAGGGTTGGAAGGGACCCCAGAAGGTCATCTAGTCCAACCCCCTGCTCAAAGCAGGACCAATTCCCAGTTAAATCATCCCAGCCAGGGCTTTGTCAAGCCTGACCTTAAAAACCTCTAAGGAAGGAGATTCTACCACCTCCCTAGGTAACGCATTCCAGTGTTTCACCACCCTCTTAGTGAAAAAGTTTTTCCTAATATCCAATCTAAACCTCCCCCACTGCAACTTGAGACCATTACTCCTCGTTCTGTCATCTGCTACCATTGAGAACAGTCTAGAGCCATCCTCTTTGGAACCCCCTTTCAGGTAGTTGAAAGCTGCTATCAAATCCCCCCTCATTCTTCTCTTCTGCAGGCTAAACAATCCCAGCTCCCTCAGCCTCTCCTCATAACTCATGTGTTCCAGTCCCCTAATCATTTTTGTTGCCCTTCGCTGGACTCTCTCCAATTTATCCACATCCTTCTTGAAGTGTGGGGCCCAAAACTGGACACAGTACTCCAGATGAGGCCTCACCAATGTCGAATAGAGGGGAACGATCACGTCCCTCGATCTGCTCGCTATGCCCCTACTTATACATCCCAAAATGCCATTGGCCTTCTTGGCAACAAGGGCACACTGCTGACTCATATCCAGCTTCTCGTCCACTGTCACCCCTAGGTCCTTTTCCGCAGAACTGCTGCCTAGCCATTCGGTCCCTAGTCTGTAGCTGTGCATTGGGTTCTTCCGTCCTAAGTGCAGGACCCTGCACTTATCCTTATTGAACCTCATCAGATTCCTTTTGGCCCAATCTTCCAATTGGTCTAGGTCCTTCTGCATCCTATCCCTCCCCTCCAGCGTATCTACCACTCCTCCCAGTTTAGTATCATCCGCAAATTTGCTGAGAGTGCAATCCACACCATCCTCCAGATCATTTATGAAGATATTGAATAAAACCGGCCCCAGGACCGACCCTTGGGGCACTCCACTTGATACCGGCTGCCAACTAGACATGGAGCCATTGATCACTACCCGTTGAGCCCGACAATTTAGCCAGCTTTCTACCCACCTTATAGTGCATTCATCCAGTCCATACTTCCTTAACTTGCTGACAAGAATACTATGGGAGACCGTGTCAAAAGCTTTGCTAAAGTCAAGAAACAATACATCCACTGCTTTCCCTTCATCCACAGAACCAGTAATCTCATCATAAAAGGCGATTAGATTAGTCAGGCATGACCTTCCCTTGGTGAATCCATGCTGGCTGTTCCTGATCACTTTCCTCTCATGCAAGTGCTTCAGGATTGATTCTTTGAGGACCTGCTCCATGATTTTTCAAGGGACTGAGGTGAGGCTGACTGGCCTGTAGTTCCCAGGATCTTCCTTCTTCCCTTTTTTAAAGATTGGCACTACATTAGCCTTTTTCCAGTCATCCGGGACTTCCCCGGTTCGCCACGAGTTTTCAAAGATAATGGCCAGTGGCTCTGCAATCACAGCCGCCAATTCCTTCAGCACTCTCGGATGCAACTCGTCCGGCCCCATGGACTTGTGCACGTCCAGCTTTTCTAAATAGTCCCTAACCGCCTCTATCTCCACAGAGGGCTGGCCATCTCTTCCGCATTTTGTGATGCCCAGCGCAGCAGTCTGGGAGCTGACCTTGTTAGTGAAAACAGAGGCAAAAAAAGCATTGAGTACATTAGCTTTTTCCACATCCTCTGTCACTAGGTTGCCTCCCTCATTCAGTAAGGGGCCCACACATTCCTTGGCTTTCTTCTTGTTGCCAACATACCTGAAGAAACCCTTCTTGTTACTCTTGACATCTCTGGCTAGCTGCAGCTCCAGGTGCGATTTGGCCCTCCTGTTAACATTCCTACATGCCCGAGCAATATTTTTATACTCTTCCCTGGTCATATGTCCAACCTTCCACTTCTTGTAAGCTTCTTTTTTATGTTTAAGATCTGCTAGGATTTCACCATTAAGCCAAGCTGGTCGCCTGCCATATTTACTATTCTTTCGACTCATCGGGATGATTTGTCCCTGTAACCTCAACAGGGATTCCTTGAAATACAGCCAGCTCTCCTGGACTCCTTTCCCCTTCAAGTTAGTCCCCCAGGGGATCCTGGCCATCCGTTCCCTGAGGGAGTCGAAGTCTGCCTTCCTGAAGTCCAGGGTCCGTATCCTGCTGCTTACCTTTCTTCCCTGCGTCAGGATCCTGAACTCAACCAACTCATGGTCACTGCCTCCCAGATTCCCATCCACTTTTGCTTCCCCCACTAATTCTACCCGGTTTGTGAGCAGCAGGTCAAGAAAAGCGCCCCCCCTAGTTGGCTCCTCTAGCACTTGCACCAGGAAATTGTCCCCTACACTTTCCAAAAACTTCCTGCATTGTCTATGTCTATTTCATCAGACCCATGCTCCCCCACTTACCTGTAATGATTTGGTTTGTGTTCGCTTGTGTAGCTATAACTTTAGGCAGCAGCTACACCTAAGAATCATTCTTACTCAGAGAGAGATTTAGGCAGAACAGACTGTATTTCTCAGTATCAAAGATGAGTTCCACCACATCTAATTGTATTGTTTTCTTGCAGGAGCTATTGCTTAGCATTCAGAGAAACAGAACAAATCAGACTATAATGAATAGACTATGAATAACAATAATAATTAATTAATAAGACTATCTACAATAGGACTGTGTGGTGGCTTGCAGTGAAGTTTAAGGAGTTACATTATCGACTGCTCCAGATACAGGACCATATTTCCTTTGAAGCTGCTCAGTCAACATTCTTTGCTGTGGTAGGACACAAGCTCTTTGCTTCTCCCTGCTTTTTATTTTGCACTCCACGCTGGTGTTTTCTCTGCCTGATTATTGAAGCTGCTGCTCTTGCTTTCTCTGAGTGAGTCAGTTAGGAGTACTTGCTGGGCTCTTTACCATGGCATCTCAGGTGCTCAGAAAGAGGAGAGGCTCCTTGCTGTGAACTCACCAACCTCAGGAAGGGACTCCTCACTTATCAGGAGGGACTTATCAGGAGACAATGCTGCATTTACTGTTACGATTTTCTCTGTGGAATGGGGAGGCTTTGGGAAATTATGTGAAGTCAGACATTGTGGTCTCTAGAAGAAAGTTTTACGCACAGTCTGGATGATTAGTCGGTAATCAAGCCTGGAAATCAGTTCTGGCAATAGTTCTCCTGTGCATGCTTCTACTGTGGCAAGAAAGCAATTCTGTAGTGCCTGGGCCTTGCTCGCAGTGTGTAGTGACAAGGAAAAATTTCAGGAAACTCTTTCCACACCTAGCGAGGATTGCCCTCTGCTCATTCAAGTCATGAATAAAACTTTTTTCTAATTGTATTATGCTGCTGACTATGAATTAATAAGAAATGCTTGATTTATCATTGGAGAGTGCTTCAGATGGCATCTAATTGAATTCCAGTTCTTTCTCTCACCATGATGTTAGATGGCGATATACAGTCATATGGTGTCTTTTGTGGTTTTGGGTGAATTTTGCCATTCAGTACTGTCCATTGAGATACAATGAAAACTGGAAGAATTGTTTGTTTTAAAACATTAACACCATTAACTTAATATTTGTGCTAATGGGTAAATACAAACTTTTGTACACATTTTGTAATACATATTACTGACTAGAAACTTTCTGTTTCATTTTATTTTCCTTTGTATACCAAGCCTTAAACAGTTTTTGCAGCAGACAATGGTTTTATCTTGTATTATATTATTTCCTGAAAATTTCATGACCCCAGAGATATCATCTAATCATTTTTTGTTAAGAAATATACATATATTTCTCTCTTCTTTTTTGTGTCTTTTCATTTACCTTTTACTGTGATCTCTGTCTCTCTCTCTCTCTTTAATCCCAGTTTTTCTCTGGCAGTAGAAAGCACCCAGAAAGCTGCCTGGTCTTGGAATTTTGTAACAAAGGGCACACCGAAGTTCAGCCCCCAGAATAGGGGGCTTCCCTGAATGTAAAAGAATGTTGTTAAAGTGGTTCTATGCCCCAGTAATCCCTGGGTGCTGGTACAGCTCCTTAGGGGTACAGGCAGCTGGATGCAAATTCGAGCAGATTTTACTTATATTCTAGGGACTGGTCCAGAGCAAGGCTGGCACCATGATCAGGGGAACATAAGAAAGACTAAAGTTACCTTTTCTATTGCTCCTCTTCCTCTGGTCTTGCACTGAGACCTTGAGTTTGTGCAAAAATGTGCCTGCAATATTATCTTATGCTATTGGAAAGTAGACAGTTTATAATACACTCATTAATCATATACCTTTTACATCAGTAATCACCTTAATTCATTTTCATAGTGGTTTGTATTTCACAGAATCATAGAAATGTAGGACTGGAAAGGACCATGATAGGTCATCTAATCCAGACCCCTGAACTGTTCTTAAAACCCTCCAGTGATGGAGATTCCACAACCTCCCTAAATAATTTGTTCCAATTCTAAACTACCCTTCCAGTTAGGAAGTTTTCCCTAATGTCTACCCTACATTTCCTTAGCTACAATTTAAGCCCATTACCTCTTGTCTTGTCCTCAGTGGATAAGGAGAACAATTAATCACTCTCTGCTTTATAACAGAGGGCGGGGAGGGAGGAACCACCAAGGACCTTTACACTGCCTTTTATGTGCTTGAAGACTGTTATCATGTCCCTCCTCATTCTTCTCTTCTCCAGACAAAACAAACCCAGTTTTTTCAATCTTCCCTCATAGGTCATGTTTTCATAGGTCTGGACTTTTTCTAATTAGTCCACATCTTTCCTGAAGTGTGGTGCTCAAAATTGGACACAGTATTCCAGTTGAGGCCTTACCAGTGCTGAGTAGAGTGAAAGAAACACTTTTTGTGTCATGCCTACAACGCTCGTGCCCATACATCCCAGAATGATGTTTGCTATTTTTGCTACAATATCACTTTGTTGACACACATTTAGTTTGTGATCCACTATAACCCCCAAATCCTTTTCTGCAGTACTCCTTCCTAGGCAGTCATTTCCCTGTTTGTATTTGTGCAATTGATTACTCTTCCTAAGTGCAGTACTTTGCATTTGTCTTTACTGAATTTCATCATGTTTCTCTCAGAACATTTCTCCAGTTTCTCAAGACTATTTTGAATTCTAATAGTGTCCTCCAAAATACTTGCAACCCCTCCCAGCTTGGTATCATCCACAAACTTTATAAGTATACTCTCTATGCTATTATCCAAATAATTTATGAAGATTTTTGAATACAACTAGACCCAGGACAGATCCCTGTGGGACCCCACTCTATATGCCCTTCCAGCTTGACCGTAAATCATTGATAACTATACTTTAGGTATGATCTTCCAATCAGTTGTTCCACCCACTTTATAGTAGATTTGCTTATGCTATAATTCCCTAGTTTGCTTATGAGGTCATGCAAAGTATCAAAAGCCTTACTAAAGTCAAGATATATCACATCTAATACTTCCCTCCTATTCACAAGACTTGTTGCTCTGTCAAGGAAGGATATTAGGTTGTTTTGACATGATTTGTTCTTGACAAATCCATGTTGACTGTTACTTACCACCTTATCTTCTAGGTGCTTACAAAATGGTTGTTTGATTGTTTCCTGCATTATCTTTCTGGGTAGTGAAATTAAGCTGACAGCTCTACAATTCCCTGGGTTGTCCTTCTTCCCCTTTTATAGATAGATATTATATTTGCTCTTTTCCTGTCCTCTGGGATCTCTCCTGTCCTCCACAAGTTCTCAAAGATAATAGCTAATGGCTTGGCTCAGAGATCTCTTCAGCCAGTTTCTTAAGTATTCTAGGCTGTATTTTGTCAGGCCCTGATGACTTGAAGATATCTAACTTGTCTAAGTGATTCTTAGCTTGTTCTTTCCCAATTTTAACTTCAAATCCTGCCCCATTTACACTGATAGTCACTATGTTAGTCATCCAATCACTGTTAATTTTTGGGGGGTGAAAACTGAAACAGAAAGGGCATTTGACGCTTCGGTCATTTCTTCACTTTCTGCTATGGTGTTTCCTTCCTCATTGAGTAATGGACCTACTCTGTCCTTGGTCATGTTCTTGCTTATCATGTATTTGTAAAATGTTGTCTTGTTGTCCTTTATGTCTCTAACTAGTTTAATCTTGTTTTGTGCCTCGGCTTTCTAATTTTGTCTCTACATGCTTATGGTATATTCCTATATTTATTCTTCATAATTTAACCTAGTTTCCACTTTTTGTATAATTCTTTTTTTGAGTTTGAGGTCGTTGAAGATCTCCTGGTTAAGCTAGGGACAAGCTGGGTACTAAAGTTAAGCTGACTCGTCTACAATTACCTGGATTGTCCTTATTCCCCTTTTTATAAATAGGTACCATATTTGTTCTTTTCCTGTGCTCTGGGATCTC
The DNA here is from genome assembly GCF_965140295.1 of Lepidochelys olivacea. Taxonomy (NCBI): domain Eukaryota; kingdom Metazoa; phylum Chordata; order Testudines; family Cheloniidae; genus Lepidochelys; species Lepidochelys olivacea. Next base: position 38,449,783 of record NC_140413.1, on the reverse strand, counting down.
TCCTATCACGTATCTTTCTGACACAATAGTAGAGTTTGTTTTTATTCCCTTAATAATATTTCTTTGAAAAACTGCCAACTCCCCTGAACTCTTTTTTCCCTTAAATTTGTTTCGCATGGGATCTTACTTACTAATTCCTTGAGTTTGCTGAAGTCTGCCTTCTTGAAGTCCATTGTCTGCTGTTCTGCTGTTTCCCCGTCTACTATTCTTTAGAATCATGAACTCATCATTTCATGATCACTTTCACCCAACTTGCCTTCCACCTTCAAATTCCCACCCAGTTCCTCCCCATTTGTCAGAATCAAATCTAGAATAAACTGTCCACTAGTAGCTTTCTCCACCTTCTGAAATGAAAAAAAAATGTCTCCAATACATTCCAAGAACTTGTTGGATAAGCTGTGCGTGCTGTACTGTTTTCCCAACAGATGCCTGGGTAGTTGAATTTCCTCCATCACCACCAAGTCCTGTGCTTTGGATAATTTTGTTATCTGTTTAAAAAAAGCCTTATCCACCTCTTCTTCCTGGTTATGTGGTCTACAGTAAACCTCTAGCATGACATTATCTTTGGGATATTTTTTACCCCTCTTATCCTTACCCAGAGAATTTCAACTGGTCTGCCGCCACTTCTATCTCAACCTCAGTGCAAATGTGTACATATTTGATATGCAAGTCAACACTTCCTCCATTTTTCCCTGCCTGTCTTTCCTGAAAAAGTTGTACACTTCTATACTAATATTCCAATCATGTGAATTATCCCACCAAGTCTCTGTGTTATCAATTATGTCATAATTGTGATTATTCACTACTATCTCTAGTGCTTCCCATTTATTCCCCATACTTCTTGCATTAGTGTACAGACATATAAGATATTCATTAGATTTCCCCTATATATTTCCTCTTGTCTGCCTTTTTCCCCACTGTGATTGTCCACCTTCCCCACAGATTCCCACCCTTCACCGGGTCTTCATGTTCTGGACTTACCAACTTACTGCAGTGTCACTTTGTTTCTTCTGAACTTCCACTTAGATCTTGGCTGGAAGGTCTCCCCAGGGCAATTCTTTACCTTTTCCAGTTGAAATGTTCTCTTCTTTTTATGGCTTTGACTTTGGAGGTCATTTGTCTTTATGTCTCCCAAGGTTTAAATCACTAACATGGCATTATCTAAGATTATGTATTCAGACTATTGGCCGATGGACATAGTTTACAGTAAACATCTTTTTATGTTTAATCAAATGATGTCAGATTTTGTCTTTATCATGTAATTTTCAGTTCTATTGCTAAATTTTGAACCCATTATTCTCAAGCGGATTTGAAATTCAGGGATGTTCCTACTTATTTGCAAATGTGTGGTTCCACGAGCATTGAATGTGTGGTAGGCTGTACACAATCAGCACTTCTTTCTTTGACCACTTCTTACCACCTCTTATTGGCTCACATTAACCCATCCCACACACCTTCACAAATTACTTGATGACCTAAAGCGTCTCCTTAAACAAATGCACTAATCAACAGTTCTCAGGGCAATATCATTCTGGTAAATTTCCTAATCATCTCCTATTTAATCCAATGGAAGACTTTCTATCCATTTTAGTGGTCACTAGAGCAGGCCTGAAATCCTCTGAGCTTCCCTTCCCGAGCTGCCAGTGTGTGTCCCTTCACACACTAAGCTGTTTGTGGAAGTCTTTAGAGGCTCTCACACAACTCATTTTGTGCTGGGACCAATAAAGCCTTGGGCTGACTGCACTAAAATTTAATTATATCAATCTCTGCATCTTACAAAACTTCATTCTAGCTATCTTCACTTTCAAAGGTATCACCAAAGTATACTGTCAAAAGTTCTTAAACTTATGGGTTGGTGGGAACACATCCAGGACAGAACATAGGGTCTGAAAATTTATCAGTGGAGGATAAACAGTTTGGAGCTATCACCTTTCTTCTGGCTTTTTCCTTCTTCTTCTTCTTTTTTTTTTTTTGTTACTGTTATGAGCAACTATGTACATCTCTGCTGCTATAAAATCAATTTAATCAATTTAAAAATAAAATCATCTCTACAACTTTATTTAACAAATATTCAGAAATTCACGATAATATATAGATATAAATCTCTCTCTCTCTCTCTATAGGGAGATTGCATAAACTATTTGAGAAATATTTCATGAACAGAGTCACGTTTAATTTTTGTAAATAATATTATAAAGAAATATAGAATATATTTTCAAATGAGAGATAATTCTTGAAAAAATATTTAAAATATAAAGAGCCTATCTATTGTTTATCCATTCCCTGAACAATTTTCATCCTTTTGTTTTTAAAAGTATTTATCATACTTTGAGAGCAATTTTCTCAATATTTAACATTATAAACACTTTGTCAAACAACACTTCAACATCTGATATTTATATATTTGTAGTTAATATTTGTATTTACAGTTTTGATTACTTTTTCTAAAATACATATTTGATGATAACTTTGTTGGGGTATGTAAGGGTTAAGTAAAAATATGGGTAACAACTATAGGGAGGAAGGCACAGGCATGCAAATTTCTTTGCTTGATAGATAAAGTTGCCACCGTTTTCCCTCCCCTTCTGCCTGTTAAGGATAGATAAGCGTTGCAGCTACATAAGGAATGTGGTTGTCTGAGGAATACCCTTTGTGTGAAGAAGTGGTATCTCCCCACTCCCTTCCTTTCCCAGCTACATAAACGATCTCGGGGTCATGGCCCCTTCCTCCCTCCTCTGTGAACTGCTGATTAAGGGAACTTGTGGCTTCAATTACTGCAAAGAAATGTATCTTCAAGGTAAAAATGTCTGTATAATATGCTTAATGGTATAAACAGTAAACAGGGGAGGGTATAATTATATTTGGTATATAGCTATTAATATTCATTTTATGGGCATTCATATTACTAAATAAGGGTTTTGTGGGTGGTGTAGTAAATGTGGGTATTTACATATTAACTTAGATAAAAGAGCAAAATGTGATTAAGTCAGTGATTACTCGACAATTGGATTGAGGGGAATAAGTACTGCAATAAATATTCAATCCGCCTCTGGGTCCTCCTATTCCTTCTTTTCATCTCTAACAAACTTGATTTTACTTTACGTACTGCTTGACTGACACATTTTCTCATCTGGTTAAACAATCTGTAGTAAGAATCACTCTACAAAAGGAGAATATTACAGGAGAATGTTTTAGTATTGAACACAAAAATCCATGGATTTGAAACAGACTTCAAACAACCAAAACTTTTGCAAGATTGTGTTATACAATGACATAGTCAAAGAAGACATGAAAAGAGGGAAATGGCTATGCATTACTATATGTTTGGACAGCAATACTATGTAATAATAATAACTGATGTATAGTGTGTTGTTGTGGAGAATTGGATCTTTAGGTCTCACCTCATAACCTCATGGAGCAGTAGAAGTGGAACACAGATGTTTATGCTGGACTCTGTGTACCTTTGCTCTTTGCCAACATTAGAGAAGTTTTGCAAGTGATGACGTCCAAACAATCTGGGGCTTTGGGAGCTGCTAGGTTCCCAGACACTGGAGGGTTTTGTGTAAAATCTGGTGAGTTTTTCACCTATATAATACTTCACAGACATAACTCCTCAACTGTTACAACAGGCCCTCTGTGAGTGTTATAAGTTAGATGCACAAATGAAAGTGGCCTGTTTTTCAGAAAAAAGAAAAGGAGTACTTGTGGCACCTTAGAGACTAAAGAATTTATTTGAGCATAAGCTTTTGTGAGGTACAGCTCACTTCATCAGATGCAGGCAGTGGAAAATACAGTGGGGAGATTTTATATACACAGAGAACATGAAACAATGGTTGTTACCATCCACACTGTAACGAGAGTGATCAGGTAAGGTGAGCTATTACCAGCAGGAGAGAAAAAAAAAACCTTTTGTAGTCATAATCAAGGTGGGCCATTTCCAGCAGTTGACAAGAACATGTGAGGAACAGTAGGGGGAAAAATAAACATGGGGAAATAGTTTTACTTTACAGTATCCCCGATAATGTCACGGCAAACCTGGTGGCTGAACTTTGTGACTTTGTCCTCAACCATAACTATTTCACATTTGGGGACAATGTTTACCTTCAAATTAATGGTACTGATATGGGTACCTTCATGGCCTCACAGTATGCCAACATTTTTATGGCTGACTTAGAACAACGCTTCCTCAGCTCTCATCCCCTAGTGCCCTTACTCTACTTGCGCTACATTGATGACATCTTCATCATCTGGACCCATGGAAAAAGAAGCCCTTGAGGAATTCCACCGTGATTTCAACAATTTCCATCCCACCATCAACCTCAGCCTGGACCAGTCCACACAAGAGATCCACTTCCTGGACACTATAGTGCTAATAAGCGATGGTCACATAAACACCACCCTCTCCCGGAAACCTACTGACCGCTATACTTACCTACATGCCTTCAGCTTTCATCCAGACAACACCACATGATCCATTGTCTACAGCCAAGCTCTATGATACAACTGCATTTGCTCCAACCCCTCAGACAGAGACAAACACTTACAAGATCTCTATCAAGCATTCTTATAACTACAATACCCACCTGCTGAAGTGAAGAAACAGATTGACAGAGCCAGAAGAGTACCCAGAAGTTACCTACTACAGGACAGGCCCAACAAAGAAAATAACAGAATGCCACTAGCCGTCACCTTCAGCCTCCAACTAAAACCTCTCCAACGCATCATCAAGGATCTACAACCTATCCTGAAGGACAACCCATCACTCTCACAGATCTTGGGAGACAGGGCAGTCCTTGCTTACAGACAGCCCCCCAACCTGAAGCAAATACTCACCAGCAACCACACACTACACAACAAAAACACTAACCCAGGAACCTATCCTTGCAACAAAGCCCGTTGCCAACTGTGTCCACATATCTATTCAAGGGACACCATCATAGGGCCTAACCACATCAGCCACACTATCAGAGGCTCGTTCACCTGCACATCTACCAATGTGATATATGCCATCATGTGCCAGCAATGCCCCTCTAACATGTACATTGGCCAAACCGGACGGTCTCTACGTAAAAAAAAAAAAATGGACACAAATCAGACGTCAAGAATTATAACATTCAAAAACCAATCGGAGAACACTTCATTCTCTCTGCTTTGCATAATGACAGGTTTCAGAGTAGCAGCCATGTTAGTTTGTATTCGCAAAAGGAAAAGGAGTACTTGTGGCACCTTAGAGACTAACAAATTTATTTGAGCATAAGCTTTCGTGAGCTACAGCTCACTTCATCCGATCACTTCATCTGTAGCTCACGAAAGCTTATGCTCAAATAAATTTTAGTCTCTAAGGTGCCACAAGTACTCCTTTTCTTTTTTCAGTCTCTCTGGTCACTCGATTACAGACCTAAAAGTCGCAATATTACAACAAAAAAGCTTCAAAAACAGACTCCAACGAGAGACTGCTGAATTGGAATTAATTTGCAAACTGGACACTATTAAATTAGGCTTGAATAAAGACTGGGTGTAGATGTGTCATTACACAAAGTAAAACTATTTCCCCATGTTTATTTTTCCCCCTAGTGTTCCTCACATGTTTTTGTCAACTTCTGGAAATGGCCCACCTTGATTATCACTACAAAAGATTTTCTTCTCTCTTGCTGGTAATAGCTCACCTTACCTGATCACTCTAGTTACAGTGTGTATGGGAACACCCATTGTTTCATGTTCTCTGTGTATATAAAATCCCCCTACTGTATTTTCCACTGCATGTATCCAATGAGGTGAGCTGTAGCTCATGAAAGCTTATGCTCAAATAAATTTGTTAGTCTCTACGGTGCCACAAGTACTCCTTTTCTTTTTGCGGATACAGACTAATACGGCTGCTACTGTGAAACTTGTTTTTCAGAAAGAAAAGGAGTACTTGTGGCACCTTAGAGACTAACCAATTTATTTGAGCATAAGCTTTTGTGAGCTACAGCTCACTTCATCGGATGCATACTGTGGAAAGTGTAGAAGATCTTTTATACACACAAAGCATGAAAAAATACCTCCCCCCACCCCACTCCTGCTGGCAATAGCTTGGCCCACCTTGATTATCATACACATTGTAAGGAGAGTGGTCACTTTATATAAGCTATTACCAGCAGGAGAGTGGGTTTGTGTGTGTGGGGGGGGGGGTGAGAAAACCTGGATTTGTGCTGGAAATGGCCCAACTTGATTATCATACACATTGTAAGGAGAATGATCACTTTAGATAAGCTATTGCCAGCAGGAGAGTGGGGTGGGGGGAGGTATTTTTTTCATGCTTTGTGTGTATGAAAGATCTTCTACACTTTCCACAGTATGCATCCGATGAAGTGAGCTGTAGCTCACGAAAGCTTATGCTCAAATAAATTGGTTAGTCTCTAAGGTGCCACAAGTACTCCTTTTCTTTTTGCGAATACAGACTAACACGGCTGTTACTCTGAAACTTGTTTTTCAGAGGCACTCCACTTTGATAACGGTGCCTTAAGTGATTTGTCAAGGACCAAAGAGGGAAGCAATGTTGGGCTGCAATCAGTTCCTTATTCTCAGCCCCTCGGGTGGTTCACTAAACCATGCTGCCTCTCATGCTGTCAAACTGCCCCTCCTTGTGTCTTGACCAACGCCACAATAGCTGCTCAGCCAAGGAGGAGAGTTAGCTATAGGTGGTGACTAGTGCCAAATGTGGTAATCTAAGTAGCACTACCATCGTCAACTGTCAATTGACATGGGCTTGTCCCAAAATGAAAGGACCTGTGGATATTTTTTTTTCCATACATGAAAGTTTGAGATTGTGAATATACTACGATCTTTAGGGAAAAAAAGCAGTTGCAAGTTTTCAATCCCAGTGACTGGTTTGGTTTGGTTTACATCAAACTACATTTCCATGCTTGCATGGAAAAGTGTTACAAACTTACTTTAAAATAGCAGTCTGAGATTCTGCTTTATATCTGCATGTCCTTGAAATTAGGATGCCCATGGCTGCACAGACCCACAAAGGTGAGAGCTGAGTTTTGTTCTTATTTGTATATATATATATATATAAAAAAGCAGCTGGAGATCAGAAAGGGGCAGTCAAGTGACAGGCAAAATTCTAAAGGTCTGTGGAATCTGAGATTACAATGATGGGCATATACCAAAATGGGAAAACAAATCAAGGAAGATTTTGGGTATGTAATTGTGCTGTAATTGGATGTAGGTAGCACTGTAATACAAAAGGTTCCAGGATCATGATATTGTCGATACAATAGTATGAGACTTTCAAAGTGCTCCTAAAGAGAGTCATTAGTAGCCTTGGGATTTACAGAGTTCTCTGGGATATTAACTTAAATAAAAACAACCCTGAAAAAGGACATTCTAATGCAATGAAATGGTGGTGTTCAGATTTATGCCATTTGCCAGCATATTGTTATGGCTTTACTTCTTAGTATTTATGGCCTATAGAAAGGATGAACATTAGTGTTATTACTAGTTATCAGGGATTTTCCCTTGATAAAGTGGTAGAGCTACTGGGTTTCCACTTAACATTACAGCAGGGTGGATTTCTCATATAGGACTTGATCCTGGTCCATTGAAGTAAATGGGAGTAGGAGGATGAAGCCTATAGGACTCAACCCTGCAAGGTACTGAGCAAACAGAGACCTGATCCAAAAAAGTACTTAAGTGCATGTTTGTCTTTAAGCCCGTGAGTAGTCTCACTGACTCTAACATTAAAAATCTTAAAGTTAAGCGTGTGCTTAAGTGTTTTGCCCTATCAGGATCTTATTGTTCAGCTTGCAGAATGAAGTCACACCGAACAAACCATTTATTCAGATAATGAGCTTGATAAATCACAAAAGTGGTTCAAGATGGCAAATTATGTTCTTGAGGACCAGCAGTGGGCAGCTAATGTAACTGGGAACTAACACTTATTTAGGTTTATCCAATTGTTGCTTGATTATTGCTGTTGTCCTTTGAGCACTATTTTAATCTGGATATCCTATTGATATAGAGGATTTAGGACTTGATGCACAACCCTTTTAAATAAATGGGACGCTTTCCATTGATTTAGTGGACTTTCAATCATGCCCATAAAAATCAGAATAACTGCACTAGCAAGGTGACTGTTTTGGGGTAATGGAGGTGTGTTTTAAAAGTCAAATAAATTGTTTCTCCAATATTTTTTCTGTGAAAGAAAAAAATATTTACAGATAGAGGTGGACAACATTTGTTTTGAAATTTATTTTAAAAAATAGAAGGTGAAAAAATAGAAATGAAATGTTTTGTTTTGGGATCAACAAAATATTTCATTCGACCAGAAGCAAGTTGTTGTTTTTTGTTTCTTGACTCTTTTGATTCACCAAAATATTTTGTTCATGGGTTAATCCCAGAAGAGGGGGATTTTATTTTTATTTTTTTCAGAATTGCCAGTATAACAGTGGCTCCATGGGTCACCACTGAGAATACCAAATTCAGGACAAACTGCTAAGAAATAGGGCATATACACCCCAAAACTGGCGGTTATTCTCCCTTAAGATATACCAAACCGGTAACAAAAGTAAACTTTTGTTTCACCGCACTGGCCAACAAGAAGTCAGAAAAGCAGATTCCTGAGGCATTCCAGTCCTGGATTCAACACCCAGATACTAGACTTAAAGATGAGTAGTTCTTTAAAACCAGTTTAATCAAACAAACAGTTCTTCTGATCCCAAAGGACCAGTCACACACCCAGGTCAATATACAACTCAGATCTTACTCAGAAATTATGCTGTTGCCAATCCTTTTCTATCTAAAATCTAAAGGTTTATTTATAAAAAGTAAGAAAGAAAGGTGAGAGTTAAAATTGGTGAAAGGAATCAAATACATACAGTAATTGCAAAGATCTTGGTTCAGGCTTGTAGCAGTGATGGAATAAACTGCTGGCTTAAGTCAAGACTCTGGTTGCTTCCAAAAATTATGTTATTTGCCCAGCTCTACTTACAGCTCTTTAAGGATAATTTTTTCTCTGATCATTTCCATGTCTGGATAACCTATTCTCTTTTCTGACTGGCTAATGAACTACTCCTTCTGCCTATTTTCACAGTAATAACTAATAAATAAATTCAACTTTGAAAAAGGACTGTTGAAAACTTGATACATATGTTACTGGCTGCTCTAAAAATTATCTGTTGTTCATAAAATGTTGCCCCCATTCAGTTTGTATGGCTTCAGAAGAGTTTTACTCCACTTTTAATAAAATAACTTAGAGCTAAGTCATTTGCCATAACTGTAACCAAACAGGCCTCCTCCACAGCAGATGAGACTCACATATGGAGAGCATATTTAGACAAGTTTAGGACACTGGTGGCTGCTATGCACTTGGAATCAAGAAGCTTTTCTATGGTAATTATTATTTATTATTGTGGTGGATCACAACCTCAATGTGAGCCAACAATGTGCTGTTGCAAAAAAGCAAATGCAATTTTGGGTTGCATTAACAGAGGCATAACATGCACATCATGGAGGTGATAGTACCACTGTACTCAGTGCTGGTTAGGCCTCAGATGGATTACTGTGTCCAATTTGGGTCACTGATGTATAGAAAGGATGTAGAAACATAAGCGCCGACTTCCCCTCTGCCCGGTGAGTGCTCAACCCCTCCCCCTGGCCCCCGCCCCTGCCCCATCTCTTCCCACCCCCATTCCACCCCTCCCCAAAAGTCCATATTCCACCCTGCGTTTTCCCACCCCAGCCCCGCCCCCATTCCACCACCTTTCCCCAAATCCCAGTCCCCGCCCTGCCTCTTCTCCGCCTCCTCCCCTGAGTGCACCATGTTCCCGCTCCTCCCCTTCCCTCCCAGAAAGTCCTAAGTGCCGCCAAACAGCTGTTAGGTGGGGGGGATGGGAAGCGCTGGGAAGGAGGGGGAGGAGAGGACGCAGCATGCTCGGGTGGGGGAAGAAGGAGGCGAGGAGTGGGGAGCTTGGCTGCCGGTGGGTGTGGAGCACCCGCTAATTTTTCCCCATGGGTGCTCCAGCCCCGGTGTAGTGCCTATGTGTAGAGAAACTGTCAAGGATGCAGAGGCAAGTGACAAAGACGATCAACGGGATGGAATGCAAGCCATATGGGCAAATGTTGAAGGAACTGAGTATGTTTAGTTTGAAAAAGAAGAGATAATGGGGGACATGATAACAGTCTTCAAAGGCTTGAAATAGGCTTCAAAGACTGCAATAAAAAAAGATGAAGAAAAATTGTTCTTTCTTGCCGCAGATGGCAGGACAAGAGGCAATGGATTCAAACTACAGCATACCAGATATAGATAAATCTCAGGAAAAACTTCCTAACTGTAAGAACAGTAGGACAATGGAACAAACTGCCTAGGGAAATTGTGGAAGCTCCTTCACTGGGGTTTTCAAGAAGAGGCTGGATAGTATAGTCTTTTATTTTATTTAAAGTGAATTTAGTAACATTGTATTATGCCACTGTGGATTCGGCTCTGGTGGCTACAGTTTTAAACTCAGAGTGAAAGTCACCTCTGCTACTTGTTTCAGATTTCGAGCCTCTAGGAACACATGAAGACCAAGGATAGTGACCACACATACATTCACAAGTACAAGGTCTAGTTTGTTTTACAAATTTTATTAAGTTACAATTAAAGTTATGATTACCCATGCATATAGAAATTCTATTCAGACCTATGCACAAGTTACAGATATGGTCATACTCACATCCTTAAATGATATACTTATGGTCTGATGGATGCCTTGCCAATTGATCATCAGTAGAGGGATGGCTGCTGCTGAAATTTTCCCACAGAGAACTCATTTTACCCAACCTGGGAACCTTCTTTTATCTGATGCTGACTATACCTGACACTCTGTGCATGTGCATGAAGGTGTCAACCCTCTTTTTCCTTATTTCTATTGTGCCCCCCAATAATATTGGGTTACCCCATTTTCCACAGGTTGTGAATAGTTCCTTTTATTCTCATGAGCATTAATACACAACCTGTACCCTACAGTTAAGGCACGTGTTTGAAAAAAATGTGTCTTTAGGGTATTTTGTGATCCAAAATTAATCTTGTAGCTAACTTTTCACAATACTACCCATTGGTACATCTTTTCCGGTAATCTTTTGGGATTGGGTTATTATTTAGTCATTTACTTATGTTGAGCATTTGTTAACTCTAAGGCATAGTATGGCTAAGCTAAAATCTTACAGGCCTCAACCTCTAGACCTTGCATTTCAGCCTCATTTAAATACCTAATGCATACTTATCACTTCTATTTACTTATCAATTTTATACTTCTGTAATCCCACAATTTAAATCTATTTAGATTACAATGATTATATATGAAATTACACATTAGTAAATCATAACATCACATAATAAATGAATGATAAAATGAACTAATTGACCACAATAGCCATCTGATATCCATGGTTAAGATACAAGTCCTGTGTCTTGGCAAGGAGTTAAATTAGATGACCCTTGCAGTCCCTTCTAAACCTATGATTCTGTGATTTCTACAGTCCCAGAAGCTTGCACTGTGCTGTTCAGACAAAATTCAAGTCCCTACCCTGAGAAACTTTCTATCTATTGCTTGTTCCTTCCATATACCAAGTGCTTTTTGCAAGGTGTTACATATCCGTGGCCCCCAGTGAACCCAGTGGGAACTGAGGGCATTGATCTGACCAATTCCAAATCAAAATAGATTAGGAAAAATATTCACAATCAGTTATCTGTTATTTCCTCACTAGGAGAAAATTCCAAATCCTTCATAATCACTCAAAAAATTCCTTTCAACTAATCAAAATGCTTATGACAAAAAAGAAACCCTAACTGACTGGTCAAAAATGGGTTTCCTCTGTGCTCCTTTGTCAATACTGTAGGAATGTATGTATTCATTTTTATGAATGTTATGTATATATAATATGTAGATTTGGGTGGTTACGATATTGATGACTAAAAGGTAGCTAAGAGGAGATCCTGCAGGAACACATAAACAATGGCTATAGACGGAATTCAATTGCCTGGTTCTGGAAGGGACAATTTCAGGAATCCACTATAAGAAAAGTATTCCTTTGGAGAAATTCATAAACCAGTCTAGTCAGGTTCAGGTGCCTTGATGAAAACCCCAGAGGATCATCATGTGGGAATTCTGCCAAAGGGACTTGGCAATAGATAAACACACTACCTGTGACCTAGGGGTAATCTACCTCACTGAGCCCAGTGTTTGCGGGAATCATAGAATCATAGAATAATAGAGTTGGAAGGGACCCCAGAAGGTCATCTAGTCCAACCCCCTGCTCGAAGCAGGACCAATTCCCAGTTAAATCATCCCAGCCAGGGCTTTGTCAAGCCTGACCTTAAAAACCTCTAAGGAAGGAGAATCTACCACCTCCCTAGGTAACGCATTCCAGTGTTTCACCACCCTCTTAGTGAAAAAGTTTTTCCTAATATCCAATCTAAACCTCCCCCACTGCAACTTGAGACCATTACTCCTCGTTCTGTCATCTGTTACCATTGAGAACAGTCTAGAGCCATCCTCTTTGGAACCCCCTTTCAGGTAGTTAAAAGCAGCTATCAAATCCCCCCTCATTCTTCTCTTCTGTAGACTAAACAATCCCAGTTCTCTCAGCCTCTCCTCATAACTCATGTGTTCCAGTCCCCTAATCATTTTTGTTGCCCTTCGCTGGACTCTCTCCAATTTCTCCACATCCTTCTTGTAGTGTGGGGCCCAAAACTGGACACAGTACTCCAGATGAGGCCTCACCAATGTCGAATAGAAGGGAACGATCACGTCCCTCGATCTGCTGGCAATGCCCCTACTTATACACCCCAAAATGCCATTGGCCTTCTTGGCAACAAGGGCACACTGTTGACTCATATCCAGCTTCTCGTCCACTGTCACCCCTAGGTCCTTCTCTGCAGAACTGCTGCCTAGCCATTCGGTCCCTTGTCTGTAGCGGTGCATTGGATTCTTCCGTCCTAAGTGCAGGACTCTGCACTTGTCCTTCTTGAACCTCATCAGATTTCTTTTGGCCCAATCCTCCAATTTGTCTAGGTCCCTCTGTATCCTATCCCTACCCTCCAGCGTATCTACCACTCCTCCCAGTTTAGTGTCATCCGCAAACTTGCTGAGGGTGCAATCCACACCATCCTCCAGATCATTAATGAAGATATTGAACAAAACCGGCCCCAGGACCAACCCTTGGGACACTCCGCTAGATACCGGCTGCCAACTAGACATGGAGCCATTGATCACTACCCGTTGAGCCCGACAATCTAGCCAACTTTCTACCCACCTTGTAGTGCATCCATCCAGCCCATACTTCTTTAACTTGCTGACAAGCTTGGGTTAGATGGAACCTGCTTAAGCTGTCAGTAAATGTTAAGTTTAGAACGACAAGTTGAGTTTAGGCTTTTACTTTTTTAACCCTGTTTCTCTCCTCTTGTTAAATTTCTTGAACCAACACTGTTTGCAGTGTTGTAGCTGGGTTGGTAATACTCACCCACCTTGTCTCTCTATCAAGCAGTACATCATATATGTTTTTGAAGAAGCTCTCCTGGATCACTGCAAGTTCCTACTTGTCACAAGTAACAAGTGACAGTTCAGTAGTAGGACCCAAACTCAGTTAGATTACCTGAGATAAATATGATTGGTAAACAGAGGTTGTTGTAGCCTGGTGAGCCAGTCTGAAGTAGGGTGAACTGAAGGAGAGGTATTTCCAGTAGGGATAAGGAGGTTTTAGTACTGTTATACAAGGCACTGGTGAGACCTCACCTGGAATACTGTGTGCAGTTCTGGTCTCCCATGTTTAAGAAGGAATTCAAACTGGAACAGGTACAGAGAAGGGCTACTAGGATGATGCCCATATTCTTGCTGCAGTGTCCAGAGGAAGAGCTATCTGGGTGGAATGAGTTGTGAGGGTGCCTTGCCTTAATATACATTTTACCTGGTGAGGGTTACCCAGGAATACAACACATATGTATGATGCCAGTACATAGTCAATATTCATAACTTCAGATAGAAAAATGATACATGCATATAAACAGGATCACCATACTTAACAAATCATAACTTTTCCACTGACACCTTACATGCTTAGTACTTTGTACAAGATTTGTTGCAATTGTATAACCGTGGCAATATCAATGATATAGTCATATTCAGTCAACCAGCATCACATCCAGATTCTGGAGTAATATTTTACTCCACAAAGGATTCCACTGACTTAAACTGGAGTAAGTGTATCAGAATCTATGTCCCAGTTAGTTTATTAGTGAACCCACCCTTTGCCAGCAATGAGGGAGTTCTGACCTGATGAAGCTTTGGGTAGTAACTCCTATTTTTGAAGAAGGGATTTTGGAATCTGTTTCTCTTGTCTATTATGAACCCAAACATAGAAATATGCATAGTTTGAAAAGATAGAGAGGAAGACAGCTTGAATCATTATTTTGTTATGATAATCTGACAAAAAGTTCAAGTAACAAAAAACATGTAAATTGTGCGTAATTATTTGTATTCACCTTTTACTTTGACGTAAATTCCCATTGCACTCTTCAAGACAAGTATATTTGTATATAACTGTCTAATGATGGCTGATTTCTGGAGCCCCATATCAATTATGTATACAATTACTGGAAAACAAATCAATAGTCTTTTTTTTTCTTTTAGAATGTCTGCTATCCTCCTGTTTCCAGCAAGATGAGTTGTCGCCTAGTCTAATGCCTTCTATGAAATCAGAGTCATGCTCTAACAATAACGTGATTTTGGTTTATCAGAGAAATGAGGTTTTCTGATCCCCGTAACTACTCAAGCACAACAGTCATTTGAGAACAGGCATTTTGAATTTGTGCTTGAAGAAATGCATGTACTTCTCAAGAATAATTTTTATTAACTGACATTCAGAAAATGACAGCAATATTTTTGTGTATGCTTAAAAAGCAGTTAAATTGCACTGCATTAAATATAGGTATGAAAAACACAGAGAATATGTTGATAGTTTCTGACATACTTACTTTGGTTACAGTGCACACAGGAATCAATTTGACTAGACTAATAAAACAGAGAGCCAAATTCTGCCCTTCATCACCGTCCTGAAAATCCAGAGTAGCTCCAATGTCTTCAATTAAGTTAATTTAGGTTTAAATCACTGTAAATGAGGGCAGATTTGATACAACATCTTCAAAATGAACTGAGAGAAAAACAAAATGCTTTTTGTAGGATTGCTGGCTTTTATGAATATTTCTGCACCTCAAGCTATGTCAAACAGTTCACTACAAAAATGAGAGTGGATTGAGCTAAAGCCAGTAGAATCCTAAAAAATAGAGAGGCTTCAGGATCCTGGAGGGTCAAAGCCTCTTTTTTTAAAAAACAACAACAACCTATATCTCCAGTTCTACAAAGACTGATATAGGTACATGCTTAACTTTATGCATGGAGACTAGTCCCACTGAAGTTAAGTGGAACTACCCACAAAGTGTGAAGTTAAATACACACATAAATCTTTGCAGGATCAGAGTCTTCATTTTTAAATTGATTTTATGTGTTGTAATGAACACTTAATGTGATATGAAAAAGGATTTTATGTGGTACAGTATCTAATAGCATAATAAACTAAGCTTTCATATACATTAGAAGTTAGGATCAAAGCTTTCATCAACATGTTACATTTTAAAAGTGATCTTTTCTTTAAAGAAAACTTTTTCTAGGAGAAAAAATGACTTTTTACAACAGAAAACTAAGGAGGCAACAGATTACTTCCATGGCAAATGACAGCAGAAGTCTTCTGATATAATCCACTTCTGAGATACTCCTTAAAAATAAAAGAGATGGATCCTGCTAGGGTCTGAACACCTTCTAGGAAGTGCTGAATGCCTTCAACTTCAATACAATTTAAGAGCATTCAGCTCTTGAAAATATTTGTTTATGGTAATACCATTCCAGTCGTTCAAGAAGGAGCAGTCACTTCTCTGAATGAGCTCACAGTCTAAGGACAAATTGATACCTAGACAGAGTTTAGAGGAAGGGCAACAACAACAGGCAATCTATATACTCGTCAGCTTGATTCACTGTAGGCAGCACCACAGAAGTAGTTCTTTAAGGGTTAGTCTACACTAGAAGTGCTACAGCGGTGCTGTACATCTGCTGAAGATGCTTTCCTATCGGCATAATAAAATCAGCTCCCCGAGAGGCGGTAGCTATGTTGTGGGAGAAGCTCTCCCATCGACATAGCACTGTCCACACCGGCACTTAGGTTGGTATAACTTACATCACTCAGGAGGCAGGCTTACTCACACCCCTGAGCAATATAAATATACCAACATAAGCTGTAGTGTAGACAAGCCCTAATATAAACTGAGTAAGGGCTTTGCAGGTGAGCTGAGGAAGGATGTGCCATAGCTGGGGATGGGGATTTGGATGAGGAGCCAGCAATGGAGAGTGGTCAGGGGAGACAGGCCCTCCTATCCGCCAATGTGTTGCCCAATGTGTTGACGAGCTGGGTCCCCACCTTACCAGCTGGTGGAATGTCCAGCTGTGGTCTGGCTTCCAGGATTCCCGGGCAACTTTACTTCTTTCATTTCCCTACTTTCAGATGCTTGACTTTGCAAACTTAACTTTTTTATGTAGTTTTTGGTATGTAATATTAACTACAGAACTCGTAGGGCACTGGAGTATCAAGAACTTTATTCATTTCTTATTAATCAAATATGCTCTGGATTCTGTTCCATCTTCAGATAGCTTTTATGAAAGACAAAAACCCAAAATGCCAAGCCAGTAATAAACCATCATTTGACAGTCCTAAGCTGGCTCAATGGATTATTGTTTAATAGGGTCAAATGAATGATTTGGGAAAACATCCAAGCCCAGTTAATCACTTCATGCTTGTGAAATATTAACTGAATTGCATATAACTGATACAATAACATACTGTTTCTTCTAGTTCACTTAATTTGCTTTCCCTCCTCCCATTTTTTAATCTTGCAGGACTTGAGTGTTGCTATTTGTCTTTTGCCTTCTAGTTCCTGACAGCTCTTTCCCCTTGTGATTGATATGACCTTACATTTGTAATAGTGCCTTTCATCCCAAAGTGCTGTACTAACATCTGTGACGTCTTGAAGTCCCCCAACTTAACAGAGCTCTCAGTGATTTCAGCAGTTAGTGCAAGAGTTTCACTATTAGGGCAGACTGGTCAGTCCCTTTCCCAAGATACACTGCCCCACAGCACTTAAACCTGGATTGGCACTTAAACCTGGTTATCAGTTATTTCAGCACAGTGATCCATAACAAAACAAGATTCCCAGTTGAGTCTAATCAGCTCTGTCATTAAACAGTGGAGAACGGAAGGTTCAAATGGTGCCCAGGACTCTTTAGGCAGAAACCACACCACCAGGTCTCTGCCCACTCTCCTCTCCACTGGGATTTGGCACCTCTAACCCCTGCTTAGCGAGTGCAGTCCAGTTGAGGGTGACTACCCTCCATTAGAGCATGCCAAGCAGAGTTCTACTGCCCCATTCACACAAGGACAACAACCTTTCATCACACTAGCACCATAGTGAATTGCAATCCAACATCAGCCAAAAGTGATCATTAGGGCAAAGCAGCTTCATCATGCTGCGCACCTAGGCAGAGTAGGTATGTCTATGCAAACAAGGTC
This sequence comes from Lepidochelys olivacea, assembly GCF_965140295.1. Classification (NCBI taxonomy): domain Eukaryota; kingdom Metazoa; phylum Chordata; order Testudines; family Cheloniidae; genus Lepidochelys; species Lepidochelys olivacea. The sequence goes on along the minus strand of NC_140413.1, from coordinate 38,432,149 downwards.
AGTTTCTGAAGTCTTTCCCCCCCAGTTCATCACTAGATGTCTGGGAGAGTTTGTTCAGACCCTCCTTACATGTATATTGCAAGTAGTTAGTATCAATATAATATTATACAAACACACAAACTAATAGTAGCCGATGTATGTTAGTTAACAAAAGCAGAAACAGAGCTGGAACAAGAGCTTGAACAACAACTGGAAGTCAGGCAAGTACAGCTGTGTGTTTGGTATGCGTCCAGGAGCCACTGATTTGTTGTGAGGGCTAGGCTTCTAAGCAGGGCTGCTAAACTAGCAGCAGATCAGGGGCTGTGGCCACTCTGTCAGTTCCAAGGCAGTACAACTGGGCTCATTGGTTGCCTAGCAGCAAAGGTAGTCAGTGAGCAGGTAGGTAGCTGGTGACAACTAAAAGTTAATGGTTGCTTAGGTACAAGTGATCATGACTTGATCATATGTATAGTGTGCATGCAGAATAAAATCTAGACCAGTAAGATATATACTTAGGGCCAACGGAAAAAAAAAGGCTGAAAACAATTATGAGACAAATCAGCTGGGAGGAAGAATTTAATCAGAAAGTGTAAATGATAATTGGGAATCATTTAAGAATACCTACCAGATGACCAAAAAGACACAATCCCACAATTGAGGAAGAAGGCTACGCTGATTAAAAAAATAAACCTGGTTTACAGGGGAAGTGAGGGCAGCTGTAAAAAATTTTAAAAATGTATACAAGAAATGGAAGCAAGGGGAAGTTGATAGTAATGAATATAAATCAGAAGTTAGGACTGTTGAAAATTCATAAGAGAAGCCAAGGGACACAAGGAGACGTCTATAGTCAACAGAGTGAAGGACCATAAGGAATTTTTAAAAATATGTTAAGTACAAAAAGAATCCTGACAATGATCTGGTCCATTACTAGATGGCAATGGTTAATAATATTAATAATTATTAATAATATTGCAGAAAAGGCAGAAAAGTTCAATAAATATTTGTTCTATATTTGGGGAAAAACAGATGATGTAGTCTCATCATATGGTGATAATACACTTTCCATTCCACTAGTATCTCTGCAGGTTATTAAACAGAAGCTACTAAAAGCAGACATTTTTAAATGAGCAGGTCCAGATAACTTACATGAAATAGTTTTAAAAGAGCTGTCTGAAGACCTTGCTGGACCATTAACATTGATTTTCAATGAGTCTCGGAACACTAGGCAAGTTCCAGAAGTCTGGAAGAAAGCTAATGTTGTGCCAATTTTTTTTAAAAATGGTGAACAGAATTATTATAATTATAGGTTTGTCAGCCTCACATAGATCGCAGGCAAAATAATGGATTGGCTGATATGGGACTTGATTAACAAAGAACTAAAGGAGGATAATGTAATTAATGCAAATCAACATGGGTTTATGTAAAATAGATCCTGTCAAACTAACTTGATGTCTTTTTGATGAGATTATAAATTTGCTTGATAAAGGTAATAGTGTTGATGGATTATATTTATACTTCTGTAAGACATTTGACTTGGTACTGCATGATATTTTGATTAAAAATCGATAAAAAATTAACATGGCACTCATTAAATGGATGAAAAAATTACCTAACAGATAGATCTCAAAATGTAACTGTAAATGGGGACGCGTCATCGAGTCGGTTTGTTTCCAGTGAGGTACCACAGGGATTGGTTCTTAGCCCTACACTATTTTAACATTTTTATCAATGACCTGGAAGAAAACATAAAATCATCACTGATAAAGTTTGTGGATGGCATACAAATTGGGGGAGTAGTAAATAATGAAAGGAAGAGGTCACTGGTTCAGATTGATCTAGACCATTTGGAAAATTTACCCCAAGCAAACAAAATGCATTTTAATATGGCTAAATGTAAATATAGACATCTGAGAACAAAGAATGTAGGCTATACATACAGGATGGGGGACTTTATTCTGGGAAGTAGCAATTCTGAAAAAGACTTGGGGGTCATGGTGGATAATCATCTGAACATGAGCTTCCACTCTGATGCTGTAGCCAAAAGAGTTAATCCAGTCCTGGGAGGCAGAAACAGGGGAATGTCAAGTAGGAGTACAGAGATTATTTTACCTCTATATCTGGCACTGTGTGACTGCTGCTGGGATATTGTATCCAATTCTGGTGCCACAATTCCCTCTGTGGAGATAGAGGTGGTTAGGGACTATTTAGAAAAGCTGGACGTGCACAAGTCCATGGAGCCGGACGAGTTGCATCCGAGAGTGCTGAAGGAATTGGCGGCTGTGATTGCAGAGCCATTGGCCATTATCTTTGAAAACTCGTGGCGAACCGGGGAAGTCCCGGATGACTGGAAAAAGGCTAATGTAGTGCCAATCTTTAAAAAAGGGAAGAAGGAGGATCCTGGGAACTACAGGCCAGTCAGTCTCACCTCAGTCCCTGGAAAAATCATGGAGCAGGTCCTCAAAGAATCAATCCTGAAGCACTTGCATGAGAGGAAAGTGATCAGGAACAGCCAGCATGGATTCACCAAGGGAAGGTCATGCCTGACTAATCTAATCGCCTTTTATGATGAGATTACTGGTTCTGTGGATGAAGGGAAAGCAGTGGATGTATTGTTTCTTGACTTTAGCAAAGCTTTTGACACGGTCTCCCACAGTATTCTTGTCAGCAAGTTAAGGAAGTATGGACTGGATGAATGCACTATAAGGTGGGTAGAAAAAAGCTGGCTAGATTGTCGGGCTCAACGGGTAGTGATCAATGGCTCCATGTCTAGTTGGCAGCCGGTATCAAGTGGAGTGCCCCAAGGGTCGGTCCTGGGGCCGGTTTTGTTCAATATCTTCATAAATGATCTGGAGGATGGTGTGGATTGCACTCTCAGCAAATTTGCGGATGATACTAAACTGGGAGGAGTGGTAGATACACTGGAGGGGAGGGATAGGATACAGAAGGACCTAGACAAATTGGAGGATTGGGCCAAAAGAAGTCTGATGAGGTTCAATAAGGATAAGTGCAGGGTCTTGCACTTAGGAAGGAAGAACCCAATGCACAGCTACAGACTAGGGACCGAATGGCTAGGCAGCAGTTCTGCGGAAAAGGACCTAGGGGTGACAGTGGACGAGAAGCTGGATATGAGTCAGCAGTGTGCCCTTGTTGCCAAGAAGGCCAATGGCATTTTGGGATGTATAAGTAGGGGCATAGCGAGCAGATCGAGGGACGTGATCGTTCCCCTCTATTCGACATTGGTGAGGCCTCATCTGGAGTACTGTGTCCAGTTTTGGGCCCCACACTACAAGAAGGATATGGATAAATTGGAGAGAGTCCAGAGAAGGGCAACAAAAATGATTAGGGGTCTGGAACACATGACTTACGAGGAGAGGCTGAGGGAGCTGGGATTGTTTAGCCTGCTGAAGAGAAGAATGAGGGGGGATTTGATAGCTGCTTTCAACTACCTGAAAGGGGGTTCCAAAGAGGATGGCTCTAGACTGTTCTCAATGGTAACAGATGACAGAACGAGGAGTAATGGTCTCAAGTTGCAGTGGGGGAGGTTTAGATTGGATATTAGGAAAAACTTTTTCACTAAGAGGGTGGTGAAACACTGGAATGCGTTACCTAGGGAGGTGGTAGATTCTCCTTCCTTAGAGGTTTTTAAGGTCAGGCTTGACAAAGCCCTGGCTGGGATGATTTAACTGGGAATTGGTCCTGCTTCGAGCAGGGGGTTGGACTAGATGACCTTCTGGGGTCCCTTCCAACCCTGATATTCTATGATTCTATGAAATTGGAAAGGATTCAGAGAAGAGCCACAAGAATAATTAAAGGATTAGCAAACATGCTTTATAGTGATAAACTTCAGGAGCTCAAACTATTTAACTTAACTCATAGAAGGTTAAGGGGTGAGTTCACTACAATCTATAAGTACTTGCATGGGAACAAATATCTAATAATGGACTCTTCAATCTAGCAGAGAAAGATAACACAATCCAAATGCTGGAAGTTGAAGCTAGAGAAATTAAGACTGTTAAATTAAGATGTAAATCATTAACTGTCAGAGTAATTAACCATTGGTACAATTTAACAAGTGTCATGGTGGATTCTCCATCACTGATCATTTTAAAATCAAGATTGGATGTTTTTTCTAAAAGACATGCTCTAAGAATTATTTATGCCCTGTGTTATGCATGAGGTCGGACTACATTATCACAATGACTTCTTCTGACCTTGGAATCTATGAATCTGAATGGACAAACTATCTTCCCTCACCACACTATTCATAAGATAACTCGAAGGTCACCAGATCACAGAGTAGAGAACCAAACTGATAATTTCACAATTTGGTGCAAATGGAAAAGAACTTTAGAAGATGTACATAGCAGGAGCTGGGCAGATGTGGGTATGGACTACACATGAGTGGTAGCTAAACTGAAACATAAATTTGTACCACAGCTCCATCCTTTCACCCAACCATTTTAATTTCAGATCATATGATGCTAGCTGATTTTTAAATATTTGCAGGGAAAATAATGGAAACAGTATAAAAATAAGAAAATGGAATATTTTCCATTATACAACAAGAAAGAGAAATACTGTATTAAAAAAAACTGAAAACAATATGCTGTGTGACTATTAATGAGATTGGTTGTCTTGGGAGCAAGAAGATGGCCTGTGTCCTGTTCTTTTTAGCATCCCGAATATCATTCTTTATCCTTTTATTGAACATGCTATAAAGCCTGTGTTAGACCCTTTACCATTTTGAAACAGAAAGAAAAGGAAACTGAACATACAACTGCACAGCAGTTGTGAATTGTTACAGAGGTTGTTCAAATTAATGACATTTTGAAATACGTGGAAAATTTTACAGCAGGATGTTTAATCAATTCAATTTAATAGCAGATGTTAATCCTCTTGCAGTAGTGAATAATAGTCAAAAATGTTTAAAGATCACTGACTTTTTATCACTGTGCTATGTGTTTCACAAGCAGTTAAAAGTGCTCCAGGATGATTTGTAAGAACAGAAATCTGTGTTGCTAAGTAACTAAATGGTTGGTGTTACTATTACCAGTGAAGATCTTTAAATAGGAGGCAAACACATCTGGTAAAGTATCAAAATCCTTCTCAAAAGAATATTTCATCAGAAGTGTGGATAAGATGATTTAATTAAAAAGAAAAAAGAGCAAATCACCATGAAACTGATGTCGAAGCCTCTTCAGTCATGAAAGCAAATTCCTTTTTCCTTAGGAAAGCCTATTTCCTTTTTTGGCAGCTGTAGAATGCCACATTCACAGTCCATCCTTATGAGCTAACAATTCACAAAATAATGTATTAGTCCCATTTGCCACTTTCTGTTTGCAGAATGTTCAAGGTGGTTTACTAAGTTCTTAAATGTATTAAATACTGGACATTTGCAATTTCTTTGTGAATTTTTTTTCTATATGAAGAATGCATTGTTAATATCTGATATGAGCACTTTTGAAGTGTGAACTCTTTTGCTTCAATTCATAGATTCATAGATACTAAGGTCAGAAGGGACCATTATGATCATCTAGTCCGACCTCCTGCACAACGCCACCCACTCCTGCGAAAAACCCTCACCTATGTCTGAGCTATTGAAGTCCTCAAATCGTGATTTAAAGACTTCAAGGAGCAGAGAATCCTCCAGCAAGTGACCCGTGCCCCAGGCTACAGAGGAAGGTGAAAAACCTCCAGGGCCTCTTCCAATCTGCCCTGGAGGAAAATTCCTTCCCGACCCCAAATATGACATAGGTCTCATGGTATAGCTTCTGTTCTCTGCATTGGATGATTTTTGGGATTATTCAAGCATTTTGAACTGAACCCTGGCTCTTTGTACCTATTCATGCCAGTAAAGGTCAGCTATTTGGAGGTGTGTGAAAAGCAAATCTGAAAGGTTCACAAATATGGCTGAGTTGAGATTTATTTTTAAATTCAAATGAATATTCAAGCAGAGTTAAGGAGACAATTTCTGCCCACTTGAAATCCTCTTTGCATTGCCAGAACAATGTAGAGGGGCCTTCCTGTATATAAAAGACTGTCCCAAAGTCCATTTAAATTCCCAGGCGCAATTGACAGAGATTTCCCCTAAGCATAAACAACTGGCTATATCTATATGGCTTCCTTAGACCTCTTTGGTGTAAAACTTCAAAGGGGCTTAGGTACTCTTGTGATGAGGGCCACATAATTATCTAAGAAGATAAGCTGAAACTCTGACAAAAGAAACTATTTCCCCCCATCTATTTTTGCAAGCATTTTCAAGACATGTCAACTAGGGTTGTTACAGGTTTAATCTCGTTCCATCAAATTACTAAAAATTATGTTTCCTTCAGTTTAAAGTTGTCTCACAGATTTATCTTGGTTCAATTATTGTAATTCTAACTTCTGACTGAAACCTTCTCCAAAGGCCTAATTGAAAGCCCAGTCATGTCAATGAAAGGACTCTCGCTGGAATAAATGGTCTTCGGATCAGGCCCTTCAAGCACTGTCATCTTTCACGGAATACCAACCAAAGCACCAATTCAGGAATATATCTGGATTCGTGACAACCCTTAAGCATGTGGTATCCTGGCTGGAGATGGACATAAGCACATACATAGGTGTTTTTTCTGAATTCGTAGCAAAATGAATAGATAGTAGTATATGGCATTGAGCTACATGAGCTGGAATGCCAATTTTCTTACTCTGATGGCAAATGCTCCAGATTATTTCATACAGTAAAACTATCTGTTCCTAACTTGTTCTCATATACTAGATAAACAGTTAAAATGCTTGGTTGATTTTTTCCTCAAAAAGAGCCAGCATTAGAGATTCAAAGCAAGCAAATACTACCTCCCTGTTTTTATCCAATGTTATTATCTGATATTTGCACATAACTACCACTTGTACAGTAGTCAAACAATGGGGGCTGCTACTGCAGAGTACCAGATTATATATCATTAAATACAAAACTATTCTGAATAAAACCACTGTTGAGACACAAGTTAACAAGAACCAGGAAATGTAAAGTTTGCCCTTATCTCACATCCTTATCACCACATAAGGTATGTAGATGAGCTCTTAATTAGAGCTGATCAGGAGTTTTCCAATACAAAGTGCAGTTTTTACAAAATCATAATTATTCTAAATTTTGATTTTGCACAAAATTTTTGATTTTCCATCATAAAAATCAAAATGAAGTATTTCCTTTTAGGACAGTTCAAACCACATCAGAATATTCTGATTTTTTTTAAACTGACCTGAAACATTTCATTTGAAATGAGTTCAGCAAAACATTAAGCTGCTTTTCCCTGTGGTGTTTTGCCTTATATTCCAGCCCTAATTCTCTTCTGTACTCTTTTTGAAGACTACACCTCCCCTAAACCAATGCACTGATTTACCTCTCATGGAGCTGTGTGGTGCATCATGAGAGCCACATAACTTTGTGTTCATTGTGGGAAATTTAGCCTGGCCTGGGAGTCATAGAATCATAGAATATCAGGATTAGAAGGGACCTCAGGAGGTTATCTAGTCCAACCCCCTGCTCAAAGCAGGACCGATCCCCAATTAAATCATCCCACATCTCACAGTCACATGACTGTATGCATTATGGGAGATTTAGCCTGCCCAGGGAGCCAGGCCCATAGAGAAGAATTAGAGTAACAAGTTCCTGAGCTAAAATTCCAATAAGGCAATAGGTGAATACAATTTAATTTTGAAATGACTCAGAATGAAGCATTTCATGTCATTTCATTTCATGTCTGAAGTACCTGGATACTGGGCTAGATGGACTATTGGTCTGACCCAATGTGTTTGTTATATGTTCTTATTTCAACAAACCTGCATGAACCATTTCAATCTTGGGAAGGTCAAAATGTTTAGTTTCTATTGAAACATTTAATTATGACACTTAGAATTTCTATTCCATGGAAAATTTCAGCTTTTCATTCCATTTTGGGACAAAAACAAATGTTGCAATACTGGAATTTTCCACACAATAGAAAGTCAGTTTTTCTCTGCTCTACTTTTAATTTTGACATTCACCACCAAAAGCATTTTTAAAATGACAGAAAAGATATACATAAGAACATAAGAATGGCATCAGACCAAAGGTCCATCTAGCCCAGTATCCTGTTTTCCGACAGTGGCCAATGCCAGGTGCCTCAGAGGAAATTAAGAGAACAGGTTATTGTCAAGTGATGTATCCCCTGTCACCCATTCCCAGCTTCTAGCAAAAAGAGGCTAGCGACACCATCCCTGCCCATCCTGGCTAATAGTTATTGATGGACCTATCCTCCATGAACTTATCTAGTTCTTTTTTGAACCCTGGTATAGTCTTGGCCTCCACAACATCCTCTGGAAAAGAGTTCCACAGGTTGACTATGCATTGTGTGAAGAAATACTTTCTTTTGTTGGTTTTAAACCTGATGCCTATTGATTTCATTTTGTGACTCCTAGTTCTTGTGTTCTGAGAAGGAGTAAATAACACTTCCTTATTTACTTTCTCCACACCAGTCATGATTTTATAGACCTCTAGCATATCCCACTTTATTGGTCTCTTTTCTAAGCTGAAAAGTTCCAATCTTATTAATCTCTCCTCATACGGAAGCTGTTCCATATCCCTGATCATTTTTGTTGCCCTTTTCTGAAACTTTTCCAATTTCAATATGCCTTTTTTGAGATAGGACAACCACATCTGCACACAGTATTCAAGTTGTGGGCATACTATGAATTGATATAGAGGCAATGTGATATTTTCTGTCTTATTATCAGAGATTCATAGATTCATAGATACTAAGATCAGAAGGGACCATTATGATCATCTAGTCCAACCTCCTGCACAACGCAGGCTGCAGAATCTCACCCACCCACTCCTGCGAAAAATCTCTCACCTATGTCTGAGCTATTGAAGTCCTCAAAACTATCTCTTTCTTAATGATTCCCAACATTCTGTTAGCTTTATTGACTGCCACTGCACATTGAGTGAATGTTTTCAGAGAACTATCCATAATGTTCCAAGATCTCTTTCTTGAGTGGTAACAGCTAATTTAGACCTCATCATTTTATATGTATAGTTGGGATTATGTTTCCCAATGTGCATTACTTTGCATTTATCAACATTGACTTTCATCTGTTATTTTGTTGCCCAGTCACCCAGTTTTGTGAGATCGCTTTGTATCTCTTCACAGTCTACTTTGGGCTTAACTATCTTGAGTAGTTTTGTATCATCTGCAAATATTGCCACCTCATTGTTTACTCCTTTTCAGATAAACTTTGGTTGCCCATCTTTTTACATAATGTAAAGGTAGGGGTTTTATACTTTCCTTGTTTTGCTTCCAGATATTCTTTTATCCTGAACCATTATAACATAGAGATTATTTATCGTGTTCCATTCTATTGGGAAAATAATACTGAGGCAACTTGGAGATGGACATTTGTGGGATAAGGCACATTCGAGGAATAGCTTGCAATGCTGATGCTCATGTTGTGCCTACTGTCTGAATCGAGCATTAATAGAGCTCGCTGTATGCATAGTGAACATTTAACTGACAAATATAAAGCCCTTATTTCTGCTCACAGAGTATCTGTGAATAGTGGTTGACTTTTATTAATGTGGTAGTTATAATTGTTCAATGAAAACTTTATATGAGAACTCAACTCTGCCACAGACTTATTGTGTGAATTTTGGAAAGTCATAGAATCATAGAATCATAGAATATCCGGGTTGGAAGGGACCTCAGGAGGTCATCTAGTCCAACCCCCTGCTCAAAAGCAGGACCCATCCCCAATTAAATCATCCCAGCCAGGGCTTTGTCAAGCCTGACCTTAAAAACTTCTAAGGAAGGAGATTCCACCACCTCCCTAGGCAACACATTCCAGTGTTTCACCACCCTCCTAGTGAAAAAGTTTTCCTAATATCCAACCTAAACCTCCCCCACTGCAACTTGAGACCATTACTCCTTATCCTGTCCTCTTCCACCACTGAGAATAGTCTAGAACCATCCTCTCTGGAACTACCTCTCAGGTAGTTGAAAGCAGCTATCAAATCCCCCCTCATTCTTCTCTTCTGCAGACTAAACAATCCCAGTTCCCTCAGCCTCTCCTCATAAGTCATGTGTTCCAGACCCCTAATCATTTTTGTTGCCCTTCGCTGGACTCTTTCCAATTTATCCACATCCTTCTTGTAGTGTGGGGCCCAAAAAAAGTCATTGAAACCCAGTTGCTAAATACCTTTGTGGATTTGTGCCTTAATCTCTCTGTGCAGCACTACACAATCTATAAAATAGGGATAATATTATTTCCTCTATTCCATTAAGAAAGTGAGAGTGGACATGTCTGGAACATGATATGCTCTGGCAATTCTCCCCTGCCGTTGGAGTTGGACCCTTTGTCAGGTAACAAATGAGATCCACTCCAATATAGGTTTAAATAGGTTCTTGTAGCCTTTATTTTGCATGTTTTAAGTCAAGACAATGCAATTATCACCTATGAATTACACATATATGCTGAAACAGGTAAGGCAAAAAAAGTAATTGATCAAGTTACCTCTCCTAGGTATAGGACCACTTTTTTCAAATCTCTGCTCTCTGCTATGTTCTTCCCCTGTTCTTTTCCATGTTCTTATTGAAAATTACTATCTTTTGTACTCTCTTCCACAACTTTGCACAGACTCAGTTACCTTATCTATGCACCTATCCATTCTAAACCTCCAACTAAAACATTTTAATGCATAAATCACAATAACTAACTTAAACTAATACGTTTTACCTGACTAAAACGTGTCTGCTTCTATGATTAGTCTCTGCTATTAATCCCACTGACTCCATCCATTTATTTTACTGGACTGTTTTTGTGGCCTTGGGTTTTTGCTTGTTAGCTTGCCTTGAGGGGCATCTGAAGTTAGCAATTCCCTGTGACACTCTGTTTCACCTGCTATTTACATAGACTGAAGTTGTACAGAGTAAGAAACACAAGCCAGGTTTCATGGGTTACACAACCCTGAAGCTTGTTTCGCTAAATTCTGGAATCATGCATCAGCAGGGACATATACAAGAGCAAAGATTCCTTTAAATTTTCCTATTTTTTTACATATATAAGTGACTAACACAATTCATTACCCAGTGTTCCAACACTCTAGGAACCACTGCCAGCCCCTATGTGGAATTCTATATTATACTTCATCTTGACAGCTAAAGAGGAACTGATCAGAGAAAATTCGGGTTTGCTTAGGTGCAAGCGATATGGCTTGATTATATTTATGTGCTAACAGAATAAATTCCCAGCCACAAACCTATATATATGCACACACACAAAAATGGATGGTGCTTTAAGTGGGCCTTTTTACAAAGCTGAAAACAATAGCCAAATCAGCTGGAAGAAATAATTCTATTTCATTGTTACTACCACCTACAGAACAATTAAAAAGTTTCTTTGATAGGGTACTGGCCTAAGAATCAAAAATTGTCTCTGGTGTTCACTTAATGAGAGCTTGGTGGGCTCTCCTGCACTCTACTTTGCTCTTGCGAAGTTCTCAGGTTCAGGAAGAAGCATATGATTATTCTGACTATAAATGTAGTAAAATTTCCATTTCTTGAATATCAGTATCTTCTCCCAATTACTCATCATATGCAAGTGTATATTCTTTACATATTGCTCTCTTTTATGATCTTGTATATAAGAAACTCGTGCTGCCCCTGTGAATCTATCCAGTACTCTGAGAAAGTTATATGACTGATGGTGAACAAGACATGTGAATAGCACTTACAATATCAGTGTGACTGAGACTGAATTATGACTTGCTGAAACTAAAGCATCACCAGAGCCAAGATCAATTATTAACAGATACTACAGAGATGAGCTCAATATAAGAACCTAAATAGATAGAAATAGAAATGTGTATCCCAGTGGTTCCCAAACTTGTTCTGCCACTTGTGCAGGGAAAGCCTCTGGCGGGCCGGGCCAGTTTGTTTACCTGCCACATCTACAGGTTCGACCGATCGCGGCTCCCAGTGGCCGTGGTTTGCTGCTCCAGGCCAATGGGAGCTGCTGGAAGTGGTGCGGGCCGAGGGACATACTGGCTGCCGCTTCCAGCAGTTCCCATTGGTCTGGAGCTGCAAACCATGACCACTGGGAGCCATGATCGGCCGAACCTGCGGACGCAGCAGGTAACCAAACCGGCTCGGCCCGCCAGGGGCTTTCCCTGCACAAGCAGCGGAACAAGTTTGGGAACCACTGGTGTATCCTATTCAGCAGAGTAAGGTTTTTCATGAAGCTAGGGCTAAATCTGTTTTGCAAGCAGTCCTGCTTAAATAATTTGTACTGATATTTTGTGTACATGGAGTAGCCAAGATAACTGGCAAGTGACTGGGAGAAGTTTTCCATCCCTGAAAGTCTTAGGGTAACATTGGATGAGTTTATGGGGCATAGATATGTGTAATTGGATGATGCTGGAAAAGATCAGAAGAAGGGAAACTCTTCTCTTTCTCATTACTAGCTGATTTGCAGACATGCCAAACCTGTGAAAAAACACAGAAATTGGGCTTGTTTTTGTCTTAATTGGCTTGTGAGTTGCTTGTTGGCTAGTTTTTGGCTTGTAGCTTGTTGCTTCTTTTTTTTTTTTTTTTTTTTGATCAGCTCCCGGCAAGCAGGGGCAAGGGGGCTGGCTTCAGATCAGTTTGTGTTTTCCAAAGACAAATTCTTCTTTGTCTCCCCAAAACACACAATTCCATTTGAGGCCTTGTGTTCACTTTAAAATACCTCAATTTGGCAGTCAGGGTAGAGGGGGAGGCTGGTTGGGGCCTCAGGGTGGAACATAGGCGGGGCCACAGCCTGGGTCAGGGAGGCTTAGCCTGCCCTGGACTTTGATATTCACTGCCCATGCTGCACAAATCCTGATTCCTCAATATAGGGCAAGCTGGGGATTGCACCAATTGAGCTAATTAGAGTATAAGTAGTGGTCAGCAGAAGTGCAGTTATTCCATTTTCTAGCCACGACTGCTGAATCAAAGCTATTCCCCAATGTAGAACAGCTGTATAGCCAGAAGGCCTGATTTCCTCAATGCCATCTCCCCTCCAAATACTCAACTTCTGCTGACCATGTCTATGTTACTGATTATGTGATTTGAAAATTGAGAGTGGGTGGAGCTCATTGCATATCCCAGAACCTAGGAACACCTGAGGTCTCATGGAATAACCTGACCTAATGCTTTTGGCTCTGAGAATCTTGGCATGTTTATCAAGGCTCTCTGTTCACCAAAGCCTGTGGGTTTGGTGATTATTTAACAACAACAACAAAGGAAAGGAACTTTGTCAATAAGACCCCTTCCAACTTATTTTAAGACACCTCCCCTCCCCATTTTTCTTCATGCCCTCAATTTTTGGCTCCTCACAAATTGATTATTTATCTGAAAACAGACACAGGAAAATATGCATTGAATTTCAGCTTTTGTTGTCATGAAGTTGCACTTTTTTTTCTGACCGATAGGCTACAAACCTAGCAGACTGTTTTGGAAGCCTATACAGCAGAGATTGGCAAACCTTTGGCATGTGGCCCATCAGGGAAATCCGCTGGCAGGCCAGGACGGTTTGTTTACCTGCAGTGTCTGCAGGTTCGGCCAATCGCACCTCCCACTGGCCACAGTTCGCCGTTCCAAGCCAATGGGGGCTACGGGAAGCAGCAGCCAGCACATCCCTCAGCCCATGCCGCTTCCTGCAGCCCCCACTGGCCTGGAACAGTGAACTGTGGCCAGTGGGAGCTGCGATCGGCTGAACCTGCAGACACTGTAGGTAAACAAACCATCCCAGTCTGCCAACGGCTTTCCCTGATGGGCCGTGTGCCACAGGTTGTTGATCCCTACTATACAGGGTGACTGAAACTTCTTAACACTGTGTGTGCATGAAGTGCCTCCTTGACCACCAAACCTGTTTTATTTTCAGTAATTAGGGCTCCTACCTTGTTCAAAACTTCTTGCACTTTATATCTAACCATGGAATGTCTCCTTTCCTCCCTCAGCGGAGTAATTGCCTCTGGTCTGTTTTAACCTTCCATTCTCTGTCATCTAAATCTCATGAGGCAAACTGATCAAGTTTCAAAGAGCTGCATGTGAACAGTATGGTTAAACCCTATGCTACTCTTAACAGTTTGGGGCATCAGTTAAGTTGTGGGTGCTCAGCTCCCCTCAGGATCAGATAATACATTCAGGGATCACAAAAGAGATTGTAATAAGAGGATGTGTCTACACCACAATTAGACACCCCGTGTGGCCAGCAGATTTGGGATCCTGAGGCTCAGGCTGCAGGGTTGTTTAATTGCGGTGTAGACATTCCAACCTCTGGGACCCTCCCACCTTGGAGTGCCCTAGTAATCTAGAGGTAGCTGAAGAACTATCTGTAGGGGAAGGTAAATAGGCAGCTTTAGAAAACAAAAAGCTTGGATGAGTCTGGACCTTAGACTCCCTTCCTGCTCTAGTTCCTGCTAAACCAGAAATGCATGTCTAGAAGAGGAAAAATAAGGGTAAGAAAGGAGGATCCTATTTCAAACTCATTCTGCCTTTACCAAGGGAGAAATGGTCATTGATTCAGATGTTGATAATATATGGCAGTTTTGGGATTTGAACAAATCCTCACAGATCAGATCTACTTACATATTTTTATTTTCCATAACCATACAAGCAGGTTGTCCCAGATAATGTGTTTTTTACTCCCTTTCTCCCTTATCTGGCAACTGTAAGGGATCAGAAAAGTAAGCAAACAAAAAGCTGGTCATGGGAATGTCAGCCTTGTCATAATTAGTGAAATCTAACCATAAATGTCAGCTAGCTAAATGAATTGTGAAGAGTTTCTAATCTATCTAAATATTGCCTCTCAGACATTGTAGCCCTCAGAATAATATTGCCTCTCATTTAGGGCAGCTACTGTGCCATTGTCGATTGCAGAAGACTCAACAGCACAATAACCGCATTCTGGCATGTGTTTTATTTCAGCATGTACAACAAATATCACTACAGGCAAAAGGCCCTTGTCAAAGATTTCTTTTTTAAAAGGTAATTGCTTTTAAAACTTTTTATTTCCATTTCAAAAGAATGAAAACTTTGATTACAGTAAATTAATATATTCCACATACTGTTTCATTGAGTGATCAGCATTTTCTCACCTGCTCATAAAGAGGAACATACTGAAGCAAGCTGTGTCCTTCAAGTGGTAAGTAGTTCTATAAGCTGGTAAATAAAACATCTTTGGGTCTTATCCTGAAAACACTTATGCACATGTTTATCTTCACTCATATTTGTAGTCTTGTGGAAATTACTCCCTTTTGCACCTATTTTACTGAGTTGAAGTCAGTGGGACTACTGAAGTGAGTAAAGTTTAAAATCAAGTTTGCAGGAGCAGGGTCATAGCCATGCTGGACAAAAGAAAGGTGAAGCTTTCATAGAACCTATGAATCCCTAGAATCTATTAGAAAAAGCAAAAAGAGCACACAAATGAAACAAAAGCTTCTTTCTTAATCTTCTGTAAACTGGTGTTTAGTATCATCATGTACAATCCAACTGGTAGAGGAAATCAAGAGGAAAGACCCATCAGAAGTGGAGAATTTTTATGTTTCTAATAATTTGCATCAACAAATAGTTGTCCAACCCTACAAACATATAGGTATGTGCTCAGCTTTACTCACATGAGTTCAATGAAGCTACTTGCATGAGTAAAATCACACATCTGTGAAAACGATTGCAGGATTGAGCTCAATGGTACAGGATTATTTCTTTCTACTTTCTCTATTTTCAGAGGCTACAGAACGGCAACTGTAGTTCTAAGCAAACAACTGACCTGTCATTTATACCTGTCATGATAATAGGCTTTATTTCAGCTAAATAACTCTGAATCATGGGCTTTAGTTAACCTAAGCACAGTTTACTTTGGTGTTAGGATCTCTTGCTTTGTAAAGGAAATGAGAAACAAAAATGTTTTCCCAGAATGAGTAGAGTTACCCTAGTTCATTCAAACCACTTATCACAATTACAACAGCCAAGTTTTTAATAAATCTAATAGTTTAAGTTTATTGCTGGTAGAAACACTGGCAAAGGGACCTGGTGATGGAGTGACTGTGTTCCCACCCCTCCCATTCTCTGCATCAA
This sequence comes from Lepidochelys olivacea, assembly GCF_965140295.1. Taxonomy (NCBI): domain Eukaryota; kingdom Metazoa; phylum Chordata; order Testudines; family Cheloniidae; genus Lepidochelys; species Lepidochelys olivacea. The sequence continues at coordinate 38,416,061 of NC_140413.1, read as the reverse complement.
CCCATAGAATGGGGCTTCAGGTGAGTACTTCAGATGAGTACTCTGTGTTCTGTGTCACTGAACAGCTCCCAGTGCTTCTCCACCAGTAATCAGTTTTGCAACTAGGACAGCTGGTGCATTCCAGTACTCTGACGAATTGGCTCGCCTAAGAGAGACCTCCGGTGGGGAAGCATCTATAGAGCTTTGATAGTAATTAAAGCTGCCCAGATGAGAGGCAGAGATGAAAACTTCCCAGACATACTGAGGTTAGCCAGCAAATGAGAATGTAGTTTACTCCTTCCTGTATAAGCCTTGCTGAATTTGTCTCCATGTACTTAATGGGAATATGATCTAGTGGATAAAGCTAAGGACTGGGAGTCAGGAAGGATCATCCTAGACCTAAACCAACCACTGTGACAATTGGGGTCCAGATACCCATGGGAAGAATGGGGGTCTGAACCCCAATGAATAAATAAGTCAATCAGCTGATTGTATACAATGTTATTGTACTATAATGTGTATCAAGTAAGGTCTTTTATGAAAGCTTGTGATGTTCAGAACTTGCTGGTGATCATGAGATAGGCACACAGCTGTGATTATGAATGTTTGTATTTGTATAGATATAAAATTGCTCATAATTTGTGCTGCAATATTCAGCTCCACCACATAACAGGGAGGTAGGTAGCCAGGCAGGGAGGGGCTGTTGCCTCCCCAACCAGATGAGACTAGCTCCAAAGACCTTTCATTGTACAACCCAGGAAAAGACAAGTGATGGTCCTTTTAAAGTTAATGGGAAAATATTAAAACAACTGAAACGTGAAACTGAAAATTCCAGTCTTGGAAAACTAAGAAAGAATGGAATTTCCCCCACCATGAATCATCATAGTCTGAGAGAGAGAGAAAAACAATGAAAAAAAACCCATGCAACTCTTGTTAAAGGGAAAGGGATTTGAAGTGAAGGGTCTCCATAAACTGATAGCCAGCATTTAGATGGGGTGCTGTCCCCTTTATGACAGATGGCCAACTGGCAAACCAAAGGCAATGGGTAACTTATGTGAGAAAAGGGATTTTTATCTCATGTATAAGTGTAAACCTGAGATTGCATCTGTCATAAATATAAAGGGAAGGGTAAACCCCTTTGAAATCCTTCCTGGCCAGGGGAAAGCTCCTCTCACCTGTAAAGGGTTAAGAAGCTAAAGGTAACAACGCTGGCACCTGACCAAAATGACCAATGAGGAGACAAGATACTTTCAAAAGCTGGGAGGAGGGAGAGGAACAAAGGGTCTGTCTGTCTGTCTGTATGCTGGTTTCTGCCGGGGATAGACCAGGAATGGAGTCTTAGAACTTTTAGTAAGTAATCTAGCTAGGTATGTGTTAGATTATAATTTCTTTAAATGGCTGAGAAAAGAACTGTGCTGAATAGAATAACTATTTCTGTCTGTGTATCTTTTTTGTAACTTAAGGTTTTGCCTAGAGGGGTTCTCTATGTTTTAAATCTAATTACCCTGTAAGGTATCTACCATCCTGATTTTACGGGGGGGGTTCTTTATTTCTATTTACTTCTATTTCTATTAAAAGTCTTCTTGTAAGAAAACTGAATGCTTTTTCATTGTTCTCAGATCCAAGGGTTTGGGTCTGTGGTCACCTATGCAAATTGGTGAGGCTTTTTATCCAACATTTCCCAGGAAAGGGGGGGTGCAAGTGTTGGGAGGATTATTCATTGTTCTTAACATCCAAGGGTCTGGGTCTGTAGTCACCTAGGCAAATTGGTGAGGCTTTTTACCAAACCTTGTCCAGAAAGTGGGGTGCAAGGTTTTGGAAAGTATTTTGGGGGGAAAGACGTTTCCAAACAGCTCTTCCCCAGTAACCAGTATCTGTTTGGTGGTGGTAGCGGCCAATCCAAGGACAAAGGGTGGAATATTTTGTACCTTGGGGAAGTTTTGACCTAAGCTGGTAAAGATAAGCTTAGGAGCTTTTTCATGCAGGTCCCCACATCTGTACCCTAGAGTTCAGAGTGGGGGATGAACCTTGACAGCATCTTTATTTTTATTTTCTGTATAACTGATATGCATCTGCTTTCCCTTACTATTTCACCTTTGAATCTGTATTTTTTTATGTTAAATAAACCTCTTGTTTAGTTGTTTTGTTGTTTACTAATAGGTCTCTGTGAAAACGGTGTAGTGTGTGTCTTAAAGTGAACTGATAATGGGGGCAGGTTTTACTCCTTCTGGGGTGATGATCCAAAGGGGAAAAGTTTGAGTGTCTGGTAGATAAGAATTCAGAGTAGAGAGATTTGGGGAGACTTGGGAAAGGAAGGGATGGTGAAGGCACCCTGAAAGAAGTAACTAGACTGGTGGAAGTCAGAGTGAGACCTTTATGCTTGTGGGCTGGCTACTGGTGTTAAGGCTCTGGGCCATATCTGGGGTGAGATAGCCCCTTATTGGTCTAGGTGATCCCCAAAATGTCACAACAACTCACTCACAGTATGAATTTGGGCAATGACTGAACCTATCTATTCTTCAGTTTCCATATACAGAAATGGATATAACACTTCCCTACATTTTCAAGGTGTGTGTGTGAGACTCAGTTATTGCTTGTAAAGTACTATGAGATCCTCAGCTAGGAGATACTAGAGAAGTGCAGAATGTTATTAAAATTTGCATAAATAAAAATGAGTTGGAGAGTCTCTTTGGGGAAAACCTCAATTCCAGTGATTGCGGGGAAGGTGAGGGGGCTAAAAAGTGGCATTTCTTAACCTGGTTAATTTACAGTAATGTAACTTTTGAAAACAGAGGTTGTTTTTCCGTGATAATAATAAAACTAGAAGGCAGAATCCTGCTCCCATTGAAGCCAATGATAATCTTGTATGGGTTGGACCTATATTTATGAAGCTTTTGTCCATTGACTGATTCCTGAAATGTTATTTTAAATGGGTGAAATTATTGGTGGTGTGCGGAGCCAACACCAGTTGCTCTGCATGAATGAACTCCTGCAAAAGGGTCGTGAGTGGAGTAGCTGTGCAATGGTCCAATGTGCTATATGCACCATGCCATGTGCAAACAATTTCTGCAGCGGTATTTGCATAGGACAGTGTAGAAGGCCACAATGAGGACAGACTAGGGATGGGAATACCTCCATGTTTACTCAGATCCAGTGGCCCTAACACTCTACACAACTAGGGTCTGATCCAAAGCCTATTGGAGTCAATGACAGTCTTTCAACTGACTAAATAGCTACTTCCTGCAACATTTCAAATACAGCAAATGTAAGGAAGGTTTTATTATACAGTATTCAAAATATTTCTACGTAATAAAAATACCTGTTCATCAGAAAATGTATAAATTAAGAACATTAAAGAAAAGTGCCATTAAGAAAAAAGAGCAGTCACCTATTGCACAACGTATCTTCTTCGAAAGATTAAACTGTTCAACCTATTTTCAGCCATAAGGCAAGAAATACAGTATTGTTAGAAGTCATGTTATGAAAAGACTGTGAAACAATACAAATTTTAGAAAATTGGAACCATGCAGGCAATGGGTCAAATTCATTTCTGGTAGAACTCTATTGACTTGAATGGGTTTACAATGTCTATTACAACAATACATTATACAATAATTTAGGCTGAATTGTTTGTGCAGCAACAGTATTTTTAAGAGCATTTGCACTTGAAAACTCAAGAACATTGAGATTTTCATTATTTCCTGGTACCAGTGTTTTCCAGTGTCTGATAGAAACTTAGTTTACACTAAGTTTTAATTTTATCAGACATGAATTCTGTCATTCAAGTGCAACTCTAGTATAGGCAGTGACAAAATCTAATATGATGGAATCTTTTTGTGGGGGCATTAATATTTGGATGTATTTTTTCTAGCAGTTGGGGAATTTTGCCAGTCAGAAGCATGCAAATTAAATTATCTAAAGAACTTTGTAAATCTCTCCATGAAAGTGAAGATTCCAGTTCTGTTCCCCAGGACGCCAGTAGCAAATTCCCACTGACTTCAATGAGATTAGGAATAGGCATTTAAAAGCTGGGGAGTCAGCAAGAAACTGAGGGACTGCAGCTCCCTTTGAAATCAATGGGAAATAAAGACACTCAGGAGCCCTCACAAAGTTTGGACCTTTCCAGAGCATCTCTACATTTTCTCATATCAAAAACTGTAACAGCTTCCTGCTTTAAATAAACAGGGTGTTGAGAAATGTTTCTCTCTCTCTCTCTCTCTCTCTCTCTCTCTCCAAAAATTTATTTTTGAGGCTATATGGAGGAGTCTTTTCTTTCCTTGTTGTAAAAAGAGGTGTTCATTCTGGGGGAATCATAATTAAGTCAGAGCAAGCAGTTTCACCCTTGTTAGCTATGTGTCTACTTATATAGCCCTTATCATCAAAGTTTTGAGTTCCTCAGAATTATTAAGGGTTTTTAGGCCTTGTCTACTCTACAGAGTTTTGTTGATGTGTAGGCCAGTGGGCTAGTTTGCCTTTAGTATATTCACATCTTTGCATTATATTCAGCAGTAATGCAAGAAACCTACAGGCATGTAGCCTTTAAAAGATTAGCTTCAGCAAGTTAGCATACGGCTTAGATCATTGGGCTGAACAGGTAGTGATCAATGGCTCCATGTCTAGTTGGCAGCCAGTATCAAGCGGAGTGCCCCAGGGGTCTGTCGTGGGGCCAGTTTTGTTGAACATCTTCATTAATGATCTGGATGATGGGATGGATTGCACCCTCAGCATGTTCACAGATGACACTAAACTGGGGGAGAGGTAGATACACTGGAGGATAGAGATAGGGTCCAGAGTGACCTAGACAAATTGGAGGATTGGGGCAAAATAAATCTGATGACGTTCAACAAGGACAAGTGCAGAATCCTGCACTTAGGACAGAAGAATCCCATGCACTTCTACAGGCTGGGGACTGACTGGCTAAACAGCAGTTCTGCAGAAAAAGACCTGGGGATTACAGTGGATGAGAAGCTGGATATGAGTCAGAAGTGTGCCTTTGTTGCGAACAAGGAAAATGGCATATTGGGCTGCATTAATAGGAGCATAGCCAGCAGATCGAGGGAAGTGATTATTCCCCTGTATTGGGCAATGGCGCGGCCACATCTTGAGTATGGTGTCCAGTTTGGGGCCCCCCCAGTACAGAAAAGATGTGGACAAATTGGAGAGAGTCCAGCGGAGGGCAACGAAAATGATTAGGGGGCTGGAGAGGACAGGCTGAGGGAACTGGGCTCATTTAGTCTGCAGAAGAGACGAGTGAGGGGGGGTTTAATAGCAGTCTTCAGCTACCTGAAGGGGGGTTCCAAAGAGGATGGAGCTAGGCTGTTCTCAGTGGTGGTAGATGACAGAACAAGAAGCAATGGTCTGAAGTTGCAGTGCAGGAGGTCTAGGCTGGATATTAGGAAAAACTATTTCACTAGGAGGGTGGTGAAGCACTGGAATGGGTTACCTAGGGAGGTGGTGGAATCTCCATCCTTAGAGGTTTTTAAGGCCCGGCTTGACAAAGCCCTGGCTGGGATGATTTAGTTGGGGTTGGTCTCTGTTTTGAGCGGGGGGTTGGACTAGATGATCTCCTGAGGTCTCTTCCGACCCTAATCGTCTTCTATGATTCTGTGAAACTGGTACATAGTATAGCAAATATATAATGGAAATTTGCACTTTTTTAAAAAATGGCAGACTTAAAAATTCTCCAGATAAAGGTGCCAACACATTAACATAATTAGAACAAAGAGTAAACAAAGATAACAGTGCTTCAATGATATTTGGTTAAGTGTGTTGGTAATTTTTAGGACAACAAGATTTTATAACTGTAGTATCATGACTGACATTATCTTGGGGGGGGGATGGAAAAAAGTGGCAGCCCCAAAAAATTGTTGGCCAGCACTAAGGGGTTCTGCAGAAAGTCTATAAAACCACAGTTGCCACATTTCCCCTGTAGGGCACCAGTATCAATATTTCAGCTCCTATGTGCTGAACATTTCCAATAAAAAGACTGAGTCAGATCCTGACCCCTGCTCTGCAACTTTTGTACCACTGCAAGGGCCAGATGTTCAGCTCGTGCAATCACTGCAGTCAGTGGGGGAAACACCAAGTTAGGCTAGCTGAGGATCTGGTTTTATGGCATAAGAGGAGCAGAAGGCTGTTCTAAAAGGGAAAATTGTAATTCCCCTGCCAGAGGGATTTTCGGTTACCTGCTTCAGTGCACTCCCTGGCTGGGATTGGCAGAAGGGAACTCAAGAAACTGTGGCTACTTCTTGTTGCTTAACAACCCCACAGAGTTACCAGCCAATGCAAGTTAAAGAAGGCCAGAGAGCTCTCTAACTTGTGATAGGGGATCAGCTGGACCCCAGATGCCCTCAAAAATAATACTTTCTAAATGCTACAGGACCAAATTTACAACTAACATGGAAAAGTACAACTCCACTGAAGTTGTGAGTTCCCTCACCAGTTGGATATCTGCCCCATGGAGTTTAAATAAAGTATAGTTCTTATAAATTTAACTTCTTCAACCAAGAGGATGGAAAGCAAAGGAAAGACTGTCCTCTTAAAGATAAAGACCATTTCCTTACTCTTTGGTAAAATTTCTCCATGTCTTTCTCCCCATATTAGAGGTTGTGAATATAAGAGTAGAGCGGGTAGCCTTCAGGAACACACACAAACAGCACAGCACAAAGATCCAGTGCACTTTCACTTGTATATTTATCATGGTAATACTTAAATAGCATAATGGTTAAAAAAACAAAAAGTCCTTACTCTCAGTAACTATTTTGAATCAATTTTCAGAGAGGTGCAGAAGTAATGCAAATAGCCTTGACTTAAATTATCAATTATTTGTAAAAATAATCGGCAGCTAATCATCATTTTACTGAAAGGTCATTTCCAGAAATAACATATTCATAGAGGTCTTACTGGTAATGTAACCAGCACAGCAGGGGACATGACATAGCATTTTCACCACCTCACTGTTGTTTTAGCTACACATAGTAAAAACTTGAAAGATATTAGTATAAATCACAAGTCTGACAATAGGTTATTTAACACTTTGCTTTTCATACCAATCTGAACAAAATTCATGGAGCTGAATTTAGTTATTTTTTCCCCACATACAAGAATAACGTGTAATCTAGTAGCTCAGAAGAAGTCTGATCTCTGCTCGCACAGTATATGCAAATCATTCTTGGTAAAATTATTTTAGTTGTAATTGACAGTTCCCTGTTATTAAAATAATTAAAATAATTCAGCATCTATTTTCTCTATAGAATGTCATCTGGAGTTGGAGCTTCATATGTTCTGGTATGCTGCACTCAATCATTTATAGGTGAACTACTACAGTGTAATTATGTTCACTGTTTTCTCTAAATCGACCACAGTAAACATATTATGAACAAAAAGAAAAGGAGTACTTGTGGCACCTTAGAGACTAACCAATTTATTTGAGCATAAGCTTTCGTGAGCTACAGCTCACTTCATCGGATGCATGCGCATGCGCATCCGATGAAGTGAGCTGTAGCTCACGAAAGCTTATGCTCAAATAAATTGGTTAGTCTCTCTAAGGTGCCACAAGTACTCCTTTTCTTTTTGCGAATACAGACTAACACAGCTGTTACTCTGAAACATATTATGAACAATTATATTACCTAAAGAAACAAACAGATTGATTTCTATTTTTATATAATCTAGAAAGTCTTTTGAAATTCAGAAGTCACATAAATTGTAAGGAAACGGCATGAAATTTCATATTGATTGGGATGATTTTAGTTATGTTCCTTTTTTCAAAATAATGAAAATATTATTATGAGCTAATGTTGATTCAAGTAAATACCACAGAAAGAATCTTGCGCAAATGAAACATAGGAAATGTGAGGCTATTACATAAGGACAATAGTCAAATATTCATTATTTATTGTTATTATTAATAATAATATTTTGTAGGCACTCTAGATATCCTCTTGGGATGTAATAACAATTACAATATGTTATCTACAGTGCGGACTAGATTGTGCCTTTAGGTATATATGTGTGCAAGAAGATTTGCTCAGGCTATACCAATCCCAGAGTAAAATCCTGTCCCCACTGCAGTCAATGTGAGTTTTGTCATTGATTATATTTAGGTAGCATCTAAATTCTCTACAGCCTACCACAAAGTCTTTCTGGAGTCACTGTGGAAGGGCTTTGGTACGCTCTTAGCACTTTACTAAATATTGCAGTCAAACTTTATTAGCACATTTAACCCTGTAAAGGGGCTATCAGTTACAACTATTGCCTCAATTTTTAGCCCAGCTGTGCATGAATTTCCCTCTCAATTGCTATGGTAGTGTAAGTTAGCCAGCTGGCTAAATTAGGACTGCTCAGACTCCATTCCTTCTGAGGTAAAATAAGAGAGTTAAACTAAAATCCCAAATGAACTATGGTTCCAACAAGGCTTTTATCCCCTTTAACCATTGTTTCACTGACACAGAATTCTAAAGAGAGGCATGGATAATCAAATCTTACAGGTTATTTTAAGAAAGACAATATGCAATTTATATATTATTCTAATGTTCTGAACTCAAGGGACAAATGATCTGATCCAGTGTGGCAAATCATTTTTTCAGTTGCAATCATAGCAACAGCCTTCATAGACAGATACCAAAGTTTTGATCATTGTTATCCACGTAAGCAAAGGTATACTGCACCTCTGGTTAGATCTTCTTTCTTTCCAATTAATCCATTCAGGTATCCACGTGGAATTTGTCTCCTCTCAGATGCAAGAAAAAAATCAACATTCCATCATCTCTGATTTTTTTTATCTTATCCATGTCTATGAACAAACCAACCCATTAACAGCAGCAAAGCACACACTAAGCAGCAGCAGTAGCTTCATATTAATCCTAGTATATACCCCAAGGCCTGTACATGGCTATAGTGACACTTCTCAGTTCAATAGGGAAAGTAGGGTTGAAATTTTCCCACAGCTGTGGTATTTGTCCTCCAGGGTCAACTCCTCTGCACTTTTCTTTATGGAGATTAAGCATAACAAGACATCAGGTACCTGAAAGTAGAAACATCCAGTAAAGGGTCAGAGGCAGTAAGGAGTTTGATGCCATGTTCATGTTCAATAGCTGCAAGTGGACCATCTTCTCAGTGCTGGAAACTGTAGGATTCATACAAGGTTTATGTGCTTGGCAACATTCAGGGCACACCCGGAGTGTTGTGCTGGACCTGTGCACACACGGCTCCTCTCAAGGGCATCAATCTTGGAATCTCGCCCAGATGACATGAACCGTGGGAAGCCTCCCAGGACTGGGCTCAAGGCCCGAGAGCAAGGAATGTGGTAGATAGAAACTGGTAAGTAAGAATGTTAAACAAAGCCAGTGTATTCCTTTTATCTGTTGGAGAATGTAATGCGCGGGGGGAGAGAAAGAATAAAGGGGAAGGTGGAAAGCTGACAGGCAGAAGCTGGTTAGCAGACCAGCCGCTTGCTTGCTAAAAGCTGTGTTCTGTCTTGTCATTGAACCGCCACAGGAAACTGTCACTTTGATGTCCCCATAGCTTTAGCAATGTTATTTTTGATTGCACAGGTATAGGTATCATTAGCTCCAAAATTGTGCAAAGCAGACACTGCCCTCATTGTTCTTAGAGTACAGCTTGAAGCTCATGTTGGAGACCTCAGGTAAGTTGTCTTGTATTTTTTGTAGGTTCAAATCACAACAGGTTAAGGGAACCACTGAGGAGCCTCACGCCACAGGACATTCGTACTGATATTATAATCCATTTGCGCCTCCAGAGAGCTGAAGGCTCCAGTCATATATTCCAGACCTGCTTCTCAATTCCCTTTGGAAGTGGTGATAGAGCACCTGTAGGTGGCAGCATCGGAGAGCTGTACACCTCTCAGCATTAAGGAGCATTTCCACCAATCACCTGCTCTGCAAATACCACTGTCTTGCCCTTGAATATTTCATCTGGGTCCTTAAGTGGTCCTTGTCACCATTAAACTTTTGTCTCCTTTCTTTTGTGGAGATGCCCAGGTTCTCCCCTGAGCCCCCTATCACATCCTGGCCCCTTTCCAAGCTCCAGTCTGTGGGAGAACCACTGCAGGTATTGATCCATCCATAACTGCACTCTGACTGCATGGCAGAAAGCTCTTTTATTTCCTTGCTCCCTTTCTCAGCACACACTGCTGCTCAGCCAACAATTTCCAGGGTCTTCTGGGAAATATTCCTCCCAGAATTTCTTCATTCTGGGTTCAACTGGTATCAAAGTTGTGCCTGGCCTTTAGCAGCATGCCTTCATATAAACCCACTGTTTTCTGTCAATAGCAGAATAGGAGTTTCCAGTTTAAGAGTAAGAAAATCTTTCTGAAGGTGGAAAATTCTTCTTCTTGTTTATATAAGTAAATTGAATCTATTTCCCCATGTTAAGTATCCTCACACCTTCTTGTCAACTGTCTGAAATGGGCCATCTTGATTATCACTACAAATTTTTTTTCCCTCCTGCTGATAACAGCTCATCTTAATTAATTAGCCTCTTAGAATTGGTGTGGCAACTTCCACCTTTTCATGTTCTCTGTATATAATCTTCTTACTATATGTTCCATTCTATGCATCTGATGAAGTAGGCTGTAGCCCATGAAAACTTATGCTCAAATAAATTTGTTAGTCTCTAAGTTGCCACAAGTATTCCTGTTCTATTTTCAAAGTAAGTCTGTCTTTAAGTTTTTGAGCTTCACTGGAAATATGTTCATTGTCCTGTGGTCTAAAGCCCTAAAGAGAATAGCTTTGTTGGACATTGAAGACGTCAAGGATATGCATTTCCCTGAGTACACTGTGACTTTTCATGGTGTCCTTCAGTGCATTAATTAATAATATTTTAGAAATAGAGTTGAAAAATAAAATGCAATCTGTTCTCTCTTGTACCAGGTTTTCCAGTGTTTCAGGTAGGTACAATTTAAATAATACAATATGTTTGATAGTTTCCCAGGTGATATATATTTCTGACTCTATCTCTATATATTGTAGAGAATGAGATGGTCCTCTGGAATGTTGTCTATCCTGCTATTAGTTCTGATTGCAGTATATCTTTATGCACTTTGTCTTAATTACAAACCTTTAAACAATGGGCATCCTGGTCATTATCGTTCATATGTGGCATGGCAAATAGCTTCTTCTGCTTGAAATAAAGAAGAATCTCTGTTAGCTATGAGTGATATGTAACCCCTTTACTGGCCAGACACAAACATTAGAGCAAGTCCAACATTCCAACCAGTATGAATACATAAGTCTAGCAAAATAATCAATCTTTATTCCTCTCACCTATACAGAATGATCTGTTCTTAAAATAAAAGATATCTGATTTTTAACTCTTAGAATAGTGACACATTTCTGCATTCCAAACTGGTGGTCAAACAAATATAGATATAATAGAGATATAAAGAGATATAATATAGCTTCACTTTCCAAAAAGTAACATATATGGGGTGGGATCATAAAAGGAAGTCTTCTAGATAGAAACATTGTCCTTTTAGTTAAGTTAATTATGGCAATTTCTATTCTAGCTATGAAGAAGAGGAGCTAATGTTGCTATCTGGTGACACTAAGGGGCATTTGCTTGAATAGAACATTGATATTAATTCCTGGGGGAAAGGGAGGAGAAAGGGTGAGGCAGAAAGAGACATAACTAGATGAAGTCAATGGGAACCGAAGTGCTCAGAACTTCTGAAAATCAGGCAACTCCTAAATGGAATTAGGAGACTAATGTTAAACAACTAGTTTTGAAAATATTGGTCAATGTCTGTTTCAGATAGTTTTTCTCCTGTTTTTCTCCTGATATATTAACTTTCATTTTTTCTAAATTTAATCTTTTTTGTTATTTTCTGCCCATATTTGTAATTCCTCTAGTTTCAGTTTGATTTCTCTGTCCTTACTATTTTCCTCCCAGAATAGCATCACGTATGTGTCTTTCCAAAGAGATTCTCTAGCTCAGTCAGAAGTTATGAGCTTAATGCAGGAATCTGTGGGTGAAATTCTATGGCCTGTGTTACACAGGAGGTTGGACTAGATTATCATAATGATCTTTTCTGGTTGTTAATGGACAGACATAGCCCCTCTTATATAAGTGGCTCAGTGAAGATTTATACTAGCTGAGGACCTTGCCTTATGAATGACATGTCATTAACATGCTCTTTCCTCCCTTTTCCAATCATTATTGAAGATGTTAAATAAAACAAGCTCTAATGTATTCCTTTAGCATCCCCACTAGATACCATCTCACAATTTGGCACATTAAGGATTCATAATCATTAATTGATAGTGAAACTATGTGTCAACATCACTGTCCAAGCCAATTTGAATTAATTTTCAATTTAGGTTTTGTGAGATACAGTGTCAAATGCTTTACTAAAACCCAGATATCTTACATACATTGCATTCTCCACAACCACTAACTTTTTAAAATTCTATTAAAAAATCTAATATCTCAAATGGGATTTTGAGTAATTTGTGGCAGTCTGGCTTATTGAATTTGCTCCTGTTAATTTTACATCCTGCTAAATGTCCAAATATTATGATTAGGTGCAAGATACGTGGAATGGATCTGTCAGGATTCTGCATTATTATAAGTAACGTATCTTGTCAGGGTATATGATATACTTTTAAGTCAAACTCCTTAACAGAATGCAATGAGCTTAAGGATGAGCTTTATCATCAGGGCAAGAGTTTCTAGTGAAAGACTAAACAGCAAGGAGATAAAGAATATTCCTCTCACGTTCTTTTGCCGAGTTAAAGAAATGTGAAAATACTGTCACTTAGGGGTAGAAAAAGATGCCAGAATGTAAACTTTAAAGAGTTTCATTGTACTATACAAATGTGGGGACCATATTTCAGTCTCATTGATATCTGTTTTATAGCCCTATAACTCCCTTGACTTGAGCATGGTTACTTTTGTGTTACAAAGTCTGGCCCTTTCTTCAAATATCGATCATCTTCCTATATTAAATCATGACTCTGTGTTTAGTGCTTTTTCATTATCAGTAGTAAGTGTACTTTATGCTTCATTGCACCTGCCCTTTGATTGTTTTGATGCATTTTTATATATAGATGTTTGAATAGGTAAAAAACTATTTTCTTGCTATAGCTATGCATGGGTTATGAACCCCCTAAGGTCAAGATTTTTTTAAAAAACAGAGGCTAAAGTCAGACCCCTTAATCTTCTTTTAGGTTCCTAAGTTTTTATTTTTACATAACTACAAAGAGTCCATAACTACAGATAGAAAACAATTTGGCAAGACCTTAACTGAGGTAATGGAAATGAGCAACTGTCAGGGTTCCCTCCCCACTCTGAACTCTGGGGTACAGATGTGGGGACCTGCATGAAAGACCCCCTAAACTTATATTCCACCATCTTAGGTTAAAAATTTCTCCAAGGCACGAATTCCTTTCCTTGTCCTTGGATGGTATTGCTGCCACCACCAACTGATTTTAAACAAACATTCGGGGGGGGGGGCACTTGGAGCCCTATCCCCCCAAAAATATCCCCCCAAACCTCTTCACCCCCCTTTCCCGGGAAGGCTTGAGAATAATATACCAAACAATAGGTTAAAAGGGACATGAGCAAGTGAACCTACCTATCTGAGATTTTTTTTAACGGTGCACCATATAGGTGTTAGATTTAGTGTATATAGTTTTGTGAAGTCTTCAGATACAATAGGATAACAAAGTGAGCACAGACAAAAATCCCTGGTTTTTAGGGCACTGAAAATTAATTAGGTTCTTAAAAGAAAAAATGTATTTAAAAAAAAAAAGTAAAAGATTCAAACCTGCAAAATCAGGATGGTAGATAACTTTAGAGGGTAAATAAAAAGATTTAAAATCCAGGATTCCCTTCTGACTTTGCTTCCTAGTTACAAAACAGGAATAAAATTACCTCTTAGCATAGGGAAAATTCACAAGCTAAAACAAAAGATATTCTAATGCATTTCCTTGCTATTACTTACAATTTCTGTAATTTTAGATGTATCATTTCAGGATCTTTTTAGGAGATGATTTTTCCTGCTCCCATCCCTCTCTCTAACCAAGAGGGCACACACAAAGAGATCCCAAACAAAACCTTGTGATTCTTAGAAACAGGATCTCTAAGAAAGTGAAAAAAAAAGTTTTAGCTTGCTGTGTTCGCAAAGATGACCATATATCTGAAGGTGGCAAGTAATGAGTTACAGTGTAGAAGTTTCTAAATATATTCTGTCATTTAGCAACAAAAGAAAGTGTAGGCCCCCTTTACTAGAAGGGCCTCTGAAATTTATTGTTAGTGTTCCCTTTGGGAAGATCCTTTGTGTTTCAATCTAGCCTTAGAGACCAAAACTCCCATGATGCCTTGAAGAAATAGTGAGAGACTTCCTCTTCCAGGGCGTGCAGGGAGAAGATGACTCCATTTTGGGAGAGGCATGAGATTGCTGCTGTGGAGCTCTGTCCATAATAGGTTTCAGAGTAAAAGCCATGTTGGTCCGTATTCACAAAAAGAAAAGGAGGACTTGTAGCACCTTAGAGACTAACAAATTTATTTGAGCATAAGCTTTCGTGAGCTACAGCTCACTTTGAAGTGAACTGTAGCTCACGAAAGCTTATGCTCAAATAAATTTGTTAGTCTCTAAGGTGCCACAAGTTTTCCTTTTCTTTTTGTCCATAACAGGAGCTGCTGCTAGGACGCCAGAAGCTGCTGCTGAGAGCTTTGATCGAGCAGAGTGTTTCAGAGGCAGTTAGTGGCTTCACTGGAGCCAGGGAGGAGACAGTTGCTGTGCCTAGAGCTGACTGAGGTGGGCCTACAGTGAAGGAACTGTGAGTAACCCCGACTCTTGTTTGGGAAAGTACTTGCAAGGGAAGGGGCACAGCAGAGAGACTGAGTCTGAGGAGAGGCAGAGTGATTTTCCCATCGAACCAGGACCCAGAGCTGCTGACATTTCGTGGGGCCAGATCCAAACATCAGAGGGGTTGTGCAGCTTGTTGCCTTGGCTGGACTGATACACAGAACCAACAGAGTGCTGCTTCCAGCTGCAGATCTTCCAGCGCGCCCACGCAAGCGTCTAGGACTCTGAAATCCAGGGTGGGGTAAATGTTGGCAGTGTAAATTCCAGTTAGGTAAGTTTCATTTATTACTGTATACTATATTTGTTAATTGATTTTATACAACTGCCCCCTGTGGATTTAAATTAGTGGTGACATTTAATCTTAGTCTGTTATACCCTGTTTCTTTAAATTGGAATGTAAAGGTGTGTTAGCTCTAATTTAAGAGTATGGGGTGTATATTATTTATAATTGCTATTTTTGGTTAGATCCATGCCACAGATTATTATTATTATTATTATTGGAGGTTCCCAAATACAGGGGCCAGCCAGGTGGAGGCACAGGCAATCTTAAAATCCTTTAGGAGAAAAGGAACTGCAGCAGAGGGCTGCATAAAGGATTCTCACTTACCAAAATCATCACTGGGATACTCAGGATCTCCTTTAATGTCAAAAATGTCAGGCTCCCAGGCACACAGGTGAGTGTTGCCTGCAGCCAAGTAACCCAGAGAGGAAATGGGCAGGGGTGTTGACAGGAAGTTTCATGTTTTTACTTTCTGAACTGTCTGATTTTTTTAGTGTCACTTATATGCTTAATCGAAACAGCACTAGACAGTATGAAATTCCACATGTACATCAACATCCTTTTAAATAATAAACTTTTAATACAAGAGACTATAGGGTTTTATTAGTGTTATTTATTTATTTTTACAGCAATAAGATGGCAAATATACAGAAGAAAATTGTAAGAGAGGGCAAGTGCAAGTTGCACAATATGCAAGAACATGATTGGATATCCCAAAGTCTATTCCAACATTTTAAGCCATTACACTGTTGTACCATGAAGTTTAGTATATTGTTCCATTTTGTACAGAAGCTGATTGGTTTCTGTTTGGTAGTGAAGCCAGCATCTCTAGTGGTTAAAAAAAAAAAAAACTGCACAGCTCAATAACATCAAAGTTGACTCTCTTTTCTAGACCAGGAGAAAGCACTTCTGAACCAGCAAGAGGTAAACATAGATGACTAGTCCTATTTTGAGGGAATAACTTAAGTTTTCCTAGATGACCAATCACAAAAAGGAAAAGTCCATTTAAAATATGTTAAGTAGATAATGAAATATGTTCTGCACAATGTACTTCAGTTGCTGGGTCCACTGAGTGTCTCCTCCTAATCTGCATGAAAATGATTGTGAAGCTCAGTTATAATGTAATTAAGCTGCTCTATTCATCTTTTGGGTATGAACCTTGTGGAGCATATAAATTCAGGTAATGTTTTATGAATTGTTTGTAAGATTTGATTAGAGGAGATAGGGATAAATCTCAGGGTATATAAAAGTTTCCGAAGGGCATTCAGTTTAAGAAGAGAAACTTGTAACAAAAGGGACATGAGCAAGTGAATTTACCTATCTGAGATTTTTTTTTTTAACGGTGCACCATATAGGTGTTAGATTTAGTGTATATAGTTTTGTGAAGTCTTCAGATACAATTATCCCCAATTATTTTATTTGTTGATGGGCTATTTGAAATGGTGAGGTAGATAACTCCTTGCTATCTCAAACCCACATACAGGATTTATGACTTGGGATAGAGTCTCTGTATTCACTCAGCTGAATCTCAGCACCAAGCCTCAAAGTTGTATTGAGATGGAACATACATACACACAGAAACTAAGAAGTGTCAACAGGCATCTGTGCCTTATTCAAAACCATTGTGTGGTTGTTTCATTCACCAACATGGAAGCCAGTGGATGTAAGAGATGTGGATGTAAGATTGATTTTAATGAAAACTGACAATGAAATACATTACATTCTGGTTGAAATAGTCCAGAATAATCCACGTGTCCACACAAAGACAAAATACTGTGAGGATATGTCTACAGTGTACACTCATTATGGCAACACGTAGAGTACATACACTGTATGCCTCCTAGTATGGGTATAAATAGCAGTGTAGATGGTGAGGCACTGCAAAGCCGAGAAGAATACAGACATACCAGAACTGTAACGTATGTACTCATCACAAGTCTCTACATACCCAAACAGTGTCTCCCTGTCTACACTGATATTTTTAGCGGTGTAATATCTTTCTGCCTCCTTGATGCTGGAGCCTTTCCTCACCACAGGGAACTCCTTGCGCCTTTCCCCGCCACTCTTCCCAGCTGGCTCCCCTTCACCTCCCCCCCCCCCGCCCCTGCAAAAGCCTTTCACTGCCATGTGTAGCTACACATCTCAATGTGGACACAGATGGTTTTTCACTGCGACATGTAGCTACTCACACCGTATAGGCCTCTGCCAGTGGTGTGTAGTGTAGATGTGCCTTCAGTAGCAACTTTCTGGTGATGATTATTTACTTAACAGTAACACCTAAAGGTCCCAGTGGAGATCAGGGCCCCATTTCTCTAGTTGCAGTAAATATACATAGTAAGAGACACACCTTACCCAATAGTCTAAGTAAACAAGACAAAGGAAGTCTTTATCTATATTTTACAGGGAGAGCACTGAGGCACAGAGAGGTTAAATGACTTGCAGAATGTCTCACAGTGAGTTTAGGGCAGTGTGTTAGTTTCAAGGAGCTTCAGTTAGATTGTTGGAATTCCTGCATTCTGCTCTCATTTCATCCCACACCCATTCTGGTGTCTTATACTCATACAAATGCTCCATTGTCTCCTTCTCCCACTTTTGGCTTTGAATCTTCTTCCACACCACCTATGCTTGAGACAGTCTCTCCTCCAGTCTACTAATTTCACTTTCAGATCCCTCCTTCGACCCCACTTCTTTAGTGAAGTCTTCCTACAATGTCTAGGTGGCTTTGCCTTTAGGCTTATTTTTTGATTCTAAGTATACTTACAGAAGGGCCAGAATGGTCAGACTATTCAGTATAAATAATACCCTATGAATTTAGCCCACATGTTGGTTAATAGAATCACACAATGCCAAACCCTGTTTCTCTTTGACTACTTACTATTTGTCATTTGTGTTGATGGTGGATCATGTAAGTCACATCATATTGTTTCTAGTCCTGGGGGGGCTGATCCAAAATCCATAGAAGTCAATGGACATCAGTAGGCTCTGGATCAGGCTGTGGAATTAGCTGATTGTTTTAATGGAAAAAATAATGAATAAATAGCAAATAACAATCAAACCTCAGTATGTATTTTCAAATGCATAATTAATCATGCTAAAATTCAGTTTTATAACTCTCATAACTTGCAAAGTTATCATAGATATTTGGTACTTATCCAAATAATTATGAATAATTAATAATATGACTCTACAGGTAATAAGGAGTGCAACCCAGCATTTTTGTTTGCAATAATAATTGCAAATGAGGTGAGGGTTTTTTTTGCCTGTTCACCTGGGTTACTTATGGGATTTGATAAATAATAATTTATCTGCATAAGTACTGTATGACAAGTAGGAAGGGATTTTTTTTTAAATTGCATCTAATATAATGATCGATCTGGAAACTATTCACTTGGGGAAGTTTTAGTTACATTCATTTTAACACTTGTAATATAGCTTGTATAATTTAGCTTCATTGGGAATTCTCTTGTGACATTACAGAGTCCTACCAGCAAATCCTGTTTCTTTTCCTTTTTTAATAACAGAACAAAAGGAGAAGAAGGGGAGGATGGACAGCAACACCTCTAAATGCAGCTGGGGTTGATATGGAATGAAAACATAATGTAATTTTATTTTGAAATGCTGCTAAATTAATCAGATTCATTACACATCACCTGTTGTGATCTTATTTTTGTAGCACTGCAGCAAGGTGACTAACTCTAAGAGCTTGTACAGGACTGAATGACTTGAAAAAGTAATACTAGACGTGCTGAAACAGTACAAGTGGGCTCATGAGACATTATTCAAAGAGACATTATTAATAACACATGAGCAAACTATCCCACTGCACAGGAAAGATAGGAAGTATGGCAAGAGACCACCCTCGCTTAACCAGGAGATCTTCAATGATCTAAAAATAAAAAAAAAGTCCTACAAAAAGTGGAAACTAGGTCAAATTACAAAGGATTAATATAAACAAATGACACAAGTATGTACGGACAAAATCAGAAAGGCCACGGCACAAAACGAGATCAAAGTAGCTAGAGATATAAATGGTAACAAGAAAACATTCTACAGATACATTAGAAGCAAGAGGAAGACATAGGACAGGGTAGGCCTGTTACTCAATGAGGGGGGGAAATAATAACAGAAAATGTGGAAATGGCAGAAGTGCATTAGTGACTTCTTTGTTTCGTTTTTCACCAAGAATATTGGTGGTGATTGGACATCTAACACAGTGAATGCCAGTGAAAATGAGTTAGGATCAGAGGCTAAAATAGGAAAAGGCCAAGTTAAAAATTACATAGACAAATTAGATGTCTTCAAGTCACCAGGGCCTGATGAAATACATCCTAGAATACTCAAGGAGCTGACTGAGGAGACATCTGAACCATCTGAAAGCTTATGCTCAAATAAATTGGTTAGTCTCTAAGGTGCCACAAGTACTCCTTTTCTTTTTGCGAATACAGACTTACATGACTGTTACTCTGAAATCTGAACCATTAGCGATTAGTCATGGAAGTCATGGAAGATGGGAGAGATTCCAGAAGACTGGAAAGGGCAAATATGATGCCAATCTGTAAAAAGGGAAATAAGGACAACCCGAGGTATTAAAGACCAGTCAGCTTAACTGCTGTACCTGAAAAGATAATGGAGCAAATAATTAAGCAATCAATTTGCAAATATTTAAAAGATAATAAGGTGATAAGTAACAGTCAGTGCGGATTTGTTATGAACAAATCATGTCAAACCAACCTGATACTTTCTTTGACAGGGTAAAAAGCCTTGTGGATAGGGGGAAAGCGGTAGATCTGGTATATCTTGACTTTAGTAAAGCTTTTGATACTGTCTCACATGATCTTCTCATAAACAAACTAGGGAAATGCAATCTAGATGGAGCTACTCTAGGTGGGTGCAAAACTGGGTTGGAAAACCATTCCCAGAGAGTAGTTATCAGTGGTTCACAGTCAAGCTGGAAGGGCATAACGAGTGGGGTCCACAGGGATCAGTTCTGGGTCCAGTTCTGTTCAATACCTTCATCAATGATTTAGATAATGGAATAGAGAGTACATGCTTTGGAGGATAGGATTAAAATTAAAAATCATCTGGACAAACTGGAGAAATGGTCTGACATAAATAGGATGAAATTCAATAAGGACAAATGCAAAGTGCTCCATTTAGGAAGGAACAATCAGTTGCACATATACAAAATGGGGAATGACTGCCTAGGAAGGAGTATTGCAGAAAGGGATCTGGGGGTCATAGTGGACCACAAGCTAAATATGAGTCAACAGTGTAACACCATTGCAAAGAAAGTGAACATCATTCTAGGATGTATTAGCAGGAGTTTTGTAAGCAAGACACGAGAAGTAATTCTTCCACCCTACTCTGTGCTGATTAGGCCTCCGCTGGAGTATTGTGTCCAGTTTTGGACATCACATTTCAGGAAGGGTGTGGACAAATTGGAGAAAGTCCAGAGAAGAGCAACAAAATTGATTAAAGGTCTAGAAACCATGACCTATGAAGGAAGATTTAAAAAATTGGTTTTGTTTAGTCTGGAAAAGAGAAAACTGAGTGGGGACATAACAGTTTTCGAGTACATAAAAGGTTGTTACAAGGAGGAGGGAGAAGAATTGTTCTTCTTAACCTCTGAGGATAGGATCAGAAGCAAAGGGCTTAAACTGCAGCAAGGGAGGTTTAGGTTGGACATTAGGAAAAGCTTCCTAACTGTCAGGGCTGTTAAGCACTGGAATAAATTGACTAGGGAGGTTGTGGAATCTCCATCATTAGAGATTTTTAAGAGTAGGCTGTGGACAAACATCTGTCAGGAATGGTCTAGAACAGTGGTTCTCAAAGCTGGTCCGCCGCTGGTTCAGGAAAAGCCCCTGGCGGGCCAGGCCGGTTTGTTTACCTGCCATGTCCACAGGTTTGGCCGATCGCAGCTCCCACTGGCCGCGGTTCGCTGCTCCAGGGCAGTGGGGCTGCTGGAAGGGCGGCCAGCACGTCCCTCGGCCCGTGCCACTTTCTGCAGCCCCCATTGGCCTGGAGCGGCAAACCGCAGCTAGTGGGAACCGCGATCGGCCAAACCTGCGGGCGCGGCAGGTAAACAAACCGACCTGGCCCGCCAGGGGTTTTCCCTGAACAAGCAGCGGACCAGCTTTGAGAACCTCTGGGCTACATAATACTTAGTCCTGCCATGAGTGCAGGGGACTGGATTACATGACCTTCTGAGGTCCCTTCCAGTCCTATGATTCTGTGACTGCTGGCAGGTGGAGTCAGTTAATTGCACTCAAGATATAAAAGGAGTGAG
Source organism: Lepidochelys olivacea (assembly GCF_965140295.1). Taxonomy (NCBI): domain Eukaryota; kingdom Metazoa; phylum Chordata; order Testudines; family Cheloniidae; genus Lepidochelys; species Lepidochelys olivacea. The sequence continues at coordinate 38,394,686 of NC_140413.1, read as the reverse complement.
AGCCTTTTCGGAACAGAGAGACTTAGGGAGTTGAGAGAAAGTGCTTGGGGACATAAGCATAATCTCAGGCTGAAGTTTATCATAAATTATTGATTTATTTTTCATTACTAATGAAGCCAAAGGGATGAGTTTGGATAATGGGTGTGCTTGATCCAAAGTCTGCTGAAGTGAATAGGATTACTTTTGTTAACTTACATGGGCTTTGGATCAGACCCTAGCTCTGGCTGGTCCACATCATCCTCAAAATCTTGAAAGATAGATTAACTATTCTAATAAAGTAAGAACAATCAGTGCTATATTTATAAGGGGTCATATCAAACAAGTACAGACAAAACCTGCACAAAAGCCTCTATCTGGAGATGGAAGTTATAGCATGGACCACTGAGACATGAAATGGAAATAAGTATTTTCATCTCATATCTTCATTACAATTATTTAGTAACAAATTTTTTGATTGGATGGTTTAACAAAAAGCTACAAACAAACCCCAAATCAGAGGAAATGGAAAATAGGTTATGAGAGCATGTGACATTAGAAAAGATTTGCAAGGAATTTTTTCCACTCCACATATTCACAGTGAAGATGGATGTCAATTACAAAGTTAATGCTGTGATATGTAATGTTGAAAGGGTTTTTCTAATACATACTGCTCAAAGCATTATTCTGCAGGAAACAAATTCCTAGGTGCCCATTGTGTAAAACTCAATCAAGCATTTCCTGACAAGGTGCAAAGAAGTGGTATTTTGATGTTTCCGGTGCTGGAATACCCTTTTAAAAGATTTTTCGCCTTTATTTCTCGTCTTTGGGTTTCTTAGGTTTCATGCTTTACCCTTTGTGAAATGTTCCTGGCTCTCTGATTTCTTTTAAATTATATGGTTATCCCATAAGGTCTCAGATATTTTCTTTTAATCCTCCTTCTATTGTCAATCAAACTATGCTGTTTTGAGCTGAAGAATACTCATAAGGCAATGAAAACATGGTGCCAATAACGTCTTCATTGGCCATGTTTTTGTTTTTGTTTTGTTTATGCGTTAAACCCTTTTGAATATTTTTAGAAGTATGTGACTCTCTTTAATTTTTTTCCTTTCTTAACAGTGTTATAAAATCCCACACTAATTCCATTTTTGTTCACTGCTGTGAAGCTTTTGTGACTAAAAATGGAATTCATCAAACACATTTATCTGTCAAAACAACACTAGGTAACAGAATGTATCAGGGGATTTATAATAGAAAGCAAGAGACTTTCAACTCTGGGATACTGCTTCATATTGCAGTAGGTCAGCACTGAACAGATTTTTTACCATCTCAGGACTGTTTTTTATTGCATGAATTGATGGTCTCAGTCCATTTCTTATTCCATCTTACAGCTGGTATGTGATACCATTGCTGATAGGTTCAGCTGAGAAGATTCATGTTACCACTAATAGAAATAGGAACACATTGTACTGGTTTCTACAGTTAAACAAGTCACTATGAGGCCGCACCTAGGATACTGCATACAATTTTGGACACAAGCCCTAATTAGAGATATACAGATTCCAGGGAAAGTCCACAGGAAAAAAAAACATTAAATCTTTATCAATTAAGTGGAATAGATAAAAGACATGGAAATATCCTGGAAATACATGCCCATCTATTAATAGAAGTTTAAATACATGAAAGATTTTATTCTGTCATAGGATATTTAATAGTGGTAATCCTCTTCCTGTGGAAGTAATAGTAGAATCCACCCTACTAGGATTCAAGAGATGTATATGGATAATTCAGACATCAGTGTAAGGTATCCTGGAGTATCAATGAGGTTATTCCATAACAATTGTAATTTGAAAGCAAGTGGAATTAATGATTGATTAATTGGTGATCCTTAAATTCGAGGATGATCTCTACCATGGATTTACCTACGGGTCCTGAGGTGACTCAGGAGTTCGATCCTGGACCCGAAAATCCGCCCGCAGTAGGTACAGACATTTTGTGGCTTCTTTTCAGCTTTGAGGGAAAGGCGCTTCTCCTCGAAGCAGGCCACTGCCCGATGGCGGATATGGCGCTATTGGGATATGGCGCTACTGGGAACAAGCTTGTTCCTCTGAGCTTGTGATATCCACATCAGTTTTCTTATGATATGCTTTCAGTGTGTCTTTGTAGCATTTTCTCTGACCACCACAGGATCTCTGACCATTGGTGAGCTGAGAGTAGAGGAATTGTTTTGGGAGGTGAGAGTCTGGCATCCACACACAATGTCCAGCCCAGCGAAGTTGGTGCATGAGGATCATTGCTTCAATGCTGGGGACATTGGCTTCAATGAGGATGCTTGCATTAGTGCAGCGATTTTGCCACTTGAGGTGAAGGATCTTAGGGAGGCATTGTTGATGATACCTATCCAAAATCTTGAGGTGCTGTCAACAGGTCACCCAGGTTTTGCATACATAGGAGTGTAGGAACAACAATTTCTTATAAACCTGGATTTTGGTGTCCTGCTGTAGGTCACGGTCCGTGAAAATGCATCTGAGTAATTTCCCAAAGGAAGCACTTGCACACTGGATCCTGTGCTGGATCTCACTGTCAATTTTTGCATTTTGAGAAAGTTGGCTACCAGGTAGCAAAAGTGCTCAACTGTCTCCAAAGTCTGATCCTCAGTGGTGATTTGTGGTGGGTAATGTGCAAGGCCTAAAGCAGGTTGATAGAGCACTTTAGTCTTCTCAGTATTGAGTGAGAATCCTAGGCTTCGGTAAGCTTGTACAAGAAAATACAGTATGGACTGAAGGTCTGGGGGGAGAAAGCAGAAGGAGACTCCGTTGGTTGGAGGGCATGAGATGCGCTGTTCTGAGATGGGGGGTTCCATGACCACCACTCCCAAGAGAAGGAGGCAGCTGGTGGTGGTCGGGGACTCTCTACTCCGGGGGACTGAGTCATCTGTCTGCCACCCTGACCGGGAAAACCGAGAAGTCTGCTGCTTGCCGGGGGCTAAGATTCGCGATGTGACAGAGAGACTGCCGAGACTCATCAAGCCCTCGGATCGTTACCCCTTCCTGCTTCTCCACGTGGGCACCAATAATACTGCCAAGAATGACCTTGAGCGGATCGCTGCAGACTACGTGGCTCTGGGAAGAAGGATAAAGGAGTTTGAGGCGCAAGTGGTGTTCTCATCCATCCTCCCCGTGGAAGGAAAAGGCCTCGGTAGGGATCGTCGAATAGTGGAAGTCAATGAATGGCTACGCAGGTGGTGTCGGAGAGAAGGCTTTGGATTCTTTGACCATGGGATGGTGTTCCATGAAGGAGGAGTGCTGGGCAGAGACGGGCTCCACCTTACGAAGAGAGGGAAGAGCATCTTTGCGAGCAGGCTGGCTAACCTAGTGAGGAGGGCTTTAAACTAGGTTCACCGGGGGAAGGAGACCAAAGCCCTGAGGTAAGTGGGAAAGCAGGATACCGGGAGGAAGCACAGGCAGGAATGTCTGTGAGGGGAGGGCTCCTTCCTCATACTAAGAATATGGGGCGATCAGCAGGTTATCTCAAGTGCTTATATACGAATGCACAAAGCCTTGGAAACAAGCAGGGAGAACTGGAGGTCCTGGTGATGTCAAGGAATTATGACGTGATTGGAATAACAGAGACTTGGTGGGATAACTCACATGACTGGAGTACTGTCATGGATGGTTATAAACTGTTCAGGAAGGACAGGCAGGGCAGAAAAGGTGGAGGAGTAGCACTGTATGTAAGGGAGCAGTATGACTGCTCAGAGCTCCGGTACGAAACTGCAGAAAAACCTGAGTGTCTCTGGATTAAGTTTAGAAGTGTGAGCAACAAGAGTGATGTAGTGGTGGGAGTCTGCTATAGACCACCGGACCAGGGGGATGAGGTGGATGAGGCTTTCTTTCGGCAGCTCGCGGAAGCTACTAGATCGCATGCCCTGGTTCTCATGGGTGACTTTAATTTTCCTGATACCTGCTGGGAGAGCAATACAGTGGTGCATAGACAATCCAGGAAGTTTTTGGAAGGCATAGGGGACAATTTCCTGGTGCAAGTGATAGAGGAGCCATCTAGGGGGGGAGCTTTTCTTGACCTGCTGCTCACAAACCGGGAAGAATTAGTGGGGGAAGCAAAAGTGGATGGGAATCTGGGAGGCAGTGACCATGAGTTGGTCGAGTTCAGGATCCTGACACAGGGAAGAAAGGTAAGCAGCAGGATACGGACCCTGGACTTCAGGAAAGCAGACTTCGACTCCCTCAGGGAACGGATGGGTAGGATCCCCTGGGGGACTAACATGAAGGGGAAAGGAGTCCAGGAGAGCTGGCTGTATTTCAAGGAATCCCTGTTGAGGTTACAGGGACAAACCATCCCGATGTGTCGAAAGAATAGTAAATATGGCAGGCGACCAGCTTGGCTTAACGGTGAAATCCTAGCGGATCTTAAGCATAAAAAAGAAGCTTACAAGAAGTGGAAGGTTGGACATATGACCAGGGAAGAGTATAAAAATATTGCTCGGGCATGTAGGAATGAAATCAGGAGGGCCAAATCGCACCTGGAGCTGCAGCTAGCGAGAGATGTTAAGAGTAACAAGAAGGGTTTCTTCAGGTATGTTGGCAATAAGAAGAAAGCCAAGGAAAGTGTGGGTCCCTTAATGAATGAGGGAGGCAACCTAGTGACAGAGGATGTGGAAAAAGCTAATGTACTCAATGCTTTTTTTGCCTCTGTCTTCACGAACAAGGTCAGCTCCCAGACTGCTGCGCTGGGCATCACAACATGGGGAATAGATGGCCAGCCCTCTGTGGAGAAAGAGGTGGTTCGGGACTATTTAGAAAAGCTGGACGTGCACAAGTCCATGGAGCCGGACGAGTTGCATCCAAGAGTGCTAAAGGAACTGGCGGCTGTGATTGCAGAGCCATTGGCCATTATCTTTGAAAACTCGTGGCGAACGGGGGAAGTCCCAAATGACTGGAAAAAGGCTAATGTAGTGCCAATCTTTAAAAAAGAGAAGAAGGAGGATCCTGGGAACTACAGGCCAGTGAGCCTCACTTCAGTCCCTGGAAAAATCATGGAGCAGGTCCTCAAAGAATCAATCCTGATGCACTTACATGAGAGGAAAGTGATCAGGAACAGTCAGCATGGATTCACCAAGGGAAGGTCATGCCTGACTAATCTAATCGCCTTCTCTGATGAGATTACTGTTTCTGTGGATGAAGGGAAAGCAGTGGATGTATTGTATCTTGATTTTAGCAAAGCTTTTGACACGGTCTCCCACAGTATTCTTGTCAGCAAGTTAAAGAAGTATGGCTGGATGAATGCACTATAAGGTGGGTAGAAAGTTGGCTAGATTGTCGGGCTCAACGGGTAGTGATCAATGGCTCCATGTCTTGTTGGCAGCCGGTGTCAAGTGGAGTGCCCCAGGGGTCGGTTCTGGGGCCGGTTTTGTTCAATATCTTCATAAATGATCTGGAGGATGGTGTGGATTGCACTCTCAGCAAATTTGCGGATGATACTAAACTGTGAGGAGTGGTAGATACGTTGGAGGGCAGGGATAGGATACAGAGGGACCTAGACAAATTGGAGGATTGGGCCAAAAGAAATCTGATGAGGTTCAACAAGGACAAGTGAAGAGTGCTGCACTTAGGACGGAAGTATCCAATGCACCGCTACAGACAAGGGACCGAATGGCTAGGCAGCAGTTCTGCGGAAAAGGACCTAGGGGTGACAGCGGACGAGAAGCTGGATATGAGTCATCAGTGTGCCCTTGTTGCCAAGAAGGCCAATGGCATTTTGGGATTTATAAGTAGGGGCATAGCGAGCAAATCGAGGGACGTGATCGTCCCCCTCTATTCGACATTGGTGAGGCCTCATCTGGAGTACTGTGTCCAGTTTTGGGCCCCACACTTCAAGAAGGATATGGATCAATTGGAGAGAGTCCAGCGAAGGGCAACAAAAATGATTAGGGGTCTGGAACACATGAGTTATGAGGAGAGGCTGAGGGAACTGGGATTGTTTAGTCTGCAGAAGAGAAGAATGAGGGGGGATTTGATAGCTGCTTTCAACTACCTGAGAGGTAGTTCCAGAGAGGATGGTTCTAGACTATTCTCAGTGGTGGAAGAGGACAGGACAAGGAGTAATGGTCTCAAGTTGCAGTGGGGGAGGTTTAGGTTGGATATTAGGAAAATCTTTTTCACTAGGAGGGTGGTGAAACACTGGAATGCGTTGCCTAGGGAGGTGGTGGAATCTCCTTCCTTAGAAGTTTTTAAGGTCAGGCTTGACAAAGCCTTGGCTGGGATGATTTAATTGGGGATGGGTCCTGCTTTTGAGCAGGGGCTTGGACTAGATGACCTCCTGAGGTCCCTTCCAACCCTGATATTCTATGATTCTATGATTCATTCTCAGTGTGCATGAGGATGACACAATCATCAGCATATTGAAGACCAGTAATGGACACCCTGAAGACTTTAGATTTTGAGTGAAAAAGTAGAAAATTAAAGAGCTGCCCATCCATTCTATATTGGGGATGTGATCTTTAACGAGGACCAGAATGACTGCTAAACAGATGGAAAATAGGGTTGGGGCAATAGTTCATCCTTGCTCAACCCCAGTTTTGATGGCAAAGGATTCTGTCTCAAGGCCATATCAGAGAACCATGGCAGTCATCTGATCATGGAGAAGCCTTAGGAACTTAATAAATTTTGGAAGGCAGCCAGATCTGGCCAGCACCTTCCATAGGGCTTCACGATTAACAGAGTCAAAGGCCTTTGTCAAATCGATGAAAGCCATGTACAGGTCCTGATTTTGCTCCCATGACTTTTCCTGGTTTTGGCAGGCAACAAAGATCATGTCGGTTGTCCCATGGGATGGTCTGAAACCACTCTGAGGTTCTGACAATATTTCCTCAGCAACGGTTTCAAAGGATACGGGCAAGAATTTTCTCTGCTGTAGATAGCAAGGCAATACCTTGATAGTTTCTACACTCCTACTTATCTCCTTTCTTAAAGATTGTAACAATGTTAGCATTTCTCCAGTCTTCTGGAATCTTCTCGTTATACCAGATATGAAGAAAAAGTGGAGTATCACTCTAATAAAAGAACTCAAGAACAAGAAAATGATTACCCAGTACCTAGAACAAAATATATTACATAATGCAAATACTACCTGCTGTTTGCTGCCACACCATTAGCTCATTCTGTTACTTACTCTATAGCTAAATGAGTCATAAAGATCATCTGTGTATACTGAATGTTGTAAGTTACCAGGGAATTACTCTAGTTCCCTGAAGTTTATCTCATCTTGTTGCCAAACGTCATCACTGTTGGGACACAAGCTCGCAATGTGTTGACACTGCATGAGAGTCACTTTGTGGCATATCAGGACAATACTGTTAAGAAACATGATGTGTGGTAATCATAAGGTATCCCTGACACACCCCAGTATTTCAGTTTAAATGGTCAAATCATAAATATTTTGAAAAAAAGCAATTTAGGCATTTTGTAAATTATTTATTCTCTAATAAAAATAATAAATCCATGTCTGTATCTTCCTTTTCACCTCTCCTCTTGATCTCTGCAGTACAATTATCATGGCAATCCCATGACATTATCTGCAGGTTAGCATACGACAGTGTGCATTAAAATTAAGTTGAAAATCTAGCCCATAAACTCCATATGTGGATAAATTGGAGAGAGTCCAGCGAAGGGCAACAAAAATGATTAGGGGTTTGGAACACATGACTTATGAGGAGAGGCTGAGGGAGCTGGGATTGTTTAGCCTGCAGAAGAGAAGAATGAGGGGGGATTTGATAGCTGCTTTCAACTACCTGAAAGGGGGTTCCAAAGAGGATGGCTCTAGACTGTTCTCAATGGTAGCAGATGACAGAACGAGGAGTAATGGTCTCAAGTTGCAGTGGGGGAGGTTTAGATTGGATATTAGGAAAAACTTTTTCACTAAGAGGGTGGTGAAACACTGGAATGCGTTACCTAGGGAGGTGGTAGAATCTCCTTCCTTAGACGTTTTTAAGGTCAGGCTTGACAAAGCCCTGGCTGGGATGATTTAACTGGGAATTGGTCCTGCTTTGAGCAGGGGGTTGGACTAGATGACCTTCTGGGGTCCCTTCCAACCCTGATATTCTATGATTCTATGATTCTATGATATCAATGCAGAAAATAATGAGAGGAAGAGTTACATGAACTGCTGCATCATCATCTTACAATATTTAAAATGTTCTTTGGAAGCAAGGGTCACATTGTGAGGGAGCCAAGGCAACAGGGTTCTTGTTGAAATAAATAGGTTGAGTTGCCTTTTTCAAAATATGGTATGATTTGACCCTCTCATGTGAAATCCAGGTGGCTCACTTAGTGTGCTTAGGGTCCATTGACTTGAACATTGTAGGATCAGTCACTAACTGTGATATATATTTATATCTTGCTTAGATCACAAGAGAAAATGTGTCTTGTACCATGAGCTTATCCTAATTTAGTAATTCAATGTATCCATTACACACATTGTACCAATTTGCACATTTTCTAGTCTCTGCTTGAGGAAGTCATGGGTCTATAACAGTCCTGTTATGCTTGTCAAGAATAAAGTGTTTTGGATGCTTGCATGGTGCATTCCTTATTCAAGTAATTAGTCTCCCACTTCCATGAATACTAAGTCTAAGAAAAAAACAGAAAAATATATAGCATTTCCATATGCATCTGTAGAGTAAATACCAAGGTGTTATTGCTTAACTGGTATTATATCAAGTTTTGTATCTAAATTCGAATTTTATAGGATGATTTCATGAATAGGAATAACCATCCTAGCTTATACCTGTTCCCCATCTGCTCCTGTAGCCTGTCTCTGACAGAGATCAGTAGCAAATGACTCAGAGGAAGGTAGAATAAATCTCACACAAGGCAGATGTGCAATATCCTGTCTCCTAGGTTAGGTCTCATCCTGATCTCTAATAGTTAGAGAATGGCCTAACACTTGAAGCATGAGGTTTACTATATCTTCCAAAATGTATGTGAGCATTAAGTATTTTTCTAGATATTCTTGTTACCCATATAAGTCTCCCGTCCCATTTGGAGTCTTGATAAGCTTTTAGCTTCAACACCGTTCTGTGGGACTGAATTTCACAGTTTATTAGAGCTGGTTGGAATTTTTCCATCCAAAATGTGAATTCGTCAACTATATTCTGATGTTTTTGGAATGGAACATTTTGAAGTACTATTTAAAAATGACTTTTTTGTTATATTTTTAAATTTTTATCTTATAAAACAAATAATTTAAAAACGAAGCTGGAGCGAGACATTTCAGTTTTACTAAAACAGAACATTTGGATCAACCCAAGCAATTTGGGGGCAGGGGGAGAGTGAGGTGGGGACTTTCTTTCTTTCTTTCTTTTACATGAATTGTTCAATGAGTGTGGTATCTCATTATTTATGGACCTGGAATAAAAGAATTCATGTTTGTTGCAGTCTACATATGTTAGTTTATAAACAATAATCACCTAACAAAGTGTCTTTCATGCAAAAGGATCCCAACGTTTGTTAAACACAATGGGGGAAATCCTGGCTTCAATGACATCAGTGCCAAAACTCCCGTTGATTTCAATTCAGTCAGAATTTCACGCAGTGTATTAATGAACCATGTCAAAGGCACCATTATATAACAATGACTGTAGGAGCAGAAGTACTATCAGTTAATATCTGTATTACATTTGGGTAAGTAGACCATAAGTATTTTAACTGGATTTTAATCCATACCATACTTGGTTAATACCCATGTATTGGAAAACTACCATCAGATTATTAATGACTGCAAGTGGCCAATGCCTTACTTTTACATCTCACCTAAAGTTGACCTCTTTTTCTAATACAATAGTTCATAGCACCATGCTGTGTGCCTAGAAAAGAAGGAAGAATGTCACTTAATGGCTCAACAGCACTTCACATAGCACCTGAGTTTTGATTTGAGGTCTCCAATCTGGGTACTCTCCAGTCACAAATGTGTTGAGCTTTTGAATTCTGGGAGTATCATACACCACTGCAATTATTATCACCAAAATATGGTAATTAGAATTCATATTACGATCCAACATCTTGACAGATGAAAGGAGATGTGACAAAGTCAGTCCATCAATGGTGTTTAGCAATGGCATGGGAAAAGAGCCTGATGCGTGAGTGGCAAACCTTCCCACAGTGGCTACCGGCCCACTCCCCAGATGGTAGTTAAAGCACACTCTACTTCCTGGCTCGCCTGTGGGCCTCAACCTGAGCTCTCTAATGGCTCTCCATGATGACCATACCATTCTTAACTAAGCTTCTCTATACTGACGGGTTGTGGGCAGGATTTTCCCAGTTGTCAGTGGTAATGCTGAATTTCTTGAGGCCTTGCTTGACCTTGTTGCTGTATCGGAGCTTTGGCCTCTGTGTTGCGGGCAGTTCTTAAATTGGCCACAGAGCACAGTCTTCAGTAGACACAGTCTTCAGTAGAGGCATGTGCTCCATGTGTCCCAACCAGCGAAGCCTGTGAGTGTCCAGCATACTCTCCATAGATTGTAGGTTGGTTCGCTCAAGGATCTCATTATTGGTGATCCATTGGTCCCAAGTAACTCCAAGGATTTTTGTGACAGCAGAGGTGGAAAGAAAAGGAGTACTTGTGGCACCTTATAGACTAACCAATTTATTTGAGCATGAGCTTTCGTGAGCTACAGCTCACTTCATCGGATGCATACCGTGGAAACTGCAGCAGATATTATATACACACAGAGATCATGAAACAATACCTCCTCCCACCCCACTGTCCTGCTGGTAATAGCTATAATAGCAGGACAGTGGGGTGGAAGGAGGTATTGTTTCATGATCTCTGTGTGTATATAATATCTGCTGCAGTTTCCACGGTATGCATCCGATGAAGTGAGCTGTAGCTCACGAAAGCTCATGCTCAAATAAATTGGTTAGTCTATAAGGTGCCACAAGTACTCCTTTTCTTTTTGCGAATACAGACTAACACGGCTGTTACTCTGAAACCTGTCAGAGATGGAAACAGTTCAATCTCTGCTCCTGCTTGGAATAAGTCAACCAGCTTTCACAACCATAAAGGAGGGTACTAAGGACACAAGCCTGATAAACAGACACCTTTGTATTCAGAGTTAGCAACTTGTTATTCCAAACATGTAAAGTAAATTTGCCAAAGGTAACAGAAGCTTTGCCGATTCTAGCATCAAGTTCCCTATCTAAGTTAAGTGAGCTGGTAACAATTGAGCCGAGATAGAAGAAGTGATTCACATTGTCCAGAGCTTCATTACTGACATAGCTTTTAGGTGGTCTGTAAGTACATTGTGACATGAGAACTGTTTTCTTGATACTGATTATCATGCTAAACTTTGTGCATGCATCAGAAAATGTGTTCATCATGACCTGCAGTTCATCAGGTGAATTAGAGATGAATGCAGTGTCATCTGCAAAAAACAGATCCCAAATAGTAAGCTGGGTGACATGCCTTCTGCTTCCATCCATCCTCAAATCAATTAGTATGCCAGACTGATCATTTCCAAAGGCGTACTTAAGAAGAATAGAAAAGATGACAAAGCCAATGGGAACTAAAATGCAGTCTTGCTTCATATCAGTATCAATACTAAATTCGGATGATGTTTCATTTTCATACTGGATGGTTGCCTTCATTCCCTCTTAGAACTCCTTGAATAGGGAGAGCACCTTTTGTGGACAGCCAATTTGCAACAGGATCTTATAGATGTCATCCCTACTAGGCCTTTTGTAGGTCAATGACTGCTTCACTCAGAGGTGTCTCTTGTTCACAGCTTTTTTCTTAAAACAAGTGCAATGTGAAGGATATATAATAGTAGTCCACCATATAGCAGCCTACGAGTCTTTGAGAAGTGATCACTACCCACCCTGTTTAAATTGCACTAACAATAAAAGAGTTGTTGTGGAGTGCCCAGCTGTTTGGCTAAGATTGGAGTGCCCAGCTCTGAATCCACACTGGCTCTCAGGATAGACTCTCAGCAAGGACTTGAAATCTTTTCAACAGGACCCTTGCAAGCTGTCAAGGGTTCCTCTCCCACTCTGAACTCTAGGGTACAGATGTGGGGACCTGCATGAAAAACCTCCTAAGCTTATCTTTACCAGCTTAGGTCAAAACTTCCCCAAGGTACAAAATATTACACCCGTTATCCTTGGACTGGCCGCTACCACCACCAAACTAATACTGGTAACTGGGGAAGAGCTGTTTGGATGCATCCTTCCCCCCAAAATACTTCCCAAAACCTTGCACCCCACTTCCTGGACAAGGTTTGGTAAAAAGCCTCACCAATTTGCCTAGGTGACTACAGACCCAGACCCTTGGATCTTAAGAACAATGAACAATCCTCCCAACACTTGCACCTCCCCTTTCCTGGGAAATGTTGGATAAAAAGCCTCACCAATTTGCATAGGTGACCACAGACCCAAACCCTTGGATCTGAGAACAATGAAAAAGCATTCAGTGTTTTACAAGAAGACTTTTAATTAAAAATAGAAGTAAATAGAAATAAAGAAATCCCCCCTGTAAAATCAGGATGGTAGATATCTTACAGGGTAATTAGATTCAAAAACATAGAGAACCCCTCTAGGCAAAACCTTAAGTTACAAAAAAGATACACAGACAGAAATAGTTATTCTATTCAGCACAATTCTTTTCTCAGCCATTTAAAGAAATCATAATCTAACACATACCTAGCTAGATTACTTACTAAAAGTTCTAAGGCTCCATTCCTGGTCTATCCCTGGCAGAAAACAGCATACAGACAGACACAGACCCTTTGTTTCTCTCCCTCCTCCCAGCTTTTGAAAGTATCTTGTCTCCTCATTGGTCATTTTTGGTCAGGTGCCAGCGAGGTTACCTTTAGCTTCTTAACCCTTTACAGGTGAGAGGAGCTTTCCCCTGGCCAGGAGGGATTTCAAAGTGGTTTACCCTTCCCTTTATATTTATGACACGCCCCCCAAATCTCAGCTAGGGTGAAACACTGGCTGGGATTTCTTCCTGGAGCTCTAGGAAAACAGAGTTAATAAGACACATGCATCTCTAAATATACTACCAAGTACATAAAGACTAACAATATTTTCCACATCTCAAGGACGATTTTAACCAGTTGATTCTGGGAAACTTTCACGGGAGAGTGCATCAGCCACTTTGTTAGAAGCTCCTGAGATGTGTTGGATGTCGAAATCAAAATCTTGGAGAGCTAAACTCCACCGAAGAAGTTTTTTGTTAGTTTCCTTGACGGTGTGAAGCCACTTCAGATCAGCATGGTCGGTTTGCAGGTGGAAACGCCGTCCCCAAACATATGGGCGCAGCTTTTCCAGAGCATAGACAATGGCGTAACATTCTTTTTCAGTGACTGACCAGTTGCTTTCCCTCTCAGACAGTTTTTTTGCTGAGAAACACTACAGGGTGGAATTCTTGATCAGGTCCTTTCTGCATTAAAACTGCTCCCACACCACGCTCGGACGCATCTGTGGTTACTAGGAAGGGTTTGTCAAAATCTGGGGCCCTTAGTACAGGGTCAGACATGAGTGTCGCTTTAAGCTTGTTAAAGGCCTTCTGACACTTTCCGGTCCACTGAACAGCATTTGGCTGTTTCTTTTTGGTTAGGTCTGTCAGTGGGGCAGCGATTTGGCTGTAGTGCGGTACAAATCGTTTGTAATAACCGGCCAAGCCTAAGAAGGATTGAACCTGTTTCTTTGACTTTGGGACAGGCCACTTTTGGATAGCATCCACTTTGGCCTGTAGGGGGCTGATAGTTCCTTGGCCCACCTGGTGTCCAAGGTAAGTCACTCTGTTTAGGCCTATTTGACACTTCTTAGCCTTAACAGTTAGTCCTGCCTTCCTTATGCGCTCAAGGACTTTTTGTAGATGTTCCAGGTGGTCTGCCCAGGAATCCGAAAATATGGCCACATCGTCAAGGTAGGCGACTGCATATTCTCCTAATCCCGCTAGGAGACCATCTACAAGTCTTTGGAAAGTGGCGGGTGCATTTCGCAGCCCGAAAGGGAGTACATTAAATTCATACAGCCAGAGATGTGTGATGAAGGCTGACCTTTCCTTGGCAGATTCATCTAGCGGTACCTGCCAGTACCCCTTGGTTAAGTCCAAGGTAGAGATGAACTGGGCCCGTCCCAGTTTCTCTAATAGTTCATCTGTGCGTGGCATTGGATAGTTGTCTGGGCGAGTTACAGCATTTAGCTTACGGTAGTCCACGCAAAACGTATTTCCCCATCTGGTTTGGGAACTAGAACCACTGGAGATGCCCATGCAGTTTCAGAGGGGCGGATTACCCCCATCTGTAACATATCCTGGATCTCCCGTTCTATAGCAGTTTTAGCTTGAGGAGACACCCGGTAAGGTTGGACCCTAATTGGGTGAGCATTACCTGTGTCAATGGAGTGGTATGCCCGTTCAGTCAGTCCTGGGGTGGCTGAGAACGTTGGCGCGTAGCTAGTGCACAGCTCCTGGATCTGCTGTCGCTGCATACGCCCAAGGGTCATGGAGAGGTTCACCTCTTCCACACCACCAGCACATTTCCCTTCGTAGTAAACACCTTCAGGCCACTCAGCGTCGTCTCCTCCCTGGGCTGTAAACTGACAAACCTTTAGTTCTCTGGAATAAAAGGGCTTTAGAGAATTAATATGGTACACCTTAGGCTTTCGGTTGGAGGTGGGGAATGCTATGAGATAATTAACAGCTCCCAGGCGCTCCTGGACCATGAATGGCCCTTCCTACGATGCTTCCATTTTATGGGTCTGGAGCGCCTTTAAGACCATGACCTGGTCCCCTACTTTGAAGGAACGCTCTCTGGCATGTTTATCATACCAGGCTTTTTGCTCTTTTTGAGCATCCTGTAAGTTTTCTTTAGCAAGGGCTAAAGAGGTTCGGAGGGTGTTTTGTAGGTTGGTTACAAAGTCCAGAATATTAGTTCCTGGAGAAGGTGTAAATCCCTCCCATTGCTGCTTCACCAACTGCAATGGCCCCTTAACCCCACGGCCATATACAAGTTCAAAAGGGGAAAACCCTAAACTGGGATGTGGTACAGCTCTGTAAGCAAAGAGCAACTGCTGCAACACTAGGTCCCAATCATTGGAGTGCTCATTTACGAATTTACGTATCATGGCCCCCAAAGTTCCATTAAACTTCTCCACCATGCCATTTGTTTGATGATGGTAAGGAGTGGCAACCAAGTGATTTACCCCATGAGCTTCCCAAAGGTTTTTCATAGTTCCTGCCAGGAAATTAGTCCCTGCATCTGTGAGGATGTCGGAGGGCCAACCTACCCTGGCAAAAATGTCTGCTAGTGCCTGGCACACACTTTTAGCCCTGGTGTTGCTTAGAGCTACTGCTTCCGGCCATCGGGTGGCAAAATCCATGAAAGTCAGTATGTACTGCTTTCCTCTGGGTGTCTTTTTCGGAAAAGGACCCAGAATATCCACAGCTACTCGCTGAAATGGAACTTCAATGATGGGGAGTGGCTGGAGAGGGGCTTTGACCTGGTCTTGGGGTTTTCCCACTCTTCGGCACACCTCACAAGACTGGACATAGGTAGAAACATCCTTGCCCATTCCCTCCCAGTGGAATGACCCCCCCCAAACGGTCTTTGGTCCTGTTCACCCCAGCATGGCCACTAGGGTGATCATGGGCTAAGCTCAAGAGCTTGGCCCGGTATTTAGTTGGAACTACCAACTGTCTCTGAGGATGCCAGTCTTCCTGGTGTCCACCAGAAAGAGTTTCCTTGTATAAAAGTCCTCTTTCTACAACAAACCTGGATCGATTAGAAGAGCTGAGAGGCGGTGGGTTGCTCCGTGCCGCCGTCCAAGCTCTCTGGAGGCTTTCATCTGCTTCCTGTTCGGTCTGGAACTGTTCCCTTGATGCTGGAGACATCAGTCCCTCATTGGATTGGGGACCTAGGCTTGGTCCCTCTGGAAGCGATATAAGGGATGGAGCTGTTTCTGTTGGCTGTGAACCGCTCTCCGCTGGTGCACTATGTTGGGATTCAGGCTCCGGCGGAGCCTCTTGTGTAGGGTTATCGGCTGTTGCCAGTTCAGGTTCGGTGGGGCCCTCTGGTGTTGAGGTTGCAAGTACTGGATTCAGTGCTGACACGGGGTCTGGTGTTGGTTGTTCGGCTGGTTCCGGTTCTGGGACTGGTTCCGTCTGGGTCTCTGGGACTGGATCCACTACTGCTGTTGCAGACATTGGCCTGGGGTCCGGGTCCATCACCTCTGACCAGGTCCTGATAGAAGTTTCCGGAACAGAGCTAGGCCTCACGGCTTGTTTAGCCTGGCTGCGGGTGACCGTTCCCACCCTCTTGGCCTGCTTCACACGATTGGCCAAGTCTTCCCCCAACAGCATGGGGATGGGATAATCATCATAGACTGCAAAAGTCCACATTCCTGACCAGCCCTTGTACTGGACAGGCAACTTGGCTGTAGGCAAATCGAAAGAGTTGGACTTGAAGGGTTGAATCGTCACTTGGATCTCTGGGTTGATTAAATTGGGGTCCACTAAGGAAGCATGGATAGCTGACACTTGTGCTCCGGTGTCCCTCCACGCGGTGACCTTCTTCCCGCCCACACTCACAGTTTCCCTCCGCTCCAAGGGTATCTGGGAGGTATCTGGGCCTGTGGACCTCTGGTGTGATTCCGGTGCAATGAACTGCAATCTGTTGGGGTTCTTGGGGCAGTTGGCCTTTACATGCCCCAGCTCGTTACATTTAAAACATCGTCCAGCTGACGGGTCACTGGGGCGAGGTGGGTTCCTGGAGAACGGGGTGGTGGGACGATAAGGGGTCTGGAGGGTTCTTTGGGAAGTAGGTGGGGCTTTGGGCGGCCCCCGGTAATAGGGTGTGGTCTGGGGTGGTCCCTTCTGGTCTCCGCTCCAACTGCGACCAGTTTTCTTCTTCTCTGCCACCTCCACCCATCTGGCTCCAATCTCTCCTGCCTCGATTACAGTTTTGGGCTTCCCATCTAGGATGTATCTTTCTATTTCCTCAGGAACACCCTCTAAGAATTGTTCCATTTGCATTAGGAAGGGCAAATTTACTGGAGATTCAACACTTGCTCCTGATATCCAGGCATCCCAATGTTTCACAATGTGGTAGGCATGTCGGGTAAATGACATGTCTGGTTTCCACCTTAGGGCTCTGAACCTCCGACGAGACTGCTCGGGTGTTATCCCCATTCTGACTCTCGCCTTGGATTTAAACAGTTCATACTTGTTCATGTGTTCTTTAGGCATTTCAGCTGCCACCTCAGCTAAGGGTCCACTGAGCTGCGGCCTCAGCTCTACCATGTATTGGTCAGTAGAGATGTTGTACCCAAGGCAGGCCCTTTCGAAGTTTTCTAAGAAGGCCTCAGTACCATCACCTGCCTTGTAGGTGGGGAACTTTCTGGGATGGGAAGTGGTACCTGGAGAAGGATTGCTAGGGTTTGTTGGTATATTCTGCTGGGCCTTTATCCTCTCCACCTCCTCCACATGCTTCCTCTCTTTTTCCTTCTCCTCCTCCACATGCTTCCTCTCTTTTTCCTTCTCCTCCTCCACATACTTCCTTGCCTCCATTTCCCTCTTGTGGGCAGCCTCCTGTACCTCCTTCTCCAGCCGCATGAGTTCTATCTGTCTTTCATGTTCCCTTTGTTTTTCCTCAGCCTGAAATTTGGCTAATTCCAGCTGTAGTCGAGCTGAGGATATGGTCATTCTAACCTCTCTGTTTTTAACTAACTTTACACCCGAGGTTTAGAAATAAACAAACAAAACGTGGCTGTAAAATTTTGCTGTGCTGGAATAGAATACCTATTCTCTGATAGTGACTGTCAGCCTACAGAAAAAGACAATTCCCTTGTCTCTGCTCTGGGCCCAAATTAAAGCAAAAAACCTCCAACTACTTGGAAACCTGCTTACCCAGCCCAAAGAAAAAGCAAAAGGGTAGAACACACACCCCCTATTTACTTTTAGGAAGAAAAGAAAAAAAAAACCTCTGGGTTGGAAGACTGTGAATTTCCCTGCAGGAGTTAAGTACCCTGCCTCCAGGCAAAGAAAACCTGCAATTCACAAGATAATCCCCTTTTGTCTCTGCTTGGCCACAAAGCAGAGAAAAACAAGCTGCTTTCAGTTTCAAAGCTGCTTTCTGAACTTCCTTTCCACAGGAAAAAAAAATTCCTTTTTAAAATCTGTATTTCTAGTTCAAAAAATCTCAACTGGATCTCAAAATGATTTCAGGTTAATCCCACCACTATGCCACCATGTCAAGGTTGCTCCCCCACTCTGAACTCTAGGGTACAGATGTGGGGACCTGCATGAAAAACCTCCTAAGCTTATCTTTACCAGCTTAGGTCAAAACTTCCCCAAGGTACAAAATATTCCACCCGTTGTCCTTGGACTGGCCGCTACCACCACCAAACTAATACTGGTTACTGGGGAAGAGCTGTTTGGACGCGTCCTTCCCCCCAAAATACTTCCCAAAACCTTGCACCCCACTTCCTGGACAAGGTTTGGTAAAAAGCCTCACCAATTTGCCTAGGTGACTACAGACCCAGACCCTTGGATCTTAAGAACAATGAACAATCCTCCCAACACTTGCACCCCCCCTTTCCTGGGAAATGTTGGATAAAAAGCCTCACCAATTTGCATAGGTGACCACAGACCCAAACCCTTGGATCTGAGAACAATGAAAAAGCATTCAGTTTTTTACAAGAAGACTTTTAATAAAAAATAGAAGTAAACAGAAATAAAGAAATCCCCCTGTAAAATCAGGATGGTAGATATCTTACAGGGTAATTAGATTCAAAAACATAGAGAACCCCTCTAGGCAAAACCTTAAGTTACAAAAAAGATACATAGACAGAAATAGTTATTCTATTCAGCACAATTCTTTTCTCAGCCATTTAAAGAAATCATAATCTAACACATACCTAGCTAGATTACTTACTAAAAGTTCTAAGACTCCATTCCTGGTCTATCCCCGGTAAAGACCAGCATATAGACAGACACAGACCCTTTGTTTCTCTCCCTCCTCCCAGCTTTTGAAAGTATCTTGTCTCCTCATTGGTCATTTTTGGTCAGGTGCCAGCGAGGTTACCTTTAGCTTCTTAACCCTTTACAGGTGAGAGGAGCTTTCCCCTGGCCAGGAGGGATTTCAAAGGGGTTTACCCTTCCCTTTATATTTATGACACAGCCATTTAAAGAAATCATAATCTAACACATACCTAGCTAGATTACTTACTAAAAGTTCTAAGACTCCATTCCTGGTCTATCCCCGGCAAAGAAAACTGCAGACAGACTATAGACAGACACACAGACCCTTTGTTTCTCTCCCTCCTCCCAGCTTTTGAAAGTATCTTGTCTCCTCATTGGTCATTTTGGTCAGGTGCCAGCGAGGTTACCTTTAGCTTCTTAACCCTTTACAGGTGAGAGGAGCTTTCCCCTGGCCAGGAGGGATTTCAAAGGGGTTTACCCTTCCCTTTATATTTATGACACTGTAGGATTCAGAATTATTTTTTAGCATTTGTATTGTGTTATCTAGAGGTTCAGAGCTCCATTATGTTAGATGCTGTACTCACACATAGTGAAAAACTCCTTGCCCCACAGATCTTTGGCTATGTCTACACTGTCCCACAGATAGGACTACAGGAGTATATATAGCAGTGTGCACCAAGTTACTACATGGTAACTCCCCCATGTAGATACTGCAGGCTTGAGCTAAAATGTTGCCAGTTCAGATTAATGTAATCCTGTTTGAAAAGGATTATATTAATGGGAACTAGGAACCTTTTACCTCACTCCCACAGTGTCCAGACAGGGGAGTTACAGCACAACACTTTGGTGCTCACTGCTACTCATATCCCTGTAGTCTGAATTGGGGGGTGGAGGGAGGCAGTGTAGATAAGCCCAAAGAGTCTAAATAGCTTTATGGAACAGTTCCCATTGAAGTAAGCAGTATTTCACTAACAGAACATCAGGGTATTTATTTAGGAACATGAGTAAGGACTTTGGAGTCACAATTTAAGTACAAACATTTGAAAATCTTGACAACTGCTTTTTGTTTATCCAGATGCAGCTCATCCACTCTACTCTAGATACCTTTAATGTATTTCATAAGAATGTTTAAATTATGATTGATTCAACCTCTAGAAAAGAATTTACAATCAATGCCTGAGAACCTCTTTGAGTCACACAGACCTGCCAGTCTATAAAATGCGTAGGACACAGCTGGAAGTATATATTTTTTTTAAAAAAAAATGAAGGGCAGTGGTTAGTAGTTGATAAATAGCAAATACACACACACACAAACCATGAGACACTCAAGGATTTTTAATGCTTCAAAATAATGAAGCTTTCCTATCAGGACACCAGGGTTCTAAATGGCACTGTATAAGACATGGGTTTCTGAAAGCCTCTGTTAAAGTATGATCTATGATTAAAGTTTTTAAAGTTTCTTTTGTTGTTGCTGCAATTTAAACAGGGTGGGTCGTGATCACTTCCTAGAGACTTGTAGGCTGCTCTATGGTGCACTACTATGTTTGGAGATAATTGAATCTCTGTGGGCACTTCTGCATCTACCTCCTCTGTAAATTACAGTCATTATACATAACTGAAGAAGTGGCATACTGATACTTCCAATCCCTGGTATGTACTCCCAGTGTGCAGAGTTCAGGAAGCAGACAGGCAGACTCAGAACAATATTATTTAGTTCAGTGATTCTCTTGGTCCCTTTCACAAGAAAAGAAAACTGCAAAACCATTGACGTACTGTTATTGCTAAAGGTTTCGGATCACCATATGCAATGTGACAAACACCGAATTGCTCTTATTGCTAGTGAAAAAAACTGAACTTAATGAGTTACAGCTCTTCACATTAAATTCTTTTTCTCTTGGAAGTTGATATTTTAGGTCACTAATTGCAATGAAAACATAAATTCTCATTGAGAAATGGGTGCCAACAATCTCATATATTAAAGTGTTTGTTTATATTTCATAGCAAAAATTAGAATATATGTTAGTTTCCCTCTCTCTCTCTCTCTCTCTCCTGTTAAAATTGTACGAGTTTTTAAAACTGTAAAGTGTGTGAAATGTATGTTTATATATAATACAAGGAAAACCATATGAACCAAATTCTACACTGAGTTACGTTGCATCCATCCCTGCTATTGAAGCCAGTGGGAAAAGAGCAAAATTTGTTTCTAGTAACAGGAGAACATTCTGGAAAGCGAAACATAAAAATAGAACTATGAAATGCATAGTAGTAAGATAATACTTCCCAGTTTTACATATCCCTGAAAGCAGCTACCTATTCCTGACAAATACATGAAAAATAACCACCAACCTTTTTTATTTGCATGAAGAGGCCTAATATTATATCTGTATCAGACACCAGGGCACAACAACTATCTAAATTTGAGCTTCTAAATAAAATGTTCTGGAAATCCTCAAGAAAGAGAGCCAAAATACCCCAAAATACCGCATTGTAACCTCGTTTTATATTGTCCATCTGATTATTTCTGGAACCTGTGTCAGCTGAGGTCTTTTGAGAAACAGGATGATTGGGTAAAATCCTGGCCCCAATGGGTACATCTACACAGGGATAAAAAACCTGTGTCATGGCTATGGCTAGCCTGGGTCAGCTAATTTGGGCTCAGCTAAAAATTGCTATGTAGACTTTACTTTCGGCTCTGGCTGAAGCCCGAGCTCTGGGACCTTACACCCTCACAGGATCCAGAGCTCAGGCTCCAGACTGAGCTCGAATTTCTACATGGCAACTTTTCAGCCCTGGAGCCCAAGCCACATGAGCATGAGTCATCTGACCCAGGCCAGTTGCAGGTTATTTATCCCTGTGTAGACATACCCAGTAGGAAAGACTGCCTGAGTCAATGTGTTAAGAAGGACTTTGATACCCTGGAAGAGGGAACATATGATGACCCGGCTGGAGGGCTGAGTCATGAAGAGGAGCCTGTGATTCTTGGAATGAGAGGGGTCCAGAAGAGACAACGCCAGGGTGAGGGTGCAATGCCTGTCTGGAGCTAATCCCCAGGAAGGCCAGCAGGAGGCATCACCTGTGGTGAGTGAACTCTGTGGGAAGGATATAATGCGATCTAATCTCAGCCTGCTTTTATTTTGTCTTCATGGGAAACTTTTACTATTTTCCCTCTCTAGACTTTCTTAGCAAAATAGAGAAGGGGTTTAACTTTCCCTGTTTCTTGGTTCTTTATAAACCAGCCCAGTCTCTGTTTTGCCAACTTACTCTATATTTCTCACGCTGAAGTAAAATAGTTAACACCATTCAACTGAATGTGAGACTGGTGCCATGGCTCTGCTAGGGTCTGTCCTATTTCTCTTGATTACCATTATCTCTAGTTTAGCACACTCATGCTTTCCTAAAGCCCCCTCTTTCAGTTGTCAGGATTCCAACTGCTTCCCCTGAAAACACCCACTCAGCACCATCAAACTAGAGGCATACAAGCAAATGCTGAAGGAGAGCAGTGACTGCCCCTGGTGAGTGAGCAAGAGTTGGTGGAGAAACGGTATCTGCTTAGGGAGTAGCAAAACATCATGCAAAATAGGAAGCTGCACTAAGCTTTGCCCAGATATTTGCCATGCAACCTGCTCTTGTAGTTGCTGCTGTGCAAGAAGCTAGAATCCTCCTCTTCTCCTTGCTCTTCCCTCTCCTGGCCTTGCATGAAGCACATGTCACAAGCAGCCTTACACAAACATAACATTTGAAGCCTGTAAACCACATTCTAGCTCTTTCCTACATCAATAGCAGCAGCAAGATGTGTTCCCCCTCTATCACTCTTTTCCTTTATGTAAGCGGGGGAATAGTCCCGCTCTTGTGGGGAACTTTCCTGGCTTCTGCATTACCCCAGTGAAGTGGGTTAGCGAAAGGATCCGAGTCCTCGCTCCCACTTCCTTTATCCAGTGGCCTCCCTGCCCTTGAGGACTCCTCTTCCACTCTCCTGTCTGGCAGAGTCCTCGTAACCCCAACAAGGCTGGGCCCAGGATTCCTGGGGGGCTCGATCCCCAAACCTGCTGTGGTCACCTAGG
Organism: Lepidochelys olivacea; assembly: GCF_965140295.1. NCBI lineage: Eukaryota > Metazoa > Chordata > Testudines > Cheloniidae > Lepidochelys > Lepidochelys olivacea. The sequence continues at coordinate 38,371,653 of NC_140413.1, read as the reverse complement.
ACAGGGGCTAGGGTGTCCCCACTCCAGGGTACTCTCTCTGCACTGGGCATTTCTCTGACCCACTGACCATTACATACAAGTTAAAGCAAATGCAAGTTATTTAATCAACAATTAAATTTAAAAAGAATAAGGAAAAATGGGAAAGGTTAAAGGAAACACATCAACCTGCTCTGTGGCAGGGAACATCACAAACAGTGTCTCTGGAACGTCAGGGCAGTTCACAGTCTGTTCCTTGTAAGCCCCAGGCCTTCTTCTCAGGCCCTGGCTGTGCTGCAGGGATCCTGTGGGTTGGACGCTTGCTCTGGTGGTGGCCACATGCTCTCAGGCTCTAAGTGGTAGGACTCTTCTTTCCAGTGTCGCCCCCGCCCTGTTGGGGTTATGATCCAAGCCTGGCCTGCAGAGCCTCTTGGCTGAGGCGTCTCCCTATACTGGGCCTGCTGCCCAGGGTCCCCCTCGGTCTACCCAGGTGCTCATCGCACCCAGCTCCGGACTGCTCCAGCCCCAGCTGCACCACTCTGTCTCAGCACTGCTGCTGCTGCTCTGCCGCCAGCTCCCTGGGCTGCTTCTTTGGCCCCTCTGCCTTTGGTTGCTGCAGCTCCAATTTCCAAATCCAGGTGAAAGACACTGACCAATCGACTATGACAGCCTGAAGCTGGTAGAGAGAGAGAGAGAGATCTGACAGGCCTTAAGCTATGAGTTCAAAAAACTTCTTCCATCACTCTGGTGCCAGATAAGAACAATCTTGTAAATCAAAGATTACAGAAACAAAGTAGTGAGAATTCTTTTATGTGGCTGATACGATATTTGGGCTTACACATTTATCCTACGTGTAAACTCGGCTGTAAATTGTGAGTGAAAGTTCACAAATTGTCACAATGACTTGACCACATGGTGCTAATTTCTGGTAAATAGAAACACAAATAAGGTGCTCTGCATGTTTTGCTTTTTTGAATGATTTTTTTTTAGATTTGCTCACTACTAAGTCTGCTACTGTGAACAGTGATATTTGTATATTTGTTAATATCACTTTTCATAGCAGATTTACTCATCCCCGGGAAGCTGGGGAACAAATTAAACCCTGGATGGGAAGGTCAGTAAGGAGGCAGGAGGGCCTGGGGTGATATGGGACTGGATGTGGGGGCTGAAGGAGGCAACGGGGGTCAGGGAGATGGGCGTGAGTCAGTGGCTGGAGCCTGGGGTCCTGCTGCACAGCTGGGGCCTGCAGGGGTTGGGGCGATGTGGGGAGGTGGGGAGTCTGGGGCTGGAGCCCAGAGCTCTGCAGCTGGGGGACAGAGCCAGCCACCGCATGTCCAGAGCCTGCTGCCCACCGCCCCAGGGCTGAAGCCCAAAGCCCAAGTCTCAGCGCCCCCAAGAAAGAGGGGAACACACACTGGTTGCCGCCTACAGTGTTTGTAACTCCAGAAGGGGGCAGGAACCAACCCTAGCTGGGGGCCCTGATAGAGGGGTCGCTGTTTCCTGTCAGACAATAACAGAAACTTTATAGGCTGAAGCTTGCTGTTATATGGCCTAGAATCCTCATGGTGCACATTTCACATTAGAGAGGTCCATGGGGTAGGGCGCTTGCCTATGACTTGTGAGACACAGGCTGAAGTCCCTGCTCTACCATAGAATTTGTGTGGATTTGGGCAAACCACTGAGCCCCTCTGCACCTCAGTACCCCATATATAAAATGGTAGCAGTAGTAGCTTCCTACCTCAACAGGCTGTCATTAGGTTATAGACAATAAGGACTGTGCTGTGCTCAGATACTATCGTAATGGGAGCCGTACCTTAAATAGATATTAGATGCTGAGGTACAATTTTGAATCAGTACATGATTATTATTTACCATATGTATTGCAATAGCTTCCAAAGGCTGTCATGAGGATCTGTGACCCATTTTGCAAGAAAATACTCAAATATGTACAGCCACAGTCTCAGTCCAAAGGGTTTACAATCTAATTTGGAACATAATGCAATAATGAGTTTTACAGTAAAGCAGGGAAGGGAACAGATTAGGGTAATGATAACTCAAGGTTATATCACTTTGCTGATACCTCTTGCAGTTCCCAACCATCAGAAAAAAATTACAGAAAGTAAATAATTGCATCTATCCCTGATAAGACAGCCTTTATTGGTAAGCTGATCTGATTTGTTTTGTAGACATCATAGCAGAAATAAATTTTGAGGAGGCATTTGAAGAGGGAGAGGGTAGATTCATAGATTTGGAACTCTGTTTTAGCTATGTTGAGCTTGAGCTGATATCTAGAGATCCATGAGGAGATGTCAAAGAGAGAAGTCAAGATTGTAGTTTGAACATATGGAGAGAGATCTGGAGTAGAAAGGTAATTCTGTGAGTTGTCAGCATAGAGATGGTAGTTGCATTTGTATTTGCAGATGTATTTCCCCAGTGTTCCAAGACTTATGGAATATCAGTCATAAAGGGTCCAGAGAGCTCCTCAGCCACCAATTTTAAAACTCTTGGAAGCAAGTTATCCAGACCTGCTGTTTTAAAAATGTCTGGTTTGAGTAGCTGCTGTGAGTAACAGCCTTATGTATTAATTTGGGAGGGCCTTGCATGTACAAGGGGCAGTATGAAACAAAGTGTAGAGAAGCTGACAAACCTTGACACTTCTTTACAGTATAGGCAAGATCGTACCCTGTGTGAAGAGTGGCAAATAGCTGTGCCATACTAGGAGTACCTCAAGAAGAAATTTTGTCCCATTTTCCCTTGCCTTGCTTTTGGAGGGAGTACGTTTTTAGATTCCCTTACCAGTTTCAATAAACTCTCCCCATCATGCTTTGATGCAGCTCCTTTGACCCACTTGTTAGCATGACAGAGTCAATTTCCTCCCCCTCCATGCATATTTTGAAGGAGAAGGAAAAAATATTTCTCCACAAGGTTGATTTAAAAAAAAATAATTGAATTTTAGACCAGAGAGATGGATTAGTAAGTAGGAAACAGATTTGGTGGTTTGAGATGCCTGATAATTTATCACTTGTCTCTGAAATGTATCACATATACATAATCTATATTTGGTATATGGAGAAATCTCTGAGATTGCATGTATGTAGTGTATTAAAAAGTAGACCACAATCCTGTAAACAGTTACACATATTCTTAACTTTACACACGTGAGGCATGGGTCAATGGGACTACTTGCATAATTTAGAGCATTTGTGTGTTTGAAGCATCCTCATTATACATGGGATTATATTTTGTTCCATCTGCAGTGTGAATATATCACATTGTAGATGTCCTTTGATATGTAATATAGCTGTACATTAGGCACATTTAAATGTATATGTCTGAGCTAAGTGAATGAGTGAAGGTAAGGAAAATCCCTGATGACCATTCCAATTCACAAAAATTTGGATATGCAGATGATCTTGCCATGACAATCAAAGCACCAAACCTCCATGACACTGAGAAAGCATTAACTGAGGACTCCAAATTATGGAACAATACTTCTGGAAATGGAGGCTCAAACCGAACCCTGGAAAAACAATAGTAAGTGCATTTCATCTTGATAATAGGAGTGCCAAAAACACATTGAAAGTAGCTTTCTGTGGTAAAAATGTGCAACATGATTACACGCCAGCATACCTGGCAATGAAACTTGACCACACCCTCACTTTCCATGATTACGTTGAGAAAGTAGCTGCAAAGATTAAAAAAAGAGTCAACATAATTCAGAAAATAGCAGGGACAACCTAGGGTGCATAGGCATCAATGCTCTGAACATCTGTAATGGCACTTGTATGTTCGGTAACTGAATATCATGCACTGGTATAGAGCAAATGCAGCCATCTGTGACTTATTGACACCCAGTGAATACAGTGATGTGGAGGATCACTGGAACCTTTAAGTGAACTCGAACACCATGGCTAGCTGTTCTAACATCGCTCCTCCAATGATACGCCAAATTGCCGTGATACTCTGCAAACTCAGTGAATCAAGGAAAACAGATGTCTTCCTATCCACTAAGACCTCGAAAATGCCCCCAAACCAAAGTCTTAGGTCACACAAGCCTTTCTGGGAACATTCACTTAGCCTCATACAATCAGGCTATGATCAGAAGGAGGCTTGGAAAGCAGATTGGGCTAAACAAGACTTTAAAAATAAGCACCTTGTGCCAGGTACCACTCAGAAGGTTCCTGGGTTTGACCTTCCACAGACATCTTGGTCAATTCTGAACCAAATTCAAACCAGCCATGATAGATGCAGACATCTAATGCACAATGGAAAATCAAGGACTCCCTACCTTGCGAGTGTGGCTCCCACAACAAACCATCAAACATATCACCACCTCCTGCCCAATGTATAAATATGAAGGAGGCATCACTGCTATAAATTCTTTCACTCCTGATGTAGCTATATGTCTTGATCAACTTCAGGTAACATTGTAGTTGCTGCTCTACAATAGCCATACAAAAGAAGATGGAGCTACAACTTTGTCTTTTTGATGTCCGATTCGAAGGGTAAAATCCTGGATCCATTGAAGATAATGGCAAAATTCAGGCCAAAATTTCATTCTAGGCATATTTGGTATTCTCAGTCAAAATAGTATAAGGCTGTGTGATTTCTGAATGCATTTACATAGAGCAGCTGTGTTAGAAGAACATTTTTACCAAGGAATTCCATTTGAGTAGTTCAACAGAAACCGGGTAGTTGGAGGATGGATAAAGTTCCGTATATTATGTCTGCCCTTGTTAAAACAAGAGCTTATGAATCATGAATTCTCAACATGGAGAGTGTAATGGATTAGTACAGATCTTTATATATCTATATCAGGCTGAAAACTCTTATTTTGTTTTGTGTGTGCCATTTTGTCTGTAAACTGCTCTGTGCCCTTTGCTTTTGCACTGTAGTCTCCATCTTGAGGCGGGATACCCTCGAGGTTTCAGGAAAAATCCTTATACCCAGAAGAAGAGTAAACAATGGGAAAGCCATCAAGAGTCATCAAACCCGATAGTCCTCCATTCAGATGGGTCCACCCTAAAACAGCAGGCTGGATGCAGTTCCAGGAATTGAGTGTGGAGTTAACTAATCAGTTGACAGGGGTTTTTAATCTTCTCAGGGGGTGTCAACTCACAGAAGAGGGTAAGATGATACTATTTAAATGCAGATCTTCTTGAGCAGAAGGGCTCTCTCATTGGCCATCAACTGGAAGACTGAGGAGGATGGGGATGCAGGAAGGTCCTGAGACCTTAAAAAGACATTCAAAAGGTATTCATAATGGTGAGGACACTGGAGAAGAAGGAGTATTGTTTGCAGATGCTTTGTTATTTTTGCCTCGATCGGTAAATCTTAGTGCTTTGTCTATAAGTATAGTGTGTCTGGTTTAAAAGATCATTTGCAAAGTGTGTGTGTTATTTGCTTTAACTGCCAGGAGTCTACATAGGAGATGATATACTGCAAACTAGATTTCTGTGTTGGGGTGTGGAAACCACTCTGGGCAAGAAGGGTTTAATGAGAGCCTATGGGTTCAGTCAGTCCTCCTGTGATATACCTGCAGTAGTGTCAAGCATGGAGGGAGGAGCTAAAAAGCCTTGGCCTGGCTCAGTTGGGGGCTGGTTGGGAAGAAAGGCAAATCTCTGTCCCCCACTTGAAGAGAGAAGTCTGATTGGAGCCAGGAAGCAGAATTCGATGGATGGCAGACAGAGCCTCCCTGTTTGCAACCAGGAGTCCAAGGCAGTTGTGTACAAAAGCTGGAGGAAGTGAAGCTGCCAGGATTCTCTGTACTGATGGAGATGTCTGTGGGAGCAGGAAGCCTCCAGCTGAGCCAGGGACTGTCCTGCCAGGGGAGTAGAGAAAACTCTCCTGAAGCAGAACAACTGGGGTGACAGAAAGTGCTAAGAAGCTCTGCAGTGAGCCTCGGTGAGAGGCTGAGAGAGATGCCAATACACAGTGAGCCTGGGAAGAGCCTGTGGGCAGAGCCGTCCCTTAGGTACAGCGAATCAGGGTGACCACTCCAGGCCCCGTGCTTTAGGGGGCCCCGCAGGCCGGTGCAATTGGCTGGCACGGTTGGTCCCGAAAGTGATGGGTTGGATCCGGAAGTGATGGATTTGCCAGTTTCATACAGGGCCCTGCACCTTCCTAGGGATGGCCCTGCCTGTGGTAAAGGCCTAAGACAGCTGAAAGTAGGAATAGGTCCCGGGAAGGGTTCTGCAAGGGTTCTGCATTGACAAGTCTTGGCTGCTTATTAAATGATCCCTGGAGCAGAAACCAGAGTAGAAGGAGGGCCTGAGTTCCCCTACTGGACCACCGAGGAAGGTGATATGGAAATACCCCTGACGCAATGGGGGGAGTCCTGTGTTGGGCCGAAGACGCACCGTGGCATTGGCTGACTATTGCTTATTGGACTCTTATTTTACCCCAAAAGAGATGGGGCTATATTTAACCTAGTTGTAAGACCAAGATGCAAGAAGCAGACAACTGCAGGGCCAGAGTAGCTGTCAGCAGGGGTGCCACAGGAAGAGATCATGCTAACCCACAGCCAGCCACCAGGAAGTGCACTGAACAATGAGTCACTCTTATAACTGCCCATTAAGGTGGAGATCTACGGAGGGTGTGCTTAGTCTATTGGGAAGACTTGTGGAGGGAGAGGGTCAGCACTGATCAGCTGGCACAGGGCAGCTGAACGACAGGGTCCTGCCTCCTGAGAAGGGAGAACTAGATGGTGGGCATGGCAGAGGTCTGTATCCCAGGAGCATGTCAGAAAGGTCGATTTAAAGACAGGGTCTGGACATTGCTCAGACCCAGCAGGTTTACAAGCAAGTGGGATGGAAAGGTTGGATCCTGTACAATAACCTGTTGCCCAGCAATAAGCAGGAGCTCAGCCAGGGCTGAAACAGAGTATTGATGTGGTAAGTCATATTTGAGTTCTGGAAGGACAACTGTGTCTCTGTCACTGACATCCTGTATATTAGAGCAGGGTGAAATATTGTATTAATTAGAAACAATTTAATTTTCAGATTTGGTACACTTTTGTGTTTATGAATTGTCCATAAACTAAACATGATTTTTTATCAGATCACAACCACTCCTGCCTCTTTCCTGACTATTTGGATGCATTATGCACATCCAATAAGGGAACTAGTACTATTACTGTCACCAAGCACAATGAGACAACCTGAATTTCTAACAGAGTGTCATAGAGTAAGTGACAAGAGAAAAATCGCATTAAATAATGACTACAGTAAAGAAATTGTGATGTAGATTAAGCTAATTTAGTATAAGGCCCTGTAGTATTAGTGTAGATGATATACATAGGCCAAAGGTGTTAACATACCTCAGTCGCTTTAAAGTGTTGAACAAAATTCGGGGTTTGGTACACAGAGACCTCAGCCTGCTTAGTACCATGGCAAACACATCATTAAAAAGTCTTTTAACCTTTTATTAAAGATACCAAAAAGAAGGAAACAAAGTTAAAACATTTGAAATGTATAGTGTTAAGTACAGCTTTCATTTTAATGACATTGTTTTTTTCCTTTCCCTTTAGCTGAAGAGAGTTTTTGAAGAATCCCCTTGGCTGACAGCCTCTTAGATGGTAATAACTGTCCTTTTGGGGAAAAAAGAAATTAGTTGAACTTGGTTGGAGCCCGCACTGTTGTTGTTATAGTCTGATCCCATTTCTTAGAAGGGAAAACAAGACAGGCACGCAAAAGGGGAGAGAAAAGAACTGCAAAGATAGAAAATGCAGCGTCTATCTCCGGTATTGACTCTCATTTGCAACCCTCACTGCTGGAAAAACATAGGACCAGCACTTTGTCTTATTAGCCACTCTGAGACCTGGCAAACTTGTATTAGCATCAGGCTGTTTGGGGCATTGCTTTTAGTTGTTTCTTTCTTGTCATTGGCTTCCAGCAGTGTTGCAAAATATCTAGTCTTGGCCAGCTAAGCCAAAATCTTATTAGATGTAAGAAAAAAGGAATGGGATAGAAAAGAGAAGGTATAAGATGGGAAAAGAAAAGGGCACATCGTGGGTGGGTCAGGGTCTCAGAAGACAGCGAGAATAGTGGAGTTTGCTGCAGTAGCCAATTTTTTCTCTCACAGTCTCTTTCTTTGAGCACCCAGAGAGGGATTGGTGGATGGAATAGCTCATCCCTCATTATTTTGTCCACCAGTTGGGCCCAGTTTCAGAGACACCAATTTTGGTTCACTTATTTCTGGTTCCATTCTTTTCTTGCCTACCAAGCATGATCTGAACATAGCCCTTGAGTTATATCACTAGGCCTTTTTGGTTGGCCCAATTCACTCTGTCTCCCTTTTGTGCCTTTTCCCATCAACATTTCTTATTGTAGGTAATTGTGACATCTTACAAACTTTTACACTTTTTACAGTTGATAACATCATTAGAAGGTTCAATTATCAGAAGATGTCTTCTTCTGAACTAAAAGTATCTACTCATGGAGTTAATCAGGAATAGTATAAGGAGACAAGCACTTAGTGGGCATTTCACAAATGTACAATTCATATAATTTTTAAAATAAAGTATTCCTTTAGATTCCAAGAACAGAGAGCAGTGGAAGGAATTCTGCTTGGAGAATAGGAGTACTGGCCTGTTTGTGGAGTTCTGAATGTGGCATTACAGTATCTCTATTTTAGCTTTGCTGATTTTTCCCTGAACACCTGCCCCCCCATCCTTGTAAGCCATTATATTCAAATTTTGGTACCCTAAGTTAGGCAGAGAGGGTATGTCTACACTGCAATAAAATACTCACGGTTGACTTGAGCTAACAGGGCTTGGGCTGCAGGGCTATGAAATTGCAGTGTACATCTTTGGGCTCAGGATGGAGCCTAAGCTCTTTGATCCCATAAGAGGGAGGGTCCAGGAACCCGGGGGGAGGGATCCAGAGCTTTGGCACAAGTATTTTTACTATTCAATTCCCATTGAAAATCTATGGAACTTGGGTGCCTAACTGCCATATGTGCCTTTGAACATTCCCTTTGCTTTTATGACTTTTCTCAGTTTAGCTCACCATACCAAGCTGCATTATTAGCTCATTGTGATTTGGACCTCTGTCTTCACTGCAATAATGCTTCCAGTTGTTACTGTTCATTATAGCAGTGCAGGAAATGGAATTTCCATTTCCTGGGAAATTCTTTGATTTTGAAACTAAAGAACAAAATTAAAAGAATTTCAGAATTTCCTAGAAAAGAATAATTAAGGTGAAAAACATTTAGGTTGAAGCTGTTGCGGTTCAAATACAAGACAGCACAAAGCTTTTAGCAAGCAAACAGGCTGGTCTGCCAATGGACTGGTCCTGTCAGCTTTCCACCCTCTCCTTTATTCTTTCTCTCCCCCCGCGCATTACATTCTCCAACAGATAAAAGGAATACACTGGCTTTGTTTAACATTCTTATTTACCAATTTCTATCTACCGCATTCCTTGCTCTCGGGCCTTGAGCCCAGTCCTGAGAGGCTTCCCACGGTTCATGTCATCTGAGCAAGATTCCAAGGTTCACGCCCTTGCGAGGAGCTGTGTGTGCACAGCTCCTACACAACACTCCGGGTGTGCCCTGAATGTTGCCGAGTGCCTGAACCTTGCATGAATGCTACATGAAGCAAAGCATTTTGTTTCATGAAAATATAAATATCTCATTTTGATTTTGACTATTTAAATTTTATTATATTCTTTAATATAAAATTAAAAAATGAAAGTTGTATGGAAATGAAAAATTGAAACATTCTGCTTTTTTATTCAAATTAATTTTTGTCAACATTTACATATTCCCACAAAGTTTTGATTTAGATGCAGTGGTATTTTCTGATAGAGAGATATTCTGTGAGAATGTTTTTGATCTTTATTTTTATTATTACTATTATTTATTTCTATTACCATCGTGCCTGGGAGCCTCTAGCCAAAGAGCAGGATACCATTGTGCATCTAAGAACTTTAAATAAGGAATCTGGGGGAGACGGGAGCTGCTCATGTAATCTCCATGCCTGATTTTAAAGTTCAGGGGAGGAAAATCAAGTAAGAAAGGATACAGCAATGGAGAAAGGACCAACAGAGGGCAGGAGACTGAACATCACGAGGAAAGTCAATAAAATTCAGGTAGGTGATACTGACACTAGGAATCTGGGCAACGAGGAGCAGAAACAACTGAGATGTCTCTTCCAATCCTAATCTTCTATGATTCTATGATTCTTTCAAAGGAACTTGCACATGAAATTGCAAGGCCAATAGCAAAAATTATTAATGAATCTGTAAACTTAGAGGTCATATCCTAAGACTGGAGAATTGCAAATATAGTACCTATGTTTCAGAAAAAGGGGGAAAAAAGTACTCCAGGAAACTACAGGCCTGTTGGAACAAATTTGGGAAGAGAGCTTAATTAAATACATAGAGGTTAAAGGTAATTGGGACAAAATAAAACATGGTTTTACAAAAGATAGTTCATGCCAGATCAACCTGATCTCTTTCTTTGAGAAGGTAACTGGTTTTGAGAAGGTAACTAGACAAAGGAAATGCAGTAGATCGAATCTACTTGTTTTTCAGTAAAGCATTTGATACAGTTCCATAAGGGAAATTGTAAGTTGATTTGGAGAAGATGGGGATTGATACAAGAACTCAAAGGTGAGTAAGGAACTGGTTAAATGGGAAACTATAATGGGTCATGCTGAAAGGTGATCTATCAGTCTGGAGGGAGGTTATTAAGATAATTCCTCAAAAATCAGTCTTGGGACCAATTTTATTTAACATTTTCATTAATGACTTTGGCAAAAATAGTAGGAATGTGCTAATAAAATTTGAAGATGACTGAAAGTTGGGAGCTATTGCCAATATGGACGAGTATTGGAAAATAATGCAAGAAGATTTGGACGATCTTGAAAATTAGAGTAATAGAAATGGAATAAAATTTAATAGTGAAATTGCAAGGTTCTGAATTTAGGGACTAATAACTGGAATTTTTTCCAGTAATCTGGGGATTTACCAGTTGGAAGTGACTGAGGAGGAGAAAGTTCTGGGTTTATTGGTGAATTATAGGATGACTATGAGTGGCCAATGTGATGTGACCATGAAAAAGGCTAATGCAATCCTAGGATGCATTAGGTGAGGTATTTCCAATTGAATCAGCAAGTTCTATAACGATTTTAAAAGGCACTGGTAAGTTCTTGTCACTGGAATACTGTGTGAAGTTCTGGTCTTCCATATTTAAGAAAGATGAATTCAAACTGGAACAACTGCAGAGAAGGGTTACTAGGATAAGAGGAATGGAGGACCTACCTTATGAGAGGGGACTTAAGGATCTTGGCTTTTTTAACTTAACCAAATGAAGGCTGAGGGGAGATATGATTGCTTTTTAGAAGTACATCAGAGAGAGGGAAAGGAATTATTTTAGTTAAGGGCCCATGGTGATACAAGAACAAAGGGTTATAAAGGTTTCTAACTATCAAAGGAGTGAAGTTCTAGAACAACCTTCCTAGGGGAGCAGTGGGTGCAAAAAACCTAACTCATTTCACGACTGAGTTTGATAAGTTTATGGAGAAGCTGGTATGATGAGGTTTCCTAGAATGACATATGGCTCATCTGCAACTGCAGTTTGCTGATATCTCCAATAGCTGGTGCTAGGCACTAGATCTAGAGGGCTCTGATTTACTACTGAGAGTTCTTTCTCATCCACATATTCAGGGTCTAACTGATCGCTGTGTTTGGGTTTGGGAAGGGATATTCTCCAATCAGATTAGCAGGGATCCTGTTTGTTTGTTTTGTTTGTTTTGACTTTCTCTGGGCAGAGTTCACATGCTGGTTTGAACTAGAATGAATGGTGGATTCTCTGTAACTTGAAGTATTTAAAACAAGATTTGAGGATGTCAGTAACTCAGCCAACAGGTTATAGGCCTTTTTCAGAAGTACGTGGTTGAGATTCTGTGGACGGCAAAGTGCAAGATATCAAACGAGATGATCACAATGGTCTCTTCGGGCCTTAAAATCTATGAGTCTATGAAGTTTCCCTACCAGATCTGTTCAATAAGTCTACAGATAAATCCCAGTAAGTACCTGCAACTGTAGAATGTCTCCTCAGCAACACAAACTGCTGGGAGCATATCAGACCTGTTGTCTGTTCTCTATGATGGTTTCCCATGGAATCTCGATTCACAGTTCTTGCCATCCCCATGACAATTGACATCCCTGTCAAATTTCAAGTCCCTGCTTCAAGTCAAGGTGGCACTAATGTTTTCAAAGAAAAGGTTGTCAGAAGCTATGTTTGTTTTTTCAGGCTGTCTGAGGATTCTTAATTTCCTTTTAAAGTAGAGGATCATAGAATCATAGAAGATTAGGATTGGAAGAAGTCCTCAGGAGGACATCAACTCCAAACCCTTGCTCAAAGCAGGAACAACACCAACTAAATTATCCCAGCCAGGGCTTTGTCAAGCTGGGCCTTAAAAATCTCTAAGGATGGAGATTCCAAGCCTTTTCCTTCAACAGGGAGGATGGATGAGAACACAACTTGTGCCCCAAACTCCTTTATCTTTCTTCCCAGAGCCACATAGTCTGCAGTGACTCACTCAAGGTCATTTTTGGCAGTATCATTGGTGCCCGCATGGAGAAGTAGGAAGGGGTAGCGGTCCAAAGGCTTCATCAGGCTCGCCAGACACTCCATCACATCCTGAATTCTAGCTCCAGGCAAGCAGCACACATCTCGAGTTTCCCAGTCTGGAGGGCAGATTGATGACTCTGTCCCCCTTAGGAGGGAGTCCCCGACCACCACCACCTGCCTTCTCCTCTTGGGAGTGGTGGTAGTGGAACCCCGTCCCTAGGACAATGCATCCCATTCCTTCCGGTCAATGGAGTCTCCTTCTGATCCCTTCCCTCAGATGACTCGTCCAAACCATTTTCCACCGTAGTATCTGTGCAGAGAGACTGAAAATGATTTCTTACCGCTATCTCCATTGGGGATACATGTGTTCTCTTCTTTCATCTTCTGAAGGTCACATGCTGCCAATTTTCTTCCCCATTCTGCACGGCCCTCTCTGATTCTGCAGCATGCTGTGCCTGCAGTACCAAACGCTGACTTCTATCCAGAAAATCTTCATTTTCTCTGATGCAATGCAGGGTTGATAAGTGGGTCTCTAGTCCTTTAACCTTCTCTTCCATTATGGAGACAGCTTGCACTTTGTACAGACAAAGTCACTTCTATCCTCTGGGGCAAAGACAAACATGGCACATCCTGTGCAGGTCACAATAGCTGATCGCTCACTATCCATATTGTATTCCTTCTAAGAGCCTCTTCAGATGTTGTATCTACTGCTCACAGAAGCCTGAAAGGCAAAACCACTGTGGGAATACCCCCAGGTGAACTCCCAAGGAAACTCCCTCTGTTTGCTTCTCCTCTGTTCACAGCTCACTCGGTTCAAAAGTTGTTGCTTCTTTATAAGACTGCTGGCTCGAAGCAGTTGCCCCAGCTCAAAGCCTTCCCTCCAATCAACCATGCAAGCCTCACCTGGAACAAAGCACTCCCAATTCATATTTTTCAAACAAACAACCACACAAACACACAATCAAACAGTCCCTGCAACTAGCAGCAGTCAAAGAAATGGTCACAGCAGACAGACACTCCACCAGCTAACAACACGGCCCCCCTAATGCAGCACTCACCATAGCTCCTCTCAGATGGTTCCCAGGCAAACTCCCTCTTTTGGCTTCTCCTCTGTCCACCTAATCTATTTTTCTGCCTGCAAAGGCTTAAGACTTTCTCTTAAAAAGAACAGGTCAGAAATTGTGGCTGTCTGGGATTTTCCCTCAAGAGCAAGGAATGTACTAGATGTTGGGAAAAGGAAACTATGTCAAGACACAAGGAGTGTTTGGGAGACCAAGCCATACTGCTGCTTCAGCATATGGGCAGAGATTAGAACTCCAAGGCTCAAGGCAGGCTGCATTCTTCCTCTTAGCATTTGCGCTTTACATCCTCTTTATTATATTGATCTCCGTTTTACAATAAGGTGTCTAAACCTGCACACAGCAAACACACCAAGTGCAATGTCATCATTGCTGCTGGAGCTTATTTTGAGGGATCTGTCATTATTTTATTACTAGAATGGTAACAAATGAGTTTGAATGAAAGAAAATCAGGGTAGGAATTCTGCACATTTGTCTGAATATCTTGTCATAGTTATCAGAATGTATCTCGCAGTTTCCATTGACCATTGCCATATGTATATAATATTATTTCTTGCGATGAGGGCTAACTAAGGTCAATGTACCACTCAAGCTCTACCTCATACTTATTTTAGAAAGCACCTACTATATTCAAATAAATGGTTAGGTTTTCAGTTTATTAAAATAATATTTGATCAGTCACTAACAGGGCATTTTGGGAAGGGACATGCAAATATCTTTGTCCATGAACTAGATATTTAGTAACAGGATAGATCCCAGATTTGAATCTTCAAGATATGACTTAGCTACATATGAACAACAGGTGAAACTTAATTTCATCCTGCTTTTGAACCTACACGAAAAGGACTAAGCTTTATATATCCACAAGGCAGACATGGACCATCTTCTAAACCAAGCCTTCTGATCCGATGTTTTCTAAACCAAGTCTTCCGGAAAGTCTTGAGAAGTGAGCTACAAACTAAGAATTAAGGATGAAAAAGCCTTTAACTCCTGCTGTTATTTTTTATCTGATCATCTGAGCAATAGAAATATCAGTGGGAGTTGTTGCAAATGGATATATTGTTGCCTTAAATTGTATCGACTGGGCCAAAAGCAGAACACTGACTTCCTACGATAAGATCATAACCAGTCTGGCCTTCTCCAGATTTGGCCTACAATTCTTGGTGACATTAGACTATTTCTTATTTAAGATATATCCAAATCTCTTTGCTAGATTTCAAACATATCAACTTTATCTAGTTATCTGGATGTTCATAAACCAAGTGAGTCTCTGTTTTGCAAGCTGCCTTTCTGTGTTCTACTGTGTTAAGATTGCCACTTTCAACCAATCCCTCTTCAGCTGGTTAAAACTGAAAATCTCCAAACTGGTGCCATTGCTGCTTTTGGGCTCTGTGCTGTATTCCTTGGTTACCACAGTTAATTTTATATTGTTCAGCTATTCCTATTGTGTATCCTCTCACAACTCCACAGATCGTCTATCAACAAATGGCACGATGTCAGACAATGAAATAAAGCTGATGAAGTTCACTTTCCTGATACACAGCATAGGATCTGTTTTCCCCCTTATTGTATTTACTGCTTCATCTGTTCTGTTAATCATATCCCTTTGGAGACACATCAGGAAAATGAACCTTAATTCAGACCTTAATCCAAATTTCAGAAACCCCAGCACGGCTGCCCATGTGCATGCTCTTAAATCTGTGGTGTCCTTTTTCATCATCTACAATATTTATTACGTGGTTTCAACATTACTAATAGGAAACCCATCCTATTGCAAAGAGGAATGGAAATATATGGGGTGTACATTTGTAGTTGCTGCCTACCCTTCTTTACACTCCACTATCTTGATTCTGGGCAACCCCAAATTAAAACTGGCCTCAGCAAAAATTCTGCATTCTGCCAATTCCTGTTTCAGAGAGGTTACTTCATAATATCTATTCCTGTCCTTCCGGACCAAGAATGTTCACTACCTTAGTAAAGCACAGTAGTGGAAAAATATTCTATTTTCCCCTTCATTTTCATATTCTTCAGTCTATTATCCATTTGAAATCTTTCTTCTTGCTGTAGTACACACACAGCCATTGACACTTTCCAAGAAGATCATTTGCACATTTCCCACGAATTCCCATTCAAACTCTTCCAATGGACATGAGTCCTTTCCTGCAGCAAAATTGCTATCTTTTTAAGAAGAGACTTCTCATTGGATGAGATCACCAAATTAATTTTCATTGACCATAAAACATGAACAGTTAGGGTTGATAATAGGTACTGTGATACAATATAGTTAAGGGAACATACATGTACATTTATGAGAGGAGAAGGATGGTTCATGATCATTGCCTGGAAAAAAGATTTTTACAGAGGATTAAAAAAATTATTGTCAATACTGGGGATAAGACTTTTAAGACTGTAATTGGCGGATTTTGCAGGGTAGACAGAAATACTGAGTCCTACTGGAAAAGGAGAATCCTCTTTTGAAAGGGACCCAGCACTGGCATCTAGCCCTGGAATAACCTGAGGCAATGAACATTAGAGATGGTTGAAATATGGTGACACTGTTTATGAAAATTTTGAATTAGTTAAAAATTAAAAAACAAAGAGACCAGTCTACTAAATATGTTTTTTTCTGGGCTTGGGACCAGGGTAATTTGGGACATGTGGAACAGTTTGGAGAATATGTCTGTGTCAACTTATGAATTCCTTTCTGTTTTATGGATACCATTATTGTACCTTTCAGTGGATTAGGGCCTCCATATGGTAGCAAGACCCTTGTATACATGCTTGGAAATGTGCAGCAAAGCAATCCTGGCCCCTGATATTGGATAGTTGAAGAATAGTCTTTTTGACAGCAAGGTCTTTAAATAAATTCTCTCTTCACAGAAACCTGTTTGGGGAGATGTGGAATTCTCCGTAGACTGAACACTTGACTGGAAGAGCTGGAGTTTCTCCAGCGGACCACCTCACTAAAGAGGGAGAAAGACAGATTTTAAAAGGTGAGCTTCTGTAAGCCAAAGGAGCCACCAGGAATGGAAATCCCAGATGAAGGAATGGAGGCAAGAGGGAGGTGGTGTACTTCTCGAAGGACACTGACCAAACCCAAAGGATTCTGAGGTGCAATGAGGACTCTGGGGGGGGGGTTGTATTCAGGACTTTGTTTTGCATAGATCTGTAAATTTCCTGTGCTAAGAGTAAAGTGTGTATTTTATGAAGTTGCTGTGCAAAGCCTGTGTTCCTTACTTTAGTTGCTATATGTCCCTGAATATTGAACTACACAGCAACCACAGCCAAGTGGGACTTGGCAGGTGGGGAGAGGAAGGACTATGTATCAACTGCTGGGAAGTCTTGGGAGTGTCAGCATTGGTTTCCGAGGATAGGGCAATTGAAGTCTCACTTCCCACACAAAGAGGCCAAACAGGGAGTCTTCACCTGTAATTGTACCTAAGAGGCCATACCTAGAGACAGTATCTGGACCCATCTGGCTGGAAGCACATGGGATCCAAAAGTTGGGTATAATACAACAGACTGGTGTAAGGAACATGAGCCACAATTTATGTCAGGCCTGGAAACATTTAATTGTTCAGTGCTGAATGAAGTGAGTTTAACAAGACATGCTAAAGCAGTTTTATATCTTCAGGTTAAAAGGCACTGGGGTTAGCTATAATCTTGTATCTAGGCTGGGACCCTCAGAGTCATTCCCGTAATGTCTTTCCTAAGTAATTGTCATGGGTTGAATGAGTGTAAATGGGTGAGAGTGTGAATAACTAGCTTACAGTCTTTAATTATATTTCACGGAACAAATGTGGGCCTCATGTCCATTGGCCTTAGACAGAAGTCTGTTACCAAGTTCTACAACATGGGTATGAGACAGTATCTATCTCTGTTGACCCCAGCAGATTTGTCAAGAAAATGATAATTCCTTACTAGAACTTTTGACAATGACCTAACACAGACATTGCCCATTGCCAAATCACTGGACCACTTTGAACTTCATTCACAATGCTGGAGCTCCGTAATTAGACTGTGAAAATACAAAGGTGACCCCTGAGGCAGAGTAAAGGGAACATTGACCCATATAAAAGTTGAAAGCAAGGAGAAGAGAACCTTAAGCTCTCTCTCATGTTTAAATGACATCTGAAGCAAAGTACCCCTCTCTTGTCTGGACAGGCCATCCAGAGGAAAAGGAGGTGAAAGACACTGACCAATTGACTATGACAGCCTGAAGCATCATCAGCTGGTAGAGAGAGAGAGAGAGATCTGACAGGCCTTAAGCTATGAGTTCAAAAAACTTCTTCCACCACTCTGGTTCCAGATAAGAACAATCTTGTAAATCAAAGATTACAGAAACAAAGTAGTGAGAATTCTTTTATATGGCTGATATGATAATTGGGCCTACACATTTATCCTAAGTGTAAACTCAGCTGTAAATTGTGAGTGAAAGTTCACAAATTGTCACAATGACTTGTTATATATAATTGTTTAAGAACAGAGAGAAGAAAGAGACAAATTGAATTAATTTAAACAGAAAGGGTTTTATTGATACCACTCAAGGATTATGTTAAGATTATGATAAGTAAACAAGAGGAGAAATAATTAAACAAAATTGGTGTGTTGGAAATTAGGTCTATTGGTGGACAAAATAATGAGAGGATGGACTATTCTGCCCAAAACTCCCTTTTGGGCTTCTGAAAAAGAAAAGAGTTCTTGGAAAAAAATAGTAGAAGCAGCAGTTGTCTCACAACAACCATTGCACCGAGCTTTGTCATCTTGGATTCCATCCCTACCATCCCCTGGGATACTGGACCTTCTTCATCCTAGTCCTGACAGATATCCTGATCAGACCAGGCCAGAGAGAGGACACAGATGACATTGCTGCCTCTTTGATTTCTCTCAGTACTCTGCAGTGAATTGCTTTTTCTTGATCCAGTGGCAGATTTTCTTCCATCTTGGATAATGTTAAGATTATAAATACTTAATTAGCTTTATGAAAAACAAATAAATATGCATATATTTGTATCCATATAGACTCTACTGGGTCATCCTATCCACTCAGAAGGTTTATATCGGTAGTCCCCTGTCCCAGAGAAAAGAAATAATGTTTTTTGAACTCTCGGTCCTGAAAGTTACTATGGGTGAAGCATGTTTGGGTTTCAGGGCAATAACTTTCTCTATTAACTTTTCTTTTTGTGTTCATGAATTGCTCATAAGGCAATCATGTATTTTCATCAAATCACGTGCTACAGTTTTTGTCTCCTGATTGTTTCTGTTTTCTTATGGTATGTGCATAACACATCCAAACAATGGTACTGTTGCCCCTTTTTGAGCAGCTAGTCTGATTTTGGAGCACTGGGAATGTTTCAGTTGTAAGTAGAAAT
Source organism: Lepidochelys olivacea (assembly GCF_965140295.1). Taxonomy (NCBI): domain Eukaryota; kingdom Metazoa; phylum Chordata; order Testudines; family Cheloniidae; genus Lepidochelys; species Lepidochelys olivacea. The sequence goes on along the minus strand of NC_140413.1, from coordinate 38,352,650 downwards.
TGATGGAGGATGGTATTTTCTGTGATGCAGTCTTGTTTACTTACAAAGAATGCAGGAGGAACCAAAATCAAAAGGAGCAGGTTTTTTTACCTAACAGCCCAAAATTCCTTTTGCCAACAACCCAAAAGGTTTCTCTAGCTTTTTCCTGGATCACACTATGCTCACATCCTACTGCTTCGCTTTATTCTTTTTTGCCTCTGTCTGTCTGTCTCTCTGCTTTTGTCTGTTCTCAGTTTCTATCTGTTCTCTCACCCCCTCCCCTCATCCATGAACACACACTTGGTCATAATAGCCAGTGGAATCTTCACTCCCACATGGTGCTAATTTCTGGGCTGATTCTATTAGGCTTTGATTTTGCTGCGGGGCTTAAGTGTTTTTTACAACTATTTTAAGTGAAGGGCATGTTCACATATCGTTCTGAATCAGATTTTCACTCAGTCCAAAACAAGGTTTCACCCAACTCTTAACAATATTAAATCAACACATCCTGAATTTCTAATAGCAAACCATGGACCAAATCCATGAAAAAATCGACCAAATAATGAAACAATCAAGAAATATGTGTAATCAGTGTGTGGGTATGCCATGGAAAGAAAAAGCTGTAATACATATAATTTATCATGATGAGTTATTCCCTCCAGGCCTGGTCACACAGAGCAGTAAGAGAGAGTCTGGTTAAAGAAGAAAAACATTGGCCTGTGTTTAGTAACATTCTGAAAGTGGCACTATGGGGGTCCTCACAGCAAATTTTTTGGTGGCCTCAGACTGCAACCACCAACTCTTGCTGGTGGTCACTCTGACAGTTTTTCCTAAAATACTTAATTAGCTTTACAAAAAACAAATAAATATGCATATATACATGTCCAAATCATTGTAATTTATTTATGTAGGGACTCAATTTTTTTGCAGACTCAACAATAAAAATAGTGTACACCTGTCTCTATTCTTTACTGGACTTAAACAGAATAGAAACACAAATAAGGTGCTCTGCATGTTTTGATATTTTTGGTTGATTTTTTTTTTTTTTTTAGATTTGCTCGCTAGTAAGTCTGCTACTGTGAACAGTGATATTTGTATATTTGTTAATATCACTTTTCATAGCAGATTTACTCATCCCCAGCAAGCTGGGGGACAAATTAAACCCTGGATGGGAAGGTTGATAAGGAGGCAGGAGGGCCAGGGGCAATGGAGGACTGGATGTAGGGTCTGCAGGAGGCAACGGAGGTCGAGTAGATGGGCATGAGTCAGGGGCTGGAGCCTGGGGTCCTGCTGTCCGTCTGGGGGAGGCAGCAGGGGTCAGGGGCAATGTGGGGAGGGCGGGACCCTGGGACCGGAGCCAAAAGCCCTGTGGCTGGGGGACAGAGCCAGCCACCGCATGTCCAGAGCCTGCTGCCCACCACCCCAGGGCTGAAGCCCAAAGCCCAAGTCCCAGTTCCCCCAGGAAAGAGGGAAACACACACTGGTCGCCTGCTCCTACAGTGTTTGTGACTCCAGAAGAGGGAAGGGACCAACCCTGGCTGGGGGCCCCGATGGAGGGGCTGCTGTTTCCTCCCCACTCCCCATCACCACCCAGGAGGCTGTGGCCACAAGAAAAGTCCCTGGTGACCACATGCAGCCACGGTGGCTGCATTTGAGAACAGCTGCCTGTAATATCAATAGGTTTCAGAGTGGTAGCCATGTTAGTCTGTATCAGCAAAAAGAACGAGGAGTACTTGTGGCACCTTAGAGACTAACAAATGTATTTGGGCATTATCTTTCGTGGGCTAAAACCCACTTCATCAGATGCATGTAGTGGAAAATATAGTAGGAAGATATATATATACACAGAGAACATGAAAAAATGGGTGTTACCATAACAACTATAACGAGACTAATCAATTAAGGTGGGCTATTGTCAGCAGGAGAGAAAAAAACTTTTGTAGTGATAATCAGGATGGCCCATTTCCAACAGTTGACAAGAAGGTGTGAGTAACAACCGCATTTGCTTCAACCCCTCAGACAGAGACAAACACCTACAAGATCTCTATCAAGCATTCTTTCAACTACAATACACACCTGCTGAAGTGAAGAAACAGATTGACAGAGCCAGAAGAGTACCCAGAAGTTACCTACTACAGGACAGGCCCAACAAAGAAAGTAACAGAACGCCACTAGCCGTCACCTTCAGCCCCCAACCAAAACCTCTCCAGCGCATCATCAAGGATCTACAGCCTATCCTGAAGGACGACCCATCACTCTCACAGATCTTGGGAGACAGGCCAGTCCTTGCTTACAGACAGCCCCCCAACCTGAAGCAAATACTCACCAGCAACCACACGCCACACAACAAAAACACTAACCCAGGAACCTATCCTTTCAACAAAGCCCGTTGCCAACTGTGTCCACATATCTATTCAGGGGACACCATCATAGGGCCTAATTACATCAGCCACACTATCAGAGGCTCGTTCACCTGCACATCCACCAATGTGATATATGCCATCATGTGCCAGCAATGCCCCTCTGCCATGTACATTGGCCAAACTGGACAGTCTCTACATAAAAGAATAAATGGACACAAATCAGATGTCTAGAATTTAAACATTTATAAACCAGTCGGAGAACACTTCAATCTCTCTGGTCACTCGATTAGAGACTTAAAAGTGACAATTCTTCAACAAAAAGACTTCAAAAACAGACTCCAAGGAGAGACTGCTGAATTGGAATTAATTTACAAACTGGACACCATTAAATTAGGCTTGAATAAAGACTGGGAGTGGATGTGTCATTACACAAAGTAAAACTATTTCCCCATGTTTATTTTTCCCTCCTACTGTTCCTCACACATTCTTATCAACTGCTGGAAATGGCCCATCTTGATTATCACTACAAAAGGTTTTTTTTTTTCTCCTGCTGGTAATAGCTCACCTTAACTGATCACTCTCATTATAGTGTGTATGGTAACACCCATTGTTTCATGATTCTCTGTGTATATAAAATCTTCCTATTGTATTTTCCACTGCATGCATCTGATGAAGTGGGTTTAGTCCACAAAAGCTTATGGTTGAATAAATTTGTTAGTCTCTAAGGTGCCACAAGTACTCCTGTTCTTTTTGCGGATACAGACTAAACACAGTTGCTACTCCAAAACCTTCTTATATGGGCCATCCTGGCCCAGATTGGCTGATCCACTGAGCCTTCTCCCTATTGGCTATCTCAATAAACCCTCTTCTAATTGCCTGGGTTCTTCACAGCATCCCCAAGGCTGCTTTAACTCTTCTTCTGCATGTGTGGGGCAGCTGCTCCACCACACACAGCCATTGAAATCTAGATCAAGTGACACAAAGTTCCACATAAACATTGCTGAAGGACAATGACCTCTATTCCAATCACTGCTTAGTTCCTGTGCAAAGACCATTTATTTGGTCTTTGTGCAAGGAGATGCAAATCTCACCTTTATTGAGGATCATGTTCCTGACTGTTCTTTAGGGGATTTGTCTCTTTGACAATGGACCATAAGAACACAGAACAACAGTATCTTCAAGATGCATCTTCACATGTGGTCGAAGAGGGCATCTGTTTCTGGGAACTCAGAATTTCAGCTTTACTTTCCATGATAATTTGCAACAGTAATGTTATTATAAGAATTACTCTGATCCATTTAGAGGACAGAAACAATACCACTTCTGTGACCCATCATAACGCAGCAATGCATTCCAAATGCTTTCTTCTTAGCTCACAGATCCTAGCCATAGCCAAGTCTTATTGTTTTATACATGGCAAGTTACATGCAAAAGGATTTCCTTTTGTAGCTATCTTGATTCTCCTAGGGCAATGTAAGATATTTGAGTCTTATTTTATGGTTTCCTGTGATTCAGGAAATAGACTTTCTAGCAATATTAGTGGGTTAACAAAAAAAATGATTACACTATTTCTAATTAAGGGGCAACGGTTGGCTTGAATAAAAGGGTAAACCGAAGGAAAAAGCCCAGAAATATTTTGGGTGCTCACAGGGTAAAAATTATTTCTTTAGGACAGATGCAAATTTCACATGGACTCTGTTACAACAAGTAACAAAAGCTGCACCTGGATGAAAGACATGAGAAATGAATACAAGAGAGAGGATATTCAGTAGGATTCTGCTATGTTCTGTGGGTATAGTTGCTACAAGACACACTTATCTCAGCCAACCATTTATTATTTTATAATACACAAACACAAAACTTGGTGCTGTTTTTTGACATTTTGTTTGATACTCCTTCATTATCTATTTAATATTTGTCAGATTTACAGAACTCAGGACAGGAGCCTAAAATCAGACTTGTAAACTTAAAACAGAAAAATGAGAGGACTGGACTTCGGGCTGGCTGTAACACTTGGGTGAGGGATAAGTTATTTTGGGGAACTTAAAATGCATGCAGGGGTTACAGGGTTGTGATTTTGACACGTACAGAATAATGAAAATATAGGGCTGGAAGGGACTCATCATGCTTTATTGAGACACAATTAAGAATTACTTTTTGTCCATCTCTTTCTCTGCTTTGCCTATTATATTACTGTAAGCACTTAGGACAAAGAATTTCTTTGTATCTACATCCACAAACTTTGTGCAACACTGATCCTGACTGGGGCACTACTGTGATATAACTATTGATCAGCAATAAGAGTATAGCTGTAACGGGATCTGGCATGGGTCTGTCACAAGGTTGTCTTTATATGGGTGGATGCAAATCACAAAAAGACTTTTGTTAACAAGATTAAATCTGAATGCACCTGGATTGATAAGGACACTGAATGCAGGAGATGATAGATTTGTCAAACATACTCTTCTTCTTCATTAAATTGTCCTTGTGGGTGCTCTATTCTTTTAATTTCTTTTAGTAGTTTTGGGAAACTTGAAGACAGTTATTTTGGGGAGAGGGAGTAGGAGAGGTTTAGATTCCTCACTCACTCACTTCCTGCCCTCCCTCAAGCAAGTGTGTCCTCATGAGAGGAATTATATTTTTGTTATTTTTGCCTAGGGGTATGCCTAGTTCCCTCAATTTTAATTTTTTTTTCCCTTCAGAGGGCCTATTCCTGTCAATGAGAGCCATGGTAGCTGTCTTTATTGTCTAGAAGAGCCTCACATTGTTGCCAGGTGTAAACTCTGTGGAGTTTGGGAGTAGGTTGAGGAAGATTTGCAAAACCACTCCACCACAGGACCCTTCCCTTCATCTCCTCAAAATGAGGAGTCCTTTGAGAAAGAAGAGTGGATGAAGAAGCAATACCAATTAATATATCTTCCTTCTTGCCTGATGAGGTGATAATACTTCCTCCTTCTTCCTAGGCAAATGACTTCAGGCAGTTTCAAAACCTAATAAAATCAGTGGCGGATATTTGAAAATTCCATTAGAGGAAATACAGGAAATGCAGCAACTGCTAGACGTATTCCTTACAACTTCTTCAGGTAGAATAGCTTTATCAGTAAAAAAAAAAGCCTTGCAAAGCCTAGAATCAATACCACCCACATGTAAAAAGGGAAGACAACAAATATTATCTGCCTCTGAAAGGGTCACAGTAGTTATTTACAAACCTGACACAGAATTGAATGGAAATGGATGCTGTAATTGAGCACAGTGAATAACATCATTCCACATAAAAACATCAAGAAAAGGATGAGAAACATCTCGCCTTATTTGGGCAAAATAATTATTCCTCAGACTCATAGCAATTTAGAGTGGTGAATTAGGAAGGCCTCATTGCCAAATACAATTACATCAACTACAATAAGTTCATATCTCCTATTGAACAATGGCGTCAGGAGCAAAAAGAGTAATTCCAGGCCATTTTTACAGAGGGTCAGCTTACTGATAAAGCTTGATTACAAGCCTTGTGGGATACAGTGGATACACAATCCCATTCAATTGCAAGAGCAATAGAGTGTGACATGTAACCTGGTTGCAAAACTCTGGAATACTAGAATTGCAGAATACTGTCAAAGATCTCCCACTTGGAAGTATGGGGAAAAAAAACTGTTTAGGGACATAATGAATTAATTTCTACATTTTTTAAAAGATTCAAGGGTATTGCTTCATTCACTCAGGATTTACACTGCTTCAGATTAAAAATAAACCCTCAGTAGATGACAGACAGGAAGAGAAGAAAGGATTGGATCATCAAGGAAAACTACTTCTAGGAGACCAGAAGGTATAGGGAAAAAGTGAGAACTGCCAAAGCCAAGTACATTTGATCCCTTGGGAGGCTAACATGAGGGGGAAAGGAGTCCAGGAGATCTGGCTCTATTTTAAAGAAGCCTTATTGGAGGCGCAGGAAGAAACCATGCCAATGTACAAAAATAATTGTAAATATGGCAGGAGACCAGGCTGGCTTAACAGAGAAATCTTCTGTGAGTTTAAAACAAAAAGGAAGCTTACAAGAAGTGTAAACTTGGACAGATGACTAGGGAGGAGTATAAATATGTTGCTCGAGCATACAGGAGTGTAAGCAGAAAGGCCAATGCATAATTAGAGTTTCAGCTAACAAGTGAGGTGAAGGGTGACAAGAAGGGTTTCTACAGGTATGCTAACAAGAAGAAGAAGGTCAGGGAAAGTGTGGGACCCTTACTGAATGGGGGAGGCAACCTAGTGACAGATGATGTGGAAAAAGCTGAAGTACTCAATGCTTTTTTTGCCTCAGTCTTCACAGACAAGATCAGCTCCCAGACTGCTGCACTGGGCAGCACAGTATGGGGAGGAGGTGATCAGGCCTCAGTGGTGAAAGAACAGGTTAAGGATTATTTAGAAAAATTGGACATGCACAAATCCATGAGTCTGGATCTAATACATCTGAAGGTGCTGAGAGAGTTGGCCATTGGCCATTATCTTTGAAAACTCGTGGCGATTGGAGGAGGTCCCGGATGATTGGAAAAATGCAAATATAGTGCCCATCTTTAAAAAAGGAAAGAAGGAGAATCTGGGGAACTACAGACTGGTCAGCCTCACCTCAATCCCTGGAAAAATTATGGAGCAGGTTTTGAAGCACTTGAAGGAGAGGAAGGGATCAGGAATATTCAGCGTGGTTTCACCAAGGGCAAGTCATGCCTCGCCAACCTGATTGCTTTCTATGATGAGATAATTGGCTCTGTGGACATGTGGAAAATGGTGGACATGATATACCTTGATTTTAGCAAAGCTTTTGATACGATCTCCCACAGTATTCTTGCCAGCAAGTTAAAGAAGTATGGCTTGGGTGAATGGACTATAAGGTGGATACAAATCTGGCTAGATCGTTGAGCTCAACAGGTGGTGATAAACGGCTCGATGTCCAGTTGGCAGCCGGTATCAATCGGAGAGCCCCAGGGGTCAGTCCTGGGGCTGGTTTTGTTCAACATCATCATTAATGATCTGGATGATGGGATGGATTCCACCCTCAGTAAATTCGCGGATGACACTAAACTGGTGGAGAGGTAGATATGTGTGAGAGTAGCATAAGGTCTAGAGTGACCCAGAAAACTGGAGGAGTGGGCCAAAAGAAATCTGATGAGGTTCAACAAGGACAAGTGCAGAGTCCTGCACTTAAGGCGGAAGAATCTCATGCACTGCTACAGGCTGGGGATCGACTGGCTATGCAGAAGTTCTACAGAAAAGGACTTAGGGATTACAGTGTACGAGAAACTGGATATGAGTCAACAGTGTGCCCTTGTTGCCAACAAGGCTAACAACATATTGTGCTGAATTAGTAGGAGCATTACCAGCAGATCGAGGGAAGTGCTGATTATTCCCCTCTATTTGTCACTGGTGAGGCCACATCTGGAATACTGCATCCAGTTTTGGTCCCCCCACTACAGAAAGGATGTGGAAAAATTGGAGAGAGTGCAGCAGAGGGAAACAAAAATGATTAGTCTGCAGCACATGACTTATGAAGAGAGACTGAGGGAACTGGGCTTATTTAATCTGCAGAAAAAGAAGAGTGAGGGGGAATTTGATAGCAGCCTTCAACTACCTGAAGCGGTGTTCCAAAGAGGATGGAGCTAGGCTGTTCTCAGTGGTGGCAGATGACAGAACAAGGAGCAGTGGTCTCAAGTTGCAGTGAGGGAGGTCTAGGTTGGATATTAGGAAAAACTATTTCACTAGGATGGTGGTTAAGCACTGGAATGGGTTACCTAGGGAGGTGGTGGAATCTCCATCCTAAGAGGTTTTTAAAGCCTGGCTTGACAAAGCCCTGGCTGGGATGATTTAGTTGGGGTTGGTCCTGCTTTGAGCAGGGTGTTGAACTAGATGAGCTCCTGAGGTCTCTTCCAATCCTAATCTTCTATGATTCTTTCCAAAGAACTTGCACATGAAATTGCAAGGTCAATAGCAAAAATTATTAATGAATCTATAAACTCAACGGTCATATCCTAAGACTGGTAAATTGCAAATATAGTAAATATATTTCAGAAAAAAGGGGAAAAAGTTATCCAGGAAACTACAATCCTGTTGGAACAAAATTTGAAAGAGAGAATAATTAAAGACAAAGAGGTTAAATGTAATTGGAATAAAAGACAACATGGTTTTACAAAAGATAGTTCATGCAAGATCAACCTGAACTCTTTCTTTGAGAAGGTATCTGATTTTCTAGACAAAGGAAATCTAATTTACCTGTTTTTCAGTAAAGTATTTGATATAGTTACATAAGGGAAATTGTAAGTTGATTTGGAGAAGATGGGGATCAATACAAGAACTCAAAGGTGAGTAAGGAACTGGTTAAATGGGAAACTATAATGGGTCATGCTGAAAGATGATCTATCAGTCTGGGGGGAGGTTATTAAGAGAATTCCTCAAAAATCGGTTTTGGGACCAATTTTATTTAATTTTTTCATTAATGACTTTGGCACAAAAAGTAGGAATGTGCTAATAAAATTTGAAGATGGCAGAAAGTTGGGAGCTATTGCCAATAGGGAGGAGGACTGGAATATCATACAAGAAGAGTTGGACAATCTTGAAAACTGGAGTAATAGAAATGGGATGTAATAGTGAAATTGCAAGGTTATGAATTTAGGGATTAACAACAAGATTTTTCCAGTAATCTGGGGATTTACCAGTTGGAAGTGACTGAGGAGGAGAAAGATCTGGGTTTATTGGTGAATTATAGGATGACTATGAGTGGCGAATATGATGTGGCAATTAAAAAGCTAATGTAATCCTAGGATGCATTAGGTGAGGTATTTCCAATTGAGATCAGCAAGTTCTGTTACGGTTTTACAAGGCACGGTTGTGATTTCCTCATGGGAATACTGTGTAAAGTTCTGGTCTCCCATTTTTAAGAAAGATGAATTCAAACTGGAACAACTGCAGAGAAGGGTTACTAGGATAATCAGAGGAATGGAGAACCTATTTTACGAGAGGAGATTTAAGGCTCTTGGCTTTTTTAATCTAACCAAATGAAGGCTGAGGGGAGATATGATTGCTTTTTATAAGTACATTAGAGAGAGGGAAAGGAGTTATTTTAGTTAAGGGCCCAAGTTGGTATAAGAATAAATGGTTATTAAGGAGTGAAATTCTAGAACAACCTTCCTAGGGGAGCAGTGTGTGCTATAACCTAACTCATTTCACGACTGAGCTTGATAAGTTTATAGAGAAGATGGACTTGACACATATGGCCCATCTACAAATGCAGTTAGCCAATATTTCCAGTAGCTGGTGCAAGGCAATAGATGTAGAGGGCTCTGATTTACTACTGAGAATTCTTTCTCACCCACATAATCTGTGTTTAACTAATCACTATGTTTGGGTTTGGGAAGAAATGTTCTCCAGTCAGATTAGCAGGGATCCTGTTTGTTTTTTTGTTTTGACTTTCTCAGGGGCACAGTTCACATGCTGGCTTGAACTAGAATAAATGGTGGATTCTCTGTAACTCGAAGTATTTAAAACAAGGTTAGAGGACATCAGTAATTCAGCTAGGAGATTATGGGTCTTTTTCAGAAGCATGTGGTTGAGGTTCTGTGGATGGCAATGTGCAGGATATCGAACTAGATGATCACAATGGTCTCTTCTGGCCTTAAAATCTATAAGTCTATCATTTCTATGAAGTTTCCTTACCAGATCTGTTCAATAAATCTATAGCTGAATCCCAAAAGGTGTTGAGTACCTGCAACTGTAGAATGTCTCCTCAGCAACACAAACTGCTAGGAGCACATCAGACCTGTCTTGTTCTCTATTATGGTTTCCCATAGAATCTCAATTCATGGTCCTTGCCATCCCCATGACAATTCAGATCCCTGTCAAATTTCAGGTCCCTGCTTTAAAGCAAGGTGGTACTAGAGTTTTCAAAGAAAAGGGTGCTACAATTTTTTAATATGGGCCCAAGAATTTCTATTTGCCTACCCTTGTTCTTGGAAATGACTGGACCTTTCTATGAGTAGACACCCACAATGGAACATTTCATCCGGAAAAGTTAGAATTTGGTAAAGTTATATGCAACTGGTAACAGGGTCTTATAATGAGAAGTGTTGTGAAACTTTAATAATAGGTGTTACATGAACCCTGCCTATTAGAATAGAATAGCCTTCCCCTTGAATTCAGTGCTCAGTCCAGTCCAGGACTTGACACATAGGTTTTGTTTTTAACTAACACTTAACTACAAGAAATGCTTGCTTCACAGAAGCCTGTTTGGGGAGAATGGAATTATCCATAGACTGAGTACATTATTGGAAGTGCTGTAGTTTCTCCAATGGACCACCTAACTAAAGAGGGAGAGAAATGGATTTTAAAAGGTGGGCTTCTGTAAGCCAAGAGAAGACACCAGAAACAGAAGTCCCAGATGAAGGAATGGAGGCAAGAAGGAGGCAGTATACTTTTCGAAGGACACTGACCAAACCCAAAGAACTCTGAGGTGCAATGAGGACTCTGAAGGGGGATTTTATTCAGGACTTTGTTCTGCATAAATCTGTAAATCTCCTTTGCTAAAATCATGTATTTTAAGAAGTTCCTGCACAAAGCCTGTGTTCCTTACTTTAGTTGCCATATGTCCCTGAATACTTAGAACTATGAACCACAGCAAGCACAGCCAAGTGGAACTTGGTAGGTGGGGAGAGGAAGGAATGTACATAAACAGCTGGGAAGTCTTAGGAGTGTCATCATTCATTTGAGAGGATAAGGCAATTGGACTGTGAAGTCCCACCTCCCATGGAAAGAGGCCAAACAGAGAGTCTGCACCTGGGATTGTGCCTAAGAGGCCATAACTAGAGATAGCATCTGGACCCTTCACAGACCCATCTGCCTGGAAGCACATGGGATCCAAAAGTTGGGTACAATACAAAGACTGGCGTAAGGAACTTTGGCCATATTTCATGTCAGGCCTGGAAATGTTTACTTGTTCGGTGCTGAATGAAGAAATGATAAAACAATTTATATCTTCAGATAAATGGGCACTGAGGTCAGTTCTAATCTGGGAGCCTCAGTGTCACTTCCCTAATGTATTTACTAAATAATTGTCATGGGTTTAATAAGTGTAAGTGAGCAAAAGTGTGAATGAACTGGTTACAATCCTTAATTATATTTGGCAAAACAAATGTGGGCCTCATGACCATTGGCCTTAGACAGAAGTCTGTTACCAAGTTCTCCAATGTGGATCTTTCAGGTTTCCTGTTTATGAGACAATACCTGTCTTTGTTGACCTCAGTGGATTTGTCAAGAAAATGATCATTCCTTACTAGAACTTTTGACAACGATCTACGAGAGACACTGCTTTTTGCCAAATGATTGGACCACATTGAACTACATCCAACATGCTCGTGGTCCGTAACTAGACTGTGAAAAATACAAAGGTGGCCCCTGAGGCAGAGTAAAAGGAAACACTGACCCTTTTAAAAGTTGAGAACAGTTCGCTCTCTCTCGTTACATCAATGACATTTGAAGCAAAGTACTCCACTCTTCCCTTGATGGGCCATCCAGAGCAAGAGGAGGTGAAAGACTCTGACCAATTGACTATGCCAGCCTGAAGCATTGACAACTGAGAGAGAAAACGAGAGAGAGAATTAAGCTATGACCTCAAACCATCTCTTCTATCAATATGCTTTCCCCTAAGAACAATCTTGGAGTCAAACACTGCAGAAACAAAGTAGTGAGAATTCTTTTATATAGCTGCTGTTATAATCGGCCCTACAAATTTATCCCTAAGTGTAAGCTCAGCTGTAAATTGTGAGTGAAAGTTCATAAATTGTCACAATGACCTCTTATATAAAATTGTTTTTATAAAGATGTAATTAGGAGACGGAAGGAATTAATTTAAATGTAAAGGGTTTGACTGATAACACTCAAGGACTATGTTAAGATTATGAGCAGTAAACAAGAGTAGCAAAAGACTTGAAATCAGTAAAACAAAATTAGTGTGTTGGAAATTAGGTCTATTGGTGGATAAAATAATGAAAGGATGGACTATTCTGCCCAAAACTTCCTTTTGGCTTCTTAAAAAGAAAAGAGTTCTGGGAAAAATTAGTAGAAGAAGCAGTTGTCTGACAACAACCATTGCCGCAAGCTTTATCATTATGGCTTTATCACCCCTACCTTCCCATGGGACACTGCACCTTCTTCATCCTAATCCTGAGAGATATCCTGACCAGACCACACCAGAGAGAGGACACAGATGACATTGCTACCTCCATCAGCTTCCAGTTAAATTCTGGATATCACCTGGGAAGTGCCACTTTATATCTTCCTCCATCTCCCACCAGCGTGTGTCCTTTTCTACATATTATTTCTTTTCTTTCCTATCTCTCTCCTTTTGCCTTCTGTTTCATAAGAGTCTGGCATAGCTGGCCAAGACTATGTATGTTGCAACACTGATGTAAAACTGTGAGTGGAAAAAGGCAGCTAAAAGCAATGTTCTAAACAGCCTAATGCTAGTACAAATTTCCCATGTCTCAGAGTGGCTGATAAGACCATGTTCTGTGACTGTGTTTTTGCAAGTGAGATTCAGCATCAGAGATACAAGCTGCATTTTCTCTTTTTATGTAGTCTTGTTTATTTACAAGGAATGAACAAATGAACAAATGCCTTCAGCCCCAAATTTCTTTAGCCAACAGACCCAAAAAGGTTATTCTCTAGCTTTTTTCTGGATCACACTGTGTTCACAGGCTACTACTTGGCTTTCTTTCTTTTTTGACTCTGTCTGTCTGTCTCTCTGCTTTTATCTGTTCTCAGTTTCTGTGTGTTCTCTCCCCACCACCTCCCCTTGCCCATGAGCACAAACCTGGTCATAATACCCAGTGGAACCTTCACATGCACATGGTGCTAATTTCTGGGCAGATTCTATTAGGCTTCATTTTTGCTGTGGGGCCCCTTAAGTGTTTCTTACAACTATATTAAGTGAAGGGAATGTTCCCACATTATTCTGAATCAGGCTTTAACTCATTCCACAAGGTTTCACCCAAGTCATAACAATACCAAACCAACACATCCCGAATTTCTAATACCAAGCCATCGAACAAATACATGAATCATAGAATCATAGGACTGGAAGGGACCTTGAGAGGTCATCTAGTCCAGTCCCTGGCACTGATGGCAGGACTAAGTATTATCTAGACCATCCCTGACAGGTGAAAAAATTCCACCAAATAATGGAACAATCAAGAAATGTGTATAGTCAGTGTGTGGATATGCCATGGAAAGAAAAAGCTGTAATTCGTATAATTTATTATGACGAGTTACTCCCTCTGGGGCTGGTCACACAGAACAGTAAGAGGTAGTTTGGCTAAAGAAGAATAACACTGGCCTGTCTTGAGTAACATTCTTAAAGTGGCACTATAATATCAGTATGTTCCCTCTTCTGCTGTTCTTATTCATACTTGTTCAAGTTAATTACAGGAATAATGTGCATATTGTAAAAATAAATATACATGTACTTAATCCTAATATCCTATAAATTATTGATTCATTTCTCCCACAACAAGACAATAACTCACTTCACAACCCTAATCTTTCTTAACGGCTTAAAAAACCAGAATATGTAGTGTTCACGCTGTGGATAAAGAATACTGCATTCCCAACAAAGCATTGCTCTTCTTCTTGGTCATTTCCCCTGGTATCTCCAGGTCTCTGTCAGCTCTAGCTTTGTTTCCCCAATTCTCTCTCTGCTTCCCAAGCCAGAATCTGTTGCATCACTATGAATTAGCTTGAAAACTAATCTCCTGCAGCTATATTTACATTTCTTGTAATAATACTGATGGCTGTGATTTCATTTATTAGATTTATAATGGGCAGGGCTGAGTGAATAATTTGCAGCAAAGAATTTGTTCAACAAACTTCACTTTTTTCTGTTCCAGAATTGTGTGCCAACAGATTAAAATTTTCTTAATCTTTTGGTCATTCAAAATTATTTTTAAAAAGTGTTTTTATTTATTCCAAATTAAATCATAAAAAGACATGTCTACAAGGCTTTAGGAGCCTGGCCAACAAAACCCCAGCAGAATTAAAATAATTAATAAAAAGGAACTCTGCCAACCTGCTGTCTCAAAAAAAAAAATAATAATCCTTTCCACCTTTCCTTCTTGATGGCAGTATAACTTCAGCTTTCTCCAAAAATACTATTAACTAAATGTCTTTTGCAGCATGGTCAGAATATCACCAAATTGGGGCTATTTCAAACCAAGACAGGAAAGGGTAGGAATAGCAAGTTCCAATGTCTTGGAGCCCTCATAGAGAATGGCAAGTCAACTGGAGGGAGACCCAGCGTGGGCGCCTCTGCTGCCTGTATCTCTGTCAGTTAGGCACACGGAGAGAGGCCAACCTTGAAGTAGGCCAGCCCTTGGCCATTCAGGTTGTGTGCTCCAAGCGAGATGCCCCACTCAGTAAGTGAACTGCTACATTCTGCACCAGGTTCAGTCTGCAATTGGTTTTAAGGTGTAGCCTTGTGTAAATCACATTGTGGCAGTCTAATCTTGGGGTAACAGAAACATAGTGGGCAGAAACATAACAGTGGTAATGTCCACATGTGAAAGATAAGGCCACAACCTCCAGCCAGCTGACTGGGTTACTGCTATAACATAATTGTCAAACAGCAGCTGGAGGTCTAAACTATCTCTGAGTTACACATCTAGTAACAAATAGTGGCTGTACTCCGTCAAGCCCCTTTTTTTTTTCTTTTGGGATTAGTTTTGGGTCAGTTCAACCCAAACTGGAATATTTTATTTTGTTGAATGGACATGTAACATTTCATTTCAAATCAGTTTAAGAAATATTGAACTTCATTTTCCTATTGTAGCACATTGCCTTATGGGACTTGTAGTTCTGGCCTCTGGTCCATCTTATAAACCAAGCTTCCTGGAGGAATACATTGATTTACTTATTCTGCCCACTAGCATTGTCCAACAAATAAATTAAAATTGGATTTGGAGCACAGACTGTTTATACTTCATTTTGAAATTCTTCCAGTACAAGTCCCTGACTTGGGCTTCCAGGTGCTAATCTGCTAGCTGCCATCTTGGCCAACATGCTGGGACCTCCAGAACTAAATACATGAGTCTCTTATGGGCTGTAAGAGACTTGCATCCTCTGTGGTTAGGGCACAGAGGGAGACTCATAACACATGTTCACCAGTAGATTACATGCATCTCTGGACAGAGGGAGTCCATCCTGAGCATTGGATGTCTGCATCCTTCTGGATCACACACAGAGCCTGCTGGGTAACGCAATGCTACTATAATAAAAAGGCTACTAAATCAAATCACAATTAACTCTAGAACTGTAAGCAATGAAAATGTTTGTAGCAATGGACTAGTATTCATGCTGATCCATATTACAACATTTTATGGTTGGAAGCTGTGAGTGCTCAGATGCATATTGAGGTGCCTAAAGAAATATGGCTTAGGTGTTGTCAAGGTTCCTCCCCCACTCTGAACTCTAGGGTACAGATGTGGGGACCTGCATGAAAAACCTCCTAAGCTTATCTTTACCAGCTTAGGTCAAAACTTCCCCAAGGTACAAAATATTACCCCCGTTATCCTTGGAATGGCCGCTACCACCACCAAACTAATACTGGTTACTGGGGAAGAGCTGTTTGGACGCGTCCTTCCCCCAAAATACTTCCCAAAACCTTGCACCCCACTTCCTGGACAAGGTTTGGTAAAAAGCCTCACCAATTTGCTTAGGCGACTACAGATCCAAACCCTTGGATCTGAGAACAATGAAAAAGCATTCAGTGTTTTACAAGAAGACTTTTAATAAAAAATAGAAGTAAATAGAAATAAAGAAATCCCCCCTGTAAAATCAGGATGGTATATATCTTACAGGGTAATTAGATTCAAAACATAGAGAACCCCTCTAGGCAAAACCTTAAGTTACAAAAAAGATACACAGACAGAAATAGTTATTCTATTCAGCACAATTCTTTTCTCAGCCATTTAAAGAAATCATAATCTAACACATACCTAGCTAGATTACTTACTAAAAGTTCTAAGACTCCATTCCTGTTCTGTCCCCGGCCAAGACGACTACAGACAGACCCACAAACCCTTTGTTTCTCTCCCTCCTCCCAGCTTTTGAAAGTATCTTGTCTCCTCATTGGTCATTTTGGTCAGGTGCCAGCGAGGTTACCTTTAGCTTCTTAACCCTTTACAGGTGAGAGGAGCTTTCCCCTGGCCAGGAGGGATTTCAAAGGGGTTTACCCTTCCCTTTATATTTATGACACGCCCCCCAAATCTCAGCTAGGGTGAAACACTGGCTGGGATTTCTTCCTGGAGCTCTAGGAAAACAGAGTTAATAAGACACATGCATCTCTAAATATACTACCAAGTACATAAAGACTAACAATATTTTCCACATCTCAAGGACGATTTTAACCAGTTGATTCTGGGAAACTTTCACGGGAGAGTGCATCAGCCACTTTGTTAGAAGCTCCTGAGATGTGTTGGATGTCGAAATCAAAATCTTGGAGAGCTAAACTCCACCGAAGAAGTTTTTTGTTAGTTTCTTTGACGGTGTGAAGCCACTTTAGTGCAGCATGGTCGGTTTGCAGGTGGAAACGCCGTCCCCAAACATATGGGCGTAGCTTTTCCAGCGCGTAGACAATGGCATAACATTCTTTTTCAGTGACTGACCAGTTGCTTTCCCTCTCAGACAGTTTTTTGCTGAGAAACACTACAGGGTGGAATTCTTGATCAGGTCCTTTCTGCATTAAAACTGCTCCCACACCACGCTCGGATGCATCTGTGGTTACTAGGAACGGTTTGTCAAAGTCTGGGGCCCTTAGTACAGGGTCAGACATGAGTGTCGCTTTAAGCTTGTTAAAGGCCTTCTGACACTTTCCGGTCCACTGAACAGCATTTGGCTGTTTCTTTTTGGTTAGGTCTGTCAGTGGGGCAGCGATTTGGCTGTAGTGTGGTACAAATCGTCTGTAATAACCGGCCAAGCCTAAGAAGGATTGAACCTGTTTCTTTGACTTTGGGACAGGCCACTTTTGGATAGCATCCACTTTGGCCTGTAGGGGGCTGATAGTTCCTTGACCCACCTGGTGTCCAAGGTAAGTCACTCTGTTTAGGCCTATTTGACACTTCTTAGCCTTAACAGTTAGTCCTGCCTCCCTTATGCGCTCAAGGACTTTTTGTAGATGTTCCAGGTGGTCTGCCCAGGAATCCGAAAATATGGCCACATCGTCAAGGTAGGCGACTGCATATTCTCCTAATCCCGCTAGGAGACCATCTACAAGTCTTTGGAAAGTGGCGGGTGCATTTCGCAGCCCGAAAGGGAGTACATTAAATTCATACAGCCCAAGATGTGTGATGAAGGCTGACCTTTCCTTGGCAGATTCATCTAGCGGTACCTGCCAGTACCCCTTGGTTAAGTCCAAGGTAGAGATGAACTGGGCCCTTCCCAGTTTCTCTACTAGTTCATCTGTGCGTGGCATGGGATAGTTGTCTGGGCGAGTTACAGCATTTAGCTTACGGTAGTCCACGCAAAAACGTATTTCCCCATCTGGTTTGGGAACTAGAACCACTGGAGATGCCCATGCACTTTCAGAGGGGCGGATTACACCCATCTGTAACATATCCTGGATCTCCCGTTCTATAGCAGTTTTAGCTTGAGGAGACACCCGGTAAGGTTGGACCCTAATTGGGTGAGCATTACCTGTGTCAATGGAGTGGTATGCCCGTTCCGTCAGTCCTGGGGTGGCTGAGAACATTGGCGCGTAGCTAGTGCACAGCTCCTGGATCTGCTGTCGCTGCATACGCCCAAGGGTCATGGAGAGGTTCACCTCTTCCACACCACCAGCACATTTCCCTTCGTAGTAAACACCTTCAGGCCACTCAGCGTCGTCTCCTCCCTGGGCTGTAAACTGACAAACCTTTAATTCTCTGGAATAAAAGGGCTTTAGAGAATTAATATGGTACACCTTAGGCTTTCGGTTGGAGGTGGGGAATGCTATGAGATAATTAACAGCTCCCAGGCGCTCCTGGACCACGAATGGCCCTTCCCACGATGCTTCCATTTTATGGGCCTGGAGCGCCTTTAAGACCATGACCTGGTCTCCTACTTTGAAGGAACGCTCTCTGGCATGTTTATCATACCAGGCTTTTTGCTCTTTTTGAGCATCCTGT
This sequence comes from Lepidochelys olivacea, assembly GCF_965140295.1. NCBI lineage: Eukaryota > Metazoa > Chordata > Testudines > Cheloniidae > Lepidochelys > Lepidochelys olivacea. Next base: position 38,334,121 of record NC_140413.1, on the reverse strand, counting down.
AAGTTTTCTCTAGCAAGGGCTAAAGAGGTTCGGAGGGTGTTTTGTAGGTTGGTTACAAAGTCCAGAATGTTAGTTCCTGGAGAAGGTGTAAATCCCTCCCATTGCTGCTTCACCAACTGCAATGGCCCCTTAACCTCACGGCCATATACAAGTTTAAATGGGGAAAACCCTAAACTGGGATGTGGTACAGCTCTGTAGGCAAAGAGCAACTGCTGCAATACTAGGTCCCAATCATTGGAGTGCTCATTTACGAATTTACGTATCATGGCCCCCAAAGTTCCATTAAACTTCTCCACCATGCCATTTGTTTGATGATGGTAAGGAGTGGCAACCAAGTGATTTACCCCATGAGCTTCCCAAAGGTTTTTCATAGTTCCTGCCAGGAAATTAGTCCCTGCATCTGTGAGGATGTCGGAGGGCCAACCTACCCTGGCAAAAATGTCTGCTAGTGCCTGGCACACACTTTTAGCCCTGGTGTTGCTTAGAGCTACTGCTTCCGGCCATCGGGTGGCAAAATCCATGAAAGTCAGTATGTACTGCTTTCCTCTGGGTGTCTTTTTCGGAAAAGGACCCAGAATATCCACAGCTACTCGCTGAAATGGAACTTCAATGATGGGGAGTGGCTGGAGAGGAGCTTTGACCTGGTCTTTGGGTTTTCCCACTCTTTGGCACACCTCACAAGACTGGACATAGGTAGAAACATCCTTGCCCATTCCCTCCCAGTGGAATGACCCCCCCAAACGGTCTTTGGTCCTGTTCACCCCAGCATGGCCACTAGGGTGATCATGGGCTAAGCTCAAGAGCTTGGCCCGGTATTTAGTTGGAACTACCAACTGTCTCTGAGGATGCCAGTCTTCCTGGTGTCCCCCAGAAAGAGTTTCCTTGTATAAAAGTCCTCTTTCTACAACAAACCTGGATCGATTAGAAGAGCTGAGAGGCGGTGGGTTGCTCCGTGCCGCCGTCCAAGCTCTCTGGAGGCTTTCATCTGCTTCTTGTTCGGTCTGGAACTGTTCCCTTGATGCTGGAGACATCAGTTCCTCATGGGATTGTGGACCTAGGCTTGGTCCCTCTGGAAGCGATATAGGGGATGGAGCTGTTTCTGTTGACTGTGAACCGCTCTCCGCTGGTGCACTATGTTGGGATTCAGGCTCCGGCTGAGCCTCTTGTGTAGGGTTATCGGCTGCGGCCAGTTCAGGTTCGGTGGGGCCCTCTGGTGTTGAGGTTGCAAGTACTGGATTCAGTGCTGACACGGGGTCTGGTGTTGGTTGTTTGGCTGGTTCCGGTTCTGGGACTGGTTCCGTCTGGGTCTCTGGGACTGGATCCACTACTGCTGTTGCAGACATTGGCCTGGGGTCCAGGTCCATCACCTCTGACTGGGTCCTGATAGAAGTTTCCGGAACAGAGCTAGGCCTCACGGCTTGTTTAGCCTGGTTGCGGGTGACCATTCCCACCCTCTTGGCCTGCTTCACATGATTGGCCAAGTCTTCCCCCAACAGCATGGGGATGGGATAATCATCATAGACTGCAAAAGTCCACATTCCTGACCAGCCCTTGTACTGGACAGGCAACTTGGCTGTAGGCAAATTGAAAGAGTTGGACTTGAAGGGTTGAATCGTCACTTGGATCTCTGGGTTGATTAAATTGGGGTCCACTAAGGAAGCATGGATAGCTGACACTTGTGCTCCGGTGTCCCTCCACGCGGTGACCTTCTTCCCACCCACACTCACAGTTTCCCTCCGCTCCAAGGGTATCTGGGAGGTATCTGGGCCTGTGGACCTCTGGTGTGATTCCGGTGCAATGAACTGTAATCTGTTGGGGTTCTTGGGGCAGTTGGCCTTTACATGCCCCAGCTCGTTACACTTAAAACATCGTCCAGCTGACGGGTCACTGGGGCGAGGAGGGTTGCTGGAGAACGGGGTGGTGGGACGATAAGGGGTCTGGAGGGTTCTTTGGGAGGTAGGTGGGGCTTTGGGCGGCCCCCGGTAATAGGGTGTGGTCTGGGGTGGTCCCTTCTGGTCTCCGCTCCAACTGCGACCAGTTTTCTTCTTCTCTGCCACCTCCACCCATCTGGCTCCAATCTCTCCTGCCTCAATTACAGTTTTGGGTTTCCCATCTAGGATGTATCTTTCTATTTCCTCAGGAACACCCTCTAAGAATTGTTCCATTTGCATTAGGAAGGGCAAATTTACTGGAGATTCAACACTTGCTCCTGATATCCAGGCATCCCAATGTTTTACAATGTGGTAGGCATGTCGGGTAAATGACATGTCCGGTTTCCACCTTAGGGCTCTGAACCTCCGACGAGACTGCTCGGGTGTTATCCCCATTCTGACTCTCGCCTTGGATTTAAACAGTTCATACTTGTTCATGTGTTCTTTAGGCATTTCAGCTGCCACCTCAGCTAAGGGTCCACTGAGCTGCGGCCTCAGCTCTACCATGTATTGGTCAGTAGAGATGTTGTACCCAAGGCAGGCCCTTTCGAAGTTTTCTAAGAAGGCCTCAGTATCATCACCTGCCTTGTAGGTGGGGAACTTTCTGGGATGGGAAGTGGTACCTGGAGAAGGATTGCTAGGGTTTGTTGGTATATTCTGCTGGGCCTTTATCCTCTCCATCTCCTCCACATGCTTCCTCTCTTTTTCCTTCTCCTCCTCCACATGCTTCCTCTCTTTTTCCCTCTCCTCCTCCACATGCTTCCTTGCCTCCATTTCCCTCTTGTGGGCAGCCTCTTGGTGTTGTTCTGCCTCCCTTTCTTGTTCCTTCTTCAGCTGCATGAGTTCTATCTGTCTTTCATGTTCCCTTTGTTTTTTCTCAGCCTGAAATTTAGCTAATTCCAGCTGTAGTCGAGCTGAGGATTTGGCCATTCTAACCTCTCTGTTTTTAACTAACCTTACACCCGAGGTTTAGAAATAAACAAACAAAACTTGGCTGTAAAATTTTGCTGTGCTGGAATAGAATACCTATTCTCTGATAGTGATTGTCAGCCTGCAGAAAAAGACAATTCCCTTGTCTCTGCTCTGGGCCCAAATTAAAGCAAAAAACCTCCAACTACTTGGAAACCTGCTTACCCAGCCCAAAGAAGAAAAAAATTTCTTTTCAAACCTGTGCTCCTTGTAAAACAAAAAAAAAAAATCAAAATCCTAAAAAAAACCCTGCCACTTTTGTCTCCAGGCAAATGGGTAGAGCACACACCCCCTATTTACTTTTAGGAAGAAAAGAAAGAAAAAAAAAAAAAAACCTCTGGGTTGGAAGACTGTGAATTTCCCTGCAGGAGTTAAGTACCCTGCCTCCAGGCAAAGAAAACCTGCAATTCACAAGATAATCCCCTTTTGTCTCTGCTTGGCCACAAAGCAGAGAGAAACCAAGCTGCTTTCAGTTTCAAAGCTGCCTTCTGGACTTCCTAAAAATTCCTTTTTAAAATCTGTATTTCTAGTTCAAAAAATCTCAACTGGATCTCAAAATGATTTCAGGTTAATCCCACCACTGTGCCACCATGTCAAGGTTCCTCCCCCACTCTGAACTCTAGGGTACAGATGTGGGGACCTGCATGAAAAACCTCCTAAGCTTATCTTTACCAGCTTAGGTCAAAACTTCCCCAAGGTACAAAATATTACCCCCGTTATCCTTGGAATGGCCGCTACCACCACCAAACTAATACTGGTTACTGGGGAAGAGCTGTTTGGACGCGTCCTTCCCCCCAAAATACTTCCCAAAACCTTGCACCCCACTTCCTGGACAAGGTTTGGTAAAAAGCCTCACCAATTTGCTTAGGCGACTACAGATCCAAACCCTTGGATCTGAGAACAATGAAAAAGCATTCAGTGTTTTACAAGAAGACTTTTAATAAAAAATAGAAGTAAATAGAAATAAAGAAATCCCCCCTGTAAAATCAGGATGGTATATATCTTACAGGGTAATTAGATTCAAAACATAGAGAACCCCTCTAGGCAAAACCTTAAGTTACAAAAAAGATACACAGACAGAAATAGTTATTCTATTCAGCACAATTCTTTTCTCAGCCATTTAAAGAAATCATAATCTAACACATACCTAGCTAGATTACTTACTAAAAGTTCTAAGACTCCATTCCTGTTCTGTCCCCGGCCAAGACGACTACAGACAGACCCACAAACCCTTTGTTTCTCTCCCTCCTCCCAGCTTTTGAAAGTATCTTGTCTCCTCATTGGTCATTTTGGTCAGGTGCCAGCGAGGTTACCTTTAGCTTCTTAACCCTTTACAGGTGAGAGGAGCTTTCCCCTGGCCAGGAGGGATTTCAAAGGGGTTTACCCTTCCCTTTATATTTATGACAGGTGTCTATGTTTGGGCACCCATATTTTAAACTTTTATCCATAAAACACAGGATATATTTTTGATACCTGACTGGATGAACATAAACTCTGGTTTTGGATGCAAATGCTGGCATTTATTAATTAAACTTTCATTTTCTACAATTATTCTCCAATTTTGATTCTTCCTTACTATTTTTGTCAGTTCACTCACTGAGTAAAGCTAAACCAAACATAGATGAAGAGCAAATCCAGGTAAAACACATTGGATTAAAATATGAGAGGAACATCATAGACATTGTACTATTTTCCTAGTTGCACTATTTCTTCTGTTGATATCACACTTACAAGTGAAAGAATTTCCTATGGTAGTTTACTTTGGTTTCCCTAGGTGTACAAAGTAGATTTGGGGTTTATTTTGGAATTCCTGTCATGTGGGAAATTGGTTTTATATCAGCAGTACTGCGTTAACAAGTATATAATTTGACTCTATTTTTTAAATTATCTTCTAGCTCAGAAAGTAGAAGACAATGGAAGAAAAAATGTTCAGAAATACCTCTGTGTCCACAGAGGACAAGTTGTTGTTTTAGAAATTTCAGAGGGATTCTATTTCCGACAGCTAGGGCCCCAAGCTGACATGGCAAAGGAATGCAGCAGAGGAGGTATTTAGTATGTGTCTGCAATGTTCTTGGGGTACAATTGCTACAAAACACAAGCATCTAATGCCAATCTGTTATGTTTTATCCAGCACAAGTATAAAAATTAAGCAAGCCTGCTACCATTTGGGAAAACTTTGTTGGAGTCCCCCTCACTGACCTGTTTAATATTTTTTCAGATTGGTGAAAGCCACTGAAGCAGCCTGTAATCAGTCTGGCAAATTTTGTAATTTGCAAGTGTAGCTGTAATGAGATCTGATTTGGGTCCTGTTTAGAGATTATTTTTATATAGATGAAAATCCAGAGAAATTTTGTTAGCATTATCAGTACCAGACTAATTAGAAAGCACCTGGATTATGAACAAGGCTGATGAATGCAAGAGAGGAAGAATTTGTCAGATGTATTCATACAAGTGTTACCTGTATTATGCTAGTGCCTTGGGGCCCCAGTCATGCTTGATACTGTCCATAAATATATAGAAAGACATGGTTTTCCAGTGCCAGAAAATGTAATCTAGTGAGCTGTTCAGTTTTATTTTACAGTTGGTTAAAAATATTGATTTTTTTCTCTGATACTTTTGATCATATTTAACAAAATAAAAGTTGTAAAATAAAATTTTCTGAGGGCCATATAAAATATTTAAAGCCATATCCAATGAGCTGTGGAACATGTGCAACCCCCTTTGAAGTTCAATCTCAGCACATCTCAGGACTTGGCCCATAGGATGTGTTTGTGTCTGTGTTTCTAAACTGTGACATAAGTACACCGGTTAATGCTCTAAGGGTTTAATGATGTAAGTTAATTCAGTACCAGGATTGTGCAAGAGTTATTTCTCAGATGAATACACTAGGTATCCACTAAGTATAACCAAAACTATTCAGAAGTATAACAGCTGCCTCAAGCAGCCACCAAATTCTTGATCAAATCCCAAACCTCTTGAAATTTAAATGTCTGTCTCTGCACCTACTAAAAATACACTCAGTTTGTACTAAGAATAGGAGTACTTGTGGCACCTTAGAGACTAACCAATTTATTTGAGCATAAGCTTTCGTGAGCTACAGCTCACTTCATCGGATGCATACTGTGGAAAGTTTAGAAGATCTTATTATATACACACAAAGCATGAAAAAATACCTCCTCCCACCCCACTCTCCTGCTGGTAATAGCTTATCTAAAGTGATCACTCTCCTAACAATGTGTATGATAATCAAGGTGGGCCATTTCCAGCACAAATCCAGGTTTTCTCACCCCGCCCCACCCCCCAAACTCACTCTCCCCATGGTAATAGCTTATCTAAAGTGACCACTCTCCTTACAATGTGTATGATAATCAAGGTGGGCCATTTTCAACACAAATCCAGGTTTTCTCACCCCCCCACACACCTGGATTTGTGTTGGAAATGGCCCACCTTGATTATCATACACATTGTAAGGAGAGTGGTCACTTTAGATAAGCTATTACCAGCAGGAGAGGGGTGGGAGGAGGTATTTTTTCATGCTTTGTGTGTATATAATAAGATCTTCTAAACTTTCCACAGTATGCATCAGATGAAGTGAGCTGTAGCTCATGAAAGCTTATGCTCAAATAAATAAATAAAAACTGAGTACAGACGGTCATATGATCCATGCATATGGATCACAGCAAGGCCACAAACAGTGTGTTGTCTTTGGAAAACTCTGTCATAAAATGTGGGGAAAATCATTTTGCAAAATGCTGCAGATCCTAAATATTCAGATTAGTATTTTGTCTGAACAAGATTATGAGAGACTGAAAATAAGACCAAAAAAGGGAGCAACAAAGATAAAAGTAACTGTTTATTCTAGAACAACTATATCAATGAAGAGGAGGTGCATTGCTACAATCAACCATAAAAACACCATGTACAGTCTCCCATTCATTGTAATGCCAAAGAAGGTGATGCCAATTTTAGGCCTGTATGCGTCTGAGAAACTCAATCTGGTAAAATGGGTGCTCTCACTACAAGATCATACTGAACCTTGCTATGAGGCACTCTTTCAGGAATATCAATACCTGTTTCAAGGGTTGGGTTGTTTGCAGGGTGAAACACACAATCCAGATGAACAAGCAGTTCCCTCCAGTTATCCATCCATGTAGAGAGGTGCCATTTGCACTCCATGGTAAACTCAAGGCTGAGCTTGCAAGAATGGAAGCAGAGCAAATAAAAAAAAATTGAGAAGCCAACAGATTGGGTGAGCTCCTTCATCATTGTGGAAAAAAGTAACACATTTAGGTCCAAGAGACCTCAAGAAGGCTATTAAAAAAGAACAGTTCAAACTACCAATCAGAGAAGAGATTATGGTTCAAATTGGAAATGCACAATATTTTAGTAAATTGGATGGATCCTCAGGTTTGTGGCAGCTAAAATTAAGTGAAGAAAGCACAAAATTATGCCCCATTTGGAAGATACTGATTCTTATGCTTAATCTTCAGCATAACTTCAGCACCAGAAGTGTACTACAAAACCATACATATGATCTATGAATGGATGACATCATTTGAGGGTCAACAAAAGAGGAGCATGATTGTAGACTTTGGGAAGTTCTGGATGCAACTAGAGCTGAAAACCTCAAACTAAACAGCGAGAAATGTGCTTTCGGGGTTACAGAACTGACTTTTGTTGGGAACATTATTTCCAATGAAGGTGAAAAACCTGATAAGAAGATTTCAGTTATTGAAATGAAGCCATATCCCTCATCAAAGAAAGATGTTCAATGATTCTTGGGGATTGTTAATTATCTTGGAAAATTCATACCTAATCTATCTACCAAAGCAGTGGCTTTGAGAAAACTCCTAGAGAATAAAAATGAATGGTACTGGGGAGCAGAACAGGATGAATCATGAGAAGTTTTAATAAAGCAACAATTGATACAAGAGCCAGTGTTGAAGTTCTATGGACCAGGAAGACCTATTAAAATTTCAGCAGATGCTTCACAGTCTAGGTTAGGTGCAGTTATTTTACAGAAGAATGAGGATTGTTGGCAACTAGTGGCATATGCATCCAAATCACCGACTGAGGCAGAAACCAGATACACACAGATTGAGAAGTAGCTTTCAGGAATATTGTTTGCCTCTGATAGATTCAATCAGTATTTTTATAGCCAGACAGTGGAAGCTGAAATGGAGCATAAGCACCTGATAGTGTTATTTAGCAAACAGCTAATGAGGATTCAAAAAATGATGATAAAACTACAAAAGTATGATTTGGTTGTGACCTACACACCTGGTAAATTAATATGCACTGCAGATGCACTTTCCAAAGCAGTGACCCCCACTATGAAACCAGAGAAGACGTTAGAGAGAGAGATGAAAGCCTATGTAGATCTACTTGTAAAGTCAATTCCGGTAGCTAACAGGAAACTGCAACAAATAAGAGGGGGAAAAGAGAAAGACGAATCATTGGTGATCCTTTAAGAAGTGATAATTAAAGTTTGGCCGAAAGAAATAAGTAGTTGCTGTCCAAGTATAAAAGGCTATTGGAACTGCAGACATGAATTTACTGTGATAGATGAGAGAATTTTCAAGGGCAGTAAGGTTATAATTCCGATGAGCCTCCAAAAAGAAATGCTACAGAAGATCCATGAGGGTCACTTAGGAATTGAGAAATGCAATCAACAAGTACGAGAGGTGCTGTATTGGCCATGGATCAATCACAACATTACTTACGAATCACAACTTACTTACTTTGACAGTGGGGGGTGATTTGTATAAAGCTTTATTGGTTAATCGATGTACACTTCTGGAAAATGGCTTTTCTTTAGCTCAACTGTTAATGGGAAGAAGGATCGGATCTAATTTTCCAAACACTGATAACTTGTTGAAATCTCAGAACAATGAAACCATATGAAAGATGATAGAGAATCAGAAGTGGAAACTGAAATATTATTTTGACAAAAGCCCGTGGTCTCCCATATCTTAACCAAGGTGATAGAGTGTGCCTGAGGAATCACACCTCTAATACTTGGGGCCAAATGGGTACCATTAAAGAACAGCTGCTTCCAAGGTTTTATGTAATCCAGACAGACCAGGGGGATTACATTTGATGTAATTGAAGGAATCTAAAAGTAATCCCAGAAAATTCCAAAACATTGACAGTGGATGCGGACTCTGGTATTTCCCATCTGACTGTTCCTTTATCATCAAAAGACAAAGGAGAAACTGTCAAGGAACAAGAGAACAACTCAGACTTGAAAGAAAAGCTGATACTGAGAAGATCAGAGAGGGAGATTAAACATCATGAAAGACTCAGAGATTTGCTAACCTGCCTGGAGAAGGGGTAGTTGAAGATAGTGAGTGGTAAAGACTGACTCAGGAGTGATGTGCTAGTAACCTCGCCTCTCTAGGTAGTTGATACATTTTCAGAAATCAATGTATTAGATGGGTTGAGAATTTGAATGTATGTATCATTAGTTAGTTGTTATATACATATATATATATATAAAAAGAAGCTAACAGCTAACTGTTTTTTTCTTAAGAGGGAAAACGTAGAGATATGTTTGTGGAAGATTATAATTTAGAGATTTTCCCTCCTAATGGACAGTATTATGAACATAGAAGTTTAGAGATGTACCCTGGAAGATGGGGTGGACAACATGGGATAGCTGTGCACAGAAGTTCACATACGCTCCCTAGTTTGTTTTATTAAAAATTGTATTCCTTTCTCATTCACTGGTCTGTTGTTTAATGAACCTCAAAATCATTACAGTAGCATCAGTGGACTATTGCTTATTGTACCCTTGGTTTACCCTACAAGGGATGGGGCTATATTTGACCTGGCAGGAAGTCCAAGATGCAAAAAGCTAATCACTGCAGGGCCAGAGTAGCTGTCAGCAGGGGTCCAAGAAATCCTACTAAACCACAGCCAGCTACAAGGGGAGTGTACTTGCCAATGAGTCACTCTTACAATTGTGCATTAGGGTGGAGATCTGAGGAGGGTGTGCATAGTCTATTGGGAGGACTTGTGGTGGGAGAGTGTCAACACTGATCTTAGGGCACAATGCAGCTGAACTGCAGGGCCCCATTTCCTAAGAAGGGAGAACTAGATGGCGGGGGCAGGGAGGGTGTGTGGCAGAGGTCTGTACCCCAGGAGCATGATCTGGACATTGCTCAGACCTAGCAGGTTTAAAAACGAGAGGGATCCAAAGGTTGAAACCTGTACAATAGCCTGCTGCCCAGCCACAAGTGGGAGCTCAGCCAGGACTATAACAGTATTGATGTGTTAACTAACAGTTATCTTTCCAGTAACCAAATGTGTCTGTCTCAGTGCCATGTCCCGTATATTAGAGCAGGATGAAGTATTGTATTATTTAGAAACAATTTAATTTTCAGATTTGGTACATTTTTTTGTTTGTGAATTGTCCATAAACTAAATATGATTTTTCATCAGATCACAAATACCTATGTCTGTTTCCTGACTATTTAGATACATTATGCACATCCAACAAGGGAACAGAACCAGTACTGTTACTGTCACCAAACACAATGAAACACTCAGCATGAATATTGAATAGAATGTCATAGAGTAAGTGGCAAGAGAAAAATTGCATTAAATAATGACTACAGTAAAGAAAATTGTAATGTAGATTAAGCCAATTTAGAACAAGGCTCTGTTGTTCCAGCACCAGACTGTTTAGGGCAGTGGTTGTCAACTCTGGTCCACCGCTTGTTCAGGGAAAGTCCCTGGTGGGCCAGGACAGTTTGTTTACCTGCCATGTCTGCAGGTTTGGCTGATTGCAGCTCCCACTGGCCACGGTTCACTATGCCCAGCCAATGGGGGATGCGGGAATGGTGGCCAGTAAATCCCTCGGCCTGTGCCACTTTCTGCAGTCCCCATTGGCCTGGAGCGGTGAACCGTGCATCCGATGAAGTGATCCATCCTGGATCATATTACCATCGAGTCACAGACTGTCCCCTTAGACTCTCCAGTTTATCTTGCCACTCCTGGACAAACTGGACTTAGTGATAAATGGTCACTTACACAAAAAATCAAATATTCAGGTTGCTTACAGTCCAAAGAGAACACTCACATACCCCAGATCAATTGTTACCCTAGATCTTACACCAAAGACAATGCCGTAGCCCATCCTGTAAGAAACTATTTAAAGATTTATTAACTAGGAAAGATAAATAAGATAGTTATTTACAGGTTAAAGCAAGCAAACATACACACACAAATGAGTTGCAATCCAAATCCTAAGAGTGACAGAGTTATAGTAATCTGTTACTTCAAAGTGTCTTTCAGGGTGGACCAGGAGGCAGCCCGTAGGGATCTGAGGCTTCAGTTTGGTGTCTCTGGCCCTGTGAGAGTTCAAACAGCAAAGAGATGGAACATTTTCCAGTGTCTTTGTTTTAGTTTCTTCATTCAGCCTCCAAGTCCATAGGACAAGCTTCCTTGAACGTAGCATTTCCAAGGTGAGATAGGGTCAGTAACCAATCCTTTGATGGCCCATCTGATAGTTTTAGTTCTTCTGGACAGGTGGAGGGAAACACTCTTTCCATTTAAGTTCACAAGTTTAGAAAAAACATTTTCAAAGTTATAAAGCATAACATACATATTTCTTTATAGCATGGAATACAGACAAGTGAGATTAATCCATGAAACAATATACAAGCATTTCATAGACTCTAAACACTAAATACATTCTCATAAGACTAATACCTATTTTGAGCAAAACTAAAATACAGCTGGAGATCAGACCAGTTCAGCTATGAGTTTGTAAGTTCTTAGCTAATGTCTGCATCACATCTTCAACATTTTTTATAGGTTATTGTGACATCTTATGAACTTTAATTGAGATCACAATTAGGGTAAATTTGTAAGCCCGATTATCAAAACAGCACTTTTCTTCTGAAATAAGAATATCCACATATGGAGTTAATCAGGAATAGTTAGTTAAGCATAGCTATTCTGGAATATCTCCTTGTATAGACAAGCCTTTAGTGGGTATTCCACAAATGTACAATTCATATGATTTTTTAAAATAAATTATTCCTTCAGACTCCAACCTCCTTTTCTTGATAATTTTCCCTGTTGGCTCCAAGTCTTTATCTGCTCTGTTTTTGCTACTCCTTTTCTCCCACAGTTTGTCATGCTATAAATCTTCTAAAAGGAAAAATCTCCTGCATTAATATGAACTAACATTAAAATTAATCTCCTGCTGCTAATATTTTAATTCCCTGAAATGTCACAATTGAATGTAATTTCATTTATTAGGCTATATCATTTGTACAGAACGGGTGAATAATTCATAACAAATTTATTTGATTAACTTCAAGATGTTGATTGTTCTTGAATCATGGGCTAGCAGATTATATCTCTCTCAGTTTTTCAGTTATTTAGAATTATTTTCTGAATAATTTCAGTGATTCAATCTGTAGTTTGTCAATGATTTATAGTGACTATTCTGTATTTGTGCTTCAAAATATTATTGGCTAGTTTTTAGTGGGCCCATCAGCAATAATATTCAAATTTTAACATCCAGAGTTAAGCATAGAGGGTATGTCTACACTGCAGTAAAATACCCATAGTTGGCCAGTGTCAGCTGACTCGAGTTCACAGGGCTTGGGCTGCAGGGCTTTAAAACGGCTGGGTACATGTTTGGGCTCAGGCTGGAGCCTGAACTGTGGAACTCTGCAAGCGGGGAGGGTCCAGGAGCCCGGGGGGAGGGTTCAAGAGCCTGGGTGCAAGTGGTTTACCATTCAACTGTCATTGAAAACCTATGGGACTTGGGTGCCTAACTGCCATCTATGCCTTTAAAGGCAATTCTCTTTGCCTTTAAAACTTTTCTCAGTTTAGCCTCACCATACCTAGCTGCATTATTAGCTCACTGAGAGATTGTCCACTATTTCACTGTAGTAATGCTTCCAGCCTTTACTGTTCATTATTGCAGTGCAGGAACCACAATTACCATTTCCTAGGAAATTCTGTGATTTTTTTGAAGCTAAACAACAAATATAAAGGAATTTCAGAATTTCCTGGAAAAGAAAAATTTAGGTAAAAAACATTTCCATTCAATCAACCCATTTTGTTTCACTAATATATAAATCTCATTTTGATTTTGACTATTTAAATTTTATTATATTCTTTAATATAAAATAAAATAATTGAAGTGAAAGTTGTTTTGAAATGAAAAATTGAAACCTGCTTTTTTTCAAATGAATTTTGTCAAAATTTACATTTTCCCACAAAGTTTTGATTTAGATGCAATGGAATTTTCTGCTGTAGACATATTCTGTCAGAATGTTTTTGATCCTTATTATTATTACTATTATTTATTTATATTATCATAGTGCCTGGGAGCCTCTAGTCAAGGACCAGGACATCATTGTGCTAGTTGCTGTAGAGAAAAAGATAGTTACTGCACCAAAGAACTTTAAATTAGGAATTTGGGAGAGACAGTTGGGAGATACTCATGTAATTTCCATGCCAGATTTTAATATTGAACAGGAGCAAAATCAAGTAAGAAAGGATACAGCAATGGAGAAAGGAATAACAGATGGTAGGAGAATGGTCATCAAGAGGAAAGATAGTGCCAATACCTATAATACTAACAGTCAGGTAGCAATATTGGCAGTAGAATGACTATACCTAATCAGGCACGGAATCGGGGTGAAGCCAAGCAGTACACCAATGCAGGAAGCCTGGGTAACAAAATGAAGGAACTAGAACTACTGGTGCAGGAAGTGAAACCATATATGAAAGTAATAAGAGAAACATGGTGGAATAGGAGTACAGATATTGAAGGGTATGTGCTGTTTAGGAAAGATAAGCATAAAGGTAAAGGTGGTGGAGTAACATTGTATATTAATGATGAGGTAGACTGCAAATAAATTAGAAGTGATGGAATGGAAAAACAAGATCTATTTTGGTCAAAATCACTTTGGGGATGAAATGTAACAGAGACTCCACTGGGATAGTGCTTGGGGTCCCCTCTAGACCTCCAGGATCCAATTTAGATATGGATAGAGATCTCTTTAGTATTTTAATAACATAAATACTACAGGGATTTGTGAGATTATTGGGGATTTTAACTTCCCAGATATATACTGGAGGAAAAGTGCAACTAATAATGGTAGGACCCAGATTATCCTGGATGTGATAGCCGATAGATTTCTTCACTAAATTGTCACTGAACCAACAAGAAATGATGCCATATTAGATTTAGATTTAGTATAAGTAGTGAGGACATAGAAGAACGGGTTGTAGAGGAAAGACTTGTTTGAGTGATCATGAGCTAGTTCAGTTTAAACTAAATGGAAGGATAAACAAAAATAGGTCTGTAACTGGGGTCCTTTATTTCAAAAGGGAAAACTTTAAGAAAAAATAAGGGAAATAGGAAATTGAACTGGATCAAAGAACTCAAGGATCTGAATGTGGAGTAGGCTTGGCATTACTTTAGGTCAAAGTTGCAGAAGTTGTCTGAAGACTGCATCCCAAGCAAAGGGGGAAAAATTGTAGGAAGGGTCGCAGACCAAACTGGATAAGCAAACATCTCAAATAGGTTTTTAAGAGAAAGCAGAAGGCCAACAAGGAAGGAAGGATGGGAAGGTTCAGCAAGGAAATCTACCTCGTAGAGGCCAGAAAGTACAGGGGAAAAGTGAGAACTGCCAAAAACCAAGCACGTTTGGACCTTGCAAAGGAAAGTATAACCAATAGTAAAATATTCTTTAGCCTAAAAATAAAAACAAAAAAAGGATAGAAGTGGGACCACTAAGTACAGTCAAATTCAATTTGGAATTTGGAAGTCAAATTCAAACAGCTTAATGGGACCAAATTGGTGGGTTTCAAACAAACTCCATCCAAGAATAGTAAAGGAACTGGTACATGAAATTGAAGCCCAATAGCAAGGATTTTTAATGAATCTGTAAACTCGGGGGCTGTTCCCTATGACTGGAGAATTGCTAATATAGTTCCTATTTTAAAAAAAGGTGGAAAAAACTTATCCAGGAAACTACAAATCCATTAGTTTGACCTCAATTGTACTCAAGGCCTTGGAACAAATGGTGAAAGAGGAGTTCCTTAGGGATCAATCTTATTTAACATTTTCATTCATGACCTTGGCACAAAAAGTAGGAGAGTGCTAATAAAATCTTCAGATGACACAACGTTGGGGAGTATCACCAATATGGAGGAGGACCAGAATATCATACAAGAAGATCTGGAGGACCTTGAAAACTGGAGTAATAGAAATGGGATGAAATGTAATAGTGTAAAGTGCAAGGTCGTGCATTTAGGAGCTAACAACAAGAATTTTTGTTATAAGTTGGGGATGTATCAGTTGAAAGCAATAGAGGAGGAGAGAGACCTGGCATATTGGTGAATCATAGGATGACTATGAGCTGCCAATGTGATGCAGCTGTGAAAAAGGCTAATACAAGCCCAGGATACATTGAACAAGGTATTTCCAGTAAGATAGGGAAGTATTATTGCACTAGTGAGACTTTATCTGGAATACTATGTGCAATTCTGGTCTCCCATGTTTAAGAAAGATTAATTCAGACAGGAACAAGAGCAGAGAAGGGCTACGAGGATGATCAGAGGAATGGAAAACCTACCTTGAGGAGATGCAAGGAGCTTGGCTTGTTTAGCCTAACCAAATGAAGGCTGAGAGGAGATAGGATTGCTCTCTATAAAAACATCAGAATGATAAACACCAGGGAGGAAGAGGAGTTATTTAATTTAACCACCAATGTTGATGCAAAAACAAATGTATATAAACTGGCCATCAGCAAGTTAAGGCTTGAAATTAGATGAAGGTTTCTAACCAGCAGAGAAGTGAAATTCTGTAACAGCCTCCCAAGGGGATTAGTGGGGCAAAAATCCTAACTGGCTTGAAGAGTAAGCTTGATGCATTTATGAAGGGGATTGTATGATGATACTGCCTACAAGGGCAAGTGACCCATCTGTGAGTGGTAGTAGGAAATATCTCCAGTGGCTGCAGATGGGCACTAGATGCAGAAGGCTCTGAGTTATTACAGAGAATTCTTTCCCGGGTGTCTGGCTGGTCTGTCTTGCTAACATGCTCAGGGTCCAACTGACTGCCATATTTCGATTTAGGAAGCCCCAGTTCAGATTTTTACCTTCCGCTGCAGCATGGCACACAGGTCAGTTGCTGGTTTAAAATAGAGTAAATGATGGATTCTCTGTAAATTGAAGTCTTATGATGGATTCTCTGTAACTTGAAGTCTTTAAATCATGATTTGAGGACTTTAGTAACTCAGCTAGAGGTTTTGGGTCTATTGCAAGAAGGGGTTGATGAGTTCTGTGGCCTGCAACGTTCAGGAGGTCAGACTAGATAATTATAATGGTCCCTCCTGGAATTAAAGTCTATGAGACTATAAACAGCTGGTAATCTAAGTATAAGTCAAGAGACAACAGATGGATAGGGGAGTACTAACAAACAATGAGACCAAATATTGGTCAGTGTGAAAGGCAGTGGTAGAACAGTACAGGTGGCCTAACCATTGTCAAGTTTATTGCATTACAACAAAGAAAAGTTTTGAGGAGGATTTGAAGGAGGACAATGGCATAGCTTTAGGATGTTTACTGGGAGTTCCTCCCAAATCTGAGGTCAATATACAAGACAGCACACAAAAAATATTTGAAAATTTAACAAGTGGGTGATTTAGGCTGGCATAATTGGTCCAATGTAGGCAGGAATGGACATTTCAATAGTGAATGTGATATGATACGTAGGGTGGGGATATGTGTGTAGGGTCTTGAAAATGAAGACAATCAGCATGATGTCAAGGAGAGGAGATAGCTAGTGAACAGACGCAAAGAAAGAGTCATTAAATGTTCCCTAGTACACTTTAATATAGCACTACACTGAAGCACACTAGGGAACTTTTAGTGTGCACCAGGGACCAATTAAGATGCAGATATTAGTGCACTTTAGAAATCACCTCTTCTGTTTCTTTTGTCTACCTCTTCATCCACCTAATCCTAAACTGAGATTGTATGCTCCTAGGGGCAGTAGTTGGCCAGTTAAAATATTTTTTTCTGTTCATATCAAACTTACATGAAAAAAAAAAACTTTCCCATAGTAGTTCACCCCTGTTCTTCTATATGTACAAAGTACATGTGGATCTTACTGTGTGGTTTTCTATAGTGTTGTTGTAGCCGTGTTGGTCACAGGATATTAGAGAGACAAGGTGGTAAGGTAAAATCTTTTATTGGATCAACTTCTGTTGGTGAGAGAGATTAGCTTTTCAGACTACATAGAGCTCTTCTTCAGACTTATGTGAGCTCAAAAGCTTGTCTTTCTCACCAACAGAAGTTGGTCCAATATTATTTCACCCACCTTGGTCTCTGTGTGTTTTACTGTCTCTTGGGGAAACTGGCTTTATGATAACATTAGTGGATTAACAAATATAAATTCTTGCACTATTTCTGTAATTATGGCTTGGATAAAAGATAAAAAAAAATTCAGGGAGACTACTGTGTTTGTAGGGTATATGTTGTTATTTTAAGATAGATGCAAATTGCAAAGGGATTTTATTATAATCATTCCTGAACGCTACATGTGGATGTAGGACTCGACAACAGAATTCAAAAGGAGATAAGTAATGTGTGTCTGCAATGTTTGTGGGGTACAGCTGATAAAACTTACCCCATGCCTCCAATCTCATGTTTTATCCAGCACAAGCACAAAAAAACCAAATGAACCTGCTACAGTTTTTGAAAAAAAATTCTCCTTGCTTACCTTTTAATATTTGTGATATTGGTGAAAACTGTTCAAGGATCCAGCATTCAGTCTTGCAAATTTGGCGCACAGAATATAGCTGTAACAAGATCTGACTTTGGTCTTCCAGCAAATTCTATACAGATGTAAATCTCAGGAGTTTTTTAGCCCAATCAATACTAAACAAATTGCAATGCACCTGGATTGTTAACAAGGCAAATGAATGCATGAGAGGAAGGATTTGTCAAGTGTATTCTTACTACTGTTTGAACTGGAGCCACATTTCAGAGAATGCTGTGAAAACATACAGAAAGGCACAGTCCGTCCCCATGCCAGAGAGCTTCCAGTTTAGGCATGAACTAGCCCAACTGAAGTAAATGGGAGTTTTACTATTGACTTTATTGGGGCCAGGGTTTCACCCAATGTGCTATTAAATTTTTTTCTTGACTTTTTCATTGGAAGAAGTACCTAATTTTCTGGTTTATGTGAGGAAAAAAATTAGATAACATTTTCTGAGCAGCTCTATTAAATATGCACGTACAAATCCTGAGGGGTGTTAAGCACTTGCACATCCCACAGATGTCAATGCTCAGCACATTTTAGGATTACAACAACTACAACAAACCCTAGTGGGCTGAATATTGTACTGTAGATGACGTAATCCAACCATACTAGGATTCTTGCCAAATAGGTGTAAACTAGAAACGGACGTACCTTACAGAAGAGGAAGGATTATCCAATGGTTCGGGGGCTACCCTAGGATTTGGGAGACCTGGATTCAAGTCCTTAGAATCATAGAATATCAGGGTTGGAAGGGACCTCAGGAGGTCATCTAATCCAACCCCCTGCTCAAAGCAGGACCGATCCCCGACTAAATCATCCCAGCCAGGGCTCTGTCAAGCCTGAACTAAAAAACTTCTAGGGAAGGAGATTCCACCACCTCCCTAGGTAACGCATTCCAGTGTTTCACCACCCTCGTCGTGAAAAAGATTTTCCTAATATCCAACCTAAATCTTCCCCACTGCAACTTGAGGCCATTACTCCTTGTTCTGTCATCTGCTACCACTGAGAACAGTCTAGAGCCATCCTCTTTGGAACCCCCTTTCAGGTAGTTGAAAGCAGTGATCAAATCCCCCCTCATTCTTCTTTTCTGAAGACTAAACATCCCCAGTTCTCTCAGCCTCTCCTCATAACTCATGTGTTCCAGTCCCCTAATCATTTTTGTTGCCCTCCGCTGGACTCTTTCCAATTTTTCCACATCCTTCTTGTAGTGTGGGGCCCAAAACTGGACACAGTACTCCAGATGAGGCCTCACCAATGTTGAATAGAGGGGGATGATCACGTCCCTCGATCTGCTCGCTATGCACCTACTTATACATCCCAAAATGCCATTGGCCTTCTTGGCAACAAGGGCACACTGTTGACTCACATCCAACTTCTCGTCCACTGTAACCCCTAGGTCCTTTTCTGCAGAACTGCTGCCAAGCCATTCGGTCCCTAGTCTGTAGTGGTGCATTGGATACTTCCGTCCTAAGTGCAGCACTCTTCACTTGTCCTTGTTGAACCTCATCAGATTTCTTTTGGCCCAATCCTCCAATTTGTCTAGGTCCCTCTGTATCCTATCCCTATCCTCCAGCGTATCTACCACTCCTCCCAGTTTAGTGTCATCTGCAAACTTGCTGAGGGTGCAATCCACACCATCCTCCAGATCATTTATGAAAATATTGAACAAAACCGGCCCCAGGACCGACCCATGGGGCACTCCACTTGATACCGGCTGCCAACTAGAAATGGAGCCATTGATCACTACCCGTTGAGCCCGACAATCTAGTCAGCTTTCTATCCACCTTATAGTCCATTCATCCAGCCCATACTTCTTTAACTTGCTGGCAAGAATACTGTGGGAGACCGTGTCAAAAGCTTTGCTAAAGTCAAGGAACAACACGTCCACCGCTTTCCCTTCATCCACAGAGCCAGTTATCTCATCATAGAAGGCAATTAGATTAGTCAGGCATGACTTGCCCTTGGTGAATCCATGCTGACTGTTCCTGATCACTTTAGTCTCCTCCAAGTGCTTCAGAATTGATTCCTTGAGGACCTGCTCCAAGATTTTTCCAGGGACTGAGATGAGGCTGACTGGCCTGTAGTTCCCCGGATCCTCCTTCTTCCCTTTTTTTAAGGATGGGCACTACATTAGCCTTTTTCCAGTCATCCGGGACTTCCCCCATTCGCCACGAGTTTTCAAAGATAATGGCCAATGACTCTGCAATCACATCTGCCAACTCCTTTAGCACTCTCGGACGCAACGCATCCGGCCCCATGGACTTGTGCTCGTCCAGCTTTTCTAAATAGTCCCAAACCACTTCTTTCTCCACAGAGGGCTGGTCACCTCCTCCCCATGCTGTGCTGCCCAGTGCAGTAGTCTGGGAGCTGACCTTGTTTGTGAAGACAGAGGCAAAAAAAGCATTGAGTACATTAGCTTTTTCCACATCCTCTGTCACGAGGTTGCCTCCATCATTCAGTAAGGGGCCCACACTTTCCTTGACTTTCTTCTTGTTGTTAACATACCTGAAGAAACCCTTCTTGTTACTCTTAACATCTCTTGCTAGCTGCAACTCCAGGTGTGATTTGGCCTTCCTGATTTCACTCCTGCAAGCCCGAGCAATATTTTATACTCATCCCTGGTCATCTATCCAATCTTCCACTTCTTGTAAGCTTCTTTTTTGTATTTAAGAGCAGCAAGGATTTCACTGTTAAGCTAAGCTGGTCGCCTGCCATATTTACTATTCTTTCTACACATCAGGATGGTTTGTCCCTGTAACCTCAATAAGGATTCTTTAAAATATAGCCAGCTCTCCTGGACTCCTTTCCCCCTCATGTTATTCTCCCAGGGGATCTTGCCCATCAGTTCCCTGAGGGAGTCAAAGTCTGCTTTTCTGAAGTCCAGGGTCTGTATTCTGCTGCTCTCCTTTCTTCCTTGCTCTGCCAGAGACTACCTGTGTGACATCGAGCAAGACACATAGTCTCTCCATGTCTCAGTTCTCCATCTGGTCAAGGGGAATAATACTTCCCTATCTCATAGAAGAAGAAAAATACATTAAAGATTGTAAGGTACTACAGTAATAGGAGCCACATAAGATAAATAGTATACCAGTCTCATATGGTAAAATAATTTTTTGAACTGTCTGAAAAATTTCAGCTTTCATTTTTTAAAAATGGAACTTTTCTAGCCCTCTAATGCAGTGGTGGGCAACCTGCGGCACATGGGCTGCACGTGGCCCGTCAGGGTAATCCACTGGCAGGCCTCAAGTCAGTGTTTACAATGACCATCCGCAGGCACAGCCGGCCACAGGTCCCAGGTCCAAGTGGCCGTGGTTTGCCGTTCCCGGCCAATGTGAGCTGCGGAAAGTGGTGTGAACCGTGCCCATGGGGAGATGTGGGCGACCGTGCCTGTGGACAGTCAATGTAAACACTGTCTCACGGCCCACCAGCGGATTACCCTGACAGGTCGCTTGTGACCAGCGGGCCACAGGTTGCCCACCACTGCTCTATTATCAAGGTTGAACACTTTTTTCTGAGATTCTTTCCTAAACACCTTGGACAAATCATAGTCCTCAACATAGGTGTACAGGAGTGGCCTTTTTGGTTCATGGTGCCACAGGTGCTACTTTCCCCATTGTTAGGATACACCTGCCTCCCATTACTTTTTATGGAGGCTGCTGAAAATACCAGTGCTGTGGATCATGAGTTCTCTCCAGGATGAAGCTGGAAAAGTTATTCTTCTGACCTGCTGATATGGCCTTTTGCCCCAACTTGTTGGGTCGAGGAAGTGGGAATTCCACTCTGCAGTCGAGTAGCATCAGCTGCATGCAGCTAACAAAACAATCACTGAAATAGCCTCTGCTCCAAATACACAAAGCCACTGCCTAGAAGTCAGAGAGAGAGAGGTAGTCTATAGGGTCCAGTGTAATAGACCAAAGGTCTCACTACTCTCAACAAGAGATGAAAGAATGAATTTGCAGGGAATAGGAAGAACAAAACCTATCTACCATCCCTCTTTTCAAAAGGAAGGGAGTGAGAAGATAGCCATGGAGGAGAACACATATGCTCACTTACTCTGTGATTGGGGGATGCTGAGATACCATGAGGATGAACAACATATAAGATCAGATAGAGAGGAGATATTGTAACTTAATGAAATGATTTAGCCCTTAAAATGTTAAGAATTTTTCTTGTACTGGTGTTATGAATATATATATAAAGGAAAAACAAAGAAACAAGCAAACAAAAACACTGGAAAGTAGTCTCCCAGGTGCTGGAAAAATTCTAGAATAACATGCATTGACAATAGAATACAAGTTGTTCTCCGTATTTTATTATAATGTGATGATTGCCAGATAAGTGACCTCCTGGTTAATTTTCCTACTGTTGAGGAACGTATTGGATAAAGTATATCAAACATGCATTTCTACAGCTTGGCTGGAGATGCTTGTTTGGTCTGACATTCCATTTATTTATATGAATGTTCCATAAGCATAAGTGCTTAGTTCTGCAACCTTGCATATGTGAGTGAGAGTTTGCAGGACAAGACTCTAATTCTGCAAGTTCTGTATTTGCAAACAGTCAAATACTAGAAAGTGCTTATATTGCCATGAGCTTCAAAGTGTGCACTTTGCAGGTTATGGTGGAGTACTGTGATATTTTGGGAGTTTCTACCAATGTTGCTCCAGCAGCTTAGTTTAATTGACTACTGAATGTTCTTGAATGACCCTCATCATATTTTTCAGTGAGATCTTGTATTTAAATATAAAAATAATATAGATATGGCCAGTAGGGATCCCACAGATCATCCATCTGGAATCTCTATTTTGGTGAAGGTTATGATCGAGAGTGTGGGTTCTCAATCTGGGGATCAAGACCCATTTGAGGCATTGCGAACAGATTTTAGAGGTTTGTGACCAACATCTCTTTCTTCATGGCTTTCTGGCACAGGATTTTGAAACTATTCTCTGCTGTAACATAGAATCACAGTATAGAAAAGGCTGAGAGCACAGATCTAGAATAACCTCCTGTGACTATATAATCTCTTTTTTGTTCCTTTCCATTGGTTTTCTAACTGTTCTTAACGTGGGCAACATGGCACCATCAATTTTTAAACAGAAATCCCCACTAGTATAAATGGGGATTTCTACTAACAATTGATATGGCCTCAAGTCTTTCTTGTCCTTTTCTTGCCTGATCAAACATGAATCTGGTCCTTAAACATCCCTTCCCATCTGGTGGCTACCCTGATCAACTATTCAATCCATTTCATGTCCACCACCCCTACTATTACACCTGTTCTTCCTGCATCTCCCTTACTTCCTAATCCATACTTCTCATGGAACCTTCCTCCGCCTTAACTCTCCTTTCTCCCACAACTCAAAATTCAATCCATTCTTCTGCCTTGGCTGCTTTCCCTGATTCAGGCCTAAGTAGAATAGATGACAAATTCACTTAATTCTTCCTCTTAACACAATTAGCCTGTTATCCAAGTTAAACAGTTACTCCCTAGCCATGAATTAGTTCATGTAACTCTTCCTCATAAATAATTCCTTAGAATTCCTTACTTCTCTTTGTTTATTTTGTACATCCTTTCTCTTTAATTGGTATCCACTGTATAGTAAAGTACCAAGTTTGAACACAGTATTCCAAGTAGGATATTATCAATGCCATTGTCAACTGAGAGATTATTTATTACTTAATTGGGAGAGAGATTGCCTAGGGGTTAGAAAACTGAAGTAAAAATCACTTTAAAAATTATACAGATTTTGGATAATAATCATGCACTATTCTGCATATACTATTTGGAGCATCTCTGAATATATTTTCGAAATTACGCACAGATTTCTGTTGACCTGGGCTGTGAGCATAAAGATCATTTTTATAGATGTGTTTTGTTTCTGAATGAAGATTTGGATAGTACTTTGTACATTCAAATAAATGGCTTGGTTTTCAGTTTATCGGAATAATAATTTGATTACCAGAGGGCATACTGAGCAGGGCCTTGCAAATATTTAAAAAAAAATAGTAACAGAATACTTCCCATATTTTTATCTCCTTGAATTCACCTGGTGATCTTGGAACAACAAATTGAAATAAAGATCTCCAGCCTCTGTGTTAAAATTACTAATTCTGTATCTATAAGCAAGCCATACGCAGACTAGTGCTGTACTAACATCTTCTAAGCCAAATGTTCTAGAAATCCACAAGTACTTTTGGAATTGATAGACAGAAGAAACAATGTCTATTTATCTTCTCTTTTATGACTTAGAGCCTAGGATCTTCTTCCCCATCATCACTTTTATTGCTTCATCCATTTTGTTGAACATACCTTTTCAGAGACACATCAGGGGAATACAACATAGTTTAGAAAGTTTTAGGCATCCCAGTGTGGATGCCTGTTGTGACAAAGCTCTGTCCTTGCTTCTGTGGGTCCTGCATTTCCTGGTGGATTTCGCTAGCCTCAGAGGCTCACTGTGATCCTCCACATAACCCCTCTCTCTCTAGAGACAAGGGTCACAGTCTACAAGCCATTATCATCATAAGCCAGCAAGGGAGGTAAAGAGAAGTTATCCTTCCTTGCACAGTCTCTGTTATCTCCCAGTCTCAGTGATTAATCAGGGGGCAAAGGTGGGGGGGAGCCTGGGCCCACCCTCTACTCTGGGCTTCAGCCCAGGGACCCTAATAGTATCAGCTATGGTAGCTGATCTTTTAGAAACATGACATGTACAATTCGCTGGGCCACTTCCCCCAACAGCAGCCCTCACTTCCTCAAGCTCCACTTCACCCTTACCTCAGGGCCTCCTTCCTTGTGCCTGATATGGTGTGTACTACTCAGTCTTTCCAACAGCACAACTTCCTCCCACAGCTCCTGACATACACACCCACCTGACTGACTGGGAGGCTTTTAACTAGTTTCAGCCAGCCCGATTGGCTTCAGGTGTCCCAATCAACCTAGCGTTCTCCCTGACTTCTGGAAAGTTCTCAATTGGCCCCAGGTGTTGTAACTGACCTGGAGCAGCTGCCATTTCACTTATCCTGGTACCAGGGATTTGTTTAGCCTCGAGCTAATATATCTATCTCCCACTACTTTTCTATAGCCATCTTGCCTTGCCCCGTCACACTGTGTAGGTGCAATTAAAGCTGTGCTATCCTTTTTCATTCTCTACATTATTATTTGACTTCAGCAAACTTAGGAACACTGTCTTAGAGATCACACAGCAACTGAGAAGTGAAAATTGAACTGTTCTGTACAGTCCATTATCTTGATTCTGGGCAATCCAAAACTAAAACAGGCCTTGTTAGGATATAGATATTCAGGCCTGTCTGTAAAGGCCTATACTATAAGAATTTAGGTGTATTCTTATCACTTGGCTAGTTATAGAGGTATAAAAGAAAGAATCAAAGTCACTGTCTGCTGGTGTAAGAACCTTCTCTTTCTGTGACAGTCTGAGGCCCTGTTCTTAGGCTAAGGCCTTTGGCTAAGCAACGGAGGCAGCCATAAGCTGGGAGGCGAACGTCACATCCTCATGTTCCAAATAGTCACATTGAAATCAGGTTCTATTGGGCTGTTAGGAATACAATCCTGTCCTGATAATACCTATCGCCTCCAGAGAAAGGGAAGTGCCTAAAAGATGTAAAAGAAAACTTAGTTTGATAGCATCCTGTCTGGCAAGAACTCACTTATCAATAGCTGGGATGTGAAATCCTCATTTCTGTGTTTGTTCTAACACTGTAGTCCCCATTTCCCCATTGTTTGTATAATCTCCATCTGGTTCTGTGATGTGTTTCTGCCTGGTGTATAATTAATTTTGCTGGGTGTAAACTAATTAAGGTGGTGGGATATAATTGGTTAAATAATCATGTTACAATATGTTAGGATTGGTTAGTTAAATTTCAGTAAAATGATTGGTTAAGGTATAGCTAAGCAGAACTCAAGTTTTACTATATAGTCTGCAGTCAATCACGAAGTGAGGGGTTGGGTGGGGGAAATGTGAACAGGGAATGGGGGTGGGAAAATTGGAATAATGTTTTGCTAAAGGGGGAAATGGGAATGGGGTTGGGGAAATTGGAATCATGTTTAGCTAAAGGGGGAAATGGGAACAGGGACACAGGTAAGCCCCTGTGGTGTCAGAGCTGGGAAGGGGGACACTAAGGAAGGAAATTGGAATCATGCTTGCTGGAAGTTCACCCCAATAAACATTGAATTGTTTGCACCTTTGGACTTCGGGTATTGTTGCTCTCTGTTCATGCGAGAAGGACCAGAAAAGTAAGTGGATGAAGGAATAAGCCCCCTAACAGGCCTCACTAAGCATTCTCCATTATTCCAGTCTCTGCTATGGAGGGGAAACTTGATAATATGGATTTCATTCCATCAATCGCAAAAAAAATATGTTACCTTGTCATAAATATAAAGGGAAGTGTAAACACCTTTAAATCCCTCCTGGCCAGAGGAAAAACCCTTTCACCTGTAAAGGGTTAAGAAGCTAGGATAACCTCGCTGGCACCTGACCAAAATGACCAATGAGGAGACAAGATACTTTCAAAGCTGGAGGGTGGGGAGAAACAAAGGTTCCCTCTGTCTGTGTGATGCTTTTGCCGGGAACAAAAAAGGAATGGAGTCTTACAACTTAGTAAGTAATCTAGCTAGATATGCGTTAGATTCTGTTTTGTTTAAATGGCTGATAAAATAAGCTGTGCTGAATGGAATGTATATTCCTGGTTTTGTGTCTTTTTGTAACTTAAGGTTTTGCCCAGAGGGATTCTCTATGTTTTGAATCTGATTACCCTGTAAGGTATTTACCATCCTGATTTTACAGAGGTGATTTTTTTACTTTTTCTTCAATTAAAGTTCTTCTTTTAAGAACCTGATTGCTTTTTCATTGTTCTTAAGATCCAAGGGTTTGGGTCTGTGTTCACCTATGCAAATTGGTGAGGATTTTTATCAAGCCTTCCCCAAGAAAGGGTGTGTATGGTTTGGGGAGGATTTTAGTGGGAAAGACTTTTCCAATGGGCTCTTTCTTTGTTATATATTTGTTAGATGCTTGGTGATGGCAGCAATAAAGTCCAAGGGCAAAAGGTAAAATAGTTTGTACCTTGGTGAAGTTTTAGCCTAAGCTGGTAAAAATAAGCTTAGGGGGTTTTCATGCAGGTCTCCACATCTGTACCCTAGAGTTCAGAGTGGGGAAGGAACCGTGACATACCTTATGAAAGTAGTCATGATAATAAGAAAATATTTTATTTTTTGCTCATTAATCTCTTGTTCTCCATTCTATTTTCCATTTAGCATTTCCTCTAACAGTTCTGATAAAGAAAAACCTGAAAATTTCTATGGAGAATATGTACACACTTTCCCCATGTACATATACATAACTCTACCAATGCACATCACTATCTGCAACAGTTTTATTATTGTGACACCCAGCCTTTCTTAAGGAGAGACTGTTCATTGTATCAACCAGTGCCGTAGATCTGTGATATGGATATATGACTCATAGATACTAGGACTGGACCAACAAACTAATTTTCACATAATAGCCAGGATTAAACTCAGGTCTCCCCTAGTGAAAGTCACTTCTGCTGAAAGCTCCTGAAATGGATTAAACTATTTAAAGGATGGATTTAAATGGATTTAAAGAATAGAATTTTTAAAAAAAAAAACATTTACCAGTAGTTTTCATTCCATTTTCCATGAAGCAAATCAATAATAAATAAAGCAGAGGGTATCTATCATAGAAAAATGCAAGACAGTTTCAAGCTGTAGATCAGCAAATATCACAACAAAGAAGTTTCAAGAGCAATTCATGAAACACAATGTTAAAGCTGTGAGAACAAAAGCCACAAAATGTGGGTAGTACGAACACTTCTCAGGAATTAAATTACCAGTATATAAAATCCAAATGTGATATTAGGCACAGACCACAATGCAGTAATTAAAATCACTATTAGCATAAATGGAAAGAGGCAATCTTTAATGTTCTAGTAACACGGGCAGGTGCTGAACAGATACGTTAGGGAAAAGGTGGAGGCATTCTGATGTCTAGCTTGGAAATGATACTTCTGCCCAATGGTAAGTGCCAGACTGAACAGAGAGCTGTGTTAGTGCTAACCAAAACAGAGGATTGTTCTGACATGAGGCATTCCAACCAGATATTCAGAGTGACTAAGAAACCCAAAGTCTGAGGAGATTTCGAATAACAACAAAGAAACTGACACCTGACTAATTGGTGAATTTAAGCCTCCATGGCAGAAAAGGAGTCAATGCATAAAATTGTGTCATGTTTACAGAGGGGTCTATGAATGTGGCATGAAGGAGAAACCAGTCATCGAATGCAGAGTTCAATGGGACAAGACAGAGAAAGTCACTTTCTTTAATTCAAAGAACCACCTGTAAAGGACTTCAGAGAAACCTGGCCCTGAGCAAGCTACATGAGGAGTCCTCTTGCTCATAGTATCAAAAAAGCTATCAAAGACAGGCATTACTGTCTTTCCCATCCCACTGTCTTTCCACCCACTCTGATACAACTCAAATTAACTGAACAAATGGTTTTCACCTATTTTTGAATGGTCAGGGGAGAGGATAATTTACATGATTTATACATTGATAAACCACAAATGTCTTTAACAAGTGTATATATTTTGGTTTTTTTGATTACTTAGGTATATCTAATATGAATGAATGATTTCTTAGTGTGTACCTGAATACTAAAAGAACATGAGACTTAAGCATTGCAGACAGCCACTCAGCTATATAATTGTCTTGTTTCCACGAACATATTCGACACTAGGCACTGAAATACACAAAGTATGTGGTGAAAGTTGCAAAATTAAAGGGACATCTGGACATTATTATGGATTAATTTAGTTTTAAATAACTGCTTTGTAGAGGAGAAAAAAAATGCATGAATCAGTAAAATGTGAAGTGTATTAAACAAGTCCATGTAAGATACATAGCATAGGGTGATAGTGAGATGGCAAGTTGTGCACATATAGATGGCCTCACAGAATATCACATCAAGGTCAAGGTCTCATTTCTTATTTTCAAAGCATTTAATAATTTGGGCTTAGGATACCTAAACAATTGTCCCATACTACAGCACTATGACTGTCATCTCTGCTTCTCTACTGCAATGAATTTGGCTACTTCAAGGATGATGCTCACTGGGGTAGGAGCGAAAGAGTCTTCTCAGTGGGCTGGTCCAAGAATTGAGAACTCACTTCCAAAAGAACTATACCCTACCACAAAGCATACTTCTATGCTTCTCTTTCAGAACTAACAACACATAGTATTTCAAAAACAGTCATTCAAACTTTCCTCCTAAGGAGAACACAGGAAAAGAAACCATATGACAGACACTAGCCACAATTTGAGACCTGGTAGACAAGCTCGTATAGAACAGAATGTGTGTGTCTCCTACTAATAAATCTATGGGGGATATGAAATAAATGTGTATGTAAGTAAGCTTTGAAAAACAGCTAAGAAAATGGGCACATACATGAACCTCAGAAAGTTTTTTTCTGGTTCAGATTGACATTCAAGAGCTTTAATACTTATATAGCTCATATAATCTTTAAGGGTTCCAACAGATGTTCTAAGCCATGCCATTCAGTTCACCCCATCCCTGTATCCTCCCTTCCACCACATCCCAAAAAATTATAGGCTCCCCCTATTTACCTTTCTTAGGATGGTATAGTGGCTTCTTCACCCTGCCTGACTTCTTCAAGCAGTGGTTAGCTGATTTGCCTGCTTCACCCTACTGCCCAATTCTGATATTTTAGGGACTGGCTGTTGGGCCTACATCTTCTGGCACATGAATAGACTGTCCACCCTGCATTTCTGCACCAATGAGGCCTAACTACTCCCCTGAGACCTGCTGCTGCCATTCCTTTTGTCCCATTAATGTACTCTTTGACTGTGAAATCACAAAGTGTGCTACCACACAGAAATCCACAATCACCTTCAAAAAAAGTGAGTTGGCTCAGAAGATGTGGGAGAGAGGAAGGGAGTAAGCCAGCCAGCTTCCCTTGAAGTTGCCAGTAGTGGAAGATATAAACCCACCAGGTCTTCCTCTCCTGAGCGAACCTAGGCCTGTTGGAGGGCTGGTTGTGTAGCCTATGGGTAAAAAGGATTGTTTATGGGTAATGGAATTATAGGAACTCCCCATCTGGGGTGACAGATTGTGGATATAGTTGTTCATCATAAGTGTTCCACCTACAATTTCTGACTAGTCATAAAGTGGAAGTGGAAAAGACCCAGACCCTTTAAAACCTCAAATAAGGTTCTAATTCAAGTTCATTCTAAAATAAAGTAAAGGCTTTGGGGCATTTTGAGAGAGTCTTATTTTACATATAAGTTTTCCCATCACTGCTATCAACACAGAACCCAAAGTAACTGGGCAGAAGTGTGCTGAAGGGATATAGAGCATACTTATCTACTCCATTACACTGTTTTAATATCAGTATGGTGTTATTACAGTCTCAGAGAGTGGAGAATCAGGCCCAAAGTATTATCATAGAATCATAGAATATCGGGGTTGGAAGGGACATCAGGAGGTCATCTAGTCCAACCCCCTGCTCAAAAGCAGGACCCATCCCCAATTAAATCATCCCAGCCCGGGCTTTGTCAAGCCTGACCTTAAAAACTTCTAAGGAAGGAGATTCCACCACCTCCCTAGGCAACGCATTCCAGTGTTTCACCACCCTCGTCATGAAAAAGTTTTTCCTAATATCCAACCTAAACCTCCCCCACTTTAACTTGAGACCATTACTCCTTGTCCTGTCCTCTTCCACCACTGAGAATAGTCTAGAACCATCCTCTCTGGAACCACCTCTCAGGTAGTTGAAAGCAGCTATCAAATCCCCCCTCATTCTTCTCTTCTGCAGACTAAACAATCCCAGTTCCCTCAGCCTCTCCTCATAAATCATGTGTTCCAGACCCCTAATCATTTTTGTTGCCCTTCGCTGGACTCTTTCCAATTTATCCACATCCTTCTTGTAGTGTGGGGCCCAAAACTGGACACAGTATTCCAGATGAGGCCTCACCAATGTCGAATAGAGGGGGACAATCACGTCCCTCGATCTGCTCGCTATGCCCCTACTTATACATCCCAAAATGCCATTGGCCTTCTTGGCAACAAGGGCACACTGCTGACTCATATCCAGCTTCTCGTCCACTGTCACCCCTAGGTCCTTTTCCGCAGAACTGCTGCCTAGCCATTTGGTCCCTAGTCTGTAGCTGTGCATTGGGTTCTTCCGTTTTTTTTTTTTTGTTTTATTATGTACAGTTTAACACTGAGAAGTCTAGAAAGCTTATCAGAAAGGCAAAATGAGGAATTAAAGTAATAAAAGAGGTATTGTAAAGGAATTAAAGATAAACAATTAGAAGCCATTTAAATACACAAGGAGCAAAGAGCTTTGTAAGGAATCGCTGGGGCCATTAGGGACTGAGTGGGAAGTTAGTGTCAGATGCGGTTGTTGCTGCGGACAGCCTGAAATAATTCTTTGCTTCATTATTCACACAAAGAAGCTGAGGGTCAAGTCCCAGAGATAAGATACAGTACATTTTCCTGAGAGGCATAGGGAAAAGATAAAATGTTTAAAGGCTCTATGACTGAACTGTCTGCTAAGGCATAAACTACTCTATTAAAAGTGGAGAAGGCATTGAGTCCACATAAATTATATCTCAGAATGTTGAGGGAATTAGCAAGGGATATAGGCAAGGCATCACATAGATTTTTAATAGCTTGTGAGCAACTGGGGAAAGGAATGCATCAGAATTGCTAATATAGTGTCAGATGATCCCTGCCTATACTATTGGTGGGACAGAGAGCGGGAAAAGGGAATAGAGGTATGTCTTCCCCTCTCTTTGCATCTTGTGCAGTAGCCAAAGACAATCACAGAATCTGCTTTTAGTGGAGCAGAGAGACTGCTTCCTGGGTAGGTAGAGAAGCATTCTCCATCATCCAAGCTCTGCTCCACCAATGCTCATTAGAGCTCCAGGACAGATTGTGTCCCCTAGCAAAATCCTTTCTGGAGCTCCCACTGGGGTTGTCTAACTCTGTGGTGACCCCTAGTAAGTGCTAAGGCTAAAAGTCTCAATCTAGTTCATAGTTTTCTTGATGCTACTTTTCCTTCTCTTTTTTTAAAGATCAGTGGGGGAGCCAGGAAACTGAAGTCTTGACATTGGGATAGTCTCCAGGGCAGACTAGGAGAACCTGAAGGGTTCCCTAACTTGGTATCCCTACTACCATAGCCCCAAAATAGCTCACAGCAGAAAACTTGGATACTTATTAAAGAACAAGGCTGCCCTGGCCAAAGCTCTTCTTCCCCTGATCTGCCCCCTCGTTCTTTTCATCTACTCCTGCACTGTCAAGTCTGAGGGGATTAGTGCAGATTCCCCACATTACCCATTTATGGCTGCCTCTTTACTCCAGAACAAAGCACAAAGGGGCCATGTCCACAACGCATCTGGCTCTCTGATTAATTTCAGGCAAGAATGAAATATGTACATGAGACATAATGATATAGTATTAATACCCCTTTATACCCAAACAGGTAGCCAAAACTTGGGTCTTGTGGGTTCTTTCTATTAGAAGGAGAGACTGATGATCGAGTCAGGTATTTCTTTGGTGCAACCCTGTTTATTTACAAAGAATTTACATGCAGGCCTGTTTCCCTGAACGTAGTAGCAATCAAGCAGCAGGAGACAATTTCTTTACTCACCGCTTTCCAGATAGCATTTATTTTACTCAAAAGTTCTCTCTCTTTGCTCTTTTCAGGGTCATGCTACAAGTCCTCCTCCGCATGTTCTTGGTTTTCTGCTGCCTTCACTGTCTATTTCTGTGGTGTTTCTCCCTCACAGACACATCGATGCACTACAGTAAGTAACCTGCCCTGCATTTGTTATCAGACCTCTGAGAAACTCCTTGGCCCTCATGACTCAATTCCTATTCCAGTCTTGCCTTGCATGTGGCCTGTGTTTTGGGAGAAGACTCCTATTGTTTCAGCTATTGATTCCAGGAAGGTGCTGAATTACTTTTTACATATTCACTGAATGAAGGGCAACTGTTACGCCTACTAGCTTCAGGTTTCAGAGTGGTAGCCGCGTTAGTCTGTATCAGCAAAAAAAACGAGGAGTACTTGTGGCACCTTAGAGACTAATTTATTTGGGCATAAGC
The DNA here is from genome assembly GCF_965140295.1 of Lepidochelys olivacea. Lineage (NCBI taxonomy): Eukaryota > Metazoa > Chordata > Testudines > Cheloniidae > Lepidochelys > Lepidochelys olivacea. The sequence continues at coordinate 38,301,263 of NC_140413.1, read as the reverse complement.
TTTCGCTAAAACCCACTTCATCAGATGCATGCAGTGGAAAATACAGTAGGAAGATCTATATACACAGAGAACATGAAAAAATGGTGTTGCCATACCAACTATAATGAGACTAATCAATTAAGGTGGGCTATTATCAGCAGGTGGGGGAAAAAACGTTGGTAGTGATAATCAGGATGGCCCATTTCAAACAGTTGACAAGAAGGTGTGAGTAACAGTAGGGGAAAAATTAGCATGGGGAAATAGTTTTTACTTTGTGTAATGACCCATCCACTCCCAGTCTTTATTCAAGCCTAATTTAATGGTGTCCAGTTGCAAATTAATTCCAATTCAGAAGTTTCTCGTTGGAGTCTGTTTTTGAAGTTTTTTTGTTGGAGAATTGCGACTTTTAGGTCTGAAACTGAGTGACCAGGGAGGTTGAAGTGTTCTCCGACTGATTTTTGAATGTTATAATTCTTGACGTCTGTTTTGTGTCCACTTATTCTTTTGCATAGAGATTGTCTGGTTTGGCCAATGTAAATGGCAGAGGGGCATTGCTGGCACATGATGACATATATCACGTTGGTAGATGTATAGGTGAATGAGCCTCTTATGGTGTGGCTGATGTGATTAGGTCCTATGATGGTGTCCCTTGAATAGATATGTGGACAGAGTTGGCAACGGGCTTTGTTGCAAGGATAGGTTCCTGGGTAAAACTAACGCAGGAATCTATCCTTGCAACAAAGCCCAACGAGAAACTGAAGAATTGGAATTAATTTGCAAACTGGACACCATTAAATTAGGCTTGAATAAAGACTATTTCCCCATGCTAATTTTTCCCCTACTGTTACTCACACCTTCTTGTCAACTGTTTGAAATGGGCCATCCTGATTATCACTACAAAAGTTTTTTTTTCTCCTGCTGATAATAGCCCACCTTAATTGATTAGTCTCATTACAGTTGGTATGGCAACACCCATTTTTTCATGTTCTCTGTGTATATAGATCTTCCTACTATATTTTCCACTGCATGCATCTGATGAAGTGGGTTTTAGCCCACGAAAGCTTATGCCCAATTAAATTTGTTAGTCTCTAAGGTGCCATAAGTACTCCTCATTTTTTTCTACTAGTTTCAGTAAAGTTTTCCCCAACCCCTAGCATAACAGTATTTAGAAATGGTATAATTTTGCTTATTCCTTTCTCTATCCTGCAGTCCTTACTTTGGCAAAACTCCAACTGAAGTCAAAGGAAGTTCCTATTTGAATAAGGATTTCAGAACCAAGCCACTTTTCAAAACTTGCAGCAGCTGAGATCTAACAGTGTACAATAAAAAGCCATCTCTTTTGATGTTTGTCTCTTAGTACAGTGACCGAGTTCAGGTTGCTATGCATTATACCTCAGGCTGCTGGGATTTTTCTACATTAATTCCTTAATCTCTTTCTCGTACAGTATGCACTTTTACTTCTCCATTGCTTTGTTACCGCTCATGCTTTTTTTGCTCCAAGATTTATTATCTTACATAGTTTTCTATTTAACTATATTTTTCAATTATTGGCATTTTGCTGAACTAACCAAAATATTTCTCACAAGATGGCCTCATATTTCATTATTAACTAATGCCAATTTAGCATTATCTGGATACTTTGAAACTATTTCTTTCAGTATCATTAAAATGTATGCATAAAAAAGTTAGGATTAAAAATACGGCCCCAAGCCTGCAAACACTTACACACATGCTTAGGTTTGAACATATGAAAATCCAAATTACTTCTCATGTTGAAAGGTAGACATGTATAAGTGATTGAAGAAATGGAGTTTCATTCTCTGATAAGGCTGGCAAGTCTTCCATTTCTATATCACTCTGTTAAAAATTATTATGTTTTAACCATGTGGGAAATTTCCTACAGCTTTTAAAAATATGTATTTAATAAAGTAATTCAGAATAAAAGTTTCTCTCATTAAAAAAATTATTTAAAATACAGTAGGGACCTTTTTAAGGAATTATCTTACTTACAAAATTGTCTGTGACAGTGCACTTCTGTTGAATTATTTCACACTCCTTGGATTATAAAAGACACTGGGTTTTCAGTTTGATAACACTACCCCAAGCATAAAATAAATGACAATGCACTGTCTGATTCAACTGATTTGTTAACTGAAATAACTTCTTCCCCAAGAATGGGCCCAGCCTCATGTCCTATTGCCACTACGGGTACCAATGCTCTTCTGGGCTCCATTATTGTTACTGTCCACTTAACTGGCCTAGCTGCTTCAGCTCTGTATCAGTTTGCTGACTTTTGTTCGCTTGTGTTCTTGTCCAACTTTCCTCCTTCTTCTAGTTGGTTGTTGATTCAATGGCCAGATGGAAAACAAATCATTTTAGGAGCACATATTGGAGCAGATCTTCAGCTGATGTAAATCACTGACTTCAATGGAGCTACACTGATTTACACCAATGAAGGATTTGGCCCACTGCATTTAGGATAAGGGCAGATCTCCAGAATGTAAATACTGGTGTGTTAAGCCAAGCGATTCTAAGCTGAATCTCACAAGCTGGTATGTTCCATTCCCCTGGAAATGGCAGACCTGGTAATTTTGTGATTGTTCAGTGGATAAGGGGCTGGACATTGCAGGGAAAACTTTGAGGACTTGGAGGTGCGGAGGGGTGTATCTCTCGCTACCTCTACAGAAAGAGCAAAGCCTGTGAGGGCCTGGAAAGTAATGCTTATGCTTCCAGAGGGTGGCCATTTCAAGAAGCTGGTCCAATGCAAGCACAGACAAGACAGCCTCATGCTAAGGGCAAGTGCTGGTGAGGTGTCTCACAACCTTGGGTACCCTGGAGAGCATCACACTGGCAACACTGGAGTCCAAGAGGAAAAAGAGTAATGTGTATTTTTGCAGTGCTGAAGCTATCTGTATTAGTCCAAAGGCTCTGATAATGTAGATATTCATATAAAAATAAAATAAAATTCACCAGAGTGCATATAAAATCCTGAGGTGGCCTTGGACATTCCAGAATTTTACCTCAAAACTGTCACTTGATATTATTTTTTAAAGCTGACAATTTTGTAATCCCCCTCTCATGCCACTCTGACCAGTCTTTCCCTTACCCTGGCTCCTTCCTTCCCATAACAACATACTGCAAAAGATAGGAAGGCATTTATATACAGATTTTAGCAGCATTACGGTTTTATATGTACTGCATGGAAATGTACATGTTTCACACCTTTATACTGGCATAAGGAATTTTATCAGAAAATTGCATTGTTCCCCCAGAAGACTGAAATATTTAAGCAATACACATAGAAAAGCAATGCATGCAATGAAGTGTGTGTTAATCGGATAGTATACACACATCATGGGAGTGTTGAGAGTGAGGAACAGTAGTAATTTCCTAGCAGACAATACATTATGAAGGAGAATTGATTTTGTGTCTTTGGTCTAGATATTTCACAGCACATTTAGGGCCTAATGATATGAATATGCTAGAGTGGGGAAGAGGCCAGTGCTTAATTTGTGCCAGGGCTTGCAAGGGCCGAGCCCCGGCACCTCTAGGCATGGCAGTTCATAGCCCTGGCACATATGGGCTTGCCATGTCAGTTACAACAGTAAAAAAATTGCCACATGAATCCTCATCAATGCACCTGTGCCAAGGGCAACTGTGTTAGGGCTGCAAGTGTGGGGAGAGTATAAAAGGAGAAGCCAGTCACCACTACTTGTTCTAGTGCTAGGAGATTGAGAACAGCCTGTCTGGGTGTTAATGCAGTGGGCCCTGTCCCTGGAACACAAACCCAAGCAGCTGTAGTTAGCATGACTATAATTGAAATTGGACATCATCCTCCACTTAGGAAGGAACAATCAGTTGCACATATACAAAATGGAAAATGACTGCCTACGAAGGAGTACTGAGGAAAGAGATCTAGGGGTCATAGTGGATCACAAACTAAATATGAGTCAACAGTGTAGCTCGGTTGCAAAAAAGCAAACATCATTCTGGGATGTATTAGCAGGAGTGTTGCAAGCAAGACACGAGAAGTCATTCTTCCACTCTACTCTGTGCTGATTAGGCCTCAAATGGAATATTGTGTCCAGTTCTGGGCACCACATTTCAGGAAGGATGTGAACAAAATTGAGAAAGTCCAGAGAACAGCAACAAAAATGATTAAAGGTTAGAAAACATGACCTATGAGGGAACACTGAAAAAAACTGGGGTTGTTTAGACTGGAGAAAAGAATACTGAGAGGTGACATGATAATAGTTTTCAAATATATAAAAGGTTGTTACAAGGAGGAGGGAGAAAAAAATGTTCTCTTTTAACCTCGGAGGATGGGACAAGAAGCAATGGGCTTAAATTGCAGCAAGGGCAGTTTAAGTTGAACATTTTGAAAAACTTCCTAACTATCAGGGTGGTTAAGCACTGGAATAAATTGCCTAGGGAGGTTGTGGAATCTCCATCATTGGAGATTTTTAAGAGCAGGTTAGACAATAATACATAATCCTGCCATGAGTGCAGGGGACTGTACTAGATGACCCCTTGATTCTATGATCATGCTCCCTACAGTACTCAGAATGAATTATCACTTCCACAGTCAGTTTGCCTGCCTCTTCACTGCCCCAGAACACAGGGTGCTCTCCTTCCCTAGCACAACACAAAGCAGAACCCCAGAGCCCCAAATCTGGCACATATTCCTCCTGTTCCCAGGGGAAAAGTTGACTAAATTGTGAAGTCCGCCCCCCCGCTCCGCCCCACCCACAACTCTGGTATATAGGGCTTTCCTGGTTGTCACAGAGGTTTGCAACATTATACATTGCATTGCAAATTATAGATCCCTAGACTCCAAGATCAGAAGAGACCATTGTGATCATCTAGTCTGACCTCTTGTGTAACAGGGGCCATAGGACTTCCCTAGAGTATATCCTTTAAAAAAAAATCAAATCAGTTTAACAACTGCCAGTGATGGAGAATCCACCATGACAATTGGTAAATTGTTCCAATGGTTAATTACCCCATGGTTAAAATTGTACATTATTTCCAGTCTGAATGCATGTAGTTTCCACTTCCAGCCATTGGATTGGGTATGCTCCAGCTGGAGATAGGACATAAAAGGCAGCAGAGTAGCTCAGTCTGGACTGATCAGTGGTGAGGAAGGAGGTGTGCTACTGACTCTTGTGGGAAGACTGCCTGCATTCCAGGACACGGAGGCCAGACAGACAGAGACGGACCCCAACACACAGGCTTGGGCCATCACACAGAGGGGAGAGATCGTGGAGATCTGGAGATGGCAAAGTGCAGAAAAACAGATAGGAAGCGAGCCAGGGAAACTTTGTGGGTAAGCAAAAACAACAAGGAGTCCGGTGGCACCTTAAAGACTAACAGATTTTTTTTAGCATAAGCTTTTGTGGGTAAATACCCCACTTCTTCAGATGAATAATTTGAAGAAGTGGGGTTTTTACCCAGGAAAGCTTATCCTCAATAAAATCTGTTAGTCTTTAAGATGCCACCGGACTCCTTGTTGTTTTTGTGGATACAGACTAACACAGCTACCCCCTGATACTTTGTGGGGAAGCAGTTGTAGAACTGGAGGCAAGTTCGGTGTCTGTCGGTAGGATCCCCACTGAGATGGAGGCAGGCAACCCCACCACCGACAGGGTTCTGGGTTGGGATCCGGTGGAGAGGATGTGCCTGGGTTCCTCTGTGCTGGCTGCTGCCCACCCTGGGGTGATGGCCCAGTTCACCAGCACTACTGACTGTGGCCACTGGTCCACACTGCCCGGATAGCAAGGGTCGGGCTGCTGACTCTGGCTGCTGGGCCACATTGCCCCAGTAGCTAGGGCTGGGCTGAAAACTAAGGCCAATGTAGCCTTGAGACTGTGGGACACCCTACAGACTCAACCATGGGGCTGTAATGCACCTCCTCCCCCCAAAGGGCGATGGGGTGTATCAGCCCCACGACAGCTAAACTGAAGAGCCCATTATCATATATTTGTTCCCCATGTAGCTCCTTATATAGGTATTAGGGTATAGCCCAGGGACAGGAACTTAGTTGGACCTCTGCAGCTCTCTGGCTATTTAGGGCTGCAAAAACAGCCCATTGGGTTCTATTAAAGCAGGGCTATGTTAACGTAATCTGGGTTACCATTGTGACTGGTGTAGTCCCGCCTTCTTGGATCTGGAAACTTACTCAACAGCCACCTCCCCAATTCCTCCCCACCAAGATTCACTCAGAGATTTTAGCACTAATATTCTAACTCTTTATTTGCTTGGGCAGTTGTGTTCCCCTTCTCACAATGTCTTTAAAAATGGTAAATGAACAAACAAGAGCTAATTACACTCTCTGTTATCTATAGGGTTTATTTGATTATCTAGTTTTCATTTCAGTAGACTTCATTTTGCACATTTCAAAGCAGAGAAGAAGCAGAGTGGAAAGTTATAATGGAATTCCAAAGGACTTATATGTCACTGTGGTGATATGTTTAAAATGTTTTCCAACACTGAAGAATTTTGCCAGAAATAGAGAATACTACATTTTGTTCTGAGAACTTGAAATTCCTAGGAAAGAAATCATTCGGAGCCTTAGCTTCTCTGCTTGGATATATAAATGCATAAGGAATAGGTCATGAATTTGAGTCTCAGTTATTCTAAACAGTGAAAAGTAAAATCATTTGGTCTCTGTTTGGATTTAGGGATCTGCCCACAAGGAGCTCATGGCAGAGTAGAACCTTAGTCATTGAAAAATACCAACAAGGATTTGAAGTGTTAGAAGCATATTTGTACATGGGCCTTAATCCAAGATCATCAACTCCATTTCAAGTAGATCCCTGAATAACAATTGGATAATAATTGTGGCAGTAGAGATGTTCTGGGTTAGAGAGCAATAAAAGGGGTTGAACTCCAGTCCTCGGGGGAGAGGTAATTGCTTACTGACAAACAAATGTTGCAAATTAAAACAATGAACATAAGGACATTATACTCAGACACTCAGAAAACTAGACCTGTTTCTCTGGATACTTCCTTTCTCTCTAGGTACTACTTTACTCACGGGACTAATGAACTACAGTGCCATAAGCTACTCTCCTTCTGCATTACTATAATTGAAGCTGGCTGAGGCTTCCCATGACTCTTCATTGCTGTCTCCTTATTGTGATGGACTGTAAGTCACTCACTCACAGGTGAACCCTTTCCTCCTAAATGTCTCAATATGAGGGCAAAGCAACCAGCTTCCCATTCAAAGGGGTTATAGCTCCGTTGTGCTGCTGCAGTAGTAGCATGACTTTTCTCCTGAAGGAAACTCTTCCAGAAAAAAAGAAAAGGCCAGTTCTACAGGAAGTTGGGTAGCAGCCTTTAATGTTAAAAGTTAGAATGCTAACCCCAGAATCCTTTCTGGGCTCTTAATAAACCTCTTAATTGTACAACAGGTTCCCCTGAAACAAATATAACCTCCATACAAAATGTCAGTGTTTTTTAAGGAGAATGAGACCATAAGCACAGGATCAGCATTTGAGATACACTTCACATTTTGATAATCCATGCGCCTCACAGTAATACATTGTCAAAGCAATTAGTTTTGATCACCACTGGAGCTAGGATCAGTCTTACAGTACTGTGGGAAAGGATCTGTGTTCCTCTATTGAGGCTTCCTATAAAAGACAATGCACCACTAGATTGTATGGGTAAAATTTTAAAAAGCCTCTAAATCATGTTGAAAGGGGGATTTAGGCACTTAGGTAATTTAAATGCTTTTGAAAATGTTACCTTATATGTTTTCTGTAGCATCCCTATAGCTCAGTTATGACCACAGGACTATTTGCTGTCAGTCTGGTGCTCTGGTGGAACCATTCTGTCAGAAGACCAGTCAGGAATGTTGGTCGGTGAATAGGGAGAGAGTAGGCCACTGGTTCCCATCCCAGACCTAGTGCAGAGGGACAGGGCCCCTATACCGGTGCTATACATAGCTCCCTTGAGATCTTTGTGGGTGATTGTGGATCCACCAGGTTGTGGCAGATCCTGTGACTTTTGCCATTAGACTAGAAGAACTGGGACAGTGTTTTAACGCTGTAAGTATACATGCTCTGAGAGGGCAAAGGGAAGGATGCATTCACCACACTGAATTCCTCCCATTTCTTTGTATCCGCCAAAGAAGCATAGAAAAATATATATATATTTTTTGCTTTATATGCATTCATGTGTAAAAACGATAGTTTTACATTATTTAAATGTGATCCTGTGTTTAAAAAAAATAGAGAGAGATTTTGGATAACCAGATCTGTGACGAAATTGTTATTTTTGTTATAAAATGACACGCTTCTGTCTGCAAAAATTGTCATACTTGTTCAAAAAAACCTAGAGAAAACTTGGGGATGGGAAGGAGGTTGCTAAGAAACCTTGTTTTTTTAAGCATGATTTATTTTATTTTTTTTGCTGACACTGATCTTTTCCCATGCTGCCCTGACCTTTTCTCCCCTGGCTCACCATCTGCCCTTCTCTCTCCACTGTATTTACAAGGCAATATATTAATGGACCCAATAGTGAATTCCTTATGCATCCAAAACTCACATTGATTTTCAGTAAGCTCTGTGTGGGTGGACACCTTTGCTCTCATACAGCTTCATTGACTTCACGGCAGGATCTCCTTTAGTATGTTAAGTACGAAAGAAGCATAACCAGTATGCAAAACCCTCCTTGGGCTCCATGCAAATGAGGACAAAATAAATATATTTGGCTCTGAGCATCAGTAACTATAAATAATGTTCCAAAGATTTTATTTTCTGGATCTGTACTAAGTGCATAGGAACACCCCTGTATTTGCACATTCCACACCATTATTATTTTTTTTTTTGGTCTGAGGATGTTATAATTTAGGATAGGAAAATGAGAGAGTTGCTTTCAGTGCTTTCAGAGTAACAGCCGTGTTAGTCTGCATTCGCAAAAAGAAAAGGAGTACTTGTGGCACCTTAGAGACTAACCAATTTATTTGAGCATAAGCTTTCGTGAGCTGTAGCTCACTTCATCGGATGCATACTGTGGAAACTGCAGAAGACATTATATACACAGAGACCATGAAACAATACCTCCTCCCACCCCCGTCTCCTGCTGGTAATAGCTTATCTAAAGTGATCACTCTCCTTACTATGTGTATGATAATCAAGTAGGGCCATTTCCAGCACAAATCCAGGTTCTCTCACCCTCTGCCCCCACTCCCCCCCCACAAACACACAAACTCACTCTCCTCCTGGTAATAGCCCATCCAAAGTGACCACTCTCTTTACAATGTGTATGGTAATCAAGGTGGGCCATTTCTAGCACAAATCCAGGTTTTCTCACCCCCCGCCCCTTTTTCCAAAAACCACACACACAAACTCACTCTCCTGCTGGTAATAGCTTATCCAAAGTGACCACGCTCCCTACAATGTGCATGATAATCAAGGTGGGCCATTTCCAGCACAAAGAGTTTGGGGGGGGGGAGGGTGAGAAAACCTGGATTTTTGCTGGAAATGGCCCTACTTGATTATCATACTCATTGTAAGGAGAGTGATCACTTTAGATAAGCTATTACCAGCAGGAGAGTGGGGTGGGAGGAGGTATTGTTTCATGGTCTCTGTGTATATAATGTCTACTGCAGTTTCCACAGTATGCATCCGATGAAGTGAGCTGTAGCTCAGGAAAGCTTATGCTCAAATAAATTGGTTAGTCTCTAAGGTGCCACAAGTACTCCTTTTCTTTCAGTGCTTTGGAGTTTCAAGAACTGCAACAAAAGGAATTCTGTGATGAGTCAGATACCCAGATTCTTCAGAAGAAATGCATCTTCACTGCATTGCAAAGGATAAAATTTTCTATTGTACTAATCTTCTGCCAAAAAACCCAAGCACTCACACATTGATTTGAACTTTTAAAAGCAGAATCACCTTCTTTTGACACTTCAGTCTGATGTAAACAATAAGTTATATCAAAACTAATTTACAAGGCAGCTAGTAGGTACGAAAGTTTCAGACAACACTGGAGCATTCAAAGACAGATAAGGAGGAATTTGACTGTTTCTCAGTGTTGTATTTTTGAGAATTTAATCTAAAAGTCATTTTTAAAGCACATATTAAGCAGCCTGAGATCTTAAGTAAAACATTTTCCAGATAATCCTTAGATTTTTTACTTAAGATCTAGGATTGCTTGATACATGATTTCTGTATGTCCATTTATATATGAAACATACAAAAACATGTTTTTAAGCATCATTTTATTTTTCTGTGTATAATGCTTTTATAATGAACATACAGAAATTGTAATAGGCTACTGCAGAAAGAAAACTACTAATTTTGTAAGATTTCTCGATAAAATATATTTATTATAACCATGTTTTAGACCACTAACTGTGCTTCTGTTTTGTATCATAAACATTTTTTAACAATGAAACCCATAATCAATCTTTTTTTAAAGAGATTGAAAAGAAAACTCTAATCCATATGGATTAACAGCTTTCCGAGTTATAATTAAAAAAGAGTTTTGTTCAACCACTATCTACAGCATATATAATTACAATCTGCAATAGCATTTCAATAGAGCTGAACTACATGAGTTATGTACATTTCAGCGTTATGAACATCTTGGGAATTGAGGTTGTTCAGAACTCTGAGGTTCTACTGTATTGGTCTGTGAGTTTGACTTCTCCTTGAGCATCCTTATTATGTCTTTAGCATGGTAATTAACAAGGTTAAATGCTACTTCTATAGTACAGCAAAATTATTGTTTAAATACACCTCCAGTAAGACTGAATTGAGAGAGATAACAAGCAGTAAAATGTCTTTTATATATACTATGGTCTGCCTGTAATATTATCTTGAATATAATTATACTGGTAAACTTTTCTAGAGATACTTTTGAAATTAAATATATTATATATATATATATATATATATATATATATATATATATATATATATATTTGGATTTTACATATAAAGAAAATTATAATAAAAAGCATATCTTTACATAAGTATATGTGGTTCTCTCCACTCCGTATTTGAAAACTACAGTACAAATTAACTCTACATAAAACTTGAAAAAATACTAAAATTATGACAATTAAACCTTGAGAGAAATCTGCTCTGTCTCACTGTTTGAAGGCACAGCATTACATCTTCAAGTGAGTTCAATGTATTCCTTCTGGGCCAAGTCTTGAATCCCTAGAGCTCAATTATGAACCATCTTGCACACCCATGCAGGGGAATAAGGGGGTGAAGGGCAGGTATCGGTCTGTAAGGAAAGCAGTTTCCACAGGTATGCAACTCCTCATCCACGCATTCTCCATACTACTGGCCTTTCATTTCATTTTCAAATGAGTCAAAAATATGACTGTTCTCCCTCATGATTTCACATTAATACCAGTCATGTTCATTAACTTATATCACAGTAACTGACAGATGACAATTGAATGTAGCTACGCTGTTAGTTCAAAGCTACCAGTGCTTTATTATTTGATACAAAATGGTGAATAAAGTTACACTTGTCTTATCATGGGTAGTTTTATAAATTTGTGCTTGTTGTATAATTTTTTTTGACTTGTGGTGTGGAATCAGGTGAATTTGGTTTGGAGTGCGTGCCTGTCACCAAGGGAAAATAATTTTTCACATGGATTTTCAGTACATTTGTTACCTGTCCTTGGAACCAGCCAAGGAATAAACACAAACAAAGGTCAAACTAGAGCAGCACTGAGGTTCTTTTATTGGCGTGAACCTGAGCTTGTCTAAAACAGCTATATTCACACACACATCACATTCATCCTGGCAGGCTGCAGGCGTAGGCGTAGATTAGTTTTGATTTCGCAGGTGGTTGAGGCTGGCCAGGCAATAGATCGACCGCGAGGCGACAAGAGTTCCCGAAGTCCCTTCAGATCCACGGGAAGGCTCTACTGCTTCTGGCCAGTCCAGAGTTTAGCATGCTGTTATGTTTCCTTGTTGGTACCCCTGACCTGGCCGCCCGACTCGATATTTATACCTTCACCAAGATAATACCATTGTTCCATAAAAGGCAATATTTGCTTCTTTGCTTTGCCATTGGCTGTCATTCACACTCTCACACTCATTCCTTACATTAATTGATTACATATTCATAAGCATGAATACAACTGATTATACAGAGCAATACAGCTTTCAGCAAGCATCTAACATCATTGGGGACTTTCCGCTGCTTGTGCCTTTGTAACAGCATAACGGCTACAACATTCACTACATTATTTTAGAGAGGTTTTTAAAATCCTTTTGCCTTTTTTATGAGTGCCAAAAACATATTCCATCTCCTCACAGTTGTGGTTACAATCTAGGATTTTTTGTATGTGCCTCTAAACTGTAATTGGGGTCATGGTTCCTATAAAACGATTTGGAAAATAAGACCTATGAGGATAGAGAAATAAATTGGTATATTTATTGTAGAAGGTGAAAAAAAAGACAGTGGAAGAGAAAATAACTGTCCATAAATATATAAAGGGAAGTTATAATGAGGACAATGATCAACTGTGTTCATTAAGGGACAAACTCAGAAATATAAATAGTGAGATTAACTGTAGTCAGGTTTGTTTAAGTTACATACCGGGGGAAAAACTGTGACTACTGGTGAGTTAGGCGAATGGAGCAAGTGGATAGAAGAGAATGTGCATGCAATTTCAATAGGTATTCAAAGCCAGATTAGTCACTCAGCTAATGGACATAATTAGGAATAATTAAGTCAATATCATCAGAATGCAGGGGGATGGATTGATAACAAGCCTTTACCCCAAATCACACCATACTGTCATAGATACAGATTTTGGCCAGCCTCTGTGTTAATGCACAAGGATGGGAAAGATGCAAGGAGGTTTCCTTCTCCTTTTTTACCCCTGAAGTGGACACTGCTTCTCCTGCAGGTGCTAGCTGCCTAAAAGGATACAGAAGGTGCAGTGTGAAGGCAAGATCCTCTGCCATACCTGCTTTCATCCTGCACTTCCATGTCCTTTCTCTTTGTGTTGGGCTAGATAAGTAGATGCAATAGGAATGCTGATGTGTGCTTACTGGGAGCCTTTAGGAGGGTTACTGGAAGAGTCAGCTATAATTCTTCCATGGGAACTCAGGAGCTGCTCATTCCCTCCCAAGCCCTCCAGCACTTCTGACAATGAAAAGGGCAGCAGCTACCTCAAATTTCTGCATACAACATTGCCAGCATTTAATGCCTATTCTCCCATCAATTCTGGTCATTATTTGTTTAGCGGAGGAGGGGAGTGCAATCTGAAAACCCGTTCTCAGGTTATTGCATGTACTATTGACATGAGTATTCCCATTGAGAAATCAATGGAATTACTTGCATAAGTAAGGTCTACTCTCCTGAGTCGGGGTTGGAAGGACTGAAACCTAGCGGAGGAACATATATTTTAAGTCTGAAATTAAATGAGTTAATGACAGCAATTTGCAAGAATCTAAGTCTTGGTGCAATAAGAAATTAAGAGACAAGACTATTCCAGTAAACCAAACTCATGGAGAAGGAAGAATATTCTACCTAATCTGAAAATCTATTCATTTTTTAAAAAAAATATGGTAATAAAAGTAACATTATTGTTTGAGAGATTTTATATCTCATGGTTGGCCTCTCAAAAATGAAAAATGATTGAATAGTTTGCCATACTTAAAAACTAATTCAGAAATGAAAACCTTTCAAACCTGATAAAACAATCCTGGAAAATACTATAACCAGCAACCCTGGAAACAGTCATTCAGCCTTAAATCCTGGTGCTTTACTTGGGGATGTATATAATATAAAAGAACCTTTGACACATTTACCCATTACAGTTTATGAACAGGACTCGGATGATCTTGCTATACATTGAATTGTAAACAAATGGCAATATCCAGATGCCCAATGTACCCCTCACTGCAGAAATGTCAAATAACCTCCATCACAAAATTGGCTTGATACATACCCTATCTTGGGTTCAGATATGCAGTATATTTGGAGCAAGTTGTAAATGCAATCTGCATTTAAACACTTTTGTCTTGAAAGGTGGTAGGCAAACTGTTATGCAATTCCTGTTGGGCTATGGTTATCATAGGGTACTTGATTATGCTCTGGAGTACAGTTAATTTGATCTTTTTTATCATTTATCCTAAATGAGGTTCCAAAACAGAAAAAAGATTAATCTGTTTGAGTATTCAGAGTCCAGTGATTTACATTTAAACCCCTCTTTGAAGTAGTAGCTTTTGTAGCTGCGAACAGGAATAAAAAACATTTTGCAACTAACATAACACACCTATGATACACTGTTACTTCTCTTCAGCCAGAAAAAGAAATATGCATTTATTCTTTTAGATAAGAAAGTACCTGTCATTTTAGTGGCAGAACCTGCAAGATTCTGGATGTCACCTGCAAGGTAATAAGTATTCTCATCCACTTGTAGGAGGCATGCCTCATCTAAAATGCTCAGACCCTTTTATTATAGTAAGTTTGTCAGATTTAATCAAAACAAATGGGTTTTCAGGAAGAAGTGAAAGGGTAGAATTTTCTTCTCCCATTGATCAGATTCAGATACTTTTCTATGTTAAATCATGCTTTTTTCTTTCAATCCTTGTTATTATAACTTGTGGTGTTTGCCACACAGTCTCCACATGAATGCTGCAGGTAATTGGAGTGAAACATGGTAAATCATGCAAAAGCAAATTAGGTAAACATGTGGGAAAATGTGTTTACCTTCATTGTTTGCAGTAGTGGAATGCAGCCTGTAAGATTCTCGAATGAAGAACAATTTGATCAATTATATCAGGAGAAGTGAGCAAATTGTATATGTAGCATATGTACTTTTGGCATAAGAAATGCCTGAAGAGCACCACTTAGCTTTGCACTATTTAATCTTTATGCTGTGTTTAAAAAATAGTTCATTTAGGTAAGGCATCTGTTTTCATATGTAGGATATATATTTCCTATCTCTGTTTCAAATTTGTTATGTTTTCCCTTATTTTGGAAGTACGTTATTTTAGTTAAAATGTTGAGGTCAACAGTGGCTAGCTACTGCAGTTTAGGAGAAATTAACACATGGAGTTTAGAAGAAAACTCAGCATTGTGTTGTATAAGGTTTTGAAGAATCAACTGTTAACCTCAGCAATAGAACCTTAAAACTGATATAAAAACGTGGTTAAACCTGATAAAAATGTCATTCTTTCTAGTATTGGGGGTAGCCGTGTTAGTCTGTATCCACAAAAACAACAAGGAGTCTGGTGGCACCTTAAAAACTAACAGATTTATTTGGGCATAAGCTTTCATGCATCTGAAGAAGTGGGGTTTTTACCCACGAAAGCTTATGCCCAGATAAATCTGTTAGTCTTTAAGGTGCCACCAGACTCCTTGTTGTTTTTATTCTTTCTAGTATTTTGTACTTTTAAAAAAATAAGACAGATAGCAGGAAACATCACAGACTTTCCTAGGCATTCTCTTGAGTTATCTGCGGTGTCTTTTTTACCTATTCTTGTAATCTTTATGAAAACAGAATCAAAATTGAAGTATCTCATATGTTCTTTTTTCTTTAATTTAAACAATTAGTTGTACTGTACTGACCCAGAGCTGTCTGTTACCAGGATATTTCCTGTATAGTAGTTCAACTTTTTTTTATTAATTACACATAATTAAGACATCATTGCTACAGCATCAGATATGGAATCTGGAAATCCCCTGCAGCTGGTCAGAAGTGCACAGTTGCTTATACATACACAAACCCCTTTGGGGCAAGCATGAACCAGATACATGAAATCAGATCGCCTTGGCATTGACATTTTTAGTGGGGAGTGTTTGTATTCATTGATTTCTGCTGACACAGTACTTACTCTGCAAATGCACACTGAACTAATCAGAAGGCTAGCAGTAGCCTTGTTAGGCTGACCTGTGGAATTATCTGTCTGTTCTCCTCTATGTAAGACTGATGGGGGAGCTGCTTATCCAGCTATTGGTATGAGTTAAAATGCCAGCTATTAGTACAGTAGAACCTCAGATTTACGAACATCAGAGTTACGAGCTGACCAGTCAACCACAAACCTAATTTGGAACCGGAAATACAGTACAGTACAGTGTTAAATGTAAACTACTAAAATAAAAAAAGGCAAAGATTTAAAAAGGTAAAGAAACTGTTTCTGTGCTTGTTTCCTTTTAAATTAAGATGATTAAAAGCAGCATTTTTCTTCTCCATAGTAAAGTTTCAAAGTTATATTAAGTCCATGTTCAGTTGTAAACTTTTGAGAGAAACATAACGTTTTGTTCAGAGTCATGTACATTTCAGAGTTACGAACACCTTGGGAACTGAGGTTGTTCATAACTCTGAGGTTCTACTGTATTGGTCTGTGGGTTTGACTTCTCCTTCAGCATCCTTATTATGTCCTTCTGTTATTACTTGCTGGGACTGATGAGACAGTTGCAGTATTGGCAACCCTGAGCATTCCAAAATAATAAGTCAGGTCTCCAAAAATCCAGCTTTAAGATGAGTTTTTAAAAACCATAATATATTGATTCTTTTTATTTGCAATCTGGCTTGTGATCCTTCTGTGTTTGCTGGGGTCACATTTTCAAGCTTTTCTCCCCAACTATCAGGGTGAGGAACTTGCATTTTTTTAAAATGAAACCTGAGATTTTCAAGCAATCATCCAACTTCAGTAGCCAGAGCTTCAAGTAAGACACAAAGTATCATGAGACATGATAAAATCATGGTGAGAGATTGTGCCACACACTCTCAAAGAAACTGAGGAACCACCTGATCAACATCCTGTACAGCAAACAGGAAAAGATCAAGACTGGGCTTTCAAAACTGGAGACTTTCATACAAAACCAACCTTCCACACAAACTTCCATGTGGCTGGACTTTACAAAAATGAGACAAGCCATTTACAACACACTCTTTACTTCTCTACAGAGGAAAAAGGACAGTAAACTATCTGAACTCCTACATTTCCAACAATTTCCACCCCACCATCAACCTCAGCCTGGACCAGTCACACAAGAGATCCACTTCCTGCACACTACAGTGCAAATAAGCGATGGTCACATAAACACAATCCTATAGTGGAAACCTACTGACCGCTATTCTTACCTACGTGCCTCCAGCTTCCATCCAGGATGCATCACATGCTCCATTGTCTACAGTCAAGCCCTAAGAGACAACCAAATTTGCTCCAGTCCCTCAGACAAGATCTTTATCAAGCATTCTTAAAACTACAATACCCACCTGGGGAAGTGAGGAAACAGAATGACAGAGTGAGACGGGTACCCATAAGTCACCTACTACAGGACAGGCCCAACAAGGAAAATAACAGAACACCACTGGCCATAGAATCATAGAATCATAGAATATCAGGGTTGGAAGGGACCCCTGAAGGTCATCTAGTCCAACCCCCTGCTCAAAGCAGGACCAATTCCCAGTTAAATCATCCCAGCCAGGGCTTTGTCAAGCCTGACCTTAAAAACCTCTAAGGAAGGAGATTCTACCACCTCCCTAGGTAACGCATTCCAGTGTTTCACCACCCTCTTAGTGAAAAAGTTTTTCCTAATATCCAATCTAAACCTCCCGCACTGCAACTTGAGACCATTACTCCTCGTTCTGTCATCTGCTACCATTGAGAACAGTCTAGAGCCATCCTCTTTGAAACCCCCTTTCAGGTAGTTGAAAGCAGCTATCAAATCCCCCCTCATTCTTCTCTTCTGCAGGCTAAACAATCCCAGCTCCCTCAGCCTCTCCTCATAACTCATGTGTTCCAGTCCCCTAATCATTTTTGTTGCCCTTCGCTGGACTCTCTCCAATTTATCCACATCCTTCTTGAAGTGTGGGGCCCAAAACTGGACACAGTACTCCAGATGAGGCCTCACCAATGTCGAATAGAGGGGAACGATCACGTCCCTCGATCTGCTCGCTATGCCCCTACTTATACATCCCAAAATGCCATTGGCCTTCTTGGCAACAAGGGCACACTGCTGACTCATATCCAGCTTCTCGTCCACTGTCACCTCTAGGTCCTTTTCCGCAGAACTGCTGCCTAGCCATTCAGTCCCTAGTCTGTAGTTGTGCATTGGGTTCTTCCGTCCTAAGTGCAGGACCCTGCACTTATCCTTATTGAACCTCATCAGATTTCTTTTGGCCCAATCCTCCAATTTGTCTAGGTCCTTCTGTATCCTATCCCTCCCCTCCAGCGTATCTACCACTCCTCCCAGTTTAGTATCATCCGCAAATTTGCTGAGAGTGCAATCCACACCATCCTCCAGATCATTTATGAAGATATTGAACAAAACCAGCCCCAGGACTGACCCTTGGGGCACTCCACTTGATACCGGCTGCCAACTAGACATGGAGCCATTGATCACTACCCGTTGAGCCCGACAATCTAGCCAGCTTTCTATCCACCTTATAGTGCATTCATCCAGCCCATACTTCCTTAACTTGCTGACAAGAATACTGCCAAGCCATCACGTACAGCTCCCAGCTAAAACCTCTCCAGCACATCATCAACGATCTACAACTTATCCTGGAAAATGATCCCTCACTCCCACAAACCTTGGGAGGCAGGCCAGACTTCACTTACAGACAGCCCCCAACCTGAAGCAAATACTCACCAGCAACTGCACACCACACCACACCACAGAAACACTAACCCAGGAACAAACCCCTGTAACAAACCCCGTTGCCTACTCTGTCCCCATATCTACTCTAGCAACATCATCAGAGGACCCAACCATATCAACCACACCATCAGGGACTCATTCACCTGCACATCTACTAATGTGGTATATGCCATCATGTGCCAGAAATGCCCCTCTGCCATGTAGATTGGCCAAACCAGACAGTCTCTACATAAAAGAATAAATGGACACAAATCGGACATCAGGAATGGTAACATACAAAAGCAAGTAGGAGAAAACTTCAATCTCCCTGCACATTTAATAACACATTTAAAAGTAGCCATAATTCAACAAAAAAACCCTTCAAAAACAGACTTCAAAGATAAACTGCAGAGCTACAATTCATTTGCAAAATTTACACCATTAATTTGGGCTTGAATAGGGACTGGGAGTGGCTGGGTCACTACAAAAGCAATTTCACCTCCCTTGGTATTGACGCCTCCTCATCAATTATTGGGAGTGGACCACATCCATCCTGACTGAATTGACCTTGTTAACACCAGTTCTCCACTTGTAAGGTAACTTCCTTCTCTTCATGTGCCAGTATATTTATGGCTGTATCTGTAATTTTTCACTCCATGCATCTGAAGAAGTGAGTTTTTTTACCCACCAAAGCTTTGCCCAAATAAATTAAGGTGCCACTGGACTCCTCATTGTTTTTGTGGTTTCAGACTAATACGGCTACCCCTTTGTTACTTGATAAAAATTATGTGAGTTGCAACATTGTCGCAGCATAACAGTGAAGAGGCAATTGGCGGGAAAATGCTATTTCCTTTAACCCAGTGGCTCTCAAACTTTCCAGACTACTGTACCCCATTCAGGAGTCAGATTTGTCTTGTGTACCCTCAAGTTACACCTCACTTAAAAAGTACTTGCTTACAAAATCAAACATAAAAATACAAAAGTGTCACCACACACTACTACTGAAAAAAACTTACTTTCTCATTTTGACCATATAATTATAAATCAATTGGAATATAAATATTGTACTTACATTTCAGTGTATAGTATATAGAGCAATATAAACAAGTCATTCTATGAAATTTTAGTTTGTACTGACTTTGATAGTGCTTTTTATGTAGCCTGTTGTAAAACTAGGCAAATATCTAGATGAGTTGATGTACCGCCTGGAAGACCTCTGTGTACCCCCAGGGATACATATACCTCTGGTTGAGAACCACTGCCTTAACCCATTGTAGAATCAGTTGAGGAAGTGCTTCCAAATGGTGGCAGTGAGCAAGGTGTTTCCCCCAGAGAGGCAAATAAAAGGTTTTTGGACAAGTGGGCTGGGACAGGGACAATATCCAAAATACATTTAATTTGGATAGACTGTGTTGTCAGCAGGGTCCTAGGCAGTGATAAAATCTTGCTGGTGACTCCTAAAGGGTCAGGCCCAACTTCCAGATGCACTACTCTGCCCCTAGTCTGCATAGGCTGCTTGGAGCCCATGTGCCTTGTGGAAGGGTGGATCTGCTCACCACTAGACCAATTAGTCTCTGGCAAAATCTGGGACTCTACACACACAAACTCTTTCAAATAACCAATTGCTTGTGCACACAATTTTTTGTGCATATGTAACCTTTGGGTGGCCTAGAGTTCACTTCATTGCCCTTCTCCAATGCCTAAAAACTCAGTTCCCATAGAAAGTAGCTGGAGACCCAGAGTTCAGTCTCCAAGGATTTTCTGCACAGAGTAAACCTCCCCACATTCAAGTCCTAAAAGGAACTAAAGAAGTGAATTTAATTAAATAAATTGATAAAATAGCCATGTTATGCTGTAAAAATTAGATTTTTGGTTTCTTTAACATAAGATGTTATAATCTATAGACATTATCTTCACAGTCATACATAAACACAAATAAAGAAAACAAATTAAAATCTGAACAGTTCAGTCCCACAGAAACATGGTGAGAAGAAACTGAGAGTTTCCAAAAGCTTAGGTTGAGTTCACCTAAGTCTCAGTTAGAGTCTTTGATCACCAAATCTATACAGTATGCTAAGCCTAAAACAACATCTTCCCTCCACTTGCTTGTAGGAATCTTCAGCTGGAATCCATGCAGACACTTCCTCTGCTGAAATCACCATGAGCCAGTCTAACTGATTAACCAATCACTCAGTTAAATGTATAGATTTAAAGAAAACTCTGTTACAAGAAAAATAGAAAACTGAGAATAGCAAAATATAAATGGCCACTCTCCCCATGACTACATTTAAAGAAAAGTTGGTGAATCATACTACTTGAAGGAAGACTTGTGGCACCTTAGAGACTAACAAATTTATTTGAGCATAAGCTTTCGTGAGCTACAGCTCACTTCATCGGATGCATCAAGCTTATGCTCAAATAAATTTGTTCATCTCTAAGGTGCCACAACTACTTCTTTTCTTTTTGCGAATACAGACTAACACGGCTGCTACTCTGAAACCATACTACTTGAGACAATTTAACAAGAACAGTTTGGCTAAAATCAAAACAACATTCAAAGCATACAATTAAAATAGAAGTTATTTTTTCCCTCCCAATTTCCCCTGGCTATAAATTAACATTGCCCATACTTCTCTGTTAGAGAATTAACCATGTCACTAACCTGCTGCAAAATGCTTCCGAGTTAGGGACAACAGCCTGCTTTCTGCTCCTGGGTTTAGCTTCTCCCAACTCACAAAGGGCACATGGACCTTTGTAAAGCAGCTGCCCTGACCGCTTGCGCTTGTCCTCATGGAATCTGACCCCAGCAACAGGGAACTTATTGGAGCAGACCCAAAACTACTACACCCAATTTCAGAAGCTTCTGGATGTGGAGTGCTAAATCTGCCTCGCAACAATGACCCAGACACAACTCCCACCTAACTCCCACCAATGGGTCTCTTAAAGAGATTATTAGGCACATGGGTTACACATGGTCACTTCTAGCAGTGGTGTTTTACATGCTTAAATATTATCATATGGAGGTGTACCTTGCACTTATTTGCCTTGCACTAATTGTCCTCATGGGCCCTACTACCATGGATTAGAAGCTCCTGGAGGTGCTTTAATCTTCTCCTGTTTCAAAGCACGATGGATCAAAGCACACTTTGGAAATTTAAGTCCAAAGCAATACGATCCAGATGAACAGTTAGCAGACAGCACGTGAGTGCAAGATAAATTTACACTGTGGTTTGCCATGCGCTGTTTGTTTAGACAGGACCCTAATTATATTTGATATTCAGCCTTACAGTTTTGAGGTTCCATTTGCAGAAAGAGAGTGCAATAAAAGCAAACAAAAAATATATGGTCCCTTCCTCTGAGGGGAGGAGGGGAGAGAAGGAAAAGGGAAACTTCTACCAGCTGAACTCCTGTGTCAGTCAGATAATTGTGTAATGCACTATCTACGATGATGGGTGAAATTCACTCTAGTGAAAGAGGACAGACACAATCTTATATAACACTTAATCCCCATGGTAAGAAGTGCATCCTGTAATTCATAAAATGGAAACAATTTAATGAGATGGCTAACTTTGTAAATACTACACTGTTAATTTGTATGCCAAGGACTTCATTTGTCTTATAGTATTATACATAGAAGAGTCATACATTTGGAGTAAAATAAATTTTTGATCAGTATGGGAGAAATTCATTTAAATGGGAGCTGAAAGGCTGAGTCCATGTGCATTGCTTGGAAAGTATCCCTCACGTTACATACCAATGACCAGCAAAAAGAGTGATTTATCTGCATGAGCCAGCAGTTCATAGAATATCAGGGTTGGAAGGGACCTCAGGAGGTCATGTAGTCCAACTGCCTGCTCAAAGCAGGATCAATCCCCAACTAAATCATCAGTTTGCCACATGTGTGCTTTTGTATGCCTAATAGGGAGATATCTCTTTAAGATCTATTGCGGGGCTAGGGTGGAGCGGTGTTTGGTAAGAATAATGTCTGGGTCATTCTTGCTAGGCAAATGCGCATTTAGCCCTCATCACTCAGACGTTTCTGGAATTGGGTGTGGTAGTTTTGGGTATGCTCAATATGTTCCCTGTTGCTGTACTCAGACTCAGTGAGGGCAAGTAGTCGGGCAGCTGCTTTGCAAAAGGCCATGTGTTCTGCGTGGGTTGGGAGAAGCTGAGCACAGGAGCAGAAAAGAAGGCTGCTTTGTCTAACTCGGAAGCATTTTGCAGCAAGTTAGTGATATTGTTAATCCTCCAACAGGGAAACCGGGGCAGTGTTAATGATAGAAAGGGAAAATTGGGAGGGAAAATTAATTTCTTTCATTTTAATTGTATACTTTGAATGTTTGATTTTAGCAAAGCTGTTTCAGTTAAATTGTCTCAAGTAGTATGATTCACCAACTTGTCTCTTATTTAAATGTGATGATGGGGAAAGTTATTTATTTTGCTATTCTCAGTTTTGTATTTTTCTGGTAACAGGTTTTTTTTAAAAAAATCTATATACTTAAGTGAGTGGTTAATTAGTTATCTGACTAGCTAACTGAGCAATTTCGGCAGAGGAGAGGAAGAAGAGCCTCAAGGATTCCAGCTGAAAATTTCGACAAGCAAGTGGCGGGAAGACATTGGTTTTGATTCAGCAGACTATATAGATTTGGTGATCGAGATTCTGAGACTCAAGTGAACTCAACCTAAGCTTTTGGGAACTCTGAGTTTCTTCTCACTGTGTTTCTGTGGGCACTGACCTGTTTAGATTTAATGTGTTTTCTTTATTTGTATATGTATAACTGGGATGATAATGTATGTGGCTTATAATGTAGCCATGTTATGTTGTAAAAATTAAGTCATTATTATTTATTTATTTATCATAAGATTTTACATAGTTGATACTAAAAAATTAAGTTAATTCCTTCTGTTCTTTTGGACTTGATTGTGGGAAAGTTGACCCTGTGCAATCCTTGCTGAAGATATTCAGTGACTGAATTCTGGGTCTCCAGGTGCTTTTCTATGGGAATTGGGATTTTTTTTAGGGACTGGAGAAGGGCAATGAAATAAACTGTAGCCCACCCAAAGGTTACACTTCCATTTAGTTATATTTTTCAACTAGTTTCTCCTGTACCATCTTTAGAGGCAGCACATGTCCACTAGTTTTTGCATTAAAAATTACATGAGAAAAAATTGTTATTGAAATACAGTGGAGATTCAGGAAAATGGAAATGGATATTGGAATGATGAATATTTGTCTCAACAGTCCTGGAGAGTAAAAATGAATGGGTAAATATTTTATCCACAGCATTTGGGTGAATATATGCAACTGACAGTTATATGAGTAACAGATATTGGACAATGGACCTTGAAATTCTTCTGTTTATGTCAGATGCACTCTCCTTGAGACTCAGAATCCTAACACATAGGCAGAGATTATGTTCCACACTATCTCCACCAAGTATTCTTTCCCTACATCTTAATATTTTTAAATGTCATAATCATTTACCTTCATAGTCAAGTATATTTATTGCCCTGCTGCCTCTTATCAAAACATTCAACATGTATTGCAACTTCATTCTCCTTCCATCAGTTTGAGTAGATTGACAGAGGTGAGCAATTCTTGAGCACAGGGGTTATTCTGGTGCCAAATAGCCTTTCATTTTGACATTACATTTCCTATTTCTCCTCCTTATGAATAGCTCTGTTTTGTTTGCTTGCCCTTTATTACCTAACCCTTGGTCAGTGCTCTTCTTCATTATAAAGTATTCCCTCTGAGATATGCTTGGAGATATATATATTTATATTTATATAATTTAAATAGATAAAATAATGGATATTTATTTTGTATTTATGGTGATAAAATACTTCCAGTGCAGCATGAAGACAGTGCTCCCCTGATAATAAGAAATGCAGGTAAAGAGGGCAAGTGTTGCAAATTGTGTGTGTGTATAATGAAATTGGAAGGAAAATCTCTACTGACAGGGATAGAAATATATAGTTAGTGTCAGAGTAAAAACTGAAAAGTGGAATTTAGTAAACTTAAGAGAGGGGAGTATGGGGAGTCCTTTCAAATGGCCTTTCAGGTGTAAATTTCCCCAAAGGGTGAATGTCTGTCTTAGGGTGTTATGCTGTTGCATATCACCATACTATCTAAGAGATTTCCATCAGTACCAATAGCAAAGTCCCTAGTCTTTGCTTCCTAGAGTCTTTGTCTTTACTAGCTTTGTGGGGTAAAATCTCTGCTTGGGGTATGAAATTTGGCTTGTTGAGGGGGTTCTGGGTGCAGGGGCAATGGGACTCTGCCGGGGGTCCAGGTGAAGGGGGTTGGAGCTCAGCGGGGGAGGGGGAGAGAGAGAGAGGTGTCTGAGTGTGTGGAAGTGGGGCATGGCAGGGTGGGGGCTCTGGGTGCAGCTGGTTGGAGCTGTGACACTCTGTACCTCAAATTAGCACCCTGGAACCCCATATTCACCACCATCATATAATTATATGTTTTATCTAAAGTATGCCTTGTGAGGTGTCATTTTAAAAGTCTTGATCTGTTGAACATTAATACCCCATTGGATTGTATGTAGTATCATTGTATATGAAGTATTGCTATATGTGCCACTGAACTATGTTGTGAGGTTGGGAACACCCACAGTCAGCCTTTCAGTTACAGACAATGTTAATTGTCCATCAAGAAAACAATCCACTATCCCAGAGGCTCCTTACAGTAGGCACATATGCAAAGGAGACTTGTTGACTAATGGGGACTGACTGACCCCCACACTACAACAAGGATCTTTCTAGCAGGGGAAAGAAAGTATAAAATAGAGATTGTGATGTCACCACTTAGCCTCTCTCCCCCTATCCCCATCTTAATACTGGGAAGCATGTCTGGAAGACAAAGACTTTGAACAGGGGAAGTTTGGTCCCAGGCTGGAAGGCAGTTCCAGCCTACGTATTGAGGAACTGTCACCTGCTTATACATCTGTCAGGGTGAGACACTACTTGATTCAAATCATGTTTAGTTTGTAGTACTCAGACTGAAAATTTGTTTTTAATTGAGTAAACAACTTTAATCTCTGTCTGCTACTTATAATAACTTAAAGTCTATCTTTCTGTAGTTATTAAACTACAAGTTGCAGTGGGGGAGGTTTAGATTGGATATTAGGAAAAACTTTTTCACTATGAGGGTGGTGAAACACTGGAATGCGTTACCTAGGGAGGTGGTAGAATCTCCTTCCTTAGAGGTTTTTAAGGTCAGGCTTGACAAAGCCCTGGCTGGGATGATTTAACTGGGAATTGGTCCTGCTTCGAGCAGGGGGTTGGACTAGATGACCTTCTGGGGTCCCTTCCTGATATTCTATGATTCTATGAAACCTATTTTATGTTTTATTTAATTTAGTGTGTATTTAGTGTTGAAGTGCTTGGGGCAATCTCAGCTCAGGTTACAAAGGCTGGTGCATGTCCACTTTCCTTTGACAAAATGGTGAAGTAGGTAATGAATTTACACTGGCCAGGCTTCTGACCAGTGAAAGATGGTACAGTTCTGGGGTGCAAAACTGGGGAGCTGAGGACAAATGTCTGAAGCCTCTCTATTGATGGTTCATGAGTCGCTGAGAGATCATTTATGTGACTCAGTTAGGTATGTCCCTGCCTATGGATGGCTGTGTCGGTGCAGTGCCTGTCAGATATCAGCATCAAAGGGTGAGAGGCAGCCCAGGTTGGTGGATTTGGAGGGCTCAGCAGTCTCACAGTCCTAGTTGCACCCCAGGGACCCTCTCACATGGGCTCAGTGGCATGGGTGTCTAGATTCAGGGGTCTCATTGGGGTAGTCCAGGAGCAGGGAGGTGGGGGTCATTGGGATAGGGGTTTCAGTGTGGGAGTCTCAGAAGAGAGTGATGTGGGTGCAGGGGTAGGGGTCTGGATTGCAAGGGATGGAGGTTGTTGGTGGGGTGTGGGTGCAGGGTGGCTCTGGCTGCAGGGGGGGTGAGGCTTGGCAGGGTGGGGAGCCGAGTATGGTGGGTGGTCTCGGGTGCAGGGTTGAGGATCTGGGTGGAGAAATGGGGCTTATCGGGAGTCTGGATGCTGGGGTGTAGGACTCCGTGGGGGGGGTGTCCAGATGTGGGGGAGGGGGTTTTACAGGGTGGATATTCAGGGGTAGGGATGGGGTGGGGTTCTGGGTGTGGGAAGGTGAGGCTTGGCAGCAGTATGAGGGTCCAGATGCACAGGGGTTGGATGGACTGGGGGGAGCAGCACCCCGTACAGTGACCTCTCCCTCTGCAGCTGAGAATGGGGACAGGAAGTGAGGAGGTGGTGTCTGGGAGTGGGTCTGCTCCGGGTGCCCAAAACAATGTGCCTGCCCTGCATGGGAGAGGCACTTGGCCGCTCTTACGGCTTCCCTTTGCTTCCCCATCAAAGTCATTTTTCTACAGAAAGCAAAGAACTTTACGGGGAACATAAATTCTGCCTGCACAGTGGTGCAGAATTCCCCCCGGAGTAACTCCCAGTTTCCCTTAACTGGGAATGCTTTGTCCCAAGTTCTCTCATATTTCATCCTGAGCTTGTTATCTGTGTTGACCCAGAGGAGCACAGCAGTTCATAGAGTGTCATCCTTGGGGCTTGATCCATTAATTGATTTGAAAATTAAAATGAAGCCTTGAACTGGCATTGAAAGCTGTCCAGGGAAGGACTTGAGTACAGGCCTGATGTGTTCATGGTGGCCTAAGCTCTAGTGAAGGTGGGCAGGTGCATTCTGTATCAATGTAGCATATGCATTGTATTCATACTCAACTTCATATACAGTGAGTTACAGTAATGAAGCCTGGTGGTGGTGAATTCATGGATCATTGTGGCTAGATCTCTGTTCAGGACAAAGCTGAGTGGAACGATGGTCCAGTGATTAGCCTAGTGACATCATGGGCCTTCAGAAACCCAGTTCAGTTATCTGCTCCACCATAAATTCCTCTGTGACCCTAGGCAAGTATCTTAGCCTTTCTGTGATCCCAGTCTGTAAAATGGAGGTAATAGAGCTGGATAGAATTTGTGTGTCAGAATGATTTTCTGACAAAAAGTTTCCTCTTTGAAAAACTGAAAAAAAAATGCTTTTCCACTGGGAAAATTGAAATGACAGCTGCCCACCTTGGAAGACTCTGGTAAAGTTTTTAAGTTCTGGTAGAGTTAAGTTAAGTTGAAGTTTTTAAGGTCAGGCTTGACAAAGCCCTGGCTGGGATGATTTAATTGGGGATTGGTCCTGCTTTGAGCAGGGGGTTGGACTAGATGACCTCCTGAGGTCCCTTCCAACCCTGATATTCTATGATTCTATGAAAGTGAGAAAGTGAAATTGACAAAGGCTTTTCAGGAAGGATGCTGAGGTTGAGCACCATGGCTCTCAATCTCCCATTTAATTAAGCAGGTCCAGATAACTCATTTTCAAGAGTTTTAAAGGAGCTGCTTGAGGCGCTCACTGGAAAATTAATATTGATTTTCAAAGAATCTTTAAGTACTGGTGAAGTTCCAGAA
This sequence comes from Lepidochelys olivacea, assembly GCF_965140295.1. NCBI lineage: Eukaryota > Metazoa > Chordata > Testudines > Cheloniidae > Lepidochelys > Lepidochelys olivacea. Next base: position 38,273,222 of record NC_140413.1, on the reverse strand, counting down.
GGCTGCAAGAAACCTAACATTATGCCAATTTTTAAACAGGATGACTGGGTAATTATAGGCCTGTCAGTCTTGCATTGATATAGGGCAAGATGGTGGAGCAGCTGATACAGGAATAAAGACCAAAAGGAGGGTAATGTAATTAATGGAAAATAGAACCTGTCAAACTAACTTGATATTTTTTTGACAAGATTACAAGTTTGGTTGATAAAGGTAATAGAGCTGATATAATATACTTAAAACTTCCATGAGACATTTGACTTTGTTAGGATATAGATATTCAGGCCTGTCTGTAAAGGCCTATACTCTAATTTAGGTGTATTCTTATTACTTAGCTAGTTATAGGGGTATAAAAGAAAGAATCAAAATCACTGTCTGCTGATGTAAGGTCCTCCTCTTACTGTGACAGTCTGAGGCCCTGTGCTTAGGCTAAGGCCTTTGGCTAAGCAGCAGAGGCAGCCATAAGCTGGGAAGCGAACGTCACATCCTCACGTTCCAAACTAGTCACATTGAAAGAAGGTGCTATTGGGCTGTTAGGAATACAATCCTATCCTCATCATGCCTATCACCTCCCGAGAAAGGGAAGTGCCTAGAAGATGTAAAAGGAAACTTAGTTTGATAGCATCCTGTCTGGCAAGAACTCACTTATCAATAGCTGGGATGTGAAATCCTCATTTCTGTGTTGTTCTATCATTGTAGTCCCCATTTCCCTATTGTTTGTCTGTATAATCTCTGTCTGGTTCTGTGAGTTGTTTCTGTCTGCTGTATAATTAATTTTGCTGGGTGTAAACTAATTAAGGTGGTGGGATATAATTGGTTAAATAATCATGTTACAGTATGTTAGGATTGTTACATTTCAGGAAATGATTGGTTAAGGTATAGCTAAGCAGAACTCAAGTTTTACTATATAGTCTGCAGTCAATCAGGAAGTGTGGGGGGAATGGACACAGGGAATGAGGGTGGGGAAATTGGAATCATGTTTTGCTAAGGGGGGGATGGGAACAGGGCCACAGGTGAGGCTCTGTGGTGTCAGAGCTGGGAAGGGGGACACTAAGAAAGGAAACTGGAATCATGCTTGCTGGAAGTTCACCCCAAGAAACATTGAATTATTTGCACCTTTGGACTTCGGGTATTGTTGCTCTCTGTTCATGCAAGAAGGACCAGGGAAGTAAGCGGGTGAAGGAATAAGCCCCCTAACAGACTTGGTACTGCATTATTTTGTGACTAGTAAGCTATAATATCAAATTAACATGGCACACATTAAATAGATTTAAAACTGGCTAACTGATAGGTAAACAGGGATTGTCATTGAGCAGGTCTGATTCCCTAGTGGGGTCCTGCAAGGGTCAGTTTTTGGCCCTTTGCTGTTTAACATTTTTATTAATGACTGAGAAGAAAACATAAAATAATCACTCAAAGTTGGCAGATGACACACAAATTAGGGGGATAGTAAATAATCAAGAATCCAGATCACTGATTCAGAGCAATCCAGATTGCTTGGTAAATTAAGTGCAAGCAAACAATATGTGCTTTAATGCAACTAAATGTAAATGTATACATCTAGGAACAAAGAATTTTAGCCATATTTACAAGATGGAGGACTGTTTCCTGAAATGCAGCGACTCTGAAAAAGATTTGGGGTTGAGGTGGATAATCAGCTGAATGTGAGTTCACAGTCTGATGTTGTGGCCAAAAGAGCTGGTGCAATCCTGGGGTGCATAATTGAGAATCTTGAGTACGAGTAAAGAGGTTATTTTAGGGAATCTCGAATAGGAATAAAGAAGTTATTTTACCTCTCTATTTGGTGACTGCTGCTGAAATACTGTGTCTTGGTCTGGTGCCCACAAGTCAAGAAAGATCTTGGTAAACTGGAGAAGGTTCAGAGAAGCTCCACAAGAATAATTAAAGGATTAGAAAAAATGTCTTACATTGATAAACTCAAGGAGCTCAATCTATTTATCTTAAGAAAAAGAAGGTTAATTGGTGACTTGACTGTAAGTACCTCTATGGGTAACACTTTTAATAATGGGCTCCTCCATCTAGTAGGGAAAGATACTACACAATCAATGCTGGAAATTGAAGCTAGACAAATTCAGATGGTAAAAAAAAACATACATTAATTAACAGTGAGACTAATTAACTGTTGAAACAATTTACAAAGGTTCATGGTGGATTTTCCATCACTGACCATTTTCAAATCAAGGCTGGCTGTTTTTCTAAAAGTCATGCTGTAGGAATTTTGGGGAAGTTCTGTTTGAGTTATACAGGAGGTCAGATTGGATGATCATAATGTGCCCTTCAAATCTTAGAATCTGTGAATTCTAGGGCTGGAGATGAAGACAGCTAGAGGTGGTTGCCCCTAAGCTCCAGGGAGCAGAGGCTTAGCACCCTAGCTCTCTGCCTCTCTAGCAGCAGGTCTGGAAGGATTTTGTCAATTTCGCTTTCTGCCTGACCAGTGTCCAGAAAGCCAAAAAATTCTTTCAATTTTTCGCAAAACAGAGTTTTTGAAATCCCTTCCTGAAAAAAAGTCACATTTTTGGTGATTTGGGAAGAGACTTCCATTTTCCAGTGAGCTTTAAGGGATAATAGTGTTTTCCTGCCTCGCAGACATATAATAAGGATAAATCCATTAAAGATTTTGAGGTGCTACAACAATGGAGGCCACATAAATTAACGGAAAAAGAAAAGGAGTACTAGTGGCACCTTAGAGACTAACCAATTTATTTGAGCATAAGCTTTTGTGAGCTACAGCTCACTTCATCGGATGTAGCTCAAGAAAGCTTATGCTCAAATAAATTGGTTAGTCTCTAAGGTGCCACTAGTACTCCTTTTCTTTTTGCGAATACAGACGAACACGGCTGCTACTCTGAAACCTGTCATAAATAACGGAGATGCTTTCTTTCACCTAAGCTTGAGAGGAAACTATTTCTAGGTGCTACCTAGTCATTCAGACTCAATGAGGAGTCAAACAGGACCTCAGATAGCTTTGACAAATGGATACAGCATGCCTTCAATAGAAGGGGGAAAGAATATCTTCAAAGTATTTCCTCTTGCCAACCAGCATCACTTCAGTATCACCTGAGTTCAGCTTGTGTCAGCTGCTCTTTGTCATCAGATGTTTGGCTGCATGTGTGTTCTTTCTATGTGCTGCCCCAGCTCTGTGTAGAGAGCTGGCACAGCAGACATTGAGCGAGCCACCCAATGACCACAAGATCTGTTAAGGTTCAAAGGCACTTTGCCAGGTTTATTGTCAACAAAGCATGGTCCTAGCTCCCCGGATCAATGTCTACAGTTATACTAGCACATGTATGCCCATGACAATGGATGCAGCTCAGTGAGTAGCAGAACTTTCCATTCCCCCCTCACCTGGCCAGACACTCCTTCTGAGATACATTTTTATACACCAATACAAACAAGATATGTATTAGGGTGCCACCCATTTCCTTGTACCTGTAGGTTAGATCAAAACATCTCTGTGCATCATGCTACCATCCTGACCTTATCCATGGGTCAGCATGTTCCTGTTATCTTTGGGGAATGTGTGTAGTATCGAGGTGTTCTGGTACCACCTTTCTTGAATGTGTTTGCATATATATTCTTTTGCCTAACACTACTTAGGAATGTGTGATTCTGCAATATCAGCCCTGTTCTTGCCAGATGACTACTTTAGCCCAGGCCTCATACCAAGCCTCTGATACATGGGCTTATGTTTCAGGACTTCTTCCTAATACACTCTGCATACAAAAGCTGATTTCATTTCAGGCTATAACTGTCACACATTTGTGCTAGTCCATGGAGTTGGCTGGACATACCAAGGACAGCATGTTACAAGTATGTATGCTCCCTGGACAGTCCATGTGGTGGTGAGACCCTGTACAACCCCAAACTCAGAGATCTAGTCATAAGGCAAAAAACCTTCAATATTCTAGACTTACCTTAAATACATTCCAACCAAAAAAAGGAATATGCATCATCTATAAAACAAAACACAAACTGCCTTCTCAGGTCATCTGTCCCTCAGCTCACCACCTCCGAAGGAAATAAATGAGTCGTGTAGCCTGCCCTGATAGTCAACAAATTCAGGGTCTGTCACACTGAAGGATGATGAGAAATTTAGTGTTGAGGGGCTTTTATGGAGAAAGAAGCTGGGGAATGTGGTTGGGGCTCCTAATGTCTGGAACAGCAAGGAGACAGCCCTCTTTCCCCAGCCCCTTAACCTTTGTATGACAAGAGGATGCTGCTCAGATAGCAGCTGTGGTTGTCTACACTGCAATAAAACACCCTTGGCTGTCCTGTGTCCACTAACTGGGGCTCAGGCTGCAGGGCTATACCCCTCACAAGGTCCCAGAGCCCAGGATCCAGCCCCAGCCTGAGTCCAAACCTCTACACTACAGTGTTATAACCCCAGAAGCCTGAGTCAGCTGACACAGGTCAGATGCTGGTGTTTTATTGCAACATAGACATACCCTGGAGAATCCAGGATCTAAACTTACCACCCCCCACCTTGCGAATTGAAGTTCTTGCCTTTTGCTCTTTACATAGTGTAGCTAACATGAAGGACAGAGAGGTCTAAAAACAACCATGTTTATTAGCTGTGGACAGCATTTAAAGTCAAGCTACATATATACACAGATGTTCTGGCAAGGTGCTGATGGCTTCTGGAACATTAAGACAGGCAGGGCCACTAAATACTTACACCTTTAAATAGTTTGTATTACCCAATTATTATTGAAACATACAATCCATGAGTACAAGAGAAAGCACTAACATAACTTCCAATTCTGATTTTTTCCCCAGTCCACCAATATTACATCCATCTTGTCTGAACAGAGCTTCAGCTAACTAGTCTTCAGCCAGACATCAAGCTCTGCCAAGACATAGTGCTATTGCATTCTGATATCCATAAGTACATTATTGACTCTCGTATTTAGTAAATATCATGCAAATCTTCTGATAGTGAAATAGGGCAGAGGGGAAAGGAGGGTAAGGAAACAACTCATTAGCAAAGTGTATCTATAGTCCAGGGTCTCAAGCTAAGAAGTAGCATTGATTTTATTAAGAGCCATTGAAGGTAACCTCCAAAGAAAGATAATTGTGCCATTTGTGAGTTCGTTATGATGTATAAATAGATGCCGGGCATGATATTTCCCTCTCCCCCCAAGAAATATCAGGAATGACAGATTTTGTCTTCCTTGTTTTTGCTTAAGGACTCATTAAGGGAAGGGGAAAGACAGTACTGAATTTTTAAGCAACAATTAAAAGTCAAAGGGACTACTTATGTGTGAAGTTATGCATGTGCATAAAATTTGGCAGGAATGGGACCTAAGGGTGAAATTCTTTCTAGTGCAGAGGAATTGCGTCAGTCTCTGTGTCCCCAATAAGCTGCACTTCGAAGGCTTATGTGTGCTTATGAGATACACACGGCTTGTGCAGGCCTGCTGGTCTGTGTGGTGAATTTCATGCTGGGTAAGGACTATATAAGAGGGCCCTAGCTAACATGCTTCTTTTTAAAGGTATGAAATTATGGATGACTACCCTGCACACTTTTTGAAGGGTTTAAATTCAGGATAGCTGAATTCTGCCAATAGTCCAGTTTGGTTTTTCACCAATTATCCCAAGAAACAACCAAACAAAAAACAAACAAACATACACACACACCAGAGAAATTAACTGATTTGTAGTTATGACTTTTGTATATCACCAGACAATAAAAGCATCAAGAAAATTAAACCTTGTAATTTTGTCTAACCTTCTTGATAATGCATGGGCAATAGCTTAACCAATTTAAATTAATAGTGCAAGCAGTAAAGCAATAAAAGATGTTATTTTTTCCCCAGAATCAATATGTATCCTAATGTATGAAAGCCAAAGCTCTTATAAAAATTGTTTCAACTGTGTGTATAAACAACAAAGATAGGCAGCCATGATAACATCTCCTACCTCTTTATTTTGCTTTTAACTATATTTGTCTTCTGGACTTTTTTTTTTCAATAATATGAGTAATGAATTTAAATAAAGTGAATTATAAAGGGCTTCTTGCAAGCAACAAAGCACTATACATAAAACAAGAAAAACTAATGTCACTTAAGTGGACAAAATAAACTTTTTGAAGCATTGATTTTAACAATCATGTGACACAACAGTAAAGTATAGATTCAGAAATGTAACAGCTATTATAAATGGGATAGGAGAAGGAGGCAGGGAATTGAGATTCTGTCCAGGCGTGTCTAAAAGCTGTTTCAAAAAAAGGTACATAAAGATTTTTCTGTCTGGTGTTTAACTTTTGTTTTAAGTGTATATGAATTTAGTACTTGTGAAAGGCCCTGGATTAGCAGATGTAACTTTAAAATGTCCATAGAGCAAGTACAGCAACAAAGTACAGCAACAGTACATCTCCCTCAACAATAGCCTTCCAATGTGCCTCATGCCTGATTTGAAGGGGGTCACCTATATTGATGTCAGTGAGTCATGGGTCTACTAGTTGAAGCAAGAGTTCAGCCTACCAATTAAAGCTGAATCCAGATGGGACAGGTCCAAGACTGAAACCAAAGGTCATGGCTGGGAGTCTGAGACCAAAGTCTAAGCAAAAGGGTTAACTGGAGTTGCAGTCAGAAAGCATAGTGGAGGATTGGAGTCAAAGAAGGAAAGAGCTGGGGGCTGGACTAGGTACAGGATAGGGCAGGAGCAGGAGCAAGGTTAGAGACCATGGAGGCAGGGACAGGACCAAGCACAGTTGCAGACGAGAAAGCATTGAGCAGCCACTGGCCAGCTGCTGCTACTGAGCTAAATTATCAGCCTGAAGACTCCTACAACCAGACAGCTTCTACCAGGGCCAGCTGTGCCCATTGGGTTTCCAGGAGACTGGCTTTGCTGCAGGCTGGCCCCTGACAATGCCTTCCATCGACAGGGTGTACCAGGCCCTGAGGCCCCCCTGCTGGAGGCCTCACAGCCCTACTATATCCAGTCCCAGGAAAAGGGCAGTAGAGGTGAGTCCTCCATGCTGCCTAGAGTGGCTGTGGAGAGCGAGCAGCCAGAGTCCAGCAGGCCCATGTAAAAGAAGCTGCCGGTCAGTTGCTGGCTAGAACCAGAGGAGTAAGAGCAGTGCTCCTGGCTGTATAGGTGCTGGAACTAGGGGTGCTGGGGTTGCAGCAGCACCCCTTGGCTTGAAGTGAAATGAGCATGCAGGTATGTTTTTAGGAGATGTTTTTCCTGCCTGGACCCTCTCTCTGTCCGAGAGGAACAAAGAAAGCACAAACACAACGTCCCCTACCCACACCCTGATCTGAAAGTATCTTCTTCTCCCATTGGTCCTTCTGGTCAGGTGCCAACTAGGTTAATTAAACTGATTAACCCCTTACAGGTAAGGGGATTCTGTATCTCTGTCCAGAAGGGATTTTATGTTACTGCAAACATAAGGGTTGTTATCCTTCCCTTTATATTGATAACAGGAGGTCTTGGGGAAACTGGAGCCAGATGAGGGACATCAGATCCCTGTTTGCTGTCCCTTGAATAAAATTTGATGGATGTAAAATGGTAGCGGAGAGAGCTGTGCCTGATTTGGTGTATTCATCTTTGTGGGACAGGGCATCTGTCTTGCTATTTTGTGATCTAGGGCAGGAAGTGACAACAATTTAGTCTGGCAAAGAAAAGAGACCAATGAAGCATAATGCTGATTCTTGTGGTAAGTAAGGATCTGGGTTGGGAACTGAGCTCCTTCTAGAAGGTGTCCCCATTCCTCAAAAACTGTCTTTATCGTAAAAAAACCCTTGTCCCAGATATAAGTTTTCTCAGCAGGGGGTTAGTTTTCATAAATAAAAGACACAGGGATGGAGTTGGTTATGAGAACCACGATGTTGCGACAGAAAACCTCCGAAGACAAAATTTGAAGTATCTCCCCCTATGGTGAAGGATTTGGCAGAATCTGGGTTCATTAGAATAGAAGCTGAGGTAAAATATCTTTCTAGCTAATCAAATGTGAACTGTGCCTCTGGTGACCAGACAAAGTGGACTCCCTTTCAAGGAAGCACAGTTATCAGGGCAACAAGGTGACAGAATTAGGGCTTTCAAGCGATTAAAAAAATAAATTGCTATTAATTGCACTGTTAAACAATAGAACACCATTGATTTAAATATTTGATGTTTTCTACATTTTCAAATATATTGATTTCAATTACAACACAGAATACAAAAAGGGTACAGTTCTCACTTTATATGTATTTTTACTACAAATATTTGCACTAAAAACAATAGTATTTTTCAATTAACCTAATACAAGTACTGTAGTGCAATGTCTTTATTTTGAAAGTTGAACTTACAAATGTAGAATAATGTACAAAGAAACTGCATTCAAAAATAAAACAATGTAAAACTTTAGAGCCTACAAGTCCAATCAGTCCTACTTCTTGTTCAGCCAATCACTCAGACAAACAAGTTTGTTCATATTTGCAGGAGATAATGCTGCCTGCTTCTTATTTACAATGTCACCTGAACGTAAGAACAGGCGTTTGCATGGCACTGTTGTAGCTGGCATTGTGAGATATTTACATGCCTAATTCGCTAAATATTCATATGTCCTTTGCTGCTTCAACCACCATTCCAGGTGACATGAGTCCATGCTGATAACGGGTTTTGCTTGATAATGATCCAAAGCAGTGTGGACCGACGCCTATTCATTTTCATCATCTGAGTCAGATGCCACCAGCAGAAGGTTGATTTTCTTTTTTGGTGGTTTGGGTTCTGTAGTTTTGGCACCAGAATATTGCTCTTTTAAGACTTCTGACAGCAAACTCCACACCACATCCCTCTCAGATTTTGGAAGCTAATTCAGATTCCTAAACCTTGGGTCGAGTGATATAGCTATATTTAGAAATTTCACATTGGTATCTTCTTTGCATTTTGTCAAAGAAAGTGTTCTTAAAAACAAACAACGTGTTCTGGGTCATCATCCGAGACTGCTATAACATAAAATATATGGCAGAATGCAGGTAAAACAGAGCAGGAGACATACAATTCTCCAGCAAGGAGTTCAGTCAAATTTAACTTACACATTCTTTTTTTAACGAGCGTCATCAACATAGAAGCATATCCTCTGGAACAATGGCTGAAGTATGAAGAGGCATATGAATCTTTAGCACATCTGGCACAAAGATCTTGCGATGCCAGTTACAACAGTGCCATGTGAATGCCTGTTCTCACTTTCAGGCAACATCGTAATTAAGTAGGCAGCATTATCTCCCAAAAATGTAAACAAATTTGTTTCTCTTAGCAATTGGCTGAGCAAGAAGTAGGGTTGAGTGGACTTGTAGGCTCAAGTTTTACATGGCTTTGTTTTTGAGTGCAGTTATGTAACAAAAAAAAAAACTAACTACATTTGGAAGTTGCACTGTCATGATAAAGAGATTACATTACAGTACTCGTATGAGGTGAGTTGAAAAATACTATTTCTTATCATTTTTACAGTGTAAATATTTGTAATCAAAAATATAAAGTAGGCACCGTACACTTTGTATTCTGTGTTGTAACTGAAATAGATAATTTGAAAATTTAGAAAAACATCAAAAATATTTAATAAATTTCAATTGGGATTGTATTGTTTAACAGTGCAATTAATCAATCATGATTTTTTTTCTGAGTTAATTATGACTAATTGACAGCCCTAGAAATAAATAATCCCTTGATAAAACTGGCAAACTCAAGAAAATGCTGAATGCCTCTTATGACCTTTTGGGAATGCCATCTGGAGATGGCAGATAGTTTCTGTGGGTTCATTTTTATCCCTTTGGGGGAAAATGTTATAACCAAGGTACTTGACTGTTTTTGTCAAACTCACATTTCTCCAGTTTGGCATAAAATCTGGGTTTGGGTTTTGGTGGATCTGTGGAGAACGTTCTGCATACATTGCTCATGCAGTGCCAGGTTTTCCGAAAAAACAAGATTATCCAAATAGAAAATCACATATTGGTCAAATATGTCCTACCAGATATCATTGACTAAATGCTGAAACATTGCCAGAGCATTACATAACCCAAAAGGAGTCACTAAATATTTCAAATGTCCTTATCAGGTGTGGAATGCAGTCTTCCATTCATCACCTTCCCTGATTCGGACCAGGTTATAGGCCTCACAAAGGTCTAACCTGGTAAAAATCTTGGCTGAATGTAGCCTCTCAACGAATTTGTTAGTAAGTGGTGCTAGCAGTTTTAGACCATCACTTTGTTCAGAACTCAGTAGCCAGTATAAAGGTATAAGGAGTCATCCTTTTTGTCAAAAATTGGAGGCCCCAGTGGAGAGGTGGAGGGTCAAATGAACCCCTTCTTCAGGTTATTGTGGAGGTAGTTCCGGAGCACCTGGAATTCAGGTTCTCAGAGGGAGTATATGCAGACAAAGGGTAGCTCCACGTTGCAGGTCAATTGGACAATTACAATTGTGATGTGACAGCAAAGCATCTGCCCTCTTTTTACTGAGTATATCAGAGTAATCTTGATATTTCTCCAGGATTTCTGAAGCTATCAAGGAGGTTACAGGGGTGGCAGCAGTTACCTTCAGCGTTCCATATTCGGTCTCTGAATTTTCGGGCAGGTGGCAAAGATTGTATGGGGCTTCAGATCCGGAACATGGTTTTGGGAGGCAAAATTGATGGCAGAGTCTTGATGTGAAGCATACCATGCCTAGCCCCCAGCAGGTGTGTGAATCATTGTGGGAATGCCATGGATAACAGGGGAATGAGGTAAAGGAATCAGACCAAACAGTAGAACCTCCCAGTGACCCTAGAGAGTGGTAACCCTCAAGGGTGCTGTTTGAGGAGTAACTGGGCTGGAGGAGAGGAGGGATTCATCAATAGACCACACCAAACTGGGGATGCTCTTGCTCCAAGTTGAAATGTTGTGAACCCAGGCAAAGTCTAAGCCCATGAAATTGCTGAAGAACTCCAAATCCATGACTGGCCTCAGCTCAACAACTGGTACGATAGGATGTTGTAGCCAGAGGGGGATTGGGGTATACTGACAGTGTCCATCCATATCCAGGGTATTGCTAGGCAAGGAGGGGCACAAGGTTTTGGAGTGAGGGGTGGGGGCAGTCTCACAGGCTCAGCCCAGACCCCTTTATCTGTACTGAACTCTAGAGTCTTTTTGGTTGAGACACTGGTTGGTTCTTAACAGGACATCTCATGGTGTAGTATCCAAATTTCTCTCAATAGAGGCATGGGCCCAAAGTAGGGTTGTCAACTTTCTAATTGCAGAAAACTGAACACGCTTGCCCTGCACCCTGTTCCACCCCTTCCACAAGGCCCTGCCCCTGTCCTGCCCCTTCTCTGAGGCCCCACCCCCGGCTCACTCCATCCCCACTCCCTCTGTTTCTCATTCTCCCCCACCCTTGCCCACTCACTCATTTTCATCAGGCTGGGGCGGGGGATTGGAGTGCAGGAGAGGGCTCCTGGGAGCAGCCGGCATGTTCCTCTGGAGGAGGTGCAGCCGGGGGTCTCTGCGTGCTGTCCCCAGCTGCAGGTGCCTTCCACACAGCCCCCATTGGCTGAGGTTCCTGATCAATGGGAGCTGCAGAGCTGGCGCTCGGGGCAGGGGCAGTGCGCAGAGATCCCATGGCCACCTCTCTGCCTAGGAGCCAGAGAGACATGCTGGCCACTCCTGGGAGCCATGTGGAGCCCAGCAGGGAGCCTGCCAACCCTACTGCACTGGCAGCGCCAACCGGACTTTTAACAGCCTGATCAGTGGTGCTGACCACAGCTGCCATGGTCCTTTTTTTGACCAGGTGTTCTGGTCGAAAACCAGAACCCTGGCAACCCTAGCCCAAAGTACAGCCCCAGCCCTTCTCTGCATCAGAGAAACAAGGCCAAACCTAGCTGATCTGCGTGGGCATCTGTGATAAGAACACAAAACAAGATCGGGAACTCAACTCTTTTGCCAGGCAGCTTCCAGTCAGGCAGTCATCAGTACTGATACACAACTTGACCAAGACTTCCAGCTCAGGCAGCATCTCCACCTGTTTAGTATCATCCGCAAATTTGCTGAGAGTGCAATCCACACCATCCTCCAGATCATTTATGAAGATATTGAACAAAACCGGCCCCAGGACCAACCCCTGGGGCACTCCACTTGACACCAGCTGCCAACTAGACATGGAGCCATTGATCACTACCCGTTGAGCCCGACAATCTAGCCAACTTTCTACCCACCTTATAGTGCATTCATCCAGCCCATACTTCTTTAACTTGCTGGCAAGAATACTGTGGGAGACCGTGTCAAAAGCTTTGCTAAAGTCAAGAAACAATACATCCACTGCTTTCCCTTCATCCACAGAACCAGTATTCTCATCATAGAAGGCGATTAGATTAGTCAGGCAGGACCTTCCCTTGATGAATCCATGCTGACTGTTCCTGATCACTTTCCTCTCATGTAAGTGCTTCAGGATTGATTCTTTGAGGACCTGCTCCATGATTTTTTCCGGGGACTGAGGTGAGGCTGACTGGCCTGTAGTTCCTAGGATCCTCGTTCTTCCCTTTTTTAAAGATTGGCACTACATTAGCCTTTTTCCAGTCATCTGGGACTTCCCCCATTTGCCACGAGTTTTCAAAGATAATGGCCAATGGCTCTGCAATCACAGCTGCCAATTCCTTTAGCACTCTCGGATGCAACTTGTCCGGCCCCATGGACTTGTGCACGTCCAGCTTTTCTAAATAGTCCCTAACCACCTCTATCTCCACAGAGGGCTGGCCATCTCTTCCCCATGTTGTGATGCCCAGCGCAGCAGTCTGGGAGCTGACCTTGTTAGTGAACACAGAGGCAAAAAAAGCATTGAGTACATTAGCTTTTTCCACATCCTCTGTCACTAGGTTGCCTCCCTCATTCATTAAGGGGCTCACACTTTCCTTGGCTTTCTTCTTGTTGCCAACATACCTGAAGAAACCCTTCTTGTTACTCCTGACATCTCTCACTAGCTGCAGTTCCAGGTGCGATTTGGCCCTCCTGATTTCATTCCTACATGCCCGAGCAATATTTTTATACTCTTCCCTGGTCATATGTCCAACCTTCCACTTCTTGTAAGCTTCTTTTTTCTGTTTAAGATCCACTAGGATTTCACTGTTAAGCCAAGCTGGTCACCTGCCATATTTACTATTCTTTCGACACATCGGGATGGTTTGTCCCTGTAACCTCAACAGGGATTCCTTGAAATACAGCCAGCTCTCCTGGACTCCTTTCCCCTTCATGTTAGTCCCCAGGGGATCCTACCCATCCATTCCCTGAGGGAGTCGAAGTCTGCTTTCCTGAAGTCCAGCATCCGTATCCTGCTGCTTACCTTTCTTCCTTGTGTCAGGATCCTGAACTCAACCAACTCATGGTCACTGCCTCCCAGATTCCCATCCACTTTTGCTTCCCCCACTAATTCTTCCCGGTTTGTGAGCAGCAGGTCAAGAAAAGCTCCCCCCTAGTTGGCTCCTCTAGCACTTGCACCAGGAAATTGTCCCCTATGCTTTCCAAAAACTTCCTGGATTGTCTATGCACCGCTGTATTGCCCTCCCAGCAGATATCAGGAAAATTAAAGTCACCCATGAGAACCAGGGCATGCAATCTAGTAGCTTCTGCGAGCTGCCGGAAGAAAGCCTCATCCACCTCATCCCCCTGGTCCGGTGGTCTATAGCAGACTCCCACCACTACATCACTCTTGTTGCTCACACTTCTAAACTTAATCCAGAGACACTCAGGTTTTTCTGCAGTTTTGTACCGGAGCTCTGAGCAGTCATACTGCTCCCTTACATACAGTGCTACTCCCCCACCTTTTCTGCCCTGCCTGTCCTTCCTGAACAGTTTATAACCATCCATGACAGTACTCCAGTCATGTGAGTTATCCCACCAAGCCTCTGTTATTCCAATCACATCATAATTCCTTGACATCACCAGGACCTCCAGTTCTCCCTGCTTGTTTCCAAGGCTTTGTGCATTCGTATATAAGCACTTGGGATAACCTGCTGATCACCCCTCATTCTCAGTATGAGGCAGGAACCCTCCCCTCACAGACATTCCTGCCTGTGCTTCCTCCCGGTATCCCTCTTTCCCACTTACCTCAGGGCTTTGGTCTCCTTCCCCCGGTGAACCTAGTTTAAAGCCCTCCTCACTAGGTTAGCCAGCCTGCTCGCAAAGATGCTCTTCCCTCTCTTCGTAAGGTGGAGCTCGTCTCTGCCCAGCACTCCTCCTTCATGGAAGACCATCCCATGGTCAAAGAATCCAAAGCCTTCTCTCCGACACCACCTGCGTAGCCATTCGTTGACTTCCACAATTCGACGGTCCCTACCCTGGCCTTTTCCTTCCACGGGGAGGATGGACGAGAACACCACTTGCACCTCAAACTCCTTTATCCTTCTTCCCAGAGCCACGTAGTCCGCAGTGATCCGCTCAAGGTCATTCTTGAAAGTATCATTGGTGCCCACGTGGAGAAGCAGGAAGGGGTAGCGATCTGAGGGCTTGATGAGTCTCGGCAGTCTCTCCGTCACATCGTGAATCTTAGCCCCCGGCAAGCAGCTGACTTCTCGGTTTTCCCGGTCAGGGCAGCAGATAGATGACTCAGTCCCCCAGAGGAGAGAGTCCCCGACCACCACCACCCTCCTCCTTCTCTTGGGAGTGGTGGTCGTGGAACCCCCCATCTCAGGACAGTGCATCTCATGCCTTCCAACCAGCGGAGTCTCCTTCTGCTTTCTCCCCATAGACATATCATCTGGTCCACTCTCCGCAATGGTACCTGTGGAGAGAACATGAAAGCGGTTAGTTACCTGTGTCCGCGTTGCTGGAACCCGGACATTCCCCCTTCTTCTTCTGGAGGTCACATGTTGCCAAGCTTCTTCACTGGCCTCTTGGCTCTGCTGTGCAACCTACTCTAAATCTTTAGAGCTTTGTGCCCGTAGAAGCATATCCTGACTTTTGTCCAGAAAATCCTCTGTTTCTCGTATGCAACGCAGGGTCGTTATCTGTTGCTCCAGACCTTCAATCTTCTCTTCCAATATGGAGACCAGCTTGCACTTTGTACAGACAAAGTCGCTTCTGTCCTGTTGAAGAAAGACAAACATGGCACATCCAGTGCAGGTCACAACAGCTGAACCCCCCGCCCCATATCACCTTCCTACTATAAGCTTCCTCAGAGAAGTTGGCAAGATGTAAGCCTCACTGGGCTCACTCCAGGCGAACTCCCAGGCAAACTCCTGCTGTGTGCTGCTCTGCTGTTCCCCGCTGCTCAGCTGGTTCGTGAAGCTCTGGCTATTTTTAAACAGCCAGGCTTCCCTGAAACAAACAAACAGACAGCCCCAGTGCCCGCCCCCTGCAGGCTACCAGCCAATCAGGCACTCGCTCAGGCTCTCACACTGCCCTCCCAGCAAACACACATTCGGATACTTACTCAGCAAACACGCACTCAGATACTCACCAATCCCAGGCAAACTCCTGCTGTGTGCTGCTCTGCTGTTCACCGCTGCTCAGCTGGTTCGCCGCCACTCAGCTGGTTCACGAAGCTCTGGCTATTTTTAAACAGCCAGGCTTCCCTGAAACAAACAAACAGACAATCAAACACAAAAAGACACACTAAATTGTGTTTAGATCAAACACAATTGCCATAGCTTGGATGAACTCTTTGAACTGCCCCAGCAGGGTGCTAGAAGACTCCAGGAACGGAGATGCTCAAGCTAGAGCCTCCCCAGTTACCAGACTAATAATAAGTCCTACTCAGGTCTAGTTAGTGGAGAATGACTGGAGCTGAAGAATGAACAGGAGCTGGCAGGGTTTCATGAAACCCCAGAACTTGTAATGGTCCCCATCAAACTTATCTGGCATTGAAATCTCTGGTTCCCTAGTAGCTGGAGTGGCAGATACAGGCAGGAAAGCCTGCTACTATGCAATATCTTGAGACCTGAGTGAAAGCTTTGACTTTAACTTCATTCTGATTGCCAGTGTGTATTAGCCAATTATTTGGCGCTTCTATCCCATCTGTTTTCCTACTAACTTGATTATTAAGGAGACTCATCCCCAGTGGATTCTCTCTCAGGCTGACCTACCAATGTAAATCTGACTTTGAAGTCAGCAGAAACTTTTACTCTTTGCTCCAGAAGTACTTAAGGGATCCCTGTATTGCATTATATATGCATTTCCTCCAGTACCTGATTCATTTTCTCAAGGAAATACTTACCATAATGTAATTCAGACTGGTAATCTAAAGATTTGTACTCTTAAAGGAAAGACAGTTAGGTCCTCAGTTGGTATAAATTGTGTAATCCCATTGAAAACAGTGGAGTTATGCCAATTTATGTCAGATGAAGATCTGGGTCATAAAATGTGTCACACAAAAGAGAAAACAGTCGTATTTCGAAAACAAGACTTTTTTTGTGCAAAGAAAAGACTTTCACAGGGATTGATAAGGAGTACTTGTGGCACCTTAGAGATTAACAAATTTATTTGAGCATAAGCTTTCGTGAGCTACAGCTCACTTCATCGGATGCATTCAGTGGAAAATACAGTGGGGAGATTTATATACACAGAGAACATGAAACAATGGGTGTTATCATACACACTGTAAGGAGAGTGATCACTTAAGATGAGCTAATACCAGTGGGGGAGGAGGGGGGGAGGGGAAGAAAACCTTTTGTAGAGATATTCAAGGTGGGCCATTTCCAGCAGTTGACAAGAACGTCTGAGGAACAGTGTGTGTGGGGGGAAATAAACATGGGGAAATAGTTTTACTTTTTGTAATGACACATCCATTCCCAGTCTCTATTCAAGCCTAAGTTAATTGTATCCAGTTTGCAAATTAATTCCAATTCAGCAGTCTCTCGTTGGAGTCTGTTTTTGAAGTCTTTTTGTTGTAATATTGCAACTTTTAGGTCTGTAATCGCGTGACCAGAGAGATTGAAGTGTTCTCCGACTGGTTTATGAATGTTATAATTCTTGACATCTGATTTGTGTCCATTTATTCTTTTACATAGAGACTGTCCAGTTTGACCAATGTACATGGCAGAGGGGCATTGCTGGCACATGATGACATATATCACATTGGTAGATGTGCAGGTGAACGAGCCTCTGATAGTGTGGCTGATGTGATTAGGCTCAAATAAATTTGTTAGTCTCTAAGGTGCCACAAGTACTCCTTTTCTTTTTGCGAATACAGTTGACTGCTGAATTGGAATTAATTTGCAAACTGGATATAATTAACTTAGGCTTGAATAGAGACTGGGAGTGGATGGGTCATTACACAAATTAAAACTATTTCCCCATGTTTATTTCCCCCCCACACAGTTCCTAAGACGTTCTTGTCAACTGCTGGAAATGGCCCACCTTGAGTATCACTAGAAAAGGTTTTCTCCCCACCGCCCGCCCCCATTCTCCTGCTGGTATTAGCTCATCTTAAGTGATCACTCTCCTTACAGTGTGTATGATAACACCCATTGTTTCATGTTCTCTGTGTATATAAATCTCCCCATTGTATTTTCCACTGAATGCATCCGATGAAGTGAGCTGTAGCTCACAAAAGCTTATGCTCAAATATATTTGTTAGTCTCTAAGGTGACACAAGTACTCCTTTTCTTTTTGCGAATACAGACTAACACGGCTACTACTCTGAAACAGGGAATGATGAATGCAAGGCACAGAAGATGTATTTGATATGTCTATTTCTTTTGTGTAATTAGTTGCTCTCTACTGGGGAAATGAGAAAGCTGTTAATGTGGCTACGTTATTTATTGAGCGCCCCAAAGGCATGAGAGATGTTCAATGTATACTGACTCCCACAAAGAATTTGACAAAACAAATAATTTTTGCCAACATAGTTCATCTATACTTTAGGCTGTATTCCACTATGTCCTGCATTTTCAGAGTCTCATTTTCACATAATTTAAGTGGGAAGGTAATGTGATGTGTTTTAACTCTCCCATCTTAAATTAACCTGTATCATTCCCCCACTTTGAATGTGCTACTGCACAACAGGGAGCAGCAAATCTCTAAGTTTTCAGTCCTTGAGCTTTTTTCTTTGCTCTGAATACTGCACAGGTGTAACTCAGTTAGTATGTATTATGGATCCTTTCCTATGCCCAGTCAGTAAAGGATGTGAATCTATAGAGCCTCTTTGTTTAGCTCAAGCTGTAGAAATTCTTACTTTTAGCTCTGGGAGTGCCGGATTCAATCCTTCATATATTGCCCAATACGGTGGCTGCCACATACATTGGCCATTAAAAGCCAAATCCTGAGGTGCTCAGCACCTTCATCTCCCATAAACTTCAATGGAAATTTGTTTCTAAGTAGTAAAGGATAAATAAGACATATAAATACTGCACAATTTGGCTTCTAGTTAATAAGGACTAGTGGTAACTTGAATTCACATTCAATGGCTTAGAAGGTAGAGGAGAAATTCTATAGGACAGAACAACTGAGAAATCCTACAGGGCAGACAGACTACAAATACTGTGGAGGGGAAAAACACACAAAAAAGAAGCAGCCACTTTGGCTTTACAAGGGGATGCTCAAAGATGTGAGATTAAAAAAAAAGTACTGAAAATGAAGACCGAGTGGGGGATAGGCATGAAAATCAAATAGTTGGTTACAGCATTCAGGGGAAAGACACGAAATCAATGAGGCAAAATAAGTGAATGCCCCTAGTCAAACCTCTTCACTGCATTCTCATCTTCTGTTTCAAGTTCTTTAGCCTCATACAGCTGTACATAACTGAAAGCTTGTCTACACATGTGTACTTAATGTAGTGTTGTTTGAAACAGTACTATATTATAGCACACTAGAGAAACTTAGTGCAAGCAGCAGAGTCTACACAAAACAACTGATGCACAAGACATTAGTGCTTTATAAAAGTCATACCCCCAGAGAGCACATTACTGCACTATGCAGACAAGTCCTTATTCTCTTCATACTGCTTGGCACTTGTTTATTTTCGTTCCTCATCCTGACCCCTTCTTACCACCCATGCAACAAAACTAATCATTTCATTCATGACTGCCTTTTGCCCTTTTATAAAAATCTACTGTCTCTTCTCCTGCCAAAACTGCAACCATTCTTAGGTGCCAAAATTCCAAACCAAGTGTCCAAAGCCCCAAATTCCCCTTAACCTGATCCATAAAATAAATAGAGCTTACTATCAAATTAAACAATATAAGTGATCCTATATTGATTTATTTTTCACTTATAAATTAAGTCAATAAAAATCCCTCCATTTACTTGAAACTGACTCAGAAGTCAACAGGCACAAACCATAGGAGCCTCTTTTACTGAACAAAGGTTCATCTTGACCGGGCCTTAATTATAATCTGATTTACACTGGAACTTGACAATATGTATTCAAATGAACATTGCAAGAGTAAAGATGACGCATTAATAAGCAAAATCTAAAAACTAAAAATACCCAGTTGTTTCCTTAGCACTTCACTGTATCACGTTCAGAGAATAATTTTAGGGCCAGATTTTGAGCCCTCTAACCTCCTTGCATAATGATGTAAAAGACTCCTTCAGCACAAGAAATGTTGGAGTCATAGTGCAGTCAACTGTGCTGAAGCCCCCAAGGGGGTTTAGCTTGTGTGGGAGAGCAAGTGCCAGCACCTTGTTCTTCCCACTATCTTTCACACCAGATGGCTTTGCAGGGCCAGTGCTAGGGAGTAAAATGCATGCTATACTATGTTAAAAAATTGGTAATTCCTACACATGTTCCTTCAGTGACCCAGAAAGCATTTTATTGACTGTAACCTCTGCAGACAGGATGCCTCTGGATTGATGTTCCTCTGAATCCCCTCCTGGAATGCAACTGTGGCTCCTTAAAATCCAATATCCTTTCAGGCTAAATGTTAGTCCTACTAGAATCCATGACAATACTCCCACTGACTTCAATGGGACCACTGTTTGGCCCTTACGGCTACATTCTGCTCTCATTTATGTGGCCTAAATCTGTATTTCTTTCACTTACTTTGTGGGAATGAGAGCACAATTTGGGCTTCCAGGTTTAAATTAGTGAAGATATTTAATCAAAGCAAGTACATATTCCCATTATGACATCATATGTTCTTTCAAATTAACTAAGCAATACGAATCTATCCTTCATCTACCTTTTTAGTTACAGTTGCATGAATCTTAATGTTGTGTCTTTAGGAACCTTCTTCAGTACGGATGAAAAAGTGCATGTCATAAAATATTTGAAAAAGGGGTGCAGCCTGTTCTCCAACTGGAGAAAATGCAGAGTGGATGTGCTCTCATTTTGAAAGCTTAACTTTCTATTTTACTGTTGCCTTTGCCAAGATAAACTTTACCAAACTGTTGGCAGACTACAATGAGGAAACTGAGGGGCAAGTCTGAGCAAAAGGCAAAATGCCCCAAAGCAAGAATGTGTCAGATAAGTGACTTTTTCTTCTTTTTGCCTCTGAGGCAATCATATTAGCAACTGCCATGATAGATACACCACTCTGAAGTTAATGATCTGATGTACTGAACTCCTGCATTTTAATTTAAGACTTCACACACTAAAGTCACTAGCCACAATCAGTCCCTTTGATATCTGTCTATGTTCCGATCTCACTCTCATTAGTGTTTTGACAAGTTAGAGTATTGACAGGGAGAGCCCTGGAAGCCTCAAAGATTTTAATTTGTTTGGCTTTGTCTATATGGGAAAGTTGCACTAGTTTATCTTAGTTTAGTTTTTCAAATGATTTAATTAAACAGGTGCATCTCCCCCTCCTCCCCATGTAGACGCTCTTATTTCAGTTTGGGTGGCTTATTTTGCTTTACCTTAAATCTGTTCCCTATTGACTTCAGCTAAACTGAAAAAGCCACTCTTAAACCAAAACAAAAGTGTTAGTGTGGGGATTTGCATGGGTTTATCCAGGTTGGTTTAAATGCACACCTCATGTTAAACCAAGCACCTTCCTAAAGAAATCCAAAGGGCTCATCTCCAGGAGGAAGGCACATGAGACCTGCAAGCCTTACATACATTTTTGGGGGGTTGGTCTTTGTACTCCAATTTTACTGTAAGATCTTTAACTATATACATAATAGCATTGTAAACTATTCCGTAAATCCAGTAATTGACTGAGGTATGGACTGTCATGTGACAAAGGGGAAGAGTCACTTTCTTCTAACACAGAAGAAGGAATTTCATTAAAAGAAGGAAAACGAATGTCATCCCTTCTCTCTTTGCTTCACTAGAGAACTTCAGTCTATAACCATTCCCAGCTTCCTGGTTTCCTATCATGGTTTTAAAGAAACAATGCACATATTCAAAGTGGCTATATTTTAACATTAGTGATCCAATTCAGCTAAAAATAAATGTTTGCAACCCCATTGAAATCAACACATTTTAAAAAATAAATGTAACATTTTCTAGGATGCTCAGCGCTACTTGGAAAAGGTTGTAGCAACATTGGATAAACTTTCAGTATTCAAAACTCAGCTAAGAGCTACTGATAAGAAGATTCATTCATATAAATAGTCTATCACATGGGGATGTCGCTTTGACAGGATCAGTAAATACTAGTTTCAGCAATGTGTGCCATATATACTGTTCAAAGACATCAGGCACATTGAAATGCTGTGTGATTTGTAAATCATATCCAGATGGCTTGATGGTGTAATAGAAATGTTTTATTTGGGCTGAAATTCTATTGTGTCATCTATAATCCGCTTGGCAGCAGAACAAGTATGAGGCAGTTAATTTGTGTACCGTACATTAAAGATTAGATCAAGCCTCTGTATTTCCCTCAGTTTTCATGACCATGGACCCATTTCATTATTGTCAAATCTTAGTGAGATAATGAAGGGGGGAATCTAATAGTTTCATAGAACTAGTTAAATCAAAATGAAGCTACCATTTCAAACAGATGATTGCATTCCAAGGTGACTGATGCATCAAAAATGCATCAAGGCAGTGTCTATACTGGCGATGTGAAATATTGCCTACCTGCTGCAGACTTTACTTTCATCATTTGCAGTTTGTGTGCACGAGGAGGGGCACAAATCATTTTTCTTCTGATGGAACTTTAATGTCAAAGTTAATTGTTGAAAGTTTTTTTCCCCACTTCTCCAAAGCCGCACATCCCATTATTTCCCCCTACTCTTCCCCTGGGACTTCATGCCCTGTTTTTCTCCCTGAACAGAAACCTCCTGGTCCCAAGTAACCACAGACACCAAGCAGTGCGGATGTGGAGAAGGACCATCTAAATCTATTATGTGACTGATACTGAACCCCTTACTCCCACTGATGAGCAATTCCTCACATGAGAAGCAACTTCAGTATGACTACCCATGTGCAGAATTGCTTATCAGTGGGAGTAAAGGATTAGGAAATCTCATTAGACCACTTCCCAACCAGAATCATATCTCTCTCATAGTAACTAAGAGATGGAAGAGGTTTGTGTATTACATCAACAAGTATATTCCTGTTCAAGGTAGAATATAGTTCCCATCTAAGGCCTTTCTAAGCATTTATAGAGGGCTCATCACTGCACTATCTAGGCAGATGGTAACCTGATACACACAGGATCTTAGCCAAAACCTGGACAAGACTGGACAAATTAAAGGGAGACTAAAACTAATTTAGTTGTTTAATTTGGGTGGTTCATGCAATAAAATGACCTGATCATTACTTAATACATTTTGTATTCTGAAAAATAAACTAAAATAACTTTAAATCACATTAGCAATACACCACAATTATTTTGTTGTAGACTTTTATTTGTATTATTAATAATCTAAAAGGGTATATCTTCTTTCATTAATGCACAGGAGAGTAACACATGTGATCTGCACAATTGCTATTAATAGGATACATTTGGGCAAATCCCTTGTGCATCTATACAGAAAACTTCTCTAATTGTGCAAACACTCAAGCACATGCTTAACTTCAGGCATGTGAGTAGACCCATAGATTTCAATGTAGGATCAGGGTATAAATTCCTAACAGATAGTAAAAGACATACTCAGATTAGAGTGCTGGAAGCTAAACTAGAATTAAAGAGTTGAGCAACGATGTTTTTTGTGTTGAGGTCCAAATGGGTTACAGGACCTAGTATAAAAATGTTATCAGTTTGACCTTCCCCTTTAATTTAAGATTCTTCATCTCCCATTGAATTGGTTTATATGAAATATAAAACAAAGATCAGAGTTAAAATAAGAGAGAAATGCTTTCAGTGCTATAAAATACGATATTCATAAAGTAACCTTTTTAGTAATTTGAATTAGTTCATGGTGAACTATGTTACATTTTAGATTAAAGGTTTCCTGTTCAGGATCACTCTCACCCCAAAGCCATGTTTTTATGCTCGGGAAATCTTAACAAGCCAGTCACAGAGGTCTATTTTTAAATGCAGTTTATAATAGTATTTATTGGACTTACTTGATTAAGCATTTCTCTTTAATGCCTTTTGAGAATGCTTTTACAGTCTGGCCATGTTTTTGAAGAAAAGATGAAACCATCCCACACAAAGAAAAAAAATCAATTTGTATCTCACTATGTGGCTACAACTTCACTACTGCCTGAAAAGAAATATACCTTTTCCGTTACTTGTGAAATACAGCCACAGATATGATAGAACAATTGTTACTTAAAACAAAAAATCAAGTTATGGTATATTGAACTGTCTTGCTTGTATAAATCTCAATGTCACTTGATTTTTATACTGTAAATACCAATGTATAAAGTTTATTGGCTATAATTTTGTTCTCTCCGTTTATATCATCTCAGTTTATATCTGTCTCAGCCACTTAAAATCCACATACCCATCAATATATACTATAGTAGATTTTAAGAACAGCTGAATATTGATTATGTACAGTTTCTGGTTTGTGTGAATAATGGAAACATAGAAGATGGGAACTAAACAGAGGTCCACCAGTGATCATACTCCTAAAATCACAAGAGCTGATTATGTGCCCCCCCTCATCTTAATATATGAACCCTGCTCAGTGTTTATAGAAAGATCAAAAATCCTCTAGAGTTCCTGTCACCTTCTTATTATTTATTTCCTATAGTGTTTAGAGGTCCCAAAGGAGATCAAGATCCAATTATGGTAGGCACTATAAACACCTAGTAAAAGACTGTCCTTGCCTTGAAGAACTTATTATCTAAAGAGACAAGGAGTAGAAGAAAGGAAGTATTATTAGCCTACCAGAATTCCCTTTCAGTATGATATAAAAGACATATGAAATCTAGTATTAATTTTTATCACATTGGGCCAAACCATTCCCTCCAGTCATGATAGAAGAATGAAGGCAACAAATTCCTGGCCTCAATTGGTTGGTATAAGCCATCAGTAGATTATTATTTGTGTCAGTCCCAGAGCAATGAGGAAATCACTGGGATCTGTTGACCAAACTAAGCCAAAGCCCCATGATTCTTCATGGCACTGTTGACCAAACTCAACCGAAGTAACAGAACACTTTGTGTACAGGCTATGTGATGGTCTACACCCCACCCGCATCACACAAACAGGGGTTGAGGGCAGAAGAGCACCACCTACAAGACCTCTCCCAGGCTTTCTAGATGACCGGGTCAAGGTCTAAAGTCCAAAATACAGGTGAGGACCCCTAGGGTCAGGGCAGCATGGCCTAGCAGCCAGCATTCAATGGAACCACCCTTGGGGTGCTGGGCAGCATGGCCTACTGGCCAGAGTTCAATAGGGGGTGGGGTGCCCACCAAGGGGTGTGGCAGCCCCAGCAGGGGAGCCCAGGCCCACCCAACTCCACCAGGTCCCAACCCACGGCCCTAACAATGATGGAACAATTTGCCACTGACTCAGCAGCAGGGGTTCCTACTGAAACACACTAAGGTTTCCCGGGTGGGAGGTACCACTCCATCACCCTCCTTGGGTCACTTTCCACCAGTATCTGCTTTGGGGTCTCCCATGAGGCTTTGGATTCTCCATGGTCAGTTGTGCCGGTCGCCTGTGGCTCCTCCAGTTGCTGGGGTTCAAGCGGGCCTGGTGAGGCTTTGATTCTCGGCACGGGCAGGGGCTGTTTCTGGCCCCCCACAGGAGCTTCCCAGACAGCTCCTTCCCCTGAAGCCTCCAGCCCAGAATGAGCTGGGCTTCCTCCCTTTATACTGCTAGAGTATTTGGAGCATGTCCAATCCGACCAGGGAGGTGGGACTTCTGCTGTCAATAATATGGACTTAACCCTTTCTGGGCTAGTGCGGGGTAAGCAGACCCCGTCACAGGCTAGGAGGAGAAAGGAAGAATACTGACTGAAAAGCTATAAACCTGATGTTGTAATGTTACCATATAAGAAATAGAATTTATTGGAATTTGTTAACTCTGAGCTCTCACAAACAGAGCCAAATGGAATCTATAAAACTGAGCTATCACTAACAAAAATATTAACAAGTAATGTAAATAGCTTTATTTCTAACTACCAGTTTATCTGGATAAACTGTACTGGTAGCAAAGAGTAAGCAAGTAATATCTTCTATTGTATTAGTGTATCTATGCTAAATTGTATACTTGCAAATGTAGTCATAGATAACTTTTTATAAAAATGAGCTTCTGTAAATTGTATAACCAAGGGGAAATATAGAGTGTTGTAATTTCAGGGCTAAGTACAAAGACATAGCAGGCAAACAGATGTATTCAGATCTATTCTGCTTTTATAAGCAATTGTTGTATAAATGTCAAACTGTATTGTAATGTTTGCATGACTCCTGCTCCACATACTGCAGATGAGCGATAGATGCTTCTTTTTGTGAAATATGTATGGAGGTAGATAAAAGCAAGTATGCAAAGTTTATCATATTAGTGACAACAATTGACAATTTTAATGGTGTACACAGTATGCAATATCAAAATGTATATACGTAATATATTGTATGTTTCTGTATAAATATAAGCTCTTTCCAAGATGCTTTTATTTCTGCTAAGTTGTATCAAGAAGCAGATGTCTCTAAACTTTGCTGACTTCTGGAGTGCTATAATCAAAACAAGATCACTACCTGCTGTAATCTCCATCCTGCAGATGTGAGGCTCTTTTCTTTGGGTATGTAAAACCTGTCAAGAAATAAGAGGAATACTTTGATGAGGTCTGCAAACATGCACAAATTATTTTGGACAGATAGATTATCTGTAGCTGGGTCCTTGCATAGATGTTCCTTTTTCTTTGAAAATGTGTCAAAGTAGTGAGATAAGAGATGAGTGGTAGGTATGCAATAAAACAGAGAAATTCTGAAACATTTTTGTCTGTGGTAAACAACATTAATATATATAGGAATGAAGTGGAACTCAAACTCTGAGACAGTCTAACTAGCTGCACTTCTGTCTTCTGGATGGGTTGATAATATATTGAACCTTCCTTTCTATATAATGTTGTATTATAGAATCATAGGACTGGAATCGAGATCCCCTGCACTCATGGCAGGACTAAATATTATCTAAACCATTCCTGACAGGTGTTTATCTAAACTGCTCTTAAAAAGCTCCAATAATGGAGATTCCACAACCTCCATAGGCAATTTATTTCAGTGCTTAACTACCTGGATAGTTAGGAAGTTTTTCCTAATGTCCAGCATAACGCTCCTTTGCTGCAATTTAAGCCCATTGCTTCTTGTCCTATCATTGGAGGTTAAAAGCAACAATTCTTCTCCCTCCTCCATGTAACAACCTTTTATATACTTTAAAACTGTTACCATGTCCTCTCTCAATCTTCTCTTTTCCAGACTAAACAAACCCAAGTTTTTCAGTCTTCCCTCATAGGTCATGTTTTCTAGACCTTTAATTATTTTTGTTGCTCTTCTCTGGACTTCCTCCAATTTGTCGACAACTTTCCTGAAATGTGGCATCCTGAACTGGACGCAATCCTCCAGCTGAGGCCTCATCAGCACAGAGTAGAGTGTAAGAGTGACTTCTCATGTCTTCCTTGCAACACTCCTGCTAATACATCCCAAACGATGTTTGCTTTTTTTGCAACAGTGCTACACTATTGACTCATATTTAGCTTGTAGTCCACTATCACCCCCAGATTCCTTTCCTCAGTATTCCTTCCTAGGCAGTCAGTTCCCATTTTGTATGTGTCATAAATATAAAGGGAAGGGTAAACCCCTTTAAAATCCTTTCTGGCCAGAGGAAAAATCCTCTCACCTGTAAAGGGTTAAGAAGCTAAAGGTAACCTTGCTGGCACCTGACCAAAATGACCAATGAGGAGACAAGATACTTTCAAAAGCTGGGAGGAGGGAGAGAAACAAAGGGTCTGTGTCTGTCTGTAGTCGTTTTGGCCGGGGACAGAACAGGAATGGAGTCTTAGAACTTTTAGTAAGTAATCTAGCTAGGTATGTGTTAGATTATGATTTCTTTAAATGGCTGAGAAAAGAACTGTGCTGAATAGAATGACTATTTCTGTCTGTGTGTCTTTTTTGTAACCTAAGGTTTTGCCTAGAGGGATTCTCTGTGTTTTGAATCTAATTACCCTGTAAGGTATCTACCATCCTGATTTTATAGAGGTGATTCCTTTACTTCTATTTACTTCTATTTCTATTAAAAGTCTTCTTGTAAGAAAACTGAATGCTTTTTCATTGTTCTCAGATCCAAGGGTTTGAAGTGGGGTGCAAGGGTTGGGAGGATTTTTGGAGGAAAAACGTGTCCAAACTGCGTTTCCCAGTAAACCCAGTTAGAGTTTGGTGGTGGCAGTGGATATTCCAAGGATAAAGGATAAAATTAATTTGTACCTCGGGGAAGTTGTAACCTAAGCTGGTAAAAGTAAGCTTAGGAGGTTTTCATGCAGGTCCCCACATCTGTACCTTAGAGTTCAGAGTGGGGGAGGAACCTTGACAGTATGTATGCAACTGATCCTTCCTAAACTACGTACTTTGCATTTGTCCTTATTAAATTTCATCCTATTTACTTCAGACCATTTCTCCAGTTTGTCCAGATTATTTTGAATTTTTATCCTATCCTCCAAAGCACTTGCAACCCTTCCCACCTTGGTATCATCCACAAACGTCTGTGCCACTATCTAAAACATTGATGAATATACTAGACCCAGAACTGATCTTTGGGTTTTTTAATTAAGCACCTCTGCCACTTCCATATTTTGTTATTATCCCGCCCCCCGCATTGAGTAATGGGCCTACTCTGTCCTTGGTCTTCCTCTTGCTTCTAATGTATTTGTAGAATGTTTTCTTATTACCCTTTGTGTCTAGCTAGTTTGATTTAGTTTTGTGTTTTGGCCTTTCTAATTTTGTCCTTACAGACTTGTGTTATTTGTTTATATTCATCCTTTGTAATTTGACCTAGTTTCCACTTTTTGTAGAACTCTTTTCATTTTTAGATCATTGAAGATCTCCTGGTTAAGCCAGGGTGGTCTCTTGCCATACTTCCTATCTTTCCCGTGCAGTGGGATAGTTTGCTCTTGTTCCCTTAATAATGTCTCTTTGAAAAACTGCCAACTGTCTTCAGTTGTTTTTCCCCTTAGACTTGCTTCCCATGGGACCTTACCTACCAACTCCCTGAGTTTGCTAAAGTCTGCCTTCTTGAAATCCATTGTGGGTTTTTTTGCTGGTCTCCCTCCTACCATTCCTTAGAATCATGAGCTCAACTATTTCATGATCACTTTCACCCAAACTGCCTTCCACTTCCAAATTTTCAACCAGTTCCTCCCTATTTGTCAAAATCAAATGTAGAACAGCCTCTCCCCAGTAGCTTTCTCCACCTTCTGAAATAAAAAAAATGTCTCCAATACATTCCAAGAACTTGGCTGATAGTTTTTAATTAATAAAAATTAATTAAGCCTAATTATTTTACATCCCATGTTATTAA
Source organism: Lepidochelys olivacea (assembly GCF_965140295.1). NCBI lineage: Eukaryota > Metazoa > Chordata > Testudines > Cheloniidae > Lepidochelys > Lepidochelys olivacea. Next base: position 38,244,457 of record NC_140413.1, on the reverse strand, counting down.
TTTATGTTAAATAATACCATAACAGGTTTGCCTGAGGCAGACTAGTCCTGGGATGGTGCAGCTCACACGCCACTCTTAGCTTTTGGCTAGACTTAAAATACATTTTAGCCCAGAGTCATTATGTTGTTCTTGTCCATACTCAGATCCCTCTATATCACTTATCACAGCCTGACATATATCCTATCAAAGGAATCCTTTATTAAACCTAAGTAGTGAAGAGAAATGTCATTGATAAAATGAGTGTAGGCTTACAAGAGGTAGATAATGTCCCTTGAAAAGATGTTGCTGTGAAACTCCTGTTGTCAGTGTTCCTCAGATAATCATATCTGGTATGATTACCAAGCCTGGAGCATGACCTGTTTGTGTGACTTGACACCTACAAACAATTGTGGGTAAGATCACTTTTGTTGTGTCCTTGTAAGTACTAATGCAGTATATTACCAAATCAGACTGCAGTTGAGTCCTCATTTGCCAACTGTAGGGCTATATTTTGCTATCAGTTTCACAGGTGTAAATGTGGACTGGTTTCAATGACTTCAGGATTTACACTGGTGTAAGTGGGCATGGAATTCAGCCCTTAGATTTTAAAAGCCTCTCCTTGTCCCTAAACTGTAATCAAACTATAAAATGCACACAGTTGATTTATGCATATAATATTATACATGATGTTCATTACTGCAGTTCAGGTCAAATATAGTTGTAAATACATTTCGGTAAATTATAGACATGGGGTGAGTAGTTCCTAATTAATAAATCTGGTTTATACTAGAAGACCTTCAAGCCCATTCAGTAATATTCAAGGTTATTATTCTCAGTTCAATGTAGTTTCCAGTTACCAGAGTAGCAGCCGTGTTAGTCTGTATTCGCAAAAAGAAAAGGAGTACTTGTGGCACCTTAGAGACTAACACATTTATTTGAGCATAAGCTTTCGTGAGCTACAGCTCACTTCATCGGATGCATTCAGTGGAAAATACAGTGAGGAGATTTATATACACACAGAACATGAAAAAATGGGTGTTTATCATGCACACTGTAAGGAGAGTGATCACTTAAGATGAGCTATTACCAGCAAGGGGGGGGGGGGAAGAAAACCTTTTGTAGTGATACTCAAGGTGGGCCATTTCCAGCAGTTAACAAGAACGTCTGAGGAACAGTGGGGGGGAGGGAATAAACAAGGGGAAATAGTTTTACTTTGTGTAATGACTCAACCACTCCCAGTCTCTATTCAAGCCTAAGTTAATTATATCCAGTTTGCAAATTAATTCCAATTCAGCAGTCTCTTGTTGGAGTCTGTTGTTGAAGTCCTTTTGTTGAAGAATAGCCACATTTAGGTCAGAAATCGAGTGACCAGAGAGACTGAAGTGTTCTCCGACTGGTTTATGAATGTTATAATTCTTGACATCTGATTTGTGTCCATTTATTCTTTTACGTAGAGACTGTCCAGTTTGGCCAATCTACATGGCAGAGGGGCATTGCTGGCACATGATGGCTTATATCACATTCGTAGATGTGCAGGTGAACGAGCCTCTGATAGTGTGGCTGATGTGATTAGGCCCTTTGATGGTGTCCCCGAATAGATATGTTGGCAACAGGCTTTGTTGCAAGGATAGGTTCCTGGGTTAGTGGTTCTGTTGTGTGGTGTGTGGTTGCTGGTGAGTATTTGCTTCAAGTTGGGGGGCTGTCTGTAGGCAAGGACTGGCCTGTCTCCCAAGATTTGTGAGAGCGATGGGTCATCCTTCAGGATTGGTTGTAGATCCTTGATGATGCGTTGGAGAGGTTTTAGATGGGGGCTGAAGGTTATGGCTAGTGGCGTTCTGTTATTTTCTTTGTTGGGCCTGTCCTGTAGTAGGTGACTTCTGGGTACTCTTCTGGCTCTGTCAATCTGTTTCTTCACTTCAGCAGGTGGGTACTGTAGTTGTAAGAATGCTTGATAGAGATCTTGTAGGTGTTTGTCTCTGTCTGAGGGGTTGGAGCAAATGTGGTTGTATCGTAGAGTTTGGCTGTAGACGATGGATAGTGTGGTGTGGTCTGGGTGAAAGCTGGAGGCATGTAGGTAGGAATAGCGGTCAGTAGGTTTCTGGTATAGGGTGGTGTTTATGTGACCATCGCTTATTAGCACCGTAGTGTCCAGGAAGTGTATCTCTTGTGTGGACTGGTCCAGGCTGAAGTTGATGTTGGGATGGAAATTGTTGAAATCATGGTGGAATTCCTCAAGGGCTTCTTTTCCATGGGTCCAGATGATGAAGATGTCATCAATATAGTGCAAGTAGAGTAGGGGCATTAGGGGATGAGAGCTGAGGAAGTGTTGTTCTAAGTCAGCCATAAAAATGTTGGCATACTGTGGGGCCATGCTCATCTTAAGTGATCACTCTCCTTACAGTGTGCATGATAAACACCCATTTTTTCATGTTCTGTGTGTATATAAATCTCCTCACTGTATTTTCCACTGAGTGCATCCGATGAAGTGAGCTGTAGCTGACGAAAGCTTATGCTGAAATAAATTGGTTAGTCTCTGAGGTGCCACAAGTACTCCTTTTCTTTTTCCATTTACCATATACTTAGATTTTTTTCTTTTTACATTAAAGTAGATGTTTTAAGCAATGAGATTTGAAATCAGCTGGTATTGTCTATTTTTAAAGTTAATAAAACATCAGTAAGGACATATTTTGTATATATTTTTATAATATCAAATATTCTCTCATTGCCTGTAGCTAAAAGATAAATGGCAAGAATTGTACAATTGGGACATTTTTTTCTATTTGCCATTAAAAATAATACTATATGTGGAATTATCTCTTTGCATACCTTGTGATAAATGCAGTGAAGCAAAAGAACATTCTAATCGTGTTAATTACAAATATACATTCTAAAAGTCTATTACCTACTAAGGAAAACACTGGCTGGACTTTAATTACATCAATATACTGTATTCAATAGAGAAAATAAATCTTACATTTCTTGGAGGACACTTGGTAACATTGACACATACTAATGGAAATACTTAGATGATACTTAAAATGTGTATCTCATGGGATTAGCACATTTGTTTTTGACTTCTAGAAAACTGAGTAACAATCACAAGACAAAATGAGTTTGGTTTACTTCATCTGAAGACTTCTACCACTTGTTTCCATTAGCTTCAAATTGATCATGTCCCCAAAGCACCATAATATTTAGTACAATTGATAGTCTATGCTCAAGAGACTCTCAGGCCTGCAATATAGGGGGTATTATAATCTAGGTTTGAAATTAATTGACAGAGCTACATGGAGAAATGTGAATTGGCACTCAGGCAGTGTTCTTGTTTTTAAACTATTCCAAGTAATAAAATTACTTTTTTTCCCCCACAAGCATGCTAAATGTTTAACATATTTTGTAACGTGACAAAGCTCCAACCTTGTCTCAGTGGGTCCCATGGTTCCAGGGAAATTTACACTTGCCTCAGAGGTTCACTGTGACCCTCCACTTAACCCTTCTCTCTCTAGAGGCAAGGGTCACAGCCTACTGAGCCATTTTCATCATAAGCCAGCAACAGAGGTGGGAAGAAGCAACCCTCCCTTGCACAGTCTCTGTTGTCTCACAGTTTCTGTGATAAATCATGGAGAGTGGGGGATGGGGGGGAGTCCAGGCTCAACCTTTACTCCAGGCTCCAGCCCAGGGACCCTAATAGTAGCAGCTATTGGTAGCTGACTTTTTGAAACAGTACAAGTACAATTCCCTGTGTCACTTCCCCACAGCAGCCCCCACTTCCTCAATATCTACTTCACCCTTACCTCAGGGCCTCCTTCTTTGTGCCTGATAGGGGTTGAACTGCCCAGTTTCTCCAGCAGCACAGCTTCTTCCTACAGCTCCTGACACACACACCTCACTGACTAACTGGGAGTCTTTTAATTAGTTCCAGCCAGCCCTTGATTGGCTTCAGGTGTCCCAATCAACTTGACTATCCCCACTGCTTTCTAGACAGATCTTAATTGTCCCCAGGTGTCTTGATTAACCTGGAGCAACTGCCATTTGGTTACCATGGTACCAGGGATTTGTTTAGCCTGGGGCAAACATATCTGTTCCTCATTACTTTCCTATATCCAAGTGGCCTTGCCTCGTCACAGTAGATAAGTCTTTTTTCTTTGTTTGACCTCTCACATCATAAAATAATGTAGGCAATAGAGTCTTTACAACAGAAAATAAAATAACTTTGATGCTTATATAACACTTTACCTCAGAGGATTGCTGAGATGATTTGTGTTTGTAAAGAAAATATCAAATGGAGACAATAAGGCATAGTGTTTAGATCATTTGATTAAAACTGCAGTGTCAGAGTCAGACACAAAACGAGAGTTCAGGTGATCCTGCCTCCAAATTCTTTGTTTAGTACACTAGACAAGGTTTCTAGCACAATTTTTGGTGGGGTAGGGTTTAGGGGGATACTTTAATTTCCCAGATAAAAATTCTAGGCCAAATGCTACTAATAATGTAGGGCCAATTCTTGGATATGATAGCCAACAGATTTCTTCACCAAATAACAGATTTCAGAGTAGCAGCCATGTTAGTCTGTATTCACAAAAAGAAAAAGAGTACTTGTGGCACCTTAGAGACTAACCAATTTATTTGAGCATAAGCTCGGATGCATCCGATGAAGTGAGCTGTAGCTCACGAAAGCTTATGTTCAAATAAATTTGTTAGTCACTAAGGTGCCACAAGTCATTATACTAGTCACCATCTAGCCTCCATTCCCTGGGGCGGACTACAGTATAATTGCCACTCATCACCAGCAAGGAGGGTTTGGACCTGTTTGGACCTGCTGCCTCCGCCTACCCTTGGGCTGCCCCCTGCAACCTCAGTACCTATTTAGCCTTGCACTAGGCCTGCAGCCTGCGGGGTTTCCAGGCTGGAGCTCCCCAGCTCCTCCGGCCTTCCCCCAGCCCTGCTCCAGTCAAGGTACCCTACTCAACTAGCAGCAGCCAGGTCCTTCCCTCTCAAAAGGCTAGAGAGAGAGTCTCTATGCTCCTGGCCCACTGCCCTCTTATAAGGGCCAGCTGTGCCTTTCCCCCCAATCAGCCTGGGCTGCTTGTCCCAGCCACAGCCATCCCTGGGCTGTTTTTAAGCCCTTCAGGGCAGGAGCGGGTGATCCTCCCACTACAGGAGGGAGAGGTCAGTCTGCTCGAGCTGCCCAGCTGGCTGGAGCTCTCCCCCTTCCTGGGCTGCTGCTGCTGCTGTTTGGAGCTCCCTCCCTGGGCTGTTGCTGTCGGCTGGAGCTCTCTCCCTCCCTGGAGGGCCACTGCTGGCTGGGGTCCCTTCTGGGAGCCACTGTGTTGCTGCTGTAGGGTGGGGGGGCCTTGCTGGCCTGCCCCCCCCATCCCCACCTCTCTGGAGGGAGGAGAAGTGAGGACCCCACTACCACCACCACCGTTGTCATCTCTTCTGCCTGGGTCCTCACCTGTCTGGCCGCCGCCCGCTTGCTGCTGCTCCTAAGCTGGCTGCCTCATCGAGGAGGAGGAAGACCGCTGCGAGGAATTGTGGAGGGGGTCGGTTATTGGATTGAGTGACTTTAACAGCTTTGCTCTTGGGGTGATAGTAGCCTTTTGCTGCTGTGGGGGGCCGGGGGAGAAGCATGGAGCCCTCCCCCAGTCCTGTTGCCCCCTGCCACATCTTCCTTCACCACCACCACCACCCTTTTTGCCACCACCCCCGCCACCAATCCGGCTGACCATCAACACCTGCTGCTCGCCCCTCGACGGGGCTGCTTGCTTCTTCACCCACCACCGTCTGGGACTGTTTCCAGCAGCGAGCAAGGACTGGAGTGAGTCCCACAAGCGCTCGTGGGTGCACTCCCCCCCTTTTTTTTGGACTTGGCCCCCCTCCCTCAGTTGCAATTGGGTGGGGGGCCTCCCCGTTACCCCCCAGCCCAGTTTTTTCATCTCTTCCTCCCGTAGCTCCCCAGAAGATTTTTCCCTGGTTGTTTGCCTGTCCCACCCTGGCCCCATCCGAGGTTCCTGGGTTTGTTACTTTGCCTGCCCTGCCCTTCCCCAGGAGTTTGGTTCCTCGTGTGCTCTACTTGCCCCGCCCTCAGTTGTTTGCTGTTCCCCCTGACTCCCGCTGACCCCTGTCCCGCCCAACCCACAGTTTGATATGCCCATGTCCCCTTTTGGAGTGCTTGTGCCCCCCCCCCCCTTTTTAAGTTGTTTACCCTGATCACTGCACCTCCCCGATGCGATTGTAGTCCTTCCCCGTCTGAGTGCAGCCGGAGGAGCCGGTGCCCCGCCCTGCGCCCGTGATTGTCCCCCTCTCCTTTGTTGTCCCTGTGTCCTCCTGCTGTTAGCACCCTCCTCCCCTGCCTGCAGCCTAGCGGGGAGGAGTGGTTGCTTCTTCCCTTCCCCCGGAGCCCCCTACAGTCCCCCCGCCCTCCACGCTGGTACCCTCCTTCCTGCCTACAGTCTAGCAGGGAGGAGTGATTGGCCCTGTCCCATCTTCCCTATTCCCAATACCCTGTTTGCTGGACCCTCCTCCCCTGCCTGTCATCTAGTGGGGAGGAGCAGTTGTCCATTGTCCCACCCTCGATTTAGGGCCTCCTCCTGCCTCTTTCCACTATGGAGGAGGAACCTGCCCCTGGCCCCATCTCTGCCCCTGCTCCTGCCCCGACTGCTCCCATAGTTCTCCCCTTGCCACCACCCTTGCCCACCCCAGCATCTACCCTCTTGGCCACCACTAGCCTAGGCTCTGCCGCTGCCATGGTTGCCCCTTTCACCAGCAAAAAGGGCCAGGGGAATAAAAAGGGCAAAGGCCCCACCCGGAAAACAAAACCACCCATTGGCGGAGCTGCCCTCCCTGCCACGGCCCCGACATCTGCCATGGCCCCTTCCTCCCCAGCCATTCCTTCCACCAGCTCTGGGGGTGCTCCATCCCTAGCCCCCAGAGCATATGCCCCGGTGGCCATCCTCCGCATGCCGCCACGCCATCTGCCCCGACTGCTGCCTCTGGTAACATTCGTGATGGCCAGGGCCCCTTCCCCTCACTGACCAGGAGGCATGGCATCCGCTGCCTCCTGGTGTCCGCCTTGCCCCACGTTGAAATGTACGTGCGGGCACTGGCGAGGGTGGTAGGGCCCATGGCCATTGTGGCGGCCTCCAAGATGTATAGTAAGGTTGTTTTCTTCCTAGCGTTGGAGACTGCTGCTCAGGAGGCGGTAGAGACGGGCCTGGTGGTGGGGGGGGTGTTCGTTCCCCTAAAATCCCTGGAGGACTTGGCATACGGGTGGTATTGATCTCGGTCCCACCCATCCTGCCCAACGTTGCCCTGTTGCCTGTCCTCTCCATCCTGGGGAAACCCATCTCCATCATCAGCCCTCTCCCACTGGGCTGCAAGAACCCCGCCGTCCGCCACGTTCTGTCCTTCCGCTGGCAGGTGCAGATTCAAGTGCCGCCGGTGACGTGTGGCGGGGTGGCACTCGAGGGGTCCTTCTTGGTGCCCTATCAGGGGGACCATTACTGGATCAATTATTCAACAGGAGAGGCCCGGTGCTTTCTCTGCGGGGTGACGGGGCATGTCTGGAGGGACTGCCCCGGCCCGCCCCGGAGGAGCGTCCAGGACTCCCAAGACCCAGGAGGGGGCTGGCCCTGTCACCAATGATGACCCTGGCAGCCCGGCTGCCACTGCCGCTGCCCCTCCTCCTGCAGAGGAGAGGGTGGCAAGACCTCTGCCAGCTGAGGGAGAGGGCCAGCCCCAGGGGGAGGTTTCCCTTCCTCCCATTGTCCCGCCCTTGCTGCCCCGAACCCCAAAATGATCGCCCTTGCCCCTTGGCCCTGCCCCTGCTGACCGACCCTCCACCTCCACTTCGGAGGGCTGGGTGCTCATCTGGGGGAAGCGTGGCACCCGTAAATCGTGGGCTCGATCCCTCCCCTCCGATGAAGAGGGAGAGGAGCCCCCCCACGAAAGATGCTGACTGGGGGCTGATGCTGTTACATCTTCTGCCGTGATGGAACCCAGCAGGTGACGCCGGCCATGGCAGCCATGGCAGCGGACGGAGATGTCACCGCATCCCATGTTGAGTCCCCTCCGGAGGAGGCCTCTGTAGGAGTTCCCCCAGCCCCTTTGCCATATGTGCCCCTCGCTGCTGTCGATAGCAGGGCTATTACTGCCCCGGTTACTGGCGGGGAGGACTCTGGGGCTGCAGGGACTGAATTTACTTCCATATTTAAGGAGATCGAGGCCCTGGGTCTGACCCCAGTCACCCAGGGGGAGGACGACCTCCCCCACCAGCCAGCGGGCCTCGATCTCGGTGGCGGTTCAGATCCACCACCCCCTCCTCCTTCTCCCTGCCCCTCACTCCCAGATGTAGCCCCTGCTCTGGTCCTGGGGGCACCCCGGCTCTCCCTATTTGCCCGGCCATGTATGGCACCTCACCTGAGGCCGCTGAGCCCCCAGAGGCAACGGCCAATGCTGAGTGGTCAGGTCCTGAGCCTGTGGGCATGCCCTCTACCACCCGGACGGAGCGGTTGGCTTGCACTATGGAAACTTTAGTGCGGCCCCCTTCCTGAAGCTCCAGAAGCTCCGGAAGGGGGTCCCACTAAAGTTTCCGTAGTGCCTGATGCCGTGGTTGCGGGTGACGTGTTTCTCACAGCTCCCATGCCTGGCGTCAGTGAAGGCACCTCTCTAACCCCGATTCCTTTGTCCCCCACTCCCGGCCGAGAGGAGCCACACCCTGATAGCTTGGCTGCCGGGGACCGTGAACCCATCAGTGTCCCTGCTCCTGTTCCTACTCCTGCTCCCGGCCCCTCTCCTGCCCCAGTCCCAATATTGGCCATTGTCCCTGATCTTGCCCCTTCTTCTGTCCTCGTCCTTGGCCCCTGCCCCACTCCTGCCCCGATCCTATTTCCGTCCCCAATGAATCGCTCACCCCCTTCCCTGCCACCTCCAATGTTATTGCTGCCCCCGAGGTTATCTTGTTTCCTCTGTCTATGGACAATTCTCAGAGGGCAGTTTTCATGTCCCCTCTTCCCAACATCATGGGGGCTGCACTGTTCCCTCCGCCACCCCCTCCTGTGCCAGGGATGGGAATGGGCTGCCCGGTGCAGTCGTGCTGGGGTTCCACTCCATGCTTGCCCGTCTCTGCAGGCCGCGAAGATCTTTTAGGGGCCTCACCGGAGGAGGCAGTGGGTTGGCTGCCGCGTCCCCCTCTGCGCTGAGGGAAGAGCTGCGCCATTTCCTGCTGGACACCCGTGGCTCCAAGGGCAAGGAGCAGCTCACCCTCCAGTGCTGAGGGGACTTCCACCGCATCCTCTGGGCCGTGAAGGGCCTTTTGTGGGAGGGGAGATGGACCAGGAGGCAGGGCCTTGTGGCCTATCGGTGGGCCCATAAGTTTCGCGACTCCCTGATGACCTTTGGGGTCGAACATGGGTTGTTGAGGGGCCCGCTGGATGCCATCAATCCCCCTGCCCATGAGGATTCGCCCCAGCCCTCCCTATGAAGGACACCATCTTTGCTATGCTGAACACCAGGGGCTGTAGCGTGGGTCTCCGCAGGAGCCAGGTGTTCTCCTTCCTTCGGGGTGGGGGGTACTCTGTGATCTTCCTGCAGGAGACCCACACAGCTCCAGCCGTTGAGGCTAGCTGGTGGCTGGAGTCGGGGGACGAGGTTTACTTTAGCCACCTCAGCACCTGTTCGGCTGAGGTGGCCACACTATTCTCCCCGAGCTATGGCCCGAGGTGCTGGGGGTAGCGGAGGTCATGCCGGGTCGCCTGTTGCACGTCCAGCCCTGCGTGGATGGGCCGATATTAAACCTGGTCAACATTTACATCCCGAAGGCAGGCCTGGAACGAGTGTGTTTCTACTGGCAGGCATCGGCCTTCCTCTGCACTCTGGATCCTCACGAGTGCCTGGTCCTGGGTGGGGACTTCAACACCACCCTCAAGGACCGGGACCACTCAGGAGTCAAGACATCCCAGGCAGCCGCGGGCATCCTCAGGGAGATCGTGGATCATCACTCCCTGGTGGACGTCTGGTGCGACTACCACCCAGACGATGATGTTACCTTCACTTATGTCCGGGTGGAGGGGGATCAGTCGTGCCACTCCCGGTTGGACCGCATTTATATTTCGCGTTTCCATCTGGCACGAGCCTACGCCTCCAGCATCCAGCTGGCCCCGTTCTCAGATCACCACTTAGTGACCGTGACAGCCTCTCTCAGTTCAGAGGGGTCAGGGCCAGCCTACTGGCATTTTAATAACAGCTAGCTGGAGGACGTGGGCTTTGTGGCGTCCTTCCAGGAGTTCTGGCTGGCCTGGTGGGGGCAGCGGCATGCCTTTCCCTCAGCAAGGCGGTGGTGGGATGTGGGGAAGGTGCGTGCATGGCTCTTCTGCCGTGACTACACCTAGGGTGCCAACCGGCGGAGGGATGCAGTGATAGCGCAGTTGGAGCGGGAGGTTTTAGAGCTAGAGAGGTTCTGGTTTTAGAGCTATAGAGGCTCTGGCCTCCGGCCCTGAGGATCCACCCCTCCGCGCAGCGTACCGGGAGAAGCAGGAGGAGCTCCGGGCCCTGGAGGACCATCAAGCCCGGGGTGCTTTTGTTCGATCCCGCATCCACCTCCTTCGGGAGATGGATCACAGTTCCCACTTCTTCTGTGCCCTGGAGAAAAGGAGGGGGGCCAAAAAGCACGTCACCTGCCTCCTGGCAGAGGACGGGACCCCCCTCATGGATCCGGAGGAGATGCGTGGAAGGGCCAGGGCCTTCTACACTAATCTTTTCTCCCCAGAGCCGACCAATGCCAATGCCCACAGGGTGCTCTGGACTGAACTCCTGATGGTCAGCATGGGCGACCGAGATCGTCTGGAGCTACCTCTCTCTCTGTCCGAGCTCTCAGAAGCCCTCCGTCGCATACCCACTAACTGTGGAGTTCCACCACGTGTTCTGGGACATCCTCGGCCCTTGTCATCATCTGGGCCGAGTCCTTGCAAAGCAGGGGCCTCCCTCTCTCATGCAGGTGAGCTGTGCTCGCCTTATTGCCGAAGAAGGGGGACCTCCGCGACCTATGGAATTGTCATCCCATCTTGCTCCTCAGAATGGACTACAAGGTCGTAGCGAAGGCCATCTCGCTGCGGCTGGGGTCCATGCTGGCGGACATGGTCCATCCCGACCAGACCTACACCATCCCGGGCCGGACCATCTTTGACAACTTGTATTTGGTCCGGTACCTCTTGGAGCTGGGGCGTAGGGATGGTGTGTCATTCGCCTTCCTGTCCCTGGACCAGGAGAAGGCGTTTGACAGGGTGGACCACGGGTATCGCCTGGGCACCCCGCGGGCGTTCGGCTTTGGGCCCCAGTTTGTGGGCTTTCTCCAGGTGCTGTACGCCGATGCAGAGTGTCTGGTCAGGCTGAACTGGACCCTGACCGAGCCGGTCAGCTTCGGGTGGGGAGTATGGCAGGGGTGCCCCCTCTCGGGCCAGCTGTAGCTCTGGCGATCGAGCCCTTCCTCCGTCTCCTCTGCCAGAGGTTGACGGGGTTGGCGCTTCTGGAGCCGGAGCTGTGGCTGGTCCTGTCGGCGTAGGCCAACGATGTCCTCCTCATGGTCCAGGACCAGACGACCTGGTGTGGGTGGAGGCCTGCCAGGCCATTTACTCGGTGGCCTCCTCCACCCAGGTCAACTGGATCAAGAGCTCAGGCCTGGTGGTCGGAGACGGGTGGCAGGTGAGCTCCCTCCCACCCACGCTTCAAGCCATCCAGTGGAGCACGGGTCTGCTTCTTTATCTTGGCGTTTATCTATCCGCGACACATCCTTCTCCGCTGGAGAACTGGCAGGATTTGGAGGCCAGGGTGGGTGAGTGGTTGTGGAGATGAACAGGACTGTTCCGGTGTCTCTCCCTGCGAATGAGGGCGCTGGTGCTGAACCAACTGGTCCTGTCCATGTTCTGGCACCGACTCAACACCCTGAGCCCAGACCTGAGGATCCTGGCCAGGCTCCAGAGGATGGCTCTGGAGTTCTTCTGGCCGGGGCTGCACTGGGTCTCTGCAAGGGCTCTGAGTCTTCCCCTGGAGGAGGGAGGACAGGGCCTGGTTTGCTTGCGCAGCCAGATCCATGTCTTCTGCCTCCAGGTGGTACAGAGGCTCCTTTACGGTGCGAGTAATCTGGCATGGAGCATGTTGGCGCACACCTTCCTCCGCCACCTCCGAGGGCTCCGATATGACCGGCAGCAATTTTTTCTCCATCCAAGAGGCCTTCTGCGAGACCTCTCCGAGCTGCTGGTCTTCTACCAGGACATCCTCCGGACCTGGAAGCTTTTTCAGTGACCAGCTCATTTGTGGCCACCGAGGGAGCAGACTTCCTCGCGGAGCCCCTGCTACACAACCTCGATCTACGCGTGCAGGTGGCGGAGTCTCCCTCGGTGTGTCGGAGGTTGGTCCTGGCAGAAACCACCAGAGTCGGAGACCTCCTGGACTATGACAGGGGTGATTGGATGGAGCGCCGCATGCTCGGACGACGCATGGGGCTTTCCACCCTTCCAACCCCTAGATGCGTACTCCAGGAGGTGAAGGCTGCCTTGTCACCCAATTCTCTCACTTTCCGGTGGCAAGCCCTGCGAGAGGGCATTCCCTGCCCACCCCTCACCCCTGGCCCTCCGGACATTTTTCTTGGGCTCCTGTTTTGTGAGCCCCCACAGCCTCCCCACTCCCACGCTCCTAGCCAGCTGCATACCCTGCAGCCAGTTTGGTTTCGAACCGCACCCAGAAATCATCTGTACGTGCTCATGCTCCATATGTTGCATTTCCCCTCACCCTCATGTCCCGCCCCGACACCAAATGGCGGGACTATCTTCCACCTAAAGAGGGTGAGGAGCCCTGGTGGGCCAGCCTTTATTCCACCTTGGTCCCACGGTCTGCTGGGGACATTAGTTGGCGGCTCCTTCATGGAACCGTGAGCACAGGCATGCACCTGGTGCGATTCACCCCTACACCTGAGTTCTGCCCCTTTTGTGGCGTGAGGGAGAACCTGGCACACGCCTATCTTGAATGCACCAGGTTGCAGCCCCTATTCCGGCTCCTCCAGAACCTCTTGTTGAGGTTCTGGCTGCACTTCTCCCCACACTTGTTCCTCTTTGCACAACCTATCCATGTCCCCACGAAGTCGCGAGACCTCCTCATCAACCTCCTCCTGGCTCTGGCCAAAGTCTCCATCTATAATACCAGGAGGAGGATATTGGACAAGGGGGTACTTTGCGACTGTGGGGTCTATTTCTGTTCCTTCCTAGTTTCACACGTCTGGGCAGAGTTCCACTGTGCAGCGTCTGCTGGCTCCCTTGACAGCTTTGAGGAGCAGTGGGCGCTGTCCAGGGTTCTCTACTCGGTGTCCCCATCCGGTATCCTCATTTTGAACCTCTGACCTTCACTCCAGTCCCTGTTTTTCATTAGTTGTCTCCCGCAATCAGTTTGTCCCTGTGTCCAGTGGTTCCTCCTGCTAGGCTGTGGGACGGGCTTTTAGCAGTGGGTGGGCTTGTGCCCACCCACCTCCCAGGTTTTTCCAATACGACCCCGCTACAGATATATAAACAGGGGACTCTTGAGTAGGAGTAGAGCAGTCTGACAGGGCACTATCAGCAGCACCCTGATCACTGACAGGCCCAGCTGGAGGCAGTTAACCTTTCTGTTGGGGATTATGAAAACCTGGGGGTAATCACTGGGATAACAATGTAATTGGGGGATACAAGTGGAAGGAACAGGAAGCAAGGAAGGAGTGCAGAAGGAAAACTCAGAGGATGAGCCTGGGCTGAGGAATGAAGGGTGTGGGGAAGCCTCCTTTTGCTATAAACCTGCTTTACATTGTGCTAATTTGCAAGGAAAAAACACACACCTTGGTGAAAGAATAACCTGGTGTGTGTTTGTGACTGTGAGAGCACACAATCTGGCCAGGCAGTGGTATACACTGGGTAGTGACAGGTGCCCTGTGACAAGAGGTTATTTTACTTCTGTATTTGACACAGGTGTGACCACTGCTAGGATACTGCGTCCAGTTTGGTGTCCACAATTCAAGAAGGATATTGATAAATTGGAGACCGTTCAGAGAAGAGCCATGAGAATGATTGAAAAAATATGCCTTATAGTGATAAACTAAATTGATTGAGCTTCTTGAGTCTAACAAAATAAAAATTAAGGGGTGACTTCATAGTCAAAAAGTGCCTACATGTGGAACAAATATTTAATAGTGGGCTTTTCAATCCAGCAGAGAAAGTATAACACGATCCAAAGGTTGGAAGTTGAAGGTAGACAAATTTTGACTAGAAATAAGACATATTTTTAACTGTGAGAGTAATTAACCTTTGGACTAATATACCGAGTGTCATGGTATAATCCATCACAACAATTTTGCAATCAAGATTAGATGTTTTCTAAATATATGCTCTAGGAATTCTTTTGGGAATGTTCTATGGCCTGTGTAATACAAGAGGTCAGACTAGATGATCACAGTGGTTCCTCCTGGCTTTGGAATCTATGAATCTATGGCTGTCAACTTTGTAAAAGTTAGTTTTCATTCAGATGAAATGATGTCACAAGAGAAACTAAAATAGAAAGTAGGAAAAATCATGTCATGATGGAATCTAGATCTATATGCCTCTTTTCATACAGCCCTTGCCATTTAGGAGCAGGCTAATTTCTTATTTCTTTATTTCAATTTGTAATACAGTTTTTAAAAGTGCCTGTGATGGGCTGCTGGTCCTTTGCCATAATTTAAAAATACATTCAGATACAAAGCACATAAAGCAGCAACTACTTACCAACCCCAAACCAGAAAATTGGCAAGATACTGAGAAAAATCTTTAAATGCATTGCAAAAATGGGCAAAATTATCACAGGAAATTGGGAGTATTTATTATTATTAATTATTATTATGTATTATTTGTATTTCCAGAGGACCTGAAAACCTTGGTTGTGGACAGGACCCAATTGTATCTAGTGCTGCACAAACCCTAAAGAAAATATGGTCCTTGCACAAAACAACCCCTTATGATCTTTGCTTATTTCCACCATGATAGGTGCTACAGTAATAAAAATAAATAAATAGCACAAGAACTAGCAGCCCTGCACAAGGAACAGGAGTCCATTGTGTTAGCCGCTATACAGACACAGAACAAAAAGATGGTCACTGACCCAAGAAGCTTACAATCTAAGCATAAGAGAAGTGACCACCGGTGTGTACAGATGAGGGAACACAAGAAAACAATGAGACAGCATGATAGGATGTGATCTCAGCACAGCTAACCATTGTCAACATTTTTGTGCTAATGTCTAGATCTTTCAGTCTTTATCTGAGTAGGGACTTTAGGATTTCTTCCTGAATACATTAAAAAATGGACACACCCTAACAAGCTTGAAAAGATAAGCAGGGAAAAAAGGGAAATATTACAGATTTTGGCAATCCTAGAGAGTTACTGCTGTGGGGGAAATTGCTGTTAACCTTGCTGTTGAACCTGACCCCAACCCACTCTGTGACGAGATCTATGCAGTATAGGCAAGAGCGGTAACGCAAGAGGCCTACAGGCCTGTATCCTGTAAGACTTAGCTTAAGCTAAGAGCATTTGAATATGCTGGGCCGTGGTATTTTGACCCAGGTAACAAACTAGGCCAACCTCTAGCCTAGCTCAAGTCCCTAGCTGTCTATTATATGCAAACCCCTGTCCCCCCAAACCTGCAATAGCCCTTAGACAAAACGCTGCCACAAGCAAACCGCAGATCTTGATAATAACGAAGTGCATCAGCACAGTGCTAATTATGAAACTGTTTACTTTGGCTCCTTATAAGGCTTTATTAACAATGCTTGAGTGATAAAAAATTAAGGAAATGTATCATTTGACTTGAATGTAAAAAACTATATAAGACTGGTATTACAGGGACAGGACAGAGAGAGACCAGGGTGGCACCTGCATGTGGCCACCTCTGTCTCCTTCTCCCTGCATGCTTGTATTCAAATAAAAGAATCTCAGACTATTTGAACCAAACAGATGGTGTGACTTGTTTTCCACAACACTGCAAAGTACTGTTCTGGAGTACTCAGAAAAAGAGCTTGTCTGGATGCTGTACAATGCTGTGCCTCCCTATAAGGTACCAACATGTTTACTGGAAAGCACTCAACGCTTTTATTAGAACAGGAATATCAAAATATTTACTGTGGATATAGAAGCTGCAAGACAAAACAAAGTAATTGCCTTTTTTCTTTTCCAGTTCTTCCACATTTGCCAGCTATCTGCTTACAAAGAAAATGCCGTTCACAGACCAAGAAGTATTCTTCTATTCCCACTGAGAATTTCAAAGGCAGACTTGCTTTTAAAATGTAAATTTACCACCAGGTTAATATAAAAAAAGGAAAATACCAAAAAATAAAATATAAAAGAGGATATCCTCGTATTAGTCAAGGTTGAAAGGGGATCAGAACATATGCAAATGTGCAATATGCAAATTCTGTAGCTGGTTC
Organism: Lepidochelys olivacea; assembly: GCF_965140295.1. Lineage (NCBI taxonomy): Eukaryota > Metazoa > Chordata > Testudines > Cheloniidae > Lepidochelys > Lepidochelys olivacea. Next base: position 38,228,007 of record NC_140413.1, on the reverse strand, counting down.
TGCTCCTCTGGTGAATGGAAAGATATTCCTGGTATTTCTGAAAACAGTGTGAATCAATAAGATTTCTCAAGTTATGCAAAAATAAATTGTGAAGCTTCTAGAGGTACACAAATAAAATATGCAGTCTATTGCATATGACAATAATCTGGGACTGATACAGGGAAGAAATGTTTACTTAGACCTTAAAAATGATGGTGAACCCTCCAGGTGCATATAGGTTTCAATTTCCAAAAATGATTGAGATTTAGATATAACCACCTACCCTTTAATTTTAATAGCTGTTGTGTATCTAACTTCTATAGGCATCTTTGGAAATCTCAGCCCTGCATATTTTGCAGGTCATCTCTTCAGATAACCCTAAGCAAGACCTCAGTGGAGATTTTAAAATATGCTAGTCAAAGGATCCCAGGCTGAAACTGCTTTTGTAGTGTTGCCCCTTCCATAAAAGTATTAACAAGCAGTGACACATGACTTCTCAGTAATGGAGCACTGTGGATATTATTATTAATGTGATTAAGTGTTACACAATTTGGCAGCTATAATGGTGGAGACCGTCATGCATAAGGAAATACTAAAGAGGCTGTTATCAAAACTATGGCTGAGCCAGAGCAGGTGTCTGAAAAGAAGGCAGATGAACAAAGGAATGTTGTCACACAGAGGTGGGGAGAACCTGAAAATTAGAAACCTATATAAATGACTAACATCAGCCTTGCTCAAATGTGGTGGTGGTCAAAGGATGTAAATAGAACGTCTGGATCAAGGATACAGTTTGGACCTTTGTAAGACATAAAAGAGGAGTTACTTGAAAAGCGAAACCATGCACAGTGGGGCTAAAGGTACTCAGAAAACAACTTGGGTCACATTTTCAGATTATGTAAATTGGCTTTGTCATAAATATAAAGGGAAGGCTAACCACCTTTAAATCCCTCCTGGCCAGAGGAAAAAACCCTGTAAAGGGTTAAGAAGCTAAAGATAACCTGGCTGGCACCTGACCAAAATTACGAATGAGGAGACAAGATACTTTCAAAGCTGGAAGGGTTCTCTCTGTCTGTGTATTGCTGTTGCCAGGACCAGAGTAGGAATGCAGGTCAGAACTCCTGTAAAGGGCTAATAAGCAATCTAGTTAGATATGCGTTAGATTCTGTTTTGTTTAAATGGCTGATAAAATAAGTTGTGCTGAATGGAATGTATATTCCTGTTTTTGTGTCTTTTTGTAACTTAAGGTTTTGACTAGAGGGATTCTCTATGTTTTGAATCTGATTACCCTGTAAGGTATTTACCATCCTGATTTTACAGAGGTGATTCTTTTACTTTTTCTTCAATTAAATTTCTTCTTTTAAGTACCTGATTGTTTTTTCATTGTTCTTAAGATCCAAGCGTTTGGGTCTGTGTTCACCTATGCAAATTGGTGAGGATTTTTATCAAGCCTTCCCCAGGAAAGGGGGTGTAGGGTTTGGGAGGATTTTGGGGGGAAAGACGTTTCCAAGCAGGCTCTTTCCCTGTTATGTATTTGTTAGATGTTTGGTGGTGGCAGCAATAAAGTCCAGGGGCAAAAAGTAAAATAGTTTGTACCTTGGGGAAGTTTTAACCTAAGCTGGTAAAAATAAGTTTAGGGGGTTTTTCATGCAGGTCCCCACATGCGTACCCAAGAGTTCAGAGTGGGGAAGGAACCTTGACAGGCTAGGCTCCATTGAATTCAAATACAGCTGTACCAATTTGCATCAGATAAAGCTCTGGCTCCATGAGTTTTGCATATAGAAATTGAGAGTTTGGATTCCATTATTAGAAAAGAAGGGCATAGGAATAGGAGGAATCCGATGGGTTAAATCTAACCTAATCTGTCTGCATTTAAGCCATTTAATAAGCACATAAAATCCTACAGACCCTGCAGAGACCAGGCAAAACTGCTCAGCAGTGCAGGGAGAGAGAGGTCAAAAAGGAGGGGATGCTGATACATAATCTTCAGAGGATTTATTTGGATCCTGGCAGTACAGGGTATGTGGTTGCAGGAGATAGGCCACATGGTGAGTGACCCCTGCCATTGTCAAGCCAAGAAACAGTTGTCCACAACTCCCCCAGTCTACCTAGTCACACACCCTACTTCCACAGAGCTTCAAATACACCGTATCCATGGGGAGGGGATTCCACAGTGGTAGAGGGAGAAAGGGTTGATGTTACATTGCCTCACAGTCTCTGATAGACTTTGGGCCACATTAAACAGTTTTTTCCCCCACTGCTTTCATTGTCAAAAAGCAGAGGGGATGATCTGACCAAAAGCCGTTAATTTTACTGAGGATGGAAATAGAGTGAGCTTAAAAGTTTTCTCAAGAGGCTTGTCCGCAAAATAATTGGAGGGTAGATAAAAGGATTATTAACAGATTTGAAGAAGTCTGAATGAGCATCTGAACCTTTGGATGGTCAGGCAAATGAAACCTCAGAACTTTTTGAAGTTTGTCCAGGGCTGCGGAGATGTATAAGGTGGTTTTCAGCACATTCCCTCAGCAGAAATGTTAGAGGCTCCTTGAAATGACAAAGAAGGAACAAAGAAGGCAATAAGGAGAAAATCTGAAGCGTAGTACTGGATAAATCATGTGGGCTATAGCTGAGAAGATAGCAAATGGTCTGTTCAATTGAAGGCTATAAAGTAAAAGAAGTTATGCTTATTGCTGTTAAAAGAGTAACTCAGGTGAAAAATGTACTTATTTTTCTAAACTATAGAAGGTGCTAATGTTTCAGCTGAATTGCTAGTGACAGTAATGCATACTCTAAATACTTCTCTGCTTATTTATTAACACAATGCATAGCAGTGGGAATATGCCAGCAAGTTTCCATGGTTTAAAGTGACTGGGATTTGGAAAGCCATAGTCTCTCAGGGACAAAGACAAGACAAAACAACTCTTCTTTTTATTAGGGTCACTGTAGCAATTCCCAGCATAACTATTTGTCCTTTGAAAACAGTCCCCTAGGAGGAATTATACTGGCAAGAGCAAATTAATGATATGGAGATTTAAAAAATCACACGTTAAATAATCAATTGATTTAAAAATGAAAATTTTTGCTATTTTCCATTCTGTACCAGAGAGCAAAACACTGTTTCATTTTGTTACACAAAACACCCTCATCAACTTTTGTTCTGTTTCACAGAAAAAAAGCAACTTCTTGGAGGTTTTTTCTCCAGACAAACAGCCAGGGATATGATGCTTTAACAACATATTTTTTCATCTAGGTCTCAATCTGACTTCCATTATTGCACGTATAAAACTCTGTCTGGAAATAATTGTGGCTGCATCTTTGAATCCCAGTTCATTATGGGTAAATTCATATTAGCATTTAGAGATCTGATATGCAAGCACAAGCAGTTGGATAGGCAAATATAACCATTTATGCCCATAAATGGAGGCCAGTTATGAAAAATATGGGCATTAATCTTGTTTGAGGGGGTTCCTCTCTTTTAAACTGAAGATTGCTTTTTTGTCTGACTTATCAAAGGACCATTCTTCTGTATCAGTACCACTTTGTGACAATGTCCTCCAGGCAACGATAAGCACTCTATGACCTAGTTTGGAACATTGATTTCAACATGCCATAATATGGAAATACCTCAACTCTAGCTAAATATATGACCCTCAACACCATAGTATATGAGCACCTAAAGCAATACCTAGTATCTTCGCAAAGTGGTATCAGATACAGCCAACAGTGCAGGAGCTTCCATTTACACCAGTTTAGCCAGAGGAACCTGTCCAAAAAAACCACTAAAACTATTTTTAATATAAATAAGACTCACATATAACAGATGCTAGTGGGAAAAAGACAGCTCTAACATGACATGTGCCTCATGCCATGACCCTGTATATTGTGTTGGTATATTGTATCAGTTTCCTCTACCCTTTCTTTACTTTTATTATCTTTCTAGATTGCAGAGTCTTTGAGGCAGTGACTAGTTTCTTGTGTGTTTGTATAGTGGCTAGAGAACCTAATGGGCACCTTACAGTGCTAACACAATATAAATAATAATTATCCCCCCAAATCAGTCAGTATGGGCTACCATGATGGGGGAGGGAGGGATAGCTCAGTGGTTTGAGCATTGGCCTGCTAAACCCAGGGTTGTGAGTTCAATCCTTGATGGGGCCATTTGGGATCTGGGGCAAAAATTGGGGATTGGTCCTGCTTTGAGTAGGGGGTTGGACTAGATGACCTCCTGAGGTCCCTTCCAACCCTGATATTCTATGATAATGGCAGAACACATTCCTTTTCCCATCCTTGCAGGCTGAAAGTAGCACATCTGCAAAGCTCTTATTTCCTGCTTGCCAGGGGCACAGAGGACTGAAATTAAGGTGTAAAAATATTCAGATGGGACATAGAGCACAAAATATCCTTCTTCTCCCACAAGTCTGTAGTGGCTCTGCCTCATCTTCACCTCCACACAAGTCTCTGGTGGCTATAAAGTAAAGTAAGTTATCACCCTCCCCTTAATTCCTGATGTGTCTGGCTCTTTTTCACTTCCAGTGTCTTTGTCCACATACCCCACATATGTTTGCAATGGCAAAAGGGGCTGCCTTTGCCTGTTACTTTCATTTGCTTTGCAGATGGCTGCTTCTGCACATCTTGTGGTGTTCTTACATAGGGGAGTTCTATGGGAATTGATGGGATTAGTAGCTGCAAAGGAGCTGTCAGCTACTTTCCACAGTTCTCTGATAGCAGCAGAAGCTGCCAGAAGTGAGGGTGGAGATTTTGAAGCATTACCATCCCCTGCTGATCTTGTCTCTCCCCTGAAGCTCTCACTGTTGCTACTTCCTACCCATCCTTCCCCATTGACTGTGATTTGATGCAGTGAGAAGGCTTGCTGGCTCCTCTCACCTTGAGAGCTGTGCTGGTGGGAGTATAACTGGTAGGGCAACCCATGCCAGACAGTCAAAGGGTAGGAGCTAGATTAATGGCAGTCCACCAGATAAGGGGTTGGGCATGAGCTAATAAGCTGCTGCTGTAAAAAACAAAGCTGTTACGGAAACCTACTCAACTGTTCACCTGAGCAAACTCAACTTAGTTTGACCTAGAAGAGAAATGATGATGCGAAATGGCCAAACCCATAAGGAAACTACTCCTCTGATGAATTTTCTCCCTCCTAAATTCATAACTAAAATTGGTACATGGAACATGCCGACACCATATGAGCCTGGTAAGATAGCTCAAGTAACAAAAGAAATGGACAGATATAAGCTAGATATATTAGGCCTAAGTGAAATGAGATAGGTAACATTAGGACAAGTAACTTCGTCGACTGGACCCCTACTATATTCTGTGCTATTGAATGCCAGTAATGTACACAGAGATGGCATGGGTCTGATACTATCAAGGAGAGCAGCTAAAAGTCTGATAGAATGGACACCAGTTTGGGAAGAATCATAACAACACATCAAAATTCTAGAAAGTGTCCATTATTCAGTGTTATTCTGTAACAATCCAAGCTAGCCAAGAGGAAAAAGAATTTTTATGAACAGCTACAAGCATAGTACGCAAAAGGTTGTGTCCCAGAAAAGGTTGCCCTTCTAATAATTGGAGACATGAATGCTAAGGTGAGGAGCAACAATAATGGCAGAGAAATAAATATAGGGCAACAAGACCTTGGTGAAATGAACAAAAATGGTGAAATGTTTGCTGATTTTTGTGGAATGAATGAACTGGTCATTAGAGGAGCTATTTTCCCTCACCATTCTATCCACAAGATAACTTAATGGTGACCAGACCATACAATAAGGAACCAGATTATAATTTGGCTCAAGTGAAGAAGAACTTTAGAGGATGTATGTAGCAGGAAGGGTGCAAATATGGGAATGGACTATGCACTAGTGATAGTTAAATTGAGAATAAAAATAAGAATAAAAACAAGAAGCAGAGGTGCCCTCATTATAATATCATCAAGCTAAAACAGACAATAGTACAGCAAATGAAACCTCAGAACTTTTTGAAGTTTGTCCAGGGCTGCTGAGATGTATAAGATGGTTTTCAGTAAATTCCCTGAGCAGAAATGTTAGATGTTCCTTGAAATGCTAGCAAACAGGTGCTTGGAGATTAATATGATGGAATAGTAGAAGGCAAATGGAAACTTGTAATGGAAACTTAAAAAAAACCCAAAAAAACGGTGAAGAAGGACTGAGATTCAGGAAGAGACCCCACAATGATTGCTTGTTGGAGGATATATTTTAGAGAATAGAAGAAAAGCATAAAATTAATCTGACACTAAATCAGTCAAGCGCAAGAATACAGAAACAATGATTTCTGGGAGGAATATAATGCATAGAATAAAGAGGTCAAAAAGAGTGAAGGAAAGACAAATGATATTTTATATACAAAATAGCAATGGATGCACAGATTGACGAAGCACAAAACGACATGAAGACACTGTACAATATCACTAGTGTGGTAGCTAAGGCCCCAAAATTCTGAGTGGTTACTATTTAAGAATTGTCCAGACGCCAAGGCCTTTTAGAAAAATGAAACAGAGAGCTTAGAGAATAAAAATCCAAGATCTTATGGCTAGACTTCTTCCATTATCTGAGGAAATTTAGACTTGCAGCAGCATTTTGCAAGTCTGTACTGTTCGTACAGCTAAAGATACTTCCCATTTTTCTCCTCTCTGTGAATCAGTAAATGAATTAAAATCATGTTAAATTAATATCAGACATTTATGATGCCAGATACAGAAGTAAAAGGGGAAAACTGAAGGAATCTAATATTATAATTATAGTACCTATAAAAGAAAAGATAACTGTAAGAGAAACAGCTTTGGACAAAATATTGTAAACTTTAATGACAGGATTTACCTCATGATTAATCCTGTTAGGAAAGAAAGGGGTTGTGTCCATATTGATTTCTTTTAGTTTAAGTGATAAAGTGGGTAAGTAAAGCTAATGTTTGCACTCAACCGTGTTTATATTTTCAAGTTAGTGAAACATACCTACCTGAATGGACAGAGATAGTATTTAAAAGGATCTAAAACCAAATAGTGTGTGTTTGTGTGAAAGGAAACTTGAGCACAAAGTGGAATAATCAGAAATGTAACTAATACTACACAGAGTCTGCTGTGCATGACATACCAAGATCTCATCATTGTTGTCAAAACAAGAGAACAGAAATGAAGATTTATGCAGCTGTTCTGGTGTGCTGGAGAACAACAGTTCATGAAGTGACTTTGCATTGTATAACAGATTGTTAAAACAAGTTTAAAGAACATCAAAGAACATGGAGAGACTTTATATAAATTATATTAACTTTGATCTGGGCATTTCAGCAGCTAGCAGAGTCTTGATGGAGAAGCTATAATTTGAGCAAGTATAACTGCAAAATTGACCTGGGATGTACCACAAAAGAGCCCATGGAAAGTGACTTGTGGAAGTAAGTTGCTGACCAAAGCAAAGCAGCAAGTGTTCAAGGTATATCCCAAGATGGTTGTATCAACAACTATAGCCTACCTCGTCTTACACAAGATGGTGTGACAAGATGTGTTGCACAAAGAGACTGGAAAATTCCAGGCCCAGTTGCAAGTACTTAAAAACTGATTGGATGATGAGAGAGAGCATGACTGTCATTTTATCTAGACATTTTGAATCTCCAGAAGAAGTATGGGTCACTATCTGGTTGATCAATGCCAGTACCTCCACCAAGAGGAACCAAGTTGGACCACTAGCATGTTAAAATGGCCTGTCTCCTTCAGCACATTGCTTTCCAAAAGCTGAAGACACCTGGAAGGGAGAAGAGTGAGGCCCTGAGCTAGCCACCTGAGAGTTCTCCTGGTGACATCAAGTTCCTGTCTTGGATAGGCGCCTTTAACTATCTTTCTATTTTCCAGCAGTTCAGGTTTCCCACTAGCACATTGGAAAAAACACAACAGTTGTGTCTGTCCTTCACTCCACCTGTGTCTGAAATGTCAACTCTTGCTCTGAATGATATTTGAGTTGAAAGCTGACTACTGAGCAAAGATCTGGTGATAAATAACACACAAACTTTCTCTTGGGTGACAACCTAAATCAATCCATTGACCACTTCCTGAAATTGAGTACCTAATTAGTAAGGAAGTCTAAATGACTGTTTATGTATTTTAAAGATTGTCATATTTACAGTGTGTCTTTGTTTTGTAACACATTCAAATCATGTACAGTAGCTTTAAAACTGAACAAATTAGAGTTCGCTAGGATTATATAATACTGTACATCTGTCTACTTTAATTAATGGTTTCACACTGACTTTCAAGTTCTAGTTGTAACTGAACATAAAATCAGAGCAAGCATGCAAGCTTTTAGAGCTGCACTCAGTCTATACAATGTAAGTACTTATTTTAGTGCAGGGATGGGCAAACTACGGCCCGCCAACCTTTTTAAGCCGGCCCTCGAGCTTCCGCTGGGGAGCGGGGTCTGGGGCTTCTCCATGTGCTCACAGAAGCAGCAGCATGGCCTCCCTCTGGCTACTACGCACTCCAATGGCCCCCTCCAGTGCTCCAATGGGGCAGTGCCTGTGGACGGGGCAGTGTGCAGAGCCGCCTTGATGCATTTCCGCATGGAAGCCAGAGAAGGGACATGCCATTGCTTCCAGGAGCTGCTTGAGGTAAGCACCGCCTGGAGCCTGCACTCCTGAGCCTCTCCCCACATCTCAACCCTCTGCCCTAGTCCTGATTCCCCTCCTGCCCTCCAAAACCCTCAATTCCAGCCCAAAGCTCCGACCTGCACCCCCCCAAACTCCTCATCCCCAGCCACACCCGAGAGTCCGCCTGCACCCCTTCCCGCACCCCAACTCTGTCAACTACTGAACGGTGAGCCTCTGGTCAAACCCTCTGTGTCTGGAGGTCCTTAAGGGAGATTTGAAGAACTCAGTAGACATTTTTACAGGCCTCTTGCAAAAGATGTGTGAGGAAGAAAAAGATAGCAAATGAGTGGGAAAATGGCCATATAGTGAAACTGCCAAAGCAAGATGGCAGTACAAAAACTGGAGGGGGATTTAATTGCTGTCCATCCCTTGTAAAATGCTTCCACACTTTATCCTACACAGTTTAAAGAAAACAGTAGATTCAAGACTACAATGAGAACAGTAGGGTTCAAAGAGGAGAAATTATTCACAGATCAAATAGTAAAGCTAGTTATGATCATGGCAATCACTGCTCAACATGAATTTCTTAGATTTCCGAAATGCCTTTGAAACAGTAGATAGAACAGGCTTATGGAAGTTACTACACCACTATGGAATCCATTGGAGATTTGTAAACATCATTCAAAGCTTGTGTGAAAATACGACATGCTACGCAATACAGAACAGTGACGTGAGTGAGCCATTGCAGGTAACTACTAGCATCAGATAAGAATGTTTTATGACACCCATGACCTTTTTTGCTGGCAACAGACAGAGTAATGAGAAAGACCATAGAACAACCAAATAGCTCAGATGGCCACAAAAAAATATTAAATGAAGAGCTTTAGAGGAGGATGAAAAATACTGATGGGACAGGGCTTTATGGAACCAAAAATGAGATGGCTAGGACACATGTGGAGGGGAGAATAGAAAGACATAAGATAGAAATTGGATTGGAATCCCCAGGGCAAGAGATGGTGAGGTTAAACCAAGGACAACTTGGAAGTGCACAACAAAAGCAGAACTGAGTGTTATCAAAACGGCATGTGAAGAAACTAAGACTGCCGCAATAGATTGCCAAGGATGGAAGGTGGTGGTGAAGACCCTATGCTCCACATGGAATAGCAAGGCATAAATCAAGTCAAAACTCAGGGAAGTCATTCACAGGGAACAGCAGCCCTTGAAACCTAATTATTCTCTTTGAGGCATTAGCTTCTATATGAGGTCCCCTTGACTTTTGAAACACCAAGCACTGCACAGATGATTGACAAGGATTTTATACCCATATTTGAACTTCAGGCCCAGTTCAGAATCCAGGCTCTTGGGTCTACTATATTGTCAAGCCCACAGGGAGTGGGAGCACAGTACTGCCAATAAACTCCATTTTACCAGGAGCTCCTAAGTATTTTTGTAAAAACTGGAGAAAAGGGCAACTTCAGAGCACCTGGGAGATCTGCGATTTCAAAACATCTTTTGCTGTCTACATGGTCCCTCTGGAGCTCCAGCCAAAATTTAATCTGTTCCCTTCTGTTGGGACCAAGAAAGGGGTGATGGCAGCACCTCAGATATCATGATGAAGGGCACAGAATATGAACCTGAATAGACTAGAATGCCACCACCTTCCCTCCACCCGAAATAAATGCCTCTGCTGGCACAGTTGCCCCAGCACAAATAGGGAGTGCAATTTGCACCTTGCACCTTTGCAATTTGCATGGTGAATCAAACCCAGTTTGTGCTAATATTAGTTTTCCAGGCCCTGGGTGAAAATTGTTGAGATTTTCACAAATGTTCCCAAAACTGTAAAACTTTTTGTCATATTTTAAGGAAATTCTGCTAAAATAGGATTTATGTGTTTGTATACCTGTAAATACAAGAGCACTTCCCTAAGTACAGCAGCCACACCAGTGATTGATACTGGTTGGTTATGGCAATGGATGGCATATGGCATTTAGATATGCAATGTCTGTTATTGTCATTGAAAACTGTATATCAAATCCTCACACACTGAATTGAAGGCTAACCTCTGAGAATCCATTGTCTCTCAAGATTAGTTTACAAGGAAATTGACTTTCATACCTGGCATTCACTCACAAAGACCACCGTGGCAAATGTAAACCTGCATTTGATTGCAAATGCATACAAATAATTTGCTTTGTTGTGTTAATTTGCTTTGTTCAGTTCTCCACCTGTACTTTCAGAGGTATTTTTTACTCTGCACTTGTCATAAATATAAAGGGAGGGTAAACCCCTTTAAAATCCCTCCTGGCCAGAGGAAAAAATCCTCTCTCCTGTAAAGGGTTAAGAAGCTAAAGGTAACCTCACTGGCACCTGACCAAAATGACCAATGAGGAGACAAGATACTTTCAAAAGCTGGGAGGAGGGAGAGAAACAAAGGGTCTGGGTCTGTCTGTAGATGCTTTTTTCGGGGATAGAACAGGAATGGAGTCTTAGAACTTTTAGTAAGTAATCTAGCTAGGTATGTGTTAGATTATGATTTCTTTAAATGGCTGAGAAAGGAACTGTGCTGAATAGAATGACTATTCCTGTCTTTTTTGTAACTTAAGGTTTTGCCTAGAGGGATTCTCTATGTTTTGAATCTAATTACCCTGTAAGGTATCTACCATCCTGATTTTACAGAGGGGATTTCTTTACTTCTCTTAAAAGTCTTCTTGTAAGAAAACTAAATGCGTTTTCATTGTTCTCAGATCCAAGGGTTTGGGTCTGTGGTCACCTATGCAAATTGGTGAGGATTTTTACCAAACTTTTCCCAGGAAGTGGGGTGCAAGGGTTGGGAGGATTTTGGGAGAAAGACGTGTCCAAACTATGTTTCCCAGTAAACCCAGTTAGAGTTTGGTGGTGGCAGTGGAGATCCAGGGACAAAGGATAAAATTAATTTGTACCTTGGGGAAGTTTTAACCTAAGCTGGTAAAAGTAAGCTTAGGAGGTTTTCATGCAGGTCCCCACATCTGTACCCTAGAGTTCAGCGTGGGGGAGGAACCTTGACAGCACTTATGGCTTGCCACTGTATCTAGTGGACTGCCGTTGTCCTCTAACATTCCAGTGGATCTCCCTACTAGCAGTAGGTGCAACAGACAGCATCTGGAATATAATCCCTCCACTATCAGAAAGGCATATATGGGGGGAAGCACAGAGAAGAGCAGCAAAAACTATTAGGGAGTTGAAGGAATTGATCTGATGAGGAAAGCTTTACAAAGATAATATAAATGATGACTAAGGGTGGACATTATAACAGTCAATAAATATTTTAAGGTTGAAACATCTAGGTGACAGTGAGCCATATTTGGCTGTGATGGAAACCTGATCGCTTGGGACATGTAAATCTAGAATGGAGAAAGAGCTACTGAATGTATTTGAAGGACTGTTTCCAGGAGAATGGACTACATCAGTGGCTCCCAGACTTTATTGATTTATGCACCACCATCTTAAAAAAATGTTATTAAATGAATGGAACATCTAGCTCACATACTGCCAGGGAATCCCTCAACTAGATGATTTATCAAGTCTTTTCCATCAGTGATATCTAAGATCCTATGAGAATTCCAGTTTGTAAATCCACAAAGTTTATTGGGATAAGTATGGAAACTTTTGGGTGCTCCTATGTATTGAACCTCCAAACTTTCTGAGGCTCATCCATAACTCATGTATGCTACTAATACAGTATTCACTGTTACTATAAATTTTCTATAAAGTAATCAATAAATATTGGAGTGGAGGAGTGTTGTCAGGTGTTTAGACCAGCAAACTAGGAATTTGGATTCCTATATTCCAGTCAAGGAATTATGATGTGATTGGAATAACAGAGACTTGGTGGGATAACTCACATGACTGGAGTACTGTCATGGATGGATATAAACTGTTCAGGAAGGACAAGCAGGGCAGAAAAGGTGGGGGAGTTGCACTGTATATAAGGGAGCAGTATGACTGCTCAGAGCTCAAGTATGAAACTGCAGAAAAACCTGAGTGTCTCTGGATTAAGTTTAGAAGTGTGAGCAACAAGGGTGATGTCGTGGTGGGAGTCTGCTATAGACCACCGGACCAGGGAGATGAGGTGGACGAGGCTTTCTTCTGGCAACTCACGGAAGTTACTAGATCGCAGGCCCTGGTTCTTATGGGAGACTTCAATCACCTGATATCTGCTGGGAGAGCAATACAGTGGTGCACAGACAATCCAGGAAGTTTTTGGAAAGGGTAGGGGACAATTTCCTGGTGCAAGTGCTGGAGGAACCAATTAGGATCTGAGCTCTTCTTGACCTGCTGCTCACAAACCGGGAAGAATTAGTAGGGGAAGCTAATGTGGATGGGAACCTGGGAGGCAGTGACCATGAGATGGTTGAGTTCAGGATTCTGACACAGGGAAGAAAGAAGAGCAGCAGAATATGGACCCTGGACTTCAGAAAAGCAGACTTTGACTCCCTCAGGGAACTGATAGGCAGGATCCCCTGGGAGAATAACATGAAGGGGAAAGGAGTCCAGGAGAGCTGGCTGTATTTTAAAGAATCTTTATTGAGGTTACAGGGACAAACCATCCCGATGTGTAGAAAGAATAGTAAATATGGCAGGCGACCAGCTTGGCTTAACAGTGAAATCCTTGCTGATCTTGAACACAAAAAAAGAAGCTTACAAGAAGTGGAAGATTGGACAAATGACCAGGGAAGAGTATAAAAATATTGCTCGGGCATTCAGGAGTGAAATCAGGAAGGCCAAATCACACCTGGAGTTGCAGCTAGCAAGAGATGTTAAGAGTAACAAGAAGGGTTTCTTCAGGTATGTTAGCAACAAGAAGAAAGTCAAGGAAAGTGTGGGCCCCTTACTGAATGAGGGAGGCAACCTAGTGACAAAAAGAAAAGGAGTACTTGTGGCACCTTAGAGACTAACCAATTTATTTGAGCATGAGCTTTCGTGAGCTACAGCTCACTTCATCGGATGCATGCCGTGGAAACAGTTTCCACGGCATGCATCCGATGAAGTGAGCTGTAGCTCACGAAAGCTCATGCTCAAATAAATTGGTTAGTCTCTAAGGTGCCACAAGTACTCCTTTTCTTTTTGCGAATACAGACTAACACGGCTGTTACTCTGAAACCTAGTGACAGAGGATGTGGAAAAAGCTACTGTACTCAATGCTTTTTTTGCCTCTGTCTTCACGAATAAGGTCAGCTCGTAGACTACTGCACTGGGCAGCACAGCGTGGGGAGGAGGTGACCAGCCCTCTGTGGAGAAAGAAGTGGTTAGGGACTATTTAGAAAAGCTGGACGAGCACAAGTCAATGGGGCCGGATGCGCTGCATCCGAGATTGCTAAAGGAGTTGGTGGATGTGATTGCGGAGCCATTGGCCATTATCTTTGAAAACTCATGGCAATCTGGAGAAGTCCCGGCAACTGGAAAAAGGCTAATGTAGTGCCCATCTTTAAAAAAGGGAAGTAGGAGGATCCGGGGAACTACAGACCAGTCAGCCTCACCTCAGTCCCTGGAAAAATCATGGAGCAGTTCCTCAAGGAATCAATCCTGAAGCACTTACATGAGAGGAAAGTGATCAGGAACAGTCAGCATGGATTCACCAAGGGCAAGTCATGCCTGATTAATCTAATTGCCTTCTATGACGAGATAACTGGCTCTGTGGATGAGAGGAAAGCGGTGGACCTGTTGTTCCTTGACTTTAGCAAAGCTTTTGACACGGTCTCCCACAGTATTCTTGCCAGCAAGTTAAAGAAGTATGGGCTGGATGAATGGACTATAAGGTGGATAGAAAGTTGGCTAGATTGTCGGGCTCAACGGGTAGTGATCAATGAATCCATGTCTAGTTGGCAGCCGGTATCAAGTGGAGTGCCCCAAGGGTCGGTCCTCGGGCCGGTTTTGTTCAATATCTTCATAAATGATCTGGAGGATGGTGTGGATTGCACCCTCAGCAAGTTTGCAGATGACACTAAACTGGGAGGAGAGGTAGATACGGTGTGGGGTAGAGATAGGATATAGAGGGACCTAGACAAATTGGAGGATTGGGCCAAAAGAAATCTGATGAGGTTCAACAAGGACAAGTGCAGAGTCCTGCACTTAGGACGGAAGAACCCCATGCACCGCTACAGACTAGGGACCGAATGGCTCAGCAGCTGTTCTGCAGAAAAGGACCTAGGGGTTACAGTGGATGATAAGCTGGATATGAGTCAACAATGTGCCCTTGTTGCCAAGAAGGCCAATGGCATTTTGGGATGTATACGTAGGGGCATTGACAGCAGATCGAGGGACGTGATCGTTCCCCTCTATTTGACATTGGTGAGGCCTCATCAGGAGTACTGTGTCCAGTTTTGGGCCCCACACTACAAGAAGGGTGTGGAAAAATTGGAAAACATCCAGCGGAGGGCAACAAAACTGATTAGGGGACTGGAACACATGACTTATGAGGAGAGGCTGAGGGAACCGGGGATGTTTAGTTTACGGAAGAGAAGAATGAGGGGGGATTTGATAGCTGCTTTCAACTACCTGAGAGGGGGATCCAAAGAGGATTGGTCTAGACTGTTCTCAGTGGTAGCTGATGACAGAACAAGGAGTAATGGTCTCAAATTGCAGTACGGGAGGTTTAGGTTGGATATTAGGAAAAACTTTTTCACTAGGAGGGTGGTGAAACCCTGGAATGCGTTACCTAGGGAGGTGGTGGAATCTCCTTCCTTAGATATTTTTTTAAGTTCAGGCTTGACAAAGCCCTGGCTGGGATGATTTAATTGGGGATTGGTCCTGCTTTGAGCAGGGGGTTGGACTAGATGACCTCCTGAGGTCCCTTCCAACCCTGATATTCTATGATTCTATGATTAATCCTATATCTGCCACATTTGTGATCACCAATTTGTTCAACCAGATAGTGACCCATACTTCTTCTGGAGACATGGAGCACTGGGATGATGAGCTCGTTCTGCTCTTCCTCCTTATTACAGGACAAATAGTTATGCAGTGGAGTAAATGATCAGCGATATGCTGGATGGAATTTGGACAGAACTTTCAGACACGTAGACAAGGGTTGACTTTGAGGATCAATGACAATTAATTCAGCTCACATGGTACTGATATAAAGAATGTCAGTCTGGTCATCGTATGCCCTAATGTTAACTTTCAGAGTACGAGCCGTGTTAGTCTGTATTCGCAAAAAGAAAAGGAGTATTTGTGGCACCTTAGAGACTAACAAATTTATTTGAGCATGAGCTTTCGTGAGCTACAGCTCACTTCATCGGCTGCATTCAGTGGAAAATACAGTGGGGAGATTTATATACACACAGAACATGGAATGGTAACACCCATTTGAACTTATGCTCAAATAAATTTGTTAGTCTCTAAGGTGCCACAAGTACTCCTTTTCTTTTTGCTAATGTTAACTGTCACTTCTGGTGCAGGAGAAACAGCATGGCGTGGTAGGATCAAATTGGTTTGGAAATCCGGGATGACCCGCATTGACTTCAGAACTTCCAAATGAGGAAACAGAATTTCATGGAGCTACATGTGGAGTTTGGACCAAACCTCTGGCACCAGAATACTCAATTTAGGGAAGCTATATCAGTTCAGAAATGGCTGCTATTGCTTTGTGGAATCTGGTTATATCAAACACCCATAGGTCTGTTGCAAACCACTTTGGAGTTGGAAAGTCGATTGCTTGGGTCATAGTTGTTCAGGTTTGTGAGGCAATTAACACTGTGATTTACCCATAGATGGTTGCCAGAAGAAAAATTCCAGCAATAATAGCTGGATTTCAGAGGATAAGTTCTCTGAACTGTGCAGGGGGCACAACTGGAAACCATATCCCAGTAGTTTGCCCAAAAGTAAGCATGTGAAACAAAAATGTTACTATTCAATCATTTTGTGAGTCTTAGTAGATTAGAGAGGCAAATTCCGAAATACAAATGTGGGAAACACTTTCATGAGCCCGCTCCTGCCGTGGCTCCTGAAACTACATACTGACATCAGTGACCTTGGAAAAAATTAACTGAGTTACAAGCTAAGTAGCTGTTGAATGGTGGTGGAGTGCGCATTTGGTAGGCTGAAAGCTCATTGGTGCTGCCGATGCACCCACCTGGATGGCAGTGTGGCAAAGCTGTTCAAATAATCATGGCCTGCTGCGGACTACATAACATGTGTGAGGGTAGTGCTTCCATCCCATGTGGTCTCAGTACATGTCTGGTTTGCAAACGTACAGGCAGCCAGATCCCACCCACATGCACACTAGTCCTGATTCTCAGTGGGCAAGGGAAATCAGGGATTCCAAAAAGAGAGGCAGAGGATGACATCTGTCTGTGCCAAAGAACCCCTTCATATCCTGTACAGCTGCTGGAAATGCACATGAGGGAATATCAATACATACTTGTGAGGCTCCATAGCTTTGTGAGGGTTTTGTTCAATAGTCAAAGGTCTTTAGCTGTTAGTTTGTGTGACATTGCATTAATTAAAGATAATTTTAACAGGGCACCTCCACTGGATCACCACATTTGTTCAGGACTCCTGATTAGAACAGAGGGATTTGTGCTGTGGAGGGTGGTGGCTGAGTTATGTGGTCATTGTGTAATGTATGTGTCTTCAATGTTCACACTTCTTCAGCTCTGTTACTGGGGAGAAGCATTTACATGTTTTTAATGAGCTCACAATGATTTTATTTGGATGGGAAATACTGCACCCACAGTGGTTTTCTGTTTTTTGGGGGTTTTTTTCAGCCTGTTTAATAAAGCCCGTAAGACACTGATCAACCCCTTTTGTGTGTTTTAGACATCTGCTATGTAGATTAATAGTAGTGCTTTTGAAGTACATATCCCCACACATGGCACTTTCCCCATTTCTCCTGTGTCTCTGTGTAGCTTAAGATATTTCTGAGCCTTGGAAGGGGACACTCAAAAATATTTGCATTGTGATGGCATTAGATTTTTACACGCAGCTCTATTACATGAGGAGAGAAGCATTCAGCATATTCAGGAATGTAAAACCCACTTCAGTTCATCATTATTGAGGAGGACACACACACGACTAAACAAAGCATAACTTTAAATAAAAGTGTGATGTCAAAGGTTTAATGGACAGAATTTGAAATCAGAACTGCAACAAACTGTTACCAAAGTAACTGTTCACAATAAAGAACACTACCCACAGTTTAATGTGTTTGCACACTCATCAGAAGGAGTGAACGATGGGGGTGGGAACTAGAGACATCTCCTGCGAGGATTTCAGAGTCGAGTACATGATAAGGTTCTCGCACTCCTGCAGGCTCAGCATGTTCCTCCTGGTTGGTCAGGAGGAGAGGCTATCACTGCAAAAGGATTCACGAATTTGGCAGCACCCTGGGCAGAGGTGAAGATAATGGCTGATGGGTTGGTTCTGAGGCCTTGGAAGCTGGCAGATGCTGCATTCTTTTGGCCACCAGTTCAATGAGCTTCTCTGTTAGGGAATGCTCCCATTCCCTATGGCATTCTCATGTCTATGAAATGTTTCATAAGTATCTTCTCTTGCTGAATGCTCCTCCCATACTCTGGAGAATTCAAATTGCTCCTGGTTTCTCCTGTCCATCCCTATGAGCGGCTCCTCCAGGGTTCTTCTCCTACCTCTGCTGTCTCTGGCATGATGCTCTTGCCCTCTTAGCAGCATTTTTTCACCCTGAAGAACCATAGGCCTTGCCATTCAAAGACAAGGAGAGCATTGCATTTTTGACTTTTGGAACAGGCCAAGAAATCCCCCCTCCAAACATAAATTTGCTATGAAAGGCTACAATTTTGATAATTTTCAACGTGGCAGGAATGTAGCAATCTCATTATCCTTGCTTCAAACAACTTTTGCAGCTCTTCTGGAAGGAACAGAGGCTAAAAATGGTAAGAAAACTGTACTCATGTCTTAAATAATTTAAAATGTTCATGGTGTCTCAGTGGGGGTGGGGGAGAGGGTAATTCCTTCCATGGTCTGTGTTACCAGTTAACAATTTCATGCCTTAAGGCTGGCTAACATTTGGAGAACATAGCAGTTTTCAAGGTATCAGAACAGAAAAGAGAGGTGGTTTTCCAGTCCTGTGGAGGAGATCTGGAAAGCTATTCCAGAGACACGTTTCTGATAATGGTCACCCCTCTACCTATTGCTGAATGGAGGGGCTTGGTCATCCATGAAGGGAGACCAAGAAGATTTGCACCACTGATGAACCTGCAAAACCAGCTAGAGTTTTTGCTGAAACAGAAAATTTCTTGAAATATGCTTACAGGATTGGGAGGCAATTCACTTTGAAATTGACTATATTCTCAGGTAGAATGGAGATTTCATGCAAAATGAGAGACTGAACCACCCGCATCCACCCACCTCTAACTTTCCCTGAAAATCCTGGCCCTGTACCTACCTAAAAATGGTAAAGTTGACAACGAAAGAGGTACACCACAACCTCATTGGGTTTCCTGAAGATTCAGCTCAGCACCACACCCCTTGCCTAAGACAACTGGAAAGGGGCACTACACTATTTATATCTAACTGCAAGAGCAGGTGCTTCCCCGACCCCATCCCCCCTGGCTTGTGCAGCATAGCTCTGTGTGGGGAAAAGGCAGAGCAGATACCAGGGACCAAGACTTTGAAATCTTCCAAGGATGACAGGACTGGGGTAACTAACTTTTCCTTAGAGAACGAACTGTAAAGTTTTCCATAACTATGTTCTGTTCCCTTCTCCAACTGGATTTTTCCAAACTGCACCCCCAACCTGTTTCCACATGGCCCTAGGACCATCTGTGTCTGACTGTTGGCTAAGAAATGCACAGAGGCAGGGGCACCCTGATTTTCCTTCATAAAATGTTTGAAAAAATAGCTTTTGAAGCCAAATGCATAATTGTGGATCACTGGAAATCAACAAAACCATTGATTTAGAACTTCGTCTTGCCTGAGGACTATTTTCAGGTTGGAGCAGAACAGGGCTGAATGGAGAAGGGAAAGGTGGAGGAGTTTGGTAAGGGGATGAGGCATGACAGTGCTTCAACACTGCAGTTCAAACACACAGGCCTGGAGCAATGCCTACCATATTATCCAGGGAACAAAAGTCAGTGCACAGTACTTCAAATGCCCTTGATCTTAAAAATCAGAAGTGTAGCACCAGAGCAAGAGGTGTTATTGATGGGGAGGGTGAGGATGCATTGTAACATACCAACCTTGGAGTTCTGATTCATGACACAGCTTGGGGTCCTCTTCAGTTTCATCAAGGGGGTCTTTTCTTCAATGTGCTCCTTTGGGCATAGGTGCAGAATCATATGCTCCTCTTCCTCTGTGTCTTCTAGAACATCCTCCATAGTCCCTGCTGCCTCCTTGCCCTGGCCCTCATTGATGTCCTCTCAGACAATGAGACTAGCAAGGGTTGAGGAAGAGATCATGTTTATATTCCTCGTAGAAGGGGCATGTACTATGAGCCTTCCAGGACAGACTGTTGGAGTCTTTGGCCTTCCTGTACAGGAACATCAAGTGCTTCATATGTTCCTGGCACTGGGATGGAGCCTGCTGAATGCTCCCCTGTTCCAACCTCTGTGAAATTTCCCAGTACAGGTAAATGTTCCTGCTGCTCCAGCCAAATTCGTGGAGAATGGTGTATTCCCCCACACATTGATCGGCACCTGGGTATATTCAGCAGGCCAAACAGGTGCTCTCAGAGCTTGATCAATCTTCCCTTGTAAAGAGTGTAGTAGAAAGATCATAGACTCATAGACTTTAAGGCCAGAAGGGACCTCATGGTCATCTTGTCTGAGCTCTTGCATATGTAGGCCACAGAATCCCACCCAGTCCAATAATAGGCCTCTGGCTGCATTACTGAAGTAGTGTTCTACTGTGGTCAGTCGGTGTACCATGCTACTGCCAGTGAACAGAAGGACAAGGACCTATATGATAAAAGGGTCAGGAAGAAAGCGGCTCAGTGCATTATGGGAATGGAGGTGGCAGACTAATTAAACTCAAGACCTGGTATATTCCCCATTAATGCTGCAAACAGGTACAGGGCTCTACCACAGCTTAAGGTGTGTATTTACCCACACCCCTGACATATGCTAGTTTACATGGCGTGTGCTCTCCTTCACACAAGTGTTTCTGGGGTTTTAGTGTGGAGAATAGCAGTATTATGGCACAAGGCCATGCATGGACAAATATACAGTCACTAGTCTAGCCCTACCATAAGAAGTGCAGCACTGAATTTTCAGTCCAGAGGGAGGAGGAATTATGTTGGCTTTAAGGTCCAGAAGCTGGTGGTGCCCCTGGTGTAATGTATGTTACCACAGCCTCCTGTGACTGCCCTATGGGCTACAGTGGTGTCTAGAGTCTCCACAACACTGTGTTCTGCAGCTCTACCACACCCACCCCTTCCCACCTCAGACTTACTCTTAGTTGACCCACACATCAGGGCTTATGGGAGGGATGTCAGGAGGTAGCCTTGTAACAGATGTCTACTGCACCTGTACCCTGGGAATCCTTTTCCTGGATCAGTATAGTTTTTAGGACCTCTTTATGCTGCTCCAGACTTTTTAACCATGGTAAAGGGGCCAGAGTGGTGGCGAGATTCCTGTTTGAACATCTGTTATTCAGATTTACCTATATTTACTATATATATAATGCAAAATAACAAAGTCCCTTAGAATAATAATGAAAATGGAAAACAGTGCAATCTGATGCTTTAATCAATGTTAGGCTCACTGTGGGAGGTTGACAATGTCAATTTCCATTGCCTCTATCGGAGCTGAGCTTGGAGTCTAGCTCAGAGATATCTGAATCAGATCATCAAACAGTAACGTATAGATAGAGTTAAACAAATGCCATGGGAACTGTGGGTCAGATTTATTGTTTGATATTAGATTCTCATGTGAATTTGCATATATTGTATAATACTATTCTTCCCATTTTGGGAGGAAGATGAGCAAATCTAGCGTCAACCATTCCTGACTAGTCCAATTCACATGCCTTATCCTCTATACATCACACTTCCCAAGTGCACACAGACTCCTCACTTCTACAACAAACTTTAAATTTCCAACCTACAAGAGTCCACAGCAGTCATTTCCAATTTCTCAAAATTGTGCACTCACTCACCTCCTTAATTCCAGAAATATTAAGATACCATACTCCTAGACACACTTATTTCAAGTCTAATCTGTTATTATTACTCCCATAATTGTGAATTGTGTATGTGAGAGAGATTTACAATCTATGTGGAGACAAGACATGATAAATAGAGCAGTTTTGGATGGGACACTTGATGATCAGCTAGACCTAATATGGTCCTTTATCCCATTAACTGTACAGAAGGGTCTTGACAAGACAACATCAAGCTGAACGTTTTGATCAAATAACATAGCCACACAAGAATAAAAATAACTGGATGCATTATCAAGGGCATTTGCTAGTTTCAACAAATTGCCTATTTCAATTATCAAAGAAATTGCCTTTGCTTCGTAAGTCATGCCTTCCTAGCTACAGCAATACATTTGAACAAATGCACGAAAGCTGCCATTACAACTTGTCTAGGATGCCTTCACCAACATTGTTGAAAATCTCATCACAGCAGAAATATTAATATATGGTGACTTACTACAATCAGTTTTTTCAGGTTAGGCATTTAATGACATGACTAAATAGAAGCTGAGTCAGGCAAGTCCTCCTCTGAAGATCGTATCTTGTTAGCAGCAACTAAACCTGATGCCATAAATTATCTTGAGACACTCTGCCGTTTTATTCCAGCAAAAAGCAATGCTGATATTTTTACAGTATTGTCTGCATTTTAAAACTTGTAGGCAGTTTAAAAAATATATATTAACTTTATCTGAGTAAAATCCACCTCTGTTTTTTTGACAATATTCTTAGCAGTGAACTAAACTCATTAATCCTATTGTTACTGTTTTATGTACTGTTTTAACATAGTGACTATTTTTATTTTTATCATCTTATTTGCACATTTCCTTTTTAAATGAGCATTGTAAGTTTGTTTGTTTGTTTTAGTGGCTCAGAGCTTTACATGTCCTTTAAGAGATTACAAACTTTTCATTGTCTTTGTCCTCTGAATGTAAAGCGGATTTTATTCTGTGCAACTGCAGCTTTCATTAAGTACATATTACAGCCAACTATTTCTCATTACAATATAGCGGTCTACTTATCCCAAAGCTCATCAGATATAGGACCGTGGGCCCCAGGAGTTCAAAATAATTGAATACAAATGTAAGAAAAACAAATATTGAGTTTATTTTGTTTTACTTTTTAGCACATCTTCATCAGATCAGGATAAAAGAACGCAAGAACACACTGAGACATTAGGATGCTGTTCTCATAAAATGAATTAGAATGTAGTCATGTCTCATGTAACGATGCAGGACAGTTAGAATGTTTGGAGCACCATTCATCAAGTTAAGCATGGCGAGGCTTGTATTGGATGTAGAGTACAAAACAAAGCAATTAATTGTGTTGCATTTTAAACAACATGCTATTTTGTGTCGTATATGCTTTACAGCCCATGTTGTCTAAAACTGCTGCTGGCCTACAAGGAGGACTCTGGGCTTTCAGGGGAATTTACACTGAGTTCCACTAAATGTCTGCAAAGCACACTGCAGGGTATAAATGCTTTTAGGCAACATGTTTTATATGTACCTTATGTAGGGCTAGGCTGAGCCTATCATTACTACGTCCATGCAGGGGAAAAGAGGAATAAAGTATTCCAACTTATTTTGCATGATCATGGATTTTGCATGATCATGTTTATATAATATAATATATTTGATATTTAGATAATATATTAGATAATTTATTAGATATAGATATATAGATATCTAAATCTAATAAAGGATATATCTATATAATAAAGGATATCAATATAGATATAGATATCCTTTATTCCCTGCATAGCTATATCAGGGCTAGATTGTGTGCAGCCCTGATATAGCTATGCAGGGAATAAAGGATTCCCCACTATTTTCCAGGTCCATCAGGACTTCCCAGTTCATGGTTCCCAGTATTCTAGGGAACCTAGGAACTCTTCCCCAGATGTTCCTGTAGTGGGTCGAAAGGGTGAAGAATGGGTGGAGAGGGCTAGGTAGTAGGTGGAGGTATGGCTTTGCCTCCCAATCAATGCCAGCAGGACTGGTTGGGGAAAGGAAGACGGGAATTATGCAGCACCCCTTGAAGAGAGGTCTCAAATTATTCTTGCCCAGATCAACAAGAGAGCCCTGGAAGAACTTGTGACTCTGAGGGTTGTCTCCGAGACATACTGTTTATACATGACCAGGTTGCTCATGCATAAGGCTGCGAGTCTTTCACAGAGGTCACGAAAGTCACGGTTTCTGTGACTTTCTGGGACCTCCGTGACTTCCGCAGCAGTTGGTGTGGCTGAGCCCCAGGGCCAGCCACACTGGTTACTGCTTAGGTGGCCCCAGGGCCAGCTGCACCAACTGCTGCTCAGGTGGCCCCAGGCAACTGGTCCCGGCTGCTCCTGCGGAGCAGAGGTCTGGAAGCAGCGGTGGGGCCCCAGGCCGCCCCCCAGTAGGAGCAGCAGCAGCGGTGGGGCCCTAGGCTGCCCTCCCCTCCAGCACCACAGGAGCAGCAGCATCTGTTGGAGCGCCCCCCGCCAGCATCTAAGATTTAGTTAGGGGTACTTATAGTACAAGTCATGGACTGGTCATGGGCTGTGACTTTCTGTTTATTGCCCGTGCCCTGTCCATGATTTTTACTAAAAATACCCGTATCTAAATTATAGCCTTACTTATGCACAACCTAGTCCACAGTGGATAATAATTACAGATTGTACTTACATATTAGTGCTCATTTAATAATAAATTCAGTTTCACATAATCCTGGGAAGATTTTTTTTTATCCTTATTGGTAGGCCTGGGACAGACAGATCCTAGGGTAATATTCAGTACTACAGTTTGAATTATGAAAATAGTACATTAATATAACCAGATTCTAAATCAAGGTAGTTTAATATTATTTTAAAGTTTACCCTGCTTATTTATAGTTACTGGTTTATGAGTAACATAGTGATCTCTTGTCATTTGTACTGCTCCCTTTGCTGAAAACTAAGCTATCATTTCCAGAACTGCTTACAGAACACAATAGTTGTACAAATGGAATTGCAGCATTTAGTGAAGTACAGCATTAACAGATACTTAATAGCACAACTGCCACTGATTAAGGATTTGCTATTCCAGAAGTGCCCACAGCAGAGGGAAAGCAAAATATATTGGATGGCCAGGGTATCACCCCTGCCACAGGTAAGTAAAGATGGTAATGGCAACAATCTCTTCTTTTGGAAAAGTGCAGAATAAAAAGCTTTCTATATAACTTTTTAACCAACCTATAGAATTCCATAGCAGAGACTTAATTATCTATTAAAACAAAACAAAACAGATATAGGATGTTTTAAAAATCTAACTTCTACAAAGTTGTAGAGTTATTTGCCCCATATGCAATCTGTGACACACTGTAACCCTGAGTGCTTCTGTGCTGTTCAGCTTTGACTTAGATCCCCAACACCAGCAGCATGTTCACAGCACAATGACCAAACCCTGCCTTCCACCATTCTATAAACCCATTTAATTTCTATAGAATTTTATTAATTTCATTCTTACTAAATTCTAGAAGGGAGTATACTGAAATCTTAAAATAGCAACCAATATACAAAGAGGAACTTCTATAGGAGACAAGCTTAGCCTCATGACTGCCGTGGACTTGCCAGAATATAGTTCCTTTTGCTCGTCTCTCGGCGTATCTGCTGCATACTACAAAAGTCCTATTTAAAATCTCAACTCTCACTGATGACGGAGGGTTGGGAGACGGATTCTTTAATTGGCTAAGTCTTGTCTAGGCTCTAGCCACCAAATGACAGACAAAACATTCATGATACTTCCACTCATCACTAGAATAGTTTTTTTGCTGTTGAATTTTCTGAAATTGTATATCATAAATTAACAGAGAGTTTGGATATTAGTCTAGTCTGACTCATCGCAATGGTACATGAGCACCTTAAGGTCTGAGTAATTTATGTGTTTCTACATTTTTTGTAACCAAGATACAATTTTCTACTTTAGGTTATTCTAAATATGGTAGAATGATTTTCGTTTGTTAGTTTGTTATCAACTTCTCACTGCTTTATTCTGCTTTTGGTTTTTATTTTACTTTATATTTTATAAATAAGTGAAGGATTGTTTTCAATTTAATTGTAAATGCTTAATGGATTAATTATATTATTGATATGAATATTTTATTCAATTTCACTGTTGTGAGTTGAATGTAAACAGTTCAATGTAAATTAATTATGATATATCAATAAGCCAATGTGCATAAATAACTTATGTTAATATAACAAATTTATTTACTATCATATTTATTTTAAATTTCAGTATTAATATCTCATTGAAGACAAGTCTGTATGAATATATTAGGATCATAAATTGTTTCTTGAATAACTAAATACATTTGTATGACTGGATAATTTAGATCTAGCTAATCAATATCGCATGTTACAACTCAGATTTGGGGAGTCAGACTTCAATGAAGCTTTTCTGGATATTTTCTAAGGATGCTGTTCTTAACTTCAGATTATAGATACATATTGCTTTAAATTATGGCACTGTTTAAAACCCAAGTTTACTTGTCAGTGGGAAAGACCATCACAAGTCAGTGGAGGAATGGGATGCACACAGAGCCCCCGTCTGGTGTAGAAGGTGAAATGGGGAACTATGGTATGGGGAAAAGGAAGAAACTGGGGGGGGGAGGGGGAAGGGAGCACACAGAACTCTTGACATGAGGGGGAGAATGGGAACAATTGTATGTGGGGAAGGGAACACAGGGGAAACGCAGAGTCCCTGGCAGGGAGGCTGTCATAAATATAAAGGGAAGGGTAACAACCTTCCTGTATAAAGTACTATAAAATCCCTCCTGGCCAGAGGCACAAAACCCTTTTACCTGTAAAGGGTTAAAAAGCTCAGGTAACCTGGCTGGCACCTGACCAAAAGGACAAATAAGTGGACAAGATACTTTAAAATCTGTGGCGGGGGGGAAGGTTTTGGTCGGTCTGTTCTGTGTGCTTGCCAGACACAGATCAAGGAAGCAAGCAATTCAACTCCATTAGAATCAGTAAGTACTAGCAAGGGAATGTGTTAGCTTATTTTTGTTGTGGCTTGTGATTTTCGCTGTGCTGAGAGGAAGGTGTATTCCTGGTTTTCTTTTTGTAACTTTAAAGTTTGGCCCAGAGGGAAATCCTCTGTGTTTTTAAATCTGATTGCCCTGTAAGATTATCTTCCATTCTAATTTTACAGAGGTACTTCTTTTACCTTTTTTCTTTCTAATAAAGTTCTGTTTCTTTTAGAATCTGATTGGGGTTTTTATTTAGTGTCCTAAAAATACCCCAAGGTTGGTCTGTGTTAATCTTGTTTATTCTCAAGCCTCCCCAGGAAAGAGGGCATGGGGGGATATTAGAGGGGAGTAGGAAAGCCAAGTGGTCCTTTCCCTGAGTTTGTCTAAATCACTTGGTGGTGGCAGTGTTACCTAATCCAAGGTACAAGGGAGAATTTGTGCCTTGGGGAGTTTTAACCTAAGCTGGTAGAAATAAGTTTAGAGGGTCTTTCATGCGGGTCCCCATGTCTGTACCCTAGAGTTCAGAGTGGGGAGGGAATCCTGACAGAGGCAGAATGGGGGACCATAATATGGAGGGAAGAAGAGGGAGTACACAGAGCCCCTGAGTCAAGGCTAATTCCCCACTCTGGCACTTTAAATGCAGAAGGTGGGGGTCCACAAGGATTCTAAAAGTTAATACTGGCCACTCCAGGCTTGTAGGTTACAGCTTTTCTCTGACCTTGGATTTGTAGATGCTGCCACCATCCAAGTGCAGAACCCCTTTGAGAGCTCAGGAAGGCGCACTTCAGAATTCCTTCCTGTGGGGTACAGACAAGCCCTTTCACACACACACACACACACCCGCCCCGAGGCAGAGCTGAGAAAGGGGAAAAAAATAAAGGAAATCAGCTGCTGCCACCAGCTAATTAAACAACATGTGCACAAAACTAAGACACAAAAATCCAATTCTATTCTAAAAAAATGGTAAATTTTATTAATAGAAAAAAGAAAGAAAATACATCTGAGAACTCAGGCTAGATT
Organism: Lepidochelys olivacea; assembly: GCF_965140295.1. Classification (NCBI taxonomy): domain Eukaryota; kingdom Metazoa; phylum Chordata; order Testudines; family Cheloniidae; genus Lepidochelys; species Lepidochelys olivacea. Next base: position 38,200,269 of record NC_140413.1, on the reverse strand, counting down.
TTAAAAGAGCAACAGCAAGGAGTAAGCACCACGAATAGCTTTCTTGAGGTCCAGCTTAAAGGCTACAAGCAAAACAAAAGCACCTGGGGTTAGCACAGAGGAATCCACAAGCCATAACAAAATAAAAGGAATAAACCTAATTGCGTCTTCCTAGACATTTCCTGATCTACTTACATATCTGGGGTTTTAAATTAGTAGTTCTAGGTATGATACTGATACTTTTTCATACCTGGCCCAAACTTCTTACCGCATAATTGCTGCCCTGTCTGCCTCTCCCTGGGAGAAGAACAACAGACAGACAAAAGGGGAGTCTTGTTTCAATTTTTAAAAGTTCTAGCCTTCCCATTGGCTCTTTTGGCCAGGTGCTCACTCACTTCCTTTTATCTATGCATGGCAGTGAGACTTTTTAACCTTTTACAGGTAGAGCAATTAGAGAACAGCTACTAAGGGGGATTTTATAGCTACTGGCTGGCTGGGTGTCTATAAAAGGGAGCTACCTCCTTCCCCCTTTAATTTATCACACCCTGCCATGGTGGGGAAGGGGGGGGAAAGGAGAAATGAGGGGGCACATACAACTCCTGGCATGTGGTGGAAGGGAGAATGAGAGACATACACAGTCCCTGGCATGAAGGGGGGCGGGGTGCAGAAAGTCCATGAAATAGATAGAGATGGAGGATAGCCACAGGGAGCTTGTGAGGCATGATGGAGAAATACAGGGAGTTCCTGTTGTATGCAATGAGTTAAGCCTGCAGAAGCTACAAAGTGTAAGACTCCCTAGTTACATATATTTATTATGTATTTTTTTAAGGAACAGATTAAAATCAATGGAAAACTAAGCTAAGAGATCTCAGTGTAGCCCTGATGTGGTGACTATTGATTGGCTGGATATCGATTGCTTCGCTTTGTTAGAGTTGTCTTGGCATTGTTCCAGCCAGGGAAAGCACTTTCCTCTACATCATTCACTAGTGGAAGAAAGTCGACATTTACCCCATTATCTCCCTTGTGAATAAAAACCATGAACATAGAAACATGAGATCTGAAGCAAGCTGTTTGCAACAAATTATTTTCCTCCAGGCTCATAACTTTAGCTCTTATGCTCATGATGAAGGCTGAGCAAAAGTCAAAGCAAAATGCTAGAAAATGTCAAGTTGCTCCAAGCATGGAAGCCAGTGATGTTGCCAATGCTGAAAGGGGAGTACTATATGTGATAACATGCAGTAGCTGTGGAGGATTGGAATTGGTGACATTGCGGGGGGTGGGGTTACCTTCTATGCTCAACTATTGTGATACAGAAGTGAATAGTGCAAAAAAATTCCTACATCACTACTGCATTCAAAGCAGGATTTCTGTTAGGGAGTGTGATGCGAGCTCTACTCCACACTGGTGTATGTCAGCAAAAGAAGAAGAAAGCGAAACACATGCTGTGAGCATCAAAACTCCCAAAATAGCACTTTCAAGTGCCAAAAGACAGAAAGGGTGGGAGGAAGATAACAGGAGAAGTAAGCACAGAAAATATCACACACAGTGCACAGTCAGAGGATAGACCTATACACTGAATTTTAAATTTTAATAGGAAGTGAGGATGAACTTGTACAAAATATCACATTAGTGTCACTAGGTTGGATATACATTGTACATACATAGGCACTAGCAAGGGTCAATTTGCTGTTAATTGTAGTACTTCCTTTCTTTTTTCCTTTTTAGCTGACCTTATTTTTAAATTCCTCCTGGTTGTGTTCACTTATGTACGTCTTTCCCATGCCTTTCCTCTTCAGTGTCTCTATGAGATGTTCTAGATATGGCAATCTTGTGGAACTAGGGAGATGATGCTGACTTTGGCATCTCTCAAAAGCCAGTAATAAGCAGAACATTACTAGTAGTGTCAGGAAACACAGTGTTATATTTTTCTCTGGCATAATACTTTCATATTTGCTTCTGCTCTTAAATGTACATCACCGAGGCTGATTGGCATTGCAGCAGTAAAAAAATGCTATCTCTTGCTATCTACATCAGCAAGTAACTGTACAGTGTTGTTGTTGTTAGTGTATATTTAGTGATCCAAAAGTGTCCATGGTGTCTCTCTATGTGGCTGTATGTTTTGGAACTGCAGTAGAAGAGATGGAGAAAGTTCTAGGCAGAAGTCTACAGTAAAGCAGAAAATGAGAGAGAGACAGAGTAGCTGAGGTGAAAAACCTGTTTTTCTTGTTTTAATAAAAGTTCCTTGTTCAGTATTGGGTAAACAGTGATTTTTTCTGTGAGTCTTTGACACATGACAAAGTCTGTGCCTAGAAGAGTTTACAATCTATGGACCCAATTCTGTCTCCCATACTCACAATGAGGAGTATTTTAGGCTCTCAGTGATTTCAATGGAACTACTTAAGGGAAAAGGACTACATAGCACAACAAAGTGATTGAATGTTTTTTTCAGAGTAGCAGCCGTGTTAGTCTGTATCTGCAAAAAGACAGCAGTACTTGTGGCACTTTGGAGACTAACAAATTTATTAGAGCATAGGCTTTTGTGGGCTACAGCCCACTTCATCAGGTTCATAGAATGGAACATATAGTAAGAAGATATATATACACATACAGAGAAGGCGGAAGTTGCCATTCAAACTGTAAGAGGCTAATTAATTAAAATGCCAGGGTACATGGTCTATTCCACTGTTAATGGAGCTGCCTCATGGGTATGAAAGGTGATGTATTAATCAATAGTCCCCTGGGCTGCTGTTGGGGACTGAACCCAGGGAGGAAACCCTTAGGGTTCCCTATAGGTAATTGGTTAATTGGTCCTGCCACCCTACCCTGGCTTTTTTGACATTACATGGATGCTACTCCATGAAAAAGGGATCAGAAATCTCACAGTAATCCCCCTCACACAAATATGCCACATGTGCTTTATTAGGGGAATCCCATAGGAAACCCTTAACACCTTAAGTCTAACCGCCAATTTGGACCACCCCCAGCTTGGCCCCCCTCCCCTGCTTGTGTTCTGCACCCCATGAGCTGCTTCAGCTGAGCCAAACCTGCAGTTGGCACTTGCCCCACCCCCTGTTTTCCCTTTGTGACCGTCCCCTGGCGCTCTGACAAGAACGGGCCAAATGGGGTCCCAAAGCATATCTCGCATGTGTGCTTGAATCTACAGGTGCTGCAAAAACAAACTCTGTTATTAAATGTCCAGAAAATATTATTATGTGACTCATGCCCCTTCTGAGCTTGTAGTGGAAGGAACAGGCCAGTGTCTGTGTGAACTCCTGGTCTCCATGGAGTCATCCACTCCAATCACAGTATGTGATGCGGTATGTCCCACCGGATCCCAGTTTGTGTTGCTGCCCTTAATCAAAACTGCTTAGAATATCAGGGTTGGAAGGGACCTCAGGAGGTCATCTAGTCCAACCCCCTGCTCAAAGCAGGACCAATCCCCAATTTTTTCCCCAGATCCCTAAATGGTCCCCTCAAGGATTGAACTCCCAACCTTGGGTTTAGCAGGCCAATGCTTAAACCACTGAGCTATCCCTCCCCCATATTATGCTTGTCATAATTAAACTGAGACATGCCCCCAAACATATTATATGCCCACCTGATATGCCCGCCATATACTTAAACAAGGCAGGGCTTCTCTCCGGGTAAGTCTGTGCTATAACACTTGAATAGATAAGGTAGGCAGACTCTCAATTATCCCACATTCTAAGCACCCTTGGTTGCTTGGGCAACTCCCTATTCTGTGTGCTCAGTCCCAGCTTACTCTCTGTCAACACCTCCCTGTGCAAGAGGGATAATATGTCCACATATTCCCCTCTCAAGATTTTAACCTTAGTTGTATTTAGCAGATGAACTCCCATTGCGTCAGCCACCCTGGCGTAACTGTACTTGGGACTGACTGATGGGGCCTCCTCAGTGCCCTTTTCCCTCACAGCCCCACCAGGAAGTTCAACTCTGTTCCAGGAGGTTATACATCTTAATGACTGGTGAGTCAAAAAGTGCCCAGGGGTTTCATCCACAACCATGCCCCCCACAACCCATGCGGGGGGTCTGCCCCAGCTGCCTGTCTCCCAAACTCGTGCTGTTGGATCATATTAAAGAAGTTCTGTATTAAAATCACAAATGAGTTTGATTCCCCACAGTTTAAATTCCAGGGTATTACTAATTAAGAGGTCTCTTGGTTTTTGGTCCTGTTTCTCTCCCTCTATGTGTGAAACTTGCAAGCTGCTAATTGCATTAGTACATTCTAAGACAGAGTCTGTTCTCAAAGCAATTCACACAGAGAGAGATTCAAAGCAATACTCTGTAACAACAGAAACAGCACCCAGAGACTCTCCGCCCTTTTGTTGTATTAACAATTGTGATTAAAATAGAGATAGAGGATGTATGTGGATGGATGCTTGGTGTGGATAATAACTGAATGATCAGGGAGGTGCCAGCCTAAGAATCCAGTCTCCATTGGCTGAAGAAGGCGTCAAGTGGAAATAACCAGAGGAGCCCCGCAGGGCAGACTGGAATCCACCCAACAGCCTCAAGAATGGGAGAACCAAAGAACAAGATAACATCTAGCAGCACGGAGCCCTCAGGAATGTGCTATCTGCTGATTCATTCAGCAACAGCATGATGAAGCAATTCCCATAGACTGGCATAGGAAGAAAGTCCGATAAAAATGGACTCTAGAAAGTGAGAACTTTGGGGTCTGATTCTGCAAACCAACTTCCAGGAGCATCAGATGAGCATCTGACAAGGCCCTGCTCCCTCCTCATGTCCAGGCCACCTGGCCAGTGGCTTGGCATGAGCAACTCTAAGGCTGGTAACTATGATAACAACCTTGCAGAACCTGTGTGTGTGTGTATGAATGTGTGAATAAATATGAAATTGAATGGAATGTTATAGCTATAACTAACTGCTTACCATGATTCTTTCTGTATTCACAATAAATGTGGTATTTTGCCTTTTTCCCTTTAATAAGATCCTGCTGTTTTTTATTTTATTGGAATAACAGTGCCAATACTAGGCCTTCCCTGGAATCCAGGACAGACCCCTGACCACAGATTCCTGAAGTTTTGCAACAACTGCAGATTAGCTTGCAGCAGCTGCCCAACACCATTAGTGTCCTCAGCAGAAGCACACACTCCAGATGGGTCTGCTATGGATTCTGGAACTCTCATTCCTAGTCCCAACCTATTTATACCCCACCAGGCCCACTCCCGTCCCCCTCAAGTAAACGCCGAGTGGGACAATTTAAGCCTGGATCCTGCACCTCCCTGAGGCCTTTGCAACTGCCACCCATTGCCACACCTCAAGGCAGGATATCACCTGTGCCACCTGTTGCCCCAACTTCTGTTGCAGAGCACACTGACCTTTGGAATCAGCCTCACCCCCATCTCCTGGGTTCAGTGTAGAAGAACATCTTGGTTCTGGGAGACCCAGCACACTTTGGAAGCCTTGCAGTGCTGTGAAAACAACCTCAGAAGCAACCTCACTGACTGCTTGCCGCAAATGGCTGTTGACTAACCTATTTGCAAATAGCCTGCTCACCTGCATGTGTGGTTGCTTCCCCTGGAGCATCCCCCTCCCCCAGTGCATGAGGCTGCCTTGTGTGATCTAACACACCACAGTGGGCTTCCCCAATCCCTGTCCTGGTAACAGCCCCTTGCCCCTAGTGCGATGAGCCCACCCCTGGGCTACCATTAACCCTTCAACCCCATTAGAACTATCCTATGCAGTGTTTGTTCCCCAACCCCCTGACCTCCCAGTGAAAGTACATTTCTCCCAGTGCTAATCTGGCCACAGCAGGAATGAAGTGAAAGCCGATTGATTCCCCATGCCTCTGGTAACAGCAGGGTTGGGAGGAGAGGGAGCTAAGCTACCTCCCATCCCTCTCCACCTCCCAATGCCTGGCGATCTGATCTGACGCTGAGCAATTGCACTAGCTGACTCACCCGCCCTGTGAGCTGCTTCTACCCTGACTGTGCCTGTCCCACTCTGGAGAAGGGGGAGCTTCCTGCGACCACATGGAGCCATACTACCTAGCGTGGCTGGATCCTCGGCTGCCTGCTGTTGCCTTGCCTACTGCGTGGAGAAAGGGGTTTCCAATACCAGGGCTTGCACCTTTAAAGCCTTCCACCCCTTACATTCCCAGTAGGAGAGTTAGCACTGCAAAGCTGATCACCCCCACCTTTTTCTAGCAGTTTCTGATCTTGTATTTCCGCCCCCCCTCCCCCCCTATAAAGCACTACTGCCTTCCTCTGGCAAGCCTGGACAACATCCCTTCCTGCTTTAGGTGTGGTGGGGTCATTTGCATGCCTGTTGTGCCAATGGCTCTCGACAACGATAACCAATTTTTGAAAGCTATTGTGTCAATGAATGGCAATAAAAGGAGAGCAACAAAATAATTGTGGTATAACATGGCATGACATTATTGCAACTCAGCGTCATTATGTACTATTGATGCAATGCCATGAACATAGTGTCAGTACTTCAGTTAGATATTAATTTGTAGTTCTTAGCAACCCTATTTGCCACTTTTATACTCCTACTTTCAGCTCCTTCACCCCTCCTGCTTCCTTCATTATTTATTCTCCCCCTTTCCAGCTCTTTGGAGGCATGGGGAAGAATCTTGGATTCCACGATCTGTTTGCTCAATGATACCTGAGCTGCCTCATGTGTGGCAGGCAGAACTACAGGATGAGCACATTTTTGAATCATATTTGAAACCTATGCAACTGTAGAACCTCAGATTGGGTATCACTGGATTAGACTCTGCTTAGTGTTTTCACAGGTATCTTAAATGATACATCTTAGGCCATTTTCCTTGTTGTAACCTTTACATACCCAGGGTTAGTGTTCTGCCTTTCCCAAAGCTCTTTATGTGAACGCTCAAAATACTGTAAAAAGTCATATGTGAACTGAAAAATGTGAAAATCTTCACATTAGCCTCTGATTGTGAGTAGTTGACACATAACTTGATGTAGGAGCATTGTGATGCAAAATGCATTAGCACCACAGCTTGGGCTGTAGACAAGTCAACAGCAAGGGGTTAAACTTTATGGACCAACTACTACATTCACTATCATGTGAAATTTGTTAGTAATATGGTGAAACTGTTTTACTTATGCTAATGTTTAATTGCTCTCACTGTTACCTACTGCTTTAAACATCTCATGTTGTCATCTATATTGAATTTTGGATTCCACTGAAACTAATTTACTGTTCAATTACAGTGAGTGAAGCATATGGTCCACCCATTAAGCAATTGTTTTTCCTACACCTATTGGTGTTGAATAATTTCCATGCCAACTCATGCAGTAAATTAACAGTGCTAGTGGTGGATAACCTGTTAAGGGCATAATTATCCTCTATGAAGATGATAATAGTATTCTAATGTGGGAGTTATACTCTAATGTGATCTGTGTATTGCAATATAGCACAATTTATATAACTTGGAGAAGGGACACGAATTCAGCTTTCTCTTGAAGGATTAAGAACTAGAATTTAAAAGATTTTTTTTTAATCTGATCAAATTTGTTCATATATTTCATTGTTTTCATACAATATAGTTAAATAATTATTTAAATTCCTGCTTTTTCAACAGTTTGTAGTTTTATTACATAATCTTTAAAAAATAGGCTTAAAAGCCCATATTCAAAGAGATTATCAAAGCTATAGATGCTTCTTTGTAACAATAAAGTCATACACAGAATACCAAAGACAGTGAGAGAGATTTTGTTTTATAGGACCAATCCAGCAAGAGTCTGAGTGCCCTCAACTGCCATTGAAACTGTTATCAGTTCAATTTATAATTTCAGTGGGGGGTTCAGCATGTGGCAGGATTGGACCATATTATCAGTTATAGAGTTGCATGTTAATGCACTCTTTAAAGGTAGCAAACTTGCTGATAAGGAGCATAAGGAGATAGCTTTACATGAATACAAATTATATGAAACAATCTATATCAATTTATGAAACAAAAAAATGTGACAAGTTTTTTCAGAATTGTTACTTGCAGTGCTGCAACCATGAAAAAGGCTCTTCTTACTTGCATCTGTTTACAAGAGCTAACTTTGACAGCATTTATTATAGAAACTGAAGTGTTTCATGCTGCTAAGAGCCATTTGTAGTGCATTCACATGTCCGTTTTAAAGAAAAGTCATCTTCATTTTCCGCTGCAGGGGAACCATATTAATCATGTCATGTAGTAGACTAACATGACAAGAAGGTTAAGAATAAATAAATACATATACCACCATTCCAAAGTCTCTGTTTCAGACATGCCCTTCCCAAATCGTATTAGTTTGAGCAGGAAGAGGGAACTGATACATAATATTTCAGATTTAAAATATTTTGGATTATGTTTGTAGAGCCTATCATGCACTTCTAATCAGAACAGAAAATTAGAACAAAAGCAGTTAACAGGTTTATGCATGTTTGTTTGTTTGTTTAAAATAGGGCATTCATTGACTTTAGAGAACAGCCATGGTAACAGATGTAATAAATATAAAGCAATAAAGTTCAATGATCCCACCTTTGCTATCTGCATAAAGCTTCATAAAAATGGCCTCTGCTCATTACTTAAATTACGACATAAAAGGATTCTGAGCACTAGTAACAATATTTCAGACAAAGATCTCTAAAATAAAACTCTGAAAAAAATTGTTACCTTTTAAAATAATTTCAAAATTATTAAAATATTCTCTCCTGTTGCTCAGACAGAGGCTGGCATTATTGGTGAAGTGAAGGCAGGAGTCAGCCATGCACTGAGACAATAGGCAAAGGCTAAATTGTTGAGGATTTTGACAGTAAGGAAAAGAAGTTTGCATTTGATGTGGTAGAAGATGGGGGACAATGAAGGGATTTGAAAGCAGGGTAATGAGCCAACATGCAACAAGTGATGGAGATTTTTGCAGGAGAATTTTGAATGGACTTCAGAAGGACCAAATTTGGAAGCATCAATGCCATGCATAATCAAGATGTGAGATGATCAGAGCTTGGACAGAATTTTGGCAGTGTGAGCAGAGAGGCAACGTCTAATCTTGGGGATATAGTACAGGCAAGATTTAGACAATTGTCTGAGGTATGGTCAAAGGAGTGGGATGAACCTAAGATAAAGCCAAGATAACCATCTTGAATGGTTGGTAGGATGGTGGTGACAGAGAAAGCCTTGTGGGAAAGATCAGGAACTCATTATAATCAATGTAAGATTTACTATTGACTTCAATGGAGCAGGACTGAGTTGTTCATAAATAAGAGATTGACTTCTTTATGTTGTTACTACATTGTAATTCTAGTCTGAGGCAATTGTTTGTCTTAGTATGTTGCTTATTACTGAGCACTCACCCTTCTCAAACTGGTTTGAGGACTGTTAAATCTGACTAGACAGCTTCCATCTCACATATTATTTAGCTGTCTCACTTGATCATTGCCTGTTAGGTTCACACCCTTTGGGGCACCTGGCATTGGCCACTGTCAGCAGATAGGATACTGGGCTGGATGGACCTTTGGTCTGACCCAGTATGGCCATTCTTATGTTCTTATGTATGTAATGAACATGTAATCTGAAATTCCACATTTATAAAATAATGAAAAGGAATATGCAGATTAAACTGTTTGGCCTATACCTCATGGGCCTAGACCAGAGCATCTCTTCGGCAAATCACAAATTATTTGTCCACAAATTATTTGTCTACATTTACTCACACTCTAAATGTGTCTTTGTCTATTTTAAATCCTATATATTTTCAGATATTTACTCTGGAAAACAGCATTTAACAGAAAACCAGGAGTGTACATGTGGAGAGGTTGGGGAGGGTGAAAAGGGCTTTTCACTATTTATATGTTTTATTGCAAAACAATTTTATTTCCCCCAAAATTAAATATAATAATAAAGTGTGTGAAATCAACTGGCTAAAAATTCCAATTGAAAATTTCACTAAATATTTTTCACCAAGTTTTGCCAATCACAGAGTAGTCTTAGTATAGAAAACTGGCCCTTATTTACAATCAAAAGTTTATGAAACATGTAAAGGTGAAGTAAGAACTAGAAAGCTGTGAAGAAGTTAAAAGGCAGATGTGGCTGGTTTATTTTTTTGTTTCTAGCATTGTTTTTTGTGATGTCCTGTCACTTTAAATGTTCAGAGGGCTCTATGCTCTCCCCATGATCCCCATTGCAAAGCCTCACTTTTGTGTTAGTTACACTTTTGCAGCCAGAACAATAAAGCAAGCACACCAGACAGCTGTGTCTCCATGAGCTACCTCTGTGTCTGTTTTTCTATCTCCTCCTTTGCTGACTCCAGAAATATAACATTAGCTGAGAGGACCTTCTATCCCATGAGTGTCCATTGCTCCCATTGCCTGAACAAGAAGAAGAAAAAGTAAGCAAATAAACTATAATAAAAGGGGACTGAAGCTCACCTAAAGGCACAAGGTGACAGACTGCTGATTTTGCTGCTGGGACAGTGTGAGCCTGCCATGTAGAGAGTGGGAGGTAGGCAAATAAATATAGAACAAAGGAATAGATGGCTGCCTGGAGCTTGTACAAGCAAAGCAGTGAAGTGGAAGCCACCTTTGTTGACCATGTGCAGGCAGGAAGGCAGGCAGCTTTAACCTGGACTGAAGGCCTATAGCCAGCAGAGGGAACCCAAGTTCATCCAAAGGAGTGCATATGCACATAGGCAACAGAGGGTAATCCAGTGCAGATAGTGCACGGTGAAAAGGAAAAGGAAAAATAAAAAGAATTTCCCTGTGGAACAGAAGGTGTCCAGGCGGCCTGAAGTCCAACAGGTCAACAGAGAAATGGCACCTTTTGTGGGCAACGTTAATAAGTTCAACAAAAATTGCAAATCATGGGTGGTATACCTCTGATTTTTTGATTGATCTGTAACCTGCAACACCGTTCCAGAGGGACGAATTTCAACCTTGCTGACAGGGATGGGTCTGAAGGCACACCAACTGCTGCATCACCTATTGTCTCCGACTGTACCTGGAACTGTCATGTGTGCCACAATTACTGCAGCGATGCATGAACGTTTTTTCTTCAACCCCATCAACAAAAGCAGCATGATATTGGTTTCATCATTGACATCAAGGAAATCGTCAGAGAAAGAGAAAGCAGTTCTTCAAGCCCCACCACCAGAGAATGTGTCAGAGTTATGTTCATTCTTAGGACTGCTTAACTACTGTGGTAAATTTCTGTCTAACGTGGCAACACTATTGGCATCTTTACATGAATTGGTACATGCAAAGAGAAAATGGAAATGGACTAATGCTTTTGAGTGTGCACTGAAGGAAGGAAAGAAACAGTTGACATCAGCCAGGTTCTTATGCATTTTGATGCTTCACTACCATTGCAATTGGCTTGTGATGCTTCACCATATGGACTGGGTGCAGTTCTTCCCCATGTTTTTCCTAAAGGCATGGAGAAACCAGTTGCAAACACTCAGTATTCCTGAGGAGAACTATAGGCAAATACAGTGAGAAGCTCTCAGCATTCTCTTTGGAATTCAGAATTTGGAATACCTATGTGTATGGTAGAAGTTTTACCATGCAAATGGATCATTGCCCGTTACTTTCAATTTTTGGATCAAAACATGGAATTCCATCATTTGCTGCTTGGATGCTATTTTAAGCTCATTACTATAAAATGTAATTCCATAAAGGGACTCAGCACTGCAATGCTGATGGGCTGTTGTGCCTGCCATGCTCAAGTTCTTATCAACCCAGAGAAACTTCAGACAAAATGTTTTATCTCAATTTGATGGATAGGTTACCCATCACTAGCATAGACATCAACAAAGAAACTGCTAAGGGTGAGGTACTTTCTCTTATGAAGATGATTGCACTATAGAGTACAACATTGGATCATAAGAATCTCTGGTTTACACAATTCATGTCACATCAACAAGAATTATCTGTGAATTATGGTTGCATCTTATGGGGAAAGTGAGTGATCATTCTGAAATCATTTCACTCTCAGGTTTTGGAAGCTTTTCACAAAGGTCATTTTGGCATTGTACAGATGAAGATCATAGCCCAGAGTTATGTCTGGAGGCCGGGCATCAAAAAAGATGTTGAGAGGAAGGTGAAGTGCCGTACTACATGTCAGCAAATTGAGCATGATCCTGGCCCTTGTTGACACCCTGTGTTAGAGCCTGAGACATATTGATACCTTGATACGTGACCTTGATATGTATTCATGTGGAATTCACTGAACTTTAGAAGATTATATGTTTTGGGTTGTAGTCAGCGCCTATTCAAAATAACCAGAAGTTCAGAACGACTTCTGCTTCAGCTACTAAGACCATTGGACATCTTTGTACCTTGTTTAGCCAGTTTGGTTTCCGTTACAATGGTGAGGGACAATGGACCTCAGTTCTGTTCTGAAGACTTTCAAAGGTTCCTAGGTTTAAATGGGATTCAGAACATACACTCAGCTCCTCACCATCCTACTACAAATGGACTAGCAGGATGCTTTTACTTAAACATGCCTTAAAAGCTAATAAGTCTATTCTGAGTCATTAGCAAAAATTGGACAATTTCTTGCTTGCTCACAGGAACACAACACATGCTACTATCCATGAGTCACTTGCAACTCTTTTTTAAAAATGATCTTTGCACACCTATTGTGACATGCTACATCCTGATATTGCCTCACATGTAGCCAAATCCCGAGCTATGCAAATTGATCAATGACATGAAAATCATCATCATTTTTTTCAAGTCGGTGACTAGTGTGGACTTCTAACTGTGGTTCTGGAATTAAATGGGTACCTGGAGAGCTTGTAAAATACATGGGACCTGTTTCATTCATGGTGAAACTATTAAATGGTATTTTATGGAAATACCATAAGAACCAGTTGTAGCCTCGACTACTACTGAAGTCCAGGAATGTTCCAGTAGGACTTTCTGTTCCTATAGTCAAACCTGCGTCCATTGTAACTCCTAATTTTGATGCTCTGGTGGAAGAAACTTTCACACCAGATTCAGCTGATTCCTTACCACCGACTGTTCCTGTTATTCAAGACACTGCCACAACATCATCACCACATTCTCCCAAGAGAGTGTGAAAATTAGTTGTGCCCCTGGCCTTATAAATTTTGTAGTTAGCAAATTGCTATTCCAGGCAGAATAATCCCTTGTAATTTACCAGTCTGCGGTAGTCCACCCACAACTTTTAGTTAGATTATATTGTGTTTCATGTTAGCCATGCAAATGATAATGTATATGTGTTTGGAAAGTTTTTTAAAGAAGTGTGATGGAATGTAATTCTTGTCCCTTTAAATGCTCCTGGGCTCTGTGCTGTCTCTCCCACCCTTGCAAAGCCTCATTTTTGTGTTAGTTTCAGTTTTGAAGCCAAGGAGCACAGCAGATAGCAGTGTTCCCATCAGCTCCCTCTGCGTCTGTCTGTCTATCTGCTGACTCCAGAAATATAATACTTATTATCTCAGATGGAAAAAATAAAATCACAGCCCACCACAACAGAACATATAGTGAATCTAAAAAGAGCAGCATGTTGTGTTTTTTTTAATCAAGTACTCATTAAAATCTAACAGAGTGAAAAATGAATCTTTGAAACAAACTGTGACAATTGTTCAAGTAGGTTCACAAAAACACCCCTCCTTCATACCGAAACCACTGTTGATGATCACTCACTTTGCTGGTGTCCTGATACAAAGAAACCATGAAAGCAAGTTCATTTCCAGTGGGCACTGCCTGGTGCAAGTTCATTTCCAGTGGGCACTGCCTGGTGCAAAGGTTGCGGATCTCTCGAGGCATCTAGATAAACTTATGTGTAGTGCTGGGGAGTAGCCGATGGTCATGGTACATGTAGGTACCAAAGACATAGGGAAGGGTAGGAGAGATGTCCTCGGGGCCAAATTTAGGCTGCTAGGAAAGAGACTGAAATCCAGGACCTCTATGGTGGCATTCTCAGAAATGCTTCCAATTCCACGCCCAGGGCCAGGTAGTCAGGCAGAGTTTCAGAGTCTCAGTGCGTGGATGAGGCGATGGTGTAGAGAGGAGGGGTTTAGTTTTATTAGGAACTGGGGAAACTTTTGGGGTAGGGGGAGCCTATACAGGAAGGATGGGCTCCACCTAAACCAAAGTGGATCCAGACAGCTGGCACTTAACATTAAAAAAGTTGCAGAGCAGTTTTTAAACTAAGAGATGGGGGAAAGCCGATTGCTGCAGAGGCGCACATGGATCGGACGGAGACTTCTCCTAGAGGAGAGTCTATTGATAGAGATTCTCTAGGTTTTAGTCAGGAGGAGAGGATGGAAGAGGATAAAGTATGGGCCAGATCAGATGAGAAACATTCACATAAAGCCTGTGACACATCAGAAAAGGGCAGACAAATAAACAGTGGCAAGTTTTTAAAGTGCTTGTACACAAATGCTAGAAGTCTAAATAATAAGATGGGTGAATTAGAGTGCCTCGGTATTAAAGGAGGATATAATAGGCATCACAGAAATCTGGTGGAGTGAAGACAATCAATGGGACACAATCATTCCAGGGTACAAAATATATCGGAAGGACAGAAGAGGTCATGCCGGGGAGTGGCACTATATGTGAAAGAAAATGTAGAATCAAATGAAATACAAATCTTAAATGAATCCACATGTTCCATAGAATCTCTATGGATAGTAATTCCATGCTCTAATAAGAATATAACAGTAGGGATCTATTATCGACCACATGACCAGAACAGCGATAGTGACGATGAAATGCTAAGGGAGATTAGAGAGGCTATCAAAATAAAAAACTCAATAATAGTGGGGGATTTCAATTATCCCCATATTGATTGGGTACATGTCACCTCAGAGACAAAATTTCTCAATACTTTAAATGACTGTTTCTTGCAGCAGCTGGTACAGGAACCCACAAGGGGAGAGACAACTCTCGATCTAGTCCTGAGTGGAGCACAGGATCTGGTCCAAGAGGTAACTATAACAGGACTGCTTGGAAATAGTGACCATAATATAATAACATTTAACATTCCTGTGGTGGGAAGAACACCTCAACAGCCCAACACTGTGGCATTTAATTTCAGAAAGGGGAACTATGCAAAAATGAGGAGGTTAGATAAACAGAAATTAAAAAGTACAGTGACTAGAGTGAAATCCCTGCAAGCTGCATAGACACTTGTCAAAGACACCACAATAGAGGCTCAACTTAAATGTATACCCCAAATTAAAAAAACACAGTAAAAGAACTAAAAAAGAGCCACCATGGCTTAACAACCATGTAAAAGAAGCCATGAGAGATAAAAAGGCACCTTTTAAAAAGGGGAAGTCAAATCCTAGTGAGGTAAATAGAAAGGAGCATAAACACATCCAAATTAAATGTAAAAATGTAATAAGAAAAGCCAAAAAGGAGTTTGAAGAACAGCTAGCCAAAACCTCAAAAGGTAATTGTGACGGGCTGGATCACGGAAACCCCCATGGGGCTGCCACCTGATGTGTCAAGACTACTTCTGCCCCTGCCTTCCTTGACAGCTTGGGACTCCAGAACCCTGCCTGGCTGTGCCAGACATACTTGCCAGTCACAAACACAGACCCAGGTCTGAACCACATCCCACAAACTGTAAGCTTAACTGAGAGCAGCTTACAGAAGTGTGCCTGTCTTTAACACTCAGATGTCCAACTCCCAATGGGGTCCAAACCCCAAATAAATCCATTTTACCCTGTGTCACATTATTGACTTGAACTGGGACCATATAGAGCATGGTTGCAACCAAGGTCTGGTAGTGGCAACAAATCTTGTATAAAGGGTGTCAGATAAGGTGTCTAAGACAAGGTTATGGTTTGCTGGTTATGATTATGCGATCTGTATGCATGTATCATTTTTGTATTTAAAGTTATAAGTATTGGCTCTATCCTGTCTGTATTTCAAACTTGTGCTATGCTTCTGGGTGACACCCCAGACAAGTTGGTGTCAGCTCTGCCTAGCCTGGCTTGATGGCCCATTGAGGACCAACAGCTATACAATTGACCCGTTGAGAGAAGGCAGACATGCCTTGGGACTCAGCAGGGTATGCAGGGACATGCCTATGGATAGAACTCTGAGGTTTTTCCAGGTGATGTGATGGACAGCTTGTCTTTGGAACAAAGAAAGAAAGACCACATGGCAAGAGAATATAAAAAGCTGCTGCAGCTCCTCCATCTTGTCTTCAATCCTGCTTCTTACCTCTGGAGGAACTTTGCTACATTGAAGCTTTGAACCAAGGACTGAAAGACTCATCCCAGCTGTGGATGTACTCCAGAGACTTGATTTGAATCTGCAGTTTATTCTATCACTGTTACAAGCCTGAACCAAGAACTTTGACATTACTGTATGTAATTGATTCCATTTAACCAATTCTAGCTCTCATCTATATTTTTTTCCTTTTATGAATAAACCTTTAGATTTTAGATTCTAAGGGATTGGCAACAGCGTGATTTGTGGGTAAGATCTGATTTGTATATTGACCTGTGTCTGAGGCTTGGTCCTTTGGGATCGAGAGAACCTTTTTTTCTTTTACTGGGGTATTGGTTTTCATAACTATCTGTCCCCATAACAAGTGGCACTGGTCGTGATACTGGGAAACTGGAGTGTCTAAGGGAATTGCTTGTGTGATTTGTGGTTAGCCGGTGGGGTAAAACCAAAGTCTTCTCTGGCTGGCTGGTTTGGTTTGCCTTAGAGGTGGAAAAACCCCAGCCGTGGGCTGTAACTGCCCTGCTTTAAGCAATTTGTCCTGAATTGGCACTCTTGGTCCCACCAGAACCAGCATCGTTACACCCTGTATAAAGCTTATACAGGGTAAACTCATAAATTGTTCGCCCTCTATGACACTGATAGAGAGATATGCACAGCTGTTTCTCTCCCCCCCCCCCAGGTACTAATACATACTCCAGGTTAATTAATAAGTAAAAAGCTATTTTATTAAATACAGAAAGTAGTATTTAAGTGATTCCAAGTAGTAACAGACAGAACAAAGTGAATTACCAAGCAAAATAAAATAAAACATGCAAGTCTAGTAAGTCTAGTACAGTAATCAAAACTGAATACAGATAAAATCTCACCCTCAGAGATGGTTTGATAAATTTCTTTCACAGACTGGACACCTTCCTAGTCTTGGCACAATCCTTTTCCCTGGTACAGCCCTTGTTCCAGCTCAGGTGGTAGCTAGGGGATTTCTCATGATGCCTCCCCCCCCCTTTGCTCTATTCCACCCACTTATATATCTTTTGCATAAGGCGGGAATCCTTTGTCCCTCTGGGTTCCCACCCCTCTTCTCAATGGAAAAGCACCAGGTTAAAGATGGATTCCAGTTCAGGTGACATGATCACATGCCACTGTAAGACTTCGTTACCCACTTGCCAGCCCACTGGTATACAGGAAGACTTACAAGTAAAACAGCCGTCTACAGGTAATTGTCCTGGGTAATGGGAGCCATCAAGATTCCAAACCACCATTAATGGCCCACACTTTGCATAACTACAATAGGACCTCAGAGCCATATTTCATATTTCTAGTTTCAGATACAAGAGTGATACATTTATACAAATAGGATGACCACATTCTGTAGATCATAAGCTTTGTAATGATACCTTACAAGAGACCTTTTTCATGAAGCATATTCCAGTTACATTATATTCACACTCATTAGCATATTTTTATAAAACCATATAGAGTGCAATGTCACAGTAATAACAAAATGTTTTTTAAGTACATCAGAAGCAGGAAGCCTGCTGAACAGCCAGTGGGGCCTCTGGACGATCGAGATACAGAAGGAGCACTTAACGACAATAAAGTCATCGCAGAGAAACTAAATGAATTCTTTGCTTCAGTCTTCACAGCTGAGGATATTAGGGAGATTCCCAAACCTGAGCTGTCTTTTGTAGGTGACAAATCTGAGGAATTGTCACAGGTTGAAGTCACATTAGAGGAGGTTTTGGAATTAATTGAGAAACTTAACAGTACAAGTCACCGGGACCAGATGGAGTCACCCAAGAGTTCTGAAAGAACGCAAACGTGAAATTGTGAAACTATTAACTATGGTTTGTAACCTGTCCTTTAAATCAGCTACTGTATCCAATGACTGGAAGATAGCTAATGTAACGCCAATATTTAAGAAGGGCTCTAAATCCTGACAATTACAGACCGGTAAGTCTAACATCAGTACTGGGAAAATTAGTTGAAACAACAGTAAAGAATAAAATTGTCCGATGCATAGAACATAAATTGTTGGGAAAACGTCAACATGGTTTCTGTAAAGGGAAATCATGTCTTACTAATCTATTAGAGTTCTTTGAGGGGGTCAACAAACATGTGGACAAGGGGGATCCAGTGGACACAGTGCACTTAGATTCCCAGAAAGCCTTTGACAAGGTCCCTTACCAAAGGCTCTTATGTAAATTAAGTTGTCATGGGATAAGAGGGAATAGCCTTTCATGGATTGAGAACTGGTTAAAAGACAGGGAAAGAAGGGGTAGGAATAAATGGTATATTTTCAGAATGGAGAGGGGTAACTAGTGGTGTTCCCCAAGGGTCAGTCCGAGAACCAATCCTATTCAACTTATTCATAAATGATCTGGAGAAAGGGGTAAACAGTGAGGTGGCAAAGTTTGAAGGTGGCAAAGATATTAAACTGCTCAAGATAGTTAAGAACAAAACAGACTGTGAAGAACTTCAAAAAGATCTCACAAAACTAAGTGATTGGGCAACAAAATGGCAAATGAAATGGCAAGAGAAACTGGATAAATGCATGGAGGTTAAGTCCATTAATGGCTATTAGCCAAGATGGGTAAGGAATGGTGTCCCTACCCTCTGTTTGTCAGAGGGTGGAGATGGATGGCAGGAGAGAGATCACTTGATCATTACCTGTTAGGTTCACACCCTCTGGGGCACCTGACATTGGCCGTTGTCGGTAGACAGGATACTGGGCTGTATGGACCTTTGGTCTGACCGAGTATGGCCGTTCTTATGTATGTTCACAGCATCTGTATTGTTTAAAATTCCTTTAAATGAAAAGGTTACCCTTTATATGCTAATTGGCTCAGTTTAAAGAACAACTCAGTGGCTAAAAATTTGATCAAAGTGGAGAGAGGGGAAGGGAAGAATTATGAGAGAGGCGTTGTAATAGGGAATAATAAAGTATGTGGCAATAAAGAAAAGAGAAGTTGCCCAGCCCTCATTAGAAGCCTCTTCTTTCAGCAACTCCTAGCTTCAGGGAGGACAGACAATGGAATAAAACTAGATTACTTTTTGTCACCTCACTGATCATGTCTGACAGACTAGTTTGTCAATACAAAATGTGAAATAGTAAACATATTTTAAGGGCCATAAGCAATTTATAAATGGCTGCTGCAAATAATCTTTTACTCTCTGGGTGAGTCAGGAGGTTAATTTCCTGCAGTTTTTGTATTTCCACTTAATGTATATAAATTGGTTTAAGTATTTTACATTTGCCTACACAATACTTATCATCAGGGCAAATAAATCAGTGCAATTAGTCTTGGCTAACTTTGTTTAAAGTATTTTGAAAATTGTAATTATTTTTATGGGACTTGAGATAACATATCCTCTTATATCTACTGGAATGGAATACAACATAGTGAATGCAATCAGACAAAGCGTGGTGCTTTCCAGCTTAGTATTGATTTAAGAAAGACAGGTTTAAGTGCTCTCTCCATTATGTTTTAATCGCATGTATCAGTCTAAACTTGAGACTAAGGGGAGAATCCATGACTGCCACTGGAAAAAATGCCTCATGCCTCTTGCTTATTTACGATTCCAGATCGTCACTGATCATTGGGTAGCACATTCAGGATAAAACAGTCAGGACGCTAGGCAGATTTAGGGCATGCTCTTACTGGGTGCTGAGCATCCATGATTTTAGTGGGAGTTGTGGGTGATTGTCACCACTCAGGACAGGGCCCTTTGATTTCAATGGAACAAGGCTGATTCACCCCAGACGAAGATCTGGCCCAGACTTTGGGTATTAGGTTTCTGACTTGTGACCAGGAAAATGGTTTTAAAGAGGATGGGGAAATGGTGATGTCCTTCCTAATTAGAATTCCAGCTGTTTCACTGGAGTGGGTTTGTCACCCTGTGCCTGAACTAAAATTAGGCATATCTTTAAAGCTACTGTGAGTTCCTTTGCCCAGGCAATCAAGAGCACCATCATGCAGCTGGGGAGTGAGAATGGATGTTAACATGGCAGATTTTATGTATCCATGGTTAAGTATGAGTATATAACATCCTTCCTTGCTGACCCCCATCAGCGGTACCCACTTGTAATGGATGACCAGAATCATTTACTTCATTGTGTATGAACGAGGATTATGGTGAGGAATAGACCTTTTCTGGTCTATTTTAAAAAATGAAGTGTAATGTTGTTAATTTGGGGGTCCCTGTAGGACCTTTCTTTTTGTTAGGAAGAAGCCCAGCTTTTTCCATGAAGTTGCATAGCAGAGCTAGGGTCTGATGCAGGTTGGAGGAGGCAGCAGAGACTACCTGAATATAACTATGGCTGCTGAAGCAGTGGGAAGGACAGCAGGAGAGTTATTGTGGAAGTGGGAGAAGCTACAAGTTCACTCTCTGCAGGCAGACCTGAGCCTCCTCCAAAAGCACTTCCTCTGTGAGTACGTCTACACTGCAATCAAAGGTGTGACTGCAGCATGTGGTTTGATCTAGCTGGCTCAAATAACAATAGCAATGAAGCCATGGCACCATGAGTTGTACAACCCTGCCTGGAACCCTGGTTATATTCTTGAGTAGCTAGCCCATGCTGCCACTCAAGCTCCTGTGGCATCACTGCTATTGTTGTTTGACCTAGCTAGATCATAGCTAGCTCAGGTATGTCTACACATGCTACAGTCACACCTTTGGTTGCAGTATAGGCATGCTTTGTATTGCATGCCCAGGACCATGCTTCCTGCAACCCATCCTAGAGGAGCAGCAATCTTCTACTATGGTTCTCTTATTATGCTTCTTCTGTCACCTCCCCCACACCCCTTTGCTTGCACTTAGCAATGTCTGACGCTTTCTTTTTGTGCAGAGATTCTTGGGAACCCCTACCCTGCAAAGTACATTCTTATGGCAGCTACGGTTGTGTTTGGAAGCAGCAACCATAGACATCTTCAGGTGCTCCCTCCTAGTGACACAGTGACTGCTCTTGCTCATGCTGACTTCATTGGGAGCAGGATTGAGCCCAAAACTGGTTGCCACCTCTTGCAATTTTAATGTGAGTCTCACATTATATGATGCTTTCCATAAAGCCCCAGGTCCTGGAGATAAGTGTTTATATGAGAACCTTTAATTAAATAAAGGGTTTTCTTGCCCTCATGGTTGTGGGGAAACACCTGAAAATGTTTACCCTAAAGGCTCAGCAACCAGAAGGCCAAAAAAACAAAAGTCTTAAAGGTATGATTTATTAAAATCTCATGATTTGGGGGCCTAACTTACGATTTTTGAGTGCTTGGAGTTAGCAATACTGATGCTCAGCAGGAAGCTAAGCCCTTGGGGAGCCCACATAGCATGTGCATTATGTTTAATTGTTAGCTTGTGTTTAAAAGGAAAACGTAGTCTCTCACCAAAAGCAGTCATACAAAGGGAGATCCTCAAAAATACTTTTGATGCATTTCACGCCTGCATCCTCATTGTTATTAAATATATTTGTATTAGGCCCCATTTTGCTTACCACTGTACAAACACATAGTAAGAGGTAGTCCTTCGCCTGGAGAACTTACAGTCTAAACAGACACAGAGCTAAATGGTGGGAGGGGAAATGCAGGCATAGATTGGCAAAGTGCACCTTCCCAAGATCACTCAGCAGGAACCTAAATCCCCGTCCAGCACCTTCTTCCTTGACCATGCTGCCTCACCACATAAATGAAATAATTTCTGCGTAGACATCCAGTGGCCTCTTTGCAATTTACTAAACTCTTTCTTTGGGGATTCAGTACTCCCATTGTGCCTACACCATTATGCACCTGTTTTGTTTAATCCAGTGTCCAGATGAAGTGGGGTGAAGTCCTGGGACATTTCACTCCATCTACTTCTTCTTCTGCTTCATGAGTCAGAGGAGCCAGGAGGTTTATAGTAGAGGGGATGTGGGGAAGCAACAGCTGCAGCACGTGGAATAAACATTGTCCTTTTGAGTCGTCATCTCACTGACAAGGTGTTTTATGCAAAAGGCCTACAACAGGGGTGACATGAGGAGTTTTGCATATTCCTGTTGCAGGATCAGGCCT
This sequence comes from Lepidochelys olivacea, assembly GCF_965140295.1. Taxonomy (NCBI): domain Eukaryota; kingdom Metazoa; phylum Chordata; order Testudines; family Cheloniidae; genus Lepidochelys; species Lepidochelys olivacea. The sequence continues at coordinate 38,178,058 of NC_140413.1, read as the reverse complement.
ATAATGGAGAAAGGAGAAGGAGGAATGCCTTTGTCTTAATACAAGTTGTAATGTTGAGTGCAGATAGTGCATTGGGGGCAAACAAATGCATTGAGTTGTCATTGAAAAGATTTCATATATCCAGAGCTGCAAACTTCTTGAATGAAGGAGTTTATTCGTAGGAGTACTATAAATGTGCTATCAAAAAATGTAGCACTACACTTGTAGAGGAAAAGAGGAGCATTCATCATCTTGCCTTAATATTATGTTGATGTAAAACTGCTAGGAGACCATAAATCTCTGAAAGAAAGGAGCCTGTTTTATCAGCTGGGAAATAATAAATGTCAACACATAAAATAACAAGGCAATTATATTTAACAGTCTGTTGACACTGATTGGCAGAAATAGTGGCAGAGATTCTTAAGCCATAATGACCTATGGATTCATTTTGGAAAGCATCATTTCAAAGACTCATATTTGTCTCTTCACATTATAGAGATAGCAATAATGAAGTTCTTATTCCTTGTAATAGAGCTACACTGGGTACATGCTCAATGACTCATAAACATATCTTTCTCCTTGGTGAAAGGTAATTGTGGCTGTGCCCTGAAACCTCTGCTTGATTTCACCCCACCACAAGAAACATTTTCTTTGTATCCTTTTAGAAGGGCCTCTGGCTCTAAGATGATCACTAATAATTCTTTTTTATTTACAAAAAGAAAAGGAGTACTTGTAGCACCTTAGAGACTAACCAATTTATACAGACAGACACAGTATGCATCCGATGAAGTGAGCTGTAGCTCACGAAAGCTCATGCTCAAATAAATTAGTTAGTCTCTAAGGTGCCACAAGTACTCCTTTTCTTTTTGCAAATACAGACTAACACGGCTGTTACTCTGAAACCTGTCTTTTTTATTTAGTGACTCTTCTGGCTAAATTCATTGCCCATTTATGAGAGGCATTATCTATTATGGTAAGAGCCATGGAGAGGGATGGAATTTGAAAAGCTAAAACATTTAACATTATTTAGTTTGGAGAGAAACATAAAAGATACAACATAAAGATATACAATAAGGAAAGATAAAGGAAAAATTAATGAGGCCAAAGCTCAGGGGTGTTAGATTCTGTGACTTCAGAGTGCTCCATTATATAATAGTTGGCCAGCTATGAAATTCAGATCTGTATCTGTGTTTGGAGATAAAGGGAAGTTCATAATCCAAAGTTTGGAGTATAGAGATCAGGGTTAGGTTTTATTAAATTGTTTTGAGGCATTAGTGAGGGTCTTGGCAGTGGGAGAGGGAAGCATGAATACAATTGTTATTATAAATCAAGTGGGCAAGTACATTTTCACTTTCCTCTGAAACATATAGGTATCCTTTAGCAGTCTTAGATACAGGCTACCATTTATCTGGTGTTGTAAGCAGATTCCTAATTCCTATTCAATATGAAGCAGGCTAAATGAAGACACTGGAATGTACTCCTTCCCCAAACTTGCTAGAGTCTCTAACTTATTTTTTCCAGAGCCTGTTCTGTACGCTTTGTATTCTTTTGCTAAAGCTGATGGGTGATAATGTCAGGGAATTCTGCAGTAAGCAGCTTTGCTTTTATAAGGATGAAAATGTACATATGTTCTTATTCCTCCGAGGCTATAATATTATTCTGGATTGTCTTTCAATAGCAATACACTAGTGTTATAGATACAGCTAGTTGTAAAAAGAGATGTCCCTCCACTCTGGGAAAAGTCTGAGGGGGAAAATATTTTAATCCAAATTTTCTTCTGAAAATTTCGACTGTTCATTGAAAAACTGAAAACTTGAAATTGTTTTGTTTTTCATTTTTCTGACAAAAATAAATAAGTAAATATTTTGAGGAAAGCAGATGCTTTCTGGGTGGGCAGAGGGGTGCAATGTGAGAAACATTTTGGGGAAAAAAAGTTTCACCAGAAAACTTTCAACTAGCTCTAACTAAAGTAGTTAATTTTTGTGAAGCAACCCTCCAAAATTAACTTTCTTTTAGATAATGAGCTTTGGAATCATCCATCAAATTGGAAAGACTTGTGGCTAAAGTGCAGAACTGGGAATTAAGAGTTTGTGTGGGGGGGGGTGGAGGGTGAGAAAACCTGGATTTGTGCTGGAAATGGCCCGACTTGATGATCACTTTAGATAAGCTATTACCAGCAGAAGAGTGGGGTGGGAGGACGTATTGTTTTATGATCTCTGTATGTATATAAAGTCTGCTGCAGTTTCCACGGTATGCATCCGATGAAGTGAGCTGTAGCTCACGAAAGCTCATGCTCAAATAAATTGGTTAGTCTCTAAGGTGCCACAAGTACTCCTTTTCTTTTCACCCAAGAAATGTACACACACTACTACCATGGAAAAACAATTCAAAATGAGATCATATAATTACTGGCAACAAAAGTTAAACAGAAGATTGTGGCAGATCTGAAGTCAGCAAGATATTACTCTGTTATTCTGGACTGCACACCTGACATCAGCCATACAGAACAAATGACTTTAATGGTGCGTTTTGTAACAACAACAGAATTTAGTGAAAATGTCCCTGCAATGGTGACTGTCAGAGAGCATTTTCTAGAATTTATTGACATTGATGATACTACAGGAGCTGGTATGACAAATGTGCTTCTTAAAAAGCTGGAAGATACGGGAATTGTGATAGCTGACATGAGAGGTCAGGGCTACGATAATGGTGCCAACATGAGAGAAAAGAATAGAGAAGTGCAGACATGGATCCAAGAGTTAAACCCTTGAGCTTTTTTTGTCCCATGCAGTTCTCATTCATTCAACTTGGTGGTCAGTGATGCAGCATCAGCTTGTATTGAGGCTGCTGAATTTTTTAATGCAATTCAAAGCATCTATCTATTTTTCTCTGCATCAACTCATTGATGGCAAAATTTGAAGCAACATCTGGGAACATCCCTCTGACACTGAAACCACTGAGTGCCACATGATGGGAAAGTCGAGTGGAGGTGATAAAGCCCATCAAACACCAAACTGGGAAGATAGATGATGCCATAGTTGACCTTATAGAGGATAATGCTATGACAGGAACTGTTTGTGGGAGAACAGTGGCAGAGGGAAATGAAATCACCAGAAACATACATAACTTCAAATTTCTGTGTGGCTTAGTGTTGTGGCATGACATACTGTTTGAAATAAATGTTGTAAGCAAGAGACTCCAAAGTGTTGACCTTGGTATATCTGGAGCAATGGAACAATTGGACAAAGCAAAGTCATAGCTACAGTCTTACCGGTCAGATGAGGGATTTCAAAATGTTCTGAAGAGTGCACAGAAGTTGGCAGAAGAACTTCACATTGAAGCTATTTTCCCACCCATTCAAGAATACAAGAGTCACCAAAGAAGAAGACATTTTGATTACGAGGCATGGGATAATCCCATAAGAGACCCCAAACAACAATTCAAAGTTGAATTCTTTAACCAGGTGCTAGATTGTGCAATCAGTCAACTGAAGAATGTTTCATGCAGCTCAAGGAACACAGCAGTATATTTGGGATGTTGTAGGATATTCCAAAACTCTTCACTATACCTGAAGAAGACCTTCACCAGCAATGCAGGGCACGAGAGACAGTGTTGACACATGATGACATGCATGATATTTATGCGAGTGAATTAGGTGATGAACTGAAAACCCTTTCAAGATACATTTCAGCACGATCAACTCCAAAGGCTGTTCTGGAATATATGTGCACAAATAAGATGACCACCCTCTTTCCAAACGCTTTTGTTGCTCTGTGCATACTTCTAACACTTCCTGTAACAGTTGCCAGTGGAGAACGCAGCTTCTCCAAGCTGAAGTTAATAAAAACACATCTACACTCCACAATGACACATGAGAGACTGGTTGGCCTTGCAACCATCTCAATAGAGCATGAGCTGGCCCAGACTGTGGACCTTCAGCAGGAAGCAGTTCAAATATTTGCAACCAAGAAGGCACAGAAAGCACCACTTTGATTATTAAAACAGATAAAAATGCCAGTGTTTACTATGCAGACAAGAAAAGTTACATTTGCTGTTCAGATGTTTGAAAGTTAAGTATTAAAATTTTTGAACAAGGCATTCTAAGTTGTTAGTTCTCCTTTATTGGGGTAGGTAGCAGAGAAGTACCATGAGAGGAGTAGAACAGGAAGAAGGCAGAATTGAGGCCTTTCAAAGTTTTGGCCCAAGCGAAGGGGCATGGGGGTGGTATTTGAGCTCCATGCCTCAGGTGCCAAAATGTTGTGGGCCGGCCCTGTATATAATAAGATTCCAGGGTTGTCACTCTATCTATCACTCCTAACCCAAGAATGTCTGTTGAGTCAGTGTGAACCAATGGAAACAAACTACAAGCCTGGCTGAGGGCTCTTTTTGTTTAGTATCACCAGGTTGAATCACCACTGAGATTCATGGTCTATTTCCATCCAATTATTAAGACATTTTAACTTTAAGAATTACACCTCTGTAAGAGCATGGGTTTGCAGTTATTAGTATTATATATGTGTGTGTAAATACATGTTTGTAAATATTAGGTAGATATGTTTATATATATAGCCCTTGTCATTCACAGGACTGGAGTACCTCATAATTATTTAATGAATTTCACCCTTATAACACTCATGTGAAGTAGTGAAGCAAAAGAACTAAGGCACAGGTTAGACCTGCCATTGGTCACACAGGAAATCTACAGCTGAGTCAGGAATTGAACACAGATTTTTGTTTATTTATATTACTGTAGTTCCTATGCCTAGAAACCCCACCTGACATCATTGCCCCATTGTGCTAGGCACTTTGTAAATATAGTGACGGTCCCTGATATGAAGAACTTACAGTCTAAATATATAAGACATAAAAAGTTGGGGGTTAGAAACAGAGGCATGGAGGGATGAAGTGGTTTGTCCAGGGTCACATAGTAGGGTAGTGATACAGCTAGGAATTGTACCAGGACTTCCTGACTCATTGTCCAGTGCTCTAGCCACTAGAGTATCTTCTCACCCATTTACATCCCTAAAAGGGAGGACTAGTGACATTACTTGTGCCCAGAGAACACAAAAACTGATTATGGATTGTTCCACCACTGATGCTAACCTGAAACACAATTTCTGTTGTTAGCTGCCACTGAAGGATGCTTCTGCACTGCCCATCTGTGCTGGGACTAAGTCTTATGGACATAAAATAGCCCTTGATTAAGAAAAATAAAAATAAAGACCACCAGATATTACAAGAAGAGTCAACAAGACGCTTTAAGAACATATAATTCCATTGGCATTATCTGTTCCAAATTATATTTCAGCAAGAGATTGCTTTGTAGAGGAAAATTCCTCTCAGTCCCCTCTGCCTTCCCTCCTCCTTCTTTTTATATGAGAGAAACGATATATTTCTTTAGGAGCACTCAGTCCTACAGAGTGTGGAATCAAATAATGCTGCTGCCAAATAAATTTGCTAGATTTCCTTTCTTACCTCGGCTTCTAAGGTTGATTCCTCCCTTTCCCACATATTCATGCTCAAGAGAGCTGTAACAAACATAAGCAACTGACCATCTATTTCCCTTAATGTTTTCAGTTCAAATAATATCTATTTTATTTTTAATTGGTTGAAAGAGAAATTTTGTCAGCAACCTACATCTCATTGGAGAAATCGCTGATAATTACTTTGTCCAAAGACAGTCAAGTGCTCAGATACTACAGAGATGAGCAATATAAAAATACCTATAAAGTCCCATGGAATTAAGCCTGGTTAATCTGTCATGTCTTTGAGATTCCTTCACCATTAGTCTAACTACAACATGAATTGCTAATTTGTAAAGATAGTCTCTGATCTGCCATCTAAGCTAATAAGCAGTTTAATTTTATTTGAGTAAGGGGCAAGGGAGAAATGTCCTGAGCAAGATATTTAGTCCTCTCCAAATACCCCAGGAATCCACAGACACACACAGAGAGACACTACATGCAGACTCCATTCTATTGTGCAGGAATAGAGGTGCATCAGCTGCCTCCTTAGTTGCATTTTCTGCTTTCATAGGTCTTGTAATGGCTCCATGGTTCACAGGAGGCAGGGAAGATTTGGGCAGGGAAATGGCCAGGTTGAAAGAACAGTGAATAGAGTAGGACATGCCCATTGTCCTCCCAGTAACACGATCCAAGTAAACACAGGTCCAAGGATCTGCACTGCTAGGGGACGAAAGAGACAGTTCCAGAGCTGGTGTGGTGATACAGAGACTCTACTATAAATCTTGTGCCTTCCACAGGCACCTCCTGCCTGATTTCCTTCTATATTTTCATGCCTACTTCAGTATTAGCGTGGTAAAGGACTATCATAGGCTCAATGGTCCATTTTCATCTCTCACCTTGGGGGTCAAACTTAACATGCTAGTGTCATGTTAATTACATGACATGTCATGTTAATTACATGGTTAATTGTCATGTTAATTACATGGTTAATTACATGTCACCTATTCAACATTGGTGAGGCCTCATCTGGAGTACTGTGTCCAGTTTTGGGCCCCACACTTCAAGAAGGATGTGGATAAATTGGAGAGAGTCCAGCGAAGGGCAACAAAAATGATTAGGGGACTGGAACATATGAGTTATGAGGAGAGGCTGAGGGAGCTGGGATTGTTTAGCCTGCAGAAGAGAAGAATGAGGGGGGATTTGATAGCTGCTTTCAACTACCTGAAAGGGGGTTCCAAAGAGGATGGCTCTAGACTGTTCTCAATGGTAGCAGATGACAGAACGAGGAGTAATGGTCTCAAGTTGCAGTGGGGGAGGTTTAGATTGGATATTAGGAAAAACTTTTTCACTAAGAGGGTGGTGAAACACTGGAATGCGTTACCTAGGGAGGTGGTAGAATCTCCTTCCTTAGAGGTTTTTAAGGTCAGGCTTGACAAAGCCCTGGCTGGGATGATTTAACTGGGAATTGGTCCTGCTTTGAGCAGGGGGTTGGACTAGATGACCTTCTGGGGTCCCTTCCAACCCTGATATTCTATTATTCTAATCAGTTATTGCTTATTGTTTTCTACTATTCAGATTTTCCATAGCCAACTCTCTCATACTCTGGGGTCAAACATAATTCTGAATAGAACACAATATGTTTATTCTATATTTGGGGTCCTGCAAGTTTCTTAAAATCTTGTTTTCATTGTTTCTGCAATCCCTTTGACTTAAATATCTTATCAGAGGGGAATTCAACAAACATGAGACTCAAACTCATGTATGGCACTTTGACTTCACATTTTATACCAGCTGACTCTTCAGTTTTCTCTGGTGTAGTTAAGGGATCATTAATTTCCATTTTTTCAGGCTTAATGTATTGCATTCTGTTTATCATAACACTATCAGTGAGGATAGAAGCTTACTGAAACTAAAACAGCGTATCGGCCTGGATACAATTTTAATACATCATTGTTAAGACATCTTGAATGGCAGATTGGCAAGAAAAAAATACTTTAACTAGGGACAGGAAAACCTGATTCAGGTTTAGTGAAATGTCTAAAACTTTTGAAAGGTTCTGGGATTTTTAAAGTCTTCCTGAGTTTCACTAAACTTTTAATTTCATAATATAAAATTATTTGTTTTTCAAAGGGAACTTTATTCTTTAAACAATTTCTAGTTAAACAAACACGAGCTACACAAATAATAATTATTTATATCTTAACGTAATTCTTGTTCTGTATCAAGAAAAACTAGGGAAGAAAATAAATATTCAGCAGCCTAGAGCTTATACTTTATTGGGGCCAAATGGAATTCAAAGACTTCAAGTTCATCTACCAGGGCTTAATTCTGCAAATATTTAATACCAGGTGTTGTTGAATTAATCAACAGTATGTTCATAACTGAGTGTTTGCAGGAGTAGGTCCCTTATCTAGAGCCCATAACTTTTAAGAGGGATCTAAAGTTTGCAAAATGAGTTTTCTTTCCCAAACATTAAAGTTATTTCAGCTATTTACTAAATATGTCAGGTGGTTCAGCCTTTAGAGTGACTGTGGATGTTAGTAATTGGAGTGCATTAATGCTGAATTGGCAACCTTAAAACAGGGTTTCTTTGATTTTTGTGGGCTTATGTCTCAAACTACCCATTTTTAATAATGTAATTTTAAAATGTTTATAACACCCTGTACAATTGTCTGTCACTGTATCAGATCAGCAATTTAGCACTACAGCATGTGGCATACAGTGAAAAATATTCCAGCAGCCCAGTCCTTATCAAAGGCACTGATTGTTCTTTTAAAAATGTATTCTCTTTTAGTCTGCCAATTGTGATCTAAGTGACATAATCTAAACCATGGAGACTCTTTTGTAACTTCTACCTGTACTGGATAATTCCATTTGTTCCATTAAGGATAGTATATACCAACCAGCTCATGCGAAATATAAAAGCAAAAAATAATACAGCATTTCTCTTTTCTTTCCTCATTCAGCCAGAGAAGCTTTCATCAGCAGCCAGTTCAGGAAAACTCCATGAGGTCTATAGGCAAAGGGCTCATTAATTTAAATTAGGAACATTCTTCACATTCACCTGATTGCACAGAGTACATGCTTTTGTAGTACTGATATGTCTTTGGCATGGTACTGTAAGTTATTATGTATTGGCATGCTGCATATCATAACACAATTGAGAGAAAGGCAGCTTACTTTCTAAGAGAGAAAAATCAGTAATGGGCTGCATAAATTATGCCTAAATAATTAGCGTACATACCCACTGAGCAAACAAAATCACATAATAAAATAATGAGAATGTGTAATAATATTTTACAGTTATAGGACCTGAATTTCAAAACATTGCATTTGCCATTCTTGGGTGATATAGCCACGCCAAACTCATACTGATAAAATGTTATATCACACCATTATATAGTCTCTCTCTCTCTCTCTCTCTTTAAACCGCCTGCCCCACACAAACACACACTCATACACACACAGGGCTAACTTTTCAAATAGTCATGAACCCAGCTTCAGCTTGTTATATACTCAACTTTTCACATGAAAACACCTTGGTGTGTACTTTCCAAACACTAACATCTTAGCAGCACTGTTAATTAGTTTTAGATGTTTAAATTCTACCACCTGCATATGCAGATGTTATAAATCTATCATCATAGAGAGGAAGTCCACATTTTGAAAAATTTGGCCAGTATTTCCTCTTTATTGGCAATGAAAATGAATTTTCTGTGTGAGGCTGAATCTAGGAACCCAATCCTACAAACCTTTCTCACCAAGCATTTCTTAGTCACGCTTACTGAAGGCTAAGTACACAACCAAGAATCTGCATATACAGTAGTATATACCATTTGATTTCATTCAGTGTAGATCCCAAGATATTTGGTGTTGTGTCAATGGGACCACTCATATAAATAAAGGTTGAAGACAACACTCTCTTTTAGATATTCAGAGGTAAAATACCAGATACATTTTTGACAAACTTCTAGTGCCTTTTTCATCATTTTGTCTCACTAGCAGACAAGCACACAACTCCCTCAGCATCTTCTTCTATTTAACCATCCATGAAAAAGTGTATTGGCATAAATAATAACATTTTGAGGGAAGATGACAGAAGATAAATTAGTGTTACTAGCCCAATAATAAACTACACAGAAAAACTCAATTCCTTACTTAATAGTTTTAGTAAGATTTATTTTTATATTATTAAAAGTGATAAATAGTTGTTTAAGACCTCGGTGTAGCAAAGCACATTAGCCAGTGCATAGCTTTAATACTTGAGTAATTCCACTGAAGTCCATGGGACTTCTAAAGGGATTAAAGTTATGCACATGCTTAAACTTCTTGCTGGACTGTGGCCTAACAACTTCAACATTGGTTCTATGTCTACAAGGGGGGCACTTTGCTCTGTGTGATTATTGCAGTGAGGTCATAATTGCACAAAAAAACTTAAATCTATCTTTTGGCTATGCCTGTACTTTGTCATTTTCTTTTTCAGCAACTCTTGTTTCATGCCATGAACTTTACTCTTATGGAAATGCTTTTGTTGCATAGTTAATAGGAAAACCACAAAAACAAAAAAAAACAGGTGAATGAAATCATTAGCATGCACTAAAGCTGTGCCTACATCCGGCTCTAGAATTATTCTTGTTTATACTCAAATGTTGCAGATCTGTAACTTCAAATAAATTAACCAGAAGACTGCTGTATTGTCCCAGGTGTTTTTCAGTAATTTCATACCATATGCAGCCATTTGTCTATAAACAATATATCTCAAAACCTAAACAGATTGCAGATATCTTGCTGAGGTAAAATGTAATCAATTATTTTTAACTCTTTTCCTCTGAGTTTGGTAGAGGTGGGCACTTTAGAGATGGACAAAACATCTTAGAAATAAAACTTGGAGTACCTGTTATTACCAGAGAGAGAGAGAATTCAGTCTGAACTTTCATAGAAGCTACAAGGCTTTTTCTTAAAATTCTAGTTGTCTGTGTAAATGTCCCAAAATTTAAAAAACAGAAAGGCAAAAAATCATTCTTCACCTCTTTTTATCTCACTTCCCTCACACCCATCCGCTAAGCTTCTATAATCATACAACATGAGCAAAATGAAGAAAAAGATTACTGTTTTCTTTTAATGAAATACACCATGGCACAAGCCCTGCGTAAAGCACATGTAATGGGTTCTTCAAGTTTTCAGCCCAGCTAATTAGGTTTTCTAAAAGGAAAACTTTGTGCAGCAATTTTTTCAAGGGATGGTGTGACTGGGGTCCTAGTGGGGAGCCCACCGAGGTCACTCAATTAGGGTGAACTGCAAAGAATGGGGCAGACAATCCCCAAAACTGGAGGATAATTCAATACTTAGATTTACCAAGCCAGCACTAAACAGCTTCTGTTATACCTTACTGGTTACTCAGAAGTCCAAACAAAACAATTCCCTTGAAGTAACCCAGCCTCAGGCCTCCATCCAGGTACCCACGTCAAATAAGATGAAGATTTCTAAAAATCATATTTCATCGTATAAAAGAAAAGGTTCTACCAATCCCAAAGGAGCAGACAATTACCTCCCAGATATTACCTAAATACATGCATGCAACTAATTTTTATTAACTCAACTAAAATTTATTTAAAAAGAAAAGAGAGAGAGTATGGTTAAAAGATCAATATACATACAGACATGAGTTCAATTCTTGAGGTTCAGATACATAGCAGAGATGGTGAGCTTTGTAGTCACAAAGAGTTCCCTTAGAATTTAGCTCATGGGTTACAGTCCAATGTCCAATATTATTTCAGGGCGGTCCAGTCAGAACTGGAATCTCAGTCCTTGTGGCTTAGGCTTCCCCTACATGAAACTCAAGCAGATCTGCGATAAACAGGATCAGGACCCAAGGGTCTTTTTATACAGTGTTCTAGCATCCACTTGACCATACAATGCTGGGTAAATAATAGGCTTTTGATGTAACCTTCTGTTTTCTAAACACCACCAGTAATTAGTTACACAAATTAACACAGGACAATTTATTCATTAGGCTGTTTATCGCAAACTTCAAAGAGACATACAGACAATGACATTACTTCATCTAACATTCATCTAAATGTTAATATTCCCTTTTCATCTCTGAATCCATAGCTTTAGTGACAGACAGGCACTGTCTGTTTATGTGGCTAGTTGCTAAGATGCAGACAATTAATATCACTTCTAACTTCTAACAATATAGGTTTGCATTTCAAAGTTCTAACCTATTTACCATGAACTGCCCTAATTACCATTCACATACCCTTTTAACATGACTTTAAAGGTGGGCTCTGGATCATTCAGTCTGCACACTGCTTAACGCTTTCTGGTCATGAGTTATATTTTGTATCAGATTCGTTGCAATTATATAACAGTGTTAGCAATAATGATTTGCATGGTTATATTTTAATTAAACATCACAGATGGGTAAGACAGAATCCTCTGTTGAGCCTACAGGCAGCCTATGGGGTAGAACGGTTACCACATCCCCTATTTATACCTTTGAAGTGTGGTGGAGCACACTGTAAGTGCCTAACAAATAATATGAAGGGAGAGCGGAGGGCTCCTGCACAGTTGCTCAGCTTGTGCTTTGTAGTAAAGTTGTCATGATAGGGTTAACTTGATTACTCAGGGTATTATAAAATTGAACTATGTGTCATCCTTCCCTTAGTTCCTGGTTTAGTCAGTAGAAGTTTTCCCCCACTCTGTTGTGATGTAGTTAAATAAAGCAGCAAATTCCCAGTCCTGTGAGTAGACTTATTTTTGTTGCAATAAGCAATCAGTTTACAAAATGTTCTCTCCATCCCCCACCCCCGCTCCAGCTGAGGCTTTAGTGGGCCCTCTTTTCAGGCCTATTTGTATAGAGAGAGAATAGTTTCCAAGAAATGCATGTTTCACGAATTAATGCTATGCTGGAAATGGTCTGTATCTCGGCAGTGTGGAGACATCTGCAGGATCTTAGTAGTAGTCATGGATGTGGTACAGTGAGGTTATTTGCTTCCCACAACAGGAAGTCCTGAGACCTGGCACAGAATGCTATAGGGTGAACTTCAATGAGGGCCCAAATCCCTCTAGTCTTGCCCATGAAAACAGTCTCACCAGTTGGACCTACTCATGTATGAGCCAAACGGAATTTGATCTAAGATAAATCTTCAGTCTTCATCTTCATTCAATATCTCTTATTGGGGTTTTAATTTTGTCTTATTACAGCCTATATGTTTTTATATCTGTACATAACAGAGAGATGGAGTACAGGATATGGAGATCCAGACTGTGCCTTTACACAGGAGGAGCTTTGGGAGGCTCAATGGAGGAACACTAAAAAAGTGTGCTCGCTGCATCACTCCTGAAAGGTGCACCCTGACCTTTCCTGCATTATGGGCTATGTTTGCCAAAATCCTGCCTGCTCTGCCCCCATCCATGTCTCTTTTTAATAGATAGTGTTTATGGGAGCACTAGGATGGAGCAGTCCCTGAACTCAGAGGGTATCACAGAACGTGAAACTGAGCTAAAAGAGGGAGAAAATCAGTAGAGTTGCAATCCACAGTATTCTGCTCAGACTACACTACTTAGTCAACAACCCTGACTACTAAAACACAAAACAAAGTAATGGAGACCAGATACTGTTATAATGTTTGTTTTTCTCTTCCGGGGCACATTTGATCCTTTCCATCCTGCACTCTCTGTTGATTGTTAGTACCAGGCCTAGATTGGTAGGTGATTCAGTTCATTTCTGTTCCGAGCAATCACTATTTTCATTAACTATGTTCATTAGTTGGAATTCTTTAACTAACAGCTTACAACCATATTTAGATACCTCAAAATTCCGTAGCACAACTTATATTGCTTAATATATTGATTAATTATCCAGAAAAGGACTTTGCAGATGGGTGGCAAAGTGTTTAGCATAGCTTGGTCTAGGGGAAACTGGGAGGAATGGCCGTGCTACTGCTGAAGGTTGTGGTCACCCATCTTTTTCCTTCTCGTTGGATTACTGCATCAGTAACAGCGTTTTGGATGGATTGGGCTTGGTTGTGAAACTCCTTTATTTAATATACACAAAATACAGAGGTATGAAGTATCTACTAAGTGCAGTTATTGGGTAAAATCCTGCTCATACAGCAATAGTCCCCAAGTGCTGATCAACCATTCTCAGTATAGGAATCTTATTCCATGTCCTGAGGTTAGAAAAAGTGCAGATGTCTCTAGACAAGGAACTTTTTTATGTTTTAACTTCTTCTCTGCTGCCTCTGCCTTCTCTTCTCTTCACTGCCACTCATACAAAGCCAGTGATTTTGAAAACAACCTCCTAGTGTCTCCCTGCCTCCCAACAACTCCATTTACAAAACCACAAAGCCAGTATATATAGTAGTGGCCAAGAGAGCATGTCCAGAACAAATGAACTTATTTGCACATGAATAGTCTCATCCATATATGAATGCTATTATTTGCATGAATAAAAGCTCTTCCCAAATATCCATTAAAAAAAGGCACAAACATTTTTGAAGAAATGCAAACTAATGAGGTACAAGCATACTCAGACTGAATCACCGATCAGATTTAATAAACATATTAAAGAAAAACTCTTTCCCTATTCACCATGCTGTAACAGCTCCCATAGACATGCACAAAACTCACATTCCTATCAAGATATCAGCAAAGTGGGCAGGATTTTAAGAATGAATTTGGGTAGGAGAAGGATATATCCTATACACAGTTTTATAATATGGATATCCATAATCAAAACTGATAAATTCCAGGTCAGAATCAGAAAGCAGGTATTCAGATCTATCTCACAGGTATGGAAATAAAATCCATCTCCTATGGTAAAACAGGAATAAATAATGATAAGAATGAAAAAGAGAGCACTTTATTTCATCGTTAACCAACACGCAGACTTCAACTGGAGTGATAACATGGAGGAGGGAAATTGTGCTTGCCATATCACATGCAAATTTCAGTGTGCATATATTGAAAATGATATTTTTGTAGGTGTTACTCTGCCTTGAATGCTCATGAACTGTTTTTCTCTGTATTACTGAATGAGGATGTGTGTGAGGTATTTAAGGCTCTATGTGACTAACATTGCTGTATTGTTAGGTTTCAGAATATTCCTTTGACAGGTCTGTTATTCTGAGTAGGAAGGGGAGGGACAAATATTCTTTTTACCTATAATCCTGGAACAGTAAATAGGTAGTTTTTGACAATGTGTGAGCCAAATATATATACAGTAGAATTTTATGTATTATTGCTAATTATGATCTTCCTCTCTTGTCCTCTGCAATAATTCAAAATGACAAGCCTAGCAAATGACTTTCATGAAGTTATTACTTAGAATAAGGGATGCCTTTCAGACAACATCTGAGGGGCAGCAGTGCGATTGAGGGGAGGGGACTGTTATTAAAAAGACAGGATCACTCTGTTTCTATGCAATAGAGAAAAAAATCCTGCCTGTTTAAAAAATGAGACTTCCAACAAACATAACTGAGTCAAGAAAGAGCACTTTCTCCTTCTGGTCATGAGGCACTGAACAATATTAAGGGTACATTATAACTACAGTCTTGTAGGTGAGCAGGAGGCAGTATGTGAAGAGGACGCAGGGAGCCTCTTCCTCCCTCACAGCTCCCATACAGTTGTCTGTTTAGGGGAAAAGGTGGCTAGCACTGCCAACAGAAGTTATTGCCTTAGAAGGAAGGAGTCTCAGCAGGCACTGTGGCCGTATCCCTTTCCTCCATTTACTAAGTGATATCAGAATGTTTGTGCTTGTGAGAGAAGCTCTTACATATTTTCTACAGGATCCTTGGTCACCACAGCCTTTCTGGGACTTTTCAAGGCATCATAGAGAGACCAGCAGCTGGAACTGCAGAACTGGAATTAATTTGCAAATTTAACACGATCAAATTAGGCCTGAATGAAGACTGGGAGTGGCTGGGTCAATACAAAAAGTAATTTCCCCTTTGTTGATACTCATACCTTCTTGTCAACTGTTGGGAATGGCCAACCCTGACTGAATGGGCATTGTTAGCACTGACCGCCCCAACTTGGTAAGGCAACTCCCATCTTTTCATGTGCTGTATATTTATACCTGCCTACTGTATTTTTCACTCCATGCATCTGATGAAGTGGGTTATATCCCACGAAAGCTTATGCCCAAATAAATTTGTTAGCCTCTAAGGTGCCACAAGGACCCCTCGTTGTTTTAGCTGAAAAGTGTAATTTGTGAGTGAAAAAGCTTAAAATGTCTGCAAAATTACAAATTGGATGATAGACTACAAATCCCATGCTGGTTATGTTGTTGTGTGGGGTAGTTATGTTGATTTGTGTTTAGGGGGGATTGTACCAGGAGATTTGTGTGTGTGATGAATCAAATGTTTGTACTGCCATGAGGGGCTATGTGTGCTTGGGGTTATAAATCCATGGTACACCCACATCTTGATTACTGAGTGCATATGTGGTTGCCTCATCTCAAAAAAGATATATTGGAATTGAAAAAGGTTCAGAAAAGGGAAACAAAAATGATTAGGGGTATGGAATGGCTTCCGAATGAGGATAGATTAATAAGACTGGGACTTTTTAGCTTGGAAAAGAGACAACTAAGGGGGGATATGATAGAAGGCTATAAAATCATGACTGGTGTGGAATAAGTAAATAAGGAAGTGTTATTTACTTCTTCTCAGAAGACAAGAACTAGGAGTCACCAAATGCAATTAATAGGCAGCAGATTTAAAACAAACAAAAGGAAGTATTTCTTCACACAATGCACAGTCAACCTGTGGAACTCTTTGCCAGAGGATGTTGTGAAGGCCAAGAGTATAACAGGGTTCAAAAAAGAACTAGATAAATTTATGGAGGATAGGTCATGATGGGCGGGGATCTTGTCCTTAGCCTCTGTTTTGCACAAGCTGGGTTTGGGTGACAGGGGTTGGATGACTTGATGATTACCCGTTCTGTTCATTCCCTCTGGGGTACCTGGCATTGGTACTGTCGGAACACAGGATACTGGGCTAGACGGACCTTTGGTCTGACCCAGTATGGCCGCTCCTATGTTCCTATTGTGTATGTTGGTTGAGTTGTTGTGTGGGTGACTCTGTTGATTTGTATCTTTGCGGGGGGACAGGTTGTTGGGAGAAATGTTATGCCAGTGGTGAATGAGGATTTGGTGCTGTGGTGAGGTGTTGTGTATGTTTGGAGGTATTGTGTGTGCTGGTTGTGTTGGTTTGTGTGTGGATTGTATTGTGCTGGAAGAGTTCTGTGGATTTGTGCAGGTGATGCATGAATGTGTGCTGCAGTGAGGGGCTATGTGTGTTTGGGGTTATTGTGTATGGCAGTTGTGTTATGTGGGTGGTTTTGTCGGTTTGAGTTGGGGGTGTGCTGGGAGATTTCTGTTGATTTGTGTGGGTGGCAGTTGAGTGCACGGATGTGACAATTGGGCTAAGTAATCCATTATCTGTGTAACCTCCTTCATGCAACCAAGGAAATTGTTGCATGCAAATTAGATGTTGAGTAAGGGTGCTGATTGGTTGCGTTATCTTTGATATCATAATGGTCAAGGGCTTTTCACGTGCCTTACAATAGCTGTATACCGCACGGGTGAAATGTGTAAAGTCAAAATGGCTAAGAATTTAAAAATTGTAACAGGCCACAAAACCCAATGATGACTGTATCTGGTGATGTTCTGAACAAAAAGAGCCTTCATGTGTAGCTGCTTCCATCACTTCACACCGACTCAACAGACATTTTAGGCTTCAGAGTGACACACACACAATTTCATTCCTAGAATAAATTCCTGGATTACAGCCACTGTTTTGATGGGGTACCTCCTCCATGCCATGGTACATTTATGCCCTTATGAGACACAGTTTGGTCTTATATCTGTAGTGAAGCAAAACTATCAATCTCACGTTAGCTAGTAGTGAGAAAGCAGGATTAGGGGTCAGAACTGGAGCAATATACAATAACTCCAGCTGTGACTTTGTTCTCCTCTGGTACAAATAGCAAGCATTTAAAATGAAGACACAAGCAAGCATAGCCCGTGGTATAATAAATTGGAAATGAAAAGGCTCATCTCTTTGGATTTATTTCTAAAGAAGCAAAAGAGAACAACCAAAGTTTATCGCTTTGTTTTACATCCCTTTATTGATTTGGCCATGAAGAACAATAGATGATAAAGCTGGGAAGCTGGGACTGATTAGGTGTGGTGCTGACCACCTTCAGCTTTCACTTACTTCAGTGGGCAATTGAGCATGCTCAGGACCTCCCAGGATCGGACCTGTGGTAAATAAGTCAGTGGTGCATTGCCACTTTTGAACTTAGTCAGGGTAAGGATATTGTATGCAGATCAGGCCTTCACTAATTAACTAAATTAAAATTCTTATTGTGGAAAAGCTTAATTCTACTTTTTAAAATTAATTTATCACACTGAAATAAAAAGCATATTATCAGGAGACTTCTATAGAATGTAGAGCATAAAATAATTTTACAAAGTAATATTCCATTGGGATTGCTAAAGACCAAAAATTAACACAACTGAATGCCTGCTGGTCATTCACCAGGAGCATGGAAGAGGGGGAAATATTGGGAAAGCATTCAGCATGCACACAGGAGCTGATCAAATCCTAATCAACCAAAATCTTATTTTCATTCATGTCCCTTAGAAATTCTTTTCAAATGGGGAAAAGAAACACATACAAATCTAGAATATTTTCCATAATGCAGCAGCTACAGATTGGTTAATAAAGCTGGTTACTAAAAACATAACCAGGCAAATTCAGGGCCAGATTCTGACCTCCACTTCAGTCATTTTTCACGGAACCCCTGCACAAAGAAGTATTAATGTTAGTGGATCATGCTACCTGACAATTTGCCTGCCCTGGGATAAATTTGGCAAAAAAGTGATACACAGCATTTTTAGTTTGCGATATGTCACAGGACAAAAATGCAATTAATTTATTAATTTTATACAACATATTTGCAATGTTTGTACACCACTGACATATATTTTGAGAGGCAAAACCAAACACACAATCAATCCTTTGTCAATAACTCATTGTAAAAGATCTATTTGAAACACAAATTTATTTTTACCCATTTAATGCCAGTGAGAGTTTGGAAAGTTGTGTAAAGATATGATTTTTTTTTAAAAATGCCTACTCCTCACATTCACATTTTCCATAGACCCAGACATGAAGTATTTACTCAATTAAAAAAAAAATCATAGACCTATTGATTCTAAGGCCAGAAGACACCACTATGATCATCTAGTTTGGTCTCCTGTACAACACAGTCCAGAATTTTCTCCAGAACCTGGATTAAAAATGTCTTTTAGAAAGATATCTAATCATATTATAAAGACGCCACTCAGGGATGCATCCACCAGCATCCCAAGCAAGCTGTTCCAATGATTAATCACTCTGACTGTTAGGAAACTACATCTTATTTCAAGGTTGAATTTGTGTAACTTTAACTTTCAGACACTGGATCTTGTTATGCCTTTGTCTGAAAGACTGAGAAGCCACTACTATCAGCTATTCTTTCCATATGTACATATATTTACACAGTGATCAATTCTTCCATTTACTTCACTAGGACTAAAGGAGGACATCAGAATTGGCCTCCACGTGTCTGATAACTACAGCCCACATTAATTATTATTATTAGTAGTAGTATACATGGTACTGTAATAATGACTAGAAGTCTCACCAGGGATCAGGGCTCCTTTGGGCTAGGCGCTGTACATGAATATAATAAAAATATGGTTCTTGTCCTTACTTATACTGTAAATCCTTAACAAAATGGTTGTTCACAAACACATGTATGTGATTGAGTCATGTAATGTCCCAATATGTGCAAAATCCTCACTGTAGATGTGTAGCTATGTGCACACACAACTTCAGTGTGTATGCACACTTTCGAAGATTTGCAAATCTATGCAGTATGTGCATTCATTTGAAAATTTGGTCCTGTGATTTTACAGTTAGAATTTGTACATATCCTCACAGAACACAAGCTTCAAGTAAACCTTGTATTCTCTCAATCTTTAAATAATTACAACATAATGGAATGAGGGATACACAGAGTAAGCCCGCTAAAAGCAGTTCAAGGCATTGCTAACATGATGATATGCATTGTGTCCATAATATATTATATACCCATTGATCTCATTGACATCTTCATCAATGCCACTAATTAAGTTGTTTCTATATATTGACTTTTTTTCATTGACCCTAGCAAAATGTTAGCAACTCATTTAGAATCCTAGTAGACCATACATTCAATGGCTGAGTAATTGGTTCACACTGTCTGACATTATTGCTTGACATTATTACTCAGTGTATGTACATTACATAACAAGTTATCTATACTCATAACAAATGCTAATCAAATGGTAAAAGGCATTTTTGGCAGTATGCTTTGAATCTTAAAGATTTATGTCAATAAGATGAACTTTATAATTCTTGCTTACATGGTATTTAGATGCTAAGTTGATTAATAGATTTTATTTCTACTGCAGTAGATTTTTTAAGTCCCTTCACAGTGCTTTTTATTTCCCTTTGGCTTTAACTAATTGATGATAATTGTTCCACATATGCCACTCACAGCATTAGAAATAAAAACTCCCAGAGTGGAGGAAAAAGTCCTTAGTTGTTGGAGTTTTGTTTTGATTTTGCTCTACAGCAATATTTGTGACTCTGAACAGTATGGGAGTTTTTCTAAAGTGTTACAAGGTGAAATTTACTGTCAAAATAATAATAAAAAAGTACTTTTGGTTTCCAAAATTTACTGTGCCCACTTAACTGATACACTATCAATCACTGAGAACACTGAATTTGTCAAGATATGTGTGATGCTCAAAGCAGGAGTGTGAGGATATAAGGGATAACATTTCTTTGGGGTTGAAGGGCTGCAGCAGGCTGGCTGGCTCACTAGCTCCGCCCACTGCTCCTGAGACAGAGCTGGAAATTTTTTAACTGACCCTTATGAAAGAGGGCAGCCAGAAATGGAGGTGGGGACTGCAACACTTTCCAGAAAGCTGAGGGACCAGGGTCTATGCTCCCAATAGACTGATGTGGGAGCTACTGCAGAGAGGAATTGTTCCAGGAACCAAACAGACAAAAAGCACGTTGTGTGCAATCTTTAATTGCTGAGGCTTTGAGGTAAGATTCAGGAAATTTTGGTTACTGAAGTCAGTGGTGTAAGGGACATACTTGGGGAAGGTACTACTCAGCTTGCACAGACCTTGGGGGAAGAGTTTATATGTTTATTATTTATTATTTTTGTTTGTTAAGAAGGCTTAAAATAAAACAACCAACCCTGCTGGAAACTGCTTCCCTGAATTGCCTGAGAGAGCACAGATAGTATTAACCAAGGGAGTGAGCTGACACAGCCAGAGCAAAGCCTGGTCTGGGAGGAGGATTGTGCTATAAGGTAGGCCCCAATCATTTTACAAAGGGTTATTACAGACTTCAGTTAGAATGGCTTTCAATATGAAACCATATTGTTTAACAAATTGTAGTTACTTTCTTGATTACTTGGAAGTTCACCACAGTCACACAAACAGATTCTTCAAAAAGACTTATTTTGATACGCTATCCAAATTGATCTTAGTTCTCTGTGTGCTTTATTTATTTATTTACTTTATTTTGAAAACTGCAGTATTTATTGCATCTTAACGTAATGCTGATGACTGGAAAATATAAATAGTAGTACAGCTCTTAGCCACTAACCCACTACCTTTCCAGGCTGCAGTGGCATTAGCACTCATAAGCGAGCTATTACGCCAGGAAAACACAGTAGAAATGGGAATTTGTAAGAAGAAGTGAAAATAAAGAGGGGTCTGCATTGCAGAAAGAGAGATTTTGAAGCAGAGCGTGAGCTTCCAATAGAACAGCAAGTCAAGGAGCAGTGAGAAAGGTAACTAGCAGCACAAAACTAGAGAGCGTGAGAATACACAGAAACAGGGAAGGCTGAAAGGCCACTAACCCATTTCCTCTACAGAGGAAGCCTTGGATGCACCCTCAGTGCCAGCCAGCACAGCAGTGGACACTATATCAAGGATAGGGTTGCCATTACTTTTGCACCCCATGGAGGGAGGGGAAAGTAGTGTTTGAATTGTGACTGTCATAATTTCACAGAATCATAGATTCATAACTTTTAAGGTTGGAAGGGGTTACTGTGATCACTTAATCTGACCAACTTCATTATACAGCCCATAGAACATTACCTAGTAATTCCTGCTTCAAACTCATAACTTCAGTTGGAGCTAGGGCATACCTTTTTAGAAAGATATCCAATCTTGATTTAAAGAATGCTAGTGATGGAGGATCCCTCCAATGAAGTGAGCTGTAGCTCATGAAAGCTTATGCTCAAATAAATTTGTTAGTCTCTAAGGTGCCACAAGTCCTCCTTTTCTTTTTGTGAATACAGACTAACACGGCTGCTACTCTGACCCCTAAGTAAGTTATTCCAGTGGTTAATTACCCTCACGGTTAAAAACCTGTGATTTATTTCTCATCTGAATTTGTCTAGCTTTAGTTTTCAACTACTGGATCTCATTATGCCTTTGTCTGTTAGATTAAAGATCCATTTACTATCAGAAATCTATTCACTATGTAAATATTTATAAGCTGTGGTCAAGTCACCTCCTAACCTTTTCTTGGTTGAACTAAATAGATTAGATTTCTTAAGCCTCTCACCATAAGGCATGCTTTCCAGACCTTGAATCATTTTTGTAGAACTCTTTTGATCCCTTTTCCAGTTTTTCAGCATCCTCCCTACTTGCTATTACCCTGCTTGTACATCCAAGGATCACATTAGCTGTTTTAGCTGTAGCATCACACTTGAAGCTAATGTTCATTGGTTATCTGTCATAGGACCAAAGTCCTTTTCAGAGTCTCTGCATTCCAGGATACAGTTCCCCATATCCAGATCTGATCTACTCCTTGAGTAGCTCCCCTATGTGCTACTCCTTACTCAGAGCTATGGTAACTCCACATTCTAGCCCTCAAAAATGCAATGCAGCTGCATCCACTTTTCAAGAGAAGACTCTTATACCATTAGTAAGGGGATCCATGAGTCTGGCACACAGGTCTGCTGGCTCCTGCATGGCTGACATGTCCACAACACCATCTGACAGCCACCTTCCAACAGTCCTGGTAAACTGGGAAAGAGCAGTGAACCCTATGGGTTCGTGCACCACTGGATGTCCCACCAGTGGAGGTCATGTCTGGTGGAGCCTAATGTGTTCCCCGATTGGCCCAGGCATGTTATTTAAGGCATAGGGGAAATACCTTGAGGCTGTCTATGTAACTAGGCAGGTCCCTGGCTTGCTGCTCCAAATAGATCTTGCTGCAGACTCTTAGTCCCATCTGATAACTGGCCTGACTCCTGGTCATGGTTCCTGGTCCCCTGCTCCACTCCTGACACCTCGCCCTACCATGGCTCCACTAACCCTACTTTAGCTGGCTCCTTTGGCTCTGACCTGACAGGGCTTATCGATCTCACTGACCTGATCCTATAGCACTGCACTGGTATTGACTGCTGCTTCTAGCCTTGGCCCTCTAAAATGAACTCAGGCCATGTTCTCAAGTCTCCTCTAACCCAGGCCCTGGCCTCTACCTGTGCCTCCATAGCTGGAGTCCTGACGAGCAGCCAATATCCCTATTACTAGAAGTTTGATTAACAAAGGCAAGAAAATATCTCCTCAATTATCACCAAGTGTTCCTTACTTCCCTCTTGATTTTAAGATCAGAAATAGAAGATCTGGTGATGAGGACCATATAAGTACATGGATAGATAAGAATTCATAGGACTTAAAGTGCTATGAGTGGCTATACTATCCAACTGATATTTCCTCTCAAGTCTTCCCTGCTTCCCCTTCCCCCTGATGTGTGCTGTACACTGTGCTAGTATGATGTGGAAAATCCTCTGCCTCTCAGACAGAAAATGCCTTTCAGTTATAAAATATTTAATGTTATGCAGTAAGAGAAGCTCATGTATCAAGAATGTCGTATCTCTTTAACCTGATCTTCATTTCTCAGGTATTCTATAGGCAGTTGAACCAGACAGACATGTTAAGTGACACAGGGAATTTAAGCAGCATATACTTTGAGTTTCTTTCCTTTTTGCCACCAGCTTCACATTTCACAAGACATAACAAGTTATCCTGTTGAACAGTGTTAACAGAATTGAAATTCTGAAACCTAGAGCAGTACAATTTCAGTTGTGTTACCAGTCCCAGTGGTAACAGAGGAATGTCTGGCTAAGATGATGGTTGTAGTTCATTATGTTAAAAGGGTCAAGCCTAGTATAATATTTTTTTTTCATTTTTAAATAGAAATAGAGTAGAATTATTCAGAATCTCATCTGTACAAAAGAGACAGCACACTAAGCTAGGGTGACCAGACAGCAAGTGTGAAAAATTGGGATGGGGGTGGGGAGTAATAGGTGCCTATAGAAGAAAAATCCCTAAATATCAGGACTGTCCCTATAAAATAGGGACATCTGGTCACCCTATACTAAGCCCTGGCGGGAGGAAGGGCCTGGAGATGTCCTTTTTATCTTGTGGTGCTCCTGCCTGTTGTATCTATCTGTTGTTTTACAGCTGGATTGTAAACATCTTGTCTTTTTGTTAAGTTTGTTTGCACAGCACCTAGTACAGTGGAGCCCTGGTATGTGATTGAGGATCTAGACACTACTGCATTACAAATAATTATTAATAATGAAAGTTTCTCTGCAAAAATATTCTGATTAATCTAGAAGTGCACTGATCTTGCTAAAGAAAGAGCCCTACTCACCGTTCTTCAGTTATAGGGAAGTTGTTAAAATGTGAAGCCTTGGTGAAGGGGGCAGGGGAAAAGATCTTCACTAAGACCTCACCCTATACTCTTTGTGCAGAGGCTTTTCAGGTGTTCAAACACCCTAGGATTTATGTGGTAGAACAGCCCCTAAATAGGCTATATTTAGTATCATATTTGTTTTACTTAAACCGTGGACAATTGCAATCATCAAGAAAGTGGATGGGGGAGGAGTCTGTACTGTACAGATGGTTTTATGCTCTGGTTGTTGCTTATGTTGGTTATACTGTGAACATTTCTTCTCATTAGCGGTATTGGAAGAGAAGAGTTTAGCTCTCAATGTAGCCCTGAAACTCTTTTTTTTTTTTTAAGTTAAGGTTTTGTAATTAGTTTTTTTTATTCTACCTTCAGAAAAAAACATCCGCACATTACCAATGCTTTTAACTTTCATGTCTGCAGCTCCTTTTTCAATGAGAAGAGGATGGTTTAAAAAAAGGGAAACAAACCAGTATCATATGCGCCATCATAATAAACACAAACAGATATCTTTTGGAAGCCACTTTTTCATTGACCTTTACCTTTATAATATCACTGGAGGAAAAATACCTTTGTATTTCAATGGGATTTGGCAAAAAAAGCTCTAAGGCTCTTGAAAATCCCAATCACACTATGCTAGCCTTGCTAAATACAGACTGTTTATATGTTTCTATAAATGTTCCTCACCCTTCGTACAAACTAATCTTTCTGTCAGAGGTGACCTGTATATTCGTAGAAGCTGTCTCTTGTGACAAGATTACAAAATACTTTGAATTTACAAAAGCCTTGCAATTTCCCTACTTCTGGAAGTTGGGAAGATATTTCTGGGAGTGTAACATCATACTTAATTTTGAAAGTTAGAAATAAAAAAGCTTCCTTTATTTGTTGCACTGTCAGGAAAGATTATTGTCCAGTGCCATACAGCTGTGTGATTTATTCTCTACAGATACACCATAACATTTGGTTATTAAGGACAGGTAGACTTTCCGGTGTGAGGGTATTAACTTTGCTCTAACCCCATTTTGTGATCCGTCTTTCTTCTTAAAATTCATTTTCCCATTGAAAAGAACATAAGTAGAACTGAATAGTGTCCATTTCCAGGTTAATTTATTATCAAATTCAGGCATAGATTATTCAGAATTTTATCAAAGCCTCTGATGTGATTGATGGAAATCTGTTGGGTTAACCATTTGAAAACATAACTATGTACCAGTAGCTAGAGTATTTCATGTATGAACATTCATTTTATGAAAGAAGCAGTTTGTGCACTTTATCAAATGACATTAGTAAATATCTTCCTCTGAAAGTGGGATTTACAACTATGGTTCTTGAAAGCCCTTTAAGAATCTCCTTCACTTAAAAATGCATAAATATAAATAATTTTTTTTCCATTAGGCTTGTATGACCTTCCTCTTTGTACATGATAACAAAAGTGAATTATCTAGCAATGACAAGATTACAGCCATTTTATTAGAGCACATCATTAACTAGATATAGCAATTCTGGTAACTGAGAAATCATATTCAGTGACGGGGGGAATTATCATCATTAATGTTGTCCCAAAACATTTTACATTAGTTACTTAGACATGATTCTCCTCTCCCAAGCTATAGGCGAAGGCTCATGGTTCATATTTTTAAAAAACCTATTTTACAAAGCAATCTTCCAAATTTCCACTCTTGATGAGCCATTTTCCATTCTCGCAGCGATATTCTGATAAATCTTCTCATCTATACATGAAAGGACAACTTAGAAGACGCTCTAAACTTAGAGAAAAGACAGTTTAGAGCAGTAAAAAAAATGAAAAAATCTTTGGATCTAGATGTAAGCGGAGTCAGGATGCGCTCTACTCTGACATCTGGTGGTGAATTGTGGCAAGTTGTGGAAAAGAACTTCAGGCGCTGATCTTGTTTGCATAGGCACACTCACCCCGCCTAGCATGAGCCCACAACAACTGGAATGGTCACTTTGGCTGCTGTGGGATCCCCAATTTCTCTGTTATTGGGGCAGGAAGAATAAAGTGTTGTTACCCTGATTATGTGAATCAAGGACAGTGGAACTGTTTTATGACGGAGGGACTGGCCATCAACGAAGTAGCACTTGCTAGACAAGGGACATGGGTTCCAAAACCCAGTGAATGGAGAGAGGTTGGGGACAGGCATTTGTACCTGGTGGTGTGGGCCTCTTTTGAGGGCCTGAAACACCAATTGCACCTCCTCTGTCCACTGTGGAATATCAGAGCTAATTTTGATTCCATTAGCAGTTTAGTTACAGGCTGCTGAGCTGAATTCACTTTGGGCCAATGGTGCACCAACACTGAGGCTCCCCTAGTAGAAGCTGAAATCACTGAGTGCTATGATAAGTAGTGGGGGGGGGGGCCCTGAAGATATATTGCTGAGTGGCTGGCGGAACAGAGCAATTTGCGGGACCGCTGGAGCGGCTTGCAGGATGGCTGGCGGAGTGGAGTGGCTCACGGTGAAGGCTGCAACAGAACCCCACGGAGAGGTGGGGCAGTTGGCCTCAGACCACATAAGGTGTCCCTTAATAACCTCCCCCCTATTTCCACCCAGGCTGGGAGGTAAAACTCTGCAGATAAATTTTTGAACTCGGGGGCTGCACTGACCAGGTTCAGAGACTTTTGGGTTGTTGGACTTTTGGGACTTTGGGTGATTTTTGGATTGCTGGACTCAATAACCAAAGGGAAAGGACACGGCCCAATTTGCTGGGGTGGGTCTTTGCTCATGGTTTGGTTTATAAACCCTAGTTGTGGTGGTTTCCCAATTTAACGCTGATGTCATTTATCTCATGTTATCCCTAGACCTATTTCATGTACCACAGTGCAGTAACTTGGGAAATCGAGCAAAAATCAATGGTTACTAGTGTGTTCTAAATTGAATGGAGTACTTAGTATACCCAAGATTCCTAGCTTCAAATCCTGTGTGGCCTACCCCTAGGTCTTGCTGGTGAGTGACTTACACAACTCTTGCTTATATTGCCTTGGGGAGTCACACATCCCCTCCAAGTGCAATATCTGTCATTCTTTTCCACCCCAAACCAGGCAATCTCATTAATTCTGGCCCCAAAGACACCTGATGGAGTGGTTGATGAGGCCCCAGTCTGTCCCAGCCCTGGGTCATCTGACCTTGTTCCCCTGTGTACATCAGCTAGAGGTGCCTAGTAGTGCCCTAACCCCTCTTGCCCTGATACTCTCTAGTTCCAAATCATCAGATATCAGGCCTAAGAACTCTTAACAGGCTAAGACAGGAGGAAGGTAAGGGCAAACATCCTCATAAGAAGTAGAAGTCCTCTCCTGAAGGGTTCATGTTTAGCTATTCCACCTGGAAGCAGGCAGGGCACACCCTGACTGTTTTGTAGAAGCAATGCACACATTGCTCTATCCAAGGACAAGGGCTAGATATGAACCATGAGAACTTGATTGTTGGGACAGCAACTGTGGGAAGCTTTCTTAGCCTGGGCTCAAGGGCTGAGAACCAGGATTGTAGTAGATAAAGGATGGTAAATAAGTATATTAATCAACGTCATACATTCCTTTGTGTATCTTTTTGCGGTAGCAGTGTGTAATGTTTAGGGGGGAGAAATATAATAAAAGGAGAAGGTGGAAGGCGGGGGGGCAGAACAGCCCATCTCAGCTGACCAGCCTGCTTGCTTGCATAAAGCTGTGTTCTGTCTCATCATTGAACCGCCACAACTGGCGCCCAAACGTGGGGCCCTCAGCACTCACCTCGCCCGGCAAGGGTTTCAGACGTGTCACTCATCCGCTTCGTGGATCCCGGTGAGTATTTTTCATTGTGGTAAGTATGGGAAGCTCCCTCTCTGCTTTGCAAGTGCAACACCGCAATGAGCTGCAGTATTTGCTGCGTAAGGCTCAGCATGACTGCCCGGCTCGAGCACTTACTCTCCTGTTACAGGAGGTGCGTGCCCAGTGCCCGTGGTATCCTGAAGCCGGAAGCCTTAAGCTAGCGGACTGGGAGCGATTGGGTCAGACATTGCACGAAGAGCCTCGGGCGCCCGTGCAGGCTTTACATGCCTGGCACCTCTGTCGCGACGCGATACTGCGTGTCACCTCGGATAGGCCCTCTTTCACGAGGCTGGTGATCTCGCCACGCCCGTCGGCTCCTGTAGCCATCCCCGTTGCAGCTCTCCCCCCTTCTACTGATGCAACCCAGTGTGTCGCTTCGGAAAGACCCTCTCCTGTATCCACAGCCCCCCCTCTCCCTGCTTTGCCCCCAGTGTCTTCATTACCACCGCCTCCCTTGCCTTCCCCACTGGAGCCAGTGTGTGATCACCCTCCGTCCGTGGGGCCCCATGCTCTGGAGCCCCCCGGAGGGTCATCTGTATCTGCTCAGAAGCTTTCGCTGGTGCAACAAATGGTTCACGCAGCGAAAGCTCAATCAGATCTTACAGCGGAGGAGCTGGCTGATCTGGTCTCAGTTTGCCCGGTGACCTGGCAGAATGATGACCAGGGCAACCCCGTGGGCACCTGGACCACTTTGCCATACTTGGTTAGAGAGGTAAAGAAAGCAATTCGTGACTTTGGCCTGACTAGCACCTTTGTGCGTGGTCTCATTGAAGGGATAGGTACTGGGTACTCCCTAATCCCTGAGGATTGGAAAACGCTGCTGCGCATGAAGTTATCACCCAGTCAGTATGTTATTTGGCTTAGTGAGTATCGGCAGATGGCAGAACGCCAAGCTCAGGTACATAGAGAGCACGGTATCATTTATGAGCATTTGGCAGGGGAGGGCCCGTTTGCTACTATTGAGATGCAGTCTCAACTCCCTCAGGCCGTCTTCCCCATTATTTCCACCTGTGCCCAGCATGCTTTCAAGAAGGTCCCGGATTCAGGCAAGCCTACCAAAAGCTTTGTCAGTATCCGTCAGGGTGCCTCAGAGTCCTTTTTGGATTTTACCAACAGATTGCATGAGGCTATCCTCCGACAGGTGGATAACACTGAGGCAGCTCACGAGCTCCTGTTAAAATTGGCAGTTGAAAATGCAAATGAGGATTGCCGCCGTGCTCTCCAGGCAGCACAAGCCTCTGGTATTTTAGAGCTCTCAGACATGCTGCGGGCGTGCCAGAACATTGGCACACAAGCCCAAAAGGCTGGAGTTCTGGCTGCCGCCCTGAGAAAAACTGGGAAGGAGGGGAAGCGTTGTTACCGCTGTGGTAAGGAGGGTCATTTTCAGCGGGAGTGCTGCTCATCTAAGGCACCAGCCCGACTCTCAAAGAAGTGCCCCAAGTGTGGGAAAGGTTATCACTGGGCTAATCAGTGTCGTAGCAGGTCGGGAAACCGCGCGACGGGTCCCCCCCAAACCCAGGGCCAAACGGGGGTGTTTCCCACTCAGACAACCACTCCTCTGCCTTAAAATCCGTAGACTCTATGAGGGCGGCGACTGCTGGAAGTGCAGGGCTTGATTTGATCATGCAGGAGGACACTGACTTTCGGCTGCCAGGGGAGGTCAGTGCCATAACTACACAGGTGACGGGACCTCTCCCTGCCGGCTTTGTAGGTCTTGTTCTCCCTCGCTCACATGCTGGGAAACAGGGTTTTTTTGTCATTCCAGGGGTCATTGATGCTGATTACACTGGCATTATTAAGGTTCAGGTGTGGACTCATCTTCCACAGTCGCTCCCGCGTGGACGGTCAATTGCACAATTGATTTTAGTCCCCTATCAGGTGCCAGCTGCCGAGGATCGAACTCGGGGCGGAGGCGGCTTTGGATCGACGTTGTCTCACTCGCCGTCTCACAGCGCGTCTTCTCCACTTGTTGCTCTGACAATGTCAGTCCGCCCCTCGAAACCTCAGTTAACACTTCTCTTAAATGATGTTCCTTTTACGGGGCTGGTGGACACTGGAGCTGACGTTACGGTGATTCGTGATCTGGAGTGGCCGGTTAGTTGGCCTACGGTTCCTTCTAAACAATTGTGGGGGATCGGGGGTAGTAAACCCCAGCGCCACAGTTTGTCTTGGGTCACAGTCTCTAAACCGGGAGGCCGTACCCTTGCTACTATCCGCCCTTTTGTACTCCCTGTCCACCTCAATATTTGGGACCGTGATTTACTTACAAAGTTAGACACCACCCTCGATATTAACATCTGATGGCCCAAAACCCTCCCTCACCCACTGTGTCCTCCGCATTACCGTTGGTATGGCAATCCTTAGAGCCCGTATGGATTGACCAGTGGCCCCTCCCTCTAGAAAAGCTAAAAGCGCTTCATTCACTTGTGCAGCAGCATTTGCAAGCACAGCGACTGGAGAGCTCCACTAGTCCCTGGAACACCCCGGTGTTAGTTATTAAGAAAAAATCAGGTGCTTGGCGGCTGTTACATGATTTAAGGGAAATAAATAAATGCATCCAACCTATGGGCCCCTTGCAATTTGGCTTACCAAATCCAAATTTAATTCCTCAAACCGATCAACTTTGTGTGTTAGATTTAAAAGATTGTTTTTTCACCATCCCCCTTTGCCCTCAAGATCGCGAAAAATTTGCATTTACGGTGCCACAATATAATAATCAGCAACCCTCTCAAAGGTATCAGTGGAAGGTCTTGCCCCAGGGAATGCAAAATAGTTCAACCTTGTGTCAGCTTTTTGTGGATCGGGCCCTTGCCCCTTTCCGTGCCCGGTACCCTTCGCTAAAGGTCTACCATTACATGGATGACATTTTGCTAAGTGGTCCCCGGGTCACGGCACAACAGCTTGAATCTTTATCTCAGATTCTCGGCCAAAATGGCCTGTTAGTGGCACCAGAAAAAATCCAACGCTCTTATCCCTACCACTACCTCGGATATAAGGTTTTACAAACCTATGCTGCTCTGGTTCGTCCGGAATTAATTCTACCTCAACCCCTAACCCTTGTTAAATTACAACAGATTTTGGGTCATTTAAATTGGATTCGGCCCTACTTTCGTCTCCCCACTTCAATGCTGCAGCCGTTGTTTGAGCTCCTGCGTGGAGCCCGTGCACCTGGTGCAGTTATTGCCATCACTGAAAAGCATACTGCCTGCATTCGACAAATCAATGCAGCATTGAGTCAGCAGTTTGTGAACAGACTCCCAGAGGTCCATCCCTTACGATTGGTTCTTCTTGCCACCCCTCATACGCCAACTGCGGCTCTGTTTGTACCCCGTACAGACACAGCCGTCTCTATTATAGAATGGCTATACCTTTCATCCACCCCTCCTCGAAATATTTATCCGTATTTAGATGCCCTATCTGATCTTGTTCGTAAAGCCCGCCTCCATGCAGTGCAACTCACTGGCACTGATTTAGTTGCCATTGTGCTCCCCTTGTCCCGTACTGAATTTGACTCTTTGTGCCACACCTCCTTGGCCTGGCAGGTTGCTCTTTGTGATTATGTGGGAGAGATTTCTTACAATCCTCCAAAAGATCCTCGGTTGGTCATTACCCAAAAGGTGCCCCTAGTTGTTCATCGTCTTAGCCGCTCTCAACCCATTGTTTCCGCTGTCACTCTTTTTACTGATGGCTCTCCCCACTGAGGTGTAGTCACTTATCAGTTGGGTGACCCCCCTCGTTGGCATTCTCGTTTTACACTGCCTCAGCGTTCTGCACAGCGTTCAGAATTAGCTGCTGTTGTTTTGGCCTTTTAACTTTTTGCTGATTGTCCCTTTAATTTAATTGTGGATACCCATTATGTTTATCGGGTAATTGATCATTTACCCCTTGCCCTCATTACCCCTCAGGTTGATGCAGACCTCCTTCGCCTGTTTTTGTCTTTGCAGCATCTTCTTGCCACTCGTCATTTCCCTTACTTTGTTGCTCATATTCGCAGTCATACCCCTCTGCCTGGGCCACTCACTGAGGGCAATGCACGCGCCGATCGCGCGTTGCGTGGTCAGGTAAATTCCCTTTTTTCTGACCCCATTGAAAGCCATGCCTTTTTTCATTAGTCTGCCTCTGTTTTGGCCCGGCAGTTTCACATTCCTGCTGATCATGCACGTTCCATTGTTCGTTCCTGCCCCCACTGTGCTGCTGCTGCTCCTACTTTTTCTTATGCCGTTAACCCCTGAGGTACCACAGCAAATCAGCTGTGGCAAATGGATGTTACTCATGTGCCACAATTCCGCCCCTATTCGTTTTTACATGTTTCCGTTGATACTTATTCAGGCTTTCTTTGGGCAACCCCACAACGTGGGGAAGCCACTAACAAAGTTATTCACCATTTGCTGGCCTGCTTTTCTGTTATGGGTCGCCCCTGCCGAATTAAAACAGATAATGCCCCAGCCTACTGCTCTGCAGCCCTCTCCACCTTTTGTGCCCGCTGGGACGTCCGTCTTAAACACAGAATCCCTTATAATTCCACGGGCCAAGCCATTGTTGAATGTGCCAATCGCACACTCAAAACCTTGCTAGATAAACAATTAAAACAAGGGGAGCTCCGTCTCCGAACCTTAGGAGACATTCAACAACAAATGCATATCCTCTTGTTTACTTTAAATAATTTAACACTGAATGCAGATCAGCAGACCCCTGCGGATCGGCATTTTCACAAATCTGAGGTACTGGAAAGACCGCGTGTCTTTTACCGTCAGCTGCCCGATCCACAGTGGCTGGGCCCAGTACCTCTAATGACTTGGGGTCGAGGATATGCTGCTGTGTCTCTCCCTGCAGGACCGTTGTGGGTTCCAGCTCGGTGTGTGCGACCGGCACTTAAACAACATGGCATGGCACCAAGGGCTGTCGAATCCCATACCAGAGTTTCAGCTGACTTTGGAGGAGACCGCGTTTCCCCCCGAGTTGACAACGACGGGACGGAAACGGAGGAGGCGTAGTGTCCCAAACCGGCCCGTAACATGGGGAGCAGTAAAAGCATTGGTCGCCGCGGCCCAACGAAGACTGGCAGCAGATCAACAGCCAGAGACTCCTGAGACTTTGTTTGTGGCGATTCTCGCCCAAATCACTGCTAATTCTGTGATGATTGTGTGCCTTTTGTGCCTGCTATTTCCTGTAGGGGTTGGCTCGGAAGCGCTTCCCCCGTTACGAGCCCGAATGACATATAACAAATGGGAAAGATTGGCTTCAATAGCAAATGTTACCCACTTTTGTCTATCTAATTCTGTAGCAGCCGGAGATTTGTTAGGTACATGCCTTATTCCAGTATGTCATCACCCTGAGGAGATGGAGAATAAGACACTGTTCTCTGCTTATGCGAATCTTTCTTCCCAGTACTCTAGCATGGCTAATTGGGGCCCGGCCAACTATACTCTGCCTTGCACGGCTGTATCCCTCCACACACCGTACCCGGCCGGGGCTCACAATGTCACCTGTGCACATGTAGTTAACTGCACTAGTACAAAGGTGCCCTTGGGCTGTCGAAAAATTTCTCAACCCCTTTTAAATTGTTCCCATGCTGTTAATGTTTCATATAATTATGGCCATATCATCCTACCATCAGGATGGTTTTTTACTTGCGGTTCACGCACCTTTAATTATATTCCTGCGAATTTAAGTGATGGCACCCTTTGCTGTCTTAGTAGAATGACACTTATATTGCCTTTTGCTGGTCAAAAACGTAGTAAAAGAAGTGTACCCCTTTCAGATGATTGTATTGCAGATGTTGAGCTTTTTAGTCGTGCTGAGTATACTGCCTTAGCGGCCTCTATTGTTGGTGTCCCCGCGCTTGCTATGTATTCAGCCAGAACTTTAAATAACCTGGCATGCTTTGCAGCAAAGGCAATTAATACAACATCCCAGGCTATTGCCTTACTTAACACAGAACAACACGAATTAAGGGATGCAATTTTGGATAACAGAGCAGCCATTGATTTTCTGCTCCTGAAACACCATCTAGGCTGCTCCACATTTCAGCACATGTGTTGCTTTAATTTAACTGATAATAGTCGCTCCATAGAAACTAGACTGGCTGAATTGGCCAGTCTTACAACACACATATGCCAAGATCTGGGGTTTGAGGGTTTTTGGAATTGGCTTACAGGTTGGCTGCCCTCTCTAGAATGGCTGCGACAGCTTTTTGGTTATTCTGTGTTTGTAATCATTGGGCTTATTTTTTTGCTGCCGCTGTGTACAATGTATTCGTTCCTTGTTAAGACTTTGTAAAATTTCGCCCTGGAAAGCTCCCCAGATTATGTCCTTGTCTGTCTGGGAGTTAAATAGCATGACAAAACAAATTGATGGCTACCATGAGATAGCCAAATATCATTAAATAAAAAATGGGGGGATGAAGGGTTCATGTTTAGCTATTCCACCTGGAAGCAGGCAGGGCACACCCTGACTGTTTTGTAGAAGCAATGCACACATTGCTCTATCCAAGGACAAGGGCTAGATATGAACCATGAGAACTTGATTGTTGGGACAGCAACTGTGGGAAGCTTTCTTAGCCTGGGCTCAAGGGCTGAGAACCAGGATTGTAGTAGATAAAGGATGGTAAATAAGTATATTAATCAACGTCATACATTCCTTTGTGTATCTTTTTGCGGTAGCAGTGTGTAATGCTTAGGGGGGAGAAATATAATAAAAGGAGAAGGTGGAAGGCGGGGGGGCAGAACAGCCCATCTCAGCTGACCAGCCTGCTTGCTTGCATAAAGCTGTGTTCTGTCTCATCATTGAACCGCCACACCCTCCTACAGTCTATATGAAGAGGAGTGCTTCCTCTACACCTTGACATCTAGTGAGACTCTGCACCTGGTATGGATATGTCAGGAGCTCACGGGGAGCATGAATGCATATCGCCAGTACCATGGGCCAGAAGCACCCCAAAACTGCAGAAAAGGCAAGACCAACCCCTGAACTAGCAAAGAAGTGATTGGTGACTGCATCAATGGTATCATAGCACAGCAAAAGAGAGACTCGACACTGCTGATGCTCACTGTCCAACCTAAGTCAGCATCTTCCAGTGCACCAAGAAACCCATCCCTCTTCCCATCTGTTACACCTGAGTATGCTATCCCTGGTGCGAGGTCTGTGAATTCTGACCCAGAGTCACCAATCCTCTCAGAGCCAGTAGTCTGTAGGGAGACACCCACACCATCAGTGCACCATTTGCTGCTCACATCTACCCTTCAAGGTATTGGAAGACATACAGTACCAACAGCTTCACTAATGGAATCTGAGGATTCCTACTGCTCCAGTGAGCTCAAGGCTGGAGACAGTGGCCCCTCTGCACATTCCAAGGCATAATATTAGCCCTGACAGTGGTTTTCTGGGCGCCTTTGGAATCTGAAAAACATACTACCAGGTTCAGGACCAATGGGTCCCTTCTGCATGGACACAGCTTCCTTACCCTTATGACCCCAAACATTGGCTCAGTTGAGTTTCTTGGGATATTACTTCAAACAATCTGAGTGGGAGTTCAGACAGAGGTCATCTCATTGAGAAGAGCCTCAGGTCTTCAGCAGTGTTATGAGGAGGAAAATCAATCTGAGCAGACAATCCCACTTAGTCCTCCTGCGGCACTCTCATCCTCTTCTCTGGCCCCATCATTGCCACCAAAATAATACAAATAATTTACAGACTTCCTGAGGAGGATTGAGCAGAAGCTCAATTCTCTTCGAGAAAGTTCAGGACCCCACTCACACATTGTTGCACATCCTCCAGACTGTAGGCCATAACAGGGTGGCATTTCTCACCAATAAAGCCATGTTGCAGCCAGCCAAGACACTCTCGCATACCCTGGCATCAATGACTGGGACATGGGTAATTATGTCACTGGTTAGAGCAGGAGTCGGTAGCCCATGATCAGAGCTGGAGTGAGAGGCCAAATGCCACAGCCAAGTGGCAGAGCTGAAGTCAGAAGTTAGGAATCGGAGCCAAGGGTCAGACCCAGAGTCAGAGACCAGATGCCGGAGCCAAGGGAACTCGTGGGTAGGTTTGGGTGGCAGTGGGGATGAAAGCCATCAGTCTCAAAGAAAGGGCTACGTTTGGTCGAGGTGTGGATTGCATTATTATACATTAATTCAGCATAGCAAAGCAGGGGAGGCCAGTCATCCTGGTGGCAGCTCAAAAGCAGCAAAGATACTGCTTCAAGATTTGATTGACTCTCTCCATTTACCTATTAGTCTGTGGGTGATATGCAGATGAAGTGAGGGGATTGATGCCAAGGAGTAAAAGGAATTCCTGCCAGAATCGGGAGATGGGGCCCCAGTCCAATACAATGTCTGTCAGGGTAACAGGAGACATTTTTAGGAAGAGCTGAGCTGTCTCTCACTGGTAGAAACAGTACAGCATGGGATGAAGTGTGTCATCTTTGTTAGGAGGTTGACAACAACCAGAATTACTGTGTATCCCTGGAAACATGGCAGTTCTACAATGAAATCCACTGATATGGTAAACCAAGGCTGCAGAGGCATGGGCAGACATTGGAGGATACCTAGGAGTTTTAACAGAGTTCTTGATCTGGGTACAGAGGTTGCAGGACCTTATATAATTCTTGATACAAGTTTGTAGGCTTCACAACCAGAAATTCCTTCAGACCAGACTCCAAGCCTGGTATTGGCCAAAATGGTCATGGCAACAAATTGTGGCATAGTTTCAATACTGGAAGCATAAGGTATCCCTCTCAAACATAAATACAATCCTTCCAATAGAAGAGGTCATTCTGCCGTCAGAACTCGGTGTCAAGTCAGGTACCCACATCATTCAGCGTCTGGTGGATTGATCTGGATTACAAACAATTCATCAGAGAGTGGATGGAGGATGTCAAACTTCTGTCAGTCATGTTGACAAAGTTGGACACCTTGAGCATGGGGGAAGAGGCCTCTTTGCTAGGTTTGAGAGATTCATTTCTGTGAGATAGGGCATCTGCCTTCCTGTTTCTCATCCCTGGGCAATAGGTCACAACATAGTCAAATGAGAGAAGAAGGACCAGTGTATGTGGTGTTTAAAGCATCTAGCAGTCTGTAGTTATTCCAGGTTCTTATGGTCTATCAGAACTTGGACTGGGATTGGGCTCCTTCTCAGAGGTGATGCCACTTTTCAGAAGCCACCTTGACAGGCAGTAACTCCTTGTCCCAAATACTAAATATATTTTTCTGCCAGGGTTAGCTTCTCAGAGTGGAAGACATAGGGTTGGAGTAGATTGTGGGCCTGCATGTTGAAATAATGCTGCGCCTATGGCAAAGTTTGATGTGTCGGCTTCAATCATAAATGGTTTAGTGGGATCTGAGTGAATCAGGATGGGTGTTAAGGTGACAGTCTATCAAAGGCTCACGGAGACTCCATAGACCAGGCAAACTGGGCCC
This sequence comes from Lepidochelys olivacea, assembly GCF_965140295.1. Taxonomy (NCBI): domain Eukaryota; kingdom Metazoa; phylum Chordata; order Testudines; family Cheloniidae; genus Lepidochelys; species Lepidochelys olivacea. The sequence goes on along the minus strand of NC_140413.1, from coordinate 38,140,548 downwards.
CGTTTGGCAGGAATGTTTAAATGGGTGCAACCAGGCTAAAGAATTCTCTCATAACTTGCCTGTAGAAATTGCTAAACCCCAGGAATTACTGCACCCTGCAGACATCCTTCGGCATGGTTCAGTCAGATACTGCCGCCTTCTTATGCAGATCCATGGTGAGTCCCTCAGGTGAGATAATCTATCCCAAGAATTTCACTGTGTTATCAAACTTGCATTTCTCAAGTTTTGCATAGACATGGTTTTGACAGAGTCTCTCCAAGACAGTGCATATGTGATGACTGTGGAGGTCCTGCCTTTTGGAGAAAATGAGGATATTGTCCAGGTAAATGATAACAAATTGGACCAGCATGTCTCTAAGGATGTTGTTTTATGAAATACTGCAAGGTCACCATGGAGTTGCAGAACCCAAACAGCATGACCAAATACTCAGTGGCCAAACCTGATATAGAAGACAGTCTTCCATTCATGTCCTTCTCAGATCCTCACCAGGTTATAAGCTCTGCAGAGGCCCAACTTTGTGAAGATCTTGGCAACGCTCAATCTTTTGAACAACTCATAAATAAGCAGTAAGGTACTTGTTTCAGACGGTAATCTTGTTCAGAGCTTGGTAGTTCACACAAGGACAAAGGGAATTGTCATTATTCACCATGAAGAAGATCAGGGATCCCACTGGGGATCTGGAGGGAGGAATGAACCTCTTCTGCAGGTTTTCCTCAAGATAGTTCCAGAGTGCCTGTAGTTTGGATTGGGAGAGGGAGCAAATGCATTGGAAGGGAACCTCTGCTCCCAGCTAGGGGTCAATGGGGCATTTGTAGCTGCGATGGGATGGTAGGTGTTGGCTTTATTTTTTGTCAGACATGTTGGCATAGTGTTGATATCTAACAGGAATCCCAGGAGCCATTGTGTGGGTGGCCATGGTGACCTTTGGATCCTCCCTTACCGTCTCTGAATTCTTTGGAGGACCAAATACACTACAAAGTGTTGCGGGTCCTGGGTTGGCTCTCAGGGAAACAGGATTGTCAGCAAGAAGGAGAGTCAAAGTGTACCATGCTTGACTGCCAGCAGATGCGCAGGTCATGGTGATGAGCCAGGAAATGCCAAGGATAACTGACGAATGCAGTGCATGAATTGGCCCAAACTTGAGGGGGTCCCGGGCCTCAAAGGATCATTACCTCTAAGGGAGCCATCTGGTTGGTGACTGGTCCTGATGAAAGGAGTGACCTGTCCATGGACTCCACTAACTCAGGGAACATATTGTGGGCTTGGGTTAACTCCAGGTCCATGAAATTGCCTGAGGCACCTAATTCCATTAGGTTTGACTAGAAGGATTTGGAGATGTATTGGATGCTGATTGCCAATCACCAGGTTACTCGCAGACAAGAATTGGCATGGGCTTCTGGGGAAAGAGGAAGGGCATCCACCCAATCTGGACTCTCGGACTGGCACTGAGGCTTAGCATTTCAAGGGTTCACACTGGATACTGGCAGGGCAGCTTGCTTCAGTATGTTCTTGGTCCCCATTGTATAGGCATATGCCCAATGCCAGGCATTGATTCTTCTCCATGTCAGAGGTGGGGACAGACCTGAGCGATTTGCATGGGTTCAGTGACAGAGAAGCGATGTGTGATAGGGGTACCAGAGTCAGCAGGGCTGGTGGGATCCAGTGTTTGGTCAGGCAGTGCTCGACCTTGATGCACAGGTCAACTAGGGATTCCATCTATGCCATTGATCTTTAATATCATTTTAGGCTGATCTGGAAATGATAATGCTGGGCAGACTTGTTCCATGCAGTGTCTACTACCAAGGGTTGGAATCTGCTTCATATTTACCAACTGGTCACGTCTATGCTGCAATACCTGAAGCCTGGCTTCAGCTGTATGCTTATGACTTGGATCATTGACAAACACTACCATAGTTTGAAGTTCTCAAATGGTCCAAGAAGTGGGCTTAATTTTTCCAGAAATTGAGACCCAAGACATGGCCTCCCAGTAAGCAAGCTGATAATCAATCCTACTCACTCTTGGTCAGTGGGGTACAACTGTAGGTGTAGCAGAAATAAGAGCCATGAAATTTATCGCAATCACCATTGAACTTGTCATGTAGGAGGAGTTTTGGCTAACTGGTAGAAGGGATCAGAACTGAAGGTGGCATGGCTTGAGGTTGTAGGACCATATTCTGCACCTTCAGGGTGGCATCCTGGGTCTACAAGGTCTGTAGGGGTCCCACTATATCTGTCAGAGAGCTATTGGCCTTTGTAGAATCCATGCTTGCCATATCAGCTCTAGTTCTCCTATTGTTTTTGTTGGGGCTGTTCAAAGTGTCAGTGACAGGGATATGGGTGATCATGCCCAGTGGTTAGAGCCAGGGTCAAGCCTAATGATCAGAGCATGAGTTGGTAGTAACAAATTGGAGTCCAGGATCAGAGCCAGAGTCTGAGGCCAGATTCAAGAGCCAAAGGTCAGACTTTAGGAATCAGAGCTAAGGGTCAGGACTGGGTTACCTGGAGTAGGGCAAGCCTGGGTCCACAGCAGGAGCAGAGCTGGGATAAGACAGGAGCAAGCAAGCACAGGAGCTATTGCAGCTGTGGGCAAATGCTTTGAGCAGCCACTAACCTGCTGCTTCTGCTGGGCTTAACAGCTGGTCTGCTGACTGTTTCAACCAATCAGGCAATCTACTATAGGCCAACTGTGCTTGTGGGGTTACCCAAAGACTGGCTTTGCTGGAGACCCTGCTTCCTGACACCAGCCACTTGCACTCCCACGCCTAAGACAAAGGATAAAAAGTGAGCTGTAGCTCACGAAAGCGCATGTTCAAATAAATTGGTTAGTCTCTAAGGTGCCACAAGTACTCCTTTTCTTTATACCATCTAAGGAGGTGGAATATTTTGTTCCCTACCCCAAACTCCCTCATAATTCAGGCTATCTTCAAACATAACAGAGTACACCATTTTAGGTCTGCTACCTTCAACAAGGGTGGCAAAAGACTAGACTTCCTTAGAAGAAAAAGTTTCTCCTCCACCAGCCTACAGTTTCACATTGCAAATTATTAGGCACTGATGTCTAAGTATTCCTGATAGCCATCACTTAGGCAAGAAGGGTGTGTGAGTTGCAGGCCCTAATGACTGAGCCACCTTAAACTCGGCTCTCCGAGGACATGGTAACACTCTGACCACACCCAACGATTTTTTTTTTTAATCCAAGGAGGTCTCGCAGTTTCATCTGAGTCAGGCGATGTTTTTACTTGTTTTGTTTTTCACTAAGCCACACTTTTCCCCAGAACAGCACCTCCATGTTCTGGATCTCAGGTGATGTCTAGCCTTTTATCTAGACAGGACTAAACTGTTTCATTCTTTGCCTTGCCTGTTTGTGCCCTGTGTGGAATGCATGACGGGGCAAGTAGCCTCTGCACAGTTCGTCTCCAGATGGATAACATCCTGTATCAAGACTTGTATGAGATAGCTTTGGTTACAGCTTTTCAGTGGATATGGATGTACTCCACAAAGGGGCAAGCGACATCGATAGCATTCCTCAGTGACATGTCCGTACATTTGCAGGGTGGCCACGTAGTATTCCATACATATGTTTACAGATGATAGTGCTATTACTGCATCACCCAGTGTGGATGCAGGCCTTGGAAGGGCAGTCCTGTGATTCTTATTACAGTAGACTCTGAGCCCTGCATCCAGATTGGGTTACTGCTCGCGAGTCATCTGAGTGAAAAAATGGTTACTTATGGTAACTGTGCTTCTTCAATATGTGATGCAGCCATGTACTCCACAACTCACCCTCTGTCCCCTCTGTATCAAAGTCTCCTCTCAGGGGCTTTCAGTGCGAAGGAACAGAGGGGGGTCAAGTAGGTGCTGCCTCATATACCCAACGGAGGGGCCATGGCCACAAGGCACGAATGCGTCCCCTCTACTGGTACTGCTAGACAAAAGTCTTCAGCTCCAGCACACTGTATGTGCACACATCTAAGTGGAATACATGTCTACATCACATCTGAAAGAACCATAGTTACAGTAGGTGACCATTTCTTCAATATAATGGCTGCTACTTGCATTTTGCCATGGTACTATTGATCAGCAAATTGAGTTTTTAAATACCTCACAAGTTATACCTTGAAAAAACATTACAATAGTGTATAGGCTGTGAACACAGGGGTATATTCCATTAGAGACATAAAATGGTTCAGATCTTGGTTTGGGGAGAGAATCTAAACAATAGTATCTTTATTACCACCACCAGAACATGAACTTTGTGTGTTCACAGTACTGCAGTTTTAGGAGGGGTTTGTGACTAGGCATATGAAGCTCCATAGAGCCGCTCTCCTTTGTATCAGATCCACAGAGATTTTGCATTATAATATAAAGCAGATCCTCTCTGTGTGCTTTAGTTCCCACTCTGCTAATGGGAAGTTTAGGTTCAGATGTTGGTTGGAAGTAAAAGCAACACAGCTCTTCAGGGGGAGGGCTGCCATGCCAGAGCATAGAAACCAGGGAGAATTGGGGAGACCCTGTACCTTTTGCACAAATTATTTAGCCTACTGTGGAAGCTCTGTGCTACACTGGATCCTCTGGGCACCTCCAAGGTAAACTGCAAACCTTGCCCTCACAGCCCAGGTAGAATAATTCTGAGGAATCTCCGTGGCCTGAAGCAGAGAGCATTAATTCTTGAGTTTACTTGGGCTTGGAGAAGGTCTTTTTTCCTCAACCTAATCTTTGAGTTGTGCTCAACAGGAATACATTTGCTCCATTTTTTCCTGGGGGAAAAAAAAGATGAATTTTCTATTTTTAATCTAACTAGTATCTTTAAGGTGTCAACAGTTTACTCTTCTTAATTTTCTGTAGATTGCAAGAGCCTATGAATGTGAAAAGACAAAAAACAACAGTTACCTTTTGTGGTAAATGGAAACAAAGATATTATTCTGAAATTCTGAAGCAACAGTCCGTACTTGTAGTCCCTGGAGCACTTGCTGATGGTCTATGGTCTGTTGGAATAGGCTGGTCTCTTATTCTTATTTCCAACCAATAAATTACAGTAGAAGCAGTTAAGGCATATGGAGTGCTGCATATCATGTGATTATGCATGGAAGGAGTTGGTCACTGCAGTTGTGAATAGGAAGGGAAATAGTTCATGGGGGAGAGGGGAATTTTTGTATTAAAATGTGGTCCCTCCTGAGGAAATATTTAAGAAACCCTGATCTAAGTATTGGAGAAATTCAGAAATTTACAGACACTTAACTTTTTGGTATACAGCCCCCTATGATGGGGTGGACTAGGCCCAGAAGTCCCCTGCTGGAGGCTTCAGGGTCCTGCCATACTTGCAGGAAAAGAGTAGTAGAGGAGTCCTCCAAGCTGCATAGAGGGGTTGTGTAGGACATGGCCAATCAGGAGGAAGTTGCAAGGGGCTAGCCAATCAGAGGATAGCATAAAAGTAGTTGCAGTGCAGACCAGAGTCAGTTGCTGCTTCAAGCCTGAGGTGTGAAGTGGTCCTTCTAGTGAGCTGAAGGACTGTAGCACCATGGATAGCTCAGTGCTGGCAAGGACAAAGAGAGCAAGAGAACTCCTGGCTGACTGCTGGACATAGAAGAGGCCTGAGGTAAGGGTGAGGCGTTGCTGAAGGTTGGGGCCATGGGGAAGTGGTCCAGGGAACTGAAAGCAGTTTAGTTAAAGGGACATAGTGGCATGTGGCTGCTATTCTTACGGTTCCTGGGCTAGGACCTGGAATAGTGGGCAGGCCTGGGTTCCTCCTATAAGATTGCAGTTGGACAGTGATAAACCTCCAGAAGGAGATCTGAACTGTTAAGAGGCCCATCTGGAGAGCTGGTGCCAGACCAGACTGGGTGAATAATCTCCAGGGAGGAAGCCCTGGGGGCATGCCTACCAGGGCCAGGAGCATTTAAAGATTTTATTGGACTAATACCCCCAGAATGGATCTGTTTGAGTTGTGTTCCATACAGACTGTATGTGACTTGGCCAGAGGGCTGAGTCACTAGAAACCTCCAGAGAAACTGCCAGAAAGGGTCACCACAGACTGAAAGAAGTTCAGACACAAACCCAAACAAGGAGGCACTTTTGAGAGTTGAGTGCCACCCCATTACATCCCCATTAAACTACACAGATAAAAAAAGAGGATTCTTTCTTTTAATTAACAGTTAATTAGTGTTGTAAAATAAAAACACTTGCTCAAATTCATTATAATATTGAAGCCACCTTACATAAAGATGTATTGTTTGTCAGCTGTTGTTCCAGCAAGTGTAAGAAGCTGAGGAGACAGTACTACAGAAGTAACCATTTCTCTGGGGATTGTGTCAGACATGCTTTAGTAAAAAATAAATGGCCAAACTGATCTATTTGTAGTAATATTAGTACTTGCTATAGTGTTTAAATTACTTACCAGCCATATTTGATGGGGCAATTTGATGAGAGAAAAGCTTTTCGATAAGAGAACAAAATAAGTTTTCAAGACTAGTTATAAAGGCAGAAGTCACAATTACAGCTGGCCTAAGGGTGAGAAAATTACTTAGGCTCTGATTCAGCAAAATATTTAAGGATGTGCCTAACTTTAAGTGAGTAAATTCATGGACATGCTTAAGTGACTTGCTGAATCAGGGCCATATCAACAAATTATTTGACCTGTTACATGCAGGATTTTTTTTTAAAGTATCAGTATCTTTGACAAATTTCATGAAATTAATTAATGTTTTATATGATTAAGTCATTGACATCTTCCTGCAATGCAACCAAGTGTAATCCAGCAAGCATAGTAAAACAAGTCTCATTGTACTGGGAGAGGAGTGATGGGGTGGGGGAGTCTCTATTTTATCTGTCTTTTTTTTCCGAAAATGAAGATGAAACTGCAAGAATCTTTCATTTGTATCCTCGCAATGATTTTTCTTTAGCATACCCAGCATGAGTTACATTCCCCATCAAGGAATATATTTGTCTCCATACTTTTTAATAAAGAAAAATGAAAGAGAAACTGGAAAAAGGAGACCGTGACAGAAGATACTGGGACAACTAAACAGGAATGATCTACTATAGCTGTACATGTATATGCCCTTTAAGGTTATAAAAATCACATCTCTCTGATGCAATATGTATCTGATTAGCAAAAAGGCAGAATTGTTTGTTGGGTTTTTGTATCTCTATCAAATAGCAAGGCTATGTTTTTAACTACTAAGTTAAAAACATAGCCTTGTTATTTGGTAGAGATTGCGTGATCTGAACTGAAATCTAAAACTTGAAATAATAGATTAAGATTAAATAAAGCACGGATTTAATCCTACCAAATGGCTCAAAATAAATCTGAGGGCTCTTCAAAAGAATTCAAAATCCCACATCCCACCACTGAAATCTCTTGATTTGTGTGCTTTTCAGATCAGATTCTGATGCATAGACTTCATATTCAGACTTCAGTGAACACCAAAATTCATTTTATTTGATCAATCTTTTATTTTTGTTAAACTTCATTACAGTACATTGTGTGAGCTGAGCTTTGTACTGTTCATAATTTTTTTTGTTTTACTTTATTTCTTTTAAATTTGCATTTTACAGAAATGCAGCCTTTCAAGACAAAAACAAGTAATACAATATATGTTCAGATAGATCACATTCCAATTGTTACTTTATTGGTTCTATCTTAGTTGTGACAGTATTTCTATTATCCGCACATCTGATCTCTGTTATATCAAGAAATATGATCCCTGCCTTTGATCGGTTCTCCCTCTGTAAAAAGATAAGCAAAACAATTGTTCAACAAATCAACCTAGCCTTTGCTTTACCCGTTTCCAACTTTATAATTTTAATGGACCAATTTTCTCTTTTATCTTCAGTCTAGTGTGAATATATTTGGAGAAACATTTACTATTAACTGAATTGAGGAGTGATTTTCAGCTTTCAGTTTTTCTTTCTGCCTCAGATTCTCCCTTTTCCTATTTATCTACTCACTTTCAAAGCAGGCTTTCTCATGCCTACCTTGCAGACTGTATATTTTTACAGCCGTACTTTTATACTTGACGGGAAGGTCAAAAAGCTTTGCTAACCGGAAATTAAGGTTGAAAACACATCTATCTCTTCTACTCTCAGGAGACTCACTGTCATTTTTATTTTATTTTTAACCAAAAACCCCACAAATGCTGGAAAGTTAGGGTTCTACTACACATGCCCCTTTCCCCTCACCTGCATCCATACCACCACCACCACCTATTTATCTTTCTCATCACAGTATTTAAATGCTTCTGAGGTGTTTATACAGAGTAATCTCAGTAAGTGTCCCTGTTTTTCTTCCTTCCAGTTGTAAGAGAAGTAACTTGATTATTTTACAGGAGGAGTTGTTTATGTGAGTGTCAGAGACAAGGTAACTTGTGTATCTATATTTGAGGAAATAAATGAGGAAAAACTAAGTCAAACGATGAATGTTGCACTTAATGTCCTGTGAAAAAGGTGGCATCTGTCATGATTTCATAAGAGTTCCAGCTCCTGTGAAAGTTTTGTCTTCTGCAAATCGTGTTGAGGGCTTCACTTTTTCCAGTGGAATATAGCTGTGTGGTGGAGGAAGAGGTGACTCTCAGGTAGCTAGGGTCTGTTCCATGGAGGGCTTTGAATATCAATACACAGACCTTGAATTGAATTTGCAAACATACCCTGGGGAGCCAGTCACCTTCCATATCCCCTGCTTTATTCCTTTCATACCATCTTCAGCAGCTGTGATATTTTTGGATCCAAGAGTTTCAATAATAGCTGTCAGAAGTCATCATTCTATAGCAGGGATACCCCACATTTTGAAAATTACTGCAATGGTACAGCCAACATATCACAACTAACTTCCTATCTTTCTGTCACCATTTTTTCCCCATAAGGGCTTTAAAAAGAGTACAGTCACTAGCGACAGATATTTTAAATTTGGGGAAGACTTTGTGCTGTATAGTTTGTATGTGGAGTTTTGGAAAAAATGACCCATAAGGATATTGCTATGTACATGCCTCTAATACAAATTATAATACTTTGCTATCAAGCTAAGCTTTGATGAATCCATGTAATTGCCATAACATTATCATCTTGGCCTAAGGGGTTTGATATATAGAGTCATTGCTCTGAATCCAAAAATGATTCACAAATATCTTAACAGTCACTCTACTGTTATCTGCTAGGTCATATTATTTGTTGTTTGTGACTATTTGATTACTGCTGGTTCATTCATGAAAACATTCATAAATCCGTAGCATTACAAATCTCAGCATGAATAACGAATCTGTCCAGACTTCATTCAAGTTGTGTGGTGTTTTGCTTTTTGCTGTTCATTATTCTCCTGTTTTTAAAAAAAGTTTGTCATCCAATCAGGGAATAGGGTGACCAGATGTCCCAATTTATAGGGAAAATCCTGATATTTGGGGCTTTTTCTTATATAGCCACTGGTTACCCCCACCTCATCCCGATTTTTCACATTTGCTATCTGGTCACCCTATCAGGGAGTAAAAATAACAGTCTGATTGATGGGACATATCACACCCATGAACAGTCAGTGAGTCAAAGTAAATATTTGCAAAGAACACATAGTCTGGAATTTTTTGACAAACTAGTCAGTCTGTACTGTGAATAATGAATACATTAGAAGAAACAGGGTACGTTTGCAAATTCTTTGTGAACCGAAATCATTAAATTCGTCCATCAATTCATTCCTAATGAATAAGTTAACAGCTTGTGGTAATGACCCTTGCTTAACTGTTGACATATGGAATCTTTGGAATGAGTTGCCCTCAGTATGCTATTTATCTATTTAGAGCATGTCAAAGAACATTTTTTCTGTGGACTGTGTAGGGAAGCAAATGCAGATAGTTGCTACAACTGCTGTATGTTCAGAGTAATGGATTTGGGCATTTTTCTGGTCACTGATAAGATGCACCCGTTAATGTCTGTGAAGGATGGGTATAGCTGTCTCAGGGTTTTAGGTTCTCTAGTTGGCACAGAAGATTGTTTGAATGATTCTCACTGTGCTTTGCCAGGCATTCTACTTTTTATTTTTTTTTCAGGATGTGGAACTTTAACTTTGACTACCCATTTGTTGGATACTCTTTTTGTTGTTGTTTAGAGAACTTTGTAGTTATCTGAACAAGTTTTTGACTGATGTAAATGATGGCTTCTTTGAACTCTAACTCTCCAAGTTAATAGAAAAGGTGTACTTGTGGCACCTTAGACTAACACATTTATTAGAGCATAACCTTTTGTGAGCTACAGCTCACTTCTTCAGATTCATACAGTGGAAAATATAGTGGGGAGATTTTATATAACACAGAGAACATGAAACAATGGGTGTTATCATACACACTGTAACAAGAATGATCAGGGAAAGTTACACTCCTAGGGAAGTGATTACTCTTGTTTTTCAGTATCTTTTTACTGATTCAGACTAACATGGCTGCTACTCTGAAACCTGTCTCCAAGTTAATGTCCCCCCTACAGCCCACTAGGAATTTCCTTGAGTTTAAAAAAAAAAGTTTAAAGAATGTATCTTTCAGAATTGCTCAATGCCAGGAGACCCAAAGGGACCTTCAGGGTGTGCAAAGGTAGACTCTCCCTCCTCTCCCCTTGCAGAGATTCTGAGTTCTTGCAGGAAAGAACTCCCCACTCTGGCTCTCACCCTGACTCTTTCTGTCCCCCCAATGGCTTCCCTATCCCTCATTTTCCCCCTTGCCGAGCACTAGAGCTACTCAGGAGAGATGTTCCTCTGTCTCTTCCTATAGAACATGTGAATTATTTTCACAAACCTTGCCTCCCTTTCTGTAGGACAGAAACTCCAGTTTCCTCAACCTTCCCGCTCCCCCCCCCCACTTCCCTTCTAGAGTTCCTGAGTTCCAAAGGAGAGAGGCTCCCTCCCATGGCTCACTTGTAAGCGTGCATCAATACAGCATATGCACTTGTCATGCATGTTTTATAATATATAATGTTCTTAGAAAATATGCCTTGGAATTTTTATTTTTCATACAGAGCCCCACCAGAACTTAGACTACAGGATTTCATCCTTAAATTTCCCATACAGCCAGCTTCATGGGCCTCAGATTATCTGCCTTAGAGGAATGAAGGGCTGATGCCCAAACTACTGAATTACATCCCTCTAGCTATCACCAGTTATCCTGCCTCATTTTAAGTGGCTCTTTTTGTAGGACTAATTCTAAAATAGCCTCTTTCCGATAAGGCCGATTCACAACTGCACAGGAAACCAAACCAGCACCACTTACAGAATCCTCCTATTTACCTTTATCTTTCCAAAGTTACTTAAATCTGACTTCTTTACCAGGCTGTTACTTGCAGCAGAATTATTATTACTGGTTTAATTTCTCCAAGTGCCCCAGAGGTTACTAGAAGTACCAACAAATAAAACTAATTGACAGTCCTTAATTTCTATCCATCATATCTGTTATTTCAACCAAAATGATGTGTCTCTGCAGAGACTCTGCCATACTTCACTGAATGTGCCATGTCTCCTGCTTGGCATTCCGTCTCGCCAGTAAATTCTGAAGCCTGGTATTTTTAAACCCCCCAATGAATTTCCAGCTCAGTGTGTCAGTCATTCTACTATTAATCTCCCAAACTGCTTACCTTTGAAAACATGAAAAAAGATGAAAGGGAAAGAGAGACATTAGAATTGTTTTTAATATATTATGCTTTGCCACACCAGCATAAGGCTCATAGTTTTACTGGTGCCCTTTGTGATGAAACAGAATCATATTTTCAACTCTCCTTGTTTCATGAAACTTTCCACAGTTATCTGCCTTAGGGATTTTGTTCAATTTTATTAAAAACCTGTTCAGCTTTCATTCATGATTTCCATTTTTCCGAGTTGCACAGTGCCAGCTGCAGAGATGATCCACAATTTTGGAGAGCTCATTGCTGAGATGCTACAATTGTGGGGTTCCCAGTCAATGGTGCTCTGTGGCCTCAGTTCTGCAAATTACTTAAGCGTGTGCCTAATTGGAAGCAAATGAGTAATCCTACTGAAGTCAAAGGGACTACTCAATGCTTGGGGTTAGGCACCTGCATAAAACTCTTGCTGAATATTTGCAAAATGCCTCCACAGTTGGCTTTATACAGAGAAAGATCAACAAATGTCAGTGAAGTAAAGATGTGGGTTTTTTTCTATAAACAAGGTGGTGGTGTTGCTTTTTTCCTTGGGTAACTTTTTTCACAGACAGAACATAAGCTTCTGTTATTGCTGTGTGACGTTGAGAGGTAGGATTAGTGTTTGAAACTGCCCACACTTTTTTGCAGATAATCTGTCATAGACACACATGCATATTTGAGGCTGATTCATTTTTTTCTTCACAGACAAACCTTGAAATATTTTCATCACTTTTTCCTTGACGTGCTGTGGAAGAGGTTGCACCTGCACTCATTTGTTCTAGCATCTGTAGAACACACACACTTCCAAACTTCTAGCAATCCATATACAGTTACTTCTTAATGTGATTTCTACAGTTTTGGCCAGTAAAATCAATGGCTTGTACCTGTAAACTATACTTTTCCATTCATATTCCTAGTGGCTTTTTAGAAAGACACAATACCTCCATATTGTTTATTATTTGTATTATGGTACTGCCTCATGACCCTCATCAGGAGAAGAGCCCCATATGCTAGGTTCCATACAAATGGAGCCAGATATGATCCTTGCCTTGGGAAGCTTACAATTTAAGGAGACAGTTAAGTGGCCATTGCGATTTTATTCAGTAGACAGTTATGATATGATACTGACTGGCCCTGCACTTTGTGGGGTGATTTGCACCTCCAGAGATAATACCAGTGGCACTTGATCTACAAGTAGGCCAAGTCCCTTTGGTTTTGCCACATGTTGATGATTGTACTTGAAGGTGAACACAGGATATGTCTACACTGCAATCAGAGGTGTGATTACCGCTCAGTGAGGCATACCCGTGATATCTTTAATAATCTAGCAACCCAGCTGTGGGCTAGTAACATGAACATGAACCCAGAGTTTGGGGCAGACTTCTACAGCCCACACTGCAGCCCATGCCACTGTCTTCACTCCTATTTTTGACCTGTAAAAGCAAGACTAAAACTAGTGCAGGTATGTCTCCTTGAGCTGGGCTCACATCTCCAGCTGCAGTGTAGACGTATCTCACAGGGGAAATAGAAGTGCAATTGTCCTTAGCCCTTGCAGTAGACATGCAAGTTAGAGAAGGCTCTTTTTTCCCTCCTGCATACCCATAAGCACTCACACAAGTCAATCAATTTCTAAACTTGGGCCATTTAAGATAAATGACAGATTTAGGGCCATTACGGCCATCCCCGAAGTGAATATGCACTGGGGGACAGCAACAATGTACCCACAGCTAATATGCATTGCTCTTTCTAAATGATCAGTGGGTTTTGGTCTGATATCAGGGTGGTTGCCATCAGTGGAAAGTCAATTTCAGCCAAATTGTTATTTCCCAGTTGTGCTTGGTTTGTTTCTTATTTTTAATTTATTTCCATTTATGTCTCCTGTCATAAATATAAAGGGAAGGGTAAACCCCTTTGAAATCCCTCCTGGCCAGGGGAAAGCTCCTCTCACCTGTAAAGGGTTAAGAAGCTAAAGGTAACCTCGCTGGCACCTGACCAAAATGACCAATGAGGAGACAAGATACTTTCAAAAGCTGGGAGGAGGGAGAGAAACAAAGGGTCTGTGTCTGTCTGTAGTCGTCTTGGCCAGGGACAGAACAGGAATGGAGTCTTAGAACTTTTAGTAAGTAATCTAGCTAGGTATGTGTTAGATTATGATTTCTTTAAATGGCTGAGAAAAGAATTGTGCTGAATAGAATAACTATTTCTGACTGTGTATCTTTTTTGTAACTTAAGGTTTTGCCTAGAGGGGTTCTCTATGTTTTTGAATCTAATTACCCTGTAAGATATCTACCATCCTGATTTTACAGGGGGGATTTCTTTATTTCTATTTACTTCTATTTTTTATTAAAAGTCTTCTTGTAAAACACTGAATGCTTTTTCATTGTTCTTAAGATCCAAGGGTCTGGGTCTGTAGTCACCTAGGCAAATTGGTGAGGCTTTTTACCAAACCTTGTCCAGGAAGTGGGGTGCAAGGTTTTGGGAAGTATTTTGGGGGGAAGGACGCATCCAAACAGCTCTTCCCCAGTAACCAGTATTAGTTTGGTGGTGGTAGCGGCCAGTCCAAGGATAACGGATGTAATATTTTGTACCTTGGGGAAGTTTTGACCTAAGCTGGTAAAGATAAGCTTAGGAGGTTTTTCATGCAGGTCCCCACATCTGTACCCTGGAGTTCAGAGTGGGGGAGGAACCTTGACATCTCCATTTAGATGGAAAACCCTTCAGAGTTGGATCCATGTTTGTATATGTTACATAAATAGCTATGCCTTCTGTTTTATCTATGCATTCCATTGTCAATGCAAAGCAGCTACATTACCTGCAAGGGATCTAGTCTTCAATTTGTATGCTACAGGCAAAATGAACTAGAACACAAGAGCAGTATCAGAAGCTTTTCTTTCTGAATTCTTGATTTTTAAATAACCCTTTATCAAAGTTACAAGTTAAATATTTTATGTTCTGGGCAAAAAACAAGAATAATGTTTACTATATTGCAGCTGTATATGACATTAGCAAAGTAGCACTGAAAGTCTTGAAGAAACACAAATCACATCACTGAGACTACACTATTTGTGCTACTATAGTTAAGGGTCTGTCAGCTTTTTCATTATACATGCCATTGTTCAGACATTTATATCCGATGAGAAGCCTTTATAGCTTGTATCTTTGGATACAAGTTGTTGGCCTGTGAAGTTTTTTTTTGTTTTGTTTTTTGGGGGGTTTTTTTGGCTGTGAAATAAATCTTTGTTTTAAAGTTATAAAGCAAAATATTGCCGTGTAGTCACTGACCTTCTTATGTTGTTATAATGGCACTACACCTGTTGTACAATCCAATGAATGAGAAAAAGGCTCTTTGAAAGAAATCAAGAGGCAGTTATAACAAGGAGATTAGTACTTGTGTATCAGCCAAGGGCTAGTTCTGAGGTACTGAGGCTACTATTCTTCATCTTGCTCACTGACTGTTTCCGACCCTCTCAATTTTAAAGAGCCAAAGTCCAATGGAGTCCAGTAAAAGAGCCGTATGTGCTTTCCATATAAAAGAGCAAGCACTAACAGGTTATTTTCATTGACTACTTGACTGAGTTATATTACTAGCTTAAAGAGCCCTTCCGTGATATCCTCCTTATCTGTGTATCATTTGTCTGCATCTATTCCATATCCGCCTTTCACTCAGAAATAACTAGCACTGTGGTAGCTTCATTACTTTTCGCACAGAAGGAAAATCATGATAGGATTCATCCACACATGTGCAACACCTATAATGTATTGTGACAGGTATGGTAACTCCCAGCAGTATCCTGGAAATAAACTTATTTATTAAGTTTATGTATTATCAACGGCTGGGATTGTATGTAACCACTCTGGGGGGAGATGTGACCAACGTAAGAACTGAGTCCAAAAGACTATATTGAAAATGGGTCAGGCACGTATGAACTTTGGGACAATGAGTGTTAAGTGGATATCCTGGGGAATCCCTAAGGAGAAGTTAATGCAAATTCCCCAACTCCATTTATGCAAAACCTTGAAGCTACCCCCTGAGTTGAGGGTCACTGTCTGTTGAAGATCAAAAGCGCGAGCTGTATAAAGAAACAGCTGATCTGCCCAGGTTTTTTTTCTGGGTCTAAGATGGATATGAACTTGCAACTATGGGGAAAACCCAGTTTTGAAGGATAAAATCCAGGAGGTCAGGGTTGTGCTGCACGGGGGAAGAAGATGCTTTATTCCCCAGAAACAATGTTACGTATGGTGTTTCTGGGCCAACATTTATTTTGGGGGACCTCAGATACCCATTCCAAACACAGCTTATGAAGTTGTACTCTGACATCACCGACCCAAGAAAAAGGGAATTCAGGTATAGCCTGAGTAGCTGCAGAATGGTGGTGGAGTGTGCCTTTGCACATCTGAAAGATCATTTGTGATGCCTGCAGTACGGTCTTATCTGGATGCCAATGTAGCCAATGAGGTTTGCGGTATTGTGGTGTGCTGTGCCTTGCACAATGTAGGTGAGCTAAAGGGGAATACTTCCAGGGCAAGTGAGCACAGGACAGATCTGGTTTCCATAGCCTGAATAAGCAGCAGGATCCCACCCTGTGTTCACTGCTACTAGTTCCCTGTGGGCAAGAGATATCTGTGATGCTCTTTGCTTGCACGCTGTAGCTCAGCATAGAGTAAGAAGGTGACTTTGGCCTGTGCCAAGGGACACTATTGTGATGCTATGGCGCTGCTAGGAAAGCTCAATACAGAACTGCCACATACAGGTGTTTTTATCCCCTGCAGCCAACTTTAATGTATCAATTGAAAGCAGACAATTGGGTGAGGGTCCTTTGGCCATAGTTTTGTGCTGCAGAGAGTGTATATGCACTGTAATGCCATCTTTGAGCAATGTTTTTATTATAGGCTAACAGCTATGTTTCAGGGTGCTTTATGGGGAGTGCTGTGGGGCATATCTCATAGAATCATAGAATATCAGGGTTGGAAGGGACCTCAGGAGGTCATCTAGTCCAACCCCCTGCTCAAAGCAGGACCGATCCCCAATTAAATCATCCCAGCCAGGGCTTTGTCAAGCCTGACCTTAAAAACTTCTAAGGAAGCAGATTCCACCACCTCCCTAGGTAACACATTCCAGTGTTTCACCACCCTCCTAGTGAAAAAGTTTTCCTAATATCCAACCTAAATCTCCCCCACTGCAACTTGAGACCATTACTCTGTCCTGTCATCCGCTACCACTGAATAGTCTAGATCCATCCTCTTTGGAACCACCTTTCAGGTAGTTGAAAGCAGCTATCAAATCTCCCCTCATTCTTCTCTTCTGTAGACTAAACAATCCCAGTTCCCTCGGCCTCTCCTCGTAAGTCATGCATTCCAGTCCCCTAATAATTTTTCTTGCCCTCCGCTGGACTCTCTCCAATTTTTCCACACCCTTCTTGTAGTGTGGGGCCCAAAACTGGTCACAGTACTCCAGATGAGGCCTCACCAATGTCGAACAGAGGGGAACGATTACATCCCTCGATCTGCTGGCAATGCTCCTACTTATACGTCCCAAAATGCCATTGGCCATCTTGGCTACAAGGGCACACTGTTGACTCATATCCAGCTTCTTGTCCACTGTAACCCCTAGGTCCTTTTCTTTAGAACTGCTGCCTAGCCATTCGGTCCCTAGTCTGTAGCGGTGCATTAGATTCTTCCATCTTAAGTGCAGGACTCTGCACTTGTCCTTGTTGAACCTCATCAGATTTCTTTTGGCCCAATCTCCAATTTTGTGTAGGTCCCTCTGTATCCTATCCCTACCCTCCAGCATATCTACCACTCCTCCCAGTTTAGTGTCGTCTGCAAACTTGCTGAGGGTACAATCCACACCATCTCCAGATCATTAATGAAGATATTGTACAAAACTGGCCCCAGGACCAACCCTTGGGGCACTCTGCTTGATACTGGCTGCCAACTAGACATAGAGCCATTGATCACTACCCGTTGAGCCCGACAATCTAGCCAATTTTCTACCCACCTTATAGAGCCTTCATCCAGCCCATATTTCCTTAACTTGCTGACAAGAATACCGTGGGAGACCGTGTCAAAAGCTTTGCTAAAGTCAAGGAACAACACATCCACTGCTTTCCCTTCATCCACAGAATCAGGTATCTCATTATAGAAGGCAATTAGATTAGTTAGGCATGACTTGCCCTTGGTGAATCCATGCTGACTGTTCCTGATCACTTTCCTCTCATCTAAGTGCTTCAGAATTGATTCTGTGAGTACCTGCTCCATGATTTTTCTGGGGACTGAGGTGAGGCTGACTGGCCTGTAGTTCCCAGGATCCTCCTTCTTCCCTTTTTTAAAGATGGGCACTACATTAGCCTTTTTCCAATCATCTGGGACTTCCCCAGATCACCATGAGTTTTCAAAGATAATGGCCAATGGCTCTGCAATCACATCCGCCAACTCCTTTAGCACTCTCGGATGCAACGCATCCGGCCCCATGGACTTGTGCACGTCCAGCTTCTCTAAATAGTCCCGAACCACTTCTTTTTCCACAGAGGGCTGGTCACCTCCTCCCCATGCTGTGCTGCCCAGTGCAGTAGTCTGGGAGCTGACCTTGTTCGTGAAGACGGAGGCAAAAAAAGCATTGAGTACATTAGCTTTTTCCACATCCTCTGTCACTAGGTTGCCTCCCTCATTCAGTAAGGGGCCCACACTTTCCTTCTTGTTGCCAACATACTTTGAGAAACCCGTCTTATTACTCTTAACATCTCTTGCTAGCTGCAACTCCAGGTGTGATTTGGCCTTCCTGATTTCACTCCTGCATGCCCGAGCAATATTTTTATACTCATCCCTGGTCATTTGTCCAATCTTCCACTTCTTGTAAGCTTCTTTTTTGTGTTTAAGATCAGCAAGGATTTCACTGTTAAGCCAAGCTGGCTGCCTGCCATATTTACTATTCTTTCTACTTATTGGGATGGTTTGCCCCTGTAACGTCAATAAGGATTCTTTAAAATGCAGCCAGCTCTCCTTGCCCTTCTCCTCCCCGTCACCCTGACAAGGAAAGAACAGCTGTGAAATACTATGTGGGGAGCAAACGGACATCTTCTGCATCGGGATTGGGGGATGAACACTAGTTAGTCTACAGAGACTGGATCAAGCTCATTGTTCCCCTCCAGCATGTTGGGTGGGGGTCCACTCTAAGGGGTTTCAGGTGCCAGCAGAGCACAAGAAAGCTACTGACGTAAAAATGGGTAAGATACCTGTTAAAATGGTTGCACTGTTTACAGTGCATCAAAGGGCCATTTGTGGTGGCGTTGGGTCCCTTTCAGGGTTTACGTTACTGGTTACTTATTTCTTCTTTGAAGGCTGGCTACCGTTTGGGGAACATAAACATGATCAAGGTACTGGAAAAAAGAAATGGTTTTCCATGCCTGTGGAGGACACCCAGCCACCTGTGCCAGAGAAGTTTCTGGTAATGGTCACCTCTCTACATATTGCTAAGTGGAGTTATCTGGTGGCCTGTGAAGGTGAATCAAATACATTTACCCTGCTGTTAAACCCGAAGAACCAGATTCAATTTCTGCTGCACCAAAATTTTATTGAATTATGCTTACAGAACTGAGAGGCAAGTTGAGAGGAAATTGACTGTTTTAAGTTAGCAGATGGAGTTCCCATAGAAGAGGAACAGAGAACCACAGTAAACATCCACCAACCCGCTAACTCCCACTGCACAGGCAGCAAGTCCAGCCCCTGTATCCAGTGAGCAACATTAAAAGGGACAGGGAAACAGCATCACACCACAACTTCCCTGAACTTTTGGATTAACACTCCAAGCCATTTATCCTTCCACCTTCCACTGCTATGAGACACAGCACTGTGTTTGTGGAACTGCTGGAGTGGATGCTTCACCCACCCCCACTTCTCCTGGCTTCCGAAGAGTAGCTCAGCATAGGCAGAGGACAGACACTAGGGACTGTGAATGGTAATAAACATTTGAAATGGTCACGGAGAATGGAGTGCTATGATATTCCTTGCACCACCAAACAGTTCCCTTTCCCTGGCTGGCCCGAGGAGTACCCACACACAAGTAACTTAGCACCCTCACCCTCATTCTGCATGGCTCCCACTCATAAACAGAAGGAAAGATGGGGAAGGAGGGGTGGTGTTGGGTCTGTGCACAAACATAAATATCATAAAACTGTTCTTTCCTCACTGGGACCCTTTCAAAACCCACCAAATCACTTTCTCCCTCCCCACCCTCCATTTTGGATGTCCCAGGGAGGATTGCTGTCAGAGTGCTGGCTGAGAAGTGCACAGACACTGCAGCACAGTAACTGCTCATTAATAATCTGTTATAGTTTCTAAATGCTTTTCAGTAAAAATGGGGCGGTTGGATTTTACACACTATTTATTTTTATTATCATTAATTTGTAGAGGAGTAGTGCCCAGGGGCTCAACAATAGGCCAAGACCCCATGGTGCTAGTCACTGTACAAACACAAAACAAAAAGTGCTGAGAAGTTTACGCTCTAAGTAATACAAGTACAAGTAAAGCACAAATATTTCTATTTTTAGGATAATGGAGTAACACTAAGGATTAATTTGGTCAGCTAAGTAATCCATCTTGCCTAAAAAAATCAAAATTTAGTTTAAACGGATACATAACTTCCTCCGAATATATCAAAGATTTTGCTATATTTTGAAATGGGTTATCATTTAAAGGCTAGAACCTGCTCTCCCTACTTAGACAAAACAGCCATCCACGCCTGTAGCAAAGAGGCGTGGCCTCCCTCAGAGAGGGCCCGTAGCATGCCCCGGGTGGGCAGAATCAGGAGAGCCACGTCCATCCTGTCAGAAGCAGAAGGGCAGGAGAGGAAGTGGAAGTACAAAAGGTGGGCCCTGCAGCTGGAGCCACCAAGACAGACAGATGCACTCCACTAGCTTCTGGAACATGCAGAGGAACTCTGTAGTGCTGAGGACTGGCCAGATTTCCCTGGGCCACCAGCTGACCAACACACCCAGAAGCTACTGGGACTGCTGCCTAAGGACTGGCTGGAGCTCCCCAGGCTACCGGCTGACTAAGACACCAAGGAGCTAATGGGGCTGCCACCTGAGGCCTGGCTGGAGCTCCCCCACAGATGACCCCCACAGTATTGAGGTACCAAACCCCAGTGATGTAGGTAGTAGCCATGGGGGACTAGATGACCGCCTGGTTCAGCATTGACCTAATACGAGGTCAGTGTGTTGTGGGCAGATCCCCACTAACCCAGTGGCAGACCACTATGCAAGTGTTAGGGCCCTGGCCTGGCCCATGTCACCCTACCCCCTGTCATCCCACCCCTGGAGTGGCATCCTCCCTATATTAGGCCAGGAGGCCTGTGTTAGTTTGCCAGCTGCTGAGCTAGGATGCTAGACAATGCTGGTGCACACTCCTTCCTGGTCCCCTAGACTCTGCTGATACACACCTTTCCCTGAACTCCTAGACTGTTCTGGTGCTTACCCTTTCCTGAGCCTTTAGATTTTGTTGGTGCTCATCCTTACCTTACCTCATAGACTGCTTAGCCACTCTTCCCTGATTGCAGGCCAGAGCCTACTAACTGTGTGTTGCCCAGCACTGACTGAGGGCTCGGGGCTCATAGACTGAAGTAGTGTTCTGCCTGGCCATAGGGCCAGAGCACTAGATACAGCTAATTCCTCCCTTTGAGTTCACCTTTACAGGTATGCAACAGCGATGAGGGGCATGGCCTCCCTCAGAGAGTGACAGGGAAGGATGGCCACATAGCCTACAATGCCAAACTACAGTAGCAGTGATTTTGTTTTTAATTGACATACTACTAGAGTACCTGACTTAAGTATACTTTCTTTCAGCAATAATAATAGTTTTATAGCCAGTACTTTTGCACAGTTGTTACACCTTCAAAATGCAATTTAAATGAAAACCAATCATAAGGAAGTGTCACTCTTTTTTTGTTGACATACTACAACACACAGAAATGACTTAGTGTCTTGCCTATACAAGTTGTAATTGAAATGTCCAGAAACCTAATTCTCTCAAATGAAAAGGGACAGAAGCCAAATTTTGTGTTATTGCTTTCTTTAGTAAAATTTATGCTTTGTCCTTTTTCATTGTTTCAATTATCAGTAGTTAATAAGAATCTATCAACAAAACATTAGTAATTAAATTTTATACTTATTTTATGATGTACAACAATGAAAGTTTTATGGCAATCAAATTTGCAATTAGTGGTGGAGGGTGTGGTGCCAATTGTTATTATTTAAATTAGGACTGTTCCAAGATTGTTCAATACTCTTGAGTGGGTGTTCAGTGCTGTAAATATTGAGTGGATTCTGGTTTAATTAATTAATGCCACTTTTATGTGATTTCTAGTACATTTCTTCCTTACACCAGAATCGGAAGGCATGGCACAACAGATAAGACTAGAAAAATCTCCTCTAAGGCATGATAAGACTTGTGCTTAGCTAGTAATAATAATACTTTGCACATCCATAGTGCCTTTCATCTTAAATAATTTTTGTAGACATTGTTCAATTAAGTCCCCCAGCACACAAACAGGAAGCATGCGGGGGCAACAGCACTTCTTTGATCCCAGAATGGGGACAAACTAGTCACAGAACTCTTAAAAATGGTGGAGAATCAGAGAATTTCTGACTTCTATAAATAGCAAGAGTGCAGTTCTGTAATGCTATCTACTTGAGATTAGTGAGTTAACATCTGTGAAAGTGAATAAAGGGCTGATGATAACTACAATCAACATTGACCAAACTGATTCCAATTTCCTCTGAGCCCAACAGATCTACAGAAGATCTGACCTCTCAGGGATCACTTCTCTGTACATAGCTAAACGTGCCTAGAGAGCCACTGAGCTCCATAAGCTTACTTTGGCCCAAGCAGCACTGAAATTGTCAGCATTAATTTTCAGAGTTGACATTCCACTGAGATGAATGGAGAGGTACCCATCTCCATCTCACTGTTTCACGCTTAAGATTAAATGCTTCATTCCAATGGCCGACAATTTGAAGGATACATTTGAAAACAGAAGGGGTAAAAATATAGGTCCTGCTTTTCAATAAGCTTGTAGGTATGCATTTGCATGTGCACAAATACACATCAATTTTATGGTAGTTAAGGACATTGAAGTCAATGGTAAATGGGACAAAATACAACATGGTTTTACAAAAGGTAGATCGTGCCAAACCAACCTGATTTCCTTCTTTGAGAGAGTAACAGATTTTTTAGATAAAGGAAACGCAGTGGATCTAATTTATTTAGATTTTAGTAAGGCGTTTGATACTGTGCCACATGGGGAATTATTAATTAAATTGGATAAGATGGGCATCAATAGGAAAATTGAAAGGTGGATAGGGAATTGGTTAAAGGGGAGACTACAACGGGTTCTACTGAAAGGTGAACTGTCAAGTTGGAGGGAGGTTACCAGTGGAGTTCCTCAAGGATCAGTTTTGGGACCAATCTTATTTAATCTTTTTATTACTGACCTGGGCACAAAAAGTGGGAGTGTGCTAATAAAGTTTGCAGATGATACAAAGCTGGGAGGTATTGCTAATTTAGAGAAGGACAGGGATACCCTACAGGAGGATCTGGATGACCTTGTAAACTGGAGTAATAGGAATAGGATGAAATTTAATAGTGAGAAGTGTAAGGTCATGCATTTAGGGATTAATAACAAGAATTTTAGTTATAAGCTAGGGACGCATCAACTAGAAGTAACGGAGGAGGAAAAGGACCTTGGAGTATTGGTTGATCATAGGTTGACTATGAGCTGCCAATGTGATATGGCTGTGAAAAAAGCTAATGTCGTCTTGGGATGCATCAGGAGAGGTATTTCCAGTAGGGATAAGGAGGTTTTAGTACCGTTATATAAGGCACTGGTGAGACCTCACCTGGAATACTGTGTGCAGTTCTGGTCTCCCATGTTTAAGAAGGATGAATTCAAACTGGAACAGGTACAGAGAAGGGCTACTAGGATGATCCGAGGAATGGAAAATTTGTCTTATGAAAGGAGACTCAGGGAGCTTGGCTTGTTTAGCCTAACTAAAAGAAGGTTGAGGGGAGATATGATTGCTCTCTATAAATATATCAGAGGGATAAATACCAGAGAGGGAGAGGAATTATTTAAACTCAATACCAATGTGGACACAAGAACAAATGGATATAAACTGGCCACTAGGAAATTTAGATTAGAAATTAGACGAAGGTTTCTAACCATCAGAGGAGTGAAGTTTTGGAATAGCCTTCCGAGGGAAGTAGTGGGGGCAAAAGATCTATCTTGCTTTAAGATTAAACTCGATAAGTTTATGGAGGAGATGGTATGATGGGATAACATGGTTTTGGTAATTAAATATTCATGGTAAATAGGCCCAATGGCCTGTGATGGGTTTTTAGATGGGGTAAGATCCAAGTTACCCGGGAAAGAATTTTCTGTAGTATCTGGCTGATGAATCTTGCCCATAAGCTCAGGGTTTAGCTGATCGCCATATTTGGGGTCGGGAAGGAATTTTCCTCCAGGGCAGATTGGAAGGCCCTGGAGGTTTTTCGCCTTCCTCTGTAGCATGGGGCACGGGTCACTTGCTGGAGGATTCTCTGCTCCTTGAGGTCTTCAAACTACAATTTGAGGACTTCAATAGCACAGATATAGGTGTGAGGTCTTTTTTAGGTGTGGTGGGTGAAATTCTGTGGCCTGCATTGTGCAGGAGGTCAGACTAGATGATCATAATGGTCCCTTCTGACCTAAATATCTATGAATCTATGAATCTATGCATGAACTACTGGATGTGCACATGGAAATCCGCATACATGTACAGACAATCAACTGCCTTGCTGAAGTGTGACATTGTTCTGACACTTGAATTATGGGATCCTGTAGGGAAGACATTGTAAACCATTTTCAAAACTGCTCTCCCGGCTTAAGTGCTTCAGTGTTAATGTCATTTTACTAGGCTAGATTGTGCTTTTGTTTTACCTGGCCAAACAGGGGGAGGGAGGATTACGTTTCCCAGCCCACATTTCCCTGCTGGGCCAACTAAGTTTTGGGTTTGGTTAGTGAGAAGCATAGGCCCTGTAATCCAGGTACACTCCTCTATGACAAGTGGATGTGGAGGATGCAGAGAAGGATAGGGAGTGGGGTGGAGACTTGGGTCTGAATACCCACTCACTCATCTGGTGTGAGGGGGAAAGTGAGCTAGACTTTTTCAAGGTTTCAAACACTTCTCTGAAGAGCTGCAATAGCTTACCTTAGCCCTCAGAGTAAGAGGAGGACTTGAGCCTCAGATGGGGCCCTTCAAAGGCTATGTGGCACAGTGCAGTTTTTGTACCACCATTTGCTCTCGGATGTGTCTATGTGCAGTCTAGCCTGTTGTTTCATATGTAAATGTTGGGGTTCTTTACTGAGTATTGCATTAAGACAGATGCCTTTTTGCTTTACAGTCTGTTACAGCTGCCTCACAGGTAGTTGACTTAGGGGTTTAAGAAATGCCGAACCGTCTGTGCCATGTTGAGCTATAGGGGCCTGCAGCCAACAGGGAATGAACACTTATGGCATGCCAATGTTATGACAGATATGACAACTGCTGTATTTACAAATAGATCTCAACCTGAACAATATAAACAAAATCACTACCATGTGCAACTAGCATCTCTGCTGATATTTATCCCTTCTGAGTACAACAGTAAGTGTAATAGGGACAATTTGCTAATTAACATGAACCATTACCTTTTCAGATATAGCAGAAATTTTCTGAGACTTCTTGAGAAAAATATAACAGATGTTTTTCGAGCAAAAATATATTAAAACTGCTGTGTCAGAAGATACTAGAATGCAGGTTTCGAAATGGAAATGGAATGTTCTAAGATGCATGTCACTCATGTGTTCTATGGCTGTTGTTTTCTTCTGGCTTCATATAATAAGGACAGGAAGCCAAAGATAAAACTTATTTTAAAATATACTGGGTGTTTAGAGACGAGCAAAAGTTTTATAATGCTGAAGGATCATTGGATAACAAACATTTCCAAGTCTGTTTAATATGTATTGCAGATGTTTACATTAAAATTGTAATTTCATTGGAATCACTGAAATTCTTCATTCTGGTAAATATAATATCTGCTTTAAAAATATTATTTCCATGGGCCTTGTCTTGTCAGCCATGTGTAGCTTACATTTTAGGGAGATAGATGGGGAAACAAGTTATTTTTCCATCTTTAATTTCTCTGATGCTTCCCTAGAGCTGGTGGGGAAATAGAAACACATTTTGTAAAAATATGTATGATAAATCTAAACTGTAAATATTTTGAATAATTTCTGACCAGCTCTCTTCTTAACACTTAACTATGTTGATTTAAAAGGTTGTTATAAGGAGGAGGGAGAAGAATTGTTAACCTCTGAGGATAGGACAAGAAACAATAGGCTTAAATCGCAGAAAGGGTGGTTTAGGTTGGACATTAGGAAAAACTTCCTAACTGTCAGGGTAGTTAAGCACTGGAATAAATTGCCTAGGGAGGTTGTGGAATCTCCATTATTGGAGATTTTTAAGAGCAGGTTAGACAAACACCTGTCAGGGATGGTCTAGGTAATACTTAATCTTGCCATGAGTGCAGGGGACTGGATTAAATGGCCTCTCGAGGTCCCATTTAGTCCTTTGATTCTATGTCTAAACATCACTCCTGTTGGTGATAGTTTGGGGCTCCATTTCTCATACAATGGAAAAATTATTTTGTCAAGAATACTATGACAATGGAAACTGCTACATTATATTGTGTGAAGTATGGAGCTCCCTGCAGTAGCACAGCTTCATCAGACCTAACATCACCCAGCCAGCAATAGCCGGAGCCAGGGAAGTGAGCCCTTGCAGCCTAGCAGCCTCCTGACCTGAGGCTACCTGAATTAATCAGCTGGGAACCATTCTCATCTGAACTTTGTCTGAAAATTCTCTTTTCAACTTACTTTACTTTATTTGATCCTTCTCCATGGTGACTCTTCCCAACCTCACCAAGGTGCTAGCCCACTCTCCTCTGAACTTTCCTTGTCACTTTTTTACCACCTCCATACTCATCTTCTTGATCCATTCTCTTCACCCTCCTCTTCTCTTCTTTCCTCCCTTCCTTTTTCTTTACTCTCACATACTCTGCTTTTCTCCTCCCACCATCTGAGTATAAGCTACAATTTTAATGTATAAACTATCCAGAAAGACAAAATAGAACCATTATGAAGCATGCATCATTAATTAAAGCAACCCCACAATCTAACTGTACTATCCCTTGCTATCATTCTCCCCTCACTCCCTCATATGTTGTCTTCAGTTCTTGTTTTGTGTCTATATATAAGGCATGATCACATTATCATTTAGGTCAATAAGATTTTTGTCATTAACTTTATTTGGCACATGATCAGTCCCTTTGACTGAAAGCTTTTCAGAAAAGAAATCTTGCATTATATTTCTTTATGAAAAGCCCTGCACCCTAGCATGCTACAAGAAAAACAAATTAAACAGTCCAGGTCATGGGAGGTTGAACATCATGCACCTGGAGAAGTAGATGTCTTGGGTGTACCTGATTTGGAATGTCCAAAGAAAGCTTAATTTTTGGCAGGATCAATTCCATTATTGACTAATGCAGCCATTTAATCCATTGTTTTAAACTGAGGTTCTGCAGTAATGGTTGCTGGGGTTTACTGCTGTTGTAAAAGGGTGAAAGACTGGATAAAATAAACTGGAAAGACTGAATAAAATAAACCATAAGATAAGAAAAATACATACTGTACTCCATAAATGTGTCACATTTATAAGAAATGTAATGGTTCAAAGAGACTATGGAGGAGACTGTAGTTAAAGTAAAAGGCAAATAAATCAAGTATGGTTAAAAAAGTGTGTACAGAAGCAGCTGCCAATCTTGCCTTTAGGGAATGAGAAAGTGCCAGTCTTAAATTTTGACTAAACAATTAATTTCACCACGTTCAACTACTATATTTTGGCTCACTACATCACAACTAGAGACAAGCTCCAGGAAAATGCAATACTCCTATTTCAGGAGCTACAAATACCCAAACTTGTAGAAACGTCAGGATTTTAATCTGAGTGATTTGAATTGAGTGATAGCAAGATCACATTAGACATTTGCGCAAAGGCGGTGTAAAATACCATGGCTCTGATTCTCACTTTACACCACTATAGCAGGCCCCTTTATCTCTTTGTCTCGATGTCTTGATTCCTTGTATTTCTGATATTCATTTATTTGAAACAGGGCTGTTTCAGTCACATCTGTGTTTTTATTTTTAGAGGTCTAAGAGTTGCTAGGACTCACTCCTCCCTTATTTTGGAGTTGTTGCTTAAGGTTCAAGTGTTCAGCTGTGAACATACCTTAGCCCCTTTGTACTACTAGTGTGGTGTAAAGTGACCTCAATATAAATGAGACTCAGGCCCTATCTTTCCGATTTGGTAGCATTCTACACCTATTTTGCATAGGTGTGCATGACTACACAAGGTGCAAGGCAGCGGAGAAGCAAACTGCTAATGTATTGAACCCTGGTCCTGTATGTTTAACTTTAAGTAGAAAAATAGTCCCATTGAAATCAGACTTCATTGGAACTGCTCATGTGAATCGAGTTAAGCATCTGCTTAAGTCATTGCATGATTATAGACACAAAGATTTCAATAACTACAACATATGAAAGATCTATTCAGACCTCCCATCATTTCAAGTACCAAAAGGAGGCTGCAGGTCAGGTTTGGCCCCTCCATAGATGTAGACTGAGGGGAAGATGGGCCAAAATGGCATTAGGCCAAGTTTGAGTGAGGTAGGTCACATCTGCCCTTCTGTCTCCATCTATGGAAGGCAGATGGGCCAAACCTGAGTGGCCTGCAACCCAATGTGCCAGGTCGCAACTGCTCCTTTTGCCCCCCAGGCACCCCTGAATGCAGGAATTTTTCTCCTTTAACTGAGACAAGAGGCTTTGGGGGTCAATGTTGGACAGTCCTGCAAAACGCAGGATGGTTGGGATGCATGCTTAGCCCATATTAGATTAAACTAGCCACAGCTCCCCTTGGAGGCTCCCATTTATGAGAGGGCACTACATGAGATGGTCTAGTTCAGGATCGTGACAAATGGAAGAAAGGAGAGAACCAGAATATGGACCCTGGACTTCAGAAAAACAGACTTTGACTCCCATAGGGAACTGATATGAGGGAGGCTAATCTGAGGGGAAAAGGAGTCCAGGAGAGCTGGCTGTATTTTAAAGAAGCTTTATTGAGGGTGCAGGAGCAAACCATCCCAATGTGGAGAAAGAATAGTAAATATGGCAGGCGACCAGCTTGGCTTAACAGAGAAATTTTTGGTGAGCTTAAATACAAAAAGGAAGCTTACAAGAAGTGGAAACTTGGACAGGTGGCTAAGGAGGAGTATAAAACTATTGCTTGAGCATGCACAGGTGTAATTAGGAAGGCCAAAGCACAAATGGAGTTGCAGTTAGCAAGGGATGCAAAGGGTAAAAAGAAGGGTTTCTACAGGTATGTTGGCAACAAGAAGAAAGTCAGGTAAAGTGTGGGACCCTTAGTTAATGGGGGAGTCAACCTACTGACAGATGTGGAAAAAGCTGAAGTACTCAGTGTTTTGTTTTTGTTTTTTTTTTTTGGCTCGGTCTTCACAGACAAGGTCAGTTCTCCGACTGCTGCATTAGGCAGCACAGTATGGGGAGGAGATGAGCAGCCTTCAGTGGTGAAAGAACAGGTTAAGGACTATTTAGAAAAGCCGGACGTGCAGAAGTCAATGGGGCCAGAAGCAATGCATCCAAGGGTTCTGAGTGAGTTGGCTGATGTGATTGCAGAGCCATTGGCCATTATCTTTAAAAACTCCTGGCAATTGCGGGAGGTCCTGGGTCATTGGAAAAAGGCAAATATAGTGCCTATCTTTAAAAAAGGGAAGAAGGAAAATCCGGAGAACTACAGACCATCCAGCCTCACCTTAGTCCCTGGAAAAATCATGGAGCAGGTCCTCAAGGAATCCATTTTGAAGCACTTAGAGGAGAGGAAGGTGACCAGGAAAAGTCAACATGGATTCACCAAGGACTAGTCATGCCTGACCAACCTGATTGCCTTCTATGATGAGATAACTGGCTCTGTGGATATGGGGAAAGTAGTGGATGTGATATACCTTGACTTTAGCAAAACTTTTGATATGGTCTCCTACAGTATTCTTGCCAGCAAGTTAAAGAAGTGTGGATTGGATGAACGGACTATAAGGTGGATAGAAAGCTGGCTAGATCGTCTGGCTCAGTGGGTAGTGATCAATGGCCCAATGTCTAGCTGGCAACCGGTATCAAATGGAGTGCCCTAGGGGTCGGTGCTGGGTCCAGTTTTGTTCATCTTCATTAATGATCTGGACAATGGGATGGATTCCACCCTTAGCAATTTGCAGATGACACTAAGCTGGCGGGAGAGGTAGATAGCATCCATAGTGACCTAGAGAAATTGGAGGATTGGGCCAAAAGAAATCTGATACGGTGCAACAAGGACAAGTGCAGAGTCCTGCACTTAGGACGGAAGAATCCCATGCCCTGCTACAGGCTGGGGACTGACTGGCTAAGTGGCAGTTCTGCAGAAAAGGACCTGGGGATTACAGTGGATGAGAAGCTGGATACGATTGCCCTTGTTGCCAAGAAGGTTAATGGCATATTGGGCGGCATTAGTAAGAGCATTGCCAGCAGATTGAGGGAAGTGATTATACCTCTCTGTTCAGCATTGGTGAGGCCATATCTGGAGTATTGCATCCAGTTTTGGGGCCCCCACTACAGAAAGGATGTGGACAAATTGGAGAGAGGGAGGGCAATAAAAATTATTAAGGGGCTGGGGCACATGACTTATGAGGAGAGGCTAAGGGAACTGGGCTTATTTAGTTTGCAGAAAAGAGTGAGGGGGATTTGATAGCAACCTTCAACTACCTGAAGGGGGGTTCCAAAGAGGATGGAGCTAGGCTGTTCTCACTGGTGCAGATGACAGAACAAGGAGCAATGGTCTCAAGTTGCAGTGAGGGAGGTCTAGGTTGGATATTAGGAAAAACTATTTCACTAGGAGGATGGTGAAGCACTGGAATGGGTTACCTAGGGAGGTAGTGGAATCTCCATCCTTAGAGGTTTCTAAGGCCCAGCTTGACAAAGCCCGGGCTGGGATGATTTAGTTGGTGTTGGTCCTGCTTTGATCTGGGGGTTGGACTGGATGACCTGTTGAGTTTTCTTCCAACCCTGATCATCTATGATTCTATGGAAGCTGATAGAACAACAAGCTCTATTACATTTCCAGGCTCTTTCCAGGGCTGGTGGGGAGAGCCCCACCCAATGTAGGGCTACATACTCCCTCTCTCAGTCCACTTATTCCTACTCCCTCCTTGTTGGAGGACAAAACCACACAGAATGATGCACAACTTTGAAAAGGGGTAAGAGAGGTAGTGCAGGCATAGAGGAATCTGCACACTGAAGAGACTGCATCCAGGCATTCATATTGGCATAATCTGGACACTGGTATTTTGTCCAGAGGTGCAGTTATCTGCACTGTTGAACTGACTGTCTATCTTACACATTTTATGCCTAATTTTCTTCCTAATGTGTCATTTTATTAGTGTTTCCTTTATTTCTCATAATGTCCTTCTCATTTTGCATCTGACCTTTAGACAAGCAATTTGCCATAATCATTCCCCTGTCTTGTTATGCTTATCTAACCACTTGCTAATACACTTATTTTTCCTTGCTGCGTAGTTTTAAGTTCTCCCAGCCAGTTTTGCTTGACTATCACCCATGCAAGGTAGGGAAGGGAATGTGATTTAAACATTCTGTTACATTAGAAAGAGGTGGTGCCCTGTCCACATAATAAGGTAATAATTCTGAAGAACATAGACTAATAGACTCAAAAGTCAGAAGGGACCATCATGATCATCTAGTCCACACTCCTGCACATTGCAGGCCATAGAACTTCACCCACCCACCCCTGTAATAGACCAATAATCTCTGGCTGGGTTACTTAAGTCCTGAAATCATGACTTAAAGACATCAAGTTACAGAAAATCCACCACTTTCACTAGTTTAAACCTGTAAGTGACTCATGCTCCATGTTGTAGAGGAAGGTGAAAAACCTCCAGGGTCCCTGCCAATCTTACTAGGGAGAAAATTCGTTCCCGACCACAAATATGGAGATTAGTTAGACCCTGAGCATGTGGGCAAGACCCAGCAGCCAGACACGTGGGAAAGAATTATCTGTAGTAACTCAGAGCCCTCTCCATCTAGTGTCCCATCACCAGCTGTCATAAATATAAAGGGAAGGATAACCACTTTTCTGTATCCAGTACTATAAAATCCCTCCTGGCCAGAGGCAACGTCCTGTTACCTGTAAAGGGTTAAGAAGCTCTGCTAACCTGGCTGGCACCTGACCCAAAGGACCAATAAGGGGACAAGATACTTTCAAAACTTGGGGAGGGGGGAAGGTTTTTGTTTGTGCTCTTTGTTTACGCTCTTTGTTTACGGGGTTGTTCTTCTTGAGACTGAGAGAGGCCAGACAGAAATCCATCTTCTCCAGCCCATCCTAATCCAAGTCTCCAATACTGCAACCAATATAGGTAAGCCAGGCAAGGCGGATTAGTTTATCTTTTGTTTTATGTGAATTTTCCCTGTGTTAAGAGGGAGGTTTATTCCTGTTTTCTGTAACTTTAAGGTTTTGCCCAGAGGGGGATCCTCTGTGTTTTGAATCTGAATACCCTATAAAGTATTTTCCATCCTGATTTTACAGAGATGATTTTTACCTTTTTTTTTTTTTTAAATAAAATCCTTCTTTTAAGAACCTGACTGATTTTTCCATTGTTCCAAGATCCAGGGGTTTGGGTGTTTGATGATTTTGTAACCAATTGGTTAGGATATTATTCTCAAGCCTCCCCAGGAAAGGGGGTGTGTAGGGCTTGGGGGGGGGGGATAATTTAAGGGGGAAGATGTCTCCAAGTGGTCTCTTTCCCTGTTGTTTAAAATGCTTGGTGGTGGCAGCATACTGTTCAAGGACAAGGCAAAGTCTGTACCTTGGAAGTTTTTAACCTAAGCTGGTAAGAATAAGCTTCGGGGATCTTTCATGCGGGTCCCCACATCTGTACCCTAGAGTTCAGAGTGGGGAAGGAACCCTGACACTAGCCATTGGAGATATTTGCTGCTAGCAATCTAGATCAGCTACATGCCATTATAGACAGTCTCATAACACCATCCCTGCAATAAACTTATCAAGCTCAGTCTAGAAGCCAGATGTTAGTCCCTAAATGTATAATCTTGCACTTTGCACTATTAAATTTTATCCCATTTCTGTTACTCCAGTTTACAAAGGTCATCCAGGTCATCTTATATGTAATTATAATAATGCAGTTTTCGTTCTTCATTTAGAGAAGGATTGTGTTGACATTATTTACCTTATTAACTCATACCCGAGTAGTCCTGTCAGAAACAGTAGGTTCTTCTATACCAGAAACCATTCAAAATGGCAAAATTTGCTAGATATTCTAGTGTTTAACTGTATTTACAAGACCTCCTGGAAATAAAATTTACTATTTACTAGAGAAATAATTGAAGATGTTTGCAATTTTGGCCTCAGTGATACCTTGTAGTAGTGAGTTCCACAGGTTAATTATGTGATGTGGGTTTTTTTTAAAGTATTCCCTTTTATCAGTTTTAAATGCATAATGAGAATGAGTAAATGGGGCCAGCAGCTTTCCTTCTGTATCCCATTATTTAGTATCAAATTCCCTCTTATTCAGCTGTTATGTTTCAAACTTTCTTTATTCCTTTGTTTCATTTTTGTCACCCATCTCTCGATCCCTTGTGATGCTGCCACACATTTTTTTGAGGTAGGGTAGTAACAATTACCTGTGTGCCTTATTTTTAGAGAACCAAGAGTCATTAGGACTCTCTCCTTTCATTTCCACATTTTTGCTTCAGGTTCAAGTGTTCAGCTGTGAACTCAAAATCAGTTTAAACATGTGCTGCTGTCACATGGCTTTGTAAAAGAAAATCCCATTGCTGAAAAAAGAGATGCTTGCAAAAATTAAACAAGGCTGTTGACTAAAAGGAGGTGCTGCATAATATTTCACTATAAATAGTGTTAATTACAATGTTTCTTTTCTCGAGAGCCCAGCTGTTGGGCCTGCTTCAGAAATATCTGTCTATGAACTACGAAGCTGAACTAAGTAATACAGTTTTTACTTTTCTGAAAAATCTAAACATACATTTAGAAATTAAAAGAATGTGGTGCTTAAGATGCTGGACTGATTATACTGGAGATAGTCATTTCTCTGATCACAAAACAGACACTTCATTGGCAGTAGCAATTCCTATAAGTATACAAAGTCCTTTGCATCCATTCTTTTAGAATTCCCTCTAGGAATCAGATGATGGTTCAGATTTCATGGCTTATTCAGTATTGGGTCTCCCAAGAGAGACTGCCAACTAATGCCAGCTGTGATGGGTGAGCCTGAGGTGTTCATCTGGACCCTGTGAATATAACACGTGTGCATTAGTAGTCTAATGCCACCTGTCACATAACACATGACTTTGCATTAGCTAAATAAGATAAACAAATATAACTTCTTTAAAAGTTTCCCTGAGGTTCTTCCAGAGCTACATTTAACCTTGCTCTTAGGAGATAATTGTGAGATAACATTAGGAAGAAAGAAGCCATCCCAGTGAATGGAGCCAAACTGGATATACTGTTTGAACATTATATTCTTATACTTCTATTCTCTAAGAAATTCCACTGCTGCTGTTTAGAAAATATTTGTACTAATATGACATGATATCTGTAGCACTATATTTATGGTTATTTCAGCATTTTCATTTAAATCCTTATAATCAGGGGTTCATATTTTCCTTTTCTGAATTAATTCCAGGTTGAAACTTGGCACATAGGGGCAGTACAATGTCTAAACATTTGTGATCATGTTTCCCTCTAGTGAGATGCTGTATTTTAGTCCCCTCTGCTTGCAGAAATGAAGAGCACCTGGATATAAATTATTGATTACCAACGTGGTTTAATTGTTTTGTTTTGAATCTATACCTTCCTGCAATCCTGATCTTTGGGGCTCTCAGAAGAAAGTAATTAGTACAAGTAATAATTAGTATAGGAAAACTTCAGACAGAGTGTTTCATATAGAAAACTTTGTAACAATTCTATCTCAAATATATATTTCTACAAGTCAGTGAATACATTCAGTTAAATATGGGATTTCCCAAATAAACGGAAAACAACATTGTTACATGTTACTTATTTTTCATTGTCAGCCTCACCTCAGTCCCTGGAAAAATCATGGAGCAGGTCCTCAAAGAATCAATCCTGAAGCACTTGCATGAGAGGAAAGTGATCAGGAACAGCCAGCATGGATTCACCAAGGGAAGGTCATGCCTGACTAATCTAATCGCCTTTTATGATGAGATTACTGGTTCTGTGGATGAAGGGAAAGCAGTGGATGTATTGTTTCTTGACTTTAGCAAAGCTTTTGACACGGTCTCCCATAGTATTCTTGTCAGCAAGTTAAGGAAGTATGGGCTGGATGAATGCACTATAAGGTGGGTAGAAAGCTGGCTAAATTGTCGGGCTCAACGGGTAGTGATCAATGGCTCCATGTCTAGTTGGCAGCCGGTATCAAGTGGAGTGCCCCAGGGGTCGGTCCTGGGGCCGGTTTTATTCAATATCTTCATAAATGATCTGGAGGATGGTGTGGATTGCACTCTCAGCAAATTTGCGGATGATACTAAACTGGGAGGAGTGGTAGATACGCTGGAGGGGAGGGATAGGATACAGAAGGACCTAGACAAATTGGAGGATTGGGCCAAAAGGAATCTGATGAGGTTCAATAAGGATAAGTGCAGGGTCCTGCACTTAGGACGGAAGAACCCAATGCACAGCTACAGACTAGGGACCGAATGGCTAGGCAGCAGTTCTGCAGAAAAGGACCTAGGGGTGACAGTGGACGAGAAGCTGGATATGAGTCAGCAGTGTGCCCTTGTTGCCAAGAAGGCCAATGGCATTTTGGGATGTATAAGTAGGGGCATAGCGAGCAGATCGAGGGACGTGATCGTTCCCCTCTATTCGACATTGGTGAGGCCTCATCTGGAGTACTGTGTCCAGTTTTGGGCCCCACACTTCAAGAAGGATGTGGATAAATTGGAGAGAGTCCAGCGAAGGGCAACAAAAATGATTAGGGGACTGGAACACATGAGTTATGAGGAGAGGCTGAGGGAGCTGGGATTGTTTAGCCTGCAGAAGAGAAGAATGAGGGGGGATTTGATAGCTGCTTTCAACTACCTGAAAGGGGGTTCCAAAGAGGATGGCTCTAGACTGTTCTCAATGGTAGCAGATGACAGAACGAGGAGTAATGGTCTCAAGTTGCAGTGGGGGAGGTTTAGATTGGATATTAGGAAAAACTTTTTCACTAAGAGGGTGGTGAAACACTGGAATGCGTTACCTAGGGAGGTGGTAGAATCTCCTTCCTTAGAGGTTTTTAAGGTCAGGCTTGACAAAGCCCTGGCTGGGATGATTTAACTGGGAATTGGTCCTGCTTTGAGCAGGGGGTTGGACTAGATGACCTTCTGGGGTCCCTTCCAACCCTGATATTCTATGATTCTATGATTCATTGCATTCCTCCTGGAATTTACACACATCATAAAAACCTATAAGATCTCCTTAACAGTGTTATTTATTTACATATTTCATATATAAAAGTGAAGGGAGGTTTTCAAAATATTGACCATGATTTTGCCAATACCCTCCAAAATCCAGTTTATCCTCTGTTCCAGAAATGACTCATTCATATGATGTTATCCTTACTGTATGTTAAAAATATATTTCAAAGATGAAATATTCTTGCATTTGCAAAATGTATCTTTTGCATATACAGTTGTTTATATGTGTATATTTTCCAAGTACAGTCTAGGTACTGTGTTTGAAAAGTTGGTCTTTAATACTGAAACAGAGAAATTAGATCAACATATCTGAAATTATTGCATTGCTTTGGAACCAAGTAGAAATGAAATTA
The DNA here is from genome assembly GCF_965140295.1 of Lepidochelys olivacea. NCBI lineage: Eukaryota > Metazoa > Chordata > Testudines > Cheloniidae > Lepidochelys > Lepidochelys olivacea. The sequence goes on along the minus strand of NC_140413.1, from coordinate 38,103,888 downwards.
TGTGAACAACTGTAGGAAATTCTGTATATTTTTAGATAGTGATACCAGATGAATGTGATAATTGTATTAAGGCAAGTACAGCACTTGATAACATTATACTTTCTATTTAATACTTACATGCAGTATGTGAATCACATTGATATAAATGAAAAAAATATTGAAATAACTGTCCTCTGAATACACAAAATGTGCATGTGGAATTAGTATAGCCTGTAATCTTAAATCCATTACTAGTATATTTGTTCAATTTTCTGTGCCAGATATAGCTTAACATTAGGTTCTATTACATATTTCTGTGTTAGAGTAAAACAGCATAAAACATATTACTGAACCTGATGGAGAATTACTTTGCATATGTAGGTTGCAAAATGTATATTTAGAAACAATCACATCCATATAGTTAAAAATCAATTTTTGAACTACAACTCAAGCAAGAACAGGAAATATTTTGACAATGATAAAAATACAAGAGCGGCTATACTGGCCAGACCAATGGTCCATTTAGGCAGGTATCCTGTCTTCTGAAAGTGACCAATGCCAGGTGCATCAGAGGGAATGAACAGAGCAGGCAATCATCAAATGAGCCATCCTCTGTTATTGTCTCTGAGCTTCAGGCAGTCAGAGCCTAGGGATACCCAGAGCATGGGGTTGCATCCCTGACCATCTTGGCTAATAGCCATTGATAGGTAAGTTCATGGAGGATAGATCCAATTTTTTTTTAACCTTGTTATAGTTTTGACTTTCACAACATCCCCCATCAACATATAATTATACAGCAATGTATGAATGATAGAAATGGGAAAAGTATGATACAGACTTAACACTGTTCAGAGCTTTAATTTTCCAGTTAAGTAGTGTGAGATCATTAGCTGAATTAAGAACATTGCCCCTCCAGAGTAAAATAAAATGTGTTTTAAAATTTATGGAGATGTCTAAAGCAGCTAGTCTATATCCCAAATTAAAATATCCTCATCTCGGTTGCCTGAAGTAAATCTCTCAAGCATTTTTAATCCACAGATACATATCAATCACCATTTTTATTTTAATTGCTCATAAGTCAGCTTCAGGAGCGAAGCACTTATATGTATTTATTTAGCTCTACAAGGTTCTGTGCCCTACGCCTCCTCCCCAGCAAAGCACTTTAGTATGTGCTTAAGTTTAATATCATTACTTAGGACCACTCATACTTAAAGTCAAGCACATGCTTAGAAGCTCTGCTACGTGGTGACCAGAATACTTTAGAATGGTCAAGGATCAAGCTCTAGCAGTATAATGGAGGTGCAGCTCCTGAACTTCTCAGGTTCAAGCCTAGTCAAGGGCTGAATCTCAAGCTACACTGAGCTCACACTGTGCAACTGAGCAAGGTGGAAGAAGACCATTCTACCACCTCTGGTTCTGGGGCTGCCAGGGCCATTTCAGCCCATATGTAACTCAGAGCAGCCTAAAGTTGGAGCAGCGTGCACGCCATTCCCACCTTGCACACTTCCAGCAACATCACTGATTCTCCTTTTCCACCCTGACATTCTCCTATGAGGTGACATTCTCTCTCTGGTGGGGTGCAGGCTACATAGAGCCCATTATACCCCTTCTCCACCACTGCAAGATTCCCCAATGTCAGGGGATTCCTCAGCTATCCCTTTTGGGCACTTCTTGAGAGACTAGAATAGGGACCTAGGAATGAGCCCACTATCTCCAAGAGCAGCTCCATCGTATGGTATGGAAATTGCACAGCTCCATGTCATCCCCACTTTCTGAAACTTTGTATAACCAACACTAAAATGCATCTGATGAAGTGGGTATTCACCCAGGAAAGCTTATGCTCCAATACCTCTGTTAGACTATAAGGTGCCACAGAACTCTTTGCCGCTTTTACAGATCCAGACTAACATGGCTACCCATCTGATACTTAACTAAAATTCATGTGAATTCTTCTGAGTCATCACCTGATACTCCCTTTGTTATTTTTAACAAATTTGAAATTTCTAAATTTAATTTGTCTTTCTTTCAAAACATACTTGTCTATATAAACATTTCTAAATATTTTTCACCATAGCATCTATTTACTGAACTATTCCTTATCTCCTTAGGAACCCCTTTTAGCTTCATTGCAGTTTGCCTTTTTGCCTCTGTTATTTTATGTCTGAACACTTTGTTGGTTGTCTTCTATCTAATTGCTTCTCCCTTCCCCCATTTCTTACATTATACTTATATTTTGGTACTTCCTGCAACATTTCCTTTGAAAGTATCACAGAAATTCTATGAGATTTTCTGCAATCCCTATTTGATGTTTGTGTAAAGATTGCAGCTTTGTTTTCCTGTTTTGAAATCAATAGGAATATTCCTCAAAGCCTCTGCCAGACCCCCCTCCCCCAGCCGCTGTAAATCCATAGAACTCTATGGATCCTGTCCTCTCCCCAGAGATTGCTTCTTGGACTCAGATTCCAGATCAGACCTTAGATTTCTTTCAGGAAATGTTAGGATATGACTTCTGGCTAACTGATAGTCTCTGGTTAATGGAGCACTCCTCTTGCACATTCTTATGATATATTCTGCCATCTATTGATTGTGACAGATACGACCACATTTTACTTTAGTGAAAACATTTGTCTTGTTAATTAATATATTGTAGTACCTGGGTCAATTTTATTTTAGATAATTGTGCATTCTTAGCATTATTTTATGAAATCTACCTTTTGGATACTGTGTTTTGGATTAACAGGACCTCATTCTGAGATCTGTTACATTGGCTTTGTCATGGTAATACCATTGACTTCAGTGGAGTTATTTCTGATTTCCACCAGTGAACACAAGATCAAATCCGAGCCATTATTGTTCTAATCATAACGTTTTTTTCTAGAAGATAACTTGTTTTCTTGGTGGTATGTTCATAGCTTCTCCCTTTCGTCATAAGTTGAAATATTTTTGTGACAATATGTGATTGTTTTCCTTATCAGTTTGCATTATTTTACATATTCTTGATTTAGATACATCTTTAAATGTGAAAATCTTTAAGAAGCATTTTATTAATATACTGTTGTGTAGAAGGTTTGATGACTATAAGATTGGAAACAGAAGTTTGGACTGAGTTAAAATTGGCTTTATTTTGGTAGCTTGCAGAGGAGACATTGCCACCTCTTATCTTTGAGGGAATAGCACACTGTCTTTTTTTTAATCCTGTTCTTTCTTGAGATTTGGCCCTGTAGCATTCATGCTGCCAGTTTCTTATGAGACCAACTAAAATTAACCAGTTCACTGACTTGCTTTACACAGCATAGACAATATAAAGAATTTCCATAAGGGTTTATCTTCCTATTAGCTTTTACTTTCCCTAATACTATGGAACAATATGGAACTCCACTTATAACATGGTTTCATCACTGCTGGTGAATCTCCCACTGCATACAATGTTCCTTTCCCCATTTTGACTATTCAACATATATATTGTCCACAGATTGCTTAAACTAAACAGACAGTTACTTTGTTGTTAAGGTTGAACCAAACTGCCAGAACACAAATCTGTATGTCAGATGACTTTTCCTCGCATATATTAGCAAAGGTCCAAGTTTATAATGTGCTTAATTATAAACTTACTATATTCCTTGGTATCCTTGTTTTCACTTGTGTTTGCAATACCTCTTAATCTCCTGTTCCTTGAAAATTTAATAAGATATTTACCCCTCTCAGGTCATTAATAAATGTTTGACATCAAGTCTAATGCTGATGCTTATTTATCTCAGGTTTCTGAGTAGCAACCATGTTAGTCTGTATCTGCAAAAAGAAAAGGAGGACTTGTGGCACCTTAGAGACTAACAAATTTATTTGAGCATAAGCTTTCATGAGCTACAGCTCACTTCATCGGATGCATAGAATGGAACATATAGAAAGAAGGGGTGTGTGTGTGTGTGTGTGTGTGTGTATATTTATATATATACACACATACATACAGAGAACGTGAAGAGGTGGAGGAAAAAATGTTTGTAGTGATAATCAAGATGGCCCATTTAGACAGTTGACAAGAAGGTGTGAGGATACTTAACATGGGAAAATAGATTCAATATGTGTAATGACCCAGCCACTCCCAGTCTCTATTCAAACCCAAGTTAATGGTATCTAGTTTGCATATTAATTCAAGCTCAGCAGTTTCTCATTGGAGTCTGTTTTTGAAGCTTTTCTGTTGCAAAATTGCCACCTTTAAATCTGTTAATGAGTGGCCAGAGAGGTTGAAGTGTTCTCCTACCGGCTTTTGAATGTTATGATTCCTGATGTCAGATTTGTGTCCATTTATTCTTTTGCATAGAGACTGTCCCGTTTGGCCAATGTACATGGCAGAGGGGCATTGCTGGCACATGATGGCATATATCACATTGGTAGATGTGCAGATGAACAAGCCCCTGATGGCGTGGCTGATGTGATTAGGTCCTATGATGATGTCCCTTGAATAGATATGTGGACAGAGTTGGCATCGGGCTTTGTTGCAAGGATAGTTTCCTGGGTTAGTGTTTTTGTTGTGTGGTTGCTGGAGAGTATTTGCCTCAGGTTGGGGGGCTGTCTGTAAGTGAGGACTGATCTGTCTCCCAAGATCTGTGAGAGTGAGGGCTCGTTTTTCAGGAAAGGTTGTAGATCTTTCATGATGCATTGGAGAAGATTTATTTGGGGGCTGAAGGTGACAGCTAGTGGCGTTCTGTTATTTTCTTTGTTGGGCCTGTCCACAGTATGCATCCGATGAAGTGAGCTGTAGCTCACGAAAGCTTATGCTCAAATAAATTGGTTAGTCTCTAAGGTGCCACAAGTACTCCTTTTCTTTTTGCGAATACAGACTAACACGGCTGTTACTCTGAAGCCTGGAGTAGGTGACTGCTGGGTACTCTTCTGGCTCTGTCAATCTGTTTCTTCACTTCAGCAGGTGGGTATTGTAGCTTTAAGAATGCTTAATAGAGATCTTGTATGTGTTTGTCTCTGTCTGAGGGATTGGAGCAAATGCTGTTGTATCTTAGAGCTTGGCTGTAGACAATGGATCGTGTGATGTGTCCTGGATGGAAGCTGGAGGAATGTAGGTAAGTATAGCAGTCAGTAGGTTTCTGATATAGGGTGGTGTTTATGTGACCATCACTTATTAGCACAGTAGTGTCTAGGAAATGGACCGCTTGTGTGGATTGGTCTAGGCTGAGTTTGATGGTGGGATGGAAATTGTTGAAATCATGGTGGAATTCCACAAGGGCTTCTTTTCCATGGGTCCAGACAATGAAGATGTCATCAGTGTAGTGCAAATAGAGATGGGGCATTAGGGGACAAGAGCTAAGGAAGCGTTGTTCTAAGTCAGCCATAAAAATGTTGGCATACTGTGGGGCCATGCAGGTACCTATAGCAGTGCAGCTGACTTGAAGGTATATATTGTCCCCAAATGTGAAATAGTTGTGGGTGAGGACAAAGTCACAAAGGTCAGCCACCAGGTTTGCTGTGACATTATCAGGGATACTATTCCTGACGGCTTGTAGTCCATCTGTGTGTGGAATGTTGGTATAGAGGGCTTCTACATCCATAGTGGCCAGGATGGTGTTTTCTGGAAGATCAGTATAGGATATGCTTTGGAGGCAGTTCAGGAGCAGCTAGATGGACAAATAAAGTACTATATCAGGAAAGAACAAGGCTCCAAACTTTCAAACACTGTGCTGTAAATTGCTCCTATTATTGAGTGATTGCATTGCATATGAAGAGTTTAAGGCCAGAAGGAACCATTATATCATTTGGTCTGATCTCCTGTATAGCACAGTCCATTAAATTTCACTGAGTTACCCATGTATTGAGACCAATGACTGGTGGTTGGCGAAAGCATAACTTGTATTTGGACTAATCAATGTAATACACACATGCTTAAAATTAAGCTCTTGCAAAAATGTTTGCCAGATCAGGATTGTGAGTGAACTGGGAGAACTTGGTGAACAGAGAAGGTAAGAAGAAAAGGAGTACTTGTGGCACCTTAGAGACTAACAAATCTATTTGCGCATAAGCTTTCGTGAGCTACAGCTCACTTCATCGGTGAAGTGAGCTGTAGCTCACGAAAGTTTATGCTCAAATAATTTTGTTAGTCTCTAAGGTGCCACAAGTACTCCTTTTCTTTTTGCGGATACAGACTAACACTGCTGCTACTCTGAAACCAGAGAAGGTAAGAGTACAGGAAAATACTTGAAGAGGATATGAAGAGTTCGGGGAGAGGCTGTAGATTTTTTTTTTTACATGCAGATTGAGTTTGCTGTCATTTTCACATGTGAATTACAATGTACAAACATTTTGCATAAAATTGGTGGCACATGTAAAATTATCGACAAACAATAGATGCATTTTTTAAAAAAAAGTTGGTACAATTGATCCAGAAAGTGTACGTTGAAAAGAGAAATGCTTGCAGTCTGATGTTTTGAATATATTAGCTTTAAAAAAAAAATGGCCAAAACAGAGTGTTGCCCTGATAACAAGAAAGGGATTACTTTCTGTATCTCAACACTGTTTTAAACAGTTCACTCTTCCCCCTCCTCTGCTTATGTGCTCCTTTCACTCAGTTTTTCCCACGGGCCACCTAAATACCTATTTACTTTCACCAGGTCACAAATATAGTCTGGTCACGGAGCAGTGCTAGCTGCATGTGTAGTAAAAATGATCTTTCTTTTCTAATTCATTGTTTCCCTTACTGCTGTTATTGGCACGGTCTTTGAGGATTTCTTACTTTCTCTTGCTTCATATTTTCTATAAAACTAAAAAAATGCAGGTTCTTCTGAGTGCTGATCTCACCTCATTTTTTTTTCTTATCTTAAAAGTGCTTTCGTATTTTGAACATTGTTAGAGCCTCACCAGTTTTGATTCTGATCCAATGTGACAATGCAGAGCAATAATCTCTGGCATGACACCTCTCCCAGTGTGAATGAAGGCATCTCTTTGTGTAGGTGCTGAGGTTAAAATCAGGCCATTTTTACAGCAATTATGGACTTTCCTTAGAGGGTACCTTATTCTTTGTTCCCTTTTTCTGTTTGTTTTTTATTTAGTACTACCTTTTAAGAGAGATCATTATAAAACCAGCTGAAATGTTTGCTGATCTCATGTTAAAATTTCTCACACGTGAATGTAATTAAATTTTATTTAATCAAATAGATCTTAATAAAAGTTTCTGTACATAATTTACCCCTTGCCTATTAAAATACAAATTGTGGCAGGATTCACCAGGTGGTGCTGTTACACATAGTTTTAGTAGCTGCTAGCCTGGCTTGATCTTCCGAGAAATAATGCATTGTTGTTAGTTCTGTAATGTAGATTATTTTAGAGGAAGCTAGGACCCAAGGATCAGGAGGGCTTTGGCCTCTGTCTTAATTTTTTTAACTAAAGTCATTTTTGTGGACACAGTTACTCTCTGAGAACCAGGCATTGGTGTTTTGGCTGGGATTCCTGAAAGAAGAGATTCTCTATTCAAAGACTGATGTATTTGTGTAAATACAGAAAATTATAATAAGAAAATAGCCAGACTCCACATCACTGATTTATTCTTATAACAGCAAATTGACATCCAAGGCCCCAAAACTTGCTACCAATTGGCATAGGGGCACCATTATTGATTAGAGAATCACTGGTACATTGTGACACTCGAGCAATGCAGAGCTGCCCTGAACACATCTTAACTGGTCACTAGAGGATCTTCCCTGTATTGGAGGTGGTGTAGAGTCCCATAGCCATTCCTACACCACATCTCTGCTACTGGTGCATGGAGCATGGGAAGGGGAAATGAAGGTATGAGAGAGGCTCCCTGGCTGATCTCTTGGTGATGTAACTCTCCCTGGGCACTGGTGGCAGTAGGCACATAATACAACACAAGATTACAGCTGGAAATAGCGTTGTCTCATGGGTATGGTGCTAGATGCCCCTCATGGATCACAACCTTGATGTGGTGGAGCAGCTTGAGTGTCCCCAAAATCCTGAGAGCCATGCCATTGGGAGTCTCGCACTCCTGCAGGGTGACCTAAGGTGGCAAGGTTGAAGGTGAGGATCCAGAATAACAATGAGCCAAGTCCCTTCCCCATGTCCTCAACAGCAGAGCAGGCAGATGAAGAGACAATTTCTCTCAATGGTGTGAAGGCTGACAAGGGCTGCGACCCTGCAATGAGGGTCTCCAATCATCTTGATTTCCTTGCCATTGGATTATGAGCCTTACCCTGTCAAGCATCCTATGGCACTAGTGTGAAACTGTGTCTCCATGTTAAAAGAATTCACACACAGGCATCTTCCATATTCATGTCCAAGTCCTGTGGTGAGTGGTGATGGGAGCAGGAGAATGATGACCAGAAGCTCCTAGTCACGGCTCAGCATGTAGGCAGCATCTGTGAGATGGTCATTTTTGCATTTGGACAGAGGCAGGAGTGTAATTCAGCACCTGCAACCGTGACTAAGCAGTCCTTTGTAGGACCCACTTTACTCACCCTGCATGAAGAGGGGGCCACAAAAGGTGCCTACACATAATCTACCTCACCTCCCCCCAGCTGGATAACTGCATCCAGAGGGATCACCCTAGTGTGGTCAAAACTGAACAACGATATCTGGGATGTGGAACGTTCAAACCCTGATGGGCAACCCAAAAAATAACAGGCCAGAGCAAAGAACAGTGATCATGGCCAGAGAAATCAGGATATATGATATTGATATTGCTGCATTGAGTGAGATCTTGCATGCAGGAGAAGGACAGCTCAAGGAATAAGGTGGTGGTTATGTTTTTTTTTCTGGAAAGGAGCAGCTGATGATGAATGAAGAATCTATGGCGTTAGTTTTACTATCAAAAATGAAATTGTCAACCAACTCTCAGAATTACCAGTTAGCATCAGTGAACGACTCATGACACTTGCCAGGAACCAGCATGCAACACTCATTAGTGCATATGTTCCAACTCTTGATGCTGATGTTGAAACCGAAAAAGGATTCTACACTGACCTTGAACAAATTCTCTCCGCCATACCCAAACAGGACAAGCTCACACCCTTAACCAAAAGTTGGACATGACTCAGAACTGTGGAATGGCATGATCAGAAAGGAGGGAGTGAGCAAGAGCAGTTTCAATGGAATTCTTCTCCTGACCAAATGTACGGAACATGATCTAATTATCACAAACACCATGTTCTTCCAAAAGAACAAGTACAAGACATTGTGGGAACACCCATGATCTAAGCATTGGCATCTGAATGACTGTCATTCTCTGTGCTCATGATCATGATGAGGTTTACATCACCAAAGCAGTGATTGGTACTGATGATTCTTGAACAGACCATTGTTATCCACTCCATCACTTTCATCAAACTCACACCAAATTTAAAAATGCAGAAAAAATCAGCCAGATGGGAGATCAAGATCAAGAGCCTGAAGGACCCAACTAAATGTGACTGTTTCCAGCACTGCCTCACTGAGAAATGGATGAATATAAAACCAAGATGGAGAGCGCTGGAGATCACTGGAAAGCACTCAAATCAGCCATTCGTGTTGCAAGTGAGGGAACACTGGGCTTCTCAATCAGGAAGAACTGAGACTGGTTTGATGAGAATTATCAGGAAATCGAAGACTTGACTGGTCGTCTGTGCTTGGCAAAATGACATAAATTCCAAGCAGAATCAATACATCCACCATCAACTCAAAGATGAGGTTTAAAAGAAAACCTGAGAAATAAAGAGCAACTGGTGGGAGAACAAAATGAAGGAGATCCAACAGCTTGCTGACATCCATGACATGCACGGATTCTTCAACACTACCAAATCCCTCTATGTACTGAGAACCCACAGGTTAATCCCCTCAGATCCAGTGATGGAGCTAACCTCGTCACGGACAATGAATTCATCAATGTGTGATGGAAGGAATACTTCAAAGACCTTGTGAATTGTGATTCCAGCGTTGATGAAAGCATCTTTGACTTAGTCCCTCAACATCCTGTCAAGGATGACCTCAGAATGCCACCAACATTCATCAAGGTAAAGAAACCCATCAAACAGATGAAGAACAATAAGGCATCTGTACCAGAAGAAATCCCAGCTGATGCTAGGGATGCCATGATCAATACCATCTTCAAGAAAGACAAATTGGATTGTGGAAACTATTGAAGAATCACCTTGTTGTCCACCTCTGGAAAGATTCTTGCCAGAATTCTCCTCAACTGGCTGCTCCCCTTGGCTGAGGAAATCCTCCCAGAATCGCAATGTGGATTCATACCATTTTGAGGTACCACCAACATGATCTTCACTATCTACCAACTTCAGGAAAAGTTCTGTGGGCAACATCAGCCTGTGTACCTGGCTTTCATCGACCTCATGAAAGCATTTGATTCCATAAATTGTGTGGCTCTGTGGTGAATTCTCCTTACATTTTGATGCTCACCAAAATTTGTTGCCATCCTCCTTTTCCTCTACAGCAACATGTCTGTGATGGCCATCAGCAATGGTTCTGAAATGGACCCCTTCCTAGTCCAGACAGGAGTCAAGCAAGGCTTTCATTGCTCCAACCCTTTTCTATATCTCCCATCCTGTCATCCTCCTTCTCATTGCTTACAAGCCCCCCTTCCAGACTTGACATCCAATACAAAATGGACAACAAGCTCTTCATCTCAGTCACCTGTGATCCAAGACAAAGACTATAATTAAATCATTCATTGAACTCCAGTATGCGGACCACTGTGTCCTGTGCACCCACTCAAAAGAAGATTGTCAGAACAATAGTCAGTGTTTTCTCTGAAGCCTACAACCAACTTGGCCTCACACTCAACACCAAGAAAGCTAAAGTACTGCACAAACAGGCTGCAAATCACCAGAATTCAATAAATAAACCTTGGAGAACATCAGACACTTCCTTTACCTCGGCAGCTATCTGTTGCAGAAAGCTGACATTGAATAGGAAATGCAACACTGCTTTCAATGCACCAATACAGTTTTCAGATGCTTGAGAAAACGTGTCTTCGAAGAGTATGACATTAAGAATCAAACCAAGCCAGGCCATTATTATCCCTGCTAGCTTGTAAAGTACTAAAACCTGGGTCACGTACGTTAAACGCCTCAAGCTTCTTGAATAATATCATCATGTGAAGGGTTAATGTCTAGCTATTCCACCTGGAAGCAGGTGGGGCACACCCTGACTGTTTCCTAGGAGCAATGCACACATTGCTCTATCCAAGGACAAGGGCTAGATATGAACCCTGAGAACTTGGTTGTTTGGACAGCAACTGTGGGAGGTTTTTTAGCCTGGGCTCAAGGCCTGAGAACCAGGATTGTAGTAGATAGAGGATGGTAACTAAGCATATGAATCAACGTCATACATTCCTTTGTGTAGCAGTGTGTAATGCTTAGGGGGAGAAATATAATAAAAGGAGAAGGTGGAAGGCAGGGGGGGCAGAACAGCCCATCTCCGCTGACCAGCCTGCTTGCTTGCATAAAGCTGTGTTCTGTCTCATCACTGAACCGCAACAACTGGCGCCCAACGTGGGGCCCTCAGCACTCACCTCGCCCGGCAAGGGTTTCAGACGCGTCACTCATCCACTTCATGGATCCCGGTGAGTATTTTTCATTGTGGTAAGTATGGGAAGCTCCCTCTCTGCTTTGCAAGTGCAACACCGTAATGAGCTGCAGTATTTGCTGCGTAAGGCTCAGCATGACTGCCCGGCTCGAGAACTCACTCTCCTGCTACAGGAGGTGCGTGCCAAGTGCCCGTGGTATCCTGAAGCTGGAAGCCTTAAGCTAGCGGACTGGGAGCGATTGGGCCAGACATTGCACAAAGAGCCTCGGGCACCCGTGCAGTCTTTACATGCCGGGCACCTCTGCCGCGACGTGGTACAGCGTGTCGCCTCGGACAGACCCTCCCTCGCGAGGCTGGTGCTCTCGCCGCCCCCGTCCGCCCCTGCAGCCATCCCCCCTCCTGGCGATGCGACACAGCGTGTCGCCTCGGAAAGGCCCTCTCCAGCCCCAACAGAGGAGCTGCCGATCCTGCCACCCCCGTCCGCTCCTGCAGCCATCCCTCCCCCTGCTTCGCCCCCAGTGCCTCTATTACCACCGCCTCCCTGGCCTTCCCCACCGGAGCCGGTGTGTGATCACCCTCCCCCCATGGGGCCCCCTGGAGAGTCATCTGCATCTGCTCAGAAGCTTTCGCTGGTGCAACAAATGGTTCACGCAGCGAAAGCTCGATCAGATCTTACAGCAGAGGAGCTGGCTGATCTGGTCTCCGTTTGCCCGGTGACCTGGCAGAATGATGACCAGGGCAACCCCGTGGGCACCTGGACCACTCTGCCATACTCGGTGGTTAGAGAGGTAAAGAAAGCAATTCGTGAATTTGGCCTGACTAGCACCTTTGTGCGTGGTCTCATTGAAGGGATGGGTGCTGGGTACTCCCTAATCCCTGAGGATTGGAAAACGCTGCTGCGCATGATGTTGTCACCCAGTCAGTATGTTATTTGGCTTAGTGAGTATCGGCAGATGGCAGAACGCCAAGCCCAGGTATATAGAGAGCAAGGTATCATTTATGAGCATTTGGCAGGGGAGGGCCAGTTTGCTACTATTGGGATGCAGTCTCAACTCCCTCAGGCTGTCTTCCCCATTATCTCCACCTGTGCCCAGCATGCTTTCAAGAAGGTCCCGGATTCAGGCAAGCCTACCAAAAGCTTTGTCAGTATTCGTCAGGGTGCCTTAGAGTCCTTTTTGGATTTTACCAACAGATTGCAGGAGGACACTGACTTTCAGCTGCCAGGGGAGGTCTGTGCCATACCTACACAGGTGACGGGACCTCTCCCTGCCGGCTTTGTAGGTCTTGTTCTCCCTCGCTCACATGCTGGGAAACAGGGCTTTTTTGTCATTTCAGGGGTCATTGATGCTGATTACACTGGCATTATTAAGGTTCAGGTGTGGACTCATCTTCCACAGTCGCTCCCGCGTGGACGGTCAATTGCACAATTGATTTTAGTCCCCTATCAGGTGCCAGCTGCCGAGGATCGAACTCGGGGTGGAGGAGGCTTTGGATCTACGTTGTCTCACTCGCCGTCTCACAGCGTTCAGAATTGGCTGCTGTTATTTTGGCCTTTCAATTTTTTGCTGATTGTCCCTTTAATTTAATTGTGGATACCCATTATGTTTATTAGGTAATTGCTTATTTACCCCTTGCCCTCATTACCCCTCAGGTTGATGCAGACCTCCTTCGCCTGTTTTTGTCTTTACAGCACCTTCTTGCCACTTGTTATTTCCCTTACTTTGTTGCTTATATTCGCAGTCATACCCCTCTGCCTGGGCCACTCACTGAGGGCAATGCACGCGCCGATCGCGCGTTGCGTGGTCAGGTAAATTCCCTTTTTTCTGACCCCATTGAAAGCCATGCCTTTTTTCATCAGTCTGCCTCTGTTTTGGCCCGGCAGTTTCACATTCCTGCTGATCATGCACGTTCCATTGTTCGTTCCTGCCCCCACTGTGCTGCTGCTGCTCCTACTTTTTCTTATGCCGTTAACCCCCGAGGTACCGCAGCAAATCAGCTGTGGCAAATGGATGTTACTCATGTACCACAATTCCGCCCCTATTCATTTTTACATGTTTCCGTTGATACTTATTCAGGCTTCCTTTGGGCAACCCCACAACGTGGGGAAGCCACTAACAAAGTTATTCACCATTTGCTGGCCTGCTTTTCTGTTATGGGTCGCCCTTGCCAAGTTAAAACAGATAATGCCCCAGCCTACTGCTCTGCAGCCCTCTCCACCTTTTGTGCCCGCTGGGACGTCCGTCTTAAACACGGAATCCCTTATAATTCCACGGGCCAAGCCATTGTTGAACGTGCCAATCGCACACTCAAAACCTTGCTAGATAAACAATTAAAACAAGGGGAGCTGCGTCTCCGAACCTTAGGAGACATTCAACAACAGATGTATATTCTCTTGTTTACTTTAAATAATTTAACACTGAATGCAGATCAGCAGACCCCTGTGGATCGGCATTTTCACAAATCTGAGGTACTGGAAAGACCGCGTGTCTTTTACCGTCAGCTGCCCGATCCACAGTGGCTGGGCCCAGCACCTCTAATCACTTGGGGTCGGGGATATGCTGCTGTGTCTCTCCCTGCAGGACCGTTGTGGGTTCCAGCCCGGTGCGTGCGACCAGCACTTAAACAACATGGCATGGCACCAGGGGCTGTCGAATCCCATACCAGAGTTTCAGCTGACCTTGGAGGAGACCGCGTTGCCCCCCGAGTCGACAACGGCGGGACGGAAACGGAGGAGGCGTAACGTCCCAAGCTAGCCCGTGACAGGGGGAGCAGTAAAAGCATTGGTCGCCACGGCTCAACGAAAACTGGCAGCAGATCAGCAGCCAGAAACTCCTAAGACTTTGTTTGTGGCGATTTTCGCCCAAATCACTGCTAATTCTGTGATGATTGTGTGCCTTTTGTGCCTGCTATTTCCTGTAGGGGTTGGCTCGGAAGCGCCTCCCCCGTTACAAGTCCGTAGGAGAATAAGATACTGCTCTTTGCTTATGCTAATCTTTTCTCCCAGTACTCTAGCATGGGTAATTGGGGCCCGGCCAACTATATTCTGCCTCGCACGGCTATATCCCTTCACACACCGTACCCGGCCGGGGCTCACAATGTCACCTGTGCGCGTGTAGTTAACTGCACTAGTACAAAGGTGCCATTGGGCTGTCAAAAAATTTCTCAATCCCTTTTAAATTGTTCCCATGCTGTTAATGTTTCATATAATTATGGCCATATCATCCTACCATCAGGATGGGTTTTTACTTGTGGTTCATGCACCTTTAATTATATTCCTGCAAATTTAAGTGATGGCACCCTTTGCTGTTTTAGTAGAATGATATTTATATTGCCTTTTGCTGGTTATAATTGTAGTAAAAGAAGTGTACCCCTTTTAGATGATTATATTGCAGATGTTAAGCTTTTGGTTATTTTGTGTTTGTAATTATTGGGCTTATTTTTTGTTGTTGCTGTGTACAATGTATTCCTTCCTTGTTAAGACTTTGTAAAATTTTGCCCTGGAAAGCTCCCCAGGTTATGTCCTTGTCTGTCTGGGAGTTAAATAGCATGACAAAACAAATTGGCGGCTACCATGAGATGGCCAACTATCAATAAACAAAAAAGGGGAGATGAAGGGTTAATGTCTAGCTATTCCACCTGGAAGCAGGCGGGGCACACCCTGACTGTTTCCTAGGAGCAATGCACACATTGCTCTATCCAAGGACAAGGGCTAGATATGAACCCTGAGAACTTGGTTGTTTGGACAGCAACTGTGGGAGGTTTTTTAGCCTGGGCTCAAGGCCTGAGAACCAGGATTGTAGTAGATAGAGGATGGTAACTAAGCATATGAATCAACGTCATACATTCCTTTGTGTAGCAGTGTGTAATGCTTAGGGGGAGAAATATAATAAAAGGAGAAGGTGGAAGGCGGGGGGGCAGAACAGCCCATCTCCGCTGACCAGCCTGCTTGCTTGCATAAAGCTGTGTTCTGTCTCATCACTGAACCGCAACAATCATGGGTGCCTCCACAAGATCTTCCGAATCAAGTTGGATGACCTACACACCACCATCAGTATTCTGTCCCAAGCCAAGACCTCCAGCATTGAAACTATGATCATCTGCTACCAAATCCATTGGGATGGTCATGTTCTCTGAATACCAGAAAAATTGATTCCCAAAGCAGGTCATGTTCTCACAACTGAGCCATAGCCAACGGATGAAGGGCAGGCAAAAAAGCACCTCAAAGACACCCTCAAAACCAACATGAAGAAGTGCAATATTGACATAAATTCATGGGAAACCAAAGCCCTCAACTATCCAAAATAGAAAAGGACATTGTGGCAAGGATCTTAGTATTTCAAGAGACAACCAGAAATGGTGAAATGGAAGAGGAGGAAAGAACATGCCACAGCCTGACTCAACAATTCAGATCTGCTGCTTCCATTGGGAAATGTCTGCGCCAACTGTGACAAGATCTGTGGATCCCAGATGGGTCTCATTAGCCATCTGCGGATCCACCAGTGATAACTGGCTATCATTTTATGGAAGACAATCAACTTTGAACTCTGAGGGATTGCCAACCATAGCAGTGAGCGGCATGTCAGGAAACCTGGGCTCTGTTCCCAGCTCTGCCATTACCCTGATGTGTGACACCAGGCAAGTCACTCTGGATGAAATTTTCAAAAGCATTTATGCCTTGTAAAGTTCAAGAGATTTGTGTTCCTGAGTTACTTAGTACCTGCATGCTTCCAGCTTTCACCCTGACCACACCACACGATCCATTGTCTACAGCCAAGCTCTGCAATACAACCACATTTGCTCCAACCCCTCAGACAGAGACAGACACCTACAAGATCTCTATCAAGCATTCTTACAACTACAATACCCACCTGCTGAAGTGAAGAAACAGATTGATAGAGCCAGAAGAGTTCCCAGAAGTCACCTACTACAGGACAGGCCTAACAAAGAAAATAACAGAACGTCGCTAGCCATCACCTTCAGCCCCCAACTAAAACCCCTCCAACGTGTTAAGGATCTACAACCTATCCTGAAGGATGACCCAACACTCTCTCAAATCTTGGGAGACAGGCCAGTCCTTGCCTACAGACAGCCCCCCAACCTGAAGCAAATACTCACCAGCAACCACATACCACACCACAGAACCACTAACCCAGGAACCTATCCTTGCAACAAAGCCCGTTGCCAACTGTGCCTACATATCTATTCAGGGGACACCATCACAGGGCCTAATAACATCAGCCACGCTATCAGAGGCTACTCCCTACTCCCCCCCCCAGACGTTCTTGTTAAACCCTGGATTTGTGCTGGAGATGGCCCACCTTGATTATCATACACATTGTAAGGAGAGTGATCACTTTAGATAAGCTATTACCAGCAGGAGAGTGGGGTGGGGGGAGAGAAAACCTTTTGTAGTGGTAAACACCCATTTTTTCATGGTTTGTGTGTATAAAAAGATCTTCCGTACTTTCCACAGTATGCATCGATGAAGTGAGCTGTAGCTCACGAAAGCTTGTGCTCAAATAAATTGATTAGTCTCTAAGGTGCCACAAGTACTCCTTTTCTTTTAGAGGCTTTGGAAATCCTACTCTCCAAAACTTTCCCTTTGTTTCTCTTCTTGCTCTTTGTCTGTTTTATCTATTTAGACTGTAAGCTCTGTAGAGCAGGGACTGTCTCTTTGTACAAACTAGCATGATGGGGCCCTGATGTTGAGTGGAGTTTCTAGGCATCTCCATAATATAAATGACAATGGCAACACTATTCTATTCTCTATTCTCCAGATTACTCCAGTTTATACTGGAGAATGAATCAGCACAAGGTATGGAGGGATGATGTAAAAATGGAACCACTAATTGTGTAATTCATGTATTATATATAAAGCTAATGAACATGGCTTTAATAACCAAACTGTATTAATTAATTTACTATAAATATTTCATCTTGATGGCCCTCTTTACACAGTATTTTAAAAATCAGTGTGTTCAATTTTATGTCTGGGTATTGAACACAGAATTATTTAAGGACATCTACATTATGTCTCTTATGCTTTCATAGCACCTTTCATCCCTAAGGCTTTCAAAGTTCTCTCTCATTTTTATTAATTACTTCACATCCCTGTGAGTGCACTTAGCATGCAATTAGAATGTTACTAAACATTTTGATCCTATAACCCATTCAAACAACTACTTGTACTTTCTCACATTGTATTTTTACTGAAATGGCTTAAGAATGTTCTCTTGTGGCACTATTTACTCTTTAAAATTGGTTTCATTGAAGGTAAAGGGTGGTGCAAGTCAAAGGACAAGAGAGCCTTGAAATGGGTATCTCACCAAATGAAACTTCATAGGAGAAATCTTTATTGGTGAAGCTGTCATTAATGCTGGAGTTTGCATGTTTATTTTATTCCTCTTTATAATCAGTGTGTGTGTGTGTGTCCCAAGAATCCATTAATGCTTTGGATGCCCTGTGGAAGCCTGGTGGAAAACAGTTTTGTGCCTATTGCAGCTACAGAATTCCTACAAAGCACCAAAGCAGGGCTCCAAAGCTTCAGGAGAAAGGGATCCCTCCTGCACCCCTTAAAAATTCACAGCAGCCCTTTCTCTACTTCTAGGACCTTAAGAGACCCACAGGGCCTGGCAATAGACCTAGTGAATCCTTGGTTTAACCCCTGCACACATTGTGAAACCTACAAGAGTCTTCCCCTCCTTTGCTGCCCAACCCACCGTGTTTTGTATGCAGCCCTTCTGCCGGATGGAGCCAGCAGCAACCAGGGCCAGGTTCAATGTCTAGGGGTTCCTTTTCAACAATACAACACAGAACCAGCTCGAGCCCCCACCCAGTAACCTGGGAAAATTACACACCACCCTTGGGCACCTCTAAGAGGCAATACTTCCACAGTCGCAAGCACAGTGTCTGAGTGTAGAAAAGAAACTTTTAATGAAAGGAGGGAAGTCACTCAACATTAATTAGGGAAAATGCCACAAGCAGGATAAATAATCATAAAACTATAAGCAGGACACCCACCCCAGAGTGCATGGGGCAGTGCCTTCTGCCTCATGTTCTTGAGTTCTACAACCAACACTTCCTTTTCTGTGTCCCTCTCTGTTCCCTCACCATTCCCACTCACACTGGTTGTCCTTGGGTCCATGAGGACCCAGGGTTCAGAGGTACATCTGTGTGATTTCATCTCCCACCCGGGGAAAAGGGCACCTTGCTTGCTCCACCATCTGAGCACTTGCTCTGGGTGGCCGCCTCGCCAGCCACAGTTCCTCTCCACTGGCCCCCTTGCCAGTCACTCATTTTGCTAGTCACCTCACTGGCCAACTGTCAGTCACCTTCTGCTGCTACCTGCCTCTCTGCTGTGACATCTGCGCATCAGTCTCTTAGCAATTTTCAGCTGTTTGCAGACTGGGCAGAAATACTGCCCCACAGCAAGTCATTTCAGCTCTCATTTGAGCATTTTAACATAACAAAAGGCTTCTAATAAAGCCTATTTAGTTCTGTCTTTGAACAGTGGGTAGAAACTGGTTAATTCAGATTAGGGACCCTTGGGGAGAGTCCCTATCTGTCCCCACCCATCTTACTTTCACAGGGGTCTGGCATTTGAGCCCCTGGCTTAGCAAGTTCCTTTTAGATGAGGGTGATCCCTCAATTGGGATAAGCTCAGCACAGTTCTGTTTCCCCTTTAGTCATACAATGAAGATAAGAACATTTCACTACCCCTGCATTCAATACCAAAGTGACTTGTAACCCAACACCAGCCGAAGCTGATCACTTGGAGCTACACAACTCCTGTCGGCTAGATACCTATGCAGAGTAGGTGTGTTCATGTAAATACAGTTTGCTCCTGAAGTCTCTCCTCTCCTGAACTAGATGTCAGGGGATAATTCATTCATACCCTGCTTACATGTAAAAAGAAGCATATATATACAGACACTGTTCTCACAGCAGTGTAAATTCACAGTAACACAATTAAATCATTTGCTGTTAGAGTGGCATTTGGTCTGTGAGGAATCCGAATTTGAAAACTTTTGAATTAGCACAAAACCCATGCTCTGTATTGAATGTTTCAGACAAAATGCTGCACAATCGAGTAGAGCTGGGTGAATTTCTTCAGCCAAAATTTTTTTTGGTGAAAAATGCAGATTTGAAGCCACTAAAATGTTTTGTGAATTTGGGGTCACTGAATAGTTCATATCAAATAAATAATTAAATAAAAATCTGAAAAAGTCAAAACAAAATTTTTGGTTCAAAATGACTTTTCATTTAGAAACTTTCTTCAGTTTTACAAAAAATAAACATAAATATTTGGCCCAAACCATTTTTTAACTCAAAATGAATTTTTTCACTATTTGTGTCACTGAAATTTTCCAAAATTAAGAGGTTTCTTCTCATGTGTAGTAACTATAGTTGGATTCGTAGAGAACCCTTTTCTCAGTCCTGTGCTTTTAAATATGCTTTTTATTGTGCAGTGTCCAGTTAGATTAGCTTCACATTTCACTATATAATAAAAATGAGCAACGCAAAACATCCTATACATGCCCACTCTGTGATTTTATTTTTTTATTATTTTTTTTGAATGATCACAATTTGGTCAATGCATAACCAATTTTTACCAGAATACTCAGAGACACTTTTCCAGAGCAAGAGCTAATTCTGTTACAGGTTTCATCTTTTTACTACAGCAGTTTTGGTAATATTGCTGTTAAAAACAATTGCAAGAATTATTACTTTATTTTGCAATAGAGAAAGCATATTTCATTTGTCTCTTACAGTACTCAAAAAAGTTTAAACATTTCTGTTTACAATTATTTTTAGAAAAACAACAAAACTTTAGAAAGAGATCAAGCCTGAAAAAATTTCCCTGAAAGGTGAAAGCTTTGGAAGGTTATGCTCAAGTTAAAGCAGAGTATTTGCTTTGAGATATTAATGCAACCTAACTATAGCAATCACAGTGGCTCCCTGCAGTGAAAAATTGATCTGAGATAGAGCTGTGTGAAACTTACACTACAAAGTCTGAAAACATGAAAATCCTCTGATTTGGGGAGTTGAATGCAATTTTCAAATCAGCCAGATTTTGTTTAAATGTTTTTGAGCCTGATTGGCTTCCAGCAAATCTAGTGGTAACACATATTGCTGTATTTGGAGAGATGTGAAAATGAAGGGGCAGGATTTTGCAATTTGTTTAGGGTACACTGGGAAATCCATGCATAGTAGGACAGGTATCAGAAATGCTGTGTTTAGCTAAATCTCCGAGTACCACAGGGAAAAAATAAATTTCTTGAAGGTCTTCTCACACAAAAATGCTATATGTGTGATATTGAGGAGTAGGTAGGAAGTGAAGAAACACAGGATGGATTTTTAGTTTGGTTGATTACTTCTGGCAAAAGAATTTACTTTCTAACTCTACCAAACGAGGTAATATTAAATTGATTGTGCAGGGTAGATTATCCCCCTACAGAAGCAGAGACCTAAAATTATTGTTCCTGGCTTCTTCTAATGCTGTCTTTAAGTAGAAAGTATTAGAACTCTTTTTTTGTAGAGCAGAATTTTCTGCTTGTTTGCTCACACAGAGGTTTTGTAACACTGGGGAAATATGCAGAATTATCAGCAATAGTAGAAGCATTGATGACATCATATGCAAAAACATAGAATGCATTCCTTTAAGAAGCAGCCTTTTCTTCTTTCCCCTTCCTTCAGAAAGGTCTAGGCTATGCTATTTAGGCATAGCCCATAGGAAACACTAGGAGGCATTCTGCCTTGGGAAGGAACTGCCAGGGTGCAGGGGCTGCATAGCAATTTTTATAAATTTTGGATGTAACTTTCTATCCCCTGTGTTTGGCTCACTGGTAGAAGTCCTAGCAGTGGTCCCATCTCCTCCCTACACATTTTGGTGTGCCATATATAGCCAGATCAGTAAGGGACAGAAAAGTCCCTGATCTCCTCAAAATATAGAGGATTCTGTTTGGCCCTTCATCATGCTATGGGAGCTGGTGGGGACAGAGTCCTGCCTAAGTGCCAGAAGAAATCTGGCCCAAAGTGATTAATCTGCTTTATAAATTCATTGGAATGACAAATCCCAAGTTTTTATTTAAATACAGTACCTGAAAAAAAATCTTACAGTGAAAACTGTGTAGGGTATTTTTGATACATCAATAAACAAACAAAGTGGTTTAAATAGAATTGTATAGAATCATTTATACTAGGGCTGCCAAGCTACAAACCAAGTTTTAATCCTATACAATGTAGTAAACAAGTTATAAACCTCAAAAAGACAGAATTTATTTTTTCCAAATTAATAAACTATTTGAGCAGAAAGAGAGAATATGAAACAAAAAATAGCAATGAATGATCACAAAAAATAGATCTAAATTATTTCACAATGAACTGTAACTATGTCAGCAAAACAGAAAACAATGTATTTTTAAGGGATTATACTGGACTTTGAGGATCATTGTCCCTTAAGATTCTTGTTGGAGCACTTCTGCCTCAAGATGTCAGAGCTCCTGCCTGAGAATTTAAAATGAAAGTAAAGAGCCATATTTCCAGGATCTCTACATTGTGTACCTCAGTTGAGCTCCCAAGATTTTTCACACACACTTCTGGGCACCTGTATATGTCAGAATTTCAGAATTACACAAATCAAGTAGATAGATACCAGATTACCCAATTCTTATGCACAAAAAATTATTTGCAGTCAAGCACAAATTTAGGTACTCAAAATTGCACACATGGAAACCTGGGGCATGCAAGTATAGTGGCCATTTTTGAAAACTTGGCCCCAATCCATAGCAGTTTGACTCTGGCAGATAAGTCTTGTGAATTTTGCAATCACAGCCTGACCTTGTTGGCCTCTGAAGATTGGAGAAGGTGGCAGGAAGATACCAGAACCCCACCCCCACCCCCGCCCAAATAACTGAAGCAGAGGAAATGGCTTCAGGCCACTGATTCTTTATCCCTTTCAGATCACAAAAGGATAAAAGGGATTATTTGAGAAGGAAGGGCAGATCCAAACTCCTGCCTTTAGCTCAAGAACACGTGGAACTTTAATGATTTTAGTTGTTTTGCTTTGAAGTTCCTGGGCTGAGAATGAAGCTGCAACTTAGGCAGTGTAAAATCTTATAAACCAGCTTTAACTAAAATGTTTATTGAAACCAGGAAGTTTCTCACATTTTAATATTAGTTACTGTGGATTTGGTCATCTGGAGTTGAAAAAACAAACCAACCCCACAAGAATGTCAGACAAGTAGGAAATAAACCTGACTGCTTATAATTAAGAGAATTTGTTTCATTACACTGTTTGGAAAAAAAAAACTGTACGACGTTTTTCCTAGTGTTTATTCAGAACTCTCTATAAAAATAGTCTCTTATGCTGTACCTTGAATTTTTGTTGAGATACATAAGAACTGCCATACTGGGTCAGACCAATGGTCTGTATAGCCCAATATTCTCTCTCTGATAGTTGCCAGTACCAGAACTTCAGGGGGAGTGAACAGAAAAGGGCAGTTGGAATGATCCATCCCTGTCTTCTTCTCATGGCTACTGGTAGTCAGAAATGTAGGGTCACTCTGAGCAAGGGGTTGCACCCCTGACCACCTAGGGTAATAGCCTTTGTTGGGGCTATCCTCCATGAACTTATATAGTTTTGGCCATCACAACATTCCATGGCAATGAGTTCCACAGGTTAATCATGAATTATGTGAAAAAGTACTTCTTGTTTGTATTAAACCTGCTGCCTATTAATTTAATTGGGTGATCCTGGTTTTTATATTGTGAGAAAGGGTAAATAACACTTCTCTATTCACTTTTTCCACACCATTCATGATAGACATCTATCATATCAATCCTTAGTTGTCTCTTTTCTATTACACTACATGTAAGTAGTTATGCTGTTAAGAAAATACAAACCTTGTAAAATCAAAGATGTATTCAGTACTTAATTCTAGTCAGCTTAAATCTAAACTAAAGCATGACATTTTCAGTGTATCAAAACTTTATATAGTATGGCTTAGCAGTGACTAACTATTTACCTGTCAGATTAATTGTGAAACCACTATTTTACATATTTCTAAGTCAAACTTTGTTCCCTTCTGGAAAAGGTTCAAAATACTGACCCAGCAAGGTATTTCTGTGAAACATTATGTATTAGCATACGAATCTTCTAAACCGCTTGGTAAACTTGGATGTTTTAATTATTTCCACTATGTAATGGGATGATCTTATTTCAGTAGTAATTTTTCATGTTGGCAGCTAAACAAATAAATTAGGAAAATCCGAGTGGCGGGAAAAAGTGTTCATGAGTTACTGCATTATATGACAAAATTCCCAAAAGTGCAGATGACTGAATACAGGTAAACATGTAGTATATGCAGATTCTTACTAAATAAATCCAGACTGATACATAATCAATGTTCTGTATCTGTACTGATGTGTAGACAGATAGCTATCTGGAGGATCTAGTTGTTTAGCAGGTCAATGGCATTTTACTTGTTCAAAGTGATCATATCTATTTCTTTCAGGCTTGAGTGCTGTAATGTGCTTTATTTGGGGTTTCCCTTGGAGATATTAGAGAAGCTGGTAGCATGACAATTCAAATGCCTTTTTCTATGAGAGTCCATAATGGTCACACCCAAAAAACTGCATTGGATACAAGCATTTTATCATATTGTTATTAGCGTTCAAAGCCTCTAAACAACATAGAACTCGTTTACCTCTACCTTTTACTAGAAGTCACGTAAAATAAGGTTGGCGGGAATGGAAGTGCTGACAGAATTCAGAGACGAGATTATAATGTCAGACTATTGCTCTCCATATTCACAAGAGTAGAATTTATTCAGTGACCTTCACTCTCCTATTCATCAGTTAGTCATAATTGTCACTAATTTGATGAAAGTTTCTTTTCTGAGGAACTGGGTATTTATTTTGAATTGTTTTGACATTAACAAAAGTGATCAAATTATTTGATTTTCTCAGAGTGAGATTCAAGAGGAGCTAAATTGGCAAGATTAGAGATTTAGGATATTTTAAACCTTTTTCCTTCCTGGACACACAAATGGGACATGCTTACTGTCACTCATATATTGTGGCTGTCTGTAAATTGAAAAGGTTCCTTCATCCGGTAAAACATTTTCCCCAGAAATATATACACAAATACACATACACCTAAGAGGAAATGATATCATGTAACAAGCAGCAGAGCTATGGTAAATGCACCTCTGATTGCCTCAGGTGTCCTTGACCCATTTATCCATAATGTTTGAGACTACTTTTAACATTCCAACACTTTAAACAACTTGAACCAGATGCTGTTTTTATTTTCATAAACTGCAAGAGATGTGTCTCCTATTCTGCTCCCTATGTAGAATTTCCTCCCAAAGTTGCATCTGCCTGAGAGCAGACATAATGTTTGGGGGAACATCTTGACCTAAATCTATTAACTGCCCTTCAGGATTGGAAATAGCTTGATCCCATTCAAAAGGGGAGATTCTCAACTTCTCAAAGGGACCCAAAACACACTAATAGCCACAGAATATCTGTGGCATTAAAAGAAAGCCAACTGTAGGTGATTATCAAAATTTTTATGGCTCCTTCCAAGGCCTAAACAGTTAGTCTTATAGTAACTAAGGTTTATTGACAGATATTTGGAGTCAAAGAGATTGCTCATGAAAATGCTTGCAGGATCAATCCTTAAGATAGCACAGAACTGTAGCCCTATTATCAAAGGTGATACATTCCAACCATTCAGGAGCATTATCCTCTTTTACCATCACTTTCAATTTTTATTTGTAATTTTTTAAATTTTAAACAAAGACGAGACTCCTACTGTAATTTTCTGCTGAAAGCACACTTGTTCATCTCTTCATTGTTTTACCTTCTCTTCTATATGAGGTACTTATATTGCCCCCCTTGCCTCACAGTCCTTAGTGCATTTAACTTTTTAGCACTCCTGTAAGGTAGGGAAGAATCTTTAACTCCATTTTACAGAAGGCACATTCAGGCACAGACACTAAATGACTTGCCCAAAGTCACACAGGAAGTCACCCTACCAGTGGACCATCTTCCCCCCTCTCTCTCTCTCTCTCTCTCTCTCTCTCTCTCCATCGTTACATGATTTCCCTGTTATTTTCTTCTCCATTCTTGTCTTGTTCCTAAGTCAGGCTTTTTGTATTTGTCCTCTCTTTAATTCAGAAGGTTTTTCTTTGCCTTTTTGTTCATGCTTGCAAATTGCAAAGTTATCTTTACAGCTGGATCGGTAACGGAATTTCAAACCTGTGAAAAAAAATTTAGCTTCCAGAAATATGGTCCTTCAAAATTGGGATGAAAAGCCAAAAACTCAACAACAAAAATTGCAGAGCTGACATTCTACAATATTTTGTATTGGAAATATCAAAATATTCCCACAGCAGGAAATTTTCAGTGTTTCTGAAAGGAGATATGGTCCCTGGTATCCTTAGCTGCCCACCTGGGAGGCTGAGCTCCAGGACTCCCCAGCTGCCTAGTTCTAAGTCTACGCAGATGGGGAGCCTGGTAAGGCAGCTGCCCAAGGAGCACAGGAAGCTGGGAGTCAGGTATTGCACCCGGCTACAAGGTAGGCAGCTGGTTAGACTGGGGGATGGCTATCTGCCTCCCTGAGGATCCTGGGAGTTGAGGAGCTAGAAACACAGAGAGCTGGCCACCTGGGTAGGCTGGGGAGCTGGGAAGACCTCTAGGTGGGCTATGGGGGAAAATGAGGATTCTGGAGAATTAAGTAATTTAGCAGAAAACAAGCCAGGCAACCATCTGGTGTCTGTTAAACATTTTGAAGGAAGTGATACATTCCAGAGGAACGTTTACAGTTTGTCAAAACAGCATTTTCTGACAGAAACCTGTTCCTTTAGGAAAAAAATTACGCGCTCTACTTATTTCCACATAATCATGTGAAGTCTTCGAAACCACACGTACATGTTATGTATATCCCCCTAGACAGCAACTCTCTGCCAAGTCCTGAGATCAAGGTTCCACATCATCCCCTTGAGAAGCTAATAGTGAGTTCTGCTTCAAATGACCATGTTATCGTTCATTACAAGGCATACATGAAATCTTGAACTTGATGGGTAAGTATCAGGGGGTAGCCGTGTTAGTCTTTATCCACAAAAACAACAAGGAGTCTGGTGGCACCTTAAAGACTAACAGATTTATTTGGGCATAAACTTTTGTGGGGAAAAAAGAAGTGCATTTGAAGAAGTGTTTTTTTTTTTTTTTACCCACAAAAGCATATGCCCAAATAAATCTGTTGGTCTTTAAGGTGCCACCAGACTCCTTGTTGTTTTGATGGGTAAGGACATTTAAATTCTAAATGAAATTTGATCATTGTTTTTCTCATGTGCATGTCTGCGTGAATTAGAACGCTTCATATTACTCTCTTTGGCAAGTGGGTTAAGGGGATCTTTATTTCTCATTTATTTTATTTAAAAATAATTATATATAATATTTAAGTCTCCAAGTATACTTTCCTGAACCATTTAACATCCCAAATTATTTTTAAAGATCTCTGCACTTCACTTTTAAAGAATAAAATAGGTTGCTGGTATAATTGTTCCGAATCTAGGTCCCTATATTTAGAAACTTGTTCTGAGGCAACTGAACTTCACCATTTAAAAGGTGCATGGAATGATGTGCAAGCTTTTGCAAAACATGTTTTCCTGTACAATCATTTATTGGAATAATAATGCAAGCAAACATACAAATACAAGTTTTTGTTGTTGTTGTTATGATGAGAGAAGACTAAAACAAAATTAGGTCTCAAATTACTGACCTAAAGTGGAATACCAATTGACATTTCAAGGAAGAAATAAGCAAATAATTAAAGGAAGACAGGAGAATGCAGACTAGGGAGAGAATGAAACTAAAATTTCATCAAACTTCATAAAGCAATACTTCACCTTCAAAGCATAAGCAACATTCCATATGAGCACTTGTCATTCTTGAGCAAACACATACTGGAATAAAGGATGACTATATTTCATTATAGTCATTATTTCCTTGATAAACTATCCTTTTATAAAAAGCAGTGTCGATCACTTGTGAAAATATTCTTGAAGAGTGGGCGAGTCATTAGTTTTCCAGTTGCCTATATGCTGCCTGTTCAGATGGTCTATCATCCCCAGTCAAACTGGATTGATTTTTCAGAGTGGTGAGCACCACAGCTCCATTAGACCTCAATAGGAGCTGTGGATGCTCAACAACAGGTCATAAGTGCCTTTTCTTTGAAGATTTTGATCTATTGTACTGGTCACTTATAATAGACATGTACAATCTTTGTGCAGTGTTTGTACCTGTTTTAGGCCTACATATATTCTGCTTCCCAAATTTATATTATCTAAAATGTTATACAGTTCTTCCTCTTGCTTTCATTCAGAAAAGTTTGAAACAGTCCCATAGAAGAGGTAAGAATAAGTCCATAATAATTATAACAGCATTTGCAGACAAGAAAACACTGATCCATAAATATTATATATTGTTTTAAGGGCCTGATTTTGGTCCCATTGAAGTTGACAGAATTCCCATGATTCAATGTGATCAGTAACTGAGGTCTACATAGATTTCACATACAAGTTAAATACTTTTTAAATTACTTTCATCTGGTTAATGGGAACAGTGATGATTCTCACAGGCTATAGGGCTGGTTTTCTCCATTATCTTTAGGTACATCAAGACATTTTGGCCAAAGAAAGTTAAAGCAGCCAAATAGCAATCTTTTATGAACTTACAAAACTTACAAAAAATCCCAAACTTTAAAATTATCATGATATGCTGAGACATAAATGTATCTGGATCTTTGCAAATTATTATCTGAAACTTTTTAATATACTAGATAGCTAAATTAAAGAGTGTTTTTCTTGAGTAGATTTTTAAGGCTAAGCTTGTCGATTTACATGCTGTGAAGTTGAAGGAGTGGTGGTAGAGGAAAAGCAAACAACAGAAGGATAGATTTAGGTGTAAACTAAACAAGGCCAACTGTTATGTTAAAGTAGGGAGCTGACTAAATCAACTACTACCTAACTTTTATATTTATTCACACTTTTCTCTTAGTTATTTGCCTACCATATGTCATTCTTGCAATCCATTGGTATGTAAATTACACTAGCAATGGACTCCCTTGGACTGAGCTCTGGTCTACACTACAGACTTATATTGGTATAACTACATCGCTATGGAATGTGAAAGATCCACGTAGTTCTACCGACCTAACCACCCAGGTAGACAGCACTATATTGGCAGAAGAGTTAACACAAGTTAGCTAACCCAAATAAATAACACACCTTCTTTTGCAGTTTAGACATACCGTCACCTGGTAGGTCAACTTTAGAAGTGATGTGAGAAAAGAAGCACTAGTAAGTTGAAGTAAGTTTAATGGTTTCCAGCTGAGTATAGCAGCATTTGAGTCTAAGATATTGAATCAAAATTGGTGTAATGGACATGCTGAATGGGCCTGAAGAAGACACAAGTTACATCTGTTAAGACTTCATTAAACTCACTTCTGAATTTGGCCCTTTCAGCCAAAGCAATTATTTTCCATGTAATTATATTATTTGCTGAACATTACTTGACCATTCTTCAGAGATGGCTGAATAATTAAAAAATGATTTTCAAATAAAAGGTGCCAAAATTCATTGGATGAATCATTTGAAATGAATATTCTGAACAGCTCTAGCTTCTCCCTATATCCCAATCCACATACATTTCCCAAAAACTCAAAGTTTAAAAGAACTTAAAAAATCCTAGACTTTAAAAAAAAAAAACACAACACATTTTATTTTTTTGGTACCAGAGCAGATAGGAAGTTTCTGAGCTACTCTAGAAAGATGAGTGAATTAGGGCTATTATGGATGCAATGAACATTTCATTTTATTTCCTATTCTGTTTTACATGGGTTACCATTAAATATAAACTCTCCTGGCATTTTGCAGGCAATAAAAAGAGGCAATAAAATTGTTCCTTTCTGCAAATTGTCCACTTGTACTATTTTTTAACCAAGCATGCCTGCTTCAAATAAGCTTAAACCACTGTGATGCCAAAGAGAGCTGACAATTGGTTCAAATAGGTTCAATGTACTAGTGTACCTGTGTGAACAATTCAAGCAATGAATTTAACCCTTCATTGTATTTATGAATTGTCCTCAAATAAATCAAAGGTTTTAAGAATTTGTCTTTCAATATTGAAAATATTTAACATGTTATGAACATACTAGAGCTTTGGATTGTTTTGCAGAAGTATTCTGTTATATACTCAGAGTCAGAATTCTTTGTTCATGCTGTTCAATGGTCACCCAAATCACATGGTATTATCTCTGTTTTCTGATTGGAGGTACTCTTATAAACTACCACTGCTTCCAACTAAAAAATAATTTCCTTTTATCATGAAACACATTTTATTTCTTGATTAAATTAATCTTGGTTTACAGAGGTTCATATGAACAAGAGTTTGACCAAATATTTATTTGTGAAGAGTGAATAATAAGGGGACATAGATTAGACATGGGCAAAACTTTTCAGACTAAATTTTTTGCCAAGAAAATGCATATTCAGGTCAACCAAAACATTTTGCGTGGAATGTACCCAATTATGTTGGCCAAATATAAAATACAATTCTGAAAAAGTCAAAACATGCTGTTTTGACATTGTCTGAATAAAATGTTTCAAATTGAAACTACTTTTCATTTCAAATTTTTTTTTATAAAGATAAAACACCCTCAAACAATATGTTCTGTTCAACCTGAAATAATGTTTGACATTTTTGTTTCACAGAAAAATTTAAAAAATGTTTTGGGTGGACCCCAAATTATTTTTTTATTCCAGTCAGTTAACTGAAAAATGAGTTATTCATTCAGCTCTTGTATGAATACACCAAACCCAGTTCTCATTATGTTTTATATTGTTTGATTAACACTACTGGTAAAAGTCAAAGGAATTAACATAAGCTTTGGAAAGAGTGCTGCTTTGGCTATAAATTCAGCCTAGTTATGTTTTTAAAACTGCTGAAGTATGGATAAACGAGAAGTGACTAAGCACTAAGACAATATAAATATAGTTATGAGCTGAATGAATTAGAACCTTGTTCAAACTCATGTACGCAAGTCTCCCATTTAAGATGTCTGTAAAACACTCTTATGGGGCCATATCTAAAATAAAGTCTAACAGAATCTACCCAGAAACTAGCACCAGGTGAATAAGGTTTGGGTTTTGTGACCAGGTGTGTATAGGTATGGGTGTGTGACAAAACACACAGAAACTGAGAACAGACAAGAACAGAGACAGATGGGGAAAGCAAGAAAGCCAAGCAGAAGCCTGTGAGACCAGTGTGATGCTGGAGAAAGCTAGAGAGAGAGAGCTTTCTGGTCTGTTGCCTAAAGAGGCTTGGGATTCTAATCAAAGAAACTACTCCTTTGTTGTTGGTTCCCTTTGTGTTTGGAGACACAGGACTTCACACATTCCTTGTAAATAAACAAGACTACATTAAAGAAAATATCAGACTCCATCAATTTCTGCTTCCAACTGGAGCATCCCAGAGCCCTGAACTTTGACTAGTAGTTGTTCTGGTCAAAAAGGGGCAACAGTATTGTTAAAAGTTTAAGAAAATATGGTAGGTAAACATACAGTTGATTTATAAAATTAAGTCTTAAGTTAAAGGCAACCACTTTATTTAGGAGAGCCTATAGGAAGTAGACAAAAGGCAGGAAGCTATGCTGAAAAACACAACTAACTAATGAGTGAGAAGTGAACCTCACATTGTGAATTATTTTTTAAATATTGTATAAATATTCTTAATCCAAATGCTAAAACCTAGTTAACATGCTCCTGTATAATTAATACATATTATGGTTTATTAAATATATATGACATACTGCAAGGGAGTTAAATTGCATTTCTTGACTTTTTAAAAAATGTTAACTATAAATTTAATTTTTATTAAATTTTCCTAATTTTATGAAAAACAAAAAACTGAAGAAAATAAGCATATTTGCACCTAAATCACGTAGAGCCTAGGAGTGCCACAAAATTGCAGATCTAAATTCTGGAGCCCCTGAACTCCTGGTCATGGAACATGTCTACAGCTCCAAGCACTAAAATGATTTGACTAAAATGAGCAATAACAAACAACCTTTTTAATATGGGTTGATCAACCAAATGCTCTTTATCTGATTTGGCTACAAAGCCAAAATTATCATGCTGTAAATATTTGGGAAGACTAGGGATACAAAGACTACCAGGATTTCAATCCTGCAGACACTTAAGCTCCTGCCTATCTTTACTCATATGAGTAAAATTCTGTTGTGCTTAAGTAATTCTGTTGATTATGAACAAAAGGGAATTGACTCCATCTCCTCTGGTTGTGTGGGCTCTGCACTTTAAAAGCAGTACAAGGAAGCATGACAGGTCTCATATGCCCACTCCCTTTCTCAAGAATATATATAAAAAAAAAGCGTGGGTGGAGAGAAGGTTGAGAGATGGTCCTAATTTTGATCCTCAATATACTAATGTACTCCAAGTTGGCCTTTCTCCTGCCACTAAACTGAAGTGTAAGGGTCCGTGGTCATCTCTTCCCCATCAGTCTTGGCGGGGGGATGTGGGGCATGCCCCCTCTCAACTGCATGGCTGTCCAACAAAGCTTAAAGGGGAATTAGTGCTTGCAGGGCCAAGCGACAAGCAGTCTGTGAGGCTCTGGGCAGGGCTGAGTGACTAACAGTATATGAAGCTCTGCTCCTTTCTCCCCCCACCACAAGCGGGGCTGAGCCACAGGCAATCTTAAAGGGGGTCTGGCACTCAGAGTAGGGCAGAAAAATTCACAATCTTTTGCCTGGCCTCCTGGCTCAGGCAAACAAATGCAGGCCTCTTGGCCTAAGGTGGGTAGGTGGCCACTCAAGAGGAGGGCAGCTGCAAGGGGATTTCCTATGACCACCTTGCAGTGTGCCTATGTCTCGTGGGGATCCTCCATCTCCCCAAGGTATATGACCAGTGGCAGTCCCAGTAGCAAATCCATGCTCCTGTCAGTTGGCTGACCTGACAATCCTCGGCGCTGCAGAGCTTGTCCTCAGGCATTGGGGCTCAGCAACAGATGGGACACATCTGTGTCCCAACTCCCCTCCAACTGAGCTGCAGGGCCCCCCTTTTACTCTTTCTGTCCCTGTCCTCCCCGCCACCCATCAGTCTCGGCTACATGAGTAAATAGATGGCTGAACAGTACCATTCTCACTAATGCGGGATCCAGTTTCCCTGGACTGCTTATCATTCTTACCTTGTTTTTATTCATGTATACTCAACACACTAGTGTGATTTAGGGAATCAAGCCATTCAAGTGATATTTCTTTATTCCCTGGAGGAATCCACAATGGTCTGCTCTCACATAATGTCACTGATCCTCATCAGCAAAACAAGAGAACTGCCAAAGTAAATGATGTTTTGTTTAAACAAGAGTATTAAAAATAAAATTTAAAGAAAGCAGTTAGATTACATATAAAAGTTTAGAGTTTTGATGACTACTACAGATAATAAGGTATAAAAAAGAAAAATGACATCTAATAAAGTTTCAGTTTATTCTAAGATAACCTGATTTCAATAGCTGCTTGAATGTTTTCGTTTAGACATGGGCACATGTTAGCAGTGTCTGAATGGAGCGAATCAATGTTTCCTGGAAAACCTCATTACTGTCTTGCAGACGCTTTTCTTTAAAAATCCTTTAACCTTGGCATCTATTTGCCTAAGTAAATACATTTTGTATAATTATAGTAGGAGAGATGTTCAGAATCTGTTCTGCCAGTGAAACGTACATGTGTATTTGTGTGCATGGAATTTGGAGTGATAGAGAATATAGACAGACCTGCTACACGGTGCACTCTTTAATCAAGAATCCACTTCCATTTCCATGAATACAGATTTTGTTCAGATATTACACTTCTAAAATTATTTCCTGATTCATTTTCAGTGAAGACAGTGTTACAAGAAAAAGCCTACTAGTGCCATCCTCAAGCATTCAAAATCATGAGATTTTAAAAATAACCAACTTGTGATTCCTTTTACTTACCTTCTGATTTTTGAGCCTTTTTAGGCCATATTCTCAAGGTTTACTATACAACCATGAGGCCCATACATTGGTTTTTTGTTGTTTTTTTTTTTTTAATGAAAGATTAGACTCAGGTATTCACCTGACTCCAGGAGCTGGGGCTTAAAAATACCTAATATAATGAGACTCCACAAAAAATCTCATATTGGCAACACTAATATAGCAATATAACACTACACTCAGTTTCAATATTTTAAATAAGTGTTAACGTGCTTCAGGAGAGTTAAAAAAAGAGGACAAATTTGCAGGATCCAAACCACAGTGAGACTGAAAAGAAAAAGAAAAAAAAAAAAGAAAAAAACTCAGCAGAGAAAGGGAGACAGAAAAGTTGTAAAAAAATGAATACAGGATTTTACCTGCAGGTCCTACACTTATGTGAGCCTAAATTTCAGAAGTGGGTGGGGACTGGTTTGCCACATTTGTGATTGCTGGTAACTGTACCCCCAAGGATCCGCACCACCTCTGCCTCTTCCCCAAAGCCCCACCCTCTACCCCACCTCTTTCCTCAAAGCCCCTGCCCCCCCATTACTCGCTCCTCTTTCCCCCTCCCCACATTGCTTGCTAGATCATCCCAAGGAGCCTGCCTGCAGGTAGGAGGTAGCCCTGCCTGGTGTGGGTTAATGACCCAGTGCCCTGTCCCCAACCCGCGGTAACCAAACTTTTGGTCTGGGTGCCATTTAGGTTTGCCAGGTCCCCAAAAACAAGGCACCTTGCAACCCAAACCAGCACCCGAATGTAGAAACCAAAAATCAGACTGCCCGGGTAAAAAACAGACAGGTGGCATCCCCAGACAAGGTGAGACTGTTCTACCCTAATAGGTAGTACAGGTTTCCCTTAGCTAGGAGTTCTTAAAATCAATAGTCTTTTAAAAATAAATAGCTTTGTGGATTCAAACTAATTTTTCAGACCTCCATAATACTTTGGTAGTTTTGTAAACCCTTGAACATTGCACATTTGCTTACCTCTAATTTCTCACTGCACAAATCTTTTATTTCTTCCGATTTTTCCCCCACATCAAATATAACCATCTATTTTCAGCACAGCAATACAGTAGAATATAATTTTGTGAAATTTATCCATCAAATCTGAACACAGTAAATGTCATCAGCTCTTAGCTATTCAAAAAATGTTATGCAATTTTCACTGAATTGTATAAATAATTTAATTAAAATAATGTGGTTAGGAAGATAAGAGTCCTAGGAAAATATATATTGTTGTTGAGTGGCTGATTTATTTAGACTGGCCAATTGACAAAGACATTTTAATTAAAGTAAATGGTATAGACAAATGGAAACATTGGGAAAATTAACTACTGCATATTCTACTTATCTGCTTAAGACATTTTCCATTTCAGCCCCTTATATTATAATGTAATTTAATATGACCTTTATTTTTCTATTTACATTTTACTGGTATTTCCATCTTTTTCCTCTCAGTTCAACCCATTACTTACACAAAATATAGAATAATGAAATAGCATGAAGAGAAAGATGGGAGGGTAGTAAGGACACTTCAGGTATATCATGGACACTAGCCATGCCATTAATTCAGGAGGCTCAAAGGGAAATAAGTAAGTGTGACTCCATTTTCGGATAAAAATTTGTAGAAAAGTTTATTATAGGTCCCCATGCTTGATACTTCTGCATCTACAAGGGCCCACAGGAGAGCTTCACTTGTGTGTGCTGTATCCTCCTTCATAGTACAACCAAACTCTGTCCTGTGTACCACAAATGCCTAACTACTTCACCCACTGGCACGTGCCCATCAACTCTGTATATGGGAATTGCCAGGCCCTTCTGCAGAGCCCAGCGGCCACTCAAGATGGCAACAAGCAGCAGCTGATTCCCAGATTTGTTGCCTTCTCAGATTTCCCAGCACTTGGAGCTGCCTGGAGCAGCCAGTGTCCAAAGAGGCTGCCACTCATCTGTGGCTTTTTTGTTGTTGCTTAAATTCCCTTTAGTGTTAAGCAGCAGCATGTCCCCCCTCTGGCTCCTATGCCAAAGCACGGCCAGGCAGCTCTGCATGCTGCCCCATCCACAGGCGCTGCTCCTGCAGCTCCCATTGGCTATGGTTCCCAGACAATGGGAGCTGCAGGGGCAGCACTTGGGGCAGGGCAATGTGCAGACCCCTTGGCTGCCCCTATGCTTCAGAGCTGGAGAGGGGACATTGCTTCCTGGGCACATGTGGAGCTGGGCAAGCCCCAGACCCCACTCCCCAGCGGGAGCTCGAGGGATGGATTAAAACATCTGAAGGGCCAGATGTAGCCCCCAGGCCATAGTTTGCCCACCCTTGTTTTACTTGGATTCCTGCTCTGTTCCTTCTCAACCTCTTTCACTCCCCAGGCCACCAGTACTACTGCCTTATGGCTCCAGCCACCACTTCCTCCTTCTTGCCTCCATGTCCTGGCTTTTTGCCCCCTCTCACACACACTGCAGTTTTCTGGAGGTGACTACCTGGCCTGCACCCAGGTCTTCTACCCTCCCTGGTCACTGTCCCTCCACTCCACAGAGTATGGGTGCTCTTTGGGTTAAGCATTTCCATTTCCCCCGTCCTTTGGGCCAGCCCAGTTTAGGGTTACCACCTTTGAAATAAAGTGTGTGTGTGTGGGGGGGGGGGGGACGGACGACAAAAACAAAAAACCCAGCACAGCACCCTCACAAGGCAAGCCCACAAGTGGCACCACAACTCCAAACACAAGGCAACTCTGCAAACCTGTCCCTTCAACAGCCACTTATAGTATCTAGAAAGATAACACATATAGATAAAATTAAGTAAGAACATGATGCTATCAAACTGTGGATACTGTGTGTAGCTGGACACAGAAACTTTTAATATTAGCTAACCCCATGTATTGTGATCATACAAATCTTAAGAGCCATGTAATCTGGCAGAGTAAATTTTTTCCTCTGGCAACTGCCAAATCCATTAAAAAAACAAACCCACCCAGGGTGGTCACATACCAGACAGGTGGTAACCCTAGCCCTTTGTGCCCACTTTGAGCAAAGGCGGGGTTGGAGCGTCTCTGTCAAAGGCAGGGACTGGAGGAGACATATCCCATGGAGGACAGTGGTGCAGCTGACAGCCCTCAAGCCACAGGAAGTGTGTGTGTGGAGGTTAAACGGTGGGGCTGATGCCTGGGTTATTGAGGCCTATTGCCCGCTGATGTAAATTACTCCTGGCAGGAAAGCGGGCGGGAGGAGCGAGAACTCTTCTCCGCCCCGTGCAATGCCGCGAGCTGTCACCGGGGGTGCTGCTGAGCAGCTGCAGC
The DNA here is from genome assembly GCF_965140295.1 of Lepidochelys olivacea. Taxonomy (NCBI): domain Eukaryota; kingdom Metazoa; phylum Chordata; order Testudines; family Cheloniidae; genus Lepidochelys; species Lepidochelys olivacea. Next base: position 38,067,008 of record NC_140413.1, on the reverse strand, counting down.
TGGGCTTGGTAAGCAGCGGCTCAGGGAGCCCCGGCTGGCGGGACCCGCTCGAAGCGGCTCCTGGGGCTGCAGAAGAACCCGTCAGAGGCAGCAGCCCCCGCCTTTCCCCCGCCATCAGGGGCCTGATTGAGGCACCTGGGTGCATACAGGACCGGGGGACACGTTTCCCCCTCATAGTCAAGCATACACGTGCGTAGCCCCCCTCGCCTGGGGGGCCAGGGGGAAAGCTTCCGATGCCGCCAGCCCGGTGCGGCAGGGCTGGGTAGGGAGCCCGAGCCCGGCGGGGAAGCGCTTGCCTGGGGAACCTGCCCTCAGAGGACGGGGAGCAGCGGCGCCTGCAGCCGGCGGAAGGGTGAAGTTAAAGCGGGCGTGTGGACGCCCCGTCCGCGGAGAGCCGAGGGGCGAGCTCCACGCAGGCCAGCCGGGCTGCTCAGCCCGAAGGCGAGCCTAGTTCTCCGGGCGGCGCCCGGCTTCTCCTCCTGCTCTAGGAGCCGCCGCCACCGCCCGCGGAGCTGGGACGCGGCTGCCGGGGGCGGGGCGGGAGTCAATGCCTGGTCCAAGCCCTGCTGCGCTCGCCGTTCAGAGAGGAATAATCCAGCTGCATGGGAGGAAATGAACGTGGCGGGGAAGCAGCCGCCTCCAGCTCCGCTTGAGCGCCCGGCCAGCCTCCTCGTCCCCACCTGGGCAAGTACACGGCGGTCTCTTTCTCCCCTCTCCCTCCTTCGCGCTGCGGGCTCACCCCGCCCAGTCCCGAGAGCAACTCTGGGTCCCCATGTCCCCTGCCTGCCCTTAACCGGGCAGCGGTGAGCGATCCTGTCTCGGGAGCGCCGGTCTGCCCGCCTGTTTCCCCGGCGGCTTCTAGGGGGGCTTTAACTTCTGGGCATGGCAGGACGCGTTTGTGAGAGGCGCGAGGCTAAGAGGGCAGCGAAGCCAGGGGGAGTCGGTGGACGAGACGTAGGAGGGTTTGCCGGCTTCGCTCTGCCTTTGCAGTCGGTGCGTGGAGCTGCAGTGTAAACCGCGGCACCGGGAGCCGGCTGCCCGCTTAGGGTTGTGCAGCTGCGGCAAAGCGCGGCGCGGGGTCGCTTAGGTGCAGAGTGATTGTTGTTCGGTAATCATCATAAAAAGTTCCCGTGGGAAACTGGCCGCTACGCGTTGTGTCTCTTTCAGGTGAGCTGTTCTCTGCTGCTGTGAAAGGTGCGTGTATCTCTCTCATCTGACTATACACGCACAAATACATCTTCCCAAGCGGGAGTTTCACTCTTCATCGGAGCTGCCTTACCTTTAGTTCACTTACAGCTCCTGCTCTCACTGATAGTCGAGGGGGAGTAATTTATACCCTCTCCAAATACAAGAAACTTTCATTGCATTACAGCTACACAAACTAAAGCTGGAATGCTCTTTTTGTTAAATGTTCCTAAAAGGTTGGCTGAGTTTAGTCCTGTTCCTTTACGCTGCACCTTTGGCTTTTGAGGGTTAACTTTAAAGCCAGATGTGTGTCTATGTACAAGAATCAGCTGCCAAGCTGCTATTGTATTAAGTACTTTGTTTTCAATAACAGTATGTAGCTGTGTACATATTCTCTATGACCATTGGCTTAAGTTAGAACACAGTGTAAAAAGTTACTTTTCTCACTGCTTCCTTATGAAGTGTTGGAAAGTAGGAAAATCACTAATAGATTTGCCAGGAATGATGGATGCTATATGGTCTGGAAGAACACAGCCTAAATAAATAGCTACTGAATGCTTTGCGGTATGGATCATTGTATCTATATCATCCTTCGTTAGATCAGTTGCTAAACTACATTGCAAGACCACACACTTTAAAGTCCTACCAATATAATATTTCAATAAGACCTAACTTTCCTCAAGAGAATGTCAACTTTTTAAAAATAATTCAGTTGTGTGTTTCATCCTAGTTATAATAATCATTCAAATGCTGCTAATACAGTTGCAATTCCATACTAACAAAAATGGAATCTTCTAATATATTTAACAATAAAGGTGCATTAGGAAGGGTAACTGATTCAGGGAGTTGGAAAAACTTGCCACTTTGACTGCATATTCTAAAAATGATTTTTAAATGATGCCCTCTGATGGTTGTTCGTACGTTTCTCTCATTTAATAAATGAAGGCAATCTGATATTGACTATGAAAATCTTTGTATTTAATAAACATTTTAATTTATTGACATGCCATTTTTCAGAGGACATAACTGAAATTATGATTGTCATTTTAAGTGTAGTTGCTACATTTTTAATCAACGGTGAGAAATCAATACATAAAACTGGTTATTAGTATTACGTTATATCTCACTTTCCCCTGTTTAAATAATTGGAATTGATTATTTGTATGGCTTATAATGACTTACCAATCTTCACACATCTTTTAAGAAGCTTTTAGAGAAGCTAAAGTTAAATAGTATCAATTTCTTGCCCATACTTTCTCTATAGTATTACTCCCAGGCAACTGGATAAAGGTTGATTAAATTTATTGTCATAGGATAAATAAACACTGATATCTGTTGTGAAATTCTGTAATTTTAAAAAGCGGAAGGAAAATCACAGATGTACGTGTGTGTGTGTATACACAATGTGCTTTAGTTATGCTAAGGTTATTAGTGATAGCCAAGTCAAGCTGGTCTAATCTTTGGAAATTTGCTTTAATATTTAACCAGTATATGTGATTCTCTCTGACTTTAGCATTTATATGATGTATAGCTTGTATTCTGTGTGCTTAAAACTTTCTGAATGTGTCTCAATATGTGTGTATTGTATTATAGAATTTACTTTTTCAAAGGGATATACAAGTACATACCCTTATTTTAAACACAGTGTTCAATATAAAAATGATGGGGGTTGTTGTAATGGTTAATGTGTTAAACATTCACTAGCAAATGATAGTCTTAAATGTAGCAGATTCTGTATTGGGTTTAAGACATGTTATTCCACTGCTTTTAGTTTTAAAGCCCAGTTCTTAAACTGTGAATAATCTGTACCACAATTATCTTAAAACCTTAGCTGCTGTGTAGGTTGAAAACTAATGCACAGTAATTTGGAGTATTTCAGTGTTAAAGGTGAAGGTTGCTCACTACCATTCAATCAAAAGCCACAATTAGTCTTCCCTTGTAGATATGTATTATGCCTGAAACAGTAAGGGCTGAAATTTCCCACTGACTTTAGTTGGAGCAGCATTGGTCCCTGGACAGTTGTACAAAAATGTCATCTTTTGTATTGAATATTTATTGCAGGATTTTTTTTTCAATATGAGGGACTAAAAGACTTGCTGCCACATAGAAGGGAAGGGCAAAACATCTGTGGATTTCAGTGGGTTTAAGGATTTGGATCCTAAGCCCCAGAACATTATCATAGATTGGAAGCAAGAATTATATACTTTGACAAGTTGCCTTTATTAAAAAGTATTTTTCTTAAAAATTAAAAGCAGCATTGCAAAATAAGACTTTTTTAAAGATTAACAAAATATGCATTTTAGTAATTTAGACTGAAAAATACCAATGTGGATGCTTGGCATTAGGTATTTACACACCTTCATAAAAGGGACCTGCTTTTCAGAGGTGGAGAGGGGACACAAATTTCACCAATGTCAGTGGGAGCAGTAGGTTTACAGCACCTCTGAAAATCAAGACATGTGAATGCAGATGGAGATGCCTGACTTAATAAACCTTTACAGTAATATGCCTTAATTACAATTAGTAAACATTTGCAAAAATTGGATATGTCTTATATCAGTCTAATGGAAATGTGTTTTAATGAATATGAAGGTGCAGTGTACTGATGGTATAGTTCATGCATAATCTATAAGAAATAAGGAAATATTAAAGTTACTATTTGACTATTAAATACTGCCAAACACATGGCACCACTTCATTACCAGAATCCAAAGCCCTTTTAGCACAGAAAGAGCATGTGTGTATATTGGTTTTCCACAAAACGACACATCATTGCTCCATGAAATGCAGGGTTCAAAGTTATAATCAAATGTAATTTTGAATGGAGTCTCAATAGCTTCTTGAAGTAATTTCTAATGTTTGTAATCTTTGGTTTGTTATCCAGCTGAGTTTCAATTAGCATATGGTTTTCTGTCATTGTTGTAAACTTACAGAAGCACAATTCTACTTCTGCATATAACTTGCCTTCTGCCTTTCTCTCAAAAGAAAATACATGTATTCAGATGGCCAAACCCATTAGGAATGTTACAATGTATATTCCATGTTTTTTAATGAGTTTTATATGATCAAGCTGTTATTGATTAGTATGTATCAAGCACTTTGTTTTTAATAACAGTATTAGTTCAGTGTGCTTCGCCTGAAGGGAAAAGAAAAATTAATGACTTTTTATTACTGGTATGCTAATTTAAAGTTTAAAAATAAGCAGAGGAATTAAAATGTATGCATCGTCTGTATGAATCTCCGTCCCTAGTACAGTATTTTTAGATACATAACTAGTCTCTCTAAAGTTACTTATGTATGTTCTATTTCAGTCCTAGAGTTTTGGTGACTAATGTGCATGGAAGCAATGGAAAATCTCACAACTAACCTTTTACTTTTTAATCCTTTTATCTGAAGTGATGAAAAAAGTCTTAAGGAAAGTAACCAGGGTTGTCATTTTCTCCCCCCCCCCCCTCCTTTTTTATAAACTTGTTTGTTTTGGCATCTATGATCCGGGAGGAGATTCTATTGTGTAAATGAGAGACCAAAAATGAAAAACAAATTCAGGTGATTAAAATCTTATTTTGACTCAGATTTAGATGAATGTAGATTTTTCAATTGTTCAACTTATTTAGCAGATCTCTGGTGCCCAATTATTAGCTGATGCAAATTGTTAAAACTTCATTGGAGTATTTGGATCTGACACAACTTACACCAAGTGAAGATCATCCAAAATTATAACAGAATCATCCAAAGCACAGGACTTGGTGTGATGGAGGACTCCAACTACGCAGTCATCTTTTGGGAAAATAATAAAACAGGGCATAGACTATCCAACAAGTTTTTGGAATATAGTGGAGACCACTATTTTTTTTTTTATTACAGAAGGGAGAGAAAGCAATTAGGGGAGAGGCTCTTCTGGATTTGGTTCTGACAAACAGGGAGGAACTAGTTGAGAATTTGAAGGTGGCAGGCAGGGTGGGTGAAAATGATCATGAAATGATCAGAGTTCATGATTCTATGGAATGGTAGGAGGGAAAACAGCAGAATAAAGACAATGGACTTCAAGAAGGGAAAGTTTAGCAAATTCAGAGAATCGGTAGGTAAGGTTTGTGGGAAGCAAGCCTGAGGGGAAAAAAAGAGTTCAGGAGAATAGGCAGTTTTTTAAAGAGATATTACTAAGGGCACAAGAGCAAAAACATGTAGGGACAAAATTAGAAAGGCTAAGGCAGAAAAAGAGGGTAACCTAGCTAAAGATATAAAGGGTAACAAGAGAAGCAAGAGGAAGACTGGGGACAGGGTAGGCCTATTACTAAATGAGGAGTGAAAGATGACAGAAAATGCAACAATGGCCAAAGTGTCAAATGCCTTTTTTACTTTGTTTTCACCAAAAAAGTTAGCAGTGTTCAGACGCCTAACAGAGTGAACATCAATGGAGTAGGATCTAAAGCTAAACTAGGAAAGTGACATGTTAAGAATTATTTAAACAAGTTAAATGCCTTCTAATCAGCAGGGCCTGATAAAATATGTCCTAGAATATCTAAGCAACTGGCTGAAGAGTTCTCTGAGCCATTAGCAATGTATCTTTGAGAACTCCTGGAAAACAGGAGAGATCCCAGAGGACTGGAAAAGGGCAAATATAGTATCTCTCTGTAAAAAGGGGAATAAGAACAACCCAGAGAATTCTAGACCATTAAGTTTAACTTCAACACCCAGGAAAATAATGGGGAAAAATTAATCAATTAATCAATTTGTAAGCACTTAGAAGATAAGAAAATAAAAACAGTCAACATGGATTTGTCAAGAACAAATCATGTCAAACCAACCTGTTGTCCATCTTTGACAGGGTAACAAGCCTTGTGGATAGTGGGGAAGCAGTAGATGTGATGTACCTAGACTTTAGTAGGGCTTTTGATACTGTCTCACATGGCCTTCTCATAAACAAACTAGAGAAATATAGCCTAGGTCAGTGGTTTTCAGCTTGTGGTCCGTGGACCTCTGGAGTATAAATATGCCTAAGATTTCCAAAGGGGTCATACCTCCTTTAGAAATTTTGTTGAAGTCCGTAAATGAAAAATGGTTGAAAACTGCTGGCCTAGACGAACCTACTATAAGGTGGGTGCACAACTGGCTGGAAACCCATATTCTGAGAGTAATTATCAAGGGTTCACAAATAAACTGAAGGGGCATAGCAAGTGGAGTTCTGCAGGGATCTGTCTGGGGTCCAGTTCTATGTAATATCTTCATAAATGATTTGGATAATGGCATAAAGAGTACACTTCTAAAGTTTGAGGATGATACCAAGCTGGGAGGGCTTACAAGCACTTTGGAGGACAGGATTGGAATTCAAAATGATCTGGACAAACTGGAGAAATGTTCTCAAATAAATAGGGTGAAATGGAGTAAGGACAAAACCAAGTACTACACGTAGGAAGGAAAAATTAATTGCACAAACACAAACTAGGAGATGACTTCCTGGAAGGAGTACTTCAGAAATGATTTGGGGGCAGGGTTGCCAACTGTCTAATCCCACAAACCCAAACAGCCTTGCCTGCCTGTTCTCTGAGGTCCTGCCTCCCTCTCACTCAATCCCCCCTCCCTCCATTGCTCACTCTCCCCCACCCTCACTTACTTTCACCAGGCTGGGGCAGGGAGTTGGGGTGGGGCCAAGGGTTTGGAATGAGGGAGGGGGCGCCGGGCTGAGCCTGGAGCAGGGGTTTGAGGTACAGGAGGGGGCTCATGGCTGGGGTACGGGATGCGGGCTTTGGCTGAGCAGTGCTTCAGGTGGTTCCCAGAAACGACAGCATGTCCTGCGGCTCATAGGCAGCTCTGTGCATGCTGCACCTGCCTGCAGGCACTGCCTCCACACCTCCCATTGGCCATAGTTTCCAGCCAATGGGAGCTGCGGAGTCAGCGCTTGGAGTGGGGGCAGCGTGCAGAGACCCCCTGGCCGCCACTATGCCTAGGAGCCAGACATCCCGGCAGCTTCTGGGAGCTGTGCAGAGCCAGGGCAGGTAGGGAGCCTGCCTTAGCCCTGCCACGCCACCAACCAGACTTTTTTGCCTGTTTAAAATCTTCCGGATTGCTTTCAATAGCAACATGGAGATTGAGGCCGATTCTGGGAGACTCCCGGCCAACCCAGAAAGGTTGGCAACCCTATCTGGAGGGTATAGTGGATCACAAAGTAAATATGTAATACTGTTGCAAAAATAGTGAACATCATTCTAGGATGTATTAGCAGGAATGTTGTAAGCAAGACGTGAAAAGTAATTCTTCCAGCCTACTCGGCACTGGCAATCCCTCAGCTGGAATATTCTATCCAGTTCTAGCCACCATGTTTCAGGAAAGATGTGGACAAACTGGAGAAAGTCCAGAAAAGAGCAACAGAAATGATTTAAAGATCTCAAAAACATGACATATGAGGAAAGATTGAAAAAATTGGGTTTATTTAGTCTTGAGCCCTCAGTGCAGGGGACTGAACTAGATGGCCCATAGAGGTTGCTTCCAATTCTACATTTCTATAATGCTATAAGATCTGGCTGAAGGGTTTTTTCATTGAATTATTAGGCACTCCAGATTATTTGGACCACAAAGAGTGGAAGGAATGCTATATATGTTTTTTTTAAAGGAATGCTATATATGTTTTTTTATATGTCTTCTCCTCTCCCCTATTCTAATGTACCTATGTGATAAAGTACTAAAATAGCTGCAGAACCTTGAGGTGTAAAACTTTTCTCTTTTAAAAAGAAGCTGGCTGGGAAACTGATATTTCAACAAACTTGAATTTCTCCTTCCCATCCATATGGGGACAACATTTACCCCTTCAGTTCTTTTAGAGTACTCTTTTAGAGTAAAACTTGATATTTTACTTCCAAACTTGGCAATAGTCCATGATACTCATTGTTTATTGCATTCAATCTCATTACATGACTCTGTCAATAAGAAACACCCAGTAAGCAATGAAGTTCAAACCTTCCACTTTCCCCATGTCTCTATTAAAATCGATAAGAACTCCATTAACTTAAAAAGTACTAATTTCAGTCGTTTCCAAAATCACATCATCTTCATAGAGGTGCACTATAATGAAATTGCTATGCTCTGTTGTTTTTTTCCAATCTTTCTATTAAAATGTCCTACAGGAAAATCATGTATCAAGTTTATTTTTGTTTGAAGGGGACTGACTATGTCATCGCAAAACTTTACTTTTATACCTTATATATAAATAAACATAAAAAAACCCTCTCTAACTTATGGTTAAGTATGGGAAAGCGTTTCCTGAAAATCAAGGGAATCGACAATTAAAGCAACATTGACAGGTTTCAGAGTAACAGCCGTGTTAGTCTGTATTCGCAAAAAGAAAAGGAGTACTTGTGGCACCTTAGAGACTAACCAATTTATTTGAGCATGAGCTTTCGTGAGCTACAGCTCACGAAAGCTCATGCTCAAATAAATTGGTTAGTCTCTAAGGTGCCACAAGTACTCCTTTTCTTTTTAAAGCAACATTAACATCCTTACAAACTTTGATTCGCAAGCCTTGTGTCATGCTACCTAATCATGGTCACATTCCTCAGCTCTTCAAAATCATTCCCCAGCTTTTCAGTTATCACATACAAGTACTTGCAATCGTCCTATCAAAATGACACTCAAACATACAACCAAAACTTCAAAATTATTTAGGTAGAGATAACACAAACATCTATCAGTAAGATATCTTAAGCACAGTATTGTGCTGGTTTGAGTCCTGCTCCTTCCCCAACACATGTACACTTTTTCTATCAGTTCCACGTTCTATTCCATATTAAACTTGGTTCTCTTTATTTTTTTTAAATGGTTCAACATATGGGAAATGTCAAGACAATGAGTGTAAAGGAAACACTTTCACTGTGGAATGAGACTGGGCAGTGGGGAAGGTTGGGCAGCAATGCTGGGGAATCAGGCAGGTAAAGTAGGTGGCCCAAAACCACAATTCCTGCCATTCTGGCTCCTCAGAATTTCTACTCAAATATGTTTTTGGCCAACTTTGCATTCAACTTTTTTTTATTATTATTATTTCCATTCTCATGATGACCTGCTAAATTTCACCAGTAGGAGTTCTAGTCTGATGGACCTGTTAAGGGTCATCGGAGCAAGGCTTCTCTCTAGCAAACCATAAGATATTTGCAAGACAGAGAAGTTGTTTCCCTTTTGGAGGTGGAAGCTCTCTGCTCCCCAGGCAACTTTACCTGCAAGTCTCCTCCTCTCACCTGAATGTACTGATGCCCAAGGGCCCTAATCCTGCAAAGACTCACAATACCACTGCTATTTAATATCTATATTGAAACTGACTGCCTTTAATGAGTAGGTCCCATTATGCTAAGCACTGTGCAACCATATAATAAATAACCATCCTACCACAAATAATTTACAATCTGAAATCAATGTCCTTTTTAATGTGGCTGCTCACAATATGTATAGTCAAATCTGTGCAGGATTGGGGCCTTTCACACACCAAGGGTCAAACAAGGCAACAATAAAGAGTTTGGATGTGCATGAGGGTTCAGCCATTATCATCAGTTTTCAAACCAGAAGTTTTGAATGTTGGATAATGTTAATTAATGATTACATGTGTCATAAATATAAAGGGAAGGGTAAACCCCTTTGAAATCCCTCCTGGCCAGGGGAAAGCTCCTCTCACCTGTAAAGGGTTAAGAAGCTAAAGGTAACCTCGCTGGCACCTGACCAAAATGACCAATGAGGAGACAAGATACTTTCAAAAGCTGGGAGGAGGGAGAGAAACAAAGGGTTTGTGTGTCTGTCTGTAGTCGTCTTGGCCGGGGACAGAACAGGAATGGAGTCTTAGAACTTTTAGTAAGTAATGTCAAGGTTCCTCCCCCACTCTGAACTCTAGGGTACAGATGTGGGGACCTGCATGAAAAACCTCCTAAGCTTATCTTTACCAGCTTAGGTCAAAACTTCCCCAAGGTACAAAATATTACCCCTTGGACAGGCCGCTACCACCACCAAACTAATACTGGTTACTGGGGAAGAGCTGTTTGGACGCGTCCTTCCCCCCAAAATACTTCCCAAAACCTTGCACCCCACTTCCTGGACAAGGTTTGGTAAAAAGCCTCACCAATTTGCCTAGGTGACTACAGACCCAGACCCTTGGATCTTAAGAACAATGAACAATCCTCCCAACACTTGCACCCCCCCTTTCCTGGGAAATGTTGGATAAAAAGCCTCACCAATTTACATAGGTGACCACAAACCCAAACCCTTGGATCTGAGAACAATGAAAAAGCATTCAGTGTTTTACAAGAAGACTTTTAATAAAAAATAGAAGTAAATAGAAATAAAGAAATTCCCCCTGTAAAATCAGGATGGTATATATCTTACAGGGTAATTAGATTCAAAAACATAGAGAACCCCTCTAGGCAAAACCTTAAGTTACAAAAAGATACACAGACAGAAATAGTTATTCTATTCAGCACAATTCTTTTCTCAGCCATTTAAAGAAATCATAATCTAACACATACCTAGCTAGATTACTTACTAAAAGTTCTAAGACTCCATTCCTGTTCTGTCCCCGGCCAAGACGACTACAGACAGACACACAAACCCTTTGTTTCTCTCCCTCCTCCCAGCTTTTGAAAGTATCTTGTCTCCTCATTGGTCATTTTGGTCAGGTGCCAGCGAGGTTACCTTTAGCTTCTTAACCCTTTACAGGTGAGAGGAGCTTTCCCCTGGCCAGGAGGGATTTCAAAGGGGTTTACCCTTCCCTTTATATTTATGACACGCCCCCCAAATCTCAGCTAGGGTGAAACACTGGCTGGGATTTCTTCCTGGAGCTCTAGGAAAACAGAGTTAATAAGACACATGCATCTCTAAATATACTACCAAGTACATAAAGACTAACAATATTTTCCACATCTCAAGGACGATTGAAGCTGACTTATAAAGTTGAAGACATTGGAAAACTATCAGATCAAATGGACACTGGTGAAATTTTTGACTCCTATGTAATGCAGAGTAATTGGGCTTTATGTGGATGTTCTGCATGGGAAATCCATCCATCTCAACCCAAGAGGAGGACGAGAGGCTGCCACTGTGACTTTCTGAATCCTTTGCCATATGCGGTTCTCCATTGTCCTCTCTGTGGGAGTTTCTGGTCATTAGAGGTAAAATTCTGTTCCTTTTGAAGTCTGTGTGCCTAAATGTGCAGATCTAGTTGTTCTAATACTCTACACTGAGTATTCAGAGCTAGTATACAGACTATCTTCCTAGTATATAGTATGCAGAGGGCCCCCCTAAATGGCAACTCTGTCTATGCCTCATTATGCTTTGGGATTCTGTAGAGTTTCCATAGACTGTTTCTTGAGTCCTTCAACTACACTTTCAGTCTGAAATCATTGTTAAAGAACTCAGTACCCAACAGCTCACATCTAGGGACCCAAATAAGTTGCCCACACTTGAAAATTTGGCCTTGTACAGACGTGCAATAGTGTTATTTATTTCTATGCTGCCTTCTGTGTGTCTCTCTGACATTTTTTTAAAAGCCAGCCACCTAAAGCGACATTCCCTATATGTTAGGTAGTTATAATAATGTCCTTCATTAGTTGCTGTGGAAGCACTGAGAATTCGGGGCTATAGGGTGAACTAGTTCAGATACAATAAAAGGAAACTTGACCCTTTGCTTAAAGTTGAAAATGAACTGGAACTTTTCTGAAGTTAATTAAGCATCTTATCCATCAATTTTTCATTTTCCTGCACTTCCAAGTTCCAGGTGGGACTGGAGGTGGACATAATGAAATTGCATGGGAAAGACTATTTTCCTTGTATGTCTCGCCTGGGTGGAAACAGCTAGTACTAGAGTCTCTTGAGAGACACTATTTTTGAAAGGTTTCCAGACAAGTTTTTCAGGTAACTTATATTAACATCTGAACTCTTGGGTGGTTACACCAACCTTTAAACATTTTAGTTATTTTTGTTGCTATCAGTTTCTTCTCTACAATACTCTTTCCCTCTCAGATGTGTTTTAAAATGCAGATGCATTTGTAATTAAGTCTTCCTATTCATCCTGTCCATGTTGTTGAATCTTAAATAGTTTTACTATTTTTAACAAGAAAATTTGCAGTTCACATTGAAAAGTTATTGTAAGCTATAAAAACAATAACTCTGGTAGATAATGATACATAGAGCTAGATACCTACATTACAATGTGGCTATCATTGCTTTAGATGTAATTGTTTCAGTCGAGCACAAAGTAGGTACTAAAGTAAATTGAGGATTAAAGACAATATTATTTGTGTGTGTGAAAGATATAGGTGCATAGAAATGCAGGAAAATTTTGTTTATTGTAAAGATGAATATGGTGCATAGGATTTTGTAGCATGTTATTTGCTTGTGGGTTTTTAACTTTCTACATAAATGTTTCCTGAACGTGGTGTAACTTGTTTGCTAGAGGTTCAGTATGAAATCACTTAAACAATTATTTATATTACCACATACTGTCTATTTCTTTTCTAAAAGTTTAGTTAGTAGCTAGTTAAATTGCTGAAAAGTCTAAAACAAAATCTGAGATGGTTTCAGACTTCCAGTCATAATATCTAGTTGTGTACTATTGCAGGCTATTAGCTTTCTCTTCTTTGTATGAATGAACAAAGGGTTTTGCGAAAAATATCATTACCAGTATGCTTGTACCAAATTTTCCAATCTCTAATTTAATGTAAATGTTGTATTTCTAGAAAAAAAGGTTAATTTTGTTCATTTTATTATCAACACATTTTTTCACATAGCAACACACAAGAGGATCTTTGGATCTTTTTAAAAAGAATATATAATATATATCCATCCTAACATAGCACCTCATTAAATCAACCCACAGAGAAGAACACTGAACTGCAAAAGATCTCTTACATTTAAGAATAATGTTAATGTAATTCAGCAGATCAAAAGAATAAACTGCAATTAATTTGCAATACATTCCCATTATAAAACAATGTTCTGATGTTCTGGTCTGCTACATTCACAACATACAAAGTGTTTTCTCTGTAGATAGCACTGGTATCTATGTAGATGGGCCCACATAGCTATAGTATCTGGATGCCTCAAAGACATTAATGTATTTAGCCTCATCACTTTGGTGAGAAAGGAAAGAATTTTCCACATTTTTACAGAAAGGGAATGGAAGCATTGAGAAATTAAATGATTTGCCAAAGAGTGCAGGAAATCTGTGGCAGAGACAGGAATGGAACCTCTGAATCCCAGTCTAGTGCCTTAACCAGAAGAGTAATCTGTCTTTCATGTCACATCCTTCTGTTAATGACATCACAACATTAGTTTGTTAAGGTAGCCATGCTATGCATTTATAAGCTACTTTTATGTGAATAAAAACCAACAAAAGTCCAGTTTCCACCAGTTCAGATGCTGGTTATGGCCAAAATACTTAACCTATGTACATGTAGCAACACATACTATTTATGGGACTTAGTTTGTGTCTCTACAACGGGTACTGTCTGATAGATGGGTAGTGAAATTTTCTGAATTACTGTCTGAGTGAAGTGGTCTATGATGATTGGGGAAAAGGTGCTATATAACTGGTAAGGTGGTGTGTCTGTGTTGTACACCTTCAAAGCTCTGTAAAATATATCAGTTTGGGTGCTAAAGATAGTTCCATATGCCAGTCTGAAGATGTACTATCATATAAGGTTTTTTTACCATTCCATACCTAGCCTACTAATCTGATTTCTAATTTTAACAAGATTTAGTAGAAAAATGATATATTAAAATCAAGCATGTTTATTAACTACTATTCATAGTAAATTTAAACTGAAAGCTCACTTGCAAAACAATTACCTTTATAATAGGGATGCAATTAGTTTAAACAAACCACTTCACTCAGAAACAATTAACAATTTGACATGATTAGATGATGTTGCCACTAAGGTCCTATTCATGAAAGTAAGCTTGCGTTCTCTGTGAGTCATTGTTCCTGATTATCTTGGGTATGCTAACAGTTATGATACAGTTTTCTCATCTGTTGCTTTTTCATCCTGTTACATGCTTTTAAAAATTATGTACATACCTACTTATATATGGCTCTGTTACCATAATATGTGAAATGAATCATTGTTTTAAAAGGACATCAGAAATTCCATGCTTAAGTCTACTGTTAATTAGAATTGCGGTTTATGGTTCAAGATAAAGAGTATCCTATGATTATTTTGTCAGGAAAATTATTAATATTACTTATGATAAATTCATTTCTTCCACATTTATCTTTGAATAAAAGTCCAAATTTAAACACATCATAGAAGATATTTTAGTGTAATTTTGCTAAAATATTCAAAATTATCATTGTAAGTAAATGTTATTCAATGTTACTCAATGTAAACTTCCATTAATGACTGAGATAATATATAAAAATATAATTTGGGTCTTAAAAAAAAGTGAATACTATAGAGCTAGTTCATTGATCCAGTGTGACTAAATTAGTAGAGGAATTTAACCATTTTTTCTCTTTTTGAATAATTCATGAACAGACTTTTGATTTAAAAAAAAGATCCTGATCCAGCAGATGTGCTTTACTTTGATTGGAATCCAAGGATCTCCTCACATGCTTCACAGTGAGCACATGTGTGAATATTTGTATGATCTGGCATTATTTGTGATTTGTAATTGTTTCATTCATGTGAATAAATTTCATCCTGCAGGTTGTTCATGACTGTTCTGTTGTGGAGGGTGAATGGTTAGCTAAGTCACATAGTATTTCTTTCTGATTACTTATTAGATGACTGATTCTTTTTTAAAAAATAGATGGATAGCAGTGAGTACTCAATAACAAATAATGAATAGTGAATGCTGTTTTCCATGCCTGAATACATTTGCTCACTGATGTGTACAGAAAGAGAGAGAAACCAGTTTTCCTAATTCTTCCAGGCTACATTCAACAGAAAAATTATTATTGTGCAGCAGATCACTTGATGAAATGAGGAAACTCGGAAGGAAAAAAACTAAAAAGTAACATAAAGGTTATTTTAGAAAATATTAAAAACGTAAAAGCTTAGATGAAAGGTAGGTGTATTTACCCAATGCAACATTGACATTCTGCATGTCTCCCTTTAATCTGTTTTTGTATGGAGTGTAGATACCTGTCAACTGAGTGCCTTTCATTGCCAGGTAACTAATAAATTGATTTAATACCAAAGTTAGAATAATGATATTGACTGGAAGCAGAACTTAGCAAAAATGATTAAGTGGCTAAGAAAAAATTAGGAAAACTTTGATATGTGGTTCAGACACTTCAGGACCTCCATAATCTTTGGTTTCCAACCCTGTGCCACAGTTTCCCTAATGATGTAATGTGACATCCACCTTAGATGGGAAAGTTTACACCCTGGAGCAATTATCAACTCCACTCCATAAGGGTATGTCTTCAAAGCAGAGTTAACCTGAGTGTTTAGCACCTGGGTCAGAGCTCCTGGGTTAGCCTAGCCCTGGCATGAAGGGCATACCGTAAACCCCTACTCAACTTACTGTGTCCTCAGAGGTACTGCACTCCTCCATGTATGTTAGTAGGACTTGTGGGGGCATACCTGATAATTCTTTGCATTGCAGTGATCTGAACTAAGCCACTTTGATTCTTTTCCAGTGAATTGTGGGAGAACTTGTCTTGCCCTTCTAGGCACATAAGGGGAATTGGGAGACTACACTGGAGGACTCTTAGCATTTGAGCATTTTAGCCTGCATCCTTAATGCGAAGTGGATAGGTTACCAGCCTGAGTGAAAGTGGAACCTGGGCTCTAACCACATCCCTAAGCATTCTCACTAGTGTGGGTTGAAAGTGTAACTTAGGATTGTTTGGTGTGGTGCTCTGTTCCTCTCTAGTGGCACTTAGTCTGCCTAGAGATTGATGAGTCTGTAATAGCCTTGGCTAAGAGCCATGTGGCTTTTAGGTCATGCAGTACAGACCCATGCATCTAGTTTCAGAGGTCCCAGGTTTTATCCCATGCACAGATAACTGGGGTCTATTGGTGTTAGAAAAGTACCTTTAACTCTGGTGAGAGGATTTTTGTGTGTGGACGGGAGGAGTATTAAGGGAAACCCTTGTGTAGCAGTCTGGGCCAACTCGCTACAATGAAGACATACACTTAATGGCTTCTTTATGTATCTTTATGGTGACTAAGGCCTTGCTTTGAAATATGTTTTGCTGGTTGTCTGAAAATAAAACAGCCAGTGTCTCTGAAAAAACTAGTCTCTTTTTTTTGTTCCTTTTAAAGAGTCTCTGCTTGTAAAATTAACTCTTTGGAATTGGACTTTGTTATGGACCTCAATATAGATAGCTTGGCTAAATGGTAGCTGAAGGAGGACATCACTTTCTACAAGTATCTGCAATATGTAAAATGTCAAGTTGGAATTGTTGAGAATTGTGCAAGTTGATGTAGTTAGAGTTAGAGTGAGACTGAGTAAAGGACAAATTAACCAGAATATCAGGAGTAACTTCCTAACGGTATCCTGTGGGGCAAGAGCGGCTATCTTTGAAGTACCTAGCACACCAAACTATTTACAGGATTTGTATAGAAGATAGGCCATCTAGGACCTACCTCATGCAAGTCAATAGTCACTATGTTGGTGCTGAAATCTGCTGTGTGAATCAGAGGGGAAAATATTGCTAATGAGGGATAATGCTCTACAATAACCAAAACATTGTGGTAGGCAGTACATTGCTTTCCAATACCCAACAAGAATGGTAAAACAGGTTTAAATCTAGTTGGATTCCATTTTATGCTAAATAGTGCCTCTTCCTTGTTCTCAAACAGGAACATTAAACAATGCTTTCTTTAAGAACCTACTTCCAAAATCATATACATAACCATTGAAATATTTTGTTCAGTTTAATTACTCTCAATACAAATGGTGAAATCTTGACAAAATTGAAATTTAATGTCAAAACTCACATTAACTTTTCTGGGGCCAGGATTGCACCCAAAATATCCAAGGTTTGCTTGGGCAACTTTCTGACCAGCATATTGAAATAATACACAGCAGTAATAAGATGTTCAGATATGAGGTATCAAACATGTTGACTAAATATCAAAACGCTGCTGTGAATGGTTGTATATCTATCATAGACATCTGTTGTTCTAGTGAGAAAATAGTTTTTTTTTCCCATTGATGGAGACTTCCTTCCGGTTTTTCCAATATAAATATTATTGCTTAGCCTCATTAGTAAATTTTACCTCATTCCCCATCCCCTTTTAAACAGAGGAAACCTAATGTCTGTTTCGGTGTTTAGCTTAAGTGATAGTCTTGTACTTTGATTTCCTGATCCAGCAAAACATTTAAGTACATGCTTAACTTTAAGCATGTGTGTAGTCTCATTGAAGTCAATGGACTACACACATACATATAGTTAAACATGTTAAACATTATGCTATATAAATGCCTTAGTGCTGAAAGTCCAAGGTTTAATTCCTGCTGATGACCACAGTATTGTATGAGGCAATGTTTTGTTACATATGCATGTAAGTAAAGTATATAAGAGAGAGGTTTAGGCTGATGATTGAATTACTTGCATTGCTTGCTGTCTTGATCAAAACCTAGCAGGATCTGAGGTCAGTTCTTTTGAAATTATTTTATTGATCACTTTAGCTACTATGACAGAAATTTGTTAAAATGCATTAAAATGTTTTAAATTTGCCTTGGGAAGATACCTGTTTTGTCCCATGAATATAATAAAATAAATAAAAGGGTTGAAATTAAAATTATGTATGAACTGTAGAGGTCAAATTGAAAGCATGCTCTTTAATCCATACCAAAATATAGACACATTTCAGTCCTTGGTAAGAAGGTTCAACTTCTATTGAAATCAATTGGAGTTGCGTCTACTTACCCCAGGATTGAAGGGAGTTCTATATGCACATGTAAAATTTAATAGAATAGCTGTTTTTTCTTCAGTGAAAATGTGGGGAAGAAGATGGAGAAAAAAATATTCCTATATGATAGCTTTAAGTTTCCCCATAAGAGTACCTGATATTTAGGGACTTCTCTGCAAAAATATAAATTGCTTGCTGTTGCCAGGACAGTACCCCAAATTCCCAGTAAATCTCAGTCCTGTTTGCACATTTATGATAGTAATTTTTTGTAATGGCACATTGTCCCTGTTCAGGGACTGAGTCAGACCTCACTGAAAGTAATTTTGCACTGGTGTAACTGTTGATATCAAAGGAGCTAGTCTTGATTTACACTGTTAAAGGTAAAATCAGAAACAAGTCCTCTGAGTTTCAGTTGCTGACTTGAGCTCCATCATTCAGGCTGGCTGTTTCAAGGTGAAAACACTGAGTTTTTAGAGAGCCAGCAGGAGTGTCAGTGAACAGCAATGGCCTCTATTAGGAACACTGTCGTTACAAACTGGAAATCTTCTGTGGATGACCTGAAATATTTATATATTATATTTGCATTTACCCTTTATGTATAGTGTTTTTAAATGTTTTGTGTTCATCATTTTGGGTTAAATCATAAGAAAAGCTTAGCACCTCTAGCCTTTGTTGAAAACAATGTGAATCGCAGATACCCCTAACCACCCAAGATTTTGCCCATTTAATTTGGTTTAGATTTAACTTTTGCAGTTGGCTCCTCGCTTACCTTTGGTAAAACTGTTAAATGTCATGAAAATAAAATACACAGCAGCAAAATTTGTTTTCAACATTCATGAACATGCTCATGAAAATAAGAATCATGTGACGGCCCTAAAGGTTCCATGTGTCCAGTCATTTTGTTTATAGACATACAAGAATGGTTTATGCTTATAACAATGTGCATATACATGATAGGTACTCCTATAATCCTGTACACTATATCTTATTGACCATCTCATGATCCAGATCGTTAAACAGCTGTTCTCAGTGATCAGGAGAAAATGAGCTGAAAGCCACAAGAAAAGAGGCCTGAATAGCTCTAGCAAACTGGTGTAGCTGTTTGTTATATGCATAATAGGGTTTTTTGCGTTTTTTAAACTGTAAAAGAATAAGCAGCAATTCTATTATTTATGTATGTATGTATGTATCTCCCAGCAGTACACGTAGGAAGCACTTGCTTTGGAAGGGGAGGAGAAAAGCAACTGACACAATTCGAACTGGAACAGGTACAGAGAAGGGTTACTAGGATGGAATGGAATGGAAAACCTACCTTAGGAGAGGGGACTCAAAGAGCTTGGCTTGTTTAGCCTAACCAAAAGAAAGCTGAGAGGAGATATGATTGCTCTCTATTAATACATCAGAGGGATAAATACCAGGGAGGGAGAAGAATTATTTAAATTAATAGCCAATAAGGACACACTAACGAATGGATATAAACTGGCCATTAACAAGTTTAGGCTGGAAATTACACAAAGGTGTCTAACCATCAGAAGAGTGAAGTTCTGGAACAGTCTTCCATGGGGAGCAGTGGAGGCTAAAAGCCTAACTGGCTTCAAGACTGAGCTTGATAAGTGTATGGAGGGGATAGTATGATAAGACTGCCTACAATGGCATGTAGGCAAACTGCAACTGCTAGTAGCAAAGTTCCTCAAATGTCCGGTGATGGAACACTAGATGGGGAGGGCTCTGAGTTACTACAGAGAATTCTTCCCCGTGAGTCTGGCTGGCTTGTCTTGCCAAAATGCTCAGGGTCCAACTGACTGCCATATTTGGGGTTGGGAAGGAATTTTTCCCTGGCTCAGATTGGCAGAGAGTCTTGGTTTTTTTGATGTTTTTTTCCCATCCTCCTTTCCTTTACTTTGCAGCACGGGATGTGGGTCACTTGCAAGTTTAAACTAGTGTAAATGGTGGATTCTCTGCAACTTGAAGTATTTGTAAATCATGATTTGAGGACTTCAGTAACTCAGCCAGAGGTTAGGGGTCTGTTATAGGCATGGTTGGTTAAGATTCTCTGGACTTCAATATGCAGGCTAGATGATCATGATGGTCCCTTCTGGCCTAAGACTTAAGTTTGAGTCTATAATCCTCATATCTGATATAGACCATGAGAAAAGCAGTTCTAGCTTCAGTGGTTGCAAGCGTAGGGTTAAATACTATACTCTTAGATATCAGCAGGTTAACGTGGCAACAGATTTAATTAGTTTTATTGCTGCTATATATTGCCCTCTAAACTGATGTGTCTAATATGTTGTGTGTCTTGCTTCACATGCTCATGAAGGAAAAAATATGAAAACTGCAGGTAACTCATATCTTGATATTCTTAGTGATATTGAAAATGTCAGATGTTGGCTAAACAGGTTTTTTTATTTGTTTATTAATCATGCTATCTATTAATAACAGAATACCATTTATTTAAATATTTTGGATTTTTTTCTACATTTTCAAATATATTTCAATTACATCACAGAATACGAAGTGTACATTGCTCACTTTATATTTATTTTTTGTTACAAATACTCACTGCAAAAAAACAAAAGAATTTGTATTTTTCAATTCACCTAATACAAGTACTGTAGTGCAATCTCTTTATCATGGAATTTGAACTTACAAATGTAGAATTATGTACAAAAAAAAACTGCATTCAACAATAAAACAATGTAAAACTTTAGATCCTACAAGTCCACTCAGTCCTACTTCAGCCAATCGCTCAGAATAACAAGTTTGGTTGAAATGTACAGGAGATAATGCTGTGCGCTTCTTGTTTACAATGTGACCTGAAAGTGACATTGTATGACATTCACATGGCACAGCTGTAGCCGTTGTCACAAGATATTTACATGCTAGATGCACTAAAGATTCAGAGGTCCTTTCATGCTTCAACCACCATTCCAGAGGGCACGAGTCCATGCTGACTATGGGTTATGCTCGATAATGATCTGAAGCAGAGTGGACCAAAGCCTGTTCATTTTCATCATCTGAGACAGATACCACCAGCAGAATATTGATTTTCTTTTTTGGTGGTTTGGGTTCTGTAGTTTCCGCATCTGACTGTTAGAATCATAGAATATCAGTGTTGGACGGGACCTCAGGAGGTCATCTAGTCCAACCCCCTGCTCAAAGCAGGACAATCCCCAACTAAATCATCCCAGCCAGGGCTTTTTCAAGCCTGACCTTAAAAACCTCTAAGGAAAGAGATTCTACCACCTCCCAAGTAACCCATTCCAGCGCTTCACCACCCTCCTAGTGAAAAAGATTTTCCTAATATCCAACTTAAACCTCCACCACTGCAACTTGAGACAATTACTCCTTGTTCTGTTGCTCTTTTAAGACTTCTGAAAGCATTCCTACACCTTGTCCTTCTCAGATTTTGGAAGGCACTTGAGATCCTTAAACCTTGGATTGAGTGCTGTAGCTAATTTTAGAAATCTCGCATTAGTACCTTCTTTGCATTTTGTCAAATCTGCTGTGAAAGTGTTCTTAAAACGAACATGTGCTAGGTCATCATCAAAGATTGTTATAACATGAAATATAGGGCAGAATGCGGGTAAAACAGAGCAGGAGACATACATTTGTCACTGAACTCCTTGGGGGAAAACTGTAATTAATGCATTATATTTTTAATGAGCATCATCAGCATGGAAGTATGTACTCTGGAATGGTGGCTGAAGCATGAAGGGGCATACACATATTTAGCATAACTGGCATGTAAATACCTTGTAATGCCGGCTACAGAATTGACATGCGAACGCCTATTCTCACTTTCATGTGACGTAAATAAGAAGCAGGCAGCAGTATCTCCCATAAATGTAAACAAACTTGTTTGTCTTCACCATTGGCTGAACAAGAAGTAGGACTGGGTGGACTTGTAGGCTCTAAAGTTTTACATGGTTTTGTTTTTGAGTGCAGTTATGTAACAAAAAAGTCTACATTTGTAAGTTACACTTTCATGCTATAGAGATTACACTATAGTGTATAGTGCATTACTATATTACACACACACACTATAGTACTTGTATGAGGCGAATTGAAAAATACTATTTCTTTTGTTTTATTTTTACAGTGCAAATATTTATAATAAAAATAATATAAAGTGAGCACTGCACAGTTTGTATTCTGTATTGTAATAGAAATCAATATATTTGAAAATGTAGAAAAACATTCAAAATATTTAATAAATTTCAATTGGTATTCTATTTTTTAATTGTGATTAATTTTTTGAGTTAATCACATGAATTAAATGTGATTAATCTACAGCCCTATCTGGAAACAAAGGTCTTTAATATTTGTAAGGCTCAACATTTAAAATCTGTCTCAAAAGTTGTTACTTGATTGGAGATCAAAATCAACTTTTTAAAAAATAGTCTGCACAGCATTAGGCTCCAGAGTAGTTAGCATTCTTAAATGCTTTTATCAAATTCATTCATTTATTTTAACTAGAGGGGGGCTAAACAGAAAAGCTGGCTCTGAACTTTCTCAAACTTCAAGTAAATGCAAGTCTTGTTCAAAATTTCTTGGTGTCTGCCCATTTCTGAGAAATTGGTGTAACTTGAACATGAGATCTGAACTCCCATGATAAACTTTTGGTAAGTTGAGCTCTGGGTTGGTGAGCAGAATCCCCACTGAGTCATCTTCAACATAGTTCTTTTGGTGTTCATCTACTATTTGTGGTGATGAGCTCTGTATAAGCAATTGGATGGATGAATAGATGATATGGAAGAACTTCTAGAAGCCCAGATGGCCTCCTCATAAGACCGGAGGAAGAAATCCATTGCTAACTTTTTAATACACATTTTATAAGATGGGGCCTTATATTTCTCTCTCTATTCACCTACTAGTGAGGGCTTCATAATCAGATCCAAAACCAGTAACATATATATGCAAGATAGTGAAGTTAAGGCTGGTAGTTGGAAATGAAACTTGAATTTCATCGACCTCACACATAGCCTCAACGTTATACTAAAGTTTTGTGTGTGTGTAAGTATGAGTGTGTGTGAGAGAGAGGTAATTATTCCTTTTGACTCAAGCAGTTAGACAAAATTCAGTGTCTGTTGCGTGGTTTCTGTTTGGAGAAAAAATTGATGCTGGAGTCAGGAATTTCTTTGTAATTCTGTTTGTTTACAAAGGATGTACATGAAGTCATGTAGGAATCACACAGGAGATGAGTTTTTTTGCTCGCAGTTTCAAACCTTTTTCCAGCCAACACTTTATCCAAAATATTTTTTTTTAAATCAGGGCTTCTCTGGAAGTGTCAAGGGCCTCTTTTGTTCTCTGTGTGCTCCTGTGATGTTTCTAACATGCACCCACAGCCATGCCTACGTACCTACAGTCCCTTCTGTTGCATGTGTTGTCAGAATCTCAAAAAACCCCTTGGCCACATGACTCAACTCTCCTACTCAAGACTTGCAAATGTTCCTTGTTTTGGGCAGTGGCTCCTATTGTTTCAGATATGTATTTCATAAAGAAACTCAATAGCTTTTTACATTTGGCCTGAATGAAGAATGGCTGTTACACCCATCAGCTTCAAAGAGGTTTCACCCAGCCCCCAGTAAAACATGTATATCATAGCATCCAAAAATACTCTATGTATATTTAAATTAAAGCTCCAGTATAACAACACTAGAACACCCATAGTGTTAAAAACAAAAAAGTTGAAGTGTAACTTGCTCTTCAAAATGCTTGTATACCAAGAAAAACAACATCTAACCTTATTTAATATCTTTTTATTATGTGTATTTTGTTGATTCTTAAAAGCCCCAATTGTGGAGGCAGGCCTCATTGTGCTAGGCACTGTGTGTACGCGCGCACACACACACACACACACACACCCCAGATAGAAGGTCCCTGTCCCAAATTGTTTACAATCTAATACCCTGGTCCTGCAAAGACAGTAATAGTCCATTGAAGAAAGAGAGACTGCTTGTCCGTATCGAAAATCACCTACATACATTTTTAATTTAGGCCTTGATATTGTAAACTTTATTCAATAATTAAGCTTCAATTTTTTTTCTGGACATTTTGTTGCCATATTGAAACCAAAAAAAATTGCGATTGATTTCTGATTTAACTGATCCAAAAATAATATATAATAGAAGTCAAGTTAGAAAAAAAATACAGTTAATCCATATCAATATGTCATGGTCAGAGAATGATTTCTTTGATTGGACAAGCTAAATCAGTCAGATATGTGTCAACATAGCTTTTACTGATTAGTAAACTCATATATGGGAATTTTTTAATGAGTATTGCAAGACCAAATTACACAGCAGTATAAGATACATGTATACAATGTGTGTTCAAAATCTGATGGTTGGCAATGGTAATGTCCTTTTTCATTTTTATTTGTTATGAATGACTGCATAACTCAAGGGGGATGTAGCCTAGTATTGGACATGGTTTTCTTTGCTTTGAGCAAAATATGCTGATGTTGACCTCAATCTGAAGCTAACATTCATTTACTTATGAGGAACTGGCTGCATATTAAACTGAAAATAGAATGCTCAGAATCATTGCTTATACCTCATAACCTTTATAGATATAAAAGAAACTGCAACCTAGAAAGCTAGCAACTGAGATGTAAGAGTTCATTCTGTTCCACAATCATTTGACCAACTTCAGTTATAATTAATCAGAGAAACAATCTAATCACACTTAGGTTATGACTATCTCAGTTAATTGGTGTCATTTTTTTGCTGATCGAAAGATGACAGGCCGATTCTATTGTTTGGACTTCTCTGCATTATAGTTGTTTTGAACTTTTTATCTCAAGAACAGCATGAATCTGCAGTGAAAGCTGTCATGCCGGAATCCCTTTGCCACTCTTTACTCATTTATCTCAGCAGGCAGATTTCTGTAATGAGATTTACTAACTCTCCAAAGGATATAACCTTCAAATGCTGGAGCTCTTTAGCACAATCTAATCAATATTACCTCATTTATCATCTTGTGAGGCTCCAATTGTAGAAGGGACAAAAATGCATTTGTAACATTTAGAGAAAAAAGTTCTGGGCAGGAAAATCAATACAAATCTCAGTCATTTGTACTATATTAAAGAGAGATGCTACAGATGACCCCCTGAATCTGTTTGACAGGTAATGCACTTTGTGTCCAAAATGTGGCCACTTTTCCAGTAATATATACATATGTAGTTCTTTTGGCTGTTGCCTTTTCTACAGATTATATACAGTTTGGGGTCACCAGGTAGATAAAAACCAAGGAAGAATATATATTGTTTCCCTTCATAAATAGACATACCTCGCATAAGGCAATTTGCTACATACTTTTTTTTCTGGATTTATAAAAAATATATATAGCCATTTCTATGCAGCATATTGTTGATGTATTGTAAACATTCAGAAATCCCTACTTCTTAAGGATGTTGCAGGGCTGAAAATATTATCATCCCCATTTAACTGCTCAGGAAACAGGTAGGAAGAAGTTAATTGAGTTGCTCAGGATCACAAAGGAAGACTGTAGAAGAGCTGAGAAAGGACTGAAGTCTCTTGGCACCAGTCCTTGCCTTAACTACATGACTATCCTTTTCCATAGAATATAAAATGGCTGAGTGTATCTGATTATGGTTGCGGGGGGGGGGGAAGGTGCTCTCCAGTTCAGTTGTTTGCTTTTGATGGGGTTCCCTACTTGTTGAGATTATTTTTCAGTGATGGTAATGTGATAAATTGTCATCTGAATTACCGTTTTTCTTTTTCTCACCCTAAATTTCAAAATAGATCTTTCAGAAACACTCCACCTGTTTTCTTCTATGATGAACTAAAGTTCAGCTAGGAACTGGGGGAACTTTTGGGAAAGGGGGAGCCTATACAGGAAGGATGGGCTCCACCTAAAGCAACATGGAACCAGGTTGCTGGCACTTAACATTTTAAAAAAGTCATAGAATAGTTTTTAAACTAAGGGCTGGGGGAAAGCCGACAGGTGTGGAGGAGCATGTGGTTTGGTCAGAGACATCCCTTAGGGGAGGATCTATTAATGGAGATTCTCTATGTCCTAGTAAGGAGGACAGAATGGAAGATGATAAAATACAGGTAGGATCTGATGAGAAACAGTCAAATGAAAAAAAAAGGCTCATTCAATTACATCATGTAATGGCAGACAGCTAAAAAGTGGCAAGTTTTTAAAGTGCTTATATACCAATGCTAGAAGTCTAAATAATAAGATGAGTGAACTAGAGTGCCTCATATTAAATGAGGATATTGATATAATAGGCATCACAGAAACTTGGTGGAATGAGGATAATCGATGAGACATGGTAATACCAGGGTACAACATATATCTGAAGGACAGAACAGGTTGTGCTGGTGGGGGAGTGGCACTATATGTGAAATAAAGCATAGGAACAAATGAAGTAAAAATCTTAAATGAACCAAACTGAACCACAGAATCTCTATGGGTAGTAATTCCATGCTCTAATTATAAGAATATAGCAGTAGGGATATATTACCGACTACCTGACCAGGATGGTGATAGTGACAGCAAAATGCTCAGGGAGGTTAGAGGGGCTATTAAAATTTAAAAAATTAATAATAATGGGGGATTACAACTATCCCCATATTGATTGGGTACATGCCACCTCAGGATGGGATGCAGAGATAAAGTTTCCTGATACCTTAAATGACTGCTTCTTGGAGCAGCTAGTCCTGGAACCCACAAGAGGAGAGGCAATTCTTGATTTAGTCCTAAGTGGAGCACAGGATCTAGTCCAAGAGGTGAATGTAGCTGGACCGCTTGGTAATAGTGACCATAATATAATTAAATTTAACATCCCTGTGGTGGGGAAAACACCACAGCAGCTCAACACTGTAGCATTGAATTTCAGAAAGAAAAACTACACAAAAATGAGGAGGTTAGTTAAACAGAAATTAAAAGGTACAGCGCCAAAAGGGAAATCCCTGCAAGCTGCATGGAAACTTTTTAAAGACACCATAATAGAGGCTCAACTTAAATGTATACCCCAAATTAAAAAAAACACAGTAAGAGAACCAAAAAAGAGCCACTGTGGCTAAACAACAAAGTGAAAGAAGCAGTGGGAGGGGAAAAAAAGCATCTTTTAAAAAGTGGAAGTTAAATCCTAGTGAGGAAAATAGAAAGGAGAATAAACTCTGGCAAATGAAGTATAAAAATATAATTAGGAAGTCTGAAAAAGAAATGGAAGAACAGCTAGCCAAAGACTCAAAAAGTAATAGCAAAAAAACTTAAGTACATCAGAAGCAGGAAGCCTGCTAAACAACCAGTGAGGCCCCTGGATGATTGAGATGTTAATGGAGCGCTCAGCCATTGTGGAGAGCCTAAATGAATTCTTTGCATCAGTCGTCATGGCTGAGGATATGAGGGAAATTCCCAAACCTGAGCCATTCTTTTTAGGTGACAAATCTGAGGAACTGTCCTCTAATGACATCTCAATCTGGGAGGTTTTGGAACAAATTGATAAACTAAACAATAATAAGTCACCATGACCAGATGGTATTCATCCAAGAGTTCTGCAATTTCACATTTGTGTTCCTTCAGAATTACTAAGTGTAGTCTGTAACCTATCAATTAAATCCACTTCTGTACCAAATGACTGGAGGATAGCTAATGTGA
Source organism: Lepidochelys olivacea (assembly GCF_965140295.1). Classification (NCBI taxonomy): domain Eukaryota; kingdom Metazoa; phylum Chordata; order Testudines; family Cheloniidae; genus Lepidochelys; species Lepidochelys olivacea. The sequence goes on along the minus strand of NC_140413.1, from coordinate 38,039,355 downwards.
CACCAATTTTTAAAAAGGGCTCTAGAGGTGATCCCAGCAATTACAGGCTGGTAAGCCTGACTTCAGTACTGGACAAACTGGTTGAAACTACAGTAAAGAACAAAATTGTCAGAAACATAGATGAACATAATTTGTTGGGGAAGAGTCAACATGGTTTTTTGTAAAGGGAAATCATGCCTCACCAATCTACTAGATTTCTTTGAGGGCATCAACAATCATGTGGAGAAAGGAGATCGAGTGGATATAGTGTACTTAGAGATTCAGAAAGCCTTTGACAAGGTCCCTCACCAAAGGCTCTTAAGCAAAGTAAGCTGTCATGGGATAAGAGGGAAGGTCCTCTCATGGATTGGTAACTGATTAAAAGATGGGAAACAAAGGATAGGAATAAATGGTTAGTTTTCAGAATGGAGAGAGGTAAATAGTGGTGATCTCCTGGGGTCTGTACTGAGACCAGTCCTTTTCAACATATTCATAAATGATCTGGAAAAGGGGGTGAAGGGTGAGGTGGCAAAATTTTCAGATGATACAAAACTACTCAAGTTAGTTAAGTCCCAGGCAGACTGCGAAGAGCTACAAAAGGATCTCTCAAAGCTGGGTGACTGGGCAACAAAATGGCAGATGAAATTCAGTGTTGATAAATGCAAAGTGTAATGCACATTGGAAAACATAATCCCAACTATACATATAAAATGATGGCGTCTAAATTAGCTGTTATCACTCGAGAAAGAGATCTTGGAATCACTGTGGACACTTCTCTGAAAACATCCACTCAATTTGCAGCAGCAGTCAAAAAAGTGAACTGAATGTTGGGAATCATTAAGAAAGGGATAGATAATAAGGCACAAAATATCATATTGTCTCTATATAAATCCATGGTACACCCACATCTTGATTATGCATGCAGATGTGGTTTCCCCATCTCAAAAAAATGTATATTGCAATTGGAAAAGGTTCAGAGAAGGGCAACAAAAATGATTAGGGTTATGGAACAGCTTCTGTATGAGGAAAGATTAATAAGCATTGGACTTTTCAGCTTGTAAAAGAGTCAACGAAGGGGGGGATATGATAGATGTCTATAAAATCATGACTGGTGTGGAGAAAATAAATAAGGAAGTGCTATTTACTCCTTCTCATAACACAAGAACTAGGGGGTCACCACATGAAATTAATAGGTAGCAGGTTTAAAACAACCACAATGAAGTATTTTTTCACACAACACACACTCAACCTGTGGAACTCTTTGCCAGAGGATTTTGTGAAGTTCAAGACTATAATAGGGTTAAAAAAAGAACTAGATAAATTCAAGGAGGATAGGTCCATCAATGACTGTTAGCCAGGATGGGCAGGGATGGTGTCCCTAGCCTCTGTTTGCCAAAAGCTGGTAATGAGTGACAGGGAATGGATCATTTGATGTTTACCTGTTCTGTTCATTCCCTCTGGGGCACCTGGCAATTGGTCATTGTCAGAAGACAGAATGCTGGGCAAGATGGACATTTGGTCTGACCCAGTATGGCCATTCTTATGTTCTTTGCTAGTGAAAGGCCATGCTTCTCCTTTGTTAGGATATTGGGGTCACACTAGAGGTGTGTGCTTAGTGAGTTACCACAGTGTCACTCTCCTAAACCAGAATGCTGTACTCTAATAATAATTAGTGATGATGGTAAATAGTACTTCACACTTACGCAGTATCTTCCACAAGGCACTTTAGAAACATTAATGAATCAGATCTTGCAACTTTCCTATGAAGACAGTAAGCATGGTTATTCCCAGTCTACAGCAGAAGAAACTGAGGCACAGAGAGGTTTAACAAAAATGCATATTGAATAAAAGACTTTATTTGTATAGTTAATACAAAGTCAAAGTTATCAGTGGTGTTAGATGCTAGGGGATACAATATATTTGAAGATTAGGCAAAGAATGCTATTCAGCATTATGTTTTTTCTTAGTAACGTTTGATATGATCTCCCCATTCAGAAAGTAAATAAACAAATCTTCTAACTTAACACTATTGAAGATTTCAGAGTATGCTCCTTAAATAAAAATACACATTCCTCCTCTACAGAACACTGAAAAGGGGTATTTTTTCCTGCTGTCCACATCTTGAATAGCAAACTTTTCAGTAACTTAAACATAAAGGAAGGTGTACTTTCTAGATCTGGAGAAATACAGCCACCATGAATATTCATAAATATTGTCTTGCATATTTTAATGAATTTGCTTTAGCTCTGCCTGCATTCTCTTTTAACAGTAGCTTGATGGAGGTTTATGAGCACACAAGTTTGTGAAGACTTAACTTCTTAGATGCATCCACAAAGATGCACAGGTAACTGAAATTTAGATTCCGACACAAATATTTGCACCACATGTGGTTGTGTACATGTGAAATAAAAAACAAAAACAAGTAACACTGTGACTTTCCTGGCTGGTCACAACTAACCAAGTATCCTGCAAGGATACTTACTTGGAGTCAGGGGTCCTGGAACAATTGGAATCGTGTGGGTGCTGAGAGCACAATTGAACCAAATTGTAAAACTTGTATATGATAGAAACCATTCAAGCCAACCCTCACATGCCTAGTTCCAGCACTTTTGCTTGGAGTTATGATGAAATGAGACTATTGACTATATTTTTAAAGAGTTAGACACATTTGTTATACATAGCCACACTCAGCTACACTTATATTTAATGCTTATTGCATATGTGCGTTTGTGTGTATATAATTATATTTTAGTTTTTAAGTGTGCTAGATGGATTAGAGAAGAAATAGACATAGTTTCTGCTAAAAGAGTTTACTGTCTAATTTTATATTGTATGTCTTTCTCTAATTTGTTTACACTTCCTGATGCCTCATGGAACATTTTTGAATGTTCAGTATTATGGCTATTGAATATTTAGCCCTTGAGTATTTCATGTTACTTAAAACTGAGCAGAAGTGGAATGACATGCAACAATCCATATTTTATGTGCAGATTTATAGGAATACTGGTGTGCTTCAGTAGTCACTCATGGCCTGCTGCTCTTGCAATCTTGTTTTATGCGTGTTACCTATTGATTTTTATACAATGTAATGTGCTGTTCCATTAAATAATGAATAGCTGTTATGAACTGCCAGTATTGTCATTACTTGTATCGCCATGTTCTGTTAATTTTATACGACTATTTACCCTGCTGCTCATTTTAAAAATAAGTAATTACTAAAGCATCTGATACATCATATGGTGCATATGCTGATAAACAAGATACCCATTTTAAAGATACAGACCAAAATGACATTACATATAAACTATTCGACTTTTCAGGGTGCTTTTAAATGATACTGTGTGGAACTAAATCCTACCGCCACCTCCCCCTACACACACATACACGTGTTATACAGGATTTAATGACCTTTACAAAAATATTAGTTTCTTCTAAAGCAAATATTTGTCTTTGCATTGAGTTTCTTTTCCCTTTAAAACATACTGTATTAAAGTCTCTGTAAACAAACAACATACTTTGACCAGTGTTGCAGAATCAGGCCCTAACTAGCAAGCACAGTATTATTGCTATTAGTAGTCCCACTGAAGTTCATGAGGCAAGAAACAGTTATGTATAATTACCATACTGATGACCCTGTATCCTGCATTTAGAGCTCCTCCAAAGATTTCATGTATCCTTTGAGGCTGGTATATTCCTTCAGGTTCCATCCTATACTACTTATAAGGGACCCATGAGCATCAATCAAATTCTGTGGTACAGGTATTCTTTGATTCATTGTCATTCAGTTCCACATGCTCCTACAGTGCCACTTGGTCATTGAAGCTACAATACAGTTTTAATTGTATCAAAAATCTGCTAAGATATCTAGCATGACCAAAATTGCAAACTGATTCTAGTAGAAAACTATCAAGAGATCATTCATCTGATGAGCATGGTTGCAATCCAGAGGAAGGATAGGGACCTACCTAGGATGTCATTTGTGTGTCTAGGTGCAAGTAAAAATGAATATTCATCATCCATTTAATCATCTTTCTCAAAAATGAGAGTAGGCTATAAGCACTCCAGTATCAATAGGTGGTTTATTGAGAGGGGGCAGACCTCTACAAGTTTAAGGACACTCATCCCTCTCCTAATGCTAAATGGTCATTGGTGATGATACCATTGTCACAGTTTGATTTAAGCAAACAAGATGGATTAGGTTTGGAGACCTAGTGGAGGAGTCTCTGAAAGCCCTGGGACATTCTTTTTGAAAAACCAATCTGAACCCAACAATACAGACTCTTGTCAAGGTTTTTATATACACCCATCCTTGATGTATCTGAGCACTTAGGATCCATGGGATTTATATCTCTTGAAGTCACGAGCTCCAAGAAAAAAACCTGGAGTCTTTGTGGAGAATGCAAGAAATTTATCACAGCAGTCAGTTGAAGAAACTGTCAATGTGGTGAAGCAGTCTAAGTTAATTAGATTCTGCACAACCTAAAAGAGTTTATTTGTTACTTCTTGTCAAACTAAGTAAAGTAATAGTTTCAAAGAGCACTGAGTTTTCCTGTCTTCTGTTACAATAACATGACTAAGATTAGCTATATAGCTAATAAGAACTAACTTTGTAGCAGTTGGAACCATCTGTGAATCCCTAGTTATCCCTTAAAAACAGTCATTCAGAGGTCAAAAGAAAGGAAAGAGCAGGTAATCTTTTCTGGCTCAGAGTCAGGCAATGTCAAAACAGCTGAATTAGATGGTAAAGCTTCTTTTTACTGCCCGATGTTCTTTTTATATAATCTCAAAGTTTTTCTGATTTGTTTCCTTGCACTACAGTCTGACTGCAGTGCAGAATGCTGACTCAGGGAAATAAATGATACAATCCAGGACATCTATTTTCAAGTGATATGTTCAGGTTATACACCCCAAAATGTGAATTGGGTGTGCAAATGTTGTCAGGGTTCTCCATTAGTTGCTACTGTTTTTTTTTGTTTTTTGTTTCATGGGTACCCCATCTGTCTCATTCTAGAAAGTGCTAACAAGTGTATTGAGGGGGAAAACTGATTGTTAAAGTGAATAAATATAATCAGAGCAAAGAGTTAAGCTGAAAATGTTCAGACTATTCAAATGAGCACTGAATGTTTTGCCTCTTTCACCGATGGTTGCCGACAAAGACTTTTTTGTTCATAGATTTCAGTAACCATTATGAGAATGTCATGTCTATTGGTTGTAAATTCCACTTGTACATTCATGTATCATATCCACGCTAGTTGTATTTTTTTATATACTTATAAGTGTCTAGTGTCCCATTTTCAGGTGCTAAGCAGTGTCCATTTCATCTAATTTCTATCCAAAAAACCATTTATTGTCATTTAGTTATTCTGTTATACCAATAAAATAAAAACCAGCAGGATCTTATTAAAGGGAAAAAGGCAAATACCACATTTATTGTGAATACAGAAAGAATCATGGTAAGCAGTTAGTTATAGTTATAACATTCCATTCAATCTCATATTTATTCACACATTCATTCATGCAAACACACACACACACACAGGTTCTGCAAGGTTGTTATCATCGTTACCAGCCTTACAGTTGCTCATGCCAAGCCACTAGCCAGGTGGCCTGGACATGAGGAGGGAGGAGGGCCATGTCAGATGCTCATCTGATGCTCCTGGAAGTTGGTTTGCAGAATCAGACCCCAAAGTTCTCACTTTCTAGAGTCCATTTTTATAGGAATTTCTTCCTATGCCAGTCTATGGGAATTGCTTCATCATGCTGTTGCTGAATCAATCAGCAGATGGCACATTCCTGACGGCTCCGTGCTGCTAGATGTTATCTTGTTCTTTGGTTCTCCCATTCTTGAGGCTGTTGGGTGGATTCCAGTCTGCCCTGCGGGGGTCCTCTGGTTATTTCCACTTGACGCCTTCTTCAGCTGATGGACACTGGATTCTTAGGCTGGCACCTCCCTGATCATTCAGTTATTATCCACACCAAGCATCCATCCACATACATCCTCTATCTCTATTTTAATCACAATTGTTAATACAACAAAAGGGCGGGGAGTCTCTGGGTGCTGTTTCTGTTGTTAGAATGTACTAACACAATTAGCAGCTTGCAAGTTTCACACGTAGAGGGAGAGAAACAATACCAAAAACCAAGAGACCTCTTAATTAATAATACCCTGGAATTTAAACTCTGGGGAATCAAACTCATTTGTGATTTTAATACAGAACTTCTTTAATATGATCCAACAATTCATGACTACAAATGATAGATAGAATTTTGCACCTTATAAAGGAAATGTTGAACTGACAATTTAAAAGTGGACAATGTATGGTGCATAACAAATGCTAAGGGACCAAATGAAAAGATTGCTTGACTTACAGGTTTAAGCAGCTAGTGTTAGTGATATATACGAATGCACAAAGCCTTGGAAACAAGCAGAGAGAACTGGAGGTCCTGGTGATGTCAAGGAGCTATGACGTGATTGGAATAACAGAGACTTGGTGGGATAACTCACATGACTGGAGTACTGTCATGGATGGATATAAACTGTTCAGGAAGGACAGGCAGGGCAGAAAAGGTGGGGGGAGTAGCACTGTATGTAAGGGAGCAGTATGACTGCTCAGAGCTCCGGTATGAAACTGTAGAAAAACCTGAGTGTCTCTGGATTAAGTTTAGAAGTGTGTGCAACAAGAGTGATGTAGTGGTGGGAGTCTGCTATAGACCACCGGACCAGGGGGATGAGGTAGATGAGGCTTTCTTCCGGCAACTCACGGAAGCTACTAGATTGCATGCCCTGATTCTCATGGGTGACTTTAATTTTCCTGATATCTGCTGGGAGAGCAATACAGCGGTGCATAGACAATCCAGGACATTTTTGGAAAGCATAGGGGACAATTTCCTGGTGCAAGTGCTAGAGGAACCAACTAGGGGCAGAGCTCTTCTTGACCTGCTGCTCACAAACCAGGAAGAATTAGTAGGGGAAGCAAAAGTGGATGGGAACCTGGGAGGCAGTGACCATGAGATGGTCGAGTTCAGGATCCTGACACAGGGAAGAAAGGAGAGCAGCAGGATACGGACCCTGAACTTCAGGAAAGCAGACTTCGACTCCCTCAGGGAACGGATGGCCAGGATCCCCTGGGGGACTAACTGGAAGGGGAAAGGAGTCCAGGAGAGCTGGCTGTATTTCAAGGAATCCCTGTTGAGGTTACAGGGACAAACCATCCCGATGAGTCGAAAGAATAGTAAATATGGCAGGCGACCAGCTTGGCTTAATAGTGAAATCCTAGCGGATCTTAAACATAAAAAAGAAGCTTACAAGAAGTGGAAGGTTGGACATATGACCAGGGAAGAGTATAAAAATATTGCTCGGGCATGTAGGAATGAAATCAGGAGGGCCAAATCTCACCTGGAGCTGCAGCTAGCGAGAGATGTCAAGAGTAAAAAGAAGAGTTTCTTCAGGTATGTTGGCAACAAGAAGAAAGCCAAGGAAAGTGTGGGCCCCTTACTGAATGAGGGAGGCAACCTAGTGACAGAGGATGTGGAAAAAGCTAATGTACTCAATGCTTTTTTTGCCTCTGTCTTCACTAACAAGGTCAGCTCCCAGACTGCTGCGCTGGGCATCACAAAATGGGGAAGAGATGGCCAGCCCTCTGTGGAGATAGAGGTGGTTAGGGACTATTTAGAAAAGCTGGATGTGCACAAGTCCATGGGGCCGGACGAGTTGCATCCGAGAGTGCTGAAGGAATTGGCGGCTGTGATTGCAGAGCCATTGGCCATTATCTTTGAAAACTCGTGGCGAACCGGGGAAGTCCCGGATGACTGGAAAAAGGCTAATGTAGTGCCAATCTTTAAAAAAGGGAAGGAGGAGGATCCTGGGAACTACAGGCCAGTCAGCCTCACCTCAGTCCCTGAAAAAATCATGGAGCAGGTCCTCAAAGAATCAATCCTGAAGCACTTGCATGAGAGGAAGGTGATCAGGAACAGCCAGCATGGATTCACCAAGGGAAGGTCATGCCTGACTAATCTAATCGCCTTTTATGATGAGACTACTGGTTCTGTGGATGAAGGGAAAGCAGTGGATGTATTGTTTCTTGACTTTAGCAAAGCTTTTGACACGGTCTCCCACAGTATTCTTGTCAGCAAGTTAAGGAAATATGGGCTGGATGAATGCACTATAAGGTGGGTAGAAAGCTGGCTAGATTGTCGGGCTCAACGGGTAGTGATCAATGGCTCCATGTCTAGTTGGCAGCCGGTATCAAGTGGAGTGCCCCAAGGGTCGGTCCTGGGGCCGGTTTTGTTCAATATCTTCATAAATGATCTGGAGGATGGTGTGGATTGCACTCTCAGCAAATTTGCGGATGATACTAAACTGGGAGGAGTGGTAGATACGCTGGAGGGGAGGGATAGGATACAGAAGGACCTAGACCAATTGGAAGATTGGGCCAAAAGGAATCTGATGAGGTTCAATAAGGATAAGTGCAGGGTCCTGCACTTAGGACGGAAGAACCCAATGCACAGCTACAGACTAGGGACCGAATGGCTAGGCAGCAGTTCTGCGGAAAAGGACCTAGGGGTGACAGTGGACGAGAAGCTGGATATGAGTCAGCAGTGTGCCCTTGTTGCCAAGAAGGCCAATGGCGTTTTGGGATGTATAAGTAGGGGCATAGCGAGCAGATCGAGGGACGTGATCGTTCCCCTCTATTCGACATTGGTGAGGCCTCATCTGGAGTACTGTGTCCAGTTTTGGGCCCCACACTACAAGAAGGATGTGGATAAATTGGAGAGAGTCCAGCGAAGGGCAACAAAAATGATTAGGGGTCTAGAACACATGAGTTATGAGGAGAGGCTGAGGGAGCTGGGATTGTTTAGCCTGCAGAAGAGAGGAATGAGGGGGGATTTGATAGCTGCTTTCAACTACCTGAAAGGGGGTTCCAAAGAGGATGGCTCTAGACTGTTCTCAATGGTAGCAGATGACAAAACGAGGAGTAATGGTCTCAAGTTGCAATGGGGGAGGTTTAGATTGGATATTAGGAAAAACTTTGTCAGTAGGAGGGTGGTGAAACACTGGAATGCGTTACCTAGGGAGGTGGTAGAATCTCCTTCCTTAGAGGTTTTTAAGGTCAGGCTTGACAAAGCCCTGGCTGGGATGATTTAACTGGGAATTGGTCCTGCTTCGAGCAGGGGGTTGGACTAGATGACCTTCAGGGGTCCCTTCCAACCCTGATATTCTATGATTCTATGATATTCTCTATGGAAGAATTAGAACACTTCGTAGACACATTTTGAAAATTAACTATAGACCATACACCCTTACAGAAGTCATGACCTAATCAGTACATACTTTAAAAATAAAAATAAATAAATAAACATAAAAGAAAGCAACCAACCTCCTATTGCAGTTAGACACAAAGAATGAAATAAATATACAATAGTTCTATTAATTATTAAAATCCTAGAGACCGTAAACAATTATTTGGTCTTAAATTGTACAAAATGGTTTTAATTATTGTTCAAAAACTTCCTCAACTCTAGCATGTGTGTGTGTATGTATTTTGCTTAGTCAAGTTATTTTATCAGATAAATCTGTACCTTTCTTGTCCTAGAATGTAGAGATTTAGAGTTTGAAAATCTTTTTAATTTAGAGAATGTTTTCAATAAGATCTCTAATGTTCCTTCATTTCCCTTTTTAGATAAAAAAGCAGTATTTCCATGTGATTGACTTGTCTGGTTACATCATCTACTATTTATAATTAAATTTTTCCCTCTGTGGACAGTGCCATTAGCACACAGAACCTCTTCCTACCAGCACCACCACTGAGCACCATCTAACTATTTATTATTGTAAGTGGCTTATAGTAAATATCCAAACATGAATCTATCTTTCAATTAACCTACAAAAAAAAATCCTTCTTATATGTCATTAATAAGTGCAGTAATATGTAGCATTTTTAATAATGTATTTGAAGTTTTATCCTATATAATGTTAAACTATCAATTAAAATAAGACTACCATCAACTTGCTTGATATTTATAGATCAAATATCTTGTGAAATTCATTTCATGTTCTTATGCTGAGTATAAGGTCTTTCAAAAATGAGCTCTGGAATATAACAGCTGGTCCTAATCATTCTAAACTAAAGAACTTTCCAACATATCTATCAGGATTACAGGGTGAACTGTGCTTTAGACCATGTTAGTCCCGCTGAAGTGCCATGTTAACCAAATAGGCCCAACTGTTTGTCATCTGCAAACACTCTTCCTCTGGGAAACTGAGAAACAAAAACAGCTTCTTCAAAACCAAGTTCTGTTTGTTTGCCTAAAGGTACAGAGCAAAGGGGTAAAAATAATAAAGGCCTGCAAGCTCATATTAAAGGTACCATGTGCCTTTTCTGCTCTCAAACAGAATGTGTCAAGATATGTGACATGGAAGGTAAACTATAAGTTCAGGTATGTTGTGCATAAGCAATATTTTGGGGGATAATATTATATTAAGTTTATGTAACATTGTATGCAACTTTGGGGGTAAGGTTACCACAACTTGTCCAGGAATCAAAAGTGTTTGAGGTCCTTAATGCAAAATGACCTAGAGAGAAGGATCACCACCTGTGGAGGCTTGCATATACTAGTTCAAAGTGGATTGTCCAGAGACCATCAAAGAAAGAAATAACTTCTGAATAAAAAGCTGGGTTAACACTGACTCAGGGCTTTTTCTGATCTAGCAAATGGACAGGCTGTCCTGTCCAAGGGACCCAACCCTTAGGGAAGGGTTGGAAAGACTTTGGCCTTCTATGGCCCCATACGACTGATGGGTGACCCTGGCGAGCTTTTAACAAGCTTATAGGAACTCTTTTTCTTTTGTATGTTTTCTCTGGGTTGCTTTTACCTTAAGAATAAATGCAGTTTGCTTTGTGAAGGTTGTTTTGATAACTGGCGTATGATGCTATGGCCCCTGGAGAGAAACCACAGATGCTGGACAAAACATAGTGCGGTGTAGACAGACTGTCCATTGTCTGGAGGGAGAGAAACATGGGTCTTTATTTAAGAGAGATCACTGATGAAGGCCAGAAACCTTAAGAGGGTGCCTTCGAGGAAGATCAGGATGAGGGTCATGGTGCAGTTAACCTTGAAACTGTGACAGAAAGGAAAATGGCAAGTTCAAGCATGCTGTTCATGAGCTGCTAAGAAATACACAGATATCCTGTTATAAAGCATTAATTCTAATTAAACTTATTCCCTGTCTCTTATCTCTTTCTAAAAAGCTATACATTAACATTATATACATAATCTCATACAAGGGGATTATAGTGTTGTAATTCTACTATAGTGGAGAAAGCTAATGTCAACCATTAGAAAAGAAGCAGAAACCATCCATGCTGCATATGTCAGATACGCCCAAATTGATGAGCCATACTGGTGCCAAAATCAGCAAGTCAGCCTGCCATGTGTTGAGGATGTATTTCACTATTGCTAATAAGCATTCTCCGTAATAGTAAAAGTGATTTTTCTTACTCTTTACCCTTTTATGAAAAGAAGACAAAAAAGACATAAGGAGATTAAGAAAGTTCAGCTATCAATAAATTAATCTTACTTGTTTCACTTGCTTGTTTATATCTCATCCTTTGAGATATAAGGATATAAGAAGAGGAACATTGAGAACTGTATGAGGAGGACTTCAGTACTAAGGGTTGAGAAATATTTTCCCCAAGCCCTGCTCTTCTCCCCCAGACATTTTTTTGAGTCTATAGCTTATATGGTTATTAAAACATCAGTAATTCAACCTGATCAAGATTAATTAAGGAAGTCTGCAGTACAGATGTTTAAATGTAAATGTCTGAATGATTTAGACATGCCACTTCGCTCCTTGCTTGAGGAAACTTTCAGGTCTAAATGACTGAAAGAGAGACAGAGGGTGAGGTAATATTTCTTATTGGACCAAATTCTGTTGTTGAGAGAGAGAGAAGTTTTCCAGCATGCACAAAGCTCTTCTTCAGGTCTTCGAACAGAAGTTGGTCCAATAAAAGATAGTACCTTACTAACCTTGTTCCTCTCATATCCTGGGACCAAAACAGCTACAACACAGCATTCACCCTAATAAGGGAAGGTATCACAATAAGTATCTCATAAGGCAAAATAAAAAGATTATACAATTTGTCTAGCTATATTTTATTTTGCTTCATGAACTGTCCTTTTCTTCTGATACTGTACGTTCCCTTCTTAGGGTATAACTATTTAGACCTGTACACCTGGAAACCCTGGAAAGACATAGAAGTGAAGTGGCAGAGATGGGATTAGAACTTTAAACACCCACATCTCTGCAAAGGACTGGTGAACAGGTTAGACTATAGAATAAACTAACAGCTAAGAATATTTCCTTTTCCTAAGATGATGAGAAGCAGGATCATAGAAAATAGTGGTTTTTAATATAGAATTTTTTTTGGAGGTTAAGGAAATATCTTTGCAGTTTGTTTCTACAAGATGTAATAAATTACACTGTACTACAGTAAACCATCAATTAACACCTTAAAAATCTAGCCAGTAGGTCTTGAATCACAATGTGGATAGTAGCAATTCATGGCAGGCAAACTTTCTTAATTAAAGCATTATTTGAGCCAGATCGAACTACAGTTTTAATCCAAAAACAACTTTCTCTGTCTCTAAATAAAATTGTTTAGCTTCATATAATTAAATATTGTAGGCAAAATCAGTGTGAATTATTTACTGAGACAAGGTTTTCAAAACTCATACTCAACTGGTTCACATAGCAAAACTGGCACAGTGTTTGCAGGTCCTTCAGCGCTTCTCAGTCATAACAGCTCCTGTTAATCCCAGCTGTGTTTCAGAACTGCATCTGTCAGTGCCTTCTAGACCTAATACTAATTAGGGAAAGAGCAGACCTTCCTACCTACATTTGGTGTAACTGGGTACAGATGAGCTTCATCTGGTTCACAGTGTTTTAAAGGGGATCTGGAGGACTTTTTGGGATCCTGACGAGGACAAAAACATTTTCAAACTATCTAGCTATGTTAGAGTTTCTGTAGCATCTGTAATGGTACTATCTGTAGCTAGGATAGGGAACTCTGGAAATATGGTTTTGTTTATGTTTAAAGATTGTTTAGCTGCATTTAAATTGGGGATTGGTCCTGCTTTGAGCGGGGAGGTTGGACTAGATGACCTCCTGAGGTCCCTTCCAACCCTGATATTCTATGATTCTATGATTAAGGGGTGCACAATCAAATTTTCTCCTAGGGTTTGTGAGGTTTATTTTAAGAAAACTGAAAATAGACTCAGAACCTTGGCGAGACTTTTCTTTGTCTCTCTTGGGACCTTTGCTGAGTTTCTGTCAAAGGACATAAATCCTGGCCTGACACAATAACTCCGTAAAGGTCACATTTATAACTACCAGGGGTATATCAAAACTTGACTCAGAAATGCAGTATTTAAACTCCAATGTTAACTTCTTTTCCTGCTGAAAAACTGAATGATTGTCTTGGAGAGAAATATCTCATTTAATAAGAAGTAGAAAAATGAACTAGAAGTAAAATATTACAGAGATAGATAGGGGGAAAAAGTGAAGTGGAAAAAAAGAAAAGGGGAAGGGTAGAAAAATACAAACCAAGGCAAATATAAATTTATTGTATTAGTTCATTGGAAATAAATTTAATTCTATAATTGTGATGGGTTAACCTAAATGTTTCATTCATGGGGTGTGTTTTGTTGTTTGCTTTGTTTCTGTGTTTTTCGTATATTACATCTCTCATATGCAGAAAAGTACTTTGGGGAGGACCATACAAATGTGTGTGAGGTTTTGACCTTTCTTTTGGGTTTAGTGTGCCTTGTCAAAAACATAAGGCTGTCTTCATTTTTGGACTAACAGCAAAATTTTTAATCTAAAAGGGCCAATATTTTCTGGAAGAACATGTTAACCCATCCACTTCAATTCATGGCTTTAATCATACCCAGGAAACTGAATGAAAATAATCAGGTGTCTCCAGCTTCCACTGCTCACATGAAGCTATTTTTTGGTAGCTCTAATCAGGCATTGGAAAAATACATGAGTTTGTGATTTAAAAGAAAATCATATGGGACCGCTGGACTAAGTGGCTTCTGTGTTTGGAAAACATGGCTGTTCCCGTTTTTGTATTCATTTCTGACCACCTCTCCAAAATGTGGGGGTGGCAGAGACCTTGATACCTGGAGAAGTACCAAATTTGAGTCCAATATAATAATAAAATAACTTTTCCGCTTATATTCCGAACATTACCGTGTAAACCTTTGATGATTTCTCATCTCTTTATCATTCTTGTAATGTAATCTAGCCCACCTTGATTGTTAGATTTTACCAGCAGTAACTTTAGAAACATTGGAACAAATTATTTTTAGCTGATTCCTGTGGGGCCTATTAACTTCAGTAAGGCTTGCAGCATAGAAGTCACTATTTTTATTAATGAGTTTCTTCTGCTCAATTGCTCAAAGAAAAGTTACCTTGTTTTATTTTCCTTTGTGCATGTGAACGTGCACTTTCTCTGTCTCGCTGCCTTTTTCTCCTTCTCTGTCTCTCTCATCATATAATAGTTCCGAGGACAAACAGAATCAGATGGTGCTTTATATTGTTAAAGAACTGTAGGGAATAAAGTTAGGGCTTACTTTTCACAGTCTGTTCCAGGCACCATGGTTATTCCTTTCTGATACATGTCAAGACTGAGTGTAAAGACCTCAAAGAAATGTACTGCAATTCCATTAAATATACATATCTAACCAAAGAAGACCAGACCTAACAGTTTAAACTATTTGAAAATAAAGTTCTTTATTAATAACATAGCTGACAAATTCAGACACCCCCCAATTTTCCGGTGAATTCGTATTTTGAAATGCAATGGTATCTTTGCCTATTTGCAATTTCATTTAATAATAATAATAATAATTAATAATAGTCAGTACCTGGTATGTGTCTGGAATATTTCTGGGCAATATTTAATTCAAATTATATTTATGATATTGGATCAACATTACATGTGTTTATATATGCACAATATCTTTAAATATGGCAATTCCACAGGATCATTTGTTAGTGTTCTGCAACGTGCTTCTCTTTGCAAATGTCAGCATAGCCAGAAATTTGAAGTGGCCTTTACTTTTTTTTGGTTTTAGGTTTCAGTTTTGCATTCCCTATTTTTGGTTGCCTATTGCTTTTGGTTACACCTTCTCTCACTTTCATAGCTTTTTCGGCTTCTCTCTGAATAAGGACTTCATCTTTCTCAGTGTAGTTTTTGGCATTCTAATCCTGATCTCAAGTCCATCAGAATTCTGATCTTGATTCACAGAATCATAGAAGATTAGGGTTGGAGGAGACCTCAGGAAATTATCTAGTCCTACCCCCTGCTCAAGCAGGACCAATACCAATTAAATCATCCCAGCCAGGGCTTTGTCAAGCTGGGCCTTAAAAACCTCTAAGGATGGAGATTCCACCACCTCCCTAGGTAACCCATTCCAGTGCTTCACCACCGTCCTACTGAAATAGTGTTTCCTAATATCCAACCTAGACCTCCCACACTGCAACTTGAGACCATTACTCCTTGTTCTGTCATCTGCCACCCTGAGAACAGCCAAGCTCCATCCTCTTTGGAACCCCCCTTCAGGTAGTTGAAGGCTGCTATCAAATCCCCCCTTACTCTTCTCTCCTGCAGACTAAACAAGCCCAGTTCCCTGAGCCTCTTTTCAAAGTCATGTGCCCCAGCCCCCTGATCATTTTCATTGCCCTCCACTGGACTCTCTCCAATTTGCCACATCCTTTCTGTCGTGGGCGTCCCAAAACTGGACACGGTACTCCAGATGTGGTCTCACCAGTGCTGAATAGAGAGGAATAATCACTTCCCTTGATCTGCTGGCAATGCTTCTACTAACGCAGCTCAATATGCTGTTAGCCTTCTTGGCAACAAGGGCACACTGTTGACTCATATCCAGCTTCTCATCCTCTGTAATCCCCAGATCCTTTTCTGCAGAACTGCTGCTTAGCCAGTCAGTCCCCAGCCTGTAGCGGTGCATGGGATTCTTCCGTCCTAAGTGTAGACTCTGCACTTGTCCTTGTTGGACCTCATCAGATTTCTTTTGGCCCAATCCTCCAATTTGTCTAGGTCACTCTGGACTCTAGCCCTACCCTCCAGCTTATCTACCTCTGCCCCCAGACATTCTCTAAGTCTAAACTTTTAAATGGGGCCAACCACAGAATTTTTCTCCCCCCTCTGTCTTGGTTTGAATTCTCTTTGCTATAAAAATAGCAGAATAAACATACATTAATTGATGATACTGGGAGTTCCTTCAGACTCTATGCAACAGGAAATTAATAATAATCCCATTCAAATCAGTGGAAAAACTCCAAAATACTCCCTCATTCTTATAGCCACTAAATAAGATCAAATTGGATCAGAAAAATTAGACCCCCACTTTAAACTTTCAACCATTTCTGTGACCCTAATTTTTAATGTTAGGGGCATACTGGAGAGTCAATATCCTTTCTGGTTTTCATCCCTTACTACAAACAGAAGTTTCAGAAATTTCACAAGCAAATTCTTGCAAAAAGTCCAGCCAAAATATTAGACTCTTTTCTGTTCGAAGAAGCTTCTGGATACTGAATGAACTGAACATAAAACTGTGAATCACTTGAAAATCATCGATGACCAGTCTACATCTACATCTGAAGCTGTTTCTCCCTAGGATTCCTTTATTGCTGCTCAAATACTAGCTGGGGGAGAGAGCTATTTAGAGTTATTACATGAAGTTTTTCCTTCCTTCTGCTGACCTGAACTTGGAACCCTCCATGACTGTGCAATATACTGACACTAGCTTGATGATCCTATCCAATTGATGTCCATATGTCCTTGAAGCTCATTTGCTACCACACAAATTAATTCCATTTATCCCCCTTTGAAAGCAGCTTTTAACAATTCATTCCAGATTGAGTGCATAGTAACTAAATATTTTGAAGTCTTCAAATTAAATATAAACAGCTGTTGACAATTATTTTCTTACATACAGTAAAACAAAGATTTTCAGCTATACAAGGTAAGGGAATACAGCAGAGTTGAGACAGTGATTGCCGTAACGATGCACATTATGAAAATTAGTGATTTTTTGTTTGTTTGTTTCAGTTTATCCTATTTAATCCCCCCCTTTTTGGTTCACTGAATGTAATTCAGATAATGTCATTCCATTTATCACAATTATTTTGTTTTGTCAACCATCCAGAGTTAGTTTTACTGTGTCTTTTCTTCTGCAATATAATTTTTTAGTAATTGGGTTATTGAATGGCTATAACAGATATCAAGAGTGAAGTAATAGATATAGTCAGAGTAATTTCATGCTTTTCAAATGAGATTAGATTATATTTAGGCTAGGTCACAAATGATTCTATGACTTCACCAGTTTTAATTAACTTTAATATCTAAAAAGCAAGAAAATAGCATTGCTAAATTGTCATGCCTTAATAACAATTTTGGTTGTTATCTTACCAGTCAGTTAATAACATTTTCTGTGTAAAAGGTCTTAACTTGATCAAAGAGGAGTTGACACATTTACTTTTCAGTCTCTTCAAAATGTTTCTCTAATATACTAGAGTGACCTTGAGAGCTATGAAAAGATGATCTGATAGCACAAGACTAATTCCTTTACCAACCTGCCAACCATTTTTATTTGTGAGAAATCTTGTGTGAGAGAATCTATCAATTCTCTTTGGTGGGACAAATGCATGTGCAGTTTTGGGTAGCTTTCTCTGTTCACTGTTCCTTTTCAGTTTACAATAGTGATCCATTTCTTCCTCTAGTACTTAAATTCCATATGTTGCCATAGAATAGGCATACCATTAAGTTTAAAAATGTGTTGGTTTTGTTCAAAATATTAACTTCATTACCCATATAATTTGTGGATGATTCTGCCAGGCTCTTCATATACTGTGTGTGTGAGAGAAAGTTTTATATAAAATTTCTTATAATGTATCTTAAATAAGTGTGTCATGCTAAAGTAAATCTCATGCCTGTTAGGTAGGTAGGCAGGTAAGAAACAACCTTACAGTAGGCTTGAACTATGTTTAGAAATTCATTTTAAACACTGGCCCTATCTGTACTGGCAGGCCAAAACCTGTTATGGACTTTTATAAAATAGTTTAGCTAACACAATTAAAAGGGCATTGTAGATGGATCCTTTAGTATAGGTTCAGAAGGAGGCTGAGAATTTAGAAGTTCAATTACTGTATCAGGCTTTATGAAGTGCTCATCCCTTGGGAAAGAGAGAAGGTATGTATTTTTTGTGGTGGGAATTGAGTTTCTGCTGGGGCAATAACTAGCTATGGCAGTTTGTCAGCTCTTGATGGTTAAGATGTTGCTTTCTGCCAGAACCCAAATGATAGAAATAGAAAGAATTCACAATAGTAAAAGAAGAAATAAAGGTTTATTGTGAAAGGTTTTGATAAGTTCACTACCAACCTAGAACTTTGTGAGATACAGTGTTACATTAGCACCTCTCTCCCAGTTCACTGTTACCAGCTTAAGAGGATAACCTCGAGTCAAAATATAACAACTGGCTCACAACATAATTTCAACTGGAAGGCACCTCTTTTGGAATTTCTAGAGAGCTCCTCTGCATCATGAGAAGATAGATTTTATTATTTCTGACTGTTCCTGATAGGTGTCATGTCTCTAGCAATGATGAGTCCATAACTTTCCTTATGAGCTTGTTAATTATCTGTTTTTTATAATTTTTTCCTAGTATTGATGCTAATTTTACACTGCTGCGTCTTGAAAGATTGGTACTTGGTTCTGTCATCATGGACTAATGAGATTAATCGGTCCTGATTCTCTTTATAACATTCCTTTACTTACTTGGAGAGTTTACAACTCTCTTCATCAATTTTCTTTCTGTAGATTGTGTTACAACCTGTTGTTGTATCAAGGAATATAAAAACAGCACAGTGGGGCAACTTGTTTCTTCTTTCACCAGCATTCCTTTTTTTACATTTCATTTCAAAAGTAGAATTTCACCTGATAGCATAGTAAGAGACCCCTGTACCCCATAAGAAGCCTGACCAAAATTCTTCAGCAAGAAGCCTGGATTCGGTTGTACCCTGGTGCAGCAGGCTAGAAATTCTGTATCCGCTTCAGTTAAATCCCAAAGTAGAGGTTTGAAGGAATTAAATACAGAAATAATACAATAGTTTAATATACTTTGGTTTACTTAATTTGATATTAAACTTATTTTTGCTGTCCTTAAAATTTTCCATCTACAGCAGAATTTTTATTGAAAATCCCTCACTTCATCCTGGAAGTTGTCAGGAGAAATCTGAAGGTTTTAGCAGCCAGTAAGTGGGTAGTTAGAGCTTTTGGCGTCTGGGAACATAGTACAGCGACTTAGAATAGTGGTACAGCACGTTAGCTGGATGTTTCTATTGGAATGATTAGTAGTGAAATAATTAATGATGTTGCAGTAGAATGCCCTCATTACATTTCAAAGTCAACACCCCACTGAGATAAATTGTGCAGTTGTTCCTCCTTTTCAAGCTATTGTTTCAGAGATTGAGGCACCGGTGCATTGATTTGAATTTAGTTCACAATTGGAAGGTTTTCTTCATAACCATAGTGGGTAGAGAGTTTTTAATAATGCCCTAGATTCTGGAGCACAGTACTTCAGCAGAAGGTGGATTCTGTGACTACTGTATTAGCACTGAACGTGGGGGATTGCATAGAAGAGAGATTACATATTCATACAATAACACAGTATTAAGGAGTTCAAAGAACATAACCAGATATTCACCGCTGACTTAGCTTTAAAATAATTAATCATTTTATTCTCTATGGACAAATACTCCAGTCCTTACATTGACTCCTGTGGGAATTGTGCTTGAGTAAGAACTGTTGGTTTTGATGCTTGTATTTGATCGTACAGTTTAAATAGCATTAATTATTAAAAAAATATCTTCAATAAGCAAAATATTGGTAGTGTCTGATAGCCTTCTGGCTTCACTGAGACTTGAATTAGAGTTCAACTGAAATGGCTTTTTACCTCCCTCTTATCAGGTTTAAGAAGTATATTAAAAAACCCAAAATCAAATACCATACAGAAAACTTGCAAGTGGTGTTCCTAAAAGTTTAGAATTTAGCAACATACTTAAATGATGGGGACAAGGGTATCTCATTTTTTCCATAGGGTATCCACTGTATAAGAACTTAGCTCTGTACAATAACATAATTATTGTTAAATAACATTTTATTTGTGATACTGCCTGAAGGCTCAATGAGGTTTGTAGCAAGTGTGCTTATGCAATGAATCTACAGCATTCTGTAGATCCCCACAGATAAATGTCAACAGGCAACTGTCCTTAAGACAATAAAAAAAGGTTTAAGGATTATTGTCCCATCACAGGAAGAAAGACAGGAAATAAAGAATGTGGTTTAACTAGGTTCAGCTATATTAACTTAATACTAAACTATCCAGCAATAACTTGTGCACTGTAAGTCAGTGTTCCTTTGTGATCCATACCACCTTGGAGGTGGGCTGGACCCAGTCCTTTCCCATCTTCCTCCAAGCTTTTAACTTAGGATCCCACTACCCTCCCCCTTCTACAAATATTGAGAGTATGGGGAAAGTGGGTGATATTCACAGAACCAGGCCTTAGGAGCCCCATCCCCTTCCCTCAGTTTCTTTAGGGGATGCTCTCCCATAATCCTGATTCCAAGTGTAGTTTATCAGGGAACCAGAACATGTGTTAAATGAATACCTGCACTGGACATCAGCCACCAGGGGCAATAGCATTTCACTTTGGTCCTTCTCTTAAGTGGATTCCCAGATTAACAATTCCATCGTTTAATGTAGTATAGGAAAATATCTGATCCCAGGTCAGAGAGGTGTACCCCATCCACTGTGATTAACTCAGGTACTGAATATGAAGTTCCATGGTGGATAATCGCCAACCCTCCCTGCTCATGTACAAATTTAGCCTTTTAGCATCTTAATTTACATAGGTTTTGATCCTGTCCACCTGAAAGTCTTGCCAGCTCCCTGCCAGCTATCTTGGTGCACAATGATCAGTTGAGATGGCAGCTCCCTGGTCTCCAAACATCAGCTGACCGTAGAGCATGTCCCTCCTTCAATGCTGTCAAAGTTCCTTCCCCACTCTGAACTCTAGGGTACAGATGTGGGGACCTGCGTGAAAGACCTCCTAAGCCTATTTTTTACCAGCTTAGGTTAAAAACTTCCCCAAGGTACAAACTTTGCCTTGTCCTTGAACCATATGCTGCCACCCCTAAGGGTGTTAAACAAAGAACAGGGAAAGAGCCCACTTGAAGACGTCTTCCCCCCCCCCCAAGCCCTACACCCCCTCTCCTGGGGAAGGCTTGGTAAAAATCCTCCCCAATTTGTACAGGTGAACACAGACCCAAACCCTTGGATCTTAAGAACAATGAAAAAGCAATCAGGTTCTTAAAAGAAGAATTTTAATTAAAGGTAAAAGAATCGCCTCTGTAAAATCAGGATGGTAAATACCTTACAGGGTAATCAGATTCAAAACAGAGAGAATCCCTCTAGGCAAAACCTTAAGTTACAAAAAGACACAAAAACAGGAATATACATTCCATCCAACACAGCTTATTTTACCAGCCATTAAACAAAAGGAAATCTAACGCATTTCTAGCTAGATTACTTACTAACTAACAGAAGTTCTGAGACTGCATTCCTGATCTGTTCCTGGCAAAAGCATCACACAGACAGAGGAACCCTTTGTCTCCCTCCCCACCCCCCCGATTTGAAAGAATCTTGTCTCCTCATTGGCCATTTTGGTCAGGTGCCAGCGAGGTTATCTTAGCTTCTTAACCCTTTACAGGTGAAAGGGCTTTTCCTCTAGCCAGGAGGGATTTTATAGCACTGTATACAGAAAGGTGATCACCCTTCCCTTTATTTTTATGACAAATGCCAACACAATCCCCTCGCCACAGAGATTCAACTGCACATCTCCATGGCATTTGGTCACCTACCTGTGGGATCTTAGAGCACAGTACTCTGAAGATCCAGACACAAATTCCTAGAGCCTGCATACCAAATCCTGAAAATGATAACAGTATGGCACATATACACCACTACACTCTCATTCTTCACCGGGGTATCACATATGTCCTGTAAGCCTTTGATCAATAGACTGTATCCCTTGAGCCCCTATTCATAGTGAAGATGTAGCTGTTCCAATTGTAAATGACTGGAATATAGGAACTACCTGCAGAAATGAGAGAAGGGAGTTCGAGAAACTGTGGCAAAAAATGGGATTTAAAAGAAATGCAAAGTAACTCCTCCCCCCTGCATCTGGAGATATTAGGGAGGTAAAGTGGTTGCTGTTAAATAAGAAAAACCTACAAAGGTGTAGTACTTGACTGTAATATAAACTGTAATAAAGAACCTGGTGCTGTTTTGAAATGTTGCTTTTTTAAAAGTGACTGTAAGATACTAAAGACTTGATCCTCTGAGGTGCTGAGTCCCCTCAGTACCCACTGACTTCATTGAAAGTTGAAGGTACTCATTTGTCTTCCAGGAGTTGCCCAGAATCTTACATAATCAGGCCCCTATGAGAGAATGTTATAAAAGCCTTTTTCCAATTATGTTGCATGAGATTTTCTTTCTGTTAAGGAAGGTACGTTTTGGGGACAGTTTGTCAATGTCATTTTAAAATGTCTGTGTCATTTGAAATGTGACTCTCATTTCTTCATTTTGAGTCTTAATTCAGATTACCTGTCGTTTTGGGGATATACACATGAATCTCACTGAAGTCTTTAAAGATTAAAAAAATCATTCTGAAGCTTCAAAGATTTTTTTTTATTAAAAAACTACTTAAACAATTCAGGCTGATTTTTCAAAATGTCCAAGTTCATACCAAGCCTCCTTAAAAATGTGTATGTACGTCACTGCTGTTCAGTATTATAAAAATAGAAGAATCATAAAATATGTCTGCAATATCGGTTTGTGACCGATTTATAATAATTTACAGCATAGTTACAAAACATATCAACACAAAGTGGTAATTCATAGATAACAAGGCCGGAAGGCACCACAGAACTTCCCCAAAATTCCTATAGCATAGCTTTAAAAAAAAAAACCCCAGCAAATCATGATTTTAAAATTGTCTGTGATGGAGAGTCCATCACAACCCTTTGGTAAACTGTGTCAATGGTTAATACCCTCATTGTCAGAAATTTACATCTTTTCTCCAGTCTGAAATTGTCTAGCTTCAACTTCCAGCCATTGGATTGTGTTACACCTTTCTCTGCTTGATTGAGGAGCCCTTTATTATATATTTGTTCTCCATATAAGTACTTATAGACTGTAATCAAATCAGCCCTCAATCTTCTCTTTGTTAGACTCAAGGAACTGAATCTATTTAGCTTACCAATATAAGGCATGTTTTCAAATCTTTTTTTCATTCTCAAGTCTCTTCTATGAACCCTCTCCAATCAATTCTTCTTGAATTGTGGGCAGCGTAACTGGACACAGCATTCCAGCAGCGGTTGCACCAGTGCCAAATATAAGGGTAAAATAACACCTCTGCTCGTACTCAAGATTCTCTGTTTATGCATCCCAGGATCATATAAGTGCTTTTGGCCACAGCATCACATGCAGCATTCATGTTCAACTAATTATCCACCATGATCCCCAAATCTTTTCATAGAGTCATAGACTTTAAGGTCAGAAGAGACCTTTATGATTGTCTAGTCTGACTCCTGCACAACACAGGCCACAGAATCTCACCCACCCACTCCTGTAATGAATCCCCAACCTATGTCTGAGCTATTGAAGTAATCAAATCATGGTTTAAAGATTTCAAGGTGCAGAGAATCCTCCAGAAATTGACCTGTGCCCCACGCTGCAGAAGAAGGCGAAAAACCCCCAGGGCCTCTGCCAATCTGCCCTGGAGGAAAATTCCTTCCCAAACCCAAATATGGTGATCGGCTAAACCCTGAGCACGTGGGCAAGAATCATAGAATATCAGAGTTGGAAGGGACCTCTGGAGGTCCTCTAGTCCAACCCCCTGCCCAGAGCAGGACCAATCCCCAACTAAAGCAGGCTCACCAGCCAGACACTGAGGAAAGAATTCTCTGTAGTAACTCAGATCCCATCCCATCTAACATCCCATCACAGGCCACTGGGCATATTTACTGCTAATAGTCAAAGATAAATTAATTGCCAAAATTAGTCTATATCATCATACCATCCCCTCCATAAACTTATCAAGCTTAGTCTTGAAGCCAGATATGTCTTTTGCCCCCACTGCTACCCTTAGAAGGCTGTTCCAGAAGTTCACTTCTCTGATGGTTAGAAACCTTCATCTAATTTCAAGTCTCAGCTTCCTGATGGCCAGTTTATATCCATTTGTTCTTGTGTACACATTGGTACTGAGCTTAACTAATTCCTCTCCCTCCCTGGTATTTATCCCTCCGATATATTTACAGACAGCAATCATATCTCCCCTCAGCCTTCTTTTCGTTAGGCTAAACAAGCCAAGCTCCTTGAGTCTCCTTTCATAAGACCGGTTTTCCATTCCTCGGATCATCCTAGTAGCCCTTCTCTGTACCTATTCCAGTTTGAATTCATCCTTCTTAAACATGGGAGACCTGAACTGCACACAATATTCCAGATGAGGTCTCACCAGTGCCTTGCATAATGGTACTAACACCTCCTTATCTCTACTGGAATGCATCTCTACTGGATGCATCCCAAGACCGCATTAGCCTTTTTCACGTCCATATCACATTGGCGGCTCATAGTCCTCCTTTGATCAACTAATACTCCGAGGTCCTTCTCCTTCTCTGTTACTTCCAACTGACGCATCCCCAGTTTATAACAAAAATTCTTTATTAATCCCTAAATGCATGACCTTGCACTTTTCACTATTATATTTCATCCTATTACTATTACTCCAATTTACAAGGTCATCCAGATCTTCCTGTATGATATCCCGGTCCTTCTCTGTATTGGAAATACCTCCCAGCTTTGTATCATCTGCAAACTTTTTGTGTCAAGGTCAGTAATAAAAAAGATTGGTCACAAAACCTATCCCTGAGGAACTCCACTAGTAACCTCCTTCCAGCCTGACAGTTCACCTTTCAGTGTGACCTGTTGTAGTCTCCCCTTTAACCAGTTCCTTACCCATCTTTCAGTTTTCATATTGATTCCCATCTTTTCCAATTTAACTACTAATTCCGCATGTAGAACTGTATGAAATGCCTTACTGAAATAGAGGTAAATTAGATACACTACATTTCCTTTATCTAAAAAATCTGTTACCTTCTCAAAGAAGGAGATCAGGTTGGTTTGACATGATCTACCTTTTGTAAAACCATGTTGTATTTTGTCCCAATTACCACTGACCTCAATGTCCTTAACCACTTTCTCCTTGTATACTACAGATGTCATGCTAACAGGCCTGTAGTTACCCAGGTAACATTCTTTCTTAAAAATAGGGGGAAAAAAGTTAACTGTGTTTGCAATTCTCCAGTCATATGGTACAACACCTGAATTTATAGATTCATTAAAAATTCTTGCTAATGGGCTTTCAATTTCATGTGCCAGTTCCTTTAATATTCTTGGATGAAGATTATTCGGGCCCCCCGATTTAGTCCCATTAAGCTGTTCGAGTTTGGTTTCTACCTCGGACGTGGTAATATCTACCTCCATATCCTCATTTCCATTTGTCATCCTGCCATTATCCCTAAGCTCTTCATTAGCCTCATTAAAGACTGAGGTAAAGTATTTGTTTAGATATTGGGCCATGCCTAGATTATCCTTAATCTCTACCCCATCCTCCGTGTTTAGCGGTCCCACTTCTTCTTTCTTTGTTTTCTTCTTATTTATATGGCTATAGAACCTTTTACTATTGGTTTTAATTCCCTTTGCAAGGTCCAACTCTCCATGGCTTTTGGCGTTTCTCACTTTATCCTTACATGTTCTGACCTCAATAAGGTAGCTTTCCTTGCTGATCCCTCCCATCTTCCACTCCTTGTAGACTTTCTGCTTTTTCTTAATCACCTCTCTGTGATGCTTGCTCATCCATCTTGGTCTACAACTCCTGCCTATGAATTTTTTCCCTTTTCTTGGGATGCAGGCTTCTGATAGTTTCTGCAACTTTGACTTCAAGTAATTCCAGGCCTCCTCCACCTTTAGATCCACAAGTTCTTCAGTCCAATCCACTTCCCTAACTAATTTCCTTAATTTTTTAAAGTTAGCCCCTTTGAAATCAAAAACCCTAGTCACAGATCTATTTTTGTTTATCCTTCCATTTAGTTTGAACTGAATTAGCTCATGATCACTCAAACCAAGGTTGTCCATGTCTTCTATAAAGTCTTCATTACTCACCAAAATCAAATCTAAAATGACATCGCCTCTTGTTGGTTTAGCAACTACTTGGTGAAGGAATCCATCAGCTATTGCACCCAGGAAAATCTGAGCCCTATTATTATTATTATTACTATCACTTGTCCTCCAGTCTATAACTGGGAAGTTAGTCTCCCATGGTCACACAATTCCCATTAGTATTTACTTCATTAAAACCGTTAAAGGGGTATCTATCAGAGGTCTCTATCAGAGTGACTGCATCTCAGGAGAGAGTCCCCCATCCTGTATGTATGGCCTACGTTCTCTGTTCCTAGATGTATTCATTTACATTTAGCTCTGTTAATATGCACATTGTTTGCTTATGCCCAGTTTACCAAGTAACTACATTGCTCTGAATCAGTGACCTGTTGTCTTCATTATTTACCACTCTCCCAATTTTTGTGTCATCTGAAACTTTGTAATTGACAATTTTATGTTTTCTTCCAAGTCATGGATAAAAATGTTAAATAGAATAGGGCTAAGAATCAATCCCTGCAAGACCCCCCCGGGAAACACACCCTTTTGACAATTCCTTGTTTATAGTTAGATTTTGAGAGTTATCAGTTAGCCAGTTTTTAATCCACTTAACATGTGCCATGTTAATTTTATAGCATTCTAGAGTTTTAATCAAAATGTTGAGTTAATAGCTAGTGAAAGAGAGACAAAGGTTGCCACGTCAAAATCATTTCTCAAAAAAAAACCCCGTAAACTGAAGCAAGCTTTAACCTTTCTCTGTACTGTTCGTTTTCTGTCTCCAGTGAGTTGATGGGTAATTGCACATGCTGTGGGCTATCTGAAAGAAGCAAGGCAGTTTATAAATGGTCTTTCCCTGGAGCCATTTCCATTTCATGATACGCGTAGCCAAGTATGACTTGATTAAATGAACTAACATGTATATCCAATGACCATCTTGGTTATTTGTGACATGGAATGGCTCCAAGTTCACACGCTGATCTGTAATCATAGCAGTTTGTAAAACATAAGGAAACAAGACAGTCTGAATAAAAATGGCAAGCAATTAATTATTCAAATGTTGCTTAAGTATATTTTATCAGTCTGTTTTCCAAAGTCATGCACATCATTTTTTTTTCAATTCACTGGGAGTCGTAATTGTGATGATGAGCGTATTCCTCTTAGGGCGCAGTGCTGCACACCTGATACAGACAAAATGCCACTTAACACTTAAGAAATTATAGCAGTGAATAAACCTCCAAAAGATCTGGAGGTTCTGTTTGTTTTAGGTAGAATCCAAAAGTTTGGAAGCTTATTCAAGCTAGCTAAATCTAAACAAAATGGGTCTGGAAGTATCTCCATTGATCTCATTGCATTTGCAGGCTCACCCAGAAACAAGAAGTGAAATATACTTATTTGAATGTCTTAGGACTTTATTAAATCTTTATCAAAGATTGACTAATAAAATGTATTCAGTGCTCAGCTGTGTTGAAAATGAGGCCTCTTGTTTAAGTTTTTAAATATTGGTTTAGGAGTACTGTCATTTGAAAATCTTGGCATATGTCTTTAGTGCTGGTACAGCATATGTTTGCTGGCAGTTAATCTCACTCTCTCAGATGGAGGACAGAGGCAGGGTGGCCAAGGCTTGGGGAAACTTTATCTTGAATATAAGGAATATGGTTTGTAATTTTGTGTTGAATGTGCAGAATAAAAGAGATTATTAGGGCCCTATCAAATTCACAGCCATGAGAAACACATCAAGGACCATGAAATCTGGTCTTCCCCATGAAGTCTGGTCTTGTATGTGTTTTTACCCTGTATTATACAGATTTCCTGGGGGAGACCAGCGTTTCTCAAACTGGGGGCCCTGACCAAAAAGGGAGTTGCAGGAGGGTCATGGTATTTTCACCCTTCTGCACTGCCTTCAGAACTGGGTGGGCAGAGAGCAGCGGCTGTTGGCCGGGCGCCCAACTCTGAAGGCAGCGCCCCGCCAGCAGCAGTGCAGAAGTAAGGCTTGCAATACCATACCATGGCATTCTTACCTCTGCGCTGCTGCTGGCAGCGGCTCTGTCTTCAGAGCTGGACTCCCAGCCAACAGCTGCTGCTCTCCAGCTGCCCAGGTCTGAAGGAAGCATTGCTGCGAGCAGCAGCACCGAAGTAAGGGCAGCAGTACCACAACGCCCATACAATAACCTTGTGACCTCCTACAGTAACAACACCATGAAATTTCAGGTTTAAATAGCTGAAATTATGAAATTTATGATTTTTAAAATCCTATGATGGTGAAATTGACCAAAATGGACTGTGAATTTGGTAGGGTCCTACCTACAGTGTTCTCTTCGTCTTGAGAAATGCATCAGTCATACCCTTGTCCTTATCCAGCAGAAGTGGCATATGAGCAACCACTCCTGCAGACAACTGGCAATGGCTAGCCATCCCTGCTTCACTGGACCTATAAGCACTTGAAAAACAGGAGAATGCAGAATATTCAAAAAGCTCATTGGTGATTAGGCTGTTGGGAGTGGGCTCAATAAAGGAAGCTCTACTGCTACAAGCAGCTATGCTTGAGTATTTGTCAGAGTCAGGTTGGAGGTAAGCTGGACTGCACACTTTTTTCCAACCTTAATCCTCTGCTGTGTTTAAAAATGTTTTTGCATTGGGAATAGCTCAGAAGTGTAATCACAATACTGTAGTTGTAGCACAATGAAACTATGGTAGACTTGTCCCAATAAAATCAATGGCAAAATTCCTATTGAGTTCCATAGGGGCAGGATTTCCCCCTAACTGTCTTAACAGTATGAAAGGAAAGCATTTGAGTTGCTTATCTCTTTTTGTTTTCTGAGCTGTTTTTGCCATCACTGCTGTGCTTTATTTTGTTTGGTACTTGTATCATGGAGAAGTAGCTGAAATAGTCTCAGAATATCTAGCCGGAAATGGCGAAAGTCAGTTGTCAGAAACTCTCCAGTGTTTTCTCCCAAAGTAAATGAACCTGTATACACTGGTACAGTGTATACTGTTCTGAGAATCTTCACTTCTAACTGCAGTCTCTCCAGATATCTCTGTGTATGTGTGTGAGAGAGATTTAACCAAGTATCTTCTTTGACATTCCCTTGTGTCTGCACATAGACACCATTAGCTCTTTGGAGTAGGGACAATGTCTTCCTATGTATTTTTAGGGTCTTTAGCACAATGGGGCTCTGATCCTGACTGGGCCTTTCTATACTATCATATTACAAACAAAAAGAATAATCCCACAGCTAGGGTTTTTCATTCACCAGAGACTGTAACCACAGTCTCCCCCCTGTCCCATTTCAAGGCCCATGATCACTGTAAACTTTCCAAGGTAAAGAATGCACATTCTGTTGATGCAGCTTGTATAGTGTGGTACTCTGTTTTCACTAAAAATTTAGAGGTGAAAAACTGCCTCATGTCTCTGCACTAAATGATGCAAAGCATACGTTAGTTACAGCATTCATTAAGACCCAGGAAACTAAGTGAAAACATTGCTTAAGTGTTTACAATTTTAAACACTGAATGTTTAATCCAGGATATCCTCCCACTCTCTGCTCTAAGTGATGTTTATCATTCAACTTTTTGTTCTGCTGTAAGCAACATGCTTGTATAGAACTGATATAGCATCAACTGAAATATTACGTGAAACACTACATATAGTTTTCTTGGCAAAATTGACCAAGGAAGAGGCATTAATGCCTGTCATTCTATGTTTCTGGAACAATGGTATAGACTGGTGAAAAGTGCCATTAAAAAACCCCACAACCTTGGGAAGGAGCTGCTGGTGATGGTCAAGAGATATGTATGCCGCTCTTCTGGTTCATGTTCTAGTGTGGAACACCTGAAGGTTTTTTTGCTGATGCTCTGCTAGAGATTGGAAGGAACTTCCCTGAATCATAAACATTTTCCTTTCTTGTACTAGGTTTGGTTTCAGTCACAATTTTTCTGACTTCAAGTGCGTAAAAAAATTCAGAAGACGACTTTTTTCCATTTGTTTTGATACAGCAAAAAATCATTCTACTCTGTATGTTTTATAGGCCTATATTTTGTAGCCCACAGTTTGCAGTTTTGACTAAGGATTTTTTGGTAGTGAGAATTCATGGCCAGTCACACAGGCCAGATCCGATAGGATCAATGCTGTAGTTGTGATGAGAGTTTTCTGTGCATAGCAAGGCTGAGCAGCAAAGGTCAGTGCTTTTACAAGCATAAATACCAAAACATCTGGGATCAGGTAACTAGCTCATTGGTGGAAGGAGGAGGAGGAGAGAAATGGTATTAATGCATTGGCATTTATCTACAGACACTAAAATACAGTGAACGCTTTGACACTGACTACTGTTGCTGGAGTGGGAAAAAGAGGCATCAGAACAATTTCTGAAATATACATTGTCCTTCCTAAGACAGGTTGCGCCCAGGGAATAAACTTAATGAAATGTAATAAAGCACTCGGGATGAGTCAGTGACCCCAGTGAGAAACCAGACTGGCAAGCGAGTGACTATATGAGTTTACTAAGCATAGTGGGGCAGCAGATGTGCAACAAAGCAGAAACTTCTAGCTTCTCATGTGGCCCCCATTAGCAAAGTGTCTGAGACCCTGAACCTCTACAATATGTGTGATCCAGCTAGAGGGAAGGTGTTAGGCTGTGGTCCAGAAAAAGCACTTAAGCATGTGCTTACCTTTTAGGCATGTGAGTACTCTCATGTTACTTCACTGGGGCTATGCACATGCTTAATTGTTTGCTGGGTTTGGACCTGAGTGCTCTGTCATTATCCAGTATGTGTGTCTTGATCTCAAAATGTCTGACAGAAGCTCGAAGAAGCTAAGGAACTGATAATTTTTTCACACCTTGCATATCACAATCTGGTGTCATTTTATAGATTACCAAGGACTTTCAAACAGACAATTGTTTCTCAGTGAATACAACACATAATCCTGACAAAGTTTCTATGCTTTAAGAAGTCTGTATATGTAATTTACTAAAAAAGAAAAGGAGTACTAGTGGCACCTTAGAGACCAACCAATTTATTTGAGCGTACGCTTTCGTGAGCTACAGCTCACTTCATCGGATGCAGCTCACGAAAGCTTATGCTCAAATAAATTGGTTAGTCTCTAAGGTGCCACTAGTTCTCCTTTTCTTTTTGCGAATACAGACTAACATGGCTGCTACTCTGAAACCTATGTAATTTACTGAGGTTTTTAATATAAATTTTCTGTGGGGAGGAGGGGAGGCGGAGGAGACCCAGTTTCCTTAGCATTTAATTTTTTTTTTTAAATGAAAGTGTAGCAAAAATAAGAAACATCCTGTGGAAACCAATTTATACAGTGTTACCGAGTGAGAAATGGCAATTCTTGGGAGACGAAAAAGTAGTGATAGCGTTTCAAACATACTGTGTGTGTACACCAGAACAAATCAGCTCAGCCACTTTGGGGGGGAAAAATGCTAATGGGTACACTTGTACTCATTAGATTGTCTGTCTGTCAAGCATAGATATAAAGAATTAGAAAGTGACTCTTTGAGCTAATCAATTATGTAAATATTTGATCGTTAATGGGTAATTGATGAACACAAGGGTCTGTTTTATTGTTGGAATCAGGAATGAATCAGATTGTGAAAGTGGAATTTATTGTTCCAGCTTTGACAGTATATGGAAGGTTAATATAGTAAAATACAAGTTTTTTTCAAAGCATTATAATCTTTGGGTTTTGATAATGAAGTAGTGATCAAGATGAGTTCATCATGCATTCAGACCTCAGGTGGAAAGTTTTAATTCTTGTATGTGTGGTAAGCCATGGTGACCTGCTTTTGTGGGTTCTAGTATGATTGCTTACTAGCTGTGGCTCATTCTGTGTGTGGATTTAAAATTTAAATTTTTTGTCTATGTAAACTTTTAATAATGGATGGATGCTGAACTCTGTTTCCTTTGTTCCATTGAAACAATGAAAAGACTATGGCTGTACAAAATATTTAAGTGTTTTATATTAAAATGGCACACTATAAGCAGTTTTGATTCTGAATCTTTCAGTTCATCAATCTTAAATAATGGGTACGTCCTTTTGGCTAGCTAGCAGACAATAAACTCGCAAGTATTTTTAATGCCATTCTGCATCTGCTGATGTGACCCTCTTTTACTAAACAATGATTACAGTGGCCTTGAGAGCTGTATAAACAAACAAACAATACTATTGTGGAAAAACATGACAGGGCTATATAACTCATAACTTTGGTAGCAATGATTAAGAAATAGTGTGTGTTAGTGGAACAGAAGCCAAAAACAACTGAACTGGGAAAGTCACTCAACCAGACTGTACCTCCATTTGCTCATCTGTAAAATGGGAATAATATTTCTCTTCATCAGGAATGATTTGAAAATACTAACTTAATCACAAACCATTGCCAATGATTTTCAGTTGCACACTTCTATTTTCAATTCATGTGTAGTGGTTCATTGCAAAAAGCAAATTTACACCTAAGAATTCCTACTTCTGTACCCTTCAGTTCACCAGTTGAAAAATTATGAGCAATGAAGTTCTCTGACCCTCATTCTTTCTTAGGCTATCCAATTTTCTTTGGTTCTCCTATAATCCTTCCTATTGACTCTTTTGACCTTTCTCTCCAATTCTGCCTGGGAATTCTAAAGAAAAGCTGCTGCATGTATTTATAAACATAATCCATTCTTTTTTAAGTGCTGAATGAATAAAGGCACTAGAATTTATTTCATTTGGCAAGTTATTGTGGATACTGAAACATATTCTGTTTTATTTCTGTTAAAATAAGTGGAAAAGCCTCCCATTAGTGAGATTATGAAATTATCAAATTTCACACCAATCTAAAATATCTTAAATGCTGATTTCCTGAAAACAATATTATTTGCATGTTATGTGAAAATATCCTTTCATCTAAGAGTTCAGCAATTTAATAATGTTCCTTCAAAGATTTTTTTCCTACTTAAAAATCCTTTCATAGAAGAGAATTTACAGACATCTAATTATAAAACTATGCTGGTTAGTTTACGTTAACTTGTCTTTTCATTAGAAAGAATCAGGATTACTTCCTTCCATTAAGTTTTAAGGGTTGATTAATTCTAATAAGCTTTCTACTATGAAGGAATAAGTGTGTTTCAAACTCCAGCATTGATCCTAAAATACTGCTTTGTTTTCTGAATGACAGTCAAGAAAACATACTCTTTTTCATAAATGGGGACTCTTAAAATAAGGCACTTTGTCTACAGAGCTGGTTTTACATTCTTTTGTTTACAGCTTTCAATAAACAATTCATTAGTAGATGCTTTCTAAATATATACACTATTAGTAGAAGAGAGAAGACAGCACAGTTGTTTCTGATTTTACAGTGGTAGGCTGAAAGTTGCTTAAAGTTCACAGAAGGGAAAAGCAGAACAGTAGGGTAGCTTATTGTCTCCTGCTGCGTGACAAATAGTAAAGACTAAGTAGCTTTTAAAGATTTTTGGAGGGAATGCTTCATTCCCTTGAAAATCTGAAGCTGTTAGCTCGCCTTTCAAAAAATATGCTACAAAGAATTATTTATAATTGAAAAATGTCAATACAATTCTGAATTTGCAAACAAAGTCAACTCCTGGTCCTAAGAATTAATTGTTGGTGTAAAATGATTATTAGAATTGAATATTAATATTGTACTAGCACTGAGAGGCTCTTATGAGGATCAGAGTCCAGTTTTTGCTAGGCTTTGTACGCTGACAAAAACATAGTTCCTACCTCGCAAAGCATAGAGTCTAAGATCTGATCAATTACGAAGTTTTGAGAGCCAAACCAGTGATGTAAAAAATACTGTTAAGCTACTTTAAAATGAAGTACCATGCAGCTGGTGTCCATGAAGTCTTGTAAAGAGTGCCAAAATTTCTTCAATTCCTTCTGCAAAGTCCATTTCAAATGACCACACAAATCAAATTCTCCTGGTTCTCCTATTTTTAAATGGATTAGCAGCACAAAGGAATTGTCCTTCTAGTCTGAGAATGGCATGTATTATGCTACCTAATGGTTTGGAGTAGTTTTTTTGTGGGGGAGGAGGGGGGCAGAGGGTATCTTCTACACATGCAAACAAGAAACGACTTGTAAGTTCATGTAGGAATGCTCATTGGAAAAATGGCATCTCCAATTCTCAATCCCCATTGAAATATGTGAAGAGTTTACTTCATGAAACGTGCATGATGCTAACATGGCCACTGTCTCAATAGACAAATGCAGCTGTCCTGCATCCCCTGAGCAGAGTTCTGACCCTCCCAATTTATTCCTACTGAGAGGAAACAGATTGCATAAATAGCAGCTCTCTATGGCTGTTCACAGCTGGAATACAAGGGCATATTAATGCAACTTTGATACTATGTTTGCTTCCAGGTATCTACCAAGATTTGGTTCCTGTATATCAACAGCTTACTGTTTGGGGAGGGTTTGAGCAACATGTGCCTGAACATAGGGATTTAGAATGGAAGTGCCATGTCAATCTTTAAATATTTCCTCTCTGGAGTGATGCGACCATGAGAGATTTATATTTATTTATTTTAAAAAATGGGGAGGGAGAAACTGATGCCATCTTGGGGATTTTTGTATGTCTTGTCAGAACAAGTGAATGAGGTAAAATAACTATAGCCACCAGATTTAATAAAAGAGAAAGCAGGTTGGGGAACTGTCAAAAGTTACGCAGAGTCTGTGCTATCTAGATTTACTTGAAATTGATAGAATTGATTTTCATAAAGGAGAAGCAAGACACTTAGAGTGGAAAGTGCTTTTTACCATTATTGCAACTTTAAACATTTTTCCAATGTGTTACCTGCAGTTAGTCTGTGAAATGTAAGAGAGATAATGCACATCCACTTTTTGATACACCTGAGCAGTATTACACATAGCTGTAGAGGAAACCTAAACATTTTTGTACCCGGTCATTAACCTCATTACTGTAAAGGCATCCTTGCTACCAAAAAGAAAAGGAGGACTTGTGGCACCTTAGAGACTAACCAATTTATTTGAACATAAGCTTTCGTGAGCTACAGCTACAGACTAACTAAATTGGTTAGTCTCTAAGGTGCCACAAGTACTCCTTTTCTTTTTGCGAATACAGACTAACACGGCTGTTACTCTGAAACTTTGCTACCAATAGTTACTTGTTGTTGTAAAGACTATATTGTCCACTTTTATATGTATTAAATACCAGACACAATGTGTAAGTACTCATGGGTCTGAAACTTATGTAAAATAATGATAGTGGTATAGTATTTACATACATTTTTCTGCTCCAAAAGGAAATGAAAGGGTGGTTAGGGTGATAGCCTGGGACTTGGGAGACCTGAATTCAATTCTGTGATCCTCCACAGACTTCCTGTGTGATCTTGTCCAAGTCTTAGTCTCTTTGTCTTAGTTTCCCATCTGTAAAATTGGAATAATAGTACTTCTGTACTCTCAGGGGTGTTGTGTGTAAATACATTACAGATACTGTGGTAAAAGGGGCCATAAATGTACTTTGGATGGATAAATAGAGGAAGTATATTTGAGCA
Source organism: Lepidochelys olivacea (assembly GCF_965140295.1). NCBI lineage: Eukaryota > Metazoa > Chordata > Testudines > Cheloniidae > Lepidochelys > Lepidochelys olivacea. The sequence continues at coordinate 38,003,502 of NC_140413.1, read as the reverse complement.
CAATTGTTAATGTTGTTAAAATGAAATCACATAGGGAGCCTTGTAGACCATGGTCTTCATTACTGACCTCTTTTATATTTATGACTAACATACAGTATTATTTCTTGTGACAAAGAAAATTAGAAATAACTCAGTATTCCAAGTATGAAAGTCTTAATAAGCTTAAAATGGAAAATATAAATTCATTTTTTGTCAGGTCAGTTTTGCTTTCTCAGGAAGACAAGACTTCAGAGTGCATCAATTTTTGTAATGCTATATTGTAACTGTCACTCAGGCTTTCCTTGCTAATCCAGTGAAAGGTTAATATGTCATGATTACGTACTATATTTCTTGCAATCCTGTAAGTGTATGTTATAACTAAAAATAGACTGTTTGTTAAACAGAGTACCTCAGCAACTACGAACTATTCTATTTAATTTAGTAACAGAAATATTGAAATCTTTGACATAAGGAATGCTTTAAACTAATTGAAATATACAAGAAAATTGGTTTATGTGGAAAAAATGAACATCACATTACTCTTCTGGGAACAGAATTATGTTACGTGAATAACAAAGTCTCACCATGATTTATGACTGAAGAGCTTGGTCTACGTAGTGCCGTATGAAATGTGTGTGTTATCAAACAAACAATGTGGTTATAATTTTACATGTGCAAGTGATAAAATGAGAAAATATCCATCCTTTCATAGATCTAAACATACATTTTTTTTTGTATTGAAAACAATGAACTTTTTTTGAAAAAAAAAAAAAGTATTTTGGGACACAAAGTAACATATCTGGTGGTAACTAAAGGTCCATTAAGAGCTGCATGAGTTAATATATAATTCCTTTCTAAAGGCATACACTTGTGCAATCAGCACTACTGGAATAGCAGTGAATGAGCGGCAGAGGCCATGCCACTGCACTTAGTACCTTATAAGATCATGCTTTGTATACTTAAGACATAACTTACAGGTGCATAAGGCTTTGCAAAGAAAAATAAGTTGTCTAGGTCCATGAGTATCTTGCTGAACCTACTGGTACTAATCTTGCTTCCACTGAAGTCAATATCACTTCCAATTATTCCATTTTATTTTTTTCCCTTTACAACTGTGCCAGTTGCAAAATACTGCACAATTAATGTAACTATATTGATTTTTTTCTGCTTATTTTCTTGTAGGCTTGGGCTCATGGTCTTTCATCTACATAAACACAGGTGTTTGCCACCTGAGCTAAGTAGCCTCCTTAGCTATTGTTTACTCTTTATTCTTCATGTGGGCCACCCTCTAGAGAACCACATAGTTTAACTCTGCATCTGTATGCGCTTGCGTGCGCACACACACACACACAATCAATAAATACAACATCTCTTTGGTGGCAGGAACCATTATAACTGCCTATGGCACTCCTGGAGAGGGAACCAGTGTCCTTATGTTCTTGTCCACTTCTTCTGCTGACCTACCTGACCTGGTTCTTATCTGCTAATTTATTTAGATAACATAAGTGCATGTGTTGTCTGTAGAAACATTTACCCCAAACTTTTGAAAACTGACCACATGAGGGAAAATTGCACTTCTACCGCTCTTCCCCATCCTTCCAGGATAGTTCTTTGTCCCTTCCAACCACTGGGAAGCATGTCACACCCACTTTGGGCAGTGTTATTTTAGGCAGTGCTTTGACCCTCTGTGTTGCAAGTGAAAATTGCCAAAAATGGCTGTCAGAGTAAAGTCACGTGATATTTTGTGAGTGAATGCTAAAGTACATTTTGAGCTATATGTGATTCTTCCTGGCTGATGTAACTCTTTGGGGGCGGATTTTTTAGTCCACAAACTCTGACGGAAACATTTTAAGGATTCAAATATGCAAAGTTAATTGGTGAACATTTCAGTGCCAAGTTTTACAAAATTTTTTACAGATTCCAAACAGTTGCTCTTTTGCTGTGGATTTTCAGAATCTTAGTTTTCACTTTGCATTCTTTTCCACAAATCATAACGTCTTTGTGAGATAACTGTTTTTTTGTTGTAAAAATGATTTGGATGCCACAGACAGTATTTTGACATTTAGGAGACATGTTTTTTTTATCACATGGACCAGTTAGTCCTGGCCAGACTATACCTTTTGTTGGGGGGAAAATCTTATCTTGAAAAATATTCAAGAAAAGTACAGCTAGTTTTTTAGAAATAGATTATATAACTTAAATTCATATCTCTGAACTACAGTTGAGTGAGATTTATTTTGGTTAGAAAAAGTACTGGAAATATCAAAATGAACTGTTTTTGACATTTCTGAATAAAACATTTCAGTTTTGAGGACTAAATTCAGAAGGAGACTACAGCAGCATTCACAAAGCGGAAGAAATTGTGGTGGCGTTGTACCCAATAGCTCAGTGGTTAGGACTCCCCAATTTGAATCCCTTCTCTGGAGCAGGGACTCGACTCCAGTAATCCCACATCCCACATAAATGCTCTAACCCCCAGGTTTTGGGTATTCTGGAGTGTGTGTGTGTCTCACTCTCCTGTTGAAACTGTTGCACTTTGTATAAAATACTTAAATAATCACTGGAACAAAGAGAAAGGGAGAGTGGGGGAAAATAATTAAAGCCTGATGGTTAGGGTACTCGCCTGGGAGACTATTTAACCTGTTTCTCTTATAAAGTGGCATTGTTTTCTTCATTTTTTTTTCAAAATTGTCACCAACCCAAAAGCTCACAGAAAATGTGTAAGGAATGTAGCTTTACCACAATCAATCAATAAATAAATAAAAAATCCCAGACTGTTATATGATTTAATTTGAATTACAAAACTAAACTCAGCAGGAATGGGAGATTGTATTTTAAATTCCAGTCCAGGATGGTACTGTCTGTTGTACCAGTTTATATGTCATGTTCTTGCGATATGAACCAAGAATCACTTGTTAGTATTGAACAATGATTTAAGAGCTGCAGCTTTATTCATTAATCTGTGTCACTCCCAATAAATGATATTCTTACAGGAAAGATAAATAAAAAGGTGTTCATGCAAAAGCATTATTTAACTTACTCACATACCGTGCATGACAATTTGACAATGATTAATGAAGTTTGCCTAGCAAATTATTGAATAATTTTCTGAAAAGATGGGTTATGCAGAATAAAATTGTCTATTTCAAAGTTGTATATTGAATTTAAAACCCCGTATTTTTAGATGTATTTGTAAATAGGAAGTACAGCGCTTAAGCAAAAGGAAAAATGAAGTGAAAATGTTATGACTGATTACTTATTTTTCTAATAGTATTTCTTCTTGAATAAAAACACATAGGGTGAAATTCTGGCCCCATTGCTGCAGTCAATGGAAGTTGTGTCATTGTCTTCAAGTGGGGCAAGATTTCACCCAGATTCTTCAGCGAAGTAGTTTCCCTTTTTTTCCAGATGAGGCATTTTCAGTATTGTCAGAGGGGATATCTGTTACATTCTTAGAGCAACTTGTTACTAATGGAGCAAAACAAACTGGGAATTCATTAATTAGCTGCTTACACAAAACAAAACAAAATTAGTATTGGGTTGCCAACGCTCCAGGATTGTCCTAGAGTCTCTAGGAATTAAAGATTAATCTTTAATTAAAGATTATGTCATGTGATAGACCCTTCAGGAATATATCCAACCAAAATTGGCAATCCTACATTAATGTGATCGGATGGTTTATATAACTTCTGAAATTTTTCCACTTCGAAGTTTTGTCATACATATTTGCTAATAATTTTTTTTTATATAACACCATTTGTATGCAGGGTGCTTTTAGAAACATACTAGAAAATAAGGGGGCTGATTCTGCTCACACTGGAGCAAAACAGGAGTAACTCAATTGAAACTGAGGGAGTTACATGGATGTAAAACCAACATAAGTGAGCTCAAATAGGCCTAAGATTTCCATCTTGATCAGCATACAATTCAAATTTATTTAGACACATGTATGGTTTTCATCACCACACTGAGTGCCTTACACAAATAAATGAATTAAGCCTTGCAATATCCCTTGCAAATTACAGCAGTATCATTTTTCATTTGCACAAAATGGGAAAACTGAGACATGGCAAGGCATGTCTAAGGACACACAGCATGGGTGGGGCAGGGCTGGGGATATTTATATTATTTTTCAGCGCCTGGGAGTTTGCTAGATGCGTCACAGAAAAAGGAAAAGACATGTGGACTGTGTCTCAGAGATAATAAGCATCTGCAACTCCCAGTGACTTCACTGGAAGTTTGGTGGATGTTCAACATCTCTGAAGATCAGGCCAGTGAGCCCTGCCCTGAACCACTTTTAGTATAAGACCCTGATCCTTCAACTGGATCCATGAAGGAAGACCATTGTGACCACATGGAACCCCATAGGTTGCCTGGATATAGGTTCAGAATCAGGATTGAGGTTTGAATGTAACTCAGTAAGTGAGAAGCACAATCGAAAACGTAGGAGAAGGGGATTTTGAAGGATGGGTACAGTTGATCATCCGGTGGTTTCTCCCTATCTATATTTATATCAGATTGTGTATATGTAAATTTTGTAAATGTGAAATTTTACCTGCATTTAATGTTTTTTATTTTGGATTTCAACCATTAATTCAAATCTTACTCAGTGTTTGATGCAGTTTAAAAGGATATGGCTATCAGTAATGCTATACTATTGTAATGGCCAACTTGAATATAAAAGGAGCTCTTGGACTGCTTCCTTCTTGTAAAAGCAATAGAGACTATATTAAATCAATCGAGTTGCTTGAAAACAAAAAAAGGAGGAAGGGGAGAAGTGAGACAGATTTAATAACTGGTTGCTACACAGTAAGGAATGATTTCAGAGTAGCAGCCGTGTTAGTCTGTATCCACAAAAAGAAAATGAATACTTGTGGCACCTTAGAGACTGTCAAGGTTCCTTCCCCACTCTGAACTCTAAGGTACAGATGTAGGGACCTGCATGAAAGACCCCCTAAACTTATTCTTACCATCTTAGGTTAAAACTTCCCCAAGGTACAAACTTTGCCTTGTCCTTGAACCGTATGCTGCCACCACCAAGCGTGGTAAACAAAGAACAGGGAAAGAGCCCACCTGCAGATGTCTTCCCCCCAAGCCCTACACTCCCTTTCCTGGGGAAGGCTTGATGAAAATCCTCCCCAATTTGTACAGGTGAACACAGACCCAAACCCTTGGATCTTAAGAACAATGAAAAAGCAATCAGGTTCTTAAAAGAAGAATTTTAATTAAAGAAAAGGTAAAAGAATCACCTCTGTAAAATCAGGATGGTAAATACCTTACAGGGTAATCAGATTCAAAACAGAAAGAATTCCTGTAGCCAAAACCTTAAGTTATAAAAAGACACAAAAACAGGAATATACATTCTATTCAGCACAGCGTATTTTACCAGCCATTAAACAAAAGGAAATCTAACGCATTTCTAGCTAGATTACTTACTAACTTAACAGAGTTTCTGAGACTGCATTCCTGATCTGTTCCTGGCAAAAGCATCGCACAGACAGATGAACCCTTTGTTTCTCTCCCCACCCTCAGCTTTGAAAATATCTTGTCTCCTCATTGGTCATTTTGGTCAGGTGCCAAAAGGTTATCTTAGCTTCTTAACCCTTTACAGGTGAAAGGGTTTTGCGTCTGGCCAGGAGAAATTTTATAGCACTGTATACAGAAAGGTGGCTACCCTTCCCTTTATTTTTATGACAGAGATAAACAAATTTATTTGAGCATAAGCTTTCGTGAGCTACAGCTCACTTCATCGGATGCATGCAGTAGAAAATACAGTGGGGAGATTTTATATACACAGAGAACATAAGACAATGAGTGTTTCCATACACACTATAACAAGAGTGATCAGGTAAGGTGAGCTATTACGAGCAGGAGAGGGCGGTTGGGGGAACCTTTTGTAGTGATATTCAAGGTGGGCCATTTGCAGCAGTTGACAATAATGTGTGAGGAACGGGGTGGGGGGAAAATAAATACGGGGAAATAGTTTTACTTTTTGTAATGATACATCAACTTCCAGTCTTTATTCAAGCCTAAGTTAATTGTGTCCAGTTTGTAAATTAATTCCAATTCAGCAGTCACTCATTGGAGTCTGTTTTTGAAATTTTTTTGTTGAAGAATTGCCACTTTTAGGTCTGTAACTGAGTGACCAAAGAGATTGAAGTGTTCTCCAACTGGTTTTTGAACATTATGATTCTTGACGTCTGATTTGTGTCCATTTATTTTTTTACGTAGAGGCTGTCCAGTTTGGCCAATGTACATGGCAGAGAGTCATTGCTGGATGTGCAGGTGAACGAGCCTCTGATAGTGTGGCTGATGTCATTAGGCTCTATGATGGTGTCCCATGAATAGAGATGTGGACACAGTTGGCAACAGGCTTTGTTGCAAGGATAGGTTCCTGGGTTAATGTTTTTGTTGTGTGGTGTGTGGTTGCTGGTGAGTATTTGCTTCAGGTTGAGGGGCTGTCTGTAAGCAAGGACTGACCTGTCTCCCAAGATCTGTGAGAGTGATGGGCCGTCCTTCAGGATAAGTTGTAGATCCTTGATGATGCATTAGAGAGGTTTTAGTTGGGGGCTGAAGGTGACTGCTAGTGGCGTTCTGTTATTTTCTTTGTTGGGCTTGTCCTGTAGTAGGTAACTTCTGGGTACTCTTCTGGCTCTATCAATCTGTTTCTTCCCTTCAGCAGGTGGGTATTGTAGCTCTAAGAATGCTTGATAGAGATCTTGTAGGTGTTGTCTTTGAGGGGTTGGAGCAAATGCAGTTGTATCGTAGAGCTTTGCTGTAGACAATGGATCGTGTGGTGTGGTCTGGATGAAAGCTGGAGGCATGTAGTGAAGCATAGCAGTCAGTAGCTTTCCAGTATAATGGTGTTTATGTGATCATTGCTTATTAGCACTGTATTGTCCATGAAGTGGATCTCTTGTGTGGACTGGTCCAAGCTGAGGTTGATGGTGGGATGGAAATTGTTGAAATCGTGGTGGAATTCCTCAAGGGCTTCTTTGCCATGGGTCCAGATGATGAAGATGTCATCAGTGTCGCGCAAGTAGAGTAGGGGCATTAGGGGACGAGAGCTGAGGAAGCGTTGTTCAAAGTCAGCCATAAAAGTGTGGGCATACGGTGGGGCCATGCGGTGCCACTGATTTGAAGGTATACATTGTCCCCAAATGTGAAATAGTTATGGGTTAGGACAAAGTCACAAAGTTCAGCCACCAGGTTTGCTGTGACATTATTGGAGATACTGTTCCTGAGGACTTGTAGTCCATCTTTGTGTGGAATGTTGGTGTAGAGGGCTTCTACATCCATAGTGGCTAGGATGGTGTTTTCAGGAAGATCACCAATGGATTGTAGTTTCCTCAGGAAGTCAGTGGTGTCTCGAAGATAGCTGGGAGTGCTGGTAGCGTGGGGCCTGAGGAGGGAGTCTACATAGCCAGACAATCCTGCTGTCAGGGTGCCAATGCCTGAGATGATGGGGCATCCAGGATTTCCAGGTTTACGGATCTTGGGTAGCGGATAGAATACCCCTGGTTGGGGTTCTAGGGGTGTGTCTGTGCTGATCCCACTGAGAGTTAACAAAAGAAACTATACCATCTGTTCAAGAAACTCCCTGAAAAAGCACAAGAACAAATCCGCACAGACACACCCCTAGAACCGCCCCCCACCCCCCCACCCCCCGGCCGGTAATAGCTCACCTTACCTGATCACTCTTGTTACAGTGTGTATGGTAAGACCCATTGTTTCATGTTCTCTGTGTATATAAAATCTCCCCACTGTATTTTCTACTGCATGCATCTGATGAAGTGAGCTGTAGCTCACGAAAGCCTATGCTCAAATAGATTTGTTAGTCTCTAAGGTGCCACAAGTACTCCTTTTCTTTTTACAGTAAGGAGTATATATCTTGTTGGCTCTGTTTTTAGACATATAATTGTGTGTGTGTGTCCAATAACTAAAATAAAAAACCCTACTTCCCCCATCTGCGCTATAAAAGAAACCAGAACTGAACAACAAACCTCAAACATACCTACAAGGAGGGATCTCACCCATGCAGCTGGTGTACGTTATCATAGCTGTCATTGGAGTCAATCAAGCTGTGATAGTTTACACCACCTGAGGTTCTGATCTCAAATATTGTATCTATTTTCCTTTTGTTTTTTAATACAACTCTGTTATGCTTCCTCACACACTGAGGTGTATTATTGATAATGTAACTCCGAGAAAAATCACTGGGGAGAAGTGGTGAAGAGATGTGCAAAAGAACCATTGCTTGTTCTGTGTACCAACCATGTGCTTGTAATGCAGACCGCAGGCACTTCTACACTGCTATGACCATGGAATGTGTGTTTCTGCAAATGTTATTTTATGTCTATCTAGATATTAAATGGCCTCCATCACTATAATATTTTAATACTTCATGCTGTTCATTGTCTGTTTGGTAATATTTAATAAATCCAAGGAGACACTGGAGTGCATTGAGTACTTCTTATACTTGAGCAGTATGATTACAAGGGATGCTAAACATCACTTAGAGATCTGACATAGAACTGGACTCATGGCTGTGGCCGTACTGACGGTTAGCCACATTTGGAGAAACAAAGGTATTACCATGAAGTGTAAAATAAAATTGCTACAGTCCCTTGCCTTCAGGATCTTACTGTATGCTTGTGAGACATGGCTGTTAAGGAAACAGGATGGTTGGTGGCTTTTTTTGCCTTTGAATTGACATGCTACAAGCAACCACTACAGGTTACCTATACCTCACACATGACTAATGAGAACGTAATTGTCCAAATTTTAATCATAATTGGAGAGAGACTGGATACCATCAAGATGATCAGATGTTCTGCAATCTCAAGTTTTTGTCATATGGGTTGGATAACTGGAGGAAGATTGCCAAAGCAAGTTTTGCAGAGACTGGTGACGGGTGCTATGGGAGGAGGGTGCCTGTAGCAAATGTAGTTTGACCATGTGGCTGATTGGATGGGATTGATATGATGTACTTCTCAAGACTGTGTGAAGACCATGACATCTGAAGGAAAATTGCTGCCAATGTCCCCTGTGGGTTTACTGTTCATTGTGATGAGACTCTATTGTGCTCTGTGCTATGAGAATGGTGAACTTTTAATATGTTTCATGATGGTTCAGGTTCACGTAGAGTAATTTTGATGGAAAAAGGTCTGTCTCAACAGATTGCCTTTTTTTATGCTTCATATTCATTTTGATCCATTTCCTCACACAACCTAAACTGGTCCATTTAAGCATCGTTTTATGTATTGAATATTTGAGGATAGTATCAAAACTATTTATTTTTCATAATCTATTATAATAATGCTCACAAAGTGCTAGGCTCTCCTTACATATACAAAAGAAAAAACAGATATGCCTAGAAGATGTTACAATTGCCAGTTTTTAAGTTTAAGTGGTGTCAACTACACAGTGTAAACTGTCTTGTAACTACAGAGCAATATAGTCTAGATTAAGTTAACAGAATTTCGAACTATGTACACTTATTGGTTTTTGATTAAACAACTAGAGCTCAGAGCTCAATCCGGCAAATATACCCACGTCCCTCTGAATGGCAATATCTTGGAAGGCAGAAGTCCCTAGCTCTGCAATAGGGAAACTGATCCAGAGAAAAGGGAAGCCTGCTGTGGAAACTTTCCAGAAAGCCTTTTCTTGAGACTAGGTTGAGGAGGAGCTCAAAAAATGGAGAATCCATGCAAATTACTTCCCCTCTTCCATACTGCACTGGGCCCAGTTCTTAGGACATCATCCCTACAGTCCATGTAGCCCACAGGATTTGCTCTTTCCTGCATAAATCCTGGGTTTAGGAATGGCCAGCATGAGACTGGATTGCCTTTTTTTCTCCCCCTCTTCTTCTTTGTTTTATTTAATTTAAAGAAACCCTGATCTTGATGAAGCAACCTTTCCATTCTTGATCAGTGGAGATTCAGGGAGAGACACCTGCTCTGATTTTCATTGCTCTGCTGTCAAGGCCTTTTCTGCCTCCTTTTGAAATGGGAATGAGACTTTAGCCCAATCAACTCATTTTTCTTTTGCTGGCAGCTCATCCATATCCCTCCCCCCCACTCCCCACCCGCTGCCTGGTTCTCTTGCTATGCCCCGAGCTACAAGATAAGGAAGAAACAGAAAAGAAAGAATACCAATGTTTTCTTATTCTTTGGTGTCAGCCTTCACAAATATAACCTTGCATTAACATTGGTTTAACAAAACCCCTAGCCCTAGAATTTTACATATTTTAAGTTAAATTATTTGGGAGCCTTTCCATTCAGTGGGTATTCGATAAGTCCTTTAAGAAAGCATAGACATCTATGGAGATTCGCAAGAAGATTTCTGGACAGCGAGTGAAGAAAAACCTTGACTTGCAAAAGGAGAAGAAATATGGGCTTGTGGCTAATGCATAGGATTGCAGTCAGAAAATGTTGGCTCTATTCTTCTGTAGCATTTCCCTATCCACCTGGTTACCTCTTTTACCGCCAATCTCCTTACAGGTTTTGATGGACTGGCCTGAGCTCTTCTGGATTCTGCCACCCACTCAGCAGGGTGTAACTTCTTTTTTGTCCCATATGAATTTATTTGGTGATGCCTCCACCCCACACCCCACCCCATGCTCCTTCCTGGCAGGGTCACCAGAGCAGCTTGGGAGGAAAATTTTAGTCACAGGGTAACCACCACTTACTTGCCAGATAGTTGGAGACTTCCAACACATAACACAAACACACACACAATATATTTAATACGGTAATTATGTTAAACAGGAGATAAATATATCTCTATTCGCAGGATCACCGGTGTCCATACTGATAATACCTGTGAATTTCCCCAGTCATGTGACCTTAAATAGCAAACATAAAATTAATGTCCCGTTGGTACACGCACTTTGTAGGGGCCCTTGATGACCTGTGGTCACAATATCTTCTGTGCAGCAGTTAGCAATGCAGCTGACTGGGTTCAGTACAGCCCAAAAGACTCTCAAGTGTGATAAGGTTATAAGTCTCTCCGCAGATTTAATAGGACAGCAGGTAATAAAACCTCCAAACCCTTACCCCTTGGCTTGAGGACACAGTTCAGGGAATAAGGGGTCTCCCAAACAATTTTCCTGACTAACTGAAAGATGGTGACTCTCAATTCCGTGACAGATCTTCAGGTTCAGAGATGACTGTAGACTCCTCAGTCACTGCAGAGGACTGATGATCTTTCCTGGCAGGCATCCTCTTTAAGCCGGAGTCAGGCTGCATCTAGTGCCAGGATTTCTCCTCACCGCAAAGGAGAGCAGGGCTCAAGGTGCAGATTACAAAACTATCTTAAAATCCAAATTTTAGGCAGCAGCCTGACTAGAGCTGGCCATGTGGTGACTGACCTTTGCATATCACTGTTAAATGGGGATATTATTACTATCCTATTTCACAGGAACAATGTCAGACTTAATTCATTAATACTTATAATTGCTTTGAGATCTATAAAGGGTCCTATATAAGTGTAATGCATTAGTATGTAATTGAATGTTGCTTGCAAAGGCCCTGTGACTTTATCAAATTCAGACTCTCTAGGTATATGTATTTATTTTTCAGATTATGTTAAATGAGTAACTTCAGTATTCAGTTAAACTACTGATAGGCTCAAATTGTATTTTAAAGTTTATTTTTAAAAATACCAATTTAGCATGTGTAAAACTCAGCAGAAAATAAAATGCCATCAGCAACACAGTGGCTTTTCAGTGTGGGGGAGAGAGCATGTGGTCCCTGCTTAATTTGTTAAATGATGGAAATATATGCACACAGCAGAAACTCGCTAATTTGCCCTCACTAATCTGCACACCCTGTAATTCCAGGCACAAAAAAAATGTCCTTTTCCTCTTCTCAGTAAAGATTTAACTGCAGAGTAGTGTTGTGAGGTCTGCTGTTACTGAGAATCCATCATTTTGCAAAATATGCTGCATAGAATATGGGTTTGCTATAAAGCATTATTTTAAATGATGAAATCGAAAAGATTCTTGTGAAATAAATAACAAAACAGATTGATTCAATATCCTTGCTTTTTTATGGTGTGTTTACTTACAAAATCTAGTAAATTGAAATGGGTGTTGGGAAATTTCAGCTGTGGGTATGTGTATTTAATAATAGACATATTCTAGAAATTATTTCTAGTGCAAGAAGAAGCTGGCACTGGAGCCTTAATCCCAGCTAACTGTACTAAAGAACTAAAGATTGCGTCTCTCAAGTCTAGAAACCAAACCTTTTAAAAATATCTCTTCTGTGCTTTCTCAAAAACTTTTCCTTATGCATGGAATTTTCTCTCTGAATTAATCTGCAAGGCCATTGTGCCCTCCTCTCCGTGTTCAAATCTTTCATTAAAACCCATCTCTATTGTGAGGCCTGTGAGAAATCAGCCAACTCAGGATGCCTGGATTATTCATTGATCAGGGATTTTAGATATGGTGTCTGTTTTTAAGTGTAAGGTGATTTGGAACCATGCAATAACTGCCTTTGCAAGTGTATGACCTTATTATTATTACCCTCATTCTCATTCCCTCAACCTCGTATTCTTATCTCTTTTCATAGGCACTTGTGTGTTTTCCTGGATTAGATTTTCTTAATTTATTTGCAGAGTGGCTAGCTGTGATGGGGGTGTATTCCCTCGCTGGTGACTAAAGTGGCCTGAGAGTTCAGTTAACCTACTGGGTTACATATGGAGGAGCATTAGGCATAATTGGTAATTAAACTGAGCTAGGGAGGAGCTGTGCCTTCATAAAGGAAGGAACAAAGAACTGCTGGAGGAGGGGCAGCGAAAAGACCCAGGTAAGAGGTCGATGGGAGCTTTCTCTCTTGGGTAGAGGATGAGAGAAGCCTGGGAGGTTTAGAGCCAGAACGAGAGAGGCCTGAGCCAGGAAAAAGTCTACAAGGCTATGTTCTAAAATAAGAGGAAGAGAGAAATTTCTAGGCATGAAGCAGATATCTGACCTGGAAATCTGACTGGAGACAGGTAGGTTAGGGACTGCCACCTGCCTGAAATCCTGGGTAGAGAGAGAGAAACCCAGGAACTTGAGTCGGATATTGAGATGGTTTGGAGCTGGGGCTAGCCTTCGAAGAAGGAAGCTACCAGTTGAGCCCAGACAGGCTGAAAAGTCAGTTGTTTTGTTATTTGCTGATGGACTTTTAGTGAAAGAGTCTGAGGTCCTACAAAGTGTTGGACTCTGTCACTTGGCTTGGCTGGAGGGCCAGGTCATGCCAATGGCCAAAGTAGGCCAAAGAAGGCATGGGTAAGACTTACACACAACTATCACAACACCACATACAGCCACCAGGGAGTGTGGTATTCTATGTCCAACTATATAATACAGTTAACTCCATAACCATTTCAGTTCTCTGGCCATGAAAACACATCTTGGAGTTGTTAATTAAGCAGCATGGGAAAAGACTTTTGGTTAGGCTTAGTTTGGCTTTGGAACATGAAGATCACTCTCCTATTTGGACCAGAATTTGGAGGTGTGTCATTTTTTCATTAAGTATATGGGAATAGTGTTCACTTTCTAACTGTACTCGTGCTGATCCTATCTTTACTTAAAGTAAGACAGGTAAAGTGTTCCTAAAAATATTTTAAAGCTATGCACAAAACCAAGTATGCAATACTTTATAGATGAAGAAAACTACTCTTAAAGGTGGATTTAATACAGGAATAAATATTATGTTGCTTAAACAATACTTTTAGTGTATCAAAATTATATTTGAAAATTAGGTATCAAAGACTGTCAAATGTACTTAGAGCATCAAACATATAAATCTGTCAAAGAAACGCCCTTGTTTTTTTAAAAAGTGTTTTCAGGATATATCATGAACTGTTTCAGGTGGCTGGGTAAATATGTATGTTGCCCAGGATTTTTAAAAACTTAACTAGCGATTATGGATGTGTCTGTTGTTGGGTGCCCCAGCTTGACATACCCTAAAGGAGCCTGATTACTTGAAAGTGGATGCTTAACATTGTCAGAAGATCAGGTCCCTGTAAGGTGTATGGAGATGTGCACCCCAAATTCTTTGTCATGCATAGAAATCCTTGCCGTTTCCTGTTTCATTTTTCATGTCCTTCTGACTACTGATTCCCATGTCTGTTCCGTTCTGTTTAATTTACCACTCTCTTAAAGTCATATTTTCCATGTTCCCAAAACTGAAATGGGGTCAACTGTATAAAGTGACTGGGTATGTGATGTAAATGCAAATGCACATATTGTCTATTTGTGGTATGCTATATTGCCAAGTTCTCCTTGGCATAAGATAGGTTAGTGGGTATGGCCCCCACCAGAACATGGATTAGAAATAGTTTATATGGGTGAGAAGGAGGATTATTACAAAGGAAATTCCAGGGTATATGGAAATGGGACTTGCAAATTAACAATTTTTAACCCAATGTAAACATAGATATAGAAAATTAAGTACAGGTTTTGATTGACAGGCTGAAATTGATGAAAGTTCCATCAGTGCTTAGGGAAGTTTTCATTCTCCCTTATTCTGTGACAACTATCTGCTGTATTGATGGCTATGTAAAGAGACTTTACATGCTATAAATCTGATCCCATGGTCCTTGTGCGGGCCAGACACCCACTGAAGCTGATGAGTTGTGCTGTGAGGCACACTGTGGTCCTTTCCTTTGGAATCTTTTATTTTACTGAACTTCGGATTTCAGTTTTCCCTAGGCAAAACAAGCTATCTACATAACCTGAAATTACTTAAATTCTGGCACTGAAACAATTAATTCCTGGATAACTTACATGGGCTGTTTGGACTTGAATGGTGGTCTTAAATTATCCTTTGTATTTTTAATACTTTTCTCCTATGTAAATGTCCACAATGTTTGTTGCTAATGTTATTTATTTGATTAAATTGTTTTTTTTTTCCATGTTGTCTTTGGTTCTATTAATATTTTTGACTTAAAAATCAATTTGGAAACAAAATTGTCTAAGGCTGAATGTATGTTGGAGCACGAACTGTGAGAACAATGCACAAAAGGGTGAGATCTCCTTGATGATTAGACAGATGCTCATGAGTTGGGACTTTACAATCCTTGGTTGTACAGTACAGGAAAGAAGTCTGCTAATGATGTAGTGCCCTAAGCATACATTATTAATAGTCACACACTTCTTTATCCTATAATTAAGGACCTACTTAATTTGCAATATTGTGGAAATTGCAGATCCCACAATGTTAGGCTTCCATTGCAATTTTGATTTTAATTAGCTTACTTTGAACACTCCAAAATTTTGCATACATATTGAGGTTTGTGACAGATTTTTTTTCCCATTGGCACACTAGAGCCCCATTATCTGATCTGACAATGACTGGGGCTCAGGCTGTCAGCACCACGCATTAATGTCTGGTTATCAAAAAAATTAGCAGAATTAACATAATACTTGAGTGTTTATATTCTATTAAATTTTTCTTAAGCAAATAGGTCTTCTCTGGCTTTTTCAAATTATCACAGTTAATAAAGATTCATTATTACTGTTCCATGATTTTCCATGTCTTGTCCGCAATTCAGCCACAATTGTTTGACAATCATCCTGCAATTCAATTAAATATAATAGATTAAGTATTTAAAGTGAACCAATTAGTACAGTCATAGAAAAGGGGGGAAGTGGAGTCTGAGGAAATAAAAGCTGTAGAAAATAAGCGGCTCTCAGGTGTCCTCCTGCACAGGGACCTGATCCAGTGCTCACTGAAGTCAATGGAAAGATTCCCATTAATTCCACTGGGCTTTGGATCAGGTGAAGGATGTAAGAGAGCATGAGTAAGTTTATCTCTTGCCTGGTAGTTGGTTCAATATGAGCTAAAGGATAGCCAAGGAGGCATTTGTTCATGCTGGCAGCATCTTATTCTAAATGTAGGAAGTCCAACTCATGAGGTCTAGGATAATGTAAAAATGGGAATGGTGTTTGGTCACTCTGCTTCACGTTACATTTCCTGAAATGTAGAAAGAAAGTTATTCACACTTGATCTTGAAGTACTGAGGCTTAATCACTTGAATATCTTCAAAGCCCATGTGGATGACAACTTTTCTAGGTTAGCTCAGGATCTCATGACTGTTTTGGCATTCAGGAGGCTACTGTAGGAGGTTTCTAGTTCAATGACATAAAGCTGGTCAAACTCTGGACCTTCATGATGGGGTAGTGACTTTTCTCAGAAAGGGTGTTTCCATGCATAATGGATGTTATGGAAGAAAGCACAGAGTTATTTGTTGGAGATGACTGGCTTGCTGTGCTCGCGTCACTGATGGAACAGTAGGGATAGGAAGGTTCCTAAGCACAGAACCTTATACACATTCTACTTCTGTCTGCCTAGGTAATGTGATTAGGGGATTGAAATGTAGATTAGGGCAAAATCTAGTTCACCTTGCTCGTACAAGTAGTGTCTTACTTTAAAGGCCCTGCTTGAATGAGTAAGGGAAAAACTTCATCTCAGGGGGAGAGAATTTAGGTGTCATCTCTGACTTGCTGTGTCATATGGGCGGGTTCTGAATGGATATAATCCTGAGGTATACAAGAAAACAACCGGCCAGTGACACTATGCATAGTTATGAGGAAAGGATATTCTTTTCTCATTTTAGCATCTGAGTTTGAAAAGCTCTGAGGATTATCTGAGCATTTTCAAAATTTAATGTCAGGAGGACTTTGATAAAAGTATGAGATTGTAGAAAATAAGAGACATTAGTGTCAATAATTAAATGAGATTGCCCAAAGTAATTACTGTGTTCTTAGCTTATGTGATTTTTTTAAAAAAATCTTTTTATGTAAAATTCATTCAGTGTCTATATGTGCATGTATTTGATTATCTATCTGTCTCTTTTATCCCTTGAGTGGTATGCCCATGGCATACACAAGTTTATGCCTTTTATTGTCTGTCCAATTGTTTCAATACAGGAATAGACTGTACATTTTATAGCCTGCAGCCATGTACTGGATGACTAGGGTACTCCAAAGGTTAGCCCTTCTTCATAAAAACGTAGGTTTTTGTTTCTCTTCTGAGCCTTAAAGAAATACTAATGGAAGTTGCTTTTTCTGTTATGGGACTCTTGTGTTCATTTACATTTCAGTGCTGAAAATGAAAATAGGTACAGGAAGCTGCAGAAAGGAGGGCCAATTGTTAAATGTGATCACTGTTCTTTGATACTTAAGAATATCCCATCACCTCTGTTATTATTGACCTTGGGCCGGATTCTGCAGCATGCTGAGTGCCACTAGCTGTCACTGGCTTCAGTATGAGTGCTGAGTGCTCACCAGACAGTAGTGGATAAGGGAAATCAACATAGTTATTAGTCAATTTAATTTTAAATATTAACATGCTATGAAAATGATGGTAAGATGATATGTTCTCCTTCTACCTTCAGTGATCTGATTCATTTCTGATCAGTTTAGTGAAAATTTTCTTCACTAATAAAATTAAAACTAAAATCATTCAACAACCCACACAACCTGAATAAAACACATTTAAAAATACCCCCCTGCCCACAAACTCTTGCACTTCAGCGTACAAACACACTGAGTTGCATTTGTACACCAGAAAAATATTAATAATAAAAACAGCATTCTCAGAAATAAACTATTTTAATCGCTCATGAAATAAAGAGAAAATAGTAAGAGAAGAGAAATATAGAAAAGGGTAAGTAAATCATGAATATGAATTTAATTTACATTCTCTGTTGTATTTATGAGTGCTGTGAAATCCTCCAAAATCTCATAAGACTGTTTTAAAATAATCATTCATGCAGTACATTAGCTCTTCAAAAGATACCATTTCACCTAAGAGTTTAAACTAATTTCATGGGAATAGAACTTCCAGTCTATGCAAGAATAACCTTTTTGAAGAACTTAAATAGTACTAGCATAGCTGATATCCCCTTTTGAAATTGGGAAAGATAATTAATTTTGATAAAATTGGCAATTAAAGTACATCAGATTCTCATTAACTGAGAATATGTCTACACTAGAAATGTAAGTAGATCTCTATTACTGGGGCGGTGAATGTCCACACTACCCTCCTTGGGCTGGTGGTGCATGTCCTCACCAGGAGCACTTCCACTGGCCTAAGAAGGGCAGTGTGGGGAGTTGAGAGCTCAGGCTCCCAGCGGGCTGCCTCCCCTCCCTGTTTTCCCCCAGGAGTGGGGGAAACTGCCTGTGGCTTCTCCCCTCCCCATTCCCACCAGGAGCCAGAGGAAGCCATCAGGGCTTCTTGCCCCAGCTCCCAGCTGGGAGCAGATTCCAGCTGCCCAGCTCTCCAGGGAAGCGGGGGACAGCTGGGCTCGAGCTGCCCAGCTTTCTTGTCAATTTCACAGCACATGCTGTAAAATTGACAAGACAGTCAACAGCCCATGTAAGGGCTGCAATGTCTACCCAGACACTGTGTCACCCTAGCTATACCAACCTAAGCCATACCCCTCTCATGGAGGTGAAGATATTATGTCAATGTAGTAGGGCACTTACATCAGCACGAGGAAGGCTATAGTGTAAACACTGACATAATTAAGTCCACATAAGCTGCCTTATGTTGACCTAGCTGTGTAGTATAAACAATCCTGAGGCACCTCAGTGGTCAGCCTACAATATTAATTAGGTGGCTGGCTCATCCTGAAATAAAGTTTGGGATCAGGATCTAGGAGAATAGCCAGTTTAGAAAAAAAAATGTACTTAAGTATAATATTATCCTGGCTAGAAAGATATTCACTGTATCTCACCTTTTATTTGGTCTTAATTTCTTCTTCTTTGAATCTTTATTTGGCACTACTCTATTAAATATCAGATCATGGAATTTTGCCTCTTTTTGAGACCCAGTTATTGAAAAACCAAAACCAAAACAAACAAAAAACCACCCACCTTAAAGTCAATGGTAAATAATAACTCAACATACTGGAAGAATAAAGATTGTCAGCTAAACAAACAATGTCATTAACTCAATAGATAAGGTGACTAATCTTAACACTGTTGACCCTATGGCAATGCAGTCATTTAGGTTACTTAAGAGGATGTCTGAGGCTAAGAAAAAATAAAATAAAATAAAAATAAAATAATGTGGCAAGAAAGTAGAAAAATACATGACCGAAAAGATGATAGTGGATAAATAGATATTGTAGAAGATCCCAGGAGACAAATAATTTATCCAGATTACCATTTTGTGCGTCAACAGCAATCTCCATTATAATTGTGATCTATGCTATTCCATTATCCTATGCTTCTCCATTGTGCTTATACATCTATTTACTGAAATAGGGTAGGACTTGTTCTTTCTGGCAGCATGTACATAAGAATGCCCATACTGGGTCAGGTCAATGGTCATTCTAGCACAGTATCCTGTCTTCTAACAGTGGCCAATGCCAGGTGCTTCTGGCAGCTGGAGGGTTAGGGATAATCTTGGTCAATAGTCATTGATGGACCTATCCTCCATTAAATATATCTAATTCTTTTTTTGAACCCAGTTATACTTTTGCCTTCACAACATCCCCTGGAAATGAGGTACACAGGTTGTCTGTGCATTGTGTGAAAAAGTACTTCCTTTTGTGTGTTTCAAACCTGCTGCCTATTACTTTCATTGGGTGACCCCTTATCCTTATGCAAAGGAGTAAACAAAACCTTTTTATTCACTTTCTCCACACCATTCATGATTTTATACACTTCTATCATATCCACCCCCCTTAGTTGTCCCTTTTCTAAACCTAACATTTCTGTTCTTTTAAAATCTCTTCATGTGGAAGCTGTTCCATTCCCCTAATCATTTTTTTTTTGCCCTCTTCTGTCCCTTTGCCATTTCTAATATATATTTTCTGAGATGGGGTGACCAAACCTGCATGCAGAATTCAGGGTGTGGGAGTACCATGGACTACACAGTAGCACTATGATATTTTCTGTTATCTATCCCTTTCCTAATGTTTCCTAATATTCTGGTATGTGCAAGCTCAGGGGAAGAGTTTGAAAAGTCTGTTTATTCAGTAAGGCACAGTAAATGGAATATTAAGTAATCATCGACCTGATGATAATGGTAGGAAGGGAGTGAAGCATAACAGCATATGGTGGTTGTGTAGCACATTGGGGTAGATGGGAAGTGATACACTGAGAAAGGGAGATTCCATTGTAAAGCATCTATGGTATGAGTAAACAAACATAGTGCTGATTGGTATTTTGAATTACAACAAATGCAGAAAGTTTGCATATCTCTTATTTTAATGGATGTTTCATTTTATTCATTGTGTTTTTCAGTAGGCATCATCTGTTTCATTATTTGTTGTTCTCTAATCCTGAAAACATAATGCCATACCATATGTTGTGGTGTTTGGGTTCAAACAATATGGAGACAAAGAAGATTTTTATACTTTGCCTCAGACTGTGATTTCTGTCCTATTTTGTTTTACTGTAAAAAGCAGAGATTAGTCTATGGAGACTTTATTCTTAAAGTCCAGTCATGATGTGGGAATTTGTAATATAATGCATTTTATGCTGTTATTCAGAACACTTGAGTGGAATGATTAGAGTCTTTTGAACTGAGCATTCCTATTAATGAAGAAATAAATATTTTGTTAGGGCTGACTACATGAAGGTAAAGTGCAAATTCAGAGCCACGTTGAAGGATGATGGAATCTGGTTGTTAGAGAAAAGTGAGTTTATGGACAAACAATACAGGCATGCCAGAAGCAGGCACTAGATGACAGGGGCTGAATAACTCGATAAATTGCCCAATTGCGTTCATTTCCTTTTAAGCATCTGGCACCAGCCACTGTTGGAAGATGGGATACTGGGCTAGACAGACCAATGGTCTGATCCTGTATGCCATTCATATGTTCATGAATGTTTGTAATGAGCTAAATTATCTTGCTTGTCCAAGTATGCACTCGTATATATGAGAAAGAAATGTCTAATTGGTTAGTATGGTTAGTAATTCTTGTCTACAACCCCTAAAATATATTGTCTGGCTGAAGCAGAGTAAGATGGCTTGGAGTCAGGTTAGGGTAAAATGCTAATGGCAAATGAAAGACCAAAACATTAGTGGAGCTTTAGAAAATGTCCTCTTTCCCGTTGAAAACACCCTGGTGTTTTATTGAATGTGCAAAAGATGTAATAAACTCAAATCTGTAGTTGCTTTTGAAGATTTGATGATGTCATTAATAGGACCAGTTATTTTGAATAAAGCTTTAGAAGCAATTAAAAATATGGTGCACTCTTCCGTAAACAAGTAGAGTATTTTCATTTGAATTTTGTGCTTCCCTTATCTTTGGGACCTTTTCTGACAGTATGAGAGAAATTGTTCACTTTGGTACTTTTAAAATTAATTTTGTTGTCTTAATTGAAATGGTATTTGCATTTTTATAAGATCTAAGCATGATATATTTCCTTAATATGGTGTAATAAGATTTCATACTTTGGGGTGATGTATGATTGCTGCCTCACAGAACATTCTTATAAACAAGATGTTTAATCTCAGTTAACACTTTACATAATTTTTTAATTGTAGTCAAGTAAATAATTTACCTGCCTTACTCCAAAATATTACAATTCCAATCACTATTTCAACTTCTTCCCCCTCTTTCAGATGCATTCTGAAATGGAAAGTTCTTAGCACACCATTTGGCTCTGATACCAACAATAAATGGTAATGAAAATGCTTTATAATGAATGGCTAAGGGACAAGGAATTGATTCTCCTCCCCCCACCACACACACAAATCATACACTTCTATCTTCTTTTAAAAAAATTAAGCTCATTGGATTCAATCCTTCCTGTTCTGAGCTCACCTTGAACACAGTGGAGTGGGAGCAGCAAAGGTGGCTCAGGGGTTCTCACCCTTTTTCTTTCTGAGCCCCTCCCATGCTTTAAAAATCCCATGGCCCAGCATAGGGGAGAGGGGAACCTTGAGGCTCCGGACTTCAGCTGCCAGGTGTGAGGGCCCTCAGACATAGGTGTGTTTTGACTTCTATTTTGGGGGGCCAGGGCCCTGTGGAGTTCAGAACAGCTCTGCACCCCTCCCTCCACACTCACCTCAGCAGGCCATGCTGTCTGGGTTGGGGGTAGGGAGGGCACAACCAAAAATCGTAACTCAAAGTGGGAGCTCAGCTCTAAAAGTTCAAAAAATGCTCAGAGTGCAGGAAGGGGGTGGCTTGGGGCTCTGTGCAGCTAAGGGGGTAGCTCAGGGGTAGCTATGGGCTGTGTGGCCCCTCTGTGGTTGCTACTTCCTGAGGGCTTTGCCGGCCCCAGAGCTGGGTCCTGCCCATGCAGCTGTTACTGACCGTGAACAGTGAAGGTGGGCTGTGAGTTGAGGAGCAGCTGCAGTCCTAGGCTCCAGCAGACAGGGAGGGCCACAGCTGCCTGCTCCATGGCACCAGCCAGAGCAGCAGCTGTCTCCAAAAAGACAGAGTATACACACCAGCCTGGTAGTTTAGCTGAAGGAGTCACCCTTCAGTTTAATACACAGTACTGAAATGGCTTTGTAATAAAGTTATTCTTGTTTTATTAACTGTTTAAAACAGACCTTTAAGTGATAAGAACAGAAGACACAGATATGGTTACAAGTAAAGCAAAACACAACATGTATTCTAGTGACTAAAACTTCAGCAAGTTGCAATCTTTTGTCTAAGCAGGTTTCTCACCTATATTCGGTTCCAGCTACTCTTGGTTTTCAGGCCAAAAGGATCTGCTTTTCATGTGTTCAAAGAATGCCACTCCCCTTTGGTCCCCCATAGGATGCCAACATGGCTTTCTGCTTGTATTTCCCAAAGTATATTTTCTCTGTTTCAAGAGCCAGGAAAGCTTCCAGGGGGGTACAGGCGCCAACATTGTGATCATTAAGTGGTCTTCTCCTCTAACTCCCCACTTATTTAGCTTGATGCTTTGTTTTATTGATTAATATTGTTACCTCAATTTCACTAGAGACCTACCCAGGGTTACCCTTACATAGGTTTTATTAAATACCGCTATTGGATCAAACAGAAAAGAGATGGCACTTATTCACGCATGCACACATTCATCGCATCCATACCCTCATGCACCCACACACTCTCGCAGGCAGAGTGTTACCAGACACAACAGAGGAAGCCAAGAAGCCAAAGCATAGTAGATCTGGTTTGTCTGCCTGTGGTCACGGATCCGAGCCAGCAACCAAATCAAGAAGAAAAGAGGTTGTGAGCATGCTTTCTTCCTTTTATTGGAACTGGGCAGCTCCTGTCAAGTACACGGAGTTTTCCTTCTGTGCCCATCACCAAGAAACATTCCCAGAGCTCATTCTTTTCACACATACCAGGTTCTTCTTTTCTTAAGGCACCCCAGGATTGCCTTCTCAAGGCAGATTACATCAGACACACCTGTCTTTGGGCTCTCTTCTCTTTGAAGTTTCTCTCTGCCCAGGCCCACACACTCCCTTGTTCACACTCCCTTATCTCCCACACCCACACACTCTCCCTGATCATGTGATGGAATGTTGCAAAGCTCGGAGGTTATAAAAGTAGTAACTGAAAAGGTTACAAAGCTTACAAAAGTTACAAAATGTAAAAGGCTATGCTAACAATGATTAGAAGTTAGAGTTCCCAAAAGGTTACAGAACTTAATGATCATACTAGCAATGACTGAAAAGATACAAATCTTACAATCGCATTGTACTGGAGCGGAGGCTTTACACAACAAATATATGCTGGCTAGCATATGTAAATATCCTATGAATAATAGGTATTATCTGCACCATATATATTAGTATGCATTAAGCACAAATATTATAGATGTTATATAGCCCAAATTCACCTATGATTTTCATATAACTGCTCACTTATGCTAAATATTCCATAAGTTCTTCTGTTCACTGAAGTAAGTTTTGGCTTGAACAAATAAGAACTCTGTCAAGATCAGGATAGATGAATGTTTACCATAGCATCCAAAAGAGAATCACTCTCTCAGGTCTGTAGTGGAATATCCCAAAGGAAGAGAACAAGGTACGATTGTTCAACCCTAATACAGACCTAGAAGGTCCCTTCACACTCTTTGGTACCTGAAATACATGTGTTCAAAACAAAGAATTAAGGAGTACACCATGGTACCAGAAAAGCAAGGTAGGAAGTGGTAAGTCATCTGAAACTTGATTTATCTACAGCACCTTTTACTTTTAAACAGGTTGGGTATGAAAAAGATGGCTCTAGGGGTGTGACTTTGGGATCACAGATTGACCGTATGCAGAAGGTAACACTATACAAGACAGTTTCCAAGAGACTAGCATCATATAGAACCTTTTTCCTGTACTATATTATTACTGGTTTCAGAGTAGCAGCCATGTCAGTCTGTATCCGCAAAAAGAACAGGAGTACTTGTGGCACCTTAGAGACTAACACATTTATTAGAGCATAAGCTTTCGTGAGCTACAGCTCACTTCATCGGATGCGTGCAGTGGAAAATACAGTAGGGGGATTTTATATACACTGAGAACATGAAACAATGGGTGTTACCATACACAGTGTATATAAAATCCCCCTACTGTATTTTCCACTGCACGCATCCGATGAAGTGAGCTGTAGCTCACGAAAGCTTATGCTCAAATAAATTGGTTAGTCTCTAAGGTGCCACAAGTCCTCCTTTTATATTATTACTGGCTTCTAGCAATAAACTTGACTGACGTTGGTTATTTGGTCTCTTGAATATATTTTATAACAAACCAAAGTGTAGTCAAACAATTGATTAAACAATTTCTCAAAGTTTATCTTATATGTAGGTTTACTTTTCATTGTCCTCTGAGGTGTTACCTAGCTCAACTTATATTGGAGGCACAGAAAAACTGGTGAAACAACATGATGGTCTCATGCATTGTTTGCAAAAAGGTCTTTTAAGAACATATTTCCAGCACAAATCTATAATTCTTTTTACACTGCCCATACATACATCATCAATAATATGAATGACCAGCATCTTACTGGTCTGCATGTAACCTTTTAGATACAGATTATGACAACAGTGTGTTGGGGCAGTGAGTGTATCTGGTCTGGTATGGTGTGCCCTCTGCCATTTGACATTGAGGGACTCCTTAGGTCTCACACACACATGTAACTTTATTGCTTTCAATGAATTTACATAGATGTAAATGAAAAAGGGGAATTGTTCACAGAACTAAAAATAGTGGTTACTTAGGTGCAAGTGATCATGACTTGATTACATGTGTTAGACGTAAAAGTTCCAACTTGTAATATATCTATATGGTGCTTTAAAAAGGGCAATTTCACAAAACTTAAAAGAATTATGAGACAAATCAGCTGGGAGAGAAGAAAACCTAAACAGAAAAAATGAACGATAATTGGGGACTGTTTTAAAGAACATTTGTATTAGATGCCCATATGCCACAATAGAGAGGGATGGCTGTGGTGGTTTAAAAAAATCAGCCCTGCTTAGAGCGGATGTGAAAGCAGAAGGGAAAAAAAGGTGGGAGGGGTTAATAGCACTGGTTATAAATTAAACACTAGGAATTATAGAAAATTGATAAGGAAAACAAAAGGACAAGTTGAAATTTGTGGTCAACAGAGTTACGGACAATAAGAATTTTTTTAAAAGTACATTAGGAAGAAAACAGATCCTAACAATGGTATTGGTCTATTACTAGAGGGAAATGGTAGAGTGGTCAATAATAATGTAGAACAGACCAAAGTATTCAGCAAATATTTCTGCTTTGGGAAAAAGCAAGATGATGTATTCATCTACAATAGGGTCCCATTCCAACTGGATATAAAGAGTATTTAAACATTTTAAAATCAGTGGAGGAAGTTCCTAGAAGATTACATACAAACTAATGTTGGACCAGTATTTAAAAAGGGCAAATGGGATGACCCAGGTAATTACAAGGCTGTCTAACACCAATCCTGGGCAAGATAATGGAATGGCCAGTATGGGCTTATTAATAAATAATGAAAGGAAGGTAATTCACTAAATGAGTCTTTCTTTAAATAAATTTAACCATAAATAAGGCTACGATTTAGTCACAGGTATTTTTAGTAAAAGTGATGGATAGGTCATGGGCAATAAACAAAAACTCATGGCCCCTGTCCTATCCATGACTTTTACTAAAAATATCCCAAACTAAATCTTAGATGTTTTGGGGGCACTCCTGCAGATCCTGCTGCTCTGGGGGAGGGCACTCCTGTGGACGCTGCTGCTCTGGGCAGTCCAAGGCAGTGCCCATGACCGGTTGCCTGAGCAGTGGCCGGTACAGCTGAGCAGCCCCAGGGTCAGCCATATTGACCACTGCAGAAGTCATGGAAATCCTGGAAAGTCACAGAATCTGTGATTTCTGTGTCCTCTGTGAAAGACTCACAGCCTTAACCATAAATAAGGGACAAATTCTGAGGCTCCTTATATACCTGCAGTTGGTCCAGAAGCAGCTTAAAAGCTGTATGTTAGACAGAGAAGGGAAATAGTTATGCAGCCCCTGTGCACTAGAGAAGCACTCTATAATGGTTCTCTACATTTTATTCTAGGGAAATGTGAGGTCAGCTACCCATGAGCCCCCTTGTGCCTAGGGAGGCCTCTGTACTGCTTTGCTAACAATTTCTCCCTCAAAGGGCTACTTAAACTCCACACAAACTTTTCTTATTCATTCACCAGTGTGACACAAGGACCCACTGGTAGTTCATGACTCTGTCAGCAATTCTTGTCGGGCCTGATAATACTTACTTCACCTAATATACTGTTGTCATGTTACCCAAAAGATGGCAAGTAATATCACTAGAAAACTAATAACCCACTGATCATTAATAGTCTTGCACAATGTAGCTACTAGGTGTGTACAAAGAGTTATGTGCTAGAATTATGTTCATAAAATCTGTTTGGCAAGCAGTGTCTAAGCACAGTCTACCATAGATGTGTATTTGCTTGGCTGACCAAGCAAATGAAGATGCGTGGTAAACCAAACTAATCAAACTAATAAGGGGAAGATGTAATGACTCAACTGTCACCAGTGCGGGAGGACCCAGCATGAAGTCCTCATCAGACAGCATGCCTCTTCCCAGAAACAGTAAAGGAACTTCATCTGAGAATACATTTCAGTGGCTTATTAGACTATAAAGACAGGGGCTCTGAACCAAAGTAATAGAATAAATTAATTTTATACAATATTAGAGTATTCTAAAAGTACATCAATTAAGGTCTTTTATGAAAGCTAATGAGACACTGCTGATTAATATCACTGTAAAATATATGTATTAGCACTATGAGAGGAGTTATAAATACTGACTGATATTATGCTTTAAAGTCTGTGCCCAAACAAAGGGAGAAACAGACTTTGTCCTGGGAGGGAAGACATCTGTCTACCTGTCTCTAATGAAATTAAACAAGGTGCACCCAAAAGCAATGGATGCCCTATTTATATACAAATCAGCAGGGAGATGGGAAGCGCACAGGAAGGGAAGAAGAGCATGAGGTCATCCGGAGTCTGGGAACAAAACAGTGAGTTTGGGAAGATGTAAGGAGAGCGAAGAAGCCACTTCAGGATCCATCAATAGACATACACAAGGGGCCAGAGGACTTGCAAGCTGAGAAAGACGGACATTTCAGCCAAGGGAGCTGAAGTCTCTGGGAATTGAATATAGAGGAGAAACCTGCTTAAGCAAAGATCTTTCACCAAGGAAGACAAGGGAAACCAGCACCTTACAATTCTGTGGAAGAACCTGACAGAAAGAAGAGAGATTGATAAGAAATCTACCTTTAATCACAGCTGCAGTTTAACTTAAGTCTTAGCCACTAGAATGTGTATTTTATTTATATTTGCTTGTAACTGTTTGGCCTTTATCTCTTAAGGGGCAAGCTACCCTGTTACAAGAAGGAATGTGGTTGTACTTAGTAATGTGTTTAGGACTCTGAGCATGGTCATTTGGTCAAATCCACACTTGTACCCCTCTTGGGATAGAAGAAAAGGGGACCCGATGACATCCCCACTTCAAGTCAGGTTACAAGGTCACAGCATAGGGGCAGAGCATTGGGACTCCTATGTTATAGTAAGCTGAAGGCACTGGATTTCCCTGATCCAGCTCTGCATACCACTTGTTTGTGGTCTCTCCATTCCACCACTGGTACTCATACCACAGTTTGAGAACAGAGAGAGTGCAATATTTCAGTAAATCTTTTATCACTTCTTGACAATATGTAATGAGGCACAAAGCAGCAATGTAATGGAAGAAGAAAAAAATAAAATACCTTTCTGTGAACTGTCTTCAGTGTTTAGCATTAGAAAATGTATTATATTTACAGTAATTAGATTGCACACTAAAACTATCTACCTGTCTCCAATTAAATTAAGCAAGGTGCAACCAAAAACAATGGAAGCCCTATTTACATATGAATCAGCAGGGGGATAGGAAGCTGACAGGAAGGGAATAACAGTGTGAGGTCATCCTGAGCCTCTTTTTGTGAATTCCCAAGGAAAGCAATCAAAATTGTTTTATAAATTTATTTTTGGGGGGTATAGTTCTGCAACTCCTATGGAGAGTAGCACTTATGAGTGCAGTTTTATTAATTTCAGTGGGACTAGTTGTGTGGGTAAATATTGCTCAACAGCAGTGCATTGCAAATCAGGCTCCTCAATTTTTTTTGTAATAGTTGTTGTAATGATGTCAGAAAAGAAATGGTTAAAGTGGACATTAACTTAATTATGTCATCTGCATATAGATTTACATTTGTATTGATTCCAGTGGGTTTGCATTTACAAATGTTTTATACAGTGGGCTAAATTTATTCTACAATTATAATTTTGCTAATTCCGTTTTAAATCAGTGTAACAGAGAATAGTATTTGTCCCCATATTTCTAAATCAGTAGCTATAGAGTACAGTTCAGGCATTATGATTTATGTCAGAAATGGTGGCATGCCATATCCCAGTAGAGTATTTTAGATACATGAATTCATATAAAATTAACTTTATGTTCATTGCTAATATGGACACTATTTGTGTTCCTGCTCCAAATACCACAGATACTGCTTTAATAAGCATATTTGCCTTTACCAAATAAATTGTTGTTTGCAACTTGTCACATAAGTGATGACAGATAACATAAACACTTGTATGATACTGTAAATGAGGGGGGTTTTGGGGGCGGGAAGTGAAATTGTGAAATGAGGTCTATTTGGGAGCAATTTTACATGCATAGCTCAAGAAAACACACACATATCAGATAATACAGACTTAGATTTAATCACAATTCACATATCTTTGTAGGAATTCTATTAAGTTGTACTGAGCCAGAGATTTCATTCATTCTACGAGTTGACATTTTTTGACTTATCAACTCAATCTTTCTTGACAGATATTGGGGAAAATAATATTGTTTTTGACAGAGCTATTTCAATTGTTAAATGTCAGAAATATGTACCAAACTACCACATTTTGGCAGCATGAAATTGTACGTATGAGCAATTGTCCTTCAACAAATTGCTGTCACACTGAGGAGGGCAAGGATGTCAGGTATGAGAAAAAAAACACAGCACCTGTCCTTCACTTTATATCTGTATCCCTAAAACACAGTGAGTAAAAGGACCACTTGTTAAAGATGGACAGCAAGCTGTTTTCATTAAGTGAAAACATCTGGCATTGGGAAAACACATGCTTCAGCCACAACCTGTGACTAACCAGAATATGCAGTTGTCCTTGCCGTTGCTAAATTGTCCAGCCATGCAAACCCAAATTAATCTTCTGGTTTAGACTGTTAATTTTGCTAAACACAAGGTTGCATATTTGGGAATAATTTCATTTAATGTCCACGTCTTTCCCCTAAGTTTTCTGAATCACAGCCGTATTTATTGTCACCTTTCAATTTGTCTGCTTATGGCAACTTGCTCACTAAAAAAAAGTGCTATATTCAAGTACGTGCAGTTCACTTTTAATAACATAACATATGCAGCAAAAAGAGCTTCTTCTAGAGACAGTTATATTTCATTTTTTCATTTACTTTTTACAAGTACAAATGTGATTATGGTATTATAAATAGATACTGCTGTGATGCTTCCACAATACTCATCAGTGTATAGACCGGGGGTTCTTAATTTGGGGTGCACGCACCCCCTGGGGGTGCGAGATGCCCTTTCTGGGGGTGCGAGACGTGCCAGTTTTTTTTTTAGAAAGTAAATAATTGAAAACACAAATTTAGCACAGGCACATAAGTACAACTACTTTGTTTCATCAAACCTATGTATTTATTAACATTGTACATTTTTTAACGATTACTGTAATACTCAAACAAAAATATCTAGGTTTAAAGAACTGACCTACTTCAACGATCTTTGATAAGGGGTGCGAGAACATATTTTGAGAACCAAAGGGGGTGCAGACTGCAGTAAAGGTTAAGAACCACTGGTATAGACAATAGATGTGTTATACTTGCTACCCTACTCTACCTGCTTCTTTGTCTCTCAACATGTCTCTCATAGACTGTCAGCTGTTTGAAACAAGGACTGTCTTTTTTTATATGTGGAGACAGTGTCCAGTATAACAGGACCATGACCCCTAGGCGCAATTGCGCTAAGCATACAATTAAAGTTGGGGCTACTAGCTCTACTTATAGATAAGGTTGCTTACCACTTTCTCCTTCAAAACTCTGTCTTCAGTTCCTTATAATTTTTCCATTTGGTTATAATTTTAACCATGTGAGCTGAAATTTCCCATGACCCCCTCAGAAAATCAAGTCTAAACCTGCCTGCCGCCTTCTCCTCCTCCCTTCTTTTTCCTCTTGTTAAATTTCAGCTGAAATGGTTCAACCATTTCTCAGAATGAGTTTACGGACAACTTTTTTCCCCATGTTAAAAAACATATTTACAACCATTTTGTTGAATTTCTAGTGCCTCCATGCCTTAGAGCAGGGACTTGAAATTTGGCAGGGATGTTGCTTTGAAGTTGGGAATGTGCCTTTTGCCCATCCCCATGTAAATATACACACATTTGGCCTGGTTATAAGCCTCTGAAAAATTTACTTTTCACATGTGCATTACAGGTTTTCAGAGGCTGGAAGATGAGTTTTCTGAAGATTTTGTCTGCACTGTGCATACTCCACCCTACAGACTCTGTGCCTTCCCCACAGAGCAACTGAATATAATCCAATCCAGGATTGCAGGAGCTGAGGAGGCCTTTCTGTGTAATTGCTCCCCCTAGAGCTGAGGAGGGCTTTCTGTGTAATTGCTCCCCCTGTCTGCTGTGGGGCCAAGTGTTGGAAATAAGAGCAAGGAGGCTTTCTTTCCTGTACTCTCAATACTCCTGTGGGAGTCCAGGTGGTCAGGAAGAGGAAGTAGCTTGACTCAAATGCAGAGGAGGGTTGGGACATGGGTAGGCAGGAGCTAAAGGGAAGAGGGTATAGCTGTTGTAGTGGAGCAAAGAGGCAGGAGACCAAATAGATGAAAATACACACAGTTTCCTGGGGAAAACTTAGCTATCCACACACGCACATTCACACAATGGATCCCCTTTCCTCAGAGCTCTATTATAGGGAGTTTCAGAATTACTATATGGAGGAACAGTTATTATAAATGAATTCTTCACATCTTGTCTATTGAATTCTTGAATTCTTCTTTATCCTCTGTATCCTAGTTCTTGGGCCTTTATTTCTAAAGTCACAGTCTGTGGGTATCACCCCCATTAGGAATCTTGAACTATGAATAGAGCCCATGACTGATTGAACTGTAGCATGTATTAGGAAATTTTTTCCTTTGTTTTTCTGTTTTCACTGTGTGGTATGTATGTAAAAATAAAGTTTTTGATTTGCATGAAATGGTTTAATCCCCAATGAATCATTCGTATTTCAACTTACTTTTATTGACTGAAAATGTATTGGAATTAGTATATTAAAATGTTGCTATATTTTCACCGGTATTTGGGAAATATTTGCCCAATGTTAGTTAGACCTCTGGAGACACTGGAATTGTGATTATGTAATCATAATGCATATGTAGCATGTCTATTATAATGGACTTGGAACCCAGATTAAACAAAGTCTTCAACTTTTTAAAAGTTTTATTTGAAGGCTAACTCTTTCTGTTGAAAAAGAACAGAATTAGCACACAGTAATTAGCATTCAATGTAGACCAAGATAGAGAACCCATGGCTTATGTGGTGAACTAAATTCTACTCATATTGCTTCCTACTGAAAACAAGAATCCAAAAAAAGCAGGTTATGATTGTGATGGGTTCGGTCACAGAGACCCCCTTGGGACTGTCACCTGATGTGCTGAAACTACCTCTGAACCCTTTTTTCCTGCCAACTTGGGACTCCAGTACCCTGTTTTGTTGAACCAGACATGCTACTCCACTGCAACACAGACCCAGGGTCTGAACCACACCCGCAAAGCCTCAGACTTTAACCAAAACTGCTTAGCAGGTTTCCTATCTCCAGCACCCAGACAACCAGCTCCCAATGGGATTCAAACCCCAAATAAATCCATTTTACTCTGTATAAAACTTATACAGTGTAAACTCATAAATTGTCCATCCTCTATAACACTGAGAGAGAGATATGCACAGCTGTTTGCTCCCCCAGATATTAATCTACTCTAGGTTTAATAATAAACAAAAGTGATTTTATTAAGTATAAAAAATAGGATTTAAGTGGTTTCAAGTAATAACAGACAGAACAAAGTTAGTTATCAAGCAAAATAAAACAAAACACTTAAGTCTAAGCCTAATACATTCAGAAACCGAATACAGGTAAAATCTCACCCTCAACGATGTTCCAATAAGCTTTTTTCACAGACTAGACTCCTTCCTCATCTGGGCCTAATCCTTTCCCTTGTACAGTTCTTGTTAGTTCCATATTAGGTGGTAACGAGGGGATTTCTTATGACCGGCAGCTCCCTTTGTTCTATTTCACCCCCCTTTATGGCTTTGACACAAGGCAGGAATCTTTTGTCTCTCTGCATCCCCACCCCTCCTTCTAATTGGAAAAGCACCAGGTTTAAGATGGATTCCAGTACCAGCTGATATGGTCATATGTCCTGTGAGACTCCAAGCCTCCATTGTTTCTGGGGTGACTCTCATGAACACAGGAAGGCTTACAAGTAAACAGAGCCATTTACAACCAATTGTTGTGGTTAATGGGAGCCATCAAGATTCTAAACCACCATTAATGGCCCACACTTTGCATAATTACAATAGGACCTCCAGAGTTAACTTCATATTTCTAGTTTTAGATGAAAGAATGATACATACATACAAATAGGATGATCACACTCAGTAGATTATAAGATTCCTAATGATACATTACAAGATACCTTTTGCATAAAGCATATTCCAGTTACATTTTATTCACATTCCAAGCATATTTTCATAAAGTATATGGAGTGCAACATCACAATGATGCTGAGAATCATCTGTATTTTTTTTATGAATATGCTGCGTGCAGAAGTGTGTGTGTGTGTGACAGAGAGAGAGAGAAAGATGGATGGATGGATTGCTGCTGTGGACTAGATCAAAAGGCGGTGTTAAAAGAACCAAACAGGACAGGTAAAACAATGATACAGCTAACATGGCTTGAAGAAACCATGTGGAAGCTGTTTATTGGAGAATACCCCTACTTGGTTTCAGCCAAGCTAAGAAGGATTTATTCTTTCCAAGACCAAACTTAGGATCAAAAGGAAGATACCAAACTATTAGAGGACCTGGGTGACAATTGAAAGAGTGGCCAGTGGCTTTCCAACAGTGTCTGTGAGAACTGACAAGTAGGCACACATTGGCAGAGAGCATGTTGCAAGCAGGATAGCCTCATTCTTCCAGTCACACATGGGTGCTAGCTGGGCTGACGGAATTTGCAAGGAAGGATTAAGGATCAGGTAAGAGGAAATATGTATATAGGACACTTTTTGTGTTGAGGTCATGAACTTAGGACTCTGCATTGGTGTTGTGCCAGTGGCCATAACAGGGGTCTAACAGGACGCTCTTTTTGGTGTTGGTGATAGTGAGTGCCAATACTCACTTTCCTTGTCCAATTTGGGTATGGGCTGGGATCAATTTAAGAGGGATGCAGAAAACCATTAAACTATATGTACACCAGTGGCATCAAAATTGGGCCTAATGGGTCTGAGCTACTTGGTTTGGGTCTGACCTACTTCACGTATTTGTGAGCTGCATGGCCTTAGACTTAAGCTAATTTGATATTCAGTGGTATTTTATTAACACAGACATAAGGTTGTGTAGTATTGTCTCATCTGCTTCTAAAAGGAGTGGCTAAACATAGGCATCTGACAGACAGTCAGTAAATGCAGAGTTAAGGAGTCTTCGAGACAACAACCTTAACTCTGCCCTTGTGAATATGGCAGTAGGCATTCTGAATATAGAAGAGATCTGTGCTCCGCCCAACTCCTCTTTGTTACTTCTAATCAGACAGTTGCCCTATCCCTATGTTGCAGCTGGCAGCATTGGTCTGGAAAGTATTTAAAGATTATTAGTATGGATACAGTTGCCTTCAGAGGCTGGTGTTACATCAGGGCTGTCAAGAAGAAAAGGAAACAAGTGTTTCACCCATCAGAACAATCCCTTACATATTCTTGGTGGCCACCAGAACTCAACATCTGCACTGGTATTAGCACTGTCACAATGCCATGGACACTCCCTCTCCTCTGCCGTACTATTGCTCCAGAGAGTACTAGCAGTGTACTGTTACACATCACTTTGCACCCCAAAGTGCAGTAAAGAGTAACTGAAGGTGATATCTCTGTGGGATTCCTTAAGACAGGATGAAAGTGTTTATAATCTACAAAGAATTTGGGAGTTTATAATCTACAAAGAATCTTGACCAAAAATAGTGGTTGAGTTTGGGTTGGATTTAGCTAGTTTATATTAGCCAAGCCAGACTGAAACTGTCTCTTTTTACTAGTCAAGAGGAGGCCAAAGAGTTCCCATATGCTACTTTTCACTCTCCATATTTGCCTCCATATCCTTGTATAGTCTTGCAGATACAGATTGCAGGTATGGGTTCGGGCACTACTCAACGTGTGGCGTGGTGAGATGTAACCTTACCTGTATGTGCTTCCTGGGTTTTAGAGCTTTAGGTTTAGTCACTTTCCATGATCTGGAAGGGCATGAAATTGTGCTAGGCAAGTTTGATTCTACCAAAAATCTTTGTTAATGCAGTGAATTTCCCTGTGTCTGGAGTTGTAGTGTGGTGATATGACAGGCACAAAAGGACTTCCTAGGCACTTACTGCCATGCAGCTACCAGATCCATCCATGGCCTCTTATGACTGTTAGGGTTAAAAGGGGGGATAGGGGAAGGAAAGAAGATGATAGTCAAGGGACTGAGGAGTTACTTGCACCACCCTCTGACACATTTTGTGCAGGCCACTGTCAGAAACAGGATACGAAAGTATATGGGCCACAGTCCTCTGACCCAGTATGGCAACTCCTATGTACCTGTGTAACATTATTGCAGACATAGAATCATTTATTAAGTTCCAAACAGTTATATCAGTAACGTTGGACATGGAAAAAAAAATCTGTAGTTCACACAGTCTTTTTTGCTGGGCTGAGTCTGCAAGCCCAACGAGCTGTCTTGAGTTGCTCAGGGCCCTAAGCAATTGCTTAGGCTGCTTATGCCTAGCAGCGGCACGGCTTGCCAGCATGTGTAGCTCAGTCTCCAGGTAGGTCAGCATTAGTGGAAAGCCCCTCTCTCTTTTTTTTTTCCTCTCCACTAGGGTTAACCAAAGCTTTTTAGCCAGGATCTGAAAGAGTCCATTAGGCTAACACACTCATCTGAATTTGCCCTGCCTGCAAACAAAAAGTTACGAAAGTAATGAATTGCTTGCCATAAACCAGCTTCCAGCATCACTGCCTAGTGTAAAATTGTACTAAATTTCTCAAATGCTGAACAGGCTATTGCCCATCCCAAAGTCATAGCTTTATCAAAATAAAATTGTCCTTCAAAAGAGAAACCAAAAAGGTTAAAGTCAGAGAAATGCACCAACAGCAGTTGAAAATCAGATGATATCACTCTTGGCCATTGGGGCCCCCAGGCCACAAGACCTAAGCATGTGAATAGCCTCATCAGTGGAGGAATAGCTCATGGAACACAAGGCCAGGTCTATTCCATTGTTACTGAGCTACACTGTGGTAAGGACAGGTGGTGAATTAAGTGATATTCACCTGGAACTGTCTTAGGGACCAAGCCTAGAAGAGAAACCCACAAGTTCTGTATAGGTAGATGATTGAATGGCCGTGACACCCTATTATTTAATTCTTGTGTCATCTTTTTCTTTACAATATAACCCATTCCCCCTAAGGACTTCAAATTTTTTGTCATATCATATCTTCTTTCCCAGAAATTGGATCCTAAACCCTGCAGTAAACCCATCTCATAAATATGTCCTATCTATCTTGTTAGGGTAATCCCAAAGGCGCACCCTTAACACCTCCAATTTAACCAGGGATGGCACTCTTGTTCAGTCCCCCATGTTCAGGTTGCCCCCCACCTCTCTCTGCACCTTGCCCCTATACCCTGCTCCTGCCCCTATGGGTCTGCGGGCAGCACCTGACTTATCCCCACCCCATATTGTGTTTCCCCGCTGTGGCCTTCCCTGAATGCTGTGGAAATTGTGGGCAGTATGGGGCCCAAAACACATTTTGCAAGCATGCCTAAATTTGCAGATGCTTCTAAAACAACCACTTTCATTAAATACCCAGCAAATGTCATTACAAGCCTCAGACCTCTGTTGAACTTGCTGCAGAATTAACAGGCCACTGTCAGTGTGGAACCAGATCTCCATGTTGTCATCCACTCTAACCACAGCATATTATGTGGTATGTCCTACCGGATCCTGGATTGTGTTGCTGCCCTCAATCTATAATATTCATCATAGTTAAATCGAGCCTTGCCCTAAATGTATTTTATGCCTATCTGATTATAGCCATATATTTGAACAATGTCCGGGTAAGCCTCTGCAATAACATCTGCATAGTTCAGGAAGGCAGCTTTCCAATTTTCCCATGTTCTAGTCTTGACCTCTTGGTCATTTCATTGCCCTGCTTGCTCTGCCCCAGCTTACTCTCTGTCAGCACCTCCCTGTGCAGCAGTGATAGTATATCTACATATTCATCTCTCAAAAATTTAACTTTAGTAGTACTGAGAAGATGAAGTCCCATTGGGTCAGCCACCTTGGCATAACCATACTAGTGACTGACCATTTGGGGCACCCTCAGAGCCCTCTTCTCCCCCACCTGTCTCTGGGGCAGCAATTCCGTCCCACAAATTCACATTCCCTATCAGTGGGTGAGTTGTAGGGTGCTCAAAAGTCACTTCCCCCAAAATTAAGGGCTCCCATTCCTTGGCAATAAGTCTGCCCCATCTGACTATTTTCTCTTCCCCAAACTTGAGCCCATGCTGGGTTTCCATTACCACCACTTCTGGACCCCACACACATCCATGGAAACTCGTAGAGGCTGCAAACTGAAGGTTAGCTTGCAACAGCTGTATAATGCCATTAGCTTCTGTAGAATGTGTGTTTACCACAGACATCCCTGACACAGCTCCTAGGACACCGGATGTCCCCTTCCCCCGTCCCTATTCTATTTGCTAGTTCCACTACCTGGCTAGTTTGGTGTCTTCTGCTGGGTGGAGATGGAGATGAAGAGACCCCACTGAGCTCCCTCTACAGACACTCATTGCAGCATTGGACAGAAGGGACTTACTTTCAAACTCTTCCCCTATAACCTCCACCTGGTGCTGGTCACACTCACCCCTGAGCCACATCTGTCTCCTGTCCAGCAATCCGTTGGTTCAAATGTCCTGGTTCTGGGTGAGCCTCTACAACTTGTAAACCTTGTAGTGATGTGAAAATAATTTCAGAAGCCACTGACCAGACTACTTGAATTAGTTCTCTGTTGGCTCCCCCACTCCCAAATGCCACATTTGCTTCCCTAGGATTCACATTACTTTCTAGTAGAGGGGAATCCATTTGGTAGACAGACCACCGTAGGATCCATCAACCCCAGTTCTGGGTCCAACCCCTTGTCCATGAAGCAAGGATTATCCTGCCTCCCGGTCTTCTGTGGCCCCTTGAACCCTACTTTGAACCCTCTGAGTTAGATTTGTGTTTGCTCTAACACGCCTGCTGTGGCTGGCTGGAAGGGGGGAGGGACACCCCATCTTCTTTCTCACCAGTCTGCTACAGCCCTGCTACTGAAACTCCCTTCACTTCCCCTTCTGCGCCAAAATGCCTGCTTTCTGTCACTGTGGGCTGGAAGGGGAGGCTCTCCCCACCTGCCATTCTCACTGATTTGCTACCATGTGGCACCATGAGAGAGTGAAGTTTGCTGTGCTGCTCCTGGTGCTTTGCCTGGTCCAGTAAAAGACCTGCACATACTTTAATAGAAATAGTCTTCCCTCTATTCTGGTCATCTGAAGGTGGGGATGGGTCAGCATCCCTATGCTGACCAGGTCTGAAGCTGCCCCAGTAAGTCACTCTCTGGTTATTTAGCCCTAAATGTGGCCACACTCCTTTTCTTACAAGCCAGACAATGGCCCCCACCACTTAATGTGTAGTGAGGTCATTTCCAGAGTTCCAGTAGATCAAATGAAGCTTCAAGTTATTTTAGGGAAACAGCAGGGTTGTTGCTCTTTCCGGTCAGTATAAGAGGCTGGCTGAATCCATGTTTGCACAATGCAACAGTGTAATGCAATTCATAGCTTTTTTGCTTCCTGAAAAGTCTATCCTTGGCACACCCAGATCTCTGTCTGGGAAACTCTGGTAGAAGAGAACAGTCTTGTCAGCACTGAGGACATCCTGCTGCTGGAACTCATCCAGAATTGGTGGGAGGTTCTCTGCCTTCCATGCAGTAGCTGCCAGAAGATCACAGTCTTATTTCTTGCCACATTCCTTATGTTGAACTACTTTGTGTCAGGCCATTCATTGACTGAGCCAGCTGTCTTAACTTTGAAAAACCAGTCGGAGAACACTTCAATCTCTCTGGTCACTCGATTACGGACCTAAAAGTTGCAATTCTTCAACAAAATACCTTCAAAAACAGACTCCAATGAGAGACTGATGAATTGGAATTAATTTGCAAACTGGACACCATTACATTAGGCTTGAATAAAGACTGGGAGTGGATGTGTCATTCCACAAAGTAAAACTATTTCCCCATGTTTATGTCCCCTCCCCCACACACTGTTCCTCACACGTTCTTGTCAACTGCTGCAAATGGCCCACCTTGATTATCACTACAAAAGTTTTTTTCCTCTCCTGCTGGTAATAGCTCACCTTACCTGATCACTCTTGTTACAGTGTGTATGGTAACACCCATTGTTTCACGTTCTCTATGTATATAAAATCTCCCCACTGTATTTTCCACTGCATGCATCTGATGAAGTGAGCTGTAGCTCACGAAAGCTTATGCTCAAATAAATTTGTTAGTCTCTAAGGTGCCACAAGTACTCCTTTTCTTTATCCTGCTCTGCTGCCAGCTGAGTTGCTTTCTGTTTCAGCATTGACACAGAGAGGCCAACACATTGGCCAAACTTATGCTGAAACCAGAGCAACAAGGCTTCACAAACATTGTCTCCCTGGCCATCACAGTGATGTCTGCACCCTCTGTTTGTGCTGATCTCATACTCCTTCAGAATGTCATCAATATTCTTTAGAATGCTTGAAACAACAGATTAAGACACCAAGCTTTGTAGGTACTCAGTACCAAGCTCACATAGGGCCTTCAGAAATGGACCTTCATCGGTGAGAGCCAAGTCCACGTGGTTGGAAGCTATGACTCAAAGCAGAAGTGCTCAGCTGTCAATGGGTCAAGATCAGTTCTCAGGAAAATGTTGCTAATAACTGAAAGTTGTCTACCAGGATTGCTAATAACCAGCATTCACTATACATGGCAGTAGTCTCAGGACAGCAAGTTAGATGAGTGTTTTATTTATGTAATTTAATGCTTTATTACCCTTGTACTACTGCTTATGCGTCAGGTAATTAGGAGTGTGTAACAGACTGACACTTTGGTGAAACACTCTATCCTCTTAGGGTATGTCTACACTACGAAATTAGGTCGAATTTATAGAAGTCGGTTTTTTTGAAATCGGTTTTATATATTCGATTGTGTGTGTCCCCACAGAAAATGCTCTAAGTGCATTAAGTGCATTAACTCGGCGGAGCGCTTCCACAGTACCGAGGCAAGCGTCGACTTCTGGAGCGTTGCACTGTGGGTAGCTATCCCACAGTTCCCGCAGTCTCCGCTGCCCATTGGAATTCTGGGTTGATATCCCAATGCCTGATGCGGCAAAAAACATTGTCGCAGGTGGTTCTGGGTACATGTCGTCAGGACCCCGTTCCCACCCTCCCTCCCCCCGTGAAAGCAAGGGCAGACAATCATTTCGCGCCTTTTTTGTCTGCTGCCAGCCAAAGATGTAAAGGATCGATGGAGTGGGTCAGAACAAGACATAGACCAGATTTGTTTTGGACTCATTTTCCTCCTCCCCTATCTAGATCACACTGCAGTCAGTCACAGAGAAGGCGCAGCGAGGTTAATCTAGCCATGTATCAATCAGAGGCCAGGCTAACCTCCTTGTTCCAATAAGAACGATAACTTAGGTGCACCATTTCTTATTGGAACCCTCCGTGCAGTCCTGCCTGAAATACTCCTTGATGTACAGGCACACCCTTTGTTGATTTTAGCTCCCTGAAGCCAACCCTGTAAGCCGTGTCGTCAGTCGCCCCTCCCTCCGTCAGAGCAACGGCAGACAATCGTTCCGCGCCTTCTTTCTGTGCGGAGACGCCATACCAAGGCAAGCATGGAGGCCGCTGAGCTCATTTTGGCAATTAGGAGCACATTAAACACCACACGCATTATCCAGCAATATATGCAGCACCAGAACATGGCAACGCGATACCGGGCGAGGAGGCGACGTCAGCGCAGTCCCGTGAGTGATCAGGACATGGACACAGATTTCTCTGAAAGCATGGGCCCTGCCAATGCATGCATCATGGTGCTAATGGGGCAGGTTCATGCTGTGGAACGCCGATTCTGGGCTCGGGAAACAAGCACAGACTGGTGGGACCGCATAGTGTTGCAGGTCTGGGACGATTCCCAGTGGCTGCGAAACTTTCGCATGCGTAAGGGCACTTTCATGGAACTTTGTGACTTGCTTTCCCCTGCCCTGAAGCGCATGAATACCAGGATGAGAGCAGCCCTCACAGTTGAGAAGCGAGTGGCGATAGCCCTGTGGAAGCTTGCAACGCCAGACAGCTACCGGTCAGTTGGGAATCAATTTGGAGTGGGCAAATCTACTGTGGGGGCTGCTGTGATGCAAGTAGCTCACGCAATCAAAGATCTGCTGATATCAAGGGTAGTGACCCTGGGAAATGTGCAGGTCATAGTGGATGGCTTTGCTGCAATGGGATTCCCTAACTGTGGTGGGGCTATAGACGGAACCCATATCCCTATCTTGGCACCAGAGCACCAAGCCGGCGAGTACATAAACCGCAAGGGGTACTTTTCGATAGTGCTGCAAGCTCTGGTGGATCACAAGGGACGTTTCACCAACATCAACGTGGGATGGCCGGGAAAGGTGCATGACGCTCGCATCTTCAGGAACTCTGGTCTGTTTCAAAAGCTGCAGGAAGGGACTTTCTTCCCAGACCAGAAAATAACTGTTGGGGATGTTGAAATGACTATATGTATCCTTGGGGACCCAGCCTACCCCTTAATGCCATGGCTCATGAAGCCGTACACAGGCAGCCTGGACAGTGGTCAGGAGCTGTTCAACTACAGGCTGAGCAAGTGCAGAATGGTGGTAGAATGTGCATTTGGACGTTTAAAGGCGCGCTGGCGCAGTTTACTGACTCGCTTAGACCTCAGCGAAACCAATATTCCCACTGTTATTACTGCTTGCTGTGTGCTCCACAATATCTGTGAGAGTAAGGGGGAGACGTTTATGGCGGGGTGGGAGATTGAGGCAAATCGCCTGGCTGCTGGTTACGCGCAGCCAGACACCAGGGCGGTTAGAAGAGCTCAGGAGGGCGCGGCACGCATCAGAGAAGCTTTGAAAACCAGTTTCATGACTGGCCAGGCTACAGTGTGAAAGTTCTGTTTGTTTCTCCCTGATGAAACCCCCCGCCCCTTGGTTCACTCTACTTCCCTGTAAGCTAACCACCCTCCCCTCCTCCCTTTAATCACCGCTTGCAGAGGCAATAAAGTCATTGCTGCTTCACAGTCATGCATTTGTTATTCATTCATCACACAAATAGGGGGATGACTACCAAGGTATCCCAGGAGGGGTGGTGGAGGAGGGAAGGAAAATGCCACACAGCACATTAAGCACAGCACTTTAAAAGTTTACAACTTTAAAATTTATTGAATGACAGCCTTCTTTTTTTTGGGCAATCCTCTGTTGTGGAGTCGCTGGTTGGCCGGAGGCCCCCCCACCGCGTTCTTGGGCATCTGGGTGTGGAGGCTATGGAACTTGGGGAGGAGGGTGGTTGGTTACAGAGGGGCAGCAGTGGCAGTCTGTGCTCCAGCTGCCTTTGCTGCAGCTCAACCATACACTGGAGCATTCTGGTTTGGTCCTGCAGCAGCCTCAGCATTGAATCCCGCCTTCTCTCATCACGCTGCCGCGACATTTGAGCTTCAGTCCTGTCTTCTGCCCGCCACTTACTCT
This sequence comes from Lepidochelys olivacea, assembly GCF_965140295.1. NCBI lineage: Eukaryota > Metazoa > Chordata > Testudines > Cheloniidae > Lepidochelys > Lepidochelys olivacea. Next base: position 37,960,909 of record NC_140413.1, on the reverse strand, counting down.
CTTCAGCCCGCCACTTACTCTCTTCAGCCCTCCACCTCTCCTCCCGGTCATTTTGTGCTTTCCTGCACTCTGACATTATTTGCCTCCACGCATTCGTCTGTGCTCTGTCAGTGTGGGAGGACAGCATTAGCTCGGAGAACATTTCATCTCGAGTGCGTTTTTTTTTCTTTCTAAGCTTCACTAGCCTCTGGGAAGGAGAAGATCCTGTGATCATTGAAACACATCCAGCTGGTGGAGAAAAAAAAAGGGACAGCGGTATTTAAAAACACACATTTTATAAAACAGTGGCTACACTCTTTCAGGGTAAACCTTGCTGTTAACATTACATACATAGCACATGTGCTTTCGTTACAAGGTCGCATTTTGCCTCCTCCCACCGCGTGACTACCCCCTCAACCCTCCCCCCTCCCCGTGGCTAACAGCGGGGAACATTTCTGTTCAGCCACAGGCAAACAGCCCAGCAGGAATGTGTCCCTGAAGAAAAGCACCCTATTTCAACCAGGTGATCATGAATTATATCTCACTCTCCTGAGGATAACACAGAGAGAGAGAGAACGGATTTTGGTTGAATGCCAGCAAACATACACTGCAATGCTTTGTTCTACAGTGATTCCCGAGTATGTGTTACTGGCCTGGAGTGATAAAAGTGTCCTACCATGAAGGACGAAATAAGGCTGCCCTCCCCAGAAACCTTTTGCAAAGGCTTTAGGACTACATCTAGGAGAACCGCAAATGCCAGGGCAAAGTAATCCTTTCACATGCTTGCTTTTAAACCATGTATAGCATTTTAAAAGGTACACTCACCAGAGGTCCCTTCTCCGCCTGCTGGGTCCAGGAGGCAGCCTTGGGTGGGTTCGGGGGGTACTGGCTCCAGGTCTAGGGTGAGAAACAGTTCCTGGCTGTCGGGAAAACCGGTTTCTCCGCTTGCTTGCTGTGAGCCATCTACAACCTCCTCCTCCTCCTCCTCATCTTCTTCGTCCCCAAAACCTGCTTCCGTATTGCCTCCATCTCCATTGAAGGAGTCAAACAACACGGCTGGGGTAGTGGTGGCTGAACCCCCTAAAATGGCATGCAGCTCATCATAGAAGCGGCATGTTTGGGGCTCTGACCCAGAGCGGCTGTTCGCCTCTCTGGTTTTCTGGTAGGCTTGCCTCAGCTCCTTCAGTTTCACGCGGCACTGCTTCGGGTCCCTGTTACGGCCTCTGTCCTTCATGCCCTGGGAGATTTTCACAAAGGTTTTGGCATTTCGAAAACTGGAACGGAGTTCTGATAGCACGGATTCCTCTCCCCAAACAGCGATCAGATCCCGTACCTCCCGTTCGGTCCATGCTGGAGCTCTTTTGCGATTCTGGGACTCCATCATGGTCACCTGTGCTGATGAGCTCTGCATGGTCACCTGCAGCTTGCCACGCTGGCCAAACAGGAAATGAGATTCAAAAGTTCGCGGTTCTTTTCCTGTCTACCTGGCCAGTGCATCTGAGTTGAGAGTGCTGTCCAGAGCGGTCAGAATGGAGCACTCTGGGATAGCTCCCGGAGGCCAATACCATCGAATTGTGTCCACAGTACCCCAAATTCGAGCTGGGAACGTCGATTTAAGCGCTAATCCACTTGTCAGGGGTGGAGTAAGGAAATCGATTTTAAGAGCCCTTTAAGTCGAATTAAAGGGCTTCACTGTGTGGACGGGTGCAGGTTTAAATCGATTTAACGCTGCTAAATTCGACCTAAAGTCCTAGTGTAGACCAGGGCTTAGGAGCAATAGATCTTGCCTGGAAAGTGTTAAGTGGGTATTACTGATTCACTAAGGAAGGTGACTCATCTCACATGAATATAAGAGCAGGTTGAGAGGATCTACTTTGTGGGCTGAGTAGTCCAGAGGGAGAAACCTGAGAAGTAGTCAAACCTGGAGAGAAAGTTTGAGTTTCTTAGTGGTTTGTTGTTGTTTTGTTTTTCAATAAAGCCAAAACCCAAGAAGGGGTGAGTTTTTGTGGTCTGTCAGTAGAGACATCTGAGAGAGGTGCTTGCTCACAGATTGTTACTCTGGAGTAACATTTATGGACTTATAATAAGAAGGGAGGTGGTTATGTGTGGAAGGGCAAGGGACTGCGAGGATTGTTGCTTAAGTAATGTGTTCCCCTAGGCTCAACATTCACTTTGATCTTTTCATAACATCTGTGCAGTGCTAGAATCTATTTCAATTAAATTCTGATTGCAAAATGTGGGGGAGGCGGGAAGTTGTTACAGCTCTGATTTCAGGCACTAAAGTTGCCCTTCAAGTAAAACAAACAAGCAAACATACAAGAATAAAGGGATGCATGTTTGATTCTAAATTGTATTTAAAAACTCATTTTGGACGTTGGGGAAGGGTGTTTTTGGTGGTGAGTAGTGTGTGTGCAAAAGAAGAAGGTTCTTGACAAGAAGTTCCCAAGCTAAGGCCCACAGAGAGCAAACAAAACAGAAGATTGGGAGAGTTGAAGGGGAGAGAAAAAGTAATATGATTAGTAGAGTATGATGAGTAGTGAGATTAACTCGCCCTGCCCCCCCCCCCCAAAAAAAGACAGGAGTTTATTGCAGCAAAGACCTCTAATAATATGTACTAGTATTTTTAATATAAGCAATTGGCAGTGGTTGGAGTGGGGCATCATGTCAGACTGTGCCCTTTGTCAAGCTGTGCCCCTTTTTCTTTCTGACATGCTCACACTTCTCTGAACAGACCTAGTGAGCAAATGTGGAGTTTATGCCTATTTGAGTTAGAGAGCAGAAGTACCCATGTCCTTAGCATGTCCTCTACCCTCAGATTCAGTGAGTGTTTCACTTTCTCAAGAATCTGGCCCTAAAAAGGGCACACTTAAGGATTATAGAAGTGTAGGACTGTAAAGACCTCAATAGGTCATTTAGTCCAATCCCCTGTGTTCAAGGCAGGACTAAGTAATAGACCATTCCTGACAGTTCGTCCATCAAAATGTGCCTGCTACCCACTTTGTGTTCCTGGCAATGAGGAAAACCTATTTGATGGGTTCCCCGCAAACTGTCAAAATGTGTCCTCCTTGGGTTAGTGGGGAAAACAATATAAATAAATTCCTGCTAAAATGTGTCATGTAGCTTGAAATTTTTGTTGGACTTCTTGATTGAAAAAAAAATAATAAAACTAAACAAACACTTTTAATTCAGTCTTTAAAAATTTCTCTTTGAGGGTTTCCCCAGTACCCCCCATTTTCTCCCTAGAAAAAAGGGAGGGGAAAAATAGAAAACTGAAATTTAAAATACCTTTGGTTTTCAAAAAGTGTGTGGGGGGGGCAGTTTAAAAAGAAAAAATTTGAACTCACCAAAAATTATTTACAAAACTTTGTTTAGTTTGTAAAGATTTATTTTGTGGGGAAAAAAATAACTTCAACCACTCTGTCACAGGGTTCAATCACTGTTGGACGCCTCTTTGTGGCTGGGTCTGGGGATTAGTTCCACTCAGGTCTGACATCCCTCTTCTGATTGCTCCCTCTCAGATTTCTCCCTCTCCATCCCTCCTCATCCTTGAGGACTCACAGTGCTCCTCTTTGGAACCAGGGACCCCATTGTCTAGCAACTATGGTCTGCTTGCTCCCAGATCCTGTTGCTATTTCCCTTCTTTATCTCCTTACCTTCTCTATCATCTGTTCACCCCACTCTGGGTTCACAGGCTCAAACTTCCTTTCTTTGACATCTTGCCAGACTTTGTAGCCACAGACACACTTCCCTTCTCCCAGGGAGTGACTGCAGATTACTTCCCCTGCAGCCGTCTTCTATTCTTAGCTTGATGGCTTTATACAAGCTCAGCCAGCCCCATCCAGCTGGCCTTCATCATCAATTAGCCTTTAGTCCCTGGATCTCCCCTAGGTGCAGTGTATTAGGTAAACTGTCCTAACAGTCTGCTCTGCCTTGTGTAGAGTAGGCCCCCCATTTACACACTCCTTCTCTTTATTATTCATGTGGCAGTAGCGCCAAACTCAGGGATCAGGATCCCACTGTAGGACAAAGGGTTTCTTTTAGATTCCCTTTCCTCATAGAGTTCACAAATCAGATTATGGTAAAATATAGCAGGTGGATAAAGAGACAGATAGGTGGGAGAAAAGTTAGTAGTAAAGATGAATATGTTTGCGTAACTAGTGTCACAGTCAAAGTTGCAACAGGTGGCTGCTAGCCTAAGTGCTCCAATGCTGTGTGGATCCTCAGTGTGGCTGCTTCCTGACCTCCCTCACTCTCATCCTTAACATCCCCCTCCATTGCTGCACAGCCAAAAACTTGCCTGTTGGAATAAGATGGTGAGGTGGTGGATTTCTGCCAACCTTTACTCTCTTCTAGATGGGGGGGCGGGGGTTAGTAGGCCCATAGGGTTTGTCTGCACTGCAATTAGACACCCATGCCTGGTCTTTGCAAGCGGACTTGGGCTCAGGCTACAGAGCTATAAAATTGCAGTGTAGACCTTCCTGTGAGCAGGGATAATCCCAGAGCCTCGGTTCTTTTCTGAGCCTGAATGTCCACACCACAGTATTACAGTCCTGTAGCCCAAGCCCACTAACATGGGCCAGCCACGGGCGGTTAATTGCAGACATACTCATAATGTTTAAATTGGAGACTCTCTGAATAAATAGTTTATATGGTTTCTCTTATGAGTTCTTGTTATGAATTTAGATTGCCATATATTTTAATAGACGTACCATGTTCTTCTTAAATCCCTTAAAAACAGTCAGTTGAAAATACTGCTTTATTGGTTTCCAGGAGGAAAATAATTCTTCAGAAGTTGTGATGTTTCTTGTGAATACGACAGACAAAATGAAAACTCCCATTTGAAAACTGACTCAGTGTAATGACTGAAGAAATCCTAAACTCTTGTTGATGAATAAGAAATGTATAAATCCCTGGGGGGTTTTCCAGAATAGATCTCTCTGCATTGCCATTAACAAAAGCCAAGGAAAGATATTTTAGTCATTTTCTAATAATGACCAAATCAAGGCATCACTTGGCAAGTCTCAACGAAATACAAATTCACACAGAAAACAGATGCTATGATAGTTTCTTCATATTTAGTTAAAGAGGTTTTTCATATGACTTTTATATTTAAGGACATTTTAGAAACATAAAATCAATGTGTCTTGGTTCAGGGTGAGCTGTATCTTAGGCCCCACCCCCTCCACTACCCCTACCCAGTCTGTCCCTAGGCTCCTCTTTCGAGTGATGGGCCCACATATGCACTTCTCTCAGGGAAGAATCCCAGAAATCACCCTACTCTTAGACTTATTTCCTAGGACACAGTGCCCCTATTAACCAGCCATGTTTCTTCAGCGGGCCCAGCTGGGTCTTGTCCCCTGCTATAGACTTCCATCCAGTAGCTGTGACAAGTATAAAAATGCAGTGTCAGAAAGCAGTGTATTCAGAATAAGGGTTAAAACAATAAGAGCCCTATACACATATTATCTTACTTAATTTTGGCATTAGGTAGGTCACACTAGTCCCAGTACTGGGTGTGGGAAAGGGAATCTGGGCCTCCCTGCCATCCATCTCTGCCTGTGTCTCAGTTTCAGCCTCTGTTAGTGTCTCTCCCTTTGACTTCACAGTCATGTCTTCTATCAATTTCAAAGTTCCTTTGAGTGTCCTGGGATTCCTGAACCTGGTTAGTCTGGTTTATGCATCTTACCAGGGGGGTTGAAGTAAACTTCCAGTAGTGAATTCACTGGTATTGTCCATTAAGCAACAGTATTTGAGTTAGTCATTGTCTGCCTTCCTGGGTATATGTAAAACAACCCAGCATTGACTTAACTCTTTATTCCCATATTACAGACAGCATGTTAGCAATCATATAGACAGAGGTACACACAGAATTTATTAAAAGATACAGATATTGCCAGTGTTCTTCACACAATAAAAATCACTTTTAGTGCACAAAGCTTAGTTTACTAAGAATCTGGAATTCAGGCTCCCAAGCAAATATAGATTTTTGACATTTTCAGTGTTTGACTGGAAAGGTTTTGACTTAATAACCACACTAGATCAACAAATCATTCTGACTGATCCTGTAACTGGTATTACTGATCTTTCTAGTCATTGTATAAAGGTATGTAGGAATTCAGAAAACAGTCAAAACTTGAAATATAGTTCTTTCTCAGATGGTAAATACAATAGCTATGCTTCAAAAGTCAGCATTTATCATACTGTAGTATTTAACTTTACTGTGTTTTTTTCTATACTCGGAATGTGTGCTGCAGAAGAATACACAGTATGATATTTTCTGGAATTGCAACTATTACATATGGTTATTTGTTTTGTTTTATTATTAGATCTAAGAAATGAGTTTCCTACTAATATTGTTTTTGAGGATTTGTCCAATAAAGATAACATATGTTAAAGAGTTTAACATGAGAATGACCATACTGGATCCGACCAATAGCCCATCTATTGGTAGTGAATGCCAGATGTGTCAGAGGGAATGAACAGAACAGGGCAATCTTCAAATGATCCATCCTTTGAATCTGGCAGTCAAAGCTTAGGGACATCAAGAGCATGGGGTTCCATCCCTGATCATCTTGGTTAATAGCCATGGATGGACCTATCCTCCATAAACTTATCTAATTTGTTTTTGGAACCAGTTATAGTTTTGGCCTTCACAACATCCACTGGCCAAGAGTTCCACAGATTGATGGTGTGTTTTGTGAAGAAGTACTTGCTTATGTTTGTTTTAAAACCATTGCCTATTAATTTCATCGAGTTCTTGTGTTATGGGAAGGGGTAAATAACACTTCCTTATTCATTTTCTCCACACCAGTCATGATTCTATAAAGGTCTGTCATGTCCCCCCATCTCTGTTCTCAGCTGCGTAGTCTATTTTTTAAAATCTCCCTTCATATCAAAGTTGTTCAATACCCCTGATAGTTTTTGTTGCCTTGTTCTGTAGATTTTCCAACTCTCATATATCTTTTTTTGAGATGCGGTGACTGGATCTGCATGCAGTATTCAAGGTGTGGGCATACCATGGATTTAAAAAGTGGCATTATGATATTTTTGTCTTTATCTATCTATCTATCTAATCTCCTAATATCTTCCTAAAATTATGTTAGCTTTTTTAACTGGTGCTGCACACTGAGTGGCTGTTTTCAGAGAACTATCCACGCTGATGCCAAGATCTTTCTTGAGTGGTAGCAGCTAATTTAGACCCCATTATTTTGTATGTATAGTTGGGATTATGTGTTCCAATGAGCATTGCTTTGCACACTGAATGTCATTTGCCATTTTTTTGTCACTCAGTTTTGTGAGATGCCTTTATAACTCTTTACAGTCAGCTTTGGACTTATAAAATTACTCAGGATAGTTATCTGCAAACTTTGTCACCTCATTGTTTACCCTTTTTTCCAGATCATTTATGAATGTGTTGAACTGCACTGGTCCCAGTACAGATCCCCGGAGGACAACACTATTTACCTCTATCTACTGTGAAAATTGACCATTTATTCCTACAGTTTGTTTCCTATCTTTTAATCAGTTACTGATCCATAGAATAGATTGCTCTTAATAACAACCCAGATATTAGCAATGGTTGGTCAATAGCAACATTTGGCTAGGAACCAATCTGATCCTATTGACTTGAATGTTAAAGGGATTTGGATGTAAGCAATGGTATGCCGTTTATTAACACCATTTGTGGGGACGGGAGGAGAAAAGCCCCACCTACAGGCAGGCTTGCGAGGCTTCAGACAGAGAAGGAAGTTCTGGGATGTGCCTTCCCTTGCTGCAGCCTCCCAAACTTCCCTGTGCATAGGAACCATACAGGAGATAAGGGGCTGCAGGTTGAGAGCAGGGCAGTAAGAGGGAGTGGGGCTGCAGCCCAGATGCCAAAGCTGGATGGTACCGCTCCCAGCACTCTCTGGGCTGCACCCTATTGGGGAACTTCACACAGGGAGCGCTGGGATATGCTGAGCCGCAAACCCTGGAGAAAGCAGGCCGAGCTACTGTGCAGCTGTATGTGTGCCTAGCACCTCTGCTCCCCATAGAAAGCCCCAGCACCCAGGCTGCAGCTCCTGTCCACGCTGCTGCGCTGCCTGCAGGTGGTTTGCAGCACTGCAGACAGGGAAGATAAGTCCCAATGCTTCCTCCTTTGGCTGCAGCCCTGGAAACCTGCATTCCACTTATTAGCAACTGCTGGATAATGGCAACTTTTTTCTGGCACTGAATCTACTTAACAGGAAATGGTGTTAAACCAGTAGTGGGCAACCTGTGGCCCGCAGGCCCTATGCAGCCCATCAGAGTAATCTGATTGCGGGCCGTGAGACATTTTGCTCATGTTGATCCGTCCACAGGCAAGCCCCCTCACCCCCAACCCGCAGCTTCCAGTAGCGCGTTTCAACGTTCCTGGCAAATGGGAGCTGCGGGAAGCGGTGGGCTGCAGAGTTGTGCTGGCTGCAGCTTCCCGCAGCTCCCATTGGCTGGGAATGTCGAACTGCGGCCACTGGGAGCTGCTAGGGAGCCGTGCCTGCAGACGGTCAATGTCAGCAAAATGTCTCGCAGCCTGCAATCAGATTACCCTGATAGGCTGCATGTGGCCCATTGGCTGCAGGTTGCCCACCACTGTGTTAAACTTTAGACGTGGAGGATAAGGAAAAGATTGGATGACCCAAAATGAGATGGATGGATGTCATACAAAAGGATTTGGTTAGTTGCAGAGTTTCCAAGGAACTGTTTCAAGACAGACAGGAATGGAGAAGGACTACTTCAAGTGCTGACCCCATATAAATAGGACCAAACCTGGAAGCTGATGATGATTTGGGCCTCAGCAGGTTGAGATTTTTTTTTTCAGCTACTGTTGTCATAGATTTTGTTTGTAACAAAAAAGCCTGCACTAACATCCTTGCTTTTATCAGTTTAAATAAGACTCCTTATTTGATTTTTTTTTTCCCTTTGAACCAACTGGAATTTTTTTTTATTTAGAATTTACAAGATGTTCATTCAGGCAAAACTTCTATTGACTCAAATGTAAGGATTGCCCAGGGGCTCAGCTGTGCCTTTCAGGCACAGCCATATTCTGGGGCTGCTGAGAACCCATGTTGACCCTGAGGAAACTCATGGCAGAACATTTCCTGAAGAAGTCAGAATTCAGCACAGGGCTCTCCAGCATGAAAAGGGAGTGTACTCTGGCCCCCTACTGCATGCATGCCTTGACAGCTTTGTTGTGCAGTACCTCAGGAGGCATGGCCAGACTGTTTTATGGTTTGTGAGTTACTTAAAATGTTACTTTGCATCCAACACTAGTGTTCTGACCATGTTCTCTTTCATGGTCTCCGGCAATAACTTTTCAACAACCCTACACAATATTAACCTTTTTACTCTATTAAAAGCTTGATGCAAAGTGCACTGGAGTCAATGCAAAAATTCCCAATTACTTCATTGGATTGGGCCCTAAACATGCAGAGAAAAATCACATGTTGCCAACCCATTTTTTCCCTAAACTTTTCCTTAAATGAGGGGAATGTTAATGTCCCAACCAAAACATCCTTAGCTTGCTTTAAAAGCTGCATGTTTTCACAGTTTAAACAACCAAGCTAAGGTAACATGAAAAGAGATGACAGGCAAAAGGGAAAGATGAGGAGAAATAAATACCCATTTTTATGATCAGGTGATACATGGACAGATTCAGCCTGACTGTTTTCTTGGACAGGCAGAATCCCAGGACCATATTGGAAGGCAAGATAGGAAAGGAGGTCTGGTTCTCTCTCTATCTCCAAAATGGGAAGTTTATTAGCAGGACCCAACAAGAAGTCTTATTGGTCCTACAAATTCCTGGAACTATGCTACATGTTCTTGACTACAATATATTAGCCCCTTAGCTATTAGGAAGCTATTTATATAGGTTATAGGCAGCAGAGCTAGCAATGCATTTAGGGCTTGTCTACATGGGGGGGGGACCCACAGTAACTGGTAGTAACTCCTTATGTTGATACTCTTACTGCGCACTGAATGCCTTTGTGTGCAATAGCTTAATGTACCTGCTAAACTGCCTGTCGGTAAGAATGTCCACATGAAGAGTTAGTCTGGAGAAGCCAGTGTGCTTTAAATTCATACTGTAGTTTGCTAAGCATTAACTTCCCTGTATAAACAAACCCTTAGTTAAGGTTGCACAACATTTTCCATTGTAAAACTCTGTTTTCAATTGCTTATAATTTTGCCAAAAAGTTAAATTATTTGGGCCTGAAATTTTTCATTCCAGGTGTCTGCATGAGCCTGAACTGTTTCCAAGAACAAGGTTAGGGGAAAATATATTATTTTGCTCATGTTAAAAAAAAATCTTACAACTGATTAATTGAGAAGCTGTAGTATAACCATGCTTTTAAGGGACTTGAAGTTTGACAGGGAGGTGGCCCCAGTGACAAGGATATGTTCTTATGAAAACACACCCAGATTTGACAAAGTTGTCAGCCTCTGAAAAATTGCCATGCCAAAGGAAAACATGTCAGAGTTTAGCAGCTAAATTCTCCAAAAATTCTGTTTGCATTGAGGATGCTTGTTCTCCCTTATAGCTCCGATATAACAAATGGACTGTGCATGCACCATACCCATGGAGAGACTGAGCATGCTGCATTCCATGGATGCAGGAACTGAGCAAGACTTTCTGGCACTTGTTCCCCTTGGCTGTCTAGAGGCCACTGTAGTGCTTTGTACAGGAACTAAGGCCTTGTCTACACTATGAAATTAGGTTGAATTTATAGAAGTCAGTTTTGTAGAAAGCATTTTTATACAGTTGATTGTGTGTGTCCCCATACAAATGCTCTAAGTGCCTGTAGTCGGCAGAGTGTGTCCACAGTACCGAGACAACCGTCGACTTCTGGAGCATTGCACTGTGGGTAGCTATCCTACAGTCTCCGCCACCCATTTGAATTCTGGGTAGAAATCCCAGTGCCTGATGGGGCTAAAACATTGTCACACATGGTTCTGGGTACATATCGTCAGGCCCCCCTTCCCTCCCTCCGTGAAAGCAAGGGCAGACAATCGTTTTGCGCCTTTTTTCTTGAGTTACTTGTGCAGACGCCATACCACAGCAAGCATGGAGCCCGCTCAGCTCACTGTCACCGTACGTCTCCTGGGTGCTGGCAGACGCAGTACTGCATTGCTACACAGCAACAGTTTATTGCCTTTTGGCAGCAGACAGTGCAGTATGACTGGTAGCCGTCGTTGACGTAGTCCAGGGTGCTCTTTTAACTGACCTCGATGAGGTCAGGGGCGCCTGGGCAAACATGGGAGTGACTCAGCCAGGTCATTTCCATTTTAAGTTTCGTCTCATGGCGATTGAGTCCTATCGGCAGTGCACTGTCTTTTAATCTGCAGGCAGCAGAAGACGATGGGCAGCAGTCACACTGCACCGTCTTCTGCCGAGCACCCAGGAGATGATGATGGCTAGTGGTCGTACTGCACAGTCTGCTGCCAGCAAGATGTATAAAGGTAGATGAAGTGGATCAAAACAAGAAATAGACCAGATTTGTTTTGTATTCATTTTCTCCTCCCTCCCTCCGTGAAATTAACGGCCTGCTAAACCCACTTTTGAGTTCTATGCTTGAGGTTTTGAGTTCTATCCCTGAGGGGGCCATTCTGTTTCTTGCAAAGCCACCCCCTTTGTTGATTTTAATTCCCTGTAAGCCAACCCTGTAAGCCATGTCGTCAGTCGCCCCTCCCTCCGCCAGAGCAATGGCAAACAATCATTTCATGCCCTTTTCCCTGGATTGCCCGAGCAGGAGCAGACACCACAGCACAGCAAGCATGAAGCCCGTTCAGCTCACCCCATCAGTTATGACCATTGTAAACACCTCGCACGTTATCGTGCAGTGTATGCAGAACCAGCACCTGAAAAACCAGGCGAGGAGGTGTCATAAATATAAAGGGAAGGGTAAACCCCTTTAAAATCCTGGCCAGAAGAAAAATCCTCTCACCTGTAAAGGGTTAAGAAGCTAAAGGTAACCTCGCTGGCACCTGACCAAAATGACCAATGAGGAGACAAGATACTTTCAAAAGCTGGGAGGAGGGAGAGAAACAAAGAGTCTGTGTCTGTCGGTATGCTGGTTTCTGCCGGGGATAGACCAGGAATGGTGTCTTAGAACTTTTAGTAAGTAATCTAGCTAGGTATGTGTTAGATTATGATTTCTTTAAATGGCTGAGAAAAGAATTGTGCTGAACAGAATGACTATTCCTGTCTGTGTGTCTTTTTTGTAACTTAACGTTTTGCCTAGAGGGATTCTCTATGTTTTGAATCTAATTACCCTGTAAGGTAGGTACCATCCTACCTTACATTACCATTTTTACAGAGGTGATTCCTTTACTTCTATTTACTTCTATTTCTATTAAAAGTCTTCTTGTAAGAAAACTGAATGCTTTTTCATTATTCTCAGATCCAAGGGTTTGGGTCTGTGGTCACTTATGCAAATTGGTGAGGATTTTTACCAAACCTTTCCCAGGAAGTGGGGTGCAAGGGTTGGGAGGATTTTGGGAGGAAAAACGTGTCCAAACTACGTTTCCCAGTGAACCCAGTTAGAGTTTGGTGGTGGCAGTGGATATTCCAAGGGCAAAGGATAAAGTTAATTTGTATCTTGGGGAAGTTTTAACTTAAGCTGGTAAAAGTAAGCTTAGGAGGTTTTCATGCAGGTCCCCACATTTGTACCCTAGAGTTCAGAGTGGGGGAGGAACCTTGACAGGAGGTGACGACAGTGTGGAGATGAGGACATGAACACACTTTTCTCTAAAACAGCGTTCCCCCGCACTTTGGAGATCATGATGTTAATGGGGCCCGGGAAACAAGCACAGAGTGGTGGGACCGCATAGTGTTGCAGGGATGGGATGATTCCCAGTGGCTCCTAAACTTTCGCATGTGTAAGGGTACTTTCATGGAACTTTGTGACTTGCTTTCCCCTGCCCTGAAGCATAAGAATACCAAGATGAGAGCAGCCCTTACAGTTCACAAGCGAGTGGCAATAGCCCTGTGGAAGCTTGCAAAGCCAGACAGCTACCAGTCAGAAGGGAATCAATTTGGAGTGGGCAAATCTACTGTGGAGGTTGCTGTGATGCAAGTGCCAACGCAATCACTGAGCTGCTGCTATCGAAGGTTGTGACTCTGGGAAATGTGCAGGACATACTGGATGGCTTTGCTGCAATGGGATTCCCTAACTGTGGTGGGGCTATAGACAGAACACATATCCCTATCTTGGGACTGGACCACCAGGGCAGCCAGTACATAAACCGCAAGGGGTACTTTTCAATGGTGCTGAAAGCTCTGGTGGATCACAAGGGATGTTTCACCAACATCAATGTGGGATGAGCAGGAAAGGTTCATGACGCTCATGTCTTCAGGAACTCTGGTCTGTTTAAATGGCTGCAGGAAGGGATTTACTTCCCAGACCAGAAAATAACTGTTGGGGATGTTGAAATGCCAATAGTTTTCCTTGGGGACTCACCCTACCCCTAATGCCCTGGCTCATGAAGCCGTACACAGGCACTCTGGACCGTAGTCAGGAGCTGTTCAACTATAGGCTGAGCAAGTTCAGAATGGCGGTAGAGAGTGCATTTGGACGTTTAAAGGGTCGCTGGCGCAGTTTACTGACTCGCACAGACCTCAGCAAAACCAATATTTCCATTGTTATTGCTGCTTGTTGTGTGTTCCACAATCTCTGTGAGAGTAAGGGGGAGACGTTTATGGCAGGATGGGAGGTTGATGCAAATCGCCTGGCAGCTGAATACATGCAGCCAGACACCAGGGCTGTTAGAAGAGCACAGCAGGAAGCAGTGCGCATCAGAAAAGCTTTGAAAACCAGTTTCATGACTGGCCAGGGTACTGTGTGACACTTCTGTTTGTTTCTCCTTGATGAAAACCAGCCCCCTTGGCTGACTCTAATTCCCTGTAAGCCACCCGCCCTCCTGCCTTCGATCACAGCTTGCTTACAAAGGAAATAAAGTCACTATTGTTTAAAAAACATGTATTATTTATTAATTGATTATAAAAATAGGGAGATAACTCACAAGGTAGCCCTGGTGGGGTGTGGGAGGACGGTAGGAGGGAAGGAAAAGGCCACTTTAAAACTTGTTGAATGCCAGCCTTCTGTTGCTTATCCACTGTCTTGGGCTGTCCACTGGGGTGGAGTGGTTGGGTGCCCGGAGCCTCCCACCCCGCGTTCTTGGGTGTCTGGGTGGGGAGGCTATGGAACTTGGGGAGGAGGGAGGGAGGTTAAGCAGGGGCTGCAGCAGCAGTCTGTGATCCTGCTGCCATTCATGAACCTCCACCAGGTGCCGGAGCATGTCCGTTTGATCCCGCAGTATCCCCAGCAGTTCCTCATGCCTCCTCTGATCTTCCTGCTGCCACCTCTCCTCACGTTCATCAGCCACCGTCCTGTACTCTGCTATTGTGTCCCTCCACACAGCTCTGTCAGTGCCGGACAACTGCATGAGCTCAGAGAACATGTTATCACGTGTGCATTTTTTTCGCCGCCTTATTTGAGATAGCCTTTGGGATGGAGTAGGGAGGCTTGAAACATTTGCAGCTGCTGGAGGGAAAATAAGGGAGTGAAGTATTTAAAAAGATACATTTTACAGAACAATGGCTATACTCTTTCACAATGAACAACACTATTCACATTACATAGCACATGAGATATAAGTACAAGGTCTTATTTTGCATCTTATATTGAGTGCCTGCAGCTTTGGCGTTAGAGATCACACACGCAGGGCTGGGCAACAGAATTCGGCTTGCAGGCGGCCATGGTAAGCCATAGTCTTTCGGCTTCTGTAACCTTCATAACAGCAGCCCCCTCTTTTCCCATACCATGCAAAGCCCATTGAATTGGCCATTTACTGCTGCAGTTTTCCTATTAACATGCAGCAGCAGAAACCAAGCTAACCCTCTCCCGCCATCCAATTCTCTGGGATGATCGCTTTTCCCCTCCCCCCACCGCGTGGCTGATATCAGGGAAGATCCCTGCTAGCCAAACGCGAAAGCTCAGCGCCAATGCCCCCCCCCCTCCCACCACATGGCTAACTGCGAGGAGGATTTCTTTTCAGCCACAGGAAAACAGCCCAGTAGGAACGGGCACCTCTGAATGTCCCCTTAATCAAATTCCCCTATTTCAACCAGGTTACCATGAACCATATCACTCTCCTGAGGATAACACAGAGAGATAAAGAACGGATGTTGCTTGAATGCCAGCAAACCCCGGGACCATACACTGCCAGGCTTTGTCATGCAATGATACCAGATTACTTGCTACTAGCATGGCGTGGTAAAGTGTCTTACCATGGAGGACGGAATAAGGCTGCTCTCCCCAGAAACCTTCTGCAAAGGCTTTTAGAGTACCTCCAGGAGAGCTTCATGGAGATGTCCCTGGAAGATTTCTGCTCCATCCCCAGACACGTTAACAGACTTTTCCGGTAGCAGTACTGGCCAGGAATGCATCCCAAGTCCTCAGGGCTACTTAATCATTAAAAAATGCTTGTTTTTATAACATGTATTATATTTAAAAAGGTACACTCACCAGAGGTCCCTTCTCTGGCTTCATTGAGTTGGGAGGGTATTTCAGTCAGGGTATTGGCCTCCAGGAGCTATCCAACAGTGCACCATTGGACCACTCTGGACAGCACTCTGAACTCAGATGCACTGGCCAGGTGTACAGGAAAAGCCCCGGGAACTTTTGAATCTCATTTCCTGTTTGGCCAGGCGAGCTCATCAGCACAGATGACCATGCAGTCCCAGAATCGAAAAAGACCTTCAGAATGGACCAAATGGGAGGTACTGGATCTGATCACTATATGGGGAGAGGAATCCATGCTATCAGAACTTGTTCCAAAAGACGAAATGTCAAAACATGAGGTACAGAGGCTACATCAGGGACTCAACACAGTGCCGCGTGAAACTTAAGGAGCTCAGACAAGCGTACCAGAAAACTAAAGGATCAAACGGACGCTCTGGGACAGAGCCCCAGACATGCCACTTCTATGCTGAGCTGCATGCAATTCTAGGGGGGGCCGCCACCACTACCCCACCCCCGGCCGTGGACAGAATACTTTCCGCCATGGCTGAGGATTTTGCAGATGAGGAGGAGGACGAGCTTGGGGAGAGCACACAGCACACCATTTTCCCCGACAGCCAGGATCTTTTTATCACCCTGACTGAAATACCCTCCCAACCCAATGAAGCCGGAGAAGGGACCTCTGGTGAATGTACCCTTTAAAATATAACACATGTTATAAAAGCAAGTGTTTTTTAATGATTAAGTAGCCCTGAGGACTTGGGATGCATTCATGGCCAGTACTGTTACTGGAAAAGTCTGTTAACATGTCTGGGGATGGAGTACCTCCAGGAGAGCTTCATGGAGATGTCCCTGTCAAACTTGTTGTAATTTTTTATGAGATTAGTTTGGACAACAAATGTAATTGTGTTGACATAATATACATAGCCTTCTGTTAGTCATCTGACTTAGTCTCACCTGACATTCTAATAAAAAGTAATTACTATATAAAATCAATGTAGCCCATATTAAATGTATTAAAAACCAGCTAACTGATACCGCACAAAAATAATTATCATTATCCCTGCAGGGCAGGGATAGCTCAGTGGTTTGAGCATTGGCCTGCTAAACCCAGGGTTGTGAGTTCAATCTTTGAGGGGGCCATTTAGGGATCTGGGCCAAAAATTGGGGATTGGTCCTGCTTTGAGCAAGGGGTTGGACTAGATGACCTCCTGAGGTCCCTTCTGATTCTGTGATCTAATGGGAGTGTTTCTAGTCAGATATCATGGGGATCTAATCTTGGTCCAATGCTATTAAATAGCTTTATTGATGATCTGGGAGAAAATACAAAATCATTGCTGGTAAAGTTTGTAGGTGACAGAAAAATTGTGGAGTAGTAAGTAATGGTATTGACAGCTAACGTCTCCAGATCAACCTGGATTGCTTGGTAAGGTGGGCTTATCTGAACAGCGTGTGTTTTACATAGCCAAAAGTGAGGTCACGCAAACAATGTGGTCACATGTATAAGATGGGGAGTGGTCTTTGAAGGTAGTGACCCTGAAAAGAATGTAGGGGTCAGGACAGATAATAAGTTGAACTTGAGCTCTCAGTGCAATGCAATAGCTAAGAGGTGAACAAAATCCTGACACATATAAGCAGTGGAATATCTAGTAAGAGTGGGAGGTGGTATTACCTCTGTATGTGGCATTAATGAGATCATTACTGGAATTTGGAATACTCTGTTCAGTTCTGGTGTCCACGTTTCAAAAAAAGATGTTAAAAAATTTGGTAAGGGTTAAGAGAAGAGCTACAAAAATTATCTGAGGTCTGGAAAATTACCTTATTCTAAGAGACTTACGTTGATTAATCTATTTAGGTTACCCCAAGAGAATGTTCAAAGGTGACTTGATCAGTCTATAAGTACATTCATACAGAAGAGATTTCTAATAGTTGATGGCTCTTTAATCCAGTGGTTGGAAGCTAAAGTTAGACAAACTCAGACAAGAAATAAAGCACACATTTTTGACAGTGAGGGTAATTATCCATTGGAACAATTTATCTAGGAATGTGGTAGACTCTCCATCACTTGTTGGGTTCAAGTCAAGACTGGATATCTTTCTAAAATATGATCTATAACTCAAATAGAAGTTATGGGCTTGATGCAGAAATTACTGCTTGAGGTTCTTTAACCAGTGTTATGCAGAAGGCCTTAAAATCTATAAATCTCTGAAAAATTAGGCCCTAGGCTTCTGCAAGTAGACCCCCCAAATCAGTTGACAATTGAAGCCAAAATTGTCAATCCCCATGCTTTGGTTCCCTAGCTGTAAAATGGGGATGATACCACGTCACCACTCAGAGGTGTTAATGAAAATATCTTCACAACATTTGCAAAGCATTAAGATATTATGATGAGCACACCATAGAGAATCCCATGGGGATATTAATAATTCTGTATTCAGTGCAA
Source organism: Lepidochelys olivacea (assembly GCF_965140295.1). Classification (NCBI taxonomy): domain Eukaryota; kingdom Metazoa; phylum Chordata; order Testudines; family Cheloniidae; genus Lepidochelys; species Lepidochelys olivacea. The sequence goes on along the minus strand of NC_140413.1, from coordinate 37,942,954 downwards.
TGTTTGCATGGTATGAACAGAAGAATGAATTGGGTCACATGGTAAATGACGGGGCTAAAAAGAAATATTAACTAGCTACCCATTCAGTGAGCACCAGCCATCCTTATTTGTGTCATCAGTGGACACATTTTGTGGTCCTCTACATCTCCTTATGAACGTCCTCTCATCACTTCAGTCTAATGGAAATGGCAGCAGACTACTATCTACTGAACAGCAAATGTGCTGAATGCCAAATAAATACAAAAAGGTAGCAGGTGTCGTCTCAGTAAAAGATGTTACACTTCTAATGTCACCTGGCATTCTTTTATACAAATTAGAGAAATATCGCCCAGAGCAGTGGTTCCCAAACTTGTTCCGCCGCTTGTGCTGGGAAAGCCCCTGGTGGGCCAAGCCGGTTTGTTTACCTGCCGCGTCCGCAGGTTCGGCCAATCGCGGCTCCCAGTGGCCGCGGTTCGCTGCTCCAGACCAATGGGAACTGCTGGAAGCGACGGCCAGTATGTCCCTCAGCCCGCACTGCTTGCAGCAGCTCCCATTGGCCTGGAGCAGCGAACCGCGGCCACTCAGAGCCACGATCAGCTGAACCTGCGGACGCGGCAGATAAACAAACTGGCCCGGCCCGCCAGGGGCTTTCCCTGCACAAGCAGCAGAGGAAGTTTGGGAACCACTGGCCTAGGTGAACCTACTATAAGGTAGGTGCACAACTGCTTGGAAAAGCATACTTAGAGTAGTTATCAATGGTTCATAATCAAGCAATCAAGGGCACATCAACCGAGGTCCTTCAGGGATCTGTCCTCTTTTTGGCTTTATTCAATATCTTCACAAATGATTTGGATAATGGCAAAGAGTACACTTATACAGTTTGTGCACTTTGGAGGACAGGATTAAAATTCAAAACAATCTGGAGAAATGGTCTGAGATAAATAGATTGAAATTCAATAAGGACAAATGCAAGTACTATACTTAGGAAGGAATAACAAGTTATACAAATACAAACAAGGAAATGACTGCATAGGAAGGAGTACTGCAGAAAATGATCTGGAGATTATAGCAAATCACAAAATAAATATGAGTCAACAATGTAGCACTGTTTCAAAGAAAGCAAACATCATTCTGGGATCTGTTAGGAGGAGTGTTGTAAGCAAGACACAAGAAGTAATTCTTCCACTCTACTCAGCACCGATAAGGCCTCAGCTGGAGTACTGGGTCCAGTTCTGGGCACCACACTTCAGGAAAGATGTGGTCAAATTGGAGAAAGTCCAGAGGAAAGCAAAAAATTGATAAAAGGTCTGGAAAACATGACCTACGAGGAAAGACTGGAAAAAAATGGGTTTGTTTAGTTTGAAGAAATGAAGACTGAGTGAGGACATAACAGTCTTCACATATGTAAAAGATTGTTATGAAGAGGAGGGTGATAAATTGTTCTTATCCACAGAGGACAGGACAAAAAATAACGTGTTTAGCTTGCAGCAAGGGAGATTTAGATTAGATATTAGGAATAATTTCCTATCTGTAAGGGAAGCTAAGAACTGGAACAAATTACCTAAGGAAGTTGTGGAATCTTTGTCACTGGAAGTTTTTAAGAACAGGTTTTACAAACATCAGTCAGGAATGGTCTAGATAATACTTTAGTTCTACCATGAGTGCAGAGGTCTGGACTAAATGACCTGTGAAAGTCCCTCCCAGTGCTATATTTCTATAATTTTCTGCTAAAAGGGAAAATGTTAATCCTTAGCAACTCATACTTGGTAGTAATTTAGAAATTAAATTGCTTAAACATATTCTGCTCATTGTAAAATCTTGCTTTATTAAGAAAAACCTTTAAGAATTATTTTCTTGAACAGCATGCTTCACTGTGGGAACAAAGCAATGTAGCAACTCCTCATCTGTGATTACTGACAAGTGAAGTAACCATAATTAGTTAAAATGTATGTGCACATGAATACATATATTTCATTATTTATCTTAGCTTTCTTTGTTGAATTGAATTCAAGGAAATAATAAATTGAAATCGATGTTGTTAGATAAGTATACTTGTCTGTCATTTTCCTTTGTACCTGTCTATAAAGGCAAAGAATGTTTGAATGATTCAAGGGTGGAAAGTGTGACTATTTTAAATGATTCAGGGCAATATTATCTTTTGAGGAGCCTCGTCTTTCTTGAAAGCCCAACTCCCACTGAAACAATAAGAATCAGTGTTCCTGCACACTGGATGCAGGAACAGGTCTGAAATAGCCACAGCCCTGTCTTTAGTCATTACCAAAGTTAAGAAGAGTGGAGTAAACTGAGCAATACACTTCTTTAAACAAATGATTTTGAAATATTTAATGGAGCAAACTTCTAGTATTCAACAGACAACTGAAAATCTCACATCAGTTCTAAGTGTATCCAGGCATCCTTTTGGATTCCAAAAAATATCTGGGTGTGTGTGTTTTAGATTAGATCAGATGCATTTTTAGCTTACCTACTTACCTTAATGAAGGCATGGCTTCTATGGCTTTATTTATTTCTTTTTGAGAGCCCAAAATGGAGATTGCTCCTCTACCATCATTATTCATCCTTGTGGGCCTTTTGTGGTTTCTATTCTTGCCCTTCCTGTTCAATATGAACAAAAGGCTATTAAGAGCCTTAGTAAATAAATATGCAGTGTGATATCTTTTGTGTGTGGGTGATACCTACATACTTACATTTTTTCTGACCATGGCCAGTATGGTGAGTGTCTTGCCCACAGTCTAACAGATATGTAATTGAAGGCTAGATGGTTGACAGTCAATCAGAAAAGACAGAGGTGTTTGGAAATAATACCATAAGAATGGATGGTGATAATAAAATCACCTTTGGTTGTGGTAGCTGGAGGTTGGAGATGCAACAAGCAATGAGCATCTACACTGCAGTTTAACAGCCCTGCAGCCCAAGCCCCAAGAGTCTGAGTCAGCTGACATGGGTCAGTCTCTGGTGTTTAATTGCTGTGTAGACATACCCATAGGCTCCTCATACTCACCATACTTCTGGACACCTGTATTCCTTGTAGGCCAGGGTCCTGTGCCTGGAGGCCACTTACCTCTGCATTGCCACCAAGCCATCTCTCTTAGGCCCTGATTTTGGAACCTTGTACACATTGCCTACCCCTGCAACCGCGGTGAGCCCCGTTGACCTCAGTTCGACTCTGCAGTGGTACGTCTACAAATACTAGTTTACTGGATCTTATGCTTAGTGAACATATCTATTACTTATGCTGATTAGAAGAAATAAGCTTTGCAGTGGAATATGTTCCCATTTCTTCACTAAACTGCAGATAAATGGTAAAATTAATGTCATGGCAAATTCTTATTTGGAGTTTCTGACGTTAATGACTAATAATGTATCTGCCATGCCTTCATTTGCAGCCATGACTATATGAATGTCTAATAGGTTACTTTATGGAATAGTATAATCCTAACTTCAGTCAGTAATCATAAAACTCATTTGTATTTGACCAGGTTATCTATTAGCTAATGCTCATTTAATACTTACTAACAAAGCTAATATAATAGTGGCTTTAGCTTCCCTTTTTTCACAGATTCTTTCAAAGTTTCTAAGTCAAAGACAGAGAAATGAAATAAGCTCAATTAATGACAAAGCCACTTATAAAAATGTAAATCTGTCAGATAAATGTTTTAGCTTCTTTTCAGATGAAGTAAAGTCCTCATAAAACTCAGATGCATTGGGCAGAACATGAAATTGTTCACTCTTCATTGCTAACTATCTACAGAACCCATATTTGTTCTCTAGTATGCTGTTGGAGTCATATGGTTGCTTTTACATATAGTTTGTTAAACATATAGCAAAGATTTCCCTGGAACTATATTTCTTTGATACATTAGTGTCAGAGTTGAACACTTTCTAATAGGAGTAGAAGATCATTTTTATGAACGATTGAGCTATTTAGTATTATGAAGTGTGTTTACATGGTTTAAGTCTGTGTAGAACTTGCAAGTTTCTATTTTAACTATCTGATGCTAGGGCATAGGTAAGACAAAGAATCCAGAGTGGCAGTGAGCATGCTTTGTGACAATAATTCCACAAGAGAAGGGTGTCAGTTGCTTACTTACGCTTTCTATGACTTGTCTAAGTCAGAGATCATAGAGATTCCCTCACCTCCAATATAAAACTATATTCTTAATCTCAATAAAGAGAGCTAAAATAATTATTAACTTCTTTCAATTATTTTATCCAAATTAAAACTTTCTTCTAAGTATAAATTTCACTGAACTCCAAAGGGCAACAGGATCCAAAGCCAGATCTGGATTTTTGTGGCAATCTTCAGCCAGTGACTGGGGGATTATCATGCAATTGCAACAGCTAGATTTGTTTTCTATTTAAGCAATGGAATATGAGAGTCTGGGGCAAAACAAAATCAGGATGCAGATCCTTGATATCAGGAAAACAATGCTTCCCATTTAATTTAAAAAAAAAAAAGCAAAAGCCTTTCACACAAAACACCTTAGTAAATATAAACACTAACACATCGCTTGACAGAACAAGCCATTTTTCTCCTAACTGGGTGGGTGGGTGCTCTGTCCCTTGCACCATAGCTTTATAGAGCTGACAGAAGAAAGATAGCCTTACTTACCGGGCTTAAATTCATCTGGAACTGACTGGAGCAGAGCTCCAGTAAATATTTTCAACCTCCCTGGAGTTTTTATAGCATGTTGGGGTGTGTGGGGGTGGGCAGGCTCTGGGAAATACTCTGAGAATGTAAGCCCTGTTTATTTACAATGAATAATCAAATAAATGTTGCAGGCATCACTTGGGTTGCACAGTGTTGCTGACTTACCGTTCAACTCTATAGGAGCCTTCACCTGTCTGTGTACACAGAGACCAGGTTTTAATTCACTCCAGAGTCCTTTCTAGCTACCTAAATATCATATTGACAATACTCAGAGTTGTGATATTCCCCTGCAAAGCAAACAGATATGCAGTGGGGCAGGTCCTTGAGTTGCGCAAACTCTGTCCTCACCTTGACTTCCAGTGCAAGGGAGGCCTGACAGGTGAAGATGGCAGTCAGGCTTCTCTACATAGACAATGGTGTCTGGGGGCTCCTCTCCTTTCCTCTCTGTTGTCTAGATTCTGCTGTGGGTGAGCAGTACAGGTCAGATGCCACAACAGAGTTGAAGACAGTGGGGAACTTGTTAATTTAACTGGAAGGGATAGTCCACTGGAGACTCTTGTAGACAGTCTGCATGGTTTGATTTGTGTGACCTTTCTGAACTCAACCAATCAATGGTTGCCTGAGCCCAGGGAAAATGAAAAACATTCTTGGCTAATAGTATTCTGATGCTTTCTGTTGATTTGCTTTTTTCCTTGCTTTCCTTTCCTTTAAGATTTCTAAGAAAAAGAAGAGTTTATGGGAAACATAACTTAAATTTTTTTAAAGCACGCTGTAGGCTGAAAAGGTAACTAGTGATGAGGAATAAAGCAGAGCAGGTGCTGTCATTGTGGCTGGTCCCTGTGTGTGTGTGTGTGTGTGCGTGGGGAAGGGACGGGGGGCTTCTTTACCCTATTACTATGTCCAGTAACATGAACTTCCTGAGGCTAATTTGCGTACTGAGCCAGTATACTAACAAGTCACATTTGGAAGTCTTGCTATTTTCACTTGTGACTTAAAGATTAAATTAGTTCTCCACCTAGTACCATTTTCATTTTAAATAAAAAGTTCCATACTGCACAAATATCTAAAATAACTCCATTTGAATATGGATCTAAAGAGGGAGTTTGTTCATTAAAAATCATATGAATGATTTTCTATCCTATACATACACAGATGGGTACACACAAAGCCATGTACAATTATGCACATGGCAATGTGTCAAAATGGCAATGTGCATACTGTGGATGCACAACTGGGCAACTATGCTCACAAATGAAGCAAGCATTTGTCTGTGTACACTGTAGAAAATAGGCCTTTATATACCCTCCCACTGCCAACCCCCAGATTTATTTGGAAATATGTAATTGGCTGCATAAGAATCTATCCAAAACACATGATTTAAAAATAAGTCTTTCTGTGTTCTGTTTGTTTTTGTTGAAGTCAGTGCTTAGTTCAGACATTTGTTGGTCTCAGGACATTATGTAAGCAAGAGCATCACCGAATGATACTGTTGATAGTCATAAGCTTCTAGAAAATGCACGTATGTATAGCATGGCAGTTTAAAGTAGCTGAAGATCTGCCCTCCAATATCTCCTCAATACTGAGGAGTATAGGGAGCACTGCTCCCAGCATGCATCACTTCTTGCCAGTTTTACCTTTATAAAATGTCAACTTGATGAGAGCATACAGTACCACTTCTTTCTAATACAGCAGCTTGCATGCTCGTGTCAGTTCAATTCCTTGTACTGTAAGTATTTTATGGCTACATTTATTATATGTGTTTTGCATAGTGTACTGTAAGGTAATAAGAAAATAATAATGCATTTTATGCATTACTATGGGTTAATGACTTCATCAATATTCTTTGTGGTAGGCTAACACACACAATATGCAACTTGTCCGTATAAATGTCAGCGAGAATATAATGACTACAAAACGTTTTTATCGTTTGATTGGAACAATGAGGGATGCTTCCAATATCCTCCAGGTTAGGATGTTCAAGGAGGAAAGAAAGCAATGTACTTGAAAGTGCTTTGCCATTTTTCACCTTCTTTATATTTGGTTTTTGAGGAGCTCTCTTAATGAGGGAATAGCTCTGCATGGTTGAACTCCCATGCAGGTATTCTGATCTGGAAAACAGACTAGGAACTACAAACTAAATCACCAGGGTGAAGCATGTTATCTCTAGGTGGAAAAGATGGAAAGTACAGCCTTATAACACTCTATTTTGGGTTTGTGCTTAAGGCAGAGTGAAAGAGTCACAGGAGAGGGGTGAGATCCAGGACAACAGCTTGCAAACCATTATCTAGAATCTGTCACAAAGTGCTATGAAGATGACAAATTCTATATGAACTATCTTCTACATGGAACTTTCCACTGCTGATTCTGTTCTTTACTGGTGACCAAAGTTTCAACACACTAGACATTTATTTTGGAAAGTTACTAGTACAGAAATGTATCTTTTATCCCTCTGATTATTTGTATAATCTGTTGATAATGATTTGGGGAACATATGCTTCACCAATGAGAGAGACTGAATGGTGGTAGTCCAGTTGCATATATGTTCACTTTCCAAGGCACTTTTTTTCTGTTTAAACTGCTGTCAAATACCTGTAACTGGCTTTTCCAAACCTATGATGAGGTCAGTTTGTTACCACAAGTATTTCTGAGAGTGCAGAGGACAACTTACCAACACTTCTTAATACTTCTGTAGTAGAGAATTTGTGTGCCTATGCCATTTCCCATTATAGCATCCAAAGCCATGCCCAAAATGAAGATTTAGAAACAGTAACTTATCGAGACAGGTGCAAATCAAAACCCCAAGTCCACATAAATCTCTGTAAGAGCTTGGAAAAGATCCAAACTTTTCTGTTGTCTCTTATGAACAAAAACCCTGAATTCAATCACTCCTGAAGTCCAGGAAAGTTCTGATGGGGACCCATCCCATAGCAAGTTGACATCAGCATTTGGTAGCTAAATTCCCATGTGACATTTCCTCACATGTAGGCAGTGTGACTGGATCTACAAACAGTATATTTTCTAATTCTTCATTATGTTGCAGCTTCAGTGGTATGAAAGGTCCATAAAGGTGGTGGAAGAGGCCCCTGAGAAATACTTCTGGCACAAAAATTTCCTTATGCATTGGCAAAGTGGCAAACCCTGGCAATTGCAGCCAAGTGTAAATTAGAACAGCCCTGAAAAAAACGGCAATACAATGGTCCATCTAGAGGTATACCTGAGGTACCGTCATGAGTGCTTAAGTAAAGCTGTTATAATACTTGAGTATGTTGTAGAAAAACTTCTGAGCCAACCAGAAAATTGGACAAGATGGCTCAGTAAGTCTCTCCAGCCCGATCATCTATAATTCCATGATATATTTGTCATAATGGATTTGTATTTAAGACTGGATCGATCCAAAAGCTTTTTATAAAGGCAACATTTTGTGTACATTCATGTCATATCTTCACAAATATCATATCGTTGGCAGACAGAATCGATTAAATAGAGATTAATCTTTCCCATTTGTATGACATTTGCGTTATAATGTTACAACAATATCGTTACCCTACTACAAATTAACTTAACTTTTTTAAGCTGCAACTTTGTGGCTTGTTAAAGATTTTCAGATAGACAGAAAATGCATGAACTTTCATTATACTATTTTGGCAGTTGCCATGTTAGGCAATGAATCAAGTATCTTTAAAAGGCATTTACAACATAGAAAAACAAAAGAAATCAAAACAATTTTAAAAGTAAGATTAAAATATGTGAGCCAATTGGCTGGGTATAATGGACTTACAGAAGGAGTTAAATGTCCATCAGTGTCTTCTATTTTTATTTTCAGTGCCAGGCAAAACAGTTCAATCTGCAATCAGCATTGTTATTGTTATTTAGTTGATTGCACCTTTCAGGAAATGAAGCTGAGTTTATTGGGTCAGATTCTCCTTGGCCCTTACAGGGATATGTCGTGTGAGGGAGGGTGCAAGGAACCCCACCACTTTGCATAGTCTCCTAGCTTGCATGAGGGCCAGGCAGAACTGGAGTCCCTGTGCTCAGAAGCTTCTGGGCCCAAATTTAGGAAAGCATTCTTATTTGAAAAGGGTGCTTAAGCATGTGCTTAGCTGCTGATCTGAATAAGGATGGGCATAGCTCCTGCTTAAGTGCTGTCTAGAATTGAGGCCAAGAAGTGCTTTGTCCCAGCTTACAGCACAGAGGTGAGGAGAGGAACGTGGTCCCCTCCCCTCCTTGTCCCTCTTGTTCTCCATTTTGTCTACTGGGCAGCATGTTCCTAAAATGTGCTTTCTAGCCCTTTGTGAGCTAGAAGGAGGATATAATCACAAATAAATTAGTTTTACTGCATGAAAATTGTTGCATTTATTTTCATTTAATTATTTGAAAAGTTCCTTTCAGTTTTCTTTCATAGGGTGCTAATTAATAATACACTTGATTAAATTAACTCAAAAGATAAAGTTATGGGGACATTCATATAATCAATATCAGCAAATTTGGTTTCTTCATTTAACTTTCCCATTACCTACGCCAGTAAAATTAGATGTTATTGTCCATGATTAAAGTCATTGGGGAAAACAGGAAACTAAAACATGATAAAATAAGTTGGGATGGAAGGAAATGGATTTGGTTAAACTGTGCACAATGTCATTTAAAATTAGTTTGAGAGTTTGAGACTCAGTTTTTCTTGTCGATTTGGGTATGTCTACATTGCCTCTCAAACTGGTAAGACAGACTCACGTTAGTGACTAGTAGGACTCCAGCTAGCACACAAAAAAAGCAAGGTGGATGATGCAGCTCGTGTTGGAGGTTTTGGCCCTCAAGTTCACCCCTACGCTAGAGATCCTGTGCTGCTGTCTGAGCTGCAATGTTTACACTAAAAAAATGAGGAGTACTTGTGGCACCTTAGAGACTAACAAATTTATTTGGGCATAAGCTTTTGTGGGCTAAAACCCACTTCATCAGATGCATGCAGTGGAAAATACGGTAGGAAAATATATATACACACAGAGAACATGAAAAAATGGGTGTTGCCATACCAACTGTAATGAGACTAATCAATTAAGGTGGGCTATTATCAGCAGGAGGAAAAAAACTTTTGTAGTGATAAGCAGGATGGCCCATTTCAAACAGTTGACAAGAAGGTGTGAGTAACAGTAGGGGGAAAATTAGCATGGGGAAATAGTTTTTACTTTGTGTAATGACCCATCCACTCCCAGTCTTTATTCAAGCCTAATTTAATGGTGTCCAGTTTGCAAATTAATTCCAATTTTGCTGTTTCTCATTGGAGTCTGTTTTTGAAGTTTTTTTGTTACAGAATTGCGACTTTTAGGTCTGAAATTGAGTGACCAGGGAGGTTGAAGTGTTCTCCAACTGGTTTTTGAATGTTATAATTCTTGATGTCTGATTTGTGTCCATTTATTCTTTTACGTAGAGACTGTCTGGTTTGGCCAATATACATGGCAGAGGGGCATTGCTGGCACATGATGACATATATCACAATGGTAAATGTGCAGGTGAATGAGCCTCTTATGGTGTGTCTGATGTGATTAGGTCCTATGATGATGTCCCCTGAATAGATATGTGGACACAGTTGGCAATGGGCTTTGTTGCAAGGATAGGTTCCTGGGTTAGTGTTTTTTTTGTGTGGTGTATAGTTGCTGGTGAGTATTTGCTTCAGGTTGGGGGGCTGTCTGTAAGCAAGGAATGGCCTGTCTCCCAAGATCTGTGAGAGTGATGGGTCATCCTTCAGGATAGGTTGTAGATCTTTGATGATGCGTTGGAGAGGTTTTAGTTGGGGGCTGAAGGTGATGGCTAGTGGCGTTCTGTTACTTTCTTTGTTGGGCCTGTCCTGGAGTAGGTGACTTCTGGCTCTGTCAATCTGTTTCTTCACTTCAGCTGGTGGGTACTGTAGTTGTAAGAATGCTTGATAGAGATCCTGTAGATGTTTGTCTCTGTCTGAGGGGTTGGAGCAAATGCTGTTGTATCTTAGAGCTTGGCTGTAGATTGCTGTTTTTAGCACGGTAATTCAAGCACCACTATCACAAGTCTGTCTGCCTGGGATGGAAGGATTGCTGCCAGCTGCAGTGTAGATGCACCCTTTATGGTTTGGTTGGACTCATTTTCAATGTGTGATTTAATGGAAACAGAAGTGGCTTAATTTGTAAAGTAAATTAATGAGGCCTGAGCAGGACTAGCTCCAGGCACCAGCAAAGTAAGCATGTGATTGAGGTGGCACAATTCCAGGGGTGGCATTCCGGCCACCTTTTTTTTTTTGCTTGGGGAGTTGCGCTCTCGGAGCTTGGGTCGGCAAATTTCTTGGGGAAGTGAAAAACCTAGAGCCGGCCCTGGGCCTGAGCCTGCCATGTTCCACCTTCCTCTTCTTCCTTTGCCAGCTCCCTTGTATCCCACAAAATAAGTCACAAGAAGAAGGATTGCTCTGCAATGTTCTCCTCTCTGTCTGACCCTGGTCATTTGATTGTGGGGTGGCAGGTGTGATTTGTTTTAACCCCCGAACAGGCAAAGGGGTTCAACCCCCTCCTATATCTGCAGGTCCTCAAGATTAGCCAAGATCCTGGATAAGTTTGCATGGTCTGTTCATACAGCCCCTTTGTCTTCTATTCTTGCCACTACTCATGAAATCCCCTTTCGTTCAGAGTTGACTGATTGGAGATCTTACTGAATTTTAGGGATGTATTAATGTTTGGACAGATTTATTGTGCAGTTAGGAAAATGACAGCCTCCCCATTACCCCACCACCAGCTTGCTCCTTTCAAATACATGGATTTCAGAGGTTGGTATTTTGTTCCCTTTGCAGCATATTGTGGGTGTACCATACTCTCACAAAAACTACGAGGAGTCCTTGTGTTACCTTAGAGACTAACAAATTTATTTGGGCATAAGCTTTCGTGGGCTAGAACCCACTTCATCAGATGCATGGAGTGGAAAATACAGGAGCAGGTATAAATACATGAAAAGATGGGAGTTGCCTTACTAAGTGTGAGGTCAGTCTAACGAGACAATTCAATTACCAAAGGAGGAAGGATACCAAAGGAGGAAAAATAACTTTCGTAGTGGTAATGAGAGTGGCCCATTTCAAACAGTTGACAAGAAGGTGCGAGTAACAGTAGGGGGAAATTAGGTTTAGGTTTTGTAATGACCTAACCACACCCAGTCTTTATTCAGGCCTAATTTGATGGCACCCAGTTTGTAAATTAATTCCAGTTCTTCAGTTTCACATTGGAGTCTATTTTTGAAGTTTTTTTGTTGAAGAATTGCCACTTTTAGGTCTGTTATTGAGTGACCAGGGAGACTGAAGTGTTGTTCTACTGGTTTTTGAGTGTTATAATTCTTGATGCCAGATTTGTGTCCATTTATTCTTTTGCGTAGAGACTGTCCGGCTTGGCCAATGTACATGGCAGAGGGGCATTGCTGGCACATGATGGCATAGATCACATTGATAGATGTGCAGGTGAACGAGCCTCTCTGATAGTGTGTCTGATGTGATTAGGTACAATGATGGTGTCCCTTGAATAGGTATGTGGACAGATTTGGCACTGGAGTTTGTTGCAGAGTTTGGTTCCTGGGTTGGTGTTTTTGTTGTGTGGTGTATAGTTGCTGGTGAGTATTTGCTTCAGGTTTGGGTATTGTCTGTAAGCGAGGACTGGCCTGTCTCCCAAGGTCTGTGAGAGTGAGGGATCATCCTTCAGGATAGGTTGTCAACTGTTTGAAATGGGCCACTCTAATTACCACTACAAAAGTTATTTTTCTTCCCTTGGTATCCTGCTGTTAATTGAATTGTCTGGTTAGACTGACCTCACACTTGGTAAGGCAACTCCCATCTTTTCATGTATTTATACCTGCTCCTGTATTTTCCACTCCATGCATCTGATGAAGTGGGTTCTAGCCCACAAAAGCTTATGCCCAAATAAATGTGTTCATCTCTAAGGTGCCACAAGGACTCCTCCTTGTTTTTGCTGATACAGACTAACATGGCTACCACTCTGAAACCATACTCTCTCAGTAATTCAAACCATCCAATGTAATTGTACTATTGCTACTCCAAGTGTAACACAGTTCATTCTTATCACTGTACTCAACACTCAGCATTTACTCTCTCTGTCTCTCACACACAAGTATGGATCTCTTTTCCTTTGCTGCATGTACCTTTTATATGCTACTGGTACTTATGCTCTATTGTAGAAAAAAGCAGGCATTACTTCATAAGTATATCCAGTATAAGGATGGGTTCATGAAACTAGGTTATTATTTTCAGCATACTGAGGAAATATTGAATAACTTCCTCATTCCCTGAGCACCATCTGCCCAGAGCATTGAATGAGGCAGAGAAAAAAGAATATATGATTGTGTAATTAAATATGATATCGTAATGTGTATGCAGAAGGGGGCAGAATTAAGATTGCTTAAAAGGAGATGTAGAAGTGGTGATAAAACATAAAATAAATGAATAAAAAGTGAAGGATGGAAAAATTGGGAAGTAAATAACAATGAATATATGTCGCAAGTTATAAAATGTATGTGACCAATAAAGACAGCTACATGAATAACTGAAATATCAATGGCTGCTCTAGTTAAAGACCATAAGAATTTATTCTTAAATATATTCGGAGCAACAACAACAACAAAATACCCTTGGTCTGATGTAAGTCCATTGGTAAGTGCAGATAATAGAATTGTAACCAGTGATATAGAAGAGTCTGAAGTGTTCAACACATGCTTCTGTTTTGTATTTGGAATGAAACAGGAGGATGTAACCATTACATATAAAGTTGTGGATGGAATAGAAACCTTACCATCTTTAAGAAAGGAGAATATGAAGCAGCATCAGCTAAAACTAGAGAGACAAGGTGGGTGAGGTTGAGGTAATATCTTTTATTGGACCAGCTTCTGTTGTTGAGAGAGAAGCTTTGGAGCCATACAGAACTCTTCTTTAAGTATAGGAGTACTTGTGGCACCTTAGAGACTAACCAATTTATTTGAGCATGAGCTTTCGTGAGCTACAGCTCACTTCATCGGATGCATACTGTGGAAACTGCAGCAGACTTTATATATACACAGAGAATATGAAACAATACCTCCTCCCACCCCACTGTCCTGCTGGTAATAGCTTATCTAAAGTGATCATCAGGTGGGCCATTTCCAGCACAAATCCAGGTTTTCTCACCCTCCACCCCCCCACACAAATTCACTCTTCTGCTGGTGATAGCCCATCCAAAGTGACAACTCTTTACATAATGTGCATGTCTCCCAATCCTTTAGGATGACCCAACACTCTCACAAATCTTGGGAGACAGGCCAGTCCTTGCCTACAGACAGCCCCCCAACCTGAAGCAAATACTCACCAACAACCACATACCACACAACAGAACCACTAACCCAGGAACTTATCCTTGCAACAAAGCCCATTGCCAATTGTGCCCACATATCTATTCAGGGGACACCATCACAGGGCCTAATAACATCAGCCACACTATCAGAGGCTCGTTCACCTGCACATCCACCAATGTGATATATGCCATCATGTGCCAGCAATGCCCCTCTGCCATGTACATTGGTCAAACTGGACAGTCTCTACGTAAAAGAATAAATGGACACAAATCAGATGTCAAGAATTATAACATTCATAAACCAGTTGGAGAACACTTCAATCTCTCTGGTCACGCAATCACAGACATGAAGGTCGCTATCTTAAAACAAAAAAACTTCAAATCCAGACTCCAGCGAGAAACTGCTGAATTGGAATTCATTTGCAAATTGGATACTATTAATTTAGGCTTAAAAAGAGACTGGGAGTGGCTAAGTCATTATGCAAGGTAGCCTGTTTCCTCTTGTTTTTTCCTACCCCCCCCCCCAGATGTTCTGGTTTAACTTGGATTTAAACTTGGAGAGTGTTCAGTTTGGATGAGCTATTACCAGCAGGAGAGTGAATTTGTGTGTGTATGGGGGTGGGGGGGATGTGAGAAAACCTGGATTTGTGCAGGAAATAGCCCAACTTGATTATCATGCACATTGTGTAAAGAGTTGTCACTTTGGATGGGCTATCACCAGCAGGAGAGTGAATTTGTGTGGGGGGGTGGAGGGTGAGAAAACCTGGATTTGTGCTGGAAATGGCCCACCTGATGATCACTTTAGATAAGCTATTACCAGCAGGACAGTGGGGTGGGAGGAGGTATTGTTTCATATTCTCTGTGTATATATAAAGTCTGCTGCAGTTTCCACGGTATGCATCCGATGAAGTGAGCTGTAGCTCACGAAAGCTCATGCTCAAATAAATTGGTTAGTCTCTAAGGTGCCACAAGTACTCCTTTTCTTTTTTCGAATACAGACTAACACGGCTGTTACTCTGAAACCTTCTTTAAGTATGAGAAAGATACTCGGAGTCTCACAGCTAAATGAAAGGCTGAATTGATTGTTTAGCATAAGTAGTTAGCTCATATTCGAAGGGACCATTCAAGATAGAGTGGTCCATTAACACCTCTGCAGTCATAGGACAAAAAGAGGGTTTATGGGTTACAGCTTGTTGTAATAAGCCAGAAATCTGGTGTCTCTGATCTCATCTTCTTTTAAATGGGACTAGATGAAAGCACATTAACAAACAGTTAATGCACATCAGCAGGGTCCACACTGACAGTTAGTCCATGACAGACTAGTGCAAGGTAGAGTCACACCCCAGCTTGCTGCAAACTAAATGTTCATGTAGCCCTTATATGCCTGGCTGGTGTGTCTTGTTCTCACACTCAGGGCCTAACTGATCCTCAGATTTGAGTTGGGAAGGCATTTTCCTTTCGGTCACATTGGCAGGGACCTAGTAGGGTGGGGGGTTTCACCTTTCTTTGCAGCATGAGAAATGAATCATCTGCTAGGGTCACCTGGACATATCCCAGCTAACCAATTCCCTGACTTGCAGAGGCCTCAGGCATTGATGGCACCTCAGGCTCCCCTGCTTGCTTTCTCTGGCATACAATATTTTAGTCTCCTGAACACCGAAATGCTCTGTTCTAAATGAAGTCACTGCGCTCAATATATGGGTATCTTGGTGAAATTTAATGAACTGTGATATTTACAGGAGGTCAGACTAGAGGATCTAGTTGGCAGTCGGTGTCTAGTGGAGTGCCCCAGGGGTTGGTCCTGGGGCCGGTTTTGTTCAATATCTTCATAAATGATCTGGAGGATGGTGTAGATTGCACTCTCAGCAAATTTGCGGATGATACTAAACTGGGAGGAGTGGTAGATACGCTGGAGGGCAGGGATAGGATACAGAGGGACCTAGACAAATTGGGGGATTGGGCCAAAAGAAATCTGATGAGGTTCAATAAGGATAAATGCAGGGTCCTGCACTTAGGATGGAAGAACCCAATGCACAGCTACAGACTAGGGACCGAATGGCTAGGCAGCACTCTGTGGAAAAGGACCTAGGGGTGACAGTGGACGAGAAGCTGGATATGAATCAGCAGCGTGCCCTTGTTGCCAAGAAGGCCAATGGCATTTTGGGATGTATAAGTAGGGGCATAGCGAGCAGATAGAGGGACGTGATCGTCCCCCTCTATTCAACATTGGTGAGGCTTCATCTGGAGTACTGTGTCCAGTTTTGGGCCTCACACTACAAGAAGGATGTGGATAAATTGGAAAGAGTCCAGCGAAGGGCAACAAAAATGATTAGGGGTCTGGAACACATGAGTTATGAGGAGAGGCTGAGGGAACTGGGATTGTTTAGTCTGCAGAAGAGAAGAATGAGGGGGGATTTGATAGCTGCTTTCAACTACCTGAGAGGTGGTTCCAGAGAGGATGGTTCTAGACTATTCTCAGTGGTAGAAGAGGACAGGACAAGGAGTAATGGTCTCAAGATGCAGTTGGGGAGGTTTAGGTTGGATATTAGGAAAAACTTTTTCACTAGGAGGGTGGTGAAACACTGGAATGCGTTGCCTAGGAAAGTGGTGGAATCTCCTTCCTTAGAAGTTTTCAAGGTCAGGCTTGATAAAGCCCTGGCTGGGATGATTTAATTGGGGATTGGTCCTGCTTTTGAGCAGGGGGTTGGACTAGATGACCTCCTGAGGTCCCTTCCAACCCTGATATTCTATGATTCTATGATTGATCTAATGGTCCTTTTTGGCCTTAAACTCTGAAATCTCTTAAATTGTTTTTTTTTCTCCCACCTCTCTGAGTAGCGATTAATCAAACTTTTTGCAGGTGTATTTTTGCAGTCAGTTTGTTTCATTAATAAGAAAATAAACAATAAAGAACAAAGGTGATGGTGAGGTCTAACTGATTTAGTGAGTAGGAACAGCATAGAGTCATAGTTATGATTCTAATACTGTCCTCTCCTTCCGTTGTAGGGCTGAAAGTTAGCATTTGTCTGAACTAGAGCTTTTTGGCATTGCTACTGTCTCTGTACCACTACAACCTCTTTGCATGCCTAAACATCACCACTCAATCATTTTGATTGCATTTATTCTATACAAAGTTAAGGACCATTGCATTCATCCTTTTGCAATGTCCATGTCAGAAAAAACAAATATTGTGACACAATGCACCAATTAGCCTTTCCACTTCAACCCCATATTTCCCCTGCTCACCCTTTAATAACTCTGACAGCACAGAGCACTGTCTGTGTCATCTGTCAAGTCACTCCTTTATTGGCTATGTGCAGCTGGCATTTGATTTTTTTTGGTGAGGAGAGGGGGCTCTTTCTATCCACTTTTTGTGTCCCTGGCCCTTTTTCTGGGAAGGCCAGAAGGCAGCTGTAGCAGTACTTGATTGGTCTTACCTCTGCCTGCCCCTTTTCCTCCAAAAGCACCAGCAGCACCCCAAGCTTTGTGACAACAAAGGACAACAAAAATATAATGAAAAAATACATCTTTAAGTTTTTCTAAACTTTGTAGGGCCTTATTCTCTATTGCACCTGGTGTGGCTATTTACGCCTGTGTAAATTGGTTATAAACTGCTGGCAAAACTGAAGGGTAATATTTAAACCCACTTTAGTCTCAATGGCCAGATTCTGAGCTGTGTCCTAGCTCTATGCAGCTCAGGAGGGCAATGATAGATGTCTGCCATCTTGGTGGCAGTAGATTCTACAGTTGGCCAAAGAGTGGTCACGGTTGGGAAATGCTGCTCTGGTACAATGACAACAGGAGCTATGTACCTGAACTTTTATACATTTGGTACAAATGCACATTAGTGCTGAAATGTTTTGTTTCATGCAACATGTTGTTACTGCTAATTTTCTTCCACATAAAACAAAAAGCGAGAAATGACCTTATAGGTTGATAGAGTTAAAATAAAAATGTTTCACTCTGTGTTAGGATGTCTGGAAGCTTTAGACCATTTATATATTATATATAGACCATTTATATTTTATTTTTTCTTGTCAATTGCTGCTTTATTTTTTCAGAAATAAAACCTAAAATTTCCTAATGGCTATTGACTTTAGTGTTGCTGTGGTGTTGCAGGGCACTAAGTGACGCAAATAAGACAAGTATCAGGGGGTAGCCATGTTAGTCTGTATCCACAAAAACAACAAGGATTCTGGTGGCACATCTGAAGAAGTGGGGTTTTTACCCATGAAAGCTTATGCTCAAATAAATCTGTTAGTCTTTAAGTTGCCACTGGACTCGTTGTTCTTTTTGCAAATAAGACAGCTCTTCCCAAAAGAATACAATATAGATTTTATTGTGGAAGGAAATGGTGTAAAACTGGCTGCTGTCCTTTCAAGTCTAGTAGTTACTAAAATGAGATTTTTGACCCTTTAAATGACAGTTTATGCAACAACTGCTCTATTATTTTCCCTTTAGCTTCTTTAGTGGTGCCAGACATTTAACCCTGTTACTTTCACTGTGAAACTTATACAAAAATAATACAGAATTGATCAATATCAATCAGCTTTATTTGTTTCTGTTTTCATTGTTCCAGTACAGTTTGATAATGTCCCCAAATGAGAGAGGAAGATATCTGTTGTGTAAAGAACTTCAATCCTTTTGGTTACTATGAGTACAATTTTGGTCTGATTTGCTCCATCATGTAAGAGTTACTGGCCATACCTAGCACAATGTTTTGGCATTATATACTGAATAATTATAAAGTAGAGAATATCATCCTCTGAATTCTAGTATTTGCGAGATGTTGTGTAACATTTATGAACAAAAATCGTTAGAAGAGAGGCTGTGACCTAGCAGTCACTGTTCTGTATTACATTGTAAGAGAGTTTTCTGATTGACGTCTATGATGCCAGGATTCTATCCCCAGTCTCTAAATTTCTGAGCAGAATACAGAAGTAAAGGACTTTGCTCTTGGGAGGAAAGAGTCCCTAATGTCATTCAATAACAAACCTTCTGGTTGACTAGGGAGAGGCATGGACAGAATCCAGTAGGACTGCCATGCTGGATACCTTTAAATGGGTGTTATCTTTTGAAATGTTTACTTTTGGATAATCAGGGGAATCAAGAAATATGATTCACATACTAGCTTTACAAGTCATTTGTTTTGTGAGCTTGCCAAGGTCAATTGATTTTTCTGTCTAATTTTCCTATATGGGATTACAACGGAAACTATGCTTATATGCTTCACTAAGGTGTTGAGATACATGGAAGAAAATTGCTTTATCCATTATTATGATCTCATAATAATGCCATTTCCTTTTGCTTTTGTAGCAATGGAATAGTCATTTCAAGTGCTGCAGAAACAAAGACAATCAATTCTAAATATGATATGCTAGCTTTCCTAAACAGAAGGGATGTTTCTTCTCAATTCACAGCTGTAAGGAGATCACTGTGACATAGTCCCTAGGATAGCAGCTTTAATAGCTAGAGATTAGTCCACAAGTTACTAGAAATTCATCATGCACTGATTTAACTTCAAACACGTGTCTAATAACCTAATGGCTGAAGTCTAATCATGTTTTCTAAGTACTCAAGGGATAGAGGATACAAGTCTTGTAAGAATTGTGCTGGGAATTTTACGATAATATGGAAATAGTATGAACATAGGAATTGTTTAAGGATGACAAGATAACAAACACATAAATCATCCAACAACACTACCAAGGTGGACATGTTCAAAGAGGAAGGAGGAATAACTAAGATTTTGTTTAGAGACAGCATGACCTGGCATCTTCTGTGTTCAGGGTAATGTAGAATCATAGAATCTTAGGACTGGAAGGGACCTTGAGAGGTTAGCCATTCCAGTTCCCTGCACTCATGGCAGGACTAAGTATTGCAAATTACATCCTAATGTTTCAGGGAGATTCCAATGGGAAATTGAGAGTGTGTTGTTTTGTTTTCTCAGTTAGTTATTAATACATAAATGACCAGTCAACATCTTAATTAGGATCACTCATAAAATGTATTGATTACATTTCTGTGATAGCTCTCTGAGGCATTTTATCTAAATGTGCATTGTTTTTAAATTTGCTAGGTAATTAATTTTTTTCAGAGGTTTAGTTTCCAAAGTGTGTTTAGGTTAGCCTCTGCTTTGCTAAGTTGTTCTTAGGGCTTCTGATTTTCAATTTTACAAAAATATATAAGAAAACTTGTGTTTATCCAATAAACACCAGAAAAAAACATCAGAAATGGTAACTTGTATCTAAAAGCAGTGTTTTGGACTATGGTGGTGTGATTTTTAAAGCACCCTAAAGTGTATTATGCATGTAGACCCCACTGGTGTCCACTAAACATTCACTCTTCTTGCTGATTATCCATTCACAGTCTCTGCTGATCAAAGACGCAAAACTGGGTAAAGGAGTGACTCAGATTCATGAGTGTGCTTGTTCTAAGAAAAAGCCATTATGAACTTGTGACCATAGAAAAAACTCTTGGTAGGGTTTGAAGTATTGTTTGACTGCCAGAGCACTAGCTGGAGTTGGATAGGCTTATTAGCATGTGTGTAGGTTCTTTTATTGTTTGTGATGTTTTCTCTGTAATGCTTTCATGTTAAGAATAAAAGTGCTTGCTTAAAAAGAGCTGTGTAATACCTTAACTGTGGTACTAACACTGATTGTGGTCTCTGAGGAGAAGGCAAAACACGCCTGCTTAGGCATTCTGTCTTGCTAGGTGATTCACAATGTTTTGTGCAAGCTGCACAAGGATTTGTGCAGCTTGGAAAAAACCCAGTCAGGAAAGAGAGACATGCGGGTCTCCGCCCAAGAGAAGTGACAACTACAGAGCCAGAAGACTGAAAGTGGATTCCCTTGCTCAGACATGAGGGGGAAATACCAATGCAGTTGCCCTGAACTGTGTCCTACAACAACAATCCTTCATGTGTCTAAATTGACTTTAGAAAGGTCAAAGGCTAATGGATATAAATTAAAATTTACTGTAGCGTAAACCTTCCTATTTATCTTATATTTTGTCATTTGGATATCTGTTATTTATATTATGCCCTTAGTACATTTGAATTATTAACAATTTATTTACACTTATATTTATTTCTTTGCACTTACATAAAGGAGGTGCAGAAAAAAAATGACCTTAGGATTCTGAACTATTTTATGTTTGCGGCAGCAATTACTGTCTCCCATAAAACTAATGATACAGTGTCCACAGTGACTGTTGTTATGAAGATAAATGAGTCATGAGGTGGCCATGGGCTGGGAAAGTTTGTTTGTTTAAGGAGCTAAGCCATGAGATAATTTCAGTATATTCTCAGAGCTAATTACTGTTTTAGCAGTGACATCTTGTTGCATGTATTATTGAGTAGCTAACTTATCTATCATTATTGTATTTTAAATATGTGAAAGAGAGAGTCTGCTCAGTGCTATACCCGAACTTTCCAGTGCTATACCCAAGTCTTTCTTTGCTAGATTTTGTTATATATCCGGTATAGGTTTAAAAAGACATCACTTTAGAATTGGTTGCATAAAATGGAAAGGAGTAACCTAAAAAGAGTGAGGGGGGTGAAGAGTTTGCAGTATTTAAGAATGCCAGTCAAAGTTGTGAGCATATTGGGAAAAGACAGTCCATCAAAAAGTGAAACTCTCACATCCAAACTAGATTTTTATCTTGTGCCTCTCCTTCCCCGGGATGTAATAACACCTGTCTCATCCAAGTTTTCATACTGTGTGAATCACTAATGCATTTTTATGTAAATATACAATATAAGTACTAGATTTCTTAGGGCAATACTTTCTAGCTCTTTGAAGGCTTTGTTGATGCTACCTCTTCTTTCATTAGACTATCTGTTCCTTGGTTTCCACATCTTTTTAATTATACCTCATTTTCAAGTTCTTCGTTACCTGGCACAGGTTTATTACACTAATGGAAAGAAGACTTCCAGCTCAGATCTCAAATGGTTAGAACAGTGATACTCAGACTGACACTCGAAAGCTGCAAATGTCTCTTTAATATGTCTCCTGAGGCTCTTTGAAGCTCATGATATTACAACACTATGTGATTTAATTATTAACCAACCAGGATGCTTTTACTATATTATTAACCAATTGTAGTTGATAAAATAATAATACTTGGTCAGTCATTTTGCTGTGAAAATAATTATAAATAAAATTAAAAAGAGAGAGAGAGAGAATGTGTGTGTGTATATATATATATGTGTATATATATATATTAGGAAATGAAAAAAAAATGAATGCACACTACTAAGGCTCTTTTAGGTAATGTTGGTCACTAATTTGGCTCCTGAACTACTGAAGTCTGACTATCACGTTTTGAGCTATGACTGACTTGGGATGTAGCTAAATCTAGTTATCTTCTTTTTAGACCAGGTACCTGGTGCTGATTGCAAAAGTTAAGGTTGCAAAACAGTTTCCATTAGAATGTTCTGTTTTTGTACAAATATAATTTAACAAAATGATGATCTTTGAGGCTGACATTTTTTACGCTTGGTGTCTGTGTGAAGATTTCTTTTTCCTGGAAACTTTGAGTATGATCCTTTTTTTCCATTGTGGTGTTCATAAGTGGTAGGAAAACAAATGTTTCGTCCCTTTAGAAAACAAACTTCCAGGTAAGGTTGCAGTCGGAGGATTTGAACTGTATATATGCTTTTGTCTGGACTGAAAAAAAGGAGATTTTGATTTATCAGAGTTATGAGCACTTGACAACTGCATACAGAGTACGCACAGTAAATTTTCCCCATTAAATCTATAGTGAAAAACTTAAAGGGTCTGTTCCTTGGATCTGGCCAACCTGAAATTAATGCAGGCCCAGAGGAAAAGAGGAGTTATACCACTTTTCTATCCCTCCCCTGCCTCCCTTCCACTCCTTGAGACAGCTAAGTGCTGGTTTCGCTCCCTATCAAACTTAAAATAATCAGTGGGATGCTGTAATTAACACTCGCTAGCAAAGACTCCTAGCAGCTGCTCCACTGGACCAGGATTTCTGAAGTGCACCATATTCTACTATACCCCCTCCTTCCGAAACATGCTTTGGAATATACCGACAGTGAAAAAGGGAGGTGGGGACTGGATGGAGGAAGTGACCAGTGATATCACTCCTTTTTCATTAATTTTCATCTCCTTTCACAAATGTTTCCTTTGCTCTGTCAAGCTGTTCCTTGTGCTTGAAATGATCTCCTCAAACTGGTTTGTCAAGCCAAATGCCTGAAGAGCTCTATGTGGCTTGAAAGCTTTGTCTCTTTCACCAACAGAAATTGTTGCAATAAAAGATATTACCTCACCCACCTTGATTCATTTAAGTCCCTCTGCAAAATTCACTTCTGATTTGTGCAGTCTAGGCTTATGCTAACTTTTATGGGTAATAAAGTCAGTGGATTGGAAGAGGGGGGACAGAAAGATGTATCTCCTTAGGTGCGCAGACTTCTCGCTCCAGTTCACTCAGTCCACACCTACGGTACAGACTCCAGAACACACAGGCAGCTCTGCTGAGCCTATGGGGAACAGTGCACAGAGGTTGAGCTGCCCTCTCCTCCCTTCCCCTCCCCTTCACCCTATCTTCTGGTTGGCAGAAGGCAGATTACCCAAGGAAGACCTCTCCATCAGCAGATGAGGAGGAGGGACCAAAGGAGTTATGATCTAACCCCATGTTAAGTATACAGAAAACAAATTTACTCCCCAAATGGATTACATCTTTTATTGTCATTGGTATTTAATAATATTACTGTAAAATGGAAGAGGAAAATAGAGCAGGAGAAAGGAATAGAGTGTGTCCTATGGAATTTGTGGTGAATCCCACTGATGACTGAAATAATTGATTGATGCATGTGATTCTTTCAGATGTACCTTATTTTTATGTCTTTATTATAAAGGAACACACAGAGCTTAGGTTTATTATCCCGTTTTCTAAGTTAAATTGGAGGGGATGGGCAAAGGAGAGGCTAACAAGCAGAATAAAACAGAAGGTTTTTACAGATCCTGGTGAGGTTGTTTGTTTTTAAACATGTAATTATCCTTTTGATGGTATTTTTAGGTGTTGATTATATAAAGTAGTAGTGTGGGCATTAAATAATTATTTAAAATGCCAAAGGAAAATATAAACAGCCAGGATTTTTTTCATTAATATTACTAAACAATGTTGAATGCCTGGAGCATTTTCTCTCCAAAAGGAAAGGCTAAGTGAATGATGTTCCTTTTTTCAGGCAGGGATTTAATCGAAGCAGGTCTGTTTGTGAGTGAAGTATCCTATATTTGGAAGAAAAATAACAATAATGAACTTCTGGTAATGAGTTATGTTATGACTGCTGATTAACAGGTCAGAAGTATGGAAATTAAAATAATTCTGGCACCCAGCACAAAGCACTGGAATTCAGAGTTTGATCACCTTGTTATGGGAATATGTCACTCTAATAAAAACAAAAATAATCTTTCCTACTGTCTGAAGCTTTCTGAAAATCATGCAAATCCTTCATAATATTAGAATCCTCTGACTTCAAAACAGAGAAGAAAGTGATATATATAAGCCTTTTCTTTCAGAAAATACAAAGATTTGTAATGTTGTTTTATTTTACCCTTTGTGGTTATTTTGCAGTAGTATTTACTTTAGTTTTTTATTCTTTGTTACTGACAGTTTACTGAGTGCTATAGCTTTGCTTTGCAATGCAATGTGCTTATATTTACTAAACTTTAAAAATTGAATGTTTGGGGAATATTTGCCCACACTATTTTTCCCAAAAAATCTAGATGCAAAGCATTAGATTTTATTTTTTAAATTGCATGTAATAACCCAAATTCTGTTTTTAATGTGTATCAAGATAATTCCTGTGGAAAAAAAATCTTTAAAATCTTCTATATGTTTTCCACATGCTAGCACACTTGGATCTTAATCAAAACAGAACTGTTTCTTTTTAAATCTCTTCCTGATACACAAAAAAAATATTAGGGACTTCTGCTTTATTTATCAATAAGGACAGTGCTTTGATAGGTTCATTCAGTTGGAACCTTAAAAGTAAAATCAAGTTTGATGGTTTAAAGTGCCCATTAATTAATATTTGCATGTTTGTGAG
This sequence comes from Lepidochelys olivacea, assembly GCF_965140295.1. Taxonomy (NCBI): domain Eukaryota; kingdom Metazoa; phylum Chordata; order Testudines; family Cheloniidae; genus Lepidochelys; species Lepidochelys olivacea. The sequence continues at coordinate 37,917,897 of NC_140413.1, read as the reverse complement.
GATGGCAGTTGTGAAATCTGCATATTTATTACCATTTCTCAGAGTATTGAGGGATTTATGCTACTGAGATGACAGATACCTTGTAATCTAGAAATATCCACAGGCTGTAATAAATAGTCCTGGTATTTGTAATCTCGGCAGAGTTTCACTTTGTTTGAACAATTAAACCAACATAAACTGCTGCTTATTGGGGCTGTACTAGCTATATGCATTCCTGAGAAAAATTGGTGACTTGCTGTGTTCATTTGCCTACCAAGCTGTCAATGGATAGAAGGCAGACATCCGTTTTCAGCAGTATTCAACAGTTTTGACCATGAGATACTGCTGTGTTTTATGAGAGAGGTAGCAGGAATCCAGGATAATGTGCTAAACTGGTTAGAGCGCTTCCTTGCCTAACAAATGATGATGAAAAACTCTACCTTCTCTATGAGGCCCCGATACATTTTGGTTTCATAAGAATCTATTTTCTCTCTGGTCCTTTTCAACATCTACTTGCAGCCACTATGTGAACTGGTGAGACAACATGGACTCAAGTGTCAGCAATGTGCAGATGACAGACCACCTATTCTTCACCATGTATTTGCACACCACTTCTATCAAAATGGCCAAATGGTTGGATGGGATCAGGTCATGGATGTAGAACAGTGGTTGAAGGTGAACCGGAGCAGGACAGAGGTGTTGCTGGTGGGCAGAGGAAAGCATTGTGAATAGTTTGCAACCATGGTGCAATCTTCTTTTGTTGAAGGCAGCCACAATTGGTCAGTTCAGTCTGTAGCATGGAACTGCTCTTGGATTCCTCACTGATACTAAGCTCTCACATGTCAGCATCCACAAGTATGGCTTTCTATCATCTCCAGTTGGGAAGAGGATTCTGTCCCATCCTGGCTTCAGTGATTCACGCCACCTTCTTGTCTTGGCTGGACTGTAGCAGTGTGACCTACTTGAGCATCAGTGCTTAGGAAACTCCAGCTAGTACAGAACGCTGCAGGTAGTCTCCTCAGCATCATGGGTGACCACAAACACACAAGACCTATCCTCCAGTCTCTACACTGACTTTCCATAGAATATCCAATACGTTTTAAGATCTCAATCCTTATCTTCACAATGCTCCATGGCCTGGCCCTAGGGTATCTAAAAGATTGCATAAAACTCTGGAATGAAGACAGTAGTTGACAGTTACACTCCTTTGGCAAAATGGTACTGTCAAGGTTCCTCCCCCACTCTGAACTCTAGGGTACAGATGTGGGGACCTGCATGAAAACCTCCTAAGCTTACTTTCACCAGCTTAGGTTAAAACTTCCCCAAGGTACAAATTCATTTTATCCCTTGTCCCTGGATCTCCACTGCCACCACCAAACTCTAACTGGGTTTACTGGGAAACGTAGTTTGGACACGTCTTTCCCCCCAAAATCCTCCCAACCCTTGTACCCCACTTCCTGGGGAACGTTTGGTAAATATCCTCACCAATTTGCATAGGTGACCACAGACCCAAACCCTTGGATCTGAGAACAATGAAAAAGCATTCAGTTTTCTTACAAGAAGACTTTTAAAAGAAGTAAAGAAAGCACCTCTGTAAAATCAGGATGGTAGATACCTTACAGGGTAATTAGATTCAAAACATAGAGAATCCCTCTACGCAAAACGTTAAGTTACAAAAAAGACACACAGACAGGAATAGTCATTCTATTCAGCACAATTCTTTTCTCAGCCATTTAAAGAAATCATAATCTAACACATACCTAGCTAGATTACTTACTAAAAGTTCTAAGACTCCATTCCTGTTCTATCCCCAGCAAAAAGCAGCATACAGACAGACACAGACCCTTTGTTTCTCTCCCTCCTCCCAGCTTTTGAAAGTATCTTGTCTCCTCATTGGTCATTTTGGTCAGGTGCCAGCGAGGTTATCTTTAGCTTCTTAACCCTTTACAGGTGAGAGGATGAAGTGGGTTTTAGCCCACAAACTTATGCTCAAATAAATGCGGTAGTCTCTAAGGTGCCACAAGTACTCCTCATTCTTTCTGGAAAAGAAGAGTAAATCTGAAGAGCAAAGAGGAAGACTTTATCAGAGATAGGAGTGGGTCGAGGGGGACCCCTAAAATATTGGTGTAACCTGGCACTGTGTTGCTTTTAATTTACAAATTGTGATGGGTGGGCATTTCTATTCTGTACATTAGCATTGGTATGGAGGATATTTAGGCAAGCATAACAAATTATTAGCATTTTCATACTAAAGGGGCATTTTCAAATAATTATAACTTAGTCAAATTTCTAACTTTCAGACTGAAATTTTGCATTTTCCCCTTCATATGTAGAGTGAATGTTTTTGGAACATTTGAGCAAAAATAGTATAGTGGTGTGTGTGTAAGAATGTAAAAAGGATAGGAAACAGCCTAGTCCCGTTTTCTCTCTCTCAAAACCCCCCATGCTTTTTTTTTTCTTTTAACATCCCTGGTGCCAGTTCCACTGCCACAGCAATGGGTTGCAGGCCCTAAAACCCATCAGTCTGGTCCATTATATCACACAGCAGTGCAGTTGGCTTGTTTACGTACAGACAGTTTTTACCAATAAGGCATGATCCAGGGGAGCAGTTGAATCATCACATTACCTTCCCATTCAATGAATATACACTGAAGGGTGGAGTGAACCTATTAGCATATGCAGGCTAAGGACTTTCCATTTGCCACAAGTTGGTACTATGCTGTCCAGGGTATTAATAGCCAGTCTCCATAAGGGAATCAGTAACGGCATTGGTATCAACAAGTCAGTGCAACTGGCTCCACAATAGAACATGTGAAAAGGTTAAGGGCTGCCTTCCTGTCATGTGACTCACCAGGGGATTGAAGTAGGGGAGGTGACACACCAACTGCATATCGCCTTTTCTGTGAACCCACTATTACCTCTGTTTCCCACTCCCTCCCCTTCCTGCCCCCCAGATCTCTACCTCTTGCTCGCCCAGCTCTGCCCCTCTCCTGCAGTCCTAACTGGCCCCGCTTTCCCTGTTGCCAGGCCACAATCATTACCAGGCTGTTGCCGGCACCCAGTGCCGAGAGGCAAAACAACAGCAGGGGTTTGTTACCCGGTGTGCTTCACTCAATAATCACAATGGGGTGGAGAAGCAGAAAAGTTTATTTGCAGCTGCAAACAAGGTACAGGGAGAATAGAATCTCAAATCCTGCACACCAGAGCAGATCATTACACACACTTTTATATTCCTTAATGCTACTGCACTACACATCAGCCAATTAAAACTTTGCACAAATACTCTGCCTTCCTTATATGGGTTACAACAATGTTTATTTCCCGCAACCTCTAACAAGCATTCCTAGCAACTTAAACAACCAGCACTTTCTGTCTGGCCTTGTAGCTCTCTCCTATTATCTTTAACTTGGCATCAGCAAACCTTACACTATAAGGCATTATCTGCGGCTGCAACATTGTTTTGAGAGCAAAAGAGCTTACTCAAACCAGCCAGGCCTGAATTCTATTAAGGGGGGTTAAGAAGAAGCCCTTAGGCCTTCACAGGGAGACCTCCTCGACCCTTATGGCCTTCCATCCCCTAGACTTAACTAGTGGCCATTCCCTGGGGTCTCCAACAATTCCCTCCTTTGAGAATACTCATTTCTATTGCCTGAGTCTTCTCATTTTTATTTACTTACTAGCGGGCTATGCATAAAATTAAAATTTTTAAAACTATGCAAAATAAGCATTTTTACACAGGACCACATACAACACAGTAAACATAACATGATTAATACAGGGGGAAAAAATCTTAAATAATAGGCTAAACAACCCACTTAGCCACGGGGAAAGGCCCCAACCAGAAAATAGAGAGCCTAGCCAATCCTCCCCAGTTTGCTGATGAATGCCCTTTACCAGCTGCTTTAGGTGTTGTAAATCAGCTTCTACAGATGGCGCTGCATCAGTTATATTAAAGCAACACATGCCAGCAAACTCCTGGCATAGGTGACCATGGCATAGAAGCAAATAGTTGACAGCCAGCCTGTTCTGTAGCATACCCTGACATACTTTCCCTAACTCATGTGAGAGTTGGGCCAGGACGGTTGAGGTTAAGTTAATGGCCTTTGCCACCGTGCAGGCAAGGTGCTCTACTGCGTGATAATTATGCACCACAAGCCCAGGGATACCAACTAAAGAAAAGGCCAGAACTGCTGCCTCACTCTCTGAGAATAAGGTTACCTCTGACCTACAGGTGGAATCAAGGGGAATAGCATCCCTTTTATGACGGGCAGATAACTGCGGAGGGTATGAAAAAATCAAGGGAGCCACACGATCAAGAGAGCAGGGACCCCCAGAACTATTGGCCGGGACATAGGAATATGCATGTCTGCCACATATAAGGAACCACCCTGCTGGCAATTTCATGTACCCGTAGGCAAAGGAGATTTCCACACTGTTATTACATTTAAGTTCTTTATTGGTGAGGTTTTTCCCAATGTGAGTAGCATTTACAAACCTCATACAAGAGGGGGCAAGGGTTGTATTGGCTAGGTAATAAGAAAACATGGAGGCATCTAACTTATACTGGGCAGATCCAAGGGTATATAAATCAGTATAAGTAAATGTTTTATTTATGGTTTTTAACAGGGAATAATGCTGAACCAGGGTTGGGGCTGCACATACACCAATAAAACAAGTCTCCATGATTGCACCCACTGAAAATGTATGCGGTAAACAAAACGACGTTGCGTTCACTGCACTCTGGGCCAGTGCCAGCCAGGTATTTATGGGTACAATGCCTGAAACAGCAGTACCGGTTAGGCACATGGCCAAGAGGGGGAATAAAATATACCCTTCCATCTATTTTCCTGCCTTCCTGGCGGGCTGCCGTTTAAATAGTAATTTTAGTCCAAGATCCTCAGTGGAGGGGGCTGAATGCATGATCCACCTTTCAATCGGGGGGGTTGATACCGCTTTCAGGCGGGTATAATGAATCCAATTCTTGTGTCCCTTGACCTTTGCTGTCTTGTGGGAGACCAGCAGGATGGTATAGGGTTCCTTCCACTTTTTCTGGAGGGGCTCGTCTTTCCAGGTACGTACGAGCACTGAATCACCAGGCTGCAGGGAGTGGATGGGCGAGTCCAAGGGTAGAGGCTGGGAATCCTTGGTATACCTGTGAAAAGACAAAAGAACAGCAGACAGGGAACACATATACTGAGACAGAAACCCATTCCCCAATTCCCACTCTCCCCCTGACACAACCGGTGTACCATTCATAGGCCATGCCCTTCCAAACATAATTTCAAAGGGACTGAGCCCTAATCTACCCTTTGGAAGAGCACAGATGCGGAGCAGAACTAGGGGCAGGGCATCAGGCCACTGTAGGGAGGCCTCCTGGCATACTTTTGAAAGATGTTGCTTAAGGGTCTGATTGGTCCACTTCACTACCCCACTGGCTTGCGGTCTTCAGGGTGTATGGAGTTTCCAGGGAATCTGTAAGGCGTCTGAGATGCTTTGGACGATTTTTGACATGAAGTGTGTTCCATTGTCAGATTCCATCCACTGGGGAAGTCCAAAGCGAGCAATAATCTCCTTAACAAACTTGAGAGCCACTGTCCTGGCAGTGCAATTACGACATGGAAAGGCTTCTGGCCATCCGCTGAATCTATCCACTATGACAAGGAGATACTTGAACCCTTGGGTCCGGGGAAACTCAGTAAAGTCTATTTGCCACACCCATCCGGAGCCAGGAGTGGGTTCCAGGGCCACTGGTGGTACTGGGTGTCCTGGTCAGGGGTTGTTCTTTTGACAGACTAGGCATTCCGCCTGTACCTGGGCAGCCAGGGGTCTGAGTCTGGAGGTTATGAAGTACTTTCCCATTAGTTGGATAAGTGCCTCCCTGCCAGCATGAGTGGTTTGATGTAATTTCTGTAATACTGGCAGAATTAGGTCCTCTGGTAAGAGGACTTTCCCTTCTGGGGAATGAAGCCATCCCTCCTTTTCCTGGAGACCAAGTTTGTCAGCTAGCTTTTTCTCCTCCCCAGAATTCTGAGGGGTTGGAAGCTTCCCCACTGATGGAATAAGGGCATGCATACAGGTGTTCTCAGTCTGAGGGGACATCAGGGTGGCAGCATGCTTCGCCTCTTTATCTGCCCTGGCATTACACCTGGTTACTTCTTGATCCTCCCTCTGATGGGCCTTACAGTGTACCACTGCCACTTTCAAAGGGAGTTGCACTGCCTCTATAAGTCGGAGAATTTGGGGCCCGTACTTGACTGGAGAGCCTTGGGCTGTCAGCATTCCCCTCTGCTTCCACAGACCAACATAAGCATGCAGCACACCAAAAGCATATTTGGAATCAGTGAAAATATTGACCCGCTTTCCTTTGGACAGTTCGAGTGCACAGGTCAGGGCCACTAGCTCAGCCAACTGGGCAGAGGTTCCAGCGGGCAAACTTTCAGCTTCCACGGTGTCATTGAGGGTCACAATAGCATAACCCACCCTTCTTTGCCCATTTATCACCATGCTGCTACCATCAGTGTACCACTCATAATCTGCATTTGGGAGGGGCACATCCTTCAAGTCCGGGCAGCTAGAATATTGGGCATCTATGATCTCCAAACAGTCATGTTCCTGTTCCTCAGTTTCTGGTAAGAGGGTGGCAGGGTTAAGGGATGGACAAGGCTGCAGCGTGACCTCAGGGCTCTCTAAGAGCTTTGCTTGGTATCTTGCTATATGTGCTTGTGTGAGCCAGAGGCCGCCCTTAACATCCAGTAAAGCGCGTACCATGTGTGGTGTAAAAACCTGTATTGTTCCCTGGGGTCTCCAACAAGGCTGCTGACTTCTGCTCGCTGGCTCTAGCCTCTTCCTCTACCAAGCTGCTGTACGAATCCTGCTCCCCATCCCACCGCTTGCTGCTCAGGAGAAGTAAGAGTGGGGGTGAGGTGGGAGGGGAAAACCTCTGGGAAACCCACATAGACCATTCCTGCAACCCACTGGTGGGCAGGGACCCAGTGTTTGGGAAACACTGCTATAGCCAGTTTGAGGATTATTTCATATTTAATTCTTACATTAACATACCATATACCATTACTTATCCTGTGATTGTGAAGACCAAATAATCATTTGTCTAATTTTTTTGGTTTGCTTCAGAAGGCTAGTACCTTAATTGCCTGCTACTCTTGGCACACATGAAGAAATAACTACCACTTTTACTGGCTAAAATCTTGATTTTTAAGAAAAATATTAAGAGCTGATTGTTACATTAAATTTTGGTGTACTGCTGGGAAATTATACCTCCCAGTTTTTGAAATAGGTTTTGAAGGTATCCCCTGAATTCTAAATCAAAATTTGTTATCAAAACATTTGGGAGCAATACTGGCATAGCTGGTTTATAATGATTTTTGCATAAAATCATATTGAACATGTCAGGAAACTAGAATCATAATGCAGTAATTGCTTCTCTGAATTGTATTTGAGAAAAACATGACAGGGAAAAATGAGTCAGCAAGCTTACATTTACCCAAAAAATCAAACCAAATTTCAATATTTTAAGAATTACTTGTGTAAATAAAAATCTTAACATACTACAAGCATGCATACATTTTTATATGGATGTATGAAAAGAGATATAAAATGTAAACTAGGCCTGGCAGATGTAGATCAACCACATTTAATATGCAGAATATAAACTATGTCATCCTTCATATATATGTGGTGTATTAGCAATACATTACATAAATATTCAAGAGCTTTATCATGAAAATTATTCTCTGTAGTTTGGTCATTGTGCTTCATAGTGGTTCCAAAGCTCAACTGTTGTTAAACTGGTATGATTCAAGAGATAAAGGTGCTTGCTGTATCAGACTCTGAAACTTCACAAGATCCACATGAGCACTAAGTTTGTTAACCACCACATGCACATGACAGAGGATGTGGCATCTTATGTAATCCTGTCATTGTGAATCAGCTGAACATGTGTGAGAGGAAGATAATGCTGACACGGGAGGGCTTTTCCTGACAACCGGACACTGCTGCAGTATAGTAAAATGCATGGGAAAATAGACTTTTATTCTTATTGTATTGTTATAGTCATGTTAGTCCTAGAATATTAGAGAGACAAGATGTGTAAGATAATATCTTTCATTGGACCATCGTCTTTTGTCTCTTTCACCAGCAAAAGTTGTTCCAATAAAATATATTACCTCACCAACCTTGTCTTTCTGCTTATGACAGAGAACTACTGCATCCTCAAATCATTTCTTGTTTTGGTTTATTGTTTTCAATGTATCATATGGGTTTAAGTGTCACGATAGATACTAATGGTATCTAATATGGTAGATATTAGCAGAACATTCCTTATGTTTTCCCATTCATTCGTAGCTCCTAAAATAAGAATATCCCACAAGTAAAACTAATGTGCATTTTTTTTTCATACTGCAGAAAGGGCATGCATAATCCCACATCTGGCTAATCTTTGGATGGTGCACAATACTTATTGCATAATTAAGGTTTTGAACTCCAATAGGTTTACACTTTTGAAGTCGATGGCAGTAACTTCAGTGTGGCCAGGATTTCACCCCAAGTGTTTAACTTGTTTCAGAGCAAGATTTCTGATAGCAACTTGGTTTAAATCAGAATGGATGTCAGTAGTTTCATTTATATGAATTTTGACAATCCACATGGCTTAACAGGTCTTCTGATTTTCCACTATGATCAGTCTACACACAAACTGTAATTTCATATGCGAAGATTTATCTCAAGGCATGGGGGAACTGATTAACATAAATAAGAACAAAAACTCAAATTTATTTAAACCCAAAACTTTAAGAAGAATCTCTTGTGGTATTTGACTGACCTAATTGAAACTAAGTACTGGGAATCTCACAAGAGTGTCTGCAATCACAAATTTTCCAGCTGAATTTCTTTGCCAAAGAGGTTGAAACAAATTCAGATAAACTCTGGACTAAGCACATGAACTTTTTGCCTGCTAACCAGAAGTGCTAATCTGAACTTTTCGAAGTTCAGTCTAGTTATAAATAAAGATTTAGTGCAGGTATTGAACGTGAGTTCTTATGGGATCTATAGGCATTGGAAGAAGCTAAATCTTTGAAAGTCATCAATAATTGTAATAATAGAATCATACAAGGTTAGGGTTGGAAGAGACCTCAGGAGGTCGTATAGTCCAACCCCCTACTCAAGCAGGACGAACCACAATTAAATCGTCCCAGCCCGGGCTTTGTCAAGCTGGGCCTTAAAAATCTCTAAGGATGGAGATTCCACCACCTCCCTAGGTAACCCATTCCAGTGGTTCACCAGCCTGCTAGTGAAATAGTTTTTCCTAATATCCAATCTAGACCTCCCCCACTGCAACTTGAGACCATTGCTCCTTGTTCTGTCATCTGCTACCACTGAGAACAGCCTAGCTGTATTCTCCTTGGAATTCCCCGCCCACCCACCCATCAGGTGGTTGAAGGCTGCTATCAACTTACCCCCTCGTTCTTCTCTTCTGCATACTAAATAAGTCCAGTTCCCTCACCCTCTCCTCATAAATCATGTGCCCCAACCCTCCATTCATTTTTGTTGCCCTCCACTGGACTCTCTCCAATTTGTTGACATCCTTTCTATAGTGGGGGCCCTTAAACTGGATGGAATTCTCCAGATGTGGCCTCACCAGTGCCAAGTAGAGGGGAATAATCGCTTCCCTCGATCTGCTGGCAATGCTTCTACTAATGTAGCCCAATATGCCGTTAGCCTTCTTGGCAACAAGTTCACATTGCACAGTTGCCAACTTTTGCACAGTAAATAAGCACCCTGACTTTCACAATAAGCCAAAATCAAGCTAATCCCATTTCAAAAGGGGCAAAACAAGGCAATCCCTAAGAACCCCAACACTATGTGACTAGATCCCTCCCCGCGTGCAGTCTGGGACTGTAGTGGGCCCATTGTGCACCCTTGCTTGCCCCTGCTTGCCGGAAGCCAATCAAAAAAAAAAAAAAAAGAAGCAACAAGCTATAACAAGCTACAAGCCAAACAAGCTACAAGCCAAAAACTAACCAACAAGCAACTCACAAGCCAATTAAGCCAAAAACAAGCCTGATTTCAGTGGTTTTTTTCATGGGTTTGGCATGTCTAGCATATTGTTGACTCATATACAGTGTCTTCTCCACTGTAATCTGTAGGTCCTTTTCTGAAGAACTGCCACTTCGCCAGTCAGTCCCCAGCCTGTAACAGTGCATGGGATTCTTACCCATCCTAAGTGCAGGACTCTGCACTTGTCCTTGTTGAACCTCATCAGATTTCTTTTGGCCCTTTTTGCCTTTTTGCTATCCCTACCCTCCAACATATCTACCTCCCCCTCCAGCTAAGTGTCATCCACAAACTTGCTGAGGGTGCAATCCATCCCATCATCCAGATCATTAATGAAGATGTTGAACAAAACCAGTACCAGGACCAACTCCTGGGGCACTCCACTTGATACCGGCTGCCAACTATACATCGAACGGTTGATCACTACTTGTTAAGCCTTATAATCTAGGCAGCTTTCTATCCACCTTATAGTCTATTCATCCAATCCATACTTGTTTTTTACTTGCTGGCAAGAATACTGTGGGAGACCATATCAAAAGCTTTGCTGAAATCAAAGTATATCATGTCCACCACTTTCTCCATATCTACAGAACCAGTTACCTCATCATAGAAGGCAATCAGGTTGGCCAGGCATTCCAAATCTGATGTGTCAACATACTTCTTGTTTTTCCTTCTATTTCCTTTTGCATTCTATTTTTTTTCTATTTTCTTAATTATATGAGCTTGGATTTGGATTGTCTCTATTTCCACAGCCTCTTCCCAACACCTGAATTTATTGCTTTTAGGCAGAATAAAGTGACCAACAAGCTCTTGTTTCCAGGAATGCAGATTTTCCCCCACTCTTTCTCCCTCTCATGCACATTATCTTTGCTTCTTTTCTTTTCTCTTTTCCTACTGTTTTTCTTTCTTGCCTCAGTTTTCATAATCTGTTTGTTTGTTTCATCTCTTCCTTCATTTTACTATGTTCCTGTTTTCTGCCACTTTGCTCTGTTGTCTCCCTTTCTCCAGATTGTCCCTTTCCGAGTTCTGCTTGTCTCTCTTGCATTACCTTGGCGAGCATGCCGAATGTTCCATTGAAGGCAACGCCCTCCCAATCATTCAGTTTTATTAGTTCTTTGTGGTCCATAGAAAGTTTCCATGGGGCACACAAAAATGAACAAAATCATCAAATAGAAAGATGTGCTGACCATGCTCCAGTACTTTTAATTTCTGTAGAGGAAATGGCACATCTGAAGCTTTAACGCTGTCCTATGAAAGGCTCTGATCCTGCAACAAGAACAGCTCATTGATCTTTATGCCCAGTGAGCATAAGTAATGTTAGTCTATTGCTTTGTCTATTTTCTAAATGGAAAATTTCGGACAGATTTTAAGAAAATCAGAATTTCAGAGAAAATACTATAATTACAATGTTTATAACAGCTAGAAGATATTACTTTAGTAACTATAGGCTATGTAGTGCTCTCACAAATGTCCTTGTGTCTGCAAATTTGCAAAAGAATATGAAATGCAATGGAATGTATTCTACATTCAGATGCCCCATTTCTGGCCTCTTTTGTTGGAAGAAATGAAGAAGGGGAAAGGGGTAAGGATGTAATTAAATAGGGCATCTAATTAGGAACTATTTTTAAACAGATAAACACACGGGGTGGGGGAGAGCTAAGAGAGTTCAGTAGAGCCTATGGTTACTAAAACAGCTTTTAGCATTTATATATAGTGCCTTGTAGCCAGACAGCCAGCCCCCTCCCCCCACCCCCCCTCAGACCAGCATTGCTGGAAACACAGGAGGAAGCCAGAACAGGGCACTTAACATATATTCCAGCACAGCCTTTGAAGCTGTGAAAAGCACAGGTGTGCTGCTACAATGTGCCTCTGGGAACAGATACAAGGATTAAGCTCACAGCAGGCAGAGGCCCTGTGACAGACATGGCTCTTAGCCCCTACTAAATAGCGTGATGCACACACACCAACATCCTAGGTGGGAAAATATTTACCCTGATAAAAGAAATGTCCAGTAGTCGAAACTTATTGTTTCTCTCCCTTGCAAGTGTAAACTACTCTTGCGAAAGCTGGCGTCACCCCGAGAGACCAGCCTCAATTTGGCATAAGAAAGGAGAAAGAGAATAAAGGAGTACAGAGGTATAAGTAGGGGACCTACAGCACCATGATTTTTGAGTGCTTTTCACTATCTATCTGCTGGTCAGATAAGTGACAGCCTCCCAAGGCTTCTGCAGCTAAGAGGGTCCCTAAGCCTTGTCCCTTATTCATCTTTCCGCGGAATTGAGTGACCGATCCTGGCTTGGCACCACTGGAATCGAGAGATGCAAGGAGGGTAAGAAGCACCCACACCTGATCTCCTATCTTTAGTGTACACATATTTTGAAATAGAGCTCTATACTTTTCTTTCTTTCTTTGGGATTGTGGCTTCAGTTTTGTAACTTGTTTGTGTGTGTAACATCTCTACATTTAAATAAGTAGGCACTAGCAATTTTGTAACCACATGATTAGAATCTAGCTTAATAAATTTTGGTAACCATTTGTGCATAAGCCTGACTTGTTTTCTCTGGTTTACTGTAAAGCAGCCAACACAATTAAAGAACCTCAGCCGTTTTGGCTCTAAAGCCTGGCCATTAGGTGAGAGTACTAAGAGCCTAGCGTTGAGTTGTGCCGCCTCCACGGGGCAAACTCTTGGGGCACCTGTCAGTCAATCCTGGCTGCCCGCTGCGAAGGAGCTCTGAGCTCTAGCAGTTAAAGTCACGGGTGTGGAGAGGCTCTTAGTGCTGCCATTGGGGCACCTGTCAGTCAGTATTGACTGCCCGCTGCAAAGGAGCTCTGAGCTCTAGCAGTTAAAGTCACGGGTGGTTAGGACCTTGGGGCATCCGTCAGCCTAGCCCGGGCTGCCCGCCACGAAGGGACAGTGCGTCCTAGCGGTTAAAGTCACGGATGGTATAAACGGGCATAGCTGGTACCTCACCAAACATCCTTGGCCGTTGGCTAACATGCCTATACCTTTTCTGAAAATGGGATTATTCAAATGAAAAAATCTGTCAGAAATTCTACATTTAGAAAAGAGGAAAGAATTGGCTAACTAACATAAGAGTTAGTGAGACAAAGTGGGTGAGATAATACCTTTTTCTCAACCATTTTCTGTTGATGAGAGACAAGCTTTTGAGCTTACATGGAGCTCTTCTTCAGGTCTGGGAAATGTACTTGCAGTGTCACAGCTAAATACAAAGTGGAATATACAAGATTTAGCATAAGTAGTTGATCCATATTTTGAGGGGCCATTCAAGGTGAAGTGTCCCGTTAACACCTCTCCAGTCATAGGGGAAAAGGGGAGGGGAAGAGGATGGGGGGGGGCAAGTGGGTTATAGATTGCCGTAATGAGCCATAAATCTCCTCTCTCTGACTCCATGATTTTTAGTATCTAGCAAAGTTATGAATTGAAGCTCAAAGACTCTTCAAGACTACACCTAATAGGAGCTGAATTATCTCTACCCCTAAGGGATTGAAATTCTTCCCCATGACAGAACCTGATAACATGTTGAGAACTAGAAGAATTCTTCTGCTGACTCTGTCTCAAAGAATTCTTTCACAATAATGATCGCACACAACTACCACATCCCGGCTGACAGTCAAAAGAAAAAAGAATCTTCTGACTAGACACCCCACAGGGGATGAAATCACATGCTTGATCATTACATTGATTGCTTCAAGAAGCAAATTGGCTCTGAAATCCATAATGAACACATCACATCCACCACAATCTCTCCACCACCAAGAGGAAAGCTATACAATCTCTAAAATCCAACCACAAATAGTGACCAGATCAGCAGACAAAGCACTGTTGTAGTTCTCAACTATGATAACGACATTAACTAGGCCAACTGACAACTCTGACAGCAATGCACAGACAATCCAGGAATTTTTTGGAGAGTGTTGGGGACAACTTCCTGGTGCAAATGCTGGAGGAACCAACTAGGGGCTTTGCTACTCTTGACCTGCTGCTCACAAACAGGGAAAAATTAGTTGGGGAAGTAGAAGCGGATGGCAACCTGGGAAGCAGTGACCATGAAATGGTCAAGTTCAGGATCCTGACAAAAGGAAGAAAGGAGAGCAGCATGATATGGACCCTGGACTTCAGAAAAACAGACTTTGACTCCCTCAGGGAACTGATGGGCAAGATCCCCTGGGAGGCTAATATGAGGGGGCAAGGAGTCCAGGAGAGCTGGCTGTATTTTGAAGAAGCCTTATTGAGGGTGAAGGAACAAACCATTCTGATGGGCAGAAAGAATAGCAAAATGGCAGTCGACTTGGCTTACCAGTAAAATCTTCAGTGAGCTTAAACACAAAAAGGAAGCTTACAAGAAGTGGAAACTTGGACAGATGACTAGGGAGGAGAATAAAAATATTGCTCCAGCATCCAGGGATGTAATCAGGAAGACCAAAGCACAACTAGTTTCAGCTAGCAAGGGATGAGAAGGGTAACAAGAAGGGTTTCTACAAATATGTTAGCAACAAGAATGTCAGGGACAATGTTGGACCCTTACTGAATGGGGGAGGCAACCTACTGACAGATGATGTGGAAAAAGCTGAAGTACTCAATGCTTTTTTTGCCTCAGTCTTCACAGACAAGATCAGCTCCCAGACTGCTGTACTGGGCAGCACAGTATGGGGAGGAGGTGAGCAGCCCACAGTGGTGAAAGAACAGGTTAAGGACTATTTAGAAAAGCTGGACATGCACAAGTCCATGGGCCGAATCTAATGCATCCAAGGGTGCTGATGTGATTGCAAAGACATTGACAATTATCTTTGAAAACTCGTTGCAATTGGAGGAGGTCCCGGATGATTGGAAAAAGGCAAATATAGTGCCCATCTTTAAAAAGGGGAAGAAGGAGAATCCAGGGAACTATAGACCAGTCAGTCTCACCTCTGTCCCCAGAAAAATCATGGAGCAGGTCCTCAAGGAATCCATTTTGAAGCACTTGGAGGAGAGGACAGTGATCAGGAACAGTCAACATGGATCTACCAAGGACAAGTCATGCCTGACCAACCTGATTGCCTTCTATGATGAGATAACTGGTTCTGTGGATATGGAGAAAGTGGTGATATAGCTGGACTTCAGCAAAGCTTTTGATACGATCTTCCACAGTATTCTTGCCAGCAAGTTAAAGAAGTATGGATTGGATGAATAGACTATAAGGTGGATAGAAAGCTGGCTAGGTTATCAGGCTCAACAGGTAGTGATCAACCATTCGATGTATAGTTGGCAGCCGGTATCAAGTGGAGTGCCCCAAGAGTTGGTCCTGGGGCTGGTTTTGTTCAACATCTTCATTAATGATCTGGACGATGGGATGGATTGCACCCTCAGCAAGTTTGTGGATGACACTTAGCTGGGGGGATAGAAGGTAGATATATTGGAGGGTAGGGATAGCATCCATAGTGACCAAGACAAATTAGAGGATTGGGCCAAAAGAAATCTGATGAGGTTCAACAAGGACAAGTGCAGAGTCCTGCACTTAGGATGGGTAAGAATCCCATGCATTGTTACAGGCTGGGGACTGACTGGCTAGGTGGCAGTTCTTCATAAAAAGACCTGGGGATTACAGTGGATGAGAAGCTGGATATGATTGCCCTTGTTGCCAAGAAGGTTAATGGCATATTGGGCTGCATTAGATCTGCCAGCAGATCGAGGGAAGTGATTATACCTCTCTGTTCAGCATTGGTGAGGCCACATCTGGAGTATTCCATCCAGTTTTGGGCCCCTCACTACAGAAGGGATGTGGAAAAATTGGAGGGAGTTCAGAAGAGGGCAATGAAAATGATTAGGGGGCTGGGGCACATGACTCATGAGGAGAGGCTGAGGGAACTGGGCTTATTTAGTCTTCAGAAGAGAAGAGTGAGGGGCGATTTGATAGCAGCCTTCAACTACCTAAAGGGGGGTTCCAAAGATGATGGAGCTTGGCTGTTCTCAGTGGTAGCAGATGACAGAACAAGGAGCAATGGTCTCAAGTTGCAGTTGTGGAGGTCTAGGTTGGATATCAGGAAAAACTATTTCAGTAGGAGGGTGGTGAATCACTGGAATGGGTTACCTAGGGAGGTAGTGGAATCTCCATCCTTAGAGGTTTTTAAGGCCTGGCTTGACAAAGCCCTGTTGGGATGTTTTAATTTGGGTTGGTTCTGCTTTGAGTGGGGGGGTTGGACTGGATGACCTCCTGAGGTCTCTTCCAACCCTAGTCTTCTATTAGTCTATGACAGCACCTATTATAAATAACTCAAGAAGACCCCACACCACAATTTATCATAGTATTTAAGGATATTATCAAATCCTTCCCCAAACAACTCCAAGAGAAAGAGTAAAACTTCATTCCCCATTAACCCACCACAGGGACCTTCTACAATGTTCCCAACATATACAAGCAAGGGAACCCAGGCAGATCCATCATATCTGGCCACCGCACTCTTACTGAAGGAATATTAGGAATTATAGCCACCATCCTCAAACCACTGACCACACAAAGGACACAACCAGCTTCCTCTAGAAACTCCTTCGGAATACTATCCTTGCCACCTCCCTATACACCAACATCACTCACATATTTTAGTCACTGTGTGCCAAAAATATTTATAAGATAATTGGCAATTCTCAGATATTCACCCCAAATGCATCATCAAAATCATCCATTTCATCCTCACCCTCACCTTTGGAATAGCTTTGGATACTGGGGTTGCTCCCAATATGCATACATCTTTATGGGCCACATTGAAGAAGAATTTTGGGACAAATGCACCACAAAATCAGTGATCTATCTGATATACATCAATGATATTTTCATCCTCTGGACAGCCAAACTAAACTCCCTCTTAAATTTCCACCACAACTTCAACAACATCTACCCATTCATTAAACTCTCCCTGAAGTACTCCCACACAAGCATCAACTTCCTGGACACTACCATCAGCTTCAGCAATGGAACGCTACAGACCAGTATATACAAGAAGCGCACAGATGATCACAGCTACCTTCACAGATTCAGTGACCACCCAAAAAACATCATGAAATCTGTTATCTATAGCCAGGCACTTAGGTACCACAGAATATGCTCCAAGGAGAAAGTCCAGGATATGCACCTTAACACACTTAAAACCATCTTCACCAGACAAGGACACTCCACAGGAGAAGTAGATTGCATTATGGAATGGACCACTCTATACCTGACCTCTCAGTCCTCATATCAAAGGAAATCTACACACCTACAAATGTCGAGCCTGGGAGCTGAAATTCATAACTTTGCTAGACCCTAAAAATCATGGACTGAACAGACACCAGATTTATGGCTTATTACTACAACTATAACCCACTTCACCCTCTCTCCCCTCCCCCAGCCTTCCCTCCCTTTCCTGCTATGACTGGAGAGGTGTTAACAGGGTATTTCACCTTGAATGGTCCTTTGGAATATGTGTTATGCTAAATAATCTATTACACCTTGTATTTAGTTGTGACACTGAATACATTTTCCAGACCTGAAGGAGCTCTATGTAAGCTCGAAAGTTTGTCTCTCTCACCAACAGACATTGGTCCAATAAAAGATATTACTTCCCTATTCTAGGACCCGGCTACAACTACATTGCATACAATGAGAGTTAGGTCTGGTCTACACAACAAAGTTAGGTTGACACAAGGCAGCTTACTTCAGCCTAACTATGGAATTTAACTACACTTAAATTTAGCTTCCACTGACATAACTGTCCTGTTACACCAACTTAACTCCACCTCTATGAGTGGCACAGAGTCAAAGTTTATGTAGTTAGGTCAATGCAGTGTCAGAGTAGAAACTGTATTTCTTACATCAACTGTTAATGGCTTTCAGGAACCATCCCGCAATGCCCCACACTGATGGTGTAACAGGATCCCTGGGGTACAACCTGGACTGTGGGACTGCTGAGCATTCTAAACCCACCAGCCCGGGCTGCCTCTCACACTGTGGTGTCATTGTTCAGCTATAAGCTTCTGCACTTACACAAGGCACTGCACATACACAGCCATCCACCGGCAGGAACACACCCAACTGAGTTACATGAATGAGACCCCAACCACTTATGGGACATCATTGGACAGACTTCAGCCAGTACCCCGCAGCTCTGGCCCTACACCCTAGAATTGTACCATCTTGCACTGGTCAGAAGCCTGACCAGTATAAGCTCATTATTTAGTTCGCCACTCCCTCAGTGTGGAATGGACATGCACGTGTCTTTGTAATCTGAGCTGAGATTCCCCAAGCACTTTAACCAGAAACACACTGTTTTAGGTAAAATATAAAACAGATTTATTAACTACAGAAGGAGAGAGTTAAAGTGATTATAAGTAGAACACACAGAGATCTAAGTTGATTACCTAAGAAATTAAAAATAAATTTGTAGTCTAAATTCTAACTTTAACAGACTAAGCAAGATTTGAATCAAACAATTTCTCTCTCTAATGGATGTTACAGGCATCTTACAGTTCCTCAGTATTCAAGATGAATTCCCTTCCAACCTGGGACCAGTCTCCTGTGTTCAAAGTCTTTGTCTTCTAGATGATCTTCCAGGTGTTGAGATGGGGAGTGGGGTGGGAGAAGAGAGGCCAAGTGATTATGTCACTCTCTCTTTTTTGCACTTTCTTTCAACCGCTAGAAAAATCCTTGGTGTGACATGGGTTAGTCCAAGCACACACACACCCCCCACACACCTCCTGGCGTACATGCCTTCTCTGAGAAGTCTCTGGCATAGTGGGTCCTTCTCTTGATGAGCCATTAACTCCTGTCTGGTGATGGTTGCTCCTTTGTCCCTACTGAAAGGCTGGCTGTAGGTGTTTCCCAGCCTCACAACGTATTTCAGTAACACATATAGCAATGCTTCGTAACTTCACATACAATGATAGTACAAACAATTCAACAGGATATTAAGGTTCAACATATAAAGACTTCTTAAATGATACCTCACAAGGTGTACTTTGTATAAAACATATAATCAGAAGACTGCAGTAAATATGGGGATCCCAGCGTGCTAGTGTGAGGTACAGAATGTCACAGACAGTATAATTGATGCAAGTACTCCTGGTGAGGATGCGCACTGCCAACACAAGGAGCAAATTGTGGACACACACAAGTGATGTAATTACTGTGGCTGCTGTATGTCGACATAAGTTAGGTCAATTTAATTTTGTAGTGTAGATGTGACTTTCGTGGTGTTAAGCAATGATTCATGTTTTGTCTTCAAGATCTTAAAGGGTTTTGAAACTTTTTAAAAATAAGTAACACTTTTCTCAAATGCTTTTGGTAACTGGGTTATATTTTAAAATAGATTCTCTTACTAAAGTAGAAGTCTGACTGAATTGTATTAGTGGGTAGAAAGTTAGTTATTCTGATGTGTAACATTTCAGTAAAGTACTTTGCAGTGTCTGAAACGGATGCCTGTATCAGTTCCTGATATTATATTTTGTTGTAATGGCAGTCAACACAGGAAAGCAGAATCAAGCTTTCTGTTATATTTATTATCTGAAAAGTCCTATAGTTGGATTTTCCCAAACACCTCCCTTATCATTTTTCTTCTTAAAATCAAATGTCCTCAAGTCAAAGAATTGAGTGATAAGATCATATGAGGTAAATCTGAACAGAACAAAGTTCAGCGCGACGGGATTCAAGCTTTATCCATATGGAGCATAAAAATAAATGCTCATGTTATTGCTCTCTAAACATTAGAAAATTAACCATGTTCCCTTTTTTAGCTTTCAAGTGATCTCCAAGGGAACCTGACCCTTCAAAAATGCTGATCCTGCGGAATACTGAATAGCTTTGAATTAGCATTAGTTTCACTTTTTATGTCAGTGAGGCTCTGTGTGGTTGCAGGAGTTCTGCTGCAAGGAGTCACTTGCAGGAAAGTTATTTTGCTTTTCTGTATTGTAGTGGTTTTATTCATATTTTATAATTCTATCAATATCTCTCTGTGTGTGTATATATACACACACATACATACACAGATAGATAGATTGTGTGTGTGTGTAAGGTAGTCAGAATCCCATCAATAACCATGTCTGAGGTCGGTCTACAGACTGTCAACATTTTTCTCTTTTTTTGACAACTGCAACTTCCTGTCTCCCTGTGGATTTCATTCATATCCCCAACAAAAATTAATCAGAGGTAGTTGTAATACTGTATGCTAGTTATAGCACATCAACCACAGAAGCATACTGGAAATTACCTATGATTAATGATTATTTTACTTGGTTTCACAGGTTTATTTTATACTAGTTGGCTTACAAAATAATTTGTAAAGAGAAACATTACCTAAATCTCATAACCACAGAATAGTGGATGTTTAAAAACAGATAAAACTGTCCAGACCCCTTAAGGCTAGCTCTGTGTCTTAAAGGACATCCATCATAGAATATCAGGTTTGGAAGGGACCTCAGGAGGTCATCTAGTCCAACCCCCTGCTCAAAGCTGGACCAATCCCCAATTTTTGGCCCAGATCCCTAAATGGCCCCCTCAAGGATTGAACTCATAGCCCTGGGTTTAGCCGGCCAATGCTCAAACTACTGAGCTATCCCTCCCCCACACTAAAGTGATGTCATCAGCATATCTAATGTTGGGCTTTTAGATAATCATGCAAGCAAGTGATTCACAATCTTGCTGTAGTGGGTTCCACTCTACATAACAGAGGCATAGATATGTTCTTAACCTTAATGTAGTGTCTATGGTTCCCTAGCAACTGTGCACCACAGGTTAGGAGGTGTTCCCAGCAAATGTGCAGTTGCTAGGAAATTCTCTAGTCAGCAACACTCATATCCCTAATTTTTAAATTGGGAATGGAGTAGTGTGACCACAACAAAATACATTCTAGACATGATGTGTAGATGTTCTCAGCAATCACAATTCCAAAGATTTATTCTGTAGCCATCATTTCTATCTCAACCAAGACAGTGGATTCTTTCTTTACCTGATATAATCCTGTGCATCAAGATGTAGTGATCTAATGACCAGTGAGATTTGAGAATACTTTGTTGGCTGTAAATATGAATTTGCCTTTTAGTCTGTTCTTTAAATTGCTGCACTCGGATTAGTTCACTGTCTTACCTATACTTGAAGTAAAATAGAAAGCTGCATTTTAATATTTTTAGATTGTAAACTCTTTGGGTAAGGATTGTCATTCTATGTGCTTGTTAGTACCTAACACACTTTGGTACCTAACACACCACAACAAAATTAGTTTTCAAACAAGCTCAATATTTATGTGTATGTCAATATTAAAAAATGGAGGTTGAAAGACCATTTCCTTATGCAGTTGTCATTTGCAGGGATGTAAGATGTACAAAAATATTTTGGTCTTGCTCATAACCGATACTTTATTTTTACTTTACATTATTGGAGGTAATCTTGAAAAAGACACAGTTAAAGGTCTGGATGTTTGGTGTAGGAATCAGCTTAAATTAAGTACAACCAGCAACAGTAGTGTGGAGGGAACTTCAGAGATATGGAGTCAGAAATACTACCTGTTTCAATATTATTTTCTACCAGTATAACTATCGTACACAGTCACTGTGCCATCAGAACATTTGTTTCCCGTTTTCTAGCTGCCGTTTGCTTTGATCTCCGGATGTTTTCTTTATACTAGGAATAGCAGCTAAATTCTCAGATCACCATTGGGGACTTTTGTAAAGTAAGTAATAAAAATGGTCATTTTTCTATCAAATTACAAGTCACTGTAGGCAGACAGATTTTAATATTTGCAATTTAGTAGCAATCAATAATGGAGAGAGTGTTTAAATTGAGATGGATTTTTTTCTGAGCCCTCAATCCTATAGTAATCTTTTTTTCTTAAGTTCCTTTACTGTCTTCGCTTCCTTTTGTTTTCTTTCTCATGCCACAGTCAGTCATGCTGCTCTGGGAGGACTCTAATACTTCTACCACATTCTTTCTGTCTCAATAGCTTTTGAATGTGCTACATGGAAGGAAGAGTCAAATGCTCTCCATGCCCTCACCACAGTGAGAGGTAGGAGATGTGGTTGAAGAGACAAAATAATTTAGGAGATGTCCTTGACTTTTCTGACAGAATTTCAGTGACTCAAGTATTGTGCCTGTTTTTTTTTTAAAGCTCATAAACTCATGTTCTGTATGAAATATGTCTAAAGTTCCACTGAAGTCAATGGGACTACTCACATGCTTAGCTGGATAAAGGGCATAGGTATCAAGTGTTCTGGGGCAGGAATTGTCTTTTTGGGGTATTTGTACAAGGCCTAGCACAATGAAGCCCTGACATTTTTTCTATGGGCACTACTGTAGTACATGTAAATAATAAGAAGGATAATTCTGCACTTCAGAACACAAGTTAATTATTGTGGGGCCTTTATGTGAAGCATTACACTATTGGGTATGTATGTTATCCATTTATATTACTTTGATTAATTGATCAACATTCATGTGCTAGCAAGTTTTGAAAATATAAAGCTCTTTAAGTGTTAGAGTATCATATACTTGAGGTTTCAGAGTAACAGCTGTGTTAGTCTGTATTCGCAAAAAGAAAAGGAGTACTTGTGGCACCTTAGAGACTAACCAATTTATTAGAGCATAAGCTTTCGTGAGCTACAGCTCACTTCCTCAGATGCATATCGTGGAAACTGCAGCAGGCTTTATATATACACAGAGAATATGAAACAATACCTACTCCCACCCCACTGTCCTGCTGGTAATAGCTTATCTAAAGTGATCATCAGGTGGGCCATTTCCAGCACAAATCCAGGTTTTCTCACCCTCCACCCCCCCACACACAAATTCACTCTCCTGCTGGTGATAGCCCATCCAAAGTGACAACTCTTTACACAATGTGCCTGACAATCAAGTTGGGCTATTTCCTGCACAAATCCAGGTTTTCTCACATCCCCCCCACCCCCATACACACACAAACTCACTCTCCTGCTGGTAATAGCTCATCCAAACTGACCACTCTTCAAGTTTAAATCCAAGTTAAACCAGAACATCTGGGGGGGGGGGGTAGGAAAAAACAAGAGGAAACAGGCTACCTTGCATAATGACTTAGCCACTCCCAGTCTCTATTTAAGCCTAAATTAATAGTATCCAATTTGCAAATGAATTCCAATTCAGCAGTTTCTCGCTGGAGTCTGGATTTGAAGTTTTTTTGTTTTAAGATAGCGACCTTCATGTCTGTGATTGCGTGACCAGAGAGATTGAAGTGTTCTCCGACTGGTTTATGAATGTTATAATTCTTGACATCTGATTTGTGTCTAAAACCCCTCCAACCCATTATTAAGGATCTACAACCTATCCTAAAGGATGACCCAACACTCTCACAAATCTTGGGAGACAGGCCAGTCCTTGCCTACAGACAGCCCCGCAACCTGAAGCAAATACTCACCAACAACCACATACCACACAACAGAACCACTAACCCAGGAACTTATCCTTGCAACAAAGCCCGTTGCCAATTGTGCCCACATATCTATTCAGGGGACACCATCACAGGGCCTAATAACATCAGCCACACTATCAGAGGCTCGTTCACCTGCACATCCACCAATGTGATATATGCCATCATGTGCCAGCAATGCCCCTCTGCCATGTACATTGGTCAAACTGGACAGTCTCTACGTAAAAGAATAAATGGACACAAATCAGATGTCAAGAATTATAACATTCATAAACCAGTCGGAGAACACTTCAATCTCTCTGGTCACGCAATCACAGACATGAAGGTCGCTATCTTAAAACAAAAAAACTTCAAATCCAGACTCCAGCGAGAAACTGCTGAATTGGAATTCATTTGCAAATTGGATACTATTAATTTAGGCTTAAATAGAGACTGGGAGTGGCTAAGTCATTATGCAAGGTAGCCTGTTTCCTCTTGTTTTTTCCTACCCCCCCCCCCAGATGTTCTGGTTTAACTTGGATTTAAACTTGAAGAGTGGTCAGTTTGGATGAGCTATTACCAGCAGGAGAGTGAGTTTGTGTGTGTATGGGGGTGGGGGGGATGTGAGAAAACCTGGATTTGTGCAGGAAATAGCCCAACTTGATTGTCAGGCACATTGTGTAAAGAGTTGTCACTTTGGATGGGCTATCACCAGCAGGAGAGTGAATTTGTGTGGGGGGGGTGGAGGGTGAGAAAACCTGGATTTGTGCTGGAAATGGCCCACCTGATGATCACTTTAGATAAGCTATTACCAGCAGGACAGTGGGGTGGGAGTAGGTATTGTTTCATATTCTCTGTGTATATATAAAGCCTGCTGCAGTTTCCACGATATGCATCTGAGGAAGTGAGCTGTAGCTCACGAAAGCTTATGCTCTAATAAATTGGTTAGTCTCTAAGGTGCCACAAGTACTCCTTTTCTTTTTGTGATATACTTGAGGGTTTTCAATTTTAATCAGATATTGGCTACTTTTGGAGGCAGAATATTGGCCCTGATGGTCTGATGAGTTATGTCAAATCATATATCATAAAGCACCATCTGAGATCCCATTTGTCAATCTTTCCTTTTCTTCTAAGTCCATAAAAGTACTGCTCTGCCTTGCAGCTCTGCAGTTTTTACCCTATTCTATGGTATCAAGTATTTAGTGTGCCCTTTTAGATCTTTTGCAATATTAAAAATCTAAGTTATGCAGTCAGTTAGTGTGCAGATTACGTAGAAGTACATGAATTATATTCCTGCTTATGTTTCAACTTTTTAATTACAATTCATAACTTTATTACTAATATAATAGTCAGGTTCTCTTGAGGTTGGTTTTGTTTTGTTTAATATTTGGGTGCATTTTGTACTTTTGCACTATTTTTCATAGACCTGTCTTGACCCAAGTTTAATGGAGTAACACAATATACAAGCTTCTTCACAAATGCAGTTCTATGTGATCTACAAACCATTCTCATTCTATTCAGGGTTCCCAGGTGTCTGGTTTTTGACCAGAAAGCCCGGTTGTAAAGGGACCCGGTGGCTCTGGTCAGTGCTGCTGACCAGGCTGCCAAAAGTCCAGTTGGCGGGATTGGTAAGCTCCCTACCTGGCTCCGTGTGGCTCCTGGAAGCAGCAACAGCCAGGGGGGCTCCACGCTCTGCCCCCACCGTGAGCAGCAGTTCTGCAGCTCCCACTGGCCAGGAACCACAGCCAATGGGAGCTGCACAGGTGGTGCCTGTGGGCGGAGGCAGCATACACTGTGCAGAGCCTTTGGTCCCCCCTACGCCTAGGAGCCGAGGTACATGTTGCCGCTTCCAGGGAGCCCCTGAGGTAAACACTGCCCGGAGCCTGCTCCCCACACCTCCTCTCGCACCCCAACCCTTGACCCCTGTCCGGAGCCCCTTCCTGCACCCCCTCCTGCACATCTGCCCCAGCCCTGAGCCCGTAATGGAGAGCGAGTGACAGAGGGAGGAGGGGATGGAGTATTTGGGGGATGGGGCCTTGGAGAAGGGGTGGCACAGGGGCAGGGCAAGAGTGTCTGGTTTTGTGCAATTAGAAAGTTGGCAACGCTAGATCTATTGTTTAACTATTGTGCATTTAATCTTTTCTGTTCATTTACTGTAATAACACACACATCATACATGGCTAGATCTATCCACTGCTACCAAAAGGAGGGACCATGCTGAACCTTTCATACACTACTCCAAATGTCTCAGCACATAGTAATCTCTTAAAAAAATATTATTACACTATATATTACACAATGCCCAGAGACCCTAATCAGGAATGCAGTCTGATTGTTCTGAGATACAAAAACAGCTATAGAGACAGTCCCTGCTGTAGACACTGTCATGTCTCTGTACCAGATATGGACTGGCTACAGAGCTTGCTTATACACTCCAGATGTGTTCATTATAAAATCCTTTAATACACTAAAAGGTATAGTTGAGGTTGGTTTAAATAATTTATTTTACACAGTGCCACCTAGTGGCTGAACAGTATAATATGCGTTATCATTCCATAATTTCTAGACATCTTATAGTCTAAATGACACAAGAGCAAATTGGGTTGGAGATGAGCGTATCGCATATCACCAAATGAAAAAAGGTGGCAATTGGCAATTTTGCTAGTTATAAGTTTGCTAAATTACTCACTATAATAAACTTTAAATAAATAAGATGTAAAGGATTAGAATACATATAATGTTGCACAGCTTGTTTATCGTGCTATTTCTATACACATCATAAAGTTAAAAATAATGAACATAAGTTTTTGTCTTTGGAGGAAAGAAAGTTGAAGGAAAGGTCAATAAAGAGTTTAGTTATAATGCTGGTACAGTATCAGTGTCCTTCCTCTTCCACTAATTCATCCACCTGGACTATACTTTGAAGATGATCTCTTGTTTCAGTGTGACCTTTCTTGAGCTTGATCAGCTGCCAAGAGTCTGAAATCAATTAGGATTCTTCTGCATTAGATGCCAAGACCTGTCCCTTTCCAAGATAAATATTAAGATCCAATCATCCTCATACTGGGATCTTAAGTTATATTGCTGGCATTTTGTTTGTTTGTTTTGCTTTGCTTTGCTAATAAAGCAGAATTGAAAAAGATATACCCAATCTGTATTGGATCTCTTGTCCCCTCTGGCTTTTTCTTATGATTTCTTGTGAGTATGGCAAGCCCCTTTGCCTGAAAAACAAGTTTTAAAATGTCCTCAGAGTTTGCTAGTCCTGCTTAATGATACAAACTACTTACCCTTTCCCTCAGAGGACCAAAAGGCCAATTACTTGGTCTCACCATCACTCCTTACTTTTGTTATACTAATCTAATCAGGTAACATAAGCAATACCATGTGCATAAGGTTACCAGTTATATAGAGGCAATAATGAATTAAAGAATAGTGATTATATCAGTGAACATAGCTGCACAGAACTTTTTAAAAAGACCTTATCTCTTTCCCTTTCAGGGATCTCAGAGTGTGATCGGGACATTAGGTAGAGGTCAATAGAAAGAGACTTTTTTCCATTAAAAGTCTCACAAAGGGGGTTGTTGAGCCTCCTAAAGCTGGGAGGTATAGAGTGGGAACCAAATGAGTTTACTTAGGCTCGAGAGGGGACAAGGATTCTTCAGGCTCACTAGGTGTTTTCTCCTCTTGTAGACTTCAGAAGGTGCACAGAAAAATGGTGAAATGCCTTCCGTTTCGATTTATTCTTCCTGCTCTGACCCATTCCCTAGATACTGGGACTCCTGAGGCCTATATGATGGGAGCCCTGAAGATGCAAACCTTAGGAGATCTGCAGAAGCAAGGGAGATCAGGCAGCAATGGTGTGAGGGAGAGATAAGGGATAGCAGATGAGGGCTACTTCACTGTCTGGAACCTCAACAAAGGGAGTGAGAAATGGATTCATTATTTTCCTCAACCTCCCCCATGGGAGAGAAGTAGGGAGATTATTTTATTTTGCTTGACTCTAAACTCTGGCCAGTCCCTTTTTGCCAGGCCTTCCTGTGAATCGTAGGAGATCCTGGAAGTCAAAAGGAGACTCTAGTGTTTTTTCTGCAGTATCAGACTGTACAGGAGTGTGTGTATATGTGTGTGAGAGAGAGAGAGATCAGTGGCCCATACTCACCCTGACATAACCCCTCTGGTCTGCCATACTGATGACAGCAGCGCTAGCCCTCCTCACTCCCCCTAGCAAATTCAGAGCCCTACTAACCAACTTATGGCTCCCTTCTGCACTGGTGTATCATGGTGAAAGGACTCACCAGCTCATCTCCATTATAGTGCACCCAACCAGGGGTAAGCATAATTTGGTCTGTACAATGTACAGTGCAGACTAGTTAATGTAACTGTTGGGGATTTACCTTTGGCATTGCGGTGACTCATACTGCACAAACTTTAATATTGAATTAACACATTTTGCATATTTTTGTTTGTTTTGTTTTTTACATAAGCAGTGACTTATACGTGTATTATCTGGTGCAGATTCCAGTAGCCCTAAGTTGGCATGGCAAGGCAACACTGATATTTCTTCCTTTCTCTAGGCATCATCTGCAGTAATTCTAAGTTTGTTTACATTAAAAGGAAAACTTCACTCCTCAACTGAACAGAATAGTGCTGGAATAATATGGCAGAACTATGTTTCTCTATCCCCATCTACCTTGCAGACTCTAATAAATGTAGGCAGGTGTTACAAAGCAGATCCTGTCTTGCATCCTTCAATTCCCACTTGTCTTCGCCCTTTGCATATGCATCTCTTCCATTTTACTGCATTTTAACTACAAATTAAAATGTAAATACTCCATCTGCATCACAATTTCATCTTCTACACATACAGCGGCATTTTCAGTACTTTTGACAAGTAATACACATTTTTAAAAGCTCATATTGGAAGAGACACTTGTCAAGCTATTCAAAGTTTGACTTATATTAAAATTGCCACCGTCTGGTGGAGAATAGCCTCCACATTCTAAATATACTGCATTCAGAAATCTACCAATCTAGTTTTTGAGAAAGGTAAGACATCCCCCACAATGTGTTGATCCACTGGTGCTGAGCTTGACTGTCAACAGTGAGCAAAAGTTAGCAATTTTTATTCCCAAAGTTGTTTTAATGATGACTGGAAAATGAACAAAACAAAGGTATGTTAGCTCGAGCTCCTGGGGAAGCAGAAGGAGAAAGGGCAAAAGTTGTGGGGGAAAGGTTAATTTGAGGAAAAGATTAATTGATTCCATGAACAATTAATGAAATTAAAACATAAAGATTATAAAGTATTTAATATTGTTCCTTTATTGCAAAATCCCTCTGTGATCAAAGTAGAATTGGTGTGTTTTTCCACCCATAATGATCCTACCCCCCTCCAACATCTTCAGTGCTTTCACAGACTATCAGCTTCCCTTTTATCATATGTTGGCATATTCTCCTAAGGTCACATCCATGCAGTTCTGCAATCATCTGACAACACTGCAACCATGATGTCTTCTTGAGGGAGGTGAATTGCATTGCCTCTGCAACGTGATCAGTTTCATAATTCTCGTGAAAATATTAATTGTCTTAAATGGAACCACTGCTCATTGTATGCAGTACCTACTCCTGCATTTATCCTTTCTTTAACGTTCTACACAGATTAGGTCTTAAGGGAAAGTGTTCATTTTGCCAGTGTTTACGCAAGTCTTGTTCACTGGTACTGCATACAATGTTGCTCTAAAATGTATGAACTAATTTATCTTAAAAAGCAACTATAAACCCATTCTCAAGACTCAGGGTTGGTTTCTGCTCCCACTTATGCTGGTGTAAGCCTGAAATACCACCAATGAAGGCTTGACAGATGAGTATATGTAACTTCAGAATGAGGCCAACAAATATTCATAAGTTGACAACAAAGAGAAATGTAATAGCCCTGTTCTACTAATGTTAAAAACAGAATGAACTCCATTGAACAAAATATATGCCAGTAGCTTGCTGCTGTTATTCCTCATCATATATGTGTGTATTATTTTTAAACAGCACTGAGCAAATCATTGAAAATAGATAATTTGATATATATGCCTGCTGTGATCGTTCTTGGTGCACCAAGGACTGAGGTAAACTTGTCACTCCCTGGCTCCAGCATGAGGGATTTTTGCCTGGGCATGGCTAGGTGTCAGCTCCCCAACCCCACCAGCCTCTCAGCCATGATAGCACTCTCCTCCATCCTTGTCTTTGTTTTTCAGGTTAACAATGAGTCCCCCTGGATCGTTCTCCAGTCCCTGATACTGATTACTCACTGAAATCTCAGATCCTCTGCCCCCAATGGTGCAATGTACCTCAGGTTACTAGTTTTACCTTAAGCCACTGCTCCTCTAAGCCACACAGCAATTGTGAGCACTTCTAATAAAATGAAAGTAGGTTTATTTAAGAAAAAACAGAGCGTTAGCAAGAAATGAGAGAGAGTGGTAGAATCAAATATAAAAACCATCATAATATGTGAACCTGGGTCTTCACTTATTTATAGTTACCTTTCCTATCTACTAAAGTAAGTCCCTTCCCCAAAGTTCAGTCTATTGCTGAGTTGCCTGGCTTCATAGGAGCCAGGATCCGATTTTTCAGGAGAACATCTCCACTCCTCAAGAAGTGTCCATAGTGAAAGGATACAGTAAGGCCCACTGACAACAATTGCGGGCCCCAGGGGAGAACAGTCAATGGGCCCCCTAGAAAGGGATGGCCGAGGTTTGATTCATGCAGGGCAGGCTAGAGCCGGGCCCCACGCTGCTGCTGGACCATGTGTGGCGGCTGGTGCGCGCATAAGCCGCGCCTGTGCAGATGCGGTCTGCCTGACATGTGGGCGGTACTGTGCCTGCACTGGCTGGTGCCCAGCGAACTGCCGGCTGCGCTGCTCGGTATGCTCTTCTGGCATGGCCAGCATAGGAGCTGACTCCCTGGGTGCTTTGGGGCTGGAGCACCCACAGGGAAAAAATGGTGGGTGCTGAGCACCCACCAGCAAACCCCTACCATAAATCCCCCCTCCCCCAGCACCTCCTGCCCACTGGCAGGCCCTGCCAATCAGCACCTACCACCTGTTGTGGATTAGCTGTTTTGTGGCATCTGGAGGTGCTGTGGTGGGTAGCGGGAGGAGCAAGGGTGCAGAGTGCTCAGGGGAGGGAGGTGGGAATGGGTGGGGAAGAACCGGGGTGGGGCCTTGGGGGAAAGAGTGGCATGGGGAGCCCTGTGGCCCTCCTGGGCGATTTAAAAGGGCCCGGTAACTATCACAGGAGCTGCGGCAGCCAGGGGCACCTGGGCCCTTTTAAATTGCCATGGCCTCTGGACAATTACCTTCTTTGTCCCCACTGCCAGCGGGCCTGGATACAGTGTGCTTTCCCACACCCTTTGTTATACTGAAACAGTCTTTTGTATTTATTCATAGCTAAGATGATTCTCTGTTGGAATGTTTCTTTTCCACCTTCAAGAGGTTTTGTTTGTTTGCAGTTGTCTCTGATGGTTTTCCATTTAACATCTTGGGATTGAGCAGCGCTAAACAGTTGAGCCTACCATTGCGTCACTGGCTAAACAAGGAGGGACAGAGGATGTGGGAAAAGCTAATGTACTCAATGCTTTTTTTGCCTCTGTCTTCACAAACAAGGTCAGCTCTCAGACTGCTGCACTGGGCAGCACAGCATGGGGAGGAGGTGACCAGCCCTCTGTGGAGAAAGAAGTGTTCGGGACTACCTAGAAAAGCTGGAGAAGCACAAGTCCATGGGGCCAGATGCACTGCATTTGAGGGTGCTAAAGGAGTTGGGGGATTTGCCTCTGTTTTCACTAACAAGGTCAGCTTCCAGACTGCTGCGCTGGGCATCACAAAATGCAGAAGAGATGGCCAGCCCTCTGTGGAGATAGAGGCGGTTAGGGACTATTTAGAAAAGCTGGACGTGCACAAGTCCATGGGGCCGGACGAGTTGCATCCGAGAGTGCTGAAGGAATTGGCGGCTGTGATTGCAGAGCCACTGGCCATTATCTTTGAAAACTCGTGGCGAACCGGGGAAGTCCCGGATGACTGGAAAAAGGCTAATGTAGTGCCAATCTTTAAAAAAGGGAAGAAGGAAGATCCTGGGAACTACAGGCCAGTGAGCCTCACCTCAGTCCCTGGAAAAATCATGGAGCAGGTCCTCAAAGAATCAATCCTGAAGCACTTGCATGAGAGGAAAGTGATCAGGAACAGCCAGCATGGATTCACCAAGGGAAGGTCATGCCTGACTAATCTAATCGCCTTTTATGATGAGATTACTGGTTCTGTGGATGAAGGGAAAGCAGTGGATGTATTGTTTCTTGACTTTAGCAAAGCTTTTGACACGGTCTCCCATAGTATTCTTGTCAGCAAGTTAAGGAAGTATGGGCTGGATGAATGCACTATAAGGTGGGTAGAAAGCTGGCTAGATTGTCGGGCTCAACGGGTAGTGATCAATGGCTCCATGTCTAGTTGGCAGCCGGTATCAAGTGGAGTGCCCCAAGGGTCGGTCCTGGGGCCGGTTTTATTCAATATCTTCATAAATGATCTGGAGGATGGTGTGGATTGCACTCTCAGCAAATTTGCGGATGATACTAAACTGGGAGGAGTGGTAGATACGCTGGAGGGGAGGGATAGGATACAGAAGGACCTAGACCAATTGGAAGATTGGGCCAAAAGGAATCTGATGAGGTTCAATAAGGATAAGTGCAGGGTCCTGCACTTAGGACGGAAGAACCCAATGCACAGCTACAGACTAGGGACCGAATGGCTAGGCAGCAGTTCTGCGGAAAAGGACCTAGGGGTGACAGTGGACGAGAAGCTGGATATGAGTCAGCAGTGTGCCCTTGTTGCCAAGAAGGCCAATGGCATTTTGGGATGTATAAGTAGGGGCATAGCGAGCAGATCGAGGGACATGATCGTTCCCCTCTATTCGACATTGGTGAGGCCTCATCTGGAGTACTGTGTCCAGTTTTGGGCCCCACACTTCAAGAAGGATGTGGATAAATTGGAGAGAGTCCAGCGAAGGGCAACAAAAATGATTAGGGGACTGGAACACATGAGTTATGAGGAGAGGCTGAGGGAGCTGGGATTGTTTAGCCTGCAGAAGAGAAGAATGAGGGGGGATTTGATAGCTGCTTTCAACTACCTGAAAGGGGGTTCCAAAGAGGATGGCTCTAGACTGTTCTCAATGGTAGCAGATGACAGAACGAGGAGTAATGGTCTCAAGTTGCAGTGGGGGAGGTTTAGATTGGATATTAGGAAAAACTTTTTCACTAAGAGGGTGGTGAAACACTGGAATGCGTTACCTAGGGAGGTGGTAGAATCTCCTTCCTTAGAGGTTTTTAAGGTCAGGCTTGACAAAGCCCTGGCTGGGATTATTTAACTGGGAATTGGTCCTGCTTTGAGCAGGGGGTTGGACTAGATGACCTTCTGGGGTCCCTTCCAACCCTGATATTCTATGATTCTATGATTCTATGTGATTGCAGAACCATTGGCCATTATCTTTGAAAACTCACGGTGATCGGGGGAGGTCCCGGAAGACTGGAAAAAGGCTAATGTAGTGCCCATCTTTAAAAAAGGGAAGAAGGAGGATTTGGGGAACTACAGGCCAGTCAGCCTCACCTCAGTCCCTGGAAAAATCATGGAGCAGGTCCTCAAGGAAGCCATTCTGAAGCACTTAGAGGAGAGGAAAGTGATCAGGAACAATCAGCATGGATTCACCAAGGGCAAGTCATGTCTGACTAACCTAATTGCATTCTGTGATGAGATAACTGGCTCTGTGGATATGGGGAAAGTGGTGAACATGATATAACTTGACTTTAGCAAAGCTTTTGATACGGTCTTCCACAGTATTCTTGCCAGCAAGTTAAAGAAGTATGGGCTGGATGAATGGACTATAAGGTGGATAGAAGGCTGGCTAGATTGGCAGGCTCAGTGGGTAGTGATCAATGTCTCCATGTCTCGTTGGCAGCCGCTATCAAGCGGAGTGCCCCAAGGATTCGTCTTGGGGCAGGTTTTGTTCAATATCTTCATTAATGGACTGCATTCTCAGCAAGTTTGCAAATGACACTAAACTAGGAGGAGTGGTAGATACGCTGGAGGGTAGGGATAGGATACAGAGGGACCTAGACAAATTAGAAGATTGGGCCAACAGAAATCTGATGAGGTTCAACAAGAACAAATGCAGAGTCCTGCACTTAGGATGGAAGAATCCCATGCACCGCTACAGACTAGGGACTGAATGGCTAGGTAGCAGTTCTGCAGAAAGGGGCCTAAGGGTTACAGTGGACGAGAAGCTGGATATGAGTCAACAGTGTGCTCTTGTTGCCAAGAAGGCTAACAGCATTTTGGGCTGTATAAGTAGGGGCATTGCCAGCAGATCGAGGGACATGAGCATTCCCCTCTTTTCGACATTGGTGAGGCCTCATCTGGAGGACTGTGTCCAGTTTTGGGCCCCACACTACAAGAAGGATATAAAAAAATTGGAAAGAGTCCAGCGAAGGGCAGCAAAAATGATTAGGGGGCTGGAGCACATGATTTATGAGGAGAGGCTGAGGGAACTGGAATTGTTTAGTCTGCAGAAGAGAAGAATGAGGGGGGATTTGATAGCTTCTTTCAACTACCTGAAGGGGAGTTCCAAAGGGGATGGATCTAGACTGTTCTCAGTGGGACCAGACGACAGAACAAGGAGTGATGGTCTCAAGTTGCAGGGGGGGAGGTTTTGGTTGGATGTTAGGAAAAACTTTTTCACCACTAGGAGGGTGGTGAAGCACTGGAATGGGTTACCTAGGGAGGCGGTGGAATCTCCTTCCTTAGAGGTTTTCAAGGTCAGGCTTGACGAAGCCCTGCCTGGGATGATTTAGTTGGGGATTGGTCCTGCTTTGAGCAGGGGGTTGGACTAGATGACGTCCTGAGGTCCCTTCCAGCCCTGATAGTCTATGATTCTATGAGGGATGACAACTCCCTCCTGCCTGAATGGGCCACGGCCAAGACATAGTATCCCCTGGTGACTAATTTTTACTCCAAGTCCCTAAAAAATAGTTTCAAAATGAACACATTATTCCTTAAATATTACCCATATATACATTACACAATTATTATGAATCTTGACAAGCTACAAGCTTTCTCTAGGTACCTTACTTCTTATGCTTTATACATAAATATCCTGTAAGGCATGTATTTGGTGTAGTGAATTTGTTAGGTCTGAGGTGAGAGCTGTTTGCAAAGAACAGGGAACCCTTTGCCAAGGGTCTGTGTCACATCCACTTTTTCTGTTAACTTGCTGTGAGCAGTTTGACTTTTTACCTCAAACTTTATGACATCATATATCATAACGCAAGATGAAAATATATTTTGTTTAAATATTAAGGGCCATGTCATTTCTTCTAGTATTTCCTTTGGGCCTAAACCTTTTGGAAGGAGAAGGTTTGAGGCAATGCAAAAGCCCTTCAGCATGGACCAAGCAAGGCTTAGCAGGTATGGGTTTGGGAAGACTGCAGCTGGGTAGGGAGAGGGTCAAATTATGGTGAGCCACTCTCCAAAGCAACATTGCCCTGGAAACTGAGGAGTTTCCAAAGTAAGTGAACACTGAAACTATCCCCATTAACAAATCTGGTTTTTTTAAGTTATTGAATCTTTCATGACAGTGATTTATCTGTTTTAATGTGGACAGTAAATTGAAAACTGCGTGATTTCAATTCAATGTTAGAATTTACAAAGCACCAGTAAGTGTTCTTGAAATGCCAGTCTACCTCTAACTAGCTAGGTAATAGATCTCTGAAGCAAACATTTGGTACATTGCTTTCCCAAATCAGAAATACAATTTTATGAGACTATGAAACTGAAAGAAAATAATTGTAGCACCTTAAGCATAAGAGCAATGTTCTATGGAATTGTAATATTAGTAAACCTCCACAGCATGTTTAATCTAAGTCAATTATTCTGTATTAGCTTTTTATATTAATTTCAGTTATCATAAAGGCCGCAAAATAATGACCTAGTTCATGTATTCAATGGATAAAATATATGACCAGCACTGCATTAAATGCAGCTAGGCCACGGTCTTGTTAAGATACTAAAAAGACTACTTTGCCATCTAA
This sequence comes from Lepidochelys olivacea, assembly GCF_965140295.1. Taxonomy (NCBI): domain Eukaryota; kingdom Metazoa; phylum Chordata; order Testudines; family Cheloniidae; genus Lepidochelys; species Lepidochelys olivacea. The sequence continues at coordinate 37,882,341 of NC_140413.1, read as the reverse complement.
GGGTATGTCTACACTACGAAATTAGGCCAATTTTATAGAAGTCAATTTTTAGAAATCAGTTTTATACAGTCACTTGCATATGTCCCCACTAAGAGCATTAAGTCGACAGAGTGCGTCCTCACTACCATGCCTAGCATCTACTTACATAGCGGTGCACTGTGGGTAGCTATCCCACAGTTCCCACAGTCTCCGCTGCCCATTGGAATTCTGGGTCAAGCGCCCAATGCCTGATGGGGCAAAAACATTGTCGCGGATGATTTCAGGTATATGTTGTCAGTCGCCTCTCCCTCCGTGAAAACAACTGCAGACAATTGTTTTGTGACTTTTTTCCTGGGTTACCCATCCAGACACCATACCACGGCAAGAATGAAGCCTGCTCAGCTCACCATCACCGCTGTTGTTGTGAGCATTGTAAACACCTCCTGCATTATCCTGGACTATATTCCGAACCGGGCTAAGAGATGCCAGCACGAGGAGGATTTTGATGAGCACATGGACACAGACGTTCCTGAAAGCACAGGCTGTGGCAATTGGGACATCATGGCGGCAGTGGGGCTGGTTGATACAGTGGAATGCTGATTCTGGGCCAGGCAAACAAGCACAGACTGGTGGGACCGCATAGTATTGCAGGTATGGGATGATTCACTGTGGCTGCAAAACTTTCGCATGTGTAAGACCTCTTTCCTGGAACTCTGTGAGTTGCTTTCCCCCACCCTGAAGCACAGGAATACCAAGATGAGAGCTGCCCTGACAGTTGAGAAGCGAGTGGCGATAGCCCTGTGGAAGCTTGCAACACCTGACTGCTACCGGTCAGCTGGGAATCAATTTGGAGTGGGCAAGCATACTGTGGGGGTTGCTGTGATTCAAGTAGCCAGTGCAGTCATTGAGGTTCTGTTATCAAGGGTAGTGACTCTGGGAAATGTGCAGGTCATAGTGAATGGCTTTGCTGCAATGGGGTTCCCTAACTGTGGTGGAGCAATAGATGGAATGCATATCCCCATCTTGGCACTGGACCACCTTGCCAACCAGTACATAAACCGCAAGGGGTACTTCTGAATGGTGCTGCAAGCACTGGTGGATCACAAGGGACATTTCACCGACATCAGCGTGTGATGGCTGGGAAAGGTACATGATGCTCACACATTTAGGAACTCCGGGCTATTCGAGCAGCTGCAAGAAGGGACTTACTTCCCAGACCACAAAATTACCGTTGGGGATGTTGAAATACCAATAGTTATCCTTGGGGACCCAGTCTGCCCCTTGCTCACATGGCTCATGAAGCCTTACACAGACAGCCTGGACAGTAGTAAGAAGCAGTTCAACTATAGGCTGAGCAAGTGCAGAATAGTGGTAGAATGTGCCTTTGGACGTTTAAAAGCTCGCTGGCACTGTTTGCTGACCAGGTCAGACCCCAGCGCAACCAACATTCCCATTGCTATTGCTGCTTGCTGTGTGCTCCATAATATCTGTGAGAGTAAGGGGGAGATGTTTATGGCAGAGTGGGAAGTTGAGGCAAATCACCCGGCATCCGATTTTGAGCAGCCAGACACCAGGGTGATTAGAAGAGCACAGCTAGGTGTGCTGCGCATCAGAGAGGCTTTGAAAACCAGTTTCATGACTGGCTAGGCTACAGTGTGACAGTTGTGTGTGTTTCTCCTTGATGCAAATCCTCCCCCTTTGTTGATTTTAATTCCCTGTAAGCCAACCACCCTCCCCCCTTCAAAATAAAGTAACTATTGTTTTGACACCATGCATTCTTTCTTTATTAATGAAAAAAATGAGATAATGGACAAGGTAGCTTGGGTAGGGTGGGGGAGGAGGGAAGGACAAGGCCACATTGTTTATTGTAGTCACACTAACAATCAAACTGTTTGAATGACAGCCTTCTGTTGCTTGGGCCATCCTCTGGAGTGGAGTGGCTGGGTGCCCAGAATCTCCCCCCTATCCCCTGCCCCCGTGTTCTTGGGTGTCTGGGTGAGGCGGATGTGGAACTTGGGAACAAGGGCATGCGGTTATACAGTGGGTGCAGCAGGGGGTCTGTGCTCTTGTTGGCTTTCCTGCAGCTCCAACAGATGCTTCATCGTGTCCGTTTGCTCCCCCATTAGCCTCAGCATTGTGTCTTGCCTCTGCTCTTTGAGCTCACTTAATTCTTTCTTGGCCTCTGCCACTGAATACCTCCATGCATTAAGCTGTGCCCTATCGTGCGGGAGGACTGCATGAGCGCGGAAAACATGTCATCGTGAGTGTGGTTTTTTTCGCCTTCTAATCTGTGATAACCTCAGGGATGGAGATGATAGGGGGAGCGTAGAAACATTTGCACCCGAGGGAGATAAAAAGGGAGAGTAAAATTTAAGATGATACATTTCTGAGAACAAAAGGGAGACTCTTTCATGGTGAATCAAGCAATTCACAGCAGACAGCACATGTGCTTTAGGTACAAGGTCACATTTTGTCTTTCATATTGAGCATCTGCTGGTATGGTGACACTTCACACACACACACGGCTGGGCAACAGAATTTGTTTTCCAGTCAACCATGGTAAGCCTTTTGGTACACGGGGTTGGCTTCTTACGCCTTCATAACATGTGGGAATGTTTTCAAACTGCAGCGCCCTCGTTTCCCAGAGCAAGCAATGGGTTGGGTTTCACATTTAAAAGGAGGGGCTGCGGTTTTTGGGTCGATGTGCAGCACACACCTCCCCTCACCCCTCCACAAAGTTATTCTCTGGGATGATCCCTTTTAGCCAAGCACAAACAGCCCAGCATGAACGGGGCCCTTTTACTGTTCCCTTACAAAAATTTCCCTATTTCAACCAGGTGACCATGAATGATATCACTCTACTGAGGCTAACACAGAAAGATATAGACCAAATGTTGCTTGAATGCGACCAAAACCCAGGATGATTCGCTGCCATGCTTTGTGCTGCAATGATTCCAGAATACTTGCTACTGGCTTGGCATGGTAAAGTGTCCTACCGTGGAGGACAAAATAAGGCAGCCCTCCCCAGAAACCCTCTGCAAAGGCTTTCAGAGTACCTCCAGGAGAGCTTCATGGAGATGTCCCTGGAGGATTCCCGCTCCATCTCCAGACATGTGAACAGACTTTTCCAGTAGCCATGAATGCATCCCAGTTCTTTAGGGAAAATCAAGCATTAAACACTATTGCTTTTAAACCCTGTACTGTAGTTACAAATGTGCACTCACCAGAGGTACCTTCTCTGGCTTCAGGGTTGGGGATCCTGCCTTGGGAGGGTATTGGCTCCAGGGTGATGAAAAGGTCCTGGCTGATGGGGAGAATGGATTCACAGCTTGCCTGCTGTGCATTCTCCTCCTCCTCCTCTTCCTCATCCACAAAATCCTCCTCCCTGTTGTGTGAGACTCCCCCCTTGCAGGTGTCCACGGACAGTAGTGCGATAGTGAGAGGGTCGTCCTCCCCTAGAATGCCATGCAGCTGATCATAGAAGCAGCATGTATGGGGCTCTGATCCGGAGCAACCGTTTGCCTCCTTTGTCTTTTGGAAGGCTTGCCTGAGCTTCTTAACTTTCATGCAGCACTGCTATGTGTCCCTGGTGTAGCCTCTCTCCAACATGCCCTGTGAGATTTTGGCATATATGTTGGCATTTCTTCTTTTTGATCGGAGTTCGGCCTGCACCGATGCTTCTCCCCATACAGCAATCAGATCCAGTATCTCCCTTTCGGTCCATGCTGGAGCTCGTTTGCAATTCTGGGGGGACTGCATGTTCACCTGTGCTGCTGAATTTGCCACGCTGACCAAACAGGAAATGAAATTCAAATGTTCCCAGGGCTTTTCCTGTGTACCTGGCTAGTGCATCGGAGTTCAAAGTGCTGTCCAGAGCGGTCACAATGGAGCACTCTGGGATAGCTCCCGGAGGCCAATACCGTCGATTTGTGTCCTCACTACCCCAAATTCGACCCAGCAAGGTCGATTTTAGTGCTACTCCCCTCATTGGGGAGGAGTATAGAAGTCGATTTTAAGAGCCCTTTAGGTCGACGGAACGGGGTTGGTTGTGTGGACAGTCATTTTTAAATCGACCTAACACGGCTAAATTCGACCTAACCCTTTAGTGTAAATCAGGGCTAATTAAAAGTATTTTCCAAAGAAAGCTCTGAATCAGATGTCAAATCCCATGTTGTTTTATCCGAGAAACTGCAGTATTAGTGTTACAATAATAAAAATACCAAAAGAAGGTGCAAAAACAAGATTGTATTTTTGAGGGACTAGAGATATGTTTCCTTCAATATTTTTGAGACCAATAATGTGTTGGTATTTGACTAAACCATATTTTCCAGAAGATATCCTATCTTAATTTGAAGACCTCAACAAGTGGTGAATCCACCACTTCCCTCAGTAGCTTGGTCAAGTGGTTAATCGTTCTCACTGTTTTAAAAAAAAAGTGCCTAATTTCTAATTTGAATTTATGTGATTTTAGCTTCCAGGCATTGGTTATTATTAAGTCTTTCTTGGCTACTTAAAGAGCCCTTTACTACCTAATATTTCCTCCTTCTGACCATTTCCCCCATCCTCTCTCCAACAAAATATGGGTCAGCCTTGCTCACTATGCACTGCAGTGAGACAATATTGCTGCTCTAGGAGATTTCCCTTTTGCTCCCAAAACATGGGCTTGTTTAGAGAACTTCTCTAAAAGGTCAAAGAGGCAACTTAGGGATCATTTCTAAAGAGTGAAGTATTTTAAGGGTTACTTATTATTTCTGTGGCACAGTAGCAGTCATGATTCTCCCTTCAGATTCTCTCATCAGTGATATCCTATTATCTCTGTACATGGACGCCACTCTCCCTTCACCTTATGAAGAAGAATGGGAAAAGGTCAGCGTACACTCAACAACTGAGTCCTGAGAGATTCATTTCTATTCCCTCCCCTTTCCCTTATGAATCTGAGAAAATGGTAAAGAAGGGTAAAAGGAATTAGAAGGCATGAAGAACACTACAGATTCTCACCTCAAAGGTCACTCCTCCACAGAGGAAATTTTGAAGGCTCTAGTTTCTAGTAAAGCAAGGAACAAGAGGTGCAGAAATTCTTTCCTTATAGCCTGGATAGCCAGAAATTTATTGTAAGAGCAAAGAGCTATAACTCTGTGTCATAACACCAGTTTTGGCTAAGGGTATGAAAAGCCAATCCCCAAGTAAGTCAGATACTAGTCAACATGAAATATCCCACGGGACAAGCTTTTTGCTGATTATTTAATTGAAAAATTCTTGACCGGCATTCTTTAAGAAGACATTGTCAGTAGAGCTGATCAGGAATTTTTCAGTTATATGGTTCTTTGTTAGGATAGGGTTCTCAGGTTCAGGATGGAATTTCTGGTGAGTGTGTGAGACTACCTGACCTCAGGATCTCTAATGGTCTACTGGTCAGGGCACTCATCTTGGACATGAGAGACACAGATTCAAGTCCCTGTTCAGCCATTTTCTCACATCTCAGTTGGGCACCCTGGCTATTGCTGTTTTTTTTTTTTTTTTTGAAGGGATGGGGGAAGACAAACCGTTTTCAAAGGTCTCAGTGTTGTCCCAATGCAGAATGGGGAAATTTTTGAAATTGCAGTTTCGCAGTACAGGAAAACTGTTTCCCACCCAGCTCTACTTGTTAATGCCTGATAGTTCAAAAAGTAAATACAGATCTTTCTATGGGTCTTGATACTTATTCAGATCTAGCTAAGAATTACAGGAGTGATATCCAACTAGCTGATTTAATATATCAAGAGGCATTATATAGAGAAGATATTTCAGAAAATCCCTCTGCGTCCTTCAAGCAAGCACTCACTTCAAGGCTGACTCAGTCTGATGTGGTTCCCCAAACAGAGGACAAGTGGTAGGAAATTTCAAGTGTTGGATCAATAACATATCAGATGAATACATCTTACATACTTAACCAGCCTGCATTACACCGTCCTTAGATAAGTTACGTTACTTTTGTAGTTGCATTCAAATCTAAGTTTATTGGTATCCCCTCTTTCTGCAATCAGCTGAAATGTTATAGTATATGAACTTCAATATATATTATCTGCTTCAAAGTGGGGTGATTGAGTTCCTTGGGAACTAGAAGGATTAGGACTCTGCTTCATCCTCTTTCTAGTGCTCAAGTGCTCCAAAGACAAGAGGCTCGGTCTGAAGTTCTTGAACAGATTCCTCTGTTAGCCAAAGTTCAGAATGGAGATACTAAATTCCATTATAGTGGCAATGTATAAAGTGGATTTTTTTGTTGTCAACTGATCTGAAAAATGCCAACTACACATTATTATATAACCTATTATATAACCTCATAGCCATGGAAGCCTCCTGTCTGAAAAATCATATACAACATGCAGGTTTATCACCTGGTCATCTTTCCACTCCTTCAGTAAGCTTCACAAATTAAATGTGTAGGCATTGTCAGAACTCTTTTGCTAGGTATTGTACAAACTAAGTTCCCAGTCAAAAAACATTAGTTGTCCCATTGATGTCAGTAGGACTACTCATGCTTAAAGTTAGGCATGTGCTAAAGTATCTTGCTGAATCAGGGCCATTAGAGAGCCTGATCATTGCTTGTCCAAATAACAAGTCACTTGTTTCATTTTATTCATTGTATGTATTTTTAAGCTAAGGTGTATGCAATTATCTTCGTTTTCTGGATAATATAAAAATAGTTGAACAGTTGTATTATCAAAACAGTGGCAGCCCTGCATTTCAGTCATTTTGGATCTGGGGATACTCAGATTTGAATTAAATAATTTAATTAGCATTTGACAAATTGCTATCAGTATCAATTGATTGCATAATCTGGCACTATAGGATTAGTTTTACATAAAGTTCACAATGTTCTTTTTTAAACATCCTAACGCTATTAGAAACACATATATCTTAATATACCCACTCTTGACATCTATCAAGGGGGTTATAAAAACTAGGATTTTTTTCAGATGCTATTGCTACAAAATTATTTATATTGTGGGAAGTTAATCCATGAACACCAACAATGCTATACTCCAGTGACTCTGCTCTGCAAAGTTCAGATAACCTTGAAACAAATGTACAATGAATCTCCATGTTCCCTTTCCATGGCAGAACTGGGCTTTCTGCCAGCTCCTCATGACCCACCATGTGCTGTAGAAACTTGGAGAGAGGTTTATGAAAGGAATGGGAACAGCAATATGGCAGATCCAGTGGCAAAATAACACTGCATAGGGGGTGCAGATGTGTTTGAATAGTAGCTGAAAAGCTACCTTACACCCTTGGACAGAGTTGGCATGAACGTCATTGCCCCCCTTCCCAAACCCATTCAACTCAATTTTGTGTGGGCAAGGGGATGCAAATTTGATCCAGGGTTTGCACTCTAGCCATCACACTCTGTTCTTTGCCAAACAAAGTAGCAGTAGGCAAACCACTCCATTTAAGCTCATTGCACACATACATGAAAAATTTTATGTTGACTTGCTGAATGCAATATCTATACATTGAGTATCTACAGGTGTGTTGGTAGGCAAGATGAGATTAAATATGAATAAAAGTTCATAAATGATTATCATCACCTTGATTGATAGGTCCTTCGGTCCTCACATAGATTGCGCCGATCACAACAGGTCTTTCATTCTTCCCTAGCCTCTTCCTTCTCCATGTGTGGCTATGCCTTTTCATGATAAAATCTTACCATCTCTTTGGAGGTTGGTTGAGTGGTCATTTCAGTTCCCGTGGGTACCACTCGACGACAGCTGTAGTTCATTGACTGTCAGTGAGCCTAGCAATATGTCCGGCCCATCACATTTTACTGTACCTGCTTTCAACAACAATGTCCTGCACTCCACTCTGCTGTCTGATCGCTTTGCTGGGGGTTCAGTCGCAGATTGAAATGGTTATAATAAATTTAGATAAATACTTTTGTATACAGGAGAGTGTGATTGTTCTGGAGGCTGACATGTAAGCCAGCCCTCTGATCACTTAGGCATCAATTAGCTCCTCTGGAGAAGGCCAACTGGAGGCATTGCAGCTAATTAGCTGACTAGTTTGGGGGCTGATGACCCAGCTAGCCATCAGCTGATGTCTGTAGTAGACAAGACAGGAAGAAAGTGAGAGGAGAGTATTGGGTTAGCTGAACCTACTATGTTCTGAGATCCCAAGGGAGTGAAATTTCTGTTCTTCTCTGGCCCTGTACGAAAAGACAGGAAACCACTGTAAATACTTGACTGTGCAAGACTGTACTTGTGTTGGTGGTGGGAATATAAATAAATAACCTGGAGGTGCCACTCATTGCAGAGCCTGAGAAGTTTCTGGTTATCAGAAGACTGGGATGGAGCACACCCCTGCTACAGGGAGTTGCAGGATAGCACGTAACCAAAGCATAGCCTCAAAGAAAGAAATGTTAAAATGCAAGTAACACGTCTCCTGCAAAAAGAAAAGGAGTACTTGTGGCACCTTAGAGACTAACCAATTTATTTGAGCATGAGCTTTCGTGAGCTACAGCTCACTTCATCCGATGAAGTGAGCTGTAGCTCACGAAAGCTCATACGTCTCCTGCAGTTTATTACTTTTTTTCTACATTTCTACCTATATTCCCAATAGGGGAGGGATAGCAATTTGGATAATATACCTGATCTGCAATTCTCATTTCCTGCCTTCCCCATCCCCAGGTGCAGATCCTTGATCCCACACTGGCTTTACTTGATTCTAGGGACAAGGAGACATTGCCTCCAAAGTTTCACCCAGAAAGTAGAGGATGCATCTCTATGGGGTGAATCGCATTGATAGGTAATCTTTTTTATTGTCTGACATTTTATTGGAACAAGTGAGAAAGGAATTTGTTAATTTTGAAATTAGTACAAAAATGACTCATACTTTGCTACCATCTTTTTTCCCCCCAATTTTTTTTATATCTGATACCAGCATTTTAAGAAATGAATAATATATAAGTGCAGTGACTGTCAGTTAGCAATGAGATAATTTTTTGGAATATCAGATAGCTCACTTGCTTAGATGGTTACTGTATATAGTGATATTTAATTACAGGAAAAAGAAATGGCCTTTTTTGCTCATCAAAGTGTTCATTGTTTTTGTAATGATAAACTTGTTCTTTTAACTATAGGGATGAATATTAAACAATGAATACTTAAACTCCATACTATAAAGAAGAGGAAGTTCTTTATATTACAGATTAAGGGACTGATTCTGAAGTCAATACTCATATGAAATTCTCTCAAAAACATCAATGGAATTTCTTCTTACAGCAAAGCTATAGAATTGGATTCAGACAGAACAAATAGAATAGATGATTAATAAAAGAAGCCCAGATCTGTTACTATCTTCCTTATGATTTGTGACTGTACAGCTTGCAGATGTTAGTATTTTGTGTTTCTCAGCTGTTGTTGGCTTCCCATTAACTAGGAATGAGGTGTCTTGAATAACGACACAGCTGACAAGTAATTAAGCCAAGCAATCTGTTTAATAAGATCTGCTCTCACTTTAATGTCATCTTGGAAAGAATAACAATACTGTCATCTTAAAATAGAAAATGGGAAAATAGCTCAAATTTAAAGGGCCAAATTCTGCTTTTTAGTTGGCCTCATGCAACCTCACTGAAGTGTAATGAGGACAGAATTTTACACATAGAGAACACTTTTAAATAGTCTTGTAAATTTATATGCTGCTGGCCTTGAGTGTAAGATTTAAGATGTGTTTTGGCAGTAAGAAAATTCATACGCAAAATTCCATTGCTTAAGGGGTCATAATGCAGTGTTCTTGTACATATGTGCATACTGCTTATTGGAATTCCTTTTTCCCATTGAAAAGCTTGTTAGTTACTGGATGAAATTGACTAGTACTACCATAGGTAGGTATATTCTGCCTGCTTTGGGAGTGGTACTGGACCCCAATACACTATTCCGACAAGCAAGTGTGAAGGTTCAAGTGCTTTGAAATAACAAAAATCTCTTCTCTTGCGGGGACTTTCTGCCATTACAGCTCTGTATAAGGGTTTGTTGTTTTATGATACAGGAACTCCTTGCTTAACTTTGTAGTTATGTTCCTGAAAAATGTGACTTTAAGCAAAACGATTTTAAGCGAATCCAATTTCCACATAAGAATTAATGTAAATGAGAGGGTTAGGTTCCCTGGAAAATTTTTTCACCAGACAAAAAACTATATTATATACATACACACACACACAGTATAAGTTTTAAACAGTTTAATGCTGTACACAGCAATGATGATTGTAAGCTTGGTTGAGGTGAGGAAGTTAGAGGGTGGAAGAGGGTGGGATATTTCCCAGGGAATGCATCACTGCTAAATGATGAACTGGCACTCGGCTGAGCCCTCAAGGCTTAACACATTGCAGTTAATGTAGCCTCGCACTCTACAAGCCAGCACCAATGGAGGGAGGGGAGACAGCATGGCAGACAGAGACAGACACACACCCTGTGTGTGTGGGAGAGAGAGAGAGATGTGCATTGCCCCTTTAAGTATGCTGACCTCACTCTTAAGTACATTGCCTTTAAAAAGATCAGGAAGTTGAGACAGCAGCTGCAGCCAGCAAGCTCTCTGTCCTGAGCCCTGTACTGTCCCCATCCTGCTCTATATGGAGAAGGAGTTAGCAGGGGGCAGGAGTGGGGGAGAGAGGGACACCCTGACATTAACTTCCCTCTTTCCCCCCTTGAGACCCCCCTGCCCCAGCAAGCAGGAGGCTCTGGCGAGCAGCTCCAAGGCAGAGGGTAGGAACAGCACATGGCAGTGTGGGAAGGGACAGCTGAACTGCTGCAGTTGGTAGCCTGCTGGGCTGCTGCTGCACAGGGAATTTAAGGGAGTTTGGAGCTGATAGGGGGGCTGTCGGTCCCCCGTGGTTCCAAGTCCCCACCAGCTAGCTCCAACGGGATGCTCTTCCTGCAAGCAGTGTGTAAGGGGACTGTTGCCCCCTTACTAACATTCAGTGCGGGTGTTTTGGTTGGCTAGCTCCCAGTACTAAAAGGGGAAGGGTCTATGGGAAACCAGCACCCTGAGACTGATAGTCCCCAGGAACAATGTGGAGAGGCCAATGCTCCAAGTCAGCCTGAATGACAGGGTGAGCAGCCTAATCAGGGAGTCGGGAGGCGAGGGAGGTCCCGTCCTCCGTGTGAGCTGGATTTGCCTGGGTCAGACAGAGTGGGGCCGAACTAAGGAGAAAGTAGGGGCCCAAGCTGAGCTGGGGGGACAGCTGTGCCAGGTCCAGAGGGACCAGAAAAGCAGCCCAGAGGAGCAGACACTGTCCTGGGAGCAGAGCTGCAGCCCCAAAGCTAGAGGCACAGCCCAGAGAGAGTAGACTTGCCCTGAGAGCAGAGCTGCAGCAACCAGAGCCAGAGGGGCCAGAAAAGCAGCCCAGGAAGCAGCCTGTCACATCCAGGTCAGTGCTGGGAGCAGAGTCACAGAAGCAGCCAGCAGAGCAGACCTGTCCTGGGAGCAGAGCTGCAGTAACCAGAGGGGCCAAAGAAGCAGCCCAGGGAGCTGGAGGCAGAGCAGCAGAGACAGAGTGGTGCAGCTGGGGCTGGAGCAGTCCAGAACTGGGTGTGGCGAGCAGCTGGGAAGAGTGAAGGGGACCCTGGACAGCGGGCCCAGCATAAGGAGACACCTCAGCCAAGAGGCTCTGCAGGCCAGGCTTGGATCATAACCCCAACAGGGCGGGGGCAACACTGGGAAGAAGAGTCCTACCACTTAGAGCCTGAGAGTGTGTGGCCACCACCAGAGCAAGTGTCCAACCCACAGCATCCCTAGAGCACAGCCAGGGCCTGAGGAGGAGGCCTGGGACTTACAAGGAACAGACTGTGAACTGCCCTGACGTTCCAGAGACACTGTTTGTGATGTTCCCTGCCACAGAGCGGGTTGATGTGTTTCCTTTAACCTTTCCCATTTTCCCTTATTCTTTTTAAAATTAATTGTTGATTAAATAACTTGTATTTGCTTTAACTTGTACGTAATGGTCAGTGGGACAGAGAAGTGCCCAATGCAGAGAGAGTACCCCACAGTGGGGACACCCTAGCCCCTGTCCTAGGTGACCACAGCAGGGTTGGGGATCGAGCCCCCCAGGAATCCTGGGCCCAGCCTTGTTGGGGTTACGAGGACTCTGCCAGACAGGAGAGTGGAAGAGGGGTCCTCAAGGGCAGGGAGGCTACTGGGTAAAGGAAGTGGGAACGAGGACTTGGATCCTTTTGCTAGCCCACTTCACCGGGGTAGTACAGAAGCCAGGAAAGTTCCCCATAATAGTGGGACTATTCCCCCGCTTACAAGTGGACAAAGCAGACAGCTGCCAAACAAGGTTATAAGGGAGCATTGCACAACTTTAAAGGAGCATGTTCCCTAATTGATCTGCAACATAAGAACAAAACAATGTTAACTGGGACGACTTTAAGTGAGGAGTTACTGTATACTGAAACTTTCTCCATTCTTTATTTGAAAGAGAAACAAGTAAACCGGAGTAGAGGAGTGTATAAGGTGTTTTGTCTAACACCTTTGTTGGCTACACAGCTTCTCTTTGTCAAGCAATGACTTATCTGCATCCACTAGTTGCGAGTTTTGTTGGTTTTTAACAGGAATTTGTATCCCCCACTCCCTTTAAATGAGACTTTCTCTCAGAAAATTCCTCCCCATCTCAAGCTATATGAGAGCAAAGGCAATGGGGGAGGATCCAATTAAAGGAAGAGTCAAATGAGGAGAAAGCTATACTAAACAAGACCCCAAATAATAAATTTTTCTCTAACAAAAAGAGCTACAAGAGGTAGCTCATGCAGTTAGATTGAGTTTTAAGGCACTGCCAGTACCACAGAGAATGGCACTAATAGTTCAACATTGTAATGAATCATAACACTAAGGGCTTGTGGACATATGCAGGTATGACAGAATAACTAATCTGTCATAATTCCATATATGGACATTGGTATTCTGGAACAGGTGTGTCCCACAAATGGAGTTATTCAGGAATACCTATTCTGCTTTTAATTCACACCCTACCTTAATCCAGAATAACTTTCATGTGTAGACAAATCCTTAGTGTTTACATAGAAATTCCAAAAGCATCATCCCAAACCTAATTAATATGTATAACAGATGTCTGAAATAAGTATTATCTCACATTTCAATAAGGGTGAACTGAAGCAGCCCAAAGTCACAGTCTTATCTTTTGATAAACAACTATGATTCACAGAGACTAGAAAGAGAGGCCCCAGGAAAAGAAGAGCAAACCCATTCTGTTTAAAAGGCCACTGGAATTTTAGAATGAAAAGCCTGGATCACTTAATACTGCTAAAGTAAGGTGCAGGGATTGACAACAGAATGGAGACGTTGCTTCAGAGTGTGTGAGAAGGTTTGGCAGTTGAGGCTCCTGTAAATCTGTGGAAACTGGAGAGGTTGAATTGGGGGTGCTTGCCAAGAGCAATGCTCACTGTTTTTCTCTCTATCCCAACCAAAAAACATCCCCAAAACTGTTCCACTCAAGATGAAAATGTATCACTACAGATATAGAAACACAATTTGAGAGAGTGAACAGAGAAAGTACACCTTCCTGGGAATTAGTTTTCATTTGTGTTAATGGCAAATTGGTGTAATTTCAATAGGGTCACCATATTTTCTTATGCTGAATACGGGACACCTGGTAAAATTACTCATATTCAAGTGAGTTCAATGGCAATCAATCAGAACTATGCAGTACAAATGTTTAAGTTAACACACCCATACCCCTCTTTCACATAGGGAGGGGGGTGACCAACCAACTCGACCCTCCCTGCCCGCCACACTCTGCCCTCCATGCCTGGCTGGGCTTCTGGTACCTGGTGCTGTGTCTTCCTGAGCAACACATGGGGTGGGGGAGAGGAATGTTCCCCCCCCCGGTTTCTTCCAGGGTTCACACCAGAACGTGGCCAACAGCAGCCTTTCGGCGCTGTGTGGGAGGGAAGGGACAGGAGCTGCTTCAAAACACAGGGGAGGAGGATTGGGGAGAGGGAAGGGATGACCTGGCCTGTGTCTTTGTAGAGCTCATCTCCTCCTGTCCGCACAGTGTCGAAAGGCAGCTAACACCTCCAGGCTGCTGCTGGCCACTGACATAACCCAGCCGCCTTCTGTCCCCCTGGCTACAGCGCAGACAGGAAGGGGTTAAGCCCTAAGGACGCATTGTGCACCAGGGCCCAGGGAACCTGACTGCAAGGGCTTCAGCGACCATGGAATCTGGCCAGAGAGGTGGCTCAGCGGGGGAGGGTGTTGCAGCTCCGCCCCACCACCAGCCTAGCACATCTACCACCATCCGCAGCCCCTGGGCCCCTCCCCCCACACACTGCTGGGCGGGTGGCTGGCTAGCAAGCAGGGATCCTGACAGCAGCAGGACCCACCCACACTGATGGGGGGACAGGCAGGAAGTATGGGACAATTTGCCCATTTTTAAGAAAAAGTTGGGACATCTGCAGGAGGGCTTAAATACGAGGCTGTCCCTATAAAATTGGGACATTCTGGTCACCCTACTTTTCAGTGAATGTTTTACAAAGATAGAGGAAGGGATAGCACCACTATAAAGTTTCTGTTGGATATTAGATGACTTTCTCTATCTACCTTTATGATCTCATTATTCCTTATCCTGAAAATTGCAAGTCTTTGAAACAAAACTGACAACCACTAACAGTTAAGCTAATTGATGGCAACAAGTGATGGTATGCAGGCCTGTAGTCTATAAATTAACATCAGATTAACTAGGCTTCAAATTCACTAGTACATTTTTCTAAGGCTGTTATTAGGTTATTGTTATTGCTTCTCAGTGATATACAGATGCTTTTCTCTTTTGGAGTGGGAGAGAATAATGACAGCAATCAAACATCATTTACTGCTCATTTTTTTCATGTTGTTGCCTGTCTACTTTCTTGTTGATGCTTTCTTTTAACAAAAATTGTAACCCAGTCTTTATTTTTCTAATTGTCTTCAAGTATAAAACAGAGTAAAGAAAACACATTTTTATGTTTACAGTTAATTCTCTTTGTTTCCAACTATGCTACACATGATGATTAATCCTGGGTTTTGTTCTTGGATTTGTTACTGACTCATTGTGTAACTCAGGGCCATTCACTTAACCTGACTTCATTCACCTAATACCTTAGAAGGATGTTGTGTAGCCTAATTAATTACTATTTGTAAAACCCTGTAAAATTATGAAAAAGAGGGAAATGTGGAAATTGTGTTTTGGATTATATGAACATTAGACTACTTCAAGAAAAAGACTAATCTCCTGTTTTTACAACTGATATGTTAATTCTATTCACCCACTAAACTGAAAGCATGTCTAAAATACCATAAGCATATGTTATACAAGGTCTATTTTCTGTATATTTTACTGGCCTTAAATGTGAATGGAAAAGGATCCATTCATAGTATTCAGCAGATAGCTTTGTGAGTTTGTAATTTGTTGAACTGGTTTCAAGAAACTGTTCTCCTCACTTACCTTTTATATATTTTTGTCAGATTGTAAATTTGTGTGTGCCTAATGATTGCAAGAGTTTGTTATATATTGTGATGCTAAGCCTTGGGGTCTTTACTTGATCTTCACTCATTCCAGATGCTAACTGATGTTTCAAAGGGATATTTTCCTGAAGGAATAAGTGAGCTAATACCTGGGGGATGATCTGCAAGTGGTATAAATTGTCATAGCTCCTTTGACTTTAGTGGAGCTATGACAGTGTGCACCAGCAGAGGCTCTGCTCACTGGCCTCACAACATTTAATGAATTTCGTAAATGTCTAAATCTCTTTTTAACAGTGATGTTTCTTCTCCCTTCTTCCCAGAAAACATTGTGTGGCTTTAAATCAAATAAAAAATACTCATAGTAGCAAAAAGAGGTGAAGGTTAATGCTATTTGCTGCTCGCAGTTTTCATTTCACCCTTGTGATTTGTTGTGTTCAGCCACAACAGGGATCAGTTAAACATATCTAGGGAGAAAAGCGTACCTGGTGAGATTTGTGATTAAGGGCAAGAAAGCACTTGATGGATAGAATTCCACTGAATCAAGATAATCCTGGCCTCTTTTACCTATAGATCATTACCTTTCATTTCTTTGAGATTGCCTGTTCATATTCTGAGGGGATCCCCCCAGGGTGCAGCCTAGGACTGTGGGACTGCTATGCCCCCTTAACTCTGTAGCCTGAATGTCTCTCACAATGCCTTGCTAGTGATCAGCAGCAGATCCCTCCAGGTGCTGTTTTCACTCAGCACAACTTCATGTGGAGCCCCACATCCAGCTAGATTGCATGAATGCTCCTAGAGCCACTCATGAATCACATGGAGAAAGGCATCTGAGCCAAATCCTCCCAGCACTGTACCTCAGGAATATACCATCTTGCACTGCTCAAGATGAGCAGTGCAAATTTATTAATTGGTTCACCACTTCAGCAATGGAACGTGGACATACGCCCAGTCTTTGTCAAAACTGAGCAGATTTGCCCCACACTTCATACAAACTCATTGGTAAAGATAAACAGTTAAACAATTTTTGACTATAAAAGGTAGATTTAAGTGATATTAAGTGATAAGCAAAAAGTCAGAGTTAGTTACCAGAAGAAATAAAATATAAGCACTCAGTCTAAACTCTCAACCCTATTAGACTGGGCAACAACTAGATTAAGCAGTTTTTCTCACCCCCCTGGATATTGCAGTCCTTAATATAGAGATTTGTCCCTTAAATCTGGACCAGTCTCTGCTGTTGGAGTCTTGTCTTCTTCTCAGTGTCTTAGTTGCTTGCAGCATAGGTGAGGGCAGGAGAAAATGCCCAGTATGTGTCCACTCTGTCTGTTTTATACCCTCAGCCCATGTGCTTGGAAAACACAAGGCCAGGCATGTCTGGGCGGGCCTTGCTGAGTCTCTAGGCAAGGCTGAGCAATTCCCCTGATGTAGCCTCATGCAGGTGAGTCATTGCATCATAGCTCCCTTTCTGGACAACGGTTGTTGATGGATACTACACCCGGGTGTTGGCTACTTTCCTTGCCCTTGCCTCTGGGGAGCTAATGTTTGGCTTATTCGCCAATTTACAGCATGCTTTAGTGACAACCATGCAACACAATTCTCATACCTTCATATGCATTAATGATATACACATATGGATAGAGAAATGACATTCAGCAGACTATAACCTTTTCCCTGATGCTCTACAAGGCCTGCTTTATATGTAAGATCACGGTTATATAAAAATGAGGAATAGGGGGTTCCAGGATGGTCCCCCAAGGTATAGAGTGTCACTCATATCATTTCAGCTGTTCAGAAACCATTAGCAGCCTGAGACATAAGATTTGTTAAATATGCTCATAGGGATTTGGGACCCCTGGAAAAATCATGGCCCTGGAGATGGAGGAACTCTCACTCCCTGCCAAGGGCAAAGAGGTTTTCTGGTTTCGGGTCCCCAGGGCTTCAGGAGGGAAGAGGCAGAGTGGAGGCGGAATGGGGTGGGGTCATGGGTGGGGCTGTAATAAGAAGGGACGAAATGTGGGAGGGGCTCTGGACTTCAAGCTCCAGCCAGGGCGAAGAGATCTGCCACTGTCCCAGCCAAGACTGAGAGCTTGACCCTGACTGGGGCTGAGCTTTCAGCCCCACACCCACCCCTCTGGCTCTGATTGGCTCTCAGCCGCTCTGCCTTCCTGGCCGGGACCACAGGAGTGGAAGGGGGATGAGTGCAGTGACCGGGGATGGGGTTTTCTTCAGATGAAGCGGGGCAGAGGGCTAGCCTCCCCAAGGGGAAGCTTCATCTGCCACCCATAATAGTACTTCTAGGAAAATGAAAAACTAACATTACAATTTCAATAATATTTTATTTAATTCTGGACTTCATTTTACATGGCAGACATTTGTGCAAATGTGCTCTGTTTTTTTTATTTTTTTTAACTGAAATTGTCTTAAACTCCTCAGCCTACTGCTGCCTACCATCACTCTCATCTTCATTTATACTCACTCGTAGCATGGAGGGCCTGATCCTGCAAAGGAATGAGTTCAGGTAGGCCAGCCACCTTCCACTCCCATTAATTTCAACAGGAGTTGAAGCTGCTGAGCATATATTGGGGGTAGTTAGCATGTTGCAGGATTGAGCTATTAGGTGAAATCTGTTCTTTATAACTGAGTCATTATCTAGTCCCCAACTGATGTCTCCAATTCTGAACCTACCATGCTCATTCGGTCAGCTGCATGCCAATTAGTTAATTTCTTAACTCTGTAGACCACATATGCCTAGCCATTTATGCATTATGCTCATTATTTTGTCTGACAAAGGCCAATGATCTGAATCTCAATAAAAAGAATGACTATATATAATTACACAACATGGTGCCATGTCTGGGGAAAAATACCTTCCCATTACAAACTTGTGATCAGTTTTTGCCACCCAATGTCCAGAAAATAACTCCAGGCTGTTGTATCATGCTGTATATCTTCAGTCATTCACAATAGTCTTAAACAGCCCTGTGAGGTAGATATTATCTCCAGTTTACAAATATGGGAACTGACATGGGAAAGTTGAGTAATTTGCCCCAAATCTAAAGAGAGTTTGTAGCAGTGCAGGAATTCGAATTTTGGAGTTCTTGCTCCGTACAACACAGTTAGCTACAAAGATTCAAAAAGAGATTGTTGTCTGTCCTTCTTTAAAGGATCTTGCAGAAGGGAGTCGCACAAGTTAATTATTCAAATATATATAAAATTCATTTTTAAAAGTTGGAAGGGTTCAGAAAAGAGCTAAAATGATTATTTGAAGTCTGGAAATCATGTGTTGTAGTGACACTTAAGAGGAGCTGTCTGTTTAGTTTATCCATGAGAAGATTCAGAGGTGAATTGATCATGATCTACAAGAACCTATATATAGATGAGATTTCTGATGGGAAACACTCCTTTGGTAGAGCAGGAAAAGGCATAATGAAATCCAGTTGCTGGGAGCTGAAGCAGGAAAAATGCAGACTAGAAATAAATGTGATGGTAATTAACCATTGGCATACCTTACTGAGGGACATGATGATGAAATTTTTTCAATGAAGTCTGAATATGTTTCTAAAATAAATGCTATAGCTCAAACAGAAGTTATGGACATGACACTTGTTGAATTTTTTGGACTGTGTATGCATGAAGTCAGAATATATAATTATAATGGCTACTTTTGGCCTTGAAGTGTGTAATTCCACTATCTCTTCATTTTTAGTAGTCCAATGTAAATTCATTACAGCTCAGTTTTCACACAATATCTAACATAAACCACACCTTTTTCACCTTTCTTTGAGGCACTTCTGTCCTTTGACTTACAGTGGAAAGAGTTGCTACTGCAAATGTCATGGTTGACAGTCATTCATCTCTTCCCAAAATTTAAGTAAAACATTAAGACTGACCCCACTAGTAAATTACATGATTTTTTTCTGAAATTTGGTGATAAACATTGTGTAAGTTGATTTTGTTGCTAAGATCCAGAATTCAGAAAGAAAGCTTTCTATTTAGTTTCTTCACATTAAGGCCCAGATCCTGAAATCACTTAACATCCAAAGTGGCCAGAAGATACTTCAGGACTTTGAGATGGGGGTGGAGTGGGATGGGATGGAGGAGGAATTATTCCTATGTAGACGTTCTCTAATTGCTCATAGACCAGACTGCAGTAGCCCAATGACCGTCTTCCTCTCTGTGGGGAAGATTGTGGATGATACCAAGCTGGGAGGGGTTGCAAGTGGTTTGGAGGATAGTATTGTGATGTTGCACCCCCTAATGCTTTATAGAAATATGCTTTACAGTGTAAATATGACATAACTGGAAAATGTTTTATGCTAGATATGCCATGTAACATATCTTGGCAAAGGTTATGATCTACTGAATATATTCATCCTATTTGTATGCATGTATCATTTTTATATCTGAAGTTATGAGTGTTGGCTTTATGCTTGTATTTAAAGTGTTTGCTGTAGGAAGCACATAAGACAGATTTGGTCAATATAGTGTGAAGGGGTTATTCAAGTAATTAGGAGTACTCAACTAATTATGGAATTTGGGAGACGTCAATCCACATCTGAGCTTTCCTGGGAAAGTTCAAACTAACATGTAAACAGTGGCATCTGCCTGCAAAAAAGCTGAATCATTCATAGACATGTGACGTGCCCAGGTGACTAGAGACCCCTTCTTGTGGTTGTTGCACAAGAGAGAGAATATAAAATGCCCTGGAAAACCCCCTCCATTTTGTCTTCAGCTGGCTCAGAAGATAGTCTTTCCACTCCAAAGAGATGCCTGAAAGAAACCGGAACAAAGGACAGTAACTATAGGGGTGTGAGTGATTGCTGGACTCAGACTAGGAAGAAGTCTAGTCTGTAAAGAAGCTTTTTGGAACATCTCTGAGGGTGAGATTTACCTGCATTTAGTTTCCTATTTTATTAGGCTTAGACTTGCATGTTTTATTTTATTTTGCTTGGTAACTTACTTCACTCTGTCTGTTGTTACTTGGAACCACTTAAATCCTGTTTTTTTTTTATATTTAATAAAATCACTTTTTACTTATTAATTAACACAGAGCAAGTAATTTATACCTGGGGGAGCAAACAGTTGTGCATATCTCTATATCAGTGTTATAGAGGGTGGACAATTTATGAGTTTACCCTGTATAAGCTTTATATAGAGTGAAATGGATTTATTTGGGGTTTGGACCCCATTGGGAACTGGGTATCTGGGTGTTGGAGACAGGAGCACTTCTTAAGCTGTTTTCATTTAAGCCTGCAGCTTTTGGGGGACATGGTTCAGACCTGGGTCTGTGTTTGAAGCAGGCTAGCATGTCTGGCTCAACAAGGCAGGGTACTGAAGTACCCAAAGCTACCAGGGAAAATGGGCTCAGATGTAGTCTCAGCACATCAGGTGGCAGTCCCAAGAGGGTCTCTGAGACCCAACCCATCACAAGGATTAAAATTGAAAGTGATCTGGAGAAACTGGCGAAATGGTCTAAAATAAATAGGATGAAATTCAGTAAGGACAAATTCAAAATACTCCACTTAGGAAGGAGCAATCAGTTGCATACATACAAAATGGGAAATGACTGCCTTGTAAGGAGTATTTTAGAACAGGATCAGGGGGGTCATAGTGGATCAAAAGCTAAATATGAGTCAACAGTGTAACACTGTTGCAAAAAAAGCAAACATAATTCTGGGATGTATTAGCAGTAAAGTTGTAAGCAAGACACGAGAAGTAATTCTTTTGCCCTTCTCCGCGCTGATTAGGCCTCAGCTGGAGTATTGTGCCCAGTTCTAGGTGACACATTTCAGGAAAGATGTGGACAAATTGAAGAAAGTCCAGAGAAGAGCAACAAAAATGATTAAAGGCATAGAAAACATGACCTATGAGGGAAGATTGAAACAAATTGTGTTTGTTTAGTCTGAAGAGGAGAAGCCTGCGGGGGACATTACAGTTTTCAAGTAGATAAAAGATTGTTACAAGGAGGAGGGAGAAAAATTGTTCTCCTTAATCTCTGAGGATAGGACAAGAAGCAATGGGCTTAAATTGCAGCAAAGGAGGTTTAGGGTGGACATTAGGAAAAACTTCCTAACTGTCATGGTGGCGAAGAACTAGAATAAATTGCTACGGAAGTTTTGGAATCTCCATCATTGGAGATTTTAACAGCAGATTAGACAAACAGCTGTCAGAGATGGTCTAGATCAGTGGTGGGCACCTGTGGCCTACAGGCCACACGCGGCCCGTAGGTTGCCCACCACTGGTCTACATAATACTTAGTCCAGCCATGAGTGCAGGGGGCTGGACTACATGATCTCTCAAGGTCCCTTCCAATCCTATGATTCTGTGATTGGCCAGAAGATCCCCACAGTCACATATTTACTACCCCCTACCCAGGCTGCCCTTATCTGAGCTTCCTCCTCTCTTGCACACTTGATCACAAGAAGTATTCTCAGTACAGACCTAGTGCACAGGGAGTATAGAAAGCCTCTCCCAGGGTCCCCATATCCTGATCCTCTGTGGAAGCCATTGTTTCTACATGATCAGAACCTGTCATGGAAGGATTTGATTCTACTAAATTAAAGAAACAGACTTCAAAGGGTTGTAATTCCTTTACTGTCCATTAAGGAATTCGTATATTTGGTACACAGCGATCAGACATAGATTGGGGTTATTTTAGATTAGACTAATAAAAATCTAACAATAAAAGATTTCTTTGCAGGCTTTCATGTTTTAGATTTATTAATTCAATTGCATCATTTCGCTTGATTTATATGTTCAGCTAGAAACATGAATAATAATATAAAACTAAATATTTTTCCTTGAAAGTATCAGAGTATTATACTTGGCCATGTACAAAATCTGCTGTCAATTTCTCATCAATGGCATGTTTCCAGACTCAGATTGTTATTTACATTAATGTTATGTACAAGAATGTAAAACGAATATTTACAGTTTCATTTTATCTGGTCAACACATTACCACACATCTTAACACCCTACTGTATCCCTGTTACTTCTAAATAAAGACATTTGTTATCAATTCTCACTCAAGTGCCAGAACACAAAAACTCCACTGCATTAATTGGTCATGCTTTTTGTGGTCTCAGACAAGCACAGAATTGAATAGGTATAAAGAAATTCAAGTCTGAAAAGACTAGCTGGATAATGTAGTCTCATCCCCTGTGTTTTTAATGGTACTGTACTCAGTACATCATTTTCATGAATGTTTTATCTGCTTGAATGTTTCTTGACTATTCTTGAATATCACCATTGATTTTTTGCCTTGAATATCTCCATGGTAATCAATTGTACCTCTCAATTGTACTTTCTCTTAAAAATGTTTCCATGTTGTCTGACATAACGTTCTTATTTCTTAGTTTAAAATCCATCACTTTTTACATGGTGGTACAAGTCTGAACTTTGTTTTGTGTTGATCTGCTGTTAGTCTTTATGATAAATATTTCAGAATTGCCAGCCCCAGACATTTAAAATTTGAGTCAGGCCCCAAAATCTGAGATCCATTTAAAAATAACAATGAAATGTGGGTTCTTTTTATTTTCCTTCTGGTGTTTTAAGGTTTAGGTTGCATTCGGGTCATGTTTTTAAGCTTTGGTCAAAAGCCATGAGGGATAGAAACTTACTTTTGTTAAAAAAAGGTGAAATTCTTCTCTAGTTCTGGTATTGCGAGACCTGCAATAAAATCATGACAGGTGGCAATGGGTATTTTATAGTCTGGTGGTGTTGCCTTTTACTCTGTGCACAAGGATGCTGGGCACAAGCTGTCACTGAAATTCTCTTCACATCTTATATGAGGGGAAAAAGGGCTTCAGAATTACTTTTCTGATGGGGTCTAAACACATTTGTTAAAACCTGAACAAAGTCTTAGTTCTTTTCCACTAAATCTTCTCGGAGAATTAAAGCAAGCTTAGGTGGTGGTGTGTTAGAGACACTATAGTATTTCCAGTGGTTATGAAGATGACACTTTGAAATGTCAGCATTTGTGACAAAATTGGATTTATTCTGCTTCATTATTTCCCAGATTGAAATCCTGGCTCCACTGAAGGCAAAACTCTCATTGACTTCAATGGGGCCAGGATATTACCACTAGCATTTTGTGGAATGTATCTAAAGTTGTGCCAGAAATTAAAACAAAATAAAAACAACAACAACGATAAAAAAAACTCCCATATGTGCCAAAACTTAGTTTTGTATGTAAGTAAAGGAGGATGCTTATTTAAGATTATTTTCCCCATTGTTTTTATTTATTTTGGCTCATTAAAGCCAACTGGAGTTTATTTGAATATAAAATGAGTAAGGACCTTTGGTAAAAGAATCAGATGTGTCCTTTTGGTACGAGAAACAAAAGAAGAGGAAGGCTAGAGTGAGTCTTCTAACAGGCAGAAAATGAAGAAAAGCTCAGCAAAGGAGGAAGACTGGAGGTTACTCCCTCTTGCCCCTCTTAGCAGGAAACTCACAAAAGAGTTTTCACATAGTTTTTCAAAGGCACAGATCTGCAGTAGAAGTACATGAAAATCGCCAAGTGTGATCCTAGTAGGTGGAAGCAGCAGCCAACCAAGTTGTAGCAGAAAAAAGCATTTTCAGCAAGTCTAAGACTCTCTGAGCTGTTTCTTCTTTTCATAGCCAAATACAATAGAAGAACCTTCTGGTTTATTAGTATAAACGTTCCTCTCACTCAATTTGCTACCATCTGACAGTCTAACGATACTATGTGGTGGGGAATGTTTTTTTTTCTATGCCAAAAAAAAAAAAATACTGATCAGAGTACAAGCCATCAGTAATATCTGTCTCCTTCAGAGTTATGTGGGGTTCTAGAATCAACGATCAGCCATAGCAGTGATCCTAAGTCGGCTAGTGCATCTGTGCCACTGGCATCAGTCAGTCAGGAAGAAGTGCAAAGTGGTGCCACATGCACGCATCGTCAAAGGGTTCCTTCTGGTCATTACCAATGGTAGAAACAAGATTATATCTTGGGCAGGGTTCAGTTTGCTCATTAGATTGGTTTTATGGGTTCAAGTAGCATTGTTCTATCTGTGTTTTCCATTGTTTCAGACAGCACTATGAATAACGATGACACTTTTCATTTTCATCACATTTTTAATCTGTTATGTATAGTCTTAGTTTGTATTGCTCACGTGTTTTTTACATAACAACTCTGGTCAGAGTTAATATGGTTCTCCTATGAATTAGTAGACTATGGAGCTTCATCGAAAGATAAGCATGTATGTTATTGTATAACTTTTTATCTACTCTTTCTGTTAATGTGTTTTTAAAAAGCTTTACTTATTTCCCTTGTATTTGTTGTTTTCCCGCCTCCTTTTCATTATGTTATCCATTTCTCTCTTTACTCTCTTTTCCCTTCATCTCTTCCCTTCCATCCCCTTTTTTCCTTTGTTGTGTTCTATTCCTCTTCCTCCAGTTGTCAATTTCTTATTACTTCTTTCCTCTTGTCCTTGTTCCTACTTCCTTTGTACTTCCCACTTCCTCTTCTCTCACATAGCCTTTCCTGCCAAAAATTATCAAAAGCTCTCCTTCTCCACCTACAAAATCACACTCTCATGTCTTCTACCCCCAAAATCTCTTAAACACACGCACCACTCCCCCAAATCCATCAAATCCATAGACACATGAAGCTGCTTAGAATCTACTAACACACACAGACTTCCCCAACCAACCCATTCAGAAACATACATACATGATTATCAACCCCAGTATATACACAGAATTTCTACTACTCAAGCTGACCCGCTTCCACAGAGTGCATGTATATACATGGATACACTATCTTTCTGCTTTCCGGTCCCAATACATAAGACTTCACTTGAACTGTCTGTTTCTGTCCCTATCTCCCCCTGCCCCACCAACATATTCATTCAGCCTCCTCTCAACTATTACATTCTTCTTCCACTGCTGTCTCCTTACACAGGTTCATTCTCCCCACTCTGCCCCATACAAGGTTATGCCATTTGTAATAAAATCTTTGAAATCTTTAAATACCTATGTAAAAATCAAAGGCTAAATAAAAACAAGAAACACTTTAAACTACAAGGTCAGCACAAAGCTGTATGCCCTTGGAAGCTGTCACATAGATGAGAAATCTATTAGAAAAGGATTATAGAAAAGTCAGGTTTCTAGTATTTCCTAAGAAAGCTAGCAAAGCAAAGACACGATGGATAAGAGATTACAGTATGTCAATACAAAAGTACTCAGCACTATTCAGCAGAAAGACAGCTCATCTATACATATGACAGACTTCATTGATCAAGAGAAGAGCATATTTGCTATAAAAGACCTTATGGGAATTAATGTCCAAAACACACATTCCTTGAAGCAGTTCACAATCAAGATTATTAGATACACTCATTCTGTTGGTGCTGGATAAGCAACAACAACAAAAGAAAAAAGAAAAAAGAGGGAGGGCATAAAATGAGTTTTCAATGTTTTCCTTACAGCTATGACAGATTATTCACAAACAAAAATAAACTGAAACATTATTTTAGTCCACTCTTTTCCTGAAGTGATCTCTCTCTTCCCTAGGTGAAAATGTAGGTAGGAACAAAATGTTATTTTTGTCCATTTCTTTCCAACTAGTGACTCAATTACAGTTAGCACCAATAAAACCTTTACAGTTTTCCCTTTGGTCTAACTAATATTACTTTGGGCTTCCTGCTGCTTTTCTTTCCACCCTTCCCCACTTTCTCTTGTGCACACACACTCTTATCTCAGAACAATACCCAGCAAAGCCCTCTGCCCGTTGTTCAAATACCAGGGAAAAGTTGCATATGACTTTGTTTCAGGTGGGTGTGTGGCTTAACTGTCTCTTACAGCTATTTTAAATGAAGAGTGGTGGTCACATTTACCAGTTTCAATGACATTTTTCCCAGCCCAGGGATACCAGCTGAAGAAGCAGTCTTTAGAAAGTTACATTGTAAAAAGTAACTCTGCTGATGGTATCACAATGTTTTTGTAGAGCAGAACAGAGAAGATATCACCACTGGGTTGAATTAAAAATGCATCACACAACTAAGTTAACGTTAATTTTAACATAAAAAGTGAAGATAAAAGGCAGCTTTTTCCAAATTGGTGTAGTTCATAAAGTATTTGTGGAGTGTTGTGTGTACTTGATTCAAAAAGGATTTTCTGTGGTGAAACTAAATCAATGACAGGAGTTCCTGTTGAATGTTTGTGCAATGATCAATATGTTTTAATTAATGTTTGCTTTGAAGTTTAAAGTTAGTGCTAATTGATAAAATTCATTCCTGGTGTAAACAGGGACAACTTCAGTGAAGTAAATGGAATTGAGCCTTCCTATACCAGTGCTGAATTTGGCCTAATATATCTAATGGATTCGAGGTTATAATGGTGACACAGAAGATGACGTATGAAAGATAACATTCCAAGATTCATAGATTTCAAGGCTAGAGGGGACTAGTGTGATTATCTAGTCTGATTTTCTGTATAACACAAACCATAATCCCCAGAATAATTCCTTTTGAACTAGAGCATACCTTTAAAAATTTTTCCAATCTCAAATTGAAAAACACCAGTGATGGAGAATCCACTATGAACTTGGGCAAATTGTTCCAGTCGTTCATTATCCTCTGTTAGAAATTTACACCTTGTTTTGTCTGAATTTGTCCAGCTCTATCTTCCACCCGCTGGATCTTGTTATACCTTTCTCTGCTAAATTGAAAAGCCCATTATCAAATATGTGTTCCCTATGTAGGTACTTATAGATTATAATCAAGTCACTCCTTAACTTCCTCTTTGTTAAACTAATAGGGTGAGCTCCTTCAGTCTACTGCTATAAGACATGTTTTCTAATCTTTCAATCATTCAGTCCCTAATTTAATCTTCTCTGTACCCTCTACAAATTATCAGCATCCTTCTTGAATTGTACACAGGAGAGCTGGACACAGTCTTTCACCAAATGTGAGGATAGAATTTGACGATAGATTGGTAGATGCCTGGAGAGAGGTAATACAATACAAAAAACAAGTGGCTCAGTTGTCTGGAAAACAGATGTTAATTTTTCACCTCTTATCAATTTTTTCATTAAGGAGCTCATTAAAATTCTCCCTCCATCTCTCTATAATTATATACTTTTTAGTGAAAATATTTCAATTTTTGTCCTTTATTAGAGTCTATTGAAGTTGATATCCTTTCCTCCAGATCTTGATACTCTTACAGAATGTTCTCACTTTATTAGTACATCTGTTATGTTCCATCGTCTCCACAAGCCAGGACCTGTTGTAGTAGAAGCTATACAAACACAGAGATATGACCCCTATATTGAAAAGTTTACAAAATAAGACAACAGGTGGCAGCAAAGGGCTCAAATGAAATATATATATTCATATTTGTAAATGAAATATTTTGCATTTTAAAAAAATTAAACAGAAAAAAGTGTTACATGGAGGGCTTTTTAAGAACTGCATACAGAAGTAGGCGCAGACATTGGTAAGTGATACAGATTGTTATAAGAATCTTTGTTGTTTTATGAATTGAGAATTTGTCTTGAAAGGGAATGTGACCAGTTTATATGTAGGGCCCTTCTTTTTTTTGAGTCTCGAATCTCTCCGTGCCTGACTGACATCTGCTCTTGAATGTATGGCTCCCAATTCAAACTTAACTTCTCATCTTTCCTAACCCCATCTTTTCTCAGTCACCCCTGCCAGCTCCTCCCCCGCACCCCACCCCCTTTTTTTTTTGGTCCCCCAGCATTGTAATTTTGATAGAAAGCTTCGATTTTTCTCTTTCTCCCCACTTACTACCAGCATATTGCTTTTTCCTCTTTAACATCTCTAAATTCTCCTCTTTCTTCATGGTCTCTATTGCTATCCTTCTCATCTGTGCCCTTGGTACCTTGTCCACTGTAACCTTCTCCTGACTGCCACAATTGACTCTCAAACATCCCCTTTCATATTGGTCTGAAATACTACTGCTAAAGTCATATTTTTTCCGACCATTTCAGCCAGCCTCGCTCACCCCATTCGTCTCCTCTGTTACATATATAAAGAAAATAAAAAAGCAACTGATCCTAGTGTTGCAGTTGAGCTTCATTGTCAAAACTAGGTGCAGAAGGGGAGGGCAAGAGATGATAAACTTGGAAAAGCCGTTAAGCCTTGGATAAACATGGGTTTGAAGTAGCTCCTCATTTTCCAGGCTGCCAGTCAAATAAATGGCTAGAAGGACTTTCAGTTCTAAAATAGGGGTTTATCTGAGCAACTGCCCTCTAAAAACAATAACTATAGATGAAAGTAAAGGTTTTTTTTCTGGATTCTTACTTCAATGCAGAAAACTGTTTTTTTTAAATCTCATAATATCCTGTGATTAATCTGTATCTAAACCTCTCCAAAAGTAGAGGAAGAGAGCACATGGTAGGGTCTTCACAATAACAAAACACCAGAATTACAATGACATATCAGAATTCACACTAATGAAATTGTAGCATAAACCTGTGTCACTCACACTGAGGGAGATACTAATATTATTTAGACAGCTCAGAAATTAAGTCATTAGAGACAGCTTTGGCGATCTGGCCTAGGCAGAGCAACCCAGAATCAGATTGAAAGGAAGATGTCTGGTAGAAGCAGCAGGTGCTTGAGCAAGTACGCTAGAATGGTGGAGCAATTAGAATAAATGGAAAGAGTAGTCGGAATTGAACAGACAATAACAAATGAAACAGAGCCCACAGTTTATGGTAGAAACAGTGGACCACAACTTGTCTGGTCATACCTATGTACTCTGGATAGGGAAAACAGACTGGGGCTTTCCCGATTAAGTGCATTCAGCATTGTAAATCTTGGGAAGAAATGTTCTTCATTCACATCTTTGTTTACATATCATAGGTGGGGGAGAAAGAAGTGTGAATCAAAGACCTATCAGTAACAATAACAATAACATTAATAGCAATGGTAAAATGAACTATCAGGGCATTTTTTTAGCCAGGTTTCAAGTGGTCTGCAAAAAAGGATAATCTTGAGGTATTTCAAAATTAAACTTTCATTAGTAGGAAGAAGTCCAAGGTTTCATCTTTCTTGTTCAAATAGTGACAGCATTTATGCAAGAATAAGTGCATCTTTAAATATTTCTTAGAAATAGTGAATCCATTGGCACCCCATTTCCATTGTCCACTTGCTTGGAAAATGGGATATAATCAATAATTAGTGTTGAGTTAAAACAGTCCATAAAAAATTCTAAAATAGTTTTTCTGTGGTGTTCATTAAATTTTAATAAATTCAGCTGCCATGGCATTAATGTATTCAATGATGATTAGAAAGCAAGGCATTTTAATTTTTTAAACCTCTAATTTTTACTCAGAGGCATTCTGAAAGTTCATTCTAAACATGCATTATGGAATTCAAATGTTTGTGTCTGATATCTTGAGAGGCATGTGAGGATGACAATAATCAATCATATCTAATTAGCTGGTGACACACTGCTTCTACAGTAATTAAACAAGACATTACTTCTTACTTTCTAATGATCAAGATCACACAGTTTGAGAGCCGCCTGTTAATCACTGCAGTTGCAAGACTAACCTCATTAACAGAAAATACCAACATTAAACCTCAGGGCTATTTTTAACTAAGGTTTTAGTTGAGAGATGTCATATAATGTGATGTAAGTAATAAAATTGGACATTTAAAATTCTGTATTGTGAACATCTTTTCAAATTATTGTATCATCAGTAGGTGCATAGTCTTATTTATAAATTGTCATAAATCACTTACATAATTTGGTGCGGGGCGGGGGAGGAACTGCTCCTCTCTGGTTGAAAAAGTGTTACAGATATCAATGATTATGTTAAAACCTTCTGAAAGTTAAGAAAGGAAATATAGCATTTGTAATTCTATGTAAATAATATTAAATAAATATTTGATTATCAGTAAATGCACATATTCCAAGAAACAAAAGAACAGATTTCTTAAAACCTAGAACTTTTCAAAGTATGAATTAAGTCTAGTTTCATATGCTATACCTCTTCCCTTCCCCTCTACCAATTTTTTTTTTGGTTACACAATCACATTTTCCTATTTAAAAAAAAAATCTCTCCTTTCCCTATTGCTTTAAATTTAGATAAATTTAGCTTTAATGAAAATGTCAGGTATTTACTTAGTATATATCGTAAACTCATATTAAAAATCTGTGGTTCCAGTTATTTAAAAATTGTGGTGAACATTGAAAAATATACTTCATCTTAAGTCTTATTGGACCAAATTTTAGATTCAAACAATCATAGAATCATAGAAGATTAAGGTTGGAAGAGACCTCAGGAGGTCATCCAACCCCCTGCTCAACGCAGGACCAACCCCAACTAAATCATCCCAGCTAGGGCTTTGTCAAGTCTTAAAAACCTCTAAGGATGGAGATTCCACTACCTCCCTAGGTAACCCATTCCAGTGCTTCACCACCCTCCTAGTGAAATAGTATTTCCTAATATTGTTGGATCATATTAAAGAAGTTCTGTATTAAAATCACAAATGAGTTTGATTCCCCACAGTTTAAATTCCCCAGGGTATTACTAATTAAGAGGTCTCTTGGTTTTTGGTACTGTTTCTCTCCCTCTATGTGTGAAACTTGCAAGCTGCTAATTGCATTAGTACATTCTAAGACAGAGTCTGTTCTCAAAGTAATTCACAGAGTCTCAAAGCAATACTCTAACAACAGAAACAGCACCCAGAGACTCTCCGCCCTTTTGTTGTATTAACAACTGATTAAAATAGAGATAGAGGATGTATGTGGATGGATGCTTTGGTGTGGATAATAACTGAATGATCAGGGAGGTGCCAGCCTAAGAATCCAGTGTCCATCAGCTGAAGAAGGCGTCAAGTGGAAATAACCAGAGGACCCCCAGAGGGCAGACTGGAATCCACCCAACAGCCTCAAGAAAGGGAGAACCAAAGAACAAGATAACATCTAGCAGCACAGAGCCATTAGGAATGTGCTATCTGCTGATTGATTCAGCAACAGCATGATGAAGCAATTCCCATAGACTGGCATAGGAAGAAATTCCTATAAAAATAGACTCTAAAAAGTGAGAACTTTGGGGTCTGATTCTGCAAACCAACTTCCAGGAGCATCAGATGAGCATCTGACAAGGCCCTGCTCCCTCCTCATGTCCAGGCCACCTGGCCAGTGGCTTGGCATGAGCAACTCTAAGGCTGGTAACTATGATAACAACCTTGCAGAACCTGTGTGTGTGTGTGTGTGTGTGTGTGTGAATGAATGTGTGAATAAATATGAGATTGAATGGAATGTTATAGCTGTAACTAACTGCTTACTATGATTCTTTCTGTATTCACAATAAATGTGGTATTTTGCCTTTTTCCCTTTAATAAGATCCTGCTGGTTTTAAATTTATTGGTATAACAATATCCAACCTAGACCTCCACAACTGCAACTTGAGACCATTACTCCTTGTTCTGTCATCTGCCACCACTGAGAAGAGCCTAGTTCCACCCTCTTTGGAACTCCCCTTCAGGTAGTTAAAGGCTGCTATCAAATCCCCCCTCGCTCTTTTCTTCTGCAGACTAAATAAGCCCAGGTCCCTCAGCCTCTCCTCATAAATCATGTGCCCCAGCCCCCTAATCATTTTCGTTTCCCTCTGCTGGAATCTCTCCAATTTGTTCACTTCCTTTCTGTAGTGGGGAGCCCAAAATTGGACACAGTACTCCAGATGAGGCCTCACCAATGTCGAATAGAGGGGAATAATCACTTCCCTTGATCTGCTGGCAGCACTCCTACTAATACAGCCCAATGTGCTGTTTGCCTTCTTGGCAACAAGGGCACACTGTTGACTCATATCCAGCTTCTCGTCCTCTGTAATCCCCAGGTCCTTTTCTGCAGAACTGCCGCTTAGGCAGTTAGTCTCCAGCCTGTAGCAGTGCATGGGATTCTTCCGTCCTAAGTGCAGGACTCTGCACTTGTCCTTGTTGAACCTCATCAGATTTCTTTTGGCCCAATCCTCCAATTAGTCCAGGACACCCTCCAGCATATCTACCTCTCCCTCCCTCCTCTCCCTCTTAGTGTCATCCACGAACTTGCTGAGGGTGCAATCCATCCCATCATCCAGGTCATTAATGAAGGTGTTGAAGAAAATCAGTCCCCGGACCGACCCCTGGGGCACTCTGCTTGATACCGCCTGCCAGCTAGACATTGAGCCATTAATCACTACCCGCTGAGCCCAACAATCTAGCTAGCTTTCTATCCACCTTATAGTCCATTCATCCAATCCATACTTCTTAAACTTGCTGGCAAGAATACTGTGGGAGACCACATCGAAAGCTTTGCTAAAGTCAAGGTATATCATGTCCACCACTTTTCTCATATCCACAGAGCCAGTTATCTCATCATAGAAGGCAATCAGGTTGGTCAGGCATGACTTGCCCTTCGTGAATCCATGTTGACTGTTCCTGACCACCTTCAAGGATATTTGCCATTGACTTCAATGGGGCCAGGATTTGGCACATTGCCTTTTAAATTGGCTGAAAAGAAGCATCAGACTAAAGTTTTCTCCACCATTGCTGGATGTTTTGGTAGATTTCAGGAAGGGTGCAGTGGGGTATCCAGTTTCTGTCAAGGTTTACAGTTTAAAATCCAATTTGAATCTTCCCAAAAGGGGTAAGAAAAGAGGAGATGAATGAGTCCCTAGGACCACAAGCCTCAGCTGTCTCCTGGTAGCCAACAACAAAGCTGTGCTTAGAAAAAGGGAGGGGGGAAAAAGCAAGTTGCTCTTACTACCATATTTATAATCTTCTTGTATGCCTGAGCGGAGAAGACCATCTGAATACTCCAAATACATATTAGCTAAAGGTCAGACCACTATAATGTCAGTTTGGTTACGTATGCCTCAGGTCTGAAAACTCTGGTTATGTGACATTGAAAATTACCCACCGTCAAAAGTTAAGACTGGCTGTTTTTCATGATTGGACAGAAATTAACTTTGTGTTGCTTTTGCGGTATATTTGTCTGCTTTTTCACCACAAGAGAGTGAAACATTTCTGTCACAGACTATGATTTATAATATTGACCAGGCAGCCACTTACTTTCTTCTAGTTTGAGGGGTTTTTTTTATTGGAATTAAGTGATATGAATCATATCTCACATAATTGCTGTTGCTGTCAGGGTGCTTTGTGATGTTTTGACTGTTTTATGCCCCGGTGCAAAACATACATCATTGCATCACCATTTCTTGGTAGAAAAACATAATGACTGTGTGTGAAAGATTTTGAGAACAAATACAATGTCTTTAAAAATAAGAGCCATATTAATTGTTCTCCCTCTTTTCTTGATCATGTAAAAATCCTCTGAATTAAAGATTAAGGAATATTTTTAATAAGTGACTGTTATAAGGTTAGCTTCATGGTCTGTTTTATTAATTACTTTATATTTACCTTCTCATTAAAGGAGGATGCAGGATTATATTGCAAATAATATTTGTGCAGTCCTGCCTAGGAAATGCTAATATTAAATATTTATTAATTTTGTCCTTGCAACTAATTGGTTGTATATAACACACACTATGAATATAAGGGAGTTTAAGATAAAGCAAGCTATTAAAATCTAAAAGCTAGGCTAAGTAAGGCTAGCATTGCAGCCTTCAAACAGAGTAGTGTTCTATCTTACTGAATTCTCTTGCAACATAGGGATTTTTTAAAAACTATTTAAGTTGGTCAAATAGTATTTGTCAAATTCAACAAATGTTATGGTTTTTCATTGAATCATTTATTCAGTGCATACTTTTTAACAGTATCTGACTGTTCTTAAAATATTTCATGAATCACAAGCCTTTTCCTAGTCATCTGCAATAATATAGTGAACTTTTCTTTGGGCTTGATCCTCCAAAGTGCTGAGAACCAGGGCCAGCAAAGCATTTAAGCACATGCTTAGCTATGTAGTCCCATTAAAGACAATGATGCTTGCTAAATTGTGGCCCTAACCTTTCAAGTTCCAAATCTTTCTGTTATGCAAAACACTTACATGTCTGAGAGCTTAGTATGCAAAAAGGGTAATAATCACATACAGAAAATACATTTTCTACCTAAGAAACATATGTATTTATTCAAGAGCTAGATTCATTGTATTTTCCATTCACACCACTGGTTCTAGCAGAATTTCATTCTAGTATTCAGCATAATCTACTATTGACCATAATGTTTACAGTTTATAAAAATCTGTCTTCTGAGATATGAGAATCTCACACAGTAAACACCCCCATTCTACATCAGGGAGTTTCATGAGAGTCTGCATTTTTAGAGTTGCTGGGCAATGGATGCTAGCCTCATCTCTGAAATCTGATAACACTGTTAGCCAACAGACATAGTGGCATCTTGTGTAAGATAATTTTTTTCACATAACTCACTTTTAATGGCCACAGTTGCAGTCAAACCTCACAAGGACTTTTTTCAGAGGAGCAGCCGTGTTAGTCTGTATTCGCAAAAAGAAAAGGAGTACTTGTGGCACCTTAGAGACTAACCAATTTATTTGAGCATGAGCTTTCGTGATCTACACTATTACCAGCAGGACAGTGGGGTGGGAGGAGGTATTGTTTCATATTCTCTGTGTGTATATAAAGTCTGCTGCAGTTTCCACGGTATGCATCCGATGAAGTGAGCTGTAGCTCACGAAAGCTCATGCTCAAATAAATTGGTTAGTCTCTAAGGTGCCACAAGTACTCCTTTTCTTTTCACAAGGACTTGTTTCAAATAGTCCAATCAATGCCTTTTGTGCATTGATAGCCTGCCCTGCAGTGACAGTCTTTAAGGTTTCCACAACCTACATTCAGTTTATATATATATTTTCTTTGTCAAATTATAATTAACCCACATAAACTATGCCCCAGCATTTTGGGATATATTTTCATTATGTAATGCCCCAAAGAGAGTAAAAAAATCATGCAGACCCTGATCTCTTCCTCTTATGTTTTTTTTTTTTAAGACTGCTTTTCTATTGAATGAGAGCTCTTAATCCTTAATTTAAAACTTGGCTGAAAACTGGGGAGACGCTCTCTCTTGATGTCATAAAACATTCTACAGAAAGCACACTTTGTCCTTGGCCATGTTTTTAATTGATTTCTGTAGCTTCAATACGGGCAAAAACCTTTCCCTTTGGTTCATCTGATAGAACATGCAACTGAAGTGAAAGCTGCTTCTGTAGTCTTCTGACATTCCTAGCTTTGATGAATACAATGACTGACAGATGCAAGAGGGTTTTTTTTCCCAGACTTTATTTGATTTGATAACCACCTGTATGCGTGTTGGCCATTTTTTTAGTAACTATATTACTTTACATAGCGGTATTTGTTCATTATGAGCAAGTAATCAAACTGCTTTGTTCATAATGTAACTATAATATAATGCTTTTGCTCTGTGCTCATTAATGGGAATTTGTAGTCTGGTTTTGGTGCGACTGCACTGACCATTTATTTTGTTGGACAATGTATTTTTATGTCTAATTTGGTTCTTAGAGCTAATTTAGCTCTAATTCGGTTCTTTTACTCTAGAATATTTTTCCCCATTCTCAGTTTCTCTTTTCCAGGGTGGGGGCAGTGGGCATGGAGGGAGAGGTTGAGGCTGGTATTTTTGATTTTTAATTGAAACATAATGCTCTACCCACCTGGTTGTAGATTTTCTGGCAACTCATAGTATTAGCTGAGATTGTACAGAATGGATGTTTAAAACTAAACTACAGGAATATATAGAATTTAGGTATGAAACAAAGATAGAATCCTTTTAATAAGGGAGTATTGTACTGCCACCTGCCACAATGGAGTTCATCCAAACAGAGGGAGACTTAACCCCCAGGGATCCTGAGCCCAGCCTTATCCTAGTTTTGAGGACTCTGCTGCATGAAGGAGAGGAAGAGGAGACCTTGAGGTCAGGCAGAGATCTGGGTAAAGGGAGTTAGGGTGGAGACTTGGATCCTTTCACCATCCAATTCCACCAGGATAGCATAGAAGCCGGGAAAATTCCCCACAGTAGTGGGACCATTCACCTGCTTACAAGGGCATTGGTCTGGGACGTAGGACACTGAGGTTCAATCCCCTCCTCTGCTTAGTCTGGGATGGAAAACTGAATCAGGTAGAACGGGGGACTTGAACCCACATCACAGTCTGGTGAGAGAGAGAGAGAGACAGACACACATACACTTACTCAATCAATCTATGCTTTTGCAAAAAAATCTTTGAAAGATTTTATTTTCATTCCAACTTGGAATGAAAACAAATTTCAAAACCTTGAAAGTTGCCACAAATGGAATCGTTGTCCTGCAGTAAACTTTAATAATAATAGTAAAGCCCAAGATGTATTGACTTTTGCTCCTGCGTGTGAGAAAATCCAATTCAGAGTTTTAGTCACTCATAATAATCTGCTCTTTGAGGCAGAATAAATAGCTACTGATTATTAAAAGAACTTTGAAGTGACCTTTAAATCCCTTAGTATGAGAGCAATACAGTGCAAGTATGGTGCAAAGTGATTTTTTCCTATACTGAGGAAGCTCATCTGTAAATGTATTTCCAACAACTGTATCATTGAGACAACAAGTATATAAATATTTATTAAGAGTGAAATTCATGGTGCGGAGGAACAGCAAAGGATCTGCACTACAAAAAAGGTTTCAGAGTAGCAGCTGTGTTAGTCTGTGTTCGCAAAAAGAAAAGGAGTAATTGTGGCACCTTAGAGACTAACAAATTTATTTGAGCATAAGCTTTCGTGAGTTACTGATGCTCACGAAAGCTCATGCTCAAATAAATTTGTTAAGTCTCTAAGGTGCCACAAGTACTCCTTTTCTTACTACAAAAAAGCACTCACTGGGGTTACGAGGAGCAGCAGCATCCACACAGAAGTGCCTCATAGCAAAAGCTTGTTGGCATGGGCCACATGAGGGCCCACGGAAAACATATTTACAAAAATCCAGTGGCAATATCACTCCACATAATTGGTGCGAATACTGGCCATGATGTATAAGAGAGGCTGCAGACTACACCCTGTTCCTAGCCTGGAGTGGATTGTAGATTTCACTTGTAGCCACATCATAGAGCCCAGTTACTCAGGCTTTATCCACTTGGAGTGGATTTCATTCAGTGCAGTAATGTAGTGTTTTTCAACCAGTGGGTCATTACTCTCAATATAAGAACAGACGTACTGGGTCAGACCAAAGGTCCATCTAGCTCAGTATCCTGTCATCTGACAGTGGCTAATGCCAGGTGTCGCAGAGGGTATGAACAGAACAGGTAATCATCAAGTGATCCATCCCCTGTCGCCCATTCCCAGCTTCTGACAAACAGAGGCTAGGGACACCATCCCTGTCCATCCTGGCTAATAGCTATTGATGGACCTATCCTCCATGAACTTATCTAGTTATTTTTTGAACCTTAAAATAGTTTTGGCATTCAAAACATCCTCTGGTAAGGCATTCCACAGGTTGACTGTGTGTTGTGTGAAAATACTTCCTTTTAATTGTTTTAAACCTGCTGCCTATTAGTTAAATTTGGTGACTCCTAGTTTTTGTGTTATGAGGAGTAAATAACACTTCCTTATTTACTTTCTCCACATCTGTCATGATTTTATAGACCTCTATCATATCCCCCCTTAGTCGTCTCTTTTCCAAAAAGTCCCAGTCTTATTAATCTCTCCTCATATGTCAGCCATTCCATACCCCTAATTATTTTTGTTGCCTTTTTCTGACCTTTTCCAATTCCAATATATCTTTTTTTTAATTGAGGCACCACATCTGCATGCAGTATTCAAGATGTGGGTGTACCATGGATTTATATAGAGGCAATATGACATTTTCTGTCTTATTATCTATCCCTTTCTTAATGATACCCAACATTCTGTTCACTTTTTTGACTGCCGCTGCACATTGAGTGGATCTTTTCAGAGTACTATCCACAGTGACTCCAAGATCTCTTTCTTGAGTAGTAACAGCTAATTTAGACCCCATCATTTTATATGTATAGTTGGGATTAGGTTTTCCAAGGTGCCATACTTTGCATTTATCAACACTGAATTTCATTTGCCATTTTGTTGCCCAGTCATCCCATTTTGAGAGATCCTCTGCAGCTCTTTAGATTCTGTCTGGGTCTTAACTACCTCCCAGGACAGGTCATGAAAGGCAGTCAGAGATGCAAGGCATTAAAAAATTTATTACAATCCAAACTAAGAAAAGTCTCACTTCCCTACTCCTCTCACATCTTACCCTTTAGAATTAAGTATTCTCTGTCATGCTCTCGAAACAAACACACAAATAAATTATGTAGGCTTATCATTGTTACCATTGCTGTTCTTTCTTTTACAGTAAATGTAAGGAGGTACAAAAAAAATTGTTTTGAATAAGGGTTCATTTGCCAACCTGAAAAGGTTGAAAAACACCTCC
Organism: Lepidochelys olivacea; assembly: GCF_965140295.1. NCBI lineage: Eukaryota > Metazoa > Chordata > Testudines > Cheloniidae > Lepidochelys > Lepidochelys olivacea. The sequence goes on along the minus strand of NC_140413.1, from coordinate 37,843,501 downwards.
TTAATGTAATGCAATATTTGAGATGTTAAAAATATAGATGTAAGTAAATGCAAATACAAAACTGTAATGTACATGTTTTGTGTTGGAGAGTTTTACTGTTAGGTTTTACTTGGCTAAAATGTTTTAGAAGAAAAATATTTCTGTACTTTCTTTGGTACAGGTCCAGATTTGGGGGGGGGGGGGGGGGGCGCAGGAAGGGGAAGGAGTGTGCTATCATTTGACAGAATCTATTTTTGTAACGGAGGAAAACCAAAGTCAGAATGCAGTGGAATTTGTAGGAGTTGTTGCTAAGTTGTTTCCTAACTACTTGCTCTGAATCTGCTAGAAGGGGCTTATATTTAGACAGGGTAAATAGGTTTTTTTAAATAGATAAATTTTGGTGGGGAGGGTAAATGAAGGAAGCTTATAGCCTACCTGCATAAGAAAATACACATTGAAAAGGAGCATGAGGGGAGAATCTGAGGAAGATTTTTCATTAAAAAAATCCTACCTTGGCCTGGAAAATTGTAAAACTGCTGACCAAAGACAAGAGCAGTTTGGTCAAAGCTGAAACTTGTAAAAAAGTAGCTGTAGCTCTCTAAATCATGATGGACTGAGGTGGATTTTCTTCACTCCTTTATAAAGTAAACTCATGGCAGACTGCTAATGGGCAGCCCCTGGGTAGAAAGTTTTATCTTTTCTATTTAAAGAAAAGAGTGAACTATGTTTAAGGTCTGACTGACCAACTTAACTGGGCCAGAAGCAAACATTCAGAAGTGAACATACTCTTTAAACAAAATCAAATAAATCCAGTAATTAGAAGAGATGAGTTTGGGGAATACATATTGGCCACACTTAAAGGCATTAATGGCAGTTAATAGGGCAAGGAGGGTACAACAGGGTGACATGTTTTAGGATACCGCATGTGGGAGTTGTTCCCTTTTTTCTTCTCACTCTGTCAGGGCAGGTAAGACCTATTAGCTCCAATCCCGGTAATTAAAGGGATGGAAGGCTCCCTGAGGCAGAGGGAACTAGTGACAGGGACAGAGTGACCCTAGCCACAGCCAACCTGATAGGACAGTTTGGATTTAGAATCATATTTAGTGCAGGGTTTGTTTACATCCAGAATAAAGGTGTGGGTTGGCCAGAACATCACTAAAGCTAGTGGGTGTAACTGCCTTCATTTAAGATAGCTGTAAAAACTGTTAAGCTTCTTTATTGAAGAGTAGCGGTCTCCACACCATAACACAGGCACATGTCGCCATGATACAGGCAAATATGAGACTGCTCAGGACTTTGAACTATGTGGAAGATGGGGTTGGCTGGTTATTGTTTTCAATTGTGCATGCATGTGTGGGCAGAAGAATGAGAGAGGAAGGAGAAACATTATTCATTCTTGATGGGATCCCATCCCGAAAGAAATATTTCCTGAACTCCCACTTCTCCAACCCCCAAACTTCTCCAAGCTCATCATTACAAGAAGCTCCCCACCGACCAGGACATACCAATTGGGCACCAGACCTTGCCAGAGTAACAGATGCAAAGCCTGCAGACATATCTACACTGCTCAACACACCTTTCATGATTCATGGATCCTACATGTGTCTGTCACAACATGTGGTGTACCTCATCCAGTGCACTAAAAGTCCCAATAACTGTGTGTGGGTGAAATCTGACAATCATAGAATCATAGAATATCAGGGTTGGAAGGGACCCCAGAAGGTCATCTAGTCCAACCCCCTGCTCAAAGCAGGACCAATTCCCAGTTAAATCATCCCAGCCAGGGCTTTGTCAAGCCTGACCTTAAAAACCTCTAAGGAAGGAGATTCTACCACCTCCCTAGGTAACGCATTCCAGTGTTTCACCACCCTCTTAGTGAAAAAGTTTTTCCTAATATCCAATCTAAACCTCCCCCACTGCAACTTGAGACCATTACTCCTCGTTCTGTCATCTGCTACCATTGAGAACAGTCTAGAGCCATCCTCTTTGGAACCTCCTTTCAGGTAGTTGAAAGTAGCTATCAAATCCCCCCTCATTCTTCTCTTCTGCAGGCTAAACAATCCCAGCTCCCTCAGCCTCTCCTCATAACTCATGTGTTCCAGTCCCCTAATCATTTTTGTTGCCCTTCGCTGGACTCTCTCCAATTTATCCACATCCTTCTTGAAGTGTGGGGCCCAAAACTGGACACAGTACTCCAGATGAGGCCTCACCAATGTCGAATAGAGGGGAACGATCACGTCCCTCGATCTGCTCGCTATGCCCCTACTTATACATCCCAAAATGCCATTGGCCTTCTTGGCAACAAGGGCACACTGCTGACTCATATCCAGCTTCTCGTCCACTGTCACCCCTAGGTCCTTTTCCGCAGAACTGCTGCCTAGCCATTCGGTCCCTAGTCTGTAGCTGTGCATTGGGTTCTTCCGTCCTAAGTGCAGGACCCTGCACTTATCCTTATTGAACCTCATCAGATTTCTTTTGGCCCAATCCTCCAATTTGTCTAGGTCCTTCTGTATCCTATCCCTCCCCTCCAGCGTATCTACCACTCCTCCCAGTTTAGTATCATCCGCAAATTTGCTGAGAGTGCAATCCACACCATCCTCCAGATCCTTTATGAAGATATTGAACAAAACCGGCCCCAGGACCGACCCTTGGGGCACTCCACTTGATACCGGCTGCCAACTAGACATGGAGCCATTGATCACTACCCGTTGAGCCCGACAATCTAGCCAGCTTTCTACCCACCTTATAGTGCATTCATCCAGCCCATATTTCCTTAACTTGCTGACAAGAATACTGTGGGAGACCATGTCAAAAGCCTTGCTAAAGTCAAGAAACAATACATCCACTGCTTTCCCTTCATCCACAGAACCAGTAATCTCATCATAAAAGGCGATTAGATTAGTCAGGCATGACCTTCCCTTGGTGAATCCATGCTGGCTGTTCCTGATCACTTTCCTCTCATGCAAGTGCTTCAGGATTGATTCTTTGAGGACCTGCTCCATGATTCAATCACTACACTCTTGAATGAACTCAGAGGAAAATGGTAAAAGACTAAAACAAGGTATCACCTGTGGCTGAATGCTTTTCAGAAAGTGAGCATTCTATATCTTACCTATCAGTCTTCATCCTCCATGGAAACCTGCACAACACTTTCAAAAGATGAGCCTGGGAGCTTAAATTCATTAGTCCACTAGACACTAAAAATCATGGACTGAACAGAGACACTGGATTTATGGTTTATTACAACAATCTGTAACCTACTAGTCTAGCGCTGCCCCCCCCCCATCTTTGTCCTATGACTGCAGAGATGTTAACAGGCCAGTCTACCTTGAATAGTCCTTTAGAATACATGCTAACTACTTATGCTAAACAATATGTTCCATTTTGCTGTGATGCTTTCCCAGACCTGAAGAAGAGCTGTGTGTGACACATCAGCTTGTCTCCCTCACCAACAGAAGTTGGTCTGCGCCGCCCCCCCCCCAAAAAAAAATCCTTGTGTCTCTAATATCTTGGGATGGACAGAGCTACAACTACACTGTATAGTACAGAAACACACACAGAGAAATAGCAGACAAAGCCAGATCAAGCACTGAGAGCATGGCCTTGAGTAAAACCTAGAAAGAGAGCTTTTCAGCTAAGGGCAAGTCTACATTACAAAATTAAGTAGATCCAAGTTACATCAGTGTACAGTCACTGAAGTAATTAAATTGCTTTTGCATGTCCACACTATGCTCCTTGTGTCAACGGTGCACGTCCTCACCAGGAGTGCTTGAACCAATTTAACTGTCAGAAGCTGTTTGCCAGAAGCTGGGAATGGGCAACAGAAGATTAACTGTTCTGTTCATTCCTTCTGGGGCACCTGGCATTGGCCACTGTTGTAAGGCAGGATACTGGGCTAGATCAACCTTTGGTCTGACCTAGTATAGCCATTCTTATATTCTTATGTCAGTGTGGGGCATTGTGGGACAGCTTCTGAAAGGCAGCAGCTGTCAATGTAAGCAACACAGTGTCTACACTGATACTGCATCAGCCTAACTACATTGACCTAAGTGCTACACTTCTTGCAGAGGTGGTATTATTAAGTGTTATTAGTGGACTAGTTATATGGATGGGAGTTACATTTTAGTGTAGACACTTACAGAGTTAGTTCGACATAAGCTGCCTTAAGTTAATCTAACTCTGTAATGTAGACAAGGCCTAAGTGCTCGCTGAAAGTGGATTAGAGCTATGAACAAAGAAATTGTCTCCTGTTGTTTGGTTCTTCCTGTATTCAGGAAAATGGCCTTCTATGTTCTTTGTAACTAAACAGGATTGCACCAAAGAAACACCTGACTCTATCATCAATTTGTCCTCCTAATGGAAATAATCCCCAGGGCCCCAAATTTTGACACACCATTTGGGACAAAGGTTTCAATGGAAGTCAGACATTGAGGTATTTTGAAATCCCATTAAGCATCTAGCTGTATCTTTAGACACCTAAATACTTTTGAAAAATCTATCCCATGGTGCCTAATGCATCATTTCAGAGTAGCAGCCATGTTAGTCTGTATCCGCAAAAAGAACAGGAGTACTTGTGGCACCTTAGAGACTAACAAATTTATTAGAGCATAAGCTTTCGTGAGCTACAGCTCACTTAATTGGATGCATAGAATGGAACATATAGTAAGATGTAAGATACATATATATATATACACAGATAAGTTGGAAGTTACCATATAAACTGTGAGGGGCTAATTAGTTAAGGTGAGCTATTATCAGCAGGAGAAGAAAAAAAAAACTTTTGTAGTGATAATCAAGGTGGCCCATTTAGACAGTTGACAAGAAGGTGTGAGGCTATTTAAGGAAATAGATTCAATATGTGTAATGACCCAGCCACTCCCAGTCTCTATTCAAACCCAAGTTAATGGTATCTAGTTTGCATATTAGTTCAGACTGCTGAGCTTGAAAGCTTAGCATAAGCTCACGAAAGCTTATGCTCTAATAAATTTGTTAGTCTCTAAGGTGCCACAAACACTCCTGTTCTTTTAATGCATCGTTGTTATCATTGTTGAGGAGATACATCTCCCTCTGAAGCCTCTCCTTCATAGCCTAGGAGCCTTAGACCTTTCTGGAGCCAGCTGCTGGAGTGGTTGTACTACTCTTAATAGAGACTCATTTTTACACTAAAAATGCAATGAACATTAGGATAGCAATCATGGAGTATACGCCCGTACATGCAAAGACTAAGTCCCTATTAAAGTGAGCTAGTTCGAAAAGGCACTTTGCCCTAACAAGATTCTGACTGGTGCATATAGACTTTTGGCATCTATTAACACACTGAGTGAACAGGTGACTGACTGACCTCTGATACACAACCATTTATAATGATCTAAAAAGGCAAATAAATCTACATTAATCTTATTGATTTGGAAAACAAATAAAATATTGCTGCATGTCACCTTAGATCACATCAAAAGCTGGATGGAGTGTGAGGCGAGTAATGGATCCTAATAGGAAGAGGGGAGCTCCATTCAGAGTTTCATTTGAAACGGTGTGATGGAAAATGCTAAGGAATTCAGTCAGTTACTCCACACGTTCCATTCATTACCAAATAAGCTATTACAAATAGAAGTTAGGGTTAGTTTTACTGGATTACTATAAAACACACGTAGCAATTACTAGCCACCATTATGTGCTGCCTAGAGGTTATGTAGGGTGTTCTGCAGAGTTCTGTTCTCTCATGGTGTCTCTGTGCAAGTAGTAGCAATGATGGGTGATCAGGATGATATATAACGAAAATGGGATATTGTATGAATACAATAGAATTTGAGTAAGGTGATTTTACAAAGGTGTTCTTCCACATTTTAAAAATATCTGCTATTGCATAGCCATCAGTTTTATTTACCAGTAATGCCTGTACAATCACTGACCAAAAAAAAAAAAAATAAATCATCTGCTCAGTATCGATAATATCAAGGTACTGAAAACTTTGGAGCGTTAGGAAGTGAAAGAACCATTACATCCTTCTCAGACAGCATTGTGCTTCTTTCAGATCTCTCTAATGGACACTGAGGGCTTGTCTACAATGTAACACTACAGCTGTGCCGTTGTAGTACTTCAGTGTAGACACTATCTATGCTGATGGAAAGGGTTCTCCCATTGGCGGAGATAATCCATCTCCCTGAGAGGTGGTGGCTAGGTTGGTGGAACAATTCTTCTGTTGACCTACCACTGTCTACACAGGGACTTAGGTTAGGTTAAGTCAGTTTAACTACACCACTCAGGTGTAGTTAAACTGACTTAATTTTCTAGTGTAGGCCAAGCCTAATCCCTTACCAACCACCACCAAAGAGCATCCTCCTTAATGGTATGGAAATTAAGATATTATCAAAGAATTTAAGTCCCAAATTTGATGTATGTTCAGTTTGTTATAAAACTTTTGAGGAATGTGCATTGAATGCCAAGGGCTTATTTCTTTTTAATGTAATATAAAACACAAAAATCAGATTAAAAATGTGAAATTTAACACTCTCTTTTTAAAGGAAATGATCAAATTGGACCACAAATTATTGGGCTTGATATTGTTCATTACATAGCAGGGCACAATAATTTCCTCCACTACAGGAATCATTAAATGAAATGCTATGGTCTGTTTTATGCAAGAGGTCAGACTACATGATTATAGTTGCTCTCATTTGAGTTTAAAATCTACGAACCTCCAATATGATGTTTACAATCTGCTCCTGTAAAGTCAATAGAGCACTAATTAATTAATCTCATTTTCCACAGTTGTGATGGGATCCTTAATTATGCTAGCACCTAAATCACTCAAAGAAAAAAAATCAAAATTCCAAATCATGGACTTAAAAAGACATGTACATCAGGGAAAATATGACTCATGGTGTACATGAAAATGTTTTCCCTTCTGAATGGTACAGACATTCTACTGCACCAGCATCTATCAGAAAGTGTGAATATGTGTACATCAACTGTTTGGTATAGTAGGAATAAAAACAAAAACAGCATTTTGATACCACTGGGAAGGGCAAATTAGAAATTTCTAGACTGATAAATGCTGTAACTCAAATACAATCTCACAATCACTAATTTCTGCTTTGAAAATAGATGTTTTGGTTTTTCTCTGCTATATAGAATGCAAATAGATCATTTGTCTAAAGCTCATTATCTTCTGAAAATGTTCTAATCCACTGACATTACCAGCTAGATATTTTGGTCCTAGTTTTGCAAACATTATTAAACCAAATCTCTCACAATGGAGACAAATGGGAGGACCAAAATGTTATTTTTTCTGTTATTAATGTATTTAGACGTTTCAGGTGGCATTATGTCACATTGCTTTTTATCTTATGTAATGTATTCTGCACACAATCATATACAGAAAACTTGGAAACATTCTTTTTTATTCTGGCTCCAGCTATGTTTTGATGGCTTTTAGTAGTTAAACTAGCATCTTTCAATTATTCAGTGTAGCTTACCATTTAATATTCTGATGACAGTGTACTTCCATTCAATGTGATACATAACATTTAAGTCTTTTGTAACTTCAGAAGTAGACATCTAGTTTGACTTTCACAAATTGAAATATATAATGTGTGTGTTTGTGTATATATAAAATTGGGATGTAAAATATTAATCCTCTGGCACAATGGAACTCTGGATAGTAAAGGTAAAGCTCGTCTGTGCCGGAGACCGAACTTTCTTGAGGATCAGTCTGAGACTCTGGAATGAACTCCCCCAGGAATGAAAGACCATCACAAACCTCACCACTATCCACTCCAAGTGCAATGTGCATTTCTTCAAACCTGGTCTTCTCTAATGAAAACACATCGCAGCATGTATATTTAAAGCAAGCAACCAAACAAAATATCCTTCCAAAACAGAACACTCCACTGAACCCACTTCTCCTCCTGGCAGTGGAAAGAGATCTTAAAATGGGAATGAATTACACTTAAACCCACTTTAAGGCTCATTTACGCTGCCAGATAAGTGTAAATAGTCCTTTGTGTGAATGAAGATCAGGCCCTTGAGTAAGCATTTGAATCAATTTAAAACCACAGGAAGCAAGCTGATCTTCCACTTATTGTTTTAATCAATATATATTTTTGTGCAAAAGCTATTGAAATGAAAAGTCCTTTTATTATTTATCAACATAAATTGCTCCTGTACTTAAACTGTTTTATTTGTATTTTTGTACTTTGTTTTCACAGACTAAAACAGGTATTGCATTATTATATGATGAAGGGTCTGAAAATGCCTATGACATCCAACTGAAGCTTACAAAAGAGGTCCTAACAATTCAAAAACAAGATGTCATCTGCATTAGTGGAAGTGATCACAATACAAATGTAAGTACTTCTATATCTATGTGCTTCCAACTATATATGTGTGTATGTTCCCAAATAGTCAAAATTTGAGGTTATCAGAATGTGGGTTATTCTATCAAATAAGACATATGTACAGAATGAAACAATATTTGTGTGTGTCTGCGTGTGTAAAAAATATTTTATTCCGCCATAGGTTCCTTTCCAACTCCACTACTCTAGTAAGGCTTGATCTACATTTGGGGGCAGGGGGAGAATCGATCTAAGTTACACAACTTCAGCTACGTGAATAACGTAGCTGAATTCGACATACTTAGATCTACTTACCGCGGTGTCTTCACTATAGTAGGTCAACTGCTGATGCTCCCCCATCAACTCCGCTTGCACTTCTCGCTCCAGTGGAGTACCAGAGTCGATGGGAGAGCGCTCAGCAGTCAATTTATTGTGTCTTCAGTAGATGCGATAAATCAACCCATGCTGGATCGATCGCTCCAGAGGTAAGGGTAGACATGCCCCAAGTGTAACATTGCAAGGAGAATAGGGACTGGCATATAAATACTGGGAATGCAGCATTTTACCACCAGAGAGATGGTTAGTTAGGTAATTAATTGAATAATGTGTTCTGTTCCCACTGAGAGCACTTTGAAAAGAGAGTAGACTACATCACTCATTTCCCTAGAATCTCTCCTTTATTTGTTCAAGAGCAGGATAGGCTGGGACAGCATTTGAAAGTCACCTTCACGTTAAACTTTTCCAGGCACACCTGGAATCTAAAAACGTGTGCTTGCACATATGCTATACTTTCTTTTCCAAATGCAGTCTGAGTGCTAACGCTCTTAGAACTTTTAGCTCTGTCATGCACTCTGGCCATGCAGAAGTCCTCTTCTGTATCACCAGGTAACATTTTCTTTATGCATAATGGGACGGCTATGCACATGTGCTGTATAAGGAAGAAGTTAGCAAGGTAAGTTAGCAGTGGAATGTGGACAAGTTCCCAAAGTAGTAGATTTGCAAGGAAGGGTAGTTATGTTGTGTTTTTCTGGAAACAAATGTAGGTGTACCACATTTAATGAGCACAAGAAGTTTCTTGTACTGTATTGAGGTTCCTCAAATAAATCATGCATGACACCCTCCTCAGAGACTTAGTCAATAGAGAACTCTCAGGGCTTGTCTTCATTTAAAATGGTACAGTGGCGCTGCTTCAGTGTAGACACTAGCTATGCTAATTGGAGGGGATCTCCCATTGGCATTATTCACCTCCCCGAGAGGTGGTAGCACTGTCTACATGGGGACTTAGCTCAACTTAGCAACAGTGCTCAGGAGTGTTGATTTTTCACATCCCTGACCTAAGTAGTTAAACCAACCTAATTTTCTTTTGTAGACCAGGCCTCAATCTACCTCTGGTATTATACATCTTTTCAGCTAAACATAAAATCCTGCACTTGGGGACATTATGTGAGGTTATGATTCCTTGTAGGGTCTCTAAAGCAGGAAATAGATTATACTCCAACAATAACAACACACACACACACATTCTTGTCTCTTTTCCACTCGAATGGCTAGTTGAAGTTCAGGGCACTCAGAATGTTCCAGGTGGGGTATAAATTGACAATGGAGCCTGGTATTTTCATTCATGCAGTCTTATTTATTCACAAGGAATGTACAAGTTCCTGCTTCTCCAAACTGAGGAGGAACCAGAAACAAAATAATGGTTTCTTAGCTTACAGTGCCAGGCATCTTTAGCCAATACCAGACCCCCAAAACTCTAGCCTTTTTCCAGAGCTGTACACCAAGCTCACTGCATGGCTACTGCATGGCTTTCTTGCCTTTTTTGCTCCCACCCCATTCTCTGTTTCTGTTCTGTTCTCCCTCTCTTTCCCTTCACACACACGTTTTACTCAAAACAGCGCTCAGCAAAAGCCCCTCCATCCATCCTAAAACTCCTGGGCAGGTTCACATAACACTTTTATCTTAGGTTGGGGTTTGTGATGAATTTATCCTTACAGTTATGCTTATTGAAGATTGTGTTAACATCTATCAGACTCACCTGAGGTTTTTTTAACTCCGCCCGTAACAAAGTTTTGGACAGGTAATATTTATGTAATGCCGTCCAAGAATAATCCAATACAAATTGCTAATAGCAGTTAGAAATGTTTTCTCTTTTGTAATTGTTCCAGAATATTGTATGTGAATATTCAATATTCACTTGTTTATAAAAATGTGCAAGGTGACATATAGGATACCACTCAGTGAAATGAAAAGCATGCCACATTGCAATTTGTTTGTTGAGAGATGCCTCTGCCAAAATGATCACTTTTCATTTCACCAAGTGGCATGAAATGCTTCAGTTCTAACTGCAAAATGCCACAGTACCTATTGGTAAGGCACCTAGCACTAATTAGTTATATGCAATTTGTGGTCACAATAAAATATGACATCTAGTTGCAAATGCATGGTATCTTGTCTCCCTAAGCATTTTTAATGTGCCAGTATCAATGGTATCTTGTACATAAATTAGGAAGCCTTACTTCTATCACAAAGTGTATTGAATTAAATTAAGTTCTATTCAAATTCCTCATTTCAGGCTGTTTCTTGACTGAAACTGGCCAATCGTGATTACTTTCTAGAAGGAAATATGGTCAGTCATTATCATGATTGATTACTGGGATAAAACCTGTGCAAAAAGTTGGGTCTTGCATCACTGTCTAAAAGTCTTTAGATTTGGGCTCATCTGGATTTCTGGTGGAATTTAATACCACATTCAGAGGGTCCTCCACTCAGGTTTCTCTGCCTGCAGACCCCATAATTTCATCCAGAGGACCTTCAGCTTCAGTGCCATCTTTCTTCAGAGCTGCCATTGTAGGGTACACACAGAGAAAGACAGGCTTTGATAATATTTGGGACTTAAAGATAAGAACCAGGACTTTGAAACTGATCTGGAAGTGGACAGAAGGTCACTATAAAAGGTGGAGCACAGATGTAAAGTTGGCAACTTTGTGCTGAAGAAGTTGAAATTCCCATAGATTGCCCTAGTTAAATCATAGGTAAACCTGTATGTGTGAAAGGAACTTTGTGTGCATGAGAAAGGAAAAGGCCTCTCCTATCTTGGCAGCAGTTATGTTGTGGTGATACTGTTAGGGAGAAAATGAGGGCAATTTAGGGGCAATCTGATTTTACCTTAGAATCATAGAATATCAGGGTTGGAAGGGACCTCAGGAGGTCATCTAGTCCAACCCCCTGCTCAAAGCAGGACCAATCCCCAATTAAATCATCCCAGCCAGGGCTTTGTCAAGCCTGACCTTAAAAATTTTTAAGGAAGAAGATTCCACCACCTCCCTAGGTAACGCATTCCAGTGTTTCACCACCCTCCTACTGACAAAGTTTTTCCTAATATCCAACCTAAATCTCCCCCACTGCAACTTGAGACCATTACTCCTTGTTCTGTCATCTGCTACCACTGAGCCATCCTCTTTGGAACCCCCTTTCAGGTAGTTGAAAGCAGCTATCAAATCCCCCCTCATTCTTCTCTTCTGTAGACTAAACATCCCCAGTTCCCTCAGCCTCTCCTCATAAAAGTCATGTGTTCCAGTCCCCTAATCAGTTTTGTTGCCCTCTGCTGGACTCTTTCCAATTTTTCCACATCCTTCTTGTAGTGTGGGGCCCAAAACTGGACACAGTACTCCAGATGAGGCCTCACCAGTGTCGAATAGAGGGGAATGATCACGTCCCTTGATCTGCTGGCACTGCCCCTACTTATACATCCCAAAATGCCATTGGCCTTCTTGGCAACAAGGGCACACTGTTGACTCATATCCAGCTTCTTGTCTACTGTAACTCCTAGGTCCTTTTCTGCAGAACTGCTGCCTAGCCATTCGGTCCCTAGTCTGTACCGGTGCATTGGATTCTTCCGTCCTAAGTGCAGGACTCTGCACTTGTCCTTGTTGAACTTCATCAGATTTCTTTTCACCCAATCCTCCAATTTGTCTAGGTCCCTCTGTATCCTATCCCTACCCTCCAGTGTATTTACCTCTCCTCCCAGTTTAGTGTCATCTGCAAACTTGCTGAGGGTGCAATCCACACCATCCTCCAGATCATTTATGAAGATATTGAACAAAACTGGCCCCAGGACTGACCCTTGGGGCACTCCACTTGATACCGGCTGCCAACTAGACATGGAGCCATTGATCACTACCCGTTGAGTCCGACAATCTAGCCAGCTTTCTATCCACCTTATAGTCCATTCATCCAGCCCATACTTCTTTAACTTGCTGCCAAGAATACTGTGGGAGACCGTGTCAAAAGCTTTGCTAAAGTCAAGGAACAACATGTCCACCACTTTTCCTTCATCCACAGAGCCAGTTATCTCATCATAGAAGGCAATTAGATTAGTCAGGCATGACTTGCCCTTGGTGAATCCATGCTAACTGTTCCTGATCACTTTCCTCTCCTCTAAGTGATTCAGAATGGCTTCCTTGAGGACCTGCTCCATGATTTTTCCAGAGACTGAGGTGAGGCTGACTGGCCTGTAGTTCCCAGGATCCTCCTTCTTCCCTTTTTTAAAGATGGGCACTACCATTAGCTTTTTTCCAATTGTCCGGGACTTCCCCGGATCGCCATGAGTTTTCAAAGATAATGGCCAATGGCTCTGCAATCACATCCGCCAACTCCTTTAGCAATCTTAGATGCAACGCATCCGGCCCCATGGGCTTGTGCACGTCCAGCTTTTCTAAATAGTCCCGAACTTCTTTCTCCACAGAGGGCTGGTCACCTTCTCCCCATGCTGTGCTGCCCAGTGCAGTAGTCTGGGAGCTGACCTTGTTCGTGAAGACAGAGGCAAAAAAAGCATTGAATACATTAGCTTTTTCCACATCCTCTATCAGGATCCAGATCCTTGTAAATCTCTTTGTGGTTTAAACTCTGCATATCTTAGAGAACACATGTCTTCATACTGCTTTCAGGCAGCTGCGATAAACTGGGAAGCTCAACTGACAATGACAAGATTGAAATATGAGGTGATTCCATGCAAGGAATTTCCAGTGGATGTCCCTCAACTCACTTTCTACTTGGTCTAACAGAGCCATTGTTGTTTTAAAGCTTCTGGACACATTGCAACATCTGTGTGTTTACATGTGTTTTCTATAAGGAATTAGTTGCAGTTGAATCTGGGCCTTTCTTTGATGGGTGAAATTCTTTTTCATGTCATTTCTGCTAATATTATGTTAATTTGACCTTATATTTTAAATATTTTAACATTTGTATATTTTCGGGGGCCTAGCGTGACATGATGGGTACCTTTAGTAAATAAATGAACAGAGTTGTCAATATCCTGTTTGTATTATATTTCATTGCCCATTCCACCATCCCTCCATTTTGCTGATGTTTTGCTGATCAACACACTTTTTCACTTCATAACTTTTTTCACTCACTCACCTGCACACAATCTTGAACAAGTACAAACAAATAAACTGTAATCAAGCTTCTCCTCCCCACCCCCAACCACATGCTGAGTGGGTAGGAAAAAAAGAGTTTATTTCTGTTTTTCAGTACTGGGGAGACATTGTGGTGAAGGTCCACGTGAGTACCTATGTAGAAAAAATATAGCTTAATTATGAGTAAAAACTATACTATATCGAGAGTAAGGTGGAAGAAGAGGAAGGACAAAGGTGACAACAGTAAGATTGTGGTTGATTAGGTCTGTTATGACAGCATCTTTAAGGTTCCAATTTTTTACTATTTTTTTAATTGTGTATGTATATGCATGCTACAGACACAATAATATATACTTCCTTACCAAAATGTTGAAATTTAAACATCTATTTTTCTGAGTTTATCACTTGCTAGCAACATATACAGACAATTACAGTTGCCTATAAGAATTGCCAGAATTTCACCTTGCTTTTTCTGCCTGATTTCAAGTTATCTGTGTTTTTCAGTTCCTATTATATTGATAATTTATACTCCAGGAAAAAGAAACAAAATTCCATCACACATTGTACTTAATTGTTTATTCTTTTAAATGTAATTTTTTTCTACAACTTCTATAAGGTTCTAAGGGAAGAAAGAGCCTAAGGAAACTATATTTGCCCTGCAAACATTGTTAATGCTCTCTCAACTGTGGGATACTACAGCTTTAATCTGCTTTTCTCATTAGAATTTGTTGATTTGCTAAAGTATATAGGGAGAATAGAATCTTAAATGCCACAAACCCATCTAGGTCATAACATGCAATGATACTGTGTGCATGGGCAACACAACAAAGACTTATGGATGGAAGAATGGTCCCTTACAAAGTCCATGCAAATGCTACTGAACTGAATCATTAAACATATCTTTTTGAGGGATCAGACATGGAAAGACACTCTCTTATAGTTAGGCTAGGCCCGTGGAGTGTTCTGAATGAAAGGACAGAGACCTTGAACTGGAATGTATCCAATGGGTCTCACTGTTTGATTTGTTCACAGCACTTGTATTGCTGAGCAGGTGGGCTGTTGTGATTTGTATTATTGGGCAATTTTCAGAGTGAATGGCTTCTTTCTTGGGCATGATGAGTTGCAACTTAGCAGTCAACATGGAGCTCACGAATGTGTGGATCACTGTGCTCATGTCTGTGTCCAATAAGCATAGTTTTCTGGCCAGTTGCAGATGGAAAGTGGGTATCCAATAGTCCAAAGGATCCCAGGCTGTGAACTTATTAACAATCAAAGGGCAGATGCCCTTTCTATGGCATACCCCACTATTGAAAGCAGGTTTTTCAAAGTGCTTCCCTCTCTTACAACCCTCCACCTGATGTTCATCTAGGTGCTGCAGTTAGGCATTGAGAAAGCTGGGAGATGGTGCTATTTGTGTTTGATGTAGAGGAGATATAGAATATGTCATCTGCATATTGATGGCATTTCAGCCCATGTTGTCTTACTAACTCCTGCAATGGCTTCATCTGGGTGTAGTACAATATGAAGTAGAAGAATGAGCCTCATGGGAGTTCACAGTGGTGGGCTTTATAGGTAAAGGAACAGTTCCCTCTACATTTAGATTATAGGGTCTTATTACAGGTAATGTGGCTATTATATATCTGTAAGGCACTTAGCAGACCTGGGGACAATATAGAAATAAATACAATTTGACCATTTATCTATGGCTACTTCATCTTTGCCTTGTGCTGTTGACAGCTCTTGTTCTTTGTCTTCAAGTGTTCCTGTCAAATTTGTCTTCCAAGATGAGACCAACCTTCTTCATGTCCTCTGGAGTCCTGAACCACCTTTTTTGGGGTTTTTCTCATGGTCTTAGTCCCATGACTACCGCATCTTGACTATCTGATCAACATATTTTGTCTCATCGTCTTATATGACGTACCCTCTCGGTCAATACTTCCTCAACATTTTCAGGACAGGGGCATCTGCATCATGTCTTATAGCATATCATTGCATAGCCTGTTAGCTCTTGTCTTACCCACCTGAGCATTCTCATTTTGGCAGTGTGCAGTAGGTGTTCTTTCTTCCTCATTGGACAGCATTCCAACCCATACTTCATGGCTGGTCTAATCATGATCTTAAATACTTTTTTATTTGGCATAGTCTTGTCACAGAAAATTCCCATCAACTCCCTCCATTTAGGTTAAGTGCTCTTCATGCAACTTCTAACATCTGCAACTTTTGACAGTCCCATCATGGCTCAGCACTGAACCAAAATATTTAATTGTTGCACAGACATAAACTCTATACCATCTAGTGTTACTGGCTTTCATTGTCTTCTCAGCGAAACATCACACATATTCCATCTTTTCTTGGCTGATCTACAAACCATTTTCTTCCAGTGTTATCTTCCTTCCATTGTTCTAAATCTCTTTCCAGTTTGCCTTTATCTTTTCAGCACAATATAATGTTATCAGCGAAAAATGTGCTCCATGGATCCTCTCCCCAATATCCTATGTCAAGGTGTTCATTACAAGCACAAATAGAAATGGATTTAGGATTGGCCTTGATGCAAACCTACCCCCACAGTGAATGGCTTACTGTAGCTGAAGCTGCTTCTCACTATTGTTGTGCTACCCTCGTACGTGTCAATTATAGTCTGAACATATGTCTTCAGAAGATTGTGCAACTACAGGCACAACTATATCAATTCTCTAGGAACTTTGGCCTAAGCCTTCTATCTGTTCAGAAACCCTAAACACAATTGCTTGTATTTCTCCCTGTACTTATCCTACAATATTTGGGCTGCACACACAGTATCCAGTGTTGACCTTCCTGGCATAAACCCAAATTGGTTGTCACTTACTTGGTGCTCAAGTTTTAGTGATAATTTGATAATTCTTTCCAACAAGTTCATTGTGTGACTCATAAACTTGATGGGGTTGGTCATTACATACTGACACATCTCCTTTATGCTTGAAGACAGAAACAAAGGTGCTCTTCCTCTACTCCTCAGGCATTTTTCCAATTTGGAGGAGTAAGTGAAAGAAATTCATCATCACCATCACTCCCTCATAGCATAATGTTAAATGCCTCAATTGTACCCTGTCTGGTCCCACTGCCTTCCGACGTTTTATTGTCTTTAGCTCAGGCTGAGTATCCACCATAATAATAGGTCTTGTGAGGTTATTGCTTGAACATACTTCCCTCAACAGTTTCCTCAGATTGTCTTAATTGAGCAATTTCTCCTAAAACCAGTGCCATCTCCTAATGATTTTGCCATTTTCCACCTGTACTGTTCTATTTTATCTTTGACACAAATTGTAGCTCCCAAGTCCTCAGTGCTTTTTTGCCTGGTCTTGACTAATCTGTATATTCCTTTATCCCCCTCCTTCATAAATAGTCTGGGATATAAGGCTTTATGTGCTTCTGCAACAGCTGTTTTCATCTTTTTTCTTTGGCAGCTTGTATTTCTTATAATTTTCTGCCATTCTTACTTTCTGCTATTGCTTAAATTTTTACTTCTTTACTGCCTTCTGCACATGGCTGAACCACCACCACGTCTCCTTGCCATGAAATTTCCCTCCTTCTGTTTGGCCACAGACAGTTTTTGTAATTTCTGTAACATGTTTGGATATTTCCCCCCAGGCCTCACTGGTGTCATCATGGTTGGTTTAATCATTGTCCAACCTCTGTAGAACCTCATCCTTAAATCCGATACTAATTTCACTGTCTGTGAAGCTCTACCTTTTTATCCGTTGTTCTACAACTCATCTTTTGTCCCCCATTAGCCTTATAGACTCACAGTTCGTAAGGTCAGAAGGGACCATCGTGACCATATAGTCTGACCTCCTGTACATTGCAGACCACAGAATCTCACCCACCCTCTCCTGAAATAGACCCCTAACCTCTGACTGAGTTACTGAAATCCCCAAATCCTGGTTTAAAAACTTCAAATTACAGAGAATTCACTATTTACATTAGTTTAAACCTGCAAGTGACCCATGCTGCAGAGGAAGGAGAAAAACCGCAAGGGCCTCTGCCAATCTGACTGGGGGAAAATTCCTTCCTGACCCCAAATATGGTGATCAGTTAAACCCCAAGTATGTGGGCAAGACCCACCAGGTAGATACCTAGGAAATAATTCTCTGTAGTATTCTTAGTAACTCAGAGCCCACCCCATATAATGTCCCATCTCAAGGCTTTTCATCCGGAAGTCCATTATAAAAAGAAAAGGAGTACTTCTGGCACCTTAGAGACTAACAAATTTATTTGAGCATAAGCTTTCGTGAGCTACAGCTCACTTCATCAGATACATTCAGTGGAAAATACAGTGGGGAGATTTATATACACAGAGAACATGAAACAATGGGTGTTATCATACACACTGTAAGGAGAGTGATCACTTAAGATGAGCTAATACCAGCAGGAGAGCAGGGGGGAGGGGGAAAACCTTTTGTAGTGATAATCAAGGTAGGCCATTTCCAGTAGTTGACAAGAACGTCTGAGGAACAGTGGGGGGTGGGAGGGAGAGGGGGGCGAATAAACATTGGGGAAATAGTTTTACTTTGTGTAATGACCCATCCACTCCCAGTCTCTATTCAAGCCTAAGTTAATTGTATCCAGTTTGCAAATTAATTCCAATTCAGCAGTCTCTCCTTGGAGTCTGTTTTTGAAGTCTTTTTGTTGAAGAATTGTCACTTTCATGTCTGTAATCGCGTGACCAGAGAGATTGAAGTGTTCTCCGACTGGTTTTTGAATGTTATAATTCTTGACGTCTGATTTGTGTCCATTTAGTCTTTTACGTAGAGACTGTCCAGTTTGACCAATCTACATGGCAGAGGGGCATTGCTGGCACATGATGGCATATATCACATTGGTGGATGCGCAGGTGAACGAATCTCTGATAGTGTGGCTGATGTGATTAGGCCCTATGATGGTGTCTCCTGAATAGATATGTGGACACAGTTGGCAACGGGCTTTGTTGCAAGGATAGGTTCCTGGGTTAGTGGTTCTGTTGTGTGGTGTGTGGTTGCTGGTGAGTATTTGCTTCAGGTTGGGGGGCTGCCTGTAAGCAAGGACTGGCCTCTCTCCCAAGATCTGTGAGAATGATGGGTCGTCCTTCAGGATAGGTTGTAGATCCTTGATGATGCATTGGAGAGGATTTAGTTGGGGGCTGAAGGTGATGGCTAGTGACGTTCAGTTATTTTCTTTGTTGGGCCTGTCCTGTAGTAGGTGACTTCTGGGAACTCTTCTGGCTCTATCAATCTGTTTCTTCACTTCAGCAGGTGGGTATTGTAATTGTAAGAATGCTTGATAGAGATCTTGTAGGTGTTTGTCTCTGTCTGAGGGGTTGGAGCAAATGCAGTTGTATCGTAGAGCTTGGCTATAGACAATGGATCGTGTGGTGTGATCTGGGTGAAAGCTGGAGGCATGTAGGTAGGAATAGTGGTCAGTACGTTTCCGGTATAGGGTGGTATTTATGTGACCATCGCTTATTAGTACCATAATAAGTACCATAGTGTCCAGGAAGTGGATCTCTTGTGTGGACTGGTCCAGGCTGAGGTTGATGGTGGGATGGAAATTGTTGAAATCATGGTGGAATTCCTCAAGGGCTTCTTTGCCATGGGTCCAGATGATGAAGATGTCATCAATTTAGCGCAAGTAGAGTAGGGGCATTAGGGGACGAGAGCTAAGGAAGTGTTGTTCAAAGTCAGCCATAAAAGTGTGGGCATACTGTGGGGCCATGCGGGTACCCATAGCAGTGACACTGATTTGAAGGTACACATTGTCCCCAAATGTGAAATAGTTATGGGTTAGGACAAAATCACAAAGTTCAGCCAAAGTTCAGAGCCAGAAGAGTACCCAGAAGTCAGTAACTTTACAGTCTTTAGTGTTTTTTTAAATTTCTTCTTCTTGTCAGGAAGTAGTGAATCTGGGACCTACTAGCACCACTCTTGTATGTAATTAAGTGCTCCTCTCTCTCTACAAATATGTCTTGGCAACAAACAAGCCATTTGCTCTGCCTAAATCTGATATCCGCACCAGCTTCATTTCTGGATTCAAAGCCTCAGCTTCCTTGACAGTTGTCATGTCCATTGAGATCCATTCTGAAAATCAGGCACTCAGATTGTAGTACTTCACATTTCACTTGGTCCAGAGGTATCTGGAATTCCTCCTCATCTGTTGTACAACCAGCTTGCAGCACATATCCATATATAACATTAAATAGTTGGTCTCTGCTAAGTACTACTCCAACCTTTTGTCAGGCAGGTACTCTTCCTTTGGATGTCCACTACTTTATTTTGTAAAGTTTCTGCTACAATGATTCCTACTCCATTTCTCTTTACTACTAAACCATGATACATCATCTTTTAATCCTCCCCAACGTTCATGGATTTTGATCCCTTCCATTTTGTCTCATGTATACAGGTATGTGCACTCTCCTCGATATCTCAGCTACTTTTCTTATCTTCCTATTCATTGTTCCCACATTCAGGGAAGCCAAACATAGTTCTTGGACTCATTTCTTAAGCCACATGTACTCAGAATGCAGTAGCCTTGTTAGGCTTTGCCCATTTTCCACAGCTATCAGATGAAGTGGTTTTGCATTGCTTCCACGGGCCCTAGCATTATACTGAAGATGAAGATCCGTTGAGCCCATTTATATTTGACTGAAATTTAATGCCTTTTTCTAAAGAATTTCTGTTTCTGACTCAGACTAGACTGGCAAATCTAGAATATTTTGACCAGCCCACAAAATAATAATTTATTGTTTTGGGGAGTATGTGTGTGTGTATGTGTCGTGGTGGAGGGTTGTGGAGAAGAGGGGGAAGAATTAAAGCCTTTGTGAGCATGTAGATTCCTAGGAAAACATTTTGAAAATAGAGGTGAAATCTGGTATATTGAAAATGCCCACAATTGTTCTTCAGAAGTACCATTATCAGCCAGGGATAAATCATTGCTGGCTGAATGGTTAGTAGTATCCAGAGAAGGACATGAATTGCACTAGGAGCAGGTAAATGTCTTTCCTAAATTCCCAATTGCTCTTTCAAGTATAAGGGACGTGTGTATAGACATGTCTTATTATGTACCACACACTATTTAGGTGTGATTAGTCAGTTGTTTAACTTAATTTACTATGTCTTTCTATTCTTTCACTCCACATTTTCCTCCCTATCTACATGTCTCATCCCCTCAATGCATGGCTTGGCCTTTCTTTTTTTCCCCATGCATTCTCTTCTCTCCCTCCATCCACTTGTCTTCAGCCCTAATTTCTTGTCCAGAAACTGCTTGCTCCTCCCCACTCCTTCTCATCACATCTCGTATATATCTTTCCCCCAGCAAATCTATCTCTTCTTACTTCTCCCTTACTCACAATTCTCGCTCTCTCTGCCTGCCATCCATTTCAAAACAAGTAATCTTTCCAGTTTCTTTTCACCCCTAATCATCCCTTCCCACACAGCAAAACAGTTTCTGACTTACCTTGGGAGTCAGGACAAGGCTGGCAAAGAGATATCAAACACAGGCTTTTGGCTTGGAAGTTGTAAGAGGGTTTACTCCCTGAAAGGCTAGCTGCAGTAAGGTTAGGAAGGTGGTAGCATGATGGGGACATGCAATTCCTGGCTAAGAGATCAGCTAGCTGCCCAGTTTCAGGAGGGAGGCTTGTCCTAACATTACCCGGTGGAAGTGGGGTGCTGTAGCTGTGAGACAAATGGCAAGACAGGCAGGCGGGGCTTAGTCTCACTCATCAGTTGACTTCCCTGGTGATTAAAAAAAACAGCAACAGCCAGCAGAAGGTGTGGTGAGTCTCACTCAGCTGTCAATAAGGGGAGGGACAAGTGTACCTGAGCAAAGCTTTAGAGGGTACACACATACAGGAGGGACAAGAATGAATGGCCTAGTAGCCCAAGTAAGGATCCAGACAAATACCCAGATACCTCTTTGCCTATTCCAAGACTCTTCTGATGTCTCCAGTGAAGTGTTTCTTTTCCAAAGGTTTCAGAGTAACAGCCGTGTTAGTCTGTCTTTGCAAAAAGAAAAGGAGTACTTGTGGCACCTTAGAGACTAACCAATTTATTTGAGCATGAGCTTTCGTGAGCTACAGCTCACTTCATTGGATGCATTCAGTAGAAACTGCAGAAGACATTATATACACAGAGACCATGAAACAATACCTCCTCCCACCCCATTCTCCTGCTGGTAATAGCTTATCTAAAGTGATCACCCTCCTTACAATAAGAAAAGGAGTACTTGTGGCACCTTAGAGACTAACCAATTTATTTGAGCATAAGCTTTCGCGAGCTACAGCTCACTTCATCGGATGCGCATCCGATGAAGTGAGCTGTAGCTCACGAAAGCTCATGCTCAAATGAATTGGTTAGTCTATAAGGTGCCACAAGTACTCCTTTTATTTTCCAAAGAATTTCAAAAGAACACGTAAATAAAGATTCCTTCATGGATATGAAAATATAAAACAGATGATTAAAGGAAGATTCTGCCTTCTGAAACTTAGACATCAGTGTTTGTAAGAGGAAAATAGAGTATTTAACCCTCTGATATTTGTTTTCCGTGCCCTTGAAAAGTTGACCCAGATATTGAGGAAATAGCAATCAAATAATACTGTAGGAAACCCTGTTCACATAATACCACCCTATTTCTGGCACTTTAAGATCATTTTACAAAAGTTAAAGTTTGGACCATGGAATAAATAAGAAATACAACAGACTGATTAGGCTTTAGTTTGTTGTTCAAAATAGGAAAGCTTTCAGTAGCTTATAAGAAAAGACTAATGGATGCCATAGAGTGAGCTGTAGCTCATGAAAGCTTATGCTCAAATAACTTTGTTAGTCTTTAAGATGCCACAAGTCCTCCTTTTCTTTTTATAGAGGAGGAAGATAACATGGACAGTACTGAGCTCCAAACGAAGAATTTTGCACATCAAGAATAGTCAATAGTCTAGCAGAGAACAAGCACAATTATCTACCAGATAATTGGGAAGCAGCACGCTATTAAAGTAGCTAGGCAGTAAACCATTCAGGGGCACATAAATCCTTAATAAAACTGAAACGGATCTTCTGTTCTACACAGAACTGTGGAAGTCTGTCAAGACTGGTAAATTGCAATGATATAATTTAGATTCTGTTGCAAGGCTTGATGCACAATTCTTTAAAGGTTACAGGAAGAACATATGCATACAACAAAAAGATCAGTCCAATTATGGTTGCAGCATATAGAGAATGCCAATGGACTGCAGTCTGTATCATGTTTCATCACCTTTTTACATGCCAATGTGTAACATAAGCAACCAAACATTTACAAGCCAGAAGCTGGGAATGGGAGACAGGGAATGGATCATTTGATGATTACCTGTTCTGTTCATACCCTCTGGGGCGCCTGGCATTGGCCACTGTCGGAAGACAGGATACTGGACTGGATGGACCTTTGATGTGACCATTCTTGTGTTCTTCTATACAAATGATGCAAATGGGGTACACCTGTGGCTTTTGTGTGTGTCATGCCATGATTAACAGATCATTATAGTTTTTAACTGTAAAACATGTTTTAGGTTGATTTCTCACTGTGTGAACCAGTTTTTAAAAGAGAGCTGGAAAAAAAACATTTTTTATTCATGTGTAGCAATAAGGATCATTAGCAAAGTACAAACCCTGAAACTTTAGATGCCCAGAACAGACTCTAACACTCGATCAACAAAACGGACCAGCTACTTGAAGTACTTAATCTTTTTTTTTTCCAGTGGATTACAAAACAGTTTGCTTGATACTAGCCCAGTGCTGAAGGTCAGTATTCCTGGGTTCTGTTCTTGGATGTGGGGGAAGAGTATTGTCTAATGTTAGAGCAGTGCTTATAGACAAGATAAGCAAATCCATAGATCTGGCAAGTTAATTTTGATCTATGTGGCTGAGTGAATAAGACTTGAATATTAGAGACTTGATTCAATTCCCAGCTTTGCCTGAAATGATCTTGTGCAATCTCTCATCTAATGTAACTATAAAATGGAGGAATAATACTTCATTGTCATCTTAAGGTAGGATATTATGAGCTCTTGCTCAGTAATAAGGGCTATGGCGGGTACATATAAATCTTAGAAATGAAGACTGGAAAGTACTTCAATAGATCATCTAATCCAGTCCCCTGTTACTGAGCCAGGACTAAGTCTTATCTAGACCATCCCTGTCTAACTGATTCTTAAAAACCTCTAATGACAAAAATCCCACAACCTGCCTAGGTAATTTGTTCCAGTGCTTAACTACCCTTACAGTTAGTAAGTTTTTCCTAATGTCTAACCTAAATCTCCCTTGGTGCAATTTAACCTCATTACTTCTTGTCCTGTCCTCTGTGGATCAGAAGCACAATTTATCACTCTCGTCTTTATTACAACTTTTACTTACTTGAAAACTATTATGTCCCTCCTTAATCTTCTCTTCTACAGATTAAACAAACCCATTTTTAATCAATCTTTCCTTGTAGGTCATGTTATCTAGAACTTTAATCATTTTTGTTGCTGTTCTTTAGACTTTCTCTAATTTGTCCACATCTTTCCCAAAATGTGGTGCCCAGAACTGGACACAGCACTCTAGTTGAGGCCTCTAGTTGAGGAGAGTGGAAGAATTACTTCTAGTATTTTGCTTACAACTTGCTAATACATCCCCAGAATTATGTTCACTTTTTTCCCAACTGTATCCCATTGTTATATTTAGTTTGTAATCCACTATAACTGCAGCGTCTTTTCTGCAGTACTCGTTCCAAGACAATCATTTCCCATTTTGCATTTGTGAAATTGATTATTCCTTCCTCAGTGCAGTACTTTGCACTTGTCTTTATTGAATGTCACCTTATTTATTTCAGAACATTTCTCCAGTTTGTCAAGATCATATTGAATGCTAATCCTGTTCTCAGAAGTTCTTGCAACCCCTCCCAGCCTGGTATTGTCCACAAACTCCATAATCCCTATGCCATTAACCACATCATTTATGAAGATATTAACTAGAACCAGACCTAGAACAGATCCCTGAAGGAACCCAAGCAATATGCCCTCCCAGCTTGACTGTGAACCATTGATAATTACTCTCTGAGTACAGTTTTCCAACCAGTTATGCACCCACCTTATAGTAGTTTCATCTAGGCTATATTTCCCAAGTTTGCTTATGAGAGGGTCACGTGAGACAGTATCAAAAACCTTTCTAAAGTTGAGATATATAATATCTACTTCTTCCCTCCATCTATAAAGCTAGTTACCCTGTCAAAGAAGTATATTAGGTTGGTTTGACATGATTTGTTTTTGACAAATCCATATTTACTGTTACTTATCACCTTATTATCTTCCAGGGGCTTGCAAATTAATTATTGATCATTTGCTCCTTTATCTTTCAGGATACCAAAGTTAAGCTGACTGGTCTATAATTCCATGGGTTGTTCTTATTCCCCTTTTTATAGCAAGATACTATATTTGTCCTTTTCCTGTCCTCTATCCTCCATGAGTTCTCAAGGACAATTGCTAACGATGGCCCAGAGATCTCTTCAGCCATTTCCTTAAGTAGTCTATGATGCATTCCATCAGGACCTGCCAACTTGAAGACATCTAACTTGTCTAAGTAACTCTTAACTTTTTCTTTCCCTATTTTAGCCTCAGATCCTTCCCCATTTATGCTGATGTTCACTATGTTATTTGTCTGGTGAAAACTGAAACAAAAAAGGCATTTAACATTTTGGCCATTGCTATGTTTTCTCTTATAAATATAAAGAACAGAACATATGGCTTCCCAACTGTGTATTTTCCCCTCAGCCACAGAGAATTTGAGTTTAAAGTCTCTCTGCCCCATCAGTGGAACTTTGCCAAGGACTTGGTAGAATAGGCAGCCCAATTCAGCTGAAATGTAGAACGATCTTGAAAATGTGGTACATCTTAGAGTGCTGCTATTTATATTCTATGGAGTGAGCAATTATCAC
Source organism: Lepidochelys olivacea (assembly GCF_965140295.1). Taxonomy (NCBI): domain Eukaryota; kingdom Metazoa; phylum Chordata; order Testudines; family Cheloniidae; genus Lepidochelys; species Lepidochelys olivacea. The sequence goes on along the minus strand of NC_140413.1, from coordinate 37,817,823 downwards.
AGTATGTAGCTACATATGTATGTAAACAATATCACCTCAAGCTAAATAGTTAAATTTGGTCATAGGGAGGACCACATATACCTAGAGAGGTTGTCTCATGGTTCAGCTCCCAACTCAGTCTTGATCTCATAATCTCTCTGTAGTAACTACAGCAATCATGGACACAAAATGTATCATTTGGCCAGTATTTATCACTATATAAGTGTTTTGTCCTTTTAAAAAAAAAGGTTAATCAAACTAACTTATTTTGTTCTTTAGGTTATTTCCTCCTCTCATCTATATAGTGCTGTTTTCCTCTGGCATAACATTCCACTGCTGCTTGGTCTACTTCTCCTCCTCCTTCCCTTCAAACATTTTCTTACTGTTTTATTTACTCCCCTCCCTTCTCCCTTTAATATTTCTTCAGATGGTGTCTGACAGCGCCAGTCTCATTGGTATCTCCAGTCCTTAAGGTTGGCTCTTGTTTCCTCTCTTCCTGTTCCTATATAGTCTGTAGTTGTCATCAATATAAAGGGAAGGGTAAACCCCTTTGAAATCCCTCCTGGCCAGGGGAAAGCTCCTCTCACCTGTAAAGGGTTAAGAAGCTAAAGGTAACCTCGCTGGCACCTGACCAAAATGACGAATGAGGAGACAAGATACTTTCAAAAGCTGGGAGGAGGGAGAGAAACAAAGGGTCTGTGTCTGTCGATATGCTGGTTTCTGCCAGGGATAGACCAGGAATGGAGCCTTAGAACTTTTAGTAAGTAATCTAGCTAGGTATGTGTTAGATTATGATTTCTTTAAATGGCTGAGAAAAGAATTGTGCTGAATAGAATAACTATTTCTGTCTGTGTATCTTTTTTGTAACTTAAGGTTTTGCCTAGAGGGGTTCTCTATGTTTTTGAATCTAATTACCCTGTAAGATATCTACCATCCTGATTTTACAGGGGGGATTTCTTTATTTCTATTTACTTCTATTTTTTATTAAAAGTCTTCTTGTAAAAAACTGAATGCTTTTTCATTGTTCTCAGATCCAAGGGTTTGGGTCTGTGGTCACCTATGCAAATTGGTGAGGCTTTTTATCCAACATTTCCCAGGAAAGGGGGGGTGCAAGTGTTGGGAGGATTGTTCATTGTTCTTAAGATCCAAGGGTCTGGGTCTCTAGTCACCTGGGCAAATTGGTGAGGCTTTTTACCAAACCTTGTCCAGGAAGTGGGGTGCAAGGTTTTGGGAAGTATTTTGGGGGGAAGGACGCGTCCAAACAGCTCTTCCCCAGTAACCAGTATTAGTTTGGTGGTGGTAGCGGCCAGTCCAAGGACAACAATTTTGTACCTTGGGGAAGTTTTGACCTAAGCTGGTAAAGATAAGCTTAGGAGGTTTTTCATGCAGGTCCCCACATCTGTACCCTAGAGTTCAGAGTGGGGGAGGAACCTTGACAGTAGTAGATCGAGGTAATCGGTTTCCTTTTTATTTCCAGCTTCTTTTTACAGGTCTCCAGGCTGTTCTTTCTCATGAAGAGCTTGTGCATCTGTAGAAGCAGCTGGGAATAAGAAACCAGCACTACATTGTTGCTCCTTGGCCCAAGTTATTAGTCAATACTGGGGGCCTTGTGCACTGTTTCTGTTAGGATGAACATTGATTAAATGAGTCAGATATTTCTTTGGTGCAATCCTGGCTATTTACAAAGAATGCACACAAAATCCTGTTTCCCTGAACAGAGGAGGAATAATCAACTGGAGGCAGTTTCCTTGCTCTCAGTCTCCAAGCCGGTCTTTCGAGCCAGTCCTCTGCCCCAAGGAGCAATGTCTGTGTTCCCACACATCCGATGAAGTGAGGTGTAGCTCACGAAAGCTTATGCTCAAATAAATTGGTTAGTCTCTAAGGTGCCACTAGTACTCCTTTTCTTTTTGCGAGTACAAACTAACATGGCTGCTACTCTGAAACATACTCAAGACAGTTTCTCTGGATTTCTGTTGGCTCTTTCTTGCTTTCTGGTTGCTTTCTATGACACACAAGATAATAAAATACTCATTAACTGCCGTCCAGTAATATCTGACTAAGGAAATATTCATCACAATAATACTACTATTAACTGCATCTCTCAGCATAATTCTTCCCCAAATCATATATGAAGACACGTTCCTGTCTTGTGAGCTTACAATTTAAGGAGACAAATATATGAGGGGGAAAGAGATGTGTTCATACATATGTCTATATCTATAAAATATATTCTGTACACCCTTCCTCCAAGCCAATTGGCTTATTTCTTTTTAGGAGTTGCAGTAGAGATGGTTTCTGAGGAGAAAATAGTTACCTTGTAGATCATTTTACAGTGCTGTTTGGAAATAATGAATCCATACTGGTGGACTGATAATACAATTTAAGTGTGGCACACACACAAATCTTTTCCCCATCTTACATCCCTCAGTGTGGACTGTCTTACATAGAAAATAGGCAATGTCTGTTTGTTCATTAATGTGTGTTGTTCATTATTAAGCTTCACATAGAATATACTTAGTAACTAAAAGGTTTTTCTTCAATGCTGTGGACTGCTGACACTATGGTGATGGGGCAATGATGGAAATAGGTAGGAATATAGAAAAGCTTTCCTAGGAAAGAGAAAGTATATATCTTGAATGCTGGTAGAGAGAAAGTGGGTAATGCTAAAAATGTAGTAATTGTATTGGCTGCTGACTCTGTCAGTTAAGCTGCATTTATATCACTTCATATTGGTAGATATGAAGATATAAAAGACTTTTCCAGAGGTAAACTCTTCTGTCAAGCTAACTTAACATCATCCTATCTTTCGAGAATGACCTACTACCTAATCTGTATCAAGAGCTACAGATAAATCTAATAATTTAAAGCATGGATATTTGACCCTACAGTTCTATAAACCATACTAGAAATCCTTAGAAGGAAAGCCTCGATGCTGTGTAAAAGCTGAAATCTTGACTCGAATTTATCAAATATTTCATTCTCACTTAATTGTTTCAGCATCTGAGTCATCACCACCATTTCTAGAGTCTTTGCAGGGAAGGCTAGATAAGATGGGGTGATAATTTTGTAAATTCTTTCTCATCTAGGTGAGATTTCATAGAAACTGGTATTACAGAAGAGAATTTCAAGTCTATTGGAAAATAATTAGTAAAAGATTCCAGTTTTAGGAAGGACTTGAAACTTGGTGTACCATAAGTAGAAGGAATACAAGATTATTGAAGTTTAGTACTAATTCCATCCTCTAATCCGATTTCCCAAGGTACTGTTCTGAGATGAAGACATTTATTATTTATATGGTGCCATTGGTTTCCACACAAAACTTTGCAAGCAGATAAAAAAACAACAAGCTAATTTAAGAGGTGATGTGTAGAGTTAGATTCCGTTACCAAATGGTGTGACCTGTTTTAATTTATGCTATGTTACCCCTTCCTGTTACTTCCTGTTATCCCCCAGCATGTGTGTTTTTACCAATTTAGATTCCCTTACACTCAGACTCAGTGGGCCAAATTTAAAGGTGATGTAAGGTAAAGTACATGTTGGCAATAGTGTGACTCTAAAGGAGTTTAATTAAGTGTATGAATCTAATTCCATGTCACATACATATTGAGGAAGCCAGAAAACAGTTGTAATTACACCAGCATAGGTTCTCTCTACATGCAGAATCACCTTTGATTTTGTCACAAGGTCTCTGAAGCTTAATGATTACAGTCTAGAACAGGAACACAGCAAAGACTCACTTATGTGTTTTTTTCCCTAAATAAAATAGCTTAGGGCTCATTTTTTACTTTGAGACTCGGAGGAGAGAGTACATGAGTGTATCACACAAGTGGGAATGGCTCGAAACAGTTCATCCAGTAGGCTGAAGAGGGACATAATACTTACACTTTGTTAGAGGGACTGTTACAACCTGGTCCAGTATCCATCTAGATTGTCACCAATCTGTTGTAAGTGGAACTGCTTACTGGGTCCCTTGTGCTTCCAAACTAACTGGGTCCAGGTATAGTCTAGTCACAGTTTCCAGCACTGTAACCCTAGAGCACACTTCCAGGGTCAGACTTCTTGGGACATGGGATGCCACCATCCAGCCATCCTAGACCCCAATATCAGTGTCTGAGATTTTCTGAGCACACCCCATCCCCTTATATGTACACCACATGATATGTGAGCACTTTTGGGCTTCTAGATTAATTCCTTCTGTGACAACATGGCAGGGAAGCAAGGAACACAGATTTAGCAAAGGAATTTCTCAACCACAGTTACTGTGACTTTAAAAATACTCAAGAGCTATAGGTTTCAGAGTAGCAGCCGTGTTAGTCTGTATTTGCAAAAAGAAAAGGAGTACTTGTGGCACCTTAGAGACTAACAAATTTATTTGAGCATAAGCTTTCATGAGCTACAGCTCACTTAATTGGATGCATTAGCTCACAAAAGCTTATACTCAAATAAATTTGTTAGTCTCTAAGGTGCCACAAGTACTTCTTTTCTTTTTTCAAGAGCTATAGATCTTTGAACAAAACAAAAAAGTCCAAAGACACACTCTCCCCTAGTCTTATCTCATTCCTTCTGTAAGTCCATGGTTTGTCATCATTTCAGGCTAGGCAGACTTCTCCTGCAAATCCTTCTTATGTGTGATGATAGCTGGCCTTTCTGCACAGAGCAGGACCATGCTTTTAAATAGGGCCACATCTCTGTCCCATAAACCCAGACTAAGATGCTGCAGACCCACCACTTATGCTTACCCCTACCTCTCTGCAAGGCATCTGTGCAGAAAACTCATTGTTTCATGGCAGTGGACCAGCAGTTAAGAGAGAATCAAAGCAGTTGGACCCTGATTGAAGTTTTGATGGCCATTAGGGTTAGTTCTTCAGTGAGATGTCCAAAGTCTGTCCTGGACAGGATGGCTGTTTGGAATGCAATATAATGGGTTGTCTTTGGGTATGATTCAGGCTAGTGCAATCAGAGTCCTACATTTCCACACATTGAACAAGATGAGTCAATAATTTGATTCAGACATACATTGCCTCTGTGACAGAGTGGGGTATGCTTCTCCCAGCACTAGCTTTCAAGTGCTATCCCAGGAGAGAGAATGGAGTTCTGACAGATGGCAAAGGAAGAGTTGATGCAAGTGGCAGAAAGTGGGAAATGGATAAATTTAGTTTTAATCATGCTGAGTTTAGATATCTAGGAAGATGTCAGACAGACAGAGATGCGGAGCTGCACAGAAGGGGAAAAGGTCAAAGCAGAAAGATTGACTTGAAAGTTATTGTACTAGCTGAAGCCAAGACAGTAGATGAGATTGCCTAGGGATAAGTGTTAAGGGATTAAATGGAGCAGAACAGGGACATACTTGTGCAGAACGTCAAAAGAACAGGGAATTGACTATAAAATCTGTGGAAATAATCAATCTCTGGGAATTATTGCCACAATGCATAAAATGCCAAGGTATCAGTGGAGGACTCTTTTATTTTATTTTTCTTTGAGGCAGGTTAATTTACATTAAAAGGCATAAACTCCCAAAGGACTCCAGAAAAATTAAACAATCTTGGATTTATTCATCTTTTATGAGAAGAAAACATTTCCTTTGCTAGTTTCTTCACAACGGAGAAGAGTGCCTATTTCTGTCTCTGCAGCTGCCTGCACATGTGAAATTCAAGTTTGGAGGGTATAAATTTGTCAATTCCTTAAGTGTAGGGTAATTTATTGGTGCAAAGCAACAGAAGAAACCAAAGAAGAAACACACAGACAATATTCAGACATATACACACACATCCTATGCACTACGAGCTCTAGTGAGTAGGCCTAGTATTAGAGAGGCAGTATCTAGGACCTTTTGTAACTCCAACAATATTAGAAGTAAACTCTGGTCTGGATGGAACCTGCCATCTCTACCTTGGATTTATGTCCAGTTGGACTCCCCATCGCCCCTTTGTTTTTCTCATGTTTAGATTACAAACTCACTGATTAATAGATTCTAAGGTCAGGCGGGACCATTGTCATCATCTAGTCTGACCCCCGTATAGCACAGGCCATAGAACTTCCCAAAAATATTTCCTCAAGTATATAGTTTAGCAAAACAGCCAGTTTTAATTTAAAAATTGTTAGTGATGGAGAAACCACTGTGACCCTTGTAAATTGTTCCAGTGGTTAATTACTCTACTATTAAAAATTTATGCCTTATTTCCTGCCTGACTGGAGGGAAGGGACTGTCATTTGCCATATGGCCAAGTACGTTGAAGTCTCTAGACACTACTACAATATAAATCTTTAATAACAATAATTATCTAGCTTTTCTTCTTGTAAATCCCAATATTCTCTAGCATTAAAAAAGTCATAATCCTAGCTGAATGGCTGCAGCAACACAATCTGGGCCTCTCACTAGGAGAATCTTAGAGTATAAATTTGGAGAAAATGTTTAGCTCTGTTTATAAACTCTGGTGGCTAAATATAACAGTACAAAATTTAAAACATCACAAACTTTCTTGGCCTATTCTTAATCCCAGTTAAGTATTCATATATGAAAACACAATTCTAAATAAAATGTTCCACCATTCTGGAGCGAAACAAGCCTGAGGCAAAGTTAAACAGAGCCTCAGAATAAACTGCAGTGTATTCTGTCACAAAACTGCAGGTGATATGAATCGACCAGATTGACTGTGTCACAGACTTTAGCAGTTAAATCTGTCCGTTCTCCTCTGCTGCTGCTATTTTCACTAGTAGCCAACATTACTGCTTCCTAAATGATAGGCGAAGCTAAAAAATCTCAGGGAGGTTGAAGTGTTCTCTGACTGGTCGACTGGTCCTCTTGAAGTTTGTTTACATTGGCAGGAGATAATGCTGCCTGCTTCTCTCTGTCAGGTGATATTGTAAACAAGAACAGGTGTTTGCCTGGCACTGTTCTAGCCAGCGTTGAGAGAGATTTACATGCCAGATGTGCTAAAGATTCATATGTCCCTTTGTGCTTCAACCAAAATTCCAGAGCTCACACAGCTCTAATCTTCTTTGTTCCTGTCTTATAATTAAACTCACCCTGGGCCCCCTTCTCTGGGTCTGCTTCCACCTTCATAATAAAATTTATAAGTGAAATTCACACCAGTACAAAGATCTGTTCAAAGCTCTCTCTATAAATAAAGCTCTATGTTGAGTTATTAAGTGGACTTATGTCATGTTCATAGTCTTGCATCAGCCCTCTGGATGGAGTGAACATCATCCTCTGATATAACAGAAAATTTTCAAAATTAATATAATAGGTAAATAAAACTGTTTAAGTAGCATACATTTGAAATGCATGTCCAGGCATTGTATTTTCACCAAAATTTATTTTTCTACCCTTTTTTAAAGCACAGAACTGTTACACTTCATAGACAACCAGTTGGTGGCTTGGGCTTAAGTATAAAGGTATGGATAATGTTTTGATTTCATTTCTCTTTTTAAACTTCAGTATGTTTAGTGCATGGTGGTCTCAAATGCGATTTCATTATTTATGCACATCTTTTACAGGGTGGTGCTGAGCACAAAGTGCCCGTCGTCATATCAAAAATATTTAAAGACCAAGCAGGTAAAATATATATCTCTATACTTAAATAGGTTTCTGGTGTTATGCATATGATAGTCTTTTTTGAAAATGAAGTTCACTGTAACTCAGAATTAAGTATATTTATGGATCATTACATCAGCATTACGGTATGTTGGTCTTTCAGCAAATGTTGAATGGCTGTTTATGGACAGTTGTCTCTGATTCTGATTTCAAAAAATCTGTAGTCTTACAAAGTTCTTGGGGAATGGTAGTTAAAATTTTATCTGATAAATGCTCACTTTAGAAATTTTTTTGACAGTAGCACATCCTGATTATAAACACTGCCCTTAAGATTCCTTTGTGGGGAAAAATATTTGACATGAGAAAATTTCTGCATTGCTTAATAACATGGAATAAACAAATATAAGCCAACTAGAATCTTTTCCCAGAAATGTAAATCATCGCCATATGCTATGACTAAACCTGCCTAGATGCAAATAGGCAGCCGTCAACAATGCTGAATAAATATATGAATCAGTATAATAAAACACAATAATTAAAGCATTACACTGACAATCATCCAGTCCAAATAACCTAAACAACACCTTATGTACCAATTAAGCCCTATACTAAGGATGGAATTTATCCCAGCATAGAGGTCACTAAGGTGGACTTCACTCTTAAAAATGCACAGTACAAGCATGGCAAGAAAATAAACAATAATACACTAAAAAGTAGGCAACTAGGAATAAGGAGAATACCATTATTTTATGATTAGAGCAATCATCCTAAATTGAAGTTTTCAATAAAAGAAAGTCATTTAGGGCCATCGTGGACACAACAGGTTCACTCAAAAATTACATTTGTACGTTTAAATTAAATAATTAGACACACAAATTTGTAACAATGTAGGTAATTTTTATAACTTTCATGCACAAACACTGGGCTTTGTGGGAGCACTCGGTGCATGCATGTTTTTTGGGGGGTACCTATTGAACTCAAGATTGAAAATCTGTCCCTAAAAGACGTATGTTGAAAGAAATCCTGCAACTGTATGTCCGAGGAAGGCAGTGAGTAGCATTGAACAGGGGTTAGTGCTACACTATGTTCACACAGTGGGAATACATGCCTCTGCCTACTGTGGAGCAGAGCTGCTGTAGTTACCTGTTTGGGACTGATGAGGGGATACACCATGGGTGGGCCAAGGAAATGGCAGGGTAATGGCCAATTGGCCAGCAAACAGTGTAGAACCACTTACCTAGTAAACAAAGTGTGGGAGGAGCCATACATATGCACTGTCTACTGCAGCTTGGGGCTGAAGATTAGACTCTTCAGTCAGTCCCACAAGCATATGGATAAGTGTACAAACTAGTTATTTTGGCTGTGAACTCCATCCATTTTGAATTATTGCATGTCAACACCACAGAAAATGACATTAATGATTATTACAAGATATGAGTTGCTGATCCAATTAGGGTTCTTTCTTACAGTATATTGATGGATACAAATGCGCAGGGGTACCTCTAATAGCTACATTTTCCTTCCTAAAAATCATGTCCAGCTTCAGTATACAAGTAAAAATTGCATACAAAGAACATGAGAAACTGGAAATCCTACACACCATATTATCTTTGGGAGATATAAAATCTCTACATGATAGAAAGGTCCTGCACATAAGATTAAAAACAAATCACCTCTCCCAGTGTGTCAATACATTCAGTTACTAGGATTATATTTAATCAAGGATTTAATACTAATGAGGCTGACAGAACCTATCCAGACACAACTGTCATTGGTGACCTGGAGGAAGGGTAATTTCCTTTCTCTAAGATATCTTTTCTGTTTGTAGGAGATACAAAAAAGGGCCATCCCTTTTAGTATTCTTTAGGGTACAAACTAGAAATTAAAATTATATATATATATATATTTTTTAATCAGAAATCTGACCTGCCAGTTCTACCAGTTATCATGCAGGGAGCTGTGAGGCGAAAGAATGATAGAGAAAGGCAGACTGATCTCAAGTAAGTCTTCTGAATGAACATTCAGATGTGCTCAATGTGAATAAGAATTTGTGTATCCCAGGTGTTAATAATAATGAAATTGACAGCCTAGCTGGAAATATAGCTCTGAGAAGAGTATTTAGATGGGCTACTACTTGAAGCAAGTAAATTAATTTGAGAAAGAGTGATATCATACAGTGATTTCTGTACTACTGAAAAGCCCTTGCACTATGGCAGCTAATCAGCCCAGCAACATGAAGCACAGCATAACCAAAAATATCCACAAGCTATAAAATACATTTTGCATATTTTTTTATTTCATTGATAAATATATACAGATTTAAGGACAAGTTGTGATTGATTTAAATGTCACAACTCACTCTCTGCAGCAGTGAAACGCAATGCCAGAATGTTCAAAGTGTAGTGCTGTGTGAGGCTCAAATCTTGGCTAACAGTGCCTGAATAAGCTGCCTTATTACCAGAGCTATTTACCACTCCCAGGAGTCACTTTATAAGTGCATTTCTGTGGTAACCACTGCTTGGTGAGGCCTTGGCAGAATTGTAGCAGTTAAGACTGATCTGCAGGAGTCTTGTGGAGCTGGGAATGGGGCCTGTGCCCTGCACCTCCCTGGTCACCTGGCCTTGGGAGAGGCCCCATGGGTATACACAAGAAGCTGTTAGAGGTGGTTCCACCTCCCAGTTCTTCCTGCTGTTTCTAATTAGCTTTTAATAGCTATTAAAATATACATTGGACAAGGATTTTGTGATTTGTGCCTCACCTGTTTGGCAGCAGGGTCCCAGACCTCAGGCTCCAGCCTGAGTCTGAACATCTACCACTGTTAAACAGCCCCTTAGCCTGAACCCCATGAGACTGAATCAGCTGGCACAGGCCAGACATGGGTTTTAACTGCAGTGTAGACATAGCCCCAGATGTCTTAAGAGAGCATCTGGATTGAAAAGAGCTGTCTCTAGTTGCACTCCATTCATCAAGATTGCAAGTAGGAAGAGTGGAAAAATCCAATGCCATTAATTTCACCAACATCTGATTAGCAAGATAGTGAGAAATGTCTAGGTCTTATTGGACTCATTACTGCTCTTAAACACTCAAATATCAACAGCAACAAGAAATACATGTCTCCCTCCTTCAACTGACTAGCAGACTCCTCTCAGATGACAGCCTAGCAACTGCGATTGTTCTGTTTGTAACTTCCAGATTAGATTACTGTAACTCACTCAACTGAGAGTTCAGTGTGGGTGTCAAAAAGAAGTTCCTTGTTACCACATGCAGCAGCCCATTTTCTAAGAAGAACAACAGGCTTACTGTTATGACTTCAAATGGTTAAAATATAAGTATAGGTGTTCATCCAGTACTCTAATTAAGTAAGAATTACAGTATAAACAAAAAGAAAAGGAGTACTTGTGGCACCTTAGAGACTAACCAATTTATTTGAGCATGAGCTTTCGTAAGCTACAGCTCACTTCATCGGATGCAAAGTGAGCTGTAGCTGACGAAAGCTCATGCTCAAATAAATTGGTTAGTCTCTAAGGTGCCACAAGTACTCCTTTTCTTTTTGCAAAGACAGACTAACATGGCTGTTACTCTAAAAACTATAGGGTTCATTATCGGTGCCTTTTGGAAAAAAACATAAGTCACCCTTATGGGTTGAAAAGCTATGTCCTATTAGGAGCAAAGTGTTTTACTATGTATGTCTAAAAGAGGGAAGAGTTCTTGGGAAAAGCAATAGTAATGTGATTTCTTTCTTTTGCTTTTTTGGGGCAAAACCCCATTTTTAAAAAAATATTTGGAAAAAAGTTCATATGTTTGTGGATCTTTCTAGACAGATGCAATTAAAGGATTTTGAAGTGGAGAACTGAAAAATATAGATTTCACATGTTATGTGGCAGTGACTGATCTTTACCCACCTAAATTACTTTAGAAGGAATGAAATACATCTCGTTATGATGTGCAGATATTTTAGGAGAGCCAGTTAATTACTTGGGTACAATATCTTTAGAACGAAGAAATAATTACAAAGTAAAGAGAAACCTGATGGAAATATTTAATTGTAAGTTTTGTTGCAGGGTCCATATCTTTACATGCTCTGGAAACCACCATATGCACTCCTGGTGCTATAAACAAATTATTATTGATATGAATAGAATTTGTCCAAAATGGTGAATTTGATCCAAAAAGAAAAAAGTGTCAGGGTTTTCTCCCCATCTTTTCTCTTTCTAGGTGTCTTTAGTTTTCTGCAATTTTTTAGAAGCTTTGATTTGATAACAAGGATTTCCAGGTTCCATTCTTCTTTTTTCTGAGATTACTGATTACTTTTTAGTAATATAGATTAATGTAGATTTGTGCTTTTCTTTATGTAAAGGCAAGCTTTTGTGCAGTTTATGTGCAGATGACTGTGTGGCACTTTTAAGTGTTGTTAATACCTTCTATTGTTGTACAACTCCTACATGAATTATGTAATCATAAACATTACTACTACTTTTACTTATGGCACTATATTAATAAAACGTACAATAGGTTTACTTTACAGCCAAATAAAGACATAAAGATTCTTGCTCTCAGTGAATTCACAATTAAAGGCCCCTGTCTTTCAAAGAGTTCAGACCAGGTAGCCGCTAATGTCCATATAGAATCTAATTATTTCTATAAAGGGCAATAAGGATCCATACACGTGAATCTCTTTTCCGAATTACGGTATAAATTATATAATTTGTCTTTGCTTTTATTCTTGATTTCTGCCATCTCCTGCACCCCTTCTTTAATTGTGGACATGATTAAGCTGTCCCCATTAATCTGGGAAATGTGGTGGGAGGCTGTATCTAAAGCTGTCTGTTTTGAAAGTTCTTCAAAAATATTAAAATAATAATTATGCCCATATGAAACTTTTCTTTGCATCAGCACTGGTTTATTTTGTAACTAGAAAAGGAGTACTTGTGGCACCTTACAGACTAACCAATTTATATGTCAAGGTTCCTCCCCCACTCTGAACTCTAGGGTACAGATGTGGGGACCTGCATGAAAAACCTCCTAAGCTTATCTTTACCAGCTTAGGTCAAAACTTCCCCAAGGTACAAAATTGTTGTCCTTGGACTGGCCGCTACCACCACCAAACTAATACTGGTTACTGGGGAAGAGCTGTTTGGACGCGTCCTTCCCCCCAAAATACTTCCCAAAACCTTGCACCCCACTTCCTGGACAAGGGTTGGTAAAAAGCCTCACCAATTTGCCTAGGTGACTACAGACCCAGACCCTTGGATCTTAAGAACAATGAACAATCCTCCCAACACTTGCACCCCCCCTTTCCTGGGAAATGTTGGATAAAAAGCCTCACCAATTTGCATAGGTGACCACAGACCCAAACCCTTGGATCTGAGAACAATGAAAAAGCATTCAGTTCCTTACAAGAAGACTTTTAATAAAAATAGAAGTAAATAGAAATAAAGAAATCCCCCCTGTAAAATCAGGATGGTAGATATCTTACAGGGTAATTAGATTCAAAAACATAGAGAACCCCTCTAGGCAAAACCTTAAGTTACAAAAAAGATACACAGACAGAAATAGTTATTCTATTCAGCACAATTCTTTTCTCAGCCATTTAAAGAAATCATAATCTAACACATACCTAGCTAGATTACTTACTTAAAGTTCTAAGACTCCATTCCTGGTCTATCCCTGGCAGAAACCAGCATATAGACAGACTATAGACAGACACACAGACCCTTTGTTTCTCCCCGTCCTCCCAGCTTTTGAAAGTATCTTGTCTCCTCATTGGTCATTTTGGTCAGGTGCCAGCGAGGTTACCTTTAGCTTCTTAACCCTTTACAGGTGAGAGGAGCTTTCCCCTGGCCAGGAGGGATTTCAAAGGGGTTTACCCTTTCCTTTATATTTATGACATGCCCATATGAAACTTTTCTTTGCATCAGCACTGGTTTATTTTGTAAATAGAAAAGGAGTACTTGTGGCACCTTAGAGACTAACCAATTTATTTGAGATAAGCTTTCGTGAGCTACAGCTCAGCTTATGCTCAAATAAATTGGTTAGTCTCTAAGGTGCCACAAGTACTCCTTTTCTTTTTTGCGAATACAGACTAACACGGCTATTACTCTGAAACCTTTGTAAATAGAGTATATTTCCTATTGCCCAAGCAATACAAACTCTATTTCAAACCATAGAATCATGGGCTTTGCAATTATGTGATGGTTGCCCCAATTTGCCACTCCATTTCTGTGAGAGCTGCGGGACTGTAGTAATTTGACTGTTTACTGCTGTTGTGCTGTGCAGGTATCTGATATAACATGTAGAGTCAGACATGCATCAGCAGTGAAACAGAGTGGTGGATTTAGCTCACCAAAGCATCATCAAAATGGTTAAATAAAATTAAATAAGCCCTGATGGAAGGGGGAGAATTTTGGGTTTGCCAGTTCACAACGGGCTTTATACTGAGAGCCAACATTGGTTAAAGATTTAATCTGAAAGCATCCCCCCCACCAATGGAATACTAAAAATGATTTGTACCTCACATTGTGTTCTCCTGGAAAAACTCTTATTTTTTGTGTTTAATCCAGTTCTGAGCAGAGATACCATATACCCTGTAATAATTGGAATGAGCTCAAGAAAGACAGCCATTTAAAAATTCTTGGCTTGAAACCTTGCACTCCACAAACACATTTGATGTTCTTGGCTACATACATTCAGGACCATCTGTTCGGAGGACATTGTGCCTGTTCATCAAGGTGTTGTACCAGTTTCACTAAAGTATAGATGACAAGCAAAGATATTTTTGAGTGGAAAGCCTGCACTCATTATCAGTTCCTCAGGAAGTCTCCTCTGTGGTGGCTCTCATATGATAGCATTGTCTATCATGTTAGAATGGGTCTCATGTTTTTGTATTGTACAGAAACAAATACCCTGAAGACTAAAGCATAGGGTTTAGAAGAAAACTATGCCCTCATTCAGATGGATAATATTTTAACAGGCATTTATCAAACCCATTTAGATCATACAAGACAGCTCTATGGACATGCAGAATTGAATGGTTCTTCACATTTGAATAATGATTCCTAACGTAATTTTTAAAATTTATGAACAATTGGGTTAATATTTATGTGGGTTTTTTAATTGTAGTCTTTACTTTTGCCCATCTTATTTTCCCTTATTATTGAAAAACAAAAGATTGACCAAAAAAGTATGAAATGTATCTTCTCTGAAGGTCCCATGTGCATGGGATTCTCCCTGTTGGGTCTGTGCCTGTAGTCCTTTGTCCAGTTTGATGAGCCATACAGGAGCTTTCCTAGCTCTTTGGTTTTCACTCTTTATGCCCCTTAAGTGACAGGTCAGAATAGGCACTGAATCATGAGACAAGGGGCATCCCTGCAATTTATTCAGGAGCAGTCCAAGGTATGTTGCTAGCGTGCGAGTTCCTTGGACCTATTTTGAGCCCTGATTCAGGAAAACATCCCTATTCAGGATAACATTTAAGCTCATGTTTAAGTCTCATTGAAGTCAGGGATTTAAGCGCAAGCTTAAAGATAAAGCACATGCTAAAGTGATGCCCTCTTTCTGGGACTTGGAGATTCGTCAGGCAATGGGATTGGTTGAGTTTGTGAAATCCTGAAGTATGAAGCAGTAGACTATTACCCTAATTGTAGGGAACTGTAGGGAACTGTGTGTGTCACTGGGACACACTGGCTTAACTTTAATAGGGATGGATTTAAGCACCTACTTCAGTGCTTTGCTGAATTGGGGCCTAGTATGAGAAAGTTCATGATACAGAAAAATGGATTGGATCTCCCATAAGTATATAAATATAGTGAGACTGTATGCAAGACTTTAATATGTCTGTTTGAGTAATCAGTAATCAGGCCCTAAGCATTCAAGGAAAATTAATCACTAATAGAAAGGGTGGCTTTTCTCAAATTAATTTTCCTGCCCTGAGAATATCATTAAATACTGTCAATCTATTCAAAAGTAAATTATACAGTATTTTTACTCTGGGAGTTCTGTGCTAGGCCTTTGGGTAATTTCATACTCTATATCTGCCTTGGAAGGCTACCCATAGTAACTTATTAAACCAAAAAGACAGACGTAATTTGGGTTTGTAATATTATTGTTATCATTAGAGTAATATCCCAAAGAGATTATTTAAATTAGTGTCTGATTTTCATACCAAAAATAATTCTTTGATTCACCCAATCACTAAATGTAAGCACAGTATATGAAGAATCCTCAGTGCTTCATTTTGGAGATTTTAAAGTGACACAAAATCATAGGTTCTGAATCTAGATTTAAATACAGCCCCATGATTCCCAGGAATGGTAGAGGGCATTTGCCCCCTCCCCTTCTAAGTCACTAGAGGGCCACCTTAAGACCAATGGGCCCTGAGTTCTTTGTGATCCTTGGGTTGATGGCTGGTCTGCCTCAGTCCTTATCTTGCTTGAACTATATTAGATTTGGAATATGTGGTGGTTCCATCTTGTGGTAGGGTGACTAAATGAGTACCCAGGCCCTATGACCTCGAGGGAGTTAACAGTTTCTGCATTTTAATCAAAACAATGAACAATCAGTTGCAGGAAGAAACGTACATTCTATTAGGGGAAAGGATAGGGCTAAATTTAAAAAGAGGTAGGGATACGAACCTGAGATAAAAAGAAAAATGCAAGAGAATCAAAGGAAACAGATGTACCAGTGAATAAATTATTATAATGTAGGTTAATCAGATCCTTCCGCTCACATGTGATTACATCCCCTATAATGCTTGACTATAACTAGAGTTCCACAAATAGAAAGCAAAAGTAAAATGGTGCACCTGCAGAATCCCTCCACAAATCGGGTGGCTAGTGTACAGTGTGTGTGTGTGTTGGAACTCTGTGGGATTGATTTAAAATAAATAACTTTGCAAAGAATAATCAAATAAATATTGCAGACCTGCTTTTTTGCTTGAGTACAGTGTGGAGCAGGGCCGGTATACCTGTTCAACTTTACTTGTACATAGACACATAGGGTATGTCTACAATACGAAATTAGGTCAAATTTATAGAAGTCGATTTTTTAGAAAGCAATTTTATACAGTTGATTGTGTGTGCCCCCACATTAATGCACTAAGTGCATTAAGTCAGCAGAAAGAAAAGGAGTACTTGTGGCACCTTAGAGACTAACCAATTTATTTGAGCATGAGCTTTCGTGAGCTACAGCTCACCTCATCGGATGCATACTGTGGAAACTGCAGAAGACATTATATACACAGAGACCATGAAACAATACCTCCTCCCACCCCACTCTCCTGCTGGTAATAGCTTATCTAAAGTGATCATCAAGTTGGGCCATTTCCAGCACAAATCCAGGTTTTCTCACCCCCCCACCCCCCTCCAAAAACCACACACACAAACTCACTCTCCTGCTGGTAATAGCTCATCCAAAGCGACCACTCTCCCTACAATGTGCATGATAATCAAGGTGGGCCATTTCCAGCACAAATCCAGGTTTTCTCACCCCCCCGCCCCCCCCCCCACAAACTCACTCTCCTGCTGGCAATAGCTCATCCAAACTGACCACTCTCCTTACAATGTGCATGATAATCAGGGTGGGCCATTTCCAGCATAAATCCAAGTTTAACCAGAATGTCGGCCGGGGGGGGGGGGGGGACAAGGGGAAATAGGCTACCTTGCATAATGACTTAGCCACTCCCAGTCTCTATTTAAGCCTAAATTAATAGTATCCAATTTCCAAATGAATTCCAATTCAGCAGTTTCTCGCTGGAGTCTGGATTTGAAGTTTTTTTGTTGTAAGATAGAGACCTTCATGTCTGTGATTGCGTGACCAGAGAGATTGAAGTGTTCTCCGACTGGTTTATGAATGTTATAATTCTTGACATCTGATTTGTGTCCATTTATTCTTTTACGTAGAGATTGTCCAGTTTGACCAATGTACATGGCAGAGGGGCATTGCTGGCACATGATGGCATATATCACATTGGTGGATGTGCAGGTGAACGAGCCTCTGATAGTGTGGCTGATGTTATTAGGCCCTTTGATGGTGTCCCCTGAATAGATATGTGGGCAAAGTTGGCAACGGGCTTTGTTGCAAGGATAGGTTCCTGGGTTAGTGGTTCTGTTGTGTGGTATGTGGTTGTTGGTGAGTATTTGCTTCAGGTTGGGGGGCTGTCTGTAGGCAAGGACTGGCCTGTCTCCCAAGATTTGTGAGAGTGTTGGGTCATCCTTCAGGATAGGTTGTAGATCCTTAATAATGCATTGGAGGGGTTTTAGTCGGGGGGCTGAAGGTGACGGCTAGTGGCGTTCTGTTATTTTCTTTGTTAGGCCTGTCCTGTAGTAGGTGACTTCTGGGAACTCTTCTGGCTCTATCAATCTGTTTCTTCACTTCCGCAGGTGGGTATTGTAGTTGTAAGAATGCTTGACAGAGATCTTGTAGGTGTTTGTCTCTGTCTGAGGGGTTGGAGCAAATGCGGTTGTATCGCAGAGCTTGGCTGTAGATGATGAATCGTGTGGTGTGGTCAGGGTGAAAGCTGGAGGCATGTAGGTAGGAATAGCGGTCAGTAGGTTTCCGGTATAGGGTGGTGTTTATGTGACCATTGTTTATTAGCACTGTAGTGTCCAGGAAGTGGATCTCTTGTGTGGACTGGACCAGGCTGAGGTTGATGGTGGGATGGAAATTGTTGAAATCATGGTGGAATTCCTCAAGGGCTTCTTTTCCATGGGTCCAGATGATGAAGATGCCATCAATATAGCGTAAGTAGAGTAGGGGCGTTAGGGGACGAGAGCTGAGGAAGCGTTCTAAGTCAGCCATAAAAATGTTGGCATACTGTGGGGCCATGCGGGTACCCGTAGCAGTGCCACTGATCTGAAGGTATACATTGTCCCCAAATGTAAAATAGTTATGGGTAAGGACAAAGTCACAAAGTTCAGCCACCAGGTTAGCCGTGACATTATCGGGGATAGTGTTCTTGACGGCTTGTAGTCCATCTTTGTGTGGAATGTTGGTGTAGAGGGCTTCTACATCCATAGTGGCCAAGATGGTGTTATCAGGAAGATCACTGATGGATTGTAGTTTCCTCAGGAAGTCAGTGGTGTCTCGAAGGTAGCTGGGAGTGCTGGTAGCGTAGGGCCTGAGGAGGGAGTCTACATAGCCAGACAATCCTGCTGTCAGGGTGCCAATGCCTGAGATGATGGGGCGCCCAGGATTTCCAGGTTTATGGATCTTGGGTAGTAGATAGAATATCCCAGGTCGGGGTTCCAGGGGTGTGTCTGTGCGGATTTGATCTTGTGCTTTTTCAGGAAGTTTCTTGAGCAAATGCTGTAGTTGCTTTTGGTAACTCTCAGTGGGATCATAGGGTAATGGCTTGTAGAAAGTGGTGTTGGAGAACTGCCGAGCAGTTTGGATGAGCTATTGCCAGCAGGAGAGTGAGTTTGTGTGGGGGGGGGCGGGGTGGGGGGGTGAGAAAACCTGGATTTGTGCTGGAAATGGCCCACCTTGATTATCATGCACATTGTAGGGAGAGTGGTCGCTTTGGATGAGCTATTACCAGCAGGAGAGTGAGTTTGTGTGTGTGGTTTTTGGAGGGGGGTGGGGGGGTGAGAAAACCTGGATTTGTGCTGGAAATGGCCCAACTTGATGATCACTTTAGATACGCTATTACCAGCAGGAGAGTGGGGTGGGAGGAGGTATTGTTTCATGGTCTCTGTGTATATAATGTCTTCTGCAGTTTCCACAGTATGCATCCGATGAGGTGAGCTGTAGCTCACGAAAGCTCATGCTCAGATAAATTGGTAAGTCTCTAAGGTGCCACAAGTCCTCCTTTTCTTTTTGCGAATACAGACTAACACGGCTGTTACTCTGAAATAAGTCAGCAGAGCGCTTCCACAGTACCAAGGCTAGCGTCGACTTTTGGAGCATTGCACTGCGAGTAGCTAGCCCACAGTTCCTGCAGTCTCTACCGCCCATTGGAATTCTGGGTTAAGCTCCCAATGTCTGATGGGGCAAAAACATTGTCATGTGTGGTTTTGGGTACATGTTGTCAGTTGCCCTTCCCTCCGTGAAAGCAACAGCAGACAATCGTTTCACACCTTTTTTCCGGGCGGGCGCCATACTGCTTTCAGCAGCTGGTGCAGTAGTTCTGCAAACCATCGTCGTCATCCACTGCTTCCACTGGCACTCTGCTCTCCTGGTGCTCTTGCAGGGCCGCTTCCGCTGCAACTCTGCTTGGCTGCTCTTGTCTCGCCATACCACAGCAAGCATGCAACCCACTCAGCTGATGTGTCCTGGCAGCAGACGGTGCAGTAGGTCTGCAAAACTGGTCATCCAACCACTGCTTCCCCTGCAACTCTGCTGTCCTGGAGATGCCATACCACGGCAAGCATGGAGCCCACGCAGATCACCGCAGCAGTTATGAGCATTGTAAACACCTTGCGCATTATCATGAAGTATATGCAGAACCAGAACCTGCAAAGCAGGCGAGGAGGCGATGGCAGCGCGGTGACAAGAGTGATGAGGACATGGACACAGACTTCTCTCAAAGCACAGGCCCCGGGAATTTGGCCATCTTGGTGTTAATGGGTCAGGCTCATGCCGTGGAATGCCGATTCTGGTCCCCTGAAACAAGTACAGACTGGTGGGACCGCATAGTGTTGTAGGTCTGGGATGATTCCCAGTGGCTCCGAAACTTTCGTATGTATAAGGGCACTTCCATGGAACTTTGTGACTTGCTTTCCCCTACCCTGAAGCGCAAGAATACCAAGATAGGAGCAGCCCTCACGGTTCACAAGTGAGTGGCAATAGTCCTCTGTAAGCCTGCAACGCCAGACAGCTACGGTCAGTCGGGAATCAATTTGGAGTGGGCAAATCTACTGTGGGGGGTTGCTGTGATCCAAGTAGCCAATGCAATTACTGAGCTGCTGCTATCAAAAGTAGTGACTCCGGGAAATGTGCAGGTCATAGTGGATGGCTTTGCTGCAATGGGATTTCCTAACTGTGGTGCGGCGATAGATGGAAAACATATCCCTATCTTGGGACCGGACCACCAAGGCAGCCAGTACATAAACCAAAAGGGGTACTTTTCAACGGTGCTGAAAGCACTGGTGGATCACAAGGGATGCTTCACCAACATCAACATGGGATGGCTGGGAAAGGTACATGACGCTCGCATCTTCAGGAACTCTGGTCTGTATGAACAGCTGCAACAATGGGCTTACTTTCCAGACCAGAAAATAACTGTTGGGGATGTTGAAATGCCTATAGTTATCCTTGGGGACCAAGGCTACCCCTTAATGCCATGGCTCATGAAGCCATACACAGACATCCTGGACAGTAGTAAGGAGCAGTTCAGCTATCATAGAGTAATAAAATATCAGGATTGGAAGGGGCCGCAGGAGGTCATCTAGTCCAACCCCCTGCTCAAAGCAACTAAATCATCCCAGCGAGAGCTTTGTCAAGCTTGACCTTAAAAACGTCTAAGGAAGGAGATTCCACCACCTCCCTAGGTAACGCATTCCAGTATTTCACCACCCTCCTACTGACAAAGTTTTTCCTAATATCCAACCTAAATCTCCCCCGCTGCAACTTGAGACCATTACTCCTTGTTCTGTCATCTGCTACCACTGAGAACAGTCTAGAGCCATCCTCTTTGGAACCCCCTTTCAGGTAGTTGAAAGCAGCGATCAAATCCCCCCTCATTTTTCTCTTCCGAAGACTAAACATCCCCAGTTCCCTCAGCCTCTCCTCATAAGTCATGTGTTCCAGTCCCCTAATAATTTTTGTTGCCCTCTGCTGGAATCTTTCCAATTTTTCCACATCCTTCTTGTAGTGTGGGGCCCAACACTGGACACAGTACTCCAGATGAGGCCTCACCAGTGTCGAATAGAGGGGAATGATCACGTCCCTCGATCTGCTGGCACTGCCCCTACTTATACATCCCAAAATGCCATTGGCCTTCTTGGCAACAAGGGCACACTGTTGACTCATATCCAGCTTCTTGTCTACTGTAATTCCTAGGTCCTTTTCTGCAGAACTGCTGCCTAGCCATTCGGTCCCTAGTCTGTACCGGTGCATTGGATTCTTCCATCCTAAGTGCTGGACTCTGCACTTGTCCTTGTTGAACTTCATCAGATTTCTTTTGGCCCAATCCTCCAATTTGTCTAGGTCCCTCTGTATCCTTTCCCTACCCTCCAGCGTATTTACCTCTCCTCCCAGTTTAGTGTCATCTGCAAACTTGCTGAGGGTGCAATCCACACCATCCTCCAGATCATTTATGAAGATATTGAACAAAACCGGCCCCAGGATCAACCCTTGGGGCACTCCACTTGACACTGGCTGCCAACTAGACATGGAGCCATTGATCGCTACCCGTTGAGACCGACAATTTAGCCAGCTTTCTATCCACCTTATAGTCCATTCATCCAGCCCATACCTCTTTAACTTGCTGCCAAGAATACTGTGGGAGACCGTGTCAAAAGCTTTGCTAAAGTCAAGGAACAACATGTCCACCACTTTCCCCTCATCCACAGAGCCAGTTATCTCATCATAGAAGGCAATTAGATTAGTCAGGCATGACTTGCCCTTGGTGAATCCATGCTGACTGTTCCTGATCACTTTTCTCTCCTCTAAGTGCTTCAGAATGGATTCCTTGAGGACCTGCTCCATGATTGTTCCAGGGACTGAGGTGAGGCTGACTGGCCTGTAGTTCCCCGGATCCTCCTCCTTCCCTTTTTTAAAGATGGGCACTACCATTAGCCTTTTTCCAATTGTCCGGGACTTCCCTGGATCGCCATGAGTTTTCAAAGATAATGGCCAATGGCTCTGCAATCACATCTGCCAACTCCTTTAGCACTCTCGGATGCAGCGCATCCGGCCCCATCGACTTGTGCTCGTCCAGCTTTTCTAAATAGTCCCAAACCACTTCTTTCTCCACAGAGGGCTGGTCACCTCCTCCCCATGCTGTGCTGCCAAGTGCAGTAGTCTGGGAGCTGACCTTGTTCGTGAAGACAGAGGCAAAAAAAGCATTGAGTACATTAGCTTTTTCCACATCCTCTGTCACTAGTTTGCCTCCCTCATTCAGAAAGGGGCCCACACTTTCCTTGACTTTCTTCTTGTTGCTAACATACCTGAAGAAACCCTTCTTGTTACTCTTAACATCTCTTGCTAGCTGCAAGTCCAGGTGTGATTTGGCCTTCCTGATTTCACTCCTGCATGCCCGAGCAATATTTTTATACTCTTCCCTGATCATTTGTCCAATCTTCCACTTCTTGTAAGCTTCTTTTTTGTGTTTAAGATCAGCAAGCATTTCACTGTTAAGCCAAGCTGGTCGCCTGCCATATTTACTATTCTTTCTACATATCGGGAGGGTTTGTCCCTGTAACCTCAATAAGGGTTCTTTAAAATACAGCCAGCTCTCCTGGACTCCTTTCCCCTTCATGTTATTCTCCCATGGGATCCTGCCCATCAGTTCCCTGAGGTTGTCAAAGTCTGCTTTTCTGAAGTCCAGGGTCCGTATTCTGCTGCTCTTCTTTCTTCCCTGTGTCAGGATCCTGAACTCAACCATCTCATGGTCACTGCCTCCCAGGTTCCCATCCACTTTTGCTTCCCCTACTAATTCTTCCTGGTTTGTGAGCAGCAGGTCAAGAAGAGCTCTGCCCCTAGTTGGTTCCTCCAGCACTTGAACCAGGAAATTGTAACCTACACTTTCCAAAAACTTCCTGGATTGTCTGTGCACTGCTGTATTGCTCTCCCAGCAGATATCAGGGTGATTGAAGTCTCCCATAAGAACCAGAGCCTGCGATCTAGTAACTTTCGTGAGTTGCCAGAAGAAAGCCTCGTCCACCTCATCCCCCTGATCCGGTAGTCTATAGTAGACTCCCACCACGACATCACCCTTGTTGCTTATGCTTCTAAACTTAATCCAGAGACACTCAGATTTTTATGCAGTTTCATACCGGAGCTCTGAGCAGTCATACTGCTCTCTTACATACAATGCAACCTCCCACCTTTTCTGCCCTGCCGGTCCTTCCTGAACAGTTTATATCCATCCATGTCAGTTATCCCACCAAGTCTCTGTTGTTCCAATCACATCATAATTCCTTGACTGTGCCAGGACTTCCAGTTCTCGCTGCTTGTTTCCCAGGCTTCTTGCATTTGTGTATAAGCACTTGAGATAACTTTCTGTTTGTCCTGCTTTCTTAGTATGAGGCAGGAGCCCTCCCCTTTCACATTCTCCTGCTCGTGCTTCCTCCTGGTATCCAAAGTCCCCACTTACCTCAGGGCTTTGATCTCCTTCCCTCGGTGAACCTAGTTTAAAACCCTCCTCACTAGGTTAGCCAGCTTGCTTGTGAAGATGCTCTTCCCTCTCTTTGTTAGGTGGAGCCCGTCTTTGCCTAGCACTCCTCCTTCTTGGAACACCATCCCATGGTCAAAGCATCCAAAGCCTTCTCTCCAACACCACCTGTGTAGCCATTCATTGACTTCCACGATTCAACAGTCTCTACCCAGGCCTTTTCCTTCTACAGGGACGATGGACGAAAACACCACTTGCATCTCAAACTCCTTTATCCTTCTTCCCAGAGCCACATAGTCCGCAGTGATCTGCTCAAGGTCATTCTTGGCAGTATCATTGGTGCCCACATGGAGAAGCAGGAAGGGGTAGCGATCTGAGGGCTTGATGAGTCTTGGCAATCTCTCCGTCACATCATGAATCCTAGCTCCTGGCAAGCAGCAGACTTCTCGGTTTTCCCAGTCAGGGCAGCAGATAGAGGACTCAGTCCCCCTGAGGAGAGAGTCCCCGACCACCGCCACCTGCCTCCTCCTCTTGAGAGTGGTGGTCGTGGAACCTCCATCCCTAGGACAGTGCATCTCATGCCTTCCAATCGGTGGAGTCTCCTTCTGTTCTCTTCCCTCAGATATATCATCTAATCTACTCTCCGCATTAGTACCTGTGGAGAGAACATGAAAATGGTTGCTTACCTGTATCTGCGCTGCTGGTACATGGACGCTCCCCTTTCTTCTTCTGGAGGTCACATGCTGCCAAATTTCTTCATCGTCCTCCTGTCCCCGCTGCAGAGCCTGCTCTGAATCTTCAGAATGTTGTGCCCGTAGAAACATATCCTGATGTCTGTCCAGGAAATCTTCAGTTTCTCTTATGCAACGCAGGGTCGATACTTGTTTTTCCAGACCTTGAACCTTCTCTTCCAATATGGAGACCAGATTGCACTTTGTACAGACAAAGTCGCTTCTGTCCTGTGGAAGAAAGACAAACATGGCACATCCAGTGCAGGTCACAACAGCTAAATGTGCCCCATCCATATTACCTTCCTTCCACAAGCTTCCTCAGGAGTTCTAGTAACTACTCAGAGAAGCCGGCAAGATGTAAGCCTCAGTGGGCTCTCCCTGGGAGAACTCCCAGGCAAACTCCCTCTGTTAGCCTCTCTGCTGTTTGCTGCTCAGCTGGTTCGCAGCTGACTGGCTTTTTATAACAGTCAGGCCCACTCAAGGCTCACCTGGAACTATAGGCTGAGCAAGTGCAGAATGGTGGTAGAATGTGCATTTGGATGTTTAAAAGCATGCTGGCGCAGTTTACTGACTTGATTAGACCTCAGCGAAACCAATATTCCCATTGTTATTGCTGCTTGCTGTGTGCTCCACCATATTTGTGAGAATAAGGGGAAGACGTTTATGGTAGGGTGGGAAGTTGAGGCAAATTGCCTGGCCACTGGTTACGCACAGCCAGACACCAGAGTGGTCAGAAGAGCACAGCAGGGCGCACTGTGCATCAGAGAAGCTTTGAAAACCAGTTTCCTGGCTGACCAGGCTACAGTGTGACAGTTCTGTTTGTTTCTCCTTGATGAAAACCTGCCCCCATGGTTCACTCTACTTCCCTGTAAGTCAACCGCCCTCCCCGCCCCCACTTCGATCACCACTTGCAGAGGCAATAAAGTCATTGTTGTTTCAAATTCATGCATTCTTTATTAATTCATCACACAAATAGGGGGATAACTGCCAAGGTAGCCCGGGAGGGGTGGTGGAGGAGGGAAGGACAAGGCCACACTGCACTTCAAAACTTATTGAATGCCAGCCTTCTTTTGCTTGGGCAGTCCTCTGGGATGGAGTGGTTGGGTGCCTGGAGGCCCTCCCTTCCCGCGTTCTTGGGTGTCTGGGTGAGGAGGCTATGGAACTTGGGGAGGAGGACGGTTGGTTACACAGGGTCTGCAGTGGCAGTCTGTGCCTTTCCTGCACCTCAACCATATGCCGGAACATATCAGTTTGATCCTCCAGTAGCCTCAGCATTGCATCCTGCCTCCTCTCATCATGCTGCCGCCACCTTTCCTCTTGATCCCGCCACCCCTCCTGTTGCTCCCGCCACCTGTCCTCTCGCACGTCCCTCCTGTCCTCGGGTTCATTTTGTGCTTTCCTGTATTCTGCCATTGTCTGCCCCCCCACACATTCTGCTGGGCTCTTTCAGTTTGGGTGGACTGCATGAGCTCAGAGAACATTTCATCGCGAGTGTGTTTTTTCACCTTCTTATCTGTGTTAACCTCTGGGATGGAGATGCTAGTGGCAGCGTTGAAACATTTGAAGCTGCAGGAGGAAAAAAAAGGGAGAGTAAAATTGAAAAAGACAAATTGGCCATTTAAAAGGAGGGGCTGATGTTTTCGGGTTAACATGCAGCACAAACCCAACTAACCCCCCCCCCCCAGACACACACACACCCAATTCTCTGAGATGATTGCTTCACCCCTCCCCCCACCGTGTGGCTAACAGCAGGGATAATTTCTTTTCAACCACAGGCAAACAGCCCAGCAGGAATGGCCACCTCTGAATGTCCCCTTAATAAAATTCCCCTATTTTAACCAGGTGACCATGAATGATATCACTCTCCTGAGGGTAACACAGAGAGCTAAAGAATGGATGTTGCTTGAATGCCAGCAAACACTGGGACCACACGCTGACATGCTTTCTTATGCAATGATTCCAGACTACGCGCTACTGGCCTGCCATGGTAAAGGGCAGTAAGGCTGCCCTCCCCAGAAACCCTTTGCAAAGGCTTTGGGAGTACCGCCAGGACAACTTCATTGAGATGTCCCTGGAGGATTTCCACTCTATCCCCAGACACGTTAACAGACTTTTCCAGTAGCTGTACTGGCCGCGAACGCATCTCAAGTCTTCAGGCAAATTAATCATTAAACACGCTTGCTTTTAAACCATGTATTATATTTACAAAGGTACACTCACCAGAGGTGTCTTTTCCGCCTTCAAGGTCTGGGAGCGTGGGTTGGGAGGGGGCGGTCTCCAGGGTGATAAACAGTTCCTGGCTGTCAGGGAGAACTGTTTCTCCACTTGCCTGGTGTGCGCTATCTTCAGTCTCCCCCTCATCATCATCTTCCCCTTCCCCAAAATCCTCATCCCTGTTGCGTGAGACTCCCTTGCAGGAGTCCACATACAGGTGTGGGGTAGCTGTAGGGACACCCCCTAGAATTGCATGCAGCTCATCATAGAAGTGGCATGTCTGGGGCTCTGACCCTGAGCAGGCGTTTGTCTCTTGGGTTTTTTGGTAGGCTTGCCTGAGCTCCTTAAGTTACCACACGGCACTGCTGTGGGTCCCTATGATAGCCTCTGTCCTTCATATCCTTGGACATTTTTTCAAATATTTTGGCATTTCGTCTTTTGGAATGGAGTTCTGATAGCATGGATTCGTCTCCCCATACAGTGATCAGATCCATACAGGACCTCCCATTCGGTCCATACTGCAGCTCTTTTGCCATTCTGGAACTCCATGGTCACCTCTGCTGATGAGATCTGCACGGTCACCTGTGCTGATCAGCTTGCCACGCTGACCAAACAGGAAATGAAATTCAAAAGTTCCCGGGTCTTTTCCTGTCTACCTGGCCAGTGCATCCGAGTTGAGAGTGCTGTCCAGAGTAGTCACAATGGAGCACTGTGGGATAGTTCTCGGAGGCCAATACCGTCAAATTGCATCCACGCTAACTCAAATTCGATCCAGTGATGTCGATTTCAGTGCTAATCCCCACATCAGGGAGGAGTACAGAAATCGATTTAAGAGCCCATTAAGTTGACAAAAATGGCTTCATTGTGTGGATATGTGTAGGGTTAAATCAATCTAACACTGCTACATTCGATCTAAACTCCAAACAATCTAAACATCTGTAATGTAGACCAGGTCATACACCAGGTCTTAATTCACTCCAGAATTCACTTAATTCACTTTCTTAACTAAGGGTATTATAGGCATTACTCAGTGTTGTGATGTTGCATTGCTACACAGGCTGATCACCCACTGGAGTGGAGTAGGTCCTGTTAGAGAGCAGCATGTGGGGTTGTATCTCTTTGTGCTGTTGGAAGCTGAATTTCGTATCTCCCCCCAAATAATATACTTTTGTGCTAGTCTGGGCTGGATGCAAATAACTTGGCAATCCCAGCCATATGCAGGTAACTGTGTACACACCCTTGAAAACCCAGATCTGTGCTTGAGGATCCACAGTACATTGTAAACCTGGGCTTACAATTGCTATACCTGGGTCTCTCAGTCATGGTAACACATCCATACTCCAGCTTCTTACTTGGGTCTGCTGCTTGAGCTGCGGCCACACTGAAAAATGACAAAGCTTGGACTGGAATCACATCAGGACAGGGTTCTGACCTATCCCATAGCAGGGTCCTAGGACCTGGGTCCTGAGTGCTTGCTGACCTCAGTCAGACTGATGTGCATTAATGGAAGGGGGTCTTTTGGCTCAAACTTGAGTCAGAGCCTTGGCTTCATCTGCAGTGTAGACATACCCTAGGTGTTAGGCATTCTGGCCAAATAACTCCTTTTCCTCTTCTCTGTCCCAGCCACCACTGCCTATGTGGGTAGCAAGCACACAGGTTAGGCAGGTAGTTTACATTTCATTTTTTGAGCCACTGTCTCTGATGCTGACCATCTTTCTGCTTGTGAGTGCTTCTGAGCACTGCTTCTGTAAAGCGCAAAACATAGCAAGGAAGCTACATACCTGTGTGCCATTTTTATAGATAGGTACAGCATTAGCTATTCCCCAGTCCCGTCTGATATTGTTGATTATTTTAATTATAGTTTACATATTTTTATTAGACTCAGCAATTACTATGTTTTGACAATGAGGGTAATTAATCACTGGAACAACATTAATCTCATAGACAAAAGCAGAAAATGATGCAATGACTGGAAGTTGAAGCTAGACAAATTCAGACGAGAAATAAGGTGCAAATATTTAACAGTGAGGGTGATTAAAGATTGGAACAACTTACACCCAAAGATGTAGTGGATTCTCCATCACTTGAAGTCTTTACATCAGGATTAAACTACAGAAAATCTTTTAGAAAGTTATCTAGACAGAAGCGGTGGGCATGATGCAGAAATTACTGGGTGAGGTTCTGTGGCCTGTATTATGCAGGAGCAGAGACTAGATGATTATAATGTTTTTTCTGCCCTTAAAATCTATGAATTTACAATTAATACTAAATGCTGGTGAATTCCAGTGACTTTGGTCATCCGTTTGTTCCAAGCACTTTAGATATTTCAACCTCTGACTGTGGCTAATTTATGTGACACAGGGATATGTCTCATGTATGAGAATTTTCCCATGTAGATGGATTTGTACCCTGTGCCATTCAGACTGCCTCAGTCAATTAGGTTTCAGAGTAACAGCCGTGTTAGTCTGTATTCGCAAAAAGAAAAGGAGTACTTGTGGCACCTTAGAGACTAAATAAGTCTGCTGCAGTTTCCATGGTATGCATCCGATGAAGTGAGCTGTAGCTCACGAAAGCTCATGCTCAAATAAATTGGTTAGTCTCTAAGGTGCCACAAGTCCTCCTTTTCTTTCAATTAGGTGTGTCTAATACCAGGTAGAATCTTAGTGAAGGCAGTGAGAGTTTGGAACTTGGGGGTTGGATCCTTGCTCTGAGACCAGCATTCTAGGGTGGCAGCTACTACAATAAACTTTCTAAGCTACTAGAAAGAAACTAATTAAGTCTGGAAGCAGATGCATCAGGATGTGTTTGGACAGGAGAATGGTCAGACATGGGACAGCATTTTTGACTGAAGGACAAAATATGGACAGGTGGGGTGGCTTAGAGATGAAGTGCTATGTATCGGTAAAAGATAGCTGATATAATCCTTTGGTAATAGACGTACAACTTCAAAAAGTGCTATTTTTGGTCTTGTACATGTTCTAATTTTTCATTCCTTTTTGAATCAGAGACCTTTTATTCTATTTTAGGATTATATTTCCTATTATATCTCTTCCTTTTTTGTAACTCATTTAATGAACATTTTTCTCCTGTTTCTGATTTCCCTTCAGTTTGTCATCTGTTTCCCAGTTTTCATCCCAAGGTTTTCTTTCCCTTTCTTGCATTCTATTAAGGTAGATAATGGGATCTAATGGAAATCTTTCAAGAGGAAAGATTGAAGATGCCAGACTACCTTCCTTTTATTTCCTTATACAATTTTAAATATTCATAACTTTATTTGATATGGTCTCACATTATTCAGTTCAGTAAGCCTTTGACCTGTGATATTAATCATGTCCATATTGGAGCTAACCCGTGTGTTTTAGAGTATTGCAGTTCTTTGAAGAGACTCATTTTTCCTTTTTTTATGCAAAGTAATGGATTTAGAAACTTAGAGAAATGTGAAGCTTCAGTTCCTCATCTATTTATTAGAAAACCACAGCTGACCATTTCTTTTTACCAATAAAACATTGTAATGGTTTTTAAAGTGTTGTTAGGCTTGGAAAATTTCTTCGGTTTCTATAGAGCGCATATGCAGAAAACGTACAGAGCCTAACCAGCCTATTTCAACATTCCCCCTAGAAAGACTGCATTTTTGTTATTATAACTAAGAGTTACGCTGAGTTTTAATGGAGCATTACTTATTCCTGGCAGGTAGAACTGCTTTTTTGGAGCTGTAGACATAAGCACTCATAAGTGTAATTGTTGCTTTTGCTACTTAATACTTGCTTCTTTTCCTGTTGCAACAGAAAAACAAAAAAAGATGGAACTCACAAGATGTAGTTGTGAAATATATATTTCAAATAATAAATAAAAATATATTGCATTTGTACGCAGTACAGTCTTCAATCTCAAAGGATCCCCAACTGCTGTTAAGATATATTTTTCAAATAATATATAAAAATAATTAAAAAAAATACTACTCTGCTCTCCTCCTGACATGGCACTTCTCTTAAGGTGGAACATGGCGGGTATTTATAAACTGAGAAATAAACACACAGCCATTTCTATCTTAAAATGTTTTCTTGCCCCATAAAGATTAGATCAAATGAAGAGGATATGGTTGTCTGAATTTCTATATTTTCCTTTTTTTATTTTCCTTTCATAACTGATTTCCTGACATCCATGGTGATGAGAGCAGACATTAGGAGGGCATCCTTGCAAACTCAGCTTAGACACTATGTCTAGCTGCTTCTCCATTAGGTTTGCATTGGAGGATTCCATCCCTAGAGGCTGAGACATAAGAACATAAGAATGGCCAAACCGGGTCAGACCAAAGGTCCATCCAGCCCAGTTTCCTGTCTACCGACAGTGGCCAATACCAGGTGCGCCAGTGGGAGTGAACCTAACAGGTAATGATCTAGTGACCTCTCTCATGCCATCCATCTCCACCCTCTGACAAACAGAGGCTAGGGACACCATTTCTTACCCATCCTGGCTAATAGCCATTAATGGACTTAACCTCCATGAATTTATCTTGTTTCTCTTTTAAACCCTGTTATAGTCCTAGCCTTCACATCCTCCTCAGGCAAGGAGTTCCACAGGTTGACTGTGCGCTGAGTGAAGAAGAACTTCCTTTTATTTGTTTTAAACCTGCTACCCATTAATTTCATTTGTTGGCCCCTAGTTCTTGTATTATGAGAACAAGTAAATAACTTTTCCTTATTCACTTTCTCCACACCACTCATAATTTTATATACCTCTATCATATCCCCCCTTCATCTCCTCTTTTCCAAGCTGAAAAGTCCTAGCCTCTTTAATTTCTCCTCATATGGGACCCGTTCCAAACCCCTAATCATTTTAGTTGCCCTTTTCTGAACCTTTTTTAATGCCAGTATATCCTTTTTGAGATGAGGGGACCACATCTGTATGCAGTATTCAAGATGTGGGCATACCAAGGATTTATATAAGGTCAATAAGATATTCTCCATCTTATTCTCTATCCCTTTTTTAATGATTCCTAACATCCCGTTTGCTTTTTTAACTGCTGCTGCACACTGCGTGGACGTCTTCAGAGAACTATCCATGATGACTCCGAGAGCTTTCTCCTGATTAGTTGTAGCTGAATTAGCCACCAACAGATTGCATGTATAATTGGGGTTATTTTTTCCAATGTGCATTACTTTACATTTGTCCACATTAAATTTCACTTCCCATTTTGTTGCCCAATCACTTAGTTTTGTGAGATATTTTTGGAGTTCTTCGCAGTCTGTTTTGGTCTTAAGTATCTTGAGCAGTTTAGTATCATCTGCAAACTTTGCCACCTCGCTGTTTATCCCTTTCTCCAGGTCATTTATGAATAGGTTGAATAGGATTGTTCCTAGGACTGACCCTTGGGGAACACCACTAGTTACCCCTCTCCATTCTGAAAATTTACCATTTATTCCTACCCTTTGTTCCCTGTCTTTTAACCAGTTCTCAATCCATGAAAGGGTCTTCCCTCTTATCCCATGACAACTTAATTTACATAAGAGCCTTTGGTGAGGGAACTTGTCAAAGGCTTACTGGCAATCTAAGTACACTATGTCCACTGGATCCCCCTTTTGTCCACATATTTGTTGACCCCACTCAAAGAACTCTAATAGATTAGTAAAACATGATCTCCCTTTACAGAAACCATGTTGACTTTTGTGCAACAATTTATGTTCTTCTATGTGTCTGACAATTTGATTCTTTACTATTGTTTCAACTAATTTGCCTGGTACTGACGTTAGACTTACCGGTCTGTAATTGCTAGGATCACCTCTAGAGCCCTTCTTAAATACTGGTGTTACATTAGCTATCTTCCAGTCACTGGGTACAGTAGCTGATTTAAAGGACAGGTTACAAACCATAGTTAATAGTTCCACAATTTCACCTTTGAGTTTTTTCAGAACTCTTGAGTGAATGCCATCTAGTCCCGGTCACTTGTTACTGTTAAGTTTCTCAATTAATTCCAAAACTTCCTTTAGTGACACTTCAAACTGTGACAACTCCTCAGATTTGTCACCTACAAAAGACAACTCAGGTTTGGGAATCTCTCTAACATCCTCAGCCGTGAAGACTGAAGCAAATAATTCATTTAGTTTCTCCACAATGACTTTATTGTCGTTAAGTGCTCCTTTTGTATCTCGATCGTCCAGGGGCCCCACTGGTTGTTTAGCAGGCTTCCTGCTTCTGATGTACTTAAAAAACATTTTGATATTACCTTTTGAATTTTTGGCTAGCTATTCTTCAAACTCCTTTTTGGCTTTTCTTATTACATTTTTACATTTAATTTGGATGTGTTTATGCTCCTTTCTATTTACCTCACTAGGATTTGACTTCCACTTTTTATAAGATGCCTTTTTATCTCTCACTGCTTCTTTTACATGGTTGTTAAGCCACGGTGGCTCTTTTTAAATTCTTTTACTGTGTTTTTTTTTTTCTAATTTGGGGTATACATTTAAATTATACCTCTATTATGGTGTCTTTGAAAAGTGTCTTTGCAGCTTGCAGGGATTTCACTCTAGTCATTGTACCTTTTAATTTCTGTTTATCTAACCTCCTCGTTTTTGCATAGTTCCTCTTTCTGAAATTAAATGTTACAGTGTTAGGCTGTTGAGGTGTTCTTCCCACCACAGGGATGTTAAATGTTATTATATTATGGTCACTATTTCCAAGTGGTCCTGTTATAGTTATCTCTTGGACCAGATCCTGCGCTCCAGGTTTCTCTAGGTCCACTTCAGCTTCCAGATTTCTCTAGCTCCACTTCAGAAACATGGTAGAAGAGTCTCTAGTTTTAGGAACATCCAAATAGCCAGACTGCAAAAAATGGTAAGGCTGAGGATCCTGTTATCTGAATTTCTTTCCTCTCAACTCCCTCACTGTGTATATTAAAGAAACTTAGACTAGTCCCTCTTCCTGCTGTGCCTTCTGGCATGTCTCCCAAACAACATGCCAAACTGCAGTAGAAGCTCATACCACCAGCCTGCCAATATCAGAGAACCTTTTGAATGCCTGTAATAAAAAGTCACTACTTAGGGAAAAAAGTGCTTAAATATGACAATGCTCCACTGGCACTGCAGGCCTATCAACATCCTATCAAAATTCCCTGACCCCAAGGCTCCTACCACCTCTAATAGTCTCCCACTCTTTTGACCTCTGCATTGGTCATTGTCCGAGTCAGGTCACGCCCAGTACTTGTAGAAGTGGTTGAGTTATGCATACCTATAGGCCCTCTGAGAAATAAGGTAATATTGGCCAGAGACCCAGAGGATCATTACAGTACCATCTCTCTTCAGTCCATTCCATCAGGACAGGTAGGAGTTTCTTTCAAATTTCTCAACAGGATTCAGAAATCTTCTTCTAATGAAACCATCCAGGCCAAGAGCTCTGAATAAATTCTAGTTCCTTATATAGGCTTTTATCGTGGGACTTTAAGACGTTTTAAGTAGAATTCTTAAATGTTCACTTCACCTTTTGATCCCAGTTTCCATTTGGACCTTCATGTTTGTCTCATTTTATCTTTTTTGTTTCATAGAGAACTATATTTGTTTACACAAAAACTATATTTACCCTTGTTAATACAGATCCCTGTGAGAATATTAAACATTGCTTATATTCCAGATGTATTAGTTTTCCTTGCAAAATCTTGTTCAGAATTAGCCCTTTGGGGAAAGTAGGCATTTTTTCAGGGAACTCTGATGACAAGCAGTTTGCTGCAAAGATCTGCTCATTTCTTTGCATCATCTGGAAAGGAGAAGTGACCAGCTAAATCAGAGGTAGCAAATATTTGTCTGTGAACCTTTTAATTCACAACAGATCAGCATTTTTTCAGGGAACTCTGATGACAAGCAGTTTGCTGCAAAGATCTGCTCATTTCTTTGCATCATCTGGAAAGGAGAAGTGACCAGCTAAATCAGAGGTAGCAAATATTTGTCTGTGAACCTTTTAATTCACAACAGATCAGCTCCTCTTGAAGCATTTTTTTTTTAATTTGGGGGGCTGGCATGGCATATGCAGAATTTGGAATCTAAGATTTCATTAAAAAAATCTAGCAACCCCATAGTAGTGAAGAACATGCTGAAAACTTTAACCAAGTCAAAATGATGTAGGATTGTCTGCCTGCATCTGTAGACAGCCTGAAATAATAGTTCAGAGATGTATGAACGGCCTTGCATCCAATTAATTTCACTGGAATATTAACTTCAAAGCTTACTGGTGACACTTTGGATGTAGGAATTAACAATATAATTACTGATCATTTTAGTGGATGGAATGTGGAAATAGATAGGACGGCAGGAATGTGGAAATAGATAGGACGGGAGTGAATTTGTGAATTGCTGTATTGGAATGCAGTGGTAAGAAAGACAGACAAATATAAAGGAAGATGAGAAAGGAAGAGTCATTAATAGTGGTGATTCTAGAAGGGAATATGTTTTCCTACTTCAACATGTTAAATGTGCCAATAAAGTTATGAACCAGGACTGGTCTGATTGCTTTTGATGAAATTAGGTTTTCAACTCCCCCGCGCCCCTCCCAGTATCTGCTTTCCATGTCTAATTTTGACTTTTGTGTTGAAATATATTTCTGCTGCAACCTGAAATGTTTTGTCTGAAAATGTGAGTTGTAATGCCTCCTGGGGGTTGTAGTTTGCTTCTCATGTTCCCATCTTCCTCTATGGCTGGGATTCCAAGCTAGTCTACATCTCCTGTTATTCACCACATCCGGCGATTCAATGATACACAAGAGAACAGAATGACACACTAGAACTCCCATTTTCAGCCATTTTTTTAATGTTTTAATAAAAAAAACAAAGTTTTCTATGGCATTTTGGCAAAAATGAATATTTTGTCATTGTTGTGGCAAATTTCTGTGAGGGGGAAAAATACCATTTTTGGACCAGCTCTAGTCTGAATAAAGATTGATAACTTAAAGTTTAGTTACTACATAATGCTGGTCTCAGAGTAGCAGCCGTGTTAGTCTGTATCCGCAAAAAGAAAAGGAGGACTTGTGGGACTTTTTCTTTTTACATAAATGCTGTAATGCACCCTTGCTCTGTTTGCAGTCCTTCTATTGGCATGAGTAAATTTATACTCCAGTCCACAGGCCATAATTAAAAATAGATTTTGGCCCTCTCCACAGATGGGTTTGACACCCCTGAACTAAAGGTAGAAAAATAATGTTTCTCTATTGTCCTCAAATGAAAAGGTTGCTGTTTTTCTTTGAAAAAAAACAGTATGTATATATACACATGTTAACAGTAATTTAGGACAGGAAGTGAAGAACACCATCAGCTCTACTTGGAATTCCCAGCGAATTTAAATCAGGAATTTAAGTAATTACTCACATTGGAATTTAGCCAGAACACTGAGAGCTTGCCTACACGGCCCCACAGTTTGAAATACCAGAGTGAGCAGTGAGGGGGTTAATAGCAGTGCACACCAAAGTGCTGCAAGCACCCTCCTGTGGACACCATGGGTGTGAATTAAAAGATTCCTAGTTCACATTAATGTAATCCTCTTCAAACAGGAAACCACTAATGCAGACTCAGAACCTTTTAATTCACAGTATCCGCATGGGGGAGTTACAGTGCAACATTTTGATGAACAATGCTATTCATACCCCCATAGTGTGAACTGTGGGGCATTATAGACATATCCTGAGACTAACATCTCTGCCTTTATAAAAAAGGGATAAAGGATTTTCAATGACCACAAGTAGTTGGGAGTAAGGAACTTGGCTTTACATCTATTTTCTCTCCAATAGCACTGTTCGTCCTAGGAACATAGGATAGATCTACACTGCAGTTAAAAACCTACGGCTGGCTACCCATCAGCTACTTGGGCTTGTGGAGCTCGGGTCACCCTGGGACCCACAAGGTGGGGTGGGGTCCCAGATAGGGTGACTAGATAGCAAGTGTGAAAAATCAACCTTTTTTTGGGGTGGCGGGGAGGTGGGGACGGGGTTATAGTTGCCTATGTAAGACAAATATCAGGATTTCTCGTCACCCTAATCCCAGAGATCAGGCTCCAGCCTGAATATATATACCACGATTAAACAGCCTCTTAGCCCAAGTCTCACAAGCCTCAGTCAGGTGATATGGGTCAGCTGCAGGTATTTCATTGCAGTGTAGACATCCCCATAATGACCCCCTAACATCATGTTAGGGCACTAGTTCAGTATTGAATCATGGGAAGAGTTAAACTTACTGAATCAATAACATCACTGTCTATTCACAGTCTACTTTTAAGGGCTTCCCATCCAAGTACTCAGTAGGGCTGATCCTACTTGGTTTGTGAAATCTGATGCAATTACATCCTGAGGTAGTCTGGCTGAAGACTTACTCTACAGGCTTGCTCTAGGAATTTATATATGGTTTATAAGCTTTATTTCATACTAGTGTAAGGTCAGAGATTATTATTGTGTTGTAGGAATTGCTTTCTCCTTTCCATTTCAACAATACTGTGTGAAATAAGGCTCACAGCATTACAAATTCATACAATTCTCCTCTCAATAAGTTTATCTTAGCACTATAGTAATCTTGGGACAGTAAATAAATAAAAGCTATAAAACTATATTTTGAGCTGTGTTAGTGGTGGGAAAAAGTAGTAAGCAAGAATAGATAAACCATAGTTAGAATAAAATAACCAGGTTTGTTCTAAGAGGTTTCCTCTTGCCAAGAAAATCATACTTAGGTAATATATTTATTTCTTTTAAAACTGCTTGGTTTATTCCCCAGGTCCTGCTTTCCTAATTATATTTTTTATAAAATAGTAGGTATTATATTATATCTATCACTGTAATTATGCTGGAGTAAATGCCAGAGTATCTCTTTTAACTAGGTCTATCCTACAAATTTTTGCCTGAATAGCTCTATCAATGAGGTGTGATTTTTGACAGATATGGTTGTGCTGATAAAAGCTAGTGTAGGCATATTATTACCTGAAAAACTGAACGTACTTTTGCAGGTATAGCTTATTTCACCTGGGGTGGTGGGCAAGGATCAGGAATAAGCCATACAAGCAGTTTTGCCTGTCGATGTAAGATGCATCCACACTAGGAGATCAATGCTGGTATAGCTATACTGGCAAAGCCTTTCATGTGTAGACGTGACCTTAGTGTAGATAAATGTTCTTACATTTAAGAATTTTAAAATTATTTCATAAGTTTCTATCAGGTGAATTCCTAATTAAAGCGAACAGAGAACAAATTTTGAAGTTCTGTAATTGGACTAAATTCCATCAAATGTATTAATTTCCCAAAACCAAACATAATTAAGTATAATGTAACAATTTTTTTCATAGCTGGAATTAACCTTGTTTGTGTCATGAATTCCAGGCCCGAAAATAAAGCAGAAACTATTGTTTATATATTCTGCCCTAAGTGTTGCATCTGTTTTCTACAGAAGCTAGTTATGCCTTGATTATTTCCCTGAGCATTTTTTAAAATTGTATGAGTCTTATTTAAAAAGATTTTATACTTTAATTTTTCTGTTCCTAGTTTGAGTCTATTTCCACATCATCATCCCATTCTAACTCCCTTAAATTATGAATCTCTCCCTTTTTCTTTTAATTACAGTCTTTGACCCATTAGTACACAACAATCACATCTCCTCTTTTTGGCTTCTTCTCCAGATTCTACAGTATATATCCATCTTCTTTAAAACTTTGTCTACAATGCAAGTTTAAACAATGTTACAACCATTTGTAGCTATGTCTCAGACAACCACCCTCTCCCAGAGGAAATTGACAAGAGTCAATGAGCTAAATTTACTAACAGTGTTTCACTATAAAATCAAAAGGAATTATTACATTTTGGGAGAAGAAATTGAAATCAGATATGATGATAGACAGATCCATAACTAAAGTCAATATGCTAGGCAAAAACTGCTCACTTGTGGTTTTTGTTTGTTTTTTCTCATAATAAATATGTTAAAATAATGTTACTTTGCTTGCAAAGAAAAAGACTTGAAAGTTAGGAAATGCCACATGTAGAGGAACTTTACAAAATACAGTTCATCCTTGTGCAAGATCCAAGGGATGATTGGGTGAGCCTGCCCTGGCTTTCTCCTTTCTCCTCTCTCCTCACAGCCAGCCTCTGGGGGTTGGAAGACTGGCTACTTTGGTTGGTGCCCCAAAAGGGAGGTGGGATTTTGTGAGCACCAGGTATCAGGTCTTGGGCTAGTTGAGAGAAGGGAAATCTGGCTTGGTTTTCTTTCCCATTCTTATACACACATACACTGCAGCTACAGCTGTGGAAAGGATTACACACTATATTTCTAAGAGTACATGACACATTCAGGATTGGACTTTTAAAAATATATAGAATGCATTTGTTCATGCAGTCACATATTCAGCTCTGGATAATGTGGCCTTATCTAGCTAGGGCAGATTTTTCTTTACCATGATGGAGAGTTGCTCCATATCATGTAGATGGTGTTTTAATTCCTCTTTAGTATATTAAAAAATGTCAGTCATTAAAAAAAATTTATTCACACTTATTTTACTTAATATTATTCCTTCTGGAAGCTCTAAAATGATGATATGGGAAATGTTTTATGTGCATTTTAGGGGGTGAGTTATCAGCTTTTCATCATACGATGAATAGGAGAAAAGATTTGTATGTAAATAGGAGACAAGAACAAGCCAAGAAAAGCTTGTTGCCAGGAACAGAGATTAAAGACTTGTAAGGGTTGTTTGCTCAGGACAAATGGAGTGAGAATGAACATGATCTGATAATGTTTGGCTTTAATGAACTGTACACTATCAAGGCAGAGTTTTGGCTGAAACAGTGCTACTTTGAATATAATATAAAATAAAGGTGATTAATTGCTCCCCTTTGGATTAAAATAAGCAAACTTCAGCAATTATATTTCTAACCATTCAGGATAAAGATAATGTCCTATTCATAAGCCCCATGGCAATCATACTAAAAAGATCTGTATGTTTCTAAATGTGTTTGCATATTATACCTCCTAAAAATTCAGTTGAGAATGCAGTGGATTTGGATGCTACTATTTCAATGAATGCCCTAACAGTACTTCTATTCTGTTTGCCTATTAGAATTCACTTCCCAAAAATACCACTTAAACATAATAAAATAGGTATATTACAAGAAATGGGGTATCGTGGCAAACCTTTGAAAATATACACACTAACTTATGTGTCAATTCCTGTCTGTGCATGCTAACTCTGTGCATAGAATATGAAGGTAGAAGTCAGGATTTGCATAGGTGTGCTGAAGTTTGTGCTTGTACTATTTAGCATTCACACTGTTGATAATTTGGCCTTCTGCAGTTTATGGCTAGCCCTCTTATACTAACACAAATGCAATATCCACAGTCCTAATGAATGGGAAAAACCAAACAAAACAGAGAGAGAAAAAACAACTGCTAGTTCTTTCAGTCCATCCCTTATCTGATGAAGGCTTGTTTCTCACACTATAATGTTTTGTCTATTTTTAAATTACTGAGTTGAATGGCCTTCTACTACTTGCCTTGGGAGAGAGTTTTTCACGGTCTAATAAACTCTTTCCATTTTGTACCACTACTCCGAGTTAAAACACTTTGGACCACCCTGAAGTTTTCCTCCCAATTTAGTATAATCTATTAATGTAATTAGTATACTGTTTATTCCTCTTTCAGATAATTAATGAAGATGTTGAGTAAGAGGGAGTCTAACACTAATCCCTAAGGCAACCACTAAGCATTCCTGTAAAACATGATACAGTGCTGTTTATCATTACTCTGTGCTTATTTTCTTTCAGAAATTGTTCAGTTCAAGTCAGCCTGAAATACTGTTTTTTCAGGTATAACTATGTAAAATAGTATATCCCCATGCTTTAGTGAAGTTCAGGAACATCACTTTCTTCAGAGAATCAGTAAATGTCATCAGGTTTGTCTGGCATGATGCTGACTGTTCATTGTTCCATTATCTTTTGAATTGCTAGAGATGCTTCTCTCAACTGGTCCATGTTTTATAAGGGATTAAAGCTACACATAACTGATAATTACTAGGTTCAATCTCTTTCTTATTTTGAAGTTCTAGTAGAATATTTGGCTTTGATTTTCTTTCCCCTGGTTGTCTGTTACTATGGGTAAGGCCACATTGTGATAAATCTGCAGCACTGAGTCTTAGAGCCCAGGTCAGCTGACTTGAGCTTGCAGGGCTCAGACTGTAGGGCTAAAAATAGCAGTGTAGACATTCAGGTTCAGGTTGGAGCCAGGGCTATTAGATCCACTTCCCTGGCAAGGGTCTCAGAGCTTCGGGTCCAGCCCAAGTCCAAATGCCTATGCTGCAATTTTATACCCCTGCGGGCCCAAGTCAGTAGAGCTCTGCACAGATAAAAAATTTATATCCATGG
Organism: Lepidochelys olivacea; assembly: GCF_965140295.1. NCBI lineage: Eukaryota > Metazoa > Chordata > Testudines > Cheloniidae > Lepidochelys > Lepidochelys olivacea. The sequence goes on along the minus strand of NC_140413.1, from coordinate 37,776,734 downwards.
GTGCGTATATCCACAGATATAAATCAGCTCCTCCAGCGCAGCTGTACCCCAGCCCTGCCCACTGGCCATACTATTGTGTTCAAGCGACGTGCACGCCCCCACACAGGAAAGGCAGACAGCTGCATGGAAGGGATGGGGGTGGAGCTGGGGGCAGTACAGCCACATCAGAGGAGCTGCTGGCATGGGGTGCGGGCTCCTGGGAGTGGCGGCCCCACGTTCTGCTCCTTTTGTGGCTGTGGTTCCCGGGAAAGCCCTGCGGTTCCACAAATACCGATTTATACCCACGGATATCCGCATCCACAGGTATAAATTTTTATCCATGCAGGGCTCTACAAATCAGCTGACCTGGGCCAGCTGCAGCTATGCCATGGGTCATTTATTTTTGACATATCCTTCCTAACAGCTCTATAGAGACACATAGGAACTGACGTATTGGGGACAGTGTGGAACTGCACCACTGCAGGGAAAGGAATGTTTATGATCTCTGCTTAGCTTATTGGGTAGCACACCTACTACTCCATTCCTTCATTCTGTGAAGAATACACTTGGTGGTACTCTTCCCATGCACAAGATTTGTTCTGCAGATGAAAGTGGGGAAGGAACATGTGTCCAGCACTCCTTTGCCCCTCCCAGTTCCCTTAGAGGAGGTGAGGAGGTGTCTAACACAATGAAAGGCCTATGGTAGCTTGTGATTCCTTCATACCAAGACTTCCCTATTTACTCTCAAGTTCAATTTCACTGTTGGAATGAAGTAAATTCAGGATGGCTTTTGCACTGGTGTCTGCATTTTCTAAATTGTGAAACTATCCTTCACATAGATTAGACTCCTTTTGGTGTGTTTGTTGCCCAAAGATGTCTAGATAGAGTCACACACAAAACCAGTATCCACCAGCTGAAAATGGTTTACTCTTGTAATGGAACAAAAAGAATTATAATCAAAATGTCAATAAAAATTAAAATTTGGTATCCAATTGTCAGCAAGATCTAGAATGTCTAGGAGAAGTAAAACAACATTTTGGACTTTTTCCATAGAATCTTTCCATTGACTTCAATAGGAGCTAGATATTTTATCTCAATTTGTTTTAGCACCTGCATAAGACAGTGTTTGTAGATGGAGTGCTTCTTGTGAAAGCATGGATATGGTAATGCCTTTATAAGTTTAAAATATACCTATTTTGCAGTACTTTCTGCCTTCCAAGTTTATGCATTCATCTACTTTTTGATCCAGGAAAATATATTAACCTGTGTTTCGTCTTCTTGTACATACTTGTAAGTGTCTGTTGTCTGGGTAACTAAATGGTGTGTTGTTTAGAATCTGGTTCATCACTGCCAATCACATTCTGGAGAAAGCCATCTTCCATTTTAAATTTAAACTTATGAACTGGAGTATAAATTTTAGGCCATTTACTGATCTCGATCCAGAGCAGAACTCTCACCAATGTCACTAGGAAGTTTGCACAAAAATCAAGCATACAGCATGGCTTTTATGTAGAAACTAAAACATTTACTTATTATTGCTAAGTGCCTTATTTTGATGTTCTCTCAGTGGAACTCACTCAGGTCACCTTTCTGACCACTGCAATTAGGAGGTGCATTTGCAGCACATGTAGGCATATCCAAGCTAGCTTTGATTGCCCACACTTGCTAAAAATAGCAAAGTAGCTGTGGTGGTATGGGTGGTGGCACAGGCTAGCCACCTGAGTACAATCCCACCTGGGACCATAAGTAGGTACACAGGGGGCTATCCTGTGTCACCACCTATTCCACCACAGCAACACTGCTATTTTTAGTGAGCTAGCATGATTAGAGGTAGCCTGGGTGTGCCTACTTATACTGTCCCAACTGCAGCATAGACATATCCTGTGTTTCTGTTGTTTGCATTTCCCTTGCTATAGGCTGACTATATATACACCTCTACCCCGATATAACGTGACCCGATATAACACGAATTCAGATATAACGCGGTAAAGCAGTGCTCTGGGGGGCGGGGCTGCATGCTCCGTTGGATCAGCACGTCAGAGTGTCTGGCTCTGACACGCTGCTCTGAGTGATGTGTTAAGGGTGCCAGGCTGGGGCAGAGGGGTTGGATAAGGGGCAGAGGGTCTTGGGGGACGGTCAGGAGACAGAGAGAAGGGGGGGTTGGATGGTTTGGAGGTTCTGGGGGCAGGGCAGTCAGGGGACAGGGAGCAGGGGGCTTGGGTATGGGTGGGGTCCTGGGATGATTAGGGACGGGGGGTCTCTGGAGGGGGCGGTCAGGGGACAAGGAGCAGGGGGGCTTAGATGGGGGTGGGGTCTTGGGAGGAGTGGTTGGGGCGGGGGGTCTCTGGAGGGAGTAGTCAGGGGACAAGGAGCGGGGCGGGGTTGATGTGTCGGGGGTTCTGAGGGGTCAGTCAGGGGGCGGGAAGTGATTATTAATAACGGAAATGCTCGAGGCCAAAGCAAGTTCGATATAACGCGGTTTCACCTATAACAAGGTAAGATTTTTTGGCTCCTGAGGACTGCATTATATCGGGGTAGAGGTGTATATACACATACACACCAGAGATTGCAAGCATGATTATTCTTTTTTAAATACAAGGTAGGTTAGAATCCCCAAAAAACATTTACTTTACATTAATAGTATATACAAGCTGTCATTTGAAATAGATTAATGCAAGAAATAATTAAATGTTGCTAACAAATACTAATAATAAATATTATTTGTAATTATTAATAATACTAATAAATACTAACAAATATCAAGTAAAGTTAGATTAATAAAGTAAAGGTATTTATTTTATCCAACCAAAGTGATGGCACTAAATTCAACCCTGATGTCTTCAGAAACAAAACTATTTTGAATGAAAGCATCATTGTTCATATTGTCAAATCCAATATGGCAGAAGCTGAGAAAGTACTGTTGTTAGGATATAGATATTCACATCTGTCTGTAAAAGCCTATACTCTAAGAATTTAAGTGTATTCTTATCACTTGGCTGGTTATAGAGGTATAAAAGAAAGAATCAAAATCACTGTCTGCTGGTGTAAGGGCCTTCTCTTACTGTGACAGTCTGAGGCCCTGTGCTTAGGCTAAGGCCCTTGGCTAAGCAGCAGAGGCAGCCATAAGCTGGGAAGCGAACAGTCACATCCTCACATTCCAAACTAGTCACATTGAAATCAGGTGCTATTGGGCTGTTAGGAATACAATCCTGTCCTGATAATGCCTATCGCCTCCAGAGAAAGGGAAGTGCTTAGAAAATGTAAAAGGAAACTTACTTTGATAGCATCCTGTCTGGCAAGAACTCACTTATCAATAGCTGGGATGTGAAATCCTCATTTCTTTGTTGTTCTATCACTGTAGTCCCCATTTACCTATTGTTTGTCTGTATAATCTCTGTCTGGTTCTGTGATTGTTTCTGTCTGCTGTATAATTAATTTTGCTGGGTGTAAACTAATTAAGTTGTGGGATATAATTGGTAAAATAATCATGTTACAATATGTTAGGATTGGTTAGTTAAATTTAGGAAAATGATTGGTTAAGCTAAGCAGAGCTCAAGTTTTACTTTATAGTCTGCAGTCAATCAGGAAGTTTGTGTGTGTGTGTGGTGGGGGAAATGGGAACAGGGAATGGGGCTGGGGAAATTGGAATCATGTTTAGCTAAGGGCAGGAATGGGAACAGGGCCACAGGTAAGGCTCTGTGGTGTCAGAGCTGGGAAGGGGAACACTAAGGAAGGAAACTGGAATCATGCTTGCTGGAAGTTCACCCCAATAAGCATGGAATTGTTTGCACCTTTGGACTTTCGGTATTGTTGCTCTCTGTTCATGCGAGAAGGACCAGGGAAGTAAGTGGGTGAAGGAATAAGCCCCCTAACAACTGTGTGGTCACAGTCTTCCTTCCCTCCATTTCACTTTCCCAAAATATTAAGTTGAGTGTTATATTTTTTAAAATCTTGCAAGTCTCAGGCCCAGATTCTGAAATCACTTACATGTGTGCTTAAATTTCAGCACATGAGTAGTCTCAAAAGAGTTACATAAAAAAAGAGACTACCTGGGTGCTTAAGGTTAACCACATCAGTGTTTGCAGGATCAGAGTGTGAACAGCCGACCCTCTTCTATGAGATGATAAACTCCCTGAATGCACATTGAATACTCATGCCCTCAGAAGTTGGAGAAATTCACCCCCCAAAAGTGACCGTTCACATTTGAAGTAGATTTGTTGTGTGTGCCCTTCCAGGGTGTCATTCCTGTTGATTTCATGATGTAGAAAAATATGCAAATTGGTTGATATAATATGTTGTGTTATTCTCCTGAACAGACCAAATTCAAACTTAATCTTTAATAGTTTTATTAAATTCTAGGCACAGCTTCTTTAATTATACCAGTTCCTGTAAATTTGTTCCAGGCCAAAAAAAAAAAAAGATGCTAAGTAGCTTCTAGAATTTCTGTTTTACTGTCTGAGCAAGACTAATGAAAAATGTGAATCACACTTTCCAGATAATTTAATGAAATCATTCATTAGTGAGAAATGACATTTGTGTTCCATATTAAATAAGTCCTTTGTGCATGGAAAGTAACTCTCTTAATTTGCTTAAAATTGGTACCAATCTATTAGGTTTACTGGATGATTCCTGATCATTATGCCACTGGCATTTTCACAAGAAAATTAGTTTAAAATGTTACACTGTTCCAAACAGTGTGCTTAAACAAGTGCTGAAGCAATATATGTCATTATTTAAGTCTTTCACTTAACATACTGCTTTTGTAACCCCCACAGCTGACCAAACAGGAATGTTATTTATAGGAGATGCACTAATACAGGTCAGTAAATTGTACATTTATTCCATACACATACATGTTTTAAGCAAGTTTTAATGTTTATTTTTATTATGTTATTTATGTGTTACAAATAACTTTCTTTCTATGGTATATTCATTTTTAGGTTAATGGCATAAATGTAGAAAGTGCTACCCATGAAGAAGTGGTAAGTTTTATGTAACTTTTATACTTTAATACCAGATGAAATATTTGAGGTGCATATAAAAATAATGAAAATTATGGCATGTTGTATTCAGTATGGCCCTGCGCTTGTATTTCCTTAAATGGGAACTTTGCCATTGACTTCAATCAGATCTGGATCTCACACTATATCACTACAAAATAGATACTGCACAAAAAACTGCTTAAATCCATAGGAAAGAGATGCTGCAACACAGTTCAGACACCTGACATTATCTTTCTAATAAATGAAAAGTTTCTTTCATATAAACCATTCATAAGGCTACTACTCACGCTTGAAAATGGCTCATAATACATTAAGACATCTGTCAAGGTTCCTTACCCACTCTGAACTCTAGGGTACAGATGTAGGGACCTGCATGAAAGACCCCCTAAGCTTATTCTTACCAGTTTAGGTTAAAAACTTCCCCAAGGTACAAACTTTGCCTTGTCCTTGAACGTATGCTGCCACCACCAAGCATGTTAAACAAAGAACAAGGAAAGAGCTCACTTGGAGACGTCTTCCCCCAAAATATCCCCCCAAGCCCTACACGCCCTTTCCTGGAGAAGGCTTGATAAGAATCCTCACCAATTTGTACAGGTGAACACAGACCCAAACCCTTGGATCTTAAGAACAATGAAAAAGCAATCAGGTTCTTAAAAGAAGAATTTTAATTAAAGAAAAGGTAAAAGAATCACCTCTGTAAAATCAGGATGGTAAATACCTTACAGGGTAATCAGTTTCAAAACATAGAGAATCCCTCTAGGCAAAACCTTAAGTTACAAGAAGACACAAAAACAGGAATATACATTCCATCCAGCACACCTTATTTTACCAGCCATTAAATGAAAAGAAATCTAACGCATTTATAGCTAGATTACCTACTAACTTAACAGGAGTTGTAAGGCTGCATTCCTGATCTGTTCCCAACAAAAGCATCACACAGACAGACAAACCCTTTGTTCCCCCCCCCCTCCAGATTTGAAAGCATCTTGTCCCCTCATTGGTCATTTTTGGTCAGGTGCCAGCGAGGTTATCTGAGGCCATGTCTACACTACCCGCCAGATCGATCTATTGGGGATCGATTTATCGCATCTAGTGTAGACGCGATAAATCGATCCCCGATCGCTCTGCCGTCGACTCTGGAACTCCACCATGGCGAGAGGCAGAAGCGGAGTCGACGGGGGAGTGGTGGCCATCGATCCCGCAGCGCGAGGACGTGAAGTAGGTGATTCTAAGTCGATCTAAGATGCGTCGACTTCAGATACGCTATTCTCAAAGCTAAAGTTGCATATCTTAGATCGATTTCTCCCCCTCCCCCAGAGCTTCTTAACCCTTTACAGGTGAAAAGGTTTTGCATCTAGCCAGGAGGGATTTTATAGCACTGTATACAGAAAGGTAGTTACCCTTCCCTTTATATTTATGACAACATCCATGTGCCTACACAAGAATAAACAGTTTTATTCTTTAAGACCTACTGCTGAAAATATGAAGACTATGCATTGTCAGTTGGTCTATGGTACAGTTGTAAACATCAAAAAGATAATTTCCATATGCATTCACAATCTAGTATGAATACATTGAAAACAATTTGCTATTCCCATATTTGATGGGATACACCATTCATCACTGGGCTGGTGCCACCTTCTGGTACTCTGGGGATTAGCCTGAGGCCAATGCCAATCCCTCCATCTCTGTTGTCCCCCTGAAGCCCCTTTTGCAGCCTCAGGAACCACAGTGTCTATCTGTGTTTCCCCCTTCTGGGTGGATTTAGCTTCTCAATAGTCCCAGGCAGTCTTCTTGCTCATGGCTTCAGTGCCATTCACCAAGTGGCTGATAGGGGAACCCAGGCCTGATTACTTCTCCAGGTTCCAGCCCAGGGACCTTCAGCTCAGCAGTCTGGGCCTTCTCTCTCTCTCTCTCTCTCTCTCTGGCCTCACTGCTCTCTCCCTGGGTTGCTTCCTACTGATGGTTCCCCTTTTCTTCCTGGGCCTACCAGTTCCCAGAGTCTCCTCACTTTTCCCAAGGAGCGACTGCAGCTTGCAGTCCCTACTCACTCCTCCCTTCCTCATGGGAGTGTCCACTTTTTTCCAGTAGCCCCTTCTGCTTTCAACTCCTGAGCTTTATAGGAACCATCTATTCCTATTCAGCTGAGCCTCCTTAATTAGTTGCCTAATTGGTTAATTGGCTCATCTGGCCTGCATTAAATCCTGCAGGGTGAGTGTGGGGCAGATACCCATTACATCATATGTAAGAAAAAGGTAGAAAATCTACCTACCATATTAGAGCCCTTCCAGCATTGAGAATATATTGAAATGCCCATCTGATAGGTCTTGCAAAGCTCCCATTGATTTCAGCAGTACAGAATCAGGCACTGAAGTTGGTTCTATAAACAATCGGATTCCTAGCTTTAGGTGCTCACATTTGAAAATTGTGTCCTCCTGTGGGAAAAGGGCTTGATCCTTCACGGTGCTGATCACTCTCCATTTCCACTGACTTCAGCAGGAGTGGAGTAGACTCAAGATTTTGTAGTAGTGCTCAGCACCTTGAAGGATTGAGCCCTGTAAGGGCTGAGGAGTAGAGAATACATTTAAGCAAGTAGATTTTGCTATTTGCAGAATCAAGTAACTTTTCTGCTTAATTCCAAAGAAGCATTATCTTGTTGAAAACATGGGGATATCTCAGCAGCAAATACTAATGTACAGAGTGAACAGTATCATGTGAAGCTGTGACTTGATGATAAGACATTACATGACCTTTCGTAACTTGCAGGCTCTCTGAGGCAGGAACCATTTATGTTGTTGTATGTGTACAGTGCCTAGCACAATCTGTCATGAGGACCTCCAGATATTATCGGAATACAAATAAAAACAACATGTCAATAAACATAATGTGTAATTAATAAGGATTATTCAGTCTTTCCATAAATGCCTTAGCTTGGCTTTTGGATGTAAAGAATACAATATTTGTAGTGGAGGGAATGGGAGGAATAGAGAAAGCATAGCTAATATACAGTAATTTAGAATTTCAGTTCCAGATATAAATCATGTATCAGATGTGCAGAAAGATCATTTGTTTGTTGCCAAATAAAGTATGTAAGGGTTAGTCCAAGGGGGAGAGGATTGTTCCATTTTAGTCCAGCAAGTTTCCTAAGTAAAAGTCAAAGATAGTTTTGAACTGGGAATGTAGAAAATTAAAAAAAAAAAAAGTCTGATACATACATACTTGCTTTTCCTTTGTTTTGCTGACGCGAGCTAATTTTTGGGATGCCCTAATTCCAATGATTTTTGTATCGTTTTTTATGAGCCTTAAAGTGAATGGAACTATGATAGAAGACAGAACAACGTACTACCTCTAGTTAGAACATTTATTTTGAGAACATTCATCTGGGGTATTCAAAAAAAGGACCGTCTTCCAGTGACTTAAATTCGGGGGAGAAATACGATTTCTCATAAGTAGATCAGAAAGATTACGTGATATTATTATGCCCATGTATTTGATTGAGCATTTGTTTTACTTAAAAGAAAAATGATCAAAAGAGGTTTTCTTTATTGTTTTATAGAACTGAGATGGCAAGAGCATCTGTCTTATCATAATTGAAGGGAAGTTTCACATTGGGGAAAAACAAATTCACTTATCTCTGCTTCATTGAAAAGGGTATTCTTTTTTAAATGAATTGTGGTTGCATTCTTTTGAAGAAAACATTATAAAACACGGAATTATCCTTTTACTATAGAACACATTACTCTTTTATGTAATTCCTGTCATATACTTGTCAATGCTTAGATACCATGGTGATAGGCACCTTAGAAATATCTCAGACAGCTGGATAATTGGGCAAATGTCATTAAAGCCATTACCACTGGAAATCACACATTGGAGACTAGAAAAATTATAAGCAAAGAGTTACTACTTTTATGTGCTGTCATAAATATAAAGGGAAGGGTAAACCCCTTTGAAATCCCTCCTGGCCAGGGGAAAGCTCCTCTCACCTGTAAAGGGTTAAGAAGCTAAAGGTAACCTCGCTGGCACCTGACCAAAATGACCAATGAGGAGACAAGATACTTTCAAAAGCTGGGAGGAGGGAGAGAAACAAAGGGTCTGTGTGTCTGTCTATATGCTGGTCTTTACCGGGGATAGACCAGGAATGGAGCCTTAGAACTTTTAGTAAGTAATCTAGCTAGGTTTGTGTTAGATTATGATTTCTTTAAATGGCTGAGAAAAGAATTGTGCTGAATAGAATAACTATTTCTGTCTGTGTATCTTTTTTGTAACTTAAGGTTTTGCCGAGAAGGGTTCTCTATGTTTTTGAATCTAATTACCCTGTAAGATATCTACCATCCTGATTTTACAGAGGGGATTTCTTTATTTCTATTTACTTCTATTTTTTATTAAAAGTCTTCTTGTAAAAAACTGAATGCTTTTTCATTGTTCTCAGATCCAAGGGTTTGGGTCTGTGGTCACCTATGCAAATTGGTGAGGCTTTTTATCCAACATTTCCCAGGAAAGGGGGGGTGCAAGTGTTGGGAGGATTGTTCATTGTTCTTAATATCCAAGGGCCTGGGTCTGTAGTCACCTAGGCAAATTGGTGAGGCTTTTTACCAAACCTTGTCCAGGAAGTGGGGTGCAAGGTTTTGGGAAGTATTTTGGGGGGAAGGACGCGTCCAAACAGCTCTTCCCCAGTAACCAGTATTAGTTTGGTGGTGGTAGCGGCCAGTCCAAGGACAACGGGTGTAATATTTTGTACCTTGGGGAAGTTTTGACCTAAGCTGGTAAAGATAAGCTTAGGAGGTTTTTCATGCAGGTCCCCACATCTGTACCCTAGTTCAGATGTGTTCAGAGTGGGGAAGGAACTTTGACATGTGCAGAAAACTTTACCATCAAACTTAATAAAGTATTGCCTAAAACAATAAAGTTTAATAGATCCAGACAAGCAGTGGGTAATGATACTACTTGTGCCTTATTTGACATGTATCATAATTATTGGGCCAAATGCTGAGCACAGGCATTCTCATTGTTATCAGTAAGAATGCAGAATGCTCAGCTCCCCTAAGGATTTGTTCCATTATTATTGCCGTTATTAAATGTGTTTTTAAAGCACACACCACCATAATGTTTACCATCTCTCTAAGCTAATAGTGTTTGCTATAGCACATTTGATTGATCAGCCTGATTGTATGCAAGATTAAATCTGGTTCATTTTCAGACTACATACAGCACTTATCTGGAACCCAACCTAACACGGTAGTGATTAAAAGTGCTCACCAGCTGACAACTGTTCATTGGCTATGTGGAAATGAATAATGGTAGCCTAAACCTAGTTCCTGGTGGACAAGTTTTCACATCTGAAAAAAACACCCCTACAGCTGGCAGTAATGGCACTAACTTTTGATGGTCTCATCAAAAAGGTGAAGGACTGAATGGGCAAAGAGACTGAACTTCCCCTTTCTTATCTAGATATGATCCTAGGTCAGGATTAAAGTACTGTTATGTGACCTCACGGTCTCTTTCCTGGTGGATAAGCCTAGTCAGGCCAAATCCCCAAAACACAGGCACAGTAAGCAACAGAACCACAACCCCAACCATTTATTATTGCTGGAGCTTCTGTTTTGGACATCATCAGCAGGACAAGTTCCCTTTCTCCTGATGCGGGAAGCATACTCTTATCCTGAACTTCTTCACAGAGTCACTTCCCATCAACTGGGAGGAGCCACACTCCTTGGGCTGTTTCAGGAAATGCCAAGAAATATTCATTCAACCAGCCAGCATAGTATCTCGGTTACATTGCATTGGTGAGGAAGGTTGGAGAAATACTACTGCTGTCTGTGGTATATCTAGGAACTCTGTGTAATCAATATGTGTTACCTAATAAGAAACCTAGACAGAACGTACAGAAACAATTCTAAACAATGTAGCCAAAAGCTCCAGAGGAAAAAACAGCTTTCTACTCCTTCTATTGGTAAAAAGATACAAGTGCTGGTATAGAGTTTTATCTGCCTACACAGCACCTTAATAAAGCTGAATCATTAAGCTAGTTTAAGTGGTAGTTCTTTGAGGTGGAACCAGTCAAGGATCTCCCGTGGGACTGGAGATATACCTGCAAATTGGACAACTGTGTCACTGAGGCAAATCATGAGTAGGGTTGGTACATGGGTGATGTGGTGCAGCCATGGGACTCTCAACTATGGGACAGTCTCACCAGTGGGTAGGAAGGGAGTTATGTGGACTACTGCCAAATGGCTGGAAGGGAGTTGTTATGCTGTGCGTGTGTGTGTGTGTGTGCGCGCACGCACGCGCACATATTTGGTTGCTGTGTTTTCCCACATTTATGAATGTGTTCCCTTCCCTCTAACAAAGATTCACTTGTTTGTAAACAGACTTGGAATGCTTGCAAGTGGGGAAGTTCTGGCTGTTAAGGACACCCAGGATGGGTTTGTTTCTTTTTCCTAGGTTTCTGAGAGGGGTCTTGAGTCAGTTCATATATATGTGAAGAGGAACACTAGATACATTGAACCCAGCCCTCACTGCTGCTCTTAACCACCTGGCAGAAGGTTTACACAATACATTCATAATCTCACTTTTATTCTGATCATTTACTGCCTGCTACAATATTGTATCACGTAACAAGGAGCTAAGCCGCTCAGGGACAATGGCCCCTGAAACACAGCACATGGTGTAGAATCTAATTAGTTGTAAACTTTGAAAATGGTTTGCAAGAGTTCCCTTTGTATCTTTCAGAATGTCAGGGAAACTTTCTAGTCTTTCTAGTCCTAGGGAGACCTTAGATAGTTTTTTCCTTGTTATTAATTTTTACCATTTCAGAATAATTGCTAGTCCAATCACCAGCTAGGGAGGAGCTATGGCCAACTGCAGACTGTTAAATTATCTCTCTTTTTTTAAGCTGAAGGTTTCCTCTATATGTTCATTTGTAGTTTAGTGACAGGTATTCAGTTTGGATAAATGTGTAATTAAACACTAATTTCGGATCTAAGCAAAGGGCCATCAGCACCATCAGTGGGTAAGGAGAACAGGGCCTTTTTGGCCTCTGAAGCACAACTGGAGCCCTTGGGATCCTACCTCAGGATGACTGATGCTGGCAGCACCTCCATAGGTGGCCTCCTGTGTGACCACCAGCACTTCCAGGGGTGGAGTTTAAAAGCTCCCAGCTCCCCTGAAAGCCCAACAGCCAGCTGGAGCTCCCAGCAGCAATGGCAACAAGAATACAGCTTCACAGCAAACAGTCTTTCCTGTCCTTTTCTACTCCTAATAGAAGAGCTTGCCTTTCTCCATATCAACACTCTTAGGGCCTGCCTACACTGTCCCACAGTTGGGACTATAGGGTTCCAGATAGCACTGTGCACCAAAGTGCTGCGCTGTAATTCCCCCACGTGGACACTGTGGGTATGAACTAAAAGATTCCTGTTCTATAGTGCCCTTAGTTGTCTGGTCCCTGGTGCTGGTGTTGATGGTCTTTTCTCTTGTTATCCATTTGTCCTTTGCCACCTGATAACTTGTCATGTCAGTTCTACCTTACCATGCCATCTGTTCTGATTCTTCTGCACCTTAATTCCTCCATTTTTCCTAGTCCTTCTCACCACTCTTCTTGCCATTATCCTTTTCTTCTAGCTTCCCATTCACTGCCACTGTTCCATAGGCATCTCACAACCAGATAAAAGTACCAAAATATGCAGAGGGAATCCTCAGGTTACCAGTAAAGCAGCTTTGTGTTGGTAGACAAAGACAAATTGGCCACAGTGGGGGCCAGGTGTGGCTCTGTATGTTCATTCCTGTCTTAGGCCCTGAGTCAAGCAATCATCCTTAAGCAAGTGCTTCAATCCCATCAAAGTAAATGGGATTTAAGTGTTTTCTTGGATCAAGGCTTTAGAATATATGGAGTTGTCTTATACAGGAATGCACTCTGAGATTTATTTTCACAATTTCTAGAATGTTATGTCTTTAATTATTTTATCTGGATCACATTCATTATAGGTAGCTTAAAATACACTAAACAAAAAAGAAACAATTCCTGGGAAGATTGGAAATTGCATTGTAAACTTGGTGTAATCTGTATGCATTGAGACCATGTATGTTTTCATTTTTACACTATCAGAAGACACAGGTCTGGCTCATCAAATCATGACAGCCTTCAAAACACCATGGATATTGGTAAAAGATTGGATGTATTCCAAGTGAGTTTACAATTGCTGCAGATAAGAAGTTTGAAAACTTCAGTTCAAGAATGTTGATGACCGAAAGAAAAATTGAAAACATGAAGATGAAGACTGATGGAAATGATACTGGTATAATAAATAGTACAAGAGACTCTGAAGTACTGAAAATAATTAAATATCCTTGAAAATAAGCTTATTTTTAGAAATATGATTGATGAGATTCAAAGAGGTGAAGACAGGAAATGGTGATACAGTTTTTGTTTGATTGAGATGGTGAAGGATTATTTTGCCTTTGTAATGGCTTATCAGACTGTCACTTTATATAGTACAAACAGAACACATTTCTTCTGATAAATGGTATTCTAAACCTGGAATATAAATACAATTGTCTCTTTCACAGTTCAAGGCCCTTATTTTACCCTCTCATCAGTCTTTTTCTTCCTTGGCATTGGAAGTCATTTATGTTTATTAAAACAAGGAGTGAATGTGCATTGTTTCCTCCTTTAATACTTTATTTGAAAGCTTAAGTCTGTTACACCTATTTTTCTTCAATGGCAATTTCCTACAAAAAGCAAAATTCAACCTCCTTGAAGCCAATGGAGAGATTCCTATTGACTTCAGTGGCGTGTGGTCAGGCCTTTTGACACCACATAAGTAATGTTTGTCAGTGTCTTACTTTCATCTCAGAGCTCCTGGCCTTGTCAGTCTCTGTCACCTGACAGATTTGAGAGTATGCCACATTCACTATATTGTTTTCTGTAGTACTACACTGGATGAAACTAGAATGTTACAGAGGTCTGGGGAAGGTTGGAAGGCTAGGTTTATATGACATTTTTAAAGGATTGCTTTAACAAGATTCTTATTTGTTTACATTTAGTTTTAGACTATTGACAGATCATTGTTGGCAAGGATCATGTCCATGCAAAGAATTCCATATCTTAGAAAAGTCTGTAGGATGTCAAACTATGCTGTGCCACCACCATTTATCCACAGCCCACATATCGTTGGAATGTAGTCAGAAATTGTATATGTATGGGCATATAGTGATGTGATGTATTTAATATAGATGATCAAATAATTTCTTGTTCATTTTCCCCATTGAATTCATGACTAAATTTCTTCATTATGTGACCAGATCTAATATTAAAGATACCATAATGTGGTAACCGCTGACAGAGGACTCTCTTTAAAAATGCCTTGTAACAGGGTATAATGGCCTTTTAAGATCAGAGGGGAAGTTTCAGGGTGAAGCTAACCCATTTCAGTCATTCTGCAACAGATAAAGACTCAGAGAATGACAGAGGCAGATGCTGTGGTTATGTCTTCACTGCAGACATATTTCGGGCTCTTTCTTGGGTTTTAGCCCAAATCTCCCTACTGTCTACACACAAAAATCTTTTACTCAGGTCTTAGCTAATATCTGGAAAATCTCTAGACAACTCTTCTTTTTAGGTCCTGGGATCAGGGGCTTTGTAGTGTAGGGCAGGGTAGGGCAAGACACTATGTCTCTGCCAAACAGGGCAAGTCCTAGAAATCAGCATGTAATCTCCCTTCTTTGTCATAGGAAGAGAAACACTGGTAAAAAGAAGACTGGCTGCTAACCTCTCCAAGGCCAGGGAGAATGAGACTGAATTTAACTGACTATGCCTCCTAATTCTGGAGTAGCATTGCCAAACTCCCACCCAAGGAGGAATGCATGGGGAGAAAGGGATGTTTGATTGTGAAGATTTTTGTTTTATGTATTTGAGAGGCTTTGCTGCCCATCCTGGCGGAGCTGAGTGGAGGTAATATAAAGGGCCAGCCTGATGAAGCCAGTAATGACTATTGAGTTGGTGTTATAGAATACTCAGCATTTACTACTCCAGGAACACCTGATAAACATGGTAAGTTTCAGTACTTAAGAGGAGATAGCATGGCATCATAATTGTTGTGGAATTGTAAAATCTGAAATGCTGTGGTGGTCTGTGGAAAATTTCTGCATGTACTCGGAAGGCAACCATTCTCCCTTTGATGTGTGTTTATAATTTTAAGTAGTATTAATTTTTCTAGGGATGTGTTAACTGTGTTGGAAAATATGGGCCTCAAACCTCAGCTTTTCTCTCCAATTAAACTGAAATCTACTTACTGCACAAGCAGTCACAAAACTGGGTGAGCACTTCATGTGTGTTCCTATTAGAGATGATCTAGACCTGGAACCTTGTATCCAATCCCCTTCAAGTGTCTTAAGGTTTTGGTATTTCAGTTAAAAACTTGATCCTGTACCCAGAACACCAGTACTATTGAGTTTTGCAAAACCAAAGCTCAGCTCTCTTGACCCATCTTTAGTCTTTATTCTGTTTGACCGTCTTGAGACCAATCCTGACATCCTTAGTCTGTTTTTTTTTAACTTAGCTCATACATAGGCAAAGTCCCCATTGATACCAGTTTTAGTTGAGAAGAAAAATGAACAAGGGCTCCAGGGTTTGGTATCTTACTTGTATAAGCCAGAAACATCAAGAATTTGAAAAAAAAAATGGGAGGAAGGACATAAGAACAGCCAGACTGGGTCAGACCAAAGGTCCATCCAGCCCAGTATCCTGTCTACCGACAGTGGCCAATACCAGGTGCCCCAGAGGGAGTGAACCTAACAGGTAATGATCTAGTGATCTCTCTCCTGCCATCCATCTCCACCCTCTGACAAACAGAGGCTACGGACACCATTCCTTACTCATCCTGGCTAATAGCCATTAATGGACTTAACCTCCATGAATTTATCCAGTTTCTCTTTTAAACCCTGTTATAGTGCTAGCTTCACAACCTCCTCAGGCAAAGAGTCCCACAGGTTGACTGTGCGCTGAGTGAAGAAGAACTTCCTTTTATTTGTTTTAAACCTGCTACCCATTAATTTCATTTGGTGGCCCCTAGTTCTTATATTATGGGAACAAGTAAATAACTTTTCCTTATTCACTTTCTCCACATCACTCATGATTTTATATACCTCTATCATATCCCCCCTTCGTCTCCTCTTTTCCAAGCTGAAAAGTCCTAGCCTCTTTAATCTCTCCTCATATGGGACCCGTTCCAAACCCCTAATCATTTTAGTTGCCCTTTTCTGAACCTTTTCTAATGCCAGTATATCCTTTTTGAGATGAGGGGACCACATCTGTATGCAGTATTCAAGATGTGGGCATACCATGGATTTATAAAAGGGCAATGAGATATTCTCCATCTTATTTTCTATCTCTTTTTTAATGATTCCTAACATCCCGTTTGCTTTTTTGACTGCTGCTGCACACTGCGTGGACGTCTTCAGAGAACTATCCACGATGACTCCAAGAGCTTTCTCCTGATTAGTTGTAGCTAAATTAGCCTCCCATCAGATTGTATGTATAGGTGGGGTTATTTATCCACATTAAATTTCATTTGCCATTTTGTTGCCCAATTTCTTAGTTTTGTGAGATCTTTTTGAAGTTCTTCACAGTCTGCTTTGATCTTAAGTATCTTGAGCAGTTTAGTATCATCTGCAAACTTTGCCACCTCACTGTTTACCTCTTTCTCCAGATCATTTATGAATAAGTTGAATAGGACACCTGCTATTCCATTATTACTTTATATTAAATGGAAAAGTTATAAACATTTTGTCTTTTCTATGTTTTCAATTTTGGGCATATTATTGTGTTGATGAATGCAGTGCTCCCTTAGGGCTTGTTTTGCTCTGTGCCTATTTTTGATTTTACAGGGTATCCTAAAGTAGAACATGTGAAATCACTCTAGTGTAATTGTGGCATACAAATCTACAGGCATTTTTTTTTTGGTTGGTGTTTATAAGATTTGTCTGTCAATACTGCTTAGGAAATTTGTATCTTTCTCTAGTACTGCAGTAGCTAAAATGAAATGTGACATGTCAAACTTCTGTGAACTAGAGTAGGTTCTGGAATACTATAGTAGTACGGGACAGTGAATGGTAAAAACATTAATCTTACCTTAGCATTAAAATGTGAACTATTTTTGGAAGCCACATGAAAAGTGACAGTTGACTCTGCTGGTCTCAGATAATCTCTGGTTAGCTAAGTGTGACTGCTGGAGCAAATTCAGAATTTCACACTTAAGAGAACTGTTCTGTTGAGCTTACAGAGATCTCTGGTTTTAAAATTAAAAATGACAATCAAAACTGTTACAGGCCTGTATTCCATGCCATAGTGACCTCACTGAAACTCAAATTCAGAGATTTTTATAGAAGTTGCTAATTTGTTCAAACCCAACTAAATTGCGGGGGGGAGCCCCAATCCTGCAAATGCCTATGTACATGCTTAAGTTTTAAGGATGTGAACAGTCCTTTTGAAATCAAATAGCTAAGGTTTATCTTTTGACCAAATTAGGTTAACCTGGTACATAAAAATGCACTCTAATCCCCAAGAGTGATAAACAATATATATGGAAGTAATATAATATGTAACATGTAGAGACTAAACAATTCTATTACATAAAATAGAAAAGACAGGAATGAGCATCTAGGATAGAGAAAGCAGACCAATAGCTATTCTTATAATAGGCTATTATATACTACACAGAATAACTGTTTTTCCTTTATGTAGTAAGCTAGCCTGTTTTTGAATATACTTTAACTTTTTCATAAATGTAGTAATCTAAGTTAAAATTTGGGGCCCAGATCCTGAAAACACTTATGCATGTTCCTTAACTTCAGGTACAGAAGTAGGCCCATTGAAGTGACTCAATAAAACAGAAATAAGCGTTGACAAGAGTAAGGGCAATAGTCAGTGGAACTAGTCACGGATCTGTAAGGCACCAGCCTTTCAAATACAAAATTGTGAGGCCTATGTTCAAGAAAAAAAACTCTTTATGATGTCGGTCTAGTGAGTTATTTCCCTGTTTCTGATCTTCCATTTGGAGGTAAATTATTGAGAAAATTAAAGCAAGGCAATTCTGGCAATATCTTGAGGCCACAGATCTTTTTAGACCCTTTCCGTCTGGTTTTGGAACTGGTTATGTATAGAGACCATATATTCACTGATAATCTCATAACGGACAAAGATCAGTGGTGAAATCTTGGCGCTGTTGAAATCAGTTGCAAAATTCCTATTGACTACTGTGGGGCCAGGATTTCACCCCAAGTCTCTATGTTGGTTCTTTCCCATCTGTCAGCTGTCTTTGATCACACTGGTTGTTAAGGTGTTGTTGACGTCTCTCGCAGGGGTGGATGAAGTCCTGTTTGAATGAGGACTGTGACAGAATGCTAGTTGTAGTACTCTGGTCACAGAGGTTGCTGCAACATAGAGAAGTCTGCAGGCTTAATTGGAGCAATCAACCTTTTTCTAGTGGGGATCACTGGTGGTAATTGCTGGGCTAATGAGACAATCAGCTCAGTAACTGGGAGGACATATAATTGGAAGGAACAGGAAGCAGGAGGAAGCTCAGAAGGTGAGCTGGATGGATGAGAGAAGCTGTGTAGAAGGTGCCACCTGTTGTATACCTGTACTGATGTCCTGCCATGGTTGGAACAGAGGATTAAAGATACACATGCTGGAAAAATAACAGATTGTATGTGTTTGGGACTGAGAGTCCAAAAAGAAAAAAAAAGCATCCTTCAAGAAAATGCAACCTGGGATGGAGGACACGTGGAGTGACTGGCTACCTTATCAAACAAGTTGGTAGTGGGGGAAGGAGGTGAGGGTTGCTTTCACAAGCTGTGCCACTTCTACAAGTACAGAGAGAGAGGCTTCCTCGCTACCCATGAGGGGAGACTGATGAGTGAATGTGGATGGATCAGGTACCATGTGCTCAAGTAGGAAGGGTTTTCCAGCCCTGCCATACAATCTGGGTCTCCTTAGGGTATGGGTACTGGTACACTGCAGATAGGAATGCCTCCCAGCCCAGATAGGCAGCCTCGCACTAGCTCTCTTTGAACTAGCTTGCCAAAAATAGCAGTGTGGGTGTTACGGCATGGGCTAGCCAAGTATGTTCTAAGGGGGTTGGGCACATTTGCATTTAGGTGAGTAGCCCATGCTGCCACCCAAGTGCCAACATCCACACTGCTTTTATTAGTGTGCTATCTTGAACAGAGCTAGTGTGTGTCCATTTCCCCAGGCTGGAAGGCACATCCCAGCTGCAGTGTACACCGACACTGAGGACCCAAGGGTGAGCAATCAGATGGCCTGATGCAAAGCTGGACTTGATCTTCTGACAGGGACATGCTTGGTCCTTCAGGTATCTTTGACCAAAGATCTGTTCCCCATCACTCTGGCTGAGGGTAAGTGGGGGACAGGAAATGACCAAGGTACACTGAGGTAATGTTATTGTTTCTTAAGAAGAACACTGAGGATGTATCTGAAAAGCACTTTTAAATATAAACAGTTTTAAACATAGAAAAAGTTTTGATTTCCCTAATGAGTGTAAACACTTTATTGCAAAGTATAACTGGAACTATAGCCTATTCTGTGAATACAAATATAAAAAATGTGATACTTTTTGAAAACTTATCACTAAGTTACTATTTTATCTTAATATTCATTTACAGTTCATCATGTCAGGAAGTTATTTCCTGAAACTAGCACATGTTTGAGTAATATAAGTGCAGTAGAGTGGAAATAAGGACTCAGTGTTCATAAAAATGGTAGTGAACTTGTAATAGGAAAAGTGTGTATGTATGTTTTTTCCTGGGGAGCATAAGGAGATATGAAATAGAATAATTAAATAAAGCATACTGTGTTCCAGAGAGAGCACATAGGAGTTCCAAGGAAAAGGGGGGTGAGGTAATATGTTTTATTGGACCAACTTTGGTGAAAGACACAAGCTTTCAAGCTACACAGAGCTCTTCTTCAGGTCTGAGAAAGGTACTCAGTGTCACAGCTAAATACAAGGTGGGAGAAATGGTTTAACTTCTTATGCTAACACACATTCTAAGGGACTATTCAAGCGAAGTGGCCCATTAATGCCTTAGGAGTCCTAGAACAAAAAAGTGAAAGTTAGTAGGTTACAGATTGTTGTAATAAACCATAAATCCAGTGTCATTTTAAGACCATGATTTTTAGTGTCTACCAAATTTAGGAATTTAAGCTCCCAGGCTCATCTTTTGAAGGCATTGTGCAGGGAAAGGCAGTGAGGAAGGAAGCGAGAGAAAATAGAAGAGGGATGAAAATCTGGCCCAGTGTCTCCAATGAAAGTTTTGTCACTAACTTCAGTGAGACAAGGATTTTGCCCCATGTGTCTAAATGCCTATTGAAAAGGATAAGTCAAATTATCATAATGTTAAGAACGGCGCTTTAAATGTGAAATATTCAAGTCTCAGTTTTTCTTAAACATTTTAATGTATTTATCGTTTCAAGAACAACAACTATTTAGGCTCTGAACATTTCATTTTCTTATTATGTTGGTAGTTCTCACTGAGCTATTTTCTGTCCTTTGTTACTGCCTGTGTCAGTCAAGAAAAAGTGCTTTTAGTCCGTGTGTTATGTGAGAAGCACAGATCTGTACTCATCTGTTAACCTAAGTACAGATAGCTAGAGAGAGGCTATGAGCATCTAAGGCCCAAGTAGGAATGGAAAGAAATGAACAAACCCTTTTTACAGTAAGGTTTTATTAGTGGGTTTAGTACAGATCTTTTTCACAGTTAAAGATGTGTGTGGAATACATCCGAGCACCATACTGAGTCCTTGATGTTCATAGCTTTCCTAAATAATAGGTCACATACCTTATTGACTGTTATAGTACTTTTATCATGATGTGGTTGTCACAGTGGGACAACAGCCCTTCCTCATCACTGTTTTGTGTCTTGCTGAGAGCAAATAGATAACAAAATTATAGTTTTTTTTCAGGTGCCTATGTGCCATAGTAGGCATTCTGGGGTTCGGCATATCAGACTACACAACAAATAGCAGACTAGAGTGCCACTTAACAAATAATACCAAATATTGTAGATTGACATCTAAACAATCAATGCCTCTACAGTTTGCTTTGAGCAGTAGTGAAAGCATTCAGAACCTTCAGACCCTCCTTGCCATCCTCCCAAACATTAGCTTATGCCTTTGCTGGGTACAAAAGCTTCCTTTCACTCAGAAATATTACATAATTTCTCTAAATTCTTCATGGAAATAGACCCATTTCCGAGCTCATACCAAGTAGAAGCTGAAGTAGTTCTACAATTCAGTACTTGCCAGGGGGGTCAGTGCGGGGCCTGGGAAGCCACCCCCTCTCTGGTGGCAGTTGCACCGAGTGATAAGTGTCCAATGAGAGGCCACATACTTCAGCAGTGGTGGTGCCTAGTGGTACAAGTATAAAGGGGCCACCTCTCCCAGCAGCAAGGCTGCGCAGCGGCAAGAATCTATGGGGCCACCTCTCCCAGTGGCAGGGTTGCCTAGTGGCAAGAATCTATGAGCCACCTCTCCCGGAGGCTGGGTTGCTCAATAGCAAGTACAGGAAGGGTAGGGGAACCTGGACCCACTCTACTCCAGTGGGTTCTGACGCAGGGCCCTAGGATAAGCAGATACCCCGGTGTGGCAGGCCTGGCACCTTACCGCCCCTTTGGGGCAGGGGGGAATGGTGTGTTGGAACCTCGTCACTCCCAAGTTAGCATGCTTGCCTCTCTGTGGGCGGCCCAATGTGGCCTGATGGCCTCCTTCCACTCAGTCACCCCTTAGTCAGGGTAGTGGGCCCTAGCAGCCAGAGTCCATAAAACTCAATCCCAGTGTCGGAGCGGTGCAGCCCAGTGGCCAGAGTCCATATAAACCCCCCTCGCAGGCAGGGTAGTGTGCAGAGTTCATATAATCACCCTTCACTGGTGGGGTAGTGGGGCCAAGCGGCCAGAGTCCATATGATTTCTGTGCTGAGCCACTGCCCCCCCCCGACCTGGGGGGGGGTCAGGTGGCTGGGGAGGTGGTAAAGGGACCCGGGCCCCCATCTCCACTGGGTCCCGAACCAGGGCCCTGATAGTGACAAGTTCCCGAAACATGCCAAACCCCTGCATGGCTCTAACACCATTTTCCTCTAAAGGACCCCTGGGTCACTTCCTACCAGAACCTCCAGGTCCTCCAGTCTGTTCCCCTGCGGCGATGCGTTCCGTCTGGGCGCATCCGAGCTTTGCTGACTTCCAGATCCTGGAGTGCAGGCTGTCCCTCCTCAGGAGCTGGCAGCGGGCCTCCATCCCCTCCAATGGTCAGCCCCAACTGAGCAGCTTCGCAGGCTTTTATACCTGTTCTCCAGTTGAAGCATGCCCAGCAAAGCCTCAGTGGTGGGGCTTCCTCTGCTAGGAAGGAAGGGTTAACACCTGCCATACCACTGCTGGCCACTCTGCCCCATCACACCTGGTTTAGGGTCCAGTCTCAATATGCGCAAATATGGTCCATGGGTCACTCCCTACCATTAGTCCCAATTCTCCTCCATTGGTAGCAACTGGTCATCCCCTCTAGTCTCTGTAGTCATCTGGGCTCCTGCAACATAGTTGGGGAGCTCAGCATCAGCAGTTTGGCACTCCAGTAGCTTCTTAGCAGAAGCCTGAACAACTGAGCTGGGCTGCTTCCTTTTGTATGCTCCCTCCACTGGGAGCATGTCTAGTAGGGGCAAGAGGGTGTGGCCTCTTGGTGCCAAAGGAGTGGGTTAACCCTTGTGTTGCCAGTGCGGGGTTGATATATATCACAGTACTCTTATTTCACACACATCTATTTTGCAACCATTTAATTCCCTTGATCAGAAGAGAAGCAAGTAGTTTGGTATTACCAGCACTTACAACTTGCCTGCATAATCTTTGAGCACAAAAGCAGAATTACTATAATTAAAACTGATAGACAAATTAACTTCTTTTACTAGAAAATTCTGAAATGTAGGTCTCTTCCCCTAACTTTCAGCCTCTTCAGTAATGAAGTGATGAAAAAACTACAATTGTAATGGAATAGTTTGCTGCTCACATATATCTTTTGGTAGACATATTGCCTGTTTCCCACCAACTGTCCAGCTCCTTGATTATAGAAAGCCCTTCCCTTTTTTGCTCTCCTTCCAGCCAAGGGGTTTAGCATGAGGCAGAATTCCACTCTATGTTGTTAAGAAGGTTGAGTTTCAGAATAGAAAATATTGTACTGGCATGGGCTGATTTTATGTGTACTCTCATGTGTTGAATCATTCAAGTAAGGAAAGTTGGTGCATAGGCTTTTGATGTTAGGCTTATGTTGGTTACAATGGTGGAACTCAATCACTTTACACCCTATACATCCCCTGAATAGGGAGGAAAAAATAAGTTATATAAAGGCTACTTCCACACAAGACAAGCTTAGTAGTGGGGTGCTATATCCTGACAATAGGTGAGATGTACAGCATGAAACTCCCTTTTGGATCATTGTTTTAGAAATAATTCCTGTATGTACTATAGACTATACAAAGGGCCTGCTTCATTTCCGAAGACCATATAGTTTAATGGGAGTTGAGACTAAGCAAGGAGTAATTAACGACTGCAGAATAGGGTTCATAGCTATGGGTAATATTTAGGAAAGCATGTCTTTTCACTAGATGGAGATGGATTTAGGAGCCTGACTCTGCCCTGGTGCCTGCCTGTGGTTGGTAGACACAAAATATACTCATAGAACATAAATTATTTATACACCTGAGACAGCGAACAAGCTGATGAATTGAATCAAAATGATGAAACGGACCAGAAAATCAAATCCAGTTGAATTGCATTCTGGACATTTTTTTATTTACCTGACACAGGTAAATGATTAATGTTGACCTTACCCAGCCATAATCAGCACATCAGAGGAATAGATGATAATTATTGAGAAGAGCGCAATGTGGTGTGTTCTGGGAATCACAAGGGGGGTTCCAAGATAAAGATGCAAGTAGGATTCCATGCATGGTGAACAGATAAAAAGGTGCCAAAGGAAATATTTGACTGACAAAGTAAATAAAATACATCTGCCAGCGCATGATGGATAAATCTTGGCCAAGATAGGTACATAACTTCAAGAGATGAAGTTTGGCCGTGAGTCTAGGGTACTAGCCAGGGACTTGGGAGAGTAGGATTCAGTTCCCTCTTCTGTCACAAGCTTCCTGTGTGACCTTGGCCTCTCTGTTCTCCATCTTTAAAATGGGAGAGAACAGTCCTTTCCTACATCATAGGGGTGTTGGGAAGATAAATGCATTTAAGATTGTGAGGTGTTTAGATAGCTCCTATCACAGTAGTATGTTGTACTTTATCCATAGTATAGTCTGGTATATATTTCCATATACTTTAGGAATGCACTCAATATTTTAAAATAAATCCTGTAAACTCACATATTAAGTATTTTTCTTTCTCAATCCAAAGGCTACTAAAGTCAATGGGAGTCTTTCTTTTGTCTTCAATAGTCTTTGGATTCAAGCCCTCTATCTACACTTCAACTGAGTATGTAGATACCAGAAACAGTTGTAATATGTGATTTTTGTGAGTCATATTTTAACAGGTCCCACACCCACATCTCCAACAACCCCTCATGCTATAATAACTTTTTGGTTAAAAGTTAAATAGTTTCCTATATGTCGGTTAGTCATCAGTTTTATCCTCTGGAATTCATGAATCACATGCATGAAAAGCACTAACATCTATGGAAATTTTTGTGAAAAAGAATAGTTCCTTGACTTCACAGCTTTCATATAAAACCCTGGAATACAGCTTTTCTGTACTGTGTTCTTTTTAAAAAGGGAAGTGTAAATACGACACAAGGAGTCTTGCTTGTTCCAGCCGTTATTAGGTGTCAACCCACTCTACTGTGATTCAAATATTCAGCACTATATCCAAGAATTGTAAGATGAAAGGGATGATCCTCTTGAACTCTTTCAGATAAATTATTATTAATTGTTTGCTTTATGTTAACACCGAGAGGTCCGAATCAGGATTGAGGTCCCATTTTTCTAGGCACAGTAGGGTTGGAGAAATCAGTAAGTGGATTTACACTGGTATAAAATCAACCATGAGAGAGAGAAAAAAATCAGGCCCAAGGCCTTTAATCTTTCTCGAAGCTGTAATTATAATGTGCAGTAATGGGGTGAGCAGCAACTAAAGTTTTGTTATTAACTATATGCTCAGCAAAAAATTGTATCTATGCAGAAAAAAGTCACTGTTGATAAGATATTCAAGATAGGGCTATGGTTAATGGGTTGCTATATTTTCCCCTCATCTCTATGGATGCTGGATTTTAAAAGTTTTCATTTCATGTTCTCTTATTTCTTACATATTTTGTAAACACTTTTAATTTGAAATTTTAAAAAAGAACAGGAACATAAAGTCAATGTCAACTCCTACAGGGCACGATTTTGCAATAAAATCAATGACATATGAAGGCACTTAGTATCTTGCAAACCCATGATATTTATATCAATGATACCAGTTACTCTGTCTCTAGCTCTCCAGGTGGAAGAACTATGGGTAAGGTTGATATTCTCCTTAGGGGAAAAGACCATGGAGAATTTTTCTGCTCAACTCGTTACTTGGAGATACATGGTCTCTGGAGATATTAACCCCAGGGCCATCCCTACCCATATGCAAAGTATGCAGCTGCGTAGGGCACCAGGAAATTTTGGCACCAAATTTCCTGGTGCCCTGCACAGCTGTGTGCTGTTCCAGCCCTGCCCCGCCTCTTCCCCATGGCCCTGCTCCGCCCCACCCCCACTCCACCCATTCCTCAAAGCCCCCAGCCTGCTCCCACACACCTGTTGCCGGCACCCAGTGCCGAGAGGCTGAACAACAGCTTGAGTGGTTCGTTACCCGGTGTGCTACACCCAATAATCACAACGGGGTGGAGAAGCAGAAAAGTTTATTTGCAGCTGCAAAAAGGTACAGGGAGAATAAAATCTCAAATCCTGCACACCAGAGCAGGAAGTTACACAGGCTTTTATACATCCTTTTTTCCAGCATACTTATCCAATAGCAAGCTGTTCCAAGTATCCATATAGCCAGCCAATCCAGTTCCCAGCTAGTTCCCTGATTTTCTGTATCATTTGTTAAACTATACATAAAGCTGCTTTATTCAGCATTGTTCTTCCATATCTCCCCTGTTTGGCCTTGCTTAGTTTCAGGCAGTCTGACTCTGCAACATACTGTTGCAGATTCTCAGCATAACTGCTGTGTGTGCCTCCAGGCGGGGGGGCCAAGGACACTTGGGCCTAGCACGCAGAGCTGCTGCGAGTGCCTCCAGGCAGGAGGGGGAGGGGCAAGGACACAGGGGCCTAGTGCGAGGGGGCTTCATCGACACTTGTGGTCTTCCATCCCCTCGAGTTACCTAGTGGCCATGCCCCAGTGTTCCCAACACACCCGCTCCTCCCCTTCTCCACCCCAGCCCTGGCTCTTCCCGCCCCTGCTCTGCCCCAGCCCCACCCCAACTCCCCTGAGGACTGCAACAGGGCTGGGCCTGCATTAAGTGGTGGGAAGTGCCATGACCCAGACCCAGCCATGCCACCGGTGAGTGCTGGGGGGCAGTTCCCTCTACCCCTCAAGCCAGCCTCCCCCGCCCCCGCAAAGGCCTGTCTCCCCCCACCTCCCCTGCTGGGGGCAGGGGCGGCTCTACCAATTTTGCCGCCCCAAGCAGTCGCCGCCAAATTGCTGCCACCGCAACAGCGATGGAGCTGCTGCCGAAAGCCGCCGCAGCGGGAAGAGCAGTGGAGCTGCCGCTGAATTGCCACTGCGGGGCACGGACGGCCGCCCCATTCTAAATGCCGCCCCAAGCACCTGCTTGGAAAGCTGGTGCCTGGAGCTGGCCGAGGCTGGAGGGCTGCGTAGGACCCCAGAATAGCTAGGGATGGCCCTGACTAACCCCTCCTTGGCCAGGCATGTATTCTGCAGAACAAAAGGTGCAGGACTGGAGAGGTGTATAATGAGGATACTGAAAGGGCCTCCAAAATATCAACAATATCAAATATCAGTATTAAACCAGTAAATGCAACCCAAGAACTGATGCCTCTGATAACATCACAAGCTTCTAGTTTAGTTTAGCATTCAGCAGCACAAGACAACCTGCACTGATTATTGACTATCGTTCAGCCAGAATTGTTTTCATTGTCGTTTCATGCTGTAGCTAATTGAATGAAGGTGAAGGTTTTCAGGCTCTCTCTATTTAGAGACAGTTCTCATCAGATATAATCCTTTCGCTAGCAGTCGGTAGGTGTGTTATGAATACAAACACTCACAAAGAAAATTGGAACAATAATGGCTACAAAAAGATCACATCAAGATCTACATTTAGTCTCTTTAGATCAGTCTAGGTTGATTAGAGTTTGTATTTTCTTTCACACTAACATAGCCATTTAACTATCACTTAGGAAGGTTTCTCATATACCTGAAGAATATGAATAATGTAGTGTCCCTAGCCTCTGTTTGCCAGAAGCTGGTAATGAGTGACAGGGGATGGATCACTTGATCATTACCTGTTCTCTTCATTCCCTCTTGGGCACCTGCCACTGGCCACTGTTGGAAGACAGGATACTGGGCTAGATGGACCTTTGGTCTGACCCAGTAGGGCCATTCTTATGTTCTTATGAACCCTTGGGTACTAGATGCTCCAATTTACATAAACTTAAATAAGCTGAGTTAAGTATCAAATTTTTTTCTTTACAAATTTTTTTTGTTTACAAATGGCCATTCCCCCCCCCCCCAGCAGATAAACACAGAACTCCCATCAACTTCAGTGGGAGCTCTACCTGTGTATCTGAGGGGAGAATGACAATTAGATACTGTTGTTCATGTGTGTTCAAAATAACTAAATATATTAGAAATTCTCTAGTTAAGAAGTTAGGAAGTTTGCCTTGTTTCCTGGTGATTTGGTCATTATTTACCCAAATAATGGTAATTGTGTGTATTTTTGACATGTCAACTGTCAAGACTGAATCCCCACTCTGTCACTCCAAGTGCAGGAACTAGGGGCCCTCAAGGATTTTAAAAATTAATACTTGCCACTCCAGGCTTATATTACACTCCCAAGGTTACAGCTTTTCTCTGACCTGGGCTTGGTAAACACTGCCACCACCCAAATGCAAAAAATCCCAACCCTTTGAACCCAGGAAGGAGCACTTGGGAATTCTTCCCTGTGGGGTACCCGCAAGCCCTTTCACTCACTCACTCACTCACTCACTCTCACACACACACACACACACACACTGGGAAGACCTGAGATAGAAAACAAAGGAAATTAGCTGTGGCTACCAGCTAATCAAACAACATGCACAAACCTCTTAGGACACCAAAAATCCAATCCTGTTCTTAAAAAACATAAATTTTATTAAAAACAAAAAGGAAAAGATTATATCTGGAACTTAGTCTTTTGCTAGATTTTAAAAGAGCAATTCCAAAAATCAAGTACCCAAAATAGCTTTCTTGGGGGTTCAGCTTAAATGTTACAAGGAAACAAAAGCATCTAGAGTTAGCACAGAAGAGATCCACGAGCCAAAATAAAAAATAAACCTGATTGTGTCTAACTAGACATTCCCTATCCAAATAATTTCTGCTAAGTATGGAAGATGAATTTTCATACCTGGTTCAAGCCTTACACAGCATTGCTGCTCCATCCCTGCAGCCTAGAGATGAAGGGAAAGTTTCTTTCCCAATCTTAAAAAGTTCTACCTTCCCCTTAGCTCTTTTTGGTCAGGTCCCTTTCTTTTACCTGTGGGCTTGCTCACCCTTTACAGGAAAAGCAAGCAGAGAACAGACCAAGAGGGATTTTACAGCTAACTGGCTGGCTGGCTGTCCATCAAAGGGAGCTGCTCCCTCCCACCTTCATGTATCGCATCAACAAATGCTCTTTTTTTACAACTAGTATATTGGAACGTCTAATGGATATAATATATTGCTTAATTCACAAATAACTTCCTATGAGGCTCACTTAAGGCACCACTGATATGAGGTGAAAGTGATCTAACACCTCAGTTTATCCTGCAAACATAAGTCATGCTGGTGTTCTGAAGGCCCTGGAGTTTCTGAAGCATAGCAAAGTTATAATCCCACGGATGGGTGCTTCACGCTACATTTGATAGTTAGCCATGAGCAATTCTTTAAAAAAAACTTCCATTGCTTCATAAAGCAACTGAAATTGGCTCAGATTTTATTTGCCTATCCAGCATATATGGATGGTTCTTTCTTCACACACAAATTTGTGCAAGTATAAATTCAGAGTGGAACACAATAATGTGTCAGTTCAACATCAAACTCAGACAGCAGCTTGCAAAGTCACAGAATACCTGTTTGTTCCTTCTGTATGTTGCTCCTGATGGTGAGAACAGTGAAAAGCAGCCTTATTTATTTAAATGAAATAAGTGAGTCTTGTGGCTGAAGAAGGTAAAGTGCACTTTAAAATATTTAAGGGCAGAAATGGAAGGAAAGAGCTATTGAAGAGAATTTAGTTCCTTTAATTTAAAACCGTGAACAATCCAATAAGTTTTTATTTTGATAATGTGGTAGGGGGGATTATTCTAAGTGATAAGTGGCATAAATATATTTATTAGCTATTTCTTGTAGTTCAGCACAGTTTATTTAAATATAGAGATGCATAGATTCTTACTAATCTGGCGGTGATATATGTAGCGATGGCTGATGCAAAGTGGTCCATGCTGGAGCTTGTCTGCCATAGATCCAGGTCAAAAACCTGTTTTGCAAGAACTATTATGAACCAAAGGTGTGCTTACCTTGTTTAGCAAACGTGCTAAATGGGGTTGAACAGGAGGAAAAGTGTCAGGCCATAGGGGGCAGCTGGGTGTATCCAGGCCAGTTACTCCACCTCCCACATCCATACATTGTGTTCTGTGCAGCTA
This sequence comes from Lepidochelys olivacea, assembly GCF_965140295.1. Taxonomy (NCBI): domain Eukaryota; kingdom Metazoa; phylum Chordata; order Testudines; family Cheloniidae; genus Lepidochelys; species Lepidochelys olivacea. The sequence goes on along the minus strand of NC_140413.1, from coordinate 37,746,832 downwards.
ATCTAGTCAAGTCAACAATTTACTCTAGCCTCTGAGCAGGGAGGTAGTCCTGGGGTGAACTGTTTTGGTGAAGACTAGCTGCCTGGGATTTTTCTACAGTGGTTTTTTCTGGATTTGTGTGTCATGTGCAAGAGAATTGGCCACTCCAGCTACCAGCCTGATTTTCCTACTTCCCCCCACACCTCTCTGACATAAGGCTAGGCAGCTGCACATCTGAATTGTGGCCTTATTGATTGATACCACTTATCAGCCTTATACTCCTATAATACTATCCTGCTTAAACCTATGCATCACACATTAACAATTAACCACAACAATAAATCTCTCTATTAAATTATTACATAAAATAATTGGCTACAGGCTGATTCAGAATGCAGAGACCTCCACTTTATTGCACAGCTTACTTGTAGTGATGCAATAATGCAAGTGATATTTTTAGGTAAGGACATTGTATGGAGCCCACAGCACATTACTGAATAGTCTGTATTAGTTCCTACTGAACATGGGGGGGGGGGGAATAACTTCCTGTGTATTCCATTTTGTTAAAAAGATTAAACTAATATAGAAGTTATTTGTTCTCAGTATGGTTTATCTTTCTGCTTTTAAACTGTATAATTGCTGCTAACTCTTCCCATGGTTAGAGTCACACCTTGCTTCTGAGAGTAATTCATTTCCCTTTAGAATCTGTTGTTAATAGCATCTTTACTGAAGTCACAATTCTCTGCTGATTTATAGCCAAAAATAAATGGAACTTTTACATGTCAGATGCTAATCAGCTGATTAATCAGCACTAGAGGACTTTATATTTTAGAAGCTGACTCAGAATGGAGAGATCTTTACCATTACCTAAGGATAATATCAGTAACAGCAGAGTGTTGTATCATTATCTTTTTCTGTCTTGTCTCTTTAGACTGTGAACTCTTTGGGACAGGGACTGCCTATGTTTGCACAGTGCCAGGCATAATAAAGTCTTGGAGGCTATACTAAAATAAATAATAACCGAATACACAATCAAAGTAGGAATTCTAATAGAATCAGTTGAGACAAAAGACCAGCAATAAATAAGTCAGGTCTGAGGCTACCTAGCTTCATTTCATGGAGTGCAGAATGTGTAACTATTTACTTTGTGGAGTGTATGTGCATACTTTGCAAGCAACCTGTGGCCTTCAGAGGCCATGTTACAGCCTGGCATTATTGAAATAAAAGAGCAGAGAGGTAGAATTATTTGTAGAGGCAGAATATAAGGTCCCATATAAGGTTCACATCTATCCCACAAAACTGACTTCCCCGATCTACATCTCATACTAGGAGGAGACCAAGGTAGAACATGGGACACACCTTCTAACAGAGGTAGAGAAGGTTGATCATTCCTTCTACAATAAAAAAGTCCCTCCAAGAGATGCGGGTAACATGTGAAACATAGGTTGTGGTGAAATGGGATTTGATCATTAGAAATATTCATGGATTGATATGTGATGACCACGTGACTTGCCAACTGCTTTTGAAGGTGGTGAATTTCTTGAGATATCTAGACAAATTTCAAAGGATGGAGGCTGTGAACTTGGTACATAGTGATACCAAAGAAGTAGGAGGATGTAAAGCAGAGGTGCTGGAAGCTCAATTGAGATGATTATATAGCGCCTCTGTGGTAGCTTTCTCTGAAATTATTCTGGTTCCACATACAGGACCATTGGGGTCTCAGTGCATGGATGACAAGATGATGTAAAGAGACAGGGAGGTTCAGTCCAATATCTTAATAAATTACTCAACAGGTAAGTAAAATAAAAGGCATTTTAGTTGTTTGCTGGCATATTAAGAGAGATTATTCAGAACAAAAAGACTTATTTGTGTATGGTCAATCTTACAGCATGGAGATATTACTATTTGTTGACTACTACAATATGGAAGAAGTCAGAAAGCAGAAATATTTTCCTAAGCACAAACTGTCTTTTTAAGACATGCCTGACCATTGTGGGGAGTCTACTAACAAAGGTATCAAGTCTAATTATGTTTTTTGTGATGTGACTACCTGACCACTAGGTAATGGGTTGAAACTAACTCATTTCCCTCTGGGTGTCAAGCAACAGTCAGATGATAATACCTTTCTGACATATTTTAATCTAGGACACATTTTAACTGTTAACATCTCTAAAAAGCTCTACATTCCACTGGTGATGGAGGACTGAATAACACAGGCTTCCTAACTGAAACTGCTGACTATATAGATATATAAACAGAATGTCATGCTATACCAGGGATCATACATACTACCAGCAGTTTTCAGCTGTGTTATTCTGCTCATCATGAAAAAGTATATATTTGTCTCCAGTTTAGTCCAGAAGTAAAATTGAAGGTTTGAGGGAGAATGAGAATATATTTGGCCATCAACAGAGAACGTAATAGCCTATACGATGCACATAATCTAGTGGGTTGATCAATAAGACACTAAGATAAATTATAACATTTCTTAGCATACGAGTTGGCCAAACTACATCTGTTGATGGAGCAAAACAAAATCCACCAGCTGAAAGTGTGGAAGCGCAGCAGTGTTTTATAGATATTTAAATTAATGTTGTTATTATTAATAACTACACGCCACTAGCCATCACCTTCAGCCCCCAACTAAAACCTCTCCAATGCATCATCAAGAATCTACAACCTATCCTGAAGGATGACCCATCACTCTCACAGATCTTGGGAGACAGGCCAGTCCTTGCTTACAGACAGCCCCCCAACCTGAAGCAAATACTCACCAGCAACCACACAACAAAACCACTAACCCAGGAACCTATCCTTGCAACAAAGCCTGTTGCCAACTGTGTCCACATATCTATTCAACTGTGTCCACATATCTATTTGGGGGGGGGGAGGGATAGCTCAGTGGTTTGAGCTTTGGCCTCCTAAACCCAGGGTTGTGAGTTCAATCCTTGAGGGGGCCATTTAGGGATCTGGGGCAAAAATTGGGGATTGGTCCTGCTTTGAGCAGGGGGTTAGACTAGATGACCTCCTGAGGTCCCTTCCAACCCTGATATTCTATGATTCTATGACACCATCATAGGGCCTAATCACATCAGCCACACTATCAGAGGCTCATTCACCTGCACATCCACCAATGTGATATATGCCATCATGTGCCAGCAATGCCCCTCTGCCATGTAGATTGGCCAAACTGGACAGTCTCTACGTAAAAGAATAAATGGAAATAAATCAGATGTCAAGAATTATAACATTCAAAAACCAGTTGGAGAACACTTCAATCTCTCTGGTCACTCGATTAGAGACCTAAAAGTGACAATTCTTCAACAAAAAAACTTCAAAAACAGACTCCAAGGAGAGACTGCTGAATTGGAATTAATTTGCAAACTGAAAGCTGCTATACAGGCTCCTACACTAAATCCCACCTTCACTGCCATCATTGGAGGTCTGGCCAGAGGAAAAAGGATATGACCAGGTCTTCTTATGCCCTTGGAATTGTTGGCTTCCATTTCCACTCCTTGCAGCCATTGGCAGCTGATATAACATAGAAAATAATTCAGGCTGCTCTAATTTACACAAGTGCTAGACCAATGCAAAACTAGCTCAGGATCACAGGAGTGAGTAGGGCAGTTTTACCCACCCTTCCACCTCACTCCTACCCTCTAACATGGATTTCATGTTCCATGTGCATAGCCAAGGATCTATTTGCCTAGTGCATTTGATTTACTTAATATTGATAAAATTATTGAATTACCAGTGTGCTTTAATAAATAACGTTTAACAAAAGCTACTTATGCTGCCATTAGTAACCACCCCCAGCCCTTGCTGAGGGTTGTAGAGGTTTTGTATATGTGGATATGGAAATTTGACCAGATTAATAAAAAAAATTAAAGAATTTTTTTCTGTGGGATTGTGGTTTCCCTAGCTCTTCAAGCAAGTGGTTATTTTAATGTGCATTAAGCAGGGCTGATTAGATGACATTTCTTACTTATTATAGTAAAAGCAAATACTTTTATAACATTAGAATTTCAAAGCTGGGCACAAATATTAACAGAGTCTTACAGCAACCCTGTGAGATAGAGCATGTAAACATTAGATCCCCTTTATAGAGAAGAGAAATTGAGACACAACAAGATTTTGTGTTGCTCAAAGTCACATGCAAGTGAGTGACACCTTTGACTAAAGCTTCTGGGTTCCCTGCTCTTGCCACCGGACTGTGTGGTATGGATCACTCTTGGCTACAGGCAGGGAGAACAGGAGAATGTAAGTTTTGGGGGGTGGGGAATGTGATTGTTATTAAAAAAAAAAAAAAAAGCAGGTGGATTTCATCCTGCAAGCCTGTAACTCCATGGCATGGTTCACTGTTTTGGTTAATGTTAGCAATGAAACAAGGGAAGAATCTGAATTTTACCAAAATCGGTCATCAGTTTTGTTTTTGAAAACTCTGCATTATTATTTTCCTCTTTGCAAATATCCAGTGCTCTCTTGTGACAGCTGCAAACTAAAATAATCACCCACTCCCTCTTTCCAAATAATCATTGTTATTTACAGCAGTCTGATCCTGTTTGGGATTCAGCCGAAGCTGGTAGAGGTTATGATGTCATATGGGTCCCTCTCTGTGGCCTGATTTGGTCAGGACAGCCTTCAGGATTGGAGTGATGAAGGTCTGTGGTCCCAGGAGATGGTGGGAGTGGCAGGCATGATGGTGAAGCTTGCTACAGTAACCAATTTTTGTTACCCATGGGGCTTTTAGCAGGGAATGGAGCTGAAGGGATAAAGCCCTGAGTTCTGATGCCCCTCATGAAGCTGAAACAGGGAGCAGAGCCGCAGAGCTGAAGCCCTGAGCCCCAGCGCTCCCCCGCAGATCTAAAGCCCTAAGTCCCCCTCCCAGAGCCCTGGTACGCCGAGGGTCAGAAGCCCTTCCCCCACCCCATCCGAAGCCCTGACACCACCCCACCTTGCGGCTGAAGTTCCAACCCCTATGCCTCCAGAACATCATCTTCAGAGTTTCTGAACATTTCAGAGTTACGAATAACCTTCATTTCTGAGGTATCTATAAGTCTGAGGTTCTACTATATATTCCTTTGAGTATACTGTCAACTTTTCTGACCATCCATATTGACAAAGAAATATCAATTCTTGAGCAGGGTGGAGAAGACCTGGACCATCTTGTTATGTCTCAAAATTCTTGCCAGTTTCAGTTGAAGTGTATGATGATTCATAGTGTCATAAGTAGCAGACAGATCAACACAAAAAGCCACTCTCATTTTGCAAGTTTCAAAGCCAACTTTGACATATTGAGATAGGTTTGCAACTTGACCACAGCATGAAAGCCCTGGGCAGAAACTGGTTTAGTTATCAAACAGCTGGCTTTCCATTGTTGGTGCTGTTCTACTCATTATAATCCTCTTGTATAGCTTGTAGGTTGAGCAGAGTAAGAGTATTGGTCAGTAACTCTTTGAAGAATTAGCCTCTGTACATGGTTGATTGGTGCAACCATGTTAGCCTGTTTCCACAGCCTGGGTATCTGTATTGTCTCCATGCAAGAATTCAAAAAATCAAGTAACCTCTTCTTTGCTGTCATCTCAAAGTACAGTAATAGTTCATTATATCCATTGAGTCAGGCTGTCTTTCCACATTTAAGTATCTTCATGGCTATCGTCAACTCCTTAATGTTGAGGGACTCATTGCGGACTTCATTGTCTCTGAGAAGTGATTGAAGTTCCTGCTTAATCTGTTTCATTTTGTGCTTCGCTTCATGGACTGTTTTACCAAGTAGAATAAATTGGTGTGCTACTTGGTTGGGAGAGACTGTGCTGATATGCATTGATGGTTGTCCTTCAGTGTTCAGCTTGCAAATGATGGGCCATGTTCTTTACTATTATAGCACAAATTTGTTGTTTCAATCAGCTCGCTCCAGTAGTTGCACTGCTCCTTTTGGATCTCTCTTATAAGCATTATCCTGAGCACAATGGTTTCTTCACTGAAGGGATCCAAGTCAAACAATTTGACATATTTTTAATATTGTTCACTTGTTTGTCCTGAAAGTCCGGGCATATATAACATCCAGCATCTCCTAGGATTTGCTGTTGGGCAGTCTTCCACGCCATGGAAAAAAACTCTCCATAGTGCATGTGTGTTACAGTAATCTGACAAATGGATCCATCCAATTCAGCTGTAAAGCCTTCCCAGTCAGCCTTTCTGAAGTTGAATCTCAGCAGGTACTTTGTTTTCTTGGGTTGTACTGCAGCCTCGGTTGTCACTTGCACTGGTCAATGTTATGATTTTTCTGAACTTTCAGAGATGACAAAGACGAAGTCAAGATTGTTCCTCTTGTTCTGTTGTGCACTTTGGAAAGTATATTTATCCTGGAAATCATAGAGCAAACTCAAGTTGTTTGTTGCTGCTTGCTTTTCAACTTTTTCACCATTATTGTCATTGTTGGAGTATACCCAGATGGTGTTGACTTTTGAAGTTGCCTATACTCCAAGATATGTGGAGGGGTGGTAGTGGTGTTTCCTGGCAGGGGAGAGTCAGTTGGCCATGCTAACTCTTTGGGTAGTTTTTAAAGAGAAATCACTGCTATTTGTTTGAGTTCAATAAGTTCCATTGTACCATGGTGTTTCACAACAGTGTTTTTCACCAGTCTTTTGTTGCATACACGAATTGTGCTACTGTAGGTGTTGCTTTTGACATTCACAGCAATATATACGCCAGTTATGTTTGGTGTGGTTGTCTCTCTCTCTGTCTCTCTTGCAGGCACTTTTATGCCAAACAGAATGTCAGACTTCTCTGCAGATATTGAAATGGCAATTTTAGGTGCAGTCTTGGGCTGAGGCCCCGAAAGGGGCCATTTATGTCAATGTTTATGTCTATATCTCCTATTGTGGTCTCAGTCCATATTGTTAGAATTGGTTTCTCCCATGGTTAGTTGCAATACTAGATTAACAGAGTATGACATGAACATATCTGACAAAGAAGAGAAGACGTTATGGATACCTCGCACCGCCACAACTCCCTTACTGACTTTCTGCAGACATGAACTCTTTGTGTGGGTCTGCACTTCCTTCCAAAGAATCTGATTGAATTTGTCTCTTTAATTCTGAGACACACAAGTCATGTCAAAGTCCATATATATGAAAGGAACACTGAGGAATTTCACATATTTTTCTGCTATATAATGACTAAGGGACTAAATTATATCAGTTGGTTTAAAATATTGAAACTTTCTTAATTAGTTACAATATTTTAGAATAACGTAATTGTTTTTAACTTTAAAGACAACCTAATAAGATGTTTCTCCAAATTATACCCTCTTGGTTAATGAGTCAAAATTTCAGACATTCCATCTTTGGAGAGCAGCAGGATCTTGACTTACTCTTTCTAGTTTAGAAATGTATTTTTCAAATTTAAAAGCATTGGATGTTGGTTTGAAGGCTTCATTAACATGCAGATTAGCATAAATAGCACAAAGTGATTAGTTGATATGAATGACCTCGAAAGAGTACATTTAAAATCCTAATGTGTGTATTAATGGAGTTCAGGAAGCCACATTCATCATCCTGTGACTGATATAAAAAGAAAGTAAATACTGACTCATTTAAATATATACAAGGCTTTACCAACTGTTTCCTCAACCTTTATCATGAGCATTTTTTATCACAGACTGCTTTATGTACTGTGACAAAGTTCCTCCTCTGCCTTGGTTGGTCCTGCACTTATTGGTGGATTTGCTCCCCTCAGAGATTTACGGCAGCCCTCAGTTTGGCCACTTTTACTAGTGGCTCAAACCTGCCATTCACTCAGCTAACCTCATCACTGGTCAGCATGGGGGAAAGCAAGAAGAACAATCCCCTAGTGGGTCAGGGGACAGGCCAAGGACTTTTGCCTCTGGTGGAACCCACAGTCCAGGTCAACTCCTCTTATATTCAATACGGGGAAGGGGGAAGGAGAGAGGGGGAACCCAGGCCCACCCTCTACTCCGGGTTCCAGCCTAGGGCCCTGTGGATCACAGCTGTCTACTGTGTTTCTTGTAACAGCTGTGTGAAAGCTACAACTCCCTGGGCTACTTCCGCATGACCTACTCCCAACACCTTTTTTATTCTCACCACAGGACCTTCCTCCTGATGCCAGATAGTGTTTGTACTCCTCAGACCTCCAGCAGCACACCCTGTCACTCTCAGCTCTTTGCGTGCCCCTCACTAACTGAAGTGAGGTCCTTTTTAAACCAAGTGCCCTGACTAGCCTGCCTGTCTTAATTGATTCTAGCAGCTTCTTAATTGGCTCCAGGTGTCCTAATTAGCCTGCCTGCCTTAATTAGTTCCAGCAAATTCCTGATTGTTCTGGGACCGCCCCTGTTACCTTACTCAGGGAAAAGGGACCTCCTTAATCTGGAGCTAATATATCTGCCTTCTATCACTCTCCTGTAGTCATCTGGCCTGACCCTGTCACAGTACACACTGTTTATGACTGCCCAGTTGCAAAGCTAAAATAGACTGTTGTAACAATGTGAATCGGAGGCTTGAGTAATGGCCTATAAAATGAATCCTGTGCATTTTTTCAGCTGTTATCCAATTTATCAATGATGTTCTTCAAAACAGAACTTGCTAAAATCCCAAATCTTGCTAAAATTAATCATTAATTAAATTATACATATAGTACATTAGGAGGAAAGATGGTCTAGTAAATAGGACACTGAAAGGGGGCCTAGGAGACCTGGATTCAGGTCCCTGATCAATCACAGAGTCCTGGGTGACCTCAGGTAAGTCACTTACTCTACCCTGTGCCTCAGTTTCTGTAAGATGAAGCGTAATACTTACGTACTTCACAGGGCTGTTGTGAGGGTAAAATGCATTAATGACTGTGATGCACATAGATAAGTGATGAAGGCTACATAAGACTCTAGTGTGTAAGACAGGGTTTGTTAAAACTAAAAGCCAAGACATCATTTATTGTAGGTTCCCATGGGTTTCCCACCTCTTCAAACAAAGTAGCTGATCTAACGCTACAAGGCACAATACTAATTTTTCAATGTAAAGTGTTACTTGAGATTGCTCACTTTTCTTTCTGCTCAGACTCTGACTGTGCGGGAAGGATGGATTAATACTGACTTTCCATTTACCGAAGATCTGAGCTGTCCTACTTTTTTTTTTCTTTTGTGACCTGAATGGCAAGTACTTCTTTGCCAGTACTGGATTTAGCTTTCAAAACAATTCTGTACGGACATGGTAGAATGGGTCAGGCAACGAATTGCACAAATTGTACTGTTGGAAAGAGAAAAAATCTTGGTTTTCATAGATTTGCGAAAAGGTCAAAATATGGGTTTTAAGAATTATTAAATCAGTGTTAACTAAAAAATAAATGGTCATCCAGTAACTGAGGAATTTGAAAAATACTAAAAAATAATGTGAAAACTTACCATGAACAAAGATGCCTAACAAATCCAACCTAAATGATCTTATGCGTTCCCAAAGTATGCTTTCTCCACCATCCTTTTTTACTCATTTCAGCTGAAGGTTCAAATTCAGTTATTTATACCAATTGAAGTTTCTAAAATATGTGCAGATATGTAATAGGCTGCACATAAAACAATCAGTTATCTGAACCATTCAGGAATGTGGTATAATACAGTTCATGACTGGCAGAGCTACAACTCAGTCTCAGCTTTTAATGAACAATTTTTATAGAAGTTGGGGTAGAAGAATGATGATGTGGCCTAGGCTCTGCATTGGAATTCAGGATAGCTAGGTTCAGTCCTCCGCCTTTCCACAGACTTTGTGTGTCCTTGAACAAGTCATTTAGCCTGCCAGTGCATAAGTTCTCCATCTTCTGCTTGTCAGTTCTCTCTGTTTTTATTTATATTGTGGTAGCCCATAAAGGCACCAATCAGACAGCATGGTCCTGTGGTGTTAGACACTGTGCAAAGGGGTGAAACAAAGACAGTCCCAAAGAGATACAATAGCTGAACGCACAGGTAAATGGAGGCTGGGGAGGATGTGTGTGAGTTAACAGCTATCAAGGGTAAGTTTGCATATTTCTGTTGAGGATGGGGAGCAAAAGGAGAGGTGTTGCGGTTGATATTACAGGTGGCATCCCCTTTACTGTATGTTGGGGGGCAGGGAAGACCAATATTGCAAACCACCCATCTTCAGATATAAGGAGTTGTACCCCAAAATCATGAGACTGGCTTTGCAATTGTGAGATTTAGAATGAATGACTGAATAGTTCTTTTACTTTTCCATCTGGTTTTTGAGTTTCCAGGGTGCACGCAGGCCATGTTTGCAGCTTTTTCCCCCACACCCAGTAGGGCTTTTTGCTAAATGAAAACTGAGGTTCTCATGTAAGCACTTGGCTTCAGGAGCTGGGCTTTAAATAAAACATCAGATATTGCTGAACTCATGGTACAATTGCAATTATATCAACACTGAGAGAAATACCTTGGGAAAATCATCTAACAATTGTATGCAAAGAGGCCTTATAGTACAAACCTTTTGATTATTTTAACTCAGTATATATTTAAAAGACAATTCTTGTATCCTGTTAACATGGCTGAAGTGCTCTGGGTGGCCAAGGAAAATGAACTCCTGCTACAAGTCTATATCAATCAGGAAACAGAAATGTAAATCTTGCACTACATTTAATTTTTTCATCCTTAATGTACCGCTTACCTGTCATGACAAGTGCATGATATGAAATTGTTTTCAGAGAGCACTGGGTTTTTTTCTGTCTTTACGTAAACACAAATTGTCCTTCAACTTTTAATATTTCTCAGTTTCTTCAGTAACCGTGGGTATACTTGGTTTTATCATTTGATGGGGTGGCTTGACCCACAAGATATTCTTCATTCCAATGATAAACATTATTGTTGTATTTCTGTCAAAACAACAGAGATGGAGGTTTTGTTGCAGACTATTTTGCTTTCTGTGGCTGGTTCTCTTTTGATAAAAAGTAGCTGTGATTTGTCACACTGACAGGTACACCTACTGCGAAATGCTGGCGATGAAGTTACCATCACTGTACAGTACCTCAGGGAAGCTCCATCATTTCTAAAGCTCCCATTAGGTAAGAAGAAATTAATGGGTACAGGTAATTTTTTTCCCTTTGCAATATTTCTCATAATCTCTGTCTGACACTGACAGAAATAGTAATCTTATTTTCAGATGTTTTACTGCAAGAAGGTTTATTCTTTAATGTAGTTTATTATTTAAGGTTCAGTGTGTAAGAATATAGGCCCAGATTTTTAAATATATATAGGCTTTGCTGCGCTCTGTGTTGCAATACCTAAGTCAGTGGTCTCCAACCTTTTTATGCTAAAGATCACTTTTTGAATTTAAGATCAACCCAGGATCTACCCTGCCCCTTCCCCGAGGCAAAGCCCCCTCACTCCATTCCCCCCTCCCTCTGTTGCTCGCTCTCCCCCACCCTCACTCACTTTCACCAGATTGGGGTAGAGGGTTGGGGTGTGGAGGGGGTGCAGGCTCTGGGCTGGGGCTGAGGGGTTCAGAGTGTGGGAGGGGGCTCCAGGCTGAGCCTGGGACAGGAGGTTGGGGTACAGGAGTGAGGGGTGCAAGCACTGGGAGGGAGTTTGGGTGCAGGCGTAATATGGTCACACTGCACCTAGTCTCATAGAATCCACTGGACACTTCATGAGTTTTACTTTTTATTAGTGTCATTTGTGGTTTATAGATCCAAAATCCTTCAGGGATTGTCACAAATCAGTGTAACATTCTCAACTGCTGGGTGTGGATTGGCTGAGCCTGGGGTAGGGGGTTGGGGTGCAGGAGAGGGTGAGGGGTGTGGGGAGAGTTTGGGTGCAGGAGGAGGCTCTGAACAGGGGCAGAGTGTTGGGGTGTGGGAGGGGGGAGGGCTCTGGGCTCTGGGAGAGAGTTTGGGTGCAGGAGGGGGCTGTGAACTGGGGCAGGGGGTTGGGGTCCAGGATGGGGTGCGCGATGCAGCCTCCGGCTGGGAGGTGCTTACCACAGGTGGCTCCTGGTTGACAGCGCAGCAGGGGTCAGGCAGGCTGCCTGCCTGCCCTGGCCCCACACCGCTCCTGGAAGTGGCTGGCTGCTGGCACATCTCTGTGCCCCCTAAACGGGAGTGGGGCAGTTGGTCTCCACGTGCTTCCCGCTCCCGCAAGTGCTGCCTGCTCAGGGAACTGGTCAATTGGAACTGGCCAATGGAAGCTGCAGGGATGGTGCTGGGGACTGGGACAGTGCGTGGAGCCCTTCAGCAAACTTCCACTGGATTTTAAAGTAATTTTAAATACCTGTTTTTAACAGATTTAAAAGCCTGAAAAAAACTACTAAAAACCCAAACATACCCAGTAGTGTTCAAAACTTGGTAGGGGTTTATTTGGTAACCTTCCCATCGAATGTGGTTTTAGCACATCTGGCTATATAACAAACATTTATGAGACATACAGAGACAGGTGCTCTGGCTGCTTTGAAAAATTAAATAAAGTTGAATCATTTCTTTCTTCTCTAGCTAAAATATGTGCATAAATTGTTATGGAGAAAATGAGCCTTATTGTACAGTTCTATGAATGTATTTCCATTTTTGCTAAGCCCAACAAATGTGCATGGAATAGAAGCATAAAAAAGCATATAGACATAAATGATTGTCATTCTCTGTTATGTGTTATTAAGTTAGAGACTTGATCGGCCTATTAATGAGAAATGATTTAAGAGGAATTTCAAGTGATTGCTGCAGACAGAATAATGAATTTTGGTGATAATGAATGTGGAGCTGTGAGTTTGAGTTTTACATGCATTTTTCAATATATTCAGATTGCCATAGTAAACTAAATGTAAAACATGCATTATTTTAATGTGAAGGTTGCACAATTAAGCATGCAAAGAAACAAAAAATGTAAGAATTAAATCTAAAAGCAAAACCTAAACCCTGTCCTCTTTGGCATTTGTATTGTAATAGTCTTTAATTATGTAATTGCATACTATTTCTAATATAATATATATGTTATTTGTCACCTAAATAGACATACATATCTCAGATAAGCTGCCATCACCCAATATATTTACAGACAACCTCCAAATGCATACATGCCCGAGGAAGAATTAACTCAAAACTTGGCTTTTGAGCACATAACCATGCAATATTAACATTGCAATCATGTGTTTTTTTGCATTTAATTTCCCAATCAAAATAATGAATATCTCCAATTGTCTAAAATAACAGGCATTCAGCAACAAAAAAAATCAGATCCATTAATAAAGTTTACATGTCCACTTAATAGGCACCATTCAAGCCAAGAGCTAAGATGTATTTACAAACCAGTGCGTGCATATGCCCTTAATGCATGACTAGGGAATTTAGCCATTAATTTTAATGGGAGATGTGTGGCTAAATTCTCCATTCAGTTTTCAAAAACTCAACCTGACTGTAAAAAGGCTTAATCTGACAAACACTTAAACATGTGAGTAATCCGATTGAGCAGTCTATACATAAAGATATCTAACTGCCTTCATCTCTCTCATCCTGTAAAGTACAGCCTATGATCAGATGCATGCTGTTGCTTGTCATGCTAAAAGGCAGTCACGTTTGTTTTTGTATAATATTGTTTGTATTTCACCAATTCTCACATTGTAATCCTTCCTCAGTTGAAATAATAATGGATTGTTTAATATTTTAACATAGTTAAGCACTTATCTATCACCTTCTGATTTTCAGGTTCCCCTGGACCATCCAGTGATCATAGCAGTGGAGCTTCCTCACCTCTCTTTGACAGTGGTTTACATTTGAATGGAAACTCAACTAACACAGTAAGCAAATTGAGTCCAGTTAGTCTGATCATAATCTTTGTTACCACTACCTTCGCAAACCTAATTTCAAATGGTGAATCAAAATGAATCTCTTGTCATTTTCTTCTAAATTATTTAGTTGTCTAGGATATTATCATAAGGCCATTGGCTAACTTCTAAAAGTTGGAAACAATACTTTTTCAAGTGAACTTTCACATGCTTTATTGAATTTCATAGAAATACAGAAGCCAAGATATTCCTGCCATGCCAGGAGGTATTTCAAGATTTAATTAGTTAGAAACCAATTTACATGCTAGGAATGAGAACATGAAAAAGAAAAAAGGAAGGTGGGCGGGGGGGGAGGGAGGGAATAAGAACACTGTATTAACAATATGTCTAAGTTGAACCAAAATGAATGCCAGCTATTTTACAGTTCTACAGCATGTAATTTAGAAATGGGCAGATGTAACACCATGCAATGGTCTGTTGGATCTGCTGTTTGGAGACTTTTTCAAGGCAGGTGATTATTCACCAAAGCTATGGCATGTATGATAGTTTTAGCAGATAGCACTGTTGCTTCTTTAATATGAAGTTTGTGGGTACGCAAAAAAAGACAAAAGACACAAGCAGCCTCTACATCGTCACCCGCACCCTTCTTTTGCTGACTTGTCACAATCCTAATCTTTACACTTGGGTGCCAGCTTTCCCAAAGAGGATGGGAAGGGGAGGAGCAGTGGTGCGGCCATAGCCGTGATAACCTGTTACTTCACCCAACAGAGTGAGGCTAGTGTAGAAACAAGGAAAACACATATTGTACCCAGTAAAAGGGTGCGATAGGAAACTTCTAGCCATGCTTCCCCAGCACTCCCAGAGGCATTGTGCATCAGTCCAGCTCATTGTCTCCAGGAGCTCCGACTGGGATAATGCACATCTGCAGACACTCTCACTGTGGGTCACAGTCTTGCTGTAATAGGTCTGTTGATGCAAAATGCATCAAATTCACGTTTCTTCGCCATATCATCAAGGCTCATCACGCTTATGTATTTTTGATTCACAGTGTCAGTCCCCTCATCCCTTCAGCCCAGGCAGTGTTGTCTGTCTCTACTGCCTGCTTGTCTGCTGCTTTCAGAAACATCATTGTACGTTCTCCCATAGCATCTTCCCTTGATGATGCCCATTCCCAAACTGACCCATAAGGCTAATACTCACTCCACCACTAGGACTTGGTGTCAGATGACAATTTGATTAAAAAAGTAGAGCAATATAAAATTAACATGAAACATATGACATGGATTAAAAGCTGGCTAAAACTGATAGGTCTCAAATTGTAGCTAGATGGGGGAATTATCACCAAGTGGGTATGTTTCTAGTTGGGTTCACAGGGATTGGTTATTGGCCCTTCACTGTTTAACTTTTTTATCAATGACCTAGAAGAAAACCTAAAATCATCAATTATAGTTTTCAGACAACACAAAGATTGGGGAAGTGGTAATTAATGAAGAGGACAGGTCACTGATACAGAGCAGCCTGCATCTCTTGGTAATCTGGGAGCAAGCAAATATGTTTTAATATGGCTAAATGTAAATGTATATGTCTAGGAACAAAGAGTGTAAGCCAGAGTTACAGAACGGGGGACTTTATTCTGGGAAGCAATGACTCTGGACAAGATTGCAGGGTTGTGTTGGTTAATTAGCTGCATGTAAACTCCCAGTGTGACGCTCTGGCCAAAAGGGCCTTCAATGCAATCCTTGGATGCATAGAAAGGGGAATCTTAGTAGGAGTAAAGAGGTTATTGTACCTCTGTCTTTGGCACTGCTTGAATATTATGTTCAGTTCTGGTGTCCATAATTCAAGAAATATTGATAAATTGGAGAGGCTTGAGAGAGGAGCCATAAGAATGATCATAGAAAGACACAGAACCATAGGGTTAAAAGGGACTGTGAGGGTCATCTAGTCTAACCCCATGATAAAGATGATTAGAAAACATGCCATACAGTGATAGACTTAAAAAGTTTAATCTATTTAGCTTAACAAAGAGAAGTTTAAGCGGTGACTTATTTAATACCTATAAGTACCTAAACAGGGAACAAATCTTTGATAATGGGCTCTTCAATCTAGCAGAAACAAGTATAACATGATCCAATGGCTGTAAATTGAAGCTAGACCAGTGGTTCTCAAACTTGTTCCGCTGCTTGTGCAGGGAAAGCCCCTGCTGGGCCGGGCCAGTTTGTTTACTTGCCGCGTCCGCAGGTTCGGCCAATTGCGGCTCCCACTGGCTGCGGTTCGCTGCTCCAGGCCAATGGGAGCTGCTGGAAGCGGTGGCCAGTATGTCCCTTGGCCTGCGCCGCTTCCAGCAGCTCCCATTGGCTGCAATTGGCCGAACCTGTGGACGTGGCAGGTAAACAAACCGGCTCAGCCCGGCAGGGGCTTTTCCAGCACAAGCGGCAGAACAAGTTTGGGAACCACTAAGCTAGACACATTCAGACTGGAAATACATTTTTAATGGTGAGAGTAATTAACCATTGGAACAATTTACTAAGTGTAGTAGATTTTCCATCGCTAACAATTTTTAAACCAAGACAGGATGTTTTTTCTAAAAGATATGCTTTAGGAATTATGCGCTAGGAATTATTTTTGGAAACAAAAAAGACAGTTTACCATCTAACTATAAGGCTACAGACAATAGGTATACACAGACCAGGGAGTACAGGGAAACAATGAGACAGTACTGGTCAGCATGATAGGCAGTGGTCTCAGCACACCAGCTGGCTTATCATTGTAAAGTATTTTATAGGTATCATAGTCCTTGAGAGTTTTAAGGAGGGTTTAAAGAAACAGAATGGAGAAACTTTGCAGATGTTACAAAGAGCTCCTCCCATGGGAGAAAGCACGAAAATGCTGCTTTGAAATAATTATTGTTGGATTTCTATTATTCAAGCTCACATCTAATTTAAGATAGGGTTTAACAGTAAGAAGAAGAAAGATGAGGAAGAGAAAGAAAAGAATAATGAAAAGATGAATCAACAGGGCCAGATATGTAGACAACTCTTTGAGGCAGGGACCATTTATGTTTCTACAATGCCTAACAAAATGAGGACCTGTTCCTGATGGCGGCTATGGGCTAAATAATATTAGATACTAGAAAACTATTGCTAAGGTCTCTTTCAGATACGTGGTACCTCTCCAGATTCTAGACATCTGTAGGCTACTTCCTTCATCCTCCATCTGGGATGGGTGGTTTTTATGCTATGGTTCCCAGATAACATAGTGATGAGCTCCAGTATAAATGACCAGATAGAAAGTCTAGTGCATGGCTGAGGACTAAGTACGTTGGATACTATTTTGCTATATGATTTGCCTTTTTACTGTGCTTTTTGGGAATACTCCCTCCTTTTGGGTGATTACTATGAGATGTATTACTGGTCTTGGGTACCACGTATGCTGATTTTTAGTTATTGTATAAAATTAAAAATAAATGATTGGAGTTATATGGCCCCATAATAAAGAAATCAGAGTTTATGTTGCTGAGATTGAATTCTGAAGATTGTGGGCAAAGCTCAAAATCTTGTAGGGAGAGAGAGAAAGAAAAGAGGGGTGAATATCTAGAAACAGTTTAGCTTTTAAATATCCTTGGACCAGATCCTTCTGAAGTTTTACAGTCTCACAAGAGGAGCCAAGTATGTACACAAGAAACTATGGAAAAAAGATAAAGCAGAGCAAAGTACTTCATGGTATATACCTGGCCCAATAGAAAAGTCATGACATCCTTTCATAGGAAAAAGTTTGAAAAGGTTGCCCATTACTCCATGAAAAAGCAAATGAAAAGGCAAGATTTCAAATGTTCTGAAAAGAAAGTGGTCTTAGCTTCTGAGGTGGCCCACTGAAAGCATAGAAGCAGAGATACTTTATCAAAGTAACCTGTGATCAAAACAGGCCAGCAAAGAGATCATGAAAATGTCAGTTGCAAATCAAAGGTTTTTCTATTTTTTTAATAAATGTCATCATTTACACAGTAAAAAAAAAACAAAACAAAACCAGGACTATTGTTTTTCATGAATTGCTCACTTCTAAAAGTGGCCCAATTTGCTGTCATACTTTGTGATGATTCTCAAAACCCTTTAATGGAACTCCTGGACAGAGGAGATCAGACTGAGCCCAGGCATGCTTGTTATTTTTCTTATTATATTGCAGTAGTATTTAAAGGCCCTGTCTAAGATCAGTTCCCTATTGTGCTTGGCACTATACGAACATACAGATAGTCAGAGAGAACTCCTGCCCCAAAAAGCATGCAATCTAAAAAGACAGAGATTGGAGAGGGGAATTATTATGTCCCTTTTACAAATCTGTCTGTCTATCTTGGGTACTTATATGACGCCCTTCACCATAGTTTCTGATTGCCATCCAGTCTAGTGCCTTACCTGCAAGACCATGCTTTCGAGTGTGCTCACATCAGAAATACACATGCTTGTCAATAAACTGTTTCCTTAGCAATGAGTCCGATTAAATAAAAATATCCACATACTCACCGGAACTATGTGAAAGAAAGAGAAAAGTACCTTTCAGAACTGTTTGTGCCTTTGTTTTACACCTTTTGCACGGTGCTTAGATTCTGTGATGAATGATAGGCTGCTTGGTAATGATTATAGATCTGTGTCTCCCAATATAGTTGGGGTGGTGTGTTAGACTATCAGAGGGAAACAGAGAAGCTCCTATGCACTCCCAACACACTCACACGTTGATACAGTCACAAGAACAGTGAATACAAGCCATTAGTCTGAATAGCTTGTTCCATTGTTGGGTAGTTAGACCATCAAAGGGGTATTCCTCTACATGGACTTGCTGGTCCACTAGGAAAACTAGTTTGATGCAAAAGCATGAATTAATATCTTGGCCCTGTAAAAAGGACACCATTGGGCAATATGGTAGTTGATCCCAGACAAATGGTGAGGGTGGGGACTTTCAGAAAACTCAGATTCCTGTGTCCATGCTGGGTCCCAAGAGCCCATTTTTTTTGCTTCCTAAAAGAATGTAACTTGGTTCTGTTCTGTTCTCTTGAAGAGGGAATCCTGTGTAATTTAGCTTGTGGAGAAGCATAAAATGAGATGAGATTAAATATGCTGTGCGTTGCTTTAAAGTCCTCTTTTTTTCTCTAATGCTTTATTCCAACTGTCACATAAAAATACTTTGTTTTAAGAAGGCTTTTGATCACTATACCACAGTTCACAGGTTTACAAAAGGAGGAAATGCAGGAGGCCAAAACTCAGTTAGGCCTGAAGGGTGATCAGCGCTTGGTACACATAGGATACTGTAATTAGCTCCCAGTGGAAGAATTGCATGATTCTACCCCAAGACAGTTAAGAGCAAGAGACCTAAGACCTGAGTTAGGTGCTCTTGGAGACATTAATAAAGGGGCAGAGGTGCAGCTAGCCCTGCAACCATGACAGATACTATAGTGGCAGGTGCTTTAGAAATGTGCTTTAGAAACTATATATTGTAGAGATAGGATAGAAGTGGGATATCCTACTCACTGGTCTGGCTACTTGCAGCCTAAACATTCCCCAGCTAACCCACCTATCTAGATTCCTGGGTGGGTTATCTGGGGAATTTTTAGGTTGCAAGTAGCCAGACCAGTGAGTAGGATATCCCACTTCTATCCTTTCTCTACAATATATAGTTCTGTTTTTGAACATGTAGATATTGACTGTCATTTCGAACTGAACAGACCATTTTTTCTCTTATTGTCTAGTGAACTCTGAAGTTTGAGTTTATCCTGAATATCTGTTTCCTGCAGCTTTTTTCTTTTAATTTTCCTGTGATGTTTCAAGATTTCAGATGAGTGTCCTGGCTATGAAAGTAACACACCTAGTGATATCTGGTAGAATCAACCTCCACTCCACATCTGAAAATCTAGGATTCCATCATCAGGATGAAAACATATGGCTATGAGCTGGATGAATCCTTGTTATAAGTTGAGTTAAAACCCCCATTGAGGTTGATAAGTGTGAATTCAGCCTTCAAATAACATAGTTGAGGCCTTTTGCTTACAGTTAAGATAAAATGGTGTGTGTGAACATGCCCAGGAGCTTTTGGCTGAGTATTGTTTTGCATAGAGAAATAGAGGGGTGTGTGTGTGTGTGTAAAAAGCTAGAATGGAGCTTTTGGATCTGATGTTGGCTAAAGAGCTTTTGGGTTTATAAGCTAAAAAACTGCTCCTTTGCTCAGGGTAATGTACAGGACATCGTACATTACTTGTAAATAAACAAGATTGCAGAAAATACCAGACTTCCTCAATCTCTACTTCCAGCTGGAACATCCTCAGGGCCCTGAACTTTGACTAGCTACTTGGAATGAAAAGGGGCAACACTATTAAGAGTGTATTTCTTGAATCTCTAGTTGATTTCCAATTCATGCTCTTTCATTTAGAAATGTATGAGCATAAAATGTGACAAATACTAAGTATAGCTACCTTGTTTAGGTACTGGTTATGCTCATTACAGTAGTCATCAATATCTCAGTCTTCCATTGGGAATGCTGAGGAGAAAAGGGACAAGTCACAATAGATGAGCACTGTCAGGCACATTTCAATATTTCAGATGACAGCGGCTGCTTCAGCAGTCACAGTTTAAGTGCACTAGGTGTCAAAAGACAAAAAACAGCACTGTGTTGGTTCCCTTTTTCTGTTTTAATGAAATATGAGAGAGGAGAGGAGTCATCTTCTGTATTTTCCTTAGAAAAGCAAAGCACTCTTTTTTAATACTGCTGTGGTAAGGTTGCATTTCTGAGAAAATCACATATGAGAAGTAGGAAAAAACCTATAAAATGACCTTTTCCATTCTTCTACCAGGGTAGATTTCTTCCCTTCACTGTATTTTTAAGTTCTTTATGCAATCTGTTTAAATAACTCAAGTAATGGAGATTTCACTACTGCCTTTGAAAATATTTTATATTCTAGTTATTCTCAGTGTTAGGAAATGTTTTTTATAATGAGTAAAACAGCATATAGAATCTCTATGTTGGGATCTAATTAACTGTGAATTAATGTGAGTTTTACTGTTGACTTTAGTGGGAGCAGATCTAAGCCAATGCTTGGCATGTTTGAAAGTCCTAACCCACTAGTATTTTAATATCTGGCTCACCGTTGCCACTTTTAATACTTCAACCAACCTTGTTTGTGCTCATTTTATTAATTTAGGCCTGATTGAGCAGGTGAGTAATCCCATCTCTATTCTGCAAAGAAATTAAGTGCTCACTTATGTTCCACTGAACTTAAAGTTAAGTACATGTGTCATAAATATAAAGGGAAGGGTAAACCCCTTTGAAATCCCTCCTGGCCAGGGGAAAGCTCCTCTCACCTGTAAAGGGTTAAGAAGCTAAAGGTAACCTCGCTGGCACCTGACCAAAATGACCAATGAGGAGACAAGATACTTTCAAAAGCTGGGAGGAGGGAGAGAAACAAAGGGTCTGTGTCTGTCTGTAGTCTTCTTTGTCGGGGATAGACCAGGAATGGTGTCTTAGAACTTTTAGTAAGTAATCTAGCTAGGTATGTGTTAGATTATGATTTCTTTAAATGGCTGAGAAAAGGATTGTGCTGAATAGAATAACTATTTCTGTCTGTGTATCTTTTTTGTAACTTAAGGTTTTGCCTAGAGGGGTTCTCTATGTTTTTGAATCTAATTACCCTGTAAGATATCTACCATCCTGATTTTACAGAGGGGATTTCTTTATTTCTATTTACTTCTATTTTTTATTAAAAGTCTTCTTGTAAAAAACTGAATGCTTTTTCATTGTTCTCAGATCCAAGGGTTTGGGTCTGTGGTCACCTATGCAAATTGGTGAGGCTTTTTATCCAACATTTCCCAGGAAAGGGGGGGTGCAAGTGTTGGGAGGATTGTTCATTGTTCTTAAGATCCAAGGGTCTGGGTCTGTAGTCACCTAGGCAAATTGGTGAGGCTTTTTACCAAACCTTGTCCAGGAAGTGGGGTGCAAGGTTTTGGGAAGTATTTTGGGGGGAAGGACGCGTCCAAACAGCTCTTCCCCAGTAACCAATATTAGTTTGGTGGTGGTAGCGGCCAGTCCAAGGACAACGGGTGCAATATTTTGTACCTTGGGGAAGTTTTGACCTAAGCTGGTAAAGATAAGCTTAGGAGGTTTTTTCATGCAGGTCCCCACATCTGTACCCTAGAGTTCAGAGTGGGGGAGGAACCTTGACAACATGTGTGTTTTGTTGAATCAGGGCCTTCGATAACAACCTTCTGAAAGTGTAAATAATACTGCAGAGATAAAAGAAACAAAAAATGTTTAACAAGTGCAACCTGAATGAACATTAACTAGCATTTACTGATCTTGGACGTCTAATTCCAGCCAGAGCAATATTCACTGAAAAATTGAAGATAATATAATGATTCATGATCAGGATGGGAGGCTTCAGTTTTAGAAATAAGAGATGGCTCAACCCCATATTATATTTCATCTGAAAAAAAAAAAAAAGATCAAGAGGGATCAGATAAACTACCTGCTCTGGACAGTAGTATCCAATAAGGGCACCTGCTCTGAGTTAGAAGTGAAGGCCAACAGCTGATCTAGAGGAGGGAAAATTATTCCCCAAACTGTGGTGAAGGTGGAAGAGCTACAACCTCAGAACGATCTGCTATGTGCAAAAGGGTTTCTAAGAAGGGGGTTGGTGTCCCCAAACAAAATCACTACTCTACATCTCCTTTGTCCCAAGGAGATACAGCGAGCCAGTGGGTGTTCAATGAAATATGGTCCACATTTTAGGCCAAACTCTGTAATGCCTGTATCATCTGCAGATTTCCCCCCTGAAATGTACTAACCCTAAATAAAGTCATCACCAGGTTTCACTAGTCCAACAGTTGAAATGATACAACATTGCAGATGCTGGAATAGCCAGTGTGAGACTCATGAATAAAGGTCAACGTTTTGTGGTGAATTCAAGTCTACTGTATTCTGGAGGAACCAGGCATATAAACAGGATAGGACTCATCCTCTAACTACTTTTTAATAAATCACTCAAAACGTCCAACCCTATGTCTGATTGACTGTTATAAACCAGAGGCATTGCAATGGGCTTCTGTCCATCACTGTAGTCTGCACCCCCACTGATGAAGCTACAGATGCTATTAAAGATGAATTCTATCAGCAACTGGCAGCAATGATGCAATCTATTCCGCTGCATATGCAATTTATTATACTTGGAGACATGATGTTGTACCTAGTCATCCCAGAAATCTCTTCAGAGCTATACTCAGGCCATTTTGCTCCAGAGCAATAAATGACAACTCTAAGATTACTGTCCCTTTGTGCTTATCACAACATTACCATTACTGGCAGTTTGTTCGGGTGTTTAGATATCTATCAGGAAACGTCGATATCCAACAATGGCCAGATGAGGAATGAGCTGGACCCTGAATCAGTCCAGAATTGTAGTATAGCAATGTAATACTAGGACTACAGAGGTGCAGAAGCCCCGGCAAACACTAGTCATCATCTTCTTGTGGCTAAAATGGCATTTGCTGCTTGATTTCAACTAAGTTTGAGGCACAACATGTATATAAAAATTCAGCACTTGCTAACACGTCACAGTGAAAAACAAATTTGATGCACCACATACTCTTCTGGTTGATATAGAATTAGCCTAAATGGCCATAAGAACAGGCATTTCAGAAGCCATAGATGCCATCCCATAACCTACAAGCAATGCCCCTGGCTGTGCAATTGAGATATTTCAAATTTTGCAAAAGAAATCTGAAGCCAGACAGTGCTATGATGACACTGAACATAAACATTTACAAAGTATTTTTAAGTGAGATCAAAAGTGGATCATAAAGCTTATTCTGAGAACTTGACAAAAGAGGCAGAAGTGGGAATTAGATCTAATAAATTCCAAACTGTATGCAAAACTATTCAATCACTTTGACCCAAAACTGGACTTTGCATCAGGTCTATGCTCATAAACAAGAAAAAGTTCTGCAAAGGTAAAAAGAATATTATGAGTCTGCACTTAACCATCCTGAAGCAACTCCATGTTCAGATCTGGATGCATTAGCAGTAGATCATAGAATCGTAAGACTGGAAAGGCCCTTGAGAAGTCTTCCAGTCCAGTCCTCTGCACTCAAGGCAGGACTAAGTATTATCTAGACCAGTGTTTCCCAAATTTGGGATGCCGCTTGTGCTGGGAAAGCCCCTGGTGGGCCCAGCCAGTTTGTTTACCTGCCGCGTCCACAGGTTCGGCCGATTGCGGTTCCCACTGGCCGCGGTTTGCTGTGCCCAGCCAAAGGGGGCTGCGGGAAATGGCGCAGGCTGAGGGACGTACTGGCTGCTGCTTCCCGCAGCCCCCATTGGCCGGGCACAGCAAACCACGGCCAGTGGGAGCTGTGATTGGCCGAACCTGCGGACGCTGCAGGTAAACAAACCTGGGCCAGGGGCTTTCCCTGAACAAGCGGCGTCCCAAGTTTGGGAAACACTGATCTAGACCATCCCTGAGAGGAGTTTGTTAAAATTAGGTTAGACAATCTGCAATGATGGAGATTCTACAACCTTCCTAGGTAATTTATTCCAGGGCTTAACCACTCTGAAAGGAAGATTTTCTAATGTCCAACCTAAACTGCCCTTGCTGCAATTTCAGCCCATTGCTTCTTGTCCTGCTTTCAGAGTTTAAAGAGAACAATTTTTCCCTCCTCCTTGTAACAACCTTTTATGTACTAGAAAACTGTTATAATTTACTTCCCTCCCCTGCAGTTTTCTCTTTTCTAGATTAAACAAACCCAATTTTTCAACCTTCCCTCATAGGTCAGGTTTTCTAGACCTTTAATCATTTTTGTTGCTCTTCCCTGGGCTTTCTCAAATTATTTCACATCTTTCCTGAAATGTGGCACCCAGAACTGGATACAATACTCCAGTTGAGGCCTAACTAGCATGGAGTACAGAGGAAGAATTACTTATTGTGTCTTGCTTAAAACACTCCTGTTAATGCAGCCCAGAATGATGTCTGTAACAGTAAGAGTGTTACACTGTTGACTCATTTAGCTTGTGATCCACTATCACCCCCAGATCCCTTTCCTCAGTACTCCTTCCTAGGCAGTCATTTCCCATTTTGTATGTTTGCAACTGATTGTATAGCTGCATCTAGTTGGAAGAGGTTCACTCTGCCATAAAGAAACTGTGAAGCAGGCATGCTACTAGAGCCAACAGCATAACACCTGAACTTCTTCAAAAGAGCCATGAGTGTAGTATTTTTCTGGGCCTGGACAACTGGGAAGGTACCGGCAGAGTGGAAGGAAGGGACCATTATCTCACCCTATAAGTGGAAAGGCCCATGCACTGGATATGGTAGCTAAAGACCAATAACTCTGCTTCCTGCCCTTAGAGAAGTCCTCACATATGTCCTACTCACCTGACTCCAGCCTCTCCTTGTGAAACACCATCCCCCAGGACAATCGGATTTCACTGCTGAGCAATCTACACTGGACACTATACTTGCTCTCTCATTTATGTTAGGTCTTGTCTACATTACCCACTGGATTGACGAGCAGCGATCGATCCAGTGGGGGTCAATTTATCACATCTAGACTAGATGCGATAAATTGACTGCCGAACCCTCTTCTGTCGACTCTGGTACTCCACCGGAGCGAGAGGTGCAGGCAGAGTCGACAGGGGAACATCAGCTGTCAACTTATCACAGTGAAGACACCACGGTGAGTAGATCTAAGTACATCGACTTCAGCTACATTATTCATGTAGCTGAAGTTGCGTAACTTAGATCGATCCCCCCGCTCCAAGTGTAGACCAGGCCTCAGATCCATCATGAATTTAACTAGATAGGTCTAATGACAGCATTACAAGTTATTGTTAGAGCTGCATTGTGGAAGGCCATACAAGAGTCATCCGTGTTCCTAACATCCTCCTGAGGCTAATTCTAGATCTACATAATAATTCAGGGGACGCATAGGTCTGAGAGATTTTACACTAGATCTGGGGTAAAGCAGGAATGTGTCTTGGCCCCAGCCCTGTGCACAGTGAATAAGCTCTTTGAACATGTTTCAGCAAATATCGGTATAACTATGGGGTCTTCTTCTTTTACCAACCTGGATTATGCAAATAATGTTGACCTCTTTGGTCAGGAAACAAACAGTTTCAAAGATGCCCTAGAGAGCTTCCAGCACAAAGCAGCTGCCCTTGGGCTAAGGGTTTTATTGGGCAAAAACAAAAATCCAGAAGTTGGTGCAACACATCTGTGCTTCCAGACAAACTGTGTAGGTAGTAGATAACTTCATCTATCTGGGCAGTAAATTGTCATCGAAAGGGCACAGTCAGCCAAATATCCTAAAGAGAATTATTTTAGCAGCCTTAATCATGAAGGACCTAGCATAGGTTCTGGAGCCAAAAGAAGATGGAACTATATATGTTAGGTTCCCTCGACACCTCTTCCACAAAAACTTAATTTGACTCCAAACTCATCACTCAGGTTCCTTTATTTGGCACATTAGTAAAGCTATACTGAGTTGATCAGACTCAAATGCAGATGATGGATGCAGTGTACATCACAGATACAAAGTCATGCAACAAAACATTTTCTTATATATATTTCTACCAACACTAGTTCCTAACTATACACTTCATGGACGAGCTGGTTACTTTACAGGAACCAATCCCTGTATAGCATACTCTGTCCATGTGCTATTCATGCATAATCTAACCTTTACCTTATCTTATATTTAGGCTTGTTTAATAATACCAGGATGTTCCTGCTGCTCTTAGCTAGCCATCCTGATTCCAGCATACTGCTTGTTATGACAATATAATCTTCCATTCAGCTTTCTACTCAAGGCACTAAGAAATGAGGCAAGTTACTTATGTCAAGCCAAGCCTACAATATACAAAAGGACAGATTTATAAAATCTGCATACTTACAATGCTCTCATATGGATCTGAAACTCGAACGTTGCTTAAACAAGACATCCAACATGGGAGAATTCTATATTTGACATAATCTGACAAAAAAGAGGAACGGATCAAAGAATTAAAAATGAACAGTAACTTAGGTACAAATGATCATGACTTGATCACATTTATAATATGCAAACAGAATAAAGTCTCATCCAGTTTTATATATACTGGGTGCTTTATAAGGGCTAATTTTACAAAGCTGTCCTCTGCTCTCTACACTAGCTTCCCATAGAACACTGAACCAAGTTCAAGATCTCATAGAATAGAACTTTATTGAGGCCCAGTCTGTCACTATGGAATGAACTCCCCCATCAACCAAGGACCGTCACAAACTTCACCACTTCCTTTTCTTTGACCTTTCCTTTTTTTGGCCTTGCCTTTCTAACAAACACATACCTGTGTTGTGTGTGTGTGTGTGTGTGTGTGTGTGTGTGTGTGTGTACACATGGTGCTATGTGCAAATGTGCTATATGTTTTTTTAAAAAAATTTTCACAAAACAAAATACTCTACTGCACAGACTTCTTCCCCTGGGATGAGGATTAGCAAACAAATAACATGTGACAGTAGATACTCATATTGCTTAAAGCACTACTGGAAAGCACTCGGATACTATGTTGATGAGTGTTGTAGAAGAACCTGTATAGAATTTGAGTAAGACTTGCGTTGCTACTTTTTTTCTACTTTCTTCCTAGGGGAACATGCAATGTAAATATTGTATTGGCCTGAAAAATGGAGGAAAGTTTCAGTAGTCAGATGGGGTATATCATCAGAATTAAGTATTAAACTCCCCCAAATATATATTATGTATATTTTACCATAGCAGAAGGGACATATCAGGTCAAAATGGCCTCATAATTGGAATTTGGTAAAACTAAGCTTTAACTAAACCTAAGAACAAATTAAACAGTTCCATTTTTTAAAATTCCTTTACAAACAGGTTAAAAATAAAATTTCTGTAGTGCTTGCAAACACACATTGGCATTGTGCTACTACAGAAAAACTGGAAAGTGAAATTAAATACAAACAAATATGAAACACACGACTCTATTATTATTCTATCTGAGAGAAATGCAAAATGTAATCTAACAGCATAAACAGTGAAAAGTAAATAAGATTTTTGAGTCTTTCAGTTTAAGTTATCCAAGGTGGGGGTTTTTAATCTATAATTTGTAACTTGTCCCTTCATAAATAATTTTCATCATGTAAAATTATTTAGTTCCATATAGTTATAAAATATACATATACACTAGTTCATCAATGCAAGTCAGGAACAGTTACAATCAGGTATTATTGAACAAGGTCATCATTTCAATGCATTCTAGCAAAAAACACTCCAACAGTTCATTTTAGCACTAAATTGTGAGGGATATCTGAGAGAAATTGAGTTGAGCATTCAGTTAAAGATATTCTCAGTGAGATGTCTTCTTTTACAAGAATTATTTCACAAGTACATTTTGCAAGGTTAACTATACATGTTTAATGGTAAAATAATTACATATATGATATGCACTTTTCCCCCTTAAAAATATTGTTTTTATGTTTCTGATGTAAATCAGTTCAGCAGAACTTCAGCCAATACAAGGCTTGATCTTATAGCTCATAGCAAGGCAAAACTCCCATGGACTTATGTTATAATATGTGGAAAAATCACAAAAAACACTTAGGACTCAATTCAAGAAAGCAAATTTGTTCTTAAGAACATGCATATAGCTAAGCAAGAATGTAAGTGCTTTCATAAATAAGGAGGGACATAAGAACAGGCTTAAGTGCTTTTTTTAAAATTCAAGGTCTTAAGGAATGCATCAGAAGAATTAACTCAGATTGACTTCCATGAGAGTGGTGGCTAATTAAGTATGGTAGATTTGGATTCCAAATTCCAAACAAATTAAAAAACAGCCAAACAACAACAACAACAAAATAAAATGCCTTCTGAGTCTCTCATGAACACTGATAAATAATTTGCATAGTATCTTTTAAAAATGAAAAATATACTAATTAGTGCTGCATACCCAGTCCCAGCTGCTCCCTTTGCTCGGCACAAGAACTATCCAGAAAATGGAAATTCCTTCCCACAAAAGAAAATTGAGTTTTTGAAAAAATTGTTCAACTCAAATAGAAATGAAATGTCAGAAACACAACATTTTTCATGAGCAGGGTTTCCAAGAAAAATTCCATTTCAGGAGAACCTACATGGAATTTTTTTGCTTCCCAGCTGTTCCCCTGAATGAAATTGACTTGAGAAGCTGTGAAATTGTCAAGTGAGGGAGGCCGAGAGCCAGGGAGGTGGAGAATCATCATCAGCATCCCCCCTGGAAAGCTTTGGTCAATTTTACTAGACCTTTCCTGTCCAGGTGCTGATGAGACAGCGAACCCACCTGCTCAGCCTTTCCCGCATCTCTGGGGCCAGAGCAGAAAGCCCAGGTATTCAGGTCCTAAAACTGGAGGGTAAGCTGAAAGTCTGAGTGCCCAGGATCTCTGCCTCTCCAACCCCAATGCTGGCGGTGAGACAGGGAGGCAGATTCAGGTAGCTGAGCCTCAGAAGCCTTCCAGGAAAGCATTTGTCAATTTATTGAAGGAAAAACATTTTTTTGGCAAGGCTGAAATTTTCTGACAAAATATTTGATGAGCTCCACTATAAATACTCTACCTCCCTTCACAATTACTTACCCCTGTCAGTGGACCAATTTTTCTAAAGGATTTCAATCTGGTTTATAAATTCATTAAATTGCAAAAAGATTTAGAAAGTTTTGAAAATCTGGCCCATAATTTCCAAAAAAATAGAACTTTTAAAGATAAGTTAGTGGGGGTTACATGCTGCTTCTATTAAGTCAATGTCAAAAATCCCATTGACTTTACTGGGGACAGATTGAAAGCAGAATGTTCAAAGATAAAAGTGCACCCTGTCCCCCTACAACAAATCTCTTTAGCTTCATTGGACACTGAAATAATTTAATTTAGAAGATTCAAAGTGGAGGAAATGATTCTATCTTTGTAGATTTCTTTCTTCTCAGCTAGTTTATTTAACAAGACATCCTTTATGAATCAAGCCAAATAGGCCCTGAAAGTTACTGTGCATTTAAGATAACAAAAAGTCACCATGCACTTAACATACCAGAGATTCATTTTAACATGTCATCCATACTCTTAGAATTAGCAGAATCTGGACTCCCTACTGTTCTCACATTCTTGACTTGCAGACTGTTTTCAAAAGATTTTATATTACCATTTTTCCCTTTATTTTATTTAATGGTCTTTCTGACTATGTTCTTATGACCTTCTGAAGTTAGTTGGAGCAATGCAGTTTTACCATTCATGTCAGATAGCTCCAAACTAAGGAAATATTTTATTGATCACAAGAAACAGTATCTTGAAGAGAGTCAAAGATGTCTTTTGAGCATTTCAGTGCTATTTATGGTCAGCATTGAAAGTTTATAGTAATTGAGACATTTAGAGAATTCCAGGAAAGAAGGACCCGAGTCTGTACAATTACCTGTTTTGGGGAAGTCAACTTAGATGGAGAAGTTAGCTGGATTTCTCTGGCTTTCCAGCTGTTTCCAAAGAATAACTCCTCATGAAATTATTTCAGTCAGATAATAAATTTAATATAACATTAAATGTTAGTGGGGAGGGATAGCTCAGTGGTTTGAACATTGGCCTGCTAAACCCAGGGTTGTGAGTTCAATCTTTGAGGGGGCCATTTAGGGATCTGGGGAAAAATTGGGGATTGGTCCTGATTTGAGCAGGGGGTTGGACTAGATGATCTCCTGAGGTCCCTTCCAACCCTGATATTCTATGATTTAACCCATAAATTACAAGGTAATTTAGTACTAAACAGAACAATGTGGGATGAATTTATTAAATTTATTTTTAAAAATTTTGACACCTGGATTCTGGCACTGGACAGGTGGCAGAAGGCTTGGAAATGTCCTATTGAGGAGGTAAGAAGATGACAAGGAACCATGTTCTTGATGAAGTGAGCTGTAGCTCATGGAAAGCTCATGCTCAAATAAATTGGTTAGTCTCTAAGGTGCCACAAGTACTCCATTTCTTTTTGCGAATACAGACTAACACGGCTGTTACTCTGAAACCTGTCTTTAGTATTAGTCTTTCTTCCATTTTCTCTGCTTTGGTTTCTCTATATTTTCTCCTGGAAGTGGAGCTCTATAGTATGGCACAGACAGATTGGAGTGTCTCATGTAAGAATGTTCTTTCTTGAAACACTGATGGTAACAACAACAAATGCTGCTGAAAATGAAATAGAATAGCTATTTACTGAAATGTAACAAGTTATGAAATAATGAGAAAGGGTTAAATTCTGTCCCCATTACTCAGCATAATTATTAGTTGCATGCTTGGAAGATTTGTAGTGCTGTGGGGAAAGGAGAGAACTAATCCCCCCTCCTTGCACTCACTTTAAGCCACTACTCACGACTAAGGCTATATTTTAGTCACAGGTATTTTTAGTAAAAGTCATGGACAGGTCATGAGCCATGAACAAAAATTCACAGGTCCCTGAACTGTCCATGACTTTTACTAAAAATACCCTCCTTGACTGGAACTTGGGGGGGGGGGGGCTGGAGGTGCTGGGTGAGGTGGCCCGGGACCCCTGCTGGTACTGGGGAGGGGGGGCAGCTGGCAGGGGCTTCCTACCCAGCTCTGCGTCCCTTCACCTCTTACGTGGCGGAGGGGCCAGCGCACATGTTCTGCTGCTCCTGCCCCAAGCTCCAGCTACCGCAGATCCCATTGGCCAGGAACCACAGCCAATGGGAGCTGCAGGGGCAGGGCTTGCAGCCATGGGCAGCGCATGGTGTGGCGACCCTCCCCTGGCCTCTCTGCCACCTAGGAGCTGCAGGGGGCGCATGCCAGTGGGAGCAAGGGAGCCTCCCACCCTGAGGTAAACGCCCACCTCAACCCCCTAGCCCTGAGTCCCCTCCCACACATCCAAATTGCTGATAGTGGCCTCTGCAGAGGTCACAGAAAGTCATGGAATCTGTGATTTCCATGACCTATGTGAGAGACTTGTAGCCTTACCCATGATTGTTACTGCAGCCCAGGACTTCAGCAGGTGTTGCAGCTGGTGCACTCCACCACCATGGGAGAGAAATGGTTGATGGATCCTTCAGTAATGGATCCACTGATGCTACCCCTCCTCCAGTTGCCTCACCATGAAAAATCCCATCTGCAAGGTCCAGGGAACTCCTGTGGAGTTGTGATCTTAGGCATGCATGTATTGTGGATCCCTAATACAATCTTCCCACATCATTTCCCCCACCTCTCAACCTGGCATTGTGAAACCAAGTTGGCTCTTCTTAATCCATGGCCCACTAGGCTGTGGAGATCCACCCTATGTCTTTTATATATAATGAAATAATAGGCCTCATTGTGGAACCCTTTACCTATGTTGGTGAGCTCTTACTAATGCAAGAAGCCTCACTAAGGTTATTGGAACTCTTTATGCTAATAAGTGCTCACTGACATCAGTGTGCTATATTAAGACCCATTGTAGGAATGCATACCTTATATAGAGAGCATGCATATACTGATACATAATGTAGCATGTGTGGTAACCAAGAAAATTCTGTTGTAACAAATGGACACACTAATTATCTTTACTTGTTTGCTGATCTCCTTTCTCTCTGCCTTTTTGTTTTGCCTTTCTCAGAACATAAAATCTTTGGCCAGGCACCATTCTGTCTTTGTACAGCACCTAGCACAACACTTGCCAGAAACAACTAATAATCATCAAACTAATTTCAAGCTGATTATATATGGTAATACACATGCTATTAAAAAGTAAATGTAAGAATTTTAGATTGCATCAGGAAATGCAAAATTATTGTTTGATATTTCTATATTTTCACAATTTTTCATTCTTATGGAGAAAGTCTTTCAGTGTTAAAATATATTAACTACTAAAGGACCCAATCCTCAATTCTGCCTTCTTTATACTCCCAAAATACCCACTGAAGTCAAACATGGCCATCTTGAAGTCAGAGTTTATGGTAAGCAAAGAGTGCAGGATCACACCCTTAATATTTGTTTTCCATTTTATGAAAATATAATAAAAATATATAACCCATAACCAAACAAAAGTTTTAAGAGGAAAATCTGATTCCAAACAGGTTTCAGTGTAGCTATATGAATATGACTTTTCAAAAATTAGATCATAACATGTACTTACAATTTTGGCTTAGTTAGCCTATCCTTTCCAGATTCCATTTGATAAAAATAAATATTTGAGATGTTAACCTTGAACACTGTACAATGGCTGTCAAGGGGCAGCCCTAATTGAAGCTGTAAATTACATTACTAGAGAAGATTCAAAATGTTATTTATCTCTCTAGACATAATATTTTCCTTACAGGGGACAATAACAGTTAAAAAAAAAAAGTTGCCCAAGCTCTGCAGATCACTTGTCACAAGAAACTGAAAAGTTGTGAGCTTCCACCAATCTCTTGTTTGTTTTTTTTTCTCCCCATGTTCCCTGTGGAAGCATCAACGTGGAAGCATGTCTGATTAGTTCTGCTACTTATCAGAGAACTTGCTGGTTGACCCCAATGAGTTATTGTAGAATATGTTTCAAAATTTTACAGAAGCTGTCTCCTAAATTCTCCTCACCAGTTGAAGTCTGTCCTGGTGACTAGATGCCTGTTCAGTCCTCTGTCTACAATAAGATTCCTGAATTCAGTGCATTTCCTAAAGGACAGATATTAGAAATAAATTGGCATTAATTGACAGACTCATCAAAAAGAGAAAGACTAAGGTGTGAAATGAATATTGAGTATAAATGATCATCTTATCCCAGAGATGGTCCCCAGAGAGCCAATTTTTTGAAACTCTTGGAGAGGAAGTGTGGAAAGGGTTACAATAATGCTACATGCAGACTTTGATTTTCAGGGGTGTCAAATCAGCATCTTTGATAAGCTGTAAATTCTCAACAATAATAACAAAACTAAAGAATTTTCAAAAGCAATCAGTGTGGCCTAATTGCTCCTGTTGAAGTTGAAAGGCTTTTTACCATTGACTTCAATGGGAATAGGGCTAAGCCAATGCTGAGCACTACAGAAAATCCCAAACTTATAAAAGTAGCTATATAAAATACTTAAAGAAATTATTCTGTATTACATGTATTTTTTTCTCATTTAGAAAAAAATGCTAATAATCAGAAGCTGGTTCTAATAAAATTTGAATATCTGCAAAGCTTTTGAAAGTCTCTCCAATCCAATCACCCACATCACTTTTGCTTTCACTTGCAATTTCCAAAATTCTCCAAATAAAATTGGAGATGAGCCTAGACCAAAACCCTGGTTCTGGTTAAAAACATAAGAACGACCATACTTGGTCAGTCCAATGGTCCATTTAGCCCAGTATCCTGGCTTCCGACAGTGGCCAATCCCAGGTGCTTCAGAGGGAGTGAACAGAACAGGTAATCATGAAGTGATCCATCCACTGTCACCCATTTCCAGCTGCTGGCAAACAGAGTCTAGGGACACATCAGAGCATACTTTTGCATCCCTGCCCATCCTGACTAATAGCCATTGATGGACCTATCCTCCATGAACTTATGTAGTTCTTTTTTTAACCTTGTTATACTCTTGGCAACATCCTCTGGCAAAGAGTCCTACAGCTTAATTCTGTGTGGTATGAAGAAATACTTCCTTTTGCTTGTTTTAAACCTGCTGCCTATTAATTTCATTTGATGACTCCTGGTTCGTGTGATATAAAAAGGAGTAAATAACACTTCCTTATATACTTTCTCCATACCAGTCATGTTTTTATAGACCTCTATTATACCCCCCTTAATCATCTCTTTTCAAAGCTGAAAAATCCCAGTTTTATTAATCTATTTTCATATGGAAGCTGTTCTGTACCACTAATCATTTTTGCTGCCCTTTTCTGTACCTTTTCCAATTCCAATATATCTTTTTTGAGAGGGGGCAACCACATCTGTACTCAGTATTCAAGATGTGGGCATACCATGGATTTATATAGAGGCAATATGATATTTTCTGTCTTATTATCTATCCCTTTCTTAATGATTCCCAATATTTTGTTACTTTTTTTTTGACTGCACATTGAGTGGGTGTTTTCAGAGAACTATCCACAATGACTCCAAGATCTCTTTCTTGAGTGCTAACAGCTTATTTAGATCCCCTGATTTTGTGTGTATAGTTGGGATTATGTTTTCCAATGTGCATTACTTTGCATTTATCAACATTGAATTTCATCTGTCATCTTGATACCCAGTCACCCAGTTTTATGAGATCCCTTTGTAACTCTTCACAATCTGCTTTGGGCTTAACTATCTTGAATAGTTTTATATCATCTGCAAATTTTGCCACCTCACTGTTTACCCCTTTTTCCAGATCATTAATGAATATGTTGAACAGCAATGGTCCCAGACACACCCCTGGGGCACACTGGTATTTACCTCTCTCCATTCTGAAAACTGTCCATTTATTCCTCCCCTTTGTTTCCTATCTTTTAACCAGTTACCGGTTATGACATGATAGTTATTTCTTATCACATACCAAACCTTTTGCTCCTCTCTCCCTGCTTCCCGAGGGTGCATGGAATGTCACGGAGCCCTTGCAGAGCTGGCAGCAATGTGGATGTAGTAGGTTGTGCACTCCCCCTACATACCAAAGAGCTATGCTATGCAGGGAATATGCCATGGCTATATGCAATGTGCACAATCTAGTGGTAAGTAAATATCTTATTCTTAGTTTTCCAAATTGTGTAAATATCCCAGTGAAGCCATCATAGGCCTTCTAAACACCATGGCATTCTCCATTTCTTTTCTTTTGTTTAACAAGGTAAAATATGCGTGAAGGACTACAATATATATTAGGGGATCTTAATATGTCTGCACTGTTTCCTAAGAAAATTGAATATACTTTCTGAAAAATATAGAGGCATGCTTTCTATCCTCCACTACAATGCGTGTTGGGTTATAAAATGCAGCCTGTTAGTAAACCAACCCATGGAATGGGGACTACTGTGGCTCCTTTGCATTCTCTTTCTAGTTCTATATGCTACAGAGTCTCCACACAGACAGTCCAGTCCAGGAAGCTGCTGTTCTGTTTCATGTGCTCCCCACACGCTCAATGTTTGTAGTTCTTGCTACATGGCAGCCATTCCTGCCTGAGTGGAATGATGTGTGGAGGATGGAGGTGCAGCCACAGGTCAGATTTACAGAACAGCATGGTCCCAGAAGTAACCAGATTTATTATGGGGCAGAGAGAAGCCAAGGCAGCTAAAAGTATAACAAAGGTGTGACACACAGGAATGCTGATTTTCTGGCTTTGGTCATGTGCCATGGTTACAAATGATCATATACCTCAGTCACATGACAGGAGTCTGTATCCACTGACTCCAGTAGTTACTGTTGCATCTTCTTCCAACCCCCACATTTAAAATAATGAAATGCAAATAAATCAGTAATAACCATCATAAGTCTAATACAGGCAGTTAACAAAAGGAATCATTTGTTTCACTGCTGAGGTGGATCCAACAACTGTAGGCTCTGTTTACTGCTCTTGATGTTTTTCATTGTCAATGAGTTGACATCTATTCCTTCTGTCAACACACAAGCTCAGGAGCATCCTGGATGTCCTCATGAAAGAGAGAGCCAATGTTCTCTTTGGTTTTGTTAAGATGTCATCAGTTCTTTTTGGGGTTGTTACAATCTTGGGGTTGTGTAGATGGTCCAACTGTTATCTTGGCAAATCTGCCTTTTTTCACTTTCAGTTTAGAATTTAACACTCTCTCCCATTTGCAATAAGAATAATTGTTTAACATTTTGTTCTTGTATTTCTTCCATTTTAGTTTCTTAACTTAAAGGTTAATTGTCCTTGGCTCAAGTAAAGATCCTATTACAAAGATATCTTTTCTTCCTTCTGTTTGAATTGGTGAACCTCATGAAGCATTGTGAGGTGGCTAGTCTAACAATGAAAAATGTAGATCCTTTGAATCTACCACGGTTTTGCTTAAATCAAGTTATCTACTCTATCAACTGACATCTCTGGGGCATAATAAGGGCTTGATGAGGAATGCCTGACATATTAAAGAAAATTGCCTGAGTGAACCAGTTGTGAGTTCTGATAGTAATTCAGCTGGAATCTCATGGTGAGCAAATTAATTTACGTGTCATCTCAACACTGATGCGTAAACCGAATTAGTGGTCCACAAAGAACTTACCATAAGCATTTCTGTTTAATTCAAATAGCTCTGTTCCAATCTTGTACCAAGGTGATTGGGAATTTCATGTGGTTTCAGTGTTCCTTTTCCAGTCTGTTTCCTATATTTATTTCACATTTTACACTAGGCATGAGTCAGACTTAGCCACAACAGACTTTTACTTTATTCTTACATTTCTCAATATCCAGATGGATACAGTGAATTATAGTTAGCATTTCCAATCTTGGACTGTGATATGTCACACTATCATTTATACAGAATCCCAATGTACGTAGCAATTTCATCCAATGGTCCCAGTACGTTTTTATGCTTTCAAAATGAATAGTTTTTGTATTGGATAGTTATCTAGAATTACTATCTAAAGATAAAAGAAGAGGAGTACTTGTGGCACCTTAGAGACTAACCAATTTATTTGAGCATAAGCTTTTGTGAGCTACAGCTCACTTCATCGGATGCATCCGATGAAGTGAGCTGTAGCTCATGAAAGGTTAGTCTCTAAGGTGCCACAAGTACTCTTTTTCTTTTTCCGAATACAGAGTAACACAGCTGCTACTCTGAAACCTATCTAAAGATAGTAGTAGTAGTATTTTTACTTAATATGCATGCTGTAGTAGCACTTGTGCCAGAACCCAATTATGCTAGGCGCTGTACACGAATAATAAATGATGTTCCTTTCCCCAAGGAGTTTACAGTCTAAAAGCTGCTGTAGGTTGCAGTGTTGTCAACCCAAGCAATTTTATCATTAGTCTCATGGTAATTGGTGTTCTTCTTAAACCCTTATCTCCTAGGGTGCCTGTTATTACATGAGAATACAGCTTAAATTTTTTTTAAAAAAATAAGTGTTCAGCCCTGCTGATTGTAGAGAAAAGCTTGAAAATGTGAAGACTAAAAGCTCAAAAAGCAGACACAAATAAAGAGAACCCAGAGTGTATTACATTTTTAAAGAGTCATGAATTTTAAGGTGTGTTTGTTTTTTGTTATTTAGTTTTTTGGCCATCTGACTAATGAATGCTTAGGGTTGGCAGTGTTCAGGCTGGGTCATTTTGTTTCCTATTGGGTCTTATTTAAGAAATGGATAGTACTCCAGTCACATTGGCATCAAAATCTTCTTCTTGAAGCTCTTTTATAAATAACATGGGATTTGGGAGCTCCAGGTTCAATTCCCTGCTCTGCCACAAATTTTCTATATGGCCTCCTGCAAGTGACTTAATTCCAGCCAGGCCTCATTTTCTCCTCTGTGAAATAGTGCTGCTCTACCCCAGCAGGGTGTGGTGAGGATAAATAAAAAATTGTTAAATATTCAATATTACAGTAATGGGGACCATGTCTCTGAGAGTATGTCTACACTACGGAATTAGGTCGAATTTATAGAAGTCGTTTTTTTAGAAATCGGTTTTATATATTTGAGTGTGTGTGTCCCCACAGAAAATGCTCTAAGTGCATTAAGTGCATTAACTCGGCAGAGTGCTTCCACAGTACCGAGGCAAGCGTCGACTTCCGGAGCATTGCACTGTGGGTGGCTATCCCACAGTTCCTGCAGTCTCCGCTGCCCATTGGAATTCTGGGTTGAGATCCCAATGCCTGATGGGGCTAAAACATTGTCGCGGGTGGTTCTGGGTACATATCGTCAGGCCCCCGTTCCCTCCCTCCCTCCGTGTAAGCAAGGGCAGACAATCGTTTCACACCTTTTTTCCTGAGTTACCTGTGCAGACGCCATACCACAGCAAGCATGGAGCCCCGCTCAGGTAACCGTCACCGTATGTCTCCTGGGTGCTGTCAGATGCGGTACTGCATTGCGACACGGTAGCAGCAACCCATTGCCTTCTGGCAGCAGACGGTGCAATATGACTGGTAGCCATCATTGTAATGTCCGAGGTGCTCCTGGCCACGTCGGCCAGGAGCGCCTGGGCAGACATGGGCGCAGGCACTAAATTTGGAGTGACTTGACCAGGTCATTCTCTTTAGTCCTGCAGTCAGTCCTATTGAACCGTCTTATGGTGAGCAGGCAGGCGATACGGATTGCTAGCAGTCGTACTGTACCATCTTCTGCCGGGCAGGCAAGAGATGAGGATGGCTAGCAGTCCTTCTGCACCGTCTGCTGCCAGCAAAAGATGTAAAAGATAGATGGAGTGGATCAAAACAAGAAATAGACCAGATTTGTTTTGTACTCATTTGCTTCCCCCCCCTCCCCTGTCTGGGGGACTCATTCCTCTAGGTCACACTGCAGTCACTCACAGAGAAGGTGCAGCGAGGTAAATCTAGCCATGTATCAATCAGAGGCCAGACTAACCTCCTTGTTCCAAAAAGAACAATAACTTAGGTGCACCATTTCTCTGTGAACCCTCTGTGAAGTCCTGCCTGAAATACTCCTTGATGTAAAGCCACCCCCTTTGTTGATTTTAGCTCCCTGAAGCCAACCCTGTAAGCCATATCATCAGTCGCCCCTCCCTCTGTCAGAGCAACAGCAGATAATCGTTCCGCACCTTTTTTCTGAGCGGACGCCATACCAAGGCAAGCATGGAGACCGCTCAGCTCACTTTGGCAACTAGGAGCACATTAAACACCACACGCATTATCCAGCAGTATATGCAGCACCAGAACCTGGCAGAGCGATACGGGGCGAGGAGGCGACGTCAGCGCGGTCACGTGAGTAATCAGGACATGGACACAGATTTCTCTGAAAGCATGGGCCCTGCCCATGTGTAACCCTTCTGCCCGTCAGAGTTGGCAGCAACAAGGGCCGGGTTCAATATCTAGAGGATCGATTCCAATAACACAATGCAAACCGGCTCAAGCCCCCACCCAGTGACCTGGGACAAATATATACCACCCCCCCGGGCGCCTCCAAGAGGCAATACTTCCCCTCTCGCAAGCACATAGTCTGAGTGTAGCAAAAGCCTTTTAATAACAGAGAGAAACAATGTGGCATTATGTTGGGGAAACACCACCAACAGGATTCATAACACAACCCATGAGCAAAAAAAACCCACCCCAAGCAAATTGGGGCATGCCCTTTTCCCTTTGGTTCTTGAGTCCAGCAACCCCAAATCATCCAAAGTCCCAAAAGTCCAATGACCCAAAAGTCTCTGTCCCTGGTCAGGGCAGCCCCAGAGTTCGAAAGTTTATCTGCAGAGCTTTACCTCCCAACCTAGGTGGAGATGGGACGGGGGTAAGAGGCACCTTACATGATCTGAAGCTGACCGCCCCATAGCTCCATAGCTCCGCTCCGCCAGCCGCCCCACGAACTCCTTCGCTCAGCTGCGCTCCGCTCCACCAGCCGCCCCACGAACTCCTTCGCTCAGCTCCGCTCCGCTCCGCCAGACGCCCTAAGAACTCCTTCGCTCAGCTGCGCTCCGCTCCACCAGCCGCCCCACGAACTCCTTCGCTCAGCTCCGCTCCACTCCGCGGCCCACAAGCAGCTCCTGCCATCCACGAACTGCTCCACGTCGAACTGCTTCACCAGCCTGTCCACAAGGCACTCCAGCCGTCCCGCAAACTGCTCCACAATATATCTTCAGGCTCCCCCACTACTTAACACAACGCTCAGTGATTTCAGCTCTTAGGTGAATTCAGCTTGTAGTAGGGGAGCCCCAGTGCTGGTGCACTGTCAGCCCAAAGTGAGCTCAGCAGCCTATAACTAGACTTCTAATGAAATCAAAATTAGCTCTGATATTCCACAGTGGAGAGAGGAGGAAGTGCTATTAGCATGTAAGGCCCTCACCAAGGGGCCCATGCCACCAAGTATTAATACTTGTCCCCAGCCTCTCTCCATTCACCAAGTTTTGGAACCCATGACCCTTGCCTAGCGAGGGCTACTTAGTTGATGGTGAATCCCTCCATCATAACAAAAGGCCACATACAGTTCCAAGCACAGTTCCCATAATCAGGGTAATAACAATTTATTCTTCCTGCCCCAATAACAGAGACACTGGGGATCCCACAGCAGCCAAAGTGACCATTTGGGCAGCTATGGTCTCATTCTAGGAGGGGTGGGTGTGCCTATGCAAATGAGATTGGCCCCTGAAGTTCTTTTCCATAACTTGCCACACATCACCACCAGATGTCAGGGTGGAGCTCATCCTGACACTGCTTACATCCTCCCCCCAGCCGAGAATTTGTCGTCCCGACAAATAACACTCCCTTTATACCAACTCATTGGTTTCCTCCAAAGGGCCTCAGGAAGCCCACTTTAGCTTCCACAAACCTGTGTGCTAAATGTATTGGCTCCTCACTAGTCACCCCAGGTGCATCATAAGTTAACTGTTTCACTGGTCTTATCACCCTGTCTCGTCTATTGAGAGTCTCTGTTGCCGAGGTAGGGTGAACATCCTCTTGAGTGACGGATGGAGAGGCTTCCCTGGAGGGTCCCTCGGCTACTGGCGTAGGCCCCTGCACTCCTAGTTCTAACGCTGGAGGGTCCAAGGTGCCCAGGACATCCTCTACCTGTGTGTCTCCATTGTCCAATAACCTGTGTGTGTCATCACAGGGGGGTCTCATCAGCAGCACTGGGGTGTCAGAAAGGGGCCTAAATAGTTCCGCCATTGGGTTTAGGGCGGAAGAGGGAAAACTCTCGTTTGGTTCAGCTGATCAAGACTGAAATCTTGTCTCCATCCCAGGATACACCAGGGTTGTGTCTTCCTCCTCAGACTCACTCTCAGATGTGCAGAATAGGGGTAAGTTAGCTGCAGGGGGCCCACTGTCTGTGTTGGATGGCGGCTTTGGTCTAGCACCTCTGTTCTGCCTGGCTGCCCTGCTGTGGCCCATCTCATAAGGGGTGCTTACCAATTCCCCCACAGGGAGCAAAAGGTTTCTATGCACCGTCTTTATTTGCCCTGGACCGTCTTCAGGTTTGATCTTGTAGACTGGCAGATCTCCCAGCTTTTCCATCACCAGGTAAGGTGTTGCCTTCCATCTGTCAGCTATCTTGTGTTTGCCAGCAATACCCAAATTTCGCAGCAGGAAATTCGCTCCCCGGCTGGAGCTCCTGCGAACGCACTCTAGCATCATATCGATGTTTGTTGCGGTCTGCGTTCTTCCGAGCTGCAGCGGTAGCTAACCGATAAGCATCCCGCAGCTTTTCTCTTAGTCAGGATGCATATTGCTGATGAGTTTCATAGCTATCTCCATCCTCTGATACACCAAAGCACAAGTCTATGGGTAATCTTGGTTCTTGCCCAAACATCAAGAGATATGGGGTGACTCCCGTAGCATCGTTCTTTGTGGCATTGTAGGCATGCACCACAAATGCAACATGCTGGCTCCAGGTTGCCTTCTGCTCTGGTCACAAAGTTCCCAACATATCTAATAGGGTTCAATTGAACCTCTCTGGCTGAGGATCACCTTGGGGGTGATAAGGCGTTGTCATAAATATAAAGGGAAGGGTAAACCACTTTGAAATCCCTCCTGGCCAGGGGAAAGCTCCTCTCACCTGTAAAGGGTTAAGAAGCTAAAGGTAACCTCGCTGGCACCTGACCAAAATGACCAATGAGGAGACAAGATACTTTCAAAAGCTGGGAGGAGGGAGAGAAACAAAGGGTCTGTGTCTGTCTGTAGTCTTCTTTGTCGGGGATAGACCAGGAATGGAGTCTTAGAACTTTTAGTAAGTAATCTAGCTAGGTATGTGTTAGATTATGATTTCTTTAAATGGCTGAGAAAAGGATTGTGCTGAATAGAATAACTATTTCTGTCTGTGTATCTTTTTTGTAACTTAAGGTTTTGCCTAGAGGGGTTCTCTATGTTTTTGAATCTAATTACCCTGTAAGATATCTACCATCCTGATTTTACAGGGGGGATTTCTTCATTTCTATTTACTTCTATTTTTATTAAAAGTCTTCTTGTAATAAACTGAATGCTTTTTCATTGTTCTCAGATCCAAGGGTTTGGGTCTGTGGTCACCTATGCAAATTGGTGAGGCTTTTTATCCAACATTTCCCAGGAAAGGGGGGATGCAAGTGTTGGGAGGATTGTGCATTGTTCTTAAGATCCAAGGGTCTGGATCTGTAGTCACCTAGGCAAATTGGTGAGGCTTTTTACCAAACCTTGTCCAGGAAGTGGGGTGCAAGGTTTTGGGAAGTATTTTGGGGGGAAGGACGCGTCCAAACAGCTCTTCCCCAGTAACCAGTATTAGTTTGGTGGTGGTAGCGGCCAGTCCAAGGACAACGGGTGGAATATTTTGTACCTTGGGGAAGTTTTGACCTAAGCTGGTATAGATAAGCTTAGGAGGTTGTTCATGCATTCAGTTCCTTACAAGAAGACTTTTAATAAAAATAGAAGTAAATAGAAATGAAGAAATCCCCCCTGTAAAATCAGGATGGTAGATATCTTACAGGGTAATTAGATTCAAAAACATAGAGAACCCCTCTAGGCAAAACCTTAAGTTACAAAAAAGATACACAGACAGAAATAGTTATTCTATTCAGCACAATCCTTTTCTCAGCCATTTAAAGAAATCAAAATCTAACACATACCTTGCTAGATTACTTACTAAAAGTTCTAAGACTCCATTCCTGGTCTATCCCCGACAAAGAAGACTACAGACAGACACAGACCCTTTGTTTCTCTCCCTCCTCCCAGCTTTTGAAAGTATCTTGTCTCCTCATTGGTCATTTTGGTCAGGTGCCAGCGAGGTTACCTTTAGCTTCTTAACCCTTTACAGGTGAGAGGAGCTTTCCCCTGGCCAGGAGGGATTTCAAAGTGGTTTACCCTTCCCTTTATATTTATGACACGCCCCCCAAATCTCAGCTAGGGTGAAACACTGGCTGGGATTTCTTCCTGGAGCTCTAGGAAAAACAGAGTTAATAAGACACATGCATCTCTAAATATACTACCAAGTACATAAAGACTAAAATATTTTCCACATCTCAAGGACGATTTTAACCAGTTGATTCTGGGAAACTTTCACGGGAGAGTGCATCAGCCACTTTGTTAGAAGCTCCTGAGATGTGTTGGATGTCGAAATCAAAATCTTGGAGAGCTAAACTCCACCGAAGAAGTTTTTTGTTAGTTTCCTTGACGGTGTGAAGCCACTTCAGTGCAGCATGGTCGGTTTGCAGGTGGAAACGCCGTCCCCAAACATATGGGCGTAGCTTTTCCAGAGCGTAGACAATGGCGTAACATTCTTTTTCAGTGACTGACCAGTTGCTTTCCCTCTCAGACAGTTTTTTGCTGAGAAACACT
Organism: Lepidochelys olivacea; assembly: GCF_965140295.1. Taxonomy (NCBI): domain Eukaryota; kingdom Metazoa; phylum Chordata; order Testudines; family Cheloniidae; genus Lepidochelys; species Lepidochelys olivacea. Next base: position 37,702,759 of record NC_140413.1, on the reverse strand, counting down.
ACAGGGTGGAATTCTTGATCAGGTCCTTTCTGCATTAAAACTGCTCCCACACCACGCTCGGATGCATCTGTGGTTACTAGGAACGGTTTGTCAAAGTCTGGGGCCCTTAGTACAGGGTCAGACATGAGTGTCGCTTTAAGCTTGTTAAAGGCCTTCTGACACTTTCCGGTCCACTGAACAGCATTTGGCTGTTTCTTTTTGGTTAGGTCTGTCAGTGGGGCAGCGATTTGGCTGTAGAGCGGTACAAATCGTCTGTAATAACCGGCCAAACCTAAGAAGGACTGAACCTGTTTCTTTGACTTTGGGACAGGCCACTTTTGGATAGCATCCACTTTGGCCTGTAGGGGGCTGATAGTTCCTTGACCCACCTGGTGTCCAAGGTAAGTCACTCTGTTTAGGCCTATTTGACACTTCTTAGCCTTAACAGTTAGTCCTGCTTCCCTTATGCGCTCAAGGACTTTTTGTAGATGTTCCAGGTGGTCTGCCCAGGAATCCGAAAATATGGCCACATCGTCAAGGTAGGCGACTGCATATTCTCCTAATCTCGCTAGGAGACCATCTACAAGTCTTTGGAAAGTGGCGGGTGCATTTCGCAGCCCGAAAGGGAGTACATTAAATTCATACAGCCCGAGATGTGTGATGAAGGCTGACCTTTCCTTGGCAGATTCATCTAGCGGTACCTGCCAGTACCCCTTGGTTAAGTCCAAGGTAGAGATGAACTGGGCCCGTCCCAGTTTCTCTAATAGTTCATCTGTGCGTGGCATTGGATAGTTGTCTGGGCGAGTTACAGCATTTAGCTTACGGTAGTCCATGCAAAAACGTATTTCCCCATCTGGTTTGGGAACTAGAACCACTGGAGATGCCCATGCACTTTCAGAGGGGCGGATTACACCCATCTGTAACATATCCTGGATCTCCCGTTCTATAGCAGTTTTAGCTTGAGGAGACACCCGGTAAGGTTAGACCCTAATTGGGTGAGCATTACCTGTGTCAATGGAGTGGTATGCCCGTTCAGTCAGTCCTGGGGTGGCTGAGAACGTTGGCGCGTAGCTAGTGCACAGCTCCTGGATCTGCTGTCGCTGCATACGCCCAAGGGTCATGGAGAGGTTCACCTCTTCCACACCACCACATTTCCCTTCGTAGTAGACACCTTCAGGCCACTCAGCGTCGTCTCCTCCCTGGGCTGTAAACTGACAAACCTTTAATTCTCTGGAATAAAAGGGCTTTAGAGAATTAATATGGTACACCTTAGGCTTTCGGTTGGAGGTGGGGAATGCTATGAGATAATTAACAGCTCCCAGGCGCTCCTGGACCGTGAATGGCCCTTCCCACAATGCTTCCATTTTATGGGCCTGGAGCGCCTTTAAGACCATGACCTGGTCTCCTACTTTGAAGGAACGCTCTCCGGCATGTTTATCATACCAGGCTTTTTGCTCTTTTTGAGCATCCTGTAAGTTTTCTCTAGCAAGGGCTAAAGAGGTTCGGAGGGTGTTTTGTAGGTTGGTTACAAAGTCCGGAATGTTAGTTCCTGGAGAAGGTGTAAATCCCTCCCATTGCTGCTTCACCAACTGCAATGGCCCCTTAACCTCACGGCCATAGACAAGTTCAAATGGGGAAAACCCTAAACTGGGATGTGGTACAGCTCTGTAGGCAAAGAGCAACTGCTGCAACACTAGGTCCCAATCATTGGAGTGCTCATTTACGAATTTACGTATCATGGCCCCCAAAGTTCCATTAAACTTCTCCACCATGCCATTTGTTTGATGATGGTAAGGAGTGGCAACCAAGTGATTTACCCCATGAGCTTCCCAAAGGTTTTTCATAGTTCCTGCCAGGAAATTAGTCCCTGCATCTGTGAGGATGTCGGAGGGCCAACCTACCCTGGCAAAAATGTCTGCTAGTGCCTGGCACACACTTTTAGCCCTGGTGTTGCTTAGAGCTACTGCTTCCGACCGTCGGGTGGCAAAATCCATGAAAGTCAGTATGTACTGCTTTCCTCTGGGTGTCTTTTTCGGAAAAGGACCCAGAATATCCACAGCTACTCGCTGAAATGGAACTTCAATGATGGGGAGTGGCTGGAGAGGGGCTTTGACCTGGTCTTGGGGTTTTCCCACTCTTTGGCACACCTCACAAGACTGGACATAGGTAGAAACATCCTTGCCCATTCCCTCCCAGTGAAATGACCCCCCCAAACGGTCTTTGGTCCTGTTCACCCCAGCATGGCCACTAGGGTGATCATGGGCTAAGCTCAAGAGCTTGGCCCGGTATTTAGTTGGAACTACCAACTGTCTCTGAGGATGCCAGTGTTCCTGGTGTCCCCCAGAAAGAGTTTCCTTGTATAAAAGTCCTCTTTCTACAACAAACCTGGATCGATTAGAAGAGCTGATAGGCGGTGGGTTGCTCCGTGCCGCCGTCCAAGCTCTCTGGAGGCTTTCATCTGCTTCCTGTTCGGTCTGGAACTGTTCCCTTGATGCTGGAGACATCAGTTCCTCATTGGATTGGGGACCTAGGCTTGGTCCCTCTGGAAGCGATATAGGGGATGGAGCTGTTTCTGTTGACTGTGAACCGCTCTCCGCTGGTGCACTATGTTGGGATTCAGGCTCCGGCTGAGCCTCTTGTGTAGGGTTATCGGCTGCTCCCAGTTCAGGTTCGGTGGGGCCCTCTGGTGTTGAGGTTGCAAGTACTGGATTCAGTGCTGACACGGGGTCTGGTGTTGGTTGTTCGGCTGGTTCCGGTTCTGGGACTGGTTCCGTCTGGGTCTCTGGGACTGGATCCACTACTGCTGTTGCAGACATTGGCCTGGGGTCCGGGTCCATCACCTCTGACCGGGTCCTGATAGAAGTTTCCGGAACAGAGCTAGGCCTCACGGCTTGTTTAGCCTGGCTGCGGGTGACCGTTCCCCCCCTCTTGGCCTGCTTCACATGATTGGCCAAGTCTTCCCCCAACAGCATGGGGATGGGATAATCATCATAGACTGCAAAAGTCCACATTCCTGACCAGCCCTTGTACTGGACAGGCAACTTGGCTGTAGGCAAATTGAAAGAGTTGGACTTGAAGGGTTGAATCGTCACTTGGATCTCTGGGTTGATTAAATTGGGGTCCACTAAGGAAGCATGGATAGCTGACACTTGTGCTCCGGTGTTCCTCCACGCGGTGACCTTCTTCCCGCCCACACTCACAGTTTCCCTCCGCTCCAAGGGTATCTGGGAGGTATCTGGGCCTGTAGACCTCTGGTGTGATTCCGGTGCAATGAACTGTAATCTGTTGGGGTTCTTGGGGCAGTTGGCCTTTACATGCCCCAGCTCGTTACATTTAAAACATCGTCCAGCTGACGGGTCACTGGGGCGAGGAGGGTTGCTGGAGAACGGGGTGGCAGGACGATAAGGGGTCTGGAGGGTTCTTCGGGAGGTAGGTGGGGCCTTGGGCGGCCCCCGGTAATAGGGTGTGGTCTGGGGTGGTCCCTTCTGGTCTCCGCTCCAACTGCGACCAGTTTTCTTCTTCTCTGCCACCTCCACCCATCTGGCTCCAATCTCTCCTGCCTCGATTACAGTTTTGGGTTTCCCATCTAGGATGTATCTTTCTATTTCCTCAGGAACACCCTCTAAGAATTGTTCCATTTGCATTAGGAAGGGCAAATTTTCTGGAGATTCAACACTTGCTCCTGATATCCAGGCATCCCAATGTTTCACAATGTGGTAGGCATGTCGGGTAAATGACATGTCTGGTTTCCACCTTAGGGCTCTGAACCGCCGACGAGACTGCTCGGGTGTTATCCCCATTCTGACTCTCGCCTTGGATTTAAACAGTTCATACTTGTTCATGTGTTCTTTAGGCATTTCAGCTGCCACCTCAGCTAAGGGTCCACTGAGCTGTGGCCTCAGCTCTACCATGTATTGGTCGGTAGAGATGCTGTACCCAAGGCAGGCCCTTTCGAAGTTTTCTAAGAAGGCCTCAGTATCATCACCTGCCTTGTAGGTGGGGAAATTTCTGGGATTGAAGTGGTACCTGGAGAAGGATTGCTAGGGTTTGTTGGTATATTCTGCTGGGCCTTTATCCTCTCCACCTCCTCCACATGCTTCCTCTCTTTTTCCTTCTCCTCCTTCACATGCTTCCTCTCTTCTTCCTTCTCCTCCTTCTTCAGCCGCATGAGTTCTATCTGTCTTTCATGTTCCCTTTGTTTTTCCTCAGCCTGAAATTTGGCTAATTCCAGCTGTAGTCGAGCTGAGGATTTGGTCATTCTAACCTCTCTGTTTTTAACTAACTTTACACCCGAGGTTTAGAAATAAACAAACAAAACTTGGCTGTAAAATTTTGCTGTGCTGGAATACCTATTCTCTGATAGTGATTGTCAGCCTACAGAAAAAGACAATTCCCTTGTCTCTGCTCTGGGCCCAAATTAAAGCAAAAAACCTCCAACTACTTGGAAACCTGCTTACCCAGCCCAAAGAAAAAGCAAATGGGTAGAACACACACCCCCGATTTACTTTTAGGAAGAAAAGAAAAAAAAAAAACCTCTGGGTTGGAAGACTGTGAATTTCCCTGCAGGAGTTAAGTACCCTGCCTCCAGGCAAAGAAAACCTGCAATTCACAAAGATAATCCCCTTTTGTCTCTGCTTGGCCACAAAGCAGAGAAGAAACAAGCTGCTTTCAGTTTCAGCTGCTTTCTGGACTTACTTTCCAAAGGAAAAAAAAAACATTTCCTTTTTAAAATCTGTATTTCTAGTTCAAAAAATCTCAACTGGATCTCAAAATGATTTCAGGTTAATCCCACCACTATGCCACCATGTCAAGGTTCCTCCCCCACTCTGAACTCTAGGGTACAGATGTGGGGACCTGCATGAACAACCTCCTAAGCTTATCTATACCAGCTTAGATCAAAACTTCCCCAAGGTACAAAATATTCCACCCGTTGTCCTTGGACTGGCCGCTACCACCACCAAACTAATACTGGTTACTGGGGAATAGCTGTTTGGATGCGTCCTTCCCCCCAAAATACTTCCCAAAACCTTGCACCCCACTTCCTGGACAAGGTTTGGTAAAAAGCCTCACCAATTTGCCTAGGTGACTACAGACCCAGACCCTTGGATCTTAAGAACAATGCACAATCCTCCCAACACTTGCACCCCCCCGTTCCTGGGAAATGTTGGATAAAAAGCCTCACCAATTTGCATAGGTGACCACAGACCCAAACCCTTGGATCTGAGAACAATGAAAAAGCATTCAGTTCCTTACAAGAAGACTTTTAATAAAAATAGAAGTAAATAGAAATGAAGAAATCCCCCCTGTAAAATCAGGATGGTAGATATCTTACATGGTAATTAGATTCAAAAACATAGAGAACCCCTCTAGGCAAAACCTTAAGTTACAAAAAAGATACACAGACAGAAATAGTTATTCTATTCAGCACAATCCTTTTCTCAGCCATTTAAAGAAATCAAAATCTAACACATACCTTGCTAGATTACTTACTAAAAGTTCTAAGACTCCATTCCTGGTCTATCCCCAACAAAGAAGACTACAGACAGACACAGACCCTTTGTTTCTCTCCCTCCTCCCAGCTTTTGAAAGTATCTTGTCTCCTCATTGGTCATTTTGGTCAGGTGCCAGCGAGGTTACCTTTAGCTTCTTAACCCTTTACAGGTGAGAGGAGCTTTCCCCTGGCCAGGAGGAATTTCAAAGGGGTTTACCCTTCCCTTTATATTTATGACAGGCGTTGTCCTAGACTTTTTAATTCCTGCTATCTTCAGCACCTCCTTCAGAAGGTGACTCTCAAAATCCCGCCCCTGATCAGAGTGTATCCGATCCAGGAATCCATAGACTGAGAAATATTTGTCCCACAATACTTGAGCAATGCTGGTGGCCCTCTGATCATGTGTGGGATATGCCTGTGCATACCGTGTAAAATGGTCAGTCACTACTAGAATGTTCCCAACATTCCTCTTGTCTACCTCTACAGACAAGAAATCAATGCATACCAACTCCAAAGGTTTGTTGCTGGTGATGTTCGACATTGGTGAGGCCTCATCTGGAGTACTGTGTCCAGTTTTGGGCCCCACACTTCAAGAAGGATGTGGATAAATTGGAGAGAGTCCAGCGAAGGGCAACAAAAATGATTAGGGGACTGGAACACATGACTTATGAGGAGAGGCTGAGGGAGCTGGAATTGTTTAGCCTGCAGAAGAGAAGAATGAGGGGGGATTTGATAGCTGCTTTCAACTACCTGAAAGGGGGTTCCAAAGAGGATGGCTCTAGACTGTTCTCAATGGTAGCAGATGACAGAACGAGGAGTAATGGTCTCAAGTTGAAGTGGGGGAGGTTTAGATTGGATATTAGGAAAAACTTTTTCACTAAGAGGGTGGTGAAACACTGGAATGCGTTACCTAGGGAGGTGGTTGAATCTCCTTCCTTAGAGGTTTTTAAGGTCAGGCTTGACAAAGCCCTGGCTGCGATGATTTAACTGGGAATTGGTCCTGCTTCGAGCAGGGGGTTGGACTAGATGACCTTCTGGGGTCCCTTCCAAGCCTGATATTCTGTGATTCTATGATTCTATGTTCTTGAGATATGCAGCCCTCGTGGGCAGAGTTTTCCTTTGAACACTTCGAGCGCAAGTCTCACATTTTCTGCGAACATCTTCAGCCATTCGGGGCCAATAGAACCTACTACGAATAAGTTCCAGGGTCCTCTCCATCCCTAAATGCCCAAAGTCATCATGCAGGGCCCTCATGGCCAGGGCTCTGTACTTTTTTGGCAGTACTAGTTGTGCTCGTTTTTTTTGTAAAGGGTCAGTAGTCATTCGGTGTAGCACTCCCTGAATCAGTTTTAGTTTGGTCCATTCTCTCAATAGTAGTTTACCCTCCGGGTTAGGTGGGACAACTGCAGCTGGACTTCGCCCCTCGCTTTTGGCAAGTAGTGTATCACGAATGTCAATATCTTGCCACTAGGCTTGTTGCCAGTCAGCCGCATTGAGTATGGGCAAAGGAGATTGGTCTAATGCAATATAGTTCACTGAAGCAGAAGGCATGCATTCAGGGGGCAGGCCCAAAGCTTCTGCAACACATCCCTGAAGGCTCTCACGGGCCTCTGGCTCTCGGCGACTCACACTGCAAATAGCTCTCACTCCATCTGTGGGTATCACAGCAACTTCTGGAGCCTGCCGACGCCTGGACAATGCATCTGCATCTACATTGCTTCTCCCTGATCGGTACTGAATGCTGAACTCATAGCTAGCCAAGGCGGCCACCCATCTCTGCCCTGTAGCATCCAGCTTAGCACTTGTTAACACATAAGTCAGTGGATTGTTGTCTGTCCACACCTGGAACTGAGCACCGTACAAGTAGTCTCGAAATTTCTCACTGATGGCCCATTTCAAGGCCAAAAATTCCAGCTTGTGGGTGGGATAGCGAGTTTCACTATCAGACAGTCCTCGGCTGGCAAAGGCTACAGGTTTACATTTGCCTTCCACTTCCTGGTACAGGATTGCTCCCAGACCCTCCAAACTGGCATCAGTATGCAGGATAAATGGTTTGCTTGGGTCAGCAAAAACTAGGACTGGAGCATGAGTTAGGCAAGTAATGATTTCTCGAAAAGCCCTTTCACATCTCTCATCCCACCGTGGCCCAAATGGTGCAAAGGGGCCACAGTGTCTCTGCACAGGAGGCTTTGGGGACCTCCCCTTATTCTTGGACTTAGATTTGTTCTTGCTGGACTGATGTCCCCTGGTAAGATCATTCAGAGGCTTTACAATCGTAGCATAGTTTTTCACAAATCTGCGGTAGTAGCCACTAAATCCAAGAAAGGTCTTGAGTTCTCTGTAGTTACTTGGACGTGGCCATGTAGTGAGTGCTTCTTTTTTATCAGGATCAGTACTCACACCCTCTTGGGACACAATGTGACCCACATACTTCACTGAGGTTCTGCAGAACTGGCATTTGTCAATTGAAAGCTTCAGACCATAATCCTCCAACCTATCAAGCACTTTAAGAAGTCTTTCTTCATGCTCCTCTAAGGTTCTTCCAAACACAATCAGGTCATCCAAATAAACTAACACTTGCAGTAAATTCATGTCTCCCACAACTTTCTCCATGAGACGTTGAAAGGTGGCAGGTGCTCCAGAAATCCCTTGGGGCATGCGTTCAAACTGATAAAACCCTAATGGGAAGATGAAGGCTGTCTTCTCCTTATCTTCTTCTCCCAGAGGGATCTGGTAGTATCCACTTCGAAGATCCAACACAGAGAACCACTGGCTTCCCAGCAAACAGTCTAAGGCATCTTACACTCGAGGCATAGTGTACTGGTCGACCACAGTACGGCTGTTTAGGGTGCGGTAGTCAATACACATCCGGATTTTCCCATTCTTTTTATGGACTACCACAATGGGTGAGGTGTATGGGCTGCGGGACTCTGTAATGATGCCATTCGCAGCCAGCTCCTGAAGATGATGTCGCACATCTTCCATCTCAGAGAGAGCAATCTTCCTAGATCTCTCCCTGAAAGGTCGAGAGTCATGTAGTCTGATATTGTGCTCTACTCCTTTTGCACATCCCACATCCCACTCATACAGTGAGAACACCTTGGATCTTTCACAAAGTTTCTTCCTCAGGTGATCTTTCCAGTCCTTGGACACTGGTGAATCTCCAAAGTCAAACTTTGCTGGGTCTATTGTCGGAACTTGAGTTTCACACTGGGGTTTTACAATCGACTCAGGCTCAAAGAGGTCTGCTATCTTTTGTCCTTGCTTCACAACAACATCACGACTCGTTTCATTAGCAATCAGTATAGTCACACTTTCCTGGGCTTCAGCAGGTAGGGTTATGACTCCACTGGGGACCAGCACTCCTTCAGGGAGCTCTCCTCCCATCGGCTGCTCTATCATTGCTAACATCCGTTTACTGCCTTTCAGACAGGTGCTCATGACAAGCACTTCTTGCTCCATCCTTGCAGGCACTACTAAGGGGGTCGTGCCCGCGTACTTCAGTGCCCTAAGCGGTAGCTCAGATGTGTCCCTTTTAGCGCTCTCAATTTTCCTATAGGCTTCAGCACAAAGCGTATGGATCATCAGGGTATTCAGGTATTGGTCCCCAGCCCGCCTTCTGCAGTAATCCGTGAGTACCTTGAAGAGACTGGAGTTGGTCCCTATCAGCACAGACACATCAGAAGTCCCTTTAGGGTCAGGGCATATTAAGGCAGCTGTGTCTACCTCTTCTCTTACCCCAGCAACCTCCTCTGGGAATTCCAGGTGCACTATGACATACCCTTGATAGGGGTATTCATCCATGCTGAGGCCACACAGGCCAAGGCCAGTCAGTGGCTGTATAGGCAGGTGCCTAAGCATCTGTTGGTAGAATGACTGAAATATAATAGTCACTTGAGATCCAGTGTCAAGCACTGCTTTACACTCCACCCCTTCGATCCTCACCGTGACGTCTGCTTGAGGCCCTATCAGTCCTGCAGGGATCCCAGCTGGACAGTCTTTTCTGGGGGAATCTTCAAATCCTGCAGACCTGGGGGGTCCCCGTCCCCAGACCCTCTGGCAGCTACCGGATCTCTCCCAACTGATCCTCAGCTTTCCATACACTAAGTAGGGGTTTTCTTCATTACGGCACTTGGCATCACTGTGTCCATCCTGACCACATCGGTGGCAGAAGAATTGACCTTTCCCCCTTCGCCTGGGGGGGATGGTGGCTCTAAGTGCGGGCTTCTCAATTGCCACAGTTTGAGGCTTCTTATTCCTGGAAGTCTTAACTCGGTCAACGGTACTTTGCAGCTCAGATATCCATTCCGTCAGGACCTGCATTTGTTGGGCAAGTTCCTCTCTGGTGCTCACCATCAGTACACTGGCCGTTTGCAGTGGTGTTGTGCTGGCTGGCTCCGATGTTTGGGCTTCCCAAAACTCACTGGCAGCCTGCCTTTCTTCCTCCTCTCTGACCTCTTTTATCAGCTGGGAGTAACTTGGGGGATGTTCCCGTCGTTCTCTTAGCTGGAGATGAAGTAGAATCGGGTTCTGATACTGAGTTCCTCTTACAATTTGAGCCAGTCTGGTCTGATCCATCTGCTCAGCAGTCACTGCTCCCCTCATGACATCTCTCTGAAGCAGTCTCTCCAGTCTCTGTATGTAGGCTGAAGCCTTCTCGCCCTTTTGTTGTCGGGAATTAAGGAACTTACAGTAGCTGTCTTCAGGGCCCTCTACGCTCCCAAAGTTGTGTTCAAGGGCCTCTAGGCAGTCCTTCACACTGACCCCAGGGTCAATGAGCTTCAGGGTGTGAATCACATCTAATGCTGGGCCGCCAAGGCTCTCTATAACGCATCTTCGCTTTTCTGCATCTGGTACGGCCCACTCTTGCAGCATTTCAGTGGTATGCTCTAACCAGGGTTCAAACTCCTCCTCCCCAGCAAATAATCTTAACTTACGACAAGAGTCTGACTCAGCATGGGGCAGCACAACCTTTTCCAATGTTTGCCCCAGAGCTTTTGTCCAATCATCAGCCGAGGCTGCAGCCTCTGAGCTAGAAGCTGCTGAGCCAGAAGCTGCTGAGCCAAGGCCCAACAAACCTGACATATTAGTCATTATACAAACAGTAATTTCCTCAAAATATAAGCACAAACAAAAAAAATATAAATTGTTTCCCAATGTAGTGGATCACTCAACAGGTGCTTGCGAGGGGTACTGACCCAGGCAATCCCGGACGAGCCCCCAAAAATGTAACCCTTCTGCCCGTCAGAGTTGGCAGCAACAAGGGTCGGGTTCAATATCTAGGGGATCCATTCCAATAGCACAATGCAAACCGGCTCGAGCCCCCACCCAGTGACCTGGGACAAATATATACCACCCCCTCTGGGCGCCTCCAAGAGGCAATACTTCCCCTCTCGCAAGCACATAGTCTGAGTGTAGCAAAAGCCTTTTAATAACAGAGAGAAACAATGTGGCATTATGTTGGGGAAACACCACCAACAGGATTCATAACACAACCCATGAGCAAAAAAACCCCACCCCAAGCAAATTGGGGCATGCCCTTTTCCCTTTGGTTCTTGAGTCCAGCAACCCCAAATCACCCAAAGTCCCAAAAGTCCAATGACCCAAAAGTCTCTGTCCCTGGTCAGGGCAGCCCCAGAGTTCGAAAGTTTATCTGCGGAGCTTTACCTCCCAACCTGGGTGGAGATGGGACGGGGGTAAGAGGCACCTTACATGATCTGAAGCTGACCGCCCCATAGCTCCATAGCTCCGCTCCGCCAGCCGCCCCACGAACTCCTTCGCTCAGCTGCGCTCCGCTCCACCAGCCGCCCCACGAACTCCTTCGCTCAGCTCCGCTCCACTCTGCGGCCCACAAGCAGCTCCTGCCACCTACGAACTGCTCCACGTCGAACTGCTTCACCAGCCTGTCCACAAGGCACTCCAGCTGTCCTGCAAATTACTCCACAATATATCTTCAGGCTCCCCCACTACTTAACACAACGCTCAGTGATTTCAGCTCTTAGGTGAATTCAGCTTGTAGTAGGGGAGCCCCAGTGCTGGTGCACTGTTAGCCCAAAGTGAGCTCAGCAGCCTATAACTAGACTTCTAATGAAATCAAAATTAGCTCTGATATTCCACGGTGGAGAGAGGAGGAAGTGCAATTAGCATGTAAGGCCCTCACCAAGGGGCCCATACCAGCAAGTATTAATACTTGTCCCCAGCCTCTCTCCATTCACCGAGTTTTGGAACCCATGACCCTTGCCTAGCGAGGGCTACTTAGTTGATGGTGAATCCCTTCATCATAACAAAAGGCCACATACAGTTCCAAGCACAGTTCCCATAATCAGGGTAATAACAATTTATTCTTCCTGCCCCAATAACAGAGACACTGGGGATCCCACAGCAGCCAAAGTGACCATTTGGGCAGCTATGGTCTCATTCTAGGCGGAGTGGGTGTGCCTATGCAAATGAGATCGGCCCCTGAAGTTCTTTTCCATAACTTGCCACACCTCACCACCAGATGTCAGGGTGGAGCTCATCCTGACGCTGCTTACACATGCATGCATCATGGTACTAATGGGGCAGGTTCATGCTGTGGAACGCCGATTCTGGGCTCGGGAAACAAGCACAGACTAGTGGGACCGCATAGTGTTGCAGGTCTGGGACGATTCCCAGTGGCTGCGAAACTTTCACATGCGTAAGGGCACTTTCATGGAACTTGTGACTTACCTTCCCCTGCCCTGAAGCGCAATAATACCAAGATGAGAGCAGCCCTCACAGTTGAGAAGCGAGTGGCGATAGCCCTGTGGAAGCTTGCAACGCCAGACAGCTACCGGTCAGTTGGGAATCAATTTGGAGTGGGCAAATCTACTGTTGGGGCTGCTGTGATGCAAGTAGCCCACGCAATCAAAGATCTGCTGGTATCAAGGGTAGTGACCCTGGGAAATGTGCAGGTCATAGTGGATGGCTTTGCTGCAATGGGATTCCCTAACTGTGGTGGGGCTATAGACGGAACCCATATCCCTATCTTGGCACCGGAGCACCAAGCCGGCGAGTACATAAACCGCAAGGAGTACTTTTCAACAGTGCTGCAAGCTGTGGTGGATCACAAGGGACATTTCACCAACATCAACGTGGGATGGTCGGGAAAGGTACATGACGCTCGCATCTTCAGGAACTCTGGTCTGTTTCAAAAGCTGCAGGAAGGGACTTTATTCCCAGACCAGAAAATAACTGTTGGTGACGTTGAAATGCCTATATGTATCCTTGGGGACCCAACCTACCCCTTAATGCCATGGCTCATGAAGCCGTACACAGGCAGCCTGGACAGTAGTCAGGAGCTGTTCAAGTACAGGCTGAGCAAGTGCAGAATGGTGGTAGAATGTGCATTTGGACGTTTAAAGGTGTGCTGGTGCAGTTTACTGACTCGCTTAGACCTCAGCGAAACCAATATTCCCACTGTTATTACTGCTTGCTGTGCGCTCCACAATATCTGTGAGAGTAAGGGGGAGACGTTTATGGCGGGGTGGAAGGTTGAGGCAAATCGCCTGGCTGCTGGTTACGTGCGGCCACACAACAGGGCAGTTAGAAGAGCACAGGAGGGCGCGGTACGCATCAGAGAAGCTTTGAAAACCAGTTTCATGACTGGCCAGGCTACAGTGTGAAAGTTCTGTTCGTTTCTCCTTGATGAAACCGCCCCGCCCCTTGGTTCACTCTACTTCCCTGCAAGCTAACCACCTTCCCCTCCTCCCTTTAATCATTGCTTGCAGAGGCAATAAAGTCATTGTTGCTTCACATTCATGTATTCTTTATTCATTCATCACACAAATAGGGGGACGACTACCAAGGTAGCCCAGGAGGGGTGGTGGAGGAGGGAAGGAAAATGCCACACAGCACTTTAAAAGTTTACAACTTTAAAATTTATTGAATGCCAGCCTTCTTTTTTTGGGGCAATCCTCTGTGGTGGAGTGGCTGGTTGGCCGGTGGCCCCCCACCGAGTTCTTGGGACTTGGGAGTTCTTGGGAGTCTGGATGTGGAGGCTATGGAACTTGGGGAGGAGGGCGGTTGGTTACACAGGAGCTGTAGTAGCAGTTTGTGCTCCAGCTGCCTTTGCTGCAGCTCAGCCATACACTGGAGAATACTGGTTTGGTCCTCCAGCAGCCTCAGCATTGAATCCTGCCTCCTCTCATCACGCTGCCGCCACATTTGAGCTTCAGCCCTGTCTTCAGCCCGCCACTTACTCTCTTCAGCCCGCCACCTCTCCTCCCGGTCATTTTGTGCTTTCCTGCACTCTGACATTATTTGCCTCCATGCATTCGTCTGTGCTCTGTCAGTGTGGGAGGACAGCATGAGCTCAGAGAACATTTAATCACGAGTGCATTTTTTTTTCTTTCTAAGCTTCACTAGCCTCTGGGAAGGAGAAGATCCTGTGATCATTGAAACACATGCAGCTGGTGGAGAAAAAAAAAGACACATTTTATAAAACAGTGGCTACAGTCTTTCAGGGTAAACCTTGCTGTTAACATTACATACAAAGCACATGTGCTTTTCGTTACAAGGTCGCATTTTGCCTCTCCCCACCGCTTGGCTACCCCCTCAACCCTCCCCCCTCCCCATGGCTAACAGCGGGGAACATTTCTGTTCAGCCGCAGGCAAACAGCTCAGTAGGAACGGGCTCCTCTGAATGTCCCCTGAAGAAAAGCACTCTATTTCAACCAGGTGACCATGAATTATATCTCACTCTCCTGAGGATAACACAGAGAGATAAAGAACGGATGTTGCTTGAACGCCAGCAAACATACACTGCAATGCTTTGTTGTACAATGATTCCTGAGTACGTGTTACTGGCCTGGAGTGGTAAAGTGTCCTACCATGAAGGACGCAATAAGGCTGCCCTCCCCAGAAACCTTTTGCAAAGGCTTTGGGAGTACATCCCGGAGAGCTGCGAATGCCAGGGCAAATTAATCCTTTCACATGCTTGCTTTCAAACCATGTATAGTATTTTAAAAGGTACACTCACCGGAGGTCCCTTCTTTGCCTGCCGGGTCCAGGAGGCAGCCTTGGGTGGGTTCGGGGGGTACTGGCTCCAGGTCCAGGGTGAGAAACAGTTCCTGGCTGTCCGGAAAACCGGTTTCTCCGCTTGCTTGCTGTGAGCTATCTACAACCTCCTCCTCCTCATCATCATCTTCTTTGTCCCCAAAACCTGCTTCCGTGTTGCCTCCATCTCCATTGAAGGAGTCAAACAACACGGCTGCGGTAGTGGTGGCTGAACCCCTTAAATGGCATGCAGCTCATCATAGAAGCGGCATGTTTGGGGCTCTGACCCGGAGCGGCCGTTCGCCCCTCTGGTTTTCTGGTAGGCTTGCCTCAGCTCCTTAAGTTTCAAGCGGCACTGCTTCGGATCCCTGTTATGGCCTCTGTCCTTCATGCCCTGGGAGATTTTGACAAAGGTTTTGGCATTTCGAAAACTGGAACGGAGTTCTGATAGCACGGATTCCTCTCCCCATACAGCGATCAGATCCCGTACCTCCCGTTCGGTCCATGCTGGAGTTCTTTTGCGATTCTGGGACTCCGTCATGGTTACCTCTGCTGATGAGCTCTGCATGGTCAACTGCAGCTTGCCACGCTGGCCAAACAGGAAATGAGATTCAAAAGTTCGCAGTTCTTTTCCTGTCTACCTGGCCAGTGCATCTGAGTTGAGAGTGCTGTCCAGAGCGGTCACAATGGAGCACTCTGGGATAGCTCCCGGAGGCCAATACCATCGAATTGTGTCCACAGTACTCCAAATTCGACCCGGCAAGGTCGATTTAAGCGCTAATCCACTTGTCAGGGGTGGAGTACGGAAATCGATTTTAAGAGCCCTTTAAGTCGAAATAAAGGGCTTCATTGTGTGGACGGGTGCAGGTTTACATCGATTTAACGTTGCTAAATTCGACCTAAAATCCTAGTGTAGACCAGGGCTTAGGTATCTTTCACTGTTTTTACTTGCTTTGTAAGAAGCCCCTTGCTGGTTCTGTATTTCACATTTATTAAGGATGGGTTTTTTTTTCAGTTTTCTTGATCATTTTCTGAAATCTAAGTGATGCTTCAAACAATGGTTTCCAAAAGTTTCTAGTTTGTTTCTGCTTCAACTGATTGCTGTCCATAAGCATATTCATGAAATCACTCACAACCAGCAACAATTACCACCTTTTCTTTCTCAATCTGAGCTCAGTTTTATTGTGTTTTAGTGAGTGCTACAGAAGTACATACCTCAGGGCCATCATTTTATCGAAGAACAGTTCACAATTCATGTTATCTTGTATCGACTGAAATGTTGGGCCTTTTGTTAATCTCGAAGTGTTTCAGTACCTGTGCTTCTGTGACAACTTTTTTAATTCCCCAAAGAATTCTTTTTTAATCATTGCTGTTCCATTCTGTAATATCTTCATGCAGTATTTCAAATGAAGGGTTTCACTGTGATAAATTAGGGATTAGATATATTAACATGCTCATGAGCCTCTGTAAAACCTCCTTTCTTAGGTTTGATTTGAGCTCCTTTGTCATTGAATGTGTGTCCTAAATTATTAATCTAATTCAGTTTTTAGCTCACATTTGCTCCTGTTTAATTTAAGGTTTTCTTTGGCATGCTGGGGTGCTCATCCCAAATCAGTAGATCAACAATAATTTCCACTTTACCCAGATCCTCAAAAATCTGGAACATCTTTGATGCACATCACATGTTGCTGTTATAATGTTGAGGATCCTGCCTTCTGCAGGTATCCCAGGATCCATGTATCCAGTTCTTCAGGGAGAGAAAATGCCCAATGTAATGGTTTTGAACAAAACTCTAAAATTGAAACTCTCAAAGTTTACTAGTCCATATATGGATATTTCCTGCCTTAGGTATAACATGTGATTCAGGATTTTCAAATCTGTGGCTAAATGAAGGCATGGGTAAATGTCACAATGTATCAGTATATGCAAAATTTGTTGCATGATTGCAGTAGTCCTTACTTCAATATATTTTATGCACTGTTTTTTCTTGACAATTGTGTATAGATATTTAAGGGAAAGCACAAACACATTCCAAATGAAGTTCTACCCTGGAGTGATCTTACGTTGTAATCAGAAGGAATTTGGATGGAGAAAAATAGGAGATTTACGAGTAAAACACTGACATTAAAATGAGCCTATTTGCACCATCAATTAGAAGTGGCCTTCAAATTTTAATTAAAACATAAATGGATTTAACATCACACAAACAATAAAATCAAAACACAGGCATAGCACCAAGATCTCTGTTTTGTTTTCACATAAATGCTTATTTTAATTTCTCTCCTAAACTCTGTTTCTTAACAATTTATATTACTATGTGTTACTAGCTTTTGAAGAGCGCACAGCTCTAGATGCATTTCAGTGCTTTCTGCACTGTATGAACTGATAGACTGTGCTTACTGATTCTCATTTATTCTCTACAGGCTCCATCATCGCCCTCCTCACCCATAGCTAATGAACCAAAATATGAAAAGCGCTGGCTAGACACCCTATCAGTTCCTCTGTCGATAGCTCGAATCTCAAGATACAAAGCTGGAACAGATAAATTAAGGTTTGTAATTTGAAAGGGAAAGAAGTGGGTTAACTAACTGCACCTCATTTTTATTGTGAAGGTGTTGGCAGCGGAAAAATGCTTTTACTTGAGAGATTTAAATTTTTAGTTCATATTATTATACAAAACCAGGCTGCCTATTTTCTCTTGTAATTTATAACATGCATAGGAGGACTGTTGAAGACAAAGAAAAAGTAAAAAAGGGCAATAAAATAAGTAGGTAAGATAGGGTAAGTAAGTAAGATAGGATTCATCACCAGGTCTTTTTAAGAGGTTTCCATACCCCTTTTTTGCCTTATATCCTGTCTGCCGGTTCTCAGTCTGGTCACATACCCTTCTGGTGTGGTCAGCCATCTGGGGGAAAATACGGGTTTTGTTACTTTTTTTTTCCATGGGGAATGTTAGGGATCATTGTGTGCATGTGATTTTATGTGTGAAGAATAGATTTTTAGATAATTCAGAAAATAAGGCAGGTTCTGAGAAGAGATAAAAAATAAGGTAGGTTATTAAAGAGAGAGAGAGAGAAATAAGGGAGGTTATTACAGACAGAGAGGAAAGAGAGAGAAAAATAAGGGGGTTATTAAAGAAAGAAGAAAATAAAGATTATTAAAGAAAACTGAGGAAAAATAAGGGCTCTTAAAGAAAGAGAGCAAAAAGGTTTATTAAAGAAAGAGAGGAAAAATAAAGTTTATTAAAGAAAAGGGAAGAAAAAATAAGGTCTAGTAGTAATATGTTTGATAGGGTTGATCACCATGTGTTTTTGACAGGTTTGCGCACACCCTTTTTGCATTTGTCCCATCCTCCGAGTCCGTATCCAGTCATGTGCACTTTTAATAGGAGAATCATTGGAGTGGAAGGGACCTGCAGGCATCTTCTAGTTCAGTCCCCTGAACTCCATGCAGGACTAAGTATTATCTAGACCATCCCTGACAGGTGTTTGTCTAACTTGCTTTTAAACATCTCCAAATACAGAGATTTCACAACCTCCCTGGGCATTTTATTTCAATGTTTAACCTAATAGCTAGGAAGTTTTTCCTAATGACCAACCTAAACTTCCCTTGCTGCAATTTAAGCCCATTGTTTCTTGTCCTAATCTCAGAGTTTAATAAGAACAATTGTTTGGCTCATTTAAACAACAACAACAAAAACCACATAACACACCCACCTTTTTTAAAAACAATGTTTTTTAAAGTGTTGCCCAGAGGAAAACTTTTATAATGAAATCTTTAACTTTATACAAAACACACAGACACACACATCCTAACTTAAAAGGAAAAAACAGTTTATGTTAAACAATAGATAAGAACGCTGTTTCTCACCCACTTTTTAAATGCTATCAAAGTTTTAACAGTTTCCTAAAGGGAAAAAAAACTGTTGTAAAGAAGACTTTAGATTTATACAACATTAAAAAAAAACTCGCACAGGGGTTGGCAACCTTCGGCATGTGGCCCATCAAGGTAATCCAAAGGCAGGTCGCGAGACATTGTGTTTACTTTGACCCTGCAGGCATGGCCCCCCGCAGCTCCCAGTGGCCACGGTTTGGCTTGAGGAGGAGACACATTTTAAATCTGTCTCTGAAGAGAGAAAAGCAGTAAAGAAATTTGTACTAAGAGAGATCTAGAACTCAATCCCCAATGAGCCATATGCAGGAGAATTAACTTCTGTCTCTACTTCTGCCACAGACTACCTTCCTGTGTGACGTTAAGCAAGTCATGTTAGCTAAAATTGTGACACCTGGTCACCAAATGTGGTTTCCTCATTTCCTGTGCGCCTGACTTGAGGCATCTGGGGCCTGACACCCTAACTGCAGGTGAAGTCACTGGGAAATGTGAATGCTCAGTACCATTCACATACCAGGGTTGTGAGTTCAATCCTTGAGGGGCCATTTAAGGATCTGGGCCAAAAATTGGGGATTGGTCCTGCTTTGAGCAGGGGGTTGGACTAGATGACCTCCTGAGGTCCCTTCCAACCCTGATATTCTATGAGTCTATGGGCTGTTGGGGCCATGTGCTGGGTCCAGGAGTGTCATGAAGGGAACCCAAAAGGGGAAAGGGATAGCTCAGGGGTTTGAGCACTGGCCTGCTAAACCCAGGGTTGTGAGTTCAATCCTTGAAGGGGCCATTTAGAGATCTGGGGCAAAATTGGGGGCTTGGTCCTGCTTTGAGCAGGGGGTTCAACTAGATGACCTCCTGAGGTCCCTTCCAACCCTGATAGTCTATGATTCTCAGTCAGGAAGTGTAGTCTGGAGGAATGAGCACATGGATGGGAGTCAGGAGACTGAGTTCTAACCTTGACTTTGCCTCTGTTTCATTGCATGACCTTGAGCAAATCACTTAAAACATCTGTAGGGTGGGATAATAATTTATCTCCCAGGCAAATTGTGAAAATACATTCATTAACGTTGGTTACACATGCAGTCACTGTGGGTTTCCAAAAAAAAAAAAGACGACAAGGAAATGAATAATTTTGTATTCAGGATTTGGATGGCATGCAATACGTAAGGGATCAGATTGGGCCACACATTGAATGACGAGAATGAAAAGAATTTTTGAATTGTTGCCTCCTTCCTTGAGCATCATCATCCCGTGCATTGAATGAGGCATAGGTCCTGATTGTACGTGATCATTTACTTAAAGCTATCTTAAAGCAAAAGGAGACAGAATTCAGGTTGCCTGGGAATTATTTAACTTTCAAGAGCTTGACTTTGCAATCAAAATTATGTTCTTTTAACACCATTGTAATTTTACATTGTAGAAAGGCAGTCCAAGATTAACCTCCAATAGAAAAATATTTTGAAAATACCTGCCAATTGGTGCACACCAAAAGCCAAATATAATACTATGAAGAAATATTTTTATAAGCCAGGGAAGAACAAATAATTGACCGGCGTTTTCAAAATATTTACCTATAGGAAGTTATAAGATCTTCAGTGCTTAGTAGGCTGTTTAAAAGATTAGCCTTAATTTAATTATGCCTGCTGGTCTGATGCTGTTTTGAAAAGTTTTTTTTAAGATTCTTTACATCTTCTCTCAGGGACGAGAGAAAAATTGCTTTGTACGGCACCAAACACGTTATCTGCACTGAACAAGTAAGAAACTAGTAAGAGGCAATGTAAGAAGTCACATCTTACGTTTCTGAAAAATCTTTCAGATATTCTGTTTCTTGCTCATGAATTTGCTTTGTTATACAAACTGTCATAAACAGGGCAGAAGTCAATCCAGTTATTCTTGCTGTCTGACTGTTATAGCAACTTGAAATGACCTTGCTGATCTTATTTGTTTTGTTTTTTTAACCATGATTGTTGTGAGTAAGGTGTATTTTCAGCTTTTTCTCTTTTTTTCTGTAAATAATCTTTTCTTCAAGCATTTCAGACAGGTATCTGAACAAAACTGAGATTATCTGTCATAGGGTTTTAAACTATGTGCAACTTTACTCAAGTTTGTCTTTGCTGTTTCTTTTATAATGTCTTACAAAGAATATCATGTCAGTGTGTTGACATTATTGATTATAACTCTGTGCTGACCTTTCTTGACTTCTGTTTGTATCAGACATGTTTTGCACTGGTACCACAAGAGATGCAGTGTTGCATAGTGGATAGTGCACTGGACTAGGACTCAGAAGATTCTATTCCTGGTTGTGGCACTGGCTTCATGAGTGACCTTGGACAATCACTTCACCTCTCTGTGCCTCAGTTTGCCTCTCTTTAATAATGATAATGAGGATAATTACACTTACCTCCTTTGTAGAGCAGTCTGAGAGTTACAGATAAGAAGTGCTGTAAGAGCGTTAGGTCTTATTATTATTGCACCATGTCTGTTTATTCTGTCTGCCAAGCTAGATTCTAGTATACTTTTACTGGGATTGGATTAAAAGTCTCATCTTGGTTCTCTTCCAAATCATAAGTACCTTAGTATTCACCTTGCTTAGTTTTAACAGGAAAGCTGATCCTTTCAATGCTCATTTGTGTCACCGGATGGCACCTTCCTCTTTGATTGTTAATTACTCTTTTAAAAAATATATATAATTAAAGTGTAGTACTTGAACGGGGGGGTCTCTCACCTCTTGGGAGACTACTATGAACCACTGGGCTAAAAGTTATACGGTGGGCATCACCTCCTCTGGCCAGATTTTGAATGGGAACCAATTTGGTAGGTGGCCTCTGAATATGTCTGCCAGACCAGTACCCGCACATGTGTTAGGCAACCAAAGGCCTATCTTCCCCTGGTTTGTCAATCACTCTGGAACTTAGCTGGAAGACAGGTTTTGGATACGTAGAATTAGATGGCAGTGAGCATACTCTGAGGCAGAAACATAGGGCCCTAGGGAACTTTCTCCTTGAAAACTTAAAGGCCAAGAGGCCTACAGGGCTTTGACAGGAGTTTTGTGCATTGCAGTGGTCCCAAAATTGGGACTAAGGTGCCTAAAACATGGACTTAGGCACCAGCTTCCTTTGTGCATCCAGCCCTGTGGCTTTACTGCATGTTTGCATAGTGCAATAGAGACATTGATCCCTAGCTGGGACGCTGAGGTGCTACTGGAACAAATGAATGATATTCATTATTCATAAATGTTTGAATTACTAACCTGTGCCACTATTCTTCTTGAAGCAAGATCATCCATTTATTCACAAATATCTTTGCAAATATGTTTTTTCATTATCCAATCAGCTCTAGTTCTAAAACACCTGTTGGGATATTTTCCTTGTTAATCATCCTACGCTTTCCTTTATCTATCCCATTACTTTTAGTAATACCCCTTTGGTGTCCCCAAATGACTTCTCTCAACATTTAACTCAATATGTTGATTTGCCAGAGTTGGCTTTGAATATTTTAACATCTGATCTAGTTTAATTTAAAAGAGATTCATTAGGAATGTGTTACATTTAGTGTACCGGACACTAAATTTCTGCATGAATGAGGACCCGTTAACAAAATAACATCAGCCAAATCAACATGTAGACTTTTCGGATTAGTGTCACTGCCGTATTCTGTCAACCTAAAGATGAGAAAAAATGGTATCAGCTAAATCACTTGGTGTCAATGTGGTCTCTTTGTTACTCCGTATCAATGTTAGTGTTATATTATTATAAGAAAGCTACAGAATTTGGGAAAGATCGGGGGGTGGGGGTCAGTAAATGGTACCACCCATATAGCTGAGAAAACATTCCCAGTTGATGCACAGTATTTCCCACCCCATGAATATCAGAGTGTTTTCAAATTATCACACTGGCAAAACAATTGGTTGATTTGGATTTGAAATATTAATAGTGTCTGAGGATTTTTCATGCCAATATTATTGTTCTTAACTGATCACAGGCAGTATGGTGTTTTTGTTTTTAAGAGGGAGGAGAATTGTTTCACCTTTTGTTCTGCTTGCTGGCAATACACCAAATTCTAATGCAGTGTACTGCTGTCTCAGACTTCTTAGGGTGTGCTGTTTGCTAGGATAAATATGACTGAGGAAATATGACATCAGTATCCCAGTGCAACACATCATCTGGGAAAACTGAAAAAAAATGCTTTTAGAATACTGCAGATAAAGACACGGTACACTTTCAGAAAATAAACAGGAACATTTTCAAACCATTTTCTTCAAGGCCTAGTCCATCTTGAGGTGGAACTTAGTTAACTGGAACTTAGTTAAACATTCTGTTGGCAATAAAGAACCCCTGGTGGTGTTGGCCTTTCATTGTTTAATGAAGTTAAAGGGGAAATTACTTTCCTGTAGATATCACTCAGATGGTTCCTACTCCTGGGTCTTGCTCTTGTAGCACAAGCAGAAGGGAAATCCCCTAGCTTTCAAAGGCTGTTAATCCTTTGAGGCACTGTTAGGTTTCATATACAAAGCAACTTGCCAGTGCCACTGTGTCATCTAATATGCTTCACTTCTCTTCATCTAATCTGTTTATCAGGAACAGAAAGCAAAGTGCTCCCTAACCTCCAAAAATCAGTAGTTCAGCATGAAGGTCACACTGTGTCCCATAGTGATGCAGTGACTCCCTCAGTTTCCCCTCACCACTGTTCCTGAATTTTCCTCTGAGTTGATAGGACATTTTATATTAGACAGAGATCAATCTCTCTCTTTCTCTCTGTAGAAAGACCCCGAAATAGGTGCAGCCTATTCTCTAGTCTCTTTCTTACTGGGGAGCAGGAGCTATCTTAGATATCCTGCTTCTTCTTCTCAGCAGATCTTATTTTGTAGCCTGCAGTCACATGATCCCTGAAAAAGATAAGTCCCATGATGTCTTGCTGCTTGAATAGGATTGTGAGAAGCCATACATCTTCCTTATGGCACTCAGAATACCCTGTTAAACTGTGCTAGAAATATTTACTTATTTTAATATATGCATACCTGAAAGGCACATACCTCATCCTCTAGGCACTTCTCACATAATTGTATATCGTACAATTCTTACAAAACCAAATAATTCTGTAGCTTATCCTGTCCACACATCAACTGAAAAATTGATTTAACTATTCACCATTCCCTAAAGGGTACAGAAAATCATTTGCAGATCAACAAATTCAGACCTAGTTGCTCTCTGGTGTACGTGGGTGCCAAGTTCTTCCATACTTTATAGGTTAATAAACAATAGCGTGAACAATATCCAGAAATCAATAAGCAGCCAATTCAAATCACACAACACCATTCAATGTGAGTTGTACCTATCCTAGCATATGGATGTCATGGCCGGAAAGTCAGTAATTGAAAACAAATGTTTCATTTCCCAACTCTAATGGGAAGGTTGGAGGATGGAAAACAGCCAAAAACCCTTGAGTAGGACGGGAGATCCCACCTGCCTTGGTGAAGAAGTACTACCGCTAAAAGCAGGAACTCAGCCAATGCAGTATCTTCAGAGAAAACAGTAACAGTGTGTTAGGATACATTTCAATATATAGCTGGCAATACCTTGCACTGACTGGGAGAGGGACAAAATCACCTAGTGCATTTCTCATCTTTCATTTCAATTATTCTCAGATAGTGTTTACTACTAACACATTTTGGAATCCTAACCTCTGCAGCTAATTTAAATCTGTTAAGATGATGTACAGTAATGAAGAGAATCCTTTTAACTTGCTTAGCTGCATTAGACTCTGCAGTGCTGACAGAAGCAAAATAGACTGAAAAATGACTTTTTTCATAAAAACAAGTTAATCTGAGTCAGGATAAACACAGAGAAGAGGTTTGTTGAATAAGATGCCGCCATTTTATACTGTGACTTTCTCCCCCTCTGGCAGGGTGTGGGGAGAAACTGAATCTGGGTTTCCCACATTCCAGGGATTGCTCTAGCCACTTGGCTAAAAGTTATAAGGTGGGCACCACAATCTCTTCCTCCTGGCTTCTTAAAAAAAATGGCATAGGTTCCTAACTCCAGGAGAGGGTTCACAGCTGAGAATAACAACTAGAGATAGGTATCTCCTTGCAGCCCAGACTTAGGCATCTATCTATTGGCAAGCTTACATGGCTTCCTGCCTAGTGTGCTGGTTTATATGAATCACAACCCTATTTCTCCGCATTTTTTGGATCGGGAACCTTGGCACCTAACTCAGGCTTTGTGAATTGCAGTGATTTTCTGGGCATGTAAAAGTTAGGTGCTGTGATTCTCGGTGTCACAACACCTAACTTCTTTTAGGCATCTAGTCCCTACCTAAAAGATCTTGTAACCTTAGGATAATGATAACATGCAGCTGGTGGATAAAACAAACAAACAAACAGATAAGAGTCAGCGGGAGAAAGAGGTAGGAATAATAAAGCAGTTTTTGATAGACTAGCTGTCTGCATAATCGAACTGGTCACCTGTCTAGCTGTTATCGACTGGCAGTGTTCTGTACTCCTCTCAGCAGAAATGATTATTAAGAGCGGATGTGGCACAGCATAAGGTCGTGGCTTTTTACATTTTTTTCTGGGAGTCTGCATTGTGTACAGGAAAATGCTTGCCAGGTATTGATGAACATGTCTGTGAATTCTAAAAGTCTGAGGAATTTTATCTTGAATGATTCATCTGACAACATGTATCAAAAGTGCAATATTCTCTATTGACGATTCTCTTGTTTTAAAAGTTTCAGTCATCTAGTCAGTGAGTAGAGCCATAACCACGAGGCGTGCATGGCTATTCACTTACACAAAAAGGGTTGTCCAGTGGTTAGAACAATAGCCTGGGACTTGGGAGACCCAAGTGCTGCTCCCTGCTCCAGTACAGGCTGCCTTACAAGACACTTAGTCGCAGATTCTGACAGGGAGTTCAGCTCTTAGCTTTCATTGACATCAGTAGGAGTTAGCACCTAAATACCTTTGAGGATCTGAGCCTTAGTGTCTCTCTGCTTCAGGTCCCCATCTATAAAATGGAGATGGTAATAATAATTTCCTATGTCACCGGGGTGTTAGGAAGATAAATAGCACATCAAAGTTACTGTGCTGCCTGGCAGCATGAGTAGGAGTTTCTTGACACATCCACAGAGAGCGTCTCCACCGTGAGGCTGCACCACAGTCTCAAGAGGTATCTCTGAAAGAAACTGCCATACGTGGAAAGCAAAGCTGCACCAACAGCAGGAGAGGAGCTTCAGCTGTACCCTCTTCTATGCCCTCTTCCAGTAACAAAAAGCTTTTGTTAAATGTAATTATTCCAGGGACTTTGCATGCCTATGCTAACTCTCCAATAAAGAGATTGTGAGGTTATAGTACAGAAAGTCTGTAAGAGGTTTAGATACCACAGTTACGTATCAACAACATAGCTAGAATCACACATCATGAATAACAACTAATGAATAGTTGAAATGAACAGCCCAGGAGCTGAAAATTGCTTCTCCATGCTATTCAGTGAATGCAACAATGAATATGTTGTAAACAAGGTTCACTTACAAACCAAGAAAAGGATTAAATTTGCAGTTAAAATATTTTCAACAAATGATTCAACCAGCTCGTATCTGGATCTACACATTCCTACCACCATCATCATTTAGGAGTGCACCAAGGACAGCAATGTTTTGGCAGGATCATCCTGAAGAGGCCCTGGTCAGCAGACCTACTCCTTCCCACCATCCTCAGGGAATGCATCAGGATCAGTGACCTCCTGAAGGAGAGGACTAAAAAGGATTTGAGGCCCTGGCAGACCTGCTTGCTTCCTAGTGCAATTACTGTAAATCAGTCATTAAAATATAAA
This sequence comes from Lepidochelys olivacea, assembly GCF_965140295.1. NCBI lineage: Eukaryota > Metazoa > Chordata > Testudines > Cheloniidae > Lepidochelys > Lepidochelys olivacea. Next base: position 37,676,563 of record NC_140413.1, on the reverse strand, counting down.
GAGTGAATCTGGAAGAAGCTGAATGTTTTAGATTTTAAATCTCTCCTTCACAAAAAAGAAAACTTTATGAATCACATTCTGGGCATTATAGTTGGTCAGTTTGTTCATTAATATGTCTTGTTTTCAGAAGTTTATCATAGAAAAGAAAATCTCTCTGCTTCATATTATGTTAAAAATAACTGTGCTTTAGCACAATAATAATAAACTGTGTAGACAATCTATGCCAGCATTGTCATAATGTCCCTTCAAAAACCCTTGAGTTTGGAAACTTCAAAGCAGAACTATGGAGAGGGATGCAGTAAATCTGTCACGCATTGTCAAACATAGAGGTCTGTTTTTCCCAGACACACATGTTTAAGTCCTATCAGTAGTAATGGGAGTTACTCATGCACGTTATATGGAGAACTGAAAGTCTTTAACCAGTAATCATCTGCCATAATTTAACCACAAAGTACATGGGGCTTACTGTGGCAGTGACAGAGATTAATGCAGTACATTTTTCACAGGTTGTAGAGTGTCCTGCTGCCAAAATGCCTACAGGGCAGGAGATGAAATTGTACCTGAACTGGCACCAAACTGACAGGGCAGGCTGGTAGCTATTATCTAAATCTAGATTTTACGAGCCATTTTATGGGTCAGGGAATATCTAGAGACACACACGTTTTATACCTTGAGACTGAAGAAGTTGACCTACCAAGTCAGCCGTAAAGCCATCATTAAGATAAATACAGTGTGCCTACAAAGACTTAAATAGAATGGAGCAGGATGGTTTATTACCGAAGGCTTTTACCTCTCCCACACATTACCATTGTGCTTAAGAAGCTATTAAGAAATAGCATGGGATGCCAATCATCCTAATGATTCAGAATAAACTATAAATAAATGCATTGATTTTATAAAATTAATGATTATTTAACTGTACTGACATCTATTTTGCCAATTCATAGAATCATAGAATCATAGAATATCAGGGTTGGAAGGGACCCCAGAAGGTCATCTAGTCCAACCCCCTGCTTGAAGCAGGACCAATTCCCAGTTAAATCATCCCAGCCAGGGCTTTGTCAAGCCTGACCTTAAAAACCTCTAAGGAAGGAGATTCTACCACCTCCCTAGGTAACGCATTCCAGTGTTTCACCACCCTCTTAGTGAAAAAGTTTTTCCTAATATCCAATCTAAACCTCCCCCACTGCAACTTGAGACCATTACTCCTCGTTCTGTCATCTGCTACCATTGAGAACAGTCTAGAGCCATCCTCTTTGGAACCCCCTTTCAGGTAGTTGAAAGCAGCTATCAAATCCCCCCTCATTCTTCTCTTCTGCAGGCTAAACAATCCCAGCTCCCTCAGCCTCTCCTCATAAGTCATGTGTTCTAGACCCCTAATCATTTTTGTTGCCCTTCGCTGGACTCTCTCCAATTTATCCACATCCTTCTTGTGGTGTGGGGCCCAAAACTGGACACAGTACTCCAGATGAGGCCTCACCAATGTCGAATAGAGGGGAACGATCACATCCCTCGATCTGCTCGCTATGCCCCTACTTATACATCGCAAAATGCCATTGGCCTTCTTGGCAACAAGGGCACACTGCTGACTCATATCCAGCTTCTCGTCCACTGTCACCCCTAGGTCCTTTTCCGCAGAACTGCTGCCTAGCCATTCAGTCCCTAGTCTGTAGCGGTGCATTGGATTCTTCCATTCTAAGTGCAGGACCCTGCACTTATCCTTATTGAACCTCATCAGATTTCTTTTGGCCCAATCCTCCAATTTGTCTAGGTCCTTCTGTATCCTATCCCTCCCCTCCAGCGTATCTACCACTCTTCCTAGTTTAGTATCATCCACAAATTTGCTGAGAGTGCAATCCACACCATCTTCCAGATCATTTATGAAGATATTGAACAAAACCGGCCCCAGGACCGACCCTTGGGGCACTCCACTTGATACTGGCTGCCAACTAGACATGGAGCCATTGATCACTACCCGTTGAGCCCGACAATCTAGCCAGCTTTCTACGCACCTTATAGTGCATTCATCCAGCCCATACTTCCTTAACTTGCTGACAAGAATAGTGTGGGAGACCGTGTCAAAAGCTTTGCTAAAGTCAAGAAACAATACATCCACTGCTTTCCCTTCATCCACAGAACAGTAATCTCATCATAAAAGGTGATTAGATTAGTCAGGCATGACCTTCCCTTGGTGAATCCATGCTGGCTGTTCCTGATCACTTTCCTCTCATGCAAGTGCTTCAGGATTGATTCTTTGAGGACCTGCTCCATGATTCACTAAGCTGATTCACTAAGCTGAATGAAACCAAATCCTAGCTGATATTCTGTATATAATTTTTTTTATTTAATTTCAGCAATCATCTTACACTTTCCAAACAAGTATTGACAATTTTGTTTTGACTTATGATCTGATTCTGCAAAGGCTTCTCTGCACATGCTTACGTTTAAATACCTGAACATTTCTACTGAGTTCAGTGGGACTACCCACGTGCTTAAAGTTAAATCTTTGCAGGATTGGGGTGCTAATTTGTATAACTGATAGTTATAGCCAAGTACATTATATTGTTATTACAGAACACACAGAGAAATAAACACACTGTATTCACATGCCACCCACAAAGCTCACTTCTGGTAGACATAGCTGCATCCTACAGAGTGCAGTAGCAATGTGATATACTAAATATGACATCTTTCAGTGTTTGCATTTTCAGGTAGCTCCTGTTCTCAGGGAGAACCACACTGGGACTATGTATTACTTTGATATTTTTTCTATGTAATCTCTCTCGATATTTACACTTTATTCAGCCTGTAGACACCCAACACTTACCACACTTAGATTTAATTGAACAATTTGATTGTAAAAGGATTGAGGATTAATGTCAAACATTCATCAGAAATACACTATCCAAAGTGAGCAACAGGCACATATGTTCTGAAAGCATTTCCATCTTTTATATGCCTTTACTCTTTTATGTACCTGACAAAAAATACTGCCCCACATCACTCACTTAAAAAATGACAATTCATCTTATTTATCAGATGATTGTTCAGTAGATTATAGAAAACTTCTCGTATAGTGGACATAATTAGAAAGCTACCTTTTGCCTTTTAACCAGCAAGTAAAATATTACTAATGATATACCCCCATTATAAGTGAAGGGAATAGGTACTCATGCTGGTAACATCATTGCTCCCAGTACAAAGGAAGATACTTTAATTGTATCCTCTGTATGATGTTTACATGTGGCAATTTGAAATAGTGAGGACAAGGAGGAAGAACATACAAAATGAGTGAATTCAACTGCTGAGTCAATCTTTAACTTTAAAAACAATACTGATGAAAAAAGGGTCATGTCTCACACACTGCATTTTTGTAGGGTTGCCCGGACTGCTCTATTTCAGTTGACTTACTGGTTGTATTTGGAATTCTTCTGAATAAGCCATTTTCGATAATCTCACCCATACTTGAAGACCATAAATAGACCCCCATCAGGTTCCCACTCCTTTGGGTGCTGAGACTAATTTTCCTTACTCTGACAGCTGAAGATTTAGTATGTGTTCCAGGCCACAGTACCATGGCTGTATATTATACCCTGACTTTAGTAACAAAACAAATAATAAAAAAAGACTTCACCTATGAAATATTTACCCAAGCCAATCTGTTACTTAGTGAACTTTTTCTATGACTTTTTACATGTTCAGAGTACTGAAATACAGAGTATAGGAAGTGACCTGCATCTTTGAGTGGTTTTAAACTATTAGCTAGTATTATTAAATGATTTAAAACAATTTTAGTTTAAAATAAAATGTATTTTGCTTGCACTAATGTGACCAATGACTTTTCTATAAAATCCTAGTCATGTTTTGACGCAGTCATGACATATCCGGCATTAGCCATGACAAACAAGCATCCTTGGTCATTACCCAGAATTATGAAGTGATGCAAAATTCAGATTACCAAAAAATTAGTGGATTTTAACTTCCATTTATGGAGAGATGAAGTAATACAGAGGCCCTGAACTTCTCTGGGAACTCCCATTCTAATCCTGTCATAATCCACACTGATGGAAATAAAAATTCACTCAAAAGCTACATACACTAATAGGACCAAATTTCTAGATAATGGTATAAGCAAAGGAGGTACCAAAACACAGCAAAGAAAACTGGCTTGACCACTGAACAGGATCCCAGGTTAATCTAGTCTGTCTGTCTATTTGTAATTCTGCAGTGGGAAACTTTAAATGGAGGAAGGAGCTGCTGTTAGACAAGCACTCAGATTTGTATTAAGGAAACATAATATTAGAGTAAATCAAAAGGACATGACTATTTCAAACACAGCAGGCACAAGCCTTAAAAACCTTCGGATGCCGTCTACTGAGATCCCGGCCCTCAGAAGGGTTGGAATTCAGACCTTTCCCTAACAGCTGGTTTCCCAGTGACTGCTGAATCTGAGTTCAACTGAGCCTTTCTCAGAATATCTTTATGGTTGTTGGTCCTTTAAATCTGGGGAAGACAAGTAGCTGCAGTGAGCATTTTGCATCTAATTAATACAAGCTCAGTTAGGAAACATTCATCTGGTAAATGAATATTCATACCTCTGATTATGTTCTCTCTGGCCTTCTCTTTCTGTAATCTCCAACCTAATAATATTATCCAGTACTTTTATAGAGTTTTCATCTGTAGATCTCAAAGTGTTTTACAAAGGAAGGTAAAGTATCATTATCTCCATTTTACAGATGCAGAAAATAAGACATAGTGTGGTGAAGTTACTGGCCTAGCAGACCAGTGGCAGTCAGGAATAGTACCCACGTCTCCTGAATCCCTGTCCAGTGCTCTGTTCACTAGGCCACACTGCCTCTAAGTGGATCTAATTTTATCAGAATAATTGTACTATACTCAACGGACTCTTGAAGTGTTTTGCAAAATAATTGAAGAGCAAAAAACACACTTTTCCCCTCCTACTCACCTTGATTTCTCCTTTGGCTCCTTTTTCCCTCTTCATGTTCTATATTCTTTACTGCTCAACAGTTACTTTGTGTAAGATAAGGGAATTAGTTGGCAAGATGGAAGCTGCAATCTTTCCTAACTTAGCAAAAGCATTAGCTTTTAACATTGAAGAAATGCAAAATACCTGGCAGCAATCACTTATTAATTTCACAGTGAGAGTGGATAGCCTTTGGGAGCAGCTTGAGGGTAGAGAACAGCTGGTGGCTACAGTGCAGGGCTCAAACATTACTGTGCAGAAATGCTTGCAGTCATTAGAAAATAAAGTTATGATCTGCGAGAAAATAATGAAGATAATGAAAGTGGTAATAGACACAACAAGATAAGGATAATTGGACTGCCTGAGGGAAGAGAAAGCCAAGATCCTGTGGAGTTCTTTTTCTGGCTACAAATACTTGAAATCCCGGAAAAGGGGACAGATTCAAAATAGAAAGAGCAGACTCTGGTATTTTGGCAAGGATAGCATGTATCTGAGATCAATAACACAGACAGAGAGCTGTAGCAATCAAAATTAAAAATATTAAACACTAAAGGGCAAATATATCCTTCTTCCAAGACTTTTCTCCACATCTGCAACATCTCTGTTTTCCCTGTGCCACCTACAAAACAGAAATATGGTCTTTCACATTCAATTCAACTTTCCCTAAAACACAGACTTAAAAGGTTAGACTCTCTCAACCTGATCCTCCTGACAGACCTAAAGAAGAATTGCTAGTATGCTACAGTGATAGACATATTAGAGATGTGTGAATATGTGGCCTCTCAGAGCCAATGAGTTCTTTGGTGGTAATCATGCAGTACAAATCTTTCAAGATCTGAAGGTCTTCAGCCTCTTCTACTGTGCAGCATAAATTACAGGTCCCTCAATGATATCATTTACGTGTGATGTATTCAGTGATTGTTCCTTTCTGGTCAAGAATACTTTGCCATGCCAAAGTAGGAAAAAATCCATAAGTTGACTCATCTGTTGAAGTGGAGACTTCTGCGTTACATAGAGGGTTTTGTCTTTAGTTTGAGTCAGAGATGAGTGACATGAGCTTTTGTAGAGTGATTTAAAGTGGGTGTGTAAAGTTCTTATAAGTCTTGGTAATGTCACAGTATCTACGGAGTGTAAAGCAGTGACACACAATCTTTATCAGCCAAATAGCTACTTTGTTTGTGAACACAGTTTTATAGTTAGAGAAGAATGTAACATATTTAGTCTGGTCTACGTTTTTAGTGGTGGCCTCAGTTTTTGGGTGCTCATATTGAGCCCCTTTGAAGAAGTATAAAGTATTTGGATTTTCATACACATTAAATGAGCTCTAAAGAATGATTGCTTGTAATTTTTTTAAACCTACAGCACTTCAAGAAGTTAAAAATAGATGAAGATATTTGCTTTGTGACTCATGTTGTAAGTTTTTAGAGTATCAAACATTTATTTTGGTGGCAAGAGGTTGCACAATTGTTTACTTAGATTTAACTGATGCATCCTTAATAAAATATCTTAAGTTTATTGATTATATACATATAAATTATACAACAGTAAGTGAATAATTAATCAAAACTTACAAACTTTGATAAAGATAAACCATTTACTGTGTCTGTGTTTCCTGATACTGTAGGTTATTATTCCCCTTTTCTGTTGCTTTTCTCTCTGTTTGTAAATTTGAAAAATGAAACTTGTAAAAAGTTCTAAAAATCAGATGAAGATTGAGAACTATTGGATAGTTTATGAAAACTTTGTTATATATATTTCTTTTTACTACAGATCTAATGCATTTGAAGTGCTTGCACTTGATGGAGTTAGCACTGGGATACTTCAGTTTTATACAGCGCAGGAGTGTGCTGACTGGCTGAGAGCATTATCAACTAACATCAGTGATTTGACACTTCAAAATGTACGTTACTTTCTGCATATTTTCCTGCATTTGCTATATTTAAATTATTTTCAATTTCCCAAACATAGTATAATAATTTGTATATAAGGTATAATATGTAAAACAAAAGAGTGAGGGGGAAGAAACAAAATTGTAATAGCATAACACTTTACCTTGAAATCTCCAAGAAAATACAATCTTATTATATAATAGAGAACAACAGAACCTCAGGGTGACTTTATTACTTTCAAAATTTGTGTAGGGCCCAATCGGAAGAGTCTTTTCATTGACTTCATTGAGTTTTGGATAAGGCCTAAATGTATTCTTTTTAAATTCTTGCAGTTAAAGTACGCTTGAAATCTGGTTTCAGAAGTTTGCATCACTTGTTTTGGAAGTATGTGAAGGGAAACTTTGTAACTAAATCAGTGTAATTTAGGGCTGGTCTATATGCAGTTTTTCTACTGCTATAATGAGTTTAGAAACTGATGTAGCTAAAGCATTACAATCCTTTAGTGTGGTCACAGTTGTACCAGTAAAAAGGTGCTTGTATCAGAATTAAGATATTGCTATACATTTAAAAGTAAAGTTTGTAATGTCGGGGCTCACAGCTTCAGCCCAATGGGGCACAACTGCCAGGGCTCAGGGTTTTTGCCCTGTGGTAGGCCTTGAGGCTTCTGCCCCATGAGAGGCACCTGAAGCCCTGAACCACACGACCCTGCCAGAGGGCAGAAACCCCAATCCCAAAACCCCAGAAACCCCACCAATCTGTTAGGCAGAGAAGGGGGGGCATGGTGGGCTCCGGGAGCTGCCCTTTAACTGTAAAAGAGCTGCATGTGGTTTGTGAGCCATGGTGGCCACCCCTGCTATATCCCACAATATTTCATATCTCCACCAATTTTCTGTTACTGATCACCAGAGTAACACAATAGTACATCTTATGTGCATGTACATTCCCATTCCTCGTTGGGAAGGATATGATCAAATTCCCTTAACAGGCTGGGTCAGACGTGCAGTCTGGGGAACATCTCAACAAGCCTGTAAATTAAGCATTGCTCTATTTGGAATATACTTTACCATCCGTACATACAGTGGAGTGAGAGTTCAACCAAAAAGGATCTATTTAGATGCCATACTGATGCCAGGGGACAATACTAATATCGGCCATGCCAGCATAGGTCTTTCATCACAATCAGGAACTTCTGCTCATTGCAAAGCAGTGACCTAATTCACAGAAACATTTTCAGCAAAGTCAGGCTGTCAGGGGACCTGGGGTAGTCATGTTATCTTTGAATACAGAGGAAGTCAGCTGTTGACCAGCCACAGGAGGGTACCTGGAAATGTCAGTGTGTCTACCAAGAGCATGTCTGAATTGTTATGATGCTACTGTGCAGACAGTTACTTCTGAGGAGAAAGATGGAGAGGAGGGGCATGAAAGAGGAACTAAAGGGTCATGGTGGAGAAGAACAGGATATGGAGGAGGAGAACGCATTGACTCTTTCAGCACTACTAAATACTGCATAATCCAAAATGAGCTTCATGCGAAAAGCCTGATAGTAACTATTATATTTACAAACAGAACACATGCTGCAGTTTTCTTGAAGAAGTCCTCTCCGCATCCCATTCCCCACGTTCTTTTGCTTTTCCTATTATCCTTTCCACCAGTGCGGCACTCTGTGCTACCTCCCCTTCCCTTTTGCCCACACCCTGAATATTTATGTTTGGAAGAAAAAGGAAGCGGAGGAGAAAGATGCACTTCTCTGGTCTCTTTACAGTACTCTGCTTCCCAACACAACCTGTAGCCTCTAAGGGGAGAGAAGGAACAGGAGCCCACAGGCAGGGGAACTGAGACTATGCTGAGCTAGCAGCATAGAAAGGAACCTGACCTGCATCTACTTCTCTCTCAATGTGTATAGTCAAAGTGTCTCCTGTAGGCTGAGTTGACAACACTGTTTAACTGGACAGTTTTTGGGAGGGAGTTCTGTAAAATAGCCCAGAATTAATCATAGGCTCGTAGGACTGGAAGGGACCTCGTAGGACTGGTCCAGTTCCCTGCATTCTCTCCATAGTATACAGTTAGCCATCTATTAAATCACTTGTGATTTTTGTTAACTCTTCTCACAGCTCTTAATTTCTATTATCCTAAACAGAGCATCAGGAGAAGGGTATTATAGGCAGCACACCTGGCAACACCTATAGTTAAGGTTGCCTGTGTGTTTCTACTATAGAGGCCCATTTCAAAGTACTTACACTTTTCTCAAAAATGTACATCTTTTACCTAAAATTAGTATGTTCTCTTTTTTAAAATTAAATAAAAAAATTGCTTTGAAAACCATTGTTTCTGTACCTTTTTATTATACAGCACTAAAGCCTCAGTAGAAGATTAAATAAATTTAAAATTTGGCCTCAGAATAGGGACATAATTCCTATATTATGGATGTATCATTCATCTGATCAGTGAACACTGGATTTGAGTTGGATGAATTATACGAGTTTAAAAATTGTCCTTTATGCCTGTATATTGGCTGATAAGTGATAACATTATATAACCCAAAATTCCACTGTAAATTAATATGTATGTGTATATAGACTAAGGTGAAACTCCCATTGAGTAGATAACATCTCATGTTTCCAATATGTGCACAAGTGTCCCAAGCAAAGCACAGTGAAATTTCAGGTGCACTAGACAGAGAATTATGGAATATGATCTGTGAAACTGCATATGATCGGAGACAGGAGCCAAGGAATCTTGCTTTCCTACCCACACTAGGTGGGGTGAATGTGGATTAAGTCAGGTCCTTGAAAAAATCCTGACTACTTCTATAACCCATAAAAATTGCACATGGAATAAGGCAAAGGTTTCTGCCTCATGGATTGCACCTTATGCATTACACAGCGTTCTGTGGCTGTCTAGCAAGTAGTAGCACATGAGAGTAGACAACTAGAGGCTTCCCCACCCGTGCCCCCATTACCACCAAAAAGTTGAAGGATTGCTTTATAAATAAAGGGAACATTTAGTTAGAACAGAAGCTCATTTATCTCATTTTATTAAAGTGGACAAATTTAGTCATACTACTCATTAAAGTGATATTCAGCAGCTATTATTTTATTATATTTTAAGTAGTGCCCCCGCTGAATAAAAATGGGTACATCCCTGTACCACATGATGGAATTTTTTTGCTGCTTCATTTTTTTTTATAAACATGAATTTCATATAGAAAAAACTACATTAAAAATTGAGGTTGCAAAGTCAGAAGTCAGGAAGTGACAAAGATAAGGTTGCATGCGCAACCCATGACCTTCCCCCAGTGTGTACTGCATTACAATACAGTAATTATATGATCACTTATTTGTTTTCTCCAGGTTCCCTGTGTCACTTCACTCTCTGGGTGGTGAACAGGTCTAGGGTCCAAAGAATCCTTCCTTATTCATTGTACTAATTGTATGGTGTGTCGTGAATGAGGCTGTTGTCCATAGTACTGATCTGATCTAATGTATTCTACAAATACATTAGAAGCAAGAGGAAGACCAAGGACAGAGTAGGTCTATTACTCAATGGGGGAGGGGGGGGAGATAATAACAGAAAATGTGGAAATGGCAGAGGTGCTTAATGACGTCTTTGTTTCGGTTTTCACCAAGAAGGTTGGTGGCGATTGGATGTCTAACATAGTGAATGCCAGTGAAAATGAGGTAGGATCAGAGTCTAAAATAGGGAAAGAACAAGTCAAAAATACTTAGACAAGTTAGATGTCACCAAGGCCTGATAAAATACATCCTAGAATACTCAAGGAGCTAACAGAGGAGATATCTGAGCCATTAGCAATTATCTTTGAAAAGTCATGGAAGATGGGAGACATTCCAGAAGACTGGAAAAGGGCAAAAATGGTGCCTATCTATAAAAAGGGAAATAAGGACAACCATGGGGAATTACAGACCAGTCAGCTTAACTTGTGTACCCAGAAAGATAATGAAGCAAATAATTAAGCAATTATTTTGCAAACACCTAGAAGATAATAAGGTGATAAATAACAGTCAGCATGGATTTGTCAAGAACAATCACGTCAAACCAACCTGATAGCTTTCTTTGACAGTGTATCAAGCCTTGTGGATAGGGGGAAAGTAGCAGATGTTGTATATCTTGACTTAAGTAAGTCTTTCGATACTGTCTTACATGACCTTCTCATAAACAAACTAGGGAAATGCAACCTAGATGGAGCTACTATAAGATGAGTGCATAACTGGTTGGAAAATCCTTCCCAGAGAGTAATTATCAGTGGTTCACAGTCATGCTGGAAGGGCATAATGAGTGGGGTCCCGTAGGGATTGGGTCTAGTTCTGTTCAATATCTTCATCAGTGATTTAGAAAATGGCATAGAGAATACACTTATAAAGTTTGCGGACGATACTAAGCTGGGCGGGGGGTTGCAAGTGCTTTGGAAGATAGGATTAAAATTCAAAATGACCTGGACAAACTGGAGAAATGGTCTGAAGTAAATAGGATGAAATTCAATAAGGACAAATGCAAAGTACTGCACATAGGAAGGAGCAATCAGTTGCACACATACAAAATGGGAAATTACTGCCTAGGAAGGAGTACTGCGGAAAGGGATCTGGGGGTCATAGTGGATCACAAGCTAAATATGAGTCAATAGTGTAACGCTGTTGCAAAAAAAGCAAACATCATCTGGGATGTATTTGCTGGAGTATTGTGTCCAGTTCTGGGTGCCACATTTGAGGAAAGATGTGGATAAACTGGAGAAAGTCCAGAGAAAAGAAACAAAAATGATTAAAGGTCTAGAAAACATGACCTATGAGGGACCATTGGAAAAAATTGGGTTTGTTTAGTCTGGAGAAGAAAAGACAGAGAGGAGATATAACAGTTTTCAAGTACATAAAAGGTTGTTACAAGAGGAGGGAGAACAGTTGTTCTTCTTAACCTCTGAGGATAGGACAAGAAGCAATGGGCTTAAATTGCAGCAAGGGCAGTTTAGATTGGATATTAGGAAAAACTTTCTAATTGTCAGAGTGGTTAACCACTGGAATACATTGCCTAGGGCGGTTATGGAACCTCCATCATTGGGGATTTTTAAGAGCAGGTTGGACAAACACCTGGGTCAGGAATGGTCTAGATAATACTTAGTCCTGCCTTTGAATGCAGGGGACTGGATTAGATGACCTCTCAAGGTTCCTTCCAGTTCTATGATTCTATGGTACACCTTGCCATGAGCACATCCCAACTGCTATAAAATAAAAATTTTAGTAACAATCTTTCTTCCTTCTCAGTCTGTAGGAGAAATAGGTTGATTAGTTTATCGGAGTCTTATGGTTAGGGCAGTGAACTGAGGTCCAGGAGACTAAGTTCTGTCCCTACAACTACTACCGTCTACATGTGCAAGACTAGTCACTTAATCTTTCTGTATTTAAGTTCTGTTTCTGCTGTATAGTAGTAATAATATTTCACTTAAAAGGAGTGAAACTTATCAGAAGTGTCAGGGAGACAGAAAAGTCTAAATCAACAGAACTCCATATTTGGTGCAGTCAGTTAAATATTGTGCAGCAAGAGAGATGAGCAGCTTCACATTGAACAATGAACTAAAGAGAAATATTGAACAACTGCCTTCATCTCTGTCCCATTCCAAATTGTGCACAGAGGCAAAACAATTAAGCACATTCTTAACTTCAAAGTGCTTAAACACTTTGTTGAATTGGGGTGCAAGTGAGGAAGGTAATATGTATCTAAAGAATGTATTATAACGCAGCCCCATGAGGGGCAGAGCTAAATTTATATAGGCATTCCTAATTTTGTCAGTTCCTGATTTTTGAGGGCTTCATTTTGCAACCTTGATTTTCTTTTAATGTTGTATTTTTGTATGGAAACATATATAAATGTGTATTAAATATGTCCTTGAAAATGAATTAATATGACAAATGACAACATCAATATAGTCATCACTCTGACTACTCTTTAATCTCCGTTTTTCTGCAGATGAAAATGGCAAATAAATGCTGCTCTCTATCAGACCAGGTAAGATTTTAATTGTATTGTCCATAAATATTTACCATTAATGAAATCTCTTTAAAAATTGCTGGGGGAAAAATCTGCCTCCATGCAGTTGCTGTAGGATGCAAAAAGTTTGGAGCTACATGTAGACAGAACAAACATAATAGTAAAATGTAAGGATACTCCATTACAAATGCACTGTGTTCATTTACTTTGAAAAGTATAGTTTTAGTTTTCCTCCACAATCATAATAGTCTAGCTAATGAATTGCATTCTGTTTTATACAAATAATGAGATCTTACTAATATGGTCTGTCACTGCAGCAGCCTGCTATTCAATCCTTGCTGAGAAATGGGGAGAGGCCACTTTTTTGTTTATATGAGTTGTTTTATGGGTTTTCAGACTGGTGAAGTGAGAATTAGCCAGGTTATACTTCTAGCATGGAAATGATTTTCATAAACTGAACTGTACTGCAATCAAAGGCTGATTCTAAAATCATTCTAAAACCTGTTAGAGTCAAAGGGTATGTCTACACTACGGAATAAGGTCGAATTTATAGAAGTTGTTTTTTTAGAAATCGGTTTTATATATTCGAGTGTGTGTGTCCCCACAGAAAATGCTCTAAGTGCATTAAGTGCATTAACTCGGCAGAGTGCTTCCACAGTACCGAGGCTAGAGTCGACTTCCGGAGCGTTGCACTGTGGGTAGCTATCCCACAGTTCCCGCAGTCTCCGCTGCCCATTGGAATTCTGGGTTGAGATCCCAATGCCTGATGGGGCTAAAACATTGTCGCGGGTGGTTCTGGGTACGTATCGTCAGGCCCCCGTTCCCTCCCTCCCTCCGTGAAAGCAAGGGCAGACAATCATTTCGCGCCTTTTTTCCTGAGTTACCTGTGCAGACGCCATACCACGGCAAGCATGGAGCCCGCTCAGGTAACCGTCACCCTATGTCTCCTGGGTGCTGGCAGATGCGGTACGGCTTTGCTGCACAGTAGCAGCAACCCCTTGCCTTGTGGCAGCAGACGGTACAGTACAACTGGTAGCCGTCATCGTCGTTCCCGAGGTGCTCCTGGCCACGTCGGCTGGGAGCGCCTGGGCAGACATGGGCGCAGGGACTAAATTTGGAGTGACTTGACCAGGTCATTCTCTTTAGTCCTGCAGTCAGTCCTATTGAACCGTCTTATGGTGAGCGGGCAGGCGATACGGACTGCTAACAGTCGTATTGTACCATCTTCTGCCAGGCAGGCAAGAGACGAAGATGGCTAGCAGTCGTACTGTACCATCTTCTGCCGAGCAGCCATGAGATGTGGATGGCATGCAGTCCTTCTGCACCGTCTGCTGCCACCCAAAGATGTAAAAGATAGATGGAGTGGGTCAGAACAAGAAATAGACCAGATTTGTTTTGTACTCATTTGCCTCCTCCCCTGTCTAGGGGACTCATTCCTCTAGATCACACTGCAGTCACTCACAGAGAAGGTGCAGCGAGGTAAATCTAGCCATGTATCAATCAGAGGCCAGGCTAACCTCCTTGTTCCAATAACAACGATAACTTAGGTGCACCAATTCTTATTGGAACCCTCCGTGCAGTCCTGCCTGAAATACTCCTTGATGTACAGGCACCCCCTTTGTTGATTTTAGCTCCCTGAAGCCAACCCTGTAAGCCGTGTCGTCAGTCGCCCCTCCCTCCGTCAGAGCAACGGCAGACAATCGTTCCGCTCCTTTTTTCTGTGCGGACGCCATACCAAGGCAAGCATGGAGGCCGCTCAGCTCACTTTGGCAATTAGGAGCACATTAAACACCACATGCATTATCCAGCAGTATATGCAGCACCAGAACCTGGCAAAGTGATACCGGGCGAGGAGGCGACGTCAGCGCGGTCACGTGAGTGATCAGGACATGGACACAGATTTCTCTGAAAGCATGGGCCCTGCCAATGCATGCATCATGGTGCTAATGGGGCAGGTTCATGCTGTGGAACGCCGATTCTGGGCTCGGGAAACAAGCACAGACTGGTGGGACCGCATAGTGTTGCAGGTCTGGGACGATTCCCAGTGGCTGCGAAACTTTTGCATGCGTAAGGGCACTTTCATGGAACTTTGTGACTTGCTTTCCCCTGCCCTGAAGCGCATGAATACCAAGATGAGAGCAGCCCTCACAGTTGAGAAGCGAGTGGCGATAGCCCTGTGGAAGCTTGCAACACCAGACAGCTACCGGTCAGTTGGGAATCAATTTGGAGTGGGCAAATCTACTGTGGGGGCTGCTGTGATGCAAGTAGCCCACGCAATCAAAGATCTGCTGATATCAAGGGTAGTGACCCTGGGAAATGTGCAGGTCATAGTGGATAGCTTTGCTGCAATGGGATTCCCTAACTGTGGTGGGGCTATAGACGGAACCCATATCCCTATCTTGGCACCGGAGCACCAAGCTGCCGAGTACATAAACCGCAAGGGGTACTTTTCGATAGTGCTGCAAGCTCTGGTGGATCACAAGGGACGTTTCACCAACATCAACGTGGGATGGCCGGGAAAGGTGCATGATGCTCGCATCTTCAGGAACTCTGGTCTGTTTCAAAAGCTGCAGGAAGGGACTTTATTCCCAGACCAGAAAATAACTGTTGGGGATGTTGAAATGCCTATATATCCTTGGGGACCCAGCCTACCCCTTAATGCCATGGCTCATGAAGCCGTACACAGGCAGCCTGGACAGTAGTCAGGAGCTGTTCAACTACAGGCTGAGCAAGTGCAGAATGGTGGTAGAATGTGCATTTGGACGTTTAAAGGCGTGTTGGCGCAGTTTACTGACTCGCTTAGACCTCAGCGAAACCAATATTCCCACTGTTATTACTGCTTGCTGTGTGCTCCACAATATCTGTGAGAGTAAGGGGGAGACGTTTATGGCGGGGTGGGAGGTTGAGGCAAATCGCCTGGCTGCTGGTTACGCGCAGCCAGACACCAGGGCGGTTAGAAGATCACAGAAGGGTGCGGTACGCATCAGAGAAGCTTTGAAAACAAGTTTCATGACTGGCCAGGCTACGGTGTGAAAGTTCTGTTTGTTTCTCCTTGATGAAACCCCCCGCCCCTTGGTTCACTCTACTTCCCTGTAAGCTAACCACCCGCCCCTCCTCCCTTCAATCACCGCTTGCAGAGGCAATAAAGTCATTGTTGCTTCACATTCATGCATTCTTTATTCATTCATCACACAAATAAGGGGATGACTACCAAGGTAGCCCAGGAGGGGTGGTGGAGGAGGGAAGGAAAATGCCACACAGCACTTTAAGCACAGCACTTTAAAAGTTTACAACTTTAAAATTTATTGAATGACAGCCTTCTTTTTTTTGGGCAATCCTCTGTGGTGGAGTGGCTGGTTGGCCGGAGGCCCCCCCACCGCGTTCTTGGGCGTGTGGGTGTGGAGGCTATGGAACTTGGGGAGGAGGGCGGTTGGTTACAGAGGGGCAGCAGTGGCAGTCTGTGCTTCAGCTGCCTTTGCTGCAGCTCAACCATACACTGGAGCATACTGGTTTGGTCCTCCAGCAGCCTCAGCATTGAATCCTGCCTCCTCTCATCACGCTGCCGCCACATTTGAGCTTCAGCCCTGTCTTCAGCCCGCCACTTACTCTCTTCAGCCCGTCACCTCTCCTCCCGGTCATTTTGTGCTTTCCTGCACTCTGACATTATTTGCCTCCACGCATTCGTCTGTGCTCTGTCAGTGTGGGAGGACAGCATGAGCTCGGAGAACGTTTCATCGCGAGTGCGTTTTTTTTTCTTTCTAAGCTTCAGTAGCCTCTGGGAAGGAGAAGATCCTGTGATCATTGAAACACATGCAGCTGGTGGAGAAAAAAAAAGGGACAGCGGTATTTAAAAAGACACATTTTATAAAACAGTCGCTACACTCTTTCAGGGTAAACCTTGCTGTTAACATTACATACATAGCACATGTGCTTTCGTTACAAGGTCGCATTTTGCCTCCTTCCACCGCGTGACTACCCCCTCAACCTTCCCCCCTCCCTGTGGCTAACAGCGGGGAACATTTCTGTTTAGCCACAGGCAAACAGCCCAGCAGGAATGGGCTCCTCTGAGTGTCCCCTGAAGAAAAGCTCTCTATTTCAACCAGGTGACCATGAATGATATCTCACTCTCCTGAGGATAACACAGAGAGATAAAGAACGGATGTTGTTTGAATGCCAGCAAACATACACTGCAATGCTGTGTTCTACAATGTTTCCCGAGTACGTGTTACTGGCCTGGAGTGGTAAAGTGTCCTACCATGAAGGACGCAATAAGGCTGCCCTCCCCAGAAACCTTTTGCAAAGGATTTAGGACTACATCTAGGAGAACCACAAATGCCAGGGCAAAGTAATCCTTTCACATGCTTGCTTTTAAACCATGTATAGTATTTTAAAAGGTACACTCACCAGAGGTCCCTTCTCCGCCTGCTGGGTCCAGGAGGCAGCCTTGGGTGGGTTTGGGGGGTACTGGCTCCAGGTCCAGGGTGAGAAACAGTTCCTGGCTGTCGGGAAAACCGGTTTCTCCGCTTACTTGCTGTGAGCTATCTACAACCTCCTCCTCATCATCATCTTCTTCGTCCCCAAAACCTGCTTCCGTATTGCCTCCATCTCCATTGAAGGAGTCAAACAACACGGCTGGGGTAGTGGTGGCTGAACCCCCTAAAATGGCATGCAGCTCATCATAGAAGCGTCATGTTTGGGGCTCTGACCCAGAGCGGTTGTTCGCCTCTCTGGTTTTCTGGTAGGCTTGCCTCAGCTCCTTAAGTTTCACGCGGCACTGCTTTGGGTCCCTTTTATGGCCTGCCTCTGTCCTTCATGCCCTGGGAGATTTTCACAAAGGTTTTGGCATTTCGAAAACTGGAACGGAGTTCTGATAGCACGGATTCCTCTCCCCAAACAGCGATCAGATCCCGTACCTCCCGTTCGGTCCATGCTGGAGCTCTTTTGCGATTCTGGGACTCCATCATGGTCACCTGTGCTGATGAGCGCTGCATGGTCACCTGCAGCTTGCCACGCTGGCCAAACAGGAAATGAGATTCAAAAGTTCGCGGTTCTTTTCCTGTCTACCTGGCCAGTGCATCTGAGTTGAGAGTGCTGTCCAGAGCGGTCATAATGGAGCACTCTGGGATAGCTCCCGGAGGCCAATACCATCGAATTGTGTCCACAGTACCCCAAATTTGAGCCGGCAACATCGATTTAAGCGCTAATCCACTTGTCAGGGGTGGAGTAAGGAAATCGATTTTAAGAGCCCTTTAAGTCGAAATAAAGGGCTTCATTGTGTGGACGGGTGCAGGTTTACATCAATTTAACGCTGCTAAATTCGACCTAAAGTCCTAGTGTAGACCAGGGCAAACATAAGTTTGTTATACAATTAACAACTCATACATTAGTTCATCTCTTACTTTGTTTTGTCATCTTGTTTGTAAAATCTTGTTGGGAGATTTATAGAAACTTTTAGGAGGTTTATTAAATTTCTAACCCAGTAGCAATTTTTGTATCTAGGAAATCACTTCACTTTTCTTATGGGAGAATCAATATTATGCGGAATTAAATAACTCGAGAACTATAAAAGAATTTTAAGTGCATTAGAGAATGAGCCCAAAAGTTACATCAAAAACAAAATGAATGGATGTTCCATTGAAATTTTAGTTTCTCACATAGTTCTTTCTCGTGAAACAGTCTAATGCGGATAAAATATATAATTAAGATTAGCAAAAAAAAAAAAATCATTGAAACTAGGTGTCAGTTTCTAGATTATCTCTCAATTACTGAAATTTAAGCAAATATTTGCAGGGAAGAATATGCATCTTAAGACTCTTTTTTTGAAGTACTGCTATTTATTTAAATTGATATCCAATAAGGATTGATGAAAGATATTCTGAATAATTGTTTTGCCTACCTGTTTGCCTATTGTTTTGTCGTAGTGTATAAATAACAAATACTACTAATAATGTAATTTGTGCTCCCATTGGTACCTAATGCACTTGGGGGAGCACTTTTATGGATCTGTATGGATGCTAAAATCAAGCATAGGCTGAATAGCATCTGTTTTATAACTTACTATGTGAAAGGCTGAATAAAAATTTCTGTTTGAAATCAACAGGAGTTTCACTGAAGGAAGGTTTGCAGGATTCGGTGCAAATGCTAGAGCAAGATATTAAAGAGAGAAGGACAATGGGGCAGAGTTAACTATGAGCTTTTCCCCTTAATTCCTGACTTTTGCAAGTGGTTGATTTCTTAATGTTAATGTTGCACCAATATGAATTGAGTACACATAACTTTGTTTTTCAAAAGAAATACTTGTCTCTGCAACATATGATAGAGCAATGCTGTTTCCATTCAAGATGCAAACATATAAGAAACGAATATTAATTTCAGGAACAGCAGAAGCTAAGGTATGCCTATAAATGACTCTGCTGGGGAAGGTACTGTGCAAAAAGGGGAAAGAAAACAAAGATTATATAGAACTTGGCAAGATGAAGTGAATAAAAGGAACAACAATATGACTTTGAAATGCCCTGTGAAATTGTGCCCTAAAGAAATGTTCAACCAAATATGAAACTCTTGTGTACATTTCACCAGGGAATGTGGTTATTTGGACTTTGGAAAGAAAACTTTGCAGTAATAAATGAAAATGGTGGGCAGAAGTGGATTTGAGATGCTTAAGTTTAATGGAGCCTATCAGTGCAAAACTACATAGGTTTGTGAATCTCTACTGTTTCTTAGTACGTCTGACTGTAAAGGGGAATGAAACTTACAGGGTAGGTGGTGAAAAAAAATATTTGAGAAACTGAAGGAGATTTGAAAAGCTACTTTGATGTGAATTTGTGGAAGGATATTTGTGTATTTTAAGGCTTGGAAATTCTTACAAAAATAAGATAGAAGCTTTCTGTGGAGTTTGTTTGTTTGTTTGTTTGTTTGTTTGTTTGTTTGTTTGTTTGTTTTTGAGCATGTATAGTTAGATAGGGTGTATGGCTTTCATTTCTATTTCATTCTGGAACCACAGTTTTCCCCATGAACTTTAAACCCCCAAATTCATTTATCTTATGATTGTCTTCTGAAGACTCTACCTATGCTTGTCCCATTAGTGTAGGTACTCCACCTTCCCGAAAGGTGGTAGCTGTGTCGATGGGAGAAGCCCTCTTGTCAGCATAGAGCTATCCACACCGGGGGGTTAGGTCGGTATGTACTTCATCAAACCTTCATTGTGACCTTCACTTTGCATTGGAACCTGAAATAAGACATTGCATCTGTGCTGAAAACCAACCTAATCTTAATGACATCAGTTTATTCTAGACACTGTGTGCTCATGCTAGGGTGGGAAATGCCTTGGAAAGGACTGTGGTGTTGGGGACTATTCTTTTAGTGTCTGGACTTCCAGAAACGAAGTCTAAGGGGGCATTGTAGAAGCTCATGTTGTTGTTAGCACAGTCAGTTGAAACGGGTACCAGAATAAAGCAGATCACAGATCTTTTTTCTAGCACCTGAAGCACTGAAGGATCATTGAACACCACACAGGACCAGGAGTAAAAAGGAACTAAGAAAATACTAGACTGGGAGAATGGAGCAGTTAAAAGCTCCAGCCGATGAAATGCTCTTAAAACATGGAAGATAACTGGAGAAGCTTTAAAAAGCACTTTATTCTATATCTGCAACAATGGGTGCCAGCAAGAAAGATGACAGTGAGAATGTAGTCTTATTTCTGACAATAGCTAGTTCTGAAGCACTTGGTATGTTTAATAGTTTTCAGTTAACTTAGGCAGGGGCTCACTATGAAATTGCACTGTAAAAATGTGATGAGTACTGCACTTCACATCACAATGAAACATGAGAGAGATTTTTAAACAGGGAGTACAAAAAGAAGGTAAACCATAGAGGAGTTTGTTACTGATCTAAGGCTGAAGAGCCAATCTTGCAATTTGGGGGGCTAACTGAGTCTCTGACAAGAGGCTAGATCGTGGCTGGGATCTGGAATAAAATACTCAGAAACAGACTACTGGAAGAAGAAACCTTTGACAGAGCAATTAAAATTTGCCAAGCAAAGAAAGTTGCAGTCCTTATGGAGGATGGACACTGCTCTGACGCTATAGACATGATAGAGAATCCCAAATGCTACATGAGAAGAATCATGAGGCAGAAAATCATGTGGGCCTCAAACTTGGAATTCAGGAAAAACAGCACATAGATTTACACACACTGTGGCAATCAAGCAGGAGCAGTGATTGAACATTTGCCAACTCCATTGTCTTATAAAAATAATTGGAGTTACTTGGGACCAATGGATCACTAATAATGAGATCCTTGAAAGAACCAGCCTACAGTCTATGCAGACTACACTGGACATTCACAGGCTTCGCTGGCTGGGACACATGGAGCACATGCCTCAAGATCCTCTGCCATACTCTATGCTCAACTTAAGAACTGCCTGTGACACAGAGGAAGGCCAAAGCTCTGATACAGTGTCAAGGTCAAGCAAGGCCTCAAGAAATTTAGCATTCCCACTGGAAACTGGGGAAATCCTGCCCACAATAGCTGAGTTTGGAGAAGCCAGGATAAAGCTGGTACAGTCACCAGAGGGAAGAGATCCTGTTATTGGTTAAAAGTGCGTCAAGCGCTTCGTCTCATCAAGAGGATACTCTTTTAGAGGGACGGGGACTACAACAATTTAGAAAGAATTTGAGGGCATCTTCCAAGGGATAGGGAAATTCTCAAGAGAGCACAAAAGAAAACTAAAAGAACCCAACTGCCCAACAATCCATGTCCCTAAGAGAGTTCCCTTTGCCCAAAAGAGAAGGCTAAAAGAGCTCAATAGGCTCATTGCTCTGGGAATCATGGAGCAAGAGAAGAATTGACAGAGTGGGTACATTTGTTGGTCATTGTCGGGAGAAAAAAGATGGAGCCCTTCACTTATATAGAGATCCAGAAGAATTAAAAAAAAAATTAAGGGAACATTTTTGTATTACATGCAAGGGGAGAAATTTTGGGGGTATGACTGATGTTAATTATTTTTCTAGATTTAATGCATCAACATGTTTCTGGCAACTGCTCTTAGAAAAACAAAACATTGGGATATACTGTTTCAGTAAACTAAGGACATAAGAATGGTCACACTGTGTCAGACCACTGGTCCATTTAGCCCAGCATTCTGTCTTCCAGCAATGGCGAGTGCCCAATGCTTCAGAGGGAAAGAAAAGAACAGGGCAATGTGTCGAGTGATTGTCCAGTCCAAACTTCTGGCAGCAAGAGGTTTAAGGACACCCAGAACATGGAGTTGTGTCCCAGAACATCTTGGCTTATAGTATTTGATGGGCCTATCCTCCATGAATTTATAGAATTCTGTTTGACCCAGTTATACTTTTGGCCTTCACTGGCAATGAGTTCCACAGGTTGACTGTGTGTTGTGTGAAGAAGTACTTCCTTTTGTTTGTTTTAAACCTCCTGCTTATTAATTTCATTGGGTGACCGCTGGTGCTTGTGAAGGGAAAAGGACTTTCCCATTCACTTTCACCACACCATTCACGATTTTATAGATCTCTTTCATATCCCCCTGTGATGAGGTGCCCATCCCACATAAGGCCCCGAAGGGTTAAAGTAGCTAGGCAGGCCAATTAACTACCCAGGATGCACCTGAGACAGGGAGCAGGCCACTAATTGGAAATGGGATCAGCTGGGCAGGAACAAGAAGGGCCTGCATAAAGCGCAGGAGCTGTGAGCAGCAACAGGTTGCAAGGAAGTAGTCTATAGGGAGGAGGGGGCTTGGGCTGGCAAACCCAGAAAGGGACTGGGGGGAAGCCAAATAAATAGGAAGAAGCCCAGAGAAACAGCAGAAGCTCAGGGGTAGAACTGTACAGACCTTGGCTTCTTGTTATAGGGTCCCTAGGCTGGAAACCAATGTAGAGGCCGGGCCTGGGTTCCCCTGTCAGCCACTGGGAAGTGGTGCAGGGCATTAGAGACACCCAACAAACAGCTGGTCTCAAAGGACATGCCTGCCAAAACAGATAAGGAAGGAGTACAAAACTTTCCTTGGAATGGTGAATTATGTAAGGAAAGCCAAATCTAACTGCCTAAATCAGCAACTTGAGAAAACCACTGTGCAATGATGCCCAATGGACATGGGATGTAAATCTTAATACAGAGTTTGAGAAACAGAAGGATTTAATTAAAGGGGCCTCAGTCCTGACAGTTAGCATAGACCTAAGCTGTCTGTGTCTCCAGAGAAGGTATTGGTGCAGTCCTCGTACAATAGTTTAGTTAATACTGGAGACCTAGTGGCTTATGCATCATGGGTGCTAACAAAAAATGAGTGTCAATTTGCTCAAAAAGAGAAGGAGACTTTCACCTTTGTCCACGTGTAAAAAGTTTCATGTCTTTATTTATGACAGACCTGTGTAAACTGAAATTGACCATGAACCACTTATTCCCATTGTCAAAGGGGCCCAGCAAATCTGCCTGCCCCTATCCCCTGATGGGGATTTTTTTTTTTAGCTACAAGTGTATGATTTGCAATTTGATTAGAAACCTGGGAGGGATTTGGTGGCTGCAGACACACACTCTAGAGCATTTGACAAAAGTACAATAGAGCACGAGCTAGGTTTTGTATGTATTCTGTTTCAGATGAAAAATGGACTGTGCTCGCCAGAGTCATTTGCTCAGGATAAGACCCTGCAGAAAGTAATTAAGGCTACTAGCACAAGTTAGGGAGGTTCCTGGCCCCTATTATCGATGTAAGGGAGAACTCTCAATACTAGATGGGATTTTGTTTAAAAGGATATATGAAAGTCATTTAGGGATTGAGAAATCTAAAAGAATTTTATATGGCCTCAAATGAACAGCAACACTGAGGATGCTATTAAAACTTATCTTACATGCCAAAAATAGAGGCCAAGTAAAAAAAAAAAAAACTATGTTGGTGGCACAGGAAAAAATTGCCTGGTGGAATAAAAAAGTGGGCATAATTTCTTTGTTTGCTGGAAAAAAAAACATGTACTTATGCTAGACTGTGAGTCGCACTTCCCTGTGATTCTCACTTGCAAGATAATAGTGCATGTCAAGTCTGTTTTTGCTGGACGTGGTATACCTCACTTAGTAATGTCTGACAATGGGCCACAGTTTAGTGGACTTGAGTTTAAGCACTTCACAGTAAAGTACAAGTTGAGACATGTAGCCATTAGTCCCTATTATCCCAAATCCAATGAAGCTGTGGAAAACAGTGTCAGAATAATAACGCATCTTCTGAAAAAATACTACAGAGTCAGACTCTGATCTGTATTTAGCACTGGTAAATTACAGAAAGGCATACCAGTGATGCCTGGGTTGTTACCTGCTGACATTTTGTTCAATTCGTAAAACAAGAATGCCTGCACTATTACAAACTGATTTCAGGGTCACTGGGGACTTGCAGATGTACAGAGAGCTAAGACAAAACAAAAAAATCAATATGATTTGGAGTCAGGGGAGCTGCCAGCACTTCATGTAAATGACACTGTGCATATCTATGATGGGAAATAATGGTCTCAAACAGCAGCGGTGTCACAAGAGATTGCCCCATAGTCGTATCAGGTTGTCACCCTAATGGACCATACAAAGAAGAAATAGGTGATACCTCCAAATCCCAGTCTGCTGTTTTACCCAGGAGGTCCTCAGACAGGCAACAACCATAGCAGGTTGAGACAATGGAGGCTCGAGACATAAAATGACTGGAACAAATGGACTCACCTCCTTCTGACAGCAGCAGTGCTGATGTTTGAGAGGAGCGCTGCAGATCCAAATGACAGCAAAAGGCACCTCAAAGACAATTTAATATTTTTAGTAAGTTTAGTTACAGATTACATATAAGCATTTGTAATTGTGTGTTATATTAAAGTTGGTTTTTAAAATGATATTGCTAAGTTTTGGTGAGACGGGATGTGCCTTTAAAGGCTGAGCTTCCCAGACAGAGAGTCTGAGTGGGGCACTGCAGAAGCTCATGTTGTTGTTATGCTGCACGGCCAGCTGGAATCCATCACAGAATAAAGCAGATCTCTTTGAAGTACATAGAGCACTGAGTGATCACTGAACACCACAGTGGCTTACAATAAGAGTGCCATCAAGGACCATTGACCATTTTTCACACATCTGTCACTCTCTAGTGCTTTCAGGAGTGAAGTGTCTATTGTTAAGAAATTCATTTGCTAAGTCTGTGTTTCTTGCTTTCCTGCCACGTTGTTCCTGAAAAGTTTAAGAAGGAACCAGGGCTCCCGCAGCTCAGTGTTCTCTGGGAAAATGTGCTTACGCAACTAGGACCTCACAAGGGCTAAGCACTAGTTCCAGGAGTTAAGGCAGCCAAACTATGAGGTCCCACTGGCCAAGAAGGGTATCAGACATGGGGTCTGATTCTGGAGTGTGCTTCAGAGACCCAGAGCTAGGAACAGTAACCTGGCCCCAGGAATTTTTCACATGGTATGCCCCAGAGCTCCCTGCTTCCCCTCTCCCAGCTGGCTCCCCCGTACAGGCACTTATTGCAGCTCCCCATACTTGTAGCAGGTCTTGAGGCTGTTTCTGAGTGAACCCTATGGTTAGAGCAGAGGGGGCATGGGCTGCTGGAAGCAGGGAGAAGCCTGTCAGGCCCCCAGGAGAGGAGCTCTGGTGCTGGAGCTGTCCCCAAGGCAGCAGCAAGAAGGAGCAGTGCTGGCCACCTCACTGCCTACTCAAGTTTGGCCCTATGGACTCTCCATCACAATGAGGCCAAAAATGATTGAGTGGTATTGCAAACTGGTTCTTGGGGGTCACAGCACTGCTTAGATTTGATCCCAAAGTCCTCCCCACCCCGTCATGACAGATGGGCTGCAGAGCAAAGCCTGAGTGGGCAGTGGGTTGGCCAGTGCTCTTTCTCTTTGCCACTGCCATTGGGAGGGTCTGGAAGTGATGACTTGGTGCCCTTGCCAATGCTATATTCCATGTGTAATGTGCATATGACCGTGGGCACCACTGCCAGTCACTACCCAGGCCTAGGGGGCTTAGAATTATGTGGGATCCAGTGGTTGGGTCCTTTCACAACTGTTGTATTAATCTCAAGGGCCAAAAGAGTTAAAGGTGTTTATAAACTTTTTCATTGTCCAATGTTAAAACAGTGATATTTCGGTCCATTTTTTTTTCTACAGAGGCTGTGGTTTACTTGCTTCTTGGCAAACACCCAAAAGTGTTCAGTCTAATTTTGAACGTTTATTGATCAAATACAAGAAAGCACAAGAAATTAAAATAAGCATGTATACTGAAACTGAAATACCAGGGAGGGAGAGGAGTTATTTAAGTTATATGCCTATGTTGACACAAGAACAAATGGATATAAACTGGCCATCAACAAGTTTAGGCTTGAAATTAGACAAAGGTTTCTGACCATCAGAGGAGTATAGTTCTAGAGTAATCGCCTATCAGGAACAGTCCCCCACAGGGAGCAGTCGCGCATGAAGGGGAAAAAAACCTAACTGGCTTCAAGACGGAGGTTGAAAAGTTTATGGAGGGGATGATATGACAAGACTGCCTACAATGGCATGTAGTCAATCTGAGACTGCTAGCAGCAGAGATCCACAATGGCTGGTGATGGGACACCAGATGTGGAGGGCTCTGAGCTACTCCAGAATATTCTCTCCCAAGTGTCTGTCTGTCGGGACTTGCCCACATGCTCAGAGTTTAACTGACTGCTGTATTTGGTGTCAGGAAGGAAATTCTCCCCAGGTTAGATTGGCAGAGACCCTGGGTTTTTGCCTTCCTCTGGAGCATGGGGCACAGGTTACTTGCTGGTTTAAATTCGATTAAATGGTGGATTCTCTGTAATATGATTTGAGGACTTCAGTGACTCAGCCAAAGGTTATGGATCTATTACAGGAGAGGGTGGGTGAGGTTCTGTGACCTGCAATGTGCAGGAGGTCAGACAAGATGATCATGATGGTCACTTCTGGCTTTAACGTCTATGAAATTGAGTGATTACACAAAATAAACTAAATCAAAACCTGTTAAAGTTTTTCTCCTTTTGGAAGCAAAATATCAGTCTCTTATTTTCATTAACAAATGTTCTTTGATTAAAAGGAAAGGGTTAATTTTATTCTGTCCTGATGTGTGAAGGGTATTCACAAGTCCTGTTTTTAACAGACAAAACAGATGAAAAGTGGAGGAGAGATGAGATAGGATAGAAAAGGAGGTGTGAGGGACTATGGCTTTTTTTGATATTTTTGGAACGCTGAATGGCTGGTCCATTATAAATGGATGCTTTAGCTGGCATGTTGACGTGACACCTGTTGCTTGGCTATTGTTCACTTTCAAGTCAGGGAAATCATTTGGTTGGATCTTTTCTCCTGAGATAGGGCAGGTATCCCACTCATCTTACTGTGCTGATGTAGTTCAGTTGATTTCAAAATTCGATGAAAAGCCAAGACAGTGAGCGATAAGACAAGAGGAAAGAAGAGGAGCAGAAGGTAACACAAAAGAAAGGGAAACAGAATGGGATCTTACATGCATCTGTGGTGCTGGCAATTAGGTATCCTCACTGATGGGCTGGGGACTGGATGTCATGATGATATGATGACTTTCACAACTCTCAGGTGAAAAACAGTTTCTTAAACAAAGCAAGGCCTAATGACCTTCCTCCCAGGAAGAAAATCTTTTACTCCTGTCTGCTTCCTCTGTTTTGGGATTTAGGAAGATGAATGAATTGAGATGAGCTGACATGAGTTGGAAAGATGAGATTTTTTTCAAAGGCTCTTTTTTTTAAGATCCCCAATAAGTGGAAAAGTGGGTGATGCAATTTTGTGCCCTCCTTATTTTGTTCACCAATTAGGCCGGACACCAATGTTGGTCCATTAATTTCTGCACTCTGTATCTTCTGGACCCCATATCTTCTTGTTTATGAAGTCCAATCTGAACACAGTCCTTGAATCATATCAATAGGCCTTTTTTTTGTCTGGACTAATCTAGTCTTCCTGTTTTGTTTTCTTGCACTTGTTCATAATATTTATTATTGAACACAACTTGACCTATTTTCCATAGTTAATTCCCAAGCAGGAAAAAAAATCATAAGTTATTGTGACATCTTATGAACTTAAACATACTTTATACATTTAAGCGTACAATTAGGCTAAAGTTTTAGGCCCAGTAATCACAAGACAACAGACCAGTGCCTGTCCAGGTTGTAACATATACTGTACATAATTTTGTTAGACATGCAGGATATTTACAATGACCATTGTCCAAACATTATCACCTTCTGATTCTGCTTGATATAATTTATCATACTGTTCCACAAACTGGAAAGCGCTTGAGTGTATTATCAGGAGGCAGTAAGATTTGTTACTCAATTTCCAAAAAGACACACATCATTGAATCACTGCATATTTTTTATGAAACATTAAATTAGATACTTTTCTGTACACAGAATCATCTGTAGGGGTTTTTACAGGCTAATAGGAGTTACCGTCCTGCCATCTCATTGAAACTGTAAAAGTATGTGATTTCTTTTCCACATTAATAGAGCAGTATTGATCAAAGGTTAATCCAGTATTTATCATTTTTAGTTTGTGCTGTAAAGCACATTTACAGGGTATTCCCAATAGCTCTATTTGCAATTTGATTTTATTTTCCAGTTTTGAAGATAAGGTAATGTAATCTAAATGGAACTCACTTGTAACCTGTCAGGGCATGACTCACCCCACTGCAGTGATGTTCACAGATCAGGTGTCATGATGCCTTTGCCTTTCTCTCATTTTTCATGAGCCCAGTTGTCCCACCATCCAATGGCTTGTCTAGATAGCAATCTGTACGGATACAGAGATTTAGAACCTGGAGTTGTGGGAATCAGGGTGACCGATGACAGTACCACAGTTGGTATATATTTCAGCTGCCTCAAAAATAGTGGATTCTTATCTGCGGCCATTCCACACATGAAACTCCTATTAACTTATATCAGAATTTCTCATACTAATTGGTTCCATTGGTTAAAATAATATCCTGTCTGCAATGTTAATATGGGTTAGTGTACATTTAAATTACACTATGCTAAACTAAGGAAGTGCTTTCTGAGCCTTCGCTTCTCTTCATCCTGGGGATCCCTGTTTAGAATGATGTATTGTCCTTTTAGGACCTGATCCAAGGTCTATTGGTGTCAATAGTATGACTCTTATTGAAGTCAGTGGGCTCTTTGCATCAGGCCTTTATCATCTCTCATTTGGCAAAAGAATCACAGAGAGAGTCCCTTTCTTCTGATACTGAACGAGGAACTTTAATAGTATTAGCATTAAGGCTTCTCTCTGTAGCTCTTTCACTATAGAGCGACTGCTTAGAAGCTTCCCAAGTCCCTTCCTGCTAGGCTTCCTGCTACAGATTTAAAGAAATAGTGTGCACATCCTCATAGCATTAATCTCTTTTTTCTCATTTTCTTACAATAAACACAAATGATTTCTGAATATATAAAATGTTGCTAAAATTAGCTTCTTCTAGTTGTTAAATTAGAAAGATTAAGGTTTACTTCAAAATACAGTTCTAGGACTTATGCACTCAGAACATGAAATATTGATATAGAACATGTCTGACACTCAGTTGGGTGTAGAACAGCCATTCAGGGTATTTCTACACTGCAAAAACAAGTCTGCAGCCTGGGTCAATTGATTTGGGCTTGCACTACAGGCTAAAAATAGTGCAGATGTTTGGGCTTGGACTGGAGCCTGGGCTCTGAGACCACTGGATTTGAGAGCCCAGGCTCCAGCCCAAGCTCAAATGTCTACACTGCTATTTTTAGCCTCATAGCATAAGTCCTTCAAGCCGAGTCAGTTGAACCAGGCTCTGAGACTCACTGCCACAAGTCTTTTCTGCAGTGTAGACATAACCTAAGTAGCTGTTCTACACCCACCTGGGCTTCAGCTATGTTCTATATCAATATTTCCCATTCTTAATGCATAAATTCTTGGGGGTTAGACTTAAAATCTGTCTTGATAATTGCCCCTACTTTGTTTATATGAAGGACAGTTTCACAATTCTTTGTGAAATTCTCTTGATCATCTTCACTGATTTTCTGGGAACTCAAGTCTCAGTGAAAATAAAAATGAATTGTAATGACAAATAAGTAACACTTCAAAGCACTAGACAAATATTAGCTCTACTCACTTAGGTATGTTTAATCCTCACAGTACCCCTGTGTAGTAGATAACTATTATTACCCTCATTTTACAGATGAAGAACTGCAAAGCAAAAAGGTTAAGTGACTTGCAAAAATCCACACAACAAATTGGTACATATTTCATAGAATCATAGAATCATAGAATATCAGGGTTGGAAGGGACCTCAGGAGGTCATCTAGTCCAACCCCCTGCTCAAAGCAGGACCAATCCCCAATTAAATCATCCCAGCCAGGGCTTTGTCAAGCCTGACCTTAAAAACTTCTAAGGAAGGAGATTCTACCACCTCCCTAGGTAACGCATTCCAGGGTTTCACCACCCTCCTAGTGAAAAAGTTTTTCCTAATATCCAACCTAAACCTCCCCCACTGCAACTTGAGACCATTACTCCTTGTCCTGTCGTCTTCTACCACTGAGAATAGTCTAGAACCATCCTCTCTGGAACCACCTCTCAGGTAGTTGAAAGCAGCTATCAAATCCCCCCCTCATTCTTCTCTTCTGCAGACTAAACAATCCCAGTTCCCTCAGCCTCTCCTCATAAGTCATGTGTTCCAGACCCCTATCATTTTTGTTGCCCTTCACTGGCCTCTCTCCAATTTATCCACATCCTTCTTGTAGGGTGGGGTCCAAAACTGGACACAGTACTCCAGATGAGGCCTCACCAATGTCGAATAGAGGGGGACGATCACGTCCCTCGATCTGCTCGCTATGCCCCTACTTATACATCCCAAAATGCCGTTGGCCTTCTTGGCAACAAGGGCACACTGCTGACTCATATCCAGCTTCTCGTCCACTGTCACCCCTAGGTCCTTTTCCGCAGAACTGCTGCCTAGCCATTTGGTCCCTAGTCTGTAGCTGTGCATTGGGTTCTTCCGTCCTAAATGCAGGACCTTGCACTTATCCTTATTGAACCTCATCAGATTTTGTGGCGGTTCAATGATGAGACAGAACACAGCTTTATGCAAGCAAGCAGGCTGGTCAGCTGAGATGGGCTGTTCTGCCCCCCCCGCCTTCCACCTTCTCCTTTTATTATATTTCTCCCCCCTAAGCATTACACACTGCTACCGCAAAAAGATACACAAAGGAATGTATGACGTTGATTAATATACTTATTTACCATCCTTTATCTACTACAATCCTGGTTCTCAGGCCTTGAGCCCAGGCTAAGAAAGCTTCCCACAGTTGCTGTCCCAACAATCAAGTTCTCATGGTTCATATCTAGCCCTTGTCCTTGGATAGAGCAATGTGTGCATTGCTTCTACAAAACAGTCAGGGTGTGCCCTGCCTGCTTCCAGGTGGAATAGCTAAACATGAACCCTTCAAGATTTCTTTTGGTCCAATCCTCCAATTTGTCTAGGTCCCTCTGTATCCTATCCCTGCCCTCCAGCGTATCTATCACTCTTCCTAGTTTAGTATCATCCGCAAATTTGCTGAGAGTGCAATCCACACCATCCTACAGATCATTTATGAAGATATTGAACAAAACCGACCCCAGGACCGATCCCTGGGGCACTCCACTTGACACCGGCTGCCAACTAGACATGGAGCCATTGATCACTACCCGTTGAGCCCGACAATCTAGCCAACTTTCTACCCACCTTATAGTGCATTCATCCAGCCCATACTTCTTTAACTTGCTGACAAGAATACTGTGGGAGACCGTGCCAAAAGCTTTGCTAAAGTCAAGAAACAATACATCCACTGCTTTCCCTTAATCCACAGAACCAGTAATCTCATCATAGAAGGCGATTAGATTAGTCAGGCATGACCTTCCCTTGGTGAATCTATGCTGACTGTTCCTGATCACTTTCCTCTCATCTAAGTGCTTCAGGATTGATTCTTTGAGGACCTGCTCCATGATTTTTCTGGGGACTGAGGTGAGGCTGACTGGCCTGTATTTCCCAGGATCCTCCTTCTTCCCTTTTTTAAAGATTGGCACTACATTAGCCATTTCCAGTCATCTGGGTCTTCCCCCGTTCACCACGAGTTTTCAAAGATAATGGCCAATGGCTCTGCAATCACAGCCGCCAATTCCTTTAGCACTCTCAGATGCAACTCGTCCAGCCCCATGGACTTGTGCACGTCCAGCTTTTCTAAATAGTCCCTAACCACCTCTTTATCCACAGAGGGCTGGCCATCTATTCCCCATGTTGTGATGCCCAGCGCAGCAGTCTGGGAGCTGACCTTGTTAGTGAAGACAGAGGCAAAAAAAGCATTGAGTACATTAGCTTTTTCCACATCCTCTGTCACTAGGTTGCCTCCCTCATTCATTAAGGGGCCCACACTTTCCTTGGCTTTCTTCTTGTTGCCAACATACCTGAAGAAACCCTTCTTGTTACTCTTGACATCTCTCACTAGCTGCAGCTCCAGGTGCGATTTGGCCCTCCTGATTTCATTCCTACATGCCCGAGCAATATTTTTATACTCTTCCCTGGTCATATGTCCAACCTTCCACTGCTTGTAAGCTTCTTTTTTCTGTTTAAGAGCCGCTAGGATTTCACCGTTAAGCCAAGCTGGTCGCCTGCCATATTTACTATTTTTTCGACTCATCGAAATTTGACTCATTCGACTCAGGAAATCTTAGCTTGCAGTTCTGTGATTTCACTAGATCTCACTTTCTTCACTCAGATAAATGAGAGACTACTGAGTTTCAGAAAATACTCTCAAACTTCTAATCATGTGAATTAACATTCCAGAAATCTCCCCTCATATCAGAAAGACTTTGGGGTTTGTGAGTCAGCTGATATTGGCTCACATTTTTGAAGTTGCAAAGCACAACAGCAATAAGCCCCCCCAAAAAAAATTCCCTGTGGAGAAAAACCCACATTGGAGGCTGGAAACTGGGAGTTCTCCTCACATTTTCTCTGTACTCTTCTGTCATGGGGAGGGAGATTCAGCCTCCAGATGCCTTGGATCATAGAAGAGCTGCTAGATGAGAGAGATGCCTGCACAAAGACTGTTCCTCCACATTGCCTCGGGGACATACTGTCCCTCCACTCAGCTCCATGGCACTGGACTCTTCCCTTGGCATCTTTCCTATCCGAAGCTTCCACAGCCAAAACTGGAGTCAAACAAAATTTAATACTTTTGCACAGCATGCATGTGTGGTCCTTTATATGATCTAAAGGAAGCATGGGTTTTGCTTTCTACTTCAGTGCCTCTCTTGGTCAAGCTGAGGATTGAGGAAATTTTCATTTCCTCCACTGTGGAGGAGGAGGCAATCTGACCCTTTGGTTAGTCAGGAGGAGAACAACTTTTTAGGTTTACTTTATGCTGCTTTTAGTACTGGTTAAATAGATAGAGCTAAGAAAAAGAACATAACCAAGGGCCAATTTTGCCATGCCTACTCAGATTGAATAGTACCTTACTTCACAAGTTGCCTTATTTATTTAAAATAAGTTAGTTACCACTCAACCTTAGTAAGCAGAATCTGGCCTCAAGTAATGTGCAAGTCATAGGAAGAACTAAAGATGAGAAATCACAAACAGTTAAATAGATTATGACCACAGACTGCTGAGATACTAACCACAGTCTGGGGGGAGAGAGGGAGCATAAGTGATCAGCATAAACAGAACAGAAATAAACCTAGGTTATATGAAAATAATAAGAATGAACATTTACACTCAATTTGGAAAATTAATTCTGATTTCTGGTAGAAAGTACATCAAAGCATGACTTGCATGAGAATTAAATAACAAACACACAGTGGCTGGGACTGTGAGGTATTAGCAAGGGAAGATGTTAGGGAAAAATACAGAGGGGGGGAATAAAACTACAAAGAGATAAAAGGTTGTGACAGTCTTTATCAAAGCAAAGACTATTTATGATTTATTTCAAAAACATTTTCTACAGATTGAACTGAACAGAAAGGGGTTAGAGAGGAGAAACATACTTAGATTCCGACACTCTGAATCTTGTTTTGTTGGTATCCAACATATGTGATCTCCAGAATATGATAGATGAGCTTAACCATGAAAACCGGAGAAAAGGTCTTATCTTTATTGGATGCATAAGGAAATTTTCACTAAACAGTAACAGGAGAAAATAAGCCTTCAAAGTAAAAGTTTAACTGCATCAAAAGGCCACAATATTTGTCACACTTGTGTGTTGTACTTACTGGCCCTGAGTTGGAGCCGCACTCTGAATGCTTTTCATTGTCCTCTAGCATAAAGCAACCCTAAACTAATTTGATTCATTCTACATAGGCTCTCCCATGCATAGGTGACTTTTGGGTTTTATAGATGCCACTATAGCTAACCCTATGCTTCCACCTCTCACAGCTATTAGTGCACAAGGTGTGGCTGGGACTCCCTTGCATCCCAGTAATGACCAACGGTCATGAGGCCGGGGGCAACAAGTACAAATTGTTTCTCAAATGTGCATGAAGCCAGCATGAAGTAGAGGAACACCAGGATAAGGAAAGGACTCTTCTGTGCAGCCCTCCCTCCACTGACTACTCCATAGCTGCTGCTGAGGATCTGGCCTTGTATATGCTAAAATTATTGATACAATGATACATGTTCTTAATATTAGAGAAACATATTATGACATGTTTTGGAGAGTGAACAAGTTCTGTATATTATATTTTTATAAATATTGTGTGCACTTTATCTGTGTGATATTATCCTGCCTGAATGCATAGACTTAACTCAAAAGTAGGCTGTAAGCAGAAAACCAACAGGAAACTAAACAATGGCAAAGAGAAGGTGCTGTCCTAGGGAATACCAAGAGTCCTTGGGGAAATCATTAAGTGGGAAATAATCCCCGGTCTGTCACGCGCTAGGTTTGCAAAGTTTACTCTTCCCAGGCTGATTTTAGGATCAAAAGGTATATTAAAACCTTAAAGATACTAGCCTAGGCAGGAAGGGGAGGGAGGAGGAGAAGAAAGGTTGCCAGCAGACTGAGGCTGATACACAGGCTGAGTCAACACGGACAGAAGCTGCAGCAAGCAGGCTGCTTCTTGAGCCTAGAGATGAGGGTAACTGGGCTGAATGGAGCTTACCATAGCTTCCAAGGAAAGATTAAATTGTTGGTGAGGGGAAATGTGTGTATAGGCCTATTTTGTTTTACACTTGCGCTCTGCATGCTCTGCACCTGTGGGTGAAAGAATAAATAATGCTTTGTTTTGACGAACCTGTTTTTGAATCACTTTAATCGGCTCGTTGGTCTGACTTATGGAGAAAAGGGGCTTACAGAGGCCAAACTCAGTTGAGCTTGTTAAATTAGCATGGAGGGTAGGGAAAGGGTGCAGCCCAGAGGTTCATTTTAAGAGTGGTAGGGCTGCATGAAGGCAGCCAAACCTGTCTCTAGAAGGGTGCACTCGAAAGCGACTACAAGGAGTCTAAAAGCACAGGTCACTATGAATCTATAAAAGCACAGATAACCAAGACACATGTAATCATGAATGGGTAGTTAACCAATATTACGCTGGATTATAAAAATTAAAAGCAGCATTTATAAATGTTATTTAGTATCTATGCATTTAACCAAGCAAATTTTCAACAGTACAATGAACCCTGTAGCTGCAAAACATGATCTTGACCATTATCATGTCCAAGGATAAGAAATTCCATGCACAATGTAATTAATAGAACAATTTACAAATGTAAAAGTATTAAAAATAGTAGACATGACACTGATGTGCTTTGGTGAACTTGTCAAAAAGATTTATAAAATAGATTCGGCAAAGAATCCTGTGGCACCTTATAGGCTAACAGACGTATTGGAGCATAAGCTTTCGTGGGTGAATACCCACTTAGGGTATTCACCCACGAAAGCTTATGCTCCAATGTGTCTGTTAGTCTATAAGGTGCCACAGGACTCTTTGCTGCTTTTACAGATCCAGATTAACACAGCTACCCCTCTGATACATAAAATAGATTATTTTCTTAATAAGTATTAATTGATCACTAACAAAGGTCCATCAAGTCAGCTATCAACCATCCTTACTTAAACTATGGCTTATACCTGATGCTCTGTGTAAAATGGTTCGCTCCCCACACATCAGCAAGAGAATTGTACATGTAAATCAGTGGCAAATCATCCCTCCCACTGCCCTGTGATAAGCATATTATGTGCTGCAGTCTGATTATATATTGCCTTACCATTATCTTGGATCCTGATTGTGCCTGTTAAGTATATGGGTGGAAAGTATCTCCTGTGCAGCCCAAGTAACTGCCTGTGCTTAGGGCTTAGGGAATTACAATACTGCTCCATTCCTGCACCCCCTTTGGTAATCCACCCCATCCATCATTGCATTCATCACAGTTACAAGGCAAGCTGTGCTTTTAGTTCCTCTCATATGCACACATCTGACAGGTCTGGCTGTTTTCCTACCACTGTCTGACTGAGACGGTCCTACCACTCTGGGCTGCAGGCTGATGGCGGGGCCTGCCTGCGACTGGGAGTAGCACAGCAGAAGGAGATATCTTGGTCCTGCTTTGAGCAGGGTATTGGACTAGATAACCTCCTGAGGTCCCTTCCACCTCTGATATTCTATGATTCTATGTTCTGCATCTCCTGAATCAGTTAGTGCACTCTCTCTGCATTCCAAGTATCTAAGAGGAATTGTTTTTTTTTCAGAGTAATTTTTCCCCTAACTCCCACAAAAGCAGGGGAGATATGACCCAACCCCAAATGTGGCTTTGATAATGATAATATTGAGCCCTTAGTTTCCCTAGATACATATGTGGTTAGTAGTCATTGGCTACTACAATTCAGCCACAGGGTTTGGTTAAGTTATTGTGACTGTGTTCAGAGGTTCATTATATGTAGTGTGAAGTAAGCATTTCCCTTTGTGATCTCCCATTTAATTTAATCAAATGTTCCCTTATTTCATATTATGAATTCTCCTTCATAATTTTGAACTTTTCAACTGAAGTCATGTCTTTTCAAATTAAATGTCCCCCTAGTCATTGCAATATCCTGCCAAACTTCTAAGCATCTTCTCTAGACTTCTTCAATCTCTCTTAAAGTTTTTTTAGATAAAGTAACAAATATAAACAGTACAGGGCTACCATTGTCTAGGATCTAGAAGTATGTTCTGTATTTGGCTTTCCACCTGGTCTCTGCCTTCAGCTTCTCTTCCATAGGTACAATCACTGGGGGAAATGGGCGGGACATGTTGCCCTCACAACTTGTCCCTCCACTTCTTTAGGAAGGCTCCTTTCAATTCTGCCTACCTATGAGTGGGGACTAAACCAAAAGGCTTCTGCCCTTTCCCACTAAAATATACACATGTGCTGCTGCTTCTCTGTGTGATGCTTTTCTGGACCAAACCATTCCCTCCCACCACACACACACTCCTTGTTGGTGTAACCCTGGGTCCCTGCAACAACTGCAGGGGGAGGAGGAAACAGAGATCTTGCAGGGCTGCTTTATGCTGTTATGCAGCAGACTTCTCTCCTTCACACTGAGGTAAACTACTGAAAGTTTAGGAGTGGCAAGAAGAGAAAGACAAGAGTGGGAGAATCTCCAGGCAGAGAGATTGAGAGTGCCTGTCTGAAGAGCAGGGAAAGGGAGGGAGAGTTTGCAGAGGGGAACAGAAAGAGAGAGGGAAAAGAGTGGCTGGGTGAGTGAGAGTGTGTAATGAGGAGAGAAAAGGAGAGAAGAATAAGTTGTGTGTGAGAGAGTGAAGGGGAGTGGTAGGGAGGGAATGAATAAGTTTTGGGGAGGGGAAGTCAGTAAGAGAAGAAGAAAATGAGATCATAGGTATACAAGGGGCAGTGCTTAATTTGTAAGGAAAGAGTGCCGGAGCTCAGCTTCAGCAAGCCCCGGCACAAATTAAGCACTGGTGGGTGAGCAGAGAGTAGGATCTGCAGGCTGGGCATTCAGCTCAGCACCACCAGCAGCAGGGCAGGTCATGGCATGGTATGGAGAATGGTGGTGGCTGGCTGGGAGCCCAGAGGTGCTGTGGCTATGAACTGCCAAGCCTAGAGGTGCCAGGGCTCAGCCCCAGCACAAATTAGGCACTGACAAGGAGTGGGGCAGAGGGAGAAAGTGAGAACTAAGGGAGGGCTGTATGAATTGAAGAGGAGTGGTTACGTGTGGATGTGCAGGGTTGCATTAATGCAGAGACTCATTAGGAACATGACTAGCGTCCCATCTCCTGGAGTCATGTGATGTCACAGTCTAAGCTGTCATTTAAAAAAAAAATAGATGTTTCTTTTACTCATGTTTGGTAATAGGAAATAAAAAGGACTGGGATAAAATGAGCTTTGGGAGTGAGGACAGGCATTTGCTTGGGGTCAGACCTTGCTAGCAATTCTGCCTCATTCCTGATTTTGTAATTTTCACCTTCCTGATCACCTCCCCCAAGCTGTTATTATTATTATTATTATTATTATTATTTATTATTTAAGAAAAATTCTGGTTGCATTTATCTTTTATTCTTATTTGGCTTCTACATTTCATAGAACCATAGAATCATATGGAAGGGACCTCAGGAGGTCATCTAGTCCAACCCCCTGCTCAAAGCTGGACCAGTCCCCAACTAAATTAGCCCAGCCAGGGTTTTGTCAAGCCTGACCTTAAAAACCTCCAAGGAAAGAGATTCCACCACCTCCCTAAGTAATCCATTCCAGTGCTTCACCACCCTCCTAGTGAAAAAGTTTTTCCTAATATCCAACCTAAACCTCCCCCACTGCAACTTGTTCTGTCATTTGATACCACTGAGAACAGTCTTCACCATAGCCTCCCTCTTGCCTGCTACCTTTGTCAACTTTGCCTTGCTCTGTGATGATCTTTATGTTTTAAATAACCTGACCAATATTGTGCACAAAGCACTCACCTTTCCTTCATCAAAAATAAACAATTCTGGAAACGCCCATTCAATAAAGATGTAGTGGAAGGGGGACAAGGATTTTTGCACATTGACTCTGCTCTTGACTTTTTGGAGCACGATCCTACAAAGATTTATTGTCAACCATAAGGTAGCAAACAAGATTTCCAAAGGATGCATTTTTAGGACTTATATACTTATGCATTCCTATTCCTGCTTAGCCATGGTAGTTTTTATTCCTGTTTGTTCAAAATTATATACGTCTTTCTCCTTTTTAAAATAAATTTTGGTTTGTCTATGGATACTAAGGATTTTAAAAAAATAGTTCCTCTTTATCCTAGTTTGTGATAGTTTTCTTCATAGTTTAAATATCTTCATTTTAAAGGTTCATAGAATTGAGTTACAAGAGTCGTTTGTGAAACTCTGAAAACCAACTATTTATGGTATTAATAAATTGTTTGTCCAATCCATGTGTCAATAGGCAGTTAGACCAGTGTATCTTGAGATAGTTAAAATAACCCATTATATAATTATTTGGGCATAAGCTTCCGTGGGCTAAAACCCACTTCATCGGAAGCATGCAGTGGAAAATACAGTAGGAAGATATATATATATATACACACAGAGAACATGAACAAATGGGCGTTGCCATACCAATTGTAATGAGACTAGTCAATTAAGGTGGGCTATTATCAGCAGGAGAAAATGTTTGTTTGTTTGTGCCAGCCATGCCCCTCTGCCATGTACATTGGCCAAACCGGACAATCTCTACGTGAAAGAATAAATGGACACAAATCAGACATCAAGAATTATAACATTCAAAAACAAGTCAGAGAACACTTCAACCTCCCTAGTCACTCAATTTCAGACCTAAAAGTCACAATTCTCCAACAAAAAAGCTTCAAAAACAGACTCCAATGAGAAACTGCAGAATTGGAATTAATTTGCAAACTGGACACCATTAAATTAGGCCTGAATAAAGACTGGGAGTGGATGGGTCATTACACAAATAGTAAAAGCTATTTCCCCATGCTAATTTTTCCCATGCTGTTACTCAGACCTTCTTGTCAACTGTTTGAAATGGGCCATCCTGAATATCACTACAAAAGTTTTTTTTGTAGTTTTTTTAAGGTGCCACAAGTACTCCTCTTTGTTTGTTTGTTTTTTGCTGACACACACTAACACGGCTACCACTCTGAAACCTGTCACCATTATATAATTATTATTCCAGCATTTACAATGTTGATTTTTTATATATATCAAGTGTTTTAGAAATCTATCTAGCTTTGATTGCCATTTGTTTATTTTCTTGAGACATGCACCATAATAGAGATGCAAAAGCAGCTACTAATTTATTTCCCATAATATCTCTTTTAAAAAAACTGCTGTTGCTAACTGATAATTTGTATTTGAATAAAAAGATCAAACAAAGGACCCGAGATATAATTTTATTTGCCTTCTTAATTTTTATCATAGCAAGATGCCTAACAAAAAATTGTACATCATTTTGCTATACTGTAGCCTCTTCAGTGTGTGTGTATACATACACGCACACACACATTAAATCAGCAGTAAAAGTCTGATGAGGGAATTCTTTTGAATGTATGGAACAGTTTATTTTTTGCTCCTTATTCATCACTTCATTAAGAAAATA
Organism: Lepidochelys olivacea; assembly: GCF_965140295.1. Classification (NCBI taxonomy): domain Eukaryota; kingdom Metazoa; phylum Chordata; order Testudines; family Cheloniidae; genus Lepidochelys; species Lepidochelys olivacea. Next base: position 37,636,126 of record NC_140413.1, on the reverse strand, counting down.
TGGATTCATTATTAACATTTATTGATTTAGGCATCCAATGAATGAATATATTTTATAAATGCCAGGAAATTCTGAATTCTGTTTACTCACAGCTAACAGTCACTGAAGTTAAGTGTCTGATGCTATTTTGATGACAGCCCTCAGTTCAGAAACTTTAAAGTCATTGGTCGTGTTCTAATTTATATAAGGCTTTAACTCACCTCCCAGGTTTACCAGATAAATTTTTGTATTATTTTATATGAAATGGCATAAGTCTGCAAAGCAATACTTTCACTTCTACTTTACAGCACAAAAAATTACTTTTTTTCCCCCAGGATCTTTTGACAAAGTGAAGTTAAATAATTGCTGCTCTTTTTTTGTTGTTTTGTTTTGTTTTTTACTGAAAATTGAAAGTCACTTAATCATTTTCTGGCATGTCTAGGGAACTATCATCGAGTATGGGAGACAAAACATTTCTTTTTCTTCATTTTCAACTACCTTTTAAGGGTACAATCGCTATTTACTTTTGTAATATTCTTCTATTTGGCTTTCTGCTTGGTGGCTTTTCTTTTGTTTCTTGGAGCTGTAGCTCTACAATATCTGGTTTGTACATACATTGTTATGCATATAAAACTTAGCTGTCATAACTAATTATTTTTTATCATTTTGAGCTGTTAATTTTGAGGACTATTTCAATCAAGCAAACTGGGCACTATGGAATATTTTCTGCAGTCCAGTGTGTTTGAAATGTAATTGAGGTATTGCTGTGTGTTTGATTTTCTATAGACTTTGATAGAGTAGAGTCATTAGTCCACCTTGTGATCATCCATCTGTTTGCTTCCATTATAAATTAAATGGATGATATTAGAGTTCAGAAATAATTCAGCTAATAAAAGGACCACATTTTCAAATGGCCTCAGCCTGCCCTCTATGCCCATTCCAGCAAAAACTTCAGCACGTGCATAAATTTAAGTGAGTAGTCCAACTGATGTGTACGTTCAGTTCAAATTTTGAGTGCATATTTGGGTAGCTTTAATTGAATTCAAATGAGTTTTCCCCTGCTTTTTGAACTAAAATGTAACAAAATGGCTTTTAGCAGTGTGCCAACATTCTGAGTGAAAAATCAGTTGTAGATGCAAAATTGTAAGAACATAACGACAAAATTTAGTTATCTACTGATTGGCACTAACAAATCAGGCACAGTGATTAGATTTCTAAAATCTTTTATTGTGTTTACAGCATTATAAACACACCATTATTCTCTGATTCTGCAAAGACTCGTGCAAGCAGAATTTCGCCATTTAAATGATATAAATAAATTGTTTATTAAAAGGAAGGAGAAAATCAGTTTGAGTTAAATAAAAACTGACTTGAATATGTACTGGAAATTTGAATTGAACCAGATCAAAGTCCAGTTAACTACTATTTGAGTAGTTTTTCTTTTCTTAGTACCTATGCACTTCTCTGTGCTGCATATGGAGTTGAAATCAAAGTGACCATCTTACCATGAGACTTCAATCCAAAGTTTGCAGACAATTGAGAGTCTGGGTATGTCATGGAGAAGGATGTATTCAAACCAAATCTTTTGACACTAACCATCACAGTAACATGGAATAATAATACAGGCACCGGTTCAGTAAAAGCACTTAAGCACGTGCCTAAATCATTCCCTCTTCAACAAAGCACAGTGAACGTTAAGCCTGTGCTTAAAATTAAAATATATGCTTAAGTGTTTTGCTAAATAGGAATGGGATTTCTTAAGTGCTCGACTGGAGTCATAATACTTTGCACTTCTATAACATCTTGCATTCAAGGATCTCAGAACACTTTACAAATACTAAAGATGCAGTCCTCACAACTCTGTGATATCCATATACAGAGAGGAAATTGTGGCACATGCCATATCTTCACTGCAAAAAAGGTGTGTTCTTACACTGGGATAGGCAAATTGAGATAACTATCTTGGTATAAAATCCTCCTGGAGATAAGGCACAGGTAGGTTTTAACCTCAGTGCAGCTTGTCAAGGCCAACACTATATTCCCCCACCTGGGATTTATCTTGCCTAGCTACACTGAAGTATAAACTAGTGTCTTGTCACTACTGGGATTTTACATCAAGATAACTTCCTCAATGTAAACATGTTCCTTTTTTTTTTCTTCAGTGAAGACATAGCCATAAAGAGGGTAAGTGTCTTATCCAAGTTCACACATGAACTATGTGAAGGACCAGAAATAGAATATCAGTCTTCTGATTTCCCTGTCCGAACCTTAAACAAAAACAACCTCTTTTCCTCGATCTACTGTTTTAAAGGAACAGGATTGAGATATAGGAGATGTAGCTATAATTTTGTTGGCTCTGCAATATTTGATTTGAAGTATGACCTGAGCATGTTACATTGTCTGACTATGTCCCATTTTCCCTAGCAATTATTATGAAGCTTTGAGATCCTTAGATTTGAAAGGGGGTCATTAGAACTGCAAATTATTATCATTCACAGCACTCTATCTTTGACTCTGTAATAGTATCTAATTTACTTTCCAATAATGACTGGGAAACCCAATGTGGGTTAACAAGGTTAGCAAATTAGCAAAAAATATGATTGTAAAAAATATCAAGGATCTGGCATCACAAAATGTACTTTGTTCCTTTGTTTTGGCTATTGCCCTTTATTTATTATGATAATGACATGCAAGTTTAAGCAATCTGTGCTATTGTTTGTAGGAGAGTCTGAGCAGTACTGTGGTATATTTTGTTAAAGTAATGAAGTGTGTGAGCATTCAGTTATTAAAGCTGTGCTGGTGAGTGGTGAAGCAATATTTTGGTGAGAATTATTGAGTTTACACAATAGCAAAGTGAGAATTGGAAGGTCTACTGTATTTACTGCACTGTTTCCTACAACATTAACATTTTAATGAAAGTTATTGTTCAGTAGAAGAGAGTAGAGAAGCAATAGCACTATGTTGGTATAGAATATTTTTTAAAATAAGTTAACTGATAGCAGAGATAATTATGTATTAAATAACAGAGCTAGACAACAATGTATGAGTCATGCTAAGATAAAAATGTGACCACAGCAATGTGTTTCTGAGTTCAGTCTGTGCTCTTACTGTACATTGTTTCAGCTCCATGCTCTGGTCACATTCAAAAGTTTATCTTAATTTCATAATACAAATGAGTCACTTCTTCTCTTCGAATCTCACTTGGGGATGAATCCTGAAGTTTCTACACATGTTAATGCATCCCTTACTCAGGCTAAATTCCCACTGGTTTCAAGTAAGGTTCTGTGTTGTGTGCGGGCTGAGGGCGAGATTTCAGAAGTGCCGTGGAACTTGTGCTCGTCAGTTACTTAGGTACTTTGGAAATTCCATGCTGAGTACAAAAACTCAGCAAGGGCATCAAGATTGGCCATTTACATTTGAAGATTTGCAGAGCACTATAATTGAAGCCAGATAAATATTTCAAGGCATATTAAAGGCCATATAGTGAGCATGGTGATGTGAAATTAAACATACCAGCTAGTGTACTAGCACTGTGCTAGAATGTGGTTCTTCAGGGTTTATCTAGCTCAGAAAGAGATAATAAAATCTTACTTAAACAACTTTTAAAATAATTGTAAAATAATTACAAATTTATTTGTAATAACTTTAAAGTAAATCAAACATTTGTGAGATGAGCAACAAAAGCCCTTGGAATTTGATTCTACCAGCACAGAAACACCTACAGTTCTCATTTGAAGAAATGTATGCAAGTGTAAACCCCCTGGAAGAAGAGAATGTGATATAATTCTTTTAGTTATGGGCAAACTTCAATATCTAGTGAACCACTTGGTTTCAGATAAGCCTATGGACTTATCCACGTGTCTTTTGTTTAGAAGCAACTCTCATAGAATTACTAGTGCTGCCCGGTTTTCACTGGGCCACAAATACTGTGGGAACAGCCTTCTTGTAATATTTCAATATCGCTATTTCAGATCCTGGCAAAAACCAGAAATTGCAGCAGCGCATAGAGCGTTAAATAAGTGACATTTTTGGAACCACCCTAAATGGCTGGGTTGAAGTGTGGGAAAAGATTTGGACAGCTTTTTTATCAGAATAAGTTTCCCTATCCTTAATATTTATGGGTCCAGTCCCATCCACTTTCCCTCATAGCTGAAGCACACACTCAACACACAGGATATCAATGTGATACTGCTGCACAGGGCAGAAAGGATTCAGAGAGCCTGTGCAATATGGATCACACCTCTAGGGGAGCTCCCTACACACTAGCATGGAGTATAATTTAGGGAGCAGGGCTGAGGAAGGCAAAGGGGAGGATGGGACAACAGGTTTCAAATCTAAGGCCGCTGCCCTCCATTAACTGAGTTGTGTTCTAGGGAGAGGGAGAACTCCTATGTAAAGGGTATATTATGCTGCTGTTGAAGTTTGAGTTCTAATTTTTCAAAGGTTTTACTCTGCAGATTATTCATATGGGCTGGGTGAATGAAAGACTCGAGGGAACTGATTCATCTCAAGTCTACAAATACAAGTTCCTGGCACTGAAGGGTTCATCCTTCTACATTTTCAGCACTCCACCGGTAAGAAATCAATTTATTTTTTGTAAGGTTTCGATTACTGGTGCAATCCTTTTGTAAGCACTGGAAATGAATTCTTTCCTACTAAATAAAGGTTTAGGCTGAGATTTTCAAATAAGCCTAAGAGAGTTAGGCACCCAAATCCTATTGAATTGCAATTTGCCATTCCTGAGGCGCTTTTGATAATCCCAGCCATAAAGTTCTGGGAAAACTGGATTGTTAATGGGACACAGAGCTTTTGTTTTTAAGGCACTGGTTCAAATTCCCCTCAAGTTGGTTGTGACCAAAATTTGCTATCTTACATTTGCTCTGATGCCTACCTGTATGTGAAATGAGCTGGTACTTACTCTAGCTCCTTTAAGAAAGGAGTCCATATCACAGTTAGCACTAACGAGTGTTGATCTTTGCCAAAAGGTGATGTGTTGAACGTTCACAGGGGATGAATTATCCCTACACCGCCTCCTAGGCATGAGACATTCCCCAAAGGTTACAGCATACCGGTGAGGTAGTGTAAGATAACGTGTAGTGGTACTGTCAGAGTTGTACTTTTTCTGTAGATAAAATGGAGGACCTCAGTCTCCGCAGTTGACTAATCCCGTACCTTTCAAGAGTACTAAAATTTCACTGAAAGAAACTGAATAAAAATAAATTAGAGCATTCTAAAAATCTCAAAAGAATCCATACCATACCACATCATAACCTTCCTATTCTTCTGTTTCTTCCACTTATACAATAGAGTGCTGTTGCTCTCAGGAAAAAAAAATTGTAAAGAACAAAAAGGAACATTAAAAAACAGCTGCAAATAAACTGCCTATTTATGCCCCCACTGAAGTCAACAGTATAACTTCCATTGCTTTCAGGTGAAATAGGAGCAAATCCAGGCACTTTAAATGTAAACCGTCTTACTGGAGTATGGTAAAGTGAGAGATAGGATGATTTATGAACCTTAGACAGTAGCAATCAATAACACAGTCCCTCTTGCGCTATGCTACAGTTCAAGGCCAAATGATCCTATTACATTAGTACCATCAGGGGGTCAAAAATGGCCAAGTACCAATCTTTTGCTTAATTTGGAGTTAACAAAAACTAGATGTGAAGGACTCAATTTAAAATTAAATCCTGATCTCTCAAATGCAAGTAAATTAAAAAACACCTCAGCTCAGAGACTACTATTTAAATCAGTTAACCTATTGTATCTGTTTCTAGTTAAAAGACAATAAAGCAGAAAGAAAACATTAAGCCAATAAATAATACAACACACAATGACAGTCTTTTATGAATCTTAATTATGACTTTCAGACCTATTGTAGAAGGGGAATATTCAATATAGTTAAAACTATTCATCTCAGTGATACAAATTGAAGATAAACTAGTTAATTTATCAAAATTCAGCTCTCTGCTGATATCAAATAAGTGAGAATAAATGTATTGTAGCATTTTCCCCGCATTATCTTGATATATCTACTTCACTGCCATGTTTCTGGAGAGTTTCTGTAGTGGTATTGCTCCCTGTGAAAAAGTAAACAAGATAACTAAGGTGGCATCTTATATTAATGTCATGTTCATGCCCATTGATCAGACACTGTAGTAATGAGTATGATATAAATGACTAAATAGGTAAATTCTAAAGCTCAATGAACAGTTTTTCTGTTTTTTATTCATGTCACAAATGCCATGTTATGTGAGTGGCTCTACCACTCACTCATAGGGCGGTTCTCAGACAATGTTTATTTCTTTAGTCTAAATATCCATTACTTTTTTATTGTTGTATAAGTAATAATAATCATAATTAATAATAAAGTAATAAGCAATTGGAAAGTGGCAGGATCCAACAAACCCGAACACTGGAGGTTCACAATTTCAACCTGGATCCAGATCCAAATTTCACATCTGGCCTCTACATGTATAATGGCCCCAAAATGTGTAACTCTGTGCCACTCCAATTTTGGATTCCCCCTTTGACCCTTTGGCTCAACTCTAATAGCTTTTTTAAAAAAAACCCTCTAATAATATTATTCCTATTGTTTATGGCCTATATAAAGTGAAAATCCTGAGTGTAACATTAAGATAACTCCAACAACAATTAACTGTTGTGCCACAAACAAATGTATTCCTGTGATTGGTTTGCTTAAATTTTAGGAGGGTAGTTATTATGTTCTATTTTAATCACGTTGCCGTTATGCTGTACTGCTATACATCAGCAGGCAAGCACTTTATATTTAAAATTATGTTACAGTGTGTATTTTGATTTAAATATACAAATTCGGGCTATCTGATAAAATGACTATCTTTAATCTTGAGGATCCTGTTCACAGCTTTATTGCTCATTTATATCAGGCATGTCCACTACAGTTTTTATTCTTGTTCTAGTCCTATCTGTAAATGGAGTGTAAATCGTACTTGGATTTGAACAGAGCTGACATATTTTCATGAAAATAACCCATAGCAGAACTCAGAAGAAATACTTCATAAAGGTTCGGGTCCAGTGATGGTTAGCAATTGAAAGGCTACTCGCTGTGGAGCTCTGCTCTGCTAAAATAGTTTCTGCAAATGACAGATCATCATCTTGGCAAGAATATGTCAAAGGAAATTTTGTTTATGAATATCAGCATGTTTATGAAAGTTGAATTATAGCTACCTTAGTTAAGCATCTACACTGTCTACCTTGATGGATAAAATGTATGAAAGATAAGGTCTTATCTAAATTTCAGGAACTGTGTCCAGACTTGTGAAAAAAAAAATCCATGGAAAGGGAAAATTATATTCCTTGATTAGTTTGGTACCTACACAGCAAAATCTTTAAATAACTGAAAGCTTTGATCAATCTTCTTATATTTGCTTTGCTTATTATTAGGTCTGTCAAGCAATTAAAAAGATTATTTGCGGTTAATTGCACGATTAAAAAAACTAATCGTGTTTCATTGTGCTGTTAATAATAGAATACCATTGATTTAAATTTTTTTGGATGTTTTATACATTTTCAAATATATTGATTTCAATTACAAAACAGAATACAAAGTGTACAGTGCTCACTTTAAATTTATTTTTATTACAAATATTTGCATTGTAAAAAACAAAAGATATAGTATTTTTCAATTCACCTAATACAAATACTGTAGTGCAATCTCTTTATCATGAAAGCTGAACTTACAAATGTAGACTTATGTACAAAAATAACTGCATTCAAAAATAAAACAATGTAAAACATTAGAACTTACAAGTCCAATCAGTCCTACTTCCTGTTCAGCCAATCACTCAGAAAAACAAGTTTGTTTACATTTGCAGAAGATAATGCTGCCTGCTTCTTGTTTACAATGTCACCTGAAAGTCAGAACAGTCATCCACATGGCACTGTTGTAGCTAGTATGGCAAGATATTTACATGCCAGATGCACTAAAGATTCATATGTGCCTTCATATGGGACATGGGACCATTCAACCACCATTCCAGAAGACATGCATCCATGCTGATGATGGGATCTGCTCGATAACAATCCAAAGCAGTGCAGACCGACACATGTTCATTTTCATCATCTGAGTCAGATGCCACCAGAAGACTGTTGATTTTCTTTTTTGGTGGTTCGAGTTCTGTAGTTCCCACATCAGAGTGTTGCTCTTTTAAGACTTCTGAAAGCATACTCCACACCTCATCTCTCTCAGATTTTGGAAGGCACTTCAGATTCATAAATCTTCAGTCAAGTTCTGTAGCTATCTTTAGAAATTTCACTTTGGTATCTTCTTTGCATTTTGTCAAATTTGCAATGAAAGTGTTCTTAAAATGAACAGCATGTGCTAGGTCATCATCCAAGACAGCTATAACATGAAATATATGGCAAAATGTGGGTAAAACAGAGCAGGAGACATGCAATTCTCCCCCTAGGAGTTCAGTCACAAATTTAATTAACACATTATAGCCATCTGGCACGTAAATATCTTGCAATGCTAAGTACAACAGTGCCATGAGAATGCCTGTTCTCACTTTCAGGTGACACTGGAATTATGAAGTGGGCAGCATTGTCTCCAGTAAATATAAACAAACTTGTTTCTCTTAGCGATTGGCTGAACAAGAAGTAGAACTGAGTGGACTTGTAGGCTCAAAAGTTTTACATTGGTTTGTTTTTGAGTGCAGTTATGTAACAAAAAACCCTACACTTGTAAGTGGCACTTTCATGATAAAGAGATTGCACTACAGTACAGCGGACCCTTGCTAGAGCGTGCATCGCTAGAGCGCAGATTTGCATATAGCACGGTCGTGGCGATAGATCCCAAATTTAAATATTTCAATTGGGATCCATGGTAACACAGCCCCTGTTATAATGTGGTCCCCGCGTTAACGCGGTGCGGCCCATGGATCCCAAACCCCGCATTCTAGCGAGGGTCCGGTGTATTTGTATAAGGTGAATTGAAAAATAATATTTCTTTTCTTTTTTTATGGTGCAAATGCTTGTAATCAAAAATAAATATAAAGTAAGTACACTTTGTATTCTGTGTTGAAATATAAATCAATATATTTGAAAATGTAGGAAAACATCCAAAAATATTTAATAAATTTCAATTGGTATTCTATTGTTTAACAGTGCAATTAATCGCAATTAATTTTTTTTAGTTAATCTCATGAGTTAACTGCGATTAATCAACAGCCCTATATATTATTCATCCAGGAGTGCTACAGTGTGGCCATGGTAATGTCAATGTGTGTTATCAGATATTGTCCCTACATGGTCAACATAACAGTTTGCAAAAAATGGTCAGGTTTAGACATAAAAATCAATATCTAAAATAAGCAGACTTGCTTACAACAATATCACCAGAGAACAAGTTGTATGCAATAGACTATGAAGTACAGACCTTGGGGATTCTAATTCCTAGATCATAAACAAAGATTGAGTGATCATCATAGATTTTCCAACATGCATCTTCTGTCTTTGTTCCCTAATACTGCAAGTAGTATTATTGGATTTCTCTGATGCTGGAAAAAATCTCATGAACTTGCACTTGTTTGAGCCTCAGAGCCACATTTTCCAAAAGTGTCTTGCATTTGTTCATGCATACTTTTCTCTTGTGTGTTTCAATCACCATCACCTGTTGCTGCTGGGTTCTTTCTTTTGCACAGGCATGTGATAGAATTTACCAGTACAAAGCCAAACACTTGCCCATAGACGAGACAAAATCAGTCACCTACATATGTTTATTAAAGAGAATACTTAACCATGTGTAAACACAAAGTTGCCTGGGCACAAATGGAGGCCGGATTGAAACCTTTTGAATTTTATTATTAAAATCAAAATGTTTTAGTCTAGGTACCCTGCCATAATTAGGAAATTTACCATAATAATTTAATGTCCTGAAAAGGCATTAGATAGAGGAAAATTGGTTTAAAATCTGATTAATACAGTGGTTGTATTAAAATGTCAACATTTGTCAGAAGATAACAAAAATGGGCTTACAATAGAGATGTATTTAGCTTTCAGTGAACTCTCCAATAGATTTTGCTCCTGGGACTAAAATGTCTATATGACTTGATATGCCCGTCAGGTCATTTGAAGGGCTGTTTTATTGGGGTTCAGGACAAAATCTGACAGTTTACAGATAACAAGTTTTATTCTGCCTTTACAAAAAGTAGTTAAAAATATATCTGGTACCATGAATGTTACCAAAGAGGTCTCTCAAGTGTGGGAGGGGAACCTTCAAGGCACTGGAAATTATAAGACTTGACAATTTCTCTGTAGTCATGGTTGGCTCAAGAGAATAATTAAGGGCTAAAAAGTATGGTTTTTTACTATAGCTGATTGACTCTGTCTGAGTTCTTGCTATTTAGACCTTATAATATGTAAATAAAACACCAAAGAAATGTGATTACACAATATGCTCTATGTGCTATTATTAGGTAGTTTCCACTTCTAATTGTTTTTAATTCATTTTAATTTTGTTTACTTTAGAAAAATTTTAAGAGCCCAGTTATAATTAAGGGATGCTGGAAAGGTTCCATTTTTATAAGGCAGTACCCCAGTTCCCAGCTATACAAGATCAAAGGTTGCATGGTACATCCCAGTAATATAAAGATGAGGGACAAAAGCAGAGGACCCCTCCTATTGTTAACATTATTTTGCAAGGAAAGCTTATTTTAATAATAAAATGAATTCACCTCACTTCCTCTTTGTGATGTACTCCCATCTTCCCAATCAGTTTTAAAACAAGATTTCTTTCTATTATGGCACCCACTCCTGCCCCTCTTTATGCTTTGTAGAGATTTTAAAAAGAAAAGAACAAGAAGTGACAATTCAGGGTTCAGGGACAGTAATACAATTCCTTCTCTCTAGCATTCAGTTTGGCCCTATGGTGAAGTATGGGCATCTCAGAACATGTGCATGAGCAGCAATAGACAAAAGCGGGCTGAAATCAGTCTGAATTCTGGATTTGCTATGCTACAGAGTGATTCATTAGTTTTTGAGGCATTAAGACAGCCAGGCTGAGAGAGATTTTAGCACATCTGTACTGAAAAGACTGTAAAGATGGAGAGTGAATGGAGTGAATGTGGGGTATAAGGTAATATAACAAAAGTGGTGGTCCACAGGAGAAGCACCACAAGTTGTTGTAGAAGGCAGCAAGTATTTCAAGAGAAAGCCAGGTCTCACATCTAAAAAGGAACTTTAACATAAAATTATAGTCTTGCATACCCAATATCACACCTACTCTGGCTTCTCTAATTGCTTGCAGGTATTTTCGTTATTGGAAGGTAGCCCTGGGGCCAGGCATTTCAGTCCCTGCACATCAGTATTATATAATCTGCTTGTCATCTTTTTTGGCATGAGTTTTGCCACATAATATTATTGATTAATAGTAACTGCCAATGTTATTTCTCATTAAAATATTTAATAACTTTGCTTTCACGTATGCACTTTAATCCAATAGACAGTTTATTATTGATGGATTGTTTTGTAAAGTTTAATGATACAATAGAATATTTTAAAGAAGATAAATGGAGTGATTTTGTATTGAAAATGGAGTCTAGTGGAACTAAAAATTATGTGAATAATATTTAACTCTCTAGCAATTTTGTATTAATCTTTACATTTATCAGCTAGTAACATTACCTTTAAGCTTTTGTATTAGTTTCACCATCAAGGTTCTCTTTTTGAATAGTTCAATATGATATAAATGGTAATTAACTGCAGCAAGCACAACCCATCTGTAACCTGTTGAAACCATTTACTGTGACTGAGAAGCTTAAGAGCACTAAGCAAACAAAATAGGAAGTTTAAACATACTTAATATAAACACACATATTCTGTTAGTCTATGTTGAAAGAAAATTTTAAAAGGCAAAAATAAGTATCATTCGTATTTAATCCGAATGATAAAATACAACCAGAAAAATAATATGCTGTTCATCATCTACAAATATTGCAACAATTGTGACCTCGTTAGTCTTCCAGATTTCATCCGCATGCACCATACAGGATGAAATCCTGGCCCAATTGAAGTCAGTGACAAAACACTTTCGTGCAACACGGATTTCACCCTCTATATTTAATGATAACCAGTAACTCACCTGTGTAAAGAGAGTGCTGCTAAGGTTCAGGAATATCAAGTTGCCAGTATTGTAACAGAAATAAAGTAATTTTCAGATTTTTAGTTTGTCTTTCATTCAGTGGTGAAGATTCAGGAAAGAGCTGACATTTCAGCTCAACAAGGGCCTTTATCAAGGATAACAGTGGGAATTTATAGTTGTGCTGTAATGTGTTTATCCCAAAAGCTTACATGAAAGAAGCTATTCATTGATTTCTAGTTTACAAAAGAGAGTCCAAATGTCATCAGTGGGGGGAATCTTGTATTCAAAAAGAGTTAAGTAAGGTAAAGTAACCAGCACATAAATTTACAATTGTTAACATTCCGAGCCAAATTCTCCCCTCTCATTTCCACCGATGCAAGTCCATTGAAAACAAAAAAGTATTGAAATCTGTGGATTTGCACTTTTGTAACACATGGGAGAATTTAGCTTATATTATATAAACCCACATGAAAAAATCCCCCAAATCCTTTGCACTGTGATTTTCGACTCTTTGTATTTTGGCATTGAAATTGACAAAATTTTTGAATTTATAGAGGTTGTCGTGGAGACAGTATTAATATGTTGGCAGGTTGGGTGCTCAGGTGCTAGAGAGCTAATATTTGGAGGCTGGTTTCGAATTTGGTGTGAATTAACTTGTGATTTCCTTGCTTTTTATTGTTTGCATTGTAGGAAATTCTCTTGAGCTACCTTAATATAGGGGTTTATATTATTATTTCCTAGTTTTTTTTTTAATGTAGCAGGATAAAAAAAAGACATGGAAATATGGGGGCTGAAAGTTCAGGGCTGGAGAGAGGGGCTAGCTGGCACTGGTGCTGCAGAGCAGCCAAATAATCAAACTCTGCATTCCCAGTACAAACAGCTATAACCAACACCTTAACTTCTTCTGTGTGCTACTCAAAACTTCATGAAAAGCTATGCGAGCTTGGCAGACTAAAAAAGACTTCAGCACTGGGGAAAGAAGCTAGAGCATCAGTTATGAGTATAAGGTTTTAAACTGAGCAAGTATGACTGTTTCCCCATTTCCCTAGTTTCTCTGGCATTACTCCACAGCCAGTCTCTCCCAGGACCTTCAGCCAATTTCCACCACCTACTTTAAGTCTTGGTCAGACACCTTCTGTCTCTCATCTACTGTCCCATTATCACTACCTGTGGTGGGACAGGTTCCCTGTGCCCCTTGACAGAGACTATTTACCTTTTTCCTTGTAAGGAACACTGGGGTGAGCATGGATTGTGGGCTGCAGGATTATTCTGTTTGCCTTTTCCTTTCTTTTGGAGCATGGTCACACCCCTGGGAAAGCTGCCTGCCTAAAACTTGTGGGGTGTGGTCTCCTGTCTGCACTCCAAACCTGTGCTACAGTGAAACCTACAGCCAGAGAGGGATGTCTGGGATGAGAGAGGTGCCCAACCTCACCTCAAAGGGCTACCCTAGAGGTACAATCTATGTTGCTGCCCCAGAAGTTTTTTGTTTGTTTGTTTGTTGTTGTTTTTTTTTTTTGCGAACAATTCATCTAAACTGCCGTGCTTGCAAAATACAGACATAAAACATTGTTATAGTTTACAAGCTGAAATTAGATGGAGTTGTGTAGGTGTATAGGGCAGCAATGGTGAGAGTTGGGGAGGCATTAGATTGTGGGTAATTGGGCAAAAAGGGGCTTTCTAGAGATTCCAGGAAGGCCAAGACAGGATTTTACTCCTAACACCTTAAGCTTTTCACAGGAGGATTATTCTCCTCCAGCAAACTTTAGCACTTCTACAGGAGAGCAGACTCTCTTCTGCAGACTTCCCAAGAACTAGGATACAAACTCTGGGAACTTATAACTCATCTGGTGAAGCCCGAGTTCATACCTGTCAGAGCTGTAGGGCTGTCCTTTTGAAAAAGAATGCCTCCTCTGTCAGTTCTGCCTCAGGTGGCTTGTCCTGCCAAAATACCTTGTTCAACTCATTCTTCATCAAAAGTTACTAACACAAAATAAATTAGATGATGTTATGTTCAGAGTAAAAGTTTACAACAAGTGTACAGTACTCTACTCAAAGTAAGCACTGCAAATTTGAATAGTAAACACTGTTCTGTTTATTTATTTATTTTTTTTATTTTGAGAGCGAGAAAGAGAGAGAGCATATAGTTTCATCCCTGTTTCAAGTGTAATTCTTAATGCAACCTTAATTTTGGAGATACATGGCATCTCCATAATTCCGTAATACCTTTACAATATGATTAAGAAAGTAGCACTGAAGTGATTTCTGTAAGACTGTGAGTACCTAACTGGTCTTTTTTTTTCATATTTCCTTTAATTGAAAAATAAGTGCAACCTTATTTTTGAAGTAATAGAAACAATTAAACACCAACAGACTGTAATTTATCTGTGTTCCTCCTTGCAAAGAAATTAAAGGGAAAAATTATGCATAATTTAATGAGTGCAGGCACAGTGATTTGAATATGAAAAGCATTATTTAATGCTAAGTATTACTAATTGTAATTATACAAGAACCAAAGTGATGTCCTGAGATTGAAGTCACACTCTATTTTAGGGCACAGTCTTAACCATGAGTGCCTAAACAGACAACTAAATCCTGTGTCTGAATCATAAAGTTAGTTATTAATTTTACTCCATCTCCCTACTAGTGCAAGACTATTGTACATTTTTTAGTATCTGGTTTAGTTTTAAATGTCCCAAGGAGAGCTGTTAATTAATCACAGTTAACTCCTGCAATTAACTCAAAAAAAATTAATCGCCATTAATCACAGGTTTAATTGCACTGTTAAACAATAGAATGCCAATTGAAATTTATGAAATATTTTGGATGTTTTTCTACATTTTCAAATATATTGATTTCAATTACAACAAGGTTACAGTGCTCACTTTATATTTCTTTATTACAAATATTTGCACTGTAAAAATAACATTAAAAAGAAATAGTATTTTTCAGTTAACCTCACACAAGTACTGTAGTGCAATCTCTTTATCATGAAAGTGCAACTTACAAATTTAGACTTTTTGTTACACAACTGCACTCAAAAACAAAACAGTGTAAAACTTTAGAGCCTATAAATCCACTCAGTCCTACTTCTTGTTCAGCCAATCGCTAAGGCCTGGTCTACACTGGGAGGGGTATCGATCTAAGATACGCAACTTCAGCTATGAGAATAGTATAGCTGAAGTCGACGTATCTTAGATAGACTTAGAATCACTTACTTCGCATCCTCGCGGCACGGGATCAATGGCGGCTGCTCCCCTGTCGACTTGGCTTCCGCCTCTCGCTGTGGTGGAGTTCCAGAGTCAACAGCAGAGCGATCTGGGATCGATTTATCACGTCTACACTAGACACGATAAATTGATCCCCGATAGATCGATCACTACCTGCCAATCCGGCGGGTAGTATAGACATGGCCTAAGAGAAACAAGTTTGTTTACATTTATAGGCGATAATGCTGCCCACTTCTTATTCACAATGACACCTGAAAGTGAGAAAAGGCGTTTGCATGGCACTTTTGTAGCCAGCATTGCAAGGTATTTACTTGCCAGATATGCTAAACATTTGTATGCCCCTTCATGCTTCGGCCACCATTGCAGAGGATGTGCATTCATGCTGATGACACTCGTTAAGAAAATAATATCTTAATGAAATTTGTGACTTAACTCCTTTGGGGTGAATTCTATGTCTCCTGCTCTGTTTTACCTGCATTGTGCCATATATTTCATGTTATAGCAGGCTCGGATGGTGATCCAACACACATTGTTCATTTTTAAGAACACTTTCACTGCAGATTTAATAAAATGCAAAGAAGGTATCAATGTGAGATTTCTAAAGATAGCTACAGCATTTGACCCAAGGGTTAAGAATCTGAAGTGCCTTCCAACATCTGAGAGGGACGATGTGTGGAGCATGCTTTCAGAAGTCTTATAAGAGCAACACTCTGATGTGGAAACTACAGAACCTGAACCACCAAAAAAAGAAAATCAACCTTCTGCTGGTGGCATCTGACTCATATGATGAAAGCGAACATGTGTCGGTCCACACTGCTTTGGATTTTTATCAAGCACAACCCGTCATCAACTTGGACGTACGTCTTTTGGAATGGTGGTTGAAGCATGAAGGGACATGTGAATCTTGAGTGCATATGGCATGTAAATATCTTTTGAAGCCAACTACAACAGTGCCATGTGAATGCCCGTTCTCACTTTCAGGTGACATTGTAAACAAGAAACAGGCAGCATTATCTCCTGCAAATGTATGCAAACTTGCTCTTCTGAGCGCTTGGCTGAACAAGAAGTAGGACTGAGTGGACTTCTAGGCTCTAAAGTTTTATTTTGTTTTATTTTTGAATGCAGTTATTTTTGTACATAATTCTACATTTGTTAATTCAATTTTCATGATAAAGAGATTGCACTACAGTACTTGCATTAGGTGAATTGAAAAGTACAATTTCTTTTGTTTATTACAGGGCAAATATTTGTAATAAAAATAAATATAAAGTGAGCACTGTGCACTTTGTATTCTGTGTTATAATTGAATTAAATATATTTGAAAATGTACAAAACATCAAAAATATTTAAATGAATGGTATTCTCTTATTGTTTAATGGTGTAATTAAAACTGCGATTAAACACATTTAATTTTTTTAATCGCTTCGCAGCCCTAATTCCAAGTCTCGGGGCTTTTACCATCTCTTTACCACAGGTTAGAACAGCTCACTGCAGGAATATTACTTGATGTAAAGCTATTTTTCCCTTTTAACCAATTACATTTGGTTGAAATGCTAAATAATTCTATCTCTCCTTTCAGCAAAATCCTACACCCATTGAAATCAACTGGATATTATACCATTGACTTCAGTGGGGTCAGGATTTCATCCTTTGTATCTGTATCCTTCATACAATTCCTGATCTCTACTGTACTTCTGCTTAGTTATCACATTAGCAAAGCTTCCGTATAGCATATTACAACCACTTATTCTTTCCTCCTAAATCTGTCCCACAAACTCCCTAATATTTGTTTTTTTTCTGAATACACTCCAGATTGTAAATATTTGTCTGGCAATGAGGGTTTCCAGAACCTGAGCTAAAGGTCACTGAGGTTAATGACTCTTTCCATGTACTTCAGCGGGGTTTGGATTAGGATTAGACTATAATACACTATTGTAGCTGTAGTCCCCTTAATATTTTGTGCATAACTTTTGTTCTGTGACATGATGTTTCTTCATAACTGTTTAATCTTAAGAACCAAAGCAAAAGACATAGGCAAATGCAACTGCCATTCAGCAGCAGCTAGGTAGGAGTCTGGGGAAATAAATGGAAATCCACTAAACCCATAAATAGATTCTCATACTTATTTTTTTCCTCTGACCACTAACAAGAACTAAGGATTCTCCTAGCTCTAATTTTTCAGGAGAAGATTCTTTTCCTTCCAGTGACTTGATAAGAAGTAATGAGTCAACCATTAGTTTATGGTGTATAGAGCTGTTCTGTGAGAAGCATGAAAGTCACCTAATAAAGCAGTTATTTTAGGCCAAATCCTGTAGTCTTTAGTCACTCCTTATTCAAGCCTCCATCAAAGACAATGGAACTTTCCTATAAATAAGGACTAAGCAAGGAGCGGCAGTATTTGGCTCACTGAAAATATGTTCTGTGTAATATTACCTTCACAATCAGATTCAACAGTAACTTCTAGTCACCGCTGTTCCTGTGTTATTGCTGGCTTCTAACAGTAGTAAAGGAAAAGCTTAAAGTCAATATTTGGTGCATGTGAAAGAAGAGACTTGAAATTGTTTTAAAATTAGGAAAAAGAAAAGGAGTACTAGTGGCACCTTAGAGACTAACCAATTTATTAGAGCATAAGCTTTCGTGAGCTAAAGTGATTCTAAAATAACATGCTTTTTATAAAGGGGCTCAGGGACAGATGTGATATCAAAAATTGCTTTTAATTAATTTTGTTAAAAACTAATTATGCTAGATTTCAAATTGACAAATAAATATTAAGTAATATTCCTTGAGCTTTATTGCTCCTGAAGAACTGCTGATAAAACTGCTACAAAATAATTATGTAAGCAGTGTTTTTTCATGCAGTGTATGGAAGTTATTTTTTATTAATATTTAAATTGTGAAAAGTGTCAAATAGAGAACCCTAGAAGATGAGTCCCTCTACCTACAGAATAGATACAGCATGGACAGGAGCAATACTAGATTCCCTTCCAATGTTCCTTAACCTCAAACCAGAAATCCTCCTATGAGGGATGAAAGTGTAACTCAGTTCTCAGATCGGTTTTGAGACAGTCAACAGTGCTGCTTGTTAGTTCCAATTAAGATGGCCATCTGACAATAATGTCAATTATGCCAAGAACTGGGCCTTAAAAAATCATCAGATTGGGCGTATCGCGTGATTTTTTAAAAAAAAAAGTTGGATTTTTTTATTTGCTTTGTGTTTAAGAACCTTGAAGGTTCTCATTTTTGCCTTCTTGTACATGGACTAGAGGCTTGCTCTCTTTTAAAAAATGAGAGCAGAGGTTCTCATGTAATCATCTGACTCTCAGAGTTGGGGCTTAAAAAAAACCCTCCCAATATCACTGCAAGTTGGCAAATTTTTCTGTCTTACAGTGTCAACAGAACACAGGGTCAAAACCAAAAGACAAAGAACTCCACCTCAGTGTATGTTACTATTACTGGGTAGTATTATTGCATGATTTAGTTGGGGATTGGTCCTGCTTTGAGCAGGGTGTTAGACTAGATGACCTCCTGAGGTCCCTTCCAGCCCTGATATTCTATGATCCTATGATTACCACAGGCTTGTCTACATGGCTTGGCAGCATGCTCTGAAGTACAAACTAAAAGGCAATATAGTGTTTTTTGAAACAGGACTACACTAACACGAATGTGGTACCTTTTAGCTTGTGCTAGCTGGCTCTACATGGGGCAGTTCCAATGGAACACTTTAGTATGTGCTTCAACTCACACTTCCAAATTCTGCACTACAGGGCCATGTAGACACGCCATAAGAAACAATTATATGACTGGATTTCCTTTCAGTTATATCTATTATAAAAACTTAGTTGTTCCTTTCAGTTTCTAACATGCAAATTAAGGCCCTGATTCAGTAAGTTGCTTAAGTACAGGCCTGTCTGTAAGAACTTCACTGGTTCCATTGATGTCAATCAGATTTACTCATGGTAGACCTGTACCTTCATGAATGAGGGCCTAAGACAGTTATTTGGCTAAGCATGCTATAAAATAAACAATACTGATTTGCCTTACAACAGAGATTTTAAGGGGTTTCATTCATGCTAAAGTAAGAATACAACAAATCATTACAATTTTAATTGTAAGAATACTGTGGATACTGCACTAATGAAAGCAGGATGCTATTAGGAGCTCTTTCCTTAATATCGGATACTAGGTTAATACATTAATTGAAACTGGTTGGCATTTGATTAAACCATCCAACATAACAATCATTAGTGAAATCTCTTAAAATGTTTTAAATCCTTGCCATAAAAAAACATGTCCTTTTAATGGTGTGGTATTTTTGTTTTTTGTTTTTGGTATTACAGGTAAGCACACTAGACTGGGTACGAGCTGAAAAAATCTATCACCTCTGTGAGGTTCTATTTAAAGTTCACAAGGTAGGTCTTCTGAGAATTACAGACTACATCATTTAACCAAGGTAGCTTACAATTTCCTAACATTTAACAATATAAATGATAGACTCAGCTTAATTTGATTTAGCAGGGACCAGCCCACAAATAGTTAATCTATTGCTATAAAACCAGTTCTTAATCTGTAACTATTTCCTGCATAAATATTAGATAACTTAGAATTTGGATCATCTCTGTAGTGAGCACATTTCTAAAATATTTCCAATCTGAAGAAATATTAGTATTAGTTCCTGCCATATAAACAATGAATAAAACAACTATCCATAATGAAGTCTGTATCTTATAACTTTTTAGTGGGAGAAAACCATTTTATGAGCCATTTTTTAAAAAGAAATATTTACCTTTAATTAAAACAGTGATGTTAATGTGTAGTTTAGAATGTTAGTCTAATCTGACTGTATTTTGGGTGTAATTTGTGTAGCAATGAATTTAAAATTCAGTTCATTGCTACATATTAGTGGTGCACTAGATTACAAGTAATAAACAGCCATTACAATTCAGAATGTAGTCCTATCTTTACAAAGAGCAATGCAGTTCATGTAACATCTCTTTTCATGTATCATGTAACGTCTCTTTTTTTAATATTATTTATTTAGTTTTGCACTAGGCAAAGTAACTGGGTTGTTGCGTTTTTGTAAAACAATAATTGACTTTTACATGTTTTCCCCCTTTAAAAACTCTTTTGTTAAAAGAGGAGTTGGGTGCATTAGGAATGGCTGGGTAGACAGGCAGATGTTATCCTTACTGTCCAAAGAGAAATCACTGGTATCCAGTATGAATCACTGGTATCCCATATGTGGCCCTCCAAGCTGACTGTGTTAAGAAGAGAATTTATATCTGACTATATGTGTTCCCTGAGCCATACCGTGTGGTTTTTAAATAGAAGTCTCTGAATCAGTCAATATAGGGAGGTAGACAGAGGCATCACTTCCCCTGCAGCCCATGGAGCAGCTCTGATGTGAGCTGCATGTGCTCTGATCAGCTGCTCAGCATTTCCCCAATCCACCACGTGCTGTTGCTTCATTGTCTGCTTACCTGCTGGGGGCAAATCCCCAGGGGCAGGAGGAATCAGATTAGGAGCTCAACTAACTTTGCCTAGTGTAGTGGAGTGCCTAGCAAAGGATGGCTCCTCCTCCCAACACAGTCACTCAAGGAAGCCTAGGAGAGGGGAAAATTCAGATAATCTGAGATCCAACAACCATTTTATCTGTCCCAGGCCAGTTTAGAGCATCATGGAGACTGGTCAAACTTGTACCAGCGGGCTTTATCTCCAATGGCCTGTGTGACAGCTGGGGCTCGCCAAAGAGCATCACGTTCCTCCCACTTACACTCCCTGTCCATGATGCTCCACTCCATCACTTATGTGCCCTCTGTACTGGAGGCTGTGGGCAGGAAGGTATAGCAGCATGCTTCACTAGTTCTGTGCCCACTGGGGACTGCATGTGATGGTGCAACCTGGAGCTGGGGTACCGCTAGGCCCTCTGGCATACCAATCTGGGCCCCCTCTCATCCTTCTGAGACTGGGATAAACTGCAATCCTCCCCAGGTCTTGCTCTCACACAGCCACTCATGAACCAACAATAGAAAGGATTCAGCCAGTTCCCCCCAGCTTTCCAACCTAGGACCCCAGAGCTGTACCATCTTGCCCTGGTCAAAAGCCTGACCCATTTAAATTTATTTATGAAACCGCCCCTCCTTCACTGTGGAGAGGACAATGCACCAGCCCTGGTTCCTGAGGAGATTTCCGTTTGCACTTCAACCAACGCACTGTTTTAAGTAAAAAATATAAAACAGATTTATTAACTACAGAAAGATAGATTTTAAGTAATTGTAAGTAATAGCATACAGATCAAAATTGGTTACCTAAAAATAAAACAAAATCACAATCTAAGTTCTATACACTAGACAGGATTTTAATCAAGTAGTGTCTCTCTCTGATGGTACAAACAGTCAATCAATCTTCCATACACAGGCTCAAAATCTCTTCAGCCTGGGACCATCTCCTCAGTCCAGTCTTTGAGATGTTTTTAGCTGTTCAGTTATGGGGAGAGTGAGGCCAAGTGATAATGTTGCTTCCCCCTTTTATAGCTTCTGCCACTTGGAGGGAACTTCAGTGTTCCAAGTAAAGTGTCCAGCACAGTTAGTGGAAAAGTACAGGCACAAGATGGAATCCACTATTACATGAGCTGGTCACATGCCCTTGCGTGCTTCCATGAATCACAGCCTGGGCCATTACTCATATTCTGGCTAGAATGTTCACATGCATCACAGTGGGGTGTCAACTCCAAGCCCCCACTGCTCTGAAGGGCTCTGCTGATGCCACCCCAAATAAGTACTTTGTGTATCACCAAAGACAGAGTGCTGGAGTCCAAGCCCACCTACCCAAGCAGATACTCTCTAACCTGGTCTGTTGAAGATGGAAAGAGAAGAGCTGCTGCCACTCTTGGTAGGAGGGAGAGCCCCATGCTGCTGCCCTAGCCAGTGTGGGAAGGCGGGAGGGGTTTCCTGTCACTATCACTTCAAGTAGTGAGCAAGGCAACAATTCGGGAGTGGGGTTGGGCAGGGCCTGGAGGAGCACAGCTATGTGGGGGTATGTCTAGGGGCCTGTATTGCTTTAATGCAACTCTGTCTCCATGGTGGGTGGCTTTTGCTGCCTTTGTACCATCTGAACAGCACAGTGGTAGCAAAATAAGGCAGAGAATCTGCCCCAAAGTATTGATTCTGTCTCCTTGTTCTCTTCTCAAACACATTCAGGCTAAAATGTTTGCATGCTTCTGATGTAGATACTCCTGGTGCCTTTTAAAAAGAGGTGTTTTCTTTCTCATCAGACTATTACCATTGCTGATTTGATGCTCAGTCCTTCTTTTACTATTCTGGCAAGGTTAATTTCAAGGATGATCTATCCTTACAGCAAATTCTATGGTTGCTTTTTCATTAAAAAAAAAGTGGGAAATAAACTATCTTAGACTCGACTCTTAATGTTCTTGACATTTTAATAAATGAATGCTTAATTGTCAGTCTTGGTGAATACATTATCTAAAACACAAAAGCTCAACTACAACACTTTAACCTCCTTTCTGTTGACACTTCAGTATAAATGATAATGATAGAAATTTAGAGCAAATTAATTAAAATGGAAAAAACCTTAATTTCTGGAAGAGATTAAAATTTCTCAATTATAGCCTCTAAGACCCAGATTTCACTAGAGAAACTACTGTGTTAGAAAAGATTTTTTTAAAAGATTTCAGAAGCCAGTTGTAATTAGCACAGTTGTGTTGTTGTTGCAGATAGAAAGTAAGTTAGTAAATAGTTTTTAAAGTCCATTCTCAAGACATTGGATGCTTGCCTAACTTTAAATGTCCTATCTAAACCCAGAAGCTAAATGTGCCTTTGGAGACTATTTTTCTACAGGGTATGGATGCTTTTGTGTATATTTTAGTGTACACAGGTGTGGTGTCATTCAATACATACATTTACATACATACAGTCATATCACTTATGTAGTGGTGATAACCATATATTTAAATGAAATAACGTGATTTATTTAATTTAACTCACACATTTCTCTTTCCTGCACTTTTCCTATTACTGAAAATTCATACCACTGAACATCAGCATCAAATAGACATTGGTTAAAATTCAACCCACCCTGAAAATCATAGAATTATAGAAAAGTAGGGCTGGAAGGGACCTCAAGAGGTCATCCAACCTACTCTAGAGGCAGGATTTAGTAAACCTAGACCATCCCTAACAGGTGTTTTTCTAATATGTTAAAAACCTTCAATGATGGGATTCCACAATTTTGTAGATAAATTTTTCCAGTGTTAAAATATCATCATAGTTAGAAACTGTTTGCTAATATCCAACCTATATCTCCCTTACTGCGTGCTAAGCTGATTACTTCTTGCCCAATCCTCAATGGATGTGAAGAACAATTGATCACCGTCCTCATTATAACAGGTTTTTTGCAGGAGTGTTGGGTGAAATTCTGTGGCCTGCGTTGTGCAGGAGGTCAGACTAGATGATCATAATGGTCCCTTCTGACCTAAATATCTATTAAAAACCCTTAACATATTTGAAGACTGTTGTCAGGTCCCATCTCAGCCTTCTCTTTTTTAGACCAAATGTTTCCTTCTATCCCATTAAATGTGCAATTACACCCCCCACACTAATAAAACTTACACTGGCCTAACGCCCATGACAGACAATATTAAGTTCTGCAGCAGTTAGAAGTTTAACACCCAATATCTCATGACTCTGCAGAGCTACAACCAGGGGACCAAATTCTCAGGCACAGAAGGAGAAGACAGAGGCATATTTCTTCTCTACTCCTCTCCCTCTCCCCCAAATTTCCAATCCCGAGGAGCAGCTGGAGGTCAGTTTCAACAGCTTCAGGTCTCTGTTTCAATAGCTAGAATGGCCCCGGGGGCTGTTCCGCTCACAGAATCACTGGAGCTCTGGTTGTGCCTCCCTGTGCCTCTGACAGCCTCCAGAATGTCCACTACTCCAGGGGTTGGCAGCAGCAGGTGGCACAGAATTAACTTATGCCAGTCTTATGCTTGCTAGTGATTCTCCAACGCAAAGGAAAATCCTATCTGCCCTATTAGGGACAGCTGTCTATCCTTTTTGGACCGTAAGAAAAGTACGTAGAGGATGGAGTGCAGTGCTCTTTACTATTGAAAAGGGGAAATTCCTGGTGTCCTATGAGACACACAACATTTGCTTCTATAACTGGAAGGTCCTGAGATTCCAGACTTTAAAGCTTACATTTTTATGTATACTGATGCTATTTTAGGATATTTTGAAGTCTGATCCCAGTTATGGGGTGTGTGTGTGTGTGTGTGTGTGTGTTGAAGTCTGAGCCCAGTTAGTTTTTCCCCCCTACCCATATATTGCAATTTCACTAACTCATGTAGAGAAGTATCCTGATTTTCACTAGTGTCCTTTAAACCCAAATCTTGCCTTCTTGTTTTAATGTGTCTCTCCCTTTGAATTCTGTACAGTTACTCATAACTAACAAAGCTACCATTACATATGAGGGAATGCAGGTAGTAATAGTCCTGATAAAAAAAATTAAAAATCTCTAAAACATTTATAAAATAGATTTTCTGTAAAATAGGAGAGATGTGAAATGGGACGTGGTTATTATTTCCATTTTGGGACTTCCCCCTGCCCAAAACTTGCTAGAACTTGGGTATTCTCCCCCACCCTAACCTGGAGTCTTGGAGGGAGGCGCAGTGGGAATAAAAAAAAAATATTTCAGCCAAGATCACCTCAGAAAAATGTGATCCTGACTGCAGACACCTGTCTACTCTTCCCATCTTCCATGTCAACAAACAGAAATAAAGAAATAGATGAGAAATCAAGAGCATTAAGATGATCTGAAACTGGTAAAGAAAATGTTTTCAAATGCCATTTGGGGATTTAATTATAGAACGTCCTTATAATTTTTTTTAAAATGAAGATGGGAATTAATAGTAGCCTTCAAACCTAGTTTTGCTTTTCTCTGTATATTTATCAAACAATAACCAACTGAAGTATTTGAAAACTTCTTATAATGAAGTATTTTAGTTCACTAAAATCTTCATTGTAAGGAGATCCTGTTATTCCCTGTATTGATTGCAGGGTATCTCTTCACTCCCTCCAGTTTCAGAACAGCACGTGTTGCTCTGGAGGACCTCTGCCACACCATATTGTCATTTCTAGCATTAGCCTGTAATAAATTACTGCATTCCCATGAGTTTAGCAGAGTGAAACCCAATTATAAAGGAAAGAAACCTTATATAATAAGTGGTGAAACTTCACTATAAAATGAGTGTAAGTCAGCTGACATGCAGTTAAGTAATTCAGGGATTTCTCTCCATTTCACTGAAAACATAGGTGTCTGTGTAGCTGAGTTCATAATAAGCAAATTCCACTGTATATCACCTCTGAGTTCTACATGATTGGACTTAGATTGCAAAATGAAAGAAACTCATTTGATTGTTCTGGGTTTTTTTTAAGCAGTTCTATTTTTCACATCAGGGTGCAGTGTCTGCAAGGCATAATTTAAGTAAGATAGAGTTCATTTAAGTTCCAAAAAGTACTTTTATTTGTAGAGATTTTTTTGTTGTTGGATGGGTTTTTTTTTTCAATTTGTTTTACTTTTAAAACTTTTTAAAATTGTAAGTGTACAAAATGTCTGTAACAGATAAATTGCATCAATTGGTATATAGATTAACTATGTGACTTAAAATAAGAATATAATTAGCTTAAATTTATCCCTGTTAAAAATCCACTAACTTTAATGGATTTATACCAGGTAATTATTTTCAAATCTGACTATTAGCTTAGAGGAATGCTACTATAAAGACATTTGAAAAAAATATTGTATTAAGAACATGCAAAATAAGCTCATAAATAAAAATATTTTGATTAGGTGCTTCAACCAAAAGTCCTCATTGTCTGATTTAGTCAATCAGCTGGGTTCATGTATTTGAAAGAATAATTTTTTGTCTGCAGTGCTGAAACCCTTTGCAACAGGAATTGAATCTGAGTCTTTTGGTGCTTGATACAGGAGCTTGTGCTGCCTGAGCTAAAAGAGCCCCTCTCTTAGCAAGCTTATAAATTCCTATTTGACCTAGTCACCACTAGAGCGGGACAGAGTGCCACACCAAGCAGGCATGCCTTACATACTCTGCTCTCCCTTGCAAGGGAAGTGCATTCTGGGCTTCAGAGGTTTCCCCCTTCAGTTCCCTCTATGAGCCACCATGTGTCATGTTGATACTCCAGCTGGGTTGCCAGCAGCAGCAATCAAATCTGGGACCTCTGTATCTTAATGCATGAACTCTATTGTCTGAGCTGAAAGGCTGAGCTCTCTCAGCCATGGCTGTAGCAGATTCATCAATCTCTAGTTGGTCTAGCCACCACTAGAGGAGGACAGAGCACCACACCAAGCAGGCATGGCTTACATGTCAAAAATATATTAACATGGGAGGTTTGTTCACATTGTTAAGGAAAGCACGAATTCAAATGCACCCATATAAAGTAAAAGAATATATAAATACTGTTCCTTTCTAAGCAGATGCCCATGAACATCTGAAAAAAATCTTTATTCCCAACTCACTGATAATAGGTATCTCTGTCTCTCTCCAGCTTGGATTCCAGAGCTTAGATTCACTAAGTAGGATTCTGGAGCTCTCTTTGAGAAACTCATCCAGAAATCCAGTGGCAGTCACCAGCTCTCTGTCAGAGCCTTAATTTGAAGCTTTTGATCCATTTTCACATCCTAATTCCAGTATCCATGGTACCTCTCCAGAATACTTGCTTGCACCTTCAGGAAGCCTTATGTCTCTCTGCCCAACCCCCTCCATCTCTCCCCCACCTACCTCCACATGAAAATATTAATTAATTTTAAAATATAACTATTTATTGTATTTAATAACGGATTGCATTGCTTACATTGGTATGTTGCAAACTATAGAAATACCTGGATTGGATTAGATTAGATGATAGAAAGAGAAATAGAGGTGACTTCATCTGTTTTGACCTTGTGAATGAGAGGGTCTGAGAGCAGTAGCCTTTACAAACATTAATTGATTCTCATGACACTGCACTGAGAAAGGTAAGTATTAAAATAACAGTCTTACAGATAGATAAACTGAGGCACAAAGCAGTTTAAATTGACAGTGAGTCAGTAACAGAACTGAGAACAGGCATTCTGATTCAAAGTTACTTGCTGAAGACATAAGACAATGCTGCCTTTAATGATTTGTTTAGTGCTAGTTGAAATATCACTTACTCAAACATGTCTTTCAGCTCTGGCTTGCTGATGATTGCTGGCTACAAGCAAACTTGTATTTAGGTATTCATCAGGACTATGAGCTTGAAGACCAGAGGCCATATTGTTTCAGTGTCATGGTTGGACATGGCCAGAGTCATTATTTTAATGTAGAGCTTGGCAGTGAGTTGGCAGCATGGGAAAAATCATTTCAAAGAGCAATTTTCTTGGAAGTTCAAAGAACAGGGGTAAGTAATACATAACTTAATTACTGCAGCCATTTTATTGCTAAAATAAGTGTAACATATAGAAAATTTTAGACATTTTAATATGTTTTTGTGATTTTTTTAAATTGATTTTCAGAAAGAAAAAGGCAACGAAAAGTACAGAAATGCAAATAACTTACAACTTTTGTACTTTTCAAATACTGCATGCTTCACTGGCTCTCCAGTATAATTATGGAACTATGCAATTTTGCAACTTGTCAAAGCAGCAAGACCAGACATACTACATAGACATAACATATTAGGGTGGGGGAACAGTAATCAAATAGGAGAAGATTATACATGAATAGGAGGGGGAGGCAAGGTGAGGACTGGGGCGGGTGAGGGGGAAAGGGAGAGGAGAGGTTAAATGGAATGGAGGTCTGGCATTCTTTAAGCCATCTCAACATGTTTATATAGAAATGGGGTCCAAATTTCTTCAGGTTCATATAATTGCTGTCTACAGCAATAAGCTATTCTTTCTTTGGCTGCTAACTCAGACATAGTGGAATACTACTGCTCTATTCTTGGGCATAAGCCCTACCAATTTCACGGCTATGAAAAACACATCCTGGACCATGAAATAAGCCCTTCCCCATGAAATCTGATGTCCCTTTGTTCGTAGGCGTACCCCAGCAAAGGGGGCTCCCAGCTCCAGCTGGGTTGGGGAGGGACAGGACTTGTCCATCCCCTGCACAGCTGCTCTGGGTGGGGAGGGGAACCAGACTAGAACCAGCAGCTCCAGAGCCCTCCTGCAGCTGGAGGAGGCTTGTGGAGTTGGATCCGATCTTCCCTGTGCTGCTGGGTACACGCCAGCTGGGGGCTCCTAGCTGCTAGTCCAGGCAGGGCTGGGGCAGGACAGGATTTGATCTTTCCCTACAGGGCTGCCCTTGGTCAATTTGGTAGGGCCCTAGGCATAAGCCCACAATTCCATTTTTGTAAAATCATGTACTTAGTGACTATTGCAGCTCTCAAGAACCAAAGTCTTGTGGCAGAGTTAAACCCAGTTTATCGGGCCTCATTTTTGGCTGAGGTTTGACTGTTGAAAACAGGGCAGTCTTTTTAACTCTTGAGTCCATCTCTTTTCACAGCTGCCTAACTATTGGACAGTCCCATAGTATGTGCATCAAGGTTCCTTCTTCTTTGATACAGTGCTAGCTAACATCAGAAGTTAAGGCCTTCATCTTGTGCAACCTCTTTGGCGTCCCAGTAAATTTTGAATAATATCTTTTGTTGTATCAAACATAACCTGAGATCCACAAAGACATTTTTAACATTATGTAATATGCTCTGCCATTTGGATTCTTTTAAGGGCTCTGATAACTTCCCTTCCCATTCTTTCATGAACACCAAATTAATGGGATTCTTTTTCATTAGCAAAGTATACATAGTGGACATGGACCTGGGCTGTTTATGAAGCATTTCTAAGGTTCCCAGTAGTTGTGTGGCCTCTGGCAGTCCTAGGGCATCCGTACCAAACTGATATGTTAGCAAGTATCTTAGTTGTAAGTACTACCACTCCACTGAGGGTGGCAGGTTATAAGGTTGCTTCAGTGTTAGAAAATGGACAAAGCCCTCATCACTGTCTAATTGGGAAAATGACTTGCAAATCTTGGTTACCCTAGGTAGGTGATTTTGCATGATTTCAATGTTGAAATTGAAACCTCTTAGCTAAGATAGGCCAGACCCTTTATACAAATACATCCGACAAAGTGGGTATTCACCCACAAAAGCTTATGCTCCAATACGTCTGTTAGTCTATAAGGTGCCACAGGACTCTGCTGCTTTTACAGACTCTTTAGATAGCCACCGCTGTAAGCACCTTGTTTTTCTCCCTCAGATAAAAAAAGAAATTGAGGAGACCTGCAGGGGGAATATAATTCATTAATACACATTCAGTTTCCACCCATGTGGGTATAAGGGTGCTAGCATGTTGGAATTGGTTTGATATCTGTGACATAATAAAATCATAATTGTGATTTTGTAGGTCTGGGAGCGCAGTGCCTCCATTGGTTACAGGGAGCTGGAGTTTGTTAAGTGATAATTGTGGACGTTGATCAGGGCCCTGCAGGAAGGCTCTAATAATGCTATTAATTTTTTTAAAATAAGATTTTGGGATAAATACAGGTAGGCTCCTCGAAATCTGAAGTGGCCTAGGCAGAATAGTCATTGTTATTTTGTTAACCCTTCCTCACAGGTTCAGGGAGAGGGGATGCCACCTATTTGTCACTAATGATTTGAGAGAGTATAACATCTCAATTTATCTTCACTAGTTAATATTTCTTGAGATTTTTATACCTAGGTACACAGTTGCATTAGTTTACCTGTGGAAATTCCATGGAGAGAAAGCCCCTCTACATTTCAACTGGTAGATTTGGAGCAGTTCTAATTTTTTCCAATTCAGTTTGTAACCAGATATTGATTCAAATATTTGAATTTGTGATAAGAAGATAGTGATTGTTGCTTGTCACTTGGATATCAATTTTAGATTTTTAATAATCTCATAGTGAATACACTGAATACAGAAGCAAGTCTAATAATCATGTAAACATGGATTTATCTATGAGCACGCTCTCTGACTAGCATGTGTTGTGACAGCTCAGAGAACAGATGTTCCAACAAGAATATTATAATCAAGTTACCCTGATTGTAATAAATGGAAAATCAATACATTATCCTGTGGAGATTCTTTGAATAAACCTGGTTATGAAACTTCTATTCAGAAGGACTAAGTTCATCCTCTTGTTATGCCTAATGTTTTAATTTAAAAAGAGAGCAGCTAGCCAGATTCTGCTCTCATAATACACACTCGTGTGTGTGAATTGGGAGTGACTCTGTTGACATCAAAAGAGTTATGCCAGTGTAAAATGTTGTGAGTGAACCTTGCTGGATTAAATGAAAAATCTTAAACCTCAAAACTAGGAGCTCCCAGATTGTCACCACTATGTGGATGACAAAATCCATCTCAGCCTGAGTCTTTTCTCAGATATAAAGATATATTTCTCTTGAATGGGAGTTACACTGCTGTTCTGGAAGCAGAATTAGTCTCATAGTATTCATTTAATTCAGATAATCTCAGCCCCTGGTGCAAATTAGCATGGCTAATATAATATGTGCTGGTTTCCTAATGGTGGTACCCGAGCACAGTACACTCCATTATTACAAAACACACCATTTCATATCTCCAGCACATCAAAAATATACTATGCTGTGGGAGATTGTGCTGGGGAAAGGGGACGTTGCAGGGCTAAAGACGCCAAAAGAGGAATTCAGTCCTGTAAAAGCTATTGCTTTAACAAGCAAACAAATCCAGAGGTTGCTTGGGAAAAGCAAACTGGTTGCTTGGGAAAAGATGCTTTCTTCAAGCAATCTTTGAGTCTAGTTAGTTTAGATTTTTAAATCTGTACTGCATCATTGTTTTGCCTCTTGGGTTCACTCTGGCATGCAGCTTAGTGCTTGATAACTTTTGATGTAATATAACTGGAGGGGACTCATGCCAAAACTTGACAATTGTATATACAATATGAATATATAGTGATGGGTTATGCAAACATACTGGGTCAGAAGGGGTTAAAAGACAGAACTGGCCCCAGGTAGTCCTGCCCCTCCAGCCCTGCAGAGCATGCTACAACTGGAGAAAGGGTTGAAAAGGGAGCATCCCAGCTCTGAAGGGGGGCGGCTGACTGAGCTACCCTGAAGGCTCCTCACAATGGCACCAGATTAGTCTCCCTGAGGGAACTGGACTCATATGCTGAGCCCAGTCGGGGCTTGTGACTGGAGTCCCAAGGGGAACCAATTGAAGTCACTCAATTAGAGTTAACTGCAAAGAATGAGTCAGACAATCCCCCAAACTGGTGGATATTCCAATACTTACATTTACCAAACCAGCACAAAACAGCTTCTATAATACCTCACTGGTTACCCAGAAGCCGACAACACAGTTCCCTTAAAGTAATCCAGCCTCAGGCCTCCACCCAGATACCTCAAGTATGATGAAGATTACTGAAAATTTTATATAAAAAAGTTCTACTAATCCCAAAGGATCGGACACATTACCTCCCAGGTTAATGAATGTTCCAGATCATACCCAAATACATGTTTACAGCCAATTCTTATTAACAAAACTAAAATTTATTTAAAAAGAAAAGAGAGGGAGCATTGGTTAAAACATCAGTACACATACAGACATGAGTCAGTCTTGAGATTCAGATTCATAGGAGAGATGGTGAGCTTTGTAGATGCAAAGAGTTCTTTCAGAAATAGTTCATAGGTTATAGTCCAATGTTTATATTCAGGGTGGCCCAGTCAGGACTGGGATCTCAGTCATTATGGCTTCGGCTTCCCCTGCATGAAGCCTCAAGCAGATCTGAGATAAAAAGGATTGGGACACAAACATCTTTATACAGTTTTAGGCCTTCTTGTGACAGCTTGTAGTTCTTCAGCGAGCAATAGGCACTCATGTGGACTTGGAAGTGGACCCATTTCCTAAGTATCGCCGGTAATTATTCACAGAGACTAACATAAGGCAATTGCCTGTTTTTCTACCATTCGCAGATGATTTGCTATATATTTCAAAGAGAGATGAACACAGCGATATCCTATGTTTACAGTTCATTTAAATGTTAAAATGTCCTTTTGATCTCTGAATTAACAGAATATAGCATAGATAGGGACTGTTTGATTACATTATTGACCTCTACCAATATATATGTAAATATACAAAACCACAAACATTATCTCCCCATATATCTTTAAGGGTTGAATTTGAGTCATTTATCCTGCAGGATGCTTATACTTAACGCTTTCTGGTCATGCGTCACAGGGCTGATACCTGGTTTCCTTTTCATCTTATCTTGTAGCAGAAGCCAAGAGAGAAAAGCAGTGGCAGGAAGTGACTCATGGAGAGTAATTCAGAGGGCACCTTCTGGGGCTAGATATTGTTGACCCTCCTAGTGCCCTGGGTCAGAGCCCAGTGGAGTAGGCAGACCCAGGTTCCCCTACCACTACCCCTACTACAGGAGTGACCCAAAACCCCTGTACACCTCACCACACCTCTGATTAAAAGAGGACTAGGATTGCAAACCCTTCCCTCTGGGAGGTGGCACTAGGTGGTGCTAACCAGTAGGCCACCTCAGGGGTTCTGTAACAATTTTTATAGCAGGGATGCTGAGAGCATTTGACCCAAATTGTATATAAAGGAATCCACTTCAAGCCAGGGGGTGCGGCAGCACCCACAGAACCCCTATTTCTAGCATCTTCGGGCCACCTAATCCACCATGGACTCTATTGCTTATAATAAAGTATATTTAAAATGGTATATACACCATTTATATATACCATAAATATATACAATAGATATTACAGAGTCAATAAAATTAATTACTGAGTCAATAATATTAACAGTTGTTCAAATATTTCATTCTAATAATAGCTTTAGTAGGTAACTCTTTGCACAATTTTTGGCTGGTAATTTTAAGTTACTCACCATTTCTGTGTGTTAATGCTGAAGACATGGTAGATTGCCATTTCCGTTCCAAACAATCTCTTCTGTCATTTTAGGTAAATATGTGTGTGTTACGATATATAAGATTATCAACCGGAAAACTTGTGCATTTGTATTACGTCCTAGACAGTGAGAGAGGGATGTTGATGTGGGAAAATATATTATACTGATAGCCTCACTTGTCCACTGCTGTTGGAAAAAAGACTGACTTACATCAGAGCAATGGGAAATTGTCTTTAAGAAGATTTGTGCTTTGTTTTATATTGAGGATTCAAGTTGATAGTTGACCTCACAGATGGGTGTGACTTAAAGTGAAAAGCTGGATAGAACCAACACTAGTGCTAGGAACAGAAGGAAACTAATGCATTTATTTTAATTTCTTTTTTTTTTTTTTTACATTTGTATGCACGTTGATTTGTTCCTCAAAGTGTCTTGAGAGCAGGCTTGAAAAATCTTTGGGCTTTTGGGAGATGTTGAGACTACATGTGTTCACACTATAAAGTATTCTTCCCACATAATTTCTTCAAGAAATTATAGATCTTTCTGAGCTACCGCACAGTTGTCCTATCTATCAGCTGTGTGATAAGCAGATAGTATATAACTAAAGTGGAAAAAAACAAGGAAGAATAAAACAGTTCTGTAGCTATTTTTGTAATGATACACTTCTGCTGTGCTTATTTTTGAGTCTCAAAATCTGTTGTCCTGGAAAATTTTGGAGATCGCTAAGTGAAGGGACAGTTATTCACTTTGTGTGTAACTGTCTCTCCTTTGAATTCAACAGACTGCTAGACAAAAATAGTAGAATGATGATCCTTCACCCATTCATTCTTCAAGCCAGTCTGGAGTCTCCAGCAAAGCAGTTCAATTGGCCCCTCACTGCAAGGCCCAAGATTCAGTGTGGACCCATCCCTAGGTTCCACCCTTTTCTGCATGTACACACAAACTTGCCCTAAGCTAGTATTTCATGCCAATTGGGTCAGGGAATGTGGAGCAATGAGAAATATACAAGCCTTTCAGTCTCCAGAGTTCTCTCTTTTACTTCATAAAGTAAACACCTGTAAGATTAGGTGTTAGCAAGCTCTCGGCTGGGATGGTCCTCTCCTCAAAGGCAGTCACCAGCAGCAAAAATGGAGTCTGAAATTTAGTATTACATAGTAATATCGCTGGCAGTGAAGAAGGGCTGCATATTTCAGTAGCCAGCAAATCTTATGTTGGCAACTACAGGACATATCTTAGCATTAGCTTGTACACATACTTCCCTTTCCAACTTTATAAACATTTTTTTACAACTTTCTGATAGTTTTATACCTCCGATACTGAAGCCCTCTGAAAGCTCCTTCTCAATTTTTGTCAGCCATGGTTCCTCCATAGTCAGCCTAGATGTCGACTTGCCATATGCTTCTACTTGCCCTCTTTTTCATGGACTTATCTGGAGAAATGCACCTTTCAGAACCTTAATTCCCAACACTCTCAGGCTCGGCACAGAAAATGTACAGACTCTTCAGCAAGACTCAGAAGTGTTGTATTATAAACCAGTAAAACAATACTCCAGGTGCCGTTTTGTGCAACCTGATCTTTACAATAAATACATCCATATTTCAGTTATTTTTTGGCAATTGTATTCTCACAGAAATATTTTGAATAAAGCCATGGAAGTCAAAATGGCAGTTTGTGAAAAATTACTTTCTGATCTATTGTGTGTTAACTTTTAAGACAAGCATTCCAAGACATGTTCATGTAGAATTCTGAACCCTTTCAGTCATATTTCTGATTAATTACTTACTCCAGCTGAGCTAATTCATTCCATTAAGCTCCAGGATAGCTTCTTGTTTTAAGAGCAGAACTGTAAAGCGTTTATAATGCCGAGAACAAAGGTTACTGGGAAGCTTCTCTTTTCATTTCACATGAAATATTATGGTGGTGCGGAGGAAATCTTAATGTAAATTGGGATATTTGTAAAATGCTTTGGAAACTGGAGAAGATAACAATATATGCTTCTTAAAAATCTCTTCTGGCAGTGGTAGCCATGCTAAGGATAGCAGGAATACAAGTGGTATGTTGCTAATTTCTTTTTAAAAGACGGACACAAAATTAGACTGTCAGAAGGCCATGTTCAAAAGGTGCATATGACAGCAGAGAGAGGAAGGAGCCAGGCACTGTGGGATCCAGTGAACTCAAAGAAAAACAACCACTGTCCTATAACCATAACCAAGGAGAGGAGGAAACAGCCCTTGGCAAGAGAACATAATTGTACTTTGCTGAAATTGTAAGTATCAATAGTAGAGTGCAGGGTAATTTGGCCAGGTGGGGTATTAGTCCTTTCAGACCTATCTTTCAATAGGGCCATTTTCACCTGGAGTTTCTTGAAATACCTATCACTTGTAATCCAAAGACAAAAAATTTGCTCTTCAGAACTATTTTCAGGAGCCACAGGGGTAAGTCATCTTTGACATAGAAGAATTAACATTATCCAAGCAGAGGGATGGGGTGAACTCCAGTCAGAATTTTAACAAGGGACTCAGTGAACCCTCATGAGTTTCCCTTAAGCACATATCTATGGAATATTCATACATGGAGTTTTGAGTTTGTCAAATCCCTCTCTGATTTAATTACAAGACTGTTAATGAGCAAAGCTCAAATTAATAAATCACAGTGTCTTTATGGTTTCTTTATTGGTCAAGGAAGAGCGATACTGGGCCCATAATGAACACAAAATGTTCAAATTTGGCTTTGTATCTAAATTTGATGCTGTTTCTAGACCTCCTTACTGTTTCTTGATCCTCTAGGATGGAATACCAGCACTCCCTAGTCTCTCTATCTGTACTCCTGTCTTACGTTTTCCCCCCTCCCTCTGCCTTGTTCACAGAGAATTATCTGGTTGTCAGCTGAGTGTAGGATAGGATGACTGAATGTTTTGTGACCTGCACAGAAGTCTTTGAATATCATGACAGAATTGCATCTTTGCATCTCTCTATCTAGTAACATCAAGAGAGAACAGAGGGAGATATATCCATGATATGGGGGGTATGGGAGTGTATCTCAGTGAATGGGTGGAAACCACCAATTTGTGAGACAGTGGCAAGGACAATTCAACCAAAAGGAGGTTGCCCTTGAATTGGAATTGGTTAGGATTATGATTTGCACTTGCTGTTTGATGCTAACAGAAGGATAAAAAAAAGTTCAGAAGTCCATGAATATTGGGGTTCCACAGTGAGGGAGTTATCTTACAGAAAGGATACTTTGAAAGAATGTCTGGGCAAAAGCCTTCTATTAGCATGTACATGAGAATCCCTGAAGTCAGTGTAAGGAATAGGAAGAGAAAATATTCTCTCTCTCAGTTGTCTAGAGGCTTGGTGTTCAACAATTTCAAACACAAAAATTTAGTATTAAATGCCAAATCCAAGTCTTTTACTTCCTGCTTCTAGTTGTGTAGGAAATTCTGCAAGAACCAGTAAGTGTATATGCACATGATGAGAGAAATTATGGAGGAGTAAGGGTGAGAAATTAACTTTTTAGAACTTCAGAAATGTTTGGTTTGTATGCAAGATGAAATGTAGGACTCCAAACATTCTGTTTTATGTAGACACATTCTCCCAGGCTGGCTTCCTCCAAAAAATATCTCGGCTACATCAGCAAATACTTGTTCTGTACTTTTACAATAATGTAATAGAGTTGATTCTTGAAAATACAATATAAATATTATATCCAATAAGAGCTGTAGCAAAAAGTCATGAAGCAAATGAAACTGCTCCCTGCAGTACTGATGCTGTTGGATAACTTCATTTCATAAATTGTTTATATTGTTTGGTCAAAAAATGTTATTTGCTATAAGTTACTACATACTGTAAGTTAGGTCTGATGTTGGGCTCTAGCTGAGAGCATGTAGAAAGCTTGATTAAGGCTGTCACATTTTTAGCCATTCTCTGTTGTATTTTTATTAATGATGATATAGTGTCCAAATGGTAGAAGCTCCAAGACAATTTTTTCTCTTTGATGTTATAGCTCAACAGGTTGGCAGTTGTCACATAATCCTATGAGTCAGAAGATCAGACGAATTAACCTTGCCAGTCAGCCTGAGAATGGTGGTTAATTTGTTGACCTCAGTATTTTTGTGTAGTGTATTAAGTTGAGGGAGGGGAAATATCTCAACTGTAAAAAGCATGTTCCAGCATTTTCCAACATGAAAAAAAAGGAAATTATTTTCCTATTATTGATATATATTGCAAATTATGAACACAAAGTTTTTCAACAATAGTATATTTAATAATTTGTGGTATTTCACTTAACCTATGTAAATAATGAATAGATGTGTGCAACTAATAAATAATGAATAATATACAAATATGATGAATTCAACATCTCTTTCTTCTGATGGAATGAATACCTGTTTGCATAACTCTATTTCCTTGTGTGTATTTATCTGTTGTTTATTCAATGAATTTTTGCACACATTTTTAGTCTATGGATTAACAGCAAAGAGTTTTCTGCAGGAGTATTCAATTCTTGACATTCAACATTTGAACCGGATTGGGTAGCTATGATTGGTTACATAAATTACATACTAATTGTGTCTGTTGACAGTGTTGACAGTGACTATGTATTTTATACCCAATGGAACAGCTTGAAAAGGATTGAGAGATACCCACCCCAGAACACTTAGGTTCAAGTCCCTGATTCAAATCAGACAGAGTGGGTATTTGAACCTGCCTCTCCCACATTACACATGAGTGCTCTAACCACTGGGATACTGGGTATAAGACCCTCCTCCTCCTCTTTTGTGTGGATTAGGTGTGTTCTGGGAACACAGACTGGCTCAAGCCCAACAGGTAAATGCTTAGTTTATGAATCTCACTGGGATTTAGGTGCTGAACAGCTCTGTGGTGTCAGGATTTAGGCAGCTTTACACATGCCCACTGGCAGAAATTTAGGTACTGAGGGACTTTTGGCAGTAGCTAAGTGTGGTTTTGTGAATGCCAGTGGTGCCTACGGATTAGATTTGAGGATTTAAGTGTCTAACTGCCCCTTTAGTCACCTAAGTCCCCCTTCTGAATCTAGCCCTAAGTACCTACATGAGAAACAGAAATTTGATAATTGAGGGCTCCTTAATCTAGCCAACAAAGATACAACAATATACAATGGTTGGAAGCAGAAGCCGGAGATTTTACAGTAGAAATAAGGCACACATTTTTAAAAGTTTGTGTTATTAACCATTGGAACTATTTACCAAGTGTTAGTGGATTCTCTATCACTTGCCTTTTTAAAATCAAAATTGGATTATTTTTCTGTAAAATATTCTCTAGTTCAAACAGAAATTAATTCAGGGAAGACCTGTGGCCCATGTCATGCAGGAGGGCTGACTAGATTATCATAGTGGTCCCTTTTGGTTTTACAATCTATGAATCAATTGTACTCCAATCCTTGTAGGGAAGAAATCAACTAAGAAAATGAGTAAAAATAGGGTTAACAATACTTGATTTACAGATGTATTGTGAAGTTTAATGAATATCTTTAAAATGCAAGTTATGTATAGTTGGACAAAATGTGCTATAAAGTTGCCAAGTATTATCATTATCTTTATATTTGAAGCAGTTTTACATGAAGCAGAATTATGCATAGAACTCCTCTTAGTAACAGGAAGAGCATCGTAAACTACTTTGAAAATTTACTCAATACACTCCATTGAAAAACAAACCAAAAACCTACTATAAATTCAGGTGAGATATTAAATAGCAATTAGATTAGGTTAGATTTATAGGGTCATTAAAAGATAATTATCAGTTTGTTACCAGAAGCACCAGTTTAATTACACAATTAAATTTTAGATTGTTTTCATTATATATAGAAATCTTACAATAATTCCACTTTACCTGGTCATTTTTAGATATTTCATTGAAGCCTGATTCATTTTGAATCTAGTGCAAAGAACAGCAGAAAAACCTTGAAGACCCTATGGATTAATTGTAAATATGTTTGCAAAAACTTTGAATAATTCAGATAGTAATATGCTGTGCTAAATTATAAGCATCAGGTTATGTACCTCTTTACATTGTAAACAGGACTAGAAGATCTTAATATGAAAAGGATATTAAACAAATGATGAAATATTACTAAATGTGATATAATTTAGCTGTGCATATATACATTTTATTCTTTTCATGTAAAATAGAAAACAAGTTGACATTTAACACATTATTCACAATGCAACACACTAATGTGCTGTGGAAGGACAGTAACAGTGCTAATAAAACCAGAATACAATCCTATGAGTATTAGCAAATTATTTAAATCCTAGGTGGTTCAAATCAGAACCATAAATCCAAACACCTCTGAACTTTGGTAATATTTGGCTCGAGATCTGAATCTTTTGGCCTGCACCTATTTTTATTATTATGTTATGGGAGAGTTCTGTAGAATTGACTAGGAATGAAACTAATCAGATTCTAGAAGTTATTCACATTGCATACATAGAGAATTTTATCCCTGCTATAATGTAAAATTCTGTTGTCTGTCTGATTTAAAATCTCTAAAGAAGGTTGTCATTCTGTATTATATTTTCTAGGAATGTTCCATCTGAAAAAGCCAAGCACCTTTGAAGTCTGGTAAAACACAGATTAGAATTCAGTGGCGTGGCTGAGAACCATCTTTTTTAAAGATCTATACTTCCCTTTTCCCCAGAAATTTAGTAAAGGCATCATTCCATATAATGAGCAGATCAGTCTCACACTGATATTTCCCATCTGAGTCTTCAGACATTTGCCCTATGCATATTCTCTCAGCTCTGTTTTCTTGCATTCTCTTAGGCAGTGAGAATTACTTGGCTACAAAAATCCAAATAATAGTGATTCAGCTAAATACAGAGCTGGTAAATCCACATGTATGTGTGTTCCGTTTGTTGCAATCATATGGAATGCTGTTGCATTATGTGAGGGCCAGTCTGTCTTTGGGTTGTACCAGAACAAAGTTTTTGAAAGGCCCACATAGTCTGACTTCCTCTCCTGTTAAACTGGCAACTCAGCAGCTGAGGTGAAATCCTGGTACTATTGAAATCAATGCAAACCTCCCATTGACTTCAGTGGGCCTCGGTTTCACCCTTAATGCTTTCTGCTGTTGCTAATTCCTGGATAAAGACAGGTAAATAATAGTGTGTCTGTCTCACATGCTACTTCATAAAACAGCTGAAAATATCATGATGTGATCCAATCCAGATACATCTAAAACAGGCCAGATCTTCAGCTGGTGTAAATCAATACAGTTCCAATGACTAGAGTAATGTTACACTGATTTGTACCATCTTGGAATGTGCTCCACACAGAGAGGGGAGACCAGGGTTCAAGTCCCTGCTTCAATGAATATTTCATTATTTCATGCAAAATGGAACAAACTTTTAAAAAGCATTTCTTTAATGATATCCAGTCATCCTGAACAGAGG
This sequence comes from Lepidochelys olivacea, assembly GCF_965140295.1. NCBI lineage: Eukaryota > Metazoa > Chordata > Testudines > Cheloniidae > Lepidochelys > Lepidochelys olivacea. Next base: position 37,595,403 of record NC_140413.1, on the reverse strand, counting down.
CACCATGGCCAGGACTTTGGAAAAGATATTTTGCACTTCTATGACACTCTGGTACTCAGACTGATAGATTGCCAAATTTTTTAAGTGAAGGCGCTGTATACTTGCATATAGACATAGATTTAATTGACCCTATTGCAAAAATCCTTGATATAGAGGGAGTCCTGGGCCCAATAATCACATCTAAATCAAAATGCTACCCACCTGCAGCAACAGGTGGGCGAAATTGATGGGGCTGGTAGTGAAAGGGGGACAGTCCCAGTAGCAAGGATGGCAGACATTTGCCAAGGGACAATAGTAGCTCCTCCTCTGGGAGACTCTGGCACCCATTGGCCAGCTGGGAGAGAGGGGTGCTGAATGGCCATATTCCCCAGTTCCCAGGGTTTAGCTCAGTGCAGGGGCCATATGGAGCCTCCGCCCACCCTACCCACCTGAACTAGGAATGGGCATCCAGCCTGACAGATGCCACGGGTCTGGCTGATCGCCTGTTTAGGAGGTCAGGAAGAAATTTTTTCTCCAGTGTGCCAACTGGCAGAGAATCAGAGAGCTTTTTGCCTTCCTCACAGCACCTTCAAGCCACAGTGGGTTAAGTAGGAACATGCATAGTACATAACTGGGGTGGTGGTGTTTATTTGTTGCAACTTGTAGCCAGTTTCCAGTGCAGTTAAGAGAAAAAAATGAACATTTCCCAGATTAAAAGACCTGTGATTTGGGGGATGGTCCTTGGGCTAATGTGATAGGGTGAGACCTTGTGGCCTTTGTGGGCCAACGTCAAACCTTGTGTCCATCACAGGTCTAAGTCCCCACCCTATTGTGTTCCCCCCCCCCCCAGCAGGTGGAGGGTACTAGGAAGCTGAGAGCGCTGAGTCCTGAGGGGTAGGCTGACAAGTACCACCTACGTTTATGGGGTGTGTGGTAAGGAGCCCTCTAATCCTGTTGCCAGTTAATAGGTTATGTGGTAAGGAGCCCTGTAACTCCCTCACTAGAACGAATTAAATGCCTGGTGTAGGACAGTATGGGTGATGAGTGGGTAGCCTTGTGTTAAAGTTTAATAAAAGTTGTGGCCTGCCATTTAATTCCATGCATGTGTCTGTCCTCACTTTGCCGCTGCATCCACATCAATTACAGGGATATTGAAATCTGAACAACTCCTTTCTGCTATGTGTATTGCACTTTAGAACAAGGTTGCTTTTAATGTATAATGTCTTAAAGCTCATGTATCTTTTAATTTTTCTCTTAACAGCATTTTTCCAGGTTGGACTTAGGCATTGCATGGCATTGAGCATCACAGCATTTAACTTTTAGGCATCTAGAAAAATCACAAGAACAACAGTGCAATTCAAAAAAGCTTAGGCTCCCTATACAATTAATAGGGAGAGAGAGGCGCCTTACAATGTAATCCACAGAAGCCAGCACACTAGGTGGGGACCCACATAAGCTAACAAGTGGGAGATGCCAAGGAGAAGGGGTTGGGGGGTGTTAAGCCCCTCCCCTCTCTGAGATAGCTGCCCTATCTCTGCTAGTGATCCACAAATGGGAAGCAGCCACTGGGAGTCAAGCGGCTTAGATGCCTAAGCTGCTTCTTGAAATGAGTTTGATGCCTGTCTCACTAAACACAAAACAGGGGATGCTCACCTTATAACTTTTAGTCTCGTGCTTAGAGCATGTGCTTGGGGTGTGGGATACCCAAGTTCAATTCCCATCCCCCTTTGGCAGAGAGGGAGAAAGGATTTGAAGGGTCTCCCACCATTCAGGAGAGCGCTCTAACCACTGAGCTGTAGGATAGTCTGATATGGGGCTCTCTCACTCTCTCGTTTAAGCTGTTCAACTGTGGATAAATACTGAAATAGATGTGAGGAGGGGGGTCAGGAAATGAATCTGTTGTCGTGTGGTTAGGGCACCCACCTGGTTTAAGTGGGTTGCATCTGTGGAATGGAGAAAGAAAAGTATATTTATTAATAATGTCCTTAATGTACTGTTCATTAATACCACGTGTTGCCTTTCAATCTAGTTATCCTTTTTAATAGATTTTTTAAAACATTATGTCACATCTATGATTAGCAAGGAGTCAGACTTATTCAAAATGCATTATATGAAAAATAGAAATGTTGACATAAGAAAAATTCCAAAGGATGCATTAAAAGTCAAAAATACATGTATTTTGTATTCTAGCCCTTGTAAGCTTCAAGCTAGAAAAAAAAGCATCTCTTTGGGGCTTTTATATGGAAACATATTACTGAGCAAGATTCTACAGTCTCTATAAATCTAAGGCCTTTAGTTCTAGATCCCTCCCACAATATTATACCAAGTGTGCTGTAATATTTCTTTGTCCCTTATATCGAATGTATACTCTTCTCTTCATCTCTGCCTCCTCCTTCTCAGAGTTGTTATATTCTAAGTATGGGGTCTTCAAACACAGTATTGGCCTGTCATAAATATAAAGGGAAGGCTAACCACCTTTAAATCCCTCCTGGCGAGAGGAAAAACCCTTTCACCGTTAAAGGGTTAAGAAGCTAAAGATAACCTCACTGGCACCTGACCAAAATGACCAATGAGGAGACAAGATACTTTCAAACCTGGAGGAGGGGGGGAACAAAGGGTTCTCTCTTTCTGTGTGTTGCTTTAGCCGGGACCAGAGCAGGAATGGAGGTCAGAACTCCTGTAAAGTGTTAATAAGCAGTCTAGTTAGATATTTGGGGGGAGGGATAGCTCAGTGGTTTGAGCATTGGCCTGCTAAACCCAGGGTTGTGAGTTCAATCCTTGAGGGGGCCATTTAGGGATCTGGGGCAAAAATTGGGGATTGGTCCTGCTTTGAGCAGGGGATTGGACTAGATGACCTCCTGAGGTCCCTTCCAACCCTGATAGTCTATGATTCTGTGTGTTAGCTTCTGTTTTGTTTAAATGGCTGATAAAATAAGTTGTGCTGAATGGAATGTATATTCCTGTTTTTGTGTCTTTTTGTAACTTAAGGTTTTACCCAGAGGGATTCTCTATGGGTATGTCTACACTACGGAATAAGGTCGAATTTATAGAAGTCGGTTTTTTAGAAATCGGTTTTATATATTCGAGTGTGTGTGTCCCCACAGAAAATGCTCTAAGTGCATTAAGTGCATTAACTCGGCGGAGCGCTTCCACAGTACCGAGGCAAGCGTCGACTTCCGGAGCGTTGCACTGTGGGTAGCTATCCCACAGTTCCCGCAGTCTCCGCTGCCCATTGGAATTCTGGGTTGAGATCCCAATGCCTGATGGGGCTAAAACATTTTCGCGGGTGGTTCTGGGTACATATCGTCAGGCCCCCGTTCCCTCCCTCCCCCCGTGAAAGCAAGGGCAGACAATCATTTCGCGCCTTTTTTCCTGAGTTACCTGTGCAGACGCCATACCACGGCAAGCATGGAGCCAGCTCAGGTAACCGTCACCCTATGTCTCCTGGGTGCTGGCAGACGCGGTACGGCATTGCTACACAGTAGCAGCAACCCCTTGCCTTGTGGCAGCAGACAGTACAGTACGACTGGTAGCCGTCATCGTCATGTCTGAGGTGCTCCTGGTCGCCTCTGTGAGGTCGATCAGGAGCGCCTGGGCAGACATGGGCGCAGGGACTAAATTTGGAGTGACTTGAGCAGGTCATTCTCTTTAGTCCTGCAGTCAGTCCTATTGAACCGTCTTATGGTGAGCGGGCAGGCGATACGGACTGCTAGCAGTCGTACTGTACCATCTTCTGCCGAGCAGCCATGAGATGTGGATGGCATGCAGTCCTTCTGCACCGTCTGCTGCCACCCAAAGATGTAAAAGATAGATGGAGTGGGTCAGAACAAGAAATAGACCAGATTTGTTTTGTACTCATTTGCCTCCTCCCCTGTCTAGATCACACTGCAGTCACTCACAGAGAAGGTGCAGCGAGGTAAATCTAGCCATGTATCAATCAGAGGCCAGGCTAACCTCCTTGTTCCAATAACAACGATAACTTAGGTGCACCATTTCTTATTGGAACCCTCCGTGCAGTCCTGCCTGAAATACTCCTTGATGTACAGGCACACCCTTTGTTGATTTTAGCTCCCTGAAGCCAACCCTGTAAGCCGTGTCGTCAGTCGTCCCTCCCTCCGTCAGAACAACGGCAGACAATCGTTCCGCGCCTTTTTTCTGTGCGGACGCCATACCAAGGCAAGCATGGAGGCCGCTGAGCTCATTTTGGCAATTAGGAGCACATTAACCACCACACGCATTATCCAGCAGTATATGCAGCACCAGAACATGGTAACGCGATACCGGGCGAGGAGGCGATGTCAGCGCGGTCCCGTGAGTGATCAGGACATGGACACAGATTTCTCTGAAAGCATGGGCCCTGCCAATGCATGCATCATGGTGCTAATGGGGCAGGTTCATGCTGTGGAACGCCGATTCTGGGCTCGGGAAACAAGCACAGACTGGTGGGACCGCATAGTGTTGCAGGTCTCGGACGATTCCCAGTGGCTGCGAAACTTTCGCATGCGTAGGGGCACTTTCATGGAACTTTGTGACTTGCTTTCCCCTGCCCTGAAGCGCATGAATACCAAGATGAGAGCAGCCCTCACAGTTGAGAAGCGAGTGGCGATAGCCCTGTGGAAGCTTGCAACGCCAGACAGCTACCGGTCAGTTGGGAATCAATTTGGAGTGGGCAAATCTACTGTGGGGGCTGCTGTGATGCAAGTAGCTCACGCAATCAAAGATCTGCTGATATCAAGGGTAGTGACCCTGGGAAATGTGCAGGTCATAGTGGATGGCTTTGCTGCAATGGGATTCCCTAACTGTGGTGGGGCTATAAACGGAACCCATATCCCTATCTTGGCACCGGAGCACCAAGCCGCCGAGTACATAAACCGCAAGGGGTACTTTTCGATAGTGCTGCAAGCTCTGGTGGATCACAAGGGACGTTTCACCAACATCAACGTGGGATGACCAGGAAAGGTGCATGACGCTCGCATCTTCAGGAACTCTGGTCTGTTTCAAAAGCTGGAGGAAGGGACTTTATTCCCAGACCAGAAAATAACTGTTGGGGATGTTGAAATGCCTATATGTATCCTTGGGGACCCAGCCTACCCCTTAATGCCATGGCTCATGAAGCCGTACACAGGCAGCCTGGACAGTAGTCAGGAGCTGTTCAACTACAGGCTGAGCAAGTGCAGAATGGTGGTAGAATGTGCATTTGGATGTTTAAAGGCGCGCTGGCGCAGTTTACTGACTCGGTTAGACCTCAGCGAAACCAATATTCCCACTGTTATTACTGCTTGCTGTGTGCTCCACAATATCTGTGAGAGTAAGGGGGAGACGTTTATGGCGGGGTGGGAGGTTGAGGCAAATCGCCTAGCTGCTGGTTACGCGCAGCCAGACACCAGGGCAGTTAGAAGAGCACAGGAGGGCGCGGTCTGCATCAGAGAAGCTTTGAAAACCAGTTTCATGACTGGCCAGGCTACGGTGTGAAAGTTCTGTTTGTTTCTCCTTGATGAAACCCCCCGCCCCTTGGTTCACTCTACTTCCCTGTAAGCTAACCACCCTCCCCTCCTCCCTTTAATCATTGCTTGCAGAGGCAATAAAGTCATTGCTGCTTCACAGTCATGCATTCTTTATTCATTCATCACACAAATAGGGAGATGACTACCAAGGTATCCCAGGAGGGGTGGTGGAGGAGGGAAGGAAAATGTCACACAGCACCTTAAGCACAGCACTTTAAAAGTTTACAACTTTAAAATTTATTGAATGACAGCCTTCTTTTTTTTGGGCAATCCTCTGTGGTGGAGTGGCTGGTTGGCCGGAGGCTCCCCCACCGCGTTCTTGGGCGTGTGGGTGTGGAGGCTATGGAACTTGGGGAGGAGGGCGGTTGGTTACCGAGGGGCAGCAGTGGCAGTCTGTGCTCCAGCTGCCTTTGCTGCAGCTCAACCATACACTGGAGCATACTGGTTTGGTCCTCCAGCAGCCTCAGCATTGAATCCTGCCTCCTCTCATCACGCTGCCGCCACATTTGAGCTTCAGCCCTGTCTTCAGCCCTCCACTTACTCTCTTCAGCCCTCCACCTCTCCTCCCGGTCATTTTGTGCTTTCCTGCACTCTGACATTATTTGCCTCCACGCATTCGTCTGTGCTCTGTCAGTGTGGGAGGACAGCATGAGCTCGGAGAACATTTCATCGCGAGTGCGTTTTTTTTTCTTTCTAAGCTTCACTAGCCTCTGGGAAGGAGAAGATCCTGTGATCATTGAAACACATGCAGCTGGTGGAGAAAAAAAAAGGGACAGCGGTATTTAAAAAGACACATTTTATAAAACAGTCGCTACACTCTTTCAGGGTAAACCTTGCTGTTAACATTACATACATAGCACATGTGCTTTCGTTACAAGGTCGCATTTTGCCTCCTTCCACCGCGTGACTACCCCCTCAACCTTCCCCCCTCCCTGTGGCTAACAGCGGGGAACATTTCTGTTTAGCCACAGGCAAACAGCCCAGCAGGAATGTTTGTCCCCTGAAGTGTCCCCTGAAGAAAAGCACTCTATTTCAACCAGGTGACCATGAATGATATCTCACTCTCCTGAGGATAACACAGAGAGATAAAGAACGGATTTTGGTTGAATGCCAGCAAACATACACTGCAATGCTTTGTTCTACAGTGATTCCCGAGTACGTGTTACTGGCCTGGAGTGGTAAAGTGTCCTACCATGAAGGACGAAATAAGGCTGCCCTCCCCAGAAACCTTTTGCAAAGGATTTAGGACTACATCTAGGAGAACCGCAAATGCCAGGGCAAAGTAATCCTTTCACATGCTTGCTTTTAAACCATGTATAGCATTTTAGAAGGTACACTCACCAGAGGTCCCTTCTCTGCCTGCTGGGTCCAGGAGGCAGCCTTGGGTGGGTTCGGGGGGTACTGGCTCCAGGTCTAGGGTGAGAAACAGTTCCTGGCTGTCGGGAAAACCGGTTTCTCCGCTTGCTTGCTGTGAGCTATCTACAACCTCCTCCTCATCATCATCTTCTTCGCCCCCAAAACCTACTTCCGTATTGCCTCCATCTCCATTGAAGGAGTCAAATGACACGGCTGGGGTAGTGGTGGCTGAACCCCCTAAAATGGCATGCAGCTCATCATAGAAGCGGCATGTTTTGTGCTCTGACCCGGAGCGGCTGTTCGCCTCTCTGGTTTTCTGGTAGGCTTGCCTCAGCTCCTTCAGTTTCACGCGGCACTGCTTCGGGTCCCTGTTATGGCCTCTGTCCTTCATGCCCTGGGAGATTTTGACAAAGGTTTTGGCATTTCGAAAACTGGAACGGAGTTCTGATAGCACGGATTCCTCTCCCCAAACAGCGATCAGATCCCGTACCTCCCGTTCGGTCCATGCTGGAGCTCTTTTGCGATTCTGGGACTCCATCATGGTCACCTGTGCTGATGAGCTCTGCATGGTCACCTGCAGCTTGCCACGCTGGCCAAACAGGAAATGAGATTCAAAAGTTCGCGGTTCTTTTCCTGTCTACCTGGCCAGTGCATCTGAGTTGAGAGTGCTGTCCAGAGCGGTCAGAATGGAGCACTCTGGGATAGCTCCCGGAGGCCAATACCATCGAATTGTGTCCACAGTACCCCAAATTCGAGCCGGCAACGTCGATTTAAGCGCTAATCCACTAGTCAGGGGTGGAGTAAGGAAATCGATTTTAAGAGCCCTTTAAGTCGAAATAAAGGGCTTCATTGTGTGGACGGGTGCAGGTTTAAATCGATTTAACGCTGCTAAATTCGACCTAAAGTCCTAGTGTAGACCAGGGCTATGTTTTGAATCTGATTACCCTGTAAGGTATTTATCATCAGTAAATTTACCACCAGAGGTGATTCTTTTACTTTTTCTTCAATTAAATTTCTTCTTTTAAGAACCTGATTGCTTTTTCCTTGTTCTTAAGATCCAATGGTTTGGGTCTGTGTTCACCTATGCAAATTGGTGAGGATTTTTATCAAGCGTTTCCCAGGAAAGGGGGTGTAGGGCTTGGGAGATTTTGGGAGGAAAGACGTTTCCAAGTGGGCTCTTTCCTGGTTATATTTGTTAGATGCTTGGTGGTGGCAGCAATAAAGTCCAAGGACAAAAGGAAAAATAGTTTGTACATTGGGGAAGTTTTAACCTAAGCTGGTACAAATAAGCTTAGGGGGTTTTTCTTGCAGGTCCTCACATCTGTACCCTAGAGTTCAGAGTGGGGAAGAAACCTTGACATGGCCTAACTCTGTTCCTCAGTAAACAGGAGTTTTACTATTGCACTCCCCTCAGCCTTGAATGCAGGGGCTTTTTGTCTGGCCAGTGGGAAGAAAAAGGGTTATCCCTCCTTTAAGCCTCCCCCCATCCTTTTGGATCATCACCTGAGTCAGAGTTGGACTGGCCCATGGTCACCTTGGAAAGGAAAGATAGGGAACACATGTCCAAGTGGGGAGTGAATATATTTATCACTGATGTTCGGGAGGGAATAATTAACTGTTTGAGGGCAGAGAGGAGGCAGCACAAATAATTGCTGCTGTTACCTTGTGGCAGATGTCCAGTACCGGAAGAGGACTTAAGGGAAGATGGCCCCTAAGAAAGATGACAAAGCGGGGCTGGGGTTCCTACATCTGGTACAACAGAAAGACAGCTCTCCTTTCATGCCCCCCTCTTAGTCCTCATATCAGGGGAGGGTGTTAAGGCCTCCACAAGGGGTAATATCAGGGTGGGGGGCTGATGGCAGCCCTTCCCAGGTAGGTGGAAAAGATTAAGGAAAGAACAGATCTGCACTGTACGATTTATTGGCAGGTATTTCCCAGATGAATTGATAAAGTTGCATTCTAATTTGCCCACATCCTTTGCATCTTGTCTTTCTTCTTGTATGGCTGGGATTATAATTCCAGTGGGAGCAGAGTTTGGTGAGGCCTGAATGCTTTGGAAAACCCTGCCGCGTGTGTATTCTGGCAAACAAATGAACAAAATAAGAAAATAACATTTTTATATGTTCTCTTTATTTAAGTATTTTCAGCTGCAAAAACCTTTCAGTGCCCTATTAGCGATAAGACTCTGTGGCCAAAACCTTCTTCCAGTTCTACCGAATTGGTCCTTACCGTTGGCACAGAACACTCACTTGGCTACTGTACTAGCAATGCTTGTCAGCTCTTCCTCCCATTTTTTCTGTACTTCAGATGAGCTTGCTTTAAAAATAAGAATAATAAAAATAATTTATTAAGTGTGATGTGAAACTGGTATAAATGTCTCACTGATTGGGACATATATAAGTGTCAGTGTTACTCTATACAAATATCCTCTGTTCAAACTATCGGCCTTGACCTTGTGATTAGATTTGGGATAAGTAATTAATTTCTCTGAAATAAAATTATAATTTATGCAAGTTAAGCGATATTGTTAGTACCCAATCTAGCAGAGAATGGCACACAAGTCGCTTTACACCTGCATGTAGTCCCATTGAGTTCTACCTTATTCCTTACATTCATAAAGTTCTTCACTTGCTCAGTTCTTTGCTGAATTAGGGCCTTTGCTAAATTGTTGTATCTATTTCATTAACTTATTTCACTTCAGCCCTTCCGTTACCTGTACTATTGCAGGAAAGTATACATCTGCTAGGCTTGTATAAGAGATATTTTTCAAGAGAAGGTTCTGAATGTTCCATTTAAAATCTTCAATTCCTCTTTTATTTTAACGTTGCGGATAAAGTCCATTTTGGGGGATTTTTAAGAAGTGCCAGACAAACTGTGCAATGTTTGCCAATGACTTTAATAGCAGTACTTTTTGGCCCTCGGTTAATGTTTGCTCGATGTTTCAGAATTGTAAAGTGCTAAATGTTGTTCTTTGTGGCTTGCAAGACTCACTAATTTTTATAGGACATAAATCACCAGAATAAGTTTATAATGGCCATTTTCCTGTGTATCAAGGAGATACTTTTTTAATTGAGCAAATAAAAATTGTGTTGTCATGAAGTCTTTGTTTGCTTGTTTTTCAGTGATTGTGCATTTAGTGATTGTCTCGTGAAAAAATACGCTTCATACAAATAATTTTAAGCACAAACAATTGAATTAAAATTAAGATTTTTAGCACTATACATGTCTATTAAAAAGAAAAAAACTAGATTTGTATGCAACATTGCTATTTTTGATAGCAGTGCATCAATTCTTGCTGTTATTTTTCATTAATTGTTATATAGTGCTGTAAATATGTATGGACTTGTGAAAAAGATGAATATACTGAAAATTAGAGCCCAAAAATATTTGTGATGTACAGGCAAAATCCAGTTCAATACAGAAATACAAAAAACTTTGTATAAAGTTGCTTGTGAATTTACAGAGGAAATGCTTCAGAGATGTAAATTCATTTTGTTTTATGAATTATAATATTGTCCACTTTTTAATGGTTATTCTAAAAAGTACATTTACAAAATATGGTTGGTGTAAAATTCGTATTAGTTTAGAATGATGAATGCAGGTACAATATTTTTATGTTGTATTTTGGCTCATCAAAAGCACTAAAAAGTAAGATTCCTGCTGTTGAATTGTACAAAATGAAGCTGTGCCCAGAATGAATAAATATATTACATATGAATCAATGCCACAAAAAATATCAGTGGTAGTCCTCCCCTCTGCCCCGCACACACATGCAAGTAAAAGAATTAACCAAACCTGAGCCAGTGTTCATAGAATATCAGGGTTGGAAGGGACCTCAGGAGGTCATCTAGTCCAACCCCCTGCTCAAAGCAGGACCAATCCCCAATTTTTGGCCTAGATCCCCAAATGGCCCCCTCAAAGGATTGAACTCACAACCTTGGGTTTAACAGGCCAATGCTCAAACCACTGAGCTATCCTTCCCCCTGTATTCAGCTGATATGTGGAAATAACATGCTTGATAAGGCATTGGTAACCAGAGCACTAAATAGAGTACTTCAGGTCAACTCTATTAAAATGAATCTATACAATCACACTTTTCTCAATGTATTTTTCATTCTTACATGAGCAGTGTCACTGAATCTCATTTCGTTCATGGAATATTTTATTTTACAAAAGATATGTTAGAGTATGAAATACGGTGAACTCTCTGATGCTGTCTGGAACTGTTCTTAATAAATTACATTTTCTTCTTCAGTCTAAATCCTGCATGCTCAGCTATTATTCTGCATGTTACCTCCAAACTGGCAAACATCATTAGTAAATATAGATTTTAAATAATATTTTGTAAAACATTCTGGATCTGTAGGTGTTGAGCAGAAGGGGAGCTGAGAAAAACTCCTAATCCTAACAAGAAAAGGAGTACTTGTGGCACCTTAGAGACTAACCAATTTATTTGAGCATAAGCTTTCGTGAGCTACAGCTCACTTCATCAGATGCATACTGTGGAAAGTGTAGAAGATCTTTTTATACACACAAAGCATAAAAAAATACCTCCCCCCACCCCACTCTCCTGCTGGTAATAGCTTATCTAAAGTGATCACTCTCCTTACAATGTGTCTGATAATCAAGTTGGGCCATTTCCAGCACAAATCCAGGTTCTCTCTCCACCCCCTCCCTTCCCCCACACACAAACCCACTCTCCTGCATTTCCACTCTCCAGGAGAGAGTGGGGAAGCAAAAGTGGATGGGAATCTGGGAGGCAGTGACCATGAGTTGGTTGAGTTCAGGATCCTGACGCAGGGAAGAAAGGTAAGCAGCAGGATACGGACCCTGGACTTCAGGAAAGCAGACTTTGACTCCCTCAGGGAACGGATGGCCAGGATCCCCTGGGGGACTAACTTGAAGGGGAAAGGAGTCCAGGAGAGCTGGCTGTATTTCAAGGAATCCCTGTTGAGGTTACAGGGACAAACCATCCCAATGAGTCGAAAGAATAGTAAATATGTCAGGCGACCAGCTTGGCTTAATGGTGAAATCCTAGCGGATCTTAAACATAAAAAAGAAGCTTACAAGTGGAAGGTTGGACATATGACCAGGGAAGAGTATAAAAATATTGCTCGGGCATGTAGGAATGATATCAGGAGGGCCAAATCGCACCTGGAGCTGCAGCTAGCCAGAGATGTCAAGAGTAACAAGAAGGGTTTCTTCAGGTATGTTGGCAACAAGAAGAAAGCCAAGGAATGTGTGGGCCCCTTAATGAATGAGGGAGGCAACCTAGTGACAGAGGATGTGGAAAAAGCTAATGTACTCAATGCTTTTTTTGCCTCTGTTTTCACTAACAAGGTCAGCTCCCAGACTGCTGTGCTGGGCATCACAACATGGGGAAGAGATGGCCAGCCCTCTGTGGAGATAGAGGTGGTTAGGGACTATTTAGAAAAGCTGGACGTGCACAAGTCCATGGGGCCGGACGAGTTGCATCCGAGAGTGCTGAAGGAATTGGCGGCTGTGATTGCAGAGCCATTGGCCATTATCTTTGAAAACTCGTGGCGAACCGGGGAAGTCCTGGATGACTGGAAAAAGGCTAATGTAGTGCCAATCTTTAAAAAAGGGAAGAAGGAGGATCCTGGGAACTACAGGCCAGTCAGCCTCACCTCAGCCCCTGGAAAAATCATGGAGCAGGTCCTCAAAGAATCAATCCTGAAGCACTTGCATGAGAGGAAAGTGATCAGGAACAGCCAGCATGGATTCACCAAGGGAAGGTCATGCCTGACTAATCTAATCGCCTTTTATGATGAGATTACTTGTTCTGTGGATGAAGGGAAAGCAGTGGATGTATTGTTTCTTGACTTTAGCAAAGCTTTTGACACGGTCTCCCACAGTATTCTTGTCAGCAAGTTAAGGAAGTATGGGCTGGATGAATGCACTATAAGGTGGGTAGAAAGCTGGCTAGATTATCGGTCTCAACAGGTAGTGATCAATGGCTCCATGTCTAGTTGGCAGCCGGAATCAAGTGGAGTACCCCAAGGGTCGGTCCTGGGGCCGGTTTTGTTCAATATCTTCATAAATGATCTGGAGGATGGTGTGGATTGCATTCTCAGCAAATTTGTGGATGATACTAAACTGGGAGGAGTGGTAGATACAGTGGAGGGGAGTGATAGGATACAGAAGGACCTAGACAAATTGGAGGATTGGGCCAAAAGAAATCTGATGAGGTTCAACAAGGATAAGTGCAGGGTCCTGCACTTAGGACGGAAGAACCCAATGCACAGCTACAGACTAGGGACCGAATGGCTAGGCAGCAGTTCTGCGGAAAAGGACCTAGGGGTGACAGTGGACGAGAAGCTGGATATGAGTCAGCAGTGTGCCCTTGTTGCCAAGACGGCCAATGGCATTTTGGGATGTATAAGTAGGGGCATAGCGAGCAGATCGAGGGACGTGATCGTTCCCCTCTATTCGACATTGGTGAGGCCTCATCTGGAGTACTGTGTCCAGTTTTGGGCCCCACACTTCAAGAAGGATGTGGATAAATTGGAGAGAGTCCAGCGAAGGGCAACAAAAATGATTAGGGGACTGGAACACATGAGTTATGAGGAGATGCTGAGGGAGCTGGGATTGTTTAGCCTGCAGAAGAGAAGAATGAGGGGGGATTTGATAGCTGCTTTCAACTACCTGAAAGGGGGTTCCAAAGAGGATGGCTCTAGACTGTTCTCAATGGTAGCAGATGACAGAACGAGGAGTAATGGTCTCAAGTTGCAGTGGGGGAGGTTTAGATTGGATATTAGGAAAAACTTTTTCACCAAGAGGGTGGTGAAACACTGGAATGCGTTACCTAGGGAGGTGGTAGAATCTCCTTCCTTAGAGGTTTTTAAGGTCAGGCTTGACAAAGCCCTGGCTGGAATGATTTAACTGGGAATTGGTCCTGCTTCGAGCAGGGGGTTGGACTAGATGACCTTCTGGGGTCCCCTCCAACCCTGATATTCTATTATATGATTCTATGATATAAAGGGAAGGGTAAACCCCTTTAAAATCCCTCCTGGCCAGAGGAAAACTCCTCTCACCTCTAAAGGGTTAAGAAGCTAAAGGTAACCTTGCTGGCACCTGACCAAAATGACCAATGAGGAGACAAGATACTTTCAAAAGCTGGGAGGAGGGAGAGAAACAAGGGGTCTGCGTGTCTGTCTATATGCTGGTTTCTGCCGGGGATAGACCAGGAATGGAGTCTTAGAACTTTTAGTATGTAATCTAGCTAGGTACGTGTTAGATTATGATTTCTTTAAATGGCTGAGAAAAGAATTGCACTGAATAGAATAACTATTTCTGTTTGTGTATCTTTTTTGTAACTTAAGGTTTTGCCTAGAGGGATTCTCTATGTTTTGAATCTAATTACCCTGTAAGGTATCTACTATCCTGATTTTACAGAGGGGATTTCTTTACTTCTATTTACTCCTATTTCTATTAAAAGTCTTCTTGTAAGAAAACTGAATGCTTTTTCATTGTTCTCAGATCCAAGGGTTTGGGTCTGTGGTCACCTATGCAAATTGGTGAGGCTTTTTATCCAACATTTCCCAGGAAAGGGGGTGGGGGTGCAAGTGTTGGGAGGATTGTTCATTGTTCTTAAGATCCAAGGGTCTGGGTCTGTAGTCACCTAGGCAAATTGGTGAGGCTTTTTACCAAACCTTGTCCAGGAAGTGGGGTGCAAGGTTTTGGGAAGTATTTGGGGGGGAAGACATTTCCAAACAGCTCTTCCCCAGTAACCAGTATTTGTTCGGTGGTGGTAGCAGCCAATCCAAGGACAAAGGGTGGAATATTTTATACCTTGGGGAACTTTTTGACCTAAGCTGGTAAAGATAAGCTTAGGAGGTTTTCATGCAGGTCCCCACATCTGTACCCTAGCGTTCAGAGTTGGGGAGGAACCTTGACAGCTCTGCATTGTTGACAGCATCCCAGACTTCCTGAAACAGCATTAATATGAGTTTTGTTAGTTCAGTTCCCTTCCCTTTTATCCTGCTCTCTATACATATTCACAGTGTGTTTGCCAGCTGGGCTGAGTTTTCTGCAAGTTTCCCTGGAAAAATGTCAAGGGCTCTTTGATCACACTTTCTAATTAAGGCTCAGTTTTGTCCCCCATGATTTTTACATTGAGAAGAGGCAGTCTGGCTGGATGCTATGAAGTGCTGCACTAAGAGTCTGAACCTGCAAGAGAAAAGTATATGTAGAGTCATTAAAATTTAAGGCCAGAAGGGACCACCAGATCATCTAGTCTGACCTCCTATTTATCACAACCCACCACCACCACCCAGCACAGTAAACCCAACTGAAATTAGACTAAAGTATTACAGCCCACAGGAGACTAGACTATTATGTGCCACAGGCAGAGAATAGGGACTGAGGTGCACCAGTGTCTGGAAGCCCCCTCAGTGGCAGGGAAATAATTAAGTGTGATATACTCAGATAATCCTGACAAGTGACTAGCACCCACATGCTGCAAAGGAAAGTGAAAAAAACCCCAAGGTCAAAGCCAATCTGAGCCAGGGAAAAATTTCTTTCCAATGCCCAATATTGTGATCACTTTAGACCCTGAGCATGTGAGCTAGAACCAGCCAGCCAAGTACCGAAGAGAGAGAATGCTCGGTGCCACCTGAGAGCCTTGGCTTCTAGGGCGCAGTGCCATGCCAGGACAGGTAGGGACTAGCCTGCCTTATCTCCCCATCATCACCAAACGGAATTTTAATGGCCCAGTCGGCAGTGCCGACCAGAATACAATCCTGTCCTGATAGTGCCTAACAGCCCAATAGCACCTTATTTCAATATGACTAGTTTGGAATGTGAGGATGTGACTGTTTACTTCCTAGCTTATGGCTGCCTCTGCTGCTTAGCCAAAGGCCTTAGCCTAAGAACAGGGCCTCAGACTGTCACAGTAAGAGAAGGCCCTTACACCAACAGACAGTGATCTTGATTCTTCTTTTATACCTCTAGAACTAGCCAAGTGATAAGAATACACCTAAATTCTTAAAGTACAGGCCTTTGCAGACAGGCCTGAATATCTTTATCCTAACAATTTCATTTGGTGACCCCTAGTTCTTGTGTTAAGAGAAATAGTAAACAACACTTCCTTATCTACTTTCTCTACACCAGTCATGATTTTATAGACCACAATCATATCTCCCCTTAGCCATCTCTTTTCCAAGCTGAAAAGTTCCAGTGTTGTTCTCAAGGTTCCTTTCCCACTCTGAACTCTAGGGTACAGATGTGGGGACCTGCATGAAAGACCCCCTAAGCTTATTCTTACAACCTTAGGTTAAAACTTCCCCAAGGTATAAACTTTTACCTTTTGTCCTTGGACCTTTATGCTGCCATCACCAAAGTATCTAACAAAAATAACAGGGGAAGTGCCCACTTGGAAACGTCTCCCCCCCCAAAATATTCCCCCAAGCCCTACACCCTCTTTCCTGGGGAAGTCTTGATAAAAATCCTCACCAATTTGCATAGGTGAACACGGACCCAAACCCTTGGATCTTAAGAACAATGAAAAAGTAATCAGGTTCTTAAAAGAAGAATTTTAATTGAAGAAAAAGTAAAAGAATTACCTCTGTAATATCAGGATTGTAAATACCTTACAGGGTAATCAGATTCAAAACATAGAGAATCCCTCTAGGCAAAACCTTAATTTACAAAAAGACACAAAAACAGGAATATACATCCCATTCAGCACAACTTATTTTATCAGCCATTCAAACAAAACAGAATCTAACGCGTATCTAACTAGATTGCTTACTAACTCTTTACAGGAGTTCTGACCTCCATTCCTGCTCTGGTCCCGGCAAAAACATCACACAGACAGAGAGGACCCTTTGTTCCCCCCCTTCTCCAGGTTTGAAAATATCTTGTCTCCTCATTGGTCATTTTGGTCAGGTGCCAGCCAGGTTATCTTAGCTTCTTAACCCTTTACAGGTGAAAGGGTTTTTCCTCTCGCCAGGAGGGATTTAAAGGTGTTTACCCTTCCCTTTATATTTATGACAGTTGTTAAGCCATTCCATAACCCTAATCATTGTTGTTGTCCTTTTCTGAACCTTTTCCAATTCCAATATCTCTTTTTTGAGATGGGGTGACCACATTTACACACAGTATTCAAGATGTGGGCATACCATGGATTCATATAAAGGCAACATGATATTTTTTGTCCTATTAACTGTCCCTTTCTTAATTATTCCCAGCATTTTCTTCACTTTTTTGACTGCCGCTGCACACTGAGTGGATGTTTTCAGAGAATTATCCACAATGACTCCAAGATCTCTTTCTTGAGTGGTAACAGCTAATTTAGACCCCATCATTTTATACGTATATTTGGAATTATGCTTTCCAATGTGCATTACTTTGCATTTATCAACATTAAATTTCATCTGCCATTTAATTTAAATAGCTCTTCACCCTCCCTGGTATTCACCCGATTAATGTATTTATAGAGAGCAATCTTATCCCCTCTAACCTTTCTTTTTGCTTGACTAAACAAGCCACGCTCTTCTGGTCTCCTCTCATAAGATAGGCCCTCCAGTCCTCTGATTATCCTCGTAGCTCTTCTCTGCACCTGTTCCACTTTACATGTAGACCATTTGTTATCCCTCTTCCTCACCCTTATATCATTTCTCTTTCAAAAGTATCCTCTAATTTTGGGTATCCTAGCACATGATTTTCCAGAGTACTTTTTATGTTCAAAACACAGCTCCCATTGATTTCTTTGGTAGCTTTGAGTGCTCAGTGGAAGTCAGGTCACAGGGCTTGAAGTCAGTCTTCCAGAAAATGAGGAATGCAAAATTAGTGACCACCTGTGAAATGCTGAATTTAAGCAATTTGACTAGCATCACACAGGAATTCTATGGCAGGGATAGAATCCAGTTCTCTAGGGAAGCATTCAAATGCCCTAACCGTGGGACCATCCTTTCTCTTCCTAAATTCTCCTGCGTCCTTTACTACACAACTTCCAACTTCTGCAACAAATGAGGTAGTGGTTCTACAGGTAACAGCTTCCTTACCAACACAACCTGGATTTATTCCCTGAGCAGGTTAATCCTGTGCACTGAATTTTTGGTCCTGTGGGAAAAAATAGTATGTCATTGTAGTGGCTGCAAGGTGTGGCTGCTTATGGAGCACCACTTCATGATGATGGGTTGCTTTTACAGGCACCCTGCCCTTACTATCTCCCTCCCACAGGCCCCTAAAGTAGTCCAGAAAGTCTTTCTTGTGGTTTACAGCATAGGCGCCAACTTCCTCTCTGCTCGATGGGTGTTCAACCTCCACCCCCTACCCCAGTCCTGCCCTCGCCCCACCCCATTTCACCCCTTTCCCGCAAGTCCCTGCCCCTGCCCTGCCCCTTCGCCACCTCCTCCCCTGAGTGCGCCGCTTCGCCACTTCTTCTCCTCCCTCCTGGAAAGTCGTAAGCGCCATCAAACAGCTGTTAGGCGGCGGGGTGGGGGGGCAGGAAGTCCCGAGAGGGAGGGGGAGGCTGGGGGGGGGAGAAGGAGGGGTGAGGAGTGGGGAGCTTGGATGCCAGTGGGTGCAGAGCACCCGCTAATTTTTCCCCATGGGTGCTCCAGCCTCAGAGCACCCACGGAGTCAGCGCCTATGGCTTACAGCACCATTTCTGAGGATAGTTTAACACTAAAAATAGTCAGATTCCTTCATCACAGAATAATCAAACATAATGTCCAAAATAATAAACTCTACTTGAAACCATCAATTTCCAGTCCTCTGGCCCTGCTTCCATGCTTTTTCTCTGGCCACAACCCTGCAGTTTCCTGCTTTTTTCTCCCCAATATTAAATCACTTGACTCTCTCAGCTCCTCTTGTAGTCAGGGCTGGCTTAGACCCAGGCTCTCCAGCCCACAGGCAAGTCACCCTGATATAGTGAACATGTAATTAAAGACAGCATCATAATGCATATGCACAAGGTGACAGAATTAAGGTTTTGCAGTCAACCTTAATTCTGGCATTTCCTACCATTTGAGTGCTTGATTTTGCAACCTTAATCTTTTAATGTGTTGTATTTGTGAAATATAGACATGAGCCACCTTAACTAGATGTAACTTCAGCATCTTAGTATTTTCATATTAACAGTTTATTGAAAATACATGCTGATGTTCTCTAGCTATTGGAAATAACGACTGTAGCTCCTGTTCATTAGCATTTCAGCGGGTACTTCAAACAGACATACAGAAAAGATTTCATGTGTGTTAATTTTAGCAAGAAGTGTGGCATCAACATGAATAAGGATCATAAAAGGCCAGTTTTAACATAGATTTGTCATCAAGTAGGCATATTTGAAAAGTTGCTTTGAAATGTTTTACAGAATCCTGAGTAAGACCTTGTATCAATTCCACAGAAGGTTTGTGTTGAGGAAAACACAATATTAAAATATTCTGGTGTGTCTGAAATTTGTTTTTAATGAAAAATGTTGAAATAATTTACTTTGGGCCAAGAGAAAAATTGCATTAACTTACACATATATGCCCTGAGTTCCATCTAATAGGCAGGTGTCAGAATCCAGTTCCCAAATTTTATTTCATATAAGCAAGGAAGATATTTTAACTATAACCTATGTGTTACAAGGTGGAGCCTTACTGGAGCACCCTCCTAAAGCAGGCTGGGGCATGACAAACAACTACCTTTGCTTCCCTTTGGAATTCACCCATACAAAGGAATATTGTCTCTCGGTGGCAAATTCAAACTCTTTTATTTATAAAGTGCCATAGTCCACAGATCCCTCATAGTAAAAACAGTTTCTTTCAAATCCCCAAAGTAAAACAAGATTATAACACAGCAGCTCTTCAATCCCTTTTAAATGTGACCATTTCTAGATCACCCACCAGAGTCATTGATCGTTCTGTCCCAGTGCCTTGAGCAAGATCTCACTCTCCAGGCCATCAAATTGAGAGTTACAAGACCCACTTCTCTCCTGCAAGACTTCTCCCATTGCCCCAAATCAGATGTCCCATTCAGCCAGGCCTCCCTGCCTGTGAGTCCTAACCCTCCTCCTGAGATTCACCATCAGCATTAACCCGCTTCATCCCCTTCTTCATCAGGGCCCCTGCATGAGCTTTCCTTTAACTTGGCAAGGGTTCCCCAGCACTGGCCTGTCCTCATCATTAACCTTTTGCTCTTCCCAGTGGCTCTCTGCACCAGCTGGCTGCTGCTGCTGGTTCTCCTCCTACTTCTCCCCCCTCCCACCCTGGTCTCTCCTTTACCTCCTGAGGCAGCTCTTACCCGACCTTCTCTGTTTCTCTGTCAGTATTTTCAGGCAGCTCTGACTCACCAGGGCTCTCTCCCGTCCAAAAGCCAGGTGCCCTCCTTTAAGTCTAATTGGAGTGAGCTGACAAGTCACAGGTGTACTGGTCTCTTTCCCGTTAAAGGGCCAGTGACACCTGTGATACTATTCTTTTCTCCTATGTCAACAATCTTAATTAGGAGTTCTCAAACTGTGGTCTGTGGAATACTGCTCAGGACCTGCCAAGAGCTGGCTAGAGACATAGGCCCAGATCCACAAAGGTGTTTAGGCTTCTAATTTCTATTGATTTCAGTAAAAGACATTAAAAGACAACTAAAAGTAGACTAAATGGGTGCCTAATATTAAATTTCCATGTCAGTGATTGCTGTAGTCATCCAGAGGGATGTTGTGCAATCACAAACATAAAGGAAGGTTGTTGTCACAGTCATGACTGGACAGGGATGGTAGTCTGTGCTTTGGTGAATGGGAGAGGAGGTGGTCCTCTGGATGATCTCTATTAAAATGTGATCCACATCATGAAAGTGTTTGATAACCTCCAAGCTAAGGCCTTTTAAGATTTTCAGATTCTAAGTCAGTGAGCATTTGCAATATGTCGCCTTTCAGGTTAAACATCAACTTTCTCCCCTAATAGATATAGCTAAACCCAAAGTATTTTTGTTGAAAGATGTTTTCTGGAAAAAGACTGTCATATCCCTAATGAAGATTGCTCCTGATTAGGTTTATGGTGATGTATTTATCAAACTGAAAATGTTGTCGTTTTGTTTTGTATTTTAGTTTTCAGGTCATTTGCAAACCAGTTCTGTTAGTTGCATAACTATTCAATATTCACCAGATATTTCAGGCTAATTCTTTGTGAACTGCTCACTTTTAGTATTTACTATCTGTGGCCTTGTGATTGGTTAGGTATCTGCTGTTTTTTCAGCTTCCTGATTTAAAAAACATGTCCATAAGGATATGCAAATGTTTAAGTTCTTTGCTGAATCAGGCCCTGGATGACAGAATTTTTTCAGCAAAAACAACGAGGAGTCCTTGTGGCACCTTAAAGACTAGCACATTTATTTGGGCATATGCTTTTGTGGGCTAAAACCCACTTCATCAGATGCATGGAGTGAAAAATACAGTAAGCAGTATATATATTACAGCACATGAAAAGATGGGAGTTGCCTTGCCAAGTGAGGGGTCAGTGCTAATGAAGCCAATTCAATTAAGGTGGAAGTGGCCTATTCTCATCAGTTGACAAGAAGGGGTGAATTCAGTAGAATCTTTTCAGTAGAAGAATAATGTAGAACAAATGGTGAATAACAATTCATGACGTTTTATAATAAATATGTGAAATACTGGAGACTCATAAACATATTAATAATTTAATGGCAGTCACTAATATTCTTGCCAATAGTATGATCCACAAACAGCAGCAAATCAAACTGCTTATTCACAAGTCTTTTTTCCCATTACTCAACCAGTTCTAGTGCTGATAGATAAATTACATCAACTCTGCAACCATTAAAAAATGTAGCTATATAAAATGTCAATGTTGTAACTCAGTTGAAGTTCCTTTTATGTTAGACTATCACTAAGTTTGACAAAAAATTGTATTTTGATCATAACAATAAGATTTTTTAAAATATTAGAATGAGAACCTTCAAAAGCAGTAAATGCTAAAGTTCAAGAATGTCAAAATGTCTATTTTTCAACATCTCAAGCTTTACTACTTTTTTAAATAATACCAAAAGGATCAACTTTCTACTTAGAGTTTTATTAATTTATCAATTTCCTACAAACCATTCATTTGTTAGAACCTCTTTTTTGAGATCTGGCATTTCAAAAAGATTATCCAGACATAAAATTTTAAATAAACAAATCTCTAAAGATGAGATGACATTGCTGCTTATGAGACATTAATATGAGGACAAGGTATTGTTCCCTTGGGAAAACTCAGGCTTTTAGTAAATCAAGAGGCTATATTAAACATTTTGGAAAGTGTTCTGTAAATCAAGGGTGTGGGGATCGTGAGAAGGGGCTCAGTAGCTCAATAAGTGAAGTCAGTGGGATTTTTGCTGTTGATGTCAATGTGAAAACCTTCCAGCCCCTTTTTAAATTTATAGCCAGGAGTGCTGAAGACTGCCTGTCTTTACATTCTGAATCTAGTTTACATGAAGACATAAATATATGTTAAATGTGCACACTGTGTATTTTGGTTAGGAACTGCAATACCGATGCTATTAGAGATGTGGATAGAGGTAAATTTAAATGTTAATAGACTTTTAATTGTAAAGCGCTTTCATAAGTTTAACCGCAAGTTAAGTTTAACCTCAAGTTAAACCATAAGTTTAATCTTTTTAACCTAAAAGAGGTCAAAGAATTAACATTCATATTTCAGCAGCTGACAAGAGAGCAGTGCTAGTTAATTGGTTTAATAATGACCACTGGTACTGTGGTGGTACCTTACTGTAGTTTTACAAGGCTTTAAAGAAATCTTGCAAAATCAGACAGACTATTTGCAAAGGTTAAAGTAGACAGAGAGGTGAAGCAGACAGATACTGTTCTCATAGTTAGACAGTCGCCAGTGATTTGATTATGTACACAAAGTTTGTTAGAAACCGAGTGAGAACCAATTATTATATAATCGATTTAGCCTTTCGAGTTAGTTCTAAGTAGTCTTCCAAAATCTCTCTCAGAGGATTTTACAAATGGTTCTTTTTAGTTTGGATTGTTTAGTTTTTTATTTTGTAGTGGACAGTTATAAATCAGATCTGGCCAGGTTCTAAAAAGCTGTTTAAAAAAAAACAACAAAAAAAACAGCCTAAGATCTCTGATACTATGTTGTAAATATATATTATTTTTACAGATTATTTTTTAATCAATAGACTGCTGTAATTCTCTCCTAGTGTAACGGGCTTGGTGCCTTGTCACAAACAGAAAATAAGATGTACTGTTATTGGATAAAAAGAACAATGATAATAAAACTGTATTCTCAACATTAATATTTTTCCAGTCTAAAACATATATGTGCAGCTGGCAAGGAGTAACTCTGTGTTTCACAGTTGACTTTGCCTTGGGATTCACCTGTTTTGACAGTAAAACAAAGGTAAGAGGAAAAGGAGCTAAAAACATAATCTGTTCTATTCTGCTGTTAATGAGCTTGGTTTTAATAATATTTTACAGTTACCTAGCACTTTTGATCCCAAAGCACATTACAAAGTCTGTTGATATGGTCCCACACTGAAACGCACCCAGCTGTGAATTGGAAAGGGATAGCCTGCCTGTGCCATAGCATGGAAGGGGGCATTTTGGCCAAGGACACCAAGACAAATGGTTATTTTTACAAGAAACAAACAAAAGAAAAGTCATTGGATATTTAACCCAGACCTCAGTTTCTAAGGTTTCATCCCAAAAAAACCACAAGATGGACGGCGGTTTACTGATCTCGAGAAAATGAAGTGGTGTGTGATTTGAACCTGTGTGTTTAGGAGAACAGTAAACCACTCCTTACCATAAGACAATTAAAAGATTGAATTGGGCTTAGCCCTGTGTGGAATTTCAAGAAGGAAGGAGAGGATGTAAGAAACCTTCCTTTCCCTTCTAGCCTTGCAAGACCCAGCAAAGGTTGGTCCTTGTGCTCTACTGATGCTGGTGTTAAATTTCCAAAAGTGAATGGAGAAGGGAAATGGCAGTGGCAGGCCCCTGTCTACTGAAGCTGCAGTAGTGGAGAAGGAGCCATTTTCTACATCTGCAGAGGATGCAAAGCCAGCAAAATGTTCTGCAATTCAAGTAAAATTTAATGTGAATCTTATTGCATTTTGTGAGCAAACCCCTGAGCTTAGATAAATTGGTGTAAGTCCTTTTACTTGAACAGAACTATGCTGATTTACACTAGCTGACGATCTGTGTTTTTAGCAACACAGTAACTCTGGCAATAAATAAATAAATCACTTTTTAACCTTAACACTGGGGGATTACTCTTAGAACAGAACTATATTTTTTTTAACAGTGTGAAGGAAGTTGATTGGACCGTTTTGGATTTTAGAGAAAAGCAAAAATATGCCCTTCTTTGAAATGTGGACCAAAGTATTTATTTTTTAGAATATGTATCAGTAATTTGAAAGTGGCTTTGTTTAAAGACTTCATGACTAGGATCTGCTCTCATCGGTGCTGGTGTAAATCTGGACTAATGCCATAGCATGTGCAGTATTATTTACTAGGGTATAAAATTTCAAGAACTGTACATTCACATTCTTCTTTCTTTCTTGCAAGAGTGTTGGTATTAATTACATTGCATTTGGCCTTCACAAATACATTCTACATACCTTTTTTATTTCAGCAGTTTTAAGTTGGCTGTGGCTTTTCTGTACACTTCTTATGCTAAATTGTTGTCATAGTGCTGTTAGGTACTTTCAAACAGATTCTGCATTCCACTCCACGGTTGGCTGCATTTCAGTGAGAAACAAAATGATTCCTGTAAATGTAAAGTTTGGAGAACATTTTGGGATCCTTTGGATGAATAATACCAAATAAACAAAATAAATATTTATAGTCTTTTAAAAAGTAATAACCTTAGCCTTTGCTTTTCTGTCCTATATTCTGAAGCGGAACACTAGTGTGAAATGAAAACTAAATGCCTCCCTGAAGAACTCTACCTAGCACATTACAAACAGCAACAAGTCACTTGGGGAAATGGTGACACCTGGCTATATTTTCCTGTTTAGTTTCAATGAGTTTTGGGATGATGGTCTCCTACTTCCACTAACTAAGAGGACAGGGAGCCTTTTTAAAAATTAAAAAAGTAACAACATCTAAAATAACGGTTTATACAGTCAATGGAGAAGTGTCCACAAATTTCAGGCAAGACTTTTAAAAATAGATTAATTTAGAATAGAGAGCTGCAGGTTTGATACAGAAAAATGGCTAACCTAATATAGAATCATAGAAGAGTAGGGTTGGAAGAGATCTCAGGAGATCATCTAGTCTAACCTCGTGCTCAAAGCAGGACCAACACCAACTAAATCATCCCAGCCAGGGCTTTGTCAAGCCGGGCCTTAATAACCTCTAAGGATGGAGACTCCATCACCTCTCTACGTAATGCATTCCAGTGCTTCACCACCATCTTAGTGAAATAGCGTTTCCTAATATCCAACCTAGATCTCCCATACTGCAACTTGAGACCATTGCTCCTTGTACTGTCATCTACCACCACTGAGAACAGTCGAGCTCCATCCTCTTTGGACCTCCCCTTTTAAGTAGTTGAAGGCTTCTATCAAATCCCCCCTCACTCTTCTCTTCTGCAGACTAAATTATCAAATTATCCCATCTGTTTTCAGGAGCAAAAAGGGGAACATTACCTTAATCAGTGTTTAATGGCAGATCAGAGTACCTGATCAATACATCCAGCCCTGACTAATTAAATTTATTAGGGGGAAAATGCTGCAGAAAAATGCTGAACCTCAACAGTAATCTCACATCGACACATTAACAGAAAGTACAAGACTCTTATGAGAGTAAGGGAAACTAGAGGGCCTTGCTGGGAGCATCTTGCTATGTTGTCTGCATACAAATCTGTGCAGAAGGATTCACGATTGGATTCACAATTCTATTTCAACCTTAATCATTGGCCATGAGTGTTCTGTGGAACTGAGCTGAGGCCTTTTGTATAGTCATCCCTCTCCTTCAAAAAATGTACCCTTTCCCCTACATCCTTCGTTGCCTTCAGAGAGACTTCTCATCAGCCCAATCCTAGCCCTGAGACCCCCTTCACTGGGGTTGTCAGGTGGTTCTACATGGCCACATCCTCTATCATTTAACTTCAGGAAGATGAAATATGACAGGAAAGGGCCACTGCTCCCCACCCCAATCCATTCCTTTTCTTCAGGCAGAAAATATTGTCTCCCCATAGGACAGTGCAGGAGAGAAAAAGCATTTCTTTGCCCACAGTTGCTGATTTTGTGAGGCAGCAATGGACAGCAGCAGCTAATCTGTAATATGATCGCTTCGGAACATATTCAGGTTGTCCAGCTACTTTGTACTGAGGTTTATGAGCTTTCCCTAGTGTATGCTTTAGAGCACTTGATTCTTTAGCTATTGTGTTTGGAAATCTGGGGTACTATGTGCTGCTGGCTCAGCTGAGCTGGGGTGGAGGGGCACAGAAGGAGATAATTAGGATTTTCTGCTTCCTCTCAACACTTTTCTGATTGAGGTCCTTATCTAGTACCCTTCCACTCCCATTCAAAGGATTAGAGACCATTCAGAGCTTTGTGAAAGCCACCAGATCCCCCCACCATATAGATAAGCCAGGTATATGTCCATTGCTAGGAGGAGCTTATCACCCAGTGTGACCAATTCAAACCCCATACCATCCCAAAGCCAAGAACGCAGCTCTATTCTTTTCCTATTCCTCCTTTCCTCTATTAAAAAAATACAGTACATGCAACTAACAAAGCTGTGCCAAGGTTCTTCACCAGGATGATTTGCTTGTGTGTTCTCATTCCCTAACGTGTGTCTGTTTTTTTCTTTGTATGACATGCCTTTTGGGCTTATGTCTCTTTCTATATTTGTACAGTGCCCGGCATTCTGTAGCTCCAATACTGATCGGAGCATTTGGGCACTAAGATAATATAAATATTTCATCATCATCAAGGGAATATGAGGACTCTGATGTAATAATTAACAACATTAAGCAATCATTTCTTTAATTACTTGTTTAAGGGAAGCTGGGACCCTGCTCTCTAATAAGCAAGCATCAATCATCTAAATAACAAATAACTCAAACACTCCTCTTCTTGATTTTACTAACCACATGCATCAGGAGTCCAGTTTGTATGGAGTAGTTCAAAGCTACCCAGTTCATCCATCTTCTGGGTGAGTGAAAATAATCTAACCTCTGTTGAAGAGGACTTGGCATTTCTTCCTGCTCTAATTGAGCTGCAACCACAGAGCAATCCCATCAGTATTATCTTCCAAATATTAAAAAATATTCACAGTCAAAATGTCTGCTGTTTTCAGATGAGACATACTGCTAGTCCACAGGCAGAAAACATCTTTCAAATGTGGATTTTTTTTAAAAAAACAGATTTAAAAAAAAAAAACAAAACAAAAAGAAACCAGTAAACTGCTTTTCTGCCATTATTTCATTTTAAAATGGCTTTCAGAGCATTCAACCGGGAATGATTCATGGTTCCTCCACCAGCTCCCAGCTCCCCTCAGTGTGCACAGGCATTTCCATGGTGATTGGAGGTTACAGAAACATCAGAAGGAAATTGTACTCTGATTGTTTGGCTTCATTTTTTTACGTTTCTAAGTCCAATACTATAATGCATGGAAAACATCTTGAGAAGTGCAGAAAATTACAGTGATTTTAACAATTAATTTCCCAAGACTGATTGCAATAAGTCTCTTTCTGTAATTTTTAAAAATACCCAGGTAAACCCAGTGATTCATGTAGCACAGCTCCATGTATTGCTATGGAAGGGACCCGAGGCTGAGACAGACCTGGGGATTCTTATTTCTTGGCATACGAATGACTGAATACCCCACACAATAGTGTAAATCATAGATCATAGACTATCAGGGTTGGAAGGGACCTCAGGAGGTCATCTAGTCCAACCCCCTGCTCAAAGCAGGACCAATCCCCAATTTTTGCCCTAGATCCCTAAATGGCCCCCTCAAGGATTGAACTCACAACCCTGGGTTTAGCAGGCTAATGCTCAAACCACTGAGCTATCCCTCCCCCCGCTTTGCATTTCTTTGCTTTGCATTTCTGTAGCACATTTCATCTAACCTTAAAATTAAGCTTTGCAATACTGGTGTATGGTGGGGAAGTGTCATTCCCCTCATTGTACAGATGAGCCAAGTGAGGCTTGGGAGATTTAAGGTTTGCAAAACTCCCATTGACTTCAATAGGCACAGGATTTTACCCTGATCTCTGTACACCCTTACATGGGTAGGGAAGTACTAAAAAGTGTATCTTTTTTGCTGCTATGTATGAAGTAGAGCTGATAAATTGTATTTGTTATGCAAACCATCCTCTTGCCCAAACTATATTAATCCATCATTTATTTTACATGACATTTAAATTCTTGATGTCGGATCAAAATCGCTCAATAATGCAAAGTTCTGGGTGTAAGAGTGTAATATCAAAGAGTCCTAATTAACATTATTTTTTTTGCAGAATGTGCTCTGGAGGTTTAAATTCTCTCAGCTCAAGGGGTCTTCAGACGATGGAAAAACAAGAGTAAAGCTGCTTTTTCAGAATCTAGACACCAAACAAATTGAGATGAAGGTAGCTGATATATTCTCTCTCCATTTAGAAAAAAATAATTGAATTTATATTGAAGAAATGAAAGTTTTCATTAAACACTGTGCACGTTTACAATCAACAGTTAAATCATGTATTTTTTTTTCATATTCTCTAGAAGCTGTGCAACTAATAAAAGTCCTGTGGTGTCTGTAGATTTATTACACCATCTATGTGATTCTGTTCCTGAGATGTATTCTGAAAAACTGTGGTGTATTCATTCAGAATGATAATTTCTCTGAAGTGCCTTCTCTTAAGTGTAGTTTTCCATCAATAAATGTAATCTTTTAAAATGGATGTAAAAAAAATATTAAAAATGTTTTATTTTAAAGCATTTTAATATATTTTTCGAGATGCCACATAGCAAAATTAGAGCTTTAAGCAAAAAGGTAGATTTTTCTGATTTATTAATAAAAAAACTATTATATAACTTTTATTATCTCTTATTAATGCCTACATAAGGGCACAGTCTTGCAAGTGGCAGAGCATTTTAACTCCCATCGAATCCATTGGTTTTGAAGTGAGATGACAGCATGCAGCATTGTGTAGGATCAGGTATTAAATAGTGATAAGATACATAGCATTGATTGTATACTGATTACATAGCAACTGTTGTATGATGCACAATCCTTTTTTCTCTCTAAATAACTTTAAACAAGACCTTTAGCTTCAAAATTCAGATCTTAGGATAAGACCCCAGTGCCGTGATGTTTACATTCAAAGTTCTGGTTTGATGCATAGACCTAGTGCTTGCTATGACATTTGGAACTGGGTCCAGGTTATGGACTTTGATCCTGCCAAAGTTTGAGGGTGTTTCAAGTTGCCTATGCAGGCGTTGGCATGGGAGAAAGCTCATGGTGTTGGCATGGGAGAAATGGTGCATTGAGGCTGGAGTCACTAGCAGAGAAGACGAGGTTGGAGAGTAGCAAAGTGAAATACAGAGAGACCTGTGTGAGGTATCTTCTATTGGGCCAACTTCTGTTGAAGAGAGAGACAACCTTTCAAGCCACACAGAACTCTTCTTCAAGTCTGGGAAAGGTTCTCCCAGAGTCAAAGCAAAATGCAAGGTGGAACAGCTTATTTAGCATAAGTAATTAGCACATATTGTAAGGGACCATTCAAGGTAGAGTGGCCTGTTAACACTTCTGCAGTAATAGGACAAAAAGAGAGGGTTAGTGGGTTACAGATCATGGTAATAAGCCATAAATTCAGTGTTTCTGTTCAGTCCATGATTTTTAGTCTAGCAGAGTAATGAATTTAAACTCCCAGGTTCATCTTTTGAAAGTGTGCAGGTTTCCTCTGAGGATGAGTATTGATAGGTCAGATATAGAGTGATCATGTTGTGAAGAGTAGTCACCCACGGTAGTGAGGTGTTTTGTGTTTTATCATTTTATCATTTTCCTGTGTGAGTTCATTCAAGAGTGTAAATATTATCTCACCCACCTTGTCTGTCAAATATCCTGGGACTGACACAGCTACAATGCATGCAACAGCGAAATACAATCAGATAAGAAGGGAAAGACAGTCATGTATGGCTTTGAAGGCAATGGCAAGAGCTTGCATGTGATGGTATGCAGAAGAGGAAGCCAGTGAAGGAATTTAGGTGGCACAATGGGCAAAATCAGTAAAAACAAGAGTTTTAAACATTCTAAAAATTCCTTCCCCTCTTGTGGTGGTCATATTTCAGTTTCTTGTTATTTGTGAGGTTATAATTCAATTTCTATGCCAAAGATTATAAGCAAAACTGTAAATTAGGCAAGACCTGGTCTTTTCAATGTTAAAAACAGTAGCAAGAAGAAAACATTCTGGGCTTCTTCACAAATCATGCCTTACTAATTTACTAGAATTCTTTGAGGGGGGTCAACAAGCATGTGGACAAGGGTGATCCAGTGGATATAATGTACTTGCACATAGGCAGCAGATTTAAAACAAATAAAAGGAATTACTTCTTCACAGTCAACCTGTGAATCTCTTTCCCGGTGGATGTTGTGAAGGCCAAGAATATAACAAAAACTAACTAGATAAGTTCATGGAGGATAGGTCCATCTATGGCTATTAGCTAGAATGGGCAGGGATGCAAAACCTTGCTCTGAAGTGATCCTAGTCTCTGTTTGCCAGAAGCTGGGAATGGGCAACAGGGGATGGATCACTTGATAATTATCTGTTCATTCCCTCTGAAGCACCTGTCTACTGTCAGAAGATGGACTGGGCTAGATGGACCATTGGTTTAACCTATTATGGCCGTTCTTATGTTCTTATCATAAATGAGGAAAATAAAGGCCACAAATAAAACGTGTTTTCCTTTGTAGTTCTATACTGTGAATTGGTCCAGTATTTATTGCCTATGCAACCTTATCTGACAAACATTTTTAGGGGTGGTCTAATTTTTTGCAAAGGAAAATTGTTTTTGACCAAATTATTATTAGTATTATTGTTGGTTGGTTGTTCTGTAAGTGTCTACCTTCCTCAAAAAAAAAAAAAAAGATCTTTCATTGGAAAGCCAAAAACCTCTTTGAGTATTTTTGGATGAAAAGGGAATTTTTTTGTTTTTTGACTATTTTCACTTGAAAATGTTCTGGGTTTTAGCTGTTTTCACCACAATTTTTTTTCAGTTTTTGGTTGCTAAAAAACATTTAAAATTTTTTTAACAAAGTCAAAAATGTTGGAAAGAAAAACAACTATTTTCTAACCAGCATTTTTATTTACTATTGTGCTCACTACCCAGCAAAGTGCTTACTACCATCAGTTGAACTACTCATGTTTAGTAAGCACTACACCCAGTAGTGTTTCCTACTGGATCCTATATATTAATAGAGGCATATGTTAGTAGGGGAGCCAGGAGATTTGGGTTCAGGAAGCTTTCTGCATGCATGAGTCAGTTTACTGTTATGTGCCTCAATATCCCTATTTGTAAAATGGGAATAAAAATACTTCCTTATTTCACAAGTATTTTCATTTATGTTTGTTAAAAATATTGAGCTCTTCAGATTGAAGGTGCTACATAAGTACAAAGTATGTGTGAGCATACACACAAATGTACACCGGACCCTTGCTAGAATGCGGGATTTGGGATCCATGCATGGTACTGCGTTAACACGGGGACTGCATTAAAATGAATTGCAATTAAAGTAATTAAATTTGGGATCCATGGGCGTGACCCCATTATATGTGAATTTGTGCTATATAGACATGTGTTCTAGCAAGGGTCTGGTGTATATGTACAGTACAAATGTTGACAGAACAGAATGAAAGCTCATTGAATGGCATGAGAATAAGGTGAGTAAAGTAAAGGCATGCCTGAACCTTGTGGGTATGTACCCTGAATGGCTCTCTACACATCCAAGCAGTACCTCCTCCATCTATACTCCTATTTTTAGAAGTGCAGTGTCCCACTGTCTCACTGCTATCTGAGCCTTTCCCAAAGACCACAGGGAAAGGCTCTGGCAATGGGAATGCAGTGAGGAAAGGTTCCAGCAGCTCCCTTTCACTAGTGGATGTAGCTACACACCACAGTGTGGATGCAACTTGCTTTTCACAGCTGCGTGTAGCTATGTATACCCTACACACAGGCACCGGGGTGTGCAGTGTAGACATAGCCTTAGGCTTCAGAATTATGGCTTGGACACAAAAGGATACAGCACTGATTCCCCCCTCTACCCTGATGTAGTATTAGTGCAGTATATGAGTTTAAGATAACGAAGGAAGAATTTCAAAGAGGCAGATGGTGCCGAATAGGGAGGTGCAGCCAATAACGAGAAACACAAATGTAATCAAATAATGGAAGTTTCATTTCTCGTGAATAGATGAGCTAGTAGATGTCAAACGAAGCTCAGTATGGATGAGTTATAACATTCACTTGGCAGCAAATGCTATAGTTAATGTTGCAAAAGAGTTTCCTGGATTACCCCTAATTTCATATGCTTGTAGCCTTCTGAAAAACTCTCCTTTGGGAATTAAATTTCCATCCATGGTGTTTGGACAAAGGTTTTCTCTCTCTCTCTCTCTCTGTACAGTTTGAGAAAAATTCCTTGTGTTGTGTTCTTGGATTCTAGATGACTGAAAAAATACACTTCTCCAATAAAACAAAGTTGCCACTTTTCTTCATACAGATAACCAAACAACTCCTAGACAGTCAAATTGCATGTAATTAGTCTCTGATCAAGTTTGGAGGGAAAAAGTCTGAATATTAATGAAGTTTGAAGAATGGAAAATTGCATTTCCTTCTTATGCAGCAGAGAATTCTTTTAAGTTGGAGTTTGACTTGTGGAGAGAATTGCATAGACATGCACTCTTTGATATGAGAGGCCTTAACAATATACGCTGTTTTTTGTGCTGGTTTGTGGATATTGGGACAG
Organism: Lepidochelys olivacea; assembly: GCF_965140295.1. Taxonomy (NCBI): domain Eukaryota; kingdom Metazoa; phylum Chordata; order Testudines; family Cheloniidae; genus Lepidochelys; species Lepidochelys olivacea. The sequence goes on along the minus strand of NC_140413.1, from coordinate 37,562,646 downwards.
ATCCTGCATGCCTTTCCTATTTATATTTAAATGGGGAAATGCCTGATATCAGGTGGCCAGGTGCAGGAAGCGGTGAGGGCCAAGGGATGTGCTGGCCGCCGCTTCCCACAGCCCTCATTGGCCTGGGATGGCGAACTGCGGCGAATGGGATCCGCAATCAACTGAATTTGTGGATGCGGCAGGTAAACAAACAGGCCCGGCCCGCCTCGGGGCTTACCCTGGTGGGCCGTGTGCCAAACATTGCCAATCCCTGGATAAGAATAAGACCACAGTATAAAATGAGAAAGTTTGTAAGGAATTTGCTCTTTTCTAAGGTCCGTATACTGCATTTGGTCTCTGTGTAGAATGCTCATTAATGTCACTGAGGGCTGAATATGTGGATTAGAACAGTGTGTCTCTCCAGGGCTTTTAACAGCACACTCAGGGACTGATCCAAAATCTATTAAAGTCAATCAGAGTCTTTCCATTGACTTCAGTGAAGTTTGGATCAAATCCTAAAATCCTTGAAGACAGTTTTTGTCTGTTATGTGATGTAGCTTGCAGACATTATAATTCAAGTTTAAAGCTTTTGTTTGGCTGGAGATGGGAACTGTTATATTAAAGGCTATATTATAATACAGAAAAAACATGACCATGCACTTCATTTTAGTTGGATGTGTGTGGGGGGGAACAAATAAACAATAAAAGATATAAACAACAATATTTCTTCTCTCTTGGTGTTTATATCCAGTTGAGATACTGATTAATAATTTACATCTACTGTACATAAAATGTGTATTTAGAAAACTTATTTCCATATATGCTCCATATCTGTCAGGCAAGACAGAAAAAATACTTTGTGCTTCTGATATAAAAAAAAAATCAAAATAAGGATTATGTGGGTTTATTTTCTTCAAAGGATTTTAACCAACACTTTACACTTCATTTTTCTTTCACAAGAAGATCTAATTTTGCATGTGAAACTTGAATGAATATTTTAGCAGCTAGCTGTCATTTATCACCAATTACAACAAAGTGAACACTTTAGTTAAGTTCCCAAAGAGTTTTCGTTCTTTCAGGGTAATTTCTGAACTAATATTTCTTCATCTATTGACTAGCCACATGTGAAAGCAGGATCCTGAAAGATTCTTGCCTCTTCCTTTTTAAAAATAACATGAATATTTTTAACCAACTATAAATAATTTTTAAAAAACAGCATAGTCAGCCCATCAGCAGTTCCACTGCAATATTAGCTGTACGTATGTGTGTGCTGTACGTATGTGTGTTCATAACTTTACTACTTTTACTATAGGGCAGAAGTGATGTTTGTCTTGGAAATGTTACCTTTTCGTTGCTAATAGCATAGATGAGGAGGCAATTTGAGCTGTTCTTGATATTAGCGGCTACAGAGGAGCTAAATCTTGCTGGGGCTTTCACCTCGCCCACTGTAGGTTGCCAGGCTGCACTGGGGTGAACATAGGCTACACTTGTTCCATATGTATAGCAAGGGATGCCTCTCAGCATGCTCCCCATAGTGCCTCTCAGCATGCTCCCGATTCATGTCCTATAGAGGTATAGTGGCTCCAGACACCATTGCTAAAGGTATGCACCTCTTCCGTCTCCCTATCATAATTCAAACTTTTAAGAAGTACAAATGAGTCCTGAACAACTGATTCTCCAGAGGCCTGATTTTCAAGTGCTCAGCACCCACAGCTGGGTTTAGATCCTTTAAAAGTCTGGTTCTATGTGACTATGTGAAGCATATCCAGACCTCTTTGTTTTAGAAATCAGGCTGGAATCTTACCGAAACAGATTTCTTTGTGAGATATCCTGTACTGCTGTGTGTCAATGAAGTTGGAATTATCATAAAGACTATCTGTTCCCAAGGTAATTGTATATTCCTGTATTCCTTCCTTGCTGAAACCAAACTGTGCAGACGTACTTCTGCTAGTTGGGAAACAAGTCAAATGTAGAGTTTAAGTAATGTTAAGGATTTGGGGGGGAGGTGTTTGTTTTTACTAAAACATACAGATATCAACATGTAGCTGAATTATCCTCATGATTGACTCATCCTGCAAGGCCTAAAGATTGAAGGAAGTTCTAGAATAATAATATACTGCACTTAATGATATGAGTAAAACAAGGTTTCAGCTTTAACTCTGAATTTCCTGGCATTCATGAGTTTGTTAAACATATTTATTTGTGCTTTAATGGCATTTATGCTTACATCACAGAAGAGGAACCCAGACAGGTTGAAGCAAAAATCCATTCCTTTACAACTTACAATACTGTTAGTTTTTATGAATTACCCATTTGATATAGGCTCTTAATTTAAAGACAGGGACACTGAGTATCATTGAATCTCCCAGACTATAGATCTCAGGATCACACTCTGTATAAGGTTATTAAGATTTTAATGAATTATAACTTCTGTGATAAGATAAGCAGCTATTTCTCAATATAAATTGTATATTCAACCCATACAAATTTATTTAGAATATTATTTATAGATAGGTCCTGGGCTAGTAAAGCACTTTAATATTTGCTTGTTAAACCTAAGTAACTTGCTGCTGATCATCTGTGAAAACACCTTCAGAACTTGGCTGTCCTTTTGTTACTTCTATTGTATGTTACTCGTTGCCACCTCATCTTGGAAAGATCAGACCCCAAGTTCGAAGTCAAATCCTAGTGAGAAAAACAGAAAGCAGCAGAAACTTTGGCAAGTCAAGGGCAAACATATGATAAGGCAGGACAAGAAAGAATCTGAAGAACAACTAGCTAAGGACACAATTTTTTTTAAAGTACATCAGAAGCAGGAAACCTTCCAAATAGTCTGTGAGGCCACTGGATGATCGAGATACTAAAGGAGCTCTTAAAAATGAGAAGGCCATTGTGGAGAAGCTAAATTAATTTGTTCTATCGGTCTTCACTACAGAGGATATGGGGGAGATCGCCACACTCGAGCCATTCTTTTCAGGTGACAAATCTGAGGAACTGTCCCAGATTGAGGTGTCAGTAGAGAAGGTTTGGGAACAAATTGATAAATTAAAGAGTAATAATTCACCAAGCCCAGATAGAAGATAGAAACAAAGGGTAGGAATAAATGGTCAGTTTTCACTGTGGAGAGAGGTATATAGCGGGGTCCTCCATGGATCTGTACTGGGACCTGTGCTGTTCAATATATTCATAAATGATCTGGAAAAGGGGTGAGCAGTGAGGTGGAAAAAATTGCAGATGATACAAAATTGTTCAAGATTGTTAAATCCAAAGCTGACAGTGAAGAGTTTCAAAAGGATCTCACTAAACGGGGTGACTGGGTGACAAAATGCAGATGAAATGCAGTGTTGATAAATGCAAAGTAGTGCACATTGGAAAACATAATCCTAACTATACATACAAAATAATGGGATCTAAATTAGTTTTCAATAAAGAGATCTTAGAATCATCATGGATAGTTCTCTGAAAACATCTGCCCTATGTGCAGCGACAGTCAAAAAAAGCTAACAGAATGTAGTAACCATTAGGAAAAGGATAGATAATAAAACAGAAAATATCATAATGCCACTGTATAAATCCATGATAGGCCCTCACTTTGAATACTGTATGCAGCTTTGGTCACTTCAGCTCAAAAAATACATATTAGAATTGGAAAAGGAGCAGAGAAGGGCAACGATAAGGGGTATGGAACAGAGATGAAAAAGACTGGGACTGATCAACTTAGAAAAGAGGTGATTAAGGAGGGAAATGATAGAGGTCAGTAAAATTGTGGCAGCTATGGAGAAAGTGAACAGTGAAGTGTTATTTATCCTTTTGCATCACACAAAAACCAGGGGTCACTTGATTAAAGTAATTGGCATCAGGTTTAAAATGAATAAAAGGAAGTATGTCTTCACAAAATGCCCAGTGAACCTGTAGAACTTGTACACATGGGATGTAGTGAAGGCCAAAAGTATAACTGGGTTAAAAAAAGAATTTGATAAATTCATGGAGGATAGGTCCATCAATGGCTATTAGCCAAGATGGTCGGGGTAGCAATCCCATGATCCGGGTGTCCCTAAACCTCCAACTGCCAGAAGTTGGGACAGGATGACAGGGGATGGATCATCCAAAATCGTAATGTTCTGTTCATTCCTTCTGAAGCACTAGGATTTGGCCACTGTCATACACAGGATACCAAGCTAAATGGACCATTAGTCTGACCCCGTATGGCTGTTCTAATGTAAAATGGCCTTTTCCTTTCAATAATGATAAATCTGTGGGGGGGCGGGAAATAACTGAGACAAGAAAGCATTCATGCCCTGATCTTATAGAAAGCCTGTTTGTGACCAACTAATTAAGAAATTATTCTAGAACATTTTGGTCATGAAAATACCAATGCTGAAATGCTGAAAGATCACTGAGTCATTAAGTTATCTGTAGAGTATCTCTTTTCCTGCATGTTACCTTCTTTGTCCCCTTTTATGCATGGTCAGCTCTCCCCATCATTGTCACAAGCCCACTGTGAGTTCTACCAGTTTCCTGAAAAGGAGAGTAGCAAGTTGACTTTTATTCTTCAAACTAGGCAAAAATCTGAGCTGCAATACATGAGGCAGAACAGAGCCCAGGACAGCCTTTTCCTCTGTGCACGGTAGAATAAGTAAAAGACAAAGATGAGATTCTATGCTTTCATTGGTTTTATTCAGACACATTATTTGAGGATTGTTGTCAGGGTTACAGATCAAACTGCACTTTAGACCCCTGTCAGTTGCACTCAAGTGCAGCTCTCAGGTGGCTGGCCTCACTTCCTGCACCTCACTGTGGGTGGAGCCACCCGGTCCTGCCACTCCTAGACTGAATCTCTGGGGTGTTTCCCAACCATGTTAACACAAAAGGCCCAACTTGTTTGGCACCAATAAGTCTTTTCCTCTGGGAGCCTGTGACAGTAGGTGATTAAAGTTACTCTAAGACAGCTTCTTCATACAAAAGAACCATTGATTTGTCAAAAGGAGAATCTAGGAAAAATGTGTTAAAACAATAAGGAGTCCTATACACATATTTATTTTCCTAAGTTTAGCCCCTCTGTGCATAGCTCAGCTAGGTCCAGTTTATTCCTATCTGGTTTGGGAGAGCCAGCTTGCTTACTGCAGTTCCTGTGTGTCTCTGTCTGCCGGAGTCTCATCACTAGCCACTGTTGCTGCCAGCCCACTCCTTCCCTCCCACTTTCTTCCCTAAGCTAGCATCTTTAAGGTTTTAGCATACCCTTTGATCGCACATTTGGGTCTGGGAAGAATACCAGTCTAGCTGGAGTCAGGTAGGGAGCATTCCCCTGTTGGGATTCCCTTCGAGACCTCTTTCCTCTTGGCTTCCCAAGAACTCAGGTCTGTCTTTTTAGCCTACTGACCTTACTTAGGATTTACTTATCTTACTATGGGTATGTTTAGACTACAAATTAGGTTGATTTTATAGAAGTCGATTTTTAGAAACCGATTTTATACAGTCGATTCAGTATGTCCACACTAAGCGCATTAAGTCGGCGGAGTGCATCCTCACTTCCATGGCTAGCATCGACTTAAAGAGCGGTGCACTGTGGGTAGCTATCCCACAGTTCTCACAGTCTCTACCGCCCATTGAAATTCTGGGTTAAGTTCCCAATGCCTGATAGGGCAAAAACATTGTTGCGGGTGGTTTTGGGTACATGTCGTCAGGTCCCACTCCCTACCTCCTTCCCTCCATGAAAGCAATGGCAGAAAATCGTTTTGCGCCTTTTGTCCTGGGTTACCCGTGCAGACGCCATACCACGGCAAGCATGGAGCCTGCTCAGCTCACCATCACTGTATGTCTCCTGGGTGCTGCTGGCAGATGTGGTACTGCATTGCTACACAGCAGCAGCTCCTTGCCTTTGCGGCAGACAGTGCAGTAGGACGAATAGCCATTGTACGTCTCCTGGGTGCTCCTGGCAGACCTCAGTGAGGTTGATCAGGGGCACATGGACAGACATGGCTAGTCTCCTCTTAGAGCACTGAATGTGATCCAGAGACTCCAAGTCATTCTCTTCTTTAAGTTTCATTTCATGGGGATTCAGTCCTGCCTGGAATATCATGCAAGCTGGAGGCTTCTGCCTCAGGCTGCTCTCCCAGCCAGCAGCACCATGCGGTCACACCTACCCCAGCCTACCCCTTGCTCCCACGGCTCATGAAGCCTGGACAGTAGTAAGGAGCAGTTCAACTATAGGCTGAGCAAGTGCAGAATGGTGGTAGAATGTGCCTTTGGACGTTTAAAAGCTCGCTGGCGCTGTTTGCTGACTAGGTCAGACCTCAGCCCAACCAACATTCCCATTGTTATTGCTGCTTGCTGTGTGCTCCATAATATCTGTGAGAGTAAGGGGGAGACGTTTATGGAGGGGTGAGAGGTTGAGGCAAATTGCCTGTCATCCAATTTTGAGCAGCCAGACACCAGGGCGATTAGAAGAGCACAGCAAGGCATACTGCACATCAGAGAGGCTTTGAAAACCAGTTTCATGACTGGCCAGGCTTTGCTGTGACAGTTGCGTGTGTTTCTCCTTGATGAAAATCCACCCCCTTTGTTGATTTTAATTCCCTGTAAGCCAACCACCCTCCCCGCTTTAAAATAAAGTAACTATTGTTTTGAAACCATGCATTCTTTCTTTATTAATTAAAAAAAATGAAATAACAGACAAGGTAGCCCAGATGGGGTGGGGGAGGAGGAAGGACAAGGCCACATTGTTCTTTGTAGTCACACTAAAAATCAAACTGTTTGAATGACTGCCTTCTGTTGCTTGGGCTATCCTCTGGAGTGGAGTGGCTGGGTGCCTGGAGTCTCCCTCCACCCCCACGTTCTTAGGCGTCTGGGTGAGGAGGCTATGGAACATGGGGAGGAGGGGAGGCGGTTATACAGTGGATGCAGCAGGAGTCTGTGCTCTTGTTGGCTTTCCTGAAGCTCCAACAGATGCTTCATCATGTCCATTTGCTCCCCCATTAGCCTCAGCATCACGTCCTGCCTCCACTCTTCATGCTCACTTAATTCTTTCCTGGCCTCTGCCACTGAATGCCTCCATGCATTAAGCTGTGCCCTATCAGTGCGGGAGGACTGTATGAGCTGGGAAAACATATCATCGCGAGTGTGTTTTTTTCGCCTTCTAATCTGCAATAACCTCAGGGATGGGGATGATAGGGGGAGCTTAGAAACATTCTATGCTCTACGATTCTGCGGGGGACTGCATGGTCATCTGTGCTGCTGAGTTCGCCATGCTGACCAAACACGAAATGAAATTCAAAAGTTCCTGGGGCTTTTCCTGTGTACCTGGCTAGTGCATCAGAGTTCAAAGTGCTGTCCAGAGTGGTCACAATGGAGCACTCTGGGATAGCTCCTGGAGGCCAATACCGTTGATTTGCATCTGCAGTACCCCAAATTCGACCCAGCAAGGTCGATTTTAGCGCTACTCCCCTTGTTGGGGAGTACAGAAGTAGATTTTAAGAGCCCTTTAGATTGACGGAACAGGGTTGGTTGTGTGGACACAGTCATTTTTAAATCGACCTAACATAGAAAAATTCGACCTAACCCCGTAGGGTAGACCAGGCCTTAGCACAAACACTCTGTTTTCAGCCTAATGATACATTTACCTCCCCAATCCTATCTTCAAAAGAATAAGTTCTCCCCCACCCCCATGTGTTTAATTACTCATGTCAAGACAGGCCTACCTATATCTCCCAGTTAATAGTTTTCCCCTTTGTTTCCTCAGAGACTCTTGCTGCCTTTGCTATTGTTTCATTTCCCGTTAGCTTCCCCCAACAGCCTCTTTTGATTTAATTCTGTGCATTCGGGCAGGAGACTATCACACAGGTAAACTGAGATGCATATGATATTTATAAAAAATAATTAACTTAACTCTCTCATTCTCCATAATTATCCTTTGATTTTTATAGTTATCATGGTTCAAGGTAAGCTATACCAATGATCCCTCTCTCTGTCTTTCCTTGGACACCCCCCACTTTTAGACTGGATCTCCATAGTACAGTATCTCTGTTCACCAACACTGTCTCCTCATCAGAGCCAGCTGGGTTTTGGCCTCTGACAGCCCCGCAACCTGAAGCAAATACTCACCAACAACCATATACCACACAACAGAACCACTAACCCAGGAACTTATCCTTGCAACAAAGCCCGTTGCCAATTGTACCCACATATCTATTCAGGGGACACCATCATAGGGCCTAATAACATCAGCCACACTATCAGAAGCTCGTATACCTGCACATCCACCAATGTGATATATGCCATCATGTGCCAGCAATGCCCCTCTGCCATGTACATTGGTCAAACTGGACAGTCTCTATGTAAAAGAATAAATGGACACAAATCAGATGTCAAGAATTATAACATTCATAAACCAGTCGGAGAACACTTCAATCTCTCTGGTCACGCAATCACAGACATGAAGGTCGCTATCTTAAAACAAAAAAACTTCAAATCCAGACTCCAGCGAGAAACTGCTGAATTGGAATTAATTTGCAAATTGGATACTATTAATTTAGGCTTAAATAGAGACTGGGAGTGGCTAAGTCATTATGCAAGGTAGCCTATTTCCTCTTGTTTTTTCCTACCCCCCCCCCCGATGTTCTGGTTTAACTTGGATTTAAACTTGGAGAGTGGTCAGTTTGGATGAGCTATTACCAGCAGGAGAGTGAGTTTGTGTGTGTATGGGGGTGGGGGGGATGTGAGAAAACCTGGATTTGTGCTGGAAATGGCCCACCTTAATTATGCACATTGTAGGGAGAATGGTCACTTTGGATGAGCTATTACCAGCAGGAGAGTGAGTTTGTGTGTGTGGTTTTTGGGAGGGGGGTGAGGGGGTGAGAGAACCTGGATTTGTGCAGGAAATGGCCCAACTTTATTATCATGCACATTGTGTAAAGAGTTGTCACTTTGGATGGGCTATCACCAGCAGGAGAGTGAATTTGTGTGGGGGGGTGGAGGGTGAGGAAACCTGGATTTGTGCTGGAAATGGCCCACCTGATGATCACTTTAGATAAGCTATTACCAGCAGGACAGTGGGGTGGGAGGAGGTATTTTTTCATATTCTCTGTGTATATATAAAGTCTGCTGCAGTTTCCACGGCATGCATCCGATGAAGTGAGCTGTAGCTCACGAAAGCTCATGCTCAAATAAATTGGTTAGTCTCTAAGGTGCCACAAGTACTCCTTTTCTTTTTGCGAATACAGACTAACACGGCTGTTACTCTGAAATCTGATTCCCTCTGAGTGATGCAGCCACAATGAAAATGCAGTGACAGTGAACAGGTTGTTCAAAGAAAAGTATTACTTAGTTGGCTGCAGAAACACAACAGAGAGGAAAAGGCTTAAACCAACGGTGAAAACCAATTCAAGGTTGTTGTTGGTGTTTATGGAGCAGCTGCAGATGATGGAACACCATTTCTGGGTCCAAGAAACAAGCACTGACTGGTGGGATTGCCTCATAATGCAGTTTTGGGACAACAAGCAGTGGCTGCAGAACTTTTGGGTGTGAAAGACCACATTTCTGGATCTGTGTGCCAAGTTCACCACAGTCCTCCAGCTCAGGGACACCAGAATGAGAGCTGCACTGACTGTGGAGAAGCACACTACGGAAGCTTGCAATGCCAGAATGTTACCATTTGGTGGGAAATCATTTAGGAGTTGGAAAATCCACAGTAAGCATGCGAGTGTGCAGGGCCATTAATTGACTCCTAATACACAGGACTGTGACTCTCGTAATGTGCAGAACATAGCGGAGCATGTGCAGAGTGGGGTTCCTGAACTGCGATGGGGCAATGGTTGGTACACATAGCCCTATTTTGGCACCAGACCACCTTGCCACAGAGTACATCATGGTAATGCAAGTGTTGGTGGATCACCGAGGATGCGTCACCAACATCAGTGTGGGCTGGTCAGGGAAGTAGCATGATGCTTGCATCTTAAAGAACATGGGACGGTTCAGAAAGCAATAAGCAGGAACATTTTTTCCCGACAAGTGGACTACCATTGGCTATGTTGGCATGCCACTAGTGATCCTGCATCAGCCCGGCTATATCTTGCTCCCCTGGCTCATGAAGCCGTACACCAGCCACCTTCACAGCACTAGGGAAACATCCACCTACTGGCTCAGCAGGTGAAGAATATGATAGAATATGGTTTTGGTAGATTAAAGGGATGCTGGCACTGTTTACTCACAAGATTGGATCTCTGGGAGAAAAATATCCCAATGGTTACAGCTGCCTGTGGTGTTCAGCATAATGTCTGTGAGGCCAAGAGAAAAAAGTTGCCACTGAGGTGAAGGGGGCGGGTGGAACAGCTGTCTGCTGAGTTCAAACAGCCAGACACTAGGGCTATTAGAAGAACTCGACACGGAGCTATGTGGCTGAGGAAGGCCTTGAAATAATCCTTTAACGGTCAGACAGTGGTGTGGTGGACTGTGCTCTACCTGGCCCTGAAGTTTTGGGGGCTGTTAGGAATCGTGTGGTGCTTGGTGTACATTTATGAATATAACGCTGTCTGTTAATACATCTGTTAATTTTGCGGTTCTTGTATATTTATAATTATTATGCCGTCTATGTCACTGATCCTATGAGTTCTGTCACCGTGTACAATAACAAGTAGTGAGTGCTGTCAGTTGCACTAAGCATTCTGAAGCATATGTTGTGAAGCAATAAAGATGAATTATTTACCAGAAAGAGATTTTTATGGCTACCAAAGTCAGTGTAAGAAACAACATGCAATTCATTAAAAAACACATAGAACGAAAACTTCTGAAATAAATTAATGGAATAGAACTTAACAAGGAGAAAGAACTTTCCTGTCCATTTCAGTTCCTTTTGGCTACACATACAGCAAGCCTGGTTTTCTCAGGTCAGTTAATGTGAAGCTATGATCATCCTTACTGTCCCCCAGGGTGGAGTGCTAGGGTTATGGATGCAGCCCCTGAAGCCACATGGAATGTTTTGGGTGTAGGGAAGTGCTAAAATGGAGTTCTTCATTGACTGCAAAAGAAGATGAGCCCTTCATTGTTGAAGTGTAGGTCAACTAGAGTCTGCAGTATCTGTGTTTGCTGCTGAAGAAGCCAAATTATGTCCTGATGCATCTCTCTCTCCTTTTCCTGCTGGGACTCTTGGGCCTTCTATCTGGTCTTTCCTTCTCCATACTGTCTGAAATATTCACCTTCCTGGCCCTCTGTTCACAGTCCAATGAAGCACTGGCTTTCAGAATCTCACTGAACATATCCTCACATCTGCTTATCTTTCTCCTCTTTATCATGGTCGGGTGTTCCGCAGATGTGGAGGGGATGGCCCGTCAAGGCTGTAACAGCAACAGTTACAGATAAAATACCCAGAGGTATCATTGTCTGTATATTCACCACTGAAAGTGAAAGTTAAGTTTCAGAACTCCCTTCCCTTGCTCCCCGAAAGATTTAAACAAAACATGCTTGTGGACATTTCAGTCCTGTAGAGTGCCTGTGTACAGCACTACTCTCCAGTCCCAGCCATGGTGAGTATTGTCCAGCAGGGTTGAGGGGAACGAGGAGAGAATTGTTTGGTTGCATGAAACAATAAAATTTTGTCCCCTAAGCCCATGGGTTCGAGTGCAGAGCAGTGTCACTGAGCACTGGCACTATTTTTCACAGGCACTCGTGATTTTAGCTGGTATCTCACTTCTGAGGGTAAAAAAGGAATAGAGAGGACAGCTGCTACTGACATCTCAAAGCTGCCTGGGTCCACCTGCAGCTAGCCTGTTTACTGAAATGGTGCTTGCTGAATCACGGATTGATGTGGGAAAGTGTCCTACCATGAAAGAAGGAAGAAGGCTGCCATCCCTAGAAATCTTCAGGAGAGGACTGCAGAGTACCTCCATGAAAGTTTCATTGAGATCTCTCAAGAGGATTCAAGTGCCATCCTTGTGTTACATAAACAAACAGCTCCTCTTGGCCTCCTTGGCTAACTCTACATGGGAATGAAAAGCAGATGATAGCTCTACCTCTGTTTATTGTACAACTACCTCTTCCGGTACAAATAAAGTAACAAAAAGTCAATAGCTGTATCCTGTTAAGTTGGGTTGGACGCCATCTGTACATTTAAACATTGTAATGGGAAATGCATTCACATGCTTACCCGTGTTCCTTCCCCTGCATCAGGCTTGCCCATGCTCAGCTGCCGGGACTGACTAGACTGTGGTGGAGTCTTGAACACATGCTGGCTCATAGGATGACTGGATCCTCCAGTCATGTCCAGCATCCTTCACCTCCTCTTCCTGCTCCTCTTCCACCTCACTGTTCACTGCAGGGCTCTGTGTCTTTGGCTCCTTGGAGGAACCATGGTGCTCTTCAGGGCGCTGGTGGGGCCTCTGCCAAGCATCTCATGCAGATCATAATAAAAGTCTGCGGTTTGGCTTCATATTGACTGTTGGTTTCCCTGGCCTTGTGGTATACCTGTGGTAGTTTTTTTACTTTCTCACAGCACTGCTGCTGATTCCTGTTGTACCTCTTCACCTGCATCCCCTGTGCAATCTGCTTGTTAATGCCTATGTTTCTATAGCTGGTCCATAGCTGTGCCTGTGCAGCCTTCTCTCCCCACAAGCCCAAGAGATCCAATACCTCTTGTCTACTTCAAGCAGGAGTGCATTTAGAGTGGGGAGTTGGCATGGCTGGTTGGGCAGTTGCACACAAGGGAGAGCTGCAAGGTGTGCTCGCAAAGCTGGGCAATGAGAAAGGAATTTCAAAAGTATGCAAGGTTTTTAAAAGGGATGGGGATGGTTTGCGGTCTCCCTGACCCCTGGGCAGTGGAGTTCACAACTGTGGCCAAAGCAGTCAGTGTCAGGCATTGTGGGACAGCTGCTGGAGGACTATTAGAATCTATAGGTTGCACAATATCCACACTTGCACTGCATCAAACACTGTACTTCAGTCATGGCTCAATGCCGTTTGGGGAGGTGGTGTTACTGTGTTGCCATAATGGGGCACTTATGTCCATGGGAAATAAATTTAAGTATAGACACGTGCAGAAACAAGTCGACATAAGGCTACTTACCTCAGCCTACCTTTGTAGTATAGACAAGGCCTAAGTTAACTCATGCTAACCACATAGCAGACATATTATAGTAATCATATAGACAGAAATAAATATATTTATAAAAGAAATACAACTATCTCCCCCATTCTATAAACAAATATGCTATACTGTGTAGTGCATTAGTGTTACAGAGTGTGAGAGGTTTACATGGGCAATTGTGTCTTTATCTTTGGCTGCCAAGGACAATCAAGCTAAGAAGCTCAAGCTAAAAAGTCGATAAAATGGAGCTGCTGAAAAGAAACAAAAAGTCTTAGAATCTGAGCAAAGTTGTTACAAGAGAATTGGAAATACAATAGTTACAGCAAATGGAAAAATCAGACATTATAAGGACAATGAAATATACAGAGAAAAAAACTGATCCCTCTGCATCTAGGAAAAAAACTATGCTGGGAAATATTCCCTTCAAATTCCAATAGTCTTTCATTCTAGTACTTTGTATCTAAAAATAGATGAGATGTAAACCAAGGTTCTGATAAACTGTGTCCACCTGAAGAAGTGGGTTTTCTAGCCACGAAAGCTTATGCACAAATAAACCGATTAGTCTTTAAGGTGCCACCAGACTCCTTGTTGTTTCTATTAAAAATCCTGTATCGGTGTTAATCACGGTAGGATCAACCCTGGTGTGTTAGTCAAATTCCAAGTATTTTCGGCTTATCTACAATGCTCTTTGCAGTTTCAGCTGGATATGCGGTTCTTTGTTCAGTTTTGAGTAGCTGTGTCATGCTGCTGTGCTTCCAGAGTTGGAGAAGCGGTCCTTATATATAAAGTACTGTATGAACAGCATTGGGATGCTTAAAGTCAAAAATTCTGTAAATGTATGATCATTGTCTTTCTCAATGACGTTAATATGAAAATTTATCTTCATTTTCAGAAAGCGCTACTTGGCAAGCTTGGGCCTGATCCTGCAGCCCTTACTCATGTGAGTAATCCTCACTCAAATGAGTATTTCCATTGACCTCAATAGGACTGCTTGGGTGAGTAAGGACTAATTGTGTGAATAAGGGTTGCAGAATCGAATGGCTGGGAATTTAACAATTTTTTTCTTAGTTTGTGAAAACTCTAGAGAAATGCTCTGTCATACAGAGAAACAGCTCCTGCCCAATAAATGTATGTTCTTCAGTGGTGAAGTGCTCTAAGAACTAGTTTTCTTCCAGAACACAGCCTTGAGTTTCAAATATACTATTTGAAGCAATTTGGTTTAGGAGAGATCATAAAATACTATTATGGCAAAAGCAAATGTCCAGTGCTTTGAATTATAGCAGAGTAAAGAATATACTTTGTAACTAAGCATGCTTAGTAAATGTCCTGTTGAAAAGGAATGTTTCCGCTCAAAATGAAAAACATCCCCACGGTTTATTTGCCAGGTTGACACTTTATAGATTACAGTATCCTGTAAATTGACCTATTTTTAAGCTATATTCCTCTACCAGAATATCATCCCTTTACTGGCTGGTAGCAATTGGAGAAAGAAGTGATATAAGGACAAAAAGTAAGGTATGAGTTCCTAAAAGTAGGAGGAAATTTATGAGAGAGGATGAGAAGCAACTCTGACTTACACACAGAGTTAGAGTTTATGTGCCCATCACTTTTTTAAGCAAGCAGTATTAATATACATCTTCCCAAATTTTGTACGCCTATCAAACCACTCTAAAATAGACTGTAATACTTAGGAATTACATAGAAAACATCAGGTGAAGTTCTTTCCAAACTTATACATTGTGAATGTTGTATTCACTGTGAAAATGTCCATCCGTTTATGGTCACCCTTCCCTAACAAATTTGGTCAGATACACACAAATCCACTGTTGCTTTATAAATGCAAACTAAATAGTCTATTTCAGTTGTCATGCTGTGTAAAATGCAAAATAAATAAATAAATTAACAGCATAAAGAATGAAAAGTAAATTGTCATAATTCAAGGGTTGTTAGTAAACCAGGTAAGATAATTGATCTTTTAAGATTATTATTTTTAACCTTACAGTTCCATTTAAAGTTCCAGATTTTCATGTAAATAACACTGTTATTTGCTAACCTGTCTTTTTCTCACTTTACTTAAAATGATTGGATCCCTAATTATTCACCTCTATTTTGTCTTTTACTTCCTCTTTCAGGAACTTGAATTTCCGGATCTGACAGCAGTTTTACACTGTATTCACTCCTTTATAGCAGCAAAGGTGGCATCACTGGATCCAGCATTTATAGACAGCCAGAGCATTGCAAGAAAATACATGTACAGTAACTGAAATCCAATTCTGTGTTGTGATTATTGCAAATAAAGTATTTTCTTAAAGAAATTAGTTATTTCATGCACAATATTGCAATTCTGTGTGATTTTATAAGGAGCCTATAGTTGTGCTATCAATAAAAATGCTACTTGGTTTCATATGTTGTTCATCATTGTTAAATCTCATGAGTTAACAAACATTAATTCAGCCTGAGTCAGTTTGTTTTCTATAACATTAATCTAAATCCCGGAATGAAAATGTTCATAGCATAATATTCCCAATGTTGTTTTGATTTTTTTCTGAGAAGTTGCATCATGGTGTAAAAATGGGGACCAAGATTTGCCAGCTGTGTGCCTGAAGTTAGGCTCCTAACATTTGGCCTGGTCATCAACTAAGCTAAGCACACAGAAACTTCCATAGACTTCATTATGGAAGAAAAGGGCAAGATTTTCAAAAGTATTTAAGGAAGTTAGGTGCCCAGCACCCCTGGAAGCTAGTGCAATAGGCTTTTAACTTGCTTAGATGCTTTTGAAAATCCCACCCCAAGCTACTTATATAGGTGCCAAAGGGGCTGATTCTTCAAAGTGCTGAGCACTCTTACCTGATGCAGAAAAGTACACACCCACATGCTTAAATCTCAGAATTTGAGTAGACCCAATTAAGTGACAATGTAAAGTTAAGCATGTTTAAGTGCTTTGATGGGTCTGGTGAAGAGTGTTAGCTACTCATGTCAGGCCAGGCCTCAGCTACAGTAGTACCTTGGAAGATTTGAGCCCTAAATTTGGATTTAGGAACCTAACTTCAAGCTCTTATTTTTGAAACCTTGGCCATGGGTTCCTTTGCTGTCCATTGATAAATTTCCTCATTACTCATTCTTCCACTCATTCATGTATAACACTGTGTTCCCCGCCTTTGGTCGTGCTCCTATGTATTACGATTAGCTTCTTGAAAAACTATTTTGTTTGTGTGATGTAAGGTAAGGGGTAGATGTATCTACCCATAAAGATTTTCTCATTATTTTCTAAACACTGCAGGTCAAATTCTGACCTCATAAGCTTGCACGTAAATCCAGCTGACATCAGTGAGGGATGCCTGTGCTTAACAAAGGAAGAATATGGCTTTGCTTGGGATTTGTTCTAACCTACTTCTGCATAGTGCATCCTTTCTGATGAAAACATTTGCCTAAATGCACAGTTAATGCGACCAGCTGTTTCGATTTTTTTTTTTAAGGGATTCCCTTTAGAAAAATCTCAAACATTCCATGCTGCTCTAATAAAAACTACAGCTTTTCTCAAGTTGAGTTGTGAGGCAGCATCAGATACTAAACAAAACAAAACAGGAAGACAGAGACACCTTTAAATACCGTGATAATTATAACTATTTTAAATGGACAGATAACATCAGGGGTAGCACTTGCAATTACAATGTTTGTTATTTGCACAAAGACGTATTAGAAGAGTTATGTCCTCTTGTCAACCAAGCATAGAAGATAAATATTTATTTTTATTTATTGTAAATAAATATTTATAATCAATATGGTCTTCTATTTTTAACAAATGCCATTTTAATTTTATATTAAATATTTTTCCAAAAACATGTTAGTGTCTTTTTGAAAACATGATTTTAACCAAAGTGTTACATATAATTGTTTTAGATGTTTGAGTTTTTAACATTATACATTCACAAACTACTAATAATTGATTTTATAGACTGGTCTCAATTGTTAGTAAAAATAATTTAAAAATATACATGGAGCATGTGAGTAAGAATGATGGGATTGATTCTCTGCTCTGTTATACTCGTTTCATGAAACACATAGTTAAACACTAGCAAAAAACTTGTGCAATGGAGTGGAAAATTAGACAAGTTACTATTAGACTGAAAATACATATTCAAGCCTCCAAGAGTTTTTAATGTTATAACATGAGTATCATATAATAAAACCACCAATACATGCATCTCAAAATATTGAGAATAAAAACAAAGAGTGAGCTTACCTTATTAAAATATTCACTTACTTACCCTCTTATGAAATGTCCACAAATATGTCCCAAAATTCATAAGGAGCTATGCTTAAATAAAATTACAAAGAATCTTGCAAGAAGAATGAAGCAAGATAGCATCAAACTAACAACTATTAAACGGTAAACGAACAGAGCAAGCAAGTCATTTATTAAATAGCATTCTCTTCCAGACTCTATTCTGAATTAAGTGCTAAAACACAGCTATGAGATTAGCTTTATGGTGTTTTTTTAACACAGATTGGGCCAGTGGAACTCCCAAAACTTAATGATTTGCAAATTCAAGGAAGTAAAATCCAAGAAATCATCATAAAATCATAGGACTGGAAGGGACATTGAGAGTCTTCTAGTCCAGTCTCCTGCACTCAATGCAGGACTCAGTATGATCTAGTTTCAGAGTAACAGCCGTGTTAGTCTGTATTCACAAAAAGAAAAGGAGTACTTGTGGCACCTTAGACACTAAGCAATTTATTTGAGCATGAGCTTTCGTGACCTACAGCTCACTTCATAGGATGCATACTGTGGAAAGTGTAGAAGATCTTATTATATACACACAAAGCATGAACAAATACCTCCTCCCACCCCACTCTCCTGCTGGTAATAGCTTATCTAAAGTGATCACTCTCCTTACAATGTGTATGATAATCAAGTTGGGCCATTTCCAGCACAAATCCAGATTTTCTCCCCCCCCCACACACACACAAACTCACTCTCCTGCTGGTAATAGCTTATCCAAAGTGACCACTCTCCTTACATTGTGTATGATAATCAAGGTGGGCCATTTCCAGCACAAATCCAGGGTTTAACAAGAATGTCTGGGGGGGCGGGTTAGGAAAAAACAAGGGGAAATAGGCTACCTTGCATAATGACTAAGCCACTCCCAGTCTCTATTCAAGCCTAAGTTAATTGTATCCAATTTGCGAATGAATTCCAATTCAGCAGTTTCTCGCTGGAGTCTGGATTTGAAGTTTTTTTGTTGTAAAATAGCGACTTTCATGTCTGTAATCACGTGGCCAGAGAGATTGAAGTGTTCTCCGACTGGCTTATGAATGTTATAATTCTTGACATCTGATTTGTGTCCATTTACTCTTTTACATAGAGACTGTCCAGTTTGACCAATGTACATGGCAGAGGGGCATTGCTGGCACATGATGGCATATATCACATTGGTGGATGTGCAGGTGAATGAGCCTCTGATAGTGTGGCTGATGTTATTAGGCCCTGTGATGGTGTCCCCTGAATAGATATGTGGACACAGTTGGCAACAGGCTTTGTTGCAAGGATAGGTTCTTGGGTTAGTGGTTCTGTTGAGTGGTGTGTGGTTGCTGGTGAGTATTTGCTTCAGGTTGGGGGGCTGTCTGTAGGCAAGGACTGGCCTGTCTCCCAAGATTTGTGAGAGTGTTGGGTCATCCTTCAGGATAGGTTGTAGATCCTTAATAATGCGTTGGAGGGGTTTTAGTTGGGGGCTGAAGGTGACGGCTAGTGGCATTCTGTTATTTGTTAGGCCTGTCCTGTAGTAGGTGACTTCTGGGAACTCTTCTGGCTCTATCAATCTGTTTCTTCACTTCCGCAGGTGGGTATTGTAGTTGTAAGAATGCTTGATAGAGATCTTGTAGGTGTCTGTCTCTGTCTGAGAGGTTGGAGCAAATGCAGTTGTATTGCAGAGCTTGGCTGTAGACGATGGATCGTGTGGTGTGGTCAGGTGAAAGCTGGAGGCATGTAGGTAGGAAGAGCGGTCAGTAGGTTTCCGGTATAGGGTGGTGTTTATGTGACCATCATTTATTAGCACTGTAGTGTCCAGGAAGTGGATCTCTTGTGTGGACTGGACCAGGCTGAGGTTGATGGTGGGATGGAAATTGTTGAAATCATGGTGGAATTCCTCAAGGGCTTCTTTTCCATGGGTCCAGATGATGAAGATGTCATCAATATAGCGCAAGTAGAGTAGGGGCATTTGGGGATGAGAGCTGAGGAAGCGTTGGTTCTAAATCAGCTATAAAAATGTTACTGTGGGGCCATGCGGGTACCCATAGCAGTGCCGCTGACTTGAAGGTATACATTGTCCCCAAATGTAAAATAGTTATGGGTAAGGACAAAGTCACAAAGTTCAGCCACCAGGTTAGCCGTGACATTATCAGGGATAGTGTTCTTGACGGCTTGTAGTCCATCTTTGTGTGGCATGTTGGTGTAGAGGGCTTCCACATCCATAGTGGCCAGGACGGTGTTATCAGGAAGATCACCGATGGATTGTAGTTTCCTCAGGAAGTCAGTGGTGTCTCGAAGGTAGCTGGGAGTACTGGTAGCGTAGGGCCTGAGGAGGGAGTCTACATAGCCAGACAATCCTGCTGTCAGCGTGCCAATGCCTGAGGTGATGGGGCGCCCAGGATTTCCAGGTTTATGGATCTTGGGTAGTAGATAGAATATCCCAGGTTGGGGTTCCAGGGGTGTGTCTGTGCGGATTTGATCTTGTGCTTTTTCAGGGAGTTTCTTGAGCAAATGCTGTAGTTGCTTTTGGTAACTCTCAGTGGGATCAGAGGGTAATGGCTTGTAGAAAGTGGTGTTGGAGAGCTGGATTTGTTCTGGAAATGGCCCACCTTGATTATCATACACAATGTAAGGAGAGTGGTCACTTTAGATAAGCTATTACCAGCAGGAGAGTGGGGTGGGAGGAGGTATTTGTTCATGCTTTGTGTGTATATAATAAGATCTTCTACACTTTCCACAGTATGCATCTGATGAAGTGAGCTGTAGCTCACAAAAGCTTATGCTCAAATAAATTGGTTAGTCTCTAAGGTGCCACAAGTATGATCTAGAACATCCCTGACAGGTGACTGTCTAAACTACTGTTAAAAACCTCCCTAGGCAATTTATTCCAGTGTTTAACCACCCTGAGAATTATGAGGTTTTTCCTAACATTCAACGTAAACCACCCTTGCTGCAATTTAATCCCATTGCTTCTTGTCCTATCCTCAGAGGTTAACAAGAACAATTTTTCTCTCTCCTTCCTTTAATGACCTTTTCTGTAATTGAAAACTGTTATCATATCCCCCTCAGTCTTCTCTTGTCCAGACTAAACAAACCCAGTTTTTTTAATCTTTCTTCATAGATGATGTTTTCTAGACCTTTAATCATTTTTGTTGCTCTCCTCTGGACTTCCTCCAATTTGTCCACATCTTTCCTGAAGTGTGGCACCCAGAACTGGATATGATACTGCAGTTGAGGCCATATCAGCACACAGTAGAGCAGAAGAACTACTTCTCATGTCTTTTTTACAACTTTCTTGTTTACACATCCCACAATGATTGCTTTTTTTTTTGCAAGTGTGTTACACTGTTGACTCATATTTAGCTTGTGATCTACTCTGACCCCCAAATCCTTTTCTGCAGTACTCCTTCCCAGGCAGTCATTTTCCATTTTGTATGTGTGCAATTGATTGTTCCTTCCAAAGTGGAGTACTCTGCATTTGTCCTTATTGAATTTCATCCTGTTTACTTCAGACCATTTCTCCAGTTTGTCCAGATCATTTTGAATTTTATTCCTATCCTCCAAAGCATTTGCAATCCCTCCCAGCTTGGTATCATCCACAAAGTTAATAAGTCATTACCTAAATAGTTTATAAAGATATTGAACAGAACTGGAACTAGGACTGTTCCCTGATGGACCTCACTTGATATTCCCTTCCAGGTTGACTGTGAACCACTGATAACTACTCTGTGGTAATGGTCTTCCAACCAGTTATTGACCCGCCTTATAGTAGTTCCATCTAGGTTGAATTTCCCTAGTTTGTTTATGAGAAGGTGATACGAGACAGTATCACAAGCCTTACTAAAATCAAAATATATCACCTCCTATCCACAAGGCTTGTTACCCTGTCAATGAAAGTTATTAGGTTGGTTTGACACAATTTGTTCTTGACAAAAATCCATGCTAACTGCTACTTACCACCTTATTATCTTCTATGTGTTTGCAAACTGATTGTTTAATATTTGCTCCATTATCTTTTCTGATACTCAAGTTAAGATGACCGGTCTCTAATTCCGCGGGTTGTCCTTATTCACCTTTTTATAGATTGGCACTATATTTGCCCCTTTCCAGTCCTCTGGAACTCTCCCATCTGCCCTGATTTTTGGAAGATAATCGCTAGTGGCTCAGATATCTGCTCAGTCAGCTCCTTGAGTATTCTAGGATGCATTTCAACCCTAGTGACTTGAAGACATAGAATTTGTCTAAGTAATTTCTAACTTGTTCTTTCCCTATTTTAGCCTCACGTTCTACCTCACTTTTCACTGGTGTTCACTATGTTAGATATCCAATCTCTACTAAACTTTTTGGTGAAAACTGAAACAAGAGAGTCATTTAGCCATTTCCACATTTTCTGTCATCGTTTCCCCCTCATTCAGTAATGGAATATTATAGAATGTTTTCTTGTTACCCTTTTTGTCTCTAGCTAGTTTGATCTCCTTTTGTGCCTTGGCTTTCTAATATTATCCCTATGTGCTTGTGCAGTTTATATTCATCCCTTGTAATTTGACCTAGTTTCCATTTTTTGTAGGACTCTTTTCATTTCTAGATCATTGAAGATCTCCTGGTTAAGCCACGGTGGTCTCTTGCCATACTTCTTATCTTTTCCTATGCAGTGGGATAGTTTGCTCTTATGCCCTTAATAATTTCTCCTTTAAAAACTGGCAGCACTCTTGAACTGTTTTTCATCTTAGTCTTGCTTACCATAGGATCTTATCTACAAACTCCCTGTGTTTGTTCAAATCTGCCTTCTTTAAATCCATTATCGTCATTGCACGGTTTTTCCTTCTTAGAATCATGAACTGTGATCATTTCGTGATCATTTTCACTGAAGCTGCATTCCACTTTCAAATTCTCAACCTGTTCCTCCCTATTTGTCAAAATCGAATCTAAAACAGATTCTCCTCTGGTTGCTTTCTCCTCCATGTATTGGAATGTCTCCAATACATTCCAAGAACTTGTTGGATAATCTCTGCCCTGCTGTGTTATTTTCCCAACAGATGTCCAGATAGTTGAATTCTCCCATCACCATAACATCCTGTGCTTTGGACGATTTTGTTAGTTGTGTATAAAAAACCTCATCCACGTCTCTTTCCTGGTTAGGTGGTCTGTAGTAGACTTCTGTCATGACAAACCCCTTGTTTTTTAACCATTTATCCTGACCCAGAGACTTTCAACAAGTCTGTCTCCTATTTCCCTCTCACCCTCAGTCCCATTGTATACATCTTTGATATATAAAACAACATCTCCTCCTTTTTTCTTTGCCTGTCCTTCCTGAGCAAACTGTACCCTTCTATACCAATATTCTAGTCATTTGTATTATCCCCCGAAGTCTTGGTGATGCCAACTATGCCATACTTGTGTTTATGAACTAGCATTTCTACTTTAATAATTTAACATTTTGACTTCTTATGTGTTAGAAAAAAGCCAATTTTTCAATTTCCCTCATTTTTCTATTTTCTAGGAGCAACCAAATGGACGAATTATTGGATGATAAAATGGGAATAAGGGAGTAAGTGAAACTACTGTATGTAGTTTAATAAGATTTGGGGACTGGGGAAAGGAATGGGGAAACATAGATTAAGAGAACTATTCAATCTCAAAAGAAAGTAGAACAACCAGCAACCGCCAGAAGCTGGGGGGAAAAAAGTTAGTGCAAAAGAGTTCATGACAAAAGCCCCAATCCCGCAAAACACTTAGGCACACTCATGGCTTTGTTTATGAGTCGTCCCACTGATTTCAATGAGTACAGGTTCATACACATAAGGTGAAGTCTTGGCACTCATTGACTTCAATTGGGCCATTATTTATGGTTTCTTCACTGTGGCCTGGTTTTCTCTGCTTTTTGTGTGGGGGTGGGAGGGGAGGGGTGTTGGCTCGTCATGGAGTTCAGTTGCATAATGTTGAGACTGACCACTTCTTCCAAAACTCAAGTTCCTGAAGCTTAGTTTACCTTGATATTCAGAGGCTTCTAACTGACATCCCAAAATGGACAGTAAGTCTTTCACAATAAGTTTTCCTACCTTTGTTCAAGCAGGCCTGAGGCACACAGGTCCAAAACAGTGTACCATATCTGAGCTAGATTAACTCATTCATAAATTCAGAACTGACAGTCATAAAATGTTTCTTATTGGAATGCTGCTCAGCTCAACCATCTTTGTGTACCTTATCTCTGACCCGCTTACTACCATAATTATATCTTGGTGCTCCTCTACATTTTGATTGACTCCCAATGGAAGCCCAATTTCAGCTGGTTTCTGTAGATTAGCTTTGGTCTGAGCAAATTTAGATGGTGGAGCTGAATCAAGGCCAAGAGCACAAGACAAAAATTGGAAAAATCCCAGTATAAACAGGACAAAGTCAGTTATACCATGGGTTATGTCACTTTGTCTCCCAGTAACAACATCCTATCCATAGTTTATAATGGAAAATGTACAAAAAAATAGTATGCTTTAAAAATCTACTTTCTTTCCTTTCAAAACTAGTTTAATGGTTTTCTCAAGTCATTTCTCATTTCTAATTGCATCAAACTGATTTCACACTGGTTACAATGATTTAATATAGACTAGGAAAGTCACAGTCTTTATTAAGTTGGTAGCATAGGAGCATTTTCAAGTGTGAGGAGGCCATTAATTTCATCTAGGCCCATTCACCTGCATAGCTAGTGAATGTTCTTTTCTCGAAATGCATGTCTGATTTCTGTTTGAACACATTAACAGTTGGCATCTCTGTTGCTATCTTTGGCGGTGCAACTTGCACATTAATTAAATTAATTATAAAGAAATATCCCCATAGCTCCATTAATAAGTCACCTTTTCTTAGCTGTATTTCCCACCTTGCTTGTGTTTTTGAGTAAGGGATACATTTTTGTGGTTAAACTAGGTAAAATAGTAAAACCGACTTTAAATCTTGAATGTAAATTCAAAAATTAGGGGTAAAACCTATGGAAAAAGTGTATGTGGGAGGGAGATTTTAGAAAAAATAGTCCTATAATTTTACTTTGGTTGTCATTTCATAACTCAATGAAAACAGTTTAAACTTCCTATCCAGTGACTAACTGTGCCCAGCAGACTCCTGGCTCCCCCATTTTGAGCCACAAAACAAACTGCTTCAGCAAATATCATTCTGCTGAAATTCTGTGCAGAAACAGGCAAGCTTCTTGAAGTTTACAGTAGTCTTAAAGGGCAAATTCAGTTGCCTGGCTGCATGAGTGAACATAAAGGAAGGCTGAGCTGAACAGGAGGCAAAGGTGATTAACAAATCAGTTGAAGTGAAAAAGGTAAAATGATTCACTCAGTTGTGTGGTCTACTAATGTAACTAAAGGAAATAAGATGCTGGGTAGCTGAGGTACAGACAGAGAATCTCAGATGAGAAAGGAAGAGAGAAAACAGTCGCATCTCAAAACTCTGAAAAAAGGCAAGATTTTAAACCATGGCGGGGGGGGAGGGGTAGGGTGATTCTTTGTGGGGCGGGAAGTCTCTGATCTGTGTTTTCTTAGGCCCAATATCCAGTGGAGAACATACCCATTTGTTAATAAAACTGGCTTTTCAGGAGAAACACTTGGAAGTTCAGTTCAGTATCATAGAAAATAGTAAGCTAGTTATTCTCTGGATTTCAGACACTGCTGAAAAATAACTCTTTGGATGCTGGGACTTTGAGATTCAAAGATTAACAAGGTACTGATGATGATTTGCACTAAATAATGTTTAGTGTTTGGGATTTAGGTATTGTTTGTTTTTATCACATGGCTGTATTCTGCTTCTTACTGGGTTTCGCAAATGAACTTCTGTAAAAAGCAGAATAATTCTAAGCACAAATTCTAAGGTTTAGAGGAAAATTGCATAATAAAACTAGCAAAGTAATCCCATCTGTCATGATTTCCTTTATGAAGTGTATTTGTTGCTGTGTCGGTTCCAGGATATACGAAAGAGACAAGGTAGATGAGGTAATATCTTTTATCAGACAAACTGTCTCTGTTTGTGAGAGGGACAATTTTCAAGCCACACAGAGCTCTTCTTCAGGTCGAAGAAAGTTACCCGAAGCGTCACAGCTAAACAATCTGTTGAATCTTGTCACTTTTATTCTGGTACAAAAGGTCCCAATACTGCAAAAACAAGTTCTCTACTTTTGTTAAGAACATAAGAACGGCCAGGTCAATGGTCCATCTAGCCCAATAGCTTGCCTTCCAACAGTGACCAATTCCAGGTGCTTCTGGTGGAATGAATAGAACAGTCAATCATTGAGTGATCCATCCCGTCATCCACTCCCAGCTTCTGAGTCTAGGGACACCTAAAGCATAGGTTTGCATCCCCGATCATCTTGGCTAATAGTCATTGATGGACCTATCCTCCATGAATTTATATAGTTCTTTTTTAATACAATTATAGCTTTGGCCTTCTCAACATCCTCTGGCAACGAGTTTTACAGGTTGACCGTGCATTGTGTGAAGAAGTACTTCCTTTTGTTTGTTTTAAACCTGTTGACTAAGGAGTGAATATCACTTCCTTATTCACTTTCTCCACACCAGTCATGACTTATAGGCCTCTATCATATCCTCCCTTAGTCATATATTTTTCAAACTGAAAAGTCCCAGTCTTTTTAATTTCTCCTCATCTGGTAGCTGTTCTATACTCTTAATGATTTTTGTTGCTCTTCTCTGTACCTTTTCCAATTCTAATATATCTTTTCTGAGATGGAACAACTAGAACAATGCAGTATTCAAGGTGTGGGTGTACCATGGATATATATAGTGGCATTATGATATCTATTGTCTTATTATCGATCCCTTTCCTAACGGTTCCCAACGTTCTGTTTTTTTACTGCCACTGCACATTGGGCAGATATTTTCAGAGAACTATCCACAAACACTCTAAGATCTCTTTTTTTGAGCAATAACAGCTAATTTCAATGCCATCATTTTGTATGTATATTTGGAGTTATGTTTTCCAGTGTGCATTATCAACATTGTATTTCATCTGCCATTTTGTTGCCCAGTCACCCAGTTTTGAGAGAGCTGTATGTAACTCTTCACAGTTTGCTTTGAACTTCACTATCTTGAGGAGTTTTGTATCATCTGCTAATTTTACCACCTCGGTGTTTGTCTTTTTCCAGCTCATTTGTGAATATGTTGAATAGCACTGGTCCCAGTACAGATCCCTGGGGGACACCCCTATTTACCTCAATCCATTTTGACCATTTATTCCTTCCCTTTGTTTCCTGACTTTTAACCAGTTACTGACCATGATCCCCTTATCCTAGGAATGCTTACTTTGCTTAAAAGCCTTTGATGTGGGACCTTGTCAAAGGCTTTCTATAAGTCCAAGTACACTATATCCACTTGATCACCTTTGCCCACATTTTGTTCACTCCTTCAAAAAATTCTAATAGTTTTGTGAGGCATGATTCCCTTTACAAAAGCAAAATTGTTTCCATCTATGTGTCTGATAATTCTGTTCTTTACTATAGTTTCAATCAATTTGCCTGGGACTGAAGATAGGCTTACCAGTCTGAAATTGCCAGGAATGCCTCTGGAGCTGTTTTTAAAATATTGGTGTCACATTAGCTATCTTCCAGTCATCTGGTACAGAAGCTGATTTAAATTATAGGCTACATACCACAGTTAGTAGACCTGCAATTTCACAGTTGAGTTCCTTCAGAATTCTTGGGTGAAGACCATCTGGTCCTGGTGACTTATTACTGTTTAATTTATCAATTTGTTCCAAAATTTCCTTTACTGACACCTCAAATTGGGACAGTTCCTCAGATTTGTCACCTAAAAAGAATGGCTCTGGTGTGGGAACCTTCCTCACATCCTCTGCAGTAAAGATGGATGCAACAAATTAATTTAGCTTGTCAATAATGGCCTTGTCTTCCTTGAGTTCTCCTTTACCACCTTGATCATCCATTGGTCCCAGTGATTGTTTGGAAGGCTTCCTGATTATGATGTACTTGAAGAAAAAGTTGCTGTTAGTTTTTGAGTCTTTTGTCTCTTCAAATTTTTTTTGGCCTGCCTAACTATACTTGTACACTTGACTTGCCAGTTTATGTTCCTTTCTATTTTCCTCAGTAAGATTTAACTTCTAATTTTAAAAGGATGCCTTTTTATCTCTAACTGCTTTGTTTACTATATTGTTTAGCCAATGTGGCATTTTTTTTTTTGGTCCTCTTTCTATGTTTTTTAATTTGGGGTATGCATTTGATTTGCGCTTCTATTAGAGTGTTTTGGGTTTTTAAAAAAGTTTCAATGCTGTTAGCAGGCATTTCACTTTTGCGACTGCTGCTTTCAATTTCCGTTTAACTAGCTTCTTCATTTTCTGTAGTTCTCCTTCGTGAAGTTAAATGTTACTGTGGTGGGCTTCTTTGGTGGTTTCCCTCTCATAAGGATGTTACATTTAATTATGTTATGGCCACTTTTACCTAGTTCTGTGATTCCAGTGGGACTACTCACCTTAGTATAGTGAAGCATATGTGTAATTTCTTTTGCAGGATCAGGCCAGGGTACACAGGAAAAGGAAGGCTTCTGTGGCACCCCACCACCACCACACAAACCCATCTCTTCCCCAACACACATGGACAAGAACCAGGAACAATCTGGCCCCAAATAAATAAATGTAATGCTTGTGTAATGAATTAAACCACAGAGTAACTGGTCATTCAGTAGTTTGAGATATCTAGTTAAGTACTTGCTCATTCTATAGTGATGTCCAATGTAGCATCTGGCTATTCTGGTTTTGCTGCCGAATTTTCAATCAAAAAGGCTTGTGCTTTTAGTGCAGTGGCCCATAGTATGTCAGCATCATAAAAAAGTTAGATGGAGAGAAATTTATCAAAAGATTGAAATGATTGAAATTTCAAATAAAAGGTCATTTTCATATTGAAAACATATGAAAACACATTTCTTATTTTTCTTTGCAAAAGCCATCTATGCTCAAAAAGCAGGTTTTCTTTCACTTAGAAACTTCTATTTTTGTTCCAAATTATTGCATACCTTGATGAAATTTTCTACAAAAACTGGATCTTTTGTTAATTCAAAATTAAATAATGTCCCTGAATTTTGAATGGTTTATCATTTCATTTTGAATATTTCACATGTATTTACCTAAGATTCTTGTGATAAAGTGATGTTCACTATAGAATGTTCTTAGAAATTAGATGGTACAAGATCAATATATATGATTACAGTCAAAAAAGATAGCACCTGCTAGAGAAAAATTATATTGTAAATAATAAAATTTTGCACTTACATGGCATTTTTCATCTCTATATCACAAAGCATTTTAAAGAGGAGGGTAAACATCTCCCAGTTTACAGACAGGGTAAGAGGCACATGTTAATTGACTTTCCACTGGCTCCACAGTTTTGAGCAGTGTTGGGAATGGAAACCAGGTCATCTTATTTCATGTTATTCTCTGTCCACAGATGCTTATTACACAGGGCTTCACCAGTGGGGGTGGGGAGAAAGTATAAACTTGAACATTTAATCAGCCTCTGAGATGTAGAGTATGAATTCTGAACAGATCAATGTCCAGTAAAGCAATCAAGTTGCAAAATATTGT
Source organism: Lepidochelys olivacea (assembly GCF_965140295.1). Lineage (NCBI taxonomy): Eukaryota > Metazoa > Chordata > Testudines > Cheloniidae > Lepidochelys > Lepidochelys olivacea. The sequence continues at coordinate 37,533,754 of NC_140413.1, read as the reverse complement.
ACAGTGAGCCAGATTGGAATCAGGCACTTGTGCACACAGCAGGATCCTTAGCTGCGTGTGTTATCTGTATACTAAGGGGCTGCACAGTGAGAGATGCACTCGGGGCACACACAAATGGAAGCTTGGTGAGCAGGAGGGAAGAATGATACAATAACATGCCATGTAGAAGTTTCAGCCTTCTATAGCACCGCTGGATGAACCTTAGAGCTCTCCCTGGCGTGCATGCACCCAGCATTGTGGCAAAGAACTCGAGTATGCTCAGTATAGCTCTCAGAGAAGGATGTTGCCTTGTTTCTCTGTAGCTGCTAATGAACCTCACTGCAAATACACACACTTCGTGTAACTCCTATTGTAGCGTGTGACTGCACACTGCTTCGCTGTAGACTAATAAATTCCACTATATGGGGAGTTGTTCCCTGCACTGGATTTGGGGATGACATTCCAGTATCCCTGGGGACTGACCATTGGCATGCACTGCTGGCCTGGAGACCAGTATGTGACAGTCAACTAACCATTTTTCTGCTATTAACTAAATTTTTTCAACCTTCACTATACCTTTCCTTTTTTCATATTTTGTAATGGCATATCCATTTGTCCCATCCTGAACAACATGACTCATCTTGGAGTTCTGCTGTATAGTCAGATGCAGATTTGCTTTCTATTTTCCGCACAACTCTTTGGAGTATTTCAGATTCTTGTGCACTGGGAAGACACTAGTCTAGACGTAGTTGGAACTTTCTGACTAGCTATTAGCCATACCATTCCAGGTCAACAGAGCTCAGTGCTAATTGTTTTCCAATTTTATTTTGACCTGATACCTATAAGAGTATAAGAAACTCTCAAAAATATGATACATTTTGTATTATTGTTTTTACTTAATAAAATTTAAAAATAAAGATTGAATATTTGTTATGGATGTTACACATACAGTGAGTATTATTAAAATAATATAGACTTGGCTATTTTTAAAAGTCTAAGGTAGTTAGATGCCCAATCTCCAATTTCAACTGCAATAGAAACAAGACTGCTAAGAAATGCTGGTAAATCCTATCACAACATGCATAACTCATGATTTCAAAGTCAACGGCATTTAATAGGCTCTAGTTTCACCACTTAACTGTAGTAATGTAGACAGAAACCATTGTTGTTCTTTAAAAGGCAGCAAGTAAAAACCACTGAAAATTGAGTGACTTCTGGAAATGAAAAACAAGTAGTCATTACACTTGGCGCCATAAAAATGAGCTTTTAGGGAGGCACGCTATGTACTTTTGCCACAGTACGTGTAATATTCTCTATCTCATGTACTGTAGTAAATTTAACCACTGCAGGTGGCAGATATCCAGTTTGTAACGGTGCCCACTGCACTACAACTGGGTTTTTGCTTCATAAAACTATTGTAAACATTTACAATATGTCCTATAGTATTTCATTTCCAGTGTGGCTGAAATATGCAAATGTCTCATGGTTTTATAATCATGCAGCCTTGTTTGCAAAGCAAAAAGCAATTTCCACTTACGGCTAAAACTTGCAAAAGCACATTAGAGGAAGTGGGACGGGATACAGAGGTTTTTCATTAAACTGATCCTTTTTCGCTTCTGTCTGTCTACTTTCTTATAACATTCCTGGTATGAGACATACTATCTGAGTTTTAGTCAGCAGCAAATATAATGATGGATGATAAGGAAGCGTGGCTTCCATGGGTTGTAACTGCTTCAAGTTGTTGAACGTCAAATATGATGTGTACCTTTCAGGTTGTCTCTTCAATGTCTTTTCTTTTTCCTCAGCAAAACCAAAGGGTTAAAAAAGTGTATGTTCATATCCAGTGAGGTCTTTACAGAAAATCTGTTTTAAATCACGTTAGGGACTGATCCTGTAGAAAATCAGGGGATTTCAATGGGATGGAAGACTTAAGTAGGTATTGAGGGCCTCCATAACTGGGTCCTCAATTTTTCTGTCAGCCAGTCAAGCATTGCTTTCTATCTGCCATCCAATTACACTGTCATTTCCTACATGCAAATCTTATTTTTTTAAAAAGTCTTTGAGAAAAAGGAAAAAAGTCATCACCTTTCCCAGCAAAAGACATGGGTTTAGAAAGTAGAATGTTTTTGTTTTTTAAACTGTACAGGTAACTTCAATTTGTCCGTAAAATAATATCAGTGCAGGATTTTCAGGACAAAAGGGTTATACAGTACAAACAATGAAGGTCATTTTATAAAAAGAAACATAACTGCATGAACTTTAAAGTGAAATATTATTTTACTGAAAATAACTTCCTTATTTTATTACTGGTAAATGATTTTATTTACAGACCACTGCCTATAGAGCTAAACAGAGCTGTGTTTAAAATTCTGAACCATCACATTGGGGCAGTTTGACTTCTTTCATCTGGCCATACGGTAATTAACTGACAGTTTTTTAAAAAAGATGTTGATTTATTGCAGGTTTCTTGCCAGTAAAATGGAAGACATCAGAATGTTTCAGGGGCTACTATTAGCTCAAAAAAGAGGCACAATAATTAGAGTGAGGAATTAATCACATGGTCATCTTAGTTTGCTGTTGAGGCAGCTATCTATAGGTAATCATTACACTTATCATTAACTCATAAAATAAAACTAACAAGATTTTTTAGGAGTCCAGTAGATATTCATGTGTCACCTCTAAAATGGCAATGGCAATACAAATTTGTTACTCTTTTTAATGCATTATCGTTGATGTAAGTGTAAACGCATACCTAAAATGCAGAGTGCTTTTTATGTTTATTGCTTTCCATTTTTGGAAATGCAACTTTTAAACATCTGCATGATCACAATACCTATGTGACTAAAATGACTATGTATGTTTTTCAGTTCAGTTCAGATGATTAAAAGAGGATTTAATAAGCTGTACAGGTGAAAACAGTAAGTCATACAAAGGAAGAGTGTGTATATTTTGCACTTTTAAACAACCTTTTCTAACAAAAAGCTTATTATTGTGCAGTATACTATAGTTCCACTTTCCAGTGGTACTCTTGCTATTGTCACTGTGTTGTCTTTGCATCAGAATATTAACAGATGGTACATGTACACATTGTACTTCAAAGGTGATTTCTATAATGCAGTATGTGCTTCTTGTCACTATTCTTAAAATCCACTAGGAAAAAGAATACCCATCATGAATCAATAAGTATGTGCCAATGATTTTTTTTTTTTTTACTTGTGAATGTACAGTGTAAATTAGCAAACCAAATACTGTAGCAATGTACGGGAAGCACTTTGGAAATGTAAAGCTATTTATCTCCATGGACGTTACTTTTGTATAGAGGTTTTTCAATAAATAACTTTCTTTATTATTTGTGTTTATTTCTTTATTTATAAAATAAATGCAAGGGTTCTATTACCAACAGTTTAATGTCTGTATTGTGCCACTGGTGGTTTATGATTCTTGACCATTTTTAAAATAAATTATTGCAGTAGGAGCTGTAAAGCACTCAGTTGACAACCAACAGTCTCCTACATCCTGCTGGGCCTTCACTGTATACATTCTAAGCGCTTAATCCGATGCCCATTAAGTTCTATGGAAGGAGTCACATTGACTCCAGTGGGCATTGAATGTGGCCTTTAAAGAATATTAAGAGACCATGGATGAAATCCAGGACGCACTGAAGTCAATGACAAAACTCCCATTGACATCAATAGGGATGAGATTTCACCCCAAAGATCTAGAGTTATCTGGTATATTTGCTTTTCTATTTTCCCTCTGATAGGGAGAACTTTATGCAGGTGAAAAAACAAATGAACACTCAGTATTGGAATCCTACAAAGCATTGAATCGGAGGATTCATTTGATCATGGAAGGAGGAACCAATGACTTTTAAAACAGGTTCTTTAACCACATATTTTCCACGGACTTTCCAGTGGATCTAGCCTCATAGACAGAAGTCTTTATATCTGCCACAAAATCCTTATAGTTGATATATGAAAAATACTCATAATCAAACTCTGTCATTAATAAAATAGTTATTGAGCTATATGGACAATTCACTGTGAAAGGGAATGCTTCCTAAAGGGGATGAAATTTTTTAAAAGAGAATACAGTTTAAATTTTAAAAAAATGTTACTTCATGAACCTAAACATAAAAGAAACAATCACTAGGTTCTTGCAGTAAGAAAGAGTTGAGTGTTCAGTTGTGGCTGACATTAATGTTATGTGATTAAAGATAATTTTCATTACATTCTATAAATAGTGATAAACTTTTCACATCACTAATGCATCAACTGGTAGAGGCTAACTTCTCTATCCTGAAGCATAGAAGAAGCTAGCCACCTTATGATAGTCCTAAAGAAGAAATTCTACCTATCAAATAGCAATTGGTTCTGGGACTTTATTCTCCAAAACAGATAAAGTCTTTTCTCCTGCGCAAAGGAAGGGTAAATGATACCATAGAAATCAATTTAAACTTTAATCTTGCAATGAGCTGTATGTGGATGGACCACTTAGCCTGCCTGCAACCAGAATCTGGCTTTGATCAGAATACTTGTCAGGACATCCCTGCTTTGGGCCCTTTCCACCATAAATTTTGTTCTGGAGCTACAGCACCACAGTAAATATCTGAGCCTTTTGGCTTCACTGCCTTATCCTGACCAGGTGTCTCATCCTCTGCTGTGGCAACCTGAGTTTGGCTTTATGAAGTTTCCTGAGCCCATTCCTTACCTAAGTGTGTAGCTCTAAACATGACAATCTGGCCTCTAACAATGTTTACTGTATCACCTAGAATCCAAGCCCAAAGATTGCCTTTATGTGAATTATCCCTGGGTATCAGTTAGCCAGCCAGACAGGGACAAATCCTTAAACAGACTGGCTGTCTTTGTGGCTTAAAGTTGAACCCATCCTAGCTGAAAAGTGTAGGCCCTTACAAGTGAGTTCTCATTTATATACAGCTTAAATTGTATTTTGCAGAGACATATTTGATTTTTTCTCCTTCCCAGTGGTAGTCAATTGTACTCTTCCAGTCAACAGGAATAATTGCTATGCCAAGAATAAAATTAACTGTTTGAGATGTTTCCATGCTCAGAATTACAGGTCTGAATTATTTCCAACAGATCAAAATTCAAAGGGAAAAGAAAACTCCTACTGATTGGGAAAAAAAGTTTTACATTTTCTACTGTGGCAAGGTGTTTGCATAAGGATTGTTTCTGAAATGATAAAAATGTATTTTCTTATTCTCTTTTATATTGGTTGCTATCATTGTAAACTTTCCTGACATATACCAGAGAAAATACTTAAAAAATGGCACAACTCATCTATAACCAAATGGACTACACTCTGCTGTCATTGCAGTAACTCACGATTGTAAATGAAGAAGAATGTGCAAAGCTGATTTTAAGCTACTTGGAAGGGAAGATGCAACCTCCCTTTTCTTTCAGATACAGCTAACAATATATATGAGTGCACCATGCAAAGAAATTTCTATAAGGATAAAGGTAAAAGCTGTTCTTGCCCCTGCACCATTCAGGTATGTTCCCAAAGCTGAGTCAAATTCCATCCTTATTTATGCCTGTGCAGTCCCATTTAAGCTCACGGAGTTGCATTGGAGCAGATAAGAGAACATTTTGCCTGGAATTGTTAAACAGAGGTGAAATACTTAAGAAATGAGTGTGCAAAAATTCACACCTCCAAAAAACAGGCAGTATCCATAAGAAGGGCCATACTGGTTCAGACCAATGGTCCATCTAGCCTAGTATCCTGTCTTCCAGCAGTGGCCAATGCCAGGAGCTCCAGAGGAAATTAACAGAACAGGTAATCATCAAGTGATACATCCCCTGTCACCCATTACTAGTTTCTGGCAAATAGAGGCTAGGGACACTTTGCACCCCTGCCCATCCTGGCTAATAGCCATTCATGGACCTATCCTCCATGAACTTATCTAGTTCTTTTTTGAACCCTATTAGTAGTCTTGGCCTTCACAATATCCTCTGGCAAAGAATTCCACAGGTTGACTGTGCATTGTGTAAAGAAATACTTCCTTTTGCTCATTTTAAACCTGTTGCTTCTTAACTTTGTTTTTTTGTCTTTTCTGTACCTTTTCCAATTCCAATATATCTTTTTTGATATCAGTCCTCTACCACTCCTATGGTAGATCCATGTATGAAACCCACTGCAGACAGTGAGAGTTTCTTGTTTAGAGTAGTTGTAGGTTTCTCTATGGAGCAATAGTCAGTGAATGTTGTCTGGGACCCCAGCCTTTAAGTAGACAAACCGCTGCAGGATCAAAGCTGCTACATTTTCATTTCACATACTCCAAGCTGGAATGTTTCCCAGCCAGCAAGCAGTCCAGCTTCTCCTTTCCTCCCCACAGGGAACAACCTGTTTTTTTTCTCCACTCCTCCACCCCACAGACAGATACTAGTCAACAGATAGCACACTATGGCCCTACAGTGCCTTGAAATCCTGCCCCAACTCTGCGACCACCCCATCTCCCTACAGATAGCTAGAAGTATCACCTCTCTACTCTGTACAGCTCAGGAACACCTCCTCTGCTGGGTAGGCCCAATGCGGGAGAGCAGGAGACCAGGGGAGGCCGCAAAGTGACAGGAAAGCAGAGAGTAGGAAATAAGTGAGTAAGGGATAAAAAACTGGAGAAAAGAGATAGCATATGGAGAGAGATGGTGACAAAGGACGGCAAAAGATTGTGATGGGTTCCAATGGTTGGGAACAGAGATCTGAGAGTAGAAATTGAGTAATGTGAGCCCAAAGAAGGGATCGCTTAGGCAATGACAGTGAGGGGCAAAACAGTATGGCAAGATGTCCATGCAGAAGAAGGGGAGCCCAGACACAACAGAGGTGGAAGAAGTTGAGAAGGTATTTGTGCATATGACAAACATTCAGGGTATTAAGATTTTCCCACTTGAGTATGGTTTGATGCTAACCCCAATGATTTAGAGGTTGCTCTGCAGGCACAGAGGTACCTCATGAGTACTACCCAGTCTTGGGGTCATGTGAATGGAAAAAATTAAGTTTGAGGATGTAAAAGATCTCTGGGGAGGATTTAAATGAACTGGGGGCTCTGTAGAGAGCAGAGAAGAAAGTGATGGAAGGTCTGAACAGAGAGCAGGGAAATGGGCAAGGTAAGGAATAGGGAGACTGAGAAATTGGTGAAAGGTGAACAAAAGGAAATGGAAAGGGGGTCTCCTGGGAGAGAGAAATTATTATTAGCTATTTGTATTACAGTGGTGCTCAGAAGGTCCAACTGAGGTCAATATGCCATTGTGCTGGACACTGTTCAAACACATTGGGTCAGAAATGCCTGCCTCATAGAGATTACAGTCTACATAGACAAGATAGACAAAGGATTGGAGAAAAATTGGAGCAGAGAGTGAAGTGACTTGCCTAAGCTCACCCAGCAGCTCAGTGAGAAAACCAAGAGTAGAACCCAGGTCTCCTGATTCATATTCCACTGACTTAACTATTGAGAGTGGAGAAAGGGAGGATATTGAGAAAAGTAGGGAAATATATATGAGAGAAGAGGGTTATCACTGTGCTTCAGTGGACCACAGCTGAGAATGCCAGCTACAGATAACCTGCTGAAAAATAAGCTAGGCTCACCCCAAACAGGTGGTCAGTAGGTTATACCAAGTCAGTAGCAAAAATAAACTTCTGTCTCACCATACTGGTTAACAAGATAATAAAAATGCAGTCTCCTTAGGTATCTAGCCTTTGTCTCACCACCAAGACACTGGACTTTCTGTGATGAGTGGTTACTGAAAACCAATTTAATCAATCCTTTAGTAATTGAAATCTAAAGGTTTATTAATAAAAGAAAAGAAGAAGAAAGTTAAAATGGTTAATAGCCCATATACATATACATACAATAATTGCAATATATGAGATTTGTAGCAGTGATGTTACGACTGCTGGCTTGTAAGGTCTCTCTGGTAACTTCCAGAAGATTGGAATGTCTTCAGTCCATAGTTCAATATGCTCATTTTACTTGTAAATCCACGGTCCAGGGACTCAGGGCAAGAAAGAGGCAAGACAGAGTAATCTCAGTGCTCTTTTACATATTTTGCCATGTGCCTTGAAATATACTGTTTCTAACAAAGCTCACATCCCAGTTTATGGAAAGTTACTGGCACAAGATGGAGTCCAGGATCACATGAGCATATCACATGTCCTTACATGGCTTGATGACTCATAGGGGCAGCCATTGCCCATATCCGTGCTGAGGTGTCCACAGAAAGAGCTATCTGCCGGAATGAGTTTCCTCTATGGCCCATTGTTAGAGTGAAGTGTTCTTAATAGGCCAATCAGCTTGAATAGTCTATTCTCAATGGGCTGGCTAGACTGGATGTAAACTACTTTGTGGGTGTTACCCTGGGAACAAACACATTTGAGATACAGATACATAGCCAATATTCATAACTTCGGATACAGTGATGATAGATGCATTTAAACAGGATAATCTTATTTCAAAAATCATAACTTTTCCATTAACTTACAAGACGTACATTGGACAAGATTTGTTGCAATTGTCTAACAGTGGCAATATCAATTATATAAATGGTCATATTTCAATAATACAGCATCAGAAAGGTGGAGCAAGAGAACAGAATAAGAATAAAAGAAAATGGAACAGAAATGGGAGAAATGGACAAAAATAATACGGAAAAAAGGCAGAGGCAAAGAGGAGATAACACTATTCAGAAGAACACTACACACCACTAAGGGATTATTATTTTTTGCTTCCTAATTTATTTTTCTCATTATTATTTATTCTTTACGTAGAGCCATTGGTGTTTTAGATGCTTTAAAGATGTAAGAAGAAAGCTTACACTCTAGACAGACAATGCTGACAACACTGAGAGTGATGCAGCATTAAAACAAAGTGTATGTAAAGGTGAGCCGGTCTTGCATGTTGTTAATTCCAACGGTTGTGGGATGGTTTTTGCATTTGTTAACATGAGCAAAATTAAAGTAGGTATGAGACTGGGAAGTTACTGATGAGATGCTAGCCTAAAAAGGTGAATTTGCAGGAGGAATTTGAAGGAGAGTAATATGGTTGCTTTGTGTAATGGAGGATGGAGGCTGTTTGGAGCATAAAAAAAGTCTGGTGATGAAAGGTTCTGAGAGTGATCTGAACATTCATAGCTCAGAGTACATTCTAATTAAATTAAGATCTAGAAGTATAAAAAGGGAGAGGGAGGTGAGAACCAAGATCTAGGCGGGGGTGACAGTGTTGAAAATGAGACTAATGAGTTCAAACTTGCTAAGGAATTAGGGAAAGGAAATCTATGGAGGGATTTAAGAATATGATGACATGTTCAGAATGGGAGGGGAACTTTACCTGCATATAGTGAATGGACCAGAGCAGAAGAAAGGCAATAGATGAGTCTAGAGACAATATATTGACTCATAAACAACCCCAGCCTTGGAGAGCGGGAAGTTCATTTGCCCTGTGAATACTTATCCTTGAATCTGCCCCCGAGAGTAGTTGCAGTATAGAAACCAGTGCTTCCATGTCTGGAAAACAGAAAACTTCAGATAACTCATCCAGGGGAGTGTTAACCATAGATTCCTGACTACCTAGAATTCAGTCTCTTTAGTCTGAAGGGGCCCATAGATACCTGGCTTTATCAGTCTGTAATGTTTGTACTTATGTCCACTGACCTGTGTAGTTCTAGCCTTAACTCATCTTTAGCAGAGGTCCTCTCATTGTACATACATATAGGCTGGTGTCAACTTCACCTCTGGAAATTTATGGTACTTGATTCACGAAGGGGGCTGTGCAACATAGCAGAGTGAGCTCTTGAGTGATCTGGGTGATTACAACCTCACCTGTCTCCAGGCTTCCCCTTTTTCTTCCCCACATGCCAAAACACGCACCTTTAACTGTGCTGATTGCCAACTGGCATCTCAACAGCAATGGTGAGCTCCCCTTTGACCTGGAAATCCAGAAGAGAAGAGACGCCCTACCCCAACCAAGATGGCTGCTGCTGACAATAGTGAAAGTGTGCTGACTGCTCACACAGGTGGCTGCAGACACCCTCACGATAAAGCTCCTTTTACCACTCTCCTAACTACAGTGTCTGCTACTGAATCCTCCTTGCAGCTTCTATGAGGTAGGATGTCAGGAGCAAAGGGATATAATTTTTTTCAGTAAAGGATCAAATACAGGACATTGTTGCCAAAACTGACAAACACCTCAGGGATATAAAATTAATTACATCTGGATTGGCTGATCTGGAAGGCAGATCACACAGAAACAATCTTAGAATCACTGGAGTCCGCGAGGGAAATCTCTGGAATTTAACCCCAGACTTTTAATGGAAATATTGATCTGTCTGAGGATTTTATAGCTGCTATTGAAAGAGCGCACAGGCCTCTTCCTGTGGCTAAATCCAGAGTCCTGGTAATCAGATTCCTCAGGTACACAATCAAATAAACCAATCTATACAAGGCAAGGAGAAAAGAGAGTTTTGCCTGGGCAGTCACCCAGATAAAATGTTGCCTTTTCAAAATTTAGCCAGGGAGTTGTGGAGCAGGGGCTGGCTTTTGGCAGGGTCATGGCAACTGCCAAAGCAGAAGGGACTAAAGTATTACAGGAGGTTTCCTCTACTATCTGGTAAAGTGAGCCATTCATTCCAGAAGTCTCAGGATGTGGAGAGCATCATAAATATCAATTGTAACAGGGTTGGGCCAGATGGCTACAGGAGAGTGATAGAAGGCAGATATATTAGCCCCAGGTTAAGTAGGTCCTTTTTCCCTGGGTAAGGTAACAGGGAAGGTTCCAGAACAATCAGGAACTTTCTGGAAACAATTAAGGCAGACAGGCTGATTAGAACACCTGCAGCCAATCAAGAAGTCGATAGAATCAATTAAGGCAGGCTAATCAGGGCACCTGGGTTTAAAAAGGAGCTCACTTCAGTTTGTGGTGCGTGTGTGAGGAGCTGGGAGCAAGAGGTGTAAGAAGCTGAGAGTGAGAAGGCATACAACTGGAAGACTAAGAAGTACAAGCATTATCAGACATCAGGAGGAAGGTCCTGTGGGGAGAATAAAGAAGGTGTTGGGAAGAGGCCATGGGGAAGTAGCCCAGGGAATTGTAGCTGTCACACAGCTGTTACAGGAGCCACTGTAGACAGCTGCAATCCACAGCACCCTGGGCTGGAACCTGGAGTAGAGGGCAGGTCCGGGTTCCCTCCATCCCCCCAACTCCCTGCTTGATACTGGAGGAGTTGACCTGGACTGTGGGTTCCACTAGAGGGGAAGGTCTCTGGCCTGTTCCCTGATCCACTAGGAGGATCAGCAGAGACTGCTGGGATTGTTCTTCTTCCTTTCCCCATGCTGGCCAGTGATGAGGCTAACTGGGTGAACGGCAGATTTGAGCCATGAAACTGGCCAAACTGAGGACTGCCGTGAACCTCTGAGGCGAGAAAATCTGCCAATAAGTGCAGGACCCACAAAGGCAGAGGAGGAACTTTGTCACACAGTATATCATAAATATACTTTTGCAGTGTTTTGTTTCTGATTACTCCAACTGCTAGCACCTTGTTTGCCTTAATAACTGTTTGGATACAGCTACCCCCATTATATTTGGCCTCCGCTTCCATGGCCTAGCCTTTGTCTAAGTATGGTGGAGATGGAGCCCATGCATATACTGGGTTTTCTGTATGTGGGTTTTGAATGACGACAACAATGATACAGTATGGACTGTCTCATTGCTGAATACTTCATGCCAAGGCATTGCACACTGCAGTAGCTGTCATTGCTTTAGTGAGCTTTCTGATGTGAGGGGGAAGCACAATGCTCCCTCACCCAAATCTTGCACTGGTGAGCAACAGCAAATCCAGTTGGAATTGCTTCCTAGCCATCACTGGTATCTCTTAAGGCAGCCCTGCTGGAAATGCTTCCCCGGCTGCAGCAGAAAGGAGTTGTGCAATGCGAGGAAACATGTACAGACTATGGTGAGCAGCAGTGAGTCAGGACCACCTGCACATCATTGGGAACGGAATAGAAGAGGATCCGCTCCGACTTAAACCATGCATTGCCATTACTGGTGGGTACCTGCAGTATGGACCTAGGGATGGTAATAACGGTAGCTACCCGTTGCCTATCTCCTTATGTTGCTGCAGAGACTGCCATGAACACATTTAGCACACAAACTGTGTCTGGAGAGAATGGTTTACCTACATGTACTTAAGGCTGGAGTAATAGGTTTTAGATTAGCTGTTTATTGCTTGGAAATGGTTTGAAATAGGGGCACGGCAATTCTGGTGAAAAATTACCTCCAGATGGGAATTGTGACATTATAAGGAGCTTCATGTAATCTCAGGCTACAGACGGTCCCATATCCAGTATCTTGCTGAGCCCATGCATCTAAAGTCACAGAGACTGAAAAAACACTTGAAGGGGGCATGTCACAACATAGAATATAAACCTTACACACCCTCTTTGTTGGTGATGTGTCCCATGAAGCTTGTTATTTGTAACATTCTTTTTTTTTATAGTCTTTGAACAGTTTGGAAGCAGGAAGGCAACACACACATACCAGTCATCACACGGGATTTGCCTAGGCCTGCCCCCCTGGAATTCAAGAGAGTTTTAGTTATAGCTAATTAGAAGTGTTCTTTTCAATGCCTGGTAATGGATGGCATCACTCCCAGGTGGTGCCAAGCACAAGAAGTTAATACATGGTTATAGTTATAATTTGTTCTTTTTCTTTTTGTTATGTTCTACTTAGTATCCCTTCATGTCACCCCACTACTCTTTCTTTCTCCTTCCTTTCACCTGACCTTCATAACTCAGTGAGTGTGTTGGACCTGCTGACACTATGTAGTCCTGATAGATGAGGTGGGCAGTGCATCCCTGTCAGTTCCTCATTTCACCCTTTCTACACTCATCCCATAGCTCCATGGATGTCTGGCTGCTGGTGTGATCTCTGCAAGGTAATCAAATGATCTACATTAAGCATCTTGGACTGCTTGTCCTCCTACTCCCCCCTCCCATGGATTTCCACATGGAGAGTGGTGCACAGGGTGATGGACAGATAACTTAAACTCTCTTTCCAATCTACGTTAAAAACACTAAGGTTCTATTAAAAGAGATCAAGGTCAACACAGCAATATTAATAGAGCTTTGTCCTGGTGTCACACTTCAAAATCTATAGGAGTCTCTGTGCTGTTCCATAGAAACCTAACAGCAAATGTTAGTGATGTTCACTCTGAAAGTCATAATACATATTCACAAATTTGAACTTTTTTCCAATTTCAGGGAAGCTAACCCAATCTGTCTCCAAGTCATCGTATGGCAGTCTCTGATCTTGTACCTGTTACATAGATTGTAAAGTCTTTTGAGGGCAAGGATTGTCTTTTTGTTTCTATGTTTGCAGAGCACCTAGCAAAATCGGGTCCTGGGCCATGCCCTACATCCAAACCAGGAGGGATTTATTAAAGGCTGGCATGGTCCAGATAACTTACCACAGTTAGTAGATAAAATAGCAGTGCAGTGTGATGGCCTGAACCCCCAAGCTCTTCTAGCCTGGGACACAGAAAAGGTCTATGATTGTGTGATCTGGGAATATGCTACATACCTGTCAGAGATTTGGGGCCTGTGTTTAGAGAATGGGATAAGAGAATGGTCACTTATCAGCACAGCATTTGTAGTTTCTGAGGGCAGCCATGATCATGAAGTGAATGATTTTACAGCGGTGGAAAAGTAAATCAATGTGCAGAACAGAACAATAGTATGCTGACCGCTCTGACTAGTGGCCAAAGAAAGGGGATCAGCTACACACATTTGAAGAAATCTGAGCTCCATTTTTTAGAAACAGTGAACTAAGGAACACGCAAGGCTCAGTAGGCAGTACAGATCTCCTTCCCTTTGACTTTCCCCACTTTCTTCCCCTCTCCTTCAGCCTCGTGTGTTGTTCCCCCAGTTAGCTGTAAAGTATTGATTTGTTTGATTTTATAGTTTAATATAAGGGTTGTTAAAAATGTTTTTGCGTATGTATGTTAACACTCAGCTGTATGTTACAAATGGCAAATTTAAGTTTTATTTAAATTTTTTTGTATTGCATTGAAAAGTAAAAGTGAATAAAAAAAACTCAATAAACTGTTTTTTCCCCAGTTTTAATAAGATAAGAACAATGAAACACACAAAACTGTATAATCGTAAAAAAAAAAAATCTTTCCCACCATAAAAGATAAGTTAGTTCTCCATTTTATATCTTCAGGTATTTCATAATTATATAAATGGTGGCTCGAGTGGAACACTTAAGAGCTTTTTTTGTTGCAACCAAAACATTTATGTATGCATTGAAAACATAAAAATCCCTCTGCCCTGTTTCTTCAATTACTTGATATCCCCAGTTTAAACTTCTACTAAGTGTTGATTCTCATTAATAGTCCTTTAAATATGAGTTTGTTATTAATATTATTTTTTCAATACTCTCATATTCCTTTTAATCCTAATATTGGCCATAGATTGAAAAGCCATAAAACTTTGTTTGTTCAGTATGAGAGCCTCCTAGAAAGCACTTTATACTAGCTAAAGAATACTTCAAACTCAGCAGAGCATTAAAAATAGCAACTCTGTTTTTGCAGGACCTTGATCTGACGTCAAGTGTCTAAGCTGTTTTTATTACTCTGTCAAAAGGCCCACTGGAATGTTAGATGTTCCAGAGATTAGCTGTAATGTAACCTCTTAATATCCGTGCTTTTGAAGAATGTTGTATTTAACTTTAGCTGATCATTTACTCTCCTGATTTGTGACAATCTAATACAAATTTGGATGCTAATTCAAGAACACACACATTTGTGATTATGAATTTTCATGACTTTAGATCAACAGTGTCTCATTAGATGTGAAATGTGTTTTTTCAATTAACAAAATGCGTTTATAATGTAGAAGCTTTCAGTGTTTGTTTGAATAGTTTCTCTAATTAATCTCTCAATGTGGCTGCCAGTTTGCATTAGTCCATTTACAGATGTTCATGTTCCACTGGCTTCTTGGTCCCATCCTCTATCTCAGTGGCTCTCAAACTGTGTGTCGGGATCCCAAAGTGTGTTGTGACCCCATTTTAATGGAGCTGCTAGGGCTGGCGTTAGAATTGCTGGGGCACGGGATCAAAGCTGAAGCCCGAGCCCCACCACCTGGGCCGAAGCCCAATGGCTTCAGACCTGTGTGGCAGGCACGGGCTTGGGCTTCAGCTCTGGGTAGCGGGGCTGGAGCCCTTGGGCTTCGGCTTGGCTCCCAGAGTGATGGGGCTCAGGCTTTGGCTTTGAGGGCCCTCCCACACCCACCAGGGGCTCAGGCAGACTCAGGCTTTGGTCTTGGGGTCATGTAGTAATTTTTGTTGTCAGAAGGGGGTCGCAGTGCAATGAAGTTTGAGAACCCCTGCTCTATCTTTTTCTCCAGCACTGCTTGAAAACTGCAGCTATTTCTGATTATTACTCACTATACTAATATCTACTGCCAGTGCTGTAATGTTTAAATTTACAGTACATTTAAATGAACTTGAAAGAATAATTAGTAACACAAAACGACATTTACTAAGATGCTGTTTAAGACAACACACAGCCTAATGATCAATTAATTAAGTCAGAAGAATGGAATACATGTAAATATGTGTAAGAAGGCAGTCATTACTGCACAGTAAGAAACTTTTAAATATATACTTTTCATAATTGTATTACACTGTCATGTATTTTTTTTTTCTGTTTTCTTTCCTACCACTTCTAATTACAAAAGGTCAAATCCTCTGGTGCTTAATCAGTTCCTTAATCAGGTTCATTTTTACTAGGAAAGTTTCTGTTACCTTCCCTGATAGGTTTTTTCTGGCTATAGTCCTGGTCCAGCAAAGAAGCAGCTACCATTACCCATAGTTGCTACATTTCTAGCCTGTGCAAAGAGGCCAAGCACTAAATAAGCCGGGGACCTGAACTGCCTTCTTAGCCCTAAATGTGAGCTGGCTGGAAATGGTTGAAGTATGTTAGTAGAGCTGTGAGGAGAAACTTGCACAGCATTGCTCATGCATAACCTGATCTGGAGTCAGTGTGTTACTAAGCTGAAAAAGGAGGGATTTTTTTCTTCTTCTAATTTTAAGAGTATGTATTAGATTTTGTGATTGCTGAAAATCCACAATTCTGTGGCTATAACCTTTTCATGTCTTGGATTAATCTCTTTACCCCTAAATCTAAGTTCTCATTTTAAAATCTCTAGCCTTCAAGAATGCAAACAGATACAATATTGTCCTTCGGAGTCTGCAACTAGTCAGAGAACACAGAAGGGAACATTTAGGTGGTGTGTTAACTCAGAGGGCTCATTTAATTTACTATTTAAATACTAACATTATTAACCATATGGTTTCTTCATACTAGAACTTCTAGCATAATTGTTTAGTATGTCTGAAATGTACCTTTGTATTTGTGCTGTTTCAGAGCACTGCACTGTTACAGTTAGGGTGGCAGGGTGACAACCAAGGCAGAACACTGATGCACAAAACAGAAGAAGAAAGGATACTTTCACCAGGACACCTTCTCCAAATATCTACACACAGCTACCTTTTTAAATCCACCTCTTTAGGAAGGCTGCCAGGCTTTGAACCTGTTGACTCATGAAGTCTAAGTATGTATTTTACGAATTATTATCAGGCCCCTAATTTTATCCTTTTAACTTTCCCCTAGTAGCCTCTGGTATAGGAGTCTTTAAAGGAAATGGTAATGCAAAACTTCATCTGTATAAATGGTTCCACAATAATCAATATTTCCTATGGCTTGTAACTAAAACCTAGGGCTGAGTATCAATGGGGAGTTAATATTTCTAAATGAAAACCAGAGGAACAACTATGGACCTGTGTTTAAAATTAGTAAAGAAAAGCAGCACAATCCAGATGTCATATTAAATTCACCAGCAAAGATTAATGGTACATTTATGATCTTTTCAGTTAATAAACATAAAGGGCATACACTTCAGCCTTAAACAGTGAAAGAAGGTTCAGAGTCCTCGAAATGAAAATCATGACATAGGTACATTCTCTTTGAATACTTAGAACTGCCATGAGTGCAGGGGGCTGGACTAGATAATCTCTCTGTCCCTTCCAGTCCCCTGATTCTATGAATTTAGTAGGAATGCTTTGATTTTTACCTATAAGCTTTCTAATATTGGCCTACTGCGTATTGGAGCAGTAAAAGTTCCCCACGCCCTTCTTAGTTGAGCACTATAAGATGAAATACTGGATTTAGAGGAAACAGTAGAGCAACAGTATTATTAAAGGGAAATTGTATAATCAAAAGTGTGAATTAGTTGCTGCCAAGAGAAGAGGATAAAAAATTAGCTCTCTGGAGGCTGATGGGCCATAGTTCAGAACGAATGAAAGGGAGTGCATTACTGTGGGGAAGTGGTGGTAAAACACATAGTGGTATATGATGCAGAAGGGCAGTCTCCAGTTCAGGTTGCTTGAGTACTTTGAAACAAATCGGAATTCAGCAATGGTTTAAGGGAATGTCAACATTCTTATTTTAGCTGAATGGGTTTGCCCGGCCCTAGCTGACATTGTCTAAAAGACTGACGTCTGAAACATAAAAACAACTACAGACAGGTAGCATTTGGTGTCATTAGCATGATGGAGAGAAGCATTCCGAACACTGAGGTGAACTGCTACATTTGTATAAACAAACTTTGGTCAAAAAGACGTCAAGACCACTTCATTTCTTAATGCTTGAGTGAATATTAGTACATAGAGCCAGTTTATATGTCTGCCTGGTCCCTAGGAAGCACTTCACTTTCACATTTCAGAAGAGTTACTGCCATCGATAAAGTACAAAACTGTAGAAGATAATCTCAACAAAAAAAGGTCAGATTGTAAAACTATAGAGTTCAATTTTCTAGAAGAAATTAATCATTTTAAATGTAAATGATTTTCTAAAATGTAACAAGAGGGGTTGTTGTCAGGTTTCTATGAGCAAGATTGTTTCCCTGAAGTTTCAGAGCTGATTTGTTTATGATTTTTTGGTTTGTGTTTTTAAAGTCCTTCAACTCAGGTCATTGCACCATATTTGAAAAATGGTACCACTAGGGTGTCTTGTAGCAAAGCAAATTTATTTAATACCTGCCACAAAACCAATGCATTGAAATAGAGAATTTAGTCCCTTTTGCCTCATGAACATATTTCTGATAGCATGATGACACCTAGCTCTATGGAGAGATTAGATAGAAGTAGTTTCTGTAAGAACCTGATGCATTGCCTAGTGTGGAATGACAAGCACAGCAAAATTACAATCTCAGATTGCATGGAAATCATGTTGTTTGTTTGAGAAATAGAAAATGGGTGGTCAAATATTAATTTTTTTTATTCTATTGCCCCAGGGTCATCTGACTTCTGGGTTAAATGTAGATACTGCTGTAGAAACATATTGTACTGTCAAATAGGAAGTGCATTTGTTTTAACTAGAAGTTTCCCAGGAGGCTTTCAGTAACACCATGAAAGAAAAAGTGAATGAACTAATTATGAGTTTTTTTAAAAAACTTTGAAGTAATATCCAAATGTGTGACAACATATTTAATGAAAAGAGAACATATATTACTGGGCTTAGGAAATTATCTAGTGTGCATACTGTATATTTCTTCTAGGAGCTGTGATCCCCGTTTTTCACCCACCATAATGTCTTCATTCCTTCAGATGAGAGTGTTCATTTTCTTGGGAGTTTCAGCAACAATGGCCTGCACAGCTCTTTTCTTCTCTTTTGTTCAGAAAGGCAAAGATGTCTTCTTTGGTAAGTAACAAATAAAATGTTCTTTATTTCCTGTTTCAACCTTTGGTTGTACTGTTGGTGAAACTGAAAACACACAGGTAACGCTTGGTAGTTTAGCTTATAATACTCTTTATAGCCAGAAGAGAGACAAAGATAGACATCAGTGAAAGTTTTTCCACAATTGTTTTCCTTTAAAAAAATAAAATTACAGCTTTATAAATTCACCACGGGGAACACCCTTTGCACCTGTGATGGATGTGTCTGATTCATGTACCTTGTGATTAGGAATGTCTGGTTGTACTTTCTTGATTGCATTCACAAGTCACATACAGTATTAACACACAGAACTCTGACTTCCTTCCTAGAATCAGAATCCATAAAGTTAGACACTGTAAGACTTCAGAACTACTATGAAATTCAGAACTTACAGTGAATTCTAAGCCAGTAAGGTCTATTGAACCTTGGAGAAATATTGGAGAAATATTGGAAGTCCCATTGTTTGAGTCATTTTAAAACTGGATTGAACCAAGATGTCTGCTGCTATCCTTAGATCCTGACATCTCTGATAACATAGAATGGCATTTTCTCAAAACATAGGTGTCAGAGATGGATTCTGGAGGCATTATGAAGACACAGATATTTTAAGATTCTCCATCCACTAGGATAAAAATTAGCAGGGTACGTGCCAAAGAATTTCAACTGCAAAGAGGAGCCAAAGTTGTCCCCTTTACCCCTTGTTGTTTCCCTCTTTATTGAACACCTGGCACTACAAAACAAAGAATAATAATAGCATAACAGCACTTACAATTAATGAAATAGAACATACAATTGCACTGTTTGCAGATGATATTATACTAATGGTACCAATTCAGTACAATCTGACTTCCATTCTGAAAAAAATAATTAATTCAGTGATATATCAGGCTAGAAAATTGACTATAAAAAATCTGAAATATTCAGTATAGGGCTGTAAACTGTAATTAAACAGCTGCAAGATACATATGCGTTTGTATGGTCCAAACAAAAGTACTTAAGAATCAGTATGTCTCCTAACTTCAGTCAGGTAAATTACATTGATTTTTTTCCCCTGGTATTTCAAAACTGATTTGTTGGATTGGAAAAAGACTACATTTGCCTTAGATTGGTTGTAGCGCTTAAAATGAAAATGGATTGGTTGCCAAAGCTTAATTTCCTATTTCAGGCCTTGCCAACATGGGTACCAAAAAAAGATCTCCAAAGGTGTGGTGTTTAGATGTTGCTTCTAATTATTAGAATTGGGAGCACTGGCTGTGGGGAGTCTGAAAGGACATATAACAAAAGGCAACCCAAACAAGAATTATTACATTTGTATGGGACAATAAGTAATTTCCATTTGTAAGTAAGAATTCTCTGTATGTACCCACTGTGGATGAGGGATTGGCAGTACCAAATTTATTAAAATATTACTGGGTGGTTCAGTTAATATCACTATCAGCCTGAAACCCTGGTATTCCCAGTAAATATGGGTGGAAATTGAACAACAGGATTTTAAACATATATTTAGCATAGTGTTCTTATTCTTTTTAATCTAGAAGATATAGATCAGTACAAAAGAGAAACAATCCAGGGAATATGCAATGTCACATCATCCTTTCATAAGGACATTTTGGGTATGGAATTTGATAAGCTGTACCCCCTTTCCAACCTCATTTAAACTCATCAGAAACAATCCAGAATTCCAACTGGGTTCATCTAATCCAATATAAAATACATGGGAGGAAAATGGTACACAACCATTGACCACAATGATAAAATGATGACAATTAATGCCATCAAATTATTTATGGGGAATATTAATATGCCAGTTCTGGTTTATTGGCACCTAAAGTAGTATATTAAATCCCAGTCAGGCAGCCCAATTTTTAGGAGAGCATGAACAATCATAGAAACAGTAATTATGGGGAAAATCATGTGAAAAGTCCTGCTCTCTGCATGGTATAACCAATTGTTACCAATGGAGCCAGAAAATAGGACCTTTATGGAAAAATACGAAAAAGGTCTAAAACCAGACATCCATTTGCAACAATGAGGAAATATCTGGATCTTGCCTGAATTGAGTTTTAAAATATCTGGAGGAAGGCTGGAACCTTTTCATTTGTATAACTCGTATGCACAATTATTACAAAGTACTTTTATCAGTGTTACCTCACTCCATTTAAACTAAGGAAATATATAAAAAGAGAGTCAAATGCAGGAGAGAACATGGCAGAACAGGGATCTTTGTGCATGTATGGTGGAACTGCCCTAAGATAATATTCTGGAGGAAAATAAACAGAATTTTCAAGGTACATAAAATTAGTTTACACACAGACCCCATAGTGCTTATATTAAGTTACAGCCCAAAGGAGGTTACTGACTCAGAGAAGAACCCATTAATAACATAAATACTGCTAGGCAGCTATATGTGATGATAGCTCCTTTTTCTGTAAAATAATAGCTCCCTCAACATTAGCCACATGAGAAAGTTTGGGAAATCCTTTCAGTGGAAAAATTACAGACAGCCTTATATCAATATTAAGTGGATTTTATGAAGGAAAGTATATCAGTAAATATCTCAATGATCAATACTCTTTGGATGATTGTTGCCTCCAATTTAACTTTTAATTTTTTTAATATGTAGAAGAAACTGAAGATACCTACATTACCAGTGCTATCCAGGAGGGGGCTAAAGTGGTGGATGATCCTATATACCATACACTGAAAAGGTAAAAATGGTCTGTGTGTCAGGTTTGCCATTAATTTCAGTGTGACCCCTATTTGGCCATAAGGATATCTGTTTAGGGGCGTACGCAATGTCACATCATCCTTTCACATGTTGTGAACCAATCTAGTTTGTATCATGCCATATGCTGCACACTAGTGCAATATTTTATTCGTTAACTAATAAAGCGTTACTATGTAAAAACCAAAAAATACTCTAGCAAATGAGTGTTTTCTGATTGTTTGAATCCAATGAAAGATGTCAGATGGCATGAATCTTTGAGGCAAACAAGTCTGAGTTTTTACATAACCTCATTTATTTATTAGGCTAAAGTAAAGCTTTAAATAGCAACTATATTTTACCAGCATCTGAATGAGATAGAAACCATGGGTGATGTCGTGGCTCCTTTTAGGGGGCTTATTCCTTTACCCACTCACTTCCCTGGTCCTTCTCACATGAACAGAGAACAACAATACCCGAAGTCCAAAGGTCCAAACAATTCGATGTTTATTGGGGTGAACTTCCAGCAAGCATGATTCCAGTTTCCTTCCTTAGTGTCCCCCTTCCCAGCTCTGACATGACAGAGCCTTACCTGTGGCCCTGTTCCCATTCCTGCCCTAAGCTAAACATGATTCCAATTTCCCCACTCCCATTCCCTGTTCCCATCCCCCCCACACACACACACACTTCCTGATTGACTGCAGACTATACAGTAAAACTTGAGTTCTGCTTAGCTATACCTTAACCAATCATTTTCCTGAAATTTAACTAACCAATCCTAACATATTGTAACATGATTAGCCAACCAATTATATCCCACCACCTTAATTAGTTTACACCCAGCAAAATTAATTATACAGCAGACAGAAACAATCACGGAACCAGACAGAGACCATGCAAATAAACAATAACAAAGTGGGAACTATAATGACAAAACAATACAGAAGTGAGGATTTCACATCCCAGCTATTGATAAGTGAGTTCTTGCCAGATAGGATGCTATCAAACTAAGTTTCCTTTTACATTTTCTAGGCACTTCCCTTTGTCTGGAGGCGATAGGCATTATCAGGACAGGACTGTATTCCTAACAGCCCAATAGCACCTTATTTCAATGTGACTAGTTTGGAATGTGAGGATGTGACCGGTCACTTTCCAGTTTATGGCTGCCTCTGTTGTTTAGTCAAAGATCTTAGCCTAAGAACAGGGCCTCAGTAAGAGAAGTCACAGTAAGAGAAGGCCCTTACACCGGCAGACAGTGATTTTGATTCTTTCTTTTATACCTCTATAACTAGCTAAGTGATAAGAATACTCCTAAATTCTTAGAGTATAGGCCTTTACAGACAGGCCTGAATATCTATATCCTAACAGCTCCATCAAAGGTAATGGCAAAAATCCCCTTGACTTCAGTGGGGCCACAATTTCACCTAGTGAGTCCATGTTAAACAGGTTCAGTCCCTAACTAATGCCCAATGGAAGAATAGACGTGAGTTGTTAAAAGAGATGGTAGTTAAAACACAAAAATAAAACGAAAAAAATTAGCTTGGTTTTTCACGGTGAAGTTGGAGCCTAGACGGTGTCAGGGGAGAACAATGATGATAGCAATCCAATCACAATTTGGTCAAAGTGGTCAGCGGGGGGCACTCCATGTACAATGTACCATTATTAGGCATGGGATCAAGTGATTTCTGTGTACAGGTAGCTCTAAATATCTAAATGTATGTGCTACCCCAAATTTGTTTCTCTCCCATGCCCTCCAGCATTTTTACAATTGTTGATGTCCCTGAGGCCATTACGCAAACAGGGTTTATCTGTATATGGTGAAAGTGACTTGAGATTCATAGATCCCAGGAAAGCTTCTTGCAGCTCTTTGAGGAGACTGAGTATAATAGAAGGTCACTTTTGCTTAGTTGTCTCAATATGGATTTTGGGGCCTACAGCTATGCGACCAGATTTTAAAATGTTGGCTTTCACTTATTGATGTCTCAGTTTCTTCATGTATAAAATGGAGCTGATAATATTTACCACTCTGACAAGGATGTTGTGAAGGTTATTTGATTAACATTTGTGTAGTGCCTCACGGATGATAAATGTCAAGTATTATTAGTACTGCCAGTTGTGCTGCTGGTTGTTGCAATCCATTGGAAACTAAATTGCAATCCAGCTAATTTCAAATAGGGCACCATACTGTTTACATTCTTTCAGAATGTTAACAAAATAATAGGTTTCAGAGTAGCAGCCGTGTTAGTCTGTATTCGCAAAAAGAAAAGGAGGACTTGTGGCACCTTAGAGACTAACCAATTTATTAGAGCATAAGCTTTCGTGAGCTACAGCTCACTTCCTCAGATGCATCTGAGGAAGTGAGCTGTAGCTCACGAAAGCTTATGCTCTAATAAATTGGTTAGTCTCTAAGGTGCCACAAGTCCTCCTTTTCTTTTAACAAAATAATAGATATACAAGATAGAAAGTGTTGCAATGTTCAAAGTTCATTTTTAATGTTCTTCTTAATAGAGGCTTCTTAGGGAATTATAATAATGAATAATATAGAAAAGACCAATCAGCAGGTCCTATTTTCTTTACCTATTATACAAAGAACACAATGATTGAAAATCAGATGACAAATTATATCTGATAAAATGAATATTTGATTGACCCGTGGAACCTTCGAAGGCAGGGTGCTATTGGTGGAAAACAGCTTAGAAAGAGTAAAAATGTAGTAAGCATTTTACATGATGGGCTTGATCATGTAAGCCTCTGAGCACTCTGACCATATCCACTAAGCACATGCTTAAGTGTTTTGCTGGATCAGAGTCAGGGTGCTCAGTAACTGCAGGCTTCAGTTCTATATGAAGAAAAATAGCATCTGCAGTTACATTAACAAGTGTAAAATAGCAGGGCTGTCAATCTTCATGGTTCAGGGCACAAAATGATCATTAACTGAAGTTCATAAGAAATATGCCCTATCTTATACAATATTACACAATTTGGTGCCTTTAGGCCAATTCAATAGGTCAATGGGTCCCATAGAAGTTAATGGAAGGTTTGCTATTGACTTAATTTGGCCCTGAGAGTGTGTCTTATACCTTCCTCTTAAACATCAGACCCCTGGCCTTTGCAGAAACAGAACACTGGACTGAGAGGGCTGTTGGTCTGTTTGGATAGTCTGCTAAAGCAGCTGTGTCCTTAAATTCTTAAAATATTTCTGTATTTTCAAGTCACTTTAAAGGTATGTGCAATTTAATAAACTAAACTATTTTCTTTATATGTAAAAGAATATGGTGCAGTTGAATTAGGACATTAGTGAGTACAAAGCCTAAAAAATATGAGAAATGAATCTTACTGCATATTTGAACTTCTGGAAGTTATGGAATTCATAGTACTGCGAAAACTCAAATCATCTCGCTTTAGCTCATAAATAACTGAAGAAGGTCACAATACAATACAAATGAGTTCAGCTCTTGAGAATGAAAAACATTTCTAGGATGAAAAGGCAGTTTCCTACTCAGCCTGGGATTGGGAAACTTGACAGCCCCCCAGTCTGAAGCAAATACTCACCAGCAACCACATACCACACAACAGAACCACTAATCCAGGAACCTATCCTTGCAACAAAGCCCGTTGCCAACTGTGCCCACATATCTATTCAGGAGACACCATCACAGGGCCTAATAACATCAGCCACACTATCAGGGGCTTGTTCACCTGCACATCCACCAATGTGATATATGCCATCATGTGCCAGCAATGCTCCTCTGCCATGTACATTGGTCAAACTGGACAGTCTCTACGTAAAAGAATAAATGGACACAAATCAGATGTCAAGAATTATAACATTCATAAACCAGTTGGAGAACACTTCAATCTCTCTGGTCACGCGATTACAGACATGAAAGTCGCTATTTTACAACAAAAAAACCTCAAATCCAGACTCCAGCGAAAAACTGTTGAATTGGAATTCATTTGCAAATTTGATACAATTAACTTAGGCTTGAATAGAGACTGGGAGTGGCTAAGTCATTATGCAAGGTAACCTATTTCCCCTTGTTTTTTCCTACCCCCCCCCCCCCCGGACGTTCTTGTTAAACCCTGGATTTGTGCTGGAAATGGCCCAACTTGATTATCATACACATTGTAAGGAGAGTGATCACTTTAGATAAGCTATTACCAGCAGGAGAGTGGGGTGGGAGGAGGTATTTTTTCCATGCTTTATGTGTATATAAAAAGATCTTCTACACTGTCCACAGTATGTATCCGATGAAATGAGCTGTAGCTCACGAAAGCTTATGCTCAAATAAATTGGTTAGTCGCTAAGGTGCCACAAGTACTCCTTTTCTTTTTGCGAATACAGACTAACACAGCTGTTACTCTGAAACCTATTCCAAGTACAACAGTACAAAATTATGTTTGCTGAATTCATGAACTAGGTTTCCAAACTGCAAGCACACTGAGTGAACAACACTAGATTTTATTTATTACTTCAGCTTGAACTTGAACTGTGATCATAATGGACAAATTCATTTCCTCAGGTAGGTATTTAATATCACCATTTGGACTCTTGTATTATTTTAGACCCTCCCCATATACTTATGAATGCTGTAATTATTGAACAGCAACATATTAAAGTCACTGACTACAGCTACCTTCAATGTTGCTAAGTTTTTAAATGTAAACTTGATTAGACCTATAGGGGGCCAGACAGCTTCAGAATTAGAGAGGAAGTGTACACAGGTGTAGGTCACTCCTTCCCATGGGCACTCTGACACCCATTGGCCAGCCACAGGAAGATGGGCACTAATTGGCTCCTTGCTTCCCACGATCATTAATTTAAACCCTTGCTTGGGTTTTTTTGTCTCACCCTCCCTCCCCTGAGTTGTAGTATGGAGCCAAATTGGCTGATGCCTTTGTAGTTTTGTTTTTGTTTCTTCATAGCATCATCATTAAACAGGAATAGGACTTTCAAATTTAAAAACTAGGAATTTATATAAATGTTTAGTTCACCACAACTTGTGGCTGGTGCACAGTGTGGATGAAAGGCCAAAGAGTTAGTTCCTAGAAATAAAGGAGACCTAGGATTTCAAGCTGATGGAGCTTGGGCCTGTGGGGAAAGGGGAGACCTGAAGTCTTCACAGAATAATGTCTCTCTCTGGTACCTTCTGCCCCCTTCACAGTGGGAAGGGGATTCAGCAGAATGTACTGAATCTTAGGAGTAGGCAGTGGAGAGTCTACCCTGCATTATGGACTATATGTAAGAGGCCCTGTATACCCTGCACTGGATTACTAAATACCTGGTAAGAGTAGAGGGGGCAGATAACACCAGGGAGGGGTGCTAAGTTTAATAAAGTTGTGGCCTGCTGCTTAAATCCATCTTTGTGTCTGTCCTCATTCACTTGCATGTCCTGATCAATGAACTGCTAGCAAAATGCAATATTTTTGAAATAGCTTTCCCAGATTTTAATATTATTTAGTGCCTGATCCAACTCTCACTGTTTGTTGTGCAGTTTATAATTGTCTCGTTATTTCTTTGTGCTGCCCAGGCCTGTTTGTTGTACCCACTTGTTGTCTCTCATCAAATAATTAGATTGTTGGTTCTTTAAGGCAGGGGTCATTGTTCTGTCTTTGTCATTATCATAATACAAATAATCATCATTATTGTAATTTTCATTACTATTACAATTATCATACTTATTATGATTTATTATTTTTATTATACTTGTATTATAGTAGTGCCTAGGCATCACAATAAGGATTGTAGGCACTGAACATACACAGAGTAAGAAACTGTCCATGCTCTGAAAAGCTTACACTCTAAATAGACAACACAGACAAAGAGTGGGAAAGTACACAGGGAGAAGTGAAGTAACTCACCCAAGGTCACAGAGCAGATAATTGCCAAAGCCAGCAATAGAAGACTCAGAAGCCTATTCTCTAGACCAGGCTGTCTGCCTGTGCTCTCCCTACCTTAGGTCCTGACCAACCAGAGCTCTGTTGGACCCAGGAATCTATCTCCCGGTGCCAGGCAGCAAGGAAACAGACTCAGTATATTCCATGAGAAATCTCTCAAATTAATTTGTACTTTACTGTCAGCAATTATTACATGGTACTTTTGTTTCCATCCATTTGTTATTGTTCTCTCTGCCTGATGATTTGCTAAATCTAAAGTGTAAAATGATGATAGTCTGGTTGAAGTTAAGCTATCTAAGCCATGTTGGTTGTAACAGAGAACAAGACAATTAGTGATCTAAAGGCTCTCTGCACTTTGACCAAAATGTGATGTTCTCTAGTCAACATGGAAACCTAACAACAATGTAATTCAGCAGTAATTTCTGGCTACATGTCATAAAGGATTCCTGGAGTTCCTTACATTTAAGTCATTGGCTTTAGATGTATATTTCTAGTAATAATTATATGTGCCACTTATTTATACAACTCCTTCATCCAAAAAGCTCAAAGTATTTCAAATCATTAAGTAATCAAGCTGCTCAAAAACTTGTGTCTTAGGTAAACATTATTGTGCCGAATTTACAGGTAGGATAAACTGAAGCATAGTTAGTTTAAGTGACTTTCCAAAGTAAGACATTGGCACAACCAGGCATAGAACTCAAGAATCCAGACTCTCAGAGCCAACTATTAACCACTAAAATACACTAACTACCCAGTGAAAATACAATGGCAGTCACTCAAGATATATTTTTTTTAATTTTTTTAAAAATACACACACACACACATTTTATTAACTTACAATAACATACACTGCAACATAGATTTAAAATGTAATTAATATACATAAATGTCACTGCACTATGGCCCGCAAAGGAAAACCATACAGTTCCAGTGAATCTAATCAAAACATTAGAAATACAAGTTATGGAACAGACTACATCTTTAATTAGAGAGTTCCCAACCCAGTTTCAGGTACATTGGTACAGATTTTTCTATTCCCTTTCATGAGACAGGCATGCTTTCATAGTGGGGGGAGATGTGCAGTTTAACTAAAGGACCACCCAAAGTCAGCAAATGCCAGCTGAGTTGGAAAGCCTCCATGATTCTGAAAAGAAGTTATTAGCTGAGGGGGAAAGAACCTGGACACCCCAAAAGGCTCTGCCCAGGCCCAAAAACCTCTCCAGAGTGGTAAGACATCTGAGGCAGGGAAATGCATATAGGTGTGTTCATTATTTTGTATAGATCTGTGTATTTCTCATGCTGTTAAGTAAAGAACAATGGTGTTTTAGAATCCTCTCTCAAGAATGTCTGTGTATCTGTTTGTTTTCATTGTTATGTCTCTCTGAAGAGGTAAACTGTAAGCCGCAAGGCTCAAACCTTTGGAGAGGCTTTGGAGGAGATAGCACTAGTTTCAAAGTCTAAGCATTTGCCTCTAGGGTCCTCCCTGCCAAGAGAAGTGTAAGACATTAGGTCTTCACCTGGAATATGTGCCGAGAGGCCCAAAGCTAGGCACAGGGCTTAATCTGCCCACCACCAGCAAGCTAAGGGCACATGGGATTCAGAGCTTGGATCCCCTCACAGCAGTCTGGCAAGTATATAGCAGGAGGAGCATAACCAGATCTGTAACATTAACAAAGAACTGGCCCTAAACAAAATGTATCATTTAGAGGTTTTGGATGAAAAGTTCTACTAAAAAGGATCTTTCCTGCAGAAAATTTCAGTTTTGACAAAAATCCATTTTTCCAGAAGAAAAATATTTCATTTGCATTTTTTGACCAACATTACTTATAATATTCCCATCACTCTGATATCTGTCTGCAAAGAGATGCAGTAGCTTGATTCAAAGAGTAAAGTAAGTGGCCTTTGAGAAATGTACAAAGCTGTTAAAAAGTATATTTTGCTGTCAACTGTTCCTGTTACAGAAATGGGATTCTCTCACTTCCCAATACAAATGCTAACTATTCATTTTAATGTGCCAAAGAGTTAAAAACTCTGTCTGTGTTACAAGGAGCTAAGCTTTTCTTTATAATTTTCCTCTCCTGTCCATTGAAAGTCATCTTATCAAGAAATTAGATTCCAGAGATAATCATCAATGAGTTTGCATCAAAATAATCAAGAAAACAACATATGCAGTTTCCATTTAACCAGTGAATACAAAGGCATTTTCAAAAGTTAAGAAAAATAATATGAAGGAAAGTAGAAGGAATGGGTACAGTATATAAAGCGTCCTAAATTTTTGGTGTAATGAGAAACTGCAGATGAGATGTAATGTCTGAAAAGACCTCAATTGAACCCTGTCAGAAATCTTTCAAAAAACTTCTTCCCGTGAGATTTCCAGCCCCATTTGGTATAAACTCAAGATGTTTAATTTGGACAAGCTGTAGACGAGCCCTAAACTCAAAGATTCTTATGTGAACTGAACCTACATGCTAAATATTTTGAGGTAGGCCTAATTCTATTGAAAGTAGATGAGATTTTCTGAACCAGACCAGAGCTAGGAATGACTGAAGTTGGATCTTTCAAGGTGGAGGAATATCTTAAGGAAGCAGAGTATGTTTTATCTGGGGGGGGAAAGACAAATGACATCCCTGGAAGTGTCTGAGTTTTAATGACATACTAAAGGTGGCTCAGAGTCTTCAGTCAGAAATAAATACTTTTATTTAGTGTGTACTGCACAGGAGCTATCCTGGTTTCATAGTTCTAACCAACAGGGGAAATAACCTCATTTGCAAAGCCTGTTCCAGATGCCACCAGTTCAGATGCCTTGCAAGCTGCTGTCTGCTGCTGGTGCCTCTGTATACCCAGGCAAGTGGACAAAAGGGACGATCTGTATATGCTGGGAAGTGAAAAATCAATTTCTATGCCCCAAATAAGAAACTACTCTTGCAGAAGGTCACTAAACATTACCAGTTATTCACTGACACTCAAGTTCTCAAAGGGGTGTCGAAAAATGAAATGAGTTTCATTTAATATTCTGTAAAACTTCACTGTTCTGGGATATCTCTTGAGGGGTATAAGGTAACTCAGGCTTAAAAGCATGTTAGGAATTTTCAAACACTGCCTTCAATAAATGTTAGTTCAAGGCAAAAGAAAGATACTATATATAAAACTGAAGGAGTATGGCCAATACAGATGAGAAATCTTTTTGAAAATTATCCATATGTATTTAAATATTGCCTCCTGAGAAGGCTAAGGTAATTGAGAACTGATATTTGAGAATTTGAAAAATAAGTGTAATCATAGAATCATAGAATATCAGGGTTGGAAGGGACCACAGGAGGTCATCTAGTCCACCCCCTGCTCAAAGCAGGACCAATCCCCAATTGGTCTCTGCAATTAATCTCTGCAAGTTGCTCATACACTTTAGGATTTAGGCAACTATGCTCACATCTAAACACCTCAGGCCTGAATTTTATCTCTCATACACTGGTTTTTATACTTCCATAATTCCTTTGACTTCAGTGGAGTTGTTTCTGAATTACACAGTCTGTGAGATTTGTTGATTAATTTTACCCTTGTCACTCTCAGGACTAGAACTCGGCAAATAACTGATTTTTCGGTAAGTTGGTAATTTCAAAAAATCAGAGTAAAAATCATTTTGGATCAGACCAAAAATCAAAAAATATTTGAATTTGTTGGCAAATGAAAAAGTTTGAGGGAAAAAAATGTTTTTGGTTGAATACATTTCATTTTGATTTTGAGCATTTTACATGTTTTTACATGTATAATTTTAAAATTAAATTAAAGGAAATTTCAAAATGAAAAGCCCTTTTGAACCAGAAAAATCAAAATTTATTTTTTACATTGTAAATACAAAACATTTTGATTTTTTTCAGATTTTTTTGGTTGGTTGGTTGCACTGTTTTTTTGTTTTTTTTTTAAACAAACAATTTACAAAACACAGTGGTGTTACCAAATCTAAATTTTTCACCATAAAATTGTGGTCAAAATGTTTTGCCTACCTCTAATCAGGACCCAGTTCCACTATTCTTTCACATGCAGAGCTGAGCTGCAGTGGAGCACAGTGAAGATAAGGCCTGGAAGTCAGTTAATTTCTCTCTATGTCAACCAAAGTGCTGCACATCAGATTTCCATCCAAACTATATGTAAAGCATGAGCCTAGAGAACACATCACCAAACTGAGCTTGGCTTGCTTTGAGGCAAGACTCATTGAAGTCATTGGGAACTTTGCCACTGACTTTAGGTGGTTTTGCAACAAACCCTAAATGGTTAAATATTTGTGAAAACTCCTAGGTATAGCATTTACAGCACTTCACTGATTGAATATGAGCAGGTGCACAGTGAATGGGAACTCAGCCAGCTACCCATTATGTGGAGCTGTTTTTTTTACTATAGACACTTGTCTGAGGTCTCAAGTTTGATTGAGTGGACTGTTTCTTGATTGAGCACTTAACTGTATATTTTATGCCCTAAGCTGTCTGTGATCTTAAATGTGACATTTAAACCAAACCTACCATTTGGCTTCACTCTTCGGTTAATGCTACATTGTGACTATTGTATTTAGCATCGATTAGTATTTTGTCCACAAGGTATCCCTTCGTATCCTTATGTAATACAAATTTTGCTTCAGGGCATCATCAATTCACAACAAGCATAAAAGGGAAGTGGTTTAGTTCTTCTGGCAAAGTTTATTCCTATTTGCCACTTGAGATATTGAGTGACATTCCTTCTGTCCTCTGTCCAGCAGCATTATTTCTGGTGTAGCCATAGAAATGACAGAACATTACTGCAGTTATTTTCCACTGAATGTCTTTAGCATTTGCTTCAGTCTAATCTGAACCATCCCAAGTGATGGTGTTTCCAGCTAAAATGAAAAAATGAGGCACATATCTGAATGCAATATTTAGAGTGCAGTTTTAACAGAGGGATTACCACCTTCTTGTTACAATTTGATGCCTTAGAAATTTCACAGGCTTGTTTAGTTTCCATATTGCTTTGCAAAGTCATGTCTAATTTGTTGTCCATGAGCAACCTAAAGTCTCTTTTGGCATGATAACTTTCCATGTTACTCCCTTTCATGGAGTAACTGAACAACTAAGTAGATATTCGGAAAACTCCTGTTAGGCTGCAAGGAACCTTAGCTTATATGTTGGGTTTTTTTCCTAAAATATAGTATTTCTAACTCAAATCTTTAACTATTTCCAATATGTGTACACACATTATGATTTGTTATATTGTGATTTCAGACCACGAGTGTTTTCCTTCTCCATCTAGACAGAGCTCTGTATATAATTATTAATAAGTTTCATAAAAAGGGAACACTGAACGGAATGCATTTTCCCTTGTTAACATGGATACAAATATTTTTAACAAATAGCAAAAGATGATAAAAATCTTCCCAGGTTCAATCTTTTCCACTTAAGCCCTAATTACACTTAAATGCATATTTTATCTGTTATAGAAATCTTCAAAGGAGGGGAATAATAGCTCCTGCTCTGCTGCTGGCTTTTTCAAAATTTCCTGAACAAGAAAGTCAAGATATTTCCCAAGCTGCTGAAAGAATGGAAACTTCAACACAAGTGCTGGAAAAAAAAGTTCACCAGAAGCAGAAACGCTCACCGCATCCAAGTGGTAAATACAACACACAGGCAGAAATCCCTGTTGATAGCTTAAGGGTTATCTCCTAGATTGAAATTGTGTTGACTTCATTTTTATTTTATGCAGGCAGGAGACTATTCATCCCCAAACCTTAGAGTCACAGTGTATGCTGTTCAGATCTTAAAAGCATCTTACAAATAGTTAACCTCTATTGTGTTTTGCTTCTGATTGTACTGCTCTGGTGCTTGAGGATCTAAACAGCAGCATTTCGCCATTAGCATCCTTTGCAATCCCACACATGCACTTGGATTGTCTACAAATCATCTCACAAATATACTGAATGCCCTGTGTGTTTTGTTGAGCTTCTTAGGTCAGAGGCTTTGGTCCTTCTGGAGCCTGAAGTTGGCAGACACAGAAGGGTACTGTTTGTATCTTTTTCCTCTGGGGCACTGAGTTCCTGAAATATGTTTCCTCCAGACATGGAAGGACTTCTTACTTTTCATGGTGCATTGATTTTATGTATTTTATATGCTATTTTACTGTTTTATGTAATGCACTGGAAAGTTCAAAGTTGGAGAGTTGTCTAAGTAATACAACATCATCATTATTACTATAATTATTATTTTAAGATGGGCAAAACCAACCCCCCTGGCATTTGGGATGTTTGAAATTCAGACCTAGATCCAAATATGTCATGACTTAATACCATCTCTATAAATAATAACATTGTAATAATATTTATTTTCTTTCTTAGTATTATAAATGGACTTTTTTTTCTCTGTTCAAGAGATGGAAGACCTAGACTGTTGCAAACAAACATCAAGCACTACAGTTCTCTCTCTTGGGTTTTTTCTTGGGAAATTCATGCCATACACAGAAACTAAGGGCTTGTCCATGCTGTCCCACAGTTCAGACTATGGGGGTGTGAATAGCAGTGCACGCCAAAGTGCTATGCTGTAATTCCCCCTTGTGGATACTGTTGCCTATGCACAAGTCCACCTCCTGACCTGATTGGCTTTGAGAGCCTTAACTAAAGGCCAAATCTCAACATCTGCATTGCTATTTGTGGCATGCTAGCTTGAGTCTGTCTGCCTGGGCTGAGAGGCTGGCTCCTAGCAGACATACTCACACAGGCCCCAAGCAGGAGGGCTGTGAAGTCCCCAGACTTGAAGGCAGAGTTTACAGGTCAGGGAGGACAGGGATAAGAAGCACACAGCCCCAAGAAAGTGAAATTGTGAAACTAAAAGGAGGGTTGGTTAACCTGAATAAAGTGGCCCCAAGAGAGGAGGAATCTTGTTCTTAAAGACTCTGGATGTAGGTGTATTATTCTCAGAACTCAGAGGAAAAACTGAGGCAGGGTCACAAGGTGGCACTCTGGAACAGCACCTACCCACATACTGCCTAATGGTGTCTAGATTCCTGCTTCTCCCCAGCCCCCCACATTCTAATTCATTAATTCTGTCCCCCCACCCCCACCCCATCTGTCCCTTCTCCAGCTCATCAATTAATAATTCACTTTCCTAGCCCCAGTATCAGTTCTACCCATCCAGTCCCACATCTGCCCCTGGCCACCCAGCATCCCCATTGATGCTCCTTCAGTTTCAAGGGTTCTTTACCCCTCTTTCCCTAGCCTGGGGGGTGGACAGCTGCATCAGGGTCCTCTTCACCCCTCTCCCCATTCCCAGGATTGATGTGAGAGGAGAGGGGAGAACAGACTGACCCAGGAGGAAAAGAGGGGACAGGATCAGAGAGCCGCTTGAGCTGTTCGACTCTTTCTGCACCCCATCTTCCTCTCTTGTGAAAATGGTGTTGGATGCTTCTACTCTCCCTCCCCTCCCCAAAACCTCTTTTTGGCTCCTGAGGGAAAAGGGATAAAACTCTGCCTGCTTCCTGCAGCAGCAATTATTAGCTGCTTTCCCTTACCCCACCTCTTGCAGAAGAGCAGCCAGTCTCCAGCAGATCTGATATTCATTTGAGGGCTGGAGTTTCTTGCTTTACCCTGAGGTTGGCTCCAAAAGGGGTTGAAATCATGTGACTCACAATGAACACTGATGGCCACTGGGCTCCATCTCTTGCCTGTAGCTTCAGCGCAGAGGAGTGGCTCTTGTTACATACGGATGTTGGTGTGGCTGCAGAGACCACAGGTCATCCTCCACCTCAGAAGGTGAGGCTGTGGGATCAGGGAGTTGCAGGCTGTGGTCACTGTTGTGTTGGAATGGTGTTATATTTCAATAAAAGAATGCAGTTGTTAATGACACGCTTTCCATGCCTTCATAAAGAGAGCACCTGACTCTTAAAGTGCAATGTTAGCTCCTTTCTGTATTTAGGTCAGCGCACCTGTAACTATAATGGCCCTAATTTTTCACTAGCTTTTTGGATTCTTTCCTTTTTGTTTGTCATATGCCCAATTCACTTTAGATATTGTTGTAAGTTTTATGCAGTTTCTCAGATCTCAGAAACTACAGTAATTTTAACTAATTCAATTAATAATTTAATTAGTTCTAATAAAACTGCCCAGATCTAGTACCTAATAAATACTATATACCTTTTTCATCTAGCCAGGGAGCAGAAATAATTCCATGTATCTACATGTCTAGGGAAGATGAATAGCTAAAATGGCCTTATTTATATAAACTACATGGTTAATACTTGTGAATAACAAATACATTAGCAGAAATGACAGGGATAACAGCTGACTAATGTTGACTTTTGTAATGGATTCTACTGTAACAGATACAACATTATTCTTTAACAAATAGAGCAAACAAACGGGTCATGTTGGGTTGGCTGTTTTTTTTTTTTTCCAGATCTTTTATCACCTGATCTGCTCAGCATGATTGCCAATATTTCTGGATGTCTGCCTTACATGCTGCCACCAAAATGTCAAAATAATTGCCTAGCCAATAAATACCGCCTCATCACTGGTGCGTGCAATAACAGGTATGTAACTTGCGTTGTTTAGGACACAGTTCTCTTCCTGTTATTCATAAAGGTATGGGTTTTGACCCAGAAGAAAATGAAATGGTTACTTAATTTCATGTTAGATTAAAGAAAACAATGAAGAAAGAAAAACCACTGTAATATCTCCATGAGAAAAGAAAGAAAACAGTGTTTCCACTATTCAGTTTTTCTCATAGCTGTTCCCTAGCAGATAGACATTCAAAGGTGCAGTACAGATTTCTTACACGCAAACCACAAAGTGATGTTAAAATGCTTGTGCATCAGAGCCTTGGTTGGCTGAAGGTTTTGGGACACATTCAAAACATTCAGTTGAACATGGTTTTGGATGAGGGGGAGGTGTCTGGTCATTGGGAGGGAGGCTGGGAGGGATAGCTCAGTGGTTTGAGCATTGGTCTGATAAACCCAGGGTTGTGAGCTCAATCCTTGAGGGGGACATTTAGGGATCTGGGGCAAAAATTGGGGATTGGTCCTGCTTTGAGCAGGGGGTTGGACTAGATGACCTCCTGAGATTTCTTCCAACCCTGATATTCTATGATCTTTGTATAATCTGTGCTTTGAGCCTCAGAGCACAGTACAGAGATACCAGCCTGCCCCAGAATGGTTTATCCACAGTGAAAAGTTTCCTACATCTGGCATTCAGTGAAGGGAATGCAGACTGGTCAGCTTTTAAAGGGCCTGGAGCTTTACTGTGTCTGTGGACATAACCAACATTTAGTTAACCAGACTGTTTGGTGAACTGAACTTCAGTTAAATAGTATTGTATCATATTTTAATACTTCGACAAAAAAAAAGATATATTGACCAGGCCTCTGTGAATTTCAAGAGCATAAACTCTTCAACAACGCATTAAATCCCAGAATTCATATTTGCTAATATCTGGGGCGGCTACAGGGAGACTTTAAAATTGACTTTTCTTCCTGTCAAAGTTTTATTTATAACTACTTCTCCTTAAAGGGCTTATTAACAAGAGCTTGGTTTTTTTATTGATGAGG
This sequence comes from Lepidochelys olivacea, assembly GCF_965140295.1. Taxonomy (NCBI): domain Eukaryota; kingdom Metazoa; phylum Chordata; order Testudines; family Cheloniidae; genus Lepidochelys; species Lepidochelys olivacea. The sequence goes on along the minus strand of NC_140413.1, from coordinate 37,496,843 downwards.
CCATTAGAAAAATTACGGCTGTGATTAATTTGCAGCTTTCACGATTCGCGTGGCTCAAAAATAAATGTATTATCATTGCTACTGGTCCAGTTTAGCCTCCACAAACACTGACCTGCTCTCATGTCACGACACACTTCCTAACTGCATTTGACTGCTTACTTCTTATGGTAAGAAGAACACAGGTTTTCCAAAGTGCTAACTCAAGTTATCCAGCCAAAAGCTTTTAAATAGCGAGAGAGATTTTTACTTCAGAAGAATCACCCTGATTTGATTTGCAATGAAAGCGGGGGTGGAGGTAGAGGTGGGGTCAGGGGAGGTTCCTTAGCTATCGCTGGGATTTTGGGGGTTTGTGCCAAACTGAAAATTCCAAACAAAGAATTAACCTTGGTTAATAATGCTGTTTATTTTTCTAGCTGAAAGATGTCTTTAACTCCCCTGTATGTGTTGGGGACTGGGAGAATATCTCAGTCACATTTTTATTCTGCTATAATCAATTTGAGTAGATTTTGAACTTTTGAACTTTTCACTCAAGTGTAACTCAAACAGGAAATTCAGAATTTCTGTTTCAAATGTTTAAAAATAGCAGCTATGGAATTGTATTGGCAGCTGATGCATGTGGAGTGAAAGGGCTGGGCATTCCCAAATGCACCATGTGCAAAAAAGATAAAATAATGTGTTTTCTAGCTCTAAAATCTAGTTATTACAGAAATGAGTTGTCCAGCTAGTTAGGTCATTGTCTTTAACCAACAAAGGAATTTCATTATATAATTCTCATTCTTGCATCCTTATGGCCATTTGTTCAAGTGCCTTTCATGTGAAAACTTAAGTGTAATAACAAAGGATCCATGCTTGCAGCTATTTCTTTGTGCATCTCCCGAGTTGTGTCCCTGACATCTCAGAAAGATTTGAAACATAGAGTCCTCCACTACAGTATTATATAGTCATACCACATTAATTCAAATATTTCCTTTCTACATCTTGATACCAAAACCTGGCACACTAAAAAAAAGGGCATTCAAAAGATATAAATCCAGGTAATAAACTGCATCTTAAACCTTCAGGTCCCTTCTAAGGCACAACAAAACAAATTTTGAGCTATCCAAAAATGTGTAATGCCAGTATGAGTGAGTGAAAAATCTCCACTTGACATAGAAGAAATCATATTTGATTACATCATAAGGATCTGTGAAACAGTAACCCTCTATTTCAACTGCCTGGGGATAAATCCTGCTCGCTTAATTCCATGGACTTCAGGGGTGGGGGGATTTGCTTGAATAATATAAACTGGATTCATCTCTGGATCTTTTTCACAGTCTTTTCTTTCTACATTTTGGTCATAAATTGCCTTTTAATGAACTTTTCCAAAGTGCTCAGTTTTGAAACAGCAGATACTATTAAAAATAAGTAGAACTATAATATGTGAATGCAGAGAATAGAGCAGGAATCCATAAATATAGAATCAAGTGTATTTGTTAAACTACACTGGCTTGATACACTGTTTAAGAGGGCATTAATTCCATCTTTACATAATAATAAAAAGCATCTGAAAGGAATTTTACTGCAGTAACATTCTAGTGAGCTGCTAAAATATAAAAGCAATCAGGAGAAAAATCACTGGTTAAGCAGTTAAATTAACATTTCATTATTTTTAATTGAGTGGAATAGCACTACACTATGTGCAGTACTTTATGCAATTTCAATAAAGACAAATCAACTGTAACTAATTTGAATGCTTTATTAAGGCACATTTCAACCTTCCAGTGTGAATTATTCGGGTTAATTAAGTGTATTACTGTCCCATATAGCTTTGCAAATTAAGCCACTTTGGTATGCTGAAGATCAGTGGAGGATTAATAAAATAATTGTTCCCAATTTAGTGTCTCCATAGCATATAGATGTATGTGTAACACCCTGGAGTTCCACTTTCTGTCTCTGAACATTCCTAGTTCTTTGTGGCTCAGCCTTAGAATATCAGAGTAAACCTAATATGCTTTTAATATTTTATCTCTGCTTTTGAATATTGTGTGTATTTAGCAAGTTATGAAATGTACTAGATTGAGCATCCTAGACACCTACTTAAGTACTGCCTTTTGCTACAGAACTGCACCAACTTACCCATAGTGCCCCACCAATGTGCTTCAACCCTACCCTATCCTACCTCTACAGTGACAGGGAAATTCAATTTCAATGCCTATTTAGTCCCTGGCTTTCAGGGGTGCCAGTTGGGCTGGAGCAGTGGTGTTTATGAACCGGATTGAGAGCGCTAAACTAATTTCTCATGGGCCATTACAGCATCATGAGATGGTCTGAAGCTGCAAAACGTGAATCTGAATTTTAAATATCACAGATTGCGGGGGAGAGGAGGGGAAATTAGGGGGTTTTAGTTTAATTCATTGTAAAAATAGGGACTATTTACAGAATTAAGATCCAGAGTCACCAAAAATTCTAAGGATTTGGTTTGGGTCTGTCTGTGCTTCTGACCTGCTTATTTTGAGCTCAGTTGCCAATTTATTGATCCAGACAGTCTCACATCCTTTCTCCAATATAAAGTATTTTGATTTTAAGTGATAGGTAGATTAGATATGTTTATGATGGATGGGGGACTACCTGGGTCCAGTCCAGGCCTCAGTGGGGGTTTTGTCATTGACTTCATTGGAGACAGAATTTCACCTTAGGTTTCTTCACTCCCAGTCATTATCCCTACTCCCTAAGATGATTGCCTCCCTACATCCTCACCAACCCACTGATCATTCCTCTTCCCTCCAGCCCCACTCTTCCCTGCCCTAACACCCAATTCCAAGCTCTAAACAAGAGCACTTGATGAAGGCCAGCAAGAGCTGTAACATTTCTTTCCCTTTTTTTCTAATGAATGAGTACACAGTCTCAAAGTCCTTATGTGGGCAAAGCACCCGTAGATTTTTAAAGGAGAGTAGCCTAAGCTAGGAACATAAGTTCAGGCCCTGAAATTTTTTATTTTAGTAAATAAAGTCTTTTTAGCCCTTCCTTTGGGGCAAATTGGCTTTGGTATGCCTTGGTGTCTTTTCAGAGATCTTTTAAATAAATAGCCCAGTATCTGTAAATACACTCATGTCTGATGAATATTTTAAAATTAAAAATGTTGGAAAAAACATTTTCTAATCTTTTATTTCCCCAGGGAACATCCTAGATGGGGAGCCTCCAACACTGCTCTGGCTAGATGGCTCCCTCCAGTTTATGAAGATGGAATCAGCCAGCCCAAAGGATGGAATCCCAACTTCTTCTTTAATGGATCTCAACTGCCATTGGTTAGAACACCATGAAATCATTTGAAACACTTGATTTGGGCTACATGCATGCCTGGGACTGTACAATCCTTTTTAAATCAATGAAGTCAAACTGCAGTTGAATATGGTTCGTTAGCACTTATGTCGACACAACTTTTCTGAAAAAAACAACCCCCTAAGTGACATAAGATTTGCCAGCATAAGCGCTCGTGTACACAGCGCTATGTTGGTGGGAGACACTCTCCCGCCAACATAGCTACTGCTGGTTGTTGAGCTGGTTTTATTCTGTCGACGGGAGAGCTCTCTCCTATCAGCATAACATAGCTATATGAACAATCTTACAGCTGTGCCACTGTAAGCTTGTAAGTGTAGACATGGCCTAAATTTTGGAGTGGTGTGTTTTAATTAAGCATATATTCAGGAGTCCAACTACCTGAGTCCTCTCTTTATACTCAAACCTTACTTAGGCATGACTTCAGTTGGAGTTTCTTTGAGTAAGGATTTGGGCCATTATTGGATATTTAATTAGTACCTGAAGTATAGGCATGGATTTGACATTTGAGAAAGAAGGCAAAGCCTTTTCAATTAAAACTTTAATACATATTCCAATAACTGCATCACAGTAGTGCATTCAGCGGTTTATATCACCAGCACTTTGTCTGAAAATAGATTGGTAATGGTCTAGATTGAATAACTACTGAATTGAAATTTGCTCTGAGGTACTGCCAAACCAGATTTTTATACAGTGCTTGTTTTATAAAAGTCTGTACTCGAGAACTGTGGAGAGAGTTGGGCCTATAAAGTGGCCAGTGGAAAATCCTACTCTATGTACATTTACAATTGTGTGGTCTTTTTAACGAACTTGGTGGCTGAGGTAAACAGAGCCATTTATTCTGCAGTTGTGATACGAACCTTTGAAAAAGAAATCATTAATTCACTATAAGGAGACTATTACATGCACAGTAGTTACTTAAGGCAGCTTCTGGATAACAACACAAATGGGAAATGTACTGCAGGTAAATATATTGTTCATTTTATATACATCAATACAATTTATTTGCACATTAAGATAACACAATTGCACAAATATTACCAATATACCATGATTTCATCTATTATGTAATTCAAACTACTAACGTAAGGAACCACTGCAATATTACTTTTTGGATTTTTGAATTACTTTGGATTTTTGCACAGCATATTGTTATAATACAGCAGAGCTGGCAATAGTGAAAGGTCTGAACCAAAACATTTATGTCTGAAACTGGATGCAAACTTCCCTATGTTCAGTGGAGAGGATTGGATCTGGTGTGTCTGCTTCGGGCCCATCTCAAATTGTCAGATTTAACTCTTACTATATTGACTCAGAAACCACAGTCTTTTGTTGTATTCATTTTACCCTTCACATATTTAATAATGATGGGAGACAAATTTTAGTGTTAATGTCACTTTCAAGTCCTTTCACAAATTAAATGGCATCATAACTTCAAGCAGTACAGTGTGGGGTTTATAGATGAAAAACTGACATTTCAATGAGAAATTTTACAGTGAATGTTATCAATCACACATATTTCCAGGTTCATTAAGTCTTGTGCTAATGGAGTGAAACACATTAAAAAAAAGCTTGTACTATTGCAAGGAATCTGATCATTCAGCATAACACCAACAAGCTTCCCTCCCCTTTTGTTAAACTACACTTTAAAATACCATACAATATACGAATATGAAATTAGTGCTATGTAAAAAAAAATAAGAATTCTATGCTATTTTTCCCTTAGTTGCAGAGTTCAGTTATTTGTGTTCTTTTATCTATTATAAGTTACTCTTTAATAGCAGGTTTCAGAGTAGCAGCTGTGTTAATCTGTATTCGCAAAAAGAAAAGGAGTACTTGTGGCACCTTAGAGACTAACCAATTTATTTGAGCATAAGCTTTCGTGAGCTACAGCTCACTTCATCGGATGCATTCAGTGGAAAATACAGGGAGGAGATTTATATACGCACAGAACATGAAAAAATGTGTGTTATCATACACATTGTAAGGAGAGTGATCACTTAAGATGAGCTATTACCAGCAGTAGAGCAGCGGGGGGAACCTTTTGTAGTGATAATCAAGGTGGGCCATTGCCAGCAGTTAACAGGAACGTCCGAGGAGCAGTAGGGGATGGGTGGGGGAATAATCATGGGGAAATATTTTACTTTGTGTAATGACCCATCCACTCCCAGTCTCTATTCAAGCCTAAGTTAATTGTATCCAGTTTGCCAATTAATTCCAATTCAGCAGTCTCTCCTTGGAGTCTGTTTTTGAAGTCTTTTTGTTGTAATATTGTAACCTTTAGGTCTGTAATTGAGTGACCAGAGAGATTGAAGTGTTCTCCGACTGGTTTATGAATGTTATAATTCTTGACATCTGATTTGTGTCCATTTATTCTTTTACATAGAGACTGTCCAGTTTGACCAATGTACATGGCAGAGGGACATTGCTGGCACATGATGGCATATATCACATTGGTAGATGTGCAGGTGAACGACCCTCTGATAGTGTGGCTGATGTGATTAGGCCCTATGATGATGTCCCCTGAATAGATATGTGGACACAGTTGGCAACAGGCTTTGTTGCAAGGATAGGTTCCTGGGTTAGTGGTTCTGTTGTGTGGTGTGTGTGGTGAGTATTTGCTTCAGGTTGGGGGGCTGTCTGTAGGCAAGGACTGGCCTGTCTCCCAAGATTTGTGAGAGTGATGGGTCTTCCTTCAGGATAGGTTGTAGATCCTTGATGATGTGTTGGAGAGGTTTTAGTTAGGGGCTGAAGGTGATGGCTAGTGGTGTTCTGTTATTATCTTTGTTAGGCCTGTCCTGTAGTAGGTGACTTCTGGGTACTCTTCTGGCTCTGTCAATCTGTTTCTCCACTTCAGCAGGTGGGTACTGTAGTTGTAAGAATGCTTGATAGAGATCTTGTAGGTGTTTGTCTCTGTCTGAGGGTTTGGAGCAAATGCGGTTGTATCGTAGAGCTTGGCTGTAAACGATGGATCATGTGGTGTGGTCTGGGTAAAAGCTGGAGGCATGTAGGTAGGAATAACGGTCAGTAGGTTTCCGGTATAGGGTGGTGTTTATGTGACCATCGCTTATTAGCACCATAGTGTCCAGGAAGTGGATTTTTTGTGTGGACTGGTCCAGGCTGAGGTTGATGGTGGGATGGAAAGTGTTGAAATCATGGTGGAATTCCTCAAGGGCTTCTTTTCCATGGGTCCAGATGATGAAGATGTCATCAATGTACCACAAGTAGAGTAGGGGCATTAGGGGATGAGAGCTGAGGAAGCGTTGTTCTAAGTCAGCCATAAAAATGTTGGAATACTGTGGGGCCATTCGGGTACCCATAGCAGTGCTGCTGATTTGAAGGTATACATTGTCCCCAAATGTGAAATAGTTGTGGGTGAGGACAAAGTCACAAAGTTCAGCCACCAGGTTTGCCATGACATTATTGGGGATACTGTTCCTGACGGCTTGTAGTCCATCTTTGTGTGGAATGTTGGTGTAGAGGGCTTCTACATCCATAGTGGCCAGGATGGTGTTTTCAGGAAGATCACCGATGGATTGTAGTTTCCTCAGGAAGTCAGTGGTGTCTCGAAGATAGCTGGAAGTGCTGGTAGCGTAGAGCCTGAGGAGGGAGTCTACATAGCAGAACATACAGAGTAAAGGTAAGGGATAAATATTAGAATTACCGTAAGACAGAATATTAGAAGACAGTGTAGCTCAAAGCCATCTCCATGGTCATTTACAGCACATAGTTACAGAGATATGAAAACCTTTGTCAGTAAATTACAGTGAACCACAGATGGCCTCTATACTCCTGTGAGTAAGTTATTCCCATGTGGGAGACTGGAAATGCCACCAATGTGCACTTTCAATGAATTTTCCCCCATTCCTGTGAGTTTCCCATCAAGTTGCAATCCTGCAAAACCGCTTGGGTTTTGGGCCACAGACCCCCTGCCATCTGCACAGAGGGTGTGTACCGCTGTACTGTCTCCTAACCTACTATTTCTGTGCAGTTCTTTCAGCAGTGTGACTCAGCAGGCTGCTGTCCATGAGAGGGTGTTTCACAGCCCCAAAGAGAAATCTGAAAGATAATGTTGTCTCAGTCAGTATTAACTTGTGTTGGTTTGCCCTGATAATTTTGGCTGGGTGAAGAGGCAACTATGCCATGTTGAGTAAGCATCCCCTCATGTAAATCTCTCAGAAGGGTTTCTGCAGAGTTGAGATAAGGAGCATGTTGAGGAGCTGGCTATCCCCACAGACAGATTCACTGGGTCTTGACTTCCTTCTGCCTGGGAATATTGAGTGGAACATTTGGGTCTCTGTTTGGTACCTAAAATGTCGTGTATGTGAATAGCTTGTCTGGCATGGAGCAGTGTGAAGCCCCAGTAACTGCATTAATTGGAGGTTGCCTGCTAACACTGCACCTTTGTTAAAAGAACAGAACAAATAGAATGAAAACTTTTTAGACATTGTAAAAGAAAACATGTGTGATTCAAAAGACTCAGAAAAGAAGCTGATCAGAGTTGTCCTACTCATTTGGTAACTAAACAGGAAAACTCAGCTGAAATATCTTTGAACTCACTTTGTGGTACTGACATCTCAGCTTTTGAACAGGAATATCAGCCTGTCAGTGTCTTTTTAAAACAAGCCATTAGAAGTACTCCACAACATAAAATATCCTGGCAAAAGTGATAGCTTTTATCACTACTTCCTCTGCTTATTTAGTGTTTTATCCGTATGTGAAAGGTAAATAATATTTGGCATCCCAGGTAAATTAGCTCTTTTTTTCCTAGGTTCGTGAAGTGACAAGAAAAATTATTCGTGCATCTAATGTTACGGAAGACAATCTATATTCTGATATCATTATGGCGTGGGGACAATACATAAGTCATGACATTTCATTCACACCTCAGAGCACAAACAGAGCTGCCTTTCTAAGAGGAGTAGAATGCAAGATGACATGTGAAAACCAAAAATCATGTTTTCCAATAAAGGTATGATTTAAAATTTATTTGTTCAAGAAAAGCACTAGTTGGCAAACAGGTTGTCAAGGTTCCTTCCCCACTCTGAACTCTAGGGTACAGATGTGGGGACCTGCATGAAAAACCTCCTAAGCTTATCTTTACCAGCTTAGGTCAAAACTTCCCCAAGGTACAAAATATTCCACCCTTTGTCCTTGGATTGGCCGCTACCACCACCAAACAAATACTGGTTACTGGGGAAGAGCTGTTTGGACACATCTTTCCCCCCAAAATACTTCCCAAAACCTTGCACCCCACTTCCTGGACAAGGTTTGATAAAAAGCCTCACCAATTTGCCTAGGTGACTACAGACCCAGACCCTTGGATCTTAAGAACAATGAACAATCCTCCCAACACTTGCATCCCCCCTTTCCTGGGAAATGTTGGATAAAAAGCCTCACCAATTTGCATAGGTGACTACAGACCCAAACCCTTGGATCTGAGAACAATGAAAAAGCATTCAGTTTTCTTACAAGAAGACTTTTAATAGAGATAGAAGTAAATAGAAGTAAAGAAATCCCCCCTGCAACATCAGGATGGTAGATACCTTACAGGGTAATTAGATTCAAAAGATAGAGAACCCCTCTAGGCAAAACCTTAAGTTATAAAAAGATACACAGATAGAAATAGTTATTCTATTCAGCACAATTCTTTTCTCAGACATTTAAAGAAATCATAATCTAACGCATACCTAGCTAGATTACTTACTAAAAGTTCTAAAGTTTCAGAGTAACAGCCGTGTTAGTCTGTATTCGCTAAAAGAAAAGGAGTACTTGTGGCACCTTAGAGACTAACCAATTTATTTGAGCATGAGTTTTCGTGAGCTACAGCTCACTTCATCAGATGCATACCATGGAAACTGCAGCAGACTTTATATATACACAGAGAATATGAAACAATACCTCCTCCCACCCCACTGTCCTGCTGGTAATAGCTTATCTAAAGTGATCATCAGGTTGGGCCATTTCCAGCACAAATCCAGGTTTTCTCACCCTCCACCCCCCCACACACAAATTCACTCTCCTGCTGGTGATAGCCCATCCAAAGTGACAACTCTTTATACAGTGTGCATGATAATCAAGTTGGGCCATTTCCTGCACAAATCCAGGTTCTCTCACCCCCTCACCCCCCTCCCAAAAACCACACACACAAACTCACTATCCTGCTGGTAATAGCTCATCCAAAGTGACCATTCTCCCTACAATGTGCATGATGTGCACCAGCAGGAGAGTGAATTTGTGGGGGGGGGGGGTGGAGGGTGAGAAAACCTGGATTTGTGCTGGAAATGGCCCAACCTGATGATCACTTTAGATAAGCTATTACCAGCAGGACAGTGGGGTGGGAGGAGGTATTGTTTCATATTCTCTGTGTATATATAAAGTCTGCTGCAGTTTCCATGGTATGCATCCGATGAAGTGAGCTGTAGCTCACGAAAACTCATGCTCAAATAAATTGGTTAGTCTCTAAGGTGCCACAAGTACTCCTTTTCTTTTAAAAGTTCTGAGACTCCATTCCTGGTCTGTCCCCGGCAAAGCAGCATATAGACAGACAGACCAGACCCTTTGTTTCTCTCCCTCCTCCCAGCTTTTGAAAGTATCTTGTCTCCTCATTGGTCATTTTGGTCAGGTGCCAGTGAGGTTACCTTTAGCTTCTTAACCCTTTACAGGTGAGAGGATTATTTTTCTCTGGCCAGGAGGGATTTTAAAGGGGTTTACTCTTCCCTTTATATTTATGACACAGGTAAAGTAGATTGTGAGAGAATGGCATTTGGCAGATCATGCAGAAATAACAAAGCAAAAAATAATAGAATATTTGCAGTCTGACATAATTAATTAATGATGCAGGAAGGCAGATATATAAATAGATTTATATAGAGATAATCCTATATTCATCTCCACATATAAATAGGTAGATAAAAGTAGGATATCAAGGATATTTAGTACAAATATAATGATTTTTAGCTGTGGGGTTTATGTTGTAGAGAACTCTTCTATCAGGCAAGAAAAAATGTTGTTACTATTTTCATGTATCAAGGTTTTTGAATTCCAGTGAGGAAAGTAGGAAAATCATCATAAATAATCCTCTTTTTAAACTGTCACTCAGCTAAAGTGAAGTAATTTTACCATGGGAAGGCAAGGATATTTCCATCAGCTAATGCAAACTTTTGAAAGGAGATGTGTTCTCACTATGTGACTAAAATGATCTGCAGAGTTTTGCAACACTTACAACATGGGGTCATTGCTTTTGAGAAGATGGGAAAAGTCGGACTTCAGGAGCTAGTGATTTCCTAGTAGGAAAAGAAATGAGCTGGCATAGATACATGATTCTATACCATGCCTGATGAATTTATAAGTAAGATCATTGTTTCACACAGATGATAGGTGGCAAACTTGAAATACAGCTTGAAACTCACAAATGTACTGTCATGGACCCTTACAATTCCACATGCTGTCCCACAAGGATGTTCCTACTCCCACCCATCCTACATTATGAATAACACTGAGTTGTCCCCCCAGACACACACCAGAGCTTCAATAAAGAATTTCATGTTCAAACCCTAAAACCTGACTTCAATCCTGTGACTGCTTCTACTCTGAAAGCACTGCTTCCATTCTTGTACAGAGCTTCCTAGTGATAAACTATGGATTCCCCCAAGGCATAAGACTTGGTTATCTATTGCCCTGCACCTTCTGCAGTTTTTTATGCTATTTCAAAGTAGCCCACTGTGCATTCATCTTCCATTTGAATAAATGACTGTACACGATGTAGGGCAATGGATGATCGGATCTATAGCCTTCTGAGTAGCAGGTGAGGCTGTTGTGGAAATCATGGAGGGAGTTTCAGACTGTTTAGATGTTGAAAATAAATTTTAGATTAATATCCTAACTTTTGGATTATTTTCTTGACTAAGCTAATGTCATCTGAACCTTTAAATCTGTTGAGGTTTGCCCATCTCTATTCTTCATTGTTTCTTTGATGATTCCAAACAAATGACAGTGACATCATTTGAATATTTTACACATTCTATTGACTAGTTAGACCGCTCAATTATGATGTGCTTCTTGTCTGGCAGTTCCTTTCCATTAGCATGAGGTAGATACAGTAGAACAACAATCATCTTAAGCAGAGTCTTCCATCCACCCCCGATTTTCTTTTTTTAATTTTTCAGGTAAGAAGCTCCTAAGAGATGTGTCCTTATCATCTTGAATCTGTTTCTTCTTGTTAATCATACTCCTCAGCTTTACTTGATATTTTTACCTGCCAAGACATATCAAACATGCCATGACACGTCTCCTGGGAAGTTAGAAAACTGTGCGTTTTGAGAGTATCAAATGAAGATGGTTCATTTTTCTAATGGACCCTGTTATGTACAGAGTGTTTATAACCTGAGTTTTACTTTCTTACAAAGTTTTAGAGACTTTGAGGGCAGTAGCTGACATTTCCTTAGAACAAAAAGGTGATTGAATTAAGCAATTTTGAAGCTCTCCTTTTATAACAAATGGTATTGCATCAAATATTTGTTAAATTGTGAAAAATATCCACCCTCTTCAGCGTGTAAGTACATCCATATTCATTAGATTTCTCGGATCTAATACCAGGGCAGATGAAGATGGATGTACTTCTACTTCTGAGTTATATGCCAAGTACTTCACATGCACTTTTGCCAAGGCGATAGGAAATATTACACAAAGCAGTTCTTTACTGTGACCAGATGAAGCATTTTTTTTACTTTGAAAAGGGAGCTAATAAAATTTCCCTCAAGGATGAGCTTTCTCCTGAAAGCTAAAGTAGGTTGGTTTTTTTTCCATTTTGAAACACAAAATAAAAAGAAACAAACAAACAAAAAAACAGGTAACAAATTGTCACATTCTGAGGAACAGTCCAGATCAGTGATGGGTTGTGTCACTGTTTGTCCATAACCTTGGGAGCCTCACAATGCTTTGCCTTTGTAACTCCCAACCTGAGCTGCTCACCACCAGCCTACCAGCATGTCCTCAGTGTCTGTGTATTAGAAATCCCTGGTTCAGCAGCTCTGACCCCAGCAACCTGTCTACAGCCTGACCCAAACAGCCTTCGTTTCTGTGGGCAGGGTGAGCCCAACACACTCCCAATTTCAAAATTTCCCAAAACTATGTACTATGCAATGTCCAGCCCTCTCCTGGACAGTACAGAGAAATAATATGGGTTGTTGGGTTTTTTTTGGTTCCTTTAAAGACACAAAAGCACATCACAGCTTATTAACTTAACGAGGGGTAAATATAACCTTCCCATTAAATATAGCACTGAGTTGGTTTATGGTAAAATTGAACACATTTATTAACAAAATATAAATAGGATTAAGTGAGTTCAAGCTTAAGTAAAGGTTACAAGTAAAACAAAACAAAATACAGTTCTAAAAGTTAATCTAGCAAGATACAGGCTTTGTTCAAGATGTTTTTCTGATGTTTTCCTTACCGTCATTCTTCTTCCCAGCCTTGGCTGACTTCCCCTCAGTCAGGACTTTCCACAAAAGTACAAGGTTCTCGCTTCCCTTGTCTTCCTAGGTGACATATCTTTGCCTAAGCAAGGTTTTCACCCTCTTGATTGAAGGACCATCTTTCTCAGCTTGCAAGGGCTCTGTTCCCTAGTGATTGATGCCAAAGATGGGCTTTGTCCTCACTTCTATCTTCCATAGTTCAATTAACTTGTCTCAGGAGGCAGGATGGCCTCATGCCGTTCCTCTCTTCTTGTGGGCTGCCCCCCCACCCCCGGTTTGTTTTTTATGTAAATGGGGCTTCCATTGTTTCGATTCCATAATACTTAATTAGAGACAGGTAAGTAGCTATGACATTTGCTCCTGTCTGAGCAGCCTGTACAACCTAATATCAATGAGTATCTGTAATTCCTTACATAATGCTAATACATACAGTTCACAATGATATTTATCACCAGTGTTTCTTTAACTTTCATTAAAGACCTCACTTGATATGTTTTTATACTACAGTAATATTGTATACAATCAGTTGATTCAATTCATATCACTTGATGTTCAACCCCCCATCTTTATAAACCAGTAAACCTTTGCAATTAATTCTTCTGAAAAGTAAAACCCAGACCAAACGTTTCTCTCCTGCTGGGTGCAAATGTCATGCTGTACTCTCTCCCTCGCTAGCATGAGGTTTGCTTCTATCCCCCATCAGCCCGATTAATCTGTTTACTGCCTATACATAAACTGAAGTAAATACACATTCTTATGTTCAGGATAGACCTGTTAAATAACTCTTCCTTATATACCTGGTTCAAACACATTTTAGTTAGTTTTAATTCCAGAATATATTCATAACTCATAACTTATTGTGTACATTAGTTTTCAAGTGATACCTCAAAAAGCATATTTTGTAATGTAAGTAAAGAATTCGTAAATGTTAAGGCCAAAAAGAACCATTACGGTCATCTAGTATGACCTCTTGCATAACTCAGGCCACAGAATTTCATTTGATTCCTGCATCAAGCCCATAACTTCTGGTTGAGCTAGTTCACATCTTTCAGAAAGATATAAAGGGATCACTTCATCCAATACTGGGATGGAGTACCACAGCTGTTTTAACAGAGCATTATAACTCTTTGGGACAGGAAGAGGTGGGAAATATTGTATCCAGAAAGACAGGCTATGCACAGTAATCTCTCCGAGACTTAATAAAATGGAGAAACCTGTCTATAAAAAACAGGAGTTCTCCTTTATATCTTTCACAGTAGAGATGTGCCAGAGTTGTTTAGATTTTTTTCTGAGCCCAGCAGCCTCACGTACAGTTGCTGTCTGTGTCCTTGCTATCCACTAAATGAACTGCAGTAGTCAGAACTATTTATCCTAATCCCAATCTAATTAAAATATATTGAGCCTTTTGTTTTAGAGAGGTACATCTTTAAAGAGGTTTCAGTCTTAATCTTCTAAAATGGTCTCTGTCTCTTTGTCATAGTGATCCTAGCCTTTCTGAGTCCTACCTGGGCTTTGTCTCTAATTTTTTTAAAATTAATCTCTCCTGATTTGAGGGTTAGGTACAGGGAATCTCTTTCAAACCACTCGAATGTTCAAAACAGAAGAAACCTTTTCAATATGACCACTGCAAGCCCTGACTGATTCCTGCATGGGCCCCTTTCAACAATAAATGGCAAAAATCACCAGCATAATTTATATCTTTAAAACAGCATCAGCTGTAAAATAGACCCATAATTAAATGGATGGGGAGACTGAGATGCTTTTTCACCCTGCAGTGGTCACTTCAGGTCAGAGTCAAGGCACAGTAGAGCATTATTAGGGCTTCCATAGTTTACTGTTCTGTCCTGGTTTATTGTTTATTGTATTACAGTAGTTTATAGAGACCCCAACTGATAGCCCCAAAGTCTCATTGTGCTAGACACTGTACAGAGCCATAATAAGAGATAGTTCTGAAAAACTTACAATCTAAATAGACAAGGCACAAAAGGTGAGAAAGGAAACTGAGGCACAGAGAGGTGAGATAACTTGCCCAAGGTTACCCAGCAAGCTAGTGTCAGAGCCGGAAATAGAATTTAGGTCTGTCTTCTGAGCCATGGACTACCCTGCCTCTCAGAATCTCCTGTACAGAAACAGAGGATTTGAGTTTTCCTTGCTATGAATATAGAAAACTTCCACAAGCCCTGAATTCCCTTTAAAAAAACTGCAACAAACACCTCTGATCGTGTTGTCACTTTCCACAGAACCAGCTCACTGTAGTACTTAGAAGACAATGCAGTGCGTTGAAACAGTGTGTGACTTTCATTCTGCTACACTTCACCACCAGCAAGTTCCTTTGTGAATTTATAATATAATTTTAAGTTTATATGCAGCTAACCCAGGAAAGCTACCATAGCCAGGCTGGGTGGTTTTGTTTTTTTTTTGTGGGGGGGGGAGGGAGGGGGGTTGCTTTGTTTTGTTTGCCTCCTTAATTATTCTTTGCAAAGAAATGGATTGATAAGAATATTCTTCATTGATTTTTAGAGAGAAATGCCATTTTATATTCATTTCAATAAAAAAGGACTTTTTTCTAGGTCACGTTTGATGTCATTTGAAAAAATAACATAGAAAATTTTCATTCGCACATTGAACTGCTGGCTGCACACTACTTAGCCCATGAAAAAGAAAAGGACTTCATTATGCAGTTCTGCCAGTCCCTTAATGTTCATTACTGTTGCTTTCCTCCATTGGGGCACAGAATAATCTGAATTAAAATTGCAGAGGCAGTTAACGAAAGAATATTTACTGTGAACTCCACGGACACTTGGTCTGTTTTGTTGTGGTCCTCTCTGTTTACTAAGTTAAAGACCAAACATACATTTTTCAATTATACCCAAACTCTTCCAACCGTTTCCTGATAATTAGAAGCAAGAGGTAGTCAAATGCACACAGCACTCTGTAGCTGTCAGTCTCAGAAGACACTGTACTTGGAATAGAAACTTAGCCTTTTGCTCACCCTACCAGCTGAAGGGAAGCAGAGACCACCGTAGCAGCAAGAGTCTTAATAATGGGGACAAACTCTAGACAGGATACCCAAGGGAAAATAAATAATTGATTTCAACAACTGAAGGAAGAAACAGCAAAATAAACAAAATATATGTTTACTCACAAAATATAATAACCTACCATTGAAACTATCCTACTTAGCTAATGGGGAAAGAAGTGAGAGGATTTCTTAAGCAGACAGGTTTTAATAAGCTTAGAAAATAAACAAGTATTGCTTTAACATGATAGTAGCACTTCCTACAGTGATGAGCTTTCAGTAGTTAGAAAAATCTATTTAACAAACAAGATAAAAATACCAGCACCATGTAAAGTTGTTAAGCTCCATTCCACAATTCCCTTTAGCCTTTTTTCACCCCTTTTAAATCAGATTTTATTTCCATAACCCCCAAAGAGATTTCTTGCTTCTGTGATCTCCCTTCAGCCCCTCCACACCCCTTTGATCTTTTCACAGGATATTCCAGCTGTCTCAAATTTGTGCCCATGTCAACACTGGTTTTGGAGCCTGCTGAACTAACTTCTTTAAATAACAAAAATCTAAGCAAAACAATGTAGAAATGTGAAAGATAATTATATGACCTTGTAGGATGTCTGCAACATTAATATGTCTGTCCATGCTTCTTTGCTGCTGTAGTATTTGTTTGAAAATTGAACAGCAAAGAAATAGGATGAAAAGAAAAAGCAGATTAGGTCAGGTGTCTCTTCAAAGCAGATGTATTTGACTTTGTCAAATGTCTGCAGATGGTTCCCCTCTGGGGGATATTTCAGCAACTTCAGTAAGTGGTACCTGTACTTGCTTACCAGTGGTAAAAGATCAATGGGTAAGAAAGTATAGATTTTCCCGAAAGTTCATAATTGCATATTCTTTGAAACTCAAAATCATGTTTTTAACAGCAGTTTTCATTGGAGGTGTGTATTTTTAATCTCCTGGGCTTGACACATACTAGTTATGGCTCACCATGTCTCATTACACTGTGCGTGGTGATCGGTTAGAATCTGGAAATGATGGGATTTTCAGAAAACTGCAGTTCATAAAAGCAGCTTTGTATTAAACAGGGCAGATAGACTTCAGACATTCTGAAACATGGTTGTTTTTATTTTAGTGATTAATTTTATTTTCTTGAACAGGATAGCTGACTCAGATTTTCTCTCTTGGGTCTCCTAAAATGTAAAGAGATCCTGTCCTCCTCTGCCTGCTTATTTAAGAAGGCTTACAGGAGAGAAGCTCTGTAACTACTCACCTTAAGAGATTCAGGGGAGAGGCCTCCATGGTGCACACCTCCTAATCAACCCACAAAATGTCCATTTAGAGCATAATCCCAAAATCATTGAAGTAAAAGTGATGTTGATGTCATTTGACATCACAGCTTCTCTATACATCTCATTGATTTCAATGGGCTTTGGATCAGGCCCTAACTGAGGCAAAGTCTCCCTGATCCATGTACACTGTACAAAGACGAGCACTCTGAAGCAAAAGCTTTTGCACAGTCCTGATCTGGACTATGGACACTTCACTATATTTGCGTGTAGGCAGCGAGATTAACTGCACGTGCGCAAGCAGCATGGCTTTCTGAAATGAGAAAACTCATGCAAAATCTATTATAGCACACAATGGTCAATGATTCATAACTTGATCATGTCAAAAACAATTTTTACCAGAACAGTTTCACCAGAACTCACAAGCAATTCTATTCAGTGAGACCTGAAAAGATGAATTCATGATGAATTTCATGAGTTCAATTCAATAGAACTGTTCAGAAAACATAGCAGTAATTTTTTTTTAATGGAGAAAGTATATTTTTTTCACTCTGCCTGTTCTCAAAAATGGCTAGACCATTTTTGCTCAAACTTCAAAAACATAAATAAAGAACACAGCGACAAGCCTAGAAAATTTCAGTCCAGAAAATAGGTGTTTCAAAAAGATTTGAGCAACTGAAAAGTAGGGCTTAGAATGGAAACCTTTATGGAACCCTTAGTGCAGTAGTCATTTCCAGTCCAGCTATGTTATTTTCACTGCAGAAAATGTCTATTTTATTACACAGGTATTTGCCAATGATACACTATCCACAGGAAGAGAGTGCATGCCTTTTTACCGTTCATCTCCTGCATGTGGCACTGGCGATCATAGAATTCTCTTTGGAAATCTATCAACATTGAAACCAAGAGAACAGATCAATGGTTTAACATCTTTCCTTGATGCTTCCACTGTCTATGGCAGCACGCCTGCTGTGGAAAACAAACTGAGGAATTTTACAAGCAAAGAAGGCCTCCTTAGAGTAAATGTGCGATATTATGACAATGATCGGGAATATCTGCCTTTTGTAGACCAGGTCCCATCTCCCTGTACACAAGACCCCAACTCAGATGAAGCTGAAAGGATCGAATGCTTTATGGCTGGGGACAGCAGGTCTAGTGAAGTAATCTCATTGACAGCTATGCACACCTTGTGGCTGCGAGAACACAACCGCCTGGCTAAAGCACTGAGAAAACTGAACAGGCATTGGAGCTCGGAAACGGTTTACCAAGAAGCTCGCAAGATTGTTGGTGCTCTACATCAGGTTGGCTGACTACTTAATTGTCAGTTTATTCCTATGACTCTGCTACAATTTAATTAAGCACAAACTGAAAATGTGTTTTCATGAGCTGAATGGCTTTTTGAGGGCCATGTTCCTTTCCTTGCTGTCTCTATTTTGTACTTCAGATTTTTGGTGTCAGATTTTCATTCTTTTCTCAAACATCTTGATATTTAGATTCTTTCACTTGTTCAGATCCCACCCCTCTCTGCTGTCATTTTTTCTGGCTTCTTTTACTGGACTTTCTAGCTGCATTTCCTCTTTCCTCAGACTTTTCCTTCTATCTGTTTATTCTACTGAAGTCTCTTCACTCTTTCTGGCTCTCTTCTTTATAGCAATTTTGGAAAAGGAAACAAGTAAAAAGTAGGTAAATCTCCCACAGTGCACAAAAGTTTGTCTTTCTAATGCAAAATCTATAAACAAATATTCTCCTTCCATAAAAAGACCATAAGCTTCACGCTACCAAACTAATGCATAAACCCCTTGGGCATAGACTTTGGGCTCTAAAACTTGGGAAGGAGAAATCAATATGGAAAATAACAAAGCAGACAGGAAAGTAGACATACAGAGTTTCATATTAAATCAATGAGTAGAAATCTTCATAATTAAACTGAAATTCTAACATCCACCAAGGTTTCACTTTCAAGAATTATAATCTTCAACATTAAGATACTCTTATGAGATATTTTGTTTTCATTTACTTTAAAATATGTCTCTCCCAATCATTCCATTGGGGTTTGAAAAATCTACCCTTAGATTACAGAGTGTATTTATTGATTCACAGACAAGTAGAGTAAATATTGCATCCAGGTATCCAAATCAAGTAAAAACTCTTTACATTACCAATTCACTCTGAACTGTGAATTTGGACATGAAAATTATATTTAGGTCATAAAAATAACTTTTCTTTAGCAGTTTTCCAGTGGGGAAAATGGTTATTTCTGCTTGTTCACACTGATCCGGTCTCTGTTATAATCCATAGCACTGGATCTGAAATATCAGATTTGGAACACTTTGGAAACAACAGGCCTTTCACCCAGTCTCTAATTGCTAGCAGCTGAAATATTTGTGACACCAGATTGTGGATTTTTCTGACGAGTAATAGGGAGAAAAACAGACTTCAATGATCATGAAAAAATATTGCTCTCCTTCCACCTGAACTCGCTGTTTGCAGTAAACATAGAATGATTCCTTCAGGAAACCATGTGCAGTCGATGTGAGACTACTGGTTGCACGAAGAAAGAATACTCATAGAAAAATAACTCCTTTTATTTGAAATCAGTACATAATCAGTTTGCTTTAGATAGTCAGGCCATTAGCTTCTCTTCCAGCTCTCCAAAGTCAATTCATCTCTCATAAGTGTTTTTTTGTTTTGTTTTGTTTTGTTTTAAAATCGTTGTATTAACAAACTCGGAATGGTTCTTTGTACTAGTTAGAAGAAAAGAGCAAATCAGAAATCCCAAAACTAGGCTTCTCTGTACTCTTATGTTAGTGGGTAGGAATATGAAACATCATGCCCTTAAACAAAATAGTTTTCACAAGGTATTATTCTGTATGACTCTGGACTACTTATTATCTCTACCAGTGTCACAGAGATATCTACCAGTGTCTAATGAGTGTCTACCAGTATCTAATGAGATCAGCCTGTGGCATATGAGGAATATATTTGAGCTGATCTAGCCCGTTTAGGGACACTCATTCAGTGGATGTAATTGTACTATCTTTATTAGAGTGTTATAATAACCAGAGCACAGGCAAAAGCTATGGTTGGAGTTATCTAAAACTTCCATTCCAGAATCCTATATTCAGTTGCTATAACTTTCTAAGATTTTCATCTTTTGGGCTGAATATGTCCAGATCTAGTCTCTCCCTGGGAGTGCATATTTATGGAGAGCTTGAACAAAACCAGTTCATCCTTTTTAAAAAAAATTAAGAATAAGATTTTTTTAAAAGCACTATTTCCATTGGATTTTTTTCCAGTGTTGCTTTTTAAACAGCTCTACTGACAAGCAAATAGAAGTAGATACTTGACATTAATACAGCCCTTGGAAGGGAAAAGTGCCTTTCAGGGTTCTGGGGGTTTGATTTGGTTTAGTTATGGAGATTTGGAAAGCATGTTTCACACAAGTGCAGTAGTTTGTTTAAACCATGGCAACACTTTAATTCTTTCACAATATTCTAAATGATGAGGACTGTGCTGTGCAAACATGCACAGTTAATTCCATGTTGTAGTAAAATGTATTGGGCCCTGGATCATTCAGAGTGCAGCCAAGCTCATGCTCAATGATGGAAGCAAGAACGAATGATTTCAATGTTGTGACACATGTGCCAAGATTTATTTTGGGGGTGTTTAGACATCCTTTCTTTTTTTTTCCTGCCACTTGCTCACAAACATCAGTGTAACTCTCCTGATTTGAGTGGGGTTACTTCTCATTTGTCCTGGTGCAAAAATGAGAAGAGAATCAGGACTACTGTCTAGGGAAACAGTGAAAGTACAATTTTTTGTTCCTTTAACGTCATTAAAATTCTAGGAAATTTCATATAGTAAAAAAAAAAAATGAAGAGACTGTTACGGTTGCAAAGTTAAGCACTCAAATGCCAGTAAATGCTACTAGCAACCTTAACTCTGCTCTGATATATTAATATTTTTTTTAAAAACTAAGGATTTAATTTAATGAATTTAGGTCACACACAGAAATAAAAATGTATTTTACATTTGGGTTACTAGATAGTAACTCTAACGTGATTCCAGCTTTCTCTGCCGTTTAAAAATAAATAACTCCCTTCTTCATTCATATAGATGGAAAGCATTTCTTGAAGCCAGTGCTGAGGCTGTACTACAGGTCAACAGACCCTTCCCCTCAGCCTCCCAAAACCTGCCCTAAATTGCTGTGTGGCGTGGTAAACTGCTTCATCAATCCTGAATGCTGACAGCAGAACCCAGCACTAAGCTTGGCAAATAACTATCTTCCTATTTTGCTGAAAAGATCATGCAATTTCTTGAAGGCTTCTCAAACAGCATGGGTCCGTTCCTCCTATACCATCCAACAACAACCCATTTGTACTGAAGACTATACCCTAATACATTCACAGCAAGGGCTGAATTAAGATTCCACAGGCAGCCTTAAATTTGTCTTTTCCTTAATTGTGAGCCCTTCATTTTGCAACCTTAATACTCTCTTAATGCTTGTCCTGGAGAGTACCAGAATGGGTCTCAAGGAGGCCAAAGAGGAGGGGGTTATAGTAATCAGCAGGTTCTCACCAAGCCATGAACTCGCATTTTAGCACTTGGACAGAAAGGAAGGGTTGAGTTTGTTAAAATGGTTGGAGAAAGAACTGCCAAGATCTGATGACAAGTGATAAGAGTATGTGTGAAAAATGTAAGGCAATTCCTTCTAAATATCTTGAGCTCTGTGCCTTTATATTCATGTCCATGATTTTGATACAGGAGTGAATGTCTAGAGATCTGGAATTTATTTATTGTAGGTTCTTCTGGAGACACACTGTGTGTGATTTTGGGCAAATCATTTAATCTGTGCATCAATTTTTGCCATTTTAAAATGGGAATGACAATACTTCCCTATCTCACAGATATGTTCAGAGGATATATTCATTAATGGGTCACCCTTTACAATAAGGTTACATTTACAAATTGTTTGTAAAGGGTTAGCAAATATTTAGTAGATGTTATAAGTATGTAATAGACATGTGCTGTACATTATAGCTGTTGTTACTATGATTGGTTATTTTCTATTACTTCCTAAAGAGATCTTTCACAAAGTCAGCAGATTCTACCTACTTGCCTCACAGCCATTTCTATAATTGTAAGGAATTCATGCAGCCTGAGCAGTGCTTATAATTTATCTTGTTTGTAAGGAACTCATGCAACCTATGCAGGGCTTGCAATTAAATTAATATACCTTACTCCCTATTGGTCTTTGCCCACCAGAGGCCACCCATGCCAAATATAGTATATAAGAAGTTAGTGAGTACCAGTCTTTGCTCAGCGCAATGGCTGTCTGTTTCCTTACCCACTAGGGGCTGCATTGTGTTCTCAGACTAAAGCTTGATGCTGTCACCTGGATCTGAATCTATTGTGAGTGTTATCTCGTTCTGTGACAATAATAGGCATTATTCTTCATAGGCAAGTAATTTCTGTTTCAGCCTTATTTTTGTCCTTTTGGATAATCCAGTTCAGTTCACGTCTGCTTTGTAAGGTGATGGTTGTTTGTTCTTCCCTAGCTGGACTGAAGGTCTGTAAGGTGCAATAATAGTCCATTTCTTCCTGCAATGGCAATCTGAATGGGAGCGCTTTTTTTGTGTTTGCACTCAGGATACTGCCTAAAGCCTTGTTGCAAGCCAGACTCTAAGGGCAATGTCCTGAATCTGAGGAGCAAGAAATATGAAAGTGTACCTGCAGCTAAAAATATGCTGCTAAACAGAAATTTATATAAAATTCTTTATGAGTTACACAAATTGAAGGTGTATATCCCGTTTCCCATGTAGAGATCAACTTAAAGCTTCAGGAAAGGATCTACATTTTAAACAGAATAAAAAATAAAATAATCTGTCAATGTTAACAGCAAGACTTTGTATTGCACGTTCTTGGGAAAATTCTCCTGGGGAATTGTGACACAGTAAAATATGGACTCTCCTTGAAATGGAAAACCTCTCACACCAAGTATGTACACAAAGGAAGCACTTTTTAGCACACTCCAAGGTGGAGGCCAGCATCTTTAGCTAGGTTTTCTGAAAATTAACCTGCTCCTGAATAGTAATGGAACATGTAATATGTTAATGTTAATACTCACTCTGTATTCAGACAAAACCATGAATTAAACCCTCTAAGCCACAGACGCCATTTTTCTGGGTGGGTGCTCCACCCCCACTCCACCCCAAGGCCCCGGCCCCACTTTGCCCCCCTCCCCCCAGTGCCCTGCCCTCTCTCCACCTCTTCCCGCCCCTGCTCCGTCCCCTCCCCCCAGTGCCTTCTGCCCACTGCTGAACAGCTGATCAGCCCACTGAACAGCTGATCACCAGGTGGCTGCTGGGTGCTGAGCACCCACTATTTTTTTCCACGGGTGCTCCAGCCCCAGAGCACCTACAGAGTCAGCACCTATGCTCTGAGCAGTCATGTATTGGAAAGCCACTAGCAACTCTTGAAAGCCACTTGTTAGAAATCTGTCCCCTGAATTAAATTAGCTTGTGAATTGCCATCCTGGATCACATCAATGGTCCCTTTAATCCAGTATTTTGTTTCTGATGGGACCAGTAGCAGATACGATTGAGGCTACTCTGCAAGCACCTGTACCTTCTCACCAGATGTGTTACACAGTTATGTAGGGAGGCCTTTGTGAAAATTTTGGCAACGTACCTTGGAGTTTGACCTTGGGAAGAACTGAGGATTGAGTAAATTGTCAGCAAATCAGAACTCTATTTTGTCCCATTAAATCAGGTTAATGAGTATGTTTTAAATAACATTAATTATTCTAATGTCTACTTATACTATTAAGAAGCAATTCAGCTACTAAATTTATGGCACCTGCCATGACACTAATGCCCATATTTTAGGAAGTTGTACACTGTTGCAGCAATGTCACTCTTTAGAAGAAGTAGGTATTGATATCACTGATTATAATATACTTCTTTAGGAGGTTCTTTGTGGAGGTTGGAGTTCATGCTCTGAGGTGCTGAGTGCCTCCTGAGAGGAGCTGAGTTGGCCTCCAATCCCGCTAATGTCTCGGGGATTAGAGGGCACTCAGCATGATCTGACCCTTTGTGCCCTACATTCCAGAAACTATCCATTCAATTGCAAACACACAAACACACACACTCATAAATAGTCTCAAAGTAAATGATACATTCTAGTGCAGTGTAGTACAATAACTCCGGATTTCTTTTTCCTGTAAAGCTACAGCTCTTTGGTGCTGATTGGGTTGAAGTGTTTTTAGGCAAGGATGTTCTGTCACTTACGTAGAAGAGGCTGAATATATAAAGAATTCTGTATTAAAACAAACTATGATGATTGTTGCATGGCAAATATGAAAAGAAACACGAGTCTTTAAAATCACTCACTCTGATTAGGTGGCACACTTTTCTTCTGTGTCACATATACTGCTCTGCATATCAAATGCACTGAAAAATCATTTTGAACCTCTGCAGAGGGCTTAGACTTCTTTTTTAAATTTCAGCAGGAGTGTAAGTCTTTAAATGAATTGTATTGTTTCTCCCCACCCCTTGACACAAGCCCAAGTTAATTAGGTTGTAAGCCTGCTCCGAGGGTTATGCGTCAGAGGTTCTAATATGCAGTTCTTGTAGTTTTATGTCAGCTTCCAGATTTTTTTCTCCAGTATCCTCCTCAGTTTCCCCTTTGATTTTCTGTAAAACACTTCTGCCTAGCACAGCACCACCACCCCTCAAACCCAAACCCTACCAAACTCCTGAATCTTCCAGCACAGGACAACACATACACAAGGCTCATTTACATTTGTTCGCCTTATAATTGTAATGACCTTCGGCAAAATTGGAGCCCCTGTCTTCAGCAGTGCATGGAGAACTTGAATGTGAACTGTCCTCCTCCTTCAGTCCCATGGGTGGAGGTTGAGATCTGGCCTTTAGTGGCCTCCTGGTTGGACCTACCATTGGAATGGGAGAGCAAAGGCAGTCCATGAATTGTTATGTCTATATGGCAGAGATTCCCAATATGCTTGTGCCTGCAGTTGACTTTGTCACATTTACATCATTGTTCTGGTCTACTTTGGCCAGTTTGGGTTGCTTGATAATGAAACAAAGTACTCACTTTCCTTTCTCCTGGCTTCACTCTGGTCCTGGAGATGTGAGTATTACCTCCTCAGTATCTCCAACCTCTGCTTGCCTCAGAAGGGAGGGTCCAAACTTGAAAAGTCCATACTCCAGCCCTCTATATGATAGCAAAATATGCTACTACTTGGCCACAAAGCTGACTTGAAACCTAAAGTTACAACTGGAGCTAACAATACCTGTGTGTGTGATAAGTGTTGGCAAATATTAAATTTTTAAATGACAACCACACTACTAATTTCCAGCAATTAAAAAAAAACTATTTGACAGACAGCATGCAAGAAAAATCTAATCTAATCAAGCAGCTGTGCAAAGTCTTGAGCTAGCTTCTTTCTTATGTGAATATAACTAATTTAGAAAAGTGAAGAATGGAAGCTGAAAAAGACTGAGCAACAGCTGCCCATACAGCTCTGTGTAGCATGAATGTTGGCAAATGTGCAGTGTCATATCTTATAGACTTCGTTGAAGCTTGCTTTTCTGTGTGACATACCAAAGACAATGAAACCCAGTATCTGATGAGACTATGTTATTCCTGCTTGATTTTCAATATGCATTATATCAAGCTTCTAATGTATTTGTCTGATTGGTTTACTACATATTCTATCAAACTTAAAATATATTTTGAGTTCACTATACTTCATATTCCTCCCATTAAACTTTAATAAATTCAAATGTAATCTTTAATCTGTAATGCAGTTTCATTTTATTCAGTGCAATATATCATTTCTTCGGGGGGGGAGGAAATTGGTCAGTATTACTAATAAGCTTTTTTATACGCTTCAGTAATTCTATTACATTATAAAAGCACTTGATAGGAGATATTTATGTATTTCCGTTATACAGTCTGATTTGTGGTGATCTTTAAATTGCCTGCTGTTTTGTATCAAATGTCTATCAAAGGATTCTGGGAGTAAACATTTAAACATGTGACTGAAAACAAAATCTGTTCATGGTTTATGCTGGTTTAGTTTAAAGGCTCAGTAGTTTATGCTGTCCCAATACAGTTTTTAGGATTTAAATCAATGCTGGGTATCAGGGAGTTCTCAAACTCATTGACGTCAAAGGGAGCTATTATAGACCACATCAGTAATCTGTCCATACCAGGCTTTGGTCTCATGTTGGTACCAAGGGATTTGGGAGCCTGGATTGCTGGGTCCTATTCCTATCCCTGCCACTGACTCTCTGTATGATCTTGGGCAAGTGATTTAAGTTCTTTGTCCTCATCTGCAAAATGAAGACAATGCTACTTACCTACCTCACAGGGTTGTTGAAAGTGTTAGTTAATTAATGCTTGTAAAGTGCTTAGAGATCACTGGATGAAAAGGCACTATACTAGTGGGAAGCATTATTATATTATGTAAATATTAACTGCGATTTTTTTTCTTTCTTTTAGATTATTACTCTAAGAGACTATATTCCAAAAATCATTGGCCCAGAGGCTTTTAATCAGTATCTTGGTCTGTATAAAGGCTATGATCACAAAATAAATCCCACGGCTTCAAATGTTTTTTGTACAGCTGCTTTTCGATTTGGTCATGCAACAATACACCCAATAATAAAGAGACTTAATGCTCAGTATCAAGATGACCCAGACCTCCCAAATCTTCATATGCATGAAGTTTTTTTTAGTCCCTGGAGGCTCATTAAAGAAGGTATGTTTTTATGTGGATTACATCTTTTCACATTATTGCAGCATTTTTCAAACTTCTTTCTAATTGCATTTCAAAATCTTATAAAATCAAGAACATTCATTTAATTGCATCATTGGTTCAGGTTGTTGAACAGTGCCCAAAGAATTAATGTCAACTGGGAAAATTTATTTTTGTTAACTAGTCTTTTGAAGCATACAAACACTGTTCTTTAGAAACATCTCATCCATCTCATATAATCAGTCTGTTAGCAATGTTTCTGCTGTCTTAAGAAACAGACAGTGCCTCTTAACTGCATTATTGTTTTCTATCATTGTTTTGTTTGAATTTAAAGACATTTAAGGTGAATAATTTTAAAAATATAGAGTGAAAAGTGCATGTAGAAATGTTAAGAAAATTTATAAAGATTTTGTTTTCACATGTACTTTGACACTGCATTGGTTTTATGTTTTAAAGGAGGTTTGGATCCTTTACTAAGAGGTATTCTAGCAAAGTCAGCAAAACTACAGATGCAGGATCAAATGATGAATGAAGAATTAACAGAAAGGCTTGTTGTATTGTCCAATAATGGGTCACTGGACTTAGCATCATTAAATTTACAGCGTGGACGTGATCATGGACTCCCAGGTCTATTACTTTTTTCTAGATTTTCTATGCTAACGATTGAGACATCACTACTTGTATTTGAAGCATACTGGCAATTTACCAATATGGTTATTAAGTGACAGCTATGGCTAGTTAAACAGAGGCGTTACCCCCGTCTCTTTTAGAGTAAACAAACAAGAGTAAAAAGTAGCTATAATGAAGACAAGATATTCACTAGCATTAGACCTGAAAACAATGTCCTTAGTTTGAAAGGGACAAACCATAATACAGGGGGTTACTGTATGTATCTGGAGTGGCTTTTTAGTAACTATGACTTTTATTAGAATTAGTCAACATTTTTCAAATCTCATACTTTTACATTTTATTTTAAAAAAATCACAATTGTAACAATTTTCCCCTATGCTTTTCAATGAGCTCTACTATTAGGTTTTTCTAAAAATGAAGGACAACCATAAACCTTCCGTTTAAATTATTTTTATTTGAGCTTAGGGAGAAAAATATGGAAAAAGCAAAGTAGTCTCTATGGGCTGGGCTACACTGCAGGTGCACAATGTAATTCCCACTTCAGGCGAACATAGAAGCACTAGCTTTGATTGTGCGAGTGCACTAAAAATAGCAGTGTGGCCACAGCAGCATGGGCAGCAACCTGAGCAAGCCACTCGAGTACTGTCCCATCTGATATCCTATGTATGTACTTGGGTTGCTAACGTAAGCTGCTGCCACAGCTGCATTGCTATTTTTACCATCCACGATCAAAGCTAGAGCACGTATGTATAGGTGAGCTGGGTATTACATCACTAAGGACAGTGCAGACATACCCAAAAGGAAATTCATAGTGTGTGTATGTGTTTCTTCTGTCTCTGCAAACAGACAGAGCTCTTAGAAATGGAGAAGTGCAGTGCACAGAAAACAAAGGCCCTGAAGTGTCTAACTCTCAGTGGCTGAAGCAGACATAGGGAAGTCCAGAGCCATGATCAAGTATTGTGTGGGTGGTCTGGTAGCCGGGAGGGCAATCGGTATTAGAGCTATTCCCAAGCAATGGTCGGCATTCTTTCAGGGGGTCAGTAGCTAGGGGATCCAAACCAAGGGGCGAGGTGGCAAGGTAGGATCAGGCAAGGCAGCAGGGCAATGCAGCAAAACAGTTTAGGCAACAACCAGCAGACAATGGCCTGATGCTCAGACAGCTTCCTCTTCCTGTTAGGATCTTTATATAGTCCAGGTATCCCATGGGAATGCTGTCTGTCCTGCCACTCAGGGGCTTCGGGTATGGCTGCTGTGGAGCTGGACACTTAGCACTAAGGCTGCTGGTCAGGGGTGGTGGTTCATCATTATCAGTGTAGCGTGGAGGCTACAAATGCCATCTAAGGACTTCCATGGGCCTGGTTTTGATACCAGTTTCCTGACATTGTCACAGCTACTTATGCTACCAATGTGCTTCCTGAGAAGTATCATTAGATGCCATTGATTCACCAAAATGATTTTACTTGTTTAGTTTTTCCAGACCGAGAAAGAGAAAATGTCATTTTTATATTATTAAGCAATTCTCATCCTCTCTCATTTTCCCTCGTTCTGGTATCAGCATGACACACTATAACCTCTACTGCTTGCACTGACCTGACCCTGTGTGCATCTGAAATTTGTTCTTCATTCACTCATTTCATTAATTCTAAGAGGCAACTTTGAAGCTGCAGGCCAAATGTAGTAAGACTTTCACAGAGCAGTTATTTTGAGGTCTACGTTTCTTTCTTTAATTAAAAATTAGATTCAAGGTACAAATGAATGGGCTAAGACTTTTCATTCTAAGTTGCACTAGCCACAAATTTTTGAATTTTCCTTTTGCTCTATCAAGTCTTCAGAATTTTTAGAAATGGAAATGTTATTTTATGCCTAGTTTTACCTTTACTAACATAATGTAGCTTCAATATATCTAAAAGGCCAGATCTTGCCACCCTTACTCACACTGAGTAGTACCTCACCCTGTAAATAGGCCCATTGATTTCAACCAATTCTACTAGGTCTATTTTCAGAAGAAGATGCTAGTTGGTGTGAGTAAGGGTATCGGAAGCTGGCACCTATAAATGAGTTAATTTGGAGTGCTATGTTAAACAGTCAGATTTCAAGACTGATCTCTCTATAAATTTAATATGTTTAGGTTACAATGACTGGCGAGAATTCTGCGGTTTACCAAGACTGGAAACTCAAACTGACCTGAATACAGTAATAGCTAATAGGATGGTAGCTGAAAAAATCATGGAATTGTACAGCAATCCAAACAATATTGATGTTTGGCTCGGTGGCCTAGCAGAAAACTTCCTCCCAGGTGCGAGAACTGGCCCACTGTTTGCATGTATAATTGGAAAGCAAATGAAAGCCCTAAGGGAAGGTGACCGGTAAGTGTATTTATACTGTTTATTTGTACGTAGCACCTCAAAGAGTGCTGCACACTTCACAGATATGAGAAGACAGGTCCTTGTCCCTTATAAAAACATTATGACAAAGGAGGGAGGAAAGAGGAAAAAGTACATGCATTTTTAACATATTAATCCCCACCCGCACTTTTTATTGTTCCTTAATCCCTTGTTTACCAGTTTCTCTTTTTTTTTTTTTCCTGAACCTTCTCTCTATTCTTCCTTTTGTTTGTTTTTGGGCATGATTCCTACCAGCAAGGAGACCACTCCTGTGGCATATTACGAATACACTGCAATCCCATGCTGCTGTTCAGCTGGCTAATACCTCCTGCACCGTACCTATATGAGACTTAAATGGTGCAAAAAAATCTTGTGCAAGTGTGAAACTTCATCCTAGGGAAAGAGAGTTTTACCTGTATAAGAACTGCAGGCTCAGGCTCTGAATAAACGCAAGATTCAGTCGTAGTAATATAAAAACAGTCCATTTTAATGGATTTTAGAATATACTGGAATTTTTTATAAATAGATGCTACTTGTAAATGTAAGGAATGTGCAAAAGGGTCCACACAATCAAATACAGCTGGATTCACTCCTACCAGCCCTTAAGGAACTAATCCTGATTTGTCTAAGGAGACCCATTTTATATTATTTTTAGACCTTTAGGGCCAGAGTCGCATTTAGATTAAGTCTCTTACACCCACATTAAAGCCCCTTTATTGTGCTGGAGTGATGTAACATCTCTGTGATGTACATAAAAATCTAGCCCATAGGGTTTAAATGTGGACTTTAAAAAATTTTAATTAACTCAAAGAATGTCACACAAACAATGAAATGTTGTTAAATGTTGTGCCATTTTTATGATCATGACAAACAGCTCACACAGACTTGTTTTAAACACCATTTCAACTCTTCTGAATCATTTAGAATTTTACTAGCATTAGCACTGTATGAGAATGTTAGATATGATAGTTTTTATTGTCCCTTATTTTGAGTATATGAAACATATCTGAGATTAAATAACATATATGCTTAATTCTGCCATCTCTCTGACCTTTCCCCACTGAAGTTGGCTTCTTTACAGATTTAACCTCTAAAAATAGCAGATCAAATGTAGTAGTGGTTTGGCTGCTAATAATAAAAACGCTCACTTCCTTCAAGGAAGTTTGAAAAGCTATGGGACTGTAGAGACAGCGCATAGTTTTGAGGTGGGACTTAGAGTGAATGTTGGTAAGACCGAGGCTATAATAAGTGAGGAGGAGGACTCACCATAAAGGAAATTACAGGCACAGAGCTTAGAAGAGTGAAAGAATTTAAATGCCTAGGATCAGTGGTTGCTGACAAAGGTGCCCTCTTGAGCTTAGTCTGGAGAGGAGAAGAGTGAGGGGGGACATAACCATCTTCAAGTAAGTAAAATGTTGTTATAAAGAGCAGGATGATAAATTGTTCTCCTTAACCACTGAGGGGAGGACGAGAAGTAACAGGCTTACATTGCAGAAAGAGAGATTTAGGCTAAACATTAGGAAAAACTTCCTAACTGTAAGGGTAGTTAAGCACTAGTACAAATTACCTAGGGAAATTTTGGAATCTCTGTCATTTATCTCCATCATGAGAGGTTTTTAAGAACTGCTTAGACAAACACTTGTCATGGATGGTCTAGAGATAACACTTAGTCCTGCTTCAGGGCAGGAGACTGGACTAGATGACCTATCAAGGTCCCTTCCAGTCCTATATTTCTATGCCCGACATTGTACCAACGCTACTTGATGCAAATGGTGTGAGCTGACCCCAGTTCTCTTTGATAAAAAGATGCCAATAAAGTTTGAAGATATAGTCTAAGGGTACCTCTACACTGCAAAAAAAAAAAAAGATTATCAACAAGATTCAGAGCCAAGTTCAACCGAGTCAGGCTCACAGGTCTCTGGTTGGGGGTTTAAAAATAACAGTATGGACTTTGCTGCTTGGGCTGGAGCTTGGCTCTGAAACCCAGCAAAAGGGGTGAGTCTCAGAGCCCAAGCAGCAGTGTCTGCACTGCTACTTTTAGCCCTGTGGTGCAGGCTGCTGTCAGCAGATCTAGGCTCTGAACTCGCTCCCATGAGGCCTTTTTTATTTTTGTTAGTGTAGACAGACCCTAAAACTGTAATTTGACCCATCCTAATGTATGGAACTGAGATTTTACCAGACACAGGGAAAGAAATCATTATGCTCTCCACCATGGAAATGAAGATGTTGAGATGGTCAAATGTTTGGACACTCCATGATAGGAAATGAAAGGAGGTTGTGAGGGACCTAATGCTGGTTGCCCCAACTGAAGAGAAATATAGGGAAGCTAGGCTATGTTGGTATAGACACGTCCAGTGGAGACCTGAAAGCAATATTTTTTGTAGAGTGGTCCTTGTGATGATTGTGGACAACCAATGGAGAGGCCAAAGATTCATCCATGAACCAAATATCAGCAGACCAATTGCACAACAGCAAGGTGTACAATCATGAGTTCTGGAAGAAGGCTATACAATTTTTTGACCGTGACTAGGAAAGCATCAAGAAAGAAGAAGATTGTATAGACAGACTGTGATAACAAGTTGATTGATAAATACTGAAGAAACATAGATTCATGTAATGTTTTGTTTTGGTTGTCACCCCTCTAGGGGAGTGAAAGGAAAAGTCTATTATTTTTTTAATTTAGTGACTTTGGTTTAGTGATACAGAGCTCAGGTAACCTGATGATTCATATATTGATTGAGATACCAGTTAACAAGCAGTTCAAGATATCAGTTACCAGATATTGATTTAAGATAATAAATCAGAATTGACCAAGATTTCTGACTGGTTGAACTCTATCCTGGTAGGATCAGAATCTCTCAGCTACATGACTAAAATTGAAATTGTTGCCTTTTGAATTGGCCAAAACAAGTCCACACTTTAAATCCAATAGAGTCATTTAGAAAAAAATGTTTCTGCTCCATCTGGAGTTACTCCTTTATCCTTTGCCTCTTCCTATTCAAATGCTTCACCCTGTGGTGGGATTCAGAAAGAGGCAAAAATTCTGCAGCTGATCTTTCGGCTTTCTGGTTGTAGACTATACTATGGCTTGTCACGTCTGAATTCATTGTTACCCCTAAGATGAACAGCTCCCTCTCATGTTCATTTATTTATATATTGGTGACGTGTCCTGTAGCATATGTTTAATAAATTCTGTATTGTGGAGACATGTAAGTTACAAATGCATAGTCTGACTTCTGGTACATGTAACACTGAGCATGAGGGGTACAAGCAATTTACTTTCAATTTCTCTTCTAAGATATAACTTTTATATTTATTATGTTTAATTAATGAAAAGCAATAACCGATTACCAGGTCTGCATATATGAATAGTGATAATCCTTGTGTTGAAAATATCTCCATTCTTTATGGCTTGGAGGGTATTTGATTTCTTGGTGGGTGAAGGTTGATAGTGGAAAGAATTCAAGAGCAGTGTCAAATGGTTCTTCCCCACTCAACCTGTTGAACATACTCTCACCCCTCCACCCCTCCAGTTCATTAGTCTAATAGATAACTTCCTCTCCTGATGTCAGAACCACCTCTTTTAGATTCTCCTCCCCACCCCTCTTACACCTCTTGAAGATTTCACCCTCTTGATCTTGCGAATTTTAAGGGATGGTTCTTAAGGTGCCCCTGTCAGGGAAAAAGGGTTCAGACCTTGGTCCTGCCAAGTGCTGAGCACTCCTGTAAGATACTAAGCACGCTCATCTCCATAGGAGCTGAGGGTGTTTAGCATGTTGCAGGTGAACTGAGCACTTTGCAGGATTGAGCCCTAACAGGTTTTACACTGGGCACATAAATCTTCAACCAATGTAGCTGTTGTTGTATTGCCGTTAGACAGTGCATATTCCTTAACTGTGTTTTGATGAAATGCTTATTTTTTGTCTCGTAATAATAGTGCACTCTGCAAACAGAAATAATTAACACCTGGAATGTAATCTTTTTAACAAGCACCTACCGATCTTTGCAGATTTTGGTGGGAAAACAGTCATGTTTTCACAGAAACTCAAAGGCATGAACTAAGAAAACATTCTTTGTCCCGTATAATCTGCGATAACACAGGCCTCTCAGAAGTGCCACTGGATGCCTTTCAACTTGGGAAGTTTCCTCAAGACTTTGAGTCATGTGACAATATACCAGGAATAAATTTAGAAGCGTGGCAGGAAAGCAATCAGCAAGGTAATGTGAGAATTAAGCATCTTTACTAAACGGGTAGGAAGGATGGTCCAGTGACTAGAGAGTTGCCCAGAACTTGAGAGACATGAGTTCAAGTCCCTACTCTAACATAGATTTTCTGTAACTTTAGGCAAGTCACTTGGTCTCACTATACCTCAGTTCCCCATTTGTACAAAAATAGCACTTCCATACTGCATTGAGATGTTTTGAACATAAATACATTAGTAATTGTGAGGCACTGCAGTAATAAGGGCGATATAAGTACCATAGATAGTTAATATAGGTAATAATTGTACAGTACTCACCATTAAAAAGTCAACAGTTAACAAGAGTCACCACATACTGATATCCTAAATACTGCACTGAGGTCCTTAAAAGCTCCTACTTAACTTGAGGCACATGAGTAGTCCCACTAAAGTCAACATAGAGTAGACATGGAGAGTGATGTGCGAGAGATAAAACTAGTAAAGCTGAAATGTATCTTTAACTCATAATGTGTCCTTTTTATATTTCTAGAGGAAACATGTGGATTCCCAGAGGGAGTAGCAAATGGAAACTTTCTATATTGTTCAGAATTTGGAAAATCCATGGTGATTTACTCATGTCAACATGGGTACGAACTCCAAGGAGAAGAACAATTAACCTGTACAAGCAGAGGATGGAATTTTCAACCACCAGTTTGTATAGGTATCTGTATTCACACATCTGACTCTGTAATGACCAAGACTAATACGATTCACCAAAAATAAAAATTTCTTATTATTTCCTGTTAAAAAATAAACTATTTCAAAACTCCTTTCCCTTCCCATGCTCTGGCAACCACAGAAGCTGTTGCATATGGTGAAAAGATAGCTAACCACCTGAGGTGGTATTGTTGAGACTCCACAGCTTCTTCACACTTCCCTTCCCAGCTGCAGAATCTCAGACTCCTCCAGTCCTGATCCAGCAACTGGGTTTATGCAAATGATACCAAAGCAAACTAACTAGTAAAAATGAACTATCAAACTAGCATGAAGGTCTGTAGCTCCCAGTGGGAATCTCATAAGGGGAAAGAAGTGAGAGATGTACATTCCCTCTTCCTACAGCCAGAATCATAATAACAGCTAGGGACCGTTCCAGGCAGTTTTCTGGTGCTGTTTCAGTGTAAACTCTCCCCTACATGACTAGTACAGAACCAGTAGCCTATCCAGCCAGCCAGTTAGTGAGGCAAGAGCTACAAACATAGGAATTTTGATCTTAAAACAAAAAGGCAAAATGTTTTTGTTTTAATAATAATAAGCCCCCAACAGGTTTACTGAAGTGCTATAAGTATTGAAACTTGAAACATACAGCTGATTGAAAAATGGTAAAGATATTTTTTCTTGTTCATTCAGCAATTTTAATGAATGTTTATTAAAATTTTCAGGGGCAGGCTTTTGTTTATCTACCTTCTTCTTCCCATTTCTCCCCCCCCCCCTCCACCTTTTTTCTTTGAGGGGAAGGAAATGGGGAGAGAGAGAAAAAAGAGGGAGCATTGCAAACATTGCATTAATGGAATTTCACTATATGTGAGTTTACTTTATGCAGGATTCCACACCCTCTGTGTGCTCATCTTTGTGAGTTTATATAGACTCAAATGGTTCAGACTTCATGAGAACACTCAAGAAAATGAACCCTGAAAAAGGTCATATTTAGGAATACTTAATGGATGGTGGCAAATTCATTTGAATGCAAGTGCTGTAGCTGATCCTCAATAAAGCTGTTTATCAGCATGTCTATGGGAGTGGAATAAAAAGCTTTTTACTTTAAATGTATGCCATATATAGAAAAATCAAATGAAATCTGCAGCTTTCTTCTTTATTCAAATCCTACTTATCCATTGAGTTCCACCCACATAAATACCATATAAAGAAATAAAGCTGTTAAATGAATTATAATAATTCTTTTTCAATAGATTAATGTTCTGGCGGCAAACTGAATGACTAAATTACATGAATGACTCATTTCTTGTCCTAGTTTTTGTTAATATATTAAGTAATGTCAACAAAAGGCTGTATATCTGCTATAGGAAAACAAGCAGTATAATAAACACTGCATTTATTAAAAGAAAACCATCAAAACCCACTTAATGCAGATACTACTTGAGTTTTACAATAGGAAGCTCTTACTTTGTTACATGCCTGTCTGGGCAGTGTGTTTCGAGTCTTTAAATATAGTACTGTAAGTTAAGAATAAATCAAGTAATTAAATCAACAAGGCATTTCTGAAGATGGTTTCAAAATTATACACATTTCTGGGCTAAAAGGGGGGTCTAATGGCAAGAGTATACGACTGATAGCACTGTACCCAGGGGAAGGTTCACAGGAAAATTGAAAGCACCAAGAAGTTTCGTGGTGAATGTGTATGTGTGTGCAAGATCATCTAATGTTATGCATGGTGCTTTCAGAAATTCAATAACTTGCAGTTTATAACTTGGAAAGGTCCATAGCTTAACTTTTAGTAAACCACCACAAATTATTTAATGGCTGCACTAATTACTCTTCTCTCTCTCTTTTTTTTTTTTTTTTGGTCATTTCCAACAGTAAAAAGTTACACATAATTGCTTTGCAATTTTGCCCGCACATAAGAAAGGAGTCAAATTGAATTTATTAATATGTATTTCATTTTTAGTGCACAAATATCCTTCTCTTTGGAATACCTGTTACAGACAGTTGATGTGTACAAGAATGTAGTGAATGAGTCTCTTAGTTTCTGGCTTTCTGTTATCAATGTGTTTCCACTTTATAGACATCAATGAATGTGAAAACCAAATTAATCTATCTTGCCACACATCTGCTAAATGCATTAACACCATAGGCGGCTACCAGTGTCTCTGCATGGATCCTTACGAACTGGCAGAAGATGGAAGAACGTGCTTAGGTAATGTAATGATCCCTCCGTCCATTAAAACTGTTCCAGTGGTCTGAATGTGCAAATTGTAAACAACATGATTTGTTATACAAAATACGTTGTTAACAGATTAAATTTTATATATATACACATACAGAGAGAGAGAGAGAGAATTTAAACAATCAGACTTATAAAGATACAATCAGATTTTCTCAGGCAAAGTCAGAGTATTGAATATATACACACAGCTGTCACCCTTCAAATTTACAATCTAAACCTCAGCATTTGCACTATTCCTTAGTTATGCCCCAAGATAGTATTTGACTACTACCTACCAGGGTCAGATACTAGATAAGGAATACTGATATTAATGAGGTAACACTATCAAGTCATCAAAGTGGAAAATTTTTAAAAGCAACATGAGCTTTAGAATACACAAACTTCCCTTTAAGAGAAGAGATGCAATAGTAATAATAATTATCCATGGGTTGTAGCAAAATACTTGCATGTAGTTAGTTGTTAAGCCTATGGAAACTTGAATAAATGCCTGTATATTCTAGATTTCTCTTGGTCATTGTTTAGAAAACACACTCACTGTGTTAGATCATTTTCTCTCATTGTTTGAACAAAATTCAGGATGCTAACTCGTTCTTCTAACTTGAGCTGTGGAGCGAGATAAGCAAAGAAAGCTTCAAGCTTTTCACATCAACCTCATGCATTGATCTATCAACCTCATGCATTGATAGAGAGGTTCAATAGATTCACAGATTTTAACGCCAGAAATGACCATTATGATTAGTCTGATTTCTCGTATAAACAGGCCATACAATAGTCAATCTCCATACAGTCTTTCTAGCCCATTCAATCCTAGCCCTCTATGCTCAGACAAATGACAGGAGTGGTTTATGTGATTTACCCACCTGTGTATTGAACTGAGGCCGTTAAACCACTTCCTGTTGGTCAGTGAGATGGGTTCAATTTAGCCTTGCTGGTGCATAAGAATGTGAATTGCTACCCCTGTTCCAGTGAGGAGGTCTGCATCTCCATCATTGCATTGCCATCTTGCCCTGGAGCTTCTGCTGGGAAAGGTAGATTTAATTTGAAACAGGAGATCCATATAATCTCTGCTGGCAGAGTGTGCTCCAGGGATGCATGGACTTAGCGCATGCTGCTGCACGTGAGTCAGTGCTATTCATTTTTGAAGCTGCACTGGCTGGCCAAGTGCCCCTCACCAGATGACTTGTACTTCCACAACTGCTCCATCCTTCTGGCAGAATCCTGCCATGGTCAAGAGCTGAGGACTACTTAAAAGGGCAGTGTACTTTAAGTGGTGTCAGCGTATTTAAAGGGGCAACACACGTCTCTCTCTGTCACACACACACGGTGTGTGTCTCTGTCTGTCTCTCTCACACACACACACGGTGTGTGTCTCTGTCACACACACACACACTGTCACAGAATCACAGAATCACAGAACACCAGGGTTGGAAGGGACCCCAGGAAGCCATCCAGTCCAACCCCAACTTGAGTGTGTTTCACACTCAGCTCCCAACGCATACTTGTGTTGTTGTTTGTTACTTCTTGATATTTCTTTCAAAGTGTGCTATTTTAGTTTTTTGACTGGACTATGCATTTCATAATTTTTATTTCTCTCTTAGGCTTAAATTTAATTCTTTGAGTAGTGAGCTCTAAAACGCCTAATCTCTCCTGGCTGGAGTAATTATCCCTATGGTAATTTTTAAAAAATATATATTATATCTAGGTTTTTCATTTCTACTAGTGGCACCCATCCACACATTCCCTCGATATAGTGCACATAACAAAATTCATTCTGCACATGGATGGAAAAAAATTAGAGGGAACACTGTGGAGCCCCTGGATTTTTCTTTTTAGAAATGTCTCTTTGTCTAGTTTCGTGGCTTGCCCACCTTTAGAACTCATAGATCACTGTGGAAAGTCAGTCCTTCTGAGGGTGAAAGGAGAAGGACGAGCTCCCCAAAGTGCCAGCACAGCTCCAGGCTGGAGGGATAGGCAGGTGACAGGGCTAATTCACATTTACAAAATGAAACTTAGGAGTTGGTTATCCCAATTCATTGTTGAAAAAAGGGACATTCAGACTCTTTTGGATGTAAACATAATGTGATGTATTCTTCCAAACTCCAGTTTCTCTCTACATTTAGCACTCTATCTGCTTCAAAACACTCTCTTTTTTTAAAGCAATGGTGTATTTTGTAACATTATTGATGGGCTTTGAATCTCATTGAATGTACAGTTTTAGTCTCCCATTTCACTGCAAACCTCAGTTATGGAACCCTGAAGCCAGTGGGACATTACTTTGAACTGCACAATGAGAATGTCAGCTGATAATACCCCAGTAGAGTCATGCCATAGATTGTTTCCTTGCAAACAGCAAACCGCTTATTGATGCTTGTCAAACTGTGGTTTGGGACCATTAATGGTTCTTAGAGCACTTCGAGGTGGTCCATAGAATTGCTTCTTTCATAGTGTTGAAGCATATATCAGTCTGCAAGGAGTAACACATACCGTTGGTTGTGTCATATGCAAGAACTCATACAGGGTTCCCAGATTTTTTTTAACCTACCGAATTGGGAAAAAAGACATCATTCTGTATGCTGTGCAGGTGCTTGTTGTCTGTCTTTGCTGCGTGTTCCTTTAAATTCAGTCATGGGAAAATTTGTGGACTACTCCAGATCCAGAGAGATAAAACTAAATTTCAGATTAACTCAGACAGATTCGATCAGTAGAGTCTGCAGCAACAAAGGGAAGATTTGATGCAAATATATGTGAAGTCCTAGCCCCAGGGAGAAAAAACAAACAGCATAGGTAGAGAAAAGGGAGCGGGGGCATAGTCAGCCAGCCATACTCACTCGAAGTAAGTTTATTTTCATCTTGTATGTGCAACACTGTCATGCTTTACTGTGTAACTACATAGTGTAGCTGTCACAGGTAAGGTATAGGACTGAAAGGATAGAGAAGGGTGGGGGTACACAACAGGATATAGCTTGAGAACCGGGTCTGCAAAATTAAAAAAAGAATCACTGTTCTAACGATCTCCCATTTTTCTAACAATTATACACCTCTTAACCCACCCTTGCTAATGTATTCATCCTAACCACACCTCAGAGTGACACCACTAGACATTTCTCTTTCAAATTCCAACTTAAATATCTTCCATGGAACCATCCAGTGCTGCAGTCCTCACCAGTAACGTTCCCACCCCCTTGCCGTTGAGCTGCTATCCAATGTACATCTTTGTTTAACTGATTGCAACAGCCTTGGGCTTTGCCTTTCATTTGTTTGTAAAGTGCATTATATGTTTATGGTGCTGTTGAACTAGCAGTTTCCAGAAGAGAGAGTGTAGATGTCTCAACCCCGCACAAGGATATGAAAATAATATTTAACTCTGTTCTGGTTTGTTGTATAACCGGATATGAGAGGGTTCAGAAATCCTACCTGCTTTCTAAGAGCAGAGAGTGAACTGCCTCTCCAGAGGTCACCTGGATGCACAACAGTGTGGAGCAATGAAGCAGGGCTGGGGGCTGAAGACCCAGTCAGGAACTCAGAGGGACCCTGAGAAGCTCTATGAAAAGGCCTTGGAGGCAGAGCAATACACTCAAGGCACAGACAGATGAGCCTGTGCAAGAAACTTCCCCGATCTTGCGCTCCCAAAGTAGTGTTTCCTGTGCTCTGGAGAACACAGGGACTGCTTGCTCCTTCTGCCCTCCAGGATTGGGTCACCATGTTGGGACAGAGGACATGACTCCATTCCCTCTCTGTACTGGTCCATGAAACAGGGCTGGCGCATGAGTGGAGAGTAACCTGGGTGGGTGGAACAAATTGCCAACCCCATGCCAATGTGAATGGAGAACTCCTGGCTCCCACCCTGGGGCAGAACAGCTCCATGTTCCTCTATACAGGGATGTGAGATAAATGCTACAATCTAGCTCTCTATATGGGGGGGGAGGTTTGTAATCTGAGCTCTGCCCCTCTATTCCTGATTCTACATTTTTTTTTAAGTCTGATTCTTTTGCTGAGGCTTATGAACAATGAATGTACCAATAATCACTGGAGTCCAGGGATATTGACTACTGTCATGGTTCAAGTTCAAAACTGTAGAATAAAACCTCATTTGATAATAAATTCCCTGGTCAGCAGGCTCATGTCTCTCTCTCATGCCCCATCTTGCTGAATAATGTGAATTTCTTTATAGTATAACTACCATAAATGTTTTTGAGATTGAGTAATACCTCAGATTCACTTTGGCCAATCAAGCAACAGCTGTTTATTTCTGTTTACTATAAATCAACAGAAATTAGCCCATGGATTTAATCTTTATTGACCGACTTTTTAAGAAGAACACAATCTCTCTCCCTAGATCCAAGGATTAAACTGCAGGCATTCCACACTTGGGCTGTGATCTCATCAGATTTCATTAGCTAATTACTGTATGGTCAGGTCAATATCTGAAGAGGAAACCTCCTAGGCTCACACTTCTTTATGAATTTGTGCTAAACCCATGTTCCAGCACTATTTTTGAAGGTACTGTGTTCCTGGAGGTCCAACCTTTTGGCGTCCATGTAAAACTAAGGTATTGATCACTTGCAGTAATTAAAGATTCTTTGGCACTTTCCACAAGGATAATGGGTGGTATCTATAAGGTCTTAGCCAAACTCCTATGTGGATAATTATACTCTGCCTACTTATCGTTGCTCATGCAGTTTGAACTAAGTAAAAGGTGTACAGTATTCCTGTGTACTCTTAAAGAGCTCCCTGATCCCAGAGGTGGGTTAAATTTGTAAAATGCTTTGAGGTCTTTTTGAATAAAATGCAAAAATTTACATTTGAACTATTATCATTAATTGACAATAGATTACTGTCCTCAACAGCCATCTGTGGTCAGAAAAGACACAGTTTTTATCCAATATACAAAATAATAGACTTAACCTGTGATTTTTCTGTATTGCTTTTAAGTATCATCCAGGTTGTTGGTTGTTTTTTTGGTGGTGTTGATTTCATAATTTTTATTAGAATAGCATTTTTTCAAACTCCAAGTTTTCTGATAAATTTGTAATGAGTTTGTGAACCTCTGTGAGAATGCAACCCATCTCCTCTCTAAACCAACATGCTGATTATCATAGATAAGCAGGTGGAATTTGGAAGTGATTGGAATTTGGGCCTTGTGCAGTTTAGAGTGATTTAAAATTGTGAGAGCACTTCAATCTTCTTAAAAATTTGAAGAGCTCTAGTAATGTTAACTATTCTATGCTGTATATTCATATAACACCTTCACTCCCTTTTTATGGGTATGATTCATCATTAGACCCAAGGCTTTCTTTTCTGAAGTTGGAAACATTTCTCACTCAGTCACAAACCTGTACCAGGAAACTTGATTGGGGAAGTTAAGGAGTTAAATTGTTGAAATGTTCAGCCCACATCTCTCCATTCAGAACAATGATAAATACTGTAACACTCATTTGTTGCTAATCTTTGGTTTATGAGTTCTGCTTTCTTCATTGTCATGGCCTCAAATTAAGGAAGTGACTCAGTGGTATTCAGTCATCCTTTACAAAAATGATGACTGGAATAGGAGATAACAGTACAAAAAGGTAGGAAGAAACCCCTTTGAACCAATAAAAGAAGGAATGTTTAGTGGCCCCTGGGTAAGTCATTTACAAGGAGATTTTCAAAGTATTAAAGGGATGTGTGACTCCTAAATCTCCTGGATGCTTTAAATTAAATCTCTCTAAATTGTCAGTGCTACTAGTGAGTGGTATAATGTGGACTACTTTTACAAATATATATTATAATGCCATGAAAACCCCTCTTTCATGAACTCCCCTTGTAAAAATTCATACAATGGAAACTATGGGGGAATATTTTAGAAGGAAAGGAGTGAAATATAATGAAGAGAGTGCCATCTAATGGCAGCAGCATATTGGGATATACAGCAGAATGAGGGGCAGAATTTTGTGCAGGATAAGATTTTGCCTGTTTTTTTCTCTTATCCAAATATCATCTATCTGAATTAGAGATATATCCGAATGGTATATCTTTGATGGACACACAGCTAGACAAGTTACATATTTTTCAGTATTGTGAATGTTTTATGCTGATCTGAAATTGCCAATTTTCCCATGAATTTCTTATTTGAAATTCAGGTGAGTTTTGCTTTCGTTGTGGGATTAAATTCATAATTCCTCTGGGGTCATGAAGAAATCTCACTAGAACATTTCTGTGCCTTATGGGGCTTTATACCTTACTCTTTGATTCTGGGGATAATCAGCTGAATAACAGCTCCCAGCGTGATATGGCCAAAAGAGCTAATGTGATCCTGGGATGCATAACCAGGGGAATCTAAAATGGTAGAGAGTAGAGGGGTTATTTTACCTCTGTATTTGGCATGGGTGTGACTGTTGCTGGACTACTGTGTCTAGTTCTGGTGCCCACAATTTAAGAAGGATGTTGATAAATTGGAGAGGGTTCAGAGAAGAGTCACGAGAATGATTAAAGGATTAGAACACTTGCTTTATAGTGTTAAACTCAAGGAGCTAAAGCTATTTAGCTTAACAAAGAGAAGGTTAAGGGGCTATGTGACAAGGTGTAAAGACCCCCACAAGGATGAGGAATGTGCAAGAGAGGGCCTGGGGGCAGGGATAGTCCCACCCTTCTGGCCCTGTCAATCATGCATACTAAATTAATAATCCAATCGACTAAATCTTTAGTGCAGAGACAGCATGGACACTGGGAGGCCAGGCTTCTAAATAATACTCAAAACTGATAAATCTCAAGTGTGTTCTGAATGGATCACTTCTAGAGCTTCTCAGCCATTGAAATCAGGACTGGCCAGAAAATGTCAATTCTGTTTCACAAAAAATTTTGAGTTTCAAAAATTATTTCCATTCCAATGCTGAATGAAATGAGACTCTTTGAAATTCTTTGTGAAAAAACACAGGAGAGTGAGACACTCACCCCAGAATAGCCAGTCACCTGGTGGTTAGGGCACTCCTCTGGGAATTGGGAAACTCAGATTCAAGTCCCTGCTCCAAATCAGGCCATGCTAGGACTTGAACCCTGGTCTTCCATATGCAAGAGAAGTACCCTGATCACCAGGTGACTGGCTATTCTGGGGTGAGTCTCATTCACTCATATTTTGGTTTCAAAGAACCAGCATTTTGCAATGGAAAAATACTTCACTGAAAAATTTCAACCAGCTCTAACTGAAATTTCTGAGACGGTCAGCAGTAATGGTGTCTTTTAAATATATAGAATCTGAACTGAGTCTGCCAACTTATGCAGTGTACTTCTATCCATGTTGGCCCCAGGATAGTAGATAGACAAGGCAGGTGAGGTAATATCTTTTACTGAGCCAGCGTCCATTTGTGAGAGAGACAAGCTGTCGAGTCACACAGAGATTTTCTTCAGGTCTCTGTGTGGCATGGAGGTTTGTCTCTCCCACCAACAGAAGCTGGCTCAATAAAAGGTATTACCTCACCTTGTCTCTCTGACAACATATGTCAGGCTAATGAACAGCCCTCGATGGTAATGATTTTGA
Organism: Lepidochelys olivacea; assembly: GCF_965140295.1. NCBI lineage: Eukaryota > Metazoa > Chordata > Testudines > Cheloniidae > Lepidochelys > Lepidochelys olivacea. The sequence continues at coordinate 37,452,302 of NC_140413.1, read as the reverse complement.
CACTGCAAGGGTGTTGAATTCCTTCCTCAGTGGGAGTTTTACCTAATAGAGCACTGAGTAAAATCTGACCAAGGATTTCAGGATTTGACTCATCTGTTTCTCCACCTTCTCTCTGTCTGCTTTGTGGCGCTTTGAATAGGGAGGGAGTAGTCCTTGTGTTCCACTGAATGCAGGGACTACCATTGTGACTTACCTAGATGTAGGCTATGCAAGAAATGATGGAAAACTCCTTATGCCTTTCCTTCAAACTGTGCACCTGTGTCAGTGTGAGGTGCAGAATCTGGCACTCTATTTGCTATATAAGCCTGATTTCTTATAGACTGGATAATCTATGCATTTCAGTATTACAGTATTATTATTTATTTGTATTGCAGAAGCTCTAGCATCATTATGCAGGCAAGAAACACATAACATGTTCCCTGGCCCCAAAGAATTTACAGTCTAGGTAGAAGATGAGAGACGACAGGTGGAAACAACAGACAAGAGGGGAGGAATCACAAAGGAACAATGGAACAGTTATGATCTGCATGATACACAGCAGTCACATCACACCTGCTGGCTAACCATTATTACGTATGGATTTAAGGCCCGAAGGGACCAATTTGCTGTTTTTTCTGGTGCAAATGAAACATTTTTTTTTTCATGTTTCAGATTCTGGAAGGATTCCTAAAGGCTCTTTAGTCTCTATCATTTTAGGAGTTACTATGGTCAGTGGTTTGGCAGTATTAAGCTGGATAGTAATTTGCCGGTGGTAAGTTTTACTTTTTTTTTTTCACCTATTTTATTGAGAAAAGCAGTCATATTTTTCTTCCCTCTTGAAACTTTCCTTACTTCAGTCTTTTTCTTTCTATATAGCCAACAGGTGACAGGAAGTTCTCTATCTGTGATCCTCTGTAGTGTGTAATTCTGTCTAATGTAACCACTAGATATTCTAGTCTCTTTATTATATTTTTGTAATGAAAATGTGAATAGGCATTATCCCAACTTTGGGTGCTGCAAAGAACATCAGATGGAATTTCAGTGATACCTAAGATTTTTCAGCTAACTAATTTACTTCAGTTGAAATACTATTTCACTAGAGATAAAAATGCTCTGAAAGATGGGAGGGAATAAAGGGTGTATTTGCAAGTGAAGTACTTTCTAAAAGAAAACCACTTTCACTTCTGCCTGTGAAGGTACTGACTAAGGTTTAAGAGTCTGGTTTAAGAGTTTGGTCTGTAGATGACCTTTTAAGATCCTGGGTTCCTAAACAGAATTCACAAAAAGAAAAGGAGTACTTGTGGCACCTTAGAGACTAACAAATTTATTTGGGCATAAACTTTCGTAAGCTACAGCTCACTTCATCGGCTGCATTCCTAAAGTCCAGCCACAAGGAAGTTTGTGTGGAAGGTTGTTTTGTTATGAGAGTATCCAGTTTTGAGAGCTCATTCTTAATCTTTCCCTGTTTGCTGTAGAGGATGTTGATCAGGTGGTTCCACAGTTTCTTTGAGAGCGTGTGGCACAAGCTGTCAGCATAGTCTGTGTGGTATGTAGATTGTAATGGATTTTTTACCTTCAGTCCTTTTGGTACGATGTCCATCTGTTTGCATTTGGAAAGGAAGATGATGTCTGTCTGTATCTGTACGAGTTTTTTCATGAAGTTGATAGATTTCCACTCCATACGGCTAAATTCAGTGCCTTGCATAATGACAGGTTTCAGAGTAGCAGCCGTGTTAGTCTGTATTTGCAAAAAGAAAAGGAGTACTTGTGGCACCTTAGAGACTAACCAATTTATTTGAGCATAAGCTTTCATGAGCTACAGCTCACTTTACAGAATCCTGCTCTCTGGGGGTATGAGGCTGTTGGGACCTAATGGCAAAGTTCGGAGGAATAAAAGTAGTAACATGCAGCTTTAGGGCCCTGAGCCTGCTGCCGCTGAAATAGTGGTAAAATTCTCCTTGTTTTCAGTGGTGCATGTCACAAACATTGTCTGATTACTCTTTCTAAAACCTCTGTGAAGTACACATTATCATCCACATTTTCCCAATGGGAAACTGAAATACTAAAGGCCTGGTTTTTAAAACTGTCCTCGTTGCATAAAATTGTGCCCACATTTAATTGTAGATTTAAATGCTAGCATTTAGACATACCTCAGTTAGGAACACAATTTATCCTGCCAAAATCCCTTTTTTCAGTTGCCTTCATAAAAGCAGTACTTTTTTTTGCACACTCACTTGCATCCTACTCTGTGTTTATTGTGCATTCTTTGAAAGTATTGAATGGTACACCACTGCTAGAGACTTGTATTTGTCACAGTAAATTTTGCTCACATTTTGGAGCTCAGGCCTAGGACCCTGTGAAAGCCATTCAATATGAAAAAACTATCAGTGGCCACTCATGGCTTTAATTGGCTTTCATTTTTAATCTGGGCTTTAGGGCAAGAACAGACTGCTGCATTTTCTGTAATCTTGTTACCTTTCTGTGTCAAAGGCACAGAGCCTATATAAGACATTTCTTTAAATACTGCTATAAATCAAAGGGAAGAAATAGAATGAACTTTCCTTACTGCACTGCAATAGGTATGATGCTGAAAGCACTGACTAATCACAGCAGGCTCTCCAGTTGGCCAGCAGTCTCAACATTGCACCCTGTAGCAGTAGGAAACCCAGCTGACTGGGGATGACAAGAAGCATGACATTTGACACATTTGTCAAGCCCATGACAAAAATGCTGCCTTTGTTTAAGTTAGCAGTTTTGCCATAGGTGTCATGGGAGCCCTAGACATTGTTATTTTCAGGTTTTGATGAAAAAAAAAAATCCATGACTTTTGACATTTGGGATTTTTCAAGTGGGTGGGTTGATGTGCTTGTAAATAAACAGATGAATTCATTTCACTGAGAAACTTGAGAGTTGCAAGCTAAACTCTGGGCTGCAAAGGAGGCTAAGGAAGAGCATCAAATCAGCAAAAAATATTGGGGTGATACAAAGAATAGTGTACTCTGAGACACCTATTATTCCTTTAAGGCAATGGTTCTCAAACTTTTGTACTGGTGACCCCTTTCACATAGCACGCCTCTGAGTGCGACCCTCCCCGACCCTTATAAATTAAAAACACTTTTTATATATTTAACACCATTATAAATGCTGGAGGCAAAGTGGGGTTTGGGTGGAGGCTGACAGCTTGCAACCCCCCAAGTAATAACTCACCTGAGGACCCCCTGAGGGCTCTCAACCCCCAGTTTGAGAGCCCCTGCTTTAAGGGGTAGGAAGGTTTCTTTCTTACACAACATTAAATCAAAACAAAAGATATACATTCAAACAAGATTGGAGCATTAGATTGTATTTACAAATGTTGTCTATAATATAGGGCAACTACTAAGTTTCTTCGTATTTGTTCACTATCATAAAATTGCAATGGAAAAATAAAATCCACTTGACATTTTATTGTGTTTCCATGACAAATGCCATTTTCACCATGACTACCCTAAGACTTTTCTTTAGAAAAATTCCAAGCGAAAACAAGCCTTGTATGCTTATACATTTAATACTAATCACAAGCCAATGAGAATCAAGGAGCTAAATCATCAATAAAACCACTTTAAACATATCTGTGTGGCTTCTACTGGAAGGCTAAAGGGAAACTGAGACCTGTTTACTGTACTGTTTTTCCACCCCAATGTACTGGAGATATAAACTCAGCACATTTGGCTTCAGTAGTTTATATTTTTTCAAAACTTACTTTGGTTCTGAACTGGATGGGGGGAGGGGAGGTGCCAACATGACTGTTGAACACCGAAGCTCCCAGTGAACAGCAAGATTCCCAGATTGGACTATTGCCCTTACCATGCATAGGGTCCTGACTGGCAGCAGAAATATCCACATCTGATAGAAGGATGGCTTTCTGCCCGCTCACAAGGTAGCAGGCCCATTTCAGTAGAGTATAAATAGCGGCTGAAGATGTTCTGCTTACATATCACTGCAAGTAAAGAAGGCCTATCTTCTAGGAAAGCATTGTCACGTTACCACCATGTGCCTCTTTACAATGGATCATACCTATACGTGTATCAAAACAGACCCCATAGATAGTGGAGGTGAGAAAGCCACAGGATAGACAGGCACTTGAAGCAGAAAAATAGGTTGTGTTTCAATGGACTCCTGTGAAGCCTATTAACACACAGTGTGACAGAGAATTATTTAAATATAAATGTCAGGTCCATAGACGCATTGTACACAGACAAGCTCAGACATTGCTACTGTTGGGCTAACTTATGCACAAGCAATTCAAGGTAAAGGAGTTCGGATCTGTTACGAATTACACCTTGTAGGACACGCACACAAGTGCTACGAATTACACCTGGTAGGACACACACACAAGTGCTGCGAATTACACCTGGTAGGACACGCACACAAGTACTACGAATTATACCTGATAGGACACGCACACCAATGCTACGAATTACACCTGATAGGTCACGCACAGTTTGAATCTAGGCTGAGGCACAGAAATACAGTCCACAACTGCAGAGTTCCCAAAAGACACTAAGTTTATTATGCTCGAGCGTGGTGCCCCCCTGCTAGCCAGGAGGGGACCCTGAATGCAGATTATACAAAGGTTATATACCTTTTAGCAAAGCATGTTGCCCTCGTGCATCGGAAACCTTAGCCAATAAACAAACCCTTGTCTTATCTACCACCTATCCCCGCTTGGTGCATTCCTCGTGCTATACCAGTATGTGAATTACACAGCATGGTCCTAAAGCCATGCATCAGTAACTTTTATTATCAGGATGGGAGGCCTCACATCAAGGCCAAGAAACAGGGAGTTAGAGACTGACAAAAACCAGATACTGGGAGTCAAGGCAGGCTGGAGACAAGGAGGAGGATTTTCACAGGAATTCAGTATCTAAGGATTACTCCTCCTGGTGTATGATGTGCTGGCATTTAAACAATGGTGGGCCCCAAACCAAAATGGAGTCACATGTGCTAACTTTTTCTTAACAGATCATAAGCACTGCACTTACTCTGAAAAGTCAGCAAATCTGCCTTTTCTCCAGCTTGCTGTTTCACGGTCTGTTAGCGGATGCGATGCAAAAAACGTGATTTTTACACCTTGTGGCTTTGCAGAACAACTTTATCCTGCTGATCGTGGAGTGCATGAAGAAGGGGAGGCACTTAGTGTGCTGCATTTAATCACAGTTATTGTCGTCTTCCTCCCCACCCATTTCCTCCACCTGTTGTTGTCCTATCATAAGAGTAGTCTGCAAGGTCTTTGTGGAAGAGACTGGGTTTTTTTTATTATATGTGTACAGCGTGCCTAACACGATGGGGCCCTGATCCCCAATCAGGGTTTCTCAATTATTAATACTTTATTAGGGTAGTACTAATATTATCACTTTGCTGATAACGATTGATGAATCAGAATTAGGCTGCAAGAAAAAGGGGGGCATTAGCATTTTGGAGACCCTGGAAACATTAGTATTTGTTGGACCTCATCAAGGGAGCATTGAGGATTGCAACTGACCTACAAAGTGAACAATATTGGATGAGGACCACTTTCATCATTATTTCGTACCAGAATTTACCCCTCCTTAGTTTAGAAAAGCACTCTCTCTAAAAGTCTAAGATCTAGATTAATTACTGACTTGAAATGAAAGCAAATTATTTTATTAATTTTTCTCTCTCTTTCTAGGAGCTCATAGAATAATGTACACTGTCATGCTCACTGCGTCAGAACATTAGTCAAGGCAAATAAACTAAGACTGAGGGCACTGTTCATCTGGCCAAGATGTAAAACAAAGGTTCTGACCCTTTGTGCTAATTAAACATCCCATGGCTGCCTGTGTAAATGAGAGACTGAGAGTTACAGCTCAAAGTCTATGTGCACCATGATGCTTTAGGGACTTTTTGACATTTCTCACCAAGATGATAACCACCCCTGGTCAACTAGGAAGTATTGAAATTAAATCAACTTTTTACAACAAAAACAGAATATTACCTTATAAGAATTATTAACTTGTTCACCATTTCCCTTTCTGTGATGAGAATTTTCAGCGTTTAGCCGTCCTGTGTTACTGTCTTTAGACAAAATCCAAATTGCTCAGCTGCTTCAAGGGCATTTTTCAGTGAGAGTAGTTCTGAATGTGTCTTTAGTTTTTTTCTAGCCCAGATAACTGTGTGATTATAATTTTTGTCAGGGCTTGTGATCAGCTGCAAATGCAGCAGCAAAATACTGTATTGATACAAATGTATGAGCTACTGACCCCTTAAAAATTGTGGAAGTGCTTGTAGCCACAGGGGAATTGAGTGCTAAGACATCTTTTAAACCAGCTAAACTGTGCCAGGCTACAGAGGCTGCTCTGACTAATAACCTGAATTAAGTCCTGATACCTACTTCTGTATTTGTCTAAATTCAAATGTAAATCTTAAGTTTAAACTTAAGTTTAAACTACTGGAAATACGTGACAATGGTAAACTAAAATTTGATCAGATTCGTGGTTACATTTTAGAGTTATTCTAGTCACAGTGAGCTTTGACCCATTTAAGACCATTTCGGAGTGAACTGTCCCACTATATCCTTCTCCCATATTATTTAAATAAAAGCAGAACTCATTCAGCAGAGCTACTTAACATGGAATGAGCACTAACACTTTAGTGTGAAATCCTGCCCCATTGACGACAATGACACAACTCCCATTTTGTTCAACAGGGCCAAGACCGTAGCATTTGTGTTGTTGTAGCACTGTTCACTCCGACACATTTTTGAACATGTGACCTGTGATGTATGTAGCTATGACTCTTTATTTTATGGTCGGTGGTACAGTTCTGGGTAACTGCACATTTAACCCCCCCTTCATGGTCTGCTCCAAAAATTCTCACTCAAGTCTCAGGCCTCTAGGGCTGTGTCTATCCTGCAATTAAAAACCCGCGGCTGGTCCATACCAGCTGATTTGGGATCATGGGGCTTGGGGTTGCAGGGCTAATTAATTGTGGAGTAGAGTTTCAGGTTCGGGCTCGGGCTGCTGCCCAGGCTCTAGGACCATGCAAGGTGGGAAGTCCCAGAACATCTACACTGCAATTAAACTGCCCCTTAGCCCAAGTCCTGTGAGCCCGAGTCAGATCTCACAGGCCATCCGTGGGTATCTAATTGCAATGTAAACATACCTCTATTTCTGTCACCGCTCTTCAGGGAGGGACCTGTCTCCCTTCTGACCAGGGTTCAGGCTACAGCTCCCATGCAATTCACTATGTTAATCCCAGCAGGTCTGACTAATGTCCAGCCCCTGTGCTGTTTTTTTCACTCTTCAAGGGCTATGACCAGTGAATGCCAGTGTTTATAAGTAATCACACAGCTCTGTCAAGGCAGAGTACATTTATTTAAGGACAAAAGCATACAGAGAAAACATATAAAACGTAAAACACTTTACCAGTAGCCCCTCCCCCCTCCCACTCCAATCAATCTTATGGAAATGCTGGCAGGTTCTAGGCCTTCCAGCCATTCTGCAGGATTTGCTTCCACTCCCCACTCAAACAAAAGGTCATGTCAGGTTGTTGAATCAAAATGAAGGCCCTCTCTCTGTGTCTCTTTGGGCCTTCTGGTACTGCTTGGAACCAGAATATGCAAACTACCCCAGTGAGGGGTACTTATCTGGAACTGTCTGCAGTCCCAGGTACGGCAGTAATTACCCCCACTGTTTTTAGTTCCTGGAGGAGCTGTGGTAACCCTCCCCCATGGAGTAGAACAAAACAATACGCAGAACATTCATAAGGTTAATACGGTATTCCCCTAAAGATACTGCATGTGGTGGCAATATCTGTCACATGCTGCGCCTTTAAAATTCAGGAGTCCATATATCAGTTTATTAGAGGTAAGGGACATGAGGGGATTCAAGATGGGGGAATCTTACAGAATGAGATCTCATGCTGTGTTTTCTCTCTCATGGAGATTTTATATTTGTTCTTTGCTTTTTTGTTATGGAAAACCCTGTAATCAATTTTCTTTGTCGTCCATTAACCCAAATGGTTACTTTTGTTTTAGATTAACAAAGACAACAACAGAAGATGGAATGAATACACAAGCTCCATAAGAGAAAGTGTAACCTTCACTCTGTAAGATTGTCCATTCTGAAAGTTTCCTAATCCTTTCTCCAGCAGACATACTTCTTACAATTAAAGGCACAGTACATAGAAAACAGAATCTTAGCTACATTCACCATGGGATGTGAGGGGATATGGATGACATGAGACCAAGGCTTTGGCCACTTGTGGTCATAATAGAACTTATGGCAGGGGTGCTGGAACTAGGGGTACTGCGGGGTACAGCAGCACCCCCTGGCTTGAAGTGGTTTCCCTCATATACAGGGTTAACAATTTTATTCAATGGCTTTCAGCACCTCCAGTATAATCGGCCATCCCTCAATATGAAGCTGATGTCTGCCAAGGGGAACAGGCTCTCACTGATGAGACTTAAGATGGCTGAGGAGTCCAATTCGTGCTCTACAGGTTTTTCTACATTTATGATAGGTGGTTGTTTGGAGAGAGCACAACTGCTGGCCAAGATTCTCCTTCCTCTATCATTTCTCAGCCTCTAGAGCAGTGTTTCTCAAACTTTTGTACTGGTGACCCCTTTCACATAGCAAGCCTCTGAGTGCGACCCCCCTTATAAATTAAAAACACTTTTAAATATATTTAATAACATTATAAATGCTAGAGGCAAAGCGGAGTTTGGGATGGAGGCTGACAGCTCCAACCCCCACCCCCAAGTTATAACCTCGTGACCCCCTGAGGAGTCCCGACCCCTAGTTTGAGAACCCCGTCCTATGGTTATTTTCACAAGAAAATGAGTGCTAAGGCAATCCCCTGGGAAAAAAAGGTTGGGTTTGGGGGTACTACAGTTACAACTTGCTTATCTATATTCTATTTTTGAGATCCGTTAATTGTTAGTCAATTCCCCTCCTACGAATCCTGCTGTGTAAAACTGAGATGCAGATTGGTTGCTTTATTTCCATCCTCAAGTAGGCTACATTTCAGCAATATGCACATGCAGCCTCTTTAAAATCTATTGGGATAAAATGTGCTGTATAAACAGAAGGTGTTCTGTATATATGATCAGTGGGGAAACCCAAATGGAAAAAGAAGGAGTAAAATAAAAGGAAAAGCAACAGATCATCATGAATGACTAAAGATTACTGAGCCATGAACTATCAAATTAGAAAATATGCTGGAAAGGCCACTTTGCAATTTTACCTTGCAGACATTGAACTTGACCGTATAACAGAAATAATCTTTTTTTCAAAGATAAGCTTTTTTACAATATAAGCCATGTACAATATGCTAGAGCAGTTTTCCTATTTTCTCCTTTTTCCAGAACAAATGTATTTCTTGTGGCTATTTCTCAGAATCTTCCACTCTTTTCATGTTAAACATTCTCTCTCCCTGTTACAATAACAGACTGTAATGCCATACAAGCCCCTAGAAGAAACCTCCTCTGAAACTAATCCCTGGATACAGCTAGGACAGGTGGGGAGTTTTATTTAAGATCATTTATTACTAAATCATCTTCTTTACTGCAAAACACAACAGACGCTGACTGGTAATTTATGTAATAAAAGAAATAATAATTATATGTTTACAAAGTAACCCTTCGGGCTTGTCTATATGGCAGAGCAATGAGCGCTAGCAGGGTATGATTTCTAAAGGGCACCAACATGTTACACACTAACTGACCCTTTTAAACCCTGCTGGCATGAACTAAAAGTTCCCTGTTACTACATAGCAATAGGAAATTTTCAGTCGGGTCTAAATGGCCCAGTTAATGTGCAACACATTGGTGTACTTTAGAAATTACACCTCTTTGGTGCACATTCCTGAGCAGTATAGACAAGCCTGTAGAGACCGTGAGCCGGATTCTCATTCACACCAAGGCCCCTTTGCTCTCTGGGATGTAAATATAATTACAGCAACCATTCTAAACTAGCATATCTACACAAGGGATATTTTTGGAAGGGAAGTAAAAAAAAGAAAAAAAAAACTTGTTCAATTGAAACTATGGGAGGCAGGAATTAGACAGGAGAATGTAATCACCCGTGTTGGTATTTAGCCAGAAAAATAGGTTTAACATCTTTCAAATTATCACTGAGAAACAGTTAAGTGGTTCTTGAGAATTTGTAATGAACAAACTGAACATTTAAAAAACATTACTCCCAAGTTATTTCCTCTGGTCTTCCCAGTTCATCACATCTTCGCCACTTGTGTAATTTAGAACAGTAAGGTTTCCAGCGCAAGGTTTGTCTCTTTTTTATATCTTGTATAGTTTAGAGCTTAACTGATATTAATAAAAAGTCAATAGAAGAAAATATTGTGGGCAAGGGAAGTGCATGGAGGAAAGATGGGATGCAGTTATTAGTAGCATGTGAGGTGGGGATCTAGTGATTATATCATATAGCCCCTTACTTTGAACAAACATTGCAGTATTTTATACAGGAATATCTCTTTTAGCGAGGGCCACTAAACAAAGCTAGAGATCTAAAAATGCTTAAAAGTTGAGTTATGTCAAGCCTAGATCTGAATTTGACGGTGGTCCCATAGAAGTCACCTAAATTAAGTCCATGAGAATACTTGTGTGCTTAAAGTTAACCACATATATAGGTCATGAGAAGGATCAGAGCCTAAATTAATCATAATATAGAGATTAATTAAATGTCTTTATTCTGGGGGGTAGAGACTTGTAGACCTTGGAAAAAACAGGATTCAGAAGTGCTCTAAGAAGGAGAAAAGAAAACTCATGTATTTGATAGAAAATAACTGCTTTTAACAGCATTGAAATGCAGTCATAGAGTAAATTCCAAAAGCAATGAGGTGTGGAGGGAGACAATAAGTACTTCAGAAGCATGGAGCACTTTTAAAAAATATTATTTGAAATTATTCCCAAAGCCTTTGATGAAGAATATGACTTTGGTTATTTTTTCCCTACCAAACATGTGAAATGTAAATGAAAGAGAGAATGTTACTGTGTTAGGGAAGGTAGTTTTCACACTAGGAAACTACCTTTGTTCTGGAATATTGCTGTACCCATCATGGGACTGAGACCAAGAACCCCTGGGATACAGTCTCTGGTACTGTTGTTGGCATCCTTTTGTCTGCGAGAGACAGTGGGAATTGTATACTATGATGCAGATGGGTTTGCAATGTCTCAAGTGACTGAATAGTCCAATCCAAGATTTAAAACAAACAAAAGGAAGTATTTTTTCACACAACGCACAATCAACCTATGGAACTCCTTGCCAGAGGATGTTGTTAAAGCCAAGACTATAACAGGGTTAAAAAAAGAACTAGATAAGTTCATGGAGGATAGATCTATCAGTGGCTATTAGCCAGCATGGACAGGGATGGTGTCTCTAGCCTCTGTTTGTCAGAAGCTGGGAATGGGCATCAGGGCATGGATCACTTGATGATTACCTGTTCTGTTCATTCCCTCTGGGGCACCTGGCATTGGCCACTGTCGGAAGACAGGAGACCTGGGCTAGATGGTCCTTTGGTCTGACCCAATATGGCCACTCTTATGTTCTTATTTGCATGATCTTTGGCAGTTATGGCAAATGTACGTATCTTGGTTGGGAGCTGCTTGCTTCCTGTGGGCTCTTTTCTTGCCAAGCTGTAGGAGCCAGCTTCTGTCATGGACTTTGATAACCTGATGGAGATGATGGCACCACTTGTTATGATTACTTGCCAAGATTTGCCATTGGTCAGGATCAATTCCAAATTCCTTCATATCTCACTTGCATGTGTCTTTATAACAAAGTTTGGGACATCCTGTTGTTCTTGTTCCTTCTGATAGATCCCCATGAAGCATGTCCTTGGGTATGCATCCATCTTCCAACCTATTCAGATGGCAATTGCGAAAATGGCAATTGCAACAACGACAGGGGTATCTCGCTACTAAGTGTAGCAGGAAATGCTGTCACAAAAGTCATCTTAGTGTTCCTACAATACCTGACAAATCAGGTGCTGTATGGCTTGGGTAAGTCACTTAGAACATGTTTACACTTGCTTGAATTTCATATGAGTTAGATCTCTGTTTATAAAGGCCGGAGGATAGGGTATTTTCGGGGAGCTGAGCTACAGTGGAGTTTCACAGGAACATATTATCAGCACCCTCCCTGATTATTCTCTAGGGCGATGCGGCTCCACACCATCCCCAATTCAGAGATGTGCTTAAATCCCAAAATTCACTGCCAAGTGTACATGTCTGCTTGGGACTATACATTGTAAGTAATGGCTATTAACTTGGTGGATCAAGAATTGTAAAGGGTTAGTGGTGATGCTTTATAAGATTATCCTCTGTAATGAGGCCAAGCCAAGGTTATTGTCACATGGCTAATTCCCATATCAGGAAGACAGCTGGTTCAATAAGTTAAGACTTATCTAGAGCACCAGATTACTCTTTTCCCCTAGTCCTGAATCAACAGGGTTTGTGCTTGTTTCACCTTTTTGACCTCATTCTCCTGCAGATGTTGTCTAAAGTATCTTTCTCATGTATTGGCTGAATGATTTTAGCACACCAAAGTACTGGACTGAAAATTGGCTTGTATCATTCATGGATAGCTAGTAGTGAATAAAGTTTGATCTCCTACTTTAACTTTCATACAAAACAGAAATATATAAAGTCTCTTTGAACTGTCTGGCTTATACAAATAGAGTAACTATACTGATACTTGATCATTATGATTGAAGCACTTAATTTTAGTTTATTTTCAAAAGTACATAAGTGTTTTAGGAGCCTAAGTCCAAAAGTGATTTAGGCACCTAGGTCCAGATACTCAAAGGTATTTAGGCACCTAACATTGATTTCAAAAGAAGTTAGGTGCCTTATTGCCTTTGATGATCTTGGTGATAGTTCCTAAGTGCCTAAATTTTATCCTTCTCCATTTTAGGGTGGGGGGGTTACCTTTTTCCCCTATAAAAGTAGTAACATAGGCATTAGATGCTGTTATGAAAAACATCTTTTTAAATCAAACATAATAGAAAAAGAGAAAATAAAATATTATTAAATTAACCACGAGGTTATATGCTTTGATAGTGTTAAATCAGGAGCTGATCAAAAAATTGAATTTCCATGTCTCAGGAAATTCCAATATTTTGGAAAAAAAAGTTTGTCTGAATCAGGAGAAAAAAATCAATATTTTTCACAGATCAGAAAGTTGAGAAGAATTTGCAATTAATTTAGAAATCCTAAAATATTTTCTTTTGATATTATCAATTGAAATGAAATGCTTTGATATTCATGAATTGAAGCATTTAATTTCGGATTGTTGAGCAGAATTTAAATATTTTGTTTTGACGCGGTTTGATATTGAAATGGATCTGCCGACCTGCCACACTGCCTTACAGGAGTTGTAGTTTGGGTTCCTCATGTGCCCATTCTGTTCTATGGGTTGGGCTCCCAGCCAGACTATAGTTCATGTGATGCATTGCAGTCACGGGCTGTGATGTCTCATGGAGGTTCAAGCATAGGGGAACCTGTGATGCATCATGGGAGATGTAACTAGCTGGGGAGAAGAATATGGTCATCTTCTATGTGACATCATGACAGCTCAGGTGGACACAGATTAATTGCAAAATGACAGGAAACAAAATGTTTTGACTCAGTTTGCCAAATCAAAATGTTTCAATTTGGGATGACCCAGCCCAAAACTACATATTTTGTTTAAGTTTTCCCAACTTAAAGATGAAACTTTTGTGCTTAAACTTTTGATTTTTGTGGAAACTATATTTTTCATAGAAAACATTTTGAAGGAAAATTTCCATCCAGCTCTAGTTAAATCATTGCTACATACATCATATTCACTCACCCTAGGACAAATCTTTAGCCGGTTTAAATGAGGGTAGCTCTGCAGAAGTCAGCGAAGATATGCCAGGTCATAGCACCTGAGGATTTGGCCCCCTGTTTGCCGACACTGAATACTGCAATGCCACATGGGGAAGAAGATACACCCTCTCCACATTTCTCCTATGGAAAAGGCAATTTTTCATGTACCATCCAGTCAACAAGAAACGTAAAAATGTTCAGTTTTACTGCAAATACAACAGAAAAGGAGTTTGAATTAAATTGTGCACAGGTTAGGCGTGGTTTTATTTTAAAGAAAGCAAAGCATTGGCTATGTACAGATAGATAACGAATATTTCACGATAAATAGTGTAAAGACTATGCTCAGTAGAGATCTATAACACAGACGGTACGGGCAGGGCCAGGGGGTCTGCAACTAACTGGATTCACTGGCCCACTTCTCCAAAGCTAGGAGAACACAGCAGCTGTCTGGGCTGGCATAGCCCAGAGGCTGCAGTAGCCACCGCAAAAAGAACAAGTGCTGCTGTTGCTCCATAACCCGTAGGAAACGAATTCATTCCATTCGCTCCCCACAGACCTTCCCCAAGCACACTGTGTACTCGGGCTGTGCAAGCTTGACCACCTTCTCTCCCATTTTGTTTGCGCTGCTCTCTTTCTGTTATAAAGAAAGGAGTTGAGCGGAAGAGCTCCAGGGAAATATCAGTGCTCAGAAAGGTTAAGTGGCATTTTGGAAGCAAATTAATTTATTCGTCTTCAGGCAAATTAAAGGCAGTGACCACAACAGTGTAAATGTCCAAAAGAAACAATTTCATCCCGTCTGGGGGGGAATCCATTGCATGAATGACCAGTAATGTCTTCATGTCTTCCCTGCCAGAGAAGAGACGATAAGTCTCTATGGGATCTGTTTTCCCTGTTGATTAGTGTAACTCTTGTTAAAATCACTTGGAGTTACGCTTACGAAAGGGGATTCTGATCCAATACCCATTGACCCTGGATCAGGCCCTCAGAAGAGAAGAGACATTTTTATGTTAACAGACGTATTGGAGCATGAGCTTTCATGGGTGAATACCCACTTCGTCGGATGCCATCCGACAAAGTGGGTATTCACCCACGAAAGCTCATGCTCCAATACCTCTGTTAGTCTACAAGTTGCCGCTTTTACAGATCCAGACTAACATGGCTACCCCTCTGATGCTTGATCTTTATGTTAGACTTTCACGGTTTAGTCCATTCTTTATGGATAAAAAGTGATATTTGCCAAATATATTTCAGAAATGATCTCGATAGCATTAGTCACTGATACCTTTGCCAGGTGTCATTCTCAAACACTAGGTGTTTGGGCCATATAATGCAGTGTGTGAGTGAACGTAGGGCTGGAGGAATGCTCTGTTTAACTCTGTTCCTGTCAAAATATGATGTGAATAGTTCACATAGCACCATTTTCAAATGTATCATTCTATTGTTTTCCCATAAGCCTCCTTTGCCTTCTTATATTCATCCACCTGTCAGATAATGGGCAATGATGATAAGCGGACACTTCACGGGATTAAATCTTTTGACTGCCCTGTGGATCATATAAAGCATATCTCCATTTGGATGATTCAGAGGAAAGGAACAATGTACCACTTGCACTGTGCTAATTTACATTTGACCCACTTACATTCGCAGCATGCTTAATAGCCAAAATGCAACCGGAAGATTGTACAGGTGATGAATTAGCAATGCTTCATCAGCAGCCTCCAATAGCATTGTTCTAAATCCCAGCTCCAAATGCACGTTTATTGCAGCTGAGTGCTCTTACCAACATCTTTTTCGTAACTTCTCTGTAGCTGCAGATGCCTTTCACACATGTTTACAATATTTACTTGGAAGAAGTCGATTACTTAGGAGGCTGAGAAGGGGTGTCAGATGCTTTCATTTAAGGTCACTAATTTGAACACCAGCACTCTTTTGTAATGAATAAGGCTATCTAGCTGTCACAGCCCTGCCTTTGGTGACATAACACATGACTTTGAAATGTGGCTCATCTGTGAGACATCATCAGATGCTGCGCCTGTGTTTGCTGATGGTTGTCTAGTGACAGGAAATGGAAAAGGTGGATGAAATTGCTCAAAGGTGTTTTTTTCAATGTTTTCTCTGCCATAGTTAATAAATGTTGGAGGAGAAATTATTATGGAGAGTTGCCCCTTGAAGAGTTAGGGCCCAGTCCTGCAAGCTGAGCTGCACAGGTGGTCCCTGCAGCTGTGCAGAAGCCTGTTGAATTCAGTGAGGCACCACAAAAGGGCAGGAATCCTCCTATGCAGGTCAGCGTGCGGGACTGGGGGCTTAATGGATAACATTTGGAGACAAAGTTCAGTTATTGAAGTGTGAAATACTATTTCCTGCTTCAAGTGCAAATCTCAGTTTTGTTCAGTACTGTTGCATCCATTTATGTATTCCAATAGATTAGAATTTAGGAGAAATGCAAAATATGTTTTCCACCCCAAAAAAAGCAGGGGGAACTCAGGTGTGGGTTAAATCCTGCCTTTGCAAAACAGAACCAAACTGGGAGTGGGAGGGAAGCTGGATGTGAATAATGATACCTATCTGCCAGAGAAGCATGTGTGGCAGTCTATATATAGCATGTTGCTCAAGCTTCTTCAAGTTATTAACCCCTTATTCAAAGTCTAAAAATGTCATGACACCTTCACATTCACAATAAGTCAGAGCAAAAATTTATGTTACATCTATTGCCACGACTACTACATTTGATCTGACAGACTTTGAAGGTTTTGGCCATCCCAAAGTTTTTTTGGACATTTTATTATCTGTGCTTTAGAACTGTAATAAAATTGTCAACAGCTTGCAACCCCTGCACCTCAATTGCCTTTTGTGATTCCCTCCTCCCCCACCAGCTAATTAGTTAAATGCTGATTCAGAGAAACATCCCTATTCAGGCAATAAGCACTTAAAAATGTGCCAAAATATAAGCACATGCTTAAGTGCTGTACTGAATCATCAGCATCTTAAAATAGAAATAAAAAGTCCACTTCTTCTCCTTTTTAAAATGTCTTTTATTCTGAAGTTTGGAAGTTGTTATATATTTCTTTGCCCTCACAGGTTTGAGTCAGACTTGAGGTTTGATCTCATAGTTATGAAAAAAATAGTTCCCAATAACTATTTATTGGTTTAGGACATATATTTTGATTTCATGATGAATTGTGGCAGTTTGATAATAACATGTTTGTTTTAAACAGGACGCAGTCTGCTAATGAATCAGCTCAATCAAACATGTTAAAGGATAGAACACATCTATCTGTGGAAACAAATAGCAAAAAACACCATGAAATGAAGACTTCACAGCCCAATATATTAGTTGAACCAGCTGATAAGGTATAATGTGTCTCAAAACAGCAGTGAAATCCTGTCCCATTGACGTTGATGGGAGTGTTCCCACTGAGTTCTATAGGGCCAGTGTTTAATCCCCAAAATGTAATTTTAGGCCAGGTTTTCAGTGGGCCTCCAAAAATACATCTGTAAAACAGAGGGTACTGTTTGGTGGTTTGCTGTTTGACATTTTTATTTGACCAGCTGCTCATATTTAGGCTAAGGGCATGAAAAATGGATGTGCTAGCAAGTTTTGAAGCACATTTTTGGAGGGATGCAGAAAATAGTAAATGCAAATAAATAAGCAAATAAAATGCTTGACTCAGAAATAGGAATGAATAAACAGATACAGATAAAGCAAAATGTATCACCCACCCCTGAAACCAAATATCAACTGAACCTCTTTTCCTTTCCCTGGGAAGAGCCAGAGGAGGAAGAATTTGTTAGATACAGGAGACCCAGAGATATCAGCAGAAAGATAGCATTAGGCTGGAGTAAATCCATGGATCCAGAAATAAATGGGAAGTAGAATTGTTTTCAGATAACGGATGATACATTTTCTTTGTCCATATGAGAAAGCAGGCAGTGTTATTGTATACAAATTGGGTAGCAGGGACTTTAGGCCACCATACAAAAGGGAATTATAATAGTCAAAGCAAGAAGAGCTAGAGGAATGGGTGAGGTTTTCAGCAAAGGTGGAGCAAAGGCATTGCTGTACATGAACAATAAATAGGTGCTTAACCGGCAGTTGGATCCATGAGAGCAAACACCCTACCCATTGCAGATCAGGGCCATCATCTGTAAAGTATGAGAATCACGTTGCAATTTTTGGATGAAAGCAGCAATATACTTGTATCGTTATATCATTAATCAGCCCCCGTCCTCTGAAGAAAGCCACTAGAGTCCCAAATCAGCAGCACATTTTAGCATGAATTTTGCTGAATCATGGCCTAGATTTAGATGTGAAATTAATATTAACTTTTCTTTCTTCTGTTTAGGATCTTGCCAATGGTCCTCAGATACTACTCTGCATGTAATTATTTTACAACATTTTAGAAGATAATGAACAGATACAATGTACTTCTTTGTACTTACATTTTTTTAAAAAGCTAATTAAGAAGCAGATGGAATGATCCAGATATATCTATGCCAGACTGTTCTGCACTTTTGGTACAAAGATCTTCCATAACTATTACAATACTGCATTACACATTTGTTTAGACTCTTGGCAGTACATATCACCATTTAATATCATGTTCCAAATTATGTTTCATTTTATTCTACCCCCTTTCTTGTAGTGTCACTAAAGCAATTAAACCTGGAGATAATATCTGTTGCAAAAGTGCATCACATTTTGCTTTTGAAAATCTGAAAAAGATGCTTTACGTATTTAATTAAAGAAAAAACACAGAGGAAGTCAGAAACAGTTATTTTTTTTATTCTAGAATATTATTAAGTGAAATATAAGAATAGAAATACTTCCTCCAGTTTAATTATTCATATTTTATCCCATCTATACATGTTGCATGTTTAGCCATTGGCACATATACTTAAAATATGATCATTTCCTTCCATGGTACTCATCTGAATTAACCGTACTTCTTTTACATGCTAACCTTTAGATATTTTTAAATTTCTTGATTTGGAACTCTCTGTCCTGGAATTAGGAATAGGTAAATAAAATGAATCTATGTGCTACGAAATAAGGATTCAAACATGACAATTGTACTTAGACCAAGATGTTGCAATATTTCTGACTGTCCTTTCTGCTGCTATTCATAATTAGTGATGCCTGCACAAGCTTCATCTTTAAGATACAAGGTCTTAATGCCAGTTATCTATTTATACAATTTTCAAGGTGACTTTGCAGCTTACCGATTTGTACAGCACCTGCAAAAATGTCTCTGAATATTTTTCATATCAATGACAACTCTAACTGCATTTTCAGAAAAAGAGGTCTCATTTGTAGTGCTGTCAGGTGATCTAATTTTAACTATTTCACTATTGCCCTGCAAATCAGACTGTTTCTTCCGTTGCTACTCCTTTCAGATATTCCTCTCCTTTAGACTAATACCAGCCACTCCCAAGAAGATGGATTTTATATATTAATTTCTCATTTGTAAAGGAACACGAGAGAAAAAATACTTTATTTTGAATGTTTTTCATACTAAACATCAGAACAAGAAGAAATACTGAGCAAACAGGTAAATATAGATTATAAAAAAAAACCCATAGCTTCTTCTTATGAATACAGCAGTTAAAAAGGACATAATTGTCAGGGTGCATGGAAAAAATAACTTTCCTAAGGCATAAGAACAAATAGAACCATGAAAGTATGCAGGCAGCAGAAAACAAATGACAACACAGATTCAGCAATGATTGAGAATCACAAAGATATTTCATTGACAAACTATTTGTGTCACTGTCACTGCCAGTGGCTAATGCAAAACTGTTTACAGGTATAACAATGAGATTTTCCAGACTAGGTCTTCAGCTTTTCTTGCTTGCCTTCTCTTTCTTCAACATCACAACATATTTTCAAAGGGATGGGTGAATAATATTACTGCAGTATAAGGCAGAATCACAATATACTATGTTGTAATACAGATTTACTGTAAGGCATTACAAGATAACAGGAAGTTTCTAATGATCTCCATTTATCACTTTGAAATGATAAATTCACCTTCATCAGAGGAAGAAAACTATTAAATATTGCTGTAACTATTGCTAGTCTTAAACTCTAGCTCCAATAGGAAGGAAACTCAACTGCCTGTTTTTTAAGGACTTGTGTGGTTGATCAATTTGCCATAAAGTTGAACTATTGACAGCTATTGCCTACTTTAAGAAGATAGTGGAGTTATAAATCAAGAAATGCTATCGAACTGTTTAAATTATAGGTAAGGCTGGTGACATTGCTTATTATTTAGCTTTCCCAACACTCCCCATTATAAGACCCTGTTTACAGTTCCTTATAACTTTGCCAAACTTTAATCATTTGAGCTGAAATTTTCTATGCCAGGTGTCTGCTTCACGCTGATTTTGAGGGGGGAGGGGCGGGGATTTTACCCAGACCAGTTCAGCCGCTTCAAAGAATGAGGGGCTAGGGACAAATACATTGTTTTGCCCATATTAATAAATTCTGGCAACCTTTACTTTGAAAAGTTCTAGTGCACCCAGGTTTTGAAATTTTGCGGGGGCGGACCTCTGAGTCATGGATGTATTTTTTGCTGTCCCCTGTGCAAATCTACCCAAATTTGGCTAAGTTATAAGCCTTTGGAAAAATCACAATTCAAATATAAGCAGTAAAGACTTGCTAGACCCTCACAGTAATGTAACCATACTATATGTTCAGCTTATGGACTGTAAGACTAGTATAGTTCAAAAGGAAGAGTGATATGCATGCAAAGGTCATGCCAATTGTCATGAAATATTTTACTATGTTTGTCTTGTTGAATAAAAAATTTATTTAACTATTTTTGTTAAAGGTGGAAATTTTTGGATGATAAAGATAGATCTCACAGCACCATAGAATCGTAGAATATCAGGGTTGGAAGGGACCTCGGGAGGTCATCTAGTCCAACCCCCTGCTCAAAGCAGGACCAATTCCCAACTAAATCATCCCAGCCAGGGCTTTGTCAAGCCTGACCTTAAAAATGTCTAAGGAAGGAGATTCCACCACCTTCCTAGGTAACGCATTCCAGTGTTTCACAACCCTACTAGTGAAAAAGATTTTCCTAATATCCAACCTAAACCTCCCCCACTGCAACTTGAGACCATTACTCCTTGTTCTGTCATCAGCTACCACTGAGAACAGTCTAGATCCATCCGCTTTAGAACCTCCTTTCAGGTAGTTGAAAGCAGCTATCAAATCCCCCCTCAGTCTTCTCTTCTGCAGACTAAACAATCCCAGTTCCCTCAGCCTCGCCTCATAAGTCATGTGTTCCAGTCCCCTAATCATTTTTGTTGCCCTCCGCTGGACTCTTTCCAATTTTTGCACATCCTTCTTGTAGTGTGGGGCCCAAAACTGGACATAGTACTCCAGATGAGGCCTCACCAATGTCAAATAGAAGGGAACGATCACATCCCTCGATCTGCTGGCAATGCCCCTACATATACATCCCAAAATGCCATTGGCCTTCTTGGCAACAAGGGCACACTGTTGACTCATATCCAGCTTCTCGTCCACTGTAACCCTTAGGTCCTTTTCTGCAGAACTGCTGCCGAGACATTCGGTCCCTAGTCTGTAGCGGTGCAGGGGATTCTTCTGTCCTAAGTGCAGGACTCTGCATTTGTCCTTGTTGAACCTCATCAGATTTCTTTTGACCCAATCCTCTAATTTGTCTAGGGCCCTCTGTATCCTATCCCTACCCTCCAGCGTATCTACCTCTTCTCCCAGTTTAGTGTCATCTGCAAACTTTATAAGTGTGCAATCCACACCATCCTCCAGATCATTTATGAAGATATTGAACAAAACCGGCCCCAGGACCGACCCCTGGGGCACTCCACTTGATACTGGCTGCCAACTAGACATGGAGCCATTGATCTCTACCCATTGAGCCCGACAATCTAGCCAACTTTCTATCCACCTTATAGTCCGTTCATCCAGCCCATACTTCTTTAACTTGCTGGCAAGAATACTGTGGGAGATCGTGTCAAAAGCTTTGCTAAAGTCAAGGAACAACACGTCCACTGCTTTCCCTTCAACCACAGAACCAGTAATTTCATCATAGAAGGCAATTAGATTAGTCAGGCATGACTTGCCCTTGGTGAATCCATGCTGACTGTTCCTGATCACTTTTCTCTCCTCTAAGTGCTTCAGAATGGATTCCTTGAGGACCTGCTCCATGATTTTTCCAGGGACTGAGGTGAGGCTGACTGGCCTGTAGTTCCCAGGATCCTCCTTCTTCCCTTTTTTAAAGATGGGCACTACCATTTTCCTTTCCTTAACCTTTTTCCAATTGTCCGGGACTTCCCCGGATCGCCATGAGTTTTCAAAGATAATGGCCAATGGCTCAGCAATCACATCTGCCAATTCCTTTGGCACTCTTGGATCCAGCGTATCCAGCCCCATGGACTTGTGCTCGTCCAGCTTTTCTAAATAGTCCAGAACCACTTCTTTCTCCACAGAGGGCTGGTCACCTCCTCCCCATGCTGTGCTGCTAAGTGCAGTAATCTGGGAGCTGACCTTGTTCATGAAGACAGAGGCAAAAAAAGCATTGAGTACATTAGCTTTTTCTACATCCTCTGTCACTAGGTTGCCTCCCTCATTCAGTAAGGGGCCCACGCTTTCTTTGACTTTCTTCTTGTTACTAACATACCTGAAGAAATCCTTCTTGTTACTCTTGACATCTCTTGCTAGCTGCAACTCCAGGTGTGATTTGGCCTTCCTGATTTCACTCCTGCATGCCCGAGCAATATTTTTATACTCTTCCCTGGTCATTTGTCTAATCTTCCACTTCTTGTAAGCTTCTTTTTTGTGTGTTTTTTTTTAAAAAAGCCTCGTCCACCTCATTCCCCTGGCCCAGTGGTCTATAGCAGACTCCCACCATGACATCACCCTCGTTGCTCACACTTCTAAACTTAACCCAGGGACACTCAGGTTTTTCTGCAGTTTCATACCAGAGCTCAGAGCAGTCATACTGCTCCCTTACATACAATGCAACTCCCCCACCTTTTCTGCCCTGCCTGTCCTTCCTGAACAGTTTATATCCATCCATGACAGTACTCCAGTCATGTGAGTTATCCCACCAAGTCTCTGTTATTCCAATCACATCATAATTCCTTGACTGTGCCAGGACTTCCAGTTCTCCCTGCTTGTTTCCCAGGCTTCTTGCATTTGTGTATAGGCACTTGAGATAACTCGCTGATCGTCCCTCTTTCTCAGTATGAAGCAGGAGCCCTGTCCTCTCGTGCGCTCCTGCTCGTGCTTCCTCCCAGTATCCCACTACCCCACTTACCTCAGGGTTTTGGTCTCCTTCCCCCTGGTGAGCCTAGTTTGAAGCCCTCCTCACTAGGTTAGCCAGCCTGCTTGTGAAGATGCTCTTCCTTCTCTTCGTTAGGTGGAGCCCATCTCTGCCTAGCACTTCTCCTTCTTGGAACACCATCCCATGGTCAAAGAATCCAAAGCCTTCTCTCTGACACCACCTGCGTAGCCATTCATTGACTTCCACAATTCGACAGTCTCTACCCAGGCCTTTTCCTTCCATGGGGAGGATGGACGAGAAGATCTCTTGTGCCTCAAACTCCTTTATCCTTCTTCCCAGAGCCACATAGTCCACAGTGATTGGCTCAAGGTCATTCTTGGCGGCATCATTGGTGCCCACATGGAGAAGCAGGAAGGGGTAGCGATCCGAGGGCTTGATGAGTCTTGGCAGTCTCTCCGTCACATCGTGAATCCTAGCTCCTGGCAAGCAGCAGACTTCTTGGTTTTCCCGGTCGGGGTGGCAGATAGAGGACTCAGTCCTCCTGAGGAGAGAGTCCCCGATCACCACCACCCTCCTCTTTCTCTTGGGAGCGGTGGTCGTGGAACCCCCAACCCTAGGACAGTGCATCTCATGCCTTCCAAATCGGCGAAGTCTCCTTCTGCATGACAAGAGCCATTCAAAATAGCTGAGTTATAAATAAAAACACTTGAAATGTTTCAAGTTTTTTTCCCCACGTTTTGCAGCAGTTCTGTTTTGGAATTTTGTCACCTCCTAACCCCTCTCACACAACCTACATAATTGACAATATTAGCACAGCTTTTGTTGTTGTGTTTTAGTTCAGGACTGTGCATTTGTGACTAGATGGCTCTCCCAGATTTTTTTTTTTTGATTGCTCCTGCCATGGAGTGCTGAGTTCACTGACTTAAGCTGAGTTACTCTAGATTTATACCAGCGAGAGGTGAACCAGACCCATTGTCTGTGTGTGTAATATTGCAGATGCAATATAGTAGTTTCAATTATTTCTACTCCTCATTTATTAGATTAATTTTCATCCTGCACTAAAGCTTCAAAATTGGTGCCAATTTTTACAGCAAATGTAATAAGCTCTTAATAAAATGTAGTTTATTAATATTTTATTGTATGCATTTTATATTGGTTTTGTGCAACATCCTGGGGTGTTTGCATGGCGGATGCTCTCTAAATATTAATGTAATTATTTGTGTTTGCTTAATGAACAAGTATTAAAAAAGAAATAACTCACAAGCAAATTATGCCATTACGCATAACATGGCACCAAGATCGTTGTTCTAACATCAGTGGTAAAAAATACTAAGCATTGGGAGGGAAAATGTGTGTATGAGATCAAGAGGAGGACTGTTATGGTGTTGTGGGGGTGGGGTGAGATAGAACAGAAATGCCTGCAAAGCTATAGGGACAATTCAGGGGAATAGAAGGGTCCAGATTGTCAAAAGCTAGACTGAAATGAAGGAGAATAAGGAGCGGAAAGAGCTTTCATCGGCAGAAATAAGGAGGCTACTGACTACACAGAGGAGCGTGGTTGATATGATGATGGAAAGGTTAAGAGCATTGGAGAAATACATGGACGGGGAGATGAAAAATAAAATATGAGAGGGGCCTGTATTGTCACAAAGTAGGGCAATATGGATTAAAGGAAGGAAGCAGATTCTTTGCATCTCACCAGGAATGGAGGGTGCATTGGAATGCTAACATAGAGAATAAATGGCACACAAAAGGGACTAGGGATTTCCAGCACTTTTGGAAATAAGGGAAGAGTAGAGATTAAACATTTCAGTCAAGAGCCTATTTCTGCAGAGCTTCTGATAAGACTTGCAGATGTCATATGATATGATAATGGTGTAACGTGTGTTGTTTTTTTCTGAGGGGCTGACTTGTGCATTTGAGGGTTTGTACTTGGTGCATATGTCAGAGGGAAGTTGAACAGTAGGAAGCAGTGCAAAGTTTGCTTTTGGCAAGATAGTTAAAGATGACACTGTATAAGTGTGATAGAATATACCCGTGTTCACACCCTACACACTATGGTAATAACATTTGTCTAAGATATGCTTTGTGAGGTATCATTTAAAAACTCATGATTTGCTGATCAGTAATATGGCAAAAATGCATGTGGCAGCATTATATATAAAGTTATAAACAAAATCCTTGACCATCTTTGCTAATAGCCAATGATATTATGACTATAAATGTGTTTTCCAGATAAGTCTGGAGAGTGGCTAAATCCTTTCCTCCTAGACAGAGGGCAAGCTGATGCCTCAGCCAGGTGTAAACAAGGCTGATGGACCATTACCTGCTAAATGTCTATTCTGTGGCAGGAGAGAGGGCAGGGGCAAAAATCTACATTTTAGCAAAGAAACAAGAAGGCCTGTTGCCTTGCTGGAAATGCTTCTGAAAGGGGGAACAGGAGTATAAAAACAAGGGGCAGACAGGCATCTTGTTTTAAAATTGTAACCGGCACAATATATCTGTTACTTTTACATCAGAGTGTTTAGTTGGTTACAGTATCTCTCATGTCAATATTAATCTTCAGAATGTGCAAACTCTGAACATTAGAGAACAAAATTTATATGCCATTTTCCATGTACACAGTGCAATTCCCCCTTGTGTGTCATGGGAGCTGCTCCAATTGAACTGACTGTTAGCGAAAATGTTATTGCATACAACTGAAGTGTAATGTTGTTGAGGTCTCTTTGCAAATAAGACTGCATGTGACAAGCAACAATATGAAGAAATCCCCTAAAGAGAGTTCATGCATTTTCCCCCTGCCCTTTAGGACCTCCAGGATTTTGGTGGAAAATAGTCTATTTCATATTTTCCCATAAATTGTCAGGTGTGTAAGGGAGATTTCCAAGGTAATTTATATACAAATGTATATATATGGTATTTAAATTGGGCTATGAAAAATATAATTTAAAAAAAATCAACCTTAAACTGTTCTGGCTTATTAAATTGCTTGAATATCTTCTCTTCAAGATATTTCTCCCAGGGATATAACCCAATACAATATGCTGTATTCGTACTTGGTTTTAATGCCTCTGTATAATGCTGGCTGATTAATTCTGTTTTAAAAGAAAGCACTCCTAGCATCTGATCATTTGCAGGCTCTACAAAGATTCACATATGCAGAAATAATTTTCAAGAGCTTGTACTCATCCCTTCCAAAACACTAAAAAATAAAAGTGAAAGGTAAATCAATGAGAATGTTTGAATAATTGAAAAGAAAGGGTGATGATGTGGGTGCGATTACTAATTTAGAGTCAGGCTCCGAGTAGTTATATTTTTGGATAGGTTTGCATTTTGATGTATGTTGCAAGAAGTGCATGAATGTGTTGATCTCAGCCCTGCGGCACACATTCATATTTTATCATGGAGTTTACAAGAATAATACACCATTTAAAACTCACAAAACAAAAATGAGTTTTGAAGCCAAATTGTGACTTGAAGCCACTGATTCCCAGTGAGGATGGCGCAGGTCCACAACCTTTCCTGCAGCAACAGCAAGTGCAGAGAATGTGTGTGTAGTCCAGTTACTTAGGTTGCACCAGCCATAGGTGCTGGAACTAGAGGTGTGGGGGTGGGGGGGAGAGGGAGGGGTGCTGCAACACCCCCGACTTGAAGTGGTTTCCATTATATACAGGGTTTGCAGTGTGGTTCAATCGTTCTCAGCACCCCCACTAAAAGAATTGTTCCAGCACCTCTGCCACCAGCAGCAGGTTCACCAGCCTTGTCTTCATCAAGCTCTGCCATCTGGTCTTTCCTTTAGCACTTCCTGCATGACAGCAGGCAAGCAGTCCCCATTTGGGTTGTGCTTTGAACCATTCAGAGGTGCACCACCTAAGGAGTCTTCCCATGTTATGCCTCCCAGCATGGTGCAGTGTACCAATTCATAAGAACATAAGAGCTGCCATACTGGGTCAGACCACAGTCCATCTTGCCCAGTATCCTGTCTCCAACAGTGGCCTGTACCAGAGCTTCAGAGAGAGTGTACTGAACAGGGCAATTATTGAGTGATCCACCCATCTTCCACTCCACTGAATTAGGGTCACTCCGAGCATAGGGTTGTATCCTTGACCATCTTTGCTAATAGCCAATGATGGACCTATCTTCCATGAATGTATCCAGTTATATGGTTGGCCATCACAACATCCCAGAGCAATAAATTCCACAGGTTAGTTTTGTGTTGTGTGAAAAAGAACTTATTTTGTTTATATTAAACCTGCTGCCTATTAATTCCATAAGGTGACCCCCTCCGGTTTTTGTATTGTGGGAAATACATTATCTATTCAGTTTTTCCACACCATTCATTATTTTATAGTCCCACACACATACACACACCAGTCATCTCTTTTCTAAGATGAACAGCCCTAGTCATTTTAGTCTCTCCTCAGATGGCAGCTGTTCCATACCTTGATCATCTTTGTTGCCCTTCTCTGAACTTTTCCTAGTTCCATTATATCCAGCTGGCCGAGCGCGCCTCTCTGTTCCCTGGCAGGACCCTAGTGCGCCTCTGGCTCCAGGCTTGTGAGGCCCCACCTGTCCCTGCTTGTGGCTCAGCCCCGCCTTGTGGGCTGGCCTGTAGTTCCCAGGATCCTCCTTCTTCCCTTTTTTAAAGATTGGCACTACATTAGTCTTTTTCCAGTCATCCAGGACTTCCCCGGTTCGCCACGAGTTTTCAAAGATAATGGCCAATGGCTCTGCAATCACAGCCGCCAATTCCTTCAGCACTCTCGGATGCAACTCGTCCGGCCCCATGGACTTGTGCATGTCCAGCTTTTCTAAATAGTCCCTAACCACCTCTATCTCCACAGAGGGCTGGCCATCTCTTCCCCATTTTGTGATGCCCAGCACAGCAGTCTGGGAGCTGACCTTGTTAGTGAAAACAGAGGCAAAAAAAGCATTGAGTACATTAGCTTTTTCCACATCCTCTGTCACTAGGTTGCCTCCCTCATTCAGTAAGGGGCCCACACATTCCTTGGCTTTCTTCTTGTTGCCAACATACCTGAAGAAACCCTTCTTGTTACTCTTGACATCTCTGGCTAGCTGCAGCTCCAGGTGCGATTTGGCCCTCCTGATATCATTCCTACATGCCCGAGCAATATTTTTACACTCTTCCCTGGTCATAAGTCCAACCTTCCACTTCTTGTAAGCTTCTTTTTTATGTTTAAGATCCGTTAGGATTTCACCATTAAGCCAAGCTGGTCGCCTGCCATATTTACTATTCTTTCGACTCATCGGGATGGTTTGTCCCTGTAACCTCAACAGGGATTCCTTGAAATACAGCCAGCTCTCCTGGACTCCTTTCCCCTTCAAGTTAGTCCCCCAGGGGATCCTGGCCATCCGTTCCCTGAAGGAGTCGAAGTCTGCTTTCCTGAAGTCCAGGGTCCGTATCCTGCTGCTTACCTTTCTTCCCTGCGTCAGGATCCTGAACTCAACCAACTCATGGTCACTGCCTCCCAGATTCCCATCCACTTTTGCTTCCCCCACTAATTCTACCCGGTTTGTGAGCAGCAGGTCAAGAAAAGCGCCCCCCCTAGTTGGCTCCTCTAGCACTTGCGCCAGGAAATTGTCCCCTACGCTTTCCAAAAACTTCCTGGATTGTCTATGTACCGCTGTATTGCTCTCCCAGCAGATATCAGGAAAATTAAAGTCACCCATGAGAATCAGGGCATGCGATCTAGTAGCTTCCGTGAGCTGCCGGAAGAAAGCCTCATCTACCTCATCCCCCTGGTCCGGTGGTCTATAGCAGACTCCTACCACTACATCACTCTTGTTGCACACACTTCTAAACTTAATCCAGAGACACTCAGGTTTTTCTGCAGTTTCGTACCGGAGCTCTGAGCAGTCATACTGCTCCCTTACATACAGACTTGGGGGAGTAGGTCTCTGGAGAGGGGTGCTGGGCTGTGAGGAAGCGGGGCAGATATGTGTGTTGAGACACTAGGGAGTGGAGGTTCTGTGTGGGGTGCTGGGCAGTTTGGTGGGGCTATGGGCAGGGGAGTGCTGGGCAGTGGTGGTGTTGTGCAGGGTGCTGTGCATTTCTGGGGCAGGTTTGGGGGGGTGATGAGCATAGTGGGTCCAGCGGGTTCTGGTCATAGGGAGTCAGGGGGGTGCTGGGCGGGGGGGCTCTGTGGTGTGGCATGGGCCCACCCAAGAGGGGAAGGGGCACGCTGGCATCACAGGGCCACTGTGGGTCTGGCAACTGGCAGTTTGTAAATAGTGCCCCTGCACTGGGCTGGGCGGAGTAGGGCCGTCCCTGCCATGCCATGCCCCTGGCTGGCCCCTCGGTCTGGGGACTTACCTTCCTGCGCCATGCTTCATTGCCTCCATGGGGGCCCACAAATATGTTTGCCGCCAGGCCCACAAAAGGTTAATCCAGCCCTGATGTGGCATGGCCCAGTGGAGAAAGTGTTCAACTGAGACTCAGAAGACCTGGGTTTTATTCCCAGCTCTGCCCCTGGTCTGTTCAGTAACCTTGTTCAAACCACTACACCTCTCTGTGGCTCATTATAAAATAGGGATAGTGATACCGACCTCCTTTTCAAAGTGCTGAGAGACCTTCTTATAAAAAGTGCTATATAAGCGCTCGGTATTATTACAATTCATTATTTTATTATTAATAATATTCTTTCCTAGCCCCTTACTGTTTGTTACACTCACTCTTTGCTTCAAGTATAAATGTAGGGAGCAAGTCAAAGGCCATTAAAGCCAACAGAAGAGCACCAGTTGACTACAATGGCCTTAGGATCCAAACTTTATAATGCCACCTCTTTTTGTTCATTCTATGAGCAATCCATCATTCTTTCAGTGTTAAATAACTAAAAATAAGGAAAGGGTTCTTCAAGGCTGAGCCCAGGTTAGTTCAAAATGTCTATAAATCTTGGTGAACATTTGGCTTTCTGGAATTAATTTTGAGTCTCTAACAAAAAAAACAAACCATATAAGTTCTGCAAAATTTAAATATTACACAGCTGTACTGTGGAAGGACCATGCATGCAATAAGTTTGTACCTTTCAGTTTAGCTGCAATTCTCAGACTTCTTTTTAAAGACACGGCTAAAAAGATAGAAAACAGATCAATGTTATACTGTTAAATAGATAAGGTATCTTACCAGAGTTAGGAACTTCTGTGATTTATTCGTGTCTTAATGATCTGCTATTTTGCTAGCCCTTTTAGGATAATGATCTTCATTTGTATTCAAGTGTCCTATAAAGCAAGATATTAATAGCTTTTTTGCTTCAGGTACAGGAAAAGCAAACAAATGAATATACTGTCACTATATCTGAGCACATTGGAGTAATTACATAGTTATATTACTCATATTAAAAAATATAATAGTGGTTTTAGCAAATGCACAATATATATACTAAAGTATATTATTCTTTAAATATTTATTTATTGTTTATTAGTTTTTTGTACTCAAAGAGCCTATATTTTAAGAGGTCACTCCTCAGCTGGTATAACTTGGGATTGTTTCACTGAAGTCAATGCAGCTATCCTCATTTAGAACAGTTGAGGATCTGGCCCACATCCCAGAAGACAGAATAAACTCAAGATTGGTTTTCTTTAATGTTGTCATTATTAATACAAAAGCAATGTGCATGGGCATTGTGGAAGATGTGCTTTTAGAAGAGATAGGAATTAGTATATGGGGACAGAGCAGTAGGAAAAGAACTGTGAAAGTGATTGAGGGGAAAAGACTTAGAAACTGAGGCTCTGGATAAAATTTCCAAAAGCTCCTAAAAAGAAAAGGAGTACTTGTGGCACCTTAGAGACTAACCAATTTATTTGAGCATGAGCTTTCGTGAGCTACAGCTCACTTCATCGGATGCATACTGTGGAAATTGCAGAAAACAGTATATACACACAGAGACCATGAAACAATACCTCCTCCCACCCCACTGTCCTGCTGGTAATAGCTTATCTAAAGTGATCATCAAGTTGGGCCATTTCCAGCACAAATCCAGGCTTTCTCACTCTCCCCCCCCCCCCCCCCCGGGGAACACACACACACACAAACTCACTCTTCTGCTGGCAATAGCTCATCCAAACTGACCACTCTCCAAGTTTAAATCCAAGTTTAACCAGAACATCGGGGGGGGGTAGGAAAAAACAAGGGGAAATAGGCTACCTTGCATAATGACTTAGCCACTCCCAGTCTCTATTTAAGCCTAAATTAATAGTATCCAATTTGCAAATGAATTCCAATTCAGCAGTTTCTCGCTGGAGTCTGGATTTGAAGTTTTTTTGTTGTAAGATAGCGACCTTCATGTCTGTGATTGCGTGACCAAAGAGATTGAAGTGTTCTCCGACTGGTTTATGAATGTTATAATTCTTGACATCTGATTTGTGTCCATTTATTCTTTTACGTAGAGACTGTCCAATTTGACCAATGTAAATGGCAGAGGGGCATTGCTGGCACATGATGGCATATATCACATAGGTGGATGTGCAGGTAAACGAGCCTCTGATAGTGTGGCTGATGTTATTAGGCCCTGTGATGGTGTCCCCTGAATAGATATGTGGGCACAGTTGGAAACGGGCTTTGTTGCAAGGATAGGTTCCTGGGTTAGTAGTTCTGTTGTGTGGTATGTGGTTGTTGGTGAGTATTTGCTTCAGGTTGAGTGGCTGTCTGTAGGCAAGGACTGGCCTGTCTCCCAAGATTTGTGAGAGTGTTGGGTCATCTTTCAGGATAGGTTGTAGATCCTTAATAATGCGTTGGAGGGGTTTTAGTTGGGGGCTGAAGGTGACGGCTAGTGGCGTTCTGTTATTTTCTTTGTTAGGCCTGTCCTGTAGTAGGTGACTTCTGGGAACTCTTCTGGCTCTATCAATCTGTTTCTTCACTTCCGCAGGTGGGTATTGTAGTTGTAAGAAAGCTTGACAGAGATCTTGTAGGTGTTTGTCTCTGTCTGAAGGGTTGGAGCAAATGCGGTTGTATCGCAGAGCTTGGCTGTAGACAATGGATCATGTGGTGTGGTCAGAGTGAAAGCTGGAGGCATGTAGGTAGGAATAGCAGTCAGTAGGTTTCCGGTATAGGGTGGTGTTTATGTGACCATTGTTTATGTGAAGAGAGTGGTCACTTTGGATGGGCTATTACCAGCAGGAGAGTGAGTTTGTGTGGGGGGGGGAGGGTGAGAAAACCTGGATTTGTGCTGGAAATGGCCCAACTTGATGATCACTTTAGATAAGCTATTACCAGCAGGAGAGTGAGTTTGTGTGTGTATGGGGGTGGGGAGGTGAGAAAACCTGGATTTGTGCTGGTAATGGCCCACCTTGATTATCATGCACATTGTAGGGAGAGTGGTCACTTTGGATAAGCTATTACCAGCAGGAGAGTGAGTTTGTGTGTGTGGTTTTTGGAGGGGGGTGAGGGAGTGAGAGAACCTGGATTTGTGCAGGAAATGGCCCACCTTGATTATCATACACATTGTGAAGAGAGTGGTCACTTTGGATGGGCTATTACCAGCAGGAGAGTGAGTTTGTGTGTGCGGGGGCGGAGGGTGAGAAAACCTAGATTTGTGCTGGAAATGGCCCAACTTAATGATCACTTTAGATAAGCTATTACCAGCAGGACAGTGGGGTGGGAGGAGGTATTGTTTCATGGTCTCTGTGTGTATATAATGTCTTCTGCAGTTTCCACGGTATGCATCCGATGAAGTGAGCTGTAGCTCACGGAAGCTCATGCTCAAATAAATTGGTTAGTCTCTAAGGTGCCACAAGTACTCCTTTTCTTTTTGCGAATACAGACTAACACGGCTGTTACTCTGAAACCTGTCAAAAGCTCCTAAGTGACTTAAGAGTGAAGTCCATTTTCAAAAGTGACTTAGGGTGAGATTTTCAAAGGGTATTTAGGTGCCTAAAGTTGAAGATAGGCATCCAGTAGGGTTTTCAAAAGTACCTAGGCATTTTTGAAATACCGCTAGGTGCCTGTTTTCCTTTTTAGGCACCTTAAAGTCCTTTTAGAAGTCTAGCGCACTGCAAATCATCTTTTTATATCAGTGCAGTGCATCTATAATAGGGGCATTGGGGTAGCTACATTGGAATAACTATAGCAGTGCAAAAAAAAAAAAAGTATATTCAAGCCTGAGAGGACATATAAATGTCTCTTGTGTGTGTGTGTGTGTGTGTGTGTGTGTTTGTGGGTAGTAACAATGGAACAAAATAAGTGACAATTGAGCATAATTCCTTCTAAAGTTAATGGGATTTATGCTTGATGAAAGGGCACCCATTTTAATCCAAACTAATGATTTCACCTTTTTAGTACTGAAAAATTGTGTTGTTATAACTAATACTCACTCATGTTAGTTATTGCATATCGCTTTAGAAAAATTCAGAGCAAAGCCTCTCCAAACAAACAATTAATAAACATAAATCTTTTATAAACAGAAAAAGGGCAAGTAAATTATTCTTTACAAATAGTTTGTGAACAGCTCATTCTTTACCATGAGTTTTTTCCACTGGCGAAAGTGCTTTGTCAGTGACAAATGGTGTTGCCAAATAACTTCAAGGACGTATCATGACTGTCAATTTTTGCTACCTTATAAACCTCCTTAATTAATACTCCTCAGATCAAGTAATCACAACTGAAGTTTCTTATGGAAATTATTTGTCTTTTGTTTACCTCAGATAGTCTCTTCAAATTGTAGATGTCAGGTAACCCTTGGCAGATCATAATCTATGTTCAGCACTAGCTGATAAATCATGGGACAAAATTTGGTCCTGTCCTATGCAGGTGCACTAGAGAAAGGGCACCAAAAGTTAAAGGAGACACAAGATCAGGTTAGAACACAAGTCTTAAGCTTTCTCCTGCTGATAATAGCTCATCTTAACTAATTAGCCTCTCAGTTTGTATAGCAACTTCTAACTTATCTGTATATCTTCCATATGTTCTATATGTTCTATTCTATGCATCCGATGAAGTGAGCTGTAGCTCACGAAAGCTTATGCTCTAATAAATTTGTTAGTCTCTAAGGTGCCACAAGTCCTCCTGTTCTTAATATGTGTGGTGGCACCCCATACCCCAAGGTCAGACAGCTTGAGAGTCATGGCCTGTTCCTAATACTACTGCTGTCAGAAGGTGATGGGGGGATGAGGGAAGGTGCATATGTGCTGCTTTCTTGGCTCAGCAGTAAACAGTGATCCTTCCAGATCCCACTCTGAGCCACTGTGTTCTATACAAACCCAATGGCTCAGGATTAGAAACCTTCCACTCAACTGCTACCACACATCTGCCTCCCATGCCACATGTGTCAGAAGATCAAGGGCAAAACTTTTCTCAAAGTGAGTAGCATAACGTCTGTGAAAATCAGAGGGGACAACATGTAAAGCAATAGACCATATATATATGTAAAATAAACATATGATAAATAACAAATTTTATTTCACCAGAGCACACACTCTAATATAAAGTTGCCTGCAGTCCTTAGGTTAGGCAGTATCTTTTCTTTCCCATTTCTATTGATTCCTAAAGAAAGGAAAAAATCTCATTTGTGAAATACCTTACTTGTTGGAAATTGAGCAGAATTATACCCCCTAAAATCTTTAAAGCTGCTAAGTGTTTTAAAACTGCTCTAACACTGTGAATCTATTGCTAATTAACATCACAGAAAATGGGACTTTTGGGTGTGAATATTCATCGCATTCAAATCATCACATTATTGCCTTTGTTTGCTCACTGTGACATAGCTGCTAAATTTTGTGCAGCTCTTTGGGTGCCATTTATCATGGATGGTGGAATGTCATTGATTTCCTTTCCCATGCCCTGCACCAAGCCGTGAGGGAATATCCTCCAGCTGGAAGAGATAGCTTAGTTGGTGGCAACTGATGGCTGCGGGACTGACTGCAGGGAATAGTTGGGGAAGTCGTGCTGGGGGAGGGGCCAGAATTGTGGCATTATCCCCACCAGCTCATTGGCCAATATTGCCTCATGCACCCCCACAATCTGCTGCTTCTTCAGCCTAGTTGTTCGTCCCCAGCTTGAATCCAGCAAAGGGAGAAGCACATGCGGAAGAAGAGAGGATGCCTGTAGAATATACAATGCAGTGGCTCCCAATGGCTGGGGGGACTGCAGTGAAAGAGATTCCAAAGTGCATTACATGAGGTGCATAAAACTTGGCAACTCTTTAAAAGACAGCAACTTCCAATTATTAGTATACCATAAAGGTGACTAGTGAATTACAGGCAAAAGTCCATTCAACTTAAAGATGTGAGTAACCCTGACTTTGAGAGAACCGGTATAGTTGTAGTCATGTTGGCCCCGGGATATTAGAGACAAGATGGCTAAGGTAATATCTTTTATTGGACCAACTTCTGGTGGTGAGAGATACAAGCTTTTGATGCACACCGTGCTCTTCCTCAGGTCAGGAAAAGGTACTCTGAGCATCACAGCTAAATGCAAGGTGGAAGAGGTTGTTTAGCATAAATAGTTAGCACATATTCTAAAAAAAACAACAAGGAATGTGGTGGCACCTTAAAGAGTAACAGATTTATTTGGGCACAAGCTTTCATGGGTAAAACACCACTTCTTCAGATGATTCAAAGGGATTATTCAAGGTAGAGTGCCTGGGAGCTTAAATTCATAACTCTGCTGACACTAAAAACCATGGACTGAACAGAGACACTAGATTTATGCCTTATTACAACAATCTGTAACCCACTAACCCCTTTTGTTTGTCATATGACTGCAGAGGTGTTAACAGGCCACTCTACCTTGAATAGAGGTGCAAACTGTCTTGCACATCAAAGGTGATTACCCAATCTATGCTCATCCTGGATGTGTCACAGCCATTAACATGGGTACCCCCTCTTCTCTGAACTGAAGATCCAACTGTAGTTACACCATTGCGTTGATAAATGAAAAGTAATGCCCATTGGAAACCATAATCCCATATAAAATGATGGGGTCTAAATTAGCTGTTACTACTCAAGAAAGAGATCTTGGAGTCATTGTGGATAGTTCGCTGACAACATCCATGCAATGTGCAGAGGCAGTCAAAAAAGCAAACAGACTGTTGGGAATCATTAAGAAAGGGATAAATAATAAGACAGAAAATATCATATTGCTGCTATATAAATCCATGGTACACCCACATCTTGAATACTGTGTGAAGAAGCGGTTGCCCCATCTCAAAAAAGATATAGTGGAACTGGAAAAGGTACAGAAAAGAGCAACAAAAATGCCTGGATGTATGGAACAGCTTCCGTATGAGGAGAGATTAACAAGAGTGGGACTTTTCAGTTTGGAAAAGAGACAACTAAGAGGGGATATGATAGAGGTTGTCATAAATATAAAGGGAAGGGTAAACCCCTTTGAAATCCCTCCTGGCCAGGGGAAAGCTCCTCTCACCTGTAAAGGGTTAAGAAGCTAAAGGTAACCTCGCTGGCACCTGACCAAAATGACCAATGAGGAGACAAGATACTTTCAAAAGCTGGGAGGAGGGAGAGAAACAAAGGGTCTGTGTGTCTGTCTATATGCTGGTCTTTACCGGGGATAGACCAGGAATGGAGTCTTAGAACTTTTAGTAAGTAATCTAGCTAGGTATGTGTTAGATTATGATTTCTTTAAATGGCTGAGAAAAGAATTGTGCTGAATAGAATAACTATTTCTGTCTGTGTATCTTTTTTGTAACTTAAGGTTTTGCCTAGAGGGGTTCTCTATGTTTTTGAATCTAATTACCCTGTAAGATATCTACCATCCTGATTTTACAGGGGGGATTTCTTTATTTCTATTTACTTCTATTTTTTATTAAAAGTCTTCTTGTAAAAAACTGAATGCTTTTTCATTGTTCTCAGATCCAAGGGTTTGGGTCCGTGGTCACCTATGCAAATTGGTGAGGCTTTTTATCCAACATTTCCCAGGAAAGGGGGGGTGCAAGTGTTGGGAGGATTGTTCATTGTTCTTAAGATCCAAGGGTCTGGGTCTGTAGTCACCTAGGCAAATTGGTGAGGCTTTTTACCAAACCTTGTCCAGGAAGTGGGGTGCAAGGTTTTGGGAAGTATTTTGGGGGGAAGGACGCGTCCAAACAGCTCTTCCCCAGTAACCAGTATTAGTTTGGTGGTGGTAGCGGCCAGTCCAAGGACAACGGGTGGAATATTTTGTACCTTGGGGAAGTTTTGACCTAAGCTGGTAAAGATAAGCTTAGGAGGTTTTTCATGCAGGTCCCCACATCTGTACCCTAGAGTTCAGAGTGGGGGAGCAACCTTGACATGGTGGCATAGTGGTGGGATTAACCTGAAATCATTTTGAGATCCAGTTGAGATTTTTTTGAACTAGAAATACAGATTTTAAAAAGGAATTTTTTTTCCTGTGGAAAGGAAGTCCAGAAAGCAGCTTTGAAACTGAAAGCAGCTTGTTTTTCTCTGCTTTGTGGCCAAGCAGAGACAAAAGGGGATTATCTTTGTGAATTGCAGGTTTTCTTTGCCTGGAGGCAGGGTACTTAACTCCTGCAGAGAAATTCACAGTCTTCCAACCCAGAGGTTTTTTTTTTTCTTTTCTTCCTAAAAGTAAATAGGGGGTGTGTGTTCTACCCATTTGCTTTTTCTTTGGGCTGGGTAAGCAGGTTTCCAAGTAGTTGGAGGTTATTTGCTTTAATTTGGGCCCAGAGCAGAGACAAGGGAATTGTCTTTTTCTGTAGGCTGACAGTCACTATCAGAGAATAGGTATTCTATTCCAGCACAGCAAAATTTTACAGCCACGTTTTGTTTATTTATTTCTAAACCTCGGGTGTAAAGTTAGTTAAAAACAGAGAGGTTAGAATGACCAAATCCTCAGCTCGACTACAGCTGGAATTAGCCAAATTTCAGGCTGAGGAAAAACAAAGGGAACATGAAAGACAGATAGAACTCATGCAGCTGGAGAAGGAGGTACAGGAGGCTGCCCACAAGAGGGAAATGGAGGCGAGGAAGCATATGGAGGAGGAGAAGGAAAAAGAGAGGAAGCATGTGGAGGAGGTGGAGAGGATAAAGGCCCAGCAGAATATACCAACAAACCCTAGCAATCCTTCTCCAGGTACCACTTCCCATCCCAGAAAGTTCCCCACCTACAAGGCAGGTGATGATACTGAGGCCTTCTTAGAAAACTTCGAAAGGGCCTGCCTTGGGTACAACATCTCTACTGACCAATACATGGTAGAGCTGAGGCCGCAGCTCAGTGGACCCTTAGCTGAGGTGGCAGCTGAAATGCCTAAAGAACACATGAACAAGTATGAACTGTTTAAATCCAAGGTGAGAGTCAGAATGGGGATAACACCCGAGCAGTCTTGTCGGAGGTTCAGAACCCTAAGGTGGAAACCAGACATGTCATTTACCCGACATGCCTACCACATTGTGAAACATTGGGATGCCTGGATATCAGGAGCAAGTGTTGACTCTCCAGTAAATTTGCCCTTCCTAATGCAAATGGAACAATTCTTAGAGGGTGTTCCTGAGGAAATAGAAAGATACATCCTAGACGGGAAGCCCAAAACTGTAATCGAGGCAGGAGAGATTGGAGCCAGATGGGTGGAGGTGGCAGAGAAGAAGAAAACTGGTTGCAGTTGGAGCGGAGACCAGAAGGGACCACCCCAGACCACACCCTATTACCGGGGGCCGCCCAAAGCCCCACCTACCTCCCAAAAAACCCTCCAGACCCCTTATTGTCCCACCACCCCGTTCTCCAGCAACCCACCTCGCCCCAGTGACCCGTCAGCTGGACGATGTTTTAAATGTAACGAGCTGGGGCATGTAAAAGCCAACTGCCCCAAGAACCCCAACAGATTACAGTTCATTGCACCGGAATCACACCAGAGGTCCACAGGACCAGATACCCTTGGAGCGGAGGGAAACTGTGAGTGTGGGCGGGAAGAAGGTCACCGCGTGGAGGGACACCAGAGCACAAGTGTCAGCTATCCATGCTTCCTTAGTGGACCCCAATTTAATCAACCCAGAGATCCAAGTGACGATTCAACCCTTCAAGTCCAACTCTTTCAATTTGCCTACAGCCAAGTTGCCTGTCCAGTACAAGGGCTGGTCAGGAATGTGGACTTTTGCAGTCTATGATGATTATCCCATCCCCATGCTGCTGGGGGAAGACTTGGCCAATCATGTGAAGCAGGCCAAGAGGGTGGGAACGGTCACCCGCAGCCAGGCTAAACAAGCCGTGAGGCCTAGCTCTGTTCCAGAAACTTCTATCAGGACCCAGTCAGAGGTGATGGACCCGGACCCCAGGCCAATGTCTGCAACAGCAGTAGTGGATCCAGTCCCAGAGACCCAGACGGAACCAGTCCCAGAACCGGAACCAGCCCAACAACCAACACCAGACCCCGTGCCAGCACTGAATCCAGTACTTGCAACCTCAACACCAGAGAGCCCCACTGAACCTGAACTGGCAGCAGCCGATAACCCTACACAAGAGGCTCAGCCGGAGCCTGAATCCCAACATAGTGCACCAGCGGAGAGCGGTTCACAGTCAACAGAAACAGCTCCATCCCCTATATCGCTTCCAGAGGGACCAAGCCTAGGTCCCCAATCCAATGAGGGACTGATGTCTCCAGCATCAAGGGAACAGTTCCAGACTGAACAGGAAGCAGATGAAAGCCTCCAGAGAGCTTGGACGGCGGCACGGAGCAACCCACCGCCTCTCAGCTCTTCTAATCGATCCAGGTTTGTTGTAGAAAGAGGACTTTTATACAAGGAAACTCTTTCTGGTGGACACCAGGAAGACTGGCATCCTCAGAGACAGTTGGTAGTTCCAACTAAATACCGGGCCAAGCTCTTGAGCTTAGCCCATGATCACCCTAGTGGCCATGCTGGGGTGAACAGGACCAAAGACCATTTTGGGGGGGGTCATTCCACTGGGAGGGAATGGGCAAGGATGTTTCTACCTATGTCCAGTCTTGTGAGGTGTGCCAAAGAGTGGGAAAACCCCAAGACCAGGTCAAAGCCCCTCTCCAGCCACTCCCCATCATTGAAGTTCCATTTCAGCGAGTAGCTGTGGATATTCTGGGTCCTTTTCCGAAAAAGACACCCAGAGGAAAGCAGTACATACTGACTTTCATGGATTTTGCCACCCGATGGCCAGAAGCAGTAGCTCTAAGCAACACCAGGGCTAAAAGTGTGTGCCAGGCACTAGCAGACATTTTTGCCAGGGTAGGTTGGCCCTCCGACATCCTCACAGATGCAGGGACTAATTTCCTGGCAGGAACTATGAAAAACCTTTGGGAAGCTCATGGGGTAAATCACTTGGTTGCCACTCCTTACCACCATCAAACAAATGGCATGGTGGAGAAGTTTAATGGAACTTTGGGGGCCATGATACGTAAATTTGTAAATGAGCACTCCAATGATTGGGACCTAGTGTTGCAGCAGTTGCTCTTTGCCTACAGAGCTGTACCACATCCCAGTTTAGGGTTTTCCCCATTTGAACTTGTCTATGGCCGTGAGGTTAAGGGGCCATTGCAGTTGGTGAAGCAGCAATGGGAGGGATTTACACCTTCTCCAGGAACTAACATTCTGGACTTTGTAACCAACCTACAAAACACCCTCCAAACCTCTTTAGCCCTTGCTAGAGAAAACTTACAGGATGCTCAAAAAGAGCAAAAAGCCAGGTATGATAAACATGCCAGAGAGCATTCCTTCAAAGTAGGAGACCAGGTCATGGTCTTAAGGGCGCTCCAGGCCCATAAAATGGAAGCATCGTGGGAAGGGTCATTCACGGTCCAGGAGTGCCTGGGAGCTGTTAATTATCACATAGCATTCCCCACCTCCAACCGGAAGCCTAAGGTGTACCATATTAATTCTCTAAAGCCCTTTTATTCCAGAGAATTAAAGGTTTGTCAGTTTACAGCCCAGGGAGGAGACGACGCTGAGTGGCCCAAAGGTGTCTACTACGAAGGGAAATGTGGTGGTGTGGAAGAGGTGAACCTCTCCATGACCCTTGGGCGTATGCAGCGACAGCAGATCCAGGAGCTGTGCACTAGCTACGCGCCAACGTTCTCAGCCACCCCAGGACTGACTGAACGGGCATACCACTCCATTGACACAGGTAATGCTCACCCAATTAGGGTTCAACCTTACCGGGTGTCTCCTCAAGCTAAAACTGCTATAGAACGGGAGA
This sequence comes from Lepidochelys olivacea, assembly GCF_965140295.1. Taxonomy (NCBI): domain Eukaryota; kingdom Metazoa; phylum Chordata; order Testudines; family Cheloniidae; genus Lepidochelys; species Lepidochelys olivacea. The sequence goes on along the minus strand of NC_140413.1, from coordinate 37,411,066 downwards.
TCCAGGATGTGTTACAGATCGGTGTAATCCGCCCCTCTGAAAGTGCATGGGCATCTCCAGTGGTTCTAGTTCCCAAACCAGATGGGGAAATACGTTTTTGCGTGGACTACCGTAAGCTAAATGCTGTAACTCGCCCAGACAACTATCCAATGCCACGCACAGATGAACTATTAGAGAAACTGGGACGGGCCCAGTTCATCTCTACCTTGGACTTAACCAAGGGGTACTGGCAGGTACCGCTAGATGAATCTGCCAAGGAAAGGTCAGCCTTCATCACACATCTCGGGCTGTATGAATTTAATGTACTCCCTTTCGGGCTGCGAAATGCACCCGCCACTTTCCAAAGACTTGTAGATGGTCTCCTAGCGGGATTAGGAGAATATGCAGTCGCCTACCTTGACGATGTGGCCATATTTTCGGATTCCTGGGCAGACCACCTGGAACATCTACAAAAAGTCCTTGAGCACATAAGGGAGGCAGGACTAACTGTTAAGGCTAAGAAGTGTCAAATAGGCCTAAACAGAGTGACTTACCTTGGACACCAGGTGGGTCAAGGAACTATCAGCCCCCTACAGGCCAAAGTGGATGCTATCCAAAAGTGGCCTGTCCCAAAGTCAAAGAAACAGGTTCAGTCCTTCTTAGGCTTGGCCGGTTATTACAGACGATTTGTACCGCACTACAGCCAAATCGCTGCCCCACTGACAGACCTAACCAAAAAGAAACAGCCAAATGCTGTTCAGTGGACCGGAAAGTGTCAGAAGGCCTTTAACAAGCTTAAAGCGACACTCATGTCTGACCCTGTACTAAGGGCCCCAGACTTTGACAAACCGTTCCTAGTAACCACAGATGCGTCCGAGCGTGGTGTGGGAGCAGTTTTAATGCAGAAAGGACCTGATCAAGAATTCCACCCTGTAGTGTTTCTCAGCAAAAATCTGTCTGAGAGGGAAAGCAACTGGTCAGTCACTGAAAAAGAATGTTATGCCATTGTCTATGCTCTGGAAAAGCTAAGCCCATATATTTGGGGACGGCGTTTCCACCTGCAAACCGACCATGCTGCACTGAAGTGGCTTCACACCGTCAAGGAAACTAACAAAAAACTTCTTCGGTGGAGTTTAGCTCTCCAAGATTTTGATTTTGACATACAACACATCTCAGGAGCTTCTAACAAAGTGGCTGATGCACTCTCCCGTGAAAGTTTCCCAGAATCAACTGGTTAAAATCGTCCTTGAGATGTGGAAAATATTGTTAGTCTTTATGTACTTGGTAGTATATTTAGAGATGCATGTGTCTTATTAACTCTGTTTTTCCTAGAGCTCCAGGAAGAAATCCCAGCCAGTGTTTCACCCTAGCTGAGATTTGAGAGGCGAGTCATAAATATAAAGGGAAGGGTAAACCCCTTTGAAATCCCTCCTGGCCAGGGGAAAGCTCCTCTCACCTGTAAAGGGTTAAGAAGCTAAAGGTAACCTCGCTGGCACCTGACCAAAATGACCAATGAGGAGACAAGATACTTTCAAAAACTGGGAGGAGGGAGAGAAACAAAGGGTCTGTGTGTCTGTCTATATGCTGGTCTTTACCGGGGATAGACCAGGAATGGAGTCTTAGAACTTTTAGTAAGTAATCTAGCTAGGTATGTGTTAGATTATGATTTCTTTAAATGGCTGAGAAAAGAATTGTGCTGAATAGAATAACTATTTCTGTCTGTGTATCTTTTTTGTAACTTAAGGTTTTGCCTAGAGGGGTTCTCTATGTTTTTGAATCTAATTACCCTGTAAGATATCTACCATCCTGATTTTACAGGGGGGATTTCTTTATTTCTATTTACTTCTATTTTTTATTAAAAGTCTTCTTGTAAAAAACTGAATGCTTTTTCATTGTTCTCAGATCCAAGGGTTTGGGTCTGTGGTCACCTATGCAAATTGGTGAGGCTTTTTATCCAACATTTCCCAGGAAAGGGGGGGTGCAAGTGTTGGGAGGATTGTTCATTGTTCTTAAGATCCAAGGGTCTGGGTCTGTAGTCACCTAAGCAAATTGGTGAGGCTTTTTACCAAACCTTGTCCAGGAAGTGGGGTGCTAGGTTTTGGGAAGTATTTTGGGGGGAAGGACGCGTCCAAACAGCTCTTCCCCAGTAACCAGTATTAGTTTGGTGGTGGTAGCGGCCAGTCCAAGGACAACGGGTGGAATATTTTGTACCTTGGGGAAGTTTTGACCTAAGCTGGTAAAGATCAGCTTAGGAGGTTTTTCATGCAGGTCCCCACATCTGTACCCTAGAGTTCAGAGTGGGGGAGGAACCTTGACAGAGGTCTATAAAATCATAACTGGTGTGGAGAAAGTAAATAAGGAAGTGTTATTTACTCCTTGTCATAACACAAGAACTAGGGGTCACCAAATGACATTAATAGGAAGCAAGTTTCAAACAAACAAACAAAAGGAAGTATTTCTTCACACAACGTACAGTCAGTCAATCTGTGGAACTCTTTGCCAGAGTATGTTGTGAAGGCCAAGATTATAAGAAGGTTCAAAAAGAACTAGATAAATTCCTGGAGGATAGGTCGATCAATGGCTATTAGCCAGGATGGAGAGTTATGGTGTCCCTAGCCTCTGTTTGCCAGAAGCTGGGAATGAGCAACAGAGGATGGATCACTTGATGATTACCTGTTCTGTTCATTCCCTCTGGGGCAACTGGCATTAGCCACTGTCAGAAGACAGGGTACTGGGATAGATGGACCTTTGGTCTTACCCAGTATGGTCATTCTTATGTTCCCCTATCACCACGCAAAAGAAAAAGAAGAAATGGGTTTATCCTGCTCACATGGACTCAGTATGAATTTTGTCACTGACCTTAGTGGGAGCAGGAGCAGGCCTTCTAGTTTTAATTTTGTACTCTTCTGCTGCACTTAGAGAAGTAAATCCAGCATAGTTAACTTGCAAACAACCTTCTGATTACATTGCTTATGCAACATAAACAAAAAGTAAATGGGGGAGTGAGAACAGTGTATTGCACTCCATAAAAATCAGCATTTGCCAATTCAAAAGAGACAAAATTAACGGGTGTTTCAAACTTCTAACTGGGTACTATAAATAATATAGAATAAGAAACCAAAAATTTAAACTCTTAAATTATGAGTACCCTGTGTTCTTTCAAAGCAGACTAGTAGAGTCACAGTCTGCTGTCATTTACTCCAGAAACTCTACTGGAGTCAGTTGGGTAAGTGAGGTCAGAATTTGGCTCGTAGCGTGTAGCAAGCTAAATGATATACTCATTTCTTTTCTGTAGGTACAGTTTATCTTTCAGCTTGGAGCAGAACAATATAACTCACTGTCCTTAGAGACTTCTCTTGAATAAGTATTGCTTGTGCCATATGCACTAAACTTGAGCTTTCCTGCCCCTGCCCTGTATTTGTCTTGTATACAGAATACTAATTCACAGTGATTCCAGTTGAAATAAAGGTCCAGTATAAGACAGATGAGATTGGAAGTGGCTAGGATCTGCTCTCAGAGGAAGTTACCAGACAGAGATCTTCTTATCTTGCCAAGGTCCAGTGCTGAGACCTAAAAACAAGGGACAAAAGATTAATCCATCTAAACAACTAAATGTGATCTCTATTTTTTTTCTAAAGCCACACATGGACTCATTAAAAAATCTCAGCACCTTACTTTTATGGTAAAGATCTCCATTTTGGCTTGCTATCTATTTAGTATATTTTTATTGCCAAATATTGATAAAATAATAATATTTTATGCATGATCATTTATAAACACTTTATAAGTGTCTATGTGGACCCATCACAAAGAGCTGTATATTAATCCTGTATTGCTTTCCTCTCTGTTTTGAAAAGTAGTGTAGCTGGTACAATACATACTTTATCGCACAGCACCATCTACTGTGGGAACTGAGAAGTGCAACAGTGTTTTATCACGAAAGCTTATGCTCAAATAAATTGGTTAGTCTCTAAGGTGCCACAAGTACTCCTTTTCTTTTTACGAATACAGACTAACATGGCTGTTACTCTGAAACTTATCAAAGACTGAATCACACTGTTGTGCTTAGATATACTCATCTGTTCGGTAGGGGTGTATGTGGGGTGTATTGTTAATCACAGTAACTTAATTTGCAACGTCTAAGTTTCTCCTTGTCTGGTATAACCTTTATGTTCCTTTTCAAAGTTAATTTTGTTCATGTACACTTTATACAAGTTTTTTTCTCGACTCAGTTTTGAGAATAGTGTAGTTTTGAGGCTCACCTCTCTGGGAAATATTCTTCACAAGCAGGTAACTTGTTGAATCAGTTGTTGTGAATGTAGAAGAGGACTGAGAAATCAATCCCTGGATCTGTTATAGTGATCTGAGAATCAACTATTGTCTTTTTGCTAGCGGATTAATTTTTAACATGTTCAGTTTTCCTTATAAATACCTATCACTTGTTATGGACTCACACAGGCTTGACACACCATACAATCCATTGTCTACAGCCAAGCTCTACGATACAACCACATTTGCTCCAACCCCTCAGACAGAGACAAACACCTACAAGATCTCTATCAAGCATTCTTACAACTACAATACCCACCTGCTGAAGTGAAGAAACAGATTGACAGAGCCAGAAGAGTAACCAGAAGTTACCTACTACAGGACAGGCCCAACAAAGAAAATAACAGAACGCCCCTAGCCATCACCTTCAGCCCCCAACTAAAAACTCCGCAACGCATCATCAAGGATCTACAACCTATCCTGAAGGAAGACCCATCACTCTCACAGATCTTGGGAGACAGGCCAGTCCTTGCTTACAGACCAGCCCCTCAACCTGAAGCAAATACTCATCAGCAACCACACAACAAAGCCACTAACCCAGGAACCTATCCTTGCAACAAAGCCCGTTGCCAACTGTGTCCACATATCTATTCAGGGGACACCATCATAGGACCTAATCACATCAGGCACACTATCAGAGGCTCGTTCACCTGCACATCTATCAATGTGATATATACCATCATGTGCCAGCAATGCCCCTCTGCCATGTACATTGGCCAAACTGGACAGTCTCCATGTAAAAGAATAAACGGACACAAATCACATGTCAAGAATTATAACATTCAAAAACCAGTCGGAGAACACTTTAATCTCTTTGGTCACTCGATTACAGACCTAAAAGTGGCAATTCTTCAACAAAAAAACTTCAAAAACAGATTCCAACGAGAGACTGCTGAATTGGAATTAGTTTGCAAACTGGATACAATCAACTTAGGCTTGAATAAAGACTGGGAGTGGATGTGTCATTACACAAAGTAAAACTAGTTCCCCATGTTTATTTTCCCCCACTACTGTTCCTCACACGTTCTTGTCAACTGCAAAAGGTTTCCACCACCACCACCCTACTCTCCTGCTGGTAATAGCTCACCTTACCTGATCACTCTTGTTACAGTGTGTATGGTAACACTCATTGTTTCATGTTCTCTGGGTATATAAATCTCCCCACTGTATTTTCCACTGCATGCATCCGATGAAGTGAGCTGTAGCTCACGAAAGCTTATGCTCAAATAAATTTGTTAGTCTCTAAGGTGCCACAAGTACTCCTTTTCTTATTGTAAAGAAAGTGTTTTAGAAAAGACCTGGTTATGTAGAAGAATGTGAGGATGTTCCCTTTTTCAGTGCATTCCTCTTTGGAATGTACTGACTGTTATCTACCAAGCCATAAAGTGAAACTTCACCCAACCCACTGCTCACCCCATAAAGAAAAGGCTCTAGAAAAACACAGAATCAGAAATGTAGGATTGGAAAGTACCTCAATAGCACAGAAGTAGGACTAAGTATTATGTAGATCATCCCTGACAGGTGTTCGTGTAACCTGTTCTTAAAAACCTCCAATTACAGAGATTCCATAACCTCCCTAGGTAATTTGTTCCAGTGTTTAACTACCCTTACAGTTAGGAAGTTTTTCCTAAATTTTTACCCTAAATCTCCCTTGCTTGAATTTAAGCCCATTACTTCTTGTCCTGTCTGATAAGAAGGACAATGTATAACCTTCCTCTTCATAACAGTTTGTATGTACTTGAAGACTGTCATTATGTCCCCTGCTCCATCTTCTCTTCTTCACGATTCTGTGTCATGATGTGTAGTTGGAAGTATATGAAACCTTTTTTTTATTTCTTAAATGTTGAACTGGCAAACCCCTTTGTGAAATGCATACTGGCAAATCTTTAGCTAAATGAAAAATATTCAATGTAATTTTCTAATAACGTTGCTATGTAAAATGCTAAATGCTTTATGTACCAATCTGAAATCTCATGACTAATTACTAAATTACTATTGGATAAGAATCCATTTAAACATGGAATATTTAGATTAATGGGGAATTAAATATATAAGCAACTCCCTCATCCAACTCAGAAAAACGAGAATCATCTCTCCAAAAATTGTTATGAAGAATCAACAACTTCTTGAACAACAATTTAAACTAGAGACTCTCTGAAAATCATTTAATTTTACAAACTTAGACTTGAGAGCTAAAATCTTGTATATAAAGAACACAAAGGTTTGGATTTTCTGAAAATAGAATGGTTTCAGAGTAGCAGCCGTGTTAGTCTGTATTCACAAAAAGAAAAGGAGTACTTGTGGCACCTTAGAGATTAACCAATTTATTTGAGCATAAGCTTTTCGTGAGCTACAGCTGAAGTGGTTAGTCTCTAAGTTGCCACAAGTACTCCTTTTTTTTTTTTTTGAAAATAGAATTTCATTTTCTCTTGAATGCTAATCAAATTGAAGGGTTTCAGAGTAGCAGCCATGTTAGTCCGTATCCACAAAAAGAAAAAGGAGTATTCGTGGCACCTTAGAGGCTAAATAACTTTAAAATTATCTGAGGCTGTCCCACCACAAGAAAACAAAAGTGTGTTGCATATTCATTACGTAGACTTCATATTCAGGAGTGTGTCACCAAAATAAACCCCTGAAGGCACAAAGCCAATGAAAGAATGACAGCAGCCAACTTTTGAATCTGAACAGGCTTAAAATCTGTTTTCCCTATAAATTCATGAAAATAAGAAGATGATATAAAGCTCTGAAGTGAGACCCCTCTCTCTCTCTCTTTCTCCCTTCTCTTTCTGTGCTACACTGCTCCAACACAGCATTCATCGGGTATGTCTACACTACGGAATAAGGTCGAATTTATAGAAGTCGGTTTTTTAGAAATCGGTTTTATATATTCGAGTGTGTGTGTCCCCACAGAAAATGCTCTAAGTGCATTAAGTGCATTAACTCGGCGGAGCGCTTCCACAGTACCGAGGCAAGCGTCGACTTCCGGAGCGTTGCACTGTGGGTAGCTATCCCACAGTTCCCGCAGTCTCCGCTGCCCATTGGAATTCTGGGTTGAGATCCCAATGCCTGATGGGGCTAAAACATTGTCGCGGGTGGTCCTGGGTACATATCGTCAGGCCCCCGTTCCCTCCCTCCCCCCGTGAAAGCAAGGGCAGACAATCATTTCGCGCCTTTTTTCCTGAGTTACCTGTGCAGACGCCATACCACGGCAAGCATGGAGCCCGCTCAGGTAACCGTCACCCTATGTCTCCAGGGTGCTGGCAGACGCGGTACGGCATTGCTACACAGTAGCAGCAACCCCTTGCCTTGTGGCAGCAGACGGTACAGTACTACTGGTAGCCGTCATCGTCATGTCTGAGGTGCTCCTGGTCGCCTCTGTGAGGTCGATCAGGAGCGCCTGGGCAGACATGGGCGCAGGGACTAAATTTGGAGTGACTTGAGCAGGTCATTCTCTTTAGTCCTGCAGTCAGTCCTATTGAACCGTCTTATGGTGAGTGGGCAGGCGATACGGACTGCTAGCAGTCGTACTGTACCATCTTCTGCCAGGCAGGCAAGAGACGAGGATTGCTAGTAGTCGTATTGTACCATCTTCTGCCAGGCAGGCAAGAGATGAGGATGGCTAGCAGTCGTACTGTACCATCTTCTGCCGAGCAGCCATGAGATGTGGATGGCATGCAGTCCTTCTGCACCGTCTGCTGCCAGCCAAAGATGTAAAAGATAGATGGAGTGGATCAAAACAAGAAATAGACCAGATTTGTTTTGTACTCATTTGCTTCCCCACCTCCCCTGTCTAGGGGACTCATTCTTCTAGATCACACTGCAGTCACTTACAGAGAAGGTGCAGCGAGGTAAATCTAGCCATGTATCAATCAGAGGCCAGGCTAACCTTCTTGTTCCAATAAGGACAATAACTTAGGTGCACCATTTCTTATTGGAACCCTCCGTGAAGTCCTGCCTGAAATACTCCTTGATGTAAAGCCACCCCCTTTGTTGATTTTAGCTCCCTGAAGCCAACCCTGTAAGCGCCCCTCCCAGCATCAGAGCAATGGCAAACAATCGGGCATCTGAGAGTGCTGTCCAGAGCACTCACAATGGAGCACTCTGATGGGGCTAAAACATTGTCGCAGGTGGTTCTGGGTACGTGTCATCAGGCCCCCGTTCCCTCCCTCCCTCCGTGAAAGCAAGGGCAGACAATCATTTCGCGCCTTTTTTCATGAGTTACCTGTGCAGACGCCATACCACGGCAAGCATGGAGCCAGCTCAGGTAACCGTCACCCTATGTCTCCTGGGTGCTGGCAGACGCGGTACGGCTTTGCTGCACAGTAGCAGCAACCCATTGCCTTCTGGCAGCAGACGGTGCAATACGATTGGTAGTCGTCCTCGTCGTGTCCGAGGTGCTCCTGGCCACGTCGGCTGGGAGCGCCTGGGCAGACATGGGCGCAGGGACTAAATTTGGAGTGACTTGACCAGGTCATTCTCTTTAGTCCTGCAGTCCTATTGAACCGTCTTATGGTGAGCGGGCAGGCGATACGGACTGCTAGCAGTCATACTGTACCATCTTCTGCCAGGCAGGCAAGAGATGAGGATTGCTAGCAGTCGTATTGTACCATCTTATGCCAGGCAGGCAAGAGATGAAGATGGCTAGCAGTCGTACTGTACCATCTTCTGCCGAGCAGCCACGAGATGTGGATGGCATGCAGTCCTTCTGCACTGTCTGCTGCCACCCAAAGATGTAAAAGCTAGATGGAGTGGGTCAGAACAAGAAATAGACCAGATTTGTTTTGTACTCATTTGCCTCCTCCCCTGTCTAGATCACACTGCAGTCACTCACAGAGAAGGTGCAGCGAGGTAAATCTAGCCATGTATCAATCAGAGGCCAGGCTAACCTCCTTGTTCCAATAACAACGATAACTTAGGTGCACCATTTCTTATTGGAACCCTCCGTGCAGTCCTGCCTGAAATACTCCTTGATGTACAGGCACACCCTTTGTTGATTTTAGCTCCCTGAAGCCAACCCTGTAAGCCGTGTCGTCAGTCGCCCCTCCCTCCGTCAGAGCAACGGCAGACAATCGTTCCGCGCCTTTTTTCTGTGCGGACGCCATACCAAGGCAAGCATGGAGGCCGCTGAGCTGATTTTGGCAATTAGGAGCACATTAACCACCACACGCATTATCCAGCAGTATATGCAGCACCAGAACATGGCAACGCGATACTGGGCGAGGAGGCGACGTCAGCGCGGTCCCGTGAGTGATCAGGACATGGACACAGATTTCTCTGAAAGCATGGGCCCTGCCAATGCATGCATCATGGTGCTAATGGGGCAGGTTCATGCTGTGGAACGCCGATTCTGGGCTCGGGAAACAAGCACAGACTGGTGGGACCGCATAGTATTGCAGGTCTCGGACGATTCCCAGTGGCTGCGAAACTTTCGCATGCGTAGGGGCACTTTCATGGAACTTTGTGACTTGCTTTCCCCTGCCCTGAAGCACATGAATACCAAGATGAGAGCAGCCCTCACAGTTGAGAAGCGAGTGGCGATAGCCCTGTGGAAGCTTGCAATGCCAGACAGCTACCAGTCAGTTGGGAATCAATTTGGAGTGGGCAAATCTACTGTGGGGGCTGCTGTGATGCAAGTAGCCCACGCAATCAAAGATCTGCTGATATCAAGGGTAGTGACCCTGGGAAATGTGCAGGTCATAGTGGATGGCTTTGCTGCAATGGGATTCCCTAACTGTGGTGGGGCTATAGACGGAACCCATATCCCTATCTTGGCACCGGAGCACCAAGCTGCCGAGTACATAAACCGCAAGGGGTACTTTTCGATAGTGCTGCAAGCTCTGGTGGATCACAAGGGACGTTTCACCAACAGCAACGTGGGATGGTCGGGAAAGGTACATGACGCTCGCATCTTCAGGAACTCTGGTCTGTTTCAAAAGCTGCAGGAAGGGACTTTATTCCCAGACCAGAAAATAACCTTTGGGGATGTTGAAATGCCTATATGTATCCTTGGGGACCCAGCCTACCCCTTAATGCCATGGCTCATGAAGCCGTACACAGGCAGCCTGGACAGTAGTCAGGAGCTGTTCAACTACAGGCTGAGCAAGTGCAGAATGGTGGTAGAATGTGCATTTGGACGTTTAAAGGCGCGTTGGCGCAGTTTACTGACTCGTTTAGACCTCAGCGAAACCAATATTCCCACTGTTATTACTGCTTGCTGTGTGCTCCACAATATCTGTGAGAGTAAGGGGGAGACGTTTATGGCAGGGTGGGAGGTTGAGGCAAATCGCCTAGCTGCTGGTTACGCGCAGCCAGACACCAGGGCGGTTAGAAGAGCACAGGAGGGCGCGGTACGCATCAGAGAAGCTTTGAAAACCAGTTTCATGACTGGCCAGGCTATGGTGTGAAAGTTCTGTTTGTTTCTCCTTGATGAAACCCCCCACCCCTTGGTTCACTCTACTTCCCTGTAAGCTAACCACCCTCCCCTCCTCCCTTTAATCATTGCTTGCAGAGGCAATAAAGTCATTGCTGCTTCACAGTCATGCATTCGTTATTCATTCATCACACAAATAGGGAGATGACTACCAAGGTATCCCAGGAGGGGTGGTGGAGGAGGGAAGGAAAATGCCACACAGCACTTTAAGCACAGCACTTTAAAAGTTTACAACTTTAAAATTTATTAAATGCCAGCCTTCTTTTTTTTGGGCAATCCTCTGTGGTGGAGTGGCTGGTTGGCCGGAGGCCCCCCCACCGCGTTCTTGGACGTGTGGGTGTGGAGGCTATGGAACTTGGGGAGGAGAGCGGTTGGTTACAGAAGGGCAGCAGTGGCAGTCTGTTCTCCAGCTGCCTTTGCTGCAGCTCAACCATACACTGGAGCATACTGGTTTGGTCCTGCAGCAGCCTCAGCATTGAATCCTTCCTCCTCTCATCACGCTGCCGCCACATTTCAGCTTCAGCCCTGTCTTCAGCCCGCCACTTACTCTCTTCAGCCCGCCACTTACTCTCTTCAGCCCGCCACCTCTCCTCCCGGTCATTTTGTGCTTTCCTGCACTCTGACATTATTTGCCTCCACGCATTCATCTGTGCTCTGTCAGTGTGGGAGGACAGCATGAGCTCGGAGAACATTTCATCGCGAGTGCGTTTTTTTTTCTTTCTAAGCTTCACTAGCCTCTGGGAAGGAGAAGATCCTGTGATCATTGAAACACATGCAGCTGGTGGAGGAAAAAAAAGGGACAGCGGTATTTAAAAAGACACATTTTATAAAACAGTCGCTACACTCTTTCAGGGTAAACCTTGCTGTTAACATTACATACATAGCACATGTGCTTTCGTTACAAGGTCGCATTTTGCCTCCTCCCACCGCGTGACTACCCCCTCAACCTTCCCCCCTCCCTGTCGCTAACAGCGGGGAACATTTCTGTTTAGCCACAGGCAAACAGCCCAGCAGGAATGGGCTCCTCTGAGTGTCCCCTGAAGAAAAGCACTCTATTTCAACCAGGTGACCATGAATGATATCTCACTCTCCTGAGGATAACACAGAGAGATAAAGAATGGATTTTGGTTGAATGCCAGCAAACATACACTGCAATGCTTTGTTCTACAGTGATTCCCGAGTACGTGTTACTGGCCTGGAGTGGTAAAGTGTCCTACCATGAAGGACGAAATAAGGCTGCCCTCCCCAGAAACCTTTTGCAAAGGCTTTAGGACTACATCTAGGAGAACCGCAAATGCCAGGGCAAAGTAATCCTTTCACATGCTTGCTTTTAAACCATGTATAGCATTTTAAAAGGTACACTCACCAGAGGTCCCTTCTCTGCCTGCTGGGTCCAGGAGGCAGCCTTGGGTGGGTTCGGGGGGTACTGGCTCCAGGTCTAGGGTGAGAAACAGTTCCTGGCTGTCGGGAAAACCGGTTTCTCCGCTTGCTTGCTGTGAGCTATCTACAACCTCCTCATCATCATCATCTTCTTCGTCCCCAAAACCTGCTTCCGTATTGCCTCCATCTCCATTGAAGGAGTCAAACAACATGGCTGGGGTAGTGGTGGCTGAACCCCCTAAAATGGCATGCAGCTCATCATAGAAGCAGCATGTTTGGGGCTCTGACCCAGAGCGGCTGTTCGCCTCTCTGGTTTTCTGGTAGGCTTGCCTCAGCTCCTTCAGTTTCACGCGGCACTGCTTCGGGTCCCTGTTATGGCCTCTGTCCTTCATGCCCTGGGAGATTTTGACAAAGGTTTTGGCATTTCGAAAACTGGAACGGAGTTCTGATAGCACGGATTCCTCTCCCCAAACAGCGATCAGATCCCGTACCTCCTGTTCGGTCCATGCTGGAGCTCTTTTGCGATTCTGGGACTCCATCATGGTCACCTGTGCTGATGAGCTCTGCATGGTCACCTGCAGCTTGCCACGCTGGCCAAACAGGAAATGAGATTCAAAAGTTCGCGGTTCTTTTCCTGTCTACCTGGCCAGTGCATCTGAGTTGAGAGTGCTGTCCAGAGCGGTCAGAATGGAGCACTCTGGGATAGCTCCCGAAGGCCAATACCATCGAATTGTGTCCACAGTACCCCAAATTTGAGCCGGCAACGTCGATTTAAGCGCTAATCCACTTGTCAGGGGTGGAGTAAGGAAATCGATTTTAAGAGCCCTTTAAGTCGAAATAAAGGGCTTCATTGTGTGGACGGGTGCAGGTTTAAATCGATTTAACGCTGCTAAATTCGACCTAAAGTCCTAGTGTAGACCAGGGCATCAACATGTCCTGTCCAAGAACATAAGCAACCTGCCACAGACAGCTGAGAAGCCAATCCAAAAACAACTTTCACAAGCCTTTCATCACTGAAATCCAGCTAAGATAGAGGCAATGCTCACGGAGAGAACAATTCCAATAATTTTTTGCAAATACAGACTAACACGGCTGCTACTCTGAAACAATTCCAATAATGTGTTAGGTGATTCCTTTTGCCTGTTATTAAATGGCTGTGTTTAACTGGTGTCAAGGAAGTTTGCAATCTGGGTGTCAAATCTCTGCTCAGAAATCTCAGGTGACATCAGTGGTCAGATACATCTTCTTGCCTCTGTGCTTAAACTTTCCATGTTTAAAGTTCAACAGACTAGAAATGCAGGATCAGGCCCGAGGTTTCACTTTTATAGCTGAAGCAGGCTGTCAAGTGTTTGAGCACAGCATGTGACTGAGGATTCTTCTTTGTTAAGCACACACTGACCCACCACTTTGAAGGTAACATTCAATTTCCTATGCCTGCACAGGTAATCTGATTACACTATAAGGCAACAATTGGTCATTCATTATAACAGGGTTAGATAAACTGAAGATAATATTATTAGTTTCCTGCAGTATCTCACATCTTGATCTTAAGGTTAACTGAACACAGTTGCATACATAATTAAAGCAATTAAGACATGGAAAGGACTTAGCATCTAAAAGCTAATTTGGTTATATTGGTAAACTTCTAACAGGTTACAGGTACACAGACAAACACATTTAGCGTCTGTCTTTGATTTCTATTATTACAAATTAATGGGTTAGTGATTGCTGGTCTAGTACATCTCTTTGATAGTCACATACAAGTGAATTGTCCTAATACAATTGAAATGCCTCTTGTAAAGATAAGGAGTACTTGTGGCACCTTAGAGGGTGTCATAAATATAAAGGGAAGGGTAAACCCCTTTAAAATCCCTCCTGGCCAGAGGAAAAAACTCCTCTCACCTGTAAAGGGTTAAGAAGCTAAAAGTAACCTCGCTGGCACCTGACCAAAATGACCAATGAGGAGACAAGATACTTTCAAAAGCTGGGAGGAGGGAGGAAAAACAAAGGGTCTCAGTCTGTCTATATGCTGTTTCTGCTGGGGATATACCAGGAATGGAGTCTTAGAACTTTTAGTAAGTAATCTAGCTAGGTACGTGTTAGATTATGATTTCTTTAAATGGCTGAGAAAAGAATTGTGCTGAATAGAATAGCTATTTCTGTCTGTGTATCTTTTTTTGTAACTTAGGTTTTTGCCTACAGGGATTCTCTATGTTTTGAATCTAATTACCCTGTAAGGTATCTACCATCCTGATTTTACAGAGGTGATTTCTTTCCTTCTCTTTCTATTAAAAAGTCATCTTGTAAGAAAACTGAATGCTTTTTCATTGTTCTCAGATCCAAGGGTTTGGGTCTGTGGTCACCTATGCAAATTGGTGAGACTTTTTATCCAACATTTCCCAGGAAAGGGGGGTGCAAGTGTTGGGAGGATTGTTCTTAAGATCCAAGGGTCTGGGTCTGTAGTCACCTAGGCAAATTGGTGAGGCTTTTTACCAAATCTTGTCCAGGAAGTGGGGTGCAAGGTTTTGGGAAGTATTTTGGGGGGAAAGATGTTTCCAAACAGCTCTTCCCCAGTAACCAGTATTTGTTTGGTGGTGGTAGCGGCCAATCCAAGGACAAAGGGTGGAATATTTTGTACCTTGGGGAAGTTTTGACCTAAGCTGGTAAAGAGAAGCTTAGGAGGTTTTTCCTGCAGGTCCCCACATCTGTACCCTAGCGTTCAGAGTGGTGAAGGAACCTTGACAGAGGCTAACACATTTATTTGAGCATAAGCTTTTGTGAGCTACAGCTCACTTCATCAGATGTATTCAGTGAGCTGTAGCTCATGAAAGCTTATGCTCAAATAAATGTGTTAGTCTCTAAGGTGCCACAAGTACTCCTTTTCTTTTTGTGAATATAGACTAACACTGCTGCTACTCTGAATCTTGTAAAGTTGTTCGAGGTCATACACAGGTTAGCAGGTTTAGCAGCAGCTGTGATACTGGCAAACAACTAGGTAACCACATTCTGCCCTAGCTGACCCTTCTAAGCAGTAGTCAAGGTTTGACCCATGCACAGCTTCTAAGACAAGTGTTGTTTTCCTTGTAATATTTAATGCAATGTAGCTAATTCATATATTTGCATATATGGTTAATTTGCACTTAACCATAAACATCCATTTTAAAGCCATTGTGTGGCTTTGTTGCTGACTAAACTGATTCAATAAACACAAAACTTCTCTTGCAGGAAACCGCTGACCAGTGAGATCAGGGATAAGCAAGAACCTAATTCCTTGCCTTCCTTTTAGAAGGGTTGGGGGAGCACTTGAGGGAAGCTAGAGATAACTAGAAGGTTTTGAGAGGGTACCATTGCTGGGTTAAGGGAAACATGGGGCATTGATACAGGGTGGCACTAGCCCCATATCCTGTTCCCCCAATCCACTCCTAAATTATCCCTTGCTCCTCCCAGCAACACCTGCCCTTCCCTTAGCCTCTTGCCCTGGCTCCCCCAACCCACTGAACTCTATACCCTTTCTCAAGTAATAGTTGTCCCTGGTCTCTCCTGTCTTCCCTCAGTATCTCACAATCTCCCATACCTATGGGTTCCTGAGGCTACCAACACCATCCCTTCCCTTTCTGTTGCTCCACATGACTGACAGTAATAGGTGAAATAGAGAGCAACCAGAGAGGGCGATAGAGACGCTGACTGCTTGGAAAATGCCCCAGCAGCTTCTAATGGCAACTATTCTAAACTGCATCCCAAACCCCTCTTCTTGCTCACAGTGCAGCTGAAAGACGTGACATTCAGTCTGGTCTGGGGGGAAGCGTGAGGGGCAGCTTGCATGTGTGAATGAATACATGAGAGGAGAGACCTTTGGGAGGTCCCATGCTGCATGCATTTCAATAATTCATGGCATAGATTATGGTGATAAGATCTGCAGGAGGAAAAAATGGTCAGCCATGTAGCTACAAACAGATGTCAAATGCATCTTCTTACCACTGATGTCACCTGAGACTCCTGAGCTATCAGAGATTTGACCGCCATACTGCAAACCGCCTTGACACTGGTTAAGCATAGCTTTTCAATAACAAGCCAAGGTACCACTTACCGCCATCTTGAAATCATCATCCCTATCACCTTTGCCTCCGTTTTGCCTGGATTGTGCCTTAACTAGCCTGGCCCATTCACATCCAAGTCCCAGTTGTCCACTATGCAATTGGAAATCAAAAGGATCAATTTGGTTTGACAACAATGAAGCATACAGTTATGTGTAGCTGCCTACTGGTGGCATCATAGTCCAAAATA
Source organism: Lepidochelys olivacea (assembly GCF_965140295.1). Classification (NCBI taxonomy): domain Eukaryota; kingdom Metazoa; phylum Chordata; order Testudines; family Cheloniidae; genus Lepidochelys; species Lepidochelys olivacea. Next base: position 37,394,664 of record NC_140413.1, on the reverse strand, counting down.
TCTCACAATTTCCCTTAGTGAAATTATGCAGCATAAAAATTCTTGCTACCTGTCATAATCAGCCATGTGGGTACTCACTATATCTTTCAAACTCTGACTTTTGAGCATTCATCAGTATAACCCTGAATACTACTGTAGATTTTAGCATTGTAATGTATATATTATGGTTCACTTTAAGTTTTTTCTTCATTCAACAAAGTCTTTTTCAACCCTTTTGAGATATATCCCTTTATTTTTATATATATATATATATATATGAGGAAAGATTAAAAAGATTGGAACTGTTCATCCTAGAAAAGAGATGACTAAGGAGATATGATAGAGGTCTATAAAATCACGAATGGAGTGGAGAAATTAAATAGGGAAGTGTTATTTACCCTTTCACATAATATAAGAACCAGATGTCACCCAATTAAATGAATAAGTGTCAGGTTTAAAACAAACATAAGACAGTTAGTTCTTCACACAACACACAGTCAACCAGTGGAATTCATTGCCAAGGGATGTTATGGTGGCCAAAAGTATAAGGGGGTTCAAAAAAGAAGATAAGTTCATGGAGAATAGATCCATCTATGGCTATTAGCCAGGATTGTCAACAACGCAACTCCATGCTCTGGATTTCCCTAAACCTGACTGCCAGAAGCTGGGACTGTATGACAGGAGATGGATCACTTGATAATTGCCCTGTACTTTTCATTCCCTCTGAAGCATCTGGCACTGGCTACAGTCAGAATTGTCTTTGTTCTAAAAAGTTAGGAAGACCTACAGAGGATTCAATTTTCTGTGTTCGTCTGAGGTACAGGTGCCATGTTAATTCTCTGTTTCTTGAGTGCGGGCTCGAGCTCTGTTGGTGGATAATATGAAAATTTTGGTAAACCCAAATTCCTTTGTTTAGGACAGATGTGTCTTCTTAAACATGTTTTAGTAACATTATACAGAGGGAACTCATAACTTCACGCATAAGGTTAACACATGCATTTTACAATGATATTAATGCCCAGTGTGCTATTAGTTTAAAATGACAACTTACAAGCCATATTTTACATACATCATTACAGTAGTGTGATTGCAGCAGGAGTGTAAATATAGGGATACTTAGGGTGACCCAGGGGCTAGTGCCTCTTTGGACTCCATAGCACTCTCTCACCACGTAACTCCCACACAGCAAGCAGAGATTAGAGGGGTACTTCAGACTCACCAACAGGTGTTTTCCACCTAGATCCACCTTCCTCCTTTTTCTGTACACTGGGTGGAGCTGGGACCCTAGGCTCTGATTAAAAATTCACCCTTCAGGGTTAACAGGAAAACAGCCCAGACCCCGCAGAGAGAAATTGCTGACATGCTGGTGTTAGGGGTGATCCATGGTCAAATAGTCCATATGCATCTCCCATTGCACTGGTTCCTAAGGGGGATGGGTTAATCAGATTTTGTGTGGATTACAGAAAGCTCAACACCTACACAACATATGACACACCCCCATGCCTCAAACAGACAATTTGGGGAAAGGTCCAATTCCTGACAATAACTGACCTTTCTAAAGGTTATTGGCAGTGTCTTTGGACCCAGATGCCAGGCTCAAATTGACATTTACCACCGCCAAAGGGCACTTTAAGTTTCTTTTCCTATCTTTTGGCCTCAAGACAGTCCTGGCATAAATAGATAGCCTTCCAGAGGCTGGTAATTAGCTGGGATAGGGGAGTTTGCCCTGGCATATATAGATGATATCTGTATCTTCAGCCAGGCTTGGTAAGACACATGACTCAGGTAAGGAGGGTGCTTCACAGCATTCTAACGATAGGCATAAATGTAAAAGTGGAAAAATGAAAGCGTCAACCACATGTACTGGACGCTGCAGGGATATGGCAGTGAAGTTCAGATGGACTTTTTAACTTGACATCACTTAACCTATATCCTTTTGTTAATTCGCTTGTTTTATTTTTAATCTAAACCAGACCAGTGCTGTGTTTCAATGGCAGTGATTAACTTCTGTTGATGTGGCAAGCTGCTGGTTATTGTCTCTCTAAAGGAGAAAACAAACCAGATTATTTCTTTGAGAGGTCCAGGAGAGAGCTGGACACTTCAGGGCAGATGGTTTGGAGAAAATTTGGGACTGGGAGTGTGTTGGGGTCACGTGGCTAGCAGCAAGCAAGGCTGGTGGAGACCAGAATGTGGCTGTGGCGTAACAAGCAGGCTGCTGAAGTCAGAGTTGCTGAACCAGGGCTGCTTAAGGCATGGACACAGTGCATGTTTGTATGCTGACTAGAAAGGTCCAGATAGGAGCCTACAGCAGCAAAGCATTTTGAGACTCATAGGGTTACAGGATGAGCAGGGACAGAACTCCTTAACTGGTCTGGATTGCACCACAAAACATGCCACCTTATTTCTGCTAGAAAATTTCTGCTAGACACCAGATCTTCCCACCCCCGTCAGCCTCCCAATGACGACACATAGCTAGGGCCAGAGTCTCTCTGTCATAAATGGTTTCATCATGTTCACGTATATTTGGTGTTGAGGTGAGCAATTAGATATCTCAATCATATAGTTTACCTTATTGAGCTGTTTTATTATTTTAAATGGCCCTTCCCAAGGATCCTGGAGTTTATTCCACCATACAAGAATGAGCATCATATCTTGGTCCCCTGTATCATATAACAGTGTGCACACAGTGCATCATACCAGACTTTCTGTCTCTTCTGAGCTTTAGGTAGATTCTACCAGGAGGAACTCATGGCCTCTCCCTTAGGAGAGGCTGTACCTTCCCATTCCACCTTCATTTGGGCAGGGACCCCCTACCATCCTCCATAGAGTGCTTCTAAAGAGAAGAGTCCTGTGGATTCCTGGGGAATTTCCTGATAGGCAAGCAGCAGGTGAGGTAGACATTTATCTCGGTCAGCAGGGTGTTAGTCCACAAAAGTTTTCAACATCATTTTAAGGGTTCCATAAAGACTCTCAACCAGCCGCTATTCTGGGGGTGATAGGGAGATAACCAAAGATGTTGAAGCGCACATTTTCCCCATAGTCCTTCACATAGGGCAAATTTTCCCCCAATCAGTCAAAATCTCATGGAAAAACCTTAGACATCTGAATATGTCTAGTAAACCTTCAGCCACCTTTTCTGCCTCTATAGAGGACAAGACTACTGCTTCTTGGTCATGGGTAGTGTAATCTACTACTACCAGAATATACTTTTTTCCCCATCTGGGCAATTTTGCTAAGGGACTGATGTGATGTTTTGTGGTTTACCTATGTTACTAAGGGGTTCAGTCAATGTTTGCCTTAACCCTGGGTGTCTTGTGGCTGTTCAGCTTTGGTTCAGAGCTGTGAACCCAACATCTGCCACCAGTACACAAGCCCCACCCTGGCTTTGCCAGACTTGGGTACTCCTTGCAGGCTGGCCTTCATATCCTTCCAGTCCTGAGCTTATCCCCCCAGATTGTCCTATTTGAAGAACCAGTCCCTCTCACTGGACCCTCACAAAAAAGTGTTTGGTTCTGTCTCTGGAAAAAAAGTAAAAACATTCCAGCCTGACATGTTACTAGAAGCACACACTTTATTGAACTTATCCAGCACTGATGATTTATAGTGAAAGCAAAACAAGTTTAACAAAAGAACATGGCTTGAGTGCCACCAAGCAAAAGAAATGAAGGTAAAGGTGGTTACAAGCGAATAAGTTTTAGATGTGTGTTTCACTTTTAATTTAGCAAGATACAAGATGGTTGATCAAGATGGTTTCTCTCTTGTGAATAGTTCTCTGAAAACATCCACTCAATGTACTGTGGCAGTCAAAAAGGCAAACAGATTGCTGGGAATAATTAAGAAAGGGACAGTTAATAGGACAAAAAATATCATGTTGCCTCTATATAAATCCATGGTACGGCTACATCTTGAATACTGTGTGCAAATGTGGTCACCCTATCTCAAAAAAGAGATATTGGAATTGGAAAAGGTTCAGAAAAGGGCAACAAAAATTATTAGGGGTATGGAACAGCTTCTGTATGAGGAGAGACTTAATAAGACTGGGACTTTTCATCTTGGAAAAGAGATGGCTAAGGCGAGATGATTGAGTTTATAAAATCATGACTGGTGTACAGAAAGTAGATAAGGAAGTGTTGTTTACTACTTCTCATAACACAAGAATTAGGAGTCACCAAATGAAATGAATAGGCAGCAGGTTTAAAATAAATAAAAGGAAGTATTTATTCACACAACGCACAGTCAACCTGTGGAACTCCTTGCCAGAGGCTGTTGTGAAGGCCAAGACAATAACAGGGTTCAAAAAAGAACTAGTTAAATTCATGGAGGATAGATCCATCAATGGCTATGAGCCAGGGTGGCTAGGAATGGTGTCCCTAGCCTCTGTTTGCCAGAAACTGGGAATGAGCAACGGGATGGATCACTTGCTGATTACCTGTTCTGTTCATTCCCTCTGGGGCACCTGGCATTGGCCACTGTCGGTAGACAGGATACTGGGCTAGATGGACCTTTGGTCTGACCCAGTAGGGCCAGTCTTATGTTCTCCCACAAGTTCCTTTCCAGCTTTTCACTGGCCAGCCTGGCCAGGACCCATCCCAGAGAGAAAATTGCTCTGTTTCTTTGTTTCCTTAAGGTGAAGGATTATTTAGGGATTTTCTCTCCCTCTCTTTATAGTTCAGTGAACCTCTGAAATGTATTCTTCTGATAAAATGTATTAGTTCATGCTGAGTAAAGAAGCCATGAGGTCTGGCAGCTAAGTTTCCATGCTGCTTCCTCCCCCCGCTGCTATGCAAATTATCTCTGCCTGCTACAACAGCAGACACAAATAAATAGCCCATTGAATTTGGTCACACCTGTCTTGAGGTGTTGGCCTCTTTTTTGTGTCTAGAGAGCCTGTTTATCAATTCCCCCTGATATGCCTGGTTAAACATCCTTTAGTCACAGACTTTAAAGCATAATATTAGTGAGTATTCATAATTTTACATACAGCATTGTTACACATATTTTACAACGATATTGTGAAAGTAAAAAGAGGCATAAAGGGGATTTGGATGCAGACATCTTAGTTTTCTTAGGAATAGAGTAAGAGTCAGGCTAACTCTAACTCTAATAACATGAGACTTTAAGGCAGGGCCTGGGCGAGTGGGAAGCGAGTGGGAAAACTGTAAGAGATGGTGTTTTGACCTTTGTTAAATAAGAATGGAAGGCAGACTGTAGCAGGAACTGCTGAGAAAAAGTAAGATATCAGGAAGGAATATGTACAAACAAGATGCAGCATTTGATCATTATTGTGCGTAACAAAAGGTATAAATGCTTGCCCTAACTGTTTATTGTGCGGAGAGCTGCCTAGGAAGGGGGAATCCCTATCCGTGTGCACTATCCCCCTTGCAATGGCTTAAGAATAAACCTGTCTCTGACTTGTTGCAAACAACCTAAGAGTGAAGATTGCATTTTTCTTCCACAATATTATTGACCTGTGTATTATTAGTTTTCAAGTGATATCTCACAAGGCATATATTGTTCAAAAAAAATCATCGGTGCTCAGTAAGTTCAGTAAAATGTGTGAATACAGGGATGCCTCTGGTCACAGACCCACAATGTCCATAGTGACCCTCTGAAAGGGTTCCTCTACAATGGGAAGGGGATCAAGGCAGTCTTATCCTTGCCGTAGCCCTTCCACATCTTTTGGCATGGGTCACAGTACTTACAGTGTTTTTGCACTGCATCAAAACCCCTAGGCCAATAGAAATTCTGAAGTCAGCACTGTTTGTGTTGTATTGCCATGAGCCCCAAGAAGGATATACCATGGGCTAAGCTAAATAGCCTAAGTCAGTACTTTTGTGTTACCACCAACTGTGGGCATATTCTCCATGGCTCAATATTCGTAGATGACATCCACACTCTCTACAGTAGCCCCGGATCCCAGAGAAACTTTTCCAGCTGTTCTTCTGTCAGGGATCTGTCTGGGGCTGGTTTTGTTCAACATCTTTATCAATTATCTGGATGATGGGATAGATTGCACCCTCAACTAATTTGCAGATGACACCAAGTTGTGGGGAGAGGTAGATATGATGGAGGGTAGGGATAGGGCCCAGATAATTGGGCCAAAAGAAATCTGAGTTTCAACAAGGACAAGTGCAGAACTCTGCACTTAGGAAGGAAGAATCCTGTGCACTGCTACAGGCTGGGGACCGACTGGCTAAGCAGAAGTTCTGCAGAAAAGAACCTGGGGATTACAGTGGATGAGAAGCTGGATATGTGTTGCCAAGAAGGCCAATGGTATATTAGGCTGTATTAATAGGAGCATTATGAGCAGATTGGTGGAAGTGATTATTCCCCTTTATTCGGCACTGGTGAGGCCACACCTGGAGTATTGCGTCCAGTTTTGGTCCCCACACCATAGAAGGGGTGTGGACAAATTGGAGACAAGTCCAGCAGAGGGCAACAAAAATGATTAGGGGACTGGGGCACATAACTTATGAAGAGCGGCTGAGGGAACTGGGGTTATTTAGTCTGCAGAAGAGAAGAGTGAGGGTGGGATTTGATAGCAGCCTTCAATTACCTGAAGTGGGGTTCCAAAGAGGATGGAGCTAGGCTGTTTTCAGTGGTGGCAGATGACAGAACAAGAAGCAATGGTCTCAAGTTGCAGTGGGGGAGGTCTAGTTTGGATATTAGGAAACACTATTTCACTAGGAGGGTGGTGAAATACTGGAATAGGTTACCTAGGGAGGTGGTAGAATCTCTATCTGTAGAGGTTTTTAAGGCCCGGCTTGACAAAGCCTTGGCTGGGATGATTTAGTTGGTGTTGGTCCTGCTTTGAGCAGGGGATTGGACTAGATGACCTCCTGATACCCCTTCCAACCCTGATAGTCTATGATTCTATTCCTATGAGCTTCAGGGATCAGTTTAAACTTCTGCAACAATACTTGTATGACTCCAGGAGCCCCTCAATGCCAACTAGCAGAGGGTTCCCCCCATACTGTAACTGGCAGGGGGCCCCCATATTGTGACACAGTCTTTGCCCCCAACACACTGTTTTCATAATATAGATCCCAAAGGTATCATGTAAGGGATCATATGTAAACTGGTGACACATTGGTCCCACAAATCATTGCTTGACGTATATGCAGGTTGTGAACAAAAAGTTATACATGTGTGCTGGAGATATGTTCTTAAAATGTGTTTGGGAGGCAGAGCATAAAACCAGCCTGCTCCGGACAAAGGAATGTGTATTTATCAGTCTGCCTGGCTTGGCTACAGGCAGCAAACAATGAAAATACAATATACGATTTTTAAAAAGCCATCAAACTAAATGAACGTGGAAAAGACCATTCAACAATTACACCAGGGGACAGAATCAGCTCCCCCCAACCGTCGCCCTGGGACCCTTTCTGGCTCTTGAGGTAAAGACAATGGCCTCTGAGCAATATAAGGGGAGCAAACAAGACATTTGCATTATCCATCACTTAGGGGACAGCACCCTTTGAGCCTATGAAAGCTGGTTCCTCTTCTCCTGAAAGGCAAGAGCTGCTGCAAACTTGATGTAAGTGAGAACCTGCATAGCCAAAGATTGTAACTTGCCAAAATTAAGTTTTAGTCACTAGAAAGTGTGTTTTGTTTATTTGTAACCCTACCTGTCTCATTGATTCTTGCTTAGTATCACTTAAATATCTGTTTTTTATTAATAAACTCATTTGTGTTTTATTACAAAACCATCTCAGTGCTGGGTATTGAGGTTGAGTCCTCAGTTAACCTAACAGGCTGGTGCGTGCGCTCTGTCTCTTCATTGTCAGTGAACTTAATCATTTCTGAGTATCCAGTGAGCGGGCCTGGACGCAGCAGGGAGACATCCCCAGGGAATTGGGGTTCACTGATTGTTACCTGCAAGGCAAGGCTTGGACTAACAGAGTCCTGAAGAGTTAACTGGCAAGGCAGACAGGCTGGTGTGTCAAGAAGCTGACAGTTTAGCAGCAGCAAAGCTCGCTCTTGCTGAGTCAGAGGAGTAACACGGTGGCTCACAGTTCCGGGTTTCCTGAGCAATGTTGCAGCTTGTTCTCATTGCTCATAATCTGTTTAATCTGCTCAGTCATCTGGGTGAAAATGTCTAAAGCCTTTGTCCCTGACAGTAATGGAGCCAGATACTGTACCACGTCCTTCTGTTCTGTCCACCTCCATTCATATCCCATTTCAAAAGATTTTAGAAACACATCCATCTCCTCCCCATCACTAAAGTGAGGAAATAATTGGAGCCTCTGCTGCCCATCAGGACACTTACATGGTGTCTGGTTGCACCTACTGGTTTAGGATTTTGCTGGAGCAGTCTGTCCATCTTGAGCTGATGCTGACAATCTTTGTCCTTCTCTCTCCTTGTGCTAGTATTCCTTCTGTTAGTCTGCGCGCACGCTCTCTCTCTCTCTCTCCAGGTCTACAAGGAGCTGGGCTTCTAGATGCAGCCTGTCCTTCTTGAGATGCAGCTTTTGTTGATGGATCTAGCCAGGGCCTGATTATGACATTCTGAGGCTCTAAGATATGGCAAGTGTAAGAAGCCATAAAAAAAAATGTAGTATTTTCACAGAAAGAACATTGAATATAGAAACACGAAAGCAACTGAAGTTTAGTTAGCTTATGCCTAATCCAGCTCTGATCTAGCCCATAAGTGCCTATTCACTTTGAAAGAGGTTTAGATTGTCAAAACCCCTGCTTAGTTGCCACCTAATCCTGTAGGCACCTACGTTTCTGCTGGTGGGCATGTGTAAAGCCATCTAAGTGCTGGCAGGATTCTTAAACTAGGGCTTTCCCATGTATCTTGCTTGCAGGACTTGCTCCGGTAGGCGCTCTCAGAGACCACCAAGGAGCATGCCTATTGAGTCCCACACAAAACACTGTCAAATAGGTGGTACCCTCCTTATGCTCCACCGGCATTTGGTTTACACAGCCTCAAGTCCCCCCTCTGCCTGGTTTGGAACAGGGGCTTGAGCCCAGGTCTCCTAGCTAATAGGTGAGTGCCTTAAACCCTGGGCTATAGGATTTCTGGGGTGGACTGCTCTCAATCATTCCCATTAAAGATATACCACTTTGTATGAACTACTTAAATTGTCATTGGAGCAGGATCTGGAACCCCAGAGAGTGAACTAACCACTACGCTAGTGGCTAACCTAGACTATTCTGAATATCTGAATTTTTAGACACCTAAATACCTTAAAAAATTGGTCATAAGTACTGTTAAAAGTGGGACACAGGAGCCTAAGTCATACAATCATAGGGCTGGAAGGGACCTACAGAGATTATCTAGTCCAGTGTTTCTCAACCTTTTTTATACCAGGGACTAGCTTGCCGCCTTCCTAGACTGTGACAGGGAGATCTCAGGGTCCAGTGCCAGTCCATGGACCAGTCGTTGAGAAACACTCATCTAGTCCATCCCGCAGTGCTGAGGCAGGATCAAGTGTAGCTAAACAATCCCTGACAGGTGTTTGTGTAACCTGTTCTTAAAAACCTCCAGTGATAAGTGTGACAGATGCGAGACCTGGGGAGTGTAAAAAGTTCAAACTACTATATTGAATGTGCCCGATAGCCATGGATCTGGGGATAATATTAAGGTAGTTTTCTGGGGAATCCCTGGGGTGCGGTTAATCTAAATTCAACAACTACAGTTATGCAAAAACCTAGCATTTTGAAGCTATGGCTTGAGTAGAAGGTTCTTGACTAGTGATTACTTGTACCAGATGACTGGAAGGTCCAAGCAGTATAAAGAAACAGCTGAACGGGGACTCAGCCATCTAAGTCACTGGCGCCCAGATTTTCAAAGGTATTGAGGTTCCTAGCTCCCAAATCAACAAGAATTAAGCACCTAACTACCTTTGAGGACCTGGGCACTAGGCCTTGCAACGCAGAGATGAGCAAGACCTCCATACCATTAAAAATCTGAGGCTTAAACGAAAATTGGTATAGGTGGCAACTACTAGTGTGTTCCGCATTTAGGAATAATGTACAAGGTTAACAAAGATACAGGCACTGTACTTAGCCAAAAATCTGAATCTGTCTCCATCCTCCTTGGCCCTTGATTGTTTGCAAGGAAAACTCGACTTCTGTTTAAATATTTTTGAGTTTATTTCACCAACATTTGAGAGAAAACTAAAGTTTCTGTGAATAATCCTTGAAACTAGCTGATATACTTTTCCTAGCCACAGAGTGGCAGTGTTACTATACCTTATGATATTTTGTTTGGAAAATGATTGTAGATTCACTTTTTTTTTCCTGAAGGAAATGCCATGTCACTCACTGCAGATAACTTGAAAAATAAAATGTAATCTCATGTTTATCTTGTGAAATGGATAAAATGGCATATCCAGCTATATTGTCTGGTATTTCCAGTAGCTGTTTGAACAGAACGATAGTTAATGTTATAAAAAGAAAAGGAGGACTTGTGGCACCTTAGAGACTAACCAATTTATTTGAGCATGAGCTTTCGTGGGCTACAGCTCACTTCATCGGATGCATACTGTGGAAACTGACAGTTTCCACAGTATGCATCCGATGAAGTGAGCTGTAGCTCACGAAAGCTCATGCTCAAATAAATTGTGGCACCTTAGAGACTAACCAATTTATTTGAGCATAAGCTTTCGTGAGCTACAGCTCACTTCATCAGAGGCATACTGTGGAAACTGCAGAAGACTTCTGCAGTTTCCACAGTATGCATCCGATGAAGTGAGCTGTAGCTCACGAAAGCTTATGCTCAAATAAATTGGTCAGTCTCTAAGGTGCCACAAGTCCTCCTTTTCTTTTTGCGAATACAGACTAACACGGCTGCTACTCTGAAACCAGCTAATGTTATAGTAATTTTAACCTAAAAACTCAGAAGACTGAACTAAAATGGAATCAATTACTCCATGGGCATATACAGTTCGGGGTATTTTTGTAATAAGCTTGAGAACCAAAGTTCCTGTAGTGACATGCTGAGCTGCTCGTCTACAAGATAGTGACCAATCTCTGAAATACATGGCAGGTTGAGGTGCCCATAACATTTAGGAATGGATACTAGATGCTAGAGGAACTGGATGGCTCAGGGGATGGGTAAGGGAACCCAGAACGTCTCTCATTTCCATAACTGATTTAAATTCAGCTTGCTTCAGTAAATACTAGAAGGTGTGTCCATCTGACAATGTTTGGCTCCCTGAGTGAAACAGGGGGATGATTTCTGTCTGGGGCCTAGTAGACAGATGCCCATGTTACGAAAGCTACTAATACTGGCACTCTTCTTGATGGCTGATCAGAGAGGCCAAGGAAGGAATGAGCATGGAGACTGAAGCATCCTTCCAAACTACTCACAAACCTGTTGGCACATCAGTTGGACAGCATGGGTGAAGCTGTGGATTCTTTTTGCCAGTAGTCAAGAGGGTGCCATTCAGTACTACATTCCCTTAAAAGTATTTTTAAAAAGGGAGACAACTGAATGCCTTTGAGCAGCAGTACCAATGTCTAGTCAATGTTGTTGTTGTTTAACTGCTCAACATAATATTCATTTAACCTTTTGAAACATCTCTGTTTGGAAGTGAGCTTTCTACATTTGAGAGTAGAGGCCTTTTTTCCTCTGACTGCTCTTGTGTTTTATTGGACTGTGTTGCCTTTGGCTTTTTATATGATTCTGCATGGTTTGTTTAGTTACTTTCAGCCACCAAGCAATCATTAGGTCAATGAGGCACCTTGAAAATGTATTATTTATCATCCATATTATAGTATTTCATATATATGTGCAGTGGTTCTCCACCAGGGGTATGTGTACCCCTGTGGGTACACAGAGGTCTCCCTGGGGGTACATCAACTCATCTAGATATTTGCCTAGTTTTACAAGAGGCTACATAAAAAACTCTAGCAAAGTCAGTACAAACTAAAATTCCATAAAGACAATGACTTGTTTATACTCATACAATATTTATATTCCAATTGATTAATTATATGGTCAAAATGAGAAAGTAAGCAATTTTTCAATACAGTGTGCTGTGACACTTTTGTATTTTTATGTCTCATTTTGTAAGCTAGTAGTTTTTTAAGTGTAACTTGGGGTTACACAAGACAAATCAGACTCCTGAAAGGGTACAGTAATCTGGAAAGGTTGAGAGCCACTGTTATATAGATCTTTTTATCCATAGATCTCAATATGTAGTGTTATCAAATGTGTTATTAGTTTTACCATAACTTGACTGGAGGGAAAGAAAAAATATTTTCTAGGCACAAACATACTGAACTGATAAAATCAGATCTTTCTTTCTCTAAATCAGTGATTTTATACCCAATATCACCACCTGGAAGACAGTATCATTCTTGTGCATTTATTACCCCGATGCACATATAAAGGCACTAGACCTGTTGAAATCTGTTAAAAACCACAAACTTTTAACCACATTTGATTGCATGGAAGTGTCAAATTTAAATTTTTAAACTGTGAATTGCATGCACATACATGAAGGAAGAATTTGGACCTCAGTGGTTTCTTGAGGCAGCCTGGTGATCTGGGAACATTACTGAAATGTCTGCAATCATGTGAGAGAACCACATTTAAAAGCCAACTCAGATAAATTCCTCTTCTATGGGCTGTGAAGGCTAGAGAGTATATCTGGCAGCTAATTTCTGGGATAGCACTGGCTACCTCAGAAGTTACCTGCTTTGACACAGCTTCAGATAGTAGCATGCAAACGTCTGACTAGTTCCAAAGGCTAAAGGTGGGTTCTTCTAACTCCAAGGATCTGCCAATATGGGGGCATCCTTTGTAAAGAGGATCCCTTACATAAAAAAACCTAACTATCCCACCCTCTTTGGTATTTGTCTGAGATCAGGCTTAAGACCATTTATATGAGACAATAGTGCTTAGCACTTACACTGTGCTTTTCATCTTCAAAGTACTTTACAACCATTAAGTAATTAATCCTTACAGCCACCATGTGAGGTAAGTATGATTTTCTTACAGAAGAGAAACTATGAGAGAGGTTTCTTTTGTCAGGGAGGGGTGTCTTTGATTTTGAAGGAATGAAGAACACTCCTGATAAAAAGTCTTCTAGAGGGACCAGGAGGAAATGAATTAATCATCTCAGCAGCAGCTACTCAAGATTCCTCAAGCTTCTACAATCAACACAGAAAAATGCAGGCTAACTCTGAGGATTGCAGATGGTTTTCTGGCTAGTAAGTGAGGACATAGGGCAATTGTAGTGATAGTACATACTCAAATATTAAAACACTGCACTCCCCTTATTGTATGTTCCTCCTGTGGGAGTCAAATGTCATTAGAGCTGTGCAAAATGATTGCAACAAAACCTGACACCCAGAACAACATGAGATTGTTACAAATTCAGAACTCACAGCAGCTTTATCTAGACTCCCTAAATTTCCTGAGCCTGTCCAAGCACCCCGGGACAGTTTATGGTTGTATGTTGAAATTATGCCTAACTCCCAGTTTTGACATGACATCAAATGAAACTCTGTTGTTTCAATGGTAAGCTCTATTCAAAAGAAAAATTAAGGCCCACATTCTCACCCAGTGTAGATCAGCCTCACTCTATTTCCTTCAATAGAGCTATGCTGATTTACAGCAACTAAATATCTGATCCTGTGAGAGTAAAGCCATGTGAATCGAAACAAAGAAAATGCTCAAACGAACAAGGCTATCTGTGCAGTATGGACAGACTATATAGATGCAGACTGGCACCTTGTTAATCCTCCCCATTAACATGGTCCCTATGCTTCATTTAGGGGAGTTTGAAGCCAGTCCAAATCTCATGGGTAATTCCAGTCCTTAAACAAGCAGAAGTACAGAGGCTAAGAGCTAGGAGAGAAGGGTAAGGAAAAGGGAGTGAGAGTAGAATCATGGCATGACAGAGGAGCTGGACAGAGAGCACACTGGGGAGTGGTGACTAATAGGCAGGAATGGTGTCCCAACCTCTGTTTGCCAGAAGCTGGGAATAGGTGACTGGGGATTCATAGATACTAAGGTCAGAAGGGACCATTATGATCATCTAGTCCAACCTCCTGCACAACGCAGGCCACAGAATCTCACCCACCCACTTGATAATTACCTGTTCTGTTCAATCCCTCTGGGGCACCTGGCATTGGTCAGCAGACAGGATACTGGGCTAGATGGACCATTGTCTGACCCAGTATGGCTGCTTTTATGTTCTTATGTGCTGATTTAATGGGATGGGAGAGGCCAGAAAGCATAGCAAGAGAAGGAAAAGAATGATCAAGAGACAGCGTGGAAGGCAGCACAAGCAAGGATGGGAGTTGGTGAAAATGAAAAATGATAATGGAGGACAAAGAAAGTGCATGGTAGAGATGGAGCTGAGGGTGGTAATAGCAGTGAGGGCTAGAAGGGACTGATTAGATGAGGGAAGGGGAAAATATAAAAGAAACTGGGGATGAGGGAATAGAGGGAAGGGAGGGCTAATATGGAAAATAAGCAGTAAGGAGAGACTAAAGAGGAAAGTGATTTAAAGATTATGGATAGAGAACACATGACAGAAAAAGAAGCAGTGAAAGAAAGGAGTGATATGGAAGGAAAAACTATTACTCATTAGAGGCAGAGCTGCAAATGTCACTGATTGTTAAGGTTGCCCAACCCACTTCCCATTATAAGACCCTGTTTTCAGTTGTTTGTAACTTTGCCAAACTTTATCTGTTTTGGCTAAAATTTTCCATGCTGGTGTCTGCCTCAGGCTATTTTTTTTTTTTTTTTTTTTTTTTAAGTTTCAGCCAAATCAGGTCAGCTGTTTCTGAGAATGAGATCAGGGAAAATGTTGTTTTGCACATGTTAAAAAAATCCTTACAAGTCTTTTGTTGAAAATCTCTAGTGCATCCATGCTTTGGAACAGGAACTTCAAATTTGGCAAAGGAGTCATCCTTGTAAGAGGGATGTGCTCTTTGCTGATGCTGGGAAAAAACACCCAGTTTTGCATTTGGAAATATGTTTGCTCACTGGAGACCTGTTAGGGTTTGGAGGCTCAAGTATCCAAAGATTCTGTCTGCATGAGCAATGCTCTATCCCAGGCATGCAGAGATTGAGCAGGACTTTCCTTGCAGTTACTGCTCAGATCAGAGTGGGCTGGGCACTGAACTGAGAGCAGGGAGATTGTCTTCCCTGGGCTCTCACGGAATCTTCTGCTGGTGCCTGGGTAGAAAATATGTGATGAAAGCCACCTTACTGAAGTACAGCGGAGACAAGAGCTGCTGTGAGTTCTGGTATCAAACAGCTGTAAAACCCACTGATACTATGTGTCTCATCCCCCAATAGTGGATGGCCCATACAGATTTTGATTTGACGTTATTGGATTTACTCCACATAAACACCAATATAAATTTGGCCCCTTTATTTCCTACTCCTTCTGTGCAGTTATTCTGTGTAAAGAAATTCTGCTTGAATTGCTTTTCAGTCTGACTTTCCTTAGTTTATTGTTATATTTGACAGTAGCTGAGATAGCTTTGTAACATCTATATCATCCTCCAGCCTTTGCCGAATGTAGGATTTTTGGTGAAGTCCCATCCTAATCTCATGTTATAAAGATAGCATTTGGACCCCATAGTAAGCTACATAAGGATTTTCCTCCTTTCAGATAATGGAATTCATCAGAGTCCATAGTCTTTATCCAAGAACAATGAATAAAGGTCATCCTAGGAAGTTTTAATAGGCTTGTGGATGGCATGTACCGGATTTATTGCTGAACTGTAAATTCTCACGAGCATTTGATATGCATTGTCTTTAATCAGCAGCAATGAAACAGTTCACAGTGCAGTATAAATACAGCGCGGTCCTTTTGTCTGTGATAGTGGGCAGGAGGGGAAGCGTCCGGAAGGGCTTGTGAGAAACATGAATGAGCAGATTTTGCTGACTCTTCTAGCCACAGGGCTTGACAAAGTGCCTATAAGCACATTTCCCATGCATTTAGCAGGAGTGTGCTAACTTTGTTGTATAAGTGAGTATTTTGGAGCTTGTCAAACTCAGACAAGTGGGAGGAAGGAGTAATTAACATTACTGAAGAATTAAAACTATGATTAATCAAGACCTTTTTTTTAATCTCACAATTAATTGCGATTAATCGTTTGTCAGCCCTATTTATAATGTTTAATATTAATGTCATAGACCTAGATCAAGGAAGAGAACTGCTAGTGACTGTGGATATTAAACTACCTTCACACTGTTTTGAAGCAATAAAATAAGACAAACTAAGTCCCAGGACATGTCTATTGAGATATAGAGTACAAACTTCAAGAAATTTTTCTGGCCCTGATGAGGCCTCATTTAGAAGAATGTGAAACTCTTCAAATAAGACAACACATGGTTTGCAAAGGTTCAATGGTTTATCAGAGGCAACTCAGAAGTGACTCATGAGCAATGAATCTTGAGAAAAGATTGGTTAGATTTGCCTTTTAGTGATGCTTAGAAGGGAAAAAGGAGACTCACTCATTCCCACAATTTGATCCTTCACTATTAGGCACAACTCTGATGATAGAAAGAACTTGCTCTATCACTTTCAAAAACAACCTTCCAGCAGCTTTCCCTGAGCTATTCTTTTTGTCTTAGATTTTTACACAGAGAGAGAGTAATATAAACTTTAAGGTGGATCATGCACATTCACAGATCCAAGTCAAAAAAATACTTAGCAATGTAACTATATTTTGATTTGTGTATACATTCTGGGCTCGGTCCAAAATGGGATTTAGGTGCCCAACTGCTCTTTAGCTGCATAAGCCCAAAATTTATAGCCTCAAAGCCTCCAGTTATCTGCTACCTAACCTTGTAGATGCCTAAGGTTTGGTCTACACTAGGAACTTATGTTGGATTTTCTGCGCCCCTGAGTGACATAGTTATATTGACCTAACTCCCGGTGTAAACAGCGCTATATAGATGGGGGGGCTTCTCCTGTTGACATAGCTACCACCTCTTGGGGAGGTGGAGTACCTATAGCAATGGGAGAAGCTCTCTGTTGGCATACGCAGTGGCTTCACTAAGCGTAGTAAATGTAGGCCAGATCTTAGTTTCCATCAAAAAGGTCCCCTAAAAATCTACTAGTTAGCATGCCTCAGTCTAGGCACCCAAACCTAATGGTTATTTAATTATTTATACAAAGTGTAACAGCTTCAACAGGAGAGATTGGGCACCCCACCTGAAAATATCCTGTAGCCTTGTGGTGAGGGCAGTCTCTAGAGCAGCAGGAGATGTGAATTCAAGTTCCAAATCTGGCTGAGGGAGGATTTGAACATGAGTTTCTTATAGGCTAGGTGAGTGCTCTAACCCCTGGGTTAAAGGTTATGGGAGGGGGCGGGGAGAGAGGTTGTGGGGCTTTCTCCTTGATGCTTTCAGAGAAAGGCATTAGGTGCCTAACTCCAGGAGAAGGTTCATGGCCATGAATCCCAAACTGAGGGAGGCACTTCCCCCTGACCTGGCCTTGGATGCCTAAGTCTTTTTGAGGGGTGGTGCTTAGGCTACACCACTCTCCCCAGCATTTCCCAACTCAGCTTACTGGCTTTTGTGGATCCAATTCATAGGTGCTTAACCTTCTCCACAGAAGTTCCATTCGGCCAGTGGTTCTCAACACTTTTTTAACCAGGGACCCTTAAAGCTCCAATAGACAAACTTGCAGACCCCCAGCCAGAGGTGATGCAGGGGGGCTTGCAGGGTCACATGCCCCGCTCCCCAGATTTCTGCCTTCCATTTGGCCCTGCTCCCTGAAGTGATGATGTATCAGGACCGAGCAATGGTGTGACTTTGAGGCCACCCTGTCTGATACCATGATACCATGCAGTGATGCTGCAATTTTTGGCTGTGCCCCCTCCCCAACTCAGACAGGCTGGGTGGCCCACTGAGGTGAGTTGGGAGGGAGGTGGTGCTCCCTCCCCAAGTCCTGCCACCTGGGGCTGAAGCCCAGTCCCTGGCATACTCCCTGAAACTGGGGAGTTGCAGACACCCAGTTGAGAATCAGTGCATTAGGCAGCAGGTCACCTAAAGTTAGGCATTGCAACACTAAGCCTAAGTGCATCTAGCCCTGTGTATCTTAAACTAAGGTTTGTCTATTAATTACATGCAATAGCTATAAATGATCAGCTTCAGGTTAAGCTACGGCATGAGGTAAGACACCATTCAGATGTAAGTTTTTTTTTGCTTCTGGTATGGTTTTATGTTCTACTTAGATTGGTACTGTCTCATTTGAGGAGCCAGACTGCAGGGGGAACTAAATATGTGTTTTGACTTTTAATTTTGAACTGATCTGCTTGAAAGTGTCAAGGTCCACAAATGTTTCAATCCCAATAGTTAAAGGTATTAAATTACTTTTTATTGGTACAATTTATAGCCACAGAATACATAATGGTATCCACACTTAAAGTTGTGATGTGGAATGCACATGGGATAAATTAGCCAGTAAAGGCATGTGTATCCTGCTAGTCCTTAACAGAACAAGGGCACAAGTAGTTCTCCTACAAGAGATAAATTTATTTTTTTCACTTGCTATCAAGCTCATAAAATCAGGGGTTGGACTGGCTTGTACTCAGCTTCCTTCTGTTCTTTATGTAATTCCTGTAGAATCAGCTAAATCCTTCCCTTCAAAGTAGCCAAAAATCTACTGTTACCCAAATGGTCGTTTATATAATTCCCCTGGACCAGCTGCACTAAAGTCAATGGAGTTAAGCCAGCAGCAAATTTTAAATATTTGTTCTTAGATGGAAGAGCAGCATAATCTAGTCTTCATATGCCCCTGCTTACAGTTTTACAAGAAATTAGAAACATGTCCCTAATACACAGGAAATAAAGGCAATTGTGTTGCTAACTTGGATTTCTCTAAGGCATTTGACTTAGTACCATATGACGTTTTGATTTAAAATCTTGCATTATATGGAGCTAGCAGGGCACATGTCACATGGATTAAAAAAACTGGTTTACAGATAGCTCTCAAAATGTAGTTGTTAATGGGTAAATATCAATGAGCAGGGCCTTTTCAGTTCAGGGGTCCTCCAGCAACAGGTTCTTGGGCCAACACTAGTAAATACCTTTATCAACAATCTAGATGATACAAATATTGGTGATAAAGTTTGTAGATTACTACCCATCAATATTTGTATTAACAGTGAGGACAGGTTACTGTTAGTGATCTGAAATGCCTGGTTAAATGGCCAGTGGGACAAATATGGCAATATCCTGGACAAATGTTATTGAATTAAGTTTACATATTTTAGGAATTCTTTGTATTAAAATACAAGTGTTTATATATTATTGTGGAATTGTATGCAGCTTCTCTAGGGACCAGACTAATATAAACTCTGGAAAGTTTTATGAGCTTCAAAAGGACTATTTGAAACATTGTGCACTTTTAAATTTAAGTGGCTTTCCCAGGCAGTTGGAGGGGGTGTGGGGAGGTATTTGTGCAAATGTGAACTCCTCTAGGTATGCCAAAACTCCATCTTTGAAGCTTCATTGTGAGGAGGGGACCTTTTGCCTCCTGATCACCTATTGCATGAGAACAGATAAAAAAACCAAGACTGTATAAAGAAGTGACTAGGTAGATAAACTTCTATTGGTGAGTGAGACAGGCTGTCAAGCTTACATAGAGTTCTTCTGCAAGTCTGTGAAATATACTCAGTGTCACAGCTAAAAGAAAGCAGAACAGATTGTTTAGCATATGTAGTTAACATATATTTCAAGGGACCAGTTAAGGTGAAGTGGCCTGTTAACACCCCTCCAGTCATAGGGGAGAAATGAAAGGGGGGGTATAAGGCAGCTGGGGGGCGTGTTGTTAGTGGGTTATAGATTGTTGTGTTTAGCTGTGACACTCTGAGGACAGACCTGAAGGAGAATTCTGTGTAAACTCAAAAGCTTGTCTCTCTCACCAACAGAAGTTGGTCCAATAAAAGATATTACCTCACCCACCCTGTCTCTCTCCTATCCTGGGGCCAACACCTGTACAACAACACTTCATAAAGATTTGACTCACTGATTCATCTAGGCATATCTCACCTACTCTGTTCCCTACTATGTCAGGGGCCACAGGGACTGATGGCACCTCAGAGTCTCCTGTTCTCTGCCTGCGACACCTAACAGTTTTGTCTCCTGTGGACTAAAATGCTTCAGTGTAACCCAAGCTATTTGGTTCATTATAGGGATAACAAAGAAATTTAATGGCCTGTGATATAATGAGGTCAGACTAGCTGATCTAATAGTCCTTTCTTGCCTTAAACGCTGTGAAACTATTAAGTCAGTTCCACTTCACAGGAAGTTAGGCTCCTTGATTACTCTGTGGCTTTTTATTTAATAACAACTGGAGAGGTGATTTCAACTATATAAAATTAGATACAAATCCTTGAGCATGCCATTCACTTGAAAAGAAGATGTGGAAACACCAGAAAGTTCAACTCGGCATCTGAATTTGTTTGCAACATGGAGACAAAACCAGCCCCCACATTCTTATTACTCAGCAGTGCATGATTCCTTTTCCAGGGCAAATTTTATTTTCTTTCTTTTCCAAAGTTCTTGAAACTGAATCTCTCCAGAACATACTGTGTGCCGATCATTCTCCTTTATACATATGAACCTAAATAAACTGGGATTTTCATTTTTCCAACTAGGAGGGTGGGCTACACTATCCAAGAGGCCAAAATCAGTAGCAGCACTGCTAATGGGAGGAGTTAGAAAGGCTACCATTACTAAACATTAGGTGGTGGATGCACTATGCCAGTGGTTCTTAACCTTTACTGCAGCCTGCACCCCCTTTGGTTCTCAAAATATGTTCTTGCACCCCTTATCAAAAATCATTGAAGTAGGTCAGTTCTTTAAACCTAGATATATTTTTTGTTTGTATATTACAGTAATCGTTAAAAAATGTATAATGTTGTACTTATGTGCCTGTGCTTAATTTGTGTTTTCGATGACTTACCTTCTAAAAAAATCTGGCATATCTCGCACCACCAGAAAGGACATCTCACACTCCCAGGGGGTGCATTCACCCCAGGTTAGGAACCACTGCACTATGGCATAGCAATAGTTTCTGGAAGATCCAGCTATATCCGTGTATATCAGTGGTAATATTCCTAGAATTAGATGATAGAACGGTTGCATGTATCCAGCGCTAGAAGCAATGGTGAAAGGAAGGAATAGGTTTTCCAACTGTTTGCTGAGTGCCATTTGACTCCCTCATCTGATTTCATGAAGAAGAAACCAAAAGCCAGCACTAAAATAGACAGCAAGCTACTAAATAGAATAGAAATGCACATGCGTATCTTTCTCATTGGATGATATGATCCTGAAATGAATGCAACCTGACTACGGGACAGACAGAAAAAAAAACTTTAAAATTGACTAAATTCCATACCCTCGAAGAACTGAAACTATAGGGAAAGGTGACACTTCCACTTGAATCACTCCCATAAGGTTCAAGTTCAAATGATCAGTTTAAGGGCCCTATTTTGTAACAAGCAAACTCACTTCACAGCTGTAAGTCTCTGGCCAGATGTGCCATGGTCAGGGGTGGAATTCCTTTTCTGCTTTTAGCACTTGGAGCTGGAAAGGGTTTAGGTTTACCTTAACTAACTTACTCTAAAAACACAGTACACACCCTATATAAAGCCCATACTCACCTCTTTCCTAGACTTTAGATTTAATAGCCAAGCAATCAATGAAGTAAATGGTTACCTCAAACTGCAGAATGGTGATTCTGGAATGTCTTACCTTCATTAAAGAGCTTGAGGATGTTTTCTACACATTTGGTGAAAAGCAGTTATCTGATCTGGGCTAGTTCAGCTGGCAATGTAGGAGCAATATCAGACAAGGAAATTAACTGTGAAGCGCCACCATGTTTCCTGGAGGAGTTCCACTTGTTTTTTCTCAATGAGAACTTATCAGTATTTGGAGAATTGTAGCACATTACTTGTAATGTGAATCCTAGTCCCTAGTCCTTGACTGTAGTCAAGACCAGCAGAGATATTTTGAGACTACAATGGATAAGGATTCTCAATACTTTAGTTTCTAAAGAAAGAGTGCCGGCTACTTTTCAGTAAGCAGTGGCAAACCAACTATTCAGCAAACCACCTT
Organism: Lepidochelys olivacea; assembly: GCF_965140295.1. Lineage (NCBI taxonomy): Eukaryota > Metazoa > Chordata > Testudines > Cheloniidae > Lepidochelys > Lepidochelys olivacea. The sequence goes on along the minus strand of NC_140413.1, from coordinate 37,372,634 downwards.
GTCACGAACAGGCTCACCAATTACAATCCCATTCTCTAACTTACTATTTTGGGGGAAGATTATGGAGAAAATGGAGTTCAAACAGCTACAGTCACCATTGGTCCCATAGATGTCTTTGCCCCTTTGCTGTTTGGTTTCAGTCAGAGAGAATGCTGTTGTTTGGGGCTGATAACCTAGACACCAGGGACATACTCTTGCTGGATGTGTGAGATCTATGAGAAGCCCTCAATACTAGTGACCATGGGCTAGATTCACAAAGAGACTTACGCATTGTGACTATAGGTATTTAAGAATGGATCCACAAAAACCAGCATACTAGTCAAGGAGCTGCCTAAGATAGCCAATGGGAGATGGTAATGAGAGAAGCCCTGCCCTTCTCAAGAAGTTTGGTGTCTATTTCTGAATGGGAGTATGAGATATGAACCCTCTCCTAGAGTCAGCAGCAGCAGCACCTTCCATATAAACTTTAGCCCAATTGTTAGGGTCCTCACCTGGGATGCAGGAACTACATGTTCAAGTCTCTCCTCACTCTGATGCAAAGGTATTTGAACAGGGGCCTCTCCTCTCTCAGCAAGTGCCCTAACCACGAATGATGCTGATGGGGCTGGAGGCAGTCTCAATCTCTTGGGTTGAAGCTGTTCCACTTTGGATAAATAATGAAAGAGTCATTAGACCAGAGAACAATAGCACATGAGAATGATGCTATAGCATCAGGTGGGTCAGACACTCACACAGCACTTGGAAGGCTCAGGAACCATTCCCCCTTCTCTGAGAACACCTACTACACTGGAGCTGCAGGCAAGTCTGTGAATTTCACTAGGATGTAGGTAGGAGACAGGTGTCTGGAAGCCTAGAGTAAGGCAGCAGCGGGCATGAAACATATGTGTGTAGGGAGCTTTTACTACAATCAATTAGGCTCCAAATGAGGGTGTGACAGCAGCAAAGTGGGGTTTTTATTAATACTGGTGATTGCTTAAATTTGGGACTTGGTTGCCTAACTGTCATTTTAGACAACTATGTCCCTTTGAGTTTTTTTGACTTGCAAGTGGGGGATGATTGAAAGACCCTTTTAACTGGGTTAGTTCCATTCTTCTGGAATGTTCTCTTTTGACATCCTCCTATAGGAAATTCAAGTCTCAGGTTTCAACTCACAACCAAATATGTATGCTTTTCTGTTGCAGGCATGTCATTTCAGAAACATGTAAACACTCAAATTTCATGTGTGATGTTAGTACATGCATTTTGACAAAATTGCAAACAAAACCTTTGCAGGTGCAAAGTCATTTAATGCAGAGAAAAAAAAAAAACATGAGAAATGCTGCCAAATAAAAATTGTATATGCTGCACAACCCTAATCTTTCTAGACAGGCAGCAGTTAGAAATATTAGTCGATCTGAGTGATTTTTGAATAAACAGCCTACTCTAGCTGTGACCCCGATATCTAGACGAGTGAATTACAGTAAATTAGTTTAATTTAACTAGAACTAGTAATAATTTTCTGTATTATATGTTGCAGTTCCCTTTGCATCAGGTCACCCTACTTATCGAATTACTTAGTTAACCAGAGAACCAAACCATCTGCACTCAATTAACACATCATTCTTATTAAAGAGTGAGCATACACTGTTTGCAAAGTTATTCATAAGGTTCTTGTTACTTAGATTATAAGGAAACCTCACGGAGACATAAACAACCTTCCATGCATAAAATCCAGTCATGGGAAAGAGTTCAAATTCACTTCAGATACTGTCGGTTCCTGTTGCAGTGTCAAGAGAGGTCAGGGCCAGGCAATGAATAGTCTGTAAGTAGAGGTAAGGTACTAAGTTGCAATCAGGAGACAAACAGAAGAGTCAGGATTGAGCTGGGTCTGGGTGTCAGAAAGTCAGGGTCAGGCACCAAGTTGTAAGTAGCAGAATGAGGGACAAACCAGGATCAGGAGCCAGCATCTGGGGTTCACAGCAAGGCAAGGGCTGGAGCAGAAGCAAGCAGGCAGTCTGTATCATTCCTCAGACAGCTCTCTGTGATGGCTTCCTGGTCTATATATTGGCACGAGTCAATCAGTAGGCTATGGGAGGCTGCCACTCAGGGCACATTGGGTGGTACTCCTGCAGTGTCTAGCTTCACAGGGTCCCCCAGCAGAAACCTAACCTGAGTTTCTGGTGGTGATATTGAAGTATCTCTGTTCTGCAAGGGAAACTGACCCTCAATTTATTTATTTTAATTTGAACAGAAAATATCTTCCTATTCCAGGTTCTAATTCTTACCCTTAGTTAAATCCCTAAACAATTAAATCATTGCAAAACAAAATGGCAGCAAATACCTACTTATATACAACCACAAGTCAGAAAAAAAAAATCACAGAAAAATCTCCCTGCCCTTCGAATTCACAAAGGAAACAACACATCATAGCTCCCCCAATACATATTCAAAAGGTAAGCTTTATAGCATGCTTGGAAAAACTGAGGATTTGAAAACCAATCAGGTAGCAAGCTTCAAAGTCATGGGGAACATCCTACCAACAGCTTCCTCTGTCATATAGGTTCATAGATTCCAAAGCCAGAAGGAATTATAGTGATCATCTAGTCTGACCTCCTGCATAGCACAGGCCATAGCACTTCCCCCCAAATAATTCCTAAGTCATATCCTTTACAAAAATTTCCAATCTTGACTTTAAAATTGTCAGTCATGGAGAATCCACCATCACCCTGGGTAAACTGTCCCAATGGTTAATTACACCCACGTTTAAAAATGTACACTTTATTTCCAGTCTGAATTCATCTAGCTTCAACTTCCAGCCATTGGATTGGGTTATTCCTGTCCTAGATTGAAGAGCTCATTATTAAATATTTGTTCTCTATGTAGATACTAATTGACTGTAATCAAGTCACCCCTTCACCTTTTCTTTGTTAAACTAAATAGGTTAAACTCCTTGAGTCTATCACTATAAGGCAAGTTTAGTCACTCTTATGCCTCTTCTCTAAACCTCCTCTAATTTATCAACACCCTTTTTGAATTGTAGTCCCCAGAACTGGACACAGTATTCCAGGAGCAGTCACACCAGTGCCAAATACAAAGGTAAAATAACTTCTCTACTTCTACTCAAGATGTCCCTGTTTATGGATCCTGGGGTTGCATTAGCTCTTTTGGCCACACTCAGAGATGTTCAGCTGATTATCCATCAAGACCCCTAAATCTCTTTCAGAATAGAGAATCCCAGAATAGAGCCCCCTGCCCATATGCTTTGTTTCTAGATGTATACATTTACATTTAGCAATATTAAAACACATGTTGTTTGCTTGTTCCCAAGTTACCAAAGGACCCAGATTGCTCTATATCACTGACCTATCCCCTCATTATTTACTAGTTTCCCAATTTTTGTGTTGTCTGCAAAGTTTAGCAGTAACAATTTTGACAAAACAAGTTAAATAATATAGGGCCAAGAACCAATCTTTGAGGGGCCCCACTAAAAACACATTCATCCATTAGTTTACAATTACATTTTGAGACCTATCAGTTAGCCAGCTTTTAATCCATTTGTGTTATGTTAATTTTATATTGTTCTAGTTTTTTTTAATGAAAACGTTGTGAAGTACCAACTGAAACACCTTACAGAAGTCTAAGTATATTCCATCAACATTATTATCTTTATCATCAAACTTGTAATCTCATTACAGAAATCTAATTAGTTTGACAGGATATATTTTCCATAAACTCATGTTAATTTGCATTAATTATATTATCCTTCTTTAATTCTTTATTGAGTCCCATATCAGTTGCTCCATTACGTTGCTTGAGTTCAGTGTCAGACTGACAGGCCTATAATTACTAGGGAATCCTGTTTACCCTTTTAAAATATTGTCACAATATTAGCATTCTTCCAGAACTTCCCCAGTGTTCTAAGACTTACTGAAAATCAATATTAATGGTCCACCAAGCTCCTCCGCCAGCTCTTTTAAAACAGGTAGTGTAAGCTGCCATCCACAACTGTTACATCTCTCCATTCCCTTGGACTAGCTGGATTCCTGGCTCCTGTTAACGTGTGAGCCTTCTCCACTCCCCTTCTCCCCAGTGATGCAGGAAGCAAAACCACTGAGAGAAGCTCCCTGATGGTGGATCTCTCATATACCCAGTGCTAGGTAATAACATGAAAGGACTCCATGTTTCTAAAACTAAACTAAATAGAGAACTATTTACAAAGGTGCTGCACCTGCAGCTAGGATTCTGGTTCATTGTCTCTGAAGGAGTGAAACGTGCCCCTGTCATCAGTCCACTTGGGGACACACACACCACCCACATTGCACAACAGAAACCTGCTTAAGAGAAAAATAAACAAAAAAAATATTTTTAGAAAAATCACAGATTCAAAGATAACAAAGTAAGAAAATGCAAATACATACAAGTTACATAGAAAATAGCTATAAAGACACAATCTCAGGCTTTACACTTCTATACCAGTTAAATTCCCTTCTCTAGTGCCAGTTACCTTTTGCCTCTTAACAGTTTCTCAGTGTGCCCTCTGTCACAGAGGGTATGACACACTCCTGGGGACACCCAGAGCTGTCAGCCAATGGGTTACCTCCCTGCACAGCAAGCATAAGTTATTCTGTTGATTAGACTTTGTGTCAAGTCCCTACCCCACCAGTCTATCTTCTTCACCAGCAAACTCCCCAAGGCTTTCCCAGCCCAAACCTTGCCTAGCAGGTAACTATCAGTGAACTTCAGCCCCCAAGCTTGTCAGAGATGTTTCTCTCTGCAATGCACAGCACCTAACCCTGTACATTAACAGCTGATATTAAGTTTGCTGCTCTGTTAAAGAGTCAGTATATTACAGCTCTGGTCTTAAACATGTTTTAGTAACAGCATACAGAGGGAATTCATAACTTCACATATAACGGTAACACATGAAATTGGCAATGATATTAATAACCAATGTGCTATTAGCATCAATCTGATACCTCACGTATTTTGTAGAAAAATTATTTCAGTAGAGTGTGAATATAGAGGTCCCTTGGGTAGGGCGAATTGAGGCAACTGCTCTGGGCCCCGCGCTTCAACATCACGGTGTCAGATGCAACACTTCACATGCACCAATCAGAGCGTGTGTGTGCGTTGCTCAGGGGGCTCAGGGATTCCAGGGGCCAATCGGGGCTGGGGGATCCCGGGGCACCGGTGGCAATACGTGGGGGAAGCCTAGTGGTGGTTCTTGGGTTCGCCCTGCAGCAATGGAGGCTGTGGTGATTGTCCCTGTGCGGGCCCCATGGTCGGGTTACCCTGGAGACGGGGGGCTGTGGTGGCAGCGGGATAAGAGGCAGGAGGCAATGCTAGGGAGACAGGGGGTGAGTGTGGGGCTGGGGGGGGGAACGCAGCTGAGTGGGGGCATCCCATGGGCCAGGATCTCCCAGTCCCATCTCACGGGGGTCTGTGCTGCCCTCCCGGGGTCTCCAGCCCAACCCAACCCGCCAGCAGCAGGATCATGGGAAGGCCCCAGCCCCAGGAGCCTGAGAGGCCCCTTCACAGCTAGTTATTTCTGTGCAGGGCAGGGGCCTGGTCCAGCCCACCAGGACTGGTCCATGAGCTCACTATGGAGGTGCGGAGCGGCTCGGACACTGGCCCCCAGCTAGAGGGTCCAGGCACAGCTCAGTCCTGGGGTGGGGATGCCTAATGGTGAGGTTTTTTTTAATTATATGAACTTCATTATAATTATACATCAGAACTATAATATAATATAACTATATTATAATTATACAGCTGGGTGCTATCAATATTTAACCTGCAGCCTGCAGCTGCTCTTGAAGTTCACTGTAACCAGGTTCACCTGTATAAAAAATGTTAAGGGGGGGACCCATACAGGCTGATATGTCCCAGGCCCCGCACCCCCTTAGGGAGAGCCCTGACCGGGGGGGAATCCAGCGTTTCATCCCTGATTAGATGCTGGCCCTCCATTTCTTGATAGCCTTCATTTCCACCTCTTCCCTTTAAACAGAGGTTTGCTCGTTTTTTTCCCTTTCTTTCAGACAATAGTAATTCATGATTACATAGAGAGAGGAAAACTCTCTCGTCTTCCTCAGTTTTCCAGTACTGGGATTTACTTTACCGTTTCAATGTCTTGCCATTTACTTTAATGGTCTACCATTGTTTTTCCCTGTGTTATAAGTACAATGCTAGGTGCTTGGAGTTAGTTTTGTGAAAAGATGTCCCACCCTGCCTGCCTGCTTCCCCACTCTGCTGTGAGGTGATGCTGCAGTTGCATTCTGGTTTCATGAACATTGTTCTACACATGGACACATGCATCCATTCATAACCTGCATACATATCTCCTAATGGCTAATTTCAGAATTCATAAAAGATCTTACTAGACAAAAATTGATACCCAATAACATTGTATATAATAAGTTGAGTCAATTGCTTATTCTTTGAGGTTCAGACCGCCTGTTCTCCCCTTAGGGTATCTGCTCCCTTCTTGTTACATTTTTGTTCAGTTTTGGAACAAAAATTATTTCAAAAGATGGAAATGCTTTACATAACTGATATTCCATTTTTCATGCAGCTCTTGATTTAGTACTGGTAGGTTTTTCTCTGCTTCCAGACCACATTCAGAGCTCCAAGGACTGTTTCTGCTATTAGCCTCCTCCCTGCTCTAAAGATATTGGGCCCTTTCCCCACTAACCTTCTCCCTGATCCTATATACGCTGTCCATGGAAACAAGCCAGCTCCTTTTTCCTAAGAACTGTTGTCAAAAGCAGTTCCCCAAAGGCGCTTAACATAGGCCCTGTCTACGGCTAGAGAAACTATCACTATTGTCCCATGTAGGTAGTCAAGTCCTGTACTGCAGCATCATACTGAGGCACTGCTATTCAGTACCTCACAAGATATTCAGTTCATAGATTTTTAAGGTGACAAGGGACCATTATGATCATTTTGTCTAACCTCCCACATAATACAGGCCATAAATGTTCACCCAGTTATTTCTGTACTGAGTCCAGTGCAGGGTCATATAATTTTGGGGACCTCTCTCTGTTACTATTGACATTTATGTCCCTTTTCTTTGAGCCCATACATTTGCATAATATTTTTGAGGTCTGGGGGGTTTCCAAAATAGGACTTACATGTAATTCTATAAAAATTACTTTGCATTTTCCAAGTATGTGTGATTTAGTGGCGTGAAGTCAACCAGTTACTGAACTGATAAAAACAAGACACGTGTCTGCATCAACACAGCTATATAATCTGAATTATGGAATTCTCTCTACAAAACAAAATGGAAATATTTGAGTAAAGTAAGTCCTGCCCAAACCTTCCTTTGTAAACAAAGGCTGTTTTGTCTTTCACTGTCACAGGTTTGTAATATTTCTATGTCATCTGTTATGGACAGCTAGATTTAAATATATGCTGTGCAAGAGGGATAAATCACTTGCGGATTAATTAGTTATTTCTCACTGCCTGGTGATTTTATGTGCTTAAAAAGTCAAATCATGCTGACACATATAAGATGATAATGTTCCTATAATCATCCATCAGGGAGCACCTGACTGTCAATCAGAGCACACTGTACAGCCACAAGGAAAATTTGGGGTTAAAGGACTGCAATGCAGCAACTTCCATGCAGAGTTATTAGTATCACTTCCTCGCCCACCAGGAGAAGAATATAGTGGGGGAAAGAGAGAGAAACGCTATTGTTTTCTGTATTTGATAAATTATTGAATGTCTCCAGGCAAGCTTCCTTTTGCCTATGTTATCACTCTAAGCTAAGAATGTCTCTGTAGTTCTAATATTACTCTGACTGGGACCTCAGATTAGCTTATTTCTTAGTGAAGGAAAGCTAGCTATAATTTCCTAAGAAAGACATACCTTTCTTTGAAAAAGGGTTACAGTTCTTGATGAAAAAAATCAGTTTTTAATATTAGATGGTGTTGAATCTCCTAGGAGAAGATGTTTTTGCCAGAAATCTTAATTGGTTATTTTGGAAGTAAAGAAAAATCAATTGTCTTCTTTTCCAGTAATATTTGTTGGTGACAAGGGAGGTGGGATACATTACCGATTAATTTTGGGTGATGATCGAGGAGCAATTTTAGGAACTGGTCATACTAAATAACATCTCTTGGAAGGCTATGCATACCCATTTTTGAGCAGTTTTCTTTCTGAGCTTGTGCTCCAAATGGACCATGGGGTTTTAAATAGCACTTTTCATGCCCAGCGTGTCCCAAGACATTTTACAATGAGATAGATAACTGTAGTTAGGTGGCTATGAAACAGATAGTCCTTCTTCCATAGAGATGCTCTCATAAAAGGGTCTTGTGGGTAAGGAGGGGAATCACTGTTATCCTCAGACAGCTTTCCCCAGACCATTCTGTGTGAGGAGCAGGGGAAGGGTTCGCCACACAAATCCCATGGAAGAGGCAGGTGGATAGTTCCTCAGGATATGATTATTTCAGTAAACCAACTAAAGATTTATTAACTAGGAAAAAGAAATGAGAGAGTTATTTACAGGTTAAAGCAGGCAACATATAAACACAAACAAGTTACAATCTTAGGTTCCTAAAGGTGACAGAGATTTAGTAGTAATCTGTCCACTGAATGTCTTTTAGGACTAACCCAGGTTGATTCTAGGGATCTCTACTTTTTTTTCTTAGCTCCAGCCCTTGTGAGAGTCCAAACAGCAAAGAGAGAACCATTTCTTCTTGTGACAGTGTTTATATTGCCTTCCCCCAGAGTTCAAACTGATGATTTAAGGGCTCCTGCATGTAACTTCTTCCTAGGTGGATGGGGCAATCAACAAAGTTTTTGTCCTACAATGCTCCATTTAGTCTTGATCATCCTTCTTGATGGCCAGGAAAATCATTCTTCCTACCTAGGTTTACAAGTTCAAAGCAGGCATTTTTACAATTATAAATGGGGATGTCAAGCGATTAAAAAAATGAATTGTGATTAATCGTGCTGTTAAACAATAATAGAATACCATTTATTTAAATATTTTTGGATGTTTTCTACATTTTCAAATATACTGATTTCAATTACAACACAGAATACAAAGTGTACAGTATTCACTTTATATTTATTTTTATTACAAATATTTGCACAGTAAAAAGCAAAAGAAATAATATTTTTCAATTCACCTAATACAAGTATTGTAGTGCAATCTTTCTGTCATGGAAGTTGCTCTTACAAATGTAGAATTATGTACAAAAAAACCTGGCATTCAAAAATTAAACAATGTAAAACTTTAGAGCCTACAAATCCACTCAGTGCTACTTCAGCCAATCGCTCAGATAAACACGTTTGGTTACAATTTGCAGGAGATAATGCTGCCCATTTCTTCTTTACAATGTCACCTGAAAGTGAGAACAGGCATTCACATGGCACTGTTGTAGCCAGAGTCATAAGATATTTATGTGCCAGATGCAATAAAGATTCTTATGTCCCTTCATGCTTCAGCCACCATTCCAGAGGACATGCGTCCATGCTGATGGTGGGTTCTGACTGATAAAGATCCAAAGCAGAGTGGACCAACTCATGTTCATTTTCATCATCTGAGTCAGATGCCACCAGAGAAAGGTTGATTTTGTTTTTTGGTGGTTCAGGTTCTGTAGTATCCGCATCTGAGCGTTGCTCTTTTAAGACTTCTGAAAGCATGCTCCACATCTCGTCCCTCTCAGATTTTGGACTATGCTTCAGATTCTTAAACCTTGGGTCAAATGCTGTAGCTATTTTTAGAAATCTCACATAGTACCTTCTTTGCGTTTTGTCAAATCTGCTGTGAAAGCGTTCTTAAAACAAACGTGCAGGGTCATCATCCAAGACTGCTATATTTGGCAGAATGGAGGTAAAACAGAACAGGAGACATTGAACTCCTTGGGGGAGAATTGTGTCACAAATTTAATTAATGCATTATTTTTTGAACATGCATCATCAGCATGGAAGCATGTCCTCTGGAATCGTGGCCGAAGCATGAAGGGGCATACAAATGTTTAGCGTATCTGGCATGTAAATATCTTGCAACGCCAGCTACAGCTACAAAAGTGCCATGCAAATACCAGTTCTCACTTTCAGGTGACATGGTAAATAAGAAGCAAGCAGTAGTATCTCCCATAAATGTAAACAAACTTTTTGTTCAGCCAATTGCTAAGACAAACAAGTAGGACTGAGTGGATCTGTAGGCGCTAAAGTTTTACATTGTTTTGTTTTTGAGTGCAGTTGTGTAATAAAAAAGTCTACATTTCTAAATTACACTTTCACAATAAAGAGATTGCACTATAGTACTTGTATGAGGTGAATTAAAAAATGCTATTTCTTTTGTTTATCATTTTTACAGTGCAAATATTTCTAATATAAATAATAATATAAAGTGAGCACTGTACACTTTATATTCTGTGTTGTAATAGAAATCAATATATTTGAAAATGTAGAAAAACATGCAAAAATATTTAATAAATTTTAATTGGTATTCTATTGTTTAACAATGCAATTAATAGCAATTAATTTTTTGAGTTAATTGCGTGAGTTAACTGTGATTAATTGACAACCCTAATTATAAAGCAAAACTTACATACTTCCTTATAGCATGGGATACATACATTACAAGTAAGATTAATGCATGCCACAACTTACATGCATTTTATAAAGTCTAAGCACTAAACACATCTTTACAAGTCTAACACCTATCTTGAACAATATTAACATAAAGGTGAGCTGGTCTGGTTTCCAGCTATGAATTTGCCAGTGCTCAGCTGGAGCCTACAGCCTTGGCAAGAGCTGGCGTCTGTTTTCCCAGTGTCACATATACAAATACACAAGAATAGAAAGACCAATATACCCTCCTTCTACATATATTATTAGGGTGGATACATTAAAATATTAAATAGGGTGTCTTGACCTTGCCAATCTTTGTGCAGCGAGCAGCAGAATGCATGGCTGTTGCGCTCCAGTGCAAGTGTGAGTAAAAACTGTGTGGGCATCAGGAAGATGAAGAAGTGGGTGACTGAAGAGGCAGTGTATAGGGAAGTGGACTAGGACACAGAATTAGACTGGTAAAAAATAAAACCATTGAAAATGAAATAATTTTCATCAAAACGTCTCTAGACTTTTTTGTGTGTTCCCTTTCAAAAACAAAAAAGCTGAGCAGCTTCAAAAATGTTTTGGTTTTCAGCAACTGAAAACTAAAAAGTGTTGGCCAATTGGGCAAAAATGTTGGCTGCTTTTTTGTGGAAAACAGAAATGTTTGTTTTGATTTTTAAAAAAAAAAAAAAAGCTATTTTCCCCCTCAGTTTCAAACAAAAGAAATATCAACTAGTCTTACTCAGGAAAGCTAGGTTCTAGACTTGCCTCTTCCACTAATGGCCTGTGTGACCTCTCAAAACTTTGTTCTCCCCTCTTACCATTTCCCTCTCTTGTCTATTTAGACTGTAAGCTCTTTGGGGCAGATACTGTCTCTCACTATGTATTTGTACAGCATCTAACACAATGAGACCCCGATCTCACTTGGGGCTTCTAGGTGCTACCGTCATACAAATAAATAAAAATAATAACAATAATCCCCATAAATACCTATTCCCTTACTCATAGTCTGCAGGTTGAAAAACGGGATGGGAGTGGGAGGTACTGTGGCTTATGGACATGTCTGAGAGACATGCACAAGGCACTTGACTACTGGTTCCCCTCTTCAGCTTATCCCTGCTTCTAGGAAGGAATAGTTTGGAGACCACACAAAACCATTCTCATTAATGCTGACCAGATTCCCTTGGACTCCCTGTCTTTCTCAGTACTTTATCTGGTGCTTATACACACAACCCTACGTAACTTTGCTAGTAAAGATCAAGGCTAATAATCCTGCATTCCTTTCTCTAGCAAATCTTCATTTGGCATTTTGCCTTGTAAGTAATGAACATTCAGGCCTGAGACCCTTCTTTAGAGCCTATTACTTTACATACCTCATCTCAAACATCTTTGTAATTCAATGCCCCAACTCTTTGGCTCCATTAATTTGTTTTAAAACCACATCTAGACACAATACTGCCCTAACAAAGTTTCTAGAGCCACTGCCTTCTGCTTGATCTCAGATTGCTAGCCTGTGAAAAAGCTTTCTGTAACTAAATATAACTTGGATACATTTTTTTTTATGAAATTGAGTTGTGCCTAGGGAAAGCTTTGGATTTGTTTATTTCAATTCTTGCCATCTCTTAATTCATTGGTCACCTTGTATCCTAGCGTATAACCAGAAGCACTATTAAAATCCCTTTAAAATGTGTTTACAAATATTCGGTCAAGTTAAATATGGAAAAATCGAGGGCATTTGTTTATGACTTTGGCAGACATTGTTGCTGGTTCACCTTAGGCCCTTATGCCAACATTTTCAAATATGACTAGTGATTTTGCTACGGCTGGCCAGAAAACAATTCCATTTTGCCAGAAAAAGTTTGAGGTTTCAACCTGCATTAAGATGAAATCAAAACCTTTCTAAATTCGTCACACACAAAAAAGAGGGAGATGCCCCAACACCAGAACAGACAATATCCCAGTGTTTAGGCCACTCCCCCAGATAGTGAGAGACACAGGTTTAAGTCCCTGCTCTGCCAGCTTTGAAGCTCCCAGCTTAGGGTCCAAACCACTGGGCTATTGGCTATTTAGGAGTTTCTCCCTCACTCCAAAAGTCCATCCTGGACCTGAGAAATCTTCCCAACAAAAGTTTAATTGAAACCAATATATTTCTGCAAAAAAATTCCATTTAGTTGAATCCACATTTTCAAAAAAAAAAAAAAAAGGGTGTTGTTGAAAATTTCCCAACCAACTCTAGATTTTGTGCACCTCCATATTTGCATACCCACTTGAAACACCTTAAAGTGATCTGTTTTTCAGAGGATGGGTCCTCAACACTTTCTGAAAATCAGGCCAATTTAATGTGTCTTAACTTGTGCACCCAAAAACTGGGGCACACAAAATCACATAATTTTTGAAAACGTTGGCCTTAGTGTTTGTATACATCATCAATTCTCACCAATGAAAATAAAATGTTAACTTATATCTTTTCATATTTACTACGATTTAAAAAAGGCTTCCTTACCATACATACTGGGAGATGAGAGCTACAGAGAATTCCCTGCTTAGAGAGTCTGTGGGCTCAGAAACACTGAGGCCTACTCAAGATGATCTCTGTTGTAGATGGATTTTGGAAAACATAGCAGCTTGCTATAGGTTTAACTAACTGTAATTGAATCAATTGTTTGGCATGGCATTTTGCTTTGGATTGAAACTGTTTTATAACAGCTTGTAGAGATAACCCCCCTGCCTGCATTATCAAGGCAACCTGGCCCCTTGGATAAACAATTTCATGAGTCCTACATCACAGAAGAAATGGTGCGCTCAGACTGAAGTGCACAGAACAATAGCACTTAGTAGAAATCCATTCTTGGAACAGTGGGAGACTGTATTTTATATAGTCATGTTGAAAATTTAAAAATATTGCTGAAATGTTTTGTCATGAAGTTGAGAATGTCTCTGAGTAAAGAGGCTGGACTATTCAAAAGTTTCCAGTGACATAGTGGTGAAGGCCTCAGACTGCATGCAGAAAGTGAGCTTTCTGGAACATGTCTAGAATGTGTGATTTCTATTTTATATGAATGAATCCCTGATCTGTGAAGCCTGGCTCTGAGAAATGAGATAAAATATCATTTGTATATTGAAGAAACTTTGATCTACAGAAGTGTTTCTTAAACGGGGGTCCCCGAGGGTACTCCAGGGGGTCTGCTGACCCTGCAGATCAACTCCTCCCACTCCCTCTATCTCCTGGAGGGGAGTCTCCATGCGCCGCCCCTGCCCCCAGAGCAGACTCTGCAGCTCCCACTGGCTGGGAACTTCGGCCAAAGGGAGATGCGGGGCAGTGCCTGTGGGCAGGGGCAGCATTCAGAGACCCTCTGGCCCCAAGAGATGTGCCAGTTGCTTTCCGGAGCAGCCCAAGATAAGCACCACCCAGCCGGTGCCCACACCCCTCCTGCACCCCAACCCTCTGCCCCAGCCCAGAGACGGCACCCAAACTCCTTCCCAGAGCCTGCACCCCTCACCCCTTCCTGCACCCAAACGACTTCCCAGAGCCTGCACTCCACACCCTCTCCTGCACCAGCCTGGTGAAAGTGAGTGAGGGTGGGGGACAGTGAGCGATGGAAGGAGGGGGAATGGAGTGAGTGGGGAGATGGGGCAGGAGTGGGGCCTTGAGGGAAGGGATGGAGTGGGAGCAGGGCCTGGGGTGAAGCAGGGGGGCTGGGGGTCCCCGAAAATGTTAAATCAAAATGGGAGGTCTTCGGGCTGCTAGAGTTTGAGAACTGCTGATCTATAGCGAGGAAAGCTCTAAAGCAGACATTGGACAATGAGGTTATATGCTACACAAATGTAATGTCAGCAAAATTTGTACATATTATATATACCAGATACTACCCATGTACAGTGCATTAGGCAATATGAAAAGAACATGAGTTGTGAATGATAAGATGGACTATGACTGCATAGGTTAGTAAGAGTACTTGCAGTATATGTTTTAATTTCCTAATCATGAGCTTATCCAGACTCCAGATTTTGCCTGGTTTTGATTAGTGGAGTAGTAAGCATGTGTCTAATATGATCTTATCTACTGCACAGTAGATAAGATAATTATGGGAAGTGGCTGTCTTTTCTTACTAACAGTGGCTTCTACCAGTGAGAATGACTATGATCAAGAATAAGACTCTTCATTTGTAAAACAAACAAACCTGATTTTTTCCCTAGCTAAATTAAATACTAGATTTCACTAAGGCCAATAAAGTACAAATAACCTGTACTTCAAAATCTACAGGATTTCAAAAGGTTTTTTAAATTATACATCATTATATATATTTAAACAACACATCCTGTATAGCAACTCTGATTTTTCAGTTCAGCCATTTAATTCCTCCATCTGTTATGCTCCAAACTGTAATGGGTGTTGTAGGAATGTCTAGAGCACATTAGATCAACAAACAACAGGGAGCTCTTCAGCTAGCTATTCGGGCAGAGACCGCCCCTTATCTTTGTAATAGCCTGTACATTTTGGAACAGCGCGACAAGCCAGTTAAAGGGCTAGTCTACACTGGCCATGCTAAAGCGCTGCTCTGGCCACGCTTTAACGTGGCTTGTGGGGTCGCGGCTCAGCGCTGGGAGAGAGCTGTCCCAGCACTAAAAAAACCCACCTCAACGAGAGGCTGCTGCACTGTTTACACTGGCGCTTTACAGCGCTGTAACTTGCTGCGCTCGGAGGTCGGGGGGGAGGTCACACCCCTGAGCAAGAAAGTTGCAGCGTGTAAATTGCCAGTGTAGACAACTTCACATAGTGCGAGGAAGAGTGGATGGCCTGAGGAAGAGAGGAACAGGACTGGCTCTAGGCACCAGCAAAGCACGCACGTGCTTGCGGGGGCACAATTCCAGGGCACCTCTGGCCACCTTTTTTTTTCTTTTTTTTTCCCCGCTTGGGCAGTTGCGCTTTCGGAGCTTGGGGTGGCAGATTTTTTGCTTGGGGCAGCAAAAACCTAGAGCCGGTTCTGGAGAGGAAAATCTGAGGGTAAAGTGCTTGGCTTTCCCACTGATAAACTGGGAATTACTTAAAAACAACGAGAAGTCTTTGGTGGCACTTTAAAGACTAATAGATTTATTTGAGCATAAGCTTTCATGGTTAAAAAAGCCCACTTCTTCAGATGCATTTATGGACAAAAATCAGATATCAGGAATGGTAACATACAAAAGCCAGTAGGAGAACACTTCAATCTCCCTGGACATTCTATAACCGATGTAAAAGGAGCCATACTTCAACAACAAAAAACTTCAAAAACAGCGTTCAAAGAGAAACTGCAGAGCTACAATTTATTTGCAAATTTAACACCATCAATTTGGGCTTGAATAGGGACTGGGAGTGGCTGGCTCACTACAAAAACCATTTTCCCTCTCTTGGTATTGGTATCAATTATTGGGAGTGGCCCACATCCACTCTGATTGAATTGGCCCTGTCAGCATTGGTTCTCCACTTGTAAGGTAACTCCCTTCTTTTCATGTGTCTGTATATTTATGCCTACATCTGTAATTTCCACTCCATGCATCTGAAGAAGTAGGTTTTTTTACCCACAAAAGCTTATGCCCAAATAAATCTGTTAGTCTTTAAGGTGCCACCGGACTCCTTGTTGTTTCTGTGGATACAGACTAACACGGCTACCACTCTGATACTAGGAATTACATGTATAACTTCTGCTTGCATAAATGAGATGGACAGTTCTGCTGCCTTTAAGTTCACCTGCCTTCACCTGCCCCACATTATAGTTATTTATTAATATTTGCACTGCAGTAACACCCAGATGCTCAAGTCAGGACCAAAGCTTCTTTGTACTAGACTTTACAAACACATAGGGTATGTCTACACTGCAGTCGACTTCTCTATGTCAGACAGCTAAGGACAGGTATCAGTGTTATATATGAAACCCAACAGCAGCCAGCACTCTTGTGTTGCTTCAAACTCAGTTGTCAACCTGACTCATTTTCAGTAGGCTCAAATATAATCCAGGATAGAAGCAATTTGCACAGAAAGCTAAGAGGTCAATTCAGTAGCACTTTGTGTTCGTTGGTTTACTTATGTGTATTCACTGTAGTTACAACAAAAGCAAGGACATTTTACTGAATGCATTTAAAATCCTCCCCACCCACACCATAACCTATGTGAAATGAGATCATCACCCTCAAACGAGGAGACTGTCTCTTGGAAAGTTTATTCAAACCAATTCACAGTCCCCCAGGGTTTATGTGAACCCATCAATTTACAAAAGACTAAGACCCCAAATAACCAAAACCCCTATTTCTCCCTATGACCCAGAAGTTAGAGGAGCATAATGGTCATATCCCACTTCATTATTACACAATAAAAATAATGATGTGGTAATCCTTGTCCACTTTGCAGACAGCCAATGTTGTCCAGGAATTAAGTCACTCTTAACCACAGCATTTTGGTTCTTTTTGTTTGGGATGATGAAGTTAATGGTTCAGAATAACTACAAGGGAACTGTAAACAAAAGTTCTCTCTTATTTTTCAAGTGCACTCCAACTTTAGCCCACAGGAAGGCACTGAACTGCTGTTATCACAAATACTTCTTTGTAATCTGTCATGGTACATTTTGAAAAATAGAAACCTCATTTGACACAGTGAAAATTTCTGTACAGATAAAAATGAAAATTATCACTGTGAAAACAAGGCTAGAAAAGTAAAACAAGGGAAGAAAAATAACTACCATCCTGCCTTAACATGGGGGGGATGGACTCCTGAGGGCCCTTCCAGCCATGTATTTCTATGAATCCAGCTTTATTAATGACGCTATCAGGGTCGGGGGAGAGGTCTCCTGCCTTCCAAAGGGCTGTTACATGGCATAGTCAAAAATCCCTCTTTAAGAATAGGTCTCCCTTGTACCTAAAAATAAAGAAGATAAAAATTATGCTATTGAGCAGAGTGCACACCATCACTTGTGCTATTTCTTCCAGCTCTCCCCACCTTCAAGTTGAGCCCCAGTAAGCAGCAGTAAAAACCAGGCCAGTACCTTTGATGAACCAATCTCTATGAACTCTGGGATACTTTATCCTTCTTTGAGGAAAAAAGTGTAGAGCTAGCTCTAAGTTCAATTTGATGGCCTAGGCTAGGTAAGAGTGAGTGAGCGAGTGTGTGTGTGTGTGTGTAAGCAAAGGGAGGGGTTATGTTGAAAAGACTGCAGGTTACTGTTGAGGTGGAGGTAAAGTGATAAAAAAAAACCCATCCTTAAGGAAATCTGTACTCCCAAAACAATAAAAAGGAGGTGGGAACCAACTGAAAGTCTAGAAGATATATGTTCATGGTCTCCAATCTTGTGTGGAAGGACTAGATACAAGAAAAATCCTTCCACAGCACCTAAGGATAACAGGGCTTAATCCTGTGGTCATTGAGATTAATGGTGAAACATCTATTGACTTCAGTGGGACAGGATCAAACACTATAATGAAGACTCTGCTTGCAGAAGTGCTATCTAACATCAGTAAGGAGAAATTCTGTGCAGAAGTAATCATTATCTGATGTCAGGGTCAGAGAGAAATTGAACGCTTGCTTAAGAACATGATGAAGTCCTTTATGGCAGAACTTTGTTTATTGTTTCTCTATGATGGATACAGTATTCTTTTTGCATGGAAAGGCTGTGAGGTCCTACCAGAGCTTCGGGACTATTGTGTCTCTCTGTATGTATGTGGAAGCAACACCCACAGTGCTGGAGGTCTGACACAAGAAGGAAAAAGATGATAGATTTTTCTTTGGGGAGAACAAGCAGAAAATCTGCATTCTATGTGCTCCTAACACTGACAAGGAGCAGTACTAAATATTCACTGAGGAAATGCAGCCAGCTAGCACATTTTAAAATACTGTGTTCCATAACCTGGAGTTGAAGTGCTTTCTTATTTATTATCTTTCCACCTTGTCTTCTCTAACCCTATGCGTACCCTAAAAAATTATGGGTCCAGTCCTACAACTGGTCCCCATATAAGTAAGTGATCTTTCCTCACATGAGTAATCCCATCAAAATCAATAGGAAAACACTCTGCAGGATCAAGCTCCAAATTCCTGGTTCTTTGTGTTTTATTCTATTCCTGTTAATTGTTTTTACAATTTTTTAAAAATAGATAGATACAATAAATGCTTAAAAAATATTATTAAAGGGAGGAGGGAAGAGCATGAGAGAGACCAGGGCTCATACTTTTAGACTGAGGTCTGGCCTACACTATGAGGTTAGGTCAAATTTAGCCATGTTAGGCCGATTTTATGATGAATGTGTCTACACAACCAACCCTGTTCCACCGACCTAAAGGGCTCTTAAAATCGACTGCTGTACTCCTCCCCGACAAGGGGAGTAGCACTAAAATCGACCTTCCTCGGTCGAATTTGGGGTAGTGTAGATGCATCGCTGTGCAATTCAATGGTATTAGCCTCCAGGAGCTATCGCAGAGTGCTCCAATGTGACAGGTCTGGACAACACTTTCAACTCCTATGCACTTGATAGGTACACAGGAAAAGCACCGGGAACTTTTGAATTTCATTTCCTGTTTGGATAGTGAGTTTGTGTGTGTGGTTTTTGGGAGGGGGGTGAGGGGGTGAGAGAACCTGGATTTGTGCAGGAAATGGCCCAACTTGATTATCATGCACATTGTGTAAAGAGTTGTCACTTTGGATGGGCTATCACCAGCAGGAGAGTGAATTTGTGTGGGGGGGTGGAGGGTGAGAAAACCTGGATTTGTGCTGGAAATGGCCCAACCTGATGATCACTTTAGATAAGCTATTACCAGCAGGACAGTGGGGTGGGAGGAGGTATTGTTTCATATTCTCTGTGTGTATATAAAGTCTGCTGCAGTTTCCACGGTATGCATCCGATGAAGTGAGCTGTAGCTCACGAAAGCTCATGCTCAAATAAATTGGTTAGTCTCTAAGGTGCCACAAGTACTCCTTTTCTTTTTGTTTGGTCAGCGTGGTGAGCTCAGCAGAACAGGTGACCATGCAGTCCCAGAATCGCAAACAAGCTCCAGCATGGACTGAACGGGAGACACTGGATCTGATTGCTGTATGGGGAGAAGAATCTATGTAGGCAGAACTCTGATCCAGCAGAAGAAATGCTGATATATATGCCAAAATCACACAGGGCATAGTGGACAGAGGCTACACCAAAGAGACACAGCAGTGCTGCGTGAAAATTAAGAAGCTCAGGCAAGCCTATCAAAAGACAAAGGAGGCAAACAGTTGCTCCGGGTCAGAGCCTCCTACATGCCACTTCTATGATCAGCTGCATGTCATTCTAGGGGGGAACCCTACCAGTACTCCACCACTCTCCATGGACACCTGCATGGTGGCAACCTCACACAACATGGATGAGGATTTTGTGGATGAGAAAGAGGAGGAGAATGCGCAGCAGACAACCGGAGGATCCATTCTCCCTAGCAGCCAGGACCTTTTCCTCATCCTGGAGCCAATACCCTCCCAGGATGTATTGTTCCCGGACTCTGAAGGCAGAGAAGGGACCTCTGGTGAGTGCACCTTTGTAATGACACTACAGGGGTTAAAATAAATTGTTTTTAAATGTTTGATTTGCCCTGAACAATTGGGAGGCATTCGTGGCCCTTACAGCTACTGGAAAAGTCTATTAACGTGTCTGGCAATGGAGCGGGAATGCTCCAGGGACATCTCCATGAAGCTCTCCTGGAGGTAAACTGATATCCTTTGCAGAAGGTTTCTGGGGAGGGCTGCCTTATTTCGTCCTCCACGGTAGGACACTTTACCACACCAAGCCAGTAGTCTGGAATCATTGCAGCACAAAGCATGGCCACAAATGGTCCTGGGTTTTGGTCGCATTCATGCAACATTCAGTCTTTATCTTTATGTGTCAGCCTCAGGAGAGTGATATCATTCACGGTCACCTGGTTGAAATAGGGGCATTTTTGTAAGGGACCAGTAATCCCCTCTGTTTGGTGATCCCTGACACATCAGACCCCGGTCATGCTGGGCTGTTTGCGCTCAAATAAAAGGGATCATCCCAGAGAATAGCCACACAGGGGAAGGGAGGGGTGTGCTGCACATCCACCCCAAAACTGCTATCCCTCCTTTTAAACAGCAACCACAGACCCTCCTTTTAAATGGCAAACCCAACTGGCATTGGTTGCTATGGGAAGGAGGGTGCTGCAGTTTGAAACTATTCCCACATGTTATGAATGTGGAAGACACCAACCCCACGTACCCTTTGGCTTACCATGGCTGCCTGGAAACAGAATTCTGTTGTCCAGCCATGTGTGATGTGTCACCATACCGGCAGGTGCTCAATATAAAAGGCAAAATGCGACCTTGTACCTAAAAACACATGTGCTGTCTGCTGTGAATTGCTTGATTCACTGTGAAAGAGTATCCCTTTTGTTCTCAGAAATGTATCTTCTTAAAATCTACTCTCCCTTTTTTTCCCCCGGCAGCTGCAAATGTTTCTATGTTCCCCACATCAACTCCGGTTATCACAGATTAGAAGGTGAAAAAAAAAGCACTCGCGATGACATGCTTTCTGAGCTCATGCAGTCCTCCTGCACTGATAGGGCACAGCTGAATACATGGAGACATTTGGTGGCAGAGGCCAGGAAAGCATACAGTGAGTGTGATGGGAACATGCAGGAGGAGATGCTGAGGCTAATGGGGGAGCAAACGGACATGGTGAGGCATTTGGCAGAGCTGCAGGAAAGGCAACTACAGTACAGATCCCCACTGCATCCATTGTGCAATCACCTGCCCTCCTCGCCAAGTTCCATATCCTCCTCACCCAGAGGCCAAAAAAGGTGGGGGAGGCTCTGAGCACCCTGCCACTCAACTCCAGGGGATGGCCCAAGCAATAGAAGGCTGTCATTCAAGCAGCTTTGATTTGTAATGTGGCCTTATCCTTCCCTCGTCTCTCACTCCACCCTGTTATCAAACCCTTTGTACATCCAGGGTACCTTTTACGAGTCAGCATGTTAAGTGATCTCAAGTTTTTTTTAATAAATAAAGAATGATTGGATTCAGAAAAATAAGGACTTTATTTCCTGTGCCAGCTGTGGTCAAAGAGTGGGAGGGGGATTGGATTACAGGGAAGTACATTCACCAAAGGGGTGGGTGGATTGCATCAAGGACAAACACACACAACTGTCAAACCATAGCCTGGTCTGTTATGAAACTGTTTTTCAAAGCCTCTCTGATGTGCAGCGCACCTCAGTATGCTCTTCTAATTGCCCTGGTGTCTGGCTGTTCAAAATTGGCCGCCAATTGCCTCAACCTCCCACCCCACCATAAACATCTCCCCCTTACTCTCACAGATATTGTGGAGCATGCAGCAAGCAGCAATAACAATGGGAATATTGGTTTCACTGAGGTCTAACCTAGTCAGTAAACTGCACCAGCGAGCTTTTACACATCCAAATGCACATTGTACCACCATTCTGCACTTGCTCAGCCTATAGTTGAACTGCTCCTTACTACTGTCCAGGATGCCTGTGTATGGCTTCTTGAGTCATGGCATTAAGGGGTAGGCTGGGTCTCCAAGAATAACTATAGGCATTTCAACATCCCCAATGGTAATTTTCTGGTCTGGGAAGAAAATTCCTTCCTTCAGCTCTTCAAACAGACCAGAATTCTTGAAGATGCGAGTGTCATGCACCTTTCCCAGCCATCCCATGTTGATGTTGGTGAAATGTCCCTTGTGATCCACCAGTGCTTTCAGCAACACTGAAAAGTACCCCTTGCTGTTTACGTACTGGCTGCGAAGGTGATCTGGTCCCAAGATAGGAATATGCGTTCTGTCTATCGCCCCACCACAGTTAGGGAACCCCATTGCAGCAAAGCCATCCACTATGATCTGAACATTTCACAGAGTCACTATCCTTGATAGCAGCAGCTCAGTGATTGCATTGGCTACTTGGATCATAGCAGCCCGCACAGTAGATTTACCCACTTCAAATCGATTCCCGACTGACCGGTAGCTATCTGGTGTTGCAAGCTTCAGGCTATCACCACTCACTTGTGAACTGCGAGGGTTGCTCTCATCTTGGTATTCTTGAGCTTCAGGGCAGGGGAAAGCAAGTCACAAAGTTGTATGAAAGTGCCCTTACACATGAGAAAGTTTTGCAGCCACTGCGAATCATCCCAGACCTGCAACACTATGCGGTCTCACCACTCTGTACTTGTTTCCTGGGCCCAGAATTGGCATTCCACAGCAGGAACCTGCCCCATTACTACCATGATCAAATTGCCAGGGCCCATGCTTTCAGAGAAGTCTGTGTCCATGTCCTCATCACTATTGTGATCGCGCTGTCATCGCCTCCTTGCCTGGTTTTGCAGGTTCTGCACATACTGCAGGATAATGCGCAAGGTGTTTACAATGCTCGCAACAGCAGTGGTGAGCTGAGCAGGCACCATGCTTGCCGTGGTATGGCATCTGCAGGAGAGCAGAGTTGCAGCGGAAGCGGTGGATGATGATGGACGCCACAAGAATAGATATTTATACAGAACGATGAGAGGACCTGCGAGGTGGATTCATGGCACCAGGAGAGCAGAGTTGCAGCGGAAGTGGTGGATGATGACAACATGGAGAAATTTGCTATTGTGACTAAGCTCATTTACAAGAGGAGAGCAGAGCTGCAGCAGATGACGATGGTTAGCAGTCCTACTGCACTGTCTGCTGACCGCAGCACCCAGGACACAACAGCAGTGGTGACCGTGAGCTGAGCTAAGCGGGCTCCACACTTGCCGTTGTATGGTGTCTGCATGGAAAAAAGGCGCAAAACAATTGTCTGCCATTGCTTTCATGGAGGGAGGGGCGACTGACGACATGTACCCAAAACCACCCGGGACAATGTTTTTGCCCCATCAGGCATTGGGAGCTTAACCCAGAATTCCAATGGGCAGCAGAGACTGCGGGAACTGTGGGATAGCTACCCACAGTGAAATGCTCCGTAAGTCGATGCTAGCCACGGTAGTGAGGACGCACTTCACTAACTTAATGTGTTTAGTGGGGACATACGCAATCGACTGTATAAAATCATTTTCTAAAAATCGACCTCTATAAAATTGACCTAATTTCGTAGTGTAGACATACCCTTAGAAAAAAGAGCCATAGAATTTTAATGTCCTTGGAGAGCAGATGGAATCACCATTTAAATGCCTCACTAGCCAATCCAAAATGAAAACACAATTTTCAAATAGCCTAATCATTATTCATTAGGTGTAACCAAAAGCTTCTAGCTAGCTACCGATATCTATGCACTGTGCTGGTCATCCTGGTACTTGAGAGCTTTACAACTTTAAAAACATTTTAGATTTTTAATTGTAAAGTAAAAAAAAAATCTGAGCAAACACAAAAAAGCAGCTTTGCAAGGGAAGAACCAACACAAGGCAATATATTCAGTAAAATGTTAAGCCTAAATTCATGTAAACATCCCTTTTACTTTTCACCCAGTAGGTTCATCTCCCACAGAGAGACTACGACACCTTTGGTGTCAACTGGCTCCTGTCTGGGCCTGGCAGAAGCAGTGGGTTAATTCTTAGCTCTTTCTCTTAAGGGTTCTGATCCTGCATCACAGAAGTCAATGGTGCTTTGCATACTGACTTCAGCGAAAGCAGGGTGACACCCCAGAGCAGGCACTGGCAGAGGTTAGTATTTGAAACTGTATGAAACATTTATATGAACTGGGGACAAGAAAGGGAGAAGGACAAAGAAACAACAGCACTTTATTAAACCATTCCATTGGGCAACAAGTAGGATTCTGTATCTGGAAAGCCAAGGGTAAAGATAGAACAGTGTGTTTTGGACCCATCATATAGGCCTTGCCCCTATTTGTCTCACTTTATTAACAAACAAGTGTGCAACTTCCAAAGCAAGTTGGCAAACTTATCAACAGTTAGCAGAGACACCCTGAAGAGAAACTAGGTCAGATCCTCAGCTGGTGTATATCAGTGTAGCTGCACTGATTTCAATGAAACTAAGTGATTTACACCAGCTGAGGTTCTACCCCTAAATTATCCTCTCACAAGGTGAGGCATATTTGGGGCAATGTGGGGAAACTTGTATTGCTACTGCCTCTAATGAATCTTTTCTGTTAGTAGAGGACTTCAGTAACCAGTGTTAACCCTGGCACCATTCAAAAGCATTTACTCAGCAAACATTTTGGCAGCAAATATATTGGATCAGAGTTGTAAGGTATTATCCATAGCAATCCTTCACTGATCCATTTTAAAAAAGTGTTTGCTTGCCAAGCAGTTTCTGCAAACATTCTCCTCTGCAGATCAGCTGGAACACATGTCCTTGTCATTAGGGGTGATGTCTAATTGCCCTAATCCATACAGCCAAGATCATTTTAATGAAAGGAACTTCTAAACTATTATCACAGTTATGGGACTGAGCCTGATCCCCCTTATATTGCTTTTCACCAGTAACTCCAATGAGTTTAGTGAAGTTACATCTGCTTTCCAACAGTGTGAGAATCAGGCTTTATGCATTTAACTTATAGCTGGACACAACTCCATAATGATTTTGCTATTTGCCCTTCATCAAGGAGTTTTACATTGTCAGAGAAAATGCAGCTCTAAATGAACATTTAGCCCAATTGTAGTTTTAAGACCCCTGTCACCTTGATATCTAAGCAATGACACAGGGTGACAATGAAAGTGAAAAAGCTGCACAGCAGACATTATGTGCTAAATTTAAAATCACAATCCCCATATTTGAATCCAAGGTGTCAAACCCTAGATCAGAGAGGTAGACTGAAGTAGACCAGATGGCCTAGCTTCTGGAAATAAGCAGATATGATTGTTCCCTAGCTAACACTAAAATCTTGCATTATCAGCCGATCTCTGGTGTCAGTTGTTTAATTTTACCATTTTTCACTCTATGTTGCACATAATGTCTCTTTAGAAGCTTTTAAATAAGTTTCCCTTCTCCACGCTGCCCTTTGTTAATGTGCAACAATTGATAAATCCACATTCCCCCAAAGTTTTAACGGAAAGGCAATTAAACTTTTTTTTTTTCCATTTTCATAGTGACTGCTTCCTTGTTGATTAACTATTAACGGTAGTTGAGTGTTGATTTATAACACCCAACAAAAACACATCATTGCACAAATACTGAAATCAGGAGCATCTAGAAATGTCTGGTCAGCATTGATCTGAAGTCAAACGGATTCCTGCTTTATCCTTATGCCAACCCTCGGAGCCCCTGCCAGAACTGAAAGGGCTGATATAACAGATAAGTCTTAGGGTATGTCTTACTACAAGCGTTACAGCAGCACAGCTACAATACTGCAGCTATGCCTTTGCAGCGTAGATACTTGCTGCACCGATGGAAGGGAGTTTTCCGTTGCTATAGCAAATCCATCCCATCAAGAGGCAGTGGCGAGGTCAATGAAAGAATCCTTGCTGACCCAGCTACTTGTACAGTGGGGGTTAGGGTCGACCTAACTATGTCAAACAGGGCGTCAAGGTTCCTCCCCCACTCTGAACTCTAGGGTACAGATGTGGGGACCTGCATGAAAAACCTCCTAAGCTTATCTTTACCAGCTTAGGTCAAAACTTCCCCAAGGTACAAATTAATTTTATCCTTTGTCCTTGGAATAACCACTGCCACCACCAAACGCTAACTGGGTTTACTGGGAAACGTAGTTTGGACACTTCTTTCCCCCCAAAATCCTCCCAACCCTTGCACCCCACTTCCTGGGAAAGGTTTGGTAAAAATCCTCACCAATTTGCATAGGTGACCACAGACCCAAACCCTTGGATCTGAGAACAATGAAAAAGCATTCAGTTTTCTTACAAGAAGACTTTTAATAGAAATAGAAGTAAATAGGAGTAAAGGAATCACCCCTGTAAAATCAGGATGGTAGGTACCTTACAGCGTAATTAGATTCAAAATATAGAGAATCCGTCTAGGCAAAACCTTAAGTTACAAAAAAGACACACAGACAGAAATAGTCATTCTATTCAGCACAATTCTTTTCTCAGTCATTTAAAGAAATCATAATCTAACACATACCTAGCTAGATTACTTACTAAAAGTTCTAAGACTCCATTCCTGGTCTATCCCTGGCAAAGCAGCATACCAACAGACACAGACCCTTTGTTTCTCGCCCTCCTCCCAGCATTTGAAAGTATCTTGTCTAATAAATTGGTTAGTCTCTAAGGTGCCACAAGTCCTCCTTTTCTTTTTGTCTCCTCATTGGTCATTTTGGTCAGGTGCCAGCGAGGTTACCTTTAGCTTCTTAACCCTTTACAGGTGAGAGGATTTTTCCTCTGGCCAGGAGGGATTTTAAAGGGGTTTACCCTTCCCTTTATATTTATGACACAGGGCACAATATTTTTCATTGCTCTGAGCAATGTAGCTAGGTCAACCTAAGTTTTAGCTTTAGACCAAGTCTTACAGGGTGTCTTAACTTGTGTTCTTCAGCTAACTAGCTGTCTTTCCCAAATGTCCAACACTGCAAGACCTACGTAAAAAGTGTATGTTTAAAACTACAAAATCAGACTGAAACAGAGAGGTTTGATAGTTAAAGTATGTGGGCCAGATCCTTAGCTACTCTAAATCATTGCTCCATTGAGACAATTGAAATAAAACTTATTTTGAAACCCTGCACAGACCTCGTCATCTTAGGTTTAACCACTCAAAAATGTAATCTGGTACTGGTAGAGGCAAATTGTTTTTCCGGCTACTCCTTTGTTGGTGAAGTTTAAGCACCACCACTTAAGAACATAAGGTCAACCATATCAGGTCAGACCAATGGTCCACCTAGCCCAATATCCTGTCTTCCAACAGTGGCCAATGCCAGGTGCTTCAGAGGGAATGAACAGAACAGGCAATCATCAAGTGATCCATCCCCTGTTGTCCACTCCCAGCTTCTGGCAAACAGAAGCTCAGGACACCCACAGCATGGGGATGCATTCCTGACCATCCGGGCTAATAGCCATTGATAGACCTATCCTCCATGAACTTATCTAATTCTTTTTTGTACCCGGTTACAGTTTTGGCCTTCACAACATCCCTTGGCAATGAGTTCCACAGATTGACTATGCATGTAAAGGGCTGTGCCTAAAGGCATAATCTAGCACTAAGTGGTGGGTCTCCAGAGATTTTTATTTCTCTGGTTTGTAAGAAGAGTTTTGCCAGCATGGAATTTTAAAATTAGCTGTTACATAAACTGCTATTTTGTGGATGGGTATCAAGGGACCGGATTCTCCTCCTGCAGGAGATGGGGATTTCCCGTTGACTTCAGAGGGAGACCCCTCACCTCACATCCTGAAGGGGTGAGAACTATGTCTGCTGTTGGTGGGATTTAGATGCGCAACTCCAGTTAACATTACTGGAAGTACTATATAGTATGTTAGCTCACTTAAAGCCCCCGTGTACATGTTGAGAAAGCAGGCACTTTGCATTCTGAATTTGAAAAGAGTTTAAAAGGGTACAATAAAAACCATAAAATCCAGGAACCAAAATCATCACTGTGTCAGGAATGAGGACCTGCAGCTGCCCACTCCCCCAGCAGACCAAAAGCACAGTTGAGCTACAGCAGAGCCACTTGATTGATTGAGGAAGTCAGCAAGCCTGACGTTTAGCTCCACAGTGATAACGGATCTCTGGCTGCTCAATTCACATGTCCACCATTGTGATCTCTTGTGCCTGCCCTGTTCCTGGCTGCTGACTCCAGCTCCAACCAGTTCTGACCACTAGGCAAGTTCCTGGTTTGTGACACAGTGATATCAGTACATCTAATTCAGTGGAGTTACCCCAGGGATGATTACTGGCTTTGCATAATATTAAATAAAATAATAATAATTAATAATACTTAGCTTTTATATAGTGTTTTGAAATAATAACTTTGAAATATATTTATATTCAGAACTTGACTTCACTATTTATATTGACTGCTTCCTTTTTGCATTTCTCTCACCTTGGGCAATATAAGCAATAAATCAGTTTCAGCTCTCCCCTCCTTCCGCCCGCCACCCCCTCCATAGTCTGTTTCACTTGCAGGACCGCAGAGCTGCAGTGCTTGCATTAAAAACACTATAAGGGAATCTTTATTTGTTTTAAAACATCTGCTTCCATTTCATTTAAAGAAAAAAAAATCATTGAAACAAAATTTGTTTGTTTTAGATTCTGTAAAAACTTGCTTTTTAGGAAATCTAAATGTTGTGACAAATTTAAGTTGACAGTATGCCCACACAGGGGGTGACTTTGGAAAAGAGAATAATATAAAAACACATTTCAAAACCATTTTTGGTGTTCAGACTGCTGATTGTACAGCTATTTATGCTTTTTCTTCTCTTTCCTAATACAACTTATCTGTGACCCTGCAGAGAAGTACTTGTTAGCTGACAATCGTGATAATAGTGCAGTCCTGATAGCAGTGCACAACAAATGATTGTGGTGTTATTAATTGAGGACAACATTGCAAAATGAGGGAGATAAAAAGAGAATATTTAGCAGGGACACCTGTTAAGAATGCGTAGGTTATTGTGACGTGTCAAAAGTGGGACTTGATCGCACATATAAAAACTAATTCTAAAAAATATAGAGGAGTTTTTGCTGATTCAGCCTAACATGGCTACCACTCTGAAATCTAAAAAAAAATGTGATTCTAGAGAAAGTTACCTTGCCCATGGCATAATAAGCAATAGGAGCCTAATCCAAAGTCCACTGAAGTCAATGGAAGGACTTCCATTGACTCTAATGGTAGTACTGGACTGAGTTCTAATAGTCTAGCACTACTTCCATTGACTCTAATGGTAGTACTGGATTGAGTTCTAATAGTCTAGCACTACTTGAAATCCAGCCATTTGAGGTCATAAATCAATCCACCAAGTTAATGCAAATCAATGCAAAATTATTTTTCCAAGAATGTACCCATACTGCACAACCTTCCACCTCTGCTAGTCCAGGAGGAGGAGGAGCTATGTCTAATAATATAATATAAATTTGCTAACATGGAATGTTTCATAAAAATTAGAGATGGAAAAGACCATCTAGTGCTGCCTACAGTAAAGTCAGTAAAAACAAACTGAGAGAAAACACGTCTTTGATAGCTAAAATAGTAAGAGAGATTAATTCAAATACCAGAAATAAAACTGGGTATATGTTCTGTAAGTCTGATGTGTTGGAAAGTTTCCCTCAGTGTGCAAGTTACCCTTTGGCTTAGAATATTTACATGGACAATTAAAACTTCCACACTTTTAGCTCTGGGCCAAGCAAGGCTTTGCTGGATTCTGTCAGCTGCCAGATGAGCAGAGGCCCAGAACCTTCACAAATTTTACTTGCATCCTTTTGCATGAAAAGGCTGCCAAAATTCACTGTCAGACAGTTGTAGTAAATCTCACAGCTGGAAAGGTATTTCCCATTGTTTAATAAGAAAAAGAATATCCAACTGGAGTGTGTGTAGATAGGGAGAGGGGGAGAGAAAAAACAAACTGTTTCGAAGACTAGGCCTTTTTCAGCACTGAACATTTTGAGCCTCTGCACCAAAACACATTTGCAATTAATTAATATGTGAAGGGGAGCAAGCAATTCAGCAGCCATGACAGAGTGAATTACAGTTTACTGTCTGAGACATTCCATGACACAGCCAGTTTTATATATCGAGGGAACAAATCCATTGCATTAATTTCTCCTGGTCTGGATATGAATATATTTTATCATTAGTTTATAGATTCTTCTGTGTGGTTTTATGCTTTTTTCAATATCTAAATAAAATTCCTTTAGGAGCTTTTTTGGCTGACAGGACACCTCTTCCTTTGCACAGAGCACTTCCAAATTGGATTGTTAATGATATTTTCTTATTGCAACATCAAGTGCTAGCTAAAATTAGTCAGAAACACCTGTGATTTTTGCCTTCTTTCAGCATATTGGTATTTACGGTGCAGAAACGGATATATACACTGCAGAAGCAGTAATCCTGTTAGTCCTGTAGAAAAATAAAATGCAACTTTAAACCATGATTTGAGGACTTCAATAGCTCAGACGTAGGTTAGAGGTTTGTTACAGGAATGGGTGGGTGAGATTCTGTAGCCTGCGTTTTGCAGGAGGTCAGATTAGACGATCATAATGGTCTCTTCTGACCTTAAAGTCTATGATTCTACAAATTGCAGAAAAGTCCCTTTTTTGGTCAAGCTAAGAATGTAATTGAAATGGGCAAACTCCTGAGAATAATGCATTCTCCAGTGAGCCAAAAGGAACAGAAAAAGATATTGTCTTTGTCTATACTTACTTTTTTTAGCCTCAATCAATGGATGGGATTTCCACTGCTCCTTCAGCTCAGCAGTCAGTGAGGTTCTTCTTCTTGCCCTTGGCAGAGCAATTCCCCAGGCAAGGCTCTATTTTCTCTCTAAACCTTGATCCAAGTTTCATTTAACATGCCTGTTAATGGTCCAGATTAGAGAATGGCCATGTAATATGAAATTGAGTTCTAGCCTTGGTAATGGATAGCATGAGTGTGCTACCATGGGTTAGTAAAGTCAGATTCTACCTTCATCTGAGCTGCTGAGTGACTGTGGGTAAGCCATTTCACTTCTCAGTACATCAGTTTCTCCTCCCATGCTTTGTCTGTTGACTCAGTGTGTAAGCTCTTCGAGCTAGGGACTGCCCCACACTATGTTTGTGTACAGTGCCTAGCACAATAGGTCAGGCCCTCTGGACATGATTTAATATAAATATAATAAGTAGAACCCATCATCCCACTTCAAATACAGAGAAATTCCAAAATGGCCTGTGTCACAGCTACTGAGCTAACTGCACCTCTGACCTCTCCAGGTCTCAAGCCATCACCTCTGTCATAAATATAAAGGGAAGGGTAACCACCTTTCTGTTTACAGAACTATAAAATCCCTCCTGGCCAGAGGCAAGACCCCTTCACCTCTAAAGGGTTAAGAAGCTAGGATTACCTCGCTGGCGCCTGACCAAAATGACCAACGAGGAGACAAGATACTTTCAAAGCTTGGAGTGGGATGGAAACAAAGGGTCTGACTGTGTGATGCTTTTGCCAGGACCAGGTCAGGAATGTTCTTCAGAACTTCTGTTAAGTTAGTAAGTAATCTAGCTAGAAATGCATTAGATTTCCTTTTGTTAACGGTTGTGTGAATGGAATGTAGATTCCTGTTTTTGTGTCTTTTTGTAACTTAAGGTTTTGTCCAGAGGGATTCTCTATGTTTTGAATCTGATTACCCTGTAAGGTATTTACCATCCTGATTTTACAGAGGTGATTCTTTTACTTTTTCTTCTATTAAAATTCTTCTAAGATCCTGATTGCTTTTTCGTTGTTCTTAAGATTCAAGGGTTTGGGTCTGTGTTCACCTATGCAAATTGGTGAGGATTTTTATCAAGCCTTCCCCAGGAAAGCGGGTGTTGGGGGGGGGGGGGGAAGATGTCTCCAAGTGGGCTCTTTCCATGTTCTTTAACACGCTTGGGGGTGGCAGCATAGGGTTCAAGGACAGGGCAAAGTTTGTACCTTGAGGAGCTTTTTAACCTAAGCTGGTAAGAATAAGCTTGGGGGTCTTTCATGCAGGTCCCCACATCTGTATCCTAGAGTTCAGAGTAGGGAAGGAACCTTGACAACCTCTCAGGGTGGAATCATGCAATTCTCCCACTCTCAGACTGGGCCTTGGGTTGTAATTCCCTGGTGCTAACTATGAATTCCTTTGCAGGCCTGACTTAGGTTCAGTACAAGCAGTGACCATTAGCATCCAGTGACCAAACAGTTTTCTTAAGGCAAATGTAAGAAAGATAAGGTTTGTTTTGTGCCCTAAGTAAAAAACTGCCTAGCTGTTTACCACTTTTCTTACATTCTTTTAATTTTGGTTGCTTAACTAAAAAAAAAACTAAATAAATAGTTGAGAGTTGAATTTAGTTTTATAGTGTTTTATTAAATACCTTTAACAGCAACTAATAATACGGGGTATAAGATGACAAAAATACTATCAGACTATGATTTGGCTAATATAAACTAGGAAATTGGTTAATATAACCGCTGATGTGTCAACAGAAGAGGTTTTAGAAAAAATTGATAAACTAAACTGTAATAAGTCACCAGGACCAGATGGTGTTTATCCAAGAGTTCTGAAGGAACTGTTACCTACAACTGAAATCAGCTTCTGTACCAGGAAGGTAACTAATATAACACAGATTTTTAAAAAGAGCTGCAGAGGAGATCCTGGCAATTGCAGGACACTGAGTCTAACATTAGTACCAGGCAAATTGGTTGAAACTTTAGTGAAGAATAGAATGTAAAACGGATAGATTTCCCCAACAAATCATGTTAGAGTCAACATAGCTTTTGTAAAGGGAAATCATGCATCACCACTCTATTGGAAATCTTTGAGGGAATCAACAAGCTTGTGGATAAGGGTGATGCAGTCAATGTAGTGTATATGGATTTTCAGAAAGCCTTTGACAAGGCTCCCCATCCAAGGCGCTCCAGGAAACTAAGTAGCTAGGATATAAGAGGAAACGTCTTCTCATGGATCAGTAACTGGCTGAAAGATAGAAAACAAAGAGTAGGAATGGTCAATTTTCACAATGGAACAACGGTATCCACCAAGGATCTGTACTGGGACCTGTGCTGTTCAACGTATTAATTAATGATCTAGAAATGAGGGTGAATAATAAAGTAGCAAAGTTTGCAGATGATATAAAATTACTCGAGATAGTTAAGTCAAGAGCAGAATGCTACAGAGGGAGTCAAAAACTGGGTGACTGGGCAACAAAATGGCAGATGAAATTCAGTGTTGAAAAGTACAAAGTAATGCACATTGGAAAAAATAATCCCAACTGTACATATACAATGATGGGTGCTAAATTAGCTGTTACCACCCAAGAAAGATCTTGGAATCACTTGGAGTCTGCTCAATGTACTGTAGCGGTCAAAAAGACTAATAGTATGTTAGGAACTGTTAGGAAAGGGATAGATAATAAGACAGATTTTAGGGGCTTATTCCTTCACCTGCTCACTTCCCTGGTTCTTCTCGCATGAACAGAAAGCAACAATACCCGAAGTCCAAAGATGCAAACAATTCGATGCTTATTGGGGTGAACTTCCAGCAAGAAATGATTCCAATTTCCTTCCTTAGTGTCCTCCTCCCCAGCTCTGACACCACAGAACCTTGGCTGTGTCCCTGTTCCCATTCCCCCACTTAGCAAAACATGATTCCAATTTCCCCACCCCCGTTCCCATTCCCCCCCACAACACACACACACTTCCTGACTGACTGCAGACTATATCGTAAAACTTGAGTTCTGCTTAGCTATACCTTAACCAGTTATTTTCCTGAAATTTAACTAACCAATCCTAACATATTGTAACATGATTAGCCAACCAATTATATCCCACCACCTTAATTAGTTTACACCCAGCAAAATTAATTATACAGCAGACAGGAACAATCACAGAAACAGACAGAGATTGTACAGACAAACAATAGGGAAATGGGACTACAGTGATAAAACAACAAAGAAATGAGGATTTCACATCCCAGCTATTGATAAGTGAGCTCTTGGCAGACAGGATGCTATCAAACTAAGTTTCCTTTTACATTTTCTAGGCACTTCTCTTTCTCTGGAGGTGATAGGCATTATCAGGACAGGATTGTATTCCTAACAGCCCAATAGCACCTTATTTCAATGTGACCAGTTTGGAATGTAAGGATGTGGCCATATGCTTCCCAGCTTATGGCTCCCTCTGCTGTTTAGCCAAAGGCCTTAGCCTAAGAGCAAGGCCTTGGACTGTCACAGTAAGAGAAGGCCCTTACACCAGCAGACCGTGATTTTGATTCTCTCTTTTATACCTCTATAACTAGCTAAATGATAAACATATACCTAAATTCTTAAAGTATAGGCCTTTGCAGACAGCCTGAATATCTATATCCTAACAGAAAATATCATAATGCCACTATATGAATGCATGGTGCACCCATGCCTTGAATACTGTGGTCACCCCATCTCAAAAAGGATACAATAAAACTGGAACAGGTTCAGAGAAGGGCAAGAAAGATGATCAAGGGTACAGAATGGCTTCCATATAAAGAGAGACTAAAAAAATGGGCTGGTTATCTTAGAAAAGAGACCACTCAGAGGTCTATACATTCATGAATGGTTTGGAAAAAGTGAACAGAGAAGTGTTATTTACTCTTTTCCTCAATACTGAAACCAGTGGTCACCTCATAAAGTTAATAGGCAACAGGTTTCATATAAAGAGGAGGAAATATTTTTCACAGAACATACTACTAACCTGTGGAATTCATTGCCCTGGGATGCTGTGATGGTCAAAAAGTATAACTGGGGTCAAAAAAGAACTGGATAAGTTCACGGACAATAGGTCCATCAATGGCTATTAACCAAGATGGTCAGCAACAGAACCTCAGGCTCAGCATGACTCTAAACCTGACTACCAGAAGCCAGAAGTAGAAGATGGGGTGGATCATTCCATAATTGCCCTGTTCTCTACATTCCCCTCGAAGCTCTGGTACGGGCCACTTCCGAGACAGGATACTGTGTAAGGTGGACCATGGTCTGACCCAGAATGGAGGCTCTTATGTTCTTATTCAGGTTTTTAGAATCAAATCATGCAACCACAATAGAAAACAACACATACTATCTTGGGAAGGTGACATTCTTTAGATTTTTGACTAAGAGTCCAGCATAGGCTCTCACTTGTGGCTATTGGTTATCAACTCCACTGTTGCTCACACAGAGGAAAAACATTCTAAAAATAGATTACAAGACAATTTGGTCAATTACTTATATGCCAATTCACCAAGATCTCCTTCCCAATGGATCTATGGTGGTCAACCCTTCTTACCTATTTCCCAATTAATTATGCTAATCCCAGGATCTAATACTCCTAACTATCTGACAAAATCCTACATTTACAACTGTATAGACTGAGTGCACTTCAGGGAATTTTTCCACTTGCTCTGTTTCTGTCTGTATACACCTAGAACTTGGAAAAATTAAGTATGTATGATGCTCTGTTCAGGGCACCCAGAACTAAGAAATTGTGCTATGCTTCTGCCTCAGCAAGTAAGTTATATGTCAGCTCTCTGCCACACCAAACTGTCCACTTCACTAGCAAATTCCCTGAGACTCTGCCAGTCCAAACCTTGCCTTGCAGGTAACATACAGTGAACCCCATTTCCCAAGTTTCCGAGAGATGTATTTCTGTAGAGTCCAGCCTCTCTTACTGGTCACTCATAGAAATTATTAAGTTTGCTGCCTCCAAAGAGACAGTGCCCACACTAGCCTGTTAGTTTACTTGTTTCAGAGTAGCAGCCGTGTTAGTCTGTATCCGCAAAAAGAAAAGGAGTGCTTGTGGCACCTTAGAGACTAACCAATTTATTTGAGCTTAAATAATGCTCAAATAAATTGGTTAGTCTCTAAGGTGCCACAGGTACTCCTTTTCTTTTTGTTTCCTTGATGATTCGCACTTTACTTCAATATAACAGCCTTGGATAATTTATAGTAAGAATAATGTTATTAATAAAGAACAAAGATTTAAGTGATACTTAAGCAAGAGAAAGAGAGACAGGTATGGTTACAAACAAAACAAAAACATGCTTTCTAGTGACAACAACTTAATTTTAGCACCTTACAATCATTGCATCAGCAGTTTTCACCAGTTTATATAGGATGCTTTACATGACACCTTTTAGATATTATTTTACATATTATGACAACAGTGGGTCAGGCTTAATATGAGTTACAATATGGTAGGCCCCCTGCCAGTTGGCACTGAGGAATTCTTAAGGTCACAGTATGGCAGATGAATGCAGAGAGTGTTTTATAAACTTAGTTAACATAAACTGTTCAGTTTCAAATTTATTGTCAGCAGACCAGGTCATAGGTGGTCAGGAGTAGTGGTCAGAGCAGGAGTCAGACCTGTTGGTCGGAGTCTAAATGCCAGAGCCAATGGTCAAGACAGAGTCAGAATCAGGAATCAGAGCCGAGGGTCAAGACCAAATGCCAGAGTCAGTATTGCCAACTTAAAGAGCTCAAAAATCATGAGTCATATCAGAAAAAATCATAAGATTTTAAAAATAGATAATATTGTGTCTTTTAGCTCAGTTTCTTGATTTTTGAACTTCCCCTGCCTATTCCCAGGGTGTGTGCATGTGACAATTAGTGTTGTCCATTCTCCCACATGTACTGGATAAGGGATTTTGGCTCCTGCTGCAGGAGCTCTCACTCCCAGTAGTTAATCCTGTCCACTAGTCCCCCACATCAGTTCTGTTCCCACACAATCCCCCTGAATTCCGCTCTCCTTATTCAGTCACCCAGCCCCATCACCATCATCCCATCAATTCAGACTCCCTACCCCACTGACCTCCACGACCCTCAGTTCACTCTCCCAGTACTCACCCCACCTGCTCAGAACCCACCAATAAAGACCCCCCCCACCTTCCTCACTTCAGCCCCCTGGGCCATAGTTCAGCCCTCCCAGACTCACCTCTGCTCCTCTTAGGGTTCTTCAACTTTCCCAGGCCTGGGTTGGGGGCTGCAATTGGGTCCCCTCTCCCATTTCACAGGCTGGCAGGGGAACCCCAGCCCGCTGGGGCTGACAGCGATTTCTAAGTAAAATTAAGCTTGACACATGATCTGGGTATAGAACTCAAATCCAGACATTTGAAAGTTCCATCCCCAGATCATGGGTCAGGCTTAATTTTACTACAAAAAAATCAAATCTCTCGTGATTAATTTGCGAGAATTGGCATGTCTGCAAAGTGAAGAGTTGAGGCAGAGTCACAATCAGGAGTCAGAGCTGAGGGTCAAAACCAGATTACCAGGAGTCAGGGAAGGCAGGAGATGGGCTGGTTCTGAGGCAGGAGCCAGGGTAGATCAGGATGGGAACAAGACTGGGTGCAGGGCAGGATCTGGGGTGGAGGAGCAAAGCCGGAGAAGGGCTTGTAGAGATAAGTACAGGGAGGCAAAGTTCATGGTGTGCATGTTGAGCAGCGAGCAAGCTACTACTGCTGCTAGGTTTAATTTAAAACAAAACAAAAACAAACCAACAACAACAACAACCCACCCACAAAGGCCTGCTGGTTTCCTTGGGCAATCAGGCAGGGCTGTCCATCAGGGAGCTTAGCTTGTTCATTAGAGCATCAGAAGTACTGAGGGCCTTCCTTCCGATAGCTACTTTACAGCAATCTTAATTGGGACCTGTTACAAAACAAAGACACACACTGTAACTTTGTGACAATCTTAAAAGCACATGCACAAGCATATAGGACTTCCTTACTACTTGGGTACCCAGTTTCAAGGTCAAGTCAATTGACTGATTTGGGTCATCATCCAAGAGAAAAAGTGTGTATGTTTTCCTTAACAACTTTGTGCAGTAGTCAGGTTTCAGCTCAGTTACTGTTCACAGCAGGAGTTGACAATGAATGCAGATGGGGTGAAGGATGGACAGGTCTATATTCCCTTCCCAGTGCACTAGCAGGCACCCAAATTGCAGGTAAATAGAAAGCAACCATTAACAGTGCCTATCCAAGATAGATACTGGATATCTCCAGGAGGACTCCCAGGTGGCCAGCCTAGGACCTTAGTCTTCTCCCTTCCAGGTGTCTTCAGTTTTCAGGAAGTGATGTGCTGAAGGAAATGGGCCCTTTTGTCCCATTTCTGCTGGGTGGCCCAACGTTCTTCTTGGGAAGTGCTGGCTTGGATCAACTGGATGGTGACCCATACTTCTTCTGAAGATTCAAAATGTCAAGCCATAATCTTTGATGGTCTTTAAACTTGTTTTAACAGTCCATTGTACAAAGCAAATTTACGTCTAAAACTGTTGTTCTCTAGCAGGCTGGAGAATTTCTGTTCTCCTTGTTTTAACAACAATGGGACCTTAGTATATATGGCTGTGCATTATTAACCTTTCCCAGAGCTAAACAAGAGCTCTGGGTAGCTTGAAATCTTGTACCTTTCACCAACAGAAGTTGATCATATAAAAGATATCACCTCATCCACCTTCTCTCTCATTATTAACCGAACAGGTACATTTCTGATTATTCCACTTTGTGGTCACCACACTATTTGGTTTTCATTCCTTTTATTGACTGCCTCTTTCAGCAGAGGTGTATGTCATTAATTTGACAGCACAGGCATTCTTGATTCTCTAGGCATGCTTGATTGCCAACATTAGCCTTACTTCTTCACTTGATCACTTAAACTAAAAGAAAATCAGTATGAATGCAACCCCTTTCTTTCCTAACTGGATTGTCCATGAGGTAAACCCTGTTATTTGAATTTACAATATGTTGCCCAAAGTTGTATCACTTTAGTCAACTTCTCTTTACACCTATAGCTTAATTGACTCAACAATTGTTGAGTCAATCTGGTTTCTTATTTTTCCCACTACTGAATTTGGCAACACAAATATTAAAATACTATATTTGATTTTGAGTTAGGACAGAGTGCTGAGAGAATAAAAGCTCAAATTCTATCTTTTCTAAAAAGCCTGGATGCACTCATCATTTGGGGACCTAAACAAAGTATTGTTTATTTAGAAACAAAGCATTTCAAGATTTTAAAACAACAAACATATTATATGCACGTCTAGCTTAGCAGATGTCAAATCATCTTCCACGTGGTGATCCTGTCAGGGTCTGGGGGTCACTCACACACTACAGGTTTCAGAGTGGTAGCCATGTTAGTCTGTATCAGCAAAAAGAACGATGAGTACTTGTGGCACCTTAGAGACTAACTGAAAAAATGGGGGTTGCATTGTCTGGCAACCCCCATTTTTTTCATGTTTTCTGTGTCTATATCTTCCTACTGTATTTTCCACTGCATGCATCTGATGAAGTGGGTTTTAGCCCACGAAAGCTTATGCCCAAATAAATTTTTTAGTCTCTAACGTGCCACAAGTACTCCTCACAAACTACAGTTCACTCTCTTTGAGCATTTAAAGACACACTACTTGAAGCAGTCTTGTGATCAGCCCCCAACCCCCACCATACAAAAGGACTAAGTTGGAGACAGGATGTAGGATCTTCAAAGCCAACTGCTTTCCTATTTTCTTTCCAGCATGTACTAGGATATTCTCATCTTGAAGCTATTGTCTTCTTCCTGGTGATAACCGCTATTGAATTAATGTGATATAGGCATACAGTAAATATTCCACTAACTTAGTCTCTCTCAATAAGTAGGTTTCATACAGCATTAAATTATTACATAACAGCTCCACCTCCACCAGTATCTATTAGCTGCTTTCTTCTTTTTCCTCCCTCCAATGGTTACATTTATTGATTGATTTGTGGAGCCTTTTTTGACATAGTTTTGTAATCATAGTACTTATTACCATGGCATATAATTAACTCATGAATTCTAAGCAATATACCTAGTTAAGATAACATGGTGCTTCATTCTTCCACACTTTTTATTTTCCCCCTTGATAGTAAAATATTCTTCCTCTCAGTTCTTATGAACAATTTCCAAGTTATCAATCTTATTATGTAGCACATTTAAATTACAGAAAGTGTGCGCTCATGCAATCCTTTGTAAAAAAAACAACAGCATTTCGTGTAAATTCACATAAGGCCATATATTACTCTGGATCTTCATTTGCAGCTGCCATTGCTCTTAGTGGGAACTGCAAATGTGGATTCAATATATTTCCTTTTAGGACTAATGGTAATACTTTTATTTAACAACCCCTCTGAGTCATCTCATTTCCTTCAAATCCTGTCCATTTCCTTCAAATCCCGTCACCCTGATCTAAACACAATAAGCCTGCTCTTCCTTTTTATCTGCACATAATTTCAGCAGAATTTTTCTCTGTTCTGTATGCATGAATTTTACTGTTTCCAGAGCATGGATTTTTCTAATCTTGATGTACTTCGTGATGTGTGAAATTCCCTTTTGTTTTACCTGCTCCAGAAAGTGACTGTAGCAGTAGTTAAGATGTAACTGAGGTTAAGAGCTTAGCAGGATTCCAAAAAGGATTGGACATTTATATGAATAATAAAAACATCCAGAGTATGGATTTTTAACAATTACACAGAAGTTTTGTAAGGGATATAAATCCTCTTGCTTCCGGGCATAAACCAACCTCTAACTACTGGAGGCTAGGAAGGAGCTGTCATAAATATAAAGGGAAGGGTAAACACCCTTAAAATCCCTCCTGGACAGAGAAAAACCCATTCACCTGTAAAGGGTTAAGAAGCTAGGATAACCTCGCTGGCACCTGACCAAAATGACTAATGAGGAGACAAGTTACTTTCAAAGCTGGTGGGGGGGAGGGAAACAAAGGGTCTGTCTGTCTGTGTGATGCTTTTGCCGGGAACAGAAAAGGAATGGAGTCTTAGAACTTAGTAAGTAATCTAGCTAGATATGCATTAGATTCTGTTTTGTTTAAATGGCTGATAAAATAGCTGTGCTGAATGGAATGGATATTCCTGGTTTTGTGTCTTTTTGTAACTTAAGGTTTTGCCCAGAGGGATTCTCTATGTTTTGAATCTGATTACCCTGTAAGGTATTTACCATCCTGATTTTACAGAGGTGATTCTTTTACTTTTTCTTCAATTAAAATTCTTCTTTTAAGAACCTGATTGCTTTTTCATTGTTCTTAAGATTCAAGGGTTTGGGTCTGTGTTCACCTATGCAAATTGGTGAGGATTTTTATCAAGCCTTCCCCAGGAAAGGGGGTGTAGGGTTTGGGGAGGATTTTGGGGGGAAAGATGTTTCCAAGCGGGCTCTTTCCTGGTTATATATCTGTTAAACACTTGGTGGTGGCAGCAATAAAGTCCAAGGGAAAAAGGGAAAATAGTTGTACCTTGGGGAAGTTTTAACCTAAGCTGGTAAAAATAAGCTTAGGGGGTTTTCATGCAGGTCCCCACATCTGTACCCTAGAGTTCAGAGTGGGGAAAGAACCTTGACAGGAGCTTTGCTTGGGGGCAAGGTATTCCACAACTGCCTGCTGCAGTGTTTCTTGTACCTTCCTCTCAAACAGCTGGTAACAACCGCTGCTGGTGATAGGATACTGAACCAAATGAACCACTGATCTGATCCAGATAGTGATTCCTACATTCCTGTCACTTCCATTCTTATTAATGGCTCAGCGCAAACACAGCAAACATTGACTACAAATATTCACATTTTTAAACATGTTTGCTTTGACTGTGTTCACCCTCTTTTGTGTTCTCTTTCCATAAATCTTCATGCAATTGAATTCTAGAATGGATCCTCAGGAAAATACTTGTGGAAAACAAGTTCATAAGCAATGATGCCAGAAACATGATAATAAGAATTACACTCAGCCAACCAGGGAACACAAACAATTCTGTGTAAGCCATGTAACCAAACACAATTAACCAACAAAATCTGAATTTTAGATTTCTCAATTTGAATAGCAAGTAAAAGAGTGAATGAGGTTTGCAAAAGAAAGTGTTGAA
The DNA here is from genome assembly GCF_965140295.1 of Lepidochelys olivacea. NCBI lineage: Eukaryota > Metazoa > Chordata > Testudines > Cheloniidae > Lepidochelys > Lepidochelys olivacea. Next base: position 37,330,681 of record NC_140413.1, on the reverse strand, counting down.
TCATTTTTAATATCACCAACATTTATCATGATATCAGACATCATGGGCCCGATGGAGAGCCCCTTACTAACAATTACTGACAATGAACTCAATCAAATCACTTACCATAAGGTAAGTCTCAGCCTGAGCAAGGGTATCATAATCTCATCCTCTTTGATGAGAGCAAGAGGGGGAATTTATCTAGTACACAATGGATAGTTTATTATTTGCTCAGCTCTGCTTCTCAAGAGTGTAGAATGGTTCCTTTTGACAAGAGCTGTGCACTAGGTTTTGTTTCCAATTTCTGTTGCAATTGTTTTGTGTCTCCTCGGAGTGGAATAGTGAGGTCTGTAGCCCTATTTTCTAATGCCCCTTCTGCCCCTCTCTATCTGTTAATTCAGGCTTTAATTTCCTTATATTTTGTTTATGTGCCCAGAATTTTTTCTGAATAAGAACTTTATTGGACCAATTCCAGTCACTAATGGGGTCTCTCAGGAATCTTTCATACTTTGTTCTTACACCATCTACTGAATACAAAACTTAATCCTGATTGTAAAGTGTATGAAAACTTAGGGGCTTTTGAATGAAAAAAAAAATCATATTGTTACCTCTATGAGAAGCAAAGGAAGAGGTGGAAATCTTAGCTTTAGTTATTAAGAAACCCAAAGGAAAATAAGACTTCAAATCCATTCAGCGTAAATACTCAAATTTGTATGTTCATTCAAAACTTATTGAGAATCCACCAAAGTCCAAAACAATCAAAATTTCCAGTAAGGCTGGAATCCCACTGGATATTTTTCCTCAGAGAGGTCTTACAGAAAAGTAGATTGAACACATGCAAACGATTAACAACAGCGACCTGCCAAGAGTATCCACAGAGCCCTGTTCCAAAAAGGAGAGCAGAGAGGATAGAAAAGCTAGAAAACAGGCTGTGAAAGAAGAGTGAAAGGAAGGCAGAGTGGAGAAGAGAGCCAACAAATTAACTGTCAAGTTGGAGAAACAAAGGTGGAAAAAGAGCAGCTCAGTAGGAGACAAAAACATTCAAAGCTGGCTAAACCTGTCATAATAGAACAGCTAAAAGAAAAGAAGAATCTTTTCCTATAATGGACATTTCCCCACCACTGACCTAATGGGCCTCAATTCATCTCCCTGTGCCTCGTTTCTCTATCTTTAGAAAATTGTGCATAATGACACTTACTAAAATGCTTTACAAAAGAAAATATCTATGGATGAAAAGCATATCAGAGCTAAGTATTATTATTCTTATAAATAGCGATAATACAAAATGCTGCATCTTTTCCTTGAAAATGTTTGAACTAAATTTTTTGTTTGTTTCATTCATAGTTATTCACAGACTTTTTCCCCTCTCACTGATCAGGTATTTTTTTTAAGTGTATAAAAATTAACAGAGGGTTGTTTTTGTTGACAAAATAGAAAATTTTGACCAAAACAAATATTCATATTGAAAAGTCATTTTTCATTAAAAAACGGTTTCCGTGAACTCTCTTGATCAGCTCTATTTATTAATCAGGACCATAGTACTTACTGGACTACTTGCTAACTCTCCAGCTTCTTTGCATCCATTCCATCTCTCCACATGGACTGAGAAAAGGATATTTGGAACCCCAATGAGATTTATTCTATGTCCCTGCAAAACATCCCTGTTTGTACTGTAGCTTAGACTAGTGTGCTTCATATCCAAATGTATATACTATGCCATTGCAGTGCTCTGAGAACCTACCTCAAAGTGACCAGCAAAAGGCCTTGGAAAAATGTGAATGTTGTCACCTACTCTAGTCTAAAGAGATATAAAGGGAGGATTGTGTTAATCTAATTTGAGTGAGTTGGCTTAACCGAAAGAGGGGGGAAAAATGCACCTTCCCTTCCCCCACACCCTAAGTAGACAACCTTAGAAAAAACATTATGATCTAGATCCTCAGTTGGTGTAAACTGATGTAACTCCACTGAAGACAATGGATCTGTGTCAATTTTATACCACCTGAGCATCTGGTCCTATATATTCATATGACTAAAATAAAATTGTTCCAACATAAAACTCCTTTGGGTCTCCCAGTACATCTTTCTTCTATGGCTCTGTAGTGTACAGGATTCTGGTAATATCCCTTTAAAAAGTTTGAGTGACTAAGGCTAGATCCTCAAGGGGACTTAGACACTTAACTGTCACTTTAGGTACCTAAATCTAAAATTTAGAGAATCAAAACCCTGCTCAGTTGCTGCCTAACTTTTCAGGTGCCTAAATTTTCACTGGTAAAGTTCCTTAACACCTAAAAATCTACCAGTGACCATGTGCACTGCCTCCCAGGCATCTAAACCCCACCAGAATCTTCAAGCTAGACATTGCCCTTACTATTTCTCCTGTGGGGCCTTCTCAGTAACCACTTACCAGGTTGGGCCAGAGGAGGAGGTGATGATTTTCCCTTATAACTTTTTAGCCCAGTAGTAACAGAACTCATCCAGGATGCGAGAGACTCTGTTTCAGTTCCCCCCTCAGCCTGGTGGCAAGACTGGATTTGAACATGGGTCTCTCCCCTCCCAAAAGGGTGTTGGAGAGGGAGTGAGAATGACTAAATAGTCCAGTGCGTATTTATTTATACCAGGTAGAACAACTTCAGGAGGAAAGATATATCATGACCAGGCTTAGGTGGTCAGGGCTGGTGTCCGAGTTCAAGTGCTGAAACCAGGGGTCAAGACCAGAGTCTGAGTCCAAGCACCACACAATAGGTCAAAAAACAGGGTTGGAGTCCAAGTACTGAAACCAGGGGGTCAGGATCAGAGTTGGGGTTCAAGGACAGAAGCTGGGGGTCTAAGTAAGGGTTGAAGTCTGTGATCAAGCAGAGAGTCCGGCTGGGGAGGTCACCTAGTTGCATGGATACTTCTTGGAACGTCTCTTGGGCTTAAATAGGGTGCCTGGGCCAATCGGGGCCATGAGGGAAGTTTCAATTCTAGCCTTATGAGGTAGTACCTCTTATGGTGATTTTCTATACAGGTCCTATGTGATAACACATATGGCCCTGTCACAGCTGCTGGGTAGCAGCGTGGAGGCATTGGCCACTCTTCAGGCCCAGAGTTCTGTTCTCCACAGAACCTCACAAAGTTGAGAGCAACCTACCCCAGAATATCACATAACTTAATGGTTAGGACATGCTCCTGGGCCAGGGGGACAACCAAATACCAGAAGTGTCAGGCCCATCTTGGGCCTATCATGATCATTGTTCCAGCATTTTGTTTTGGTTTCCTTAGCACCCTCAGTATCATGGGGTTTGGAGGTGGAGTCAGTACTGCTGACATCTCTCTTGCCTGTGGAACTGAGGTCTTGGTGACTAGTGGTCTAGCCAGCCCCATCTTCCATCTGTCCAGCAAGGGTGACTTCAGTACTAGGCCTACAGCTAAATCATTTGGTACCATATATGCTGTAGGTGTCAACAGGGATGACACCAAGGAAATTGGTGCTGAGGGGTTGGGCCTGGATGAAGGCATTCCACAGGTTTAGTGGGTACCCAAGAACATGTTTCACAGTCAGTAATTCCAGGATGTCAGAGAGACCTTTGTCAAACCATTGGCTGTCCTTTGACTTCTGAGCCCAAGATGAGTCAAACACATTCTGACTCGTTTTGTAACTTGGTAGGCACTAAAGACGTTGACCTGTCTCATCTCATCTCTGGTGCTGTGTTCTTGCTACCCCTCTCTAAGATCATAGATGCCAGAACAGAGACAAGTGATTGAAGCCTCTTGGTCAGTGTAGCACAGGAGCTGAGGGTGGAATCTTGGCTCACTGGGGTGCTGATGAAGAGGGACTGACCAGAGGTCAAAGGTCTAGCTATGTCCTTCCTTTCAGGGTCCACAGAGGATTGCATAGAGTGCTCCATGAGGAAGAATTTTAGGTGGGCCTCACTATCTATTTGTTTAGCTCACCCTGATGACAGAGTCTTGGCAGCAGAAGGTACCTTGAAAATGTGGGGCTATTGCCAAATATGGAAGATTGTCCACTCTTGTAGCATTTTTTCCCCATACTGACTATCAACTTCAACCTATTTGCACACGGGGTGTTTATACCACATAACTAGCTACCTAAGTCAGAAACAGAAACAAGCACCATGAATCATTTTGAGAAGGGAAGGGACAATTTCTTTTCTTTTTTAACTCAAAGAGTGCAACTACCAGCTGAAGTTTGCATGCTGCAATACTTATTAACTTGACATATTGTGCCGGCTTGAGAGAAACAAACTCAGGGCTCGTGTACACTTAAAATGTAACTGCACCACTGTAGCATTTCAGTGTAGACACACCTATGCCGACAGAAGGGGTTCTCCCATCGGCACTGGTAATCCAACTCCCCAAGATGTGGTAGCTAGGTTGACAGAAGAATTCTTCTGTTGACCTAGCGCTGTCTATATCGGGGTTAAATTAGATTAACTACATTACTCAGGGGTGTGGAGTTTTCACACAGCTGAACGACATAGCTGGATTGCCCTAGTGTTTTAGTCTAGGCCAGGCCTCAGTAACAGTAAAAACCTGGAGGGTTTATAAGGGACAAGCCACTCTTCTCTGTTTAACATCCATCTAATTAATTTGAAGACAGACATAATGTGCAGAGTTAACTTTTATAAATATAGAAGCCCTCAAGATATTGGGTCAAATTTCAACCCTGGTGTAAATAAGTGCAATCACATGGTCTTGCACCCACAAGTGCTCACACAGTTATTGATTATTCCAACAAATGACAAAATCTCAGATGCATTTGTTAGCAGAGAAAACAGATTACAGATCTGGATTAAGTTCAGACTAGAATTCAGAGTTCAGATTTGAAGCATTAAGGGAGCTGGGATTTGGTTTGGTTGCAGATCCTACAGTATGAACGCTTTGCATGAGATTTTAAGCAGAAATCTCATGCAATCTCCTGAGAATGACTGTTATGAGATTGTGACTGCATCTCAACAGCAAATGGAAAACAGGCCTTTTTGGTTTGGTATCTGACTGGAAATCAAAAGGCAGCGGGTGAGTTTGAATCAAAGGAATTTGAATCTAACTCTCCCCTCTTAAAGGATCAAATGGAAATGGATTGGAGCTTCTTGTTTTCACCCACCTCTTCTCTCAAAAAGTGATCTCCCTGACTTTTGGATCCCAAATTCATTTAAGTGAGAACCAACTCTCAGAATATTAGACATTACATACATTCTATCATACCATTAATCATCACTTCTCTCCTCCCCACTTAAATACTTATTCATCATATGTTCCTGACTTTATAGAGACAGCTGTTCTCTCATAGATTAACTTTAGATCATTTGGCTGCTAATGCCAGCTGGCAATCCAGTACAGCTGTAACCCTGGCCTGATAACTCTCTAATAAAGCCATGCCACAGTGGTTACTAAAAGGAAAACAAATAGTCTTTGTCCAGCCACTGAATCTGGCAGGGGAGCAGATTCACTTCTGGTTCAATAGCAGTTTCTTTGACTGTGGCCCTCCCTCAGTCACTCCTTTGATTTTTTTCACACTTAGTCAACGTGCCTAAATAGCTGAGGGCAGTAAGTGAACTACGGTCCTGCACACTACAGCTGCACCTTATCTGAAACAAAGGAAAGATTAACAATGAGTGCATAAACTCTGCTAAAAGAATTCTTAGACTATATCCTTAATTTGATTCACTGATTCCTTTTATATGCACATACACATTCAATTTAAAAGCCTGGTACTGCAAGGAATGCCTGGCATTTCTGCCATCAGTGCTCATGTATATTACATGAGTTTATGGCATTTTTAGAAGTCCACCACATCTGAATACAGACGAGTTCTCACCTAACATCACTACCCTAACTGCTCACATAGTCAGGGACATGGGAACTTATCTGATCAAGCACAAGGCTCTTGCTGAGTGCCTAGCTAACTTTCTTCATGGCAATGTTCAAGACACAGGGTTCTTGCTGACACAAAGGGCACCATATATTCTAATCAAGGGACAAAATACATTTTATAAGCTCAATTACACAGAAGAAAGTAGTGCCACCCTCTCCACAAACACGGAGGGCTGTGCTGGCTGGGGAACTGATGCAGTTCTGCTGCACAGGAAGAGGGTTCAGGGGGCTGGAAGACACACACACACAGGTTTGGCCGTCACCTGCATGTGGAGTGCATCATGACTATTGTGGGTGGGGCAAGGTGGGCCAAGCGGAGGGGTAGGTAGAGCAGCTCTGTTGTCATTCACCTGGACAATATCCCCTACTGAAGGGGTGTGCAGCAAATACCTATGGCGAACTTGCATTTCAGCTAACTTGCAGTCTCTCACTGTGTCAGGGGCTAGGACCCTGCATAGAAATGAAGCATTATTTCTCCTGACTCAGCCTAGCAGTCAGGCCAAATAGGGTTTGCGTGTATCTCTAAGGCAGAAGAAAAAACCCCACACAGGGTCAAGGAGACAGGAGCCCAGCAAAGAAACCCTAGAGAAGAAAAGCTATGCTTAGGATAATGCTTCCACTGAAGTTTATGGTTTGTTGTTATTCAGCTCAACTAAAAGACAAGCCCCAGGAAGGGGTATGTTTGGACCAAATCCTATGTGTGTGGGGGGCAGGGGAGGCGGGAGAAGTGGGAAGACCAGTTGCTTACAATACCCACCTTTTAAAGGCAAGCAAAATGTTTAACAGAAGATCCCAGCCAGGTCCAATTTGCAGAAGTTCTACAACTAGATCAGCAACAAACTGTCACAGCCTCTTTGGGCTCCAGGGGCAATTCAAAAGTGATGAGGGGTTCAGAGGCCTGAATTTTGGGGCTTCCATCTAGAGGCACATTAAAAGGTCCTGTTGATCAGTAAGTGTTGAGCACTTGCCCTCTGGTAATCAGACCCCTTGACATTATTTCAAATTAGTCACCCAAAAATTCAGACATCCAAAATGACTGGTCACGTCTGAAATCTTCGTGTCTAAATTTAGGTATATTGAAAAAAATCAATGGGACTTGTGTCCTTACGTCACTTAGGCCTTTGGAAAATCCCATCCTAAACTCATACTTGAGCACCAACATAAAAATGGTCTTTTTATCAAAGGGGCTGCACACACATAGCTGCTTTGGAAATAAATGCGTAGCTGGGGTGCTTAATATCTTTGAAAATGAAAATCTGTTTAATAAAGTGCTTAGTTTTATGGTACCTAATTTAGACAAAGTTTTAAAGTTTTGGCCCGTAACTATTTGCTGAGTGATACTGAAGGTTTGAACAAAGAATGTTGTGTCTATAACATAGCTTTGATCTAATGACTAATAGAAATAGGGTTTCCATCCCTACCCCTCCCAACACATAAATGAAGTGTCTTTTGTATTAATCTTGAATAAGCTTGTCTGCCTGGTAGGTCTTAAACAAGAATGCAGAGAAAAAAAAATTAAAAGTTCATTAGCCTAAGGGGAATCTCTACTCTCAGATCCACAGATAAAAAACCATAAAAGACTGAACTCAGTCTTCAAAGTGTCTTTAAGAAGCCAGAGAGAAAGAAAATGAACATTTCTCTGGCTCTGTATCACTTGTTGAATTTTGTGAACTGCTTACAATTTGGAATGCATTTTTTCCTTAACAGAAAAGCTACACTCTTAAACAATACAGATAACATGGTGTTATGCTACGGGAATTGTGAAAGCTCCTATAGCAGCCTGCACAAACACTGTGCTACAGCCTGTTGCAAGTCTTTCTAGTCCCTATGGTAACCGCCAGACCAACAAGTTGTTCTCAGACAAGCGGAAAAAATGTTAAGAAAAACAGTCCATTCCTAACTACAGCACAGAAAAGGCCCGATTTCTGCAGCTTACTTGCAGTAAAGTACACAGTGATTATCAGTCTAAGTATGCAAAGAGAGATCCAAGTGTCAAAGGGGATGAAAATAAAGAGTTGGCTATAGCGGTAACTGATTTTCTAGAGGGGCAAAATGTATGGAGGTCATTTTCAGGCTATAATTGATCTTCTCAAGCTGCTGCCAAGCCCTCTGGAGTGTCTAATCGCCCTTCCTCTGAGTGCCTCAGGGTTCCCCATCGGATATCCCACAAAATCACTCTTGGGGTCTCTGACTAACACAGTGGTGACTATTAAAGTTAGCACATAGTGGCACTTCCCTGAACCTCCCAGAGCTCTCTAGGTGACTATACTGCTCTGCCCATTTCCCACACACTCTGAGGCCCTCACTCCTATCCTCTACCACCTCCCCAACTTATCTCAAGGCTCATCTTCTGAGCAGCATCTCAACATCCAGAGCACTCCCAGGCTTCTGTCTGATTTCCCCACCCCAGCACTTCTGGGGCTTCTGAGGAACAGCTGTATGAATAGTACCGACAGTGGTAGTGTAACTTATCCAACATCTGACAAGCCCAAGATAGTACTCAGTAACTAGGACCCTAGAATCTGTTCTGTCATGGCAGGATCTTTGGGACCATTCATAGACTATGAATTTTACTGCAAAACAACAACTTTTTTAAAAAAAAAGTCACAAGGTCAACAGATTTGGCTGTTAAAACCCCTCCAAATCCCTGCCCCACATTTACATTTGCTCAATGTCACAATGAAATAAAATTCTTGTGTTGTTTCAGCTACATATAGGGCTGCAGAGAGAGTCCAGTCAGCAGGAAGGAAGCTTTTAAGAGAAGCCTCAGAAAGTGGAGTTAGATCCGAGGCACAAATTGTAAGGAGACAATTTCAGGAACTGACTAGAGATAATGAGCAGCTGGAATTGCAGTTCATAAAATAGAGGAATGTTTTCAGCAACTTACTGACATCACAGCAAAAAGCACATACAATAGCATTAACATAAAACAACAAGTTAATGTTATATTTAAGTTGAACGTTTACATTGACCAAGGTCAGGAAAGTCAAAGCTATGATGCTCACAGCAACTTTAAAATGTGCACATTTAAGGCATCACATACACCATTGCAAAATACCACATTGGATGACTCCTGCAGTCCATGGTCATGTACATTTCCCATTGACATTAATCCTTATCTAAAGGAAGACTAAAAGACGCATCTTGAGCCCCATCCTTGCACTGCTCCAACCTACCTTCAAAATAATCCTCTCCAGCAAACAGATGCGCCTTGCATCACTCACTAGAGGTCAAACTCAGTATCTGCCACGCTACCAGATGAAGTGATTTCCATAATTCATAGATATTAAGGTCAGAAGGGACTAGTCTGACCTTCTGCACAACACAGGCCACAGAATCTCACCCACCCACTCCTGCGAAAAACCTCACCTATGTCTGAGCTTCTGAAGTCCTCAAATCGTGGTTTAAAGACTTCAAGGAGCAGAGAATCCTCCAGCAAGTGCCCCATGATACACAGGAAGGCGAAAAACCTCCAGGGCCCCTTCCAATCTGCCCTGGAGGAAAATTCCTTCCCGACCCCAAATAGGGCGATCAGCTAAACCCTGAGCATATTGGCAAGATTCACTAGCCAGATACCCAGGAAAGAATTTTCTGTAGTAACTCAGATCTCACCCCATCTAACATCCCATCACAGGCCATTAGGCCTATTTATCATGAATATTTAAAGATCAATTAATTACCAAAATCATGTTATCCTATCATACCATCTCCTCCATAAACTTATCAAGTTTAATCTTAAAGCCAGATAGATCTTTTGCCCCCACTGCTTCCATTGGAAGGCTATTCCAAAACTTCACTCCTCTGATGGTTAGAAACCTTCATCTAATTTCAAGTCTAAACTTCCTGGTGGCCAGTTTATATCCATTTGACCCTTCACTGTAAGCTGCCGGCTTCCAAACTAGGACCCACAGGCCCACAGCAGAAAACTGAACAGGCTGAGCTTTTCTTCTTTAATGACCCCCATTACCATCAGCAGCTTCTGCCGCACTAGACTGGGTTGCTCTCTCGGTATTTGAAAAAAGACTAACATTAATACATTTACTGTTTTAAAATCATGAAATCTAGTATCACTTCTCTTTAAAAGGCCTGCACAATGATGGCAACTATCTTCTTTAGGTCTGGCTGCACAGGCAGTGTCGGATTAAGGGCCTCACAATGTGAGGGGCCTCTAAACAAAAGAAAAAACTGACTCCATTTCAAATTTTATCAAAATTGGTTGATATATAAAAGAGATATGGGAAAAAGAAGATTCTCTAAATATAACAAAATACGAGTACTGTGGCACCTTAGAGACTAACAAATTTATTTAGAAATTTTCGTTCAAATATGACAAAAACATACACATCTAGCTACACAAATACCCTTCCACCTATCAAAAAACATTTAGTGAAGGGTAAGGCCAGTGTGGAGAAAAAAATGATAATTGCAATTGTAAAATTAGTATTTCTACAAGTTAATCTGCTATCAGTCTCCAAAGGCTGCTACTGGTAAAATGCTGACTGACCATGCCTTCAAAACTCATACATATATACATACATACTCTCACTGCCAATAAAATCAGGAAAAGGAAGGGGTGGCTAAGGAATGACAATAACTGGGGGGAGGAGATGGGGAAGAAGAATGAGGATTAAGTGAGAGCTCAGAATTAGATGAAAGAGGCAATTAATTTTCTAGAAAGGTCCATCAATGGCTATTAGCCAGGATGGGCAGTAATGGTGTCCCTAGCCTCTGTTTGCCAGATGCTGAGAATGAGCAACAGGGGATGGATCACTTGATGATTATCTGTTCTGTTCACTTCCTCTGGGGCACCTGGCATTAGCCGCTGTCGGAAGAAAGGATACTGGGCTAGATGGACCTTTGGTCTGACCCAGTATGGCCGTTCTTATGTTCTTAAAGAGATTATCTAGGGTTGGTGGGGGGAACACCCCTAAATTCCACTAGTGAAAATAATGAGGAAAGAATCATGAGTTACAAATAAGAAAAAGGAAACAGTGAAGGTATAAAATAGAAATAGATAATGGTTCAAAATATTTTTTTTTAAAGTAGGAAACAGGAATGGGTTAAAAAACAAGAGAAAATCAAAATTGCAGCAGTTTGGCATGAAGTCCGGGGTAGTTAAGACACAGGTCAACATTTAAAAACAAACAATAAAAAAAAAAGATATGACTGTATTGCTAAGTTAAGTCATACCCTTACATTTATAATCTTTGTTCTTCACCCCCTCCTTTCTCTGTTTTCTCTTTACTTTTGTCATCTGAGTAACTTTAGTTAAAGTCTTATTCACTTAACTGGGACTTACAGCCCTGTTGAAAAAAGTGTGATTAGGCATTTTTAAACTATCGCTTACATTTCTTTATCATGATACCCTGCTAGTGCGTAGGGTCAAGACAGATGTATTAAAGTATTTATTATTAATAATGATAAGTATTACATATTTAATAACTATCACTCTCTCATAGCTTAAAAATTACTGAAAAGACTGTCCCTATACCTTTGAAATACATTTGCTTCTAGACAGAGAAAAAGACTGAAAAATGTCATCCCAAAGATGATGGTTAGAACATCTGAAAACAGGGTTAAGCCTAATGAAGTGTCTTTGAATCTTTAACAGTGAGAAGCCACAACATGATCTGTTGTCAATTAAAAAAAAAAATTTCTTGTTTAAATCTTGATCAAATCCTATACAAACTCCATCTTAAAACCTTTTAAAAAATCTCCCATGATGTTAGCTATGTTACAGCTAGAGACAAACTAAAATATCCACCATGAAGTCATTATGATTTTCCAGCATCTCCTTGCAAACATGAGGTGTGTCAAAGGGATTTTTCCTGGTGAAATAATTCATAGATACAATAAAGTGAGTTAATTCTGGAACACAGGATCTGCTTTGAATTATTGAGAGCTCTCCCTCTCCTCATGTGCCTTTTAATGACACTTTGGATCAGTGGATACTATCACTCATGTCACCAGAGGAAAATAGAACTTGGGTCAGGTAAGCTATTACTCCATTCAGAATCATTGGTCTTGGGGATGCCAGGCCGCACCTCCTTAACTTCCCTGCCAATAAAGCAATAGGGAACCCTACCAACCACAATACTTTCCACCCCCATCATACCCACAGTGGAGAACTTCTATACAGCTAGCCTGTTCCTGCCAGTTAGGAAAGATCAGAATATGTTCCAAGCTGCTTTGCATTCATTGTGCATATTAAATACATTCATAATTATGAGACTGCTTGAAATCTTTCCAGCTTTTATACAACATGTTTGTTTTAAGGCTCTGGTGACGTCTGCAATGTGTGGGTCTACTGAGATTTGAAACAGATGCATTATTTTCCTCAGCCACCTGGAGGAGAGTAAAATACTGAGAAAAAGCTGGCCTATAAGAACTCCCTGGTGTTCAAAAGCCAGGCTGGCTAATAGAAGAGAAAATCGTTCTGATTATTTAGACTGCAAAACAAATGACTAAGTATATTTAATTGCTGCTTTCCTTTAAAAAATACTGTCAAGGGTCTTACAGGCCTTAAAATTAATGCACAGTAGCTTGCCAGTTGTCCTTCTCTTTTAGGCCTTAAGGATTCTGGGAATGTGTTTATTTTTCCAACCTGACCTTGCTGTGGTGCTAAATCTAAAACCAACCAGATAAAGCCCAGGCTTATTGTAGAACTCAATGTAAACTAATGAGACCCTGAATGTTATGACACAAGCAGAAGATGCCATGTGCTCCCTGGTTTGGGTAGGCACAGTTACTCAAGGTTTTGGGCTTGATAATAATTTTTAAAATAAACTTTGCTGTGGGGTGAAGGTCAGTTTTAAATATAAATCCAATCTTGGCATCTTCAGAATAGATTTTTCTATCCAGGAGAAAGTTGTGTCCACCTGGGTAGCACAAGCACTGGAAATTCTGTTGATCTAGTCAAAGGAAAGGCTGACCTGCAGCAAACTGCCTCTGAATAAAATACAACAAACAGCTCCACAGTCATGTTCCAGGTGCTCTGCACCACACACACACCAATGACAATGGCCAGAACCCCATCCTCAAGTCACATTCACTACTATTGACTTCAGTGCCAACAATCTGTACTATACCCCATGCCTCCTCTCCTTGTGTTGAAAGCTTTGCTTCAACTCTGCCTCATTCTTCTTGTGGTATATTGAGGAATGTGTTAGAACAGCAACCTATCACTTTGTGGAGGGAGGAGTAGGGGGCGGGAGAATTCCTGGACCAGTGCACAGGCTAGTATCTATTACAAAGTGTGTCAGCAGGGAGAGTTATGGAAAGAGCCAGCTTAAAACAAGATGGACTCAGTTGTACCTTAGGGAGCAGCCTGTTCTATGTTTTGGGGCTTTTGTGCATTACCATTCTGAATTCTAAGAAATAAAATAGTATGATATTGCAGCCTTCTAGCCAGACTATTTTAAGTATTTCTCTAATATCTCTGTATATGTTGTTAACATAACCCTTCTGGCCAATGGAAGGGATGTCAATGACCAGGAGCTTTACAGATGTGTGAGAGAGTGTGCCTTGCAACAGACTGTGTGGCTAACAGGCAGCAGACGGCCAGTCCATGGTTATAGCAGAAATGCATCTTAGAGGGAGGAAAGGTAGTTGAGCCCTCCCCGCATCCCCACCCCTCAGTTCTGAGATTCATGGGGCTTGATCCTACACTCTGCTCAGATGAAGTGAAAATGCAGGGCCCTAAGGAGCCAGTTGTGGCTCCCCGATCCAGAATTGCCTAGTACGAACCCAAGGTAGAGCCTCTCCTGCGTCGGTTTTCCCTTGCATAAGAGGGACAGTGGGGCTATATCAATACTCCACTGGTGTAGTGTCCTGATGTGACATCTTAGCTGCCACACTTGGGATTGAACTAAGGAACCTCTAGAGCTAAAGTTTGTGCCTGGACTCTTTAGCAGGGGGGCGGCAACACCTCATATCCTTGAGAGGTTACACATGCTCCTGCAATACATAAACATTTTCATTCATTTTAAAACAATGAATTCCTAAGATACTTAAAAACTCAATTCAGTAAGGTGTAACTTAGCTGAACGATGTTTGTCCAGTTTATTTGCAGGAAATTACCATATCTATCACAGACACTGTTAGTCTTTGTCAATTAGAGAGATTTCTGCCAGCCATTTCCTTTTTAACTTCTCATCAAGAGACCAGCAGCTAGCAAAAATGGCTCTCCCAAACCTGGTTTCTGACTTGTCATTCTGAGGACAGCAAAGCAGTAGAGTGATTGTGCAAATTCTGATGATGGTGGGGGGGGTTGGAGGTCATATGACACTAGCCAATAATGGATGCATCTCCCACAATCCAACTCTGTCAGAGCTGGAAGGTTTGTTTGGTTTATAAACAATAGTAACTCTGTGCAGCACCAGTCCTCTGGAATGTTTTACATGTGGAAGATGCATTGTTGTACAGTTTTCCCCTTCACCCATACTTGGGTTGGAGATTTATTCCAAGACAGAGCCAGCAAATTCCATTTACCCCCCAACACGGAACTGAAACAAAGCCAGGTTATGGACCAGATGCTACTCCGCTGAGGCTATCTTGGGCTACATAACTCCTGTGCCACTAGAGACCAAGGCCACTCTTTGGCTTTGCTGAGAAATTCACAAGGTAAGCAGGAAACTGTGCAGCCTGGAAATACCCAGGCCAGGAGGGAGTGAGATGTGTGTCTCTGCCCAAGAGAGGTGATGGCTCTGGAGCCAGAAGCCTGAGAGTGGATGCCCTTGGTGGACCCTAGAGGGAGAATACAGGTGTAGTTGCCCTGAACTGTGACGGTGGCCATGGAAAAGCCCAATAATTTTGGTTCAGGGCCCGTTAAAAGGGCTTCTTTGGCTGACTAGAACTCACCCACATTAGAATAGCTGAGGCATTGCCTGAATTTATGTGGCTGAGTCACCTGAAACTTCATCACCCTGTAAGGAAAATGAGGCAAAGATCATTTGAGATACTGTTGAGAATGTGGAATGGCACAGACTAATGAAATAAAATCTGTACTCTAATTTGACCAATGAAGACATGGAGCTAGCTTCACGGAATGTGGAACGCAGATGGCTCACCAAATTTCTTCAGCTGCTGGCCCACAGAAGATGATATTTTTGGATGGATTAAACTCTTTAAAAAGGCATCTCTGAATGCAGATTAGTTTAAGTCTTAACAACATTGACAGTGCCCCCTTTTAATGCTACATCTCACATCTAAAGCAAATGTGTTGCTATTTTCAAAGAAGGGGAAAGTTTTTACCAGACATCTTCCATTACAATTCAATCCCTTGCACCTCATTGAAAACCATGGTTTATTAGTTATTTAACTTTCAGAGAAAACCATCAGCATCTGAAAACAAAAGTGAGAAAACATTTTGAAAACAAAACATTTTACTGTTGTTCTTGGTCTCTCTTCATTAAAAAGGTTCAGCTGATTAGATCTTAATTATGTAACCAATCATATGCACCATATACAAAACTCTTATGTCTTCCTCATACAGTGATGATTACAAATTCAACATTTTACCATAGTTACCATTTCTCTGTACTTGGAAATAGCTAGAGATATTAGTGGGTAAATACTGACATATAAATGGCAAGTACTGTATGTTAGTAACAATGATGGAGAAGTAGTTGGTACTTGTTCAAAATGTTAAAGCTGTTCAATACTGGATGTTTAATTTATGCCTTAAACCGATTTAGAATATAAAGTGTTAAAAGATGTTGACCTTTAATACTGATCAAATATTAAATACTTTCCTATGCAAAATAATGTCTAAATTTTCCATATCTAACATTGTATCACTAGTTACATCTGTAGAGCTATATAGTTCTATTGGAAAATCAATGGTTCCAGTGAAATTTTTAACAGATGTATTGCTGCTTTTACACAA
Source organism: Lepidochelys olivacea (assembly GCF_965140295.1). Taxonomy (NCBI): domain Eukaryota; kingdom Metazoa; phylum Chordata; order Testudines; family Cheloniidae; genus Lepidochelys; species Lepidochelys olivacea. The sequence goes on along the minus strand of NC_140413.1, from coordinate 37,314,942 downwards.
AGAGGAATAATGGTTTGGTCAATTCTTCAGCACACTAACCACAAGAAATACATCAAGTGATATATTCAACATCTGCCGATGATATCATGCCACAGTTTGTTTTTCAGCAACCTAAATGAACCTAGGGACTTGCTTTTGCTATGATGCTCAGCAGAGACTTGGACCACAGTTCATTTCCAATTGCTTGTTTGGAATTTCCCATGAAATATTCTTTAATTGAAATATTGTATTTCTGAAGTCTGTCATTTCATGAGCCATTTGCCATTCTTGTAACAGGGAAATAATCCAGATATCAAGTTTACAGGAAATGTCTGACTCAATTAGAATAAAAAGAATGATATATTGGGTCTTGTTGACATGTTTGATTCTTCCAGTTAAACTCAATTTGGAGCCCAGGGGAATGGAGATGGGGTGGGGGGAGGCTGGGATAAAGAGAAGAAGGGGGTGAGTGGATTAAGAGGAGGAGATGGGAAGGAGGGAAGTGGAATGGGACTTGCAGTCAAGGGGAAGGGGAAAGGAGAAGGGACTGGAGCGGAGGATACATGTATGGACGTGGGTGAGGGAGATTAGAGTGAGACTGAGATAAGGACACCAGGGAGGACAGAGAACGAAAGCAGGACTGTAACCTCCAGAGAACATTCCCCTCAGAACCTGGAACAGAACCCAGGTTTTCTCAGTTTTAACATTCATTGCTGTCAGCAAATAGCTGTGAAACCAACTGGCATCATGTGTGCCTCATCTCACTCGAGAGGCTGATTCACACAGAGGATGACAACTCACTACTACTACAAGTTACTCTGTTAGCTCACCTGGGAGAGCTATGTGCAGTGGACACAAAGTTCCAAACCCCACTGATGAACAGTGTGGGAGTCAATATGGTTTCACATGATGGAATTTTATGTTTTTAAAGCCCAAAAACTACATTAAAGGAATTTTAAGGTTGCAAAGTCAAGCACTCAAAAGCTAAGAAATGCCAGAATTAAGAGTATCTGTGCAACTTTAATTCAGCCCCTTTGCGTATGTGCATTATGCTTAGGCTGGATAGAATTTATCAATGTTTATTTTTAAGCATTTTTTAAAATTTAACCTGTTCAGATTGTCACAGTTCAGAGAAATTATGCAGGCTGTGAGTTATCAGAAAATTATTTAATGACAGAAAGTTTAACATTTTTTGAATCCCAATGGTTAAAAACCATTAAAAAACAAAATTGTCAATAACATGTCAAAGTATAAAAACAAAATATCTATACATCAAATTCTAATATGCTCTCAGGCAGCATTTTCCTTGCTTTGCTTATCCTAAATTTTCACTACTATTGATGGAAATACCTGTGTGTGTGGTGAAATTGATGTTTACCAACATTTACTGAAACTTCCAAAACTGTTATGATACAGTCTTTAATTACATGATTGTGACAGATATCGCAATTTCCTGTAATGTCCCTGAGAAACCTTACTGAATTAAGTTAAAGTAGCTTTGGAGTCCAATGTCTTAAAAATGCAAAGTTTCTGTATTACTGTGGAATTGTATGCAACTTCTACAGCAGGGGAGAGATGACCAGTGTAAAACCTGAAAAGTGTTATGAACTTCAAAGCACTATTTGAAACAATGTGCCAGACAAGAATGAATTTCTGGGACAAACAAAATTACATGGATTTCCCAGGAAATCTCTAGGGGAAAGTGAATGCAAATGTACCACCTCTGCTTATGCAAAAATTCAGGCTTTTGAAGCGATTCCCTGAGGAGGGTCCTTTGTATGCAGATCTCCATTACAAAAGGAGAAGATCAAAGGTCCAAGCTGTATAAAGAAAAGAATGAACTGTTCCTAGGGGTGGTCTTTTGAGCTAAAGCAGTTATGAACCTGTAACCATAGAAAAACCCACATGGAGTCTGCCGGACTGATCACTTACCAGAGCTGTTAGAGTTTCAATTATCTCGAGCAAGTGATTAGCATGTGTGTAGGTTCTTTTATTGTTTTTCTATGTTTTCTCTGTAATGCTTTCACCTTATCAATAAATGTGGTTGCTTAGAAAGAGCTGTATGGTAATTTATAACTGGGGGCAAGTACACTGTTCATAGCCTCAGGAGGGAAAGCAAAATGCAGATGCTGGCTGTTCAAGCCATTTGGCTTGCTGGGAATAATGCAGTTTAGGGAGGGGATTGTACAGCCTGGAAAAACCCCAGTCAGGAGAGAAAGAGACAGGGATCTCTGCCCAAGATGATAGTTAGGAAGTCTGAAGCCTAAAAGTGCGTGTTCTTGCTGGACAATGGAGGGGGAATACAGGTGCATTTGCCCTGAACCCTGACAATGATCATATGCTATTTTCCCACCAGACCCTACCTCATTTGGTACACAGAGTGGATCTGCTCTGGGGATGAATCAGAGTTGTGTGGTGAAAGAATGTAGGACTCATGCCTCGTATGTTAGTTAAGTTGAAAGGTGTGTCATGAATGATGCAGTAGTTTGCAGAAGGAGAAAGGATGGTCTTGTAGTTTAGACAGTTGAAGAAGGCCAATTGCATTTTGGGATGTATGTGTAGGGGCACTGCCAGCAGATCGAGGGACGTGATTGTTCCCCTCTGTTCGACATTGGTGAGGCCTCATCTGGAGTACTGTGTCCAGTTTTGGGCCTCACACTACAAGCAGGATGTGGAAAAATTGGAAAGAGTCCAGCGGAGGGCAACAAAACTGATTAGGGGACTGGAACACATGACTTATGAGGAGAGGCTGAGGGAACTGGGATTGTTTAGTCTGCGGAAGAGAAGAACAAGGGGGGATTTGATAGCTGCTTTCAACAACTGAAAGGGGGTTCCAACGAGGATGGATCTAGACTGTTCTCAGTGGTAGCTGATGACAGAACAAGGAGTAATGGTCTCAAGTTGCAGTGAGGAAGGTTTAGGTTGGATATTAGGAAAAACTTTTTCAGTAGGAGGGTGGTGAAACACTGAAATGCGTTACCTAGGGAGGTGGTGGAATCTCTTTCCTTAGATATTTTTAAGGTCAGGCTTGACAAAGCCCTGGCTGGGATGATTTAGTTGGGGATCGGTCCTGCTTTGAGCAGGGGGTTGGACTAGATGACCTCCTGAGGTGCCTTCCAACCCTGATATTCTATGAATGCTGTATTAGAGAACTGCGTTCTAACCTTGCTGCTGCGACAAAATTCCTGTGTGATGCTGGACAAAAAAATCACTTAACCCAAACATTTCACAGATGGTCACTATTTCTGGATGCCCGGCTTGAGACCCAAGGGCCTCATTTACAGAAATGCTGAGCAATTACTACTGCAAATGACATCAGCAGGAGCTATGCTTTGAACAATTAAGTGCTATAAAATTTTAAGTACTCTGAAAAATCAGGCATTTCAAATTGGGCACCCAAAATTAATGGACACTTTTGATCTTAATCTGTTTATGCCTCAATTCCCCATCTGTAAACTGGGGATTAGAAACATGTTTAATTATTTTGGGTCATTCTCTAACAGCAGTTGATCATGATGTGGCTTTAGGTGCTCTAGATAATACCATTATGACAATATCCCCACATCCCTACTGTCTTAGCGCTTGGCTAGACTTACATTTTATAGCGCTCTAACTTGCTGGCTCAGGGGGGATGAAAAATCACCACCCTGAGCACAGCAAGTCAGAGCGCTTTAAAGCTAGTGTAAACAGGTTCCCGGCGCTTGGAGCTAATCCCCTCGTGGACGTGGATTACCAGGAGCGCGACCACACTCGCACTTCAAAGCGCTGCCGTGGGAGCACTCCTGCGACAGCACTTTGAAGTTTCCAGTGTAGCCATGCCCTTAGAAGAAGAATGACATATGCTTCATTGTCAGCTGAATAGACCAAATTTGACAAAACCATTGATAAGTCTGTGGCTTTACACCTGGTGAAATCTTAAACTTGGGTTGACCCTGCCTGTGGCCTTGTGCCAGAGGAAAAGAAAGGCTGAAAATATGCTGTTTACATCAGTTTATTGTTGTTTTGTCTGGTATTTTGTACTATGGTAGCGATGAAAGTGACATACCGCTACTTATTACCTCTGGCCAAATGAAAAATCCTAAAGCCAGAGTGCCTATTATATCATGGGCATTGACAACTGGGGCCTTGGAGGGGTCAGGCCCTCCCCCAAATTGAGGGATTGCATTCATAAATAAAGGAACACTGTATTTGGAATAGAAGCTCATTTGTCTCACTTTATTAAAATTGGACATATATAGTCATAGTACAAAATTGCTCATTAAAACAATACTCAGCAACTTGTTTTATTATTTTTAAACTCTAGCCCCCCCTTTCCCCTCCCCATAAAAAAAAAAGTTGTGTATCCTATATGTGACATATCTGGAAAGCCACATAGATCAGTAGTCAAACTAATTGTTTGAGATAACAGCATAAAAAGGGAGCATAATGGGGGTCACACTCACCTCTTGCAAGCATCCCCGGCTGAGTGCATGTGCTTGCACTCTCTCTCTGTTTGTGGTGGGTTTTCAGTGAGTCAGCCCTCCAGCCAAGCCATACCCAGTCTGTCTGTGAGATACAGGCAATGCAAACCCCTTTCATACAAGTCCAACAGGGGGCTCTCTCAGTGCCCTCTGTGATGTCTCTCTCAGTTTGTCCCTGCTCTAAAATAGAGGCTCCTTCCCTGGAGGCAGTGTCTTTGCCCTCTCAGGGCCTTTCTGGCCCCACATCTCTTCAGCTGGGGCCACTATGGTTCAGTTCCCCTTCTGGGGTGCCTCAAAGTCCAGGCCACTTTCCCAGCAACTCACAATGTCCCTTTAAATAAACAGCTGCTATACTTCCCTGGGCTACTTCCCGCACATTCTTCACCCTTACCTCAGGGCGTTCTCCTCATGGAGTCCCAGTGGGCAGCTTGGAGCACCATCCACTCTCCTCCAACTTTAGCAAGAAACTCTTCTTATACTGGCCTGCTGGGTCCTGATTGGCTGCTTCCCACACAGCCACTGGAGGCAGCTTGGAGGACCTCTCTACTGCCCCTTTCTGGGGCAGGGTGTGGCAGGACCACAAGGTCTCCAGCAGGGGGCCTCAGGGCCTAGTCCACCCCGCCAATGAAGCCTAATGTAGTTAATCTTTAGAAGAAGGCACAACATTTTTAGTGACTTAGACTCAGTGTACTTCCAGCTGATAGTAAATTATATGGCATTACAAAGATTACACTGCATTTTCTAGGTTTTTTATGTTGCCTTGAACAGTATACACTAGAAAAAGAGTTATCCTGAAACGTTAAACCAAAGCAAAGATTGAATTTTGTCACTACCATATCACTACATCGAATACCAAGTCAGTACATTCCCAGGGTGTGTACAATGATTATGGTCAGAGCTGAGTACTATTATTACGTTGACTACACCTTAACTGTCACTCTACACCTTGCTTGAAACAAGGATTCTTTAAAATTTTGTATTAAAAAAAAACTACATTAAAAGAATGTTACAGTTTCAATGTCAAGCACTCAGAAGTCAGGAAATGCCAAAATTGAGAGTCCCTGTGCAACTTTACTTCGGCTCCTTTTTGTGTGTTCATTATGATACAGTCATTAATTACATAATCACATTAATTTTCTGTAGGACCTTATGCCTCATTCAGTGCACAGGATGGATGGCACTCGCTGAATAAGTTGTTTTCTCTTTATTGTTCTATATGTGGCCCCAGACCTCATTTATTGCACAGTATTCAGTCCTTGCTCTTAAAACAGAATTATTAATTTCCTCAATGACTTTGCTATCGTGCTTATCGTTATGGTATCTGTATGCTTTCATGAACATCAATAAATTTATTGGCACAACACCCCTGTGAGATGAGTATTAACCAGCAGGCTACAGAATAAATGAGCCAGCAAGCATGAGTATGATGCTGTAGCCTAGTGACTAAAGCACTCAGCTAAGAGGTGGGAGACCAAAGATCCAGTCTGGCTACTTCAGTGACTTTTAAAATTTATTTTTCCATTGTGGAACAGTTTCAACAGGAGAGACTAAGGGAGTCCCTAAATCACAATAACACAAAGCCTAGTGCACTCCTGTGAGAGGTGGCAGATCCCATTTCAAATCTCTTCTTCCCCTAAGGTGGAGAGGGGAGTTGAACCTGGAGCCTCCCATATACCAGGTGAGTGCTCTTAGCACTGGGCTAAAATTTACAAGCAACAGCCTCCCCCCTGGGGCTTTGTTTTAGAGAGGCTTTGCAACTGAGAATCCCAGGCAGATTCCCAAGCACCTCCTCTGCAGCCTGATCCAAGGCCCTATCTCGGAGAGAGGGGCAGGGCTTATCTCCCCTTGGCAAGGTTAGGTGAGGAGCCGCCTGGTGTGCTGACTTTTGTGAATCCCATTCTCAGGCACATGTCTCTCCCCATTCTTTTTGTAGGGAGCTGAGGCACCAAACTCAGGCTCTGTGAATCCTAGTTATTTTCTAGGTGTCTGTGAGAGAGAAAAAGGAGTAAGAGAATGAGGCAGCTTTCTGCAGGAGACCTGAGGCCTGAAACAGGCTTGCTAAATGAGCTAACCAGACACAACTGGCACAGGCAGGGAACAGCAAGCAGCTGGTTCCTTAAAAGAGAGGTGAAGCAGTTGTTTGGGAGAACTGACTCTGGGAAGTGAGCACTGAGCAGGACAGCTGCAAGCTAAGCCCAGGCTGTGAGGTAACAGCCATGCTTTGGAACAGATTTTTGGGACTCTGAGTTTTGTTTTGAATGGTTTGAATAAACACAGACCCCTCTAAAGGAGGTGATTAGACAAACAAGTGTGTGGAGTCTCTGTAAAGAAAAGGGCCTGGAAGCAGGAGAATAGATTGCAGAGCAGAGGCACCCCAGACACAAGGGGGTGCAAAGGGTCAGCCAACCCCTCTTCAGTGCCTGACCTTCTTTGTGAACCTAGCCCCTAGTGATGATTTGCGGAAATGGGTGCCCTGTCTTAACAGTGAAGGCTAGCAAACTATACCTTGTCTCACTGACTACTTCTTCATGGAACCACTGTATTCTTGTGAGAGGATCTCCTGACACTGCACTGAGACCAGAGCAGCTAATGAAATGGAGGCTACTTACCTGTAACTGGAAGTTCTTTGAGATGCATGGTTCCTATTTGTATTACACATGTAGGTAGACAAATGCACCATCCACCCAAGTCTGGAGTTTCTTCCTCAACTGATGGTCCCTGTGTGTATTCAATATGGTGGAGATTAAGAAGCAGCAGTCAAAGAGGACACAGACGTGATGGCTGACTGTAATACTGCTGTCCCTACAGCTGTGTCTGCAGTAGAAGATTGAACCAAAGCATAATGTTTTATGAAGGTGTAAAAGCAGCTTCAAGTATTTGCCCTATACATCTCCAGTAGAGGTACATCTCTCAGAGATGTGCTGAGGTTGCTTGCACTTTGGTGGAATGAGCACTCACCCCCACCCAGGGCTAATTGGTAGCAAAGGATAATACAACCAGAAATCTATTTTGAAAGTCTCTGTGCAGATATAGTTTGACTCCTTGATCTCTGTGTTATGGAAACAAATAGTTTAGGTGTTTTTCTAATGACTTTTATAGATAAAAAGGCCAGCACCCTTCAGACATGCAGAGAATACAGCATCCTCTTTATCTGAGGCATGTGGTTTAGGGGGGAAAAAATACCATTTAGTGGATAGTTTGACTCATATGAAACTTGAGCCTAGTAAATTTATATTCATTTTGGACTCCTGAAGGGTTCAGATGCCTTGCACGGTATGATTGCCCCAACGAGCTTTTCAGCCTAAGATGGAGGCATCAGTAATGACCGTTGCCTCAGGAGTCGATGTGAAGAAAGGGATCCCCACTTGCACCTTTACCCGCTTTGTCCATCAGACAAAATAGTCCAAAACCTTGGACCGAATTTTCATCTTGTCATAATGTTGCTCCTCTCTGAGTACATGGACAGGAGCCAGGCTTTCAGACAAGGAAGATAGAGCCTGGCAAATAGTTTAATGTGTGTGTGAGGCCATGTGGTCGAGGAAGGAAAGGCAAGTTCTGACTGAAGTCTAGGGTCTGAATATACCATAAGTTAAACTCCTGCTATATATGAGTCCAATGTGACCCCTGTGATATTTATGGACTTCCTGGGGACCAATATGGATTCTTTGTGTTTGACACAAACATCTAGAGAAGACAGTAGAATGAACAGGGTGCCCGCTGGATTTCTTTATATGATCTGCCCATCAGAAGCCAATTGTTGAAGTATGGGAAGACATGAGACCCTTTCTTCTCATCCAAGCTCCACCACTGAAAAAACTCTTGTAATGATCCTGGGTACCTACCTAGTCCAAAGGGGAGGACTACTTGATAATGGTCCTGGCTGAAGAGGAACCTGAGGAACCTCCTGTGGGATGAGTGAATGTCTGTGAAAGTATGCAGTGGCTGCAAACCATGTGCCTTCTTCTAGAGATGTAATTATTGATGCCAAAGAGATCATGCAGAATTTTAGCTTTTGGATGAATATGTTCAGTTTGAGAATTGTCTTCCATCTCCCACTCTTTTTGGGGAACAAGAAGTAAGGGGAGTAGAATCCCTTCTGTTGATGATGAAGTGGAACTCTTTCTATGGCTCAGAGTGGTCCCTGAAAAGGAACCAGGAAAGGGGTTAGTGGGTAGGAATTGTGAGAAACTCGACTAGATAGCCTCTGTGAATAATTTCCAGTATCCATTTGTTAGTAGTTAGGGCCTCCAGTTTCAGACTAATTGGATAAAGTGGCTTCCAAAACCCTGAGGAGGGAAATGTAGTACCAATAAAGGAATGTGGGTCTCGACAGTCCCATGAAAAGAAACTCTTTGGCTGCGAGTTACAGTGAGATGTGGTGGTGGATGTTGCAGGGGCTGCATTCCTGGTCCTATAAACCCTCTGTCTTTTACATGCTAGTTCCTGAGGATGTTAATGATATGAGGACTGAGGAGATGGTCTCGCTGTATAGCCCTGTCTATGATGATTTTTCCTGGGGGCAGGAATATAAAGAGCAAACAGTTGTCCTTGAGGGAATGAAGACCTGCATCTGTCATTTTGTGGAACAGATTGGTGATATCAAAGGACAGATCCCAGATGGTACTCGACACATCTCTAGGGAAACCTGGGGATCATACCCACAAGTCCCTTTCATAACAATAACTGTAGACATTCCTCTGTAAGCAGTGTCCAGAGCATCCTCTGTGGCCTGAAGGGAAGTTCTGGTCACCATTTTGCCCTTGTTAATTAAGGCTTGGAAGTGGGATCTCCTACTGGGAACTTGTCCTTAAACTCTAGAAACTTGGCATAAAATAATATTTAGCCAGGAGGTCCTGATACTTTGAGATCCTAAACTGAAGGGAGGTGAGAGAAAAGACTTCTTCCCAGGAGGTTGAGGTGCTTGGGTGCCTTGTCAGAGGGAGTAACTTTTGGGTGTTATTTCCTGGATCACTCTGTAACTCCTTGTACGACCAAGGAGTTAGGTGGTGGGTGTGAGGATAACGCCCCACCCCCCCACCATTTAAACAGAACAAAGTAACACTCCTTGGTCCTCTTTGGGGTGGCAGCAGAAGGAGGAATGTGCCACACCACGTTTGCTAGGTCCATGATGGCCTTGTTGATTGGAAGGACCATCCGACTGGGACCAGAAGGCTGAAAAATGTCCAGAAATCTCTGTTGAGGCTCCTGAACTTACTCAAGCTGAATCTCTAGCTCGGACACCACCCTGTGCATGAGCTCCTGATATTGTCTGAAGTAATCAGGTGGAGACTGAGAAGATCGTGTAAGTACTTTGGTGAAATTGTCCCCAGAACCATTGGCACCATCTTGCTTCCTTCCTGTGATGGGGTGTTCACCGCACACCAGAAAGGAAGGGGATAAAAGCAGCCTAGGGACTAGCCAGTCAAATTAAAATAAAGGCTACATGCCTGGCACCCTGTCTTCTATATACCATTTCAACTCAGGTCCCTCTGCTGCCTGCCACTGTGGCAGTACATCTCACAGATACTACCTGTATCTTATATAGGTAGATGTGAGACTATTTGTTAGAGATGTTGTCTACTACAGTGCACACATTATATAGTATTGTGTTTTACCTCAGTTTGGGATAAAATGCTAATATTACTTTTTTTAAAAAATAACAAAAAGGTACCTTATAAATATTGCAATGGTCTGTTACAACAGTCTATTATTTTACTAAGTTAGAAAAAATAAAGCATTCAGTGTGGTTCAGGATTTCCTGTGAGTTTTTGTTGGTTTACTCAGGTTCATGTTTTAGATAATATAATACTCCCTCGCTCTGACATAGTGCTTTTCAGCAGTAGATTTCAGAGCGCTTTACAAAAGAGATCAGTATCACTGTCCCTATTTTACAGATACAGAAAGTGAGGCATAGAGAGGCAAAGTAACTTGCCCAGGTCACCCAACAGACTAATATCAGAGCTGGGAATAGAACCCAGGTGTCCTGAATCACAGGCCAGTGCTCTATCCATGCTGCCTCCCACTGCGCAGTTTAGGAGTTAACCAAAGCCAGTTGAGGTGGGGATGTCACTTGGTTTCCTGTTTCAGGCTTGGTCAGAATATCTGTAGGATCAGAACAATAATGATCCTGGTGGGATCCCAGGACTGAAGAGACAATGGGGAAAGCCGCAGCCATACTTGTGTAGCTCACTCATTCCAGTCCAACTGATCTGCTGTCCAGATGGCTCTTTCAGCAAGCTCCAGATAAACAATGTCCAGAAAGGTGAGGAAACCAAATCCCGTTAAAATTACTCATTCAAAACACATGCTGGGGTTTTTAACTACTAACATTTCCTCTCATTTCTAGAATCTTTCAGCTTGTTATGAGCCTAATCCATGACATTAAAAGAAGCTTTGAAGACCCCTTTGTGTATTTCTTTTAACTGAAACAATCTAGTTTGTAACATGATTTCTATTTCTAGCTTTTGCTTACTTTTGTAGACAACTTTATATAACTGGCTAGGTTGGACAACTTAAAATACAGGTCTCTGCACAACAATAGTACAAGTTACACTTCTTAGTATTACGTAAATCTGTGTTGGTAGAAACTCAAAGGAGTATATTACTACTAGGTGAAAGCCTGTGCTGTCGTACTGGTGTAATTCATAAAGTGTGAAATAGCTGAGAACTTGAAAATTGGATGTTAACTGACTGTCAACCCAGTAATGATTGACCCTGGTGATATTCTAAACAAAAACAGCTCTGAACCATGCTTGTAGCTGTTTCTATTGTTTCATACTGACTCAAACAGATATCTAGACTGCAGAGTGACACACAGACAGAGTGACAATTCTGGAATCTTACTACATAGATTGTATTGAAGAGAGTAGCCACAGACACTCACTTTATTCAATTAATACTGTGATTAATTGATTAAAATCTTGATATAGGATATTTCAGTTTACTTGGTAATTGACTGGTTTGGAATGAAGCCCTGTTTTCAGGATAGGATTATTTGCTACCTTATCTTTATTAAAAAAGGAATACACAACATAGTAAGACAATAATAAAGGTTTTAACACATTAACAAAATGATACCTAATAAATATTGCAAGTATCTGTTCCAACACAGTCTACTGAGAAAGAATAAAGATCCTTTTGAAATCATGCTAGTGGACCTTTGTAGATATTGACTGGACCTTTGTAGATACTGACCAAGAAATTAGGTGCCATAAAAATAAAAGTAGAATTGATGCATTTAGTTTTATTACAATTCAAGAATAAACTACTTATTAGTTTTTGTATATGCTTCATAGTCTGTACCAACACACTGTGTGTAACATTTTTATAATTAAGCTAACCAGAAAGATCCATAAGGAAGCAAAATACACAAAGCAACACTAAAATAAGTAAAGCAAAATAATCTGGAACCCTAGTATGTGGATACTATTACTCTCCACTGTATAAAGAGTGCTAAGATATGAAGGTTCTATCACAGCCTTGTATTAGTGGAAGAAGAGTATATTTCCCAATGATTTAAATCCCCCAAGAGAGTAAGTTTTCACCACTTCAAAGACTATTCCTGAATCTTAAGAATTTGATAATACTATATTCCCAAAAATTTCATTCCGTTAACCCTGTTTATACCTCCTTGGACAACCCCCACAAAGTTTGGGTTTTCTCCTTGTGCATTTCAAGTATTTCCTTTAAAGTAATTATGGAGGCAATCTTATTTGTTCACTCCTTGGTGGTGGTTTGACTAAGGCATACATGCTAAACTTTCTTAAGTTCCCTCGTAAATCAGTCAGTCCAGCCCTCTAATGATTTTTGCTTCTCTCTGAAATCCATCCAATTTGTTAAAAACTTTCTGGTACAGAATTACCTTGGACTGAATGCATTTTCTAGCTGCAGTTTCATCAGAAACAGAAAGGGGCTTGCTGACTGAAGGACTCATTGTATAGAGATACCAAACTTTATAGCTAAGGTCCTACCAAATTCACAGTCCATTTTGGTAAATTTCATGGTCAGAGGATTTTAAAATTGTAAATTTCATGATTTCAGTTATTTAAATCTGAAATTTCACGGTGTTGTAACTGCAGGGGTTCTGACCCAAAAAAGGAGTTGTGCGGGGGTCGCATGGTTATTGTAAGGAGCAAGGTGCAATACTTTACTTCTGCACTGTTGGTGGTGGTGCTGCCTTCAGAGCTGAGCAGCTGGAGAGGAGGGGCTGCTGGCCAGGAGCCGATCTCTGAAAGCAGAGCCACCACCAGCAGAAGTACAGAAGTAAGCCCTGAAGTCAGTGCAGAAGTAAGGGTGGCAATACCATGACCCCAACCCCCAATAACCTCATGACCCCTCCCCCCGCAACTCATTTTTGGCTCAGGACCCCCATTTGAGAAATGCTGATCTTCCTGTGAAATCTGTATAGTAGAGGGTAAAAGTATACAAAAGTCCAGATTTCACGGGGAGACCAGATTTCCCAGTCCGTGATGCGTTTTTCATGGCATGAATTTGGTAGGGCCTTAATTGTATCCTTCACACGAGTACGTACAGGGAGCCAGATTCTCAGAAGCATTTACTTTTGAGGATCTGGACCACTGTCTCCATTCCAGACTGGGAGCAATCCTGCCTGGCAAAACATAGACTAACACGGCTGTTACTCTGAAATCTGTATATTGAAGAAACTATGTGCAATAAAGTCCTAGATCCCATGGAATTTTTTTCTTCCTGTCTTACAGTTTGAAATTAATATATTCCATGGAGATAACTAATTGGCGCTAAAATGTAATTGATGGAAGGGAGTAGTTTTTCAGCGACACAGCAGGAATTTCTTTTCAAGACCCCAAAGAAGAACGTATTAATGAACACATCTCTATAAGCCCTGTTCTCTGTGCTTGTCTCCTTGCTCTACTGTGCAATGACTGATGTAACAATAGAAACCTTGAGAAGCTTATTCGTCTCTGAAGACCAAAACCTGCTAATTGAAATCCTAAATAGCAGCCACATTTCTCATAATTTGGCAAACTGCCTAGGGTAATTTGATGTTTGCTGGCAGGGGGCGAGGCAGTGGGAGCACCTGTTCCAATAGGATGAATGCTTGACAGTCATGAAGTCTGGCCAGAAAGGTATTTTTTTATACCCGCATTTCACTTGTAACCAGTCAATACTAGAGCATGGCCCACATGGCTGCTTTTTTTTTTTTTTTTTTTTTCTTTGCCCTTTAGGAGATTTCAGCAAAATGAATGAGAAATTGATGACAAGTGGTGACAACTCCTGTACAGAATATATTTTCTTTTCACAGGATTTCTGTCTTGGAAATACATCCTGGGCTGCCATCACCTAAAACTGTGTGGGAATGCAGTGATGAACCTGCAGGTAGCAGAAGGAATTCCTTCAAGGAAACTCTGCTATTAATTTATAGTGACATGCTGTTGCTTGTCTGTCTAATGAAGTGTATTCTGGTTCAGGCCCTTGAGTGCCTGCAAGTGGCCAGGACTGTGTAATGGGCAATTGTCTCATGGGCTGCCTTCCATCTTTGAGAGTTGCCATGGGAATTGTTCTGTACACACACAAACACCCATAGTACTGGTCATATGCCAAAGGCGGCAGCAGGAAAAGGACTATATAAGCTGTAGTCACTATTTATTTTGGTGGGGCTTTTATAAGATACTGTTCAGTGTTCAGAAACTAACCATTTGAACTGTTCCTATCCAAACGTCTTTCCTCTTGTATCACAATGACCCAGTAGAAACAAAAAGCTTGTCTGTATTCTCTCAAAGGGAATCCCAGGTCTCTCCTCTCTCCATGCAAACCCCATAACCTCAGGAATATTTTTAGGAGAGCTTGAGATCTACAGTGAATTCCTGGCCACAATGAAGACAAGAGCAATACTCACACTGACTTCAATGGGGCCAAGATTTAACTTTTGATCTTTATTTCCTGCTGAAATATCTTCACAGGACTTTGGTTCAATGTCCTACTTGAACAGTGCCATGTTACTGTAGTGTGGCATCCCCCAGCACTGCTATGAAGATGAAAGAGAAAAACAATGGGAATTATAGGTAAGGATTATCTAGATTTATCCCTATGTTATTCTATTGAATCCTAAAGTCAACAAGGGTTTGATGAAGTGAATTAAGCTAAACTAAATTAAAGCCACTTTAATTTTGAATGAGTGTGTCCAAACAGGGGTTTAATGCAGGTTACCTAAGGCCTGGTCTAAATCTAAAACTTAGGTCAACATACCTACATTACTCAGGGCTGTGAAAAATGTCATACCCTGTGCAATGTAATTAAGTTGAACTAACCCCCACTGTACATTGTCATGTTCAACTTCTAATGTAAAAAAGTTGAACTGAAGCACTTCAACCTTATCAAAACAAAATGAATTGATAATTTTTCATAGAAAAATTTAACAAAATCAATACGTTCTGCAGAGTATTTCAATTTTGTGGAATAAGCATTTTCTAATGAAAACTGGACCATTGGAAAGCCTCCCTACCCCCACATTATGGAGGATATCAAACCCACCCCAATCATGTGATGAACTACACAAACGCCATCTAGCCCAGTGTCTTCTGATAGTGGCTAGTGCCAGATACTTCAGAGGGAATTAACAGAACAAGGCAATTTTGAACGATCCATCCCCTGTCATCCAGTCCCAACATCTGGCAGTCAGAGGGTTAGGGACACTCAGAGTAGGGGGCTGCATCCCTGACCAATAGCCTTTGATGGACCTATCTTCCAAGAACTAATCTAATTCTTTTTTGAACCCAGTTATATTTTTGGCCTTCACAACATCCCCTGGCCAAGAGTTCCACAGATTGACTGTGCATTGTGTGAAGAAGTGTTTCCTTTTGTTTGTTTTTAAACCTACCTATTAATTTCACTGGGTGACCCTTGATTCTTGTGTTATGCGAAGGGGTAAATAACACTTTCTTATTCACTTTCTCTACTTCATGATTTTATAGACCTCTATCAAATCCTCCCCTTAGTTGTGTCTTTTCAAAGCTGAACAGTCTTTTTTAATCTTTCCTCATGGGGAAGCTGTTCCATACCCCTAATAATTTTTGTTGCCCTTCTCCATACTTTTTCTAGTTCTAATAAATCTTTTTTGAAATGGGGTGACTAGAAGTGCACACAATATTCAAGGTGTGGACTTACCATGGCTTCATACATTGTGACAGACCCAGACCAGTGGGGTACAGGAGTCTGGTAGAAGGCAAATATACTGGCCACTGGATAAACGGTTTTCTGTTTCCTGAGTGACCAGAGCAGGGGCTGTACTAGAGCAATCAGGAACCTGCCAGAACCAATTAAGATGGGCAGGCTAATCAAGACACCTGGAGCCAATTAAGAACTTTCTAGAATCAATTATGGCAGGCAGGCTAATCTGGACACCTGGTTTAAAAAGGACCTCCCATCAGTTAGTAGGGGAGTGCACAAGGAGCAGGGAATGAGAAGGTATACTGCTGGAGAACTGAAGAGTTCAAGCATGATCAGGCTTCAGGATGAAGATCCTGCAGTGAAGATAAAGAAGGGGCTGGGGGAAGGCCATGGGGAAGTAGTCCAGGGAGTTGTAGTTGTCACACAGCTGATACAGGGAACATTGTAGACAGCTGCTATCCACAGGGCCCTGGTCTGGATCCCAGTGTAGAGGGGGGGCCTGGGTTCCCCGCATCCTCTCCCAACTCCTGATCGGACACAGGAGGAATTGACCTGGTCTGTGAGAAACACCAGAAGGGAAGGACTAAATTGGAAAGGGATCTGGCCTGTCCCGGACTCACTAGGTGGGACATAGAGACTGCGGGGTTTGTTTTCTGTTTCCCCCATGTTGGCCAGTGATGAGGTTAGCTGAGTGGACGGCAGGTTTGAGCCACTAGCAAAAGTGGCCAAACTGAGGGCTGCTGTGAATCTCTGAGGCAAGCAAATCCGCCAATAAGCGCAGAGGAGGTACTTTGTCACAATATGTTGGCTGATTTCTTGTAAGCATAGCATCAGAAGAGGGTCTTGAGAAGGAATTTGAAGGAAAACAGGATACTACCTTACAGATCAGGACCAGGAAAGTGATGGTCACAAAGGGCTAGATGGACCTTTGGTCTGACCCAGCATGACTCCTCTTATGATCTGATGCAACATAGGATGAGCAAAGGTGCAGTTGGGAAAGTCTACTTTTTTTTAATTTGTGATAAATAAACAATGAAATAAAATAAACAATAGCAAATATTTTAATGTCTGTGGGGAAAAAAAGAGGGTTTCTCTATTCCCCCCATTAATTCTTAAGGTGAAAACATTACAGAGAAAACATACAAAAACAATAAAAGTTCCCACACACTTACTAAAAGCTTATCAGAGGTCACCCTCAGCCCCAACATCGGGCTCTACTAGGTATCAGTCTTTCAGCAAGGTTTGGAGACCCCATTGGACCTATAGTCTTGGCATTTTGTTGCCTTCTTTCCGATGCAACAAAATGCCACTAAATCAGTTTCAGCTCAACCTTTTTATGCCAAAAACCTCTTCTTTGTCTGTTGGCCATTGGAAAACCAAGTCTGGATCAATATACGCAAGCCTTCCCATGGGGGAGTATCTCTCTGGAAGTCTTTACAACCTGAGTGATTCACCATCATCACCCCCCCACTGTTCTTAGTTCCAGGCCAAGCTGTGGCAAACCCTCTCCTCCAAACCTATAACTGTTGCATGCAATCCCTGCCCCACAGCGATAAACCATATTGCATGTAGTTGCAATATCTGTCACTAAAACTGCCAAACATGTATCAAGAGATATTCTTTCCAGCCTCCCCACAGCTCTGGGCAGGTATATGTCTTACACAGCATATGCTCCTTAATATATTTGTGTATGTTGGCAGATGCACTGGGGGTGGGGGAAATATCCTCTTCTATCTATAATATGGCTGGTGCATATTCATATATGAAGTGCATAAATTAATCAGTTTCCATATTCTAAAAGGCCCCATAGGATAAACAGTGGAGAAAAACTGCACTATACTTGCTAGAATATTTTCACCCCCCCATAAAAAACACTTTCTTTCCATCCCCCAAGACAACCCCAATTCTTCTTCTGTGGGTATATTTTTATGCTAATCCCTATGAATAAAGACAAGCCAAATTAAGGAAAACTCACTGCAGTGCTCCCAGAAATGGCTGCAATCCTGATAACAGCAGACTAAAGCCCCCTTAAAGATATGAGTAAGTGATTTAGTTTGATGTTCAAAATATAGCAAAAAAATTTAAATGCATGTGATTTGTAGGGTTGTAAAGTTATATTACCGAGAAGAAGCCTTAAAGCATTCACTAGACACAGATATCCTAAATGTACCTAACCATTATGTTTCTTGCTTTTTTACACAAGTTTCTTATCTGCTTTGCTGCAGGATCTAAACAAGGAGGTTCAATGTATAGCTCCTGAGCTACACACAGCTCTCTGGTTACTCTTGTAGATTATGCATATCTGATTGATGCTGTGCTCTGTCTGCTACCAGGCTGAATACCAGAGCTCCAATCACAAGAGCACTCCCATCCCTGCCTGGGATAAAGCATAGATTGTTAAGAAAATGAACTGGGGTGTGGGAGCTGAAGAGATTTCCTTTCCACCATACACAGGCCAGGAGAGGAGGGAAGGAAGAGTAGAGATGTTGCATGAAATTGAGCAACAGAAGCCACAAAATAACAACAGAGAAACAGGCCGATATTAGTAGGAATGTCTGCCTCAGGATATTGTGTCAATAGGTGAAATCATTACAACTCCATGACTCAGCATATTCACATATTGATGTGCATCATGATGCAAACATTGTGCCCTGATCACTTGGTTACTCTGTATGATTCCATTTGGTAATGAAATTTTCCTCCAGCCCAGCTTAAGTAGGACTTATCTAGTAATTTATTTTGCTCTCATTAATTTCAATAAGGATAACATTCTTCTTCTCCATAGTGGATTTTGACACAGACTTTTGTGCTCAGTAATCCTTTAAACATTTGAGGTTGCCACTTATCAATATTCATATGGGTATTTAATGATGACACATTCAATCTAACAAGCTTTTTGTCACATATCACATTCCTTCTCGTGGGTGATAAAATGAATGTAATGAAATCTGCAATGTACTAATTGTTATAGACTACATGTTGAGCTCTGCCCAGATACAAAATTTGTACCTGCATTCGAGCCGCGATTTGCAAAAATAATCCACGGATATCTGCGCCCACAGATATAAAGTGGATATCAGCAGATTTGCAGGACTTTAGATATAAAATTTGGATCCACATTCATCCGCGAGCTGCAAAAATGGTCCACTGATATTCGCAGATATGCAGGGCTCTGTGCGCGCGCAAGACCTTCAGAAGGCTACAAGCTGATTCTCTCTCTGCTGGATAGTCTATGATGCCATAGTCCCGAATATGCCACGTTACAATCAGTTTCTAGGAAATTAGTGTCAGAACTGTCCAGAAAGGTTGATAAAGAAACTAGTTCCACCATCTTTTTGATACTTTGCTCTAATCACTATAATAAAACTATGGAATATTCCCAACATTTTAGAAAGTCTCACTAAAAATATACTAATTCAGTATAAAGCAAGACTTTTGTGTTTTTCTGTACACCATTGAGCGTATGGCCATTTAAGGAGTGAGTAGGCAATGGTTAAAGCAGGGGACTGGAAGTCAGGACTCCAGCTGGGGGCAGATTGAGTTTAATGGTGCCATGACAATTTGCACCAGCTGAGGATATGCTCCCTGAGCTCTATACTCAGCTAAACCGCCGATTTGCTCTGTAACCTTGGGCAAGTCACTTAATGCCTTCTAGGCCTCAAATTACTCATCCGTAAAATGAGTATAACTTGCAAGGGTGATTGAAGACAATTTATGTAAAGTGTTTTTAGATCTTATAATGACAGAGCACTCTATCAGCATATCATTTTACAATGCAAGGCTTTTTTTTTTTTTTTAAGCTGTTGTGTGTGTGGAGTGGGTAGTCATTCCATAAAAGGCAACTCTGGCGATCGTGGCAGCCAGCCGATAAAAGGCAGCCAGCCGATCCTTGCATGAAGTTAAACAACAGGAATAAATCAATTAGCCCAGAGTACTTCAAATCTAATTTAATCCTTCCCAAAATATTCTATTAGTAGCAGCCAGAAAGTTTTGTCCTAAATGATTGAAGCTTTTGAAACCCCTGTTATTAAAGATGGCAATTAACTCTGTGGAACCCTGGCAGTATTCCAGCTTAGCCAAACACAAAGACATTTATGGAAGCAAAAGCTTCTAAGCAAGGCTCCCTCTATTTTACAATCATGACAAGTTACCAAAAGAGCGAGACTCAGTGATGAATACTAAAGCACAGTAATAGAATTACACATTAAACAAACAATTTGTCCCCTAGATTTGAAACTTTATTTTGGTGAATATATTACTGTAGTGAAGGCACGAAGTTCGTTAATGTATTTATGAACTATGCTATTATTAAAGGTTTTCTTGGAGGTAGTAGGTTCTCCCCTTTTATGTATTTATTTATTAACTTGCCTTCTACTGAAGTTCAAACACTTGGTCCCTATTAGATTATGAAGAGAAATTGAGTGTATCTGCGAAGAAAACCACAAGTCAAACATATAATTAACTAGATCAGGGTATCCCAAAACTTTGCCACACCAATTCTCTCCTAAGGTGAAGACAAAAAATACTGTTCAGGTCTGCCTTAAATAGATGCATTTTAAAGAAGGATGGTTGAATATTCTCTGTCAAGATTTGGGGGGTGGGGGGGAAGGCATATTTCAGTGACATATTAGTTTGGCTTCTTTGCATCTTCATTTCAATTTGACACTCAAAGTCTACACTGTATATAAGAAGGGATAGCCAACTAGCCTAATGGATTCGAAATTGCTCATCCCTCCCCATAAACCACCTTCTCCAAATGTCTGGGAACAAAGATGGGCCTTGCAGTATGACCTGAAGGATAACAAATCCAGGCGGTGCTGGACCAAAGGGGAATTGAATTCCAGAGCTGAGGGAGTTTCATATAAAACACTCTGCAAACAGCTCCCTCCCACTTTTCATTCATGAAATATATTATTTAATACACATACATTTTATATGTGTGTGTGTGTACACACACATACATATATTTATAGGGAGCCTCAGTTCATCTCAGCTGTGACAGTATTGCCCAATAGGATCGTGTGAGGCTCACATTTGCCTTTGACAGTATGGTACCCTATATCTAATCCAAAAGATATGAAAAAAGCCAAGTTAGAAACAGAACTAGCAAAGCCTTATATAGATACTACCTGCTGCTTTCATTACTTCAAGTAGCTTCACTAAACTATAGCTAATATGCAAGAAGGAGGGGTTACTCACCTTGTGCAGTAACTAGAGTTCTTTGTCAGATGTGTCCCTATGGGTGCTCTACTTCAAGTGCATGTGAGCTTCCTTTGTCTTTGATCAGAGATTTTTGGTAGTGGTGCTTGTGTGGTCCATGCATGCACCCCATATATGCCCTGTGGCAAGGATATATAGGGCTCCATGGATGACCACCAGCCAGTTCCTTCTCTACCATGAAGCCCCGCAGCAGAAAATCTGTAGAGAGAAAGGAGGGTCCCATAGGGACACACTTCTCAAAGAACTCCAGTTACTGCAAAAGCTGAATAACCTCTCCTTCCTCTTCAAGTAGTATCCTTATGGGTGCTCCATTTCAGGTGATTCCTAAGCAGTATCCCCACAAAGAAGACGGAGCTTCAGAACAGAATCTAATATAGAGAACAGAACTGTATTGCCAGCCACAGCATCTACTTTAGAGGCATGTAGCAAGGCATATTACTTGGAAAAAGTATGAATGGAAGTCCAGGTTGCCAACTTGCAAAACTCAAATGGAACATTCTTGAGTAATGCCATGGAAGTAGACTGCAGCCTTGTAAAATAGTCTAGCAGTCTAGAAGAAGGTTGAGTTTTCATAGATTCCTGGAGTGCAAGTCCAGAAGGGACCGTTGTCATCCTCTAGTCTGTGATGGAGAATCCACCAAGACCCTTTGGTAAATTGTTCCAATGATTAATTACTCTCACCATTATAAATTTACACCTTATTTCCAGTCTGATTTTGTCTAGATTCAACTTCCAGCCACTGGATTGCGTCATATCTTTCTCTGCTAGATTGAAGAGCCCATTATTAAATATGTGTTTCCCATTTAGGTACTTATAGACTTAATCTTCTCTTTGTGAAGCTAAATAAACTGAGCTCCTTGAGTCTGTCACCATAAGGCATGTTTTCTAATACTGACAGAATCATAACATAAAATGATACAACCAGAGATCAACCTTGAAAATCTCTGGGAGGATTGTGGATCCATCTGCAATTGAAACAAACAGCCTGGGAGACTTTCTGAATAGTTTGGTTCTTTCCAAATAGAAGTCTAGTACCCTCCTGACATCCAGCATATGGAAGGCAGCTTCCTGCCTAGTCTGATGCTGTTTGGGGGGCGGGGGGGAATGGGAGATGAATGGTCTGGTTAATATGAAATTCAGAGGTTATATTAGGTAAAAACTTAGGATGTGGTCATAAAGAGACCTTTTCCCTGAAGAACACTGTAAATGGGGGTGGGATCTGCCATTAAAACTCCCAGTTCCCCAACCCTTCTTTTCTGAATATCTAGGCCTCTTGGCCAGTGGGTTTGGTGGCCTCTGGAAGTAGATTAATGGTCTGGGCGAGATCTCTGAGAAGTGCTAAACTTTCTTTTATTTGCAGCCATATAGATCCCAAGGGTCAGTGTGTGGCCCTCAAGTCGTTCAAGGAGTAAAGGAAGTCATCTGTAGACTCTAAACAAAATTGTGACCTTCAAAAAGGAAAGTCCTCAGCAGTACTCTGCACTTCCCTAGAGAGTCCCGACAGCTGTAGCCAAGATGCACCTCACAACACCGTAACAGTGGAAACAGACTGAGCTGCAGTATCTGCTGTATCTGAGGCCTGCAATGACGTTCTTGAATTGCTCACAGTGCTCCACTTGTAAATGTCCAAAAAAGTGTTAAATTTGTTATAATTCAGATAGTCATATGTTGACAAGAGAACTTGATGATTCAGTACCCTTAATTGTAATCTCTCAGGGGAGTAGCTCTTGTGACCGAAAAGATCAAGACACTTCTGGTCCTTATTATATGGGGTACCATGGGTGGTGTACAGCCACCCATGTTCATTCACTGAATCCACAACCAAAGAATTCAGTGCTGGGTGTATAAATAAAAAATTGGAATCCTTGGATTGGACATAGTACTTCTTAATGAAAAACTTGCATGGAGGTGGCTGTCGTAGTGGGAGTTTGCCAGATTGTCTTGGCTGGCTGCAGAAAAGCCCTATTAATTGGGAGTGCCACACATGCCGAAGCTGAGATGTGTAAAATGCCCAGGAGTTTATGATGGGAATCCTGGTCTTCCTCATGGTGAATCTGAAGCATATCTGTGATTAACTTAATCAACTCCTGGAATTGCCTGAAGTCATCTGATATGGAAGGTGGTAGAGGCATTATAAACTCATTCAGCAATGACAATGAAATATTCATATGAAGTATGACCATCAGCCCTTATCAGCCCTTGCCTCTTGTTCTTCAAAGGTCCCTCTATTGGTTCTGGCTGGTGAGGAGGGAAGGAAGGTATGGGAGAGCAAGAATCTCTGTGCTCCCTGCAGGGGGAACTCTGGGCCCAATAAGGCCACTGTGGTGGACCATAAGGCATAAGAGGAGATAGCCACTGTCAGTTATCCCAAAAGGCTGGAGGAGAGTAATGTGCCACTGAATAAACATGATCTCCCTGCACTGAGAGTTGTGAGTCACAAGCAGAATCTCTCCATGGGAGGTGATAAGTGCTCTCCTGGGATGATAGAAGTTGGTGAATTGGGGGGTCTTGACGAGAGAGGTGCTGTCGGTGACCAAGAGGATCTCAGTACCGAGAGATGCGTAGAACCTGACAGTACAGGAGACTCTGGTTCACTGGGTAAAAATAGATCTCTTGAGTACTGGAAATCCTGTGGTCCTGGAAGAACAATGGAGGTCAATATCAATACCAAGGTTGAATAACTGGCTACTACACATGGTCAGATGAGCCTGTGCAAACGTAGACTCAGATGGAGCAGCCAGGGGCGCTGAAAAACATATCAAGGATACCAAATAGCAAGATGGTGCTGATTTTTGTCATAGAATGTCTGCTAACAAGGCTGTGACCAGGTGTGGCAGAGAAGGTATTCGGTACTGTTTTTTTTTTCATAGACACATGTCTCTTAGAAGCCTTAGATACCGTCACAGTACTGGACACAACTGACGCCTCAGTAACACTGCTCTTGGGGTCTCAGGTCTCCAGTGACTGAGACCTCTTTAAAGGAGATCTAATAGTTGTGCTCTTTTTGATGGTTGGTAATGCAGGTGCAGATGTAGCCCTCTCATCCCTCAAAGCTCTCAGTAATCAGGACCTCGAGGAAAATGGGGTAATGGTCGTCTGAACCCGTATTGCTCTCGATGACTGGGACCCAGCAAAGGATGGGATAGCAACAGTCTTACCCATAAAAGTTCTTGGTAACCAGGATCCAGAAGTAGATGGGACACTACATACGGGAGGGTTCTTGGTGCTTTGGTCATAAACTGGTTTCAGGGCTTGCTCTATTATGCAGAGTTTGAATTTTAGCTCCCTATTATTATGGGATCTGCTTTTAAACGAAGAACAGATTTTACCTATGTACTCTCAAGCTGTATCCTGCAAGTGCTTAAGACACCTGGAGTTTCCATTGCTAATTGAGAAGGATTTCTGGAAGGAAGAGCAATGTTTAAAGCCTGGGAATCCTGTCATATCCCATAATAAGTGTCCAAAAATTATGCCAGAAATGGGGAAAAACACAAACAAGAGAAATCTCAAAATAGCTAACTACTATCTAATGAACACAGCAGAGTGGGCATGCTCGATGCTTTGTCTCAGGCCAAAGCCAATTGAGAAGGAACTGAGGTGGTTTACCCACACAGACCTATATAGCCTCACTACCGGGCATGAAGATGTGTAGGGCGCATGAGTCGGCTGAATGGGCATTGTTACCAAACATCTCTGACCAAAGGCACAGGGAGGTGAATGCATGCCTGAAGGAGAGCACCCAGAGGAATACTACTTGGGTCCCGCGTTTCCTGGTGGATTTCGCAAGCCTCAGAGACTCACTGTGACCCTCCAAGCAACCCTTCTCCCACTACTTTTCTATAGCCATCTGGCCTTGTCCCGTCACAATACCTAGCGGCAAAGAGTCCTGTAGTACCTTACAGACTAACAGATGTATTGGAGCAATAAGCTTTCGTGGGTGACTACCCACTTCGTCGGATGCACATGCATGGGTCATGACTCTTGTCTGCATTAAGTCCTAATCCTGCTCTACCCCAACTGCCCTTCTCAGTGACAAACATGTTCTACCACAGCCCAAAAAGTAACAAAAGGAAAATGGCATGCACTTGTAGCGGAGGCCAGAAGCAGGACTTCCTGGCGTGGCATCCAGAGAAGCTCAGTGGTGTAGCAGCAGCCAGCTGCTAACAAGCAGTATGAGCCTGACTACCCCTTTGTGGAATGGGAGGAAACCTCTTCTAATTGTAGAAGAGGGGGATAGAAAAGTGACAGTGCACTCATTTTGAAGGTGGTAGAGAGACTGAAGGAATTGGGCTGGAATGAGGCATGGGTAAGTGATATGTGGCCTCCAAGTGTCCTTAGAGTCTCTGTGCAATTTACTTAGGGTGAAAAAAGGTTAATATCAAAAAAGCTTTCAATTTTTTTTCCTGAGAAAGGACTAGACTGGGAAGCTGTAAAGTGTCCAGCTGCTAATAACTAATTCCTTCTCTGATTCTGTTTTTACCCTCTGTCCTCCCTCCCTGCAAGGAGTAAATAGTAAATATATACTTTCACCACCTAAATACAAAGCTATAACTTTATTAAAGTGACATTTATTTATCCCACTAATTGATCATTCTAGTGTCAGATATGGAGGGTTAATACTAAGCTCCCTTGAGGAAATCATTGGACTGGCCGTTCAATAAAAAACATACACACTGTAGCTTCAAGAAATTAACAGGTAGAATATTAGGAAATGTAGCCCATTTATTTCAACTGAGAAGCATTCATTACACAGTGCAAACAGTTCTTTGGTAAATTTACTGATTACAATAAAAATAACAAAGACTGCTATTGGTAACAGTTTTAAAAAGTAAATAAATATGAACAATTTGCAACATATTACAACAATATTCTCACAGTGGATACTGAGGAAATGATCATCCAGCCATTGGTTACTGTTTTAGAAATGTTAATATGGGTGCTGAATCTGTAGACACTGTAATAAAAGTAAATTTATACAATTCTTGATAGCTTATTACATTTAAAATTGTTGGTGAAGATCTGCTTTTTCTTTGTTTTATGTTTATAGAAAATAACTCAGGATGACAGTGGTATAAGCATTTCAAGAGTTATTCCAGAATCTTTTTATATACTGTATGAGTAAACACTGAACAAAGAACAACAGATATTCACTTTATTCTGTGGCAGGGAGCGGAGGAATGAGATACATGATACTGTTATATAGTGTATAAATGGAAAAGCTCTTCTGCTACAATCTGAAATTCTAAGGATATTTAATTCATATAAACTTGGGGTGAAGTATGAAATTAATAATCCATTGGAAGCACCTTTTTTACTGGTCTACATAACCATATACATACTTAAATTATGATATTTGATTTGTTTCTGCAAGCCTTTCTCTTGAGGAATTCTTATTGTAGATCAATGGGAGTTCTATGTGCATAGGGCTTCAGGGGTGACTGTGTGATTTGGACTCTCAAGAAAACAGAACACAGTACTAGAGTATCGAAAAAGGGGAAGGAATGTGAAGCCCTAGATAACATAGGATACTCAAACATGCTTTCCACACAGTTTCTAAAAAACATTAAAACAGGTTATATAAGTCAAAACGTTATATATAAAAATCAATTGAAATATTCTTCAAAATATAAATGGTAGTACCTCATGTACCTCTAATATACATCTTTGCTTAACACACCACTCACATGTACATATTACTCTTACTACACTGTCAAACAAGTTATTGTAGTAAGTTTGTAATATATACCAAAGTTTGAAAGCAGTGTCATAGTATGTAGTTTATCAAATTATAGAACATTAAAGCTACTAACCAGGGAAATTATGTGCCAAAATATTATAGTGGAAATGGCACTGTTGCTATAGATTAGCTATTACACGCAAATGTGATTTACTATGCAAATTAAGTCTTTACATAATTTGAAAAGACTTACAAGTTTACATGTTGCTGGTCTCTCTCACCAACAGAAGTTGGTCCAGTAAAAAGATATTACCTCACCCACTTTGTCTCTCTAATTTTTACATTTGTGCAGATTTCATTAATCCTAAATCCCTGATTCCTAAATCCTAACAATTAACTCAGAATCCAGAGAATTCAATAACTTCAGTAGGAGTTCTGCATTAGGACTGCAGGACTGAGCCCTGAACTGTAGGAAATTAGGGATTTTTTCAGAAGATGCACTAGAAATGAAAAACAAAACTGTAAAATGAGGTATGATAGTTGTCTTTCACTGAACGTAATATATGGCTGTTAAAAAGGTGAAAAATTGGTGTGCTAACACATACACTGCACTGACATAGACATATATTCTATAGTGCTAAAAAATGAATTATGTGAGCAGTAAAGTTCATTGGAGGATCATTTTAACATGAGTCATACAAAGGGACTCAGCTATAAGTATGCATGTACTAGCTGAAAAATGGAGAAAACCTATAAACTGAAATACCTTGTCAGAAAAAAACAGAAAGGAGTAGTCAATCCACAATTAATGGTAAATGCTTCATTTTGATTGTTCTTTCATAAACAATCAGTGCCATAATATACTCAGGAACACATGTCTACTGACAATATGTACAATGGATCAGTAGCTATCTTTGTATGCAAAATGGCATGTGACGTCTTCACATTTTCAAAACAGGGCCTTAGTAACTATACATGTGAGCACGTCTGAGATGGAGAGAAGCATGCTTGCAAACTGGACTTTGGATGGTCACTTTACACTGATTTAAAATAAATGAATCTAAAAAGTAGCCAAGCAATTACATATGTTTTGACAAAAATTATTATATTAATTTTAATATCAAAGGCTACTTATGAGTCATGTACTGCTTCCTAAAGTGAGGAATAACATTCAAGGAACACTGTCAAACACTTTTTGTAATACACATTGTTTTACTACCTTCCTAGAAATTTGATGTTTTGTTTCTCTTTCCCTAGTAATTTTATGCTCTTCAATTTGTCAAACACTGATTAATTTTCCTCTTCTATTAAAGAGAGGTTGAAATGCAACCAATTTGATTTTTTTTTTTTTTAACTTCATTGTCTCTATACCGGCATAATTGACTGAGCAATCCAAATGCACAGATGGCTTGCAGAAATTGGCCTTGTATTAGCACGGCTCTGAACATAGTTTTTATGGAGCTTTTAGTTTAGCTTTTCCTCTTCTGACTTTATTAGTAGAGCACTGAACATCAAGTCATACTGATACTGAAAAAGTAAATATTTTAAAAGAAAAAGTAAATATTTATATTGTGCTTATTTCTCATAAATGGGAGATGTTCTGATTTTATAATGTAAACATTTTAAGGTAAATCAGCTTGGGTGCCTAAAACTACTTGACAGTGTCCTTTTGAAGTAGCACCAGATTCAGTTTGTCTAACCTGAGAATCTTAACACAAGATTATCTTCACCTGTTTATTTCCCTTTCAACATTTTTGCATTGTTGTTTTCTTTTTATGGGCAAATAATAAAATATGTCATCTTATACTGTTACAGCACCATTAGAATGTTGTCATGTAAAATCTTGATTTCTTGCTGTTGTTTTAAGCTTCTGGTTACCTGTATTTGCCATCAGCAGGCATCGTTATGATTTGAAGAGGACACATCTGAAATTCTTAGAGGAGATTTATGGCTTCTTTTCATTGCTAATAGTTTGTTTTAAGCAGACTGGACAGCAAACTCCTTTGACCTTCACTGGTGTAGAGCAATCGGTTGGCGGACATGATTCTACAAAACAGGTAATCTGACCAACCTGTATTAGCACAAATATAACAACAGTTTAACATGTTATTTAGCTTTCGCTACAGAATAAAATATATGGTATTTACATTATTCAGGAATGCATTCCCAGACATTCTTTCTAAGGTTTTGGGTACTGGGACAAATTCTGAATGTATCATTGTTTGTTTTGAGAGGTTTTTTAAAATTGGCATCTAGAAGAAAGCACCTTGTATGGCAACTTTTTTAATGGCAGTTTGCTCTAACACTCTTTCTTCCCCTCTCTCACAGTCTCATCTCTTAAGTGTCAGTCCATACCTGTCCCTCCTATCCTCTTCTCCTCTACCTTGCTCCTCTCACTTACACTTCCTTTCAATGTCCTCTCTCCTTTCACTTTTTTTTTCCATGTAGCTTATCACTTCTTAACCAAACCCGTCTAAAAAACCTATGGAACTAACATGAAATAGGTTTAAATTCAATAAGGACAAATGCAAAGTACTCCACTTAGAAAGGAACAATCAGTTGCACACATACAAAATGGGAAATGACTGCCTAGGAAGGAGTGCTGTGGAAAGGGATCTGAGGGTCATAGTGGATCACAAGCTAAATATGAGTCAATAGTATAACACTGTTGTAAAAAAAGCGACCATTATTCTGGGATGTATTAGCAGGAGTGTTGTAAGCAAGACACAAGAAGTAATTCTTCCACTGTACTTCGTGCTGATTAGGCCTCAACTGGAGTATTGTGTCCAGTTCTGGGTGCCACATTTCGGGAAGGATGTGGACTAACTGGAGAAAGTCCAGAGAAGAGCAACAAAAATTATTAAAGGTCTAAAAAAAATGACCTACAAGGGAAGATTGAAAAAATTGGGTTTGTTTATTCTGGAGAAGAGAAGACTGAGGGAACTTGATAACAGTTTTCAAGTACATAAAAGATTGTTATAAGGAGGAGGGAGAAAAATTATTCTCCTTAACCTCTGAGGATAGGACAAGAAGCAATAGGCTTCAATTGCACCAAGGGCAGTTTAGGTTGAACATTAGGAAAAACTTTGTATCTGTCATGGTGGTTAAGCACTGGGATAAATTGCCTAGGGAGGTTGTGGAATCTCCATCATTGGAGATTTTTAAGAGCAGGATACACAAATACCAAATACAAGGATGGTCTAGATAATACTTAGCTCTATCATGAGTGCCAGGGACTGGACTAGATGACCTCTCAAGGTCCCTTCCAGGCCTACGATTCTATGATCTTGTGCTGCATATTATTAACAACTCTGCTTGTGTGTTATACTCCTTTATCCCACCATGTGTCTGTCTTGCCTGTTTAGACCAGGGGTGGGAAAACTACGGCCCGTGGGCCACATCTGGCTCACTGGCTGTTTTAATCTGGCCCTCGATCTCCCACTGGGGAGCGGGGCTTGACCCACTCTGGCCCTCCAGCCAGGGAGCAGGGTCGGGGGCTGCGCCATGCGTCTCCCGGAAGCAGAGGCATGGCCTTCTCTTCAGCTCCTACACATAGGGGCAGCCAGGGACCTCTGCTCTGCACACTGCCCCCGACCCAAGCGCCTCCCCTGCAGCTCCCATTGGCGGGGAACCGTAGTCAATGGGAGCTGCAGGAGTGGTGCCTGTGGACGGGTCAGCGTGCAGAGCCACCGGGCTATGCCTCACTTAGGAACCAGAGAAAGGACATGCCTCTGCTTCCGGGAGATGCTTGAGGTAAGCGCTGCCCGGAGCCTGCACCTCGGAACTTCTCCCCGTGCCCCCAGCCCTAATCCCCCTCCTGGCCTCAGAACACCTCGATCCCAGCCCAGAACACCCTCCTGCACTCCAAACCCCTCATCCCTAACCCCACCCCAGAGCCTGCACCCACAGCAGGAGCCCTCACCCCATTCCCCCGCCCCAGCCCGGACCCCCCCCTCACACTCTGAACCCCTCATTTCTGGCCCCACCCTGGAGCCCTCACCCCCTCCCATACCCCAACCCCAATTTTGTGAGCATTCATGCCATTCATACAATTTCTCTTCCCAGATGTGGCCCTCGGGCCAAAACGTTTGCCCACCCCTGATTTAGACTGTAAGTTCTTATCTTCTATTGTGTGTTTGTATAGCACTTAGCACAATGGGGCTATATTCTTGCTTGGTCCTTAGGCATTACCAAACTAAACATAATTAATAATACAATTTAAAGGTTATATATTGATTTATCATCTAAAGTTCACTCATAAAGTTCAGGGATCCCACAAAGCCAAAGTTTTTTTCTTCCTACATTACATTATTTTATTTCTTTCACTAAAGGTAAAAAAACAAGGGAAGTATTAACATTTTGGTATATGAGCTTTTACCAATTTTTACGTTTTTTAAGAGGCTGCTTTTGGAAAGGCTTCTTCTGGGCCTCCCCCTTTTTACCCACAATTTTGCAAGTACAATTTAGCACCAGCCAAATGATGGAAATTAGGTTATGTAGATGTCTAATTATTAGTTTTGTAAGTACTGTTAGATTGATGGATGTCTGAATGGCGTCAATTTCCCCAGCAACTAACTGCAGATACATCTTGAATCAACAATGACGAGAACCTACAAAATTGTGGGTACAACATCGTCAGAGGCTGCATCTCAAAAACAAATCACAATATGTCTTAAACACTGAAAATGAAGTCCAGCATACTCACTTTGCATTCACACATAGTACAAGGGTCCCTTTTCCAGGTTTCATTGTTGGAGTGTGATTTACCCTTTTCATCAGTGCAATCAGTTCTACTGAGACGTGATTCCAGTTTCTTTATCTGAAGACGGAAAATACGTAAGTTATTAACTGAACCAAAGTAAAGCTTTTCCTGCTTAAGGTACGTACTCTCTCCTTAACCTTATATACAATCCCCTAACAACATTCATGTGATTCATCTGGCTGATTACTCAGTTTTAGATCTGGTCAGATATAATGGAGACTTGGCGTGGTGAAATGTTTCACTTCATCTATTACAGATTTAGCAAAACTTTTGCTGAAACACAGCAGAGCACAGGCCGCTCTGACTCTCCCCAGTTCCAGGAGATAGAGAGGCACAACCCTCAGGAGTTCTGCCTCTCCACCCCGCAGATCCAGGGGCTGGAGAAGCCCAGAGCCAGGACACTCTGCTTCCCCCCCACATTCCCAACTCCAGGTGATGGAGAGGCACAGAGCCTGGGTTTCCAGCCATCCACTTTCCCCCCAGCGCTGGGGGACTGGAGAGGCACAGAGCCTCCTGAAGCTCTGGGGTTGGCAGGGAGGCAATGCGACTGGGTTTTCTGCCTCTCTGGTCACCAGACTAGAAGGCTCATGTCTATTTCACAAGCAGAAACAGTAAGAACATTCCCTGAGAGCAGCTGGGAAGGCAAAATATTCCATTTTGGTTCTTTCTAAATGGACTTTTCTTGAAATCCCTTTCCATTAAAATTTGTATAGTTTTGACGTTTTGTCCCACTTTGGGGACAAAACTTTTCCTCAAAAATGCAGAAAGGGATTCCCCTTTTCTGGTCAGCTCTACTCAGTTAGTATAACTGCTGAAAAACTAAAAGGCTGGAGGCAAGCAACACATATAGAAAGAGTCTCCGCAAGAGAAGTCTAACCACAAAGATATTTTCTTTCTTACCCTTGATATATACACCTACAACCACATGAGCATCAAACAAAAAAAGATGACAAATTTAGAGAGAGAATACTAAACTCATAAGACTGCCATAAGGAAAAGGAAGATTAGATTATTCAACTGAAGAATACTGAATAAATGGCTACTTTGAAAGCATTTGTAACTTCTCCACTCTTATTGACTTCTGTGACCATTCTAATGATGCAGAGGAGCCATAAAACTAGTTTACCTGTCTACCTAAGGCAGGGGAGTATACCTGGAAAGCCCATGCACTGCAGCAATACTCAGCTGTTAGAATGATCCTTTGGAACCATAGATAGAAGGGCACAACTTAGAGCCCATCCAGGTATCTTTTAGGCCTTATCCACACTGGCAGCGGCATGTAGGATACCAGCACTATACGTGTAGCTATATGCTGCAGTGAAAAACATGCTGCGTCCACATGCAATGTTTAGGTACACTTGTCAATGAAAAGCTCTGGTGATGGTGAAAGGCTCCGGTGATGGGGAAAGGCTCCAGCAGTGTAAAACAGCAATGTAGACGGCAGAGGCACTGCTTGGGGGTGTAGAGAACCATTCGCTAAGGTTCTGGCATGTCTGTACTCTACCTGCCTAAGCAGTGCCTCACAATCGACTGTTTATACCTGTGCTAGGCTGCATGCAGTGTATATACACTACTCGCCACCAAACGATTTGTGCAGTGTAGACAAACCCTTAACTGCACCAGTAGTAGAACCAGCCCAAAAGACAGTCTCTCGTTTGGGGAATGGAAATGCTGAATGCAGCTTGGCCAGCCCATAGTATTCTCTCTCAAAAGGGTAGTTTGCTCCTGAATGACAGTCGCATCATAATTCTGGTTTCCTCAGTATTGCAGCCACATGCCAAAGTTATAACTCTTACATTAAGATGTACTTATTAACAAGTATCTTTTATAATAAAGATTAAATTACCATCTAAAGAGAACATTTTAATTTTCAGAGGATTTTTTTAAAGTTTTAGTTGGGTGCTCCAGGAACTAATGCAACAACTAAATTGGATGATGGTAACTTGCTACTGGCTAGAGAGTGTTTTTGTGAGTGTAAAAGTAATTACTGATACAAAATATTAAATCAAAGTTAAACCATAAATGGCCAAGAGTGGTTTTATTTTTCCAAATTAATGTTTACATTTTGGAGAACAATTGCGCAGCCAGTTCTACTGATGGAAATATGAGACCTTCCTTATGGCAATTTTAATTTGCCAGAGTTTGAGATAAGAAGGTCCATTTACATGAGTCCAAACCTCTTCCATACCAATTTTTGTATTACAAAAGAAGAGTTTATACATTTATTGGGAAATATATACTCATCCTTAGAGACTACACTTGCATGTAGAATGAAGACAGTAAGGTTGAAAATATACGCCAAAGTCATCTGAACTTATACTTTTTGGGCTCCAATTTACAAATTATCTAAGGCTGTATGTACAGTTCAGATCCAAATCCAAACTTGTCCAAAGCTGTAAGACGTTCAGATCTGGAGTTCTGATTTAGACCTAAACTATATATATAAACTAAACTATATCATGCTTGTGATATAATAAAGTGAAAATTCCAAATGGGTGGACTTCCTTTTGCAGTGTAATTTGTACCTGAATTTTGGTCATTCAACTCCAAGTTTGAGTAGCTGAATTACCTAGGTTGTAGATACACATTGTGGGTGTAAATTGCACCTGCGAACAGGGAGGTCAAACTACAGTCCAGACAAATATATGCTTAGAAATAACTAACATGCCCAATACATTTAATGTGGAGTACTTTTGAAGGAACTTCTATCCTTATGACCAACTTAGGGAGTTCTCTGATATGTAAAAGATGTTGTGCATAAATATAAACTTTTTTAAGTGGCTACTATTATGGCTAGTTTAGTAAGTCTGATTATTAAGAGATTTAATTTATGTCACTGTAAAAGTCTTTTAAAAAAAGATCTGAATCCTGGGTATAATTATTTACAGTTGCAATTGGCACATACCACATTATTTCATAACAATTGCAGAGTTTATCACAGATATGGCTCAATCAACAGATTTTACTCAGATGCACACCATAAACCCAGATTCAATAAATTCCAGGTCTTAAACACTATAAAAGCATGAAGGAAAAAGCTAATTCCATAAACAGTTTCTTACATACATGGAATGCATTGCTTACACAAGCTTTTGGTGACAGAAATCAACAAAGACAAACTGTATAATCTTTGTTTTAAATAAGATTAACAAAATATGCAAAAATAAACAACAATATGTACACTATGCTCTGTGTTCCATTTTGTCAAAAGATTACAAAATAAATTTTGGATTGAGGAATGCAAGGGAAGGATCAATATTCTTTGTAAATATGCTGTTTAAAGTTTAAAATGATTTTAATGAAATTTAAGATTAGAAAATATTCATTACATCTTCTTACCTGATTTCTGAGACCTGTAATGGTCTTTTGCATTTCTAAAACAAATTCTCTGAACTCATTCACCACAGGTAATTTTATATGTTCATCAGATGCTGAAGTGGCATTATTAAAATGTTTACCCTGTTTTGTAGAACTGCAACAAGAGGAAAATAGATCAGGATATTCACCCAACACATTTTCAATAGACAGGCTATTTGCATAGGGGCTATCTAAAATGTAAAGTTTGAATAAATTAAGTGTAGGCAGCTGCTTGTATGAGTTTTATGAAGCACAACAGAACACCAGTGCCATTGTAGCAGGATATGGGCTCAGGATCAGGTAGATTAATGTATTACTCCTTATACCATCAGGGACAGGAAGTTTGAGGACAGAATGCATCAGTCTTAAAAGTGTTATGTCTACTATGTTAGGGGACAGAAAAAGTTGTTAGTCAATACCATTTTCATGGCAGTGCCTACTATTCACAGAGAAAAGAACCAGTGAAGCAGTTAAGCTAAACATCCAACAATAATCCAGAGTGAAAGAATACTACTGATTTATTGGTTAGTCTGTATTCGCAAAAAGAAAAGAAGTACTTGTGGCACCTTAGAGACTAACCAATTATTTGAGCATAAGCTTTTGTGAGCTGCAGCTCACAAGTGCTGTAGCTCACGAAAGCTTATGCTCAAATAAATTGGTTAGTCTCTAAGGTGCCACAAGTACTCCTTTTCTTTTTGCTGATTTTATTGTAATCAGCATTGTGTTTGGACTCACTTTAAAGTTTCTTCCCATGAATAGACATCAGAAAAAGCATCTATGCTTAAAACCTCAGTCTTTGAAAATGGAAAAAGTTGGTTTACTTGCCTGTTTCCAATTTAATAAGCATTTGAAGTCAATAGTGCTTTCACAGTACAGAATAATTTAGAGCCACTTGCCTATTGCAATTGACATCTGGCAGACTTACATTCCAAAATCTTTTTAATCAGTTCAATCTTCAATGAAAATATTGTGTAAAGTCATCAGAGAAAATGGACATATTCAGTATTAATCATATCATCTAAATAGATTTCATATAACATTGAGTAAAAATAGAGATAGTATTAATTATTAAACCATTTTTTACATCAAGTATGAATACAGCCCTTGCATCCTACCTGTATATGTAATTTCTACATCTCTCACTTACCAATCTGGGAAATTCCTTCCTATTGATATTTCTGTTCTAACTGTAAAAGTTCAAAAGATTCTCTTTGTTACCAGGGTAGGAGAAACTGATGTTTTCTTTTGACTTTAATTTTTATGGGACTTAACTTCTTTATAACTTTATAAATATGTGACAAAGAACTTTTGCCTGTATATTATTGTTTATGCTACAGAAATTTGGAAAAGTTGGTAAAAGTTCACTTGGGAAGGAGAACCATAATCTACAATACACTGCTACTTCAGAACAACTTGTAACAGTCAAAATGAAAGCTACAGTGTTTGTTGAGCATTTTTGATTCCTACTCCTACTTTGATTTTTTAGTGTTGTTATATATATATAACTTATATATATATATATAAGTTGTTAAAATGGCTGAAATGTTGTGCAACAAATTCACTCCTGGTGTAGCTTCATTGATCTCAGTGGAGTTATTCCACACATGAATTTTGTTCACTGTTGTTTATAATTCATCAGACAGATAGAAGCAGCAATAAAATGTTTTGTTTGCCGTAAGAACACATGATTTTTTGTGCATAGTCTTGCATTTTACTAATGCAAAATTTGCCAGCAGAGGCTCAAATTTGTCTGATTGAGTCACCATTGAAGCCTTCCAGTTCACTCATTTCATAATACTCACACGAAGTAAGCCAAGTAAACATCCTCTGAATTGTTACCTTATATGAGCTTCCAAGCATATCCTG
Source organism: Lepidochelys olivacea (assembly GCF_965140295.1). Taxonomy (NCBI): domain Eukaryota; kingdom Metazoa; phylum Chordata; order Testudines; family Cheloniidae; genus Lepidochelys; species Lepidochelys olivacea. Next base: position 37,278,476 of record NC_140413.1, on the reverse strand, counting down.
ACTTCTCTTTGCCTTCTAGATTATAAATTCTTTGGAGGCAGGGACTATCTTCATCTTGAGTCTATATAGCACTCGAGGTTCTTGTCAGTGCGTAACACTATTATTAGGACACTGGAGTATGCTGGACTCATTAAGTCAAGATGCAACTTTTACTTCAAGGATATCTTTTTCTTTGTATCTTATTATAACATAGCAAGAGGTCTCTATACCAAACAATTGCTGGATTAAATTAAACATTTTTAACCCTTTCTCCTCAAGTCATATTTACACAATTATGGTCAGTAAAAGGACCTGAGCTAGAGCCATACTGATATAAAATAAAAGGTGATGGTGGGACACATTCTTCTTAAGGGTTCTATACTTTTGGAATCTGATCCCCAGAACATCCCTAATTTATTATCCTCAAGAAGCCTATGCAAGCCCACCTTTTCTCCCTGGCTCAGGAATGGGGGGAATTTATTGGGCTAGAAAATGGAAAAGAACACTAGTGGATATTCTGTTGGAGCAATTACATTTTTGTTAGTTATTTGCTGGGGCCACAATTTTATGTTCTGGCAGCAATTGAGGAAAGATAGTTTATTTAATGTGTATGTTATATATATATTTAAAGAGATTGTCAAGGGAACTGAGAACTAGGGATAGGCACTTTTTCGTGGTTATAAAAATCAAATAAATAAATACACTGCAAATTCCTGTCTATACTTTGTTCATGTTATATAAGAGTTGATCAAGTTGGCATACAACTATACACTATATACCCAAAGTGTGGTCACACTACACATTTTGTCCTACCCAGTATTTTCGTTTCATAAGAAGAGCTTCCAACTGACCCTGAGGGAGGAGGGTGGTCCTGGAGAAGGCTGGGATCACTCTCTTGGCTCACTCACTTTCAGGCTTGCGAATGAAATGAATCGAAGGGCCCAGAACAGTGGCTTGATCAGAATTTAACTTTTAAAATGAGCTCTTCATAGCAGAATGTTGTATTAGCTAAAGTACAAGGCCCTTCATACATACTAGCCTACCTTGTAAACATGTAACTGGATATTTCAGATTCATAAACCAGTTCTGTGAAAGCTACAGTCTGGTAGTCCTTACGTTTGTGGTGATGAAAAAAACAAAAGGAGTGTACGGAGTCTTAAGCATTGTTTGGAGAGAGCATTAATGTGTAACAGAATCGGTTATACTCTGGTATAGATTTTGGTAGTCAGAATAATTTTGTCCCAACTGTTTTGGGGCTCTGGTTGAGAAAGACACAATGTCTTAGGTTTATACATATACACACAAATAGTCTGTGACAAAATGTATGTAAAAGCTTGTTTCTTTCAGACTCTTTCAGAATCTGAGAGCATTCCAACATCTCTGTGGGAGTGAGCAGATGACATCCTCTATTGCTGCACTAGTTATAATAATTTTTCATCCTCAAAAGGTGCCTATGAGGGTGAGATTCTTGAGACAATGTCTGGGCTGTTATAGCATTTCAGAGAGAGTTATGCCTGAAGAATATAGTATTCTTAATTCTCAGCTTAATATCTAAATCACAGAGTACCTGGGACACAAGGAACACAGTTTCTAGACAAAAAGGAGACAAGATGGAATCTTATTATGCAAGGGCCTGAATACCCTCCTTTCTTGTAGATCTGGAGATATGAACCCACTAGGACAGATTCTCCCTTTCCAAGTTCCAGATGCTGGACTAGAATCTGGCTGTTACTGCTGGTTTGAGAATTCCTCTGGAAGGGGACACTTGATATCATAAAACAGGCGACACTGCTTCCTACACCAATTGGAGTAAGGTGTGTGTCAGGGCAGGGAAAGGGCACATCTGGATGGAGAAGAGCCCATCTCTACTCCGCCAGTTCACAGCTAGCATAGGGTCCCCTACAGTACCCATTTTTCATAAACCAGAGCAGACCCTACGCTGATGTAACTTATACTAACACAATCAAGAAGCCATAACCAAAACTCTTCTCTCCCCGATTCCCGCACTGAATGGATCTTGGCATGAGAGAATCTAGCCCATTATTACTGATTTCAATGCTACTGCCCCAATATTTGCCCTGCTCTGGCTTCTAAGCAAGTTCCTAGACATTGAGGTGGGGCAAATATTATCTGTAGCCCCTGCTTGTATCACTTTGGGGACAGCGGAGTGTGGGCATTTTCCAGGCAAACAGATGCTGTTATTGATGGATGCAGTAAGAACCCAAATTTTCTGCTGCTTTTCCTTAACATTTCATGTTTCTTCTGAGGAAAACAGACAAGACTGGGGGTTTAAGTGTTATTGTTTCACATGTTGAAGGTCTTAGAAAAATTAGAGCTGGAAGATAAACCAAAGCAGAAACAGGACCTGAAGTTGGCAACAAACTGTAGCATTCAATTTTGCTTTTCACATTTAGAAGCATCAGAGTGAAAGGCATCAATCCCAGACTGGACTGGAGACTGCAAGAACCTCATGTGCATTTGCAGAAAATATTCCATTTTCCTCCACCTTACACAAAAACAAAACAAAACAAAACACCCCTTTTTCATATCTTAGTACAAAATCCTTACCTCACTGTTTTGGGCATTTTCATTTTCTTTAAGGGCTTGTCCTCCTGAAAGCTATAATCAAGAGAACGTCTTCCCCGGAAGTGATATGAAAATGCATTAAACTGCCCTCTAGTTCTACAGTCTGAAATAAGACAACAAATTATATGTTGGAAATTAAACTATAAATTGATAGTTTTATGACAATAATAATTGTAAATAATTATATATATGTATTTTTTAAAAAAAAACTACAAAATTAAATCCTCTTTCGTCCAATATGGCTTCTTATGGAAGTTTTTCTTTTCTTTTCTTTTAATTAAATCTTGTGATTTTTTAAAAAAATTATTTTTCCTTTAACTATGTTCACCTCTTCCATAAATTATCAGATCTTCACACCTCCTTGTACAATTCAGATCTATATCTGCTTCATGAAGTCTACAATTTTGTTTATAGTGTAGTTATACTCTGAAAAGGTGCTAAACAAAAATGACAGGTTTCAGAGTAACAGCCGTGTTAGTCTGTATTCGCAAAAAGAAAAGGAGTGCCACAAGTACTCCTTTTCTTTAAACAAAAATGGCATTCATCAGATCTTCTTGTATCTATTCAATGACAAGTTTTTAAACTACTTTTTGCTTCTATTGGCTTATCACAGTTAACAGAAATATGAAAAAGCAAGATAGATCCTACAGAATCTCTCTTTATTAAAAAGATTCTGAAATCAGAATTCTGGTTACTAATAATGCAAAAGAAGAACTTTCAAAGCGCAGGTTTGAGTTCCAGCATTGGAAGCTAGAAAATGGAAAAAAATGGTGATTTCCCTTCTCAAAATGACCTCTCTCCAAGTCTGAAATATCTGCAAATACTGGAGGCCGTTCAGATTTGTCCATAAAGCTCCAGAACATAGCATGCCCTTTCTTTTCTGTCTCTAGATAAGACCATGCAAAGTTAAAAGTAAATACTCAATTCCAAACATACATTTCTTAACACTAATCTCTTATTCCACTATGTGAACTGTAGACGTGCCCACCAAAAGAGGCCATTGTAGAAGCACCTAAAGGAAGGAAGTAATCAGATAACTAATTTTACATTGTAGGTCATAACCTCTCTCTCAGTGCGAGATATCTGGGAAGCAATGAGCATCAAAGAAAAAAATAGGAGTGAGAGCTATGTAAGAGAAGAAGAAGAAGATTCCCCTCCTTTCCTTAAAATTAACACAGGTTACTCAGGGACCTACATGTGGTACACCTTCCTGCAGAAGTATGCTTCTGCAAAGGAATGGTGGTCAGTCTCAGAGAGCTTTGTAAAACTGTTGATAGAGAATCAGGTGGCAACTTTATAAATTTCATCTGGACTGGCTAAAGCCCTTTCTGCCCAGGATGCTACTCTGAAATGAATGCAGTGTATTTTGATCCCAACAGATCAATTTGTCTGTGCCTGAATATGCTCCACATTTGAGCTGACTATGTACAGATGATTTGAATATTCACAGACCCAGGCATTTAGGGTGGAAGGAAATAAATAAAGATGATGTTTTCCTGAACTGATCAGTTATATAAAGGTATATTTACACTGCACTTCTCATAACTATCATGTGTCTTTTTCATTGGGTGTTGAGGCTTAGGGGAAAACAAGGAAAGAATATATTTCCCGCTCCAACCCATTCAAAGCACTGCTGCAAGGATCATCTTCCTGGCTCATCGATCCAAACACATCACTTTCTTCTTTGCATCTGGCTCTAAATTCCCTCTAAGCTGCGCGGCCGTGCAGCTGCCTATCAAGCATCGTGCAGGCGCTCAGGGCTGCAGGGGGGAGAGATGCCCCTCCCCTCCAGTCCCCAGCCCAGCCCCGAACGTGCCGTGGCCGGGGCACAGGTGTCCCAGCCCAGCCTTGAACGTGCCAGAGCTGGGGGACAGGCGCCCCTTTCTCTGCCCCAATCCATCCCGACCCAGACCTGCCGTGGGCGGGGGACAGGCATCTCTCCCCTCTCACACAGCCCAGGTGCTACTGTGGGGAGAGGGGGCGGGGAAGGAGAGTGAGAGTCCTCTCTCCCCACCATAGCCCAAGGGAGCCCCACTGCACCTCACACCCCTCATCCCCAGCGGGAGCCCTCACCCCCCCTGCACCCCAACCCTCTTCCCCAGCCCTGAGCCCCTTATCTCCGGTCCCACCCCAGAGCCTGTCCCCCCCAACCAGAACCCTCACCCCCCCGCATCGAGCCCCCTCCCACACTCCAAACCTCTCAGCCCCACCCCCGCCACATGAATTTTGTAATGTGCACCAATATGGATGTGATGTGTCACACATCCATAACATAACAAAATGCACATAACAAAATTCATTCCGCACATGGGTGGGAAAAATTAGAGGGAACACTGATCTGGCTTCCAATTTTTTAATACATCAGACTCAAGCTCCTCGTCTTTGCCTTTTTAGGCCCTTTACCATTTAGCCCACCCCATCTATTGGATCTGTTAGCTCCTTGATTGTCACTCCCCACATTCACTCAGACAACAGAGCCAACATCAATTGCCCACTTGTCCATTTCTCCCTTAAGCATCTTTCTACTTTCATCCATGTTGTCTGCGACACATGAAAAAAATTTCCTGCCAAAACTGGCCACACCAGCCATGCCTACAAATCATTCCCATGCACAGGGAAGGAAAAGGACTTTAGTGGCTGCATTTTGTGTGAACTGAGGGGGGACATGTGTAAGGGAGGCCACAGAGGAAGATGTTACAGTATTTGAGGAGAGAGATGAGGTCCCGAATGAGAGATTGAGCACTAGGGATAGCAAGAAAAGGACAGATCTTGGAGATGTCAAGGTGGAAGAAATGGAATGACCTGAATAAGATGTGGATGATGGTGGTGGCATTAACAGGAGGGAAGATAAGGAGTTCTGTGTTAGTTCTGAACTACGTTCAGTTCAAGACAACACCATGTACAGAGAGATGTCGAGAGATAAACTCAGATGTAGAATTGGATGAAAGGAGACAGGGTAGTGGTGGAGATTAGTAGTGACCTCTGCTATTGATCGCTGAAAATGGAATGTAGGGGATGGAAATTCTGTCCTAGTTTTGGAAGGGAGATATTTGTCCTTGGCTTTATCTTCTCCTCTTTCTCTGGCTGGACTTCAGTGGTGACGATCATTTTTTTCCCAAGACATTCAAAATCTCTAGAGGAAAGAACCTCTCATGCTTCTCCGTCTCTGGGTTATAATCAGAAAGAGAGGTATTCATCTTTGGAGAGGAACAAAATGACAATGGAAGAATATAATAATCTGGAGTGCTTTATGGCTCTCCCTACAATCCCCATGTTATTTGGCCTTTTCAGGTTTTATTTTGACTTATGGGAGCCAAAGAGGATTTTTGGACTTATCTCTGAAGTGTCTTTGATAAGTGAAGACAATCTGGTTTGACAAGTCCCATCTCCTGCAGAGGCACCTCTTGAGGAGTTTTAACTAGCAGCAGAGATGTTGCAATGCAGGGATGCTGAGGCCCCCAATAAGCCACCCAGACTTCCCCTTGTACAGCAGGGATTGGGAGCTGGGAGAAATTATGGCCGCACTTTATTTATGAGATTCCTAAGAGGGTCTTTTCATAGGGAGAGCATTTCTTGCATTCAGTTTGCTCCATTTGGCCTTCTTCCCCATGATGGAGATGGGAAGACATCCCATGTAGGACACAAAACTGGAAATAAAAGCCTCCCTTGGAGGGAGAGGAGAGAACGTGGAAAAGTAATTTTGCTTCACTGCTACCACAAATCAGTTTTAAAAGCTAGGATTGCAATGGAGTAAGCTGGAGCACTAACCCAACACTCTGTTTGCAACACTGGAGACAGAGAATCTAGTAACAGAATGAAAGGGTTATAGTCAAGCCCAGGAGCCAAGTCTGAACTGCTTATGGTTTTTGCAGGATGAGTCACAACCTAAACACCCCTGACTGGGGCAGAGGTCAAAATCTCAAGAACAACTTTTAATTGGAAAACTGAGCAAATCAGCTACGCAAATCATTGAAATGCAATACAATTTTACAAAGTGACTTTTCAGAATTTAGCAGCACTTAAATCTAATACCCAAAGTATAACAGGCACTTATTGCATAGGTTTTGAAGTCGAAGAGCAAGAGCCTCTTGGCTCTTGTTGAATTAAGTATGCTAATGTTGTGCCAATACTCAAAAGGGCAACTAGGATGACCCAAGTCATTATAGGCCAGTTAGCCTTATAACAATCCTGGGCAAAATAATGGAAAAAATGATATGGTATTCAATCAATAAAAAACTGAAGGATGGAAATACAATTAATGACAGTCAAAATGGTTTTATGGAAAACAAGTCTTGTCAAACAAACCTAATTTCATTTCTTGATATGATTACAAGTTTCATTGATACTATATATTTAAAACTTTAAATATTTAAAACTTTTGTATTACATTTGACTTGTTATTGCACAACATTTTCATTAAAATTAGCACTTTTTAATATCAATAAAGCAAATGTTAAATGGATTAAGAACTGGTTGAATGACACATCTGAAAGTGTAGTTGTCTATGGGGAATCATCACCAAATAAAGGTGTTTCTAGTGAAGTTCCACAAGCTTCAAAACTAGGCCAGCATTTTTATCAATGACCTGGAAGTAAACATGAAATCACTGCTGATATAATTTGCAAACGACACATCAATTGTAGAAGTGGTAAATAATAACGAGGCAAGAGCAGTCATACAGAGTGATCTGGATTGCTTAAGAAAGTGGGCCCATTCAACCAAAATCCTTTTAATACAGCCAAATGGAAGGTCAAACATCGAGGAACAAAGAATGATCACTCTGCCTACAGAACGGGGGACTATTTCCTGGGAAGTAGTGACTCTGAAAAAAGATTTAGGGTGCATAGTTGACGAGCAACTCAGCATGAGCTCCCAGAGCAATGCTATGGCAAATGGGATTGCTAATGGAATCCTTGGATGTCTATAGAAGAGGAGTTCCAAAGTAGGAGTAAGGAGATCATTTTACCTCCGTGTACAGCATTTGTGAGACAGATACTAGAATACTGCACACAGTTTTGATGTTCACATTTTAAAAGGATGCTGAAAAATTGGAGGAGGTGAAGAGAAAAGTTAAAATCTGACTTGAGGGCTGAAGAAAATGCCTTACAGTGAGTCACTTAAAGAAAACAATCTGTTTAAGCTTATCCAAAAAGGTGATTAAGATGTGACGATTACAGTATATAAGTACCTTCTTGGGGAGAAAATACCAGGTACCAAAGGTCACTTAAATCTAGCAGAGAAAGGCAAAACAAGAACAAATAGCTAGAAGTTAAAGCCAAATAAATTCAGATTAGAAATAAGGCACACATTTTAACAGTGAGAGTGACAGCCACTGGAACTAACTACCAAGGGAAGTGGTGGAATCTCCATGTCTTGTTTCTGGAAGATATGCTTGATTCAAACACGTTATTGGGCACAATACAGGGGTAACTGGATGAAATTTTATAAACTGGAGGACAGACTAGATAATCTAATGGCCCCTTCTGGCCTAAAAACCTATAATCTACATGCTTAAAATAAAGCATGTACTTTAATTCCATTGATTTTAATGGGATTTAAGCACGTTTTATTGTTTACCTGAATAAGGATGCCTTCCTGAATCAGTCTTAGAAAGGATAAAAATGTACAAGAGAGAAATCTCTTATGCTTCTGGGCACATGCCAATCACTAACTGGTAAGAATTAGGAAGACACGTCTCCTCTGGACAAGTTATTCTAATATGGGGTTTCTTGAACCTTTCTATGAAAGAACAGGTATTGAGCCACTGTAGAGATAGGATACCACATCAGATACCCCTATTTTCTGATTTAGATAAGATTTCGGAAAGAAATTTAGAAACTTAGAAAATTATACTGATGAATGCTACATACCCTAGGCAACTGCGGTGAAATCCTGGCTCCAAAGAAGTAAATAGTCATTTTGCCATTGACCTCAATTTGTCATGTTTTCATGCCTAATGTTCTGTCATCTTCTTATACAGTATCTGAGGGTATGTCAAAACAGCAATGCAACCTAGGGACCCTATTCATGGGTTTAAGAGTCTACACTGAATTTTAACCCTAGGTTAAGGATTTTCTGACCTGTGCTCGAATCTAGGGCTCTGGAGTCCACACTGCAGTGCACAGACCCGAGTCAAAGTAACCCCATCTCAATGTCTAACATCCCTGCCTGCCAATGTCAACACTCTAGCCCTACAAATGTGTTGCACCGTGGGAAAACTCTATTGCCCATCTTGTTTCCTAACTGTGACGATGCTATCGATGGGTCTCAGGTGTCCATAAGGAGCACATGAGTACATAAACTGAATAATTAGTTCCTTTGGGTGGCTGTCTCAGTAGAATCACTGCAGTTTGAAGCGGCTTTGCACTGAACTAAATGAAAATTGGGCTTTCCCCCTCTAGGCTGAGTCACACTGGCAAGAAAATGCACATGTGCACCTGTTCTGAGGATAACTGGGACATCAGTCTCCAAGGCTACCAAACTATTTAAATGAAACTTTTCTGTTCTTAATTTTTAAAATGGTGTGGTTCAAGATATTTTTGCTTGGTTGTTTTTTTATTTATTTGTCTATTTTGAAGTTTGACATAAAAATGTCAGTTTTGGGAAAAAACACACACATGCCCCAGCCTGGCTGCTGCCAGTTGTGGAGCAGTGAAATGCATCCCCAGGGTTTGGGGTGCAGTATGCTCCAGCACAGCCCAGGGCTATTCCTTGACTTTAGCAAAGCTTTTGACACGGTCTCCCACAGTATTCTTGCCAGCAAGTTAAAGAAGTATGGGCTGGATGAATGGACTATAAGGGTGGGTAGAAAGCTGGCTAGATTGTCGAGCTCAACGGGTAGTGATCAATGGTTCCATGTCTAGTTGGCAGCCGGTATCAAGTGGAGTGCCCCAAGGGTTGGTCCCGGGTCCGGTTTTGTTCAAAATCTTTATTAATGATCTGGAGGATGCTGTGGATTGCACCCTCAGCAAGTTTGCAGATGACACTAAACTGGGAGGAGTGGTAGATATGCTGGAGGGTAGGGATAGGTTACAGAGGGACCTAGACAAATTAGAGGATTGGGCTAAATGAAATCTGATGAGGGTCAACAAGGACAAGTGCAGAGTCCTACACTTAGGAAGGACGGATCCCATGCACTGCTACAGACTAGGGACCGAGTGGCTAGGCAGCAGTTCTACAAAAAAGGACCTAAGGGTTACAGTGGACGAGAAGCTGGATATGAGTCAAGAGTGTGCCCTTGTTGCCAAGAAAGCTAACGGCATTTTGGGCTGTATAAGTAGGAGCACTGCCAGCAGATCGAGGGATGTGATCATTCCCCTCTATTCGGCATTGGTGTGGCCTCATCTGGAGTACTGTTTCCAGTTTGGAGCCCCACACTGCAAGAAGGATGTGGAAAAATTGGAAAGAGTCCAGCGGAGGGCAACAAAAATGATTAGGGGGCTGGAACACATGACTTATGAGGAGAGGCTGAGGGAACTGGGATTGTTTAGTCTGCGGAAGAGAAGAATGAGGGGGGATTTGATAGCTGCTTTCAACGACCTGAAAGGGGGTTCCAAAGAGGATGGAGCTAGACTGTTCTAGTGGTACCAGATGATAGAACAAGGAGTAATGGTCTCAAGTTGCAGTGGGGGAGGTTTAGGTTGGATATTAGGAAAAACTTTTTCATTAGGAGGGTGGTGAAGCACTGGAATGGGTTACCTAGGGAGGTGGTGGAATCTCCTTCCTTAGAAGTTTTTAAGGTCAGGCTTGACAAAGCCCTGACTGGGATGATTTATTTGGGGATTAGGTCCTGCTTTGAGCAGCGGGTTGGACTAGATGACCTCCTGAGGTCCCTTCCAACCCTGATATTCTATGATTCTATGATCCCTTATCCCTGCCCCCTGGGAGGCAGGGATAAAGGACACCCGGGGGCTGTGGGTAAGTTTTGGGGCTGGATCCCACTCACGGCCCTCATAGTGCACACTGTCCAGGCGGCCCTGCATGCACGCACACACACACACACACACCCAGGAAGGGCGGGGGGCGCGGGGGGAGCAAGGGACAAAGTGTGGAGCAGGACCAAGAGGAGCCCTGCAAGGATGGCGAGCAGCAGAGCTCCCAGGTCAGCACGGCCGGGGAAGGGATGATCCCCAACATCCTGGCATCCAGGAGCTGCCTCCCACCTGTCAGCTGCTCTGGGCAAGCTCTGTACAGCAGCTAGGAACAGCTGGAGTCACTACCACAGGAGGCTGTGGGGAGGTTTGGAGCTGGCTCCCACTCGCCCCCTTGATAGTACATGCTTCCCGGGTGCCCTTGCACATGCAGCCCCAGGGGTTGGGGGTGGGGGTTAGAGAGCAGAGCAGGGACCGGGGAATTGCCCTGGAGGAGGCATGGCTGGGGAGCTGGGAGTCATCCTCCCCAAGCCGTGCTGAGCCAGGAGCTTTGCTTCTTTCTCTACTCACAGGGCATCTGCTTAGTCCCTGATCTGCTCTCTGCCCCTGCTCTCACCTGGATAGCATACACCAAAATCTGGCTATGCTCTTGTAACTAGAAATCAGCTCTCTTTGCAAAAAGCTTCTTCTGAATGGTCTCCATGGAAAACCCTGCAGGCTTCCTGACAGCAATGCTCACAGACCAGTGTTCAGAAGACAATGGCTTAATGCTGATCTGAGCTGCTGCCTTTGCAAAGGGAAGTGTGGCTTCTGTTTGCAATAGAGTGCAACAGATTGCACCACAGATTGTCAGCATAGAGAAGACTAAGAAAATTGTCCCAAGGAACTCTGGGATACATCTGGATGACTTCCAGGCCTCGAGTCAACAAGCTGGGGCCATGTGCACACAGGAAAGCAATAGGGCTCAGACCCTAGGTCCCAGTTTAACACAGGCTCAGACCTTCCAGCCCTGTAGGGTCCTGGAACCCTAGGTTTGAGTCGTAGGTTAACACAATTGGCATGTGGACACAAGGCGTGAGTCCAGGCTCGAGTCTGGACTTACACTGCTGTGTAGACATACCCTAAGCATTCTACCAGTATTAATACTTTTATCTTTACAATACTCTTTTGAGGTAAGAAAGGATCATCATCACCATTTTACAGGTGCAGAGCTGAGGTACAGAAAGAATAAGCTACTTTCCCAATGTCACACAGGAAGGATGTGGCAGAGCCATGAATTGATACCATTTCTCCTTAGTCTTAGTCGACTACTTGAAACATAAGGTAATTGTTCCTCTGTTAAGATACCGAAAAATGCCTCAGAGGTAGCTTTCTTGGAAAATATGAAGTTGAACTTGGGGAGCTCATTGCTCAAACAGTTCACCCTGCAGAAAAGTTAGGTCCTGGGGCCTGTGATAATCTCAAGCAGCAGGTTAGAATGTCAAGGAAGTAGAAAGAAAATACTGGGTGTTTCATTTAAACTCTAATTATTTTATAATGATAAATCAGTAATTCTGCTGTATGATTAGTTAAATAAGCTTTAGAGGTAATCTGGTTTTGTTATTATAGAACAGTTTTGCATTAAAAAAAAAAAAATCCTGGTTTGTTCAAGCAATCTAAGAGGTAACAGGTTTTGGTAACTAAGTGTCTGCTCCTCTGCCCTCCATGTGGAAAAGCATTTTGCACTGAACAAAACAGGAAGGATAACAAAAACAGATGCTTCCTACTTACACAGCTATAACAATTAAATACATGGATGACTAAGTACCTATAAATTTAAGTACAGTGAGCAAAACATTGATTCTTACAGTCTAAATTTTAATCAAACAATGGAATTTACTAGAATTTTTAAGGTCATTTAGAAAAAATAGTAAGCTTTCAATGTTTTTTATAAGTAAACTGCTAATACAACAGAGCCAAAGCCTTAGCTATACAGTAGCTACATCAATCTCCTGACCAGATTCCTTCACCGCCTATTACTTCTGTGGGAAGTGGAATATTACTTCTGCACACTCCAAGTATAGTTTTGTAAGCACATTATCCATCTTCCTAGTTCAGATTGAGTTAGAGTTGAATAGTAACTAAAAATCTCGTAAAATTTCTTCAAAGCAGGCCATTAAAAAAACATAACCAGAAACATAGGATGCACTCCCAATACTCTCCCTGGATACAGACCTTCACAGCAATCTTGCCACATCCTGAGATCCAGTTTAGGAATTTCTTCACAGCTACCATAACCATGTGGGAACTCGGCCACCTTAAAGACATCACGTTGCACTCTGGTTATATTGTCAGCGTTGTCGCACAAAATTCTGGCAAGAGATGTTTGCTTGATCTGAGTCAGCTGAGGTGGACTAAATACACCAGGATTCTCATACCATAACCTGTAGTCTCACAGAAAGAAAAGTTAAGTTCTTAGACAGTTAAGACAATGGTAAATAAAATAAAATAAAATAAAATAAAATAAAATAAAATAGACAGACATACAGATAGTTTGTACTTTACTAGAGATCTTGGGATATTATAATCAACACAAAATAGTATTCTTTGAAAAACAGATCGTAGGAAAAATACAGTTCCTGAAAGCAGATGACTTTATACTCTGTCTTCATGTTCCTTTCTAACTAGCCATGAGGCCTCTGTTCACAAATCTTCCTAGGTGAACAAATTTTTTTGGTAGAAGAGACAAAGCAGCCAGAGCATACTTGCAAATTAACATGGATTTACAGTTGCTTTGCACAAAGACACCAAAGCTTACATGCCAATTTCCCTTTCCCTCCTATTATGCGCATGCTCAAATTCGTACCCTCTCGAGGCATCCGAACATTCCTGTGCACACACATTCCAATTTCCTCCTCCCTCCTGTTTCCCATTTTCTCCTGCACATACATACCCCTAGAACAGAGGTGGGCAAACTACGGCCCACGGGCCACATCCGGCTGTGGGACCCTCCTGCCCGGCCCCTGAGATCCTGGCCTGGGAGGCTAGTCCCCGCTCCCCGACAGCCTCAGCGCCGAAATGCTCTGGGCGGCCGGGCAGCGCAGTTGCAGAGCCGCGGCCTGACCCGGTCCTCTGGGCAGCGCGGCTGTAGCCACTGCCAGCCACTGGTGCTCCGGGCAGCATGGTGAGGGGGCAGGGGGGGTTGGATAGAGGGCAGGGGCGGGGTATGGATGGGGTTGGGGCGGTCAGAGGGTGGGGAACAGGGGAGTTGGATGGGGCATGGATCCCAGGGGGCAAGTCACGAATGAGAGGGGGGGTTGGATGGGTGGCAGGGGGCAGTCAGGGGTGAGCGGTTCGGGGGTGGTCAGGGGACAGGGAGCAGGGGGTGGTGGATGGGGTAGGAATCCTGGGGGGGGGGGCGTCAGGGGATGGGGGGCAGGAGTCCCGGAGGAGCCATGAGGGAGTGAGAAGTGGGGGGTGCGGGGGGGGGGGGGAGAGGACAGATAGGGGCAGGGGCCGGGCCATGCCTGGCTGTTTGGGGAGACACAGCCTCCCCTTACCAGCCCTCCATACAATTTTGGAAACCCGATGTGGCCCTCAGGCCAAAAAGTTTGCCTGCCCCTGCCCTAGAATATCTGTCTTTCCTGCAGTCTATGGAGTAGAACTGGTGCACCAGTAGTTTGTGAAAAGAAATAGAATCTTAGAATATCAGGGTTGGAAGGGACCTCAGGAGGTCATCTAGTCCAAACCCCTGCTCAAAGCAGGACAAATCCCCAATTTTTGCCCCAGATCCCTAAATGGCCCCCTCAAGGATTTAACTCACAACCCTGGGTTTAGCAGGCCAATGCTCAAACCACTCAGCTATCCCTTTGTTCTTTGAGATGTGTTGCTCATGTCCATTCCATATTAGGTATGTGTGCTCACCACATGTACTTGTGCCGGGCATTTTTCCTTCAGTGGTATCTGTAGGAGACTGGCTCTGCCACCCTCTGGAGCGGTATATAAGGGGTGGGGGGTGCCACCGGCTCCCCACACCGTCAGTTCCTTCTTGCCGGAAACTCTGACAGTGGGGAAAGAGGGCAGGTCCTGGAATGGACCTGAGCAACACATCTCAAAGAACACCAGTTACAGAAAAGGTCACTGTCTTCTCTTCGAGTACTTGCTCATGTCCATTCCATATTAGGTGACTCCCAAGCAGTGCCAGCAGAGGTGGGTAGAAGTTCACAGATGTGTAGATTGCAACACAGCTCTGCCAAACCCAGCGTTGTCTCTGGCATGCTGAGTGATGGTATAATGTGCTGTGAATGTGTGAAGATCACGTTGCGGCTCTGCAAATGTCCTGGATGGGAACGTGTGCCAGGAAGGCCGCCGAGGACGCCTGAGCTCTAGTGGAGTGGGCCCTCACAATCGGTGGCAGCGAGACCTGTGACAGCTTGTAATAGGTCCAGATGCAGGAAGTGGTCCAGGTGGAAATCCTCTGCGATGACACCGGAAGGCCCTTCATCCTGTCCGCTGTCGCGATGAAGAGCTGGGTCAACCTGCGGAAGGGCTTGGTACGCTCCAGGTGAAATGCCAGGGCACATCTGACGTCCAGGGTGTGCAGCCTCATTTCCTCCACAGTAGTGTATGGCTTGGGACAAAGCACTGGGAGGAAGATGTCCTGGTTGACATGGAAGGAAGACACCACCTTCAGCAGAAAGGCTGGATAGGGTCGCAGTTGAACTTTGTCCCTGTAGAACACCGTATACAGTGGCTCCGATGTCAGGGCTTTAGGCTCCGACACCCATCTTGTGGATGTTATCGCCACAAGGAATGCGACCTTCCATGACAGGTGGGAGAGGGAGCAGGAGCCCATAGGCTCAAAGGGTGGGCCCATGAGCCTAGAAAGAACCAAGTTAAGGTCCCACTGTGGAACAGGAGGCCGGGCCGGTGGGAAGAGTCTCTCGAAGCCTCTCAGGAAACAGACCGACATGTCATGTGAAAACACTGCCTGACCTTAGATTGGCGGGTGAAAAGCAGAGATAGCCACAAGGTGTACTCTGATAGAAGAGAGGGATTCTTAAGATGGAGCAGATAATCTAAGATAGATTGTAAGGAGGAGTGGGTTGGAGAGATGATGTGCTCAGACGCCCAGTGGGAGAACCTCGTCCATTTGGCCAGGTAGATTGCTCTAATGGAAGGCTTTCTGCTTTCTAAGAATTTGCTGGACCTCGTTAGAGCAGGCCCGCTCCTCCAAATTAAGCCACGCAGTATCCACTCCATGAGGTGGAGGGGAGCAAGATTGGGATGTAGAAGACGCCCATGATCTTGCAAGAGCAGATCTGGTAGGTTGGGAAGGGGCCAGGGAGCGGCCACCATTAGGTCCATCAGCATGCCGAAACAATGTTGGCGCAGCCATGCCGGGGTGACCATGATGACTTGGCTCTTGTCTCTCTTGACCTTTGACAGGATTCTGCTGACGAGTGGGATCGGTGGAAAGGCATAAATCAGAGCCCCTGACCACAAAAGGAGGAAGGTGTTGGAGAAGGAGTCTTTGCCCAGGCCTTCTAGGGAACAGAAGCAAAGACATTTCCTGTTGTGTCTGGTGGCAAACAGGTCCACTTGGGAAGTTCCCCACCTCTGAAAGAGGGACTGGGCTACCTCTGGATGGAGCGACCACTCATGGTGAGAGGAAAAGGATCTGCTGAGGCCATCTGCCAGTGTGTTCCTGATGCCGGGGAGGTGACAGGTCTCCAGTTGGGTCGCGTGGTCGATGCAGAAATCCCACAGTCGGAGTGCCTCTTGGCAGAAGGCCAATGAGCGTGCTCCCCCTTGCCTGTTGATGTAAAACATCGAAGCCATATTATCTGTGAACACTCTCACCACCTTGTCTGCCAGGTGTGGTAGAAAGACTCCGCAGGCCAAGCGTACTGCTCTGAGCTCCTTGACATTTATGTGCAACGTCATCTCCTCTGGGGACCACATGCCCTGGGTCTGGAGGCCACTGAGATGAGCTCCCCAGACGAGGTCTGAGGTGTCCAATATCAACTCGATCGAGTGACAAGAGCTGTCGAATGGAATTTGTTCCAGGACTGCCCTGGGGTTGGTCCACCAGTGTAGCAAGGTAAGTATTGTAGGTGGGATGATAACTACCTTTTCCAAGTGATCTCTGGACTGTAATAGACTGTCAGCAGCCACTGCTGTAAGGGCCGCATCATAAGCCTAGCATGGTGGACGACATACGTACATGCTGCCATGTGTCCCAGCAGGCACAAGCAAACCCCTGGGCATGGTCGGGGGAACACGGAAACTCACACGATGAGGTCCACTATCGTCTGAAACCTCCCCTGCAGTAGAAACACTCTGGCACAGGTGGAGTCGAGCACTGCTCCGATGAACTCTATCCTCTGCACCGGAACTAATGTTGACTTTTTGTTGTTTACCAGCAGGCCCTGGGATTTGGTATGTGGCCTGCAGAATCACAACATGCCTCTGAACTTGGGAGCTGGAGCAGCCTTTGACGAGCCAGTTGTCAAGGTACAGGTAGATCTGGATACCTTGACATTTGAGGTAAGTGGTTACTACCGACATGCATTTGGTGAACACCCTCAGTGCTGTCACAACTGTAGGACTGCGGACTGATAGTGGTCAGTTCACACTGTGAAACGTAGGAAGCATCTGTGACCTTGAAAGATCACTATGTGGAAATATGCATCCTTCAAATCGAGGGTGGCATACCAGTCTCCCGGATTCAGGGAGGGGATGATGGAGGCCAGGAAGACCATGCGGAACTTCAGCTTCTTCAGGTATTGGTTGAGGTCTCACAGGTCCAGGATGGGCTGTAGACCACCCTGGGCCTTTGGGATTAAAAAGTACCAGGAATAGAACCTCTTGTTCCTGTACTCGCGGGAACCTTTTCCACCGCACGCAGCTGCAGCAACCCTTCTACCTCCTGTGCATGAAGACTCTCGTGAGAAGGGTCCCTGAAGAGGGACATGAAGGGGTGTAGAAAGAAACTGGAGGGCATAATCCTGTGCCACAGTATTGAGGACCCAGAGGTCCGAAGTTATAGTGGTCCATATGGGGAGGAAAAATGAAAGGTGGTTGGAAAACAGCGCGAAAGACAGATCCGGGGTATAGTCTGGGGGAGGTCACCCTCGAGTGCACTCTCAAAACACTCGCTTGCCCCCCTGCTTGTTGTGGGTCGAGCCTCATTGGGCAGAGGGTGGAGGTGGATGGCTCGGACGGCGCTTGTAGCCCCTATTCTTCTTATGGGGTGGCTCCGGATGGGGTTGGCTCCCTTGATCCTGAGATGGCTGAGGTCTGAACCACATATGGGCTGGACCAGGGATGTACAGCCCTAGAGTTTTCAGGGTAGTGTGGGAGTCTTTCAGTCCGTGCAGTTTACTATCCGTCTGGCTCTGCAAACAGGGCCTGGCCATCGAAGGGGAGGTCCTGCATCCACTGCTGAGCCTCAGTCGACAGACTCGAGAGGAGCAGCCAGGATGCCCTCCGCATGGAAATGGCCAATGCCATGGTGAGAGCCATGGAGTCTTCCACGTCCAAAGCTGCTTGGAGGACCGCTCTGGCCACAGCCGTGCCTTCTTCGAGGATTGCCTGGAACTCCTTCCTGGACCCATGGGGCAGCAAGACCTCAAATTTGGCCATGGTCTGCCACATGTTATAGTCGTAGAGGTCAAGGAGGGCTTGGTGGTTGGCCACTCTCAACTGAAGGCTGGAGGACGAATATTTTTTTTGCCCAAACAGATCCAGTCTCTTCGAGTCTTTATTCTTGGGTGTAGCCCTGGTTGACCCTGCCTTTCTCTCTGGTTAACAGCCTCTTCTACAAGGGAGTTTAGGGCCGGATGAGTAGAGAGATACTCATAGCCTTTAGCTGGCACAAAGTATTTGAGCTTAGCCCTTTTTGAAATAGTTAGCAGGGAGGAGGGGGTTTGCCACAGGGCATTAATTATTTTCAATACCCCCCTCATGTAGGGGTAAAGCCATCCTGGCGGGCACTGTGGAACAAAGGATGTTGAACAGTGAGTCCGACGGCTCCTCGAGTTCCTCTGCTTGGAACCCCAGGTTAGAGGCTACCTGTCCGATCAAGACGGGTCCCTCACACGGGCCCTCGGGATTTTCGGCATTCCGTGGATTTGCGTCGGTAGACTGGTAATCTACACCTCACGCTGCTCAACTGGTACCAGGACCTAGAGTGGGACTGGGAGCCAGAGTGGGCTGGCCGTCAGGGGGATCTCCCTGACCGTTGGGATTTGCATCTCGGCGACAGGTGCTGGCAGGCGGGTGACCAGTGGCTCCATTCAACCAATCAGTCACGTGATCAGTGCCGAGGCATTGGAGACACAAGGGGTCGGTCTTGATGTTCATGCAGTCCGCAGGTCTGCATCAGGTTACCAGTGAGCCGCACCTCGAATCCGGCTGTCTGTGTCCAGGGTCCGGAGACCGAAGAGGGATTCTCTGAGGCTGCCTCCTTACGTCCGAGGCATGACGGCTCCTTGTGGGTGAGCACTGGCTGGACGTCCCCTGTGATGGGGAGCGGTGCTGCTGAGTCAGGGACACATGGAATGGTCCCAAGGTGGGTTTATCCCTGGACTTGGGTACCGCCAGGGCCGGTGTGGGAGGCACCGATAGTGTCAGGATCTCCTGCGTTGCCTCCAGGGCCTTGGGAGTCGACAGGACTTCTAGCTGATGGAGGCCCTCGTCACTGTCTGGTGTGGTGGGCATAGTACAGGAGGGGCTAGACCGTTCGACTTCAGCTGGGGCCTGACTCCCTGACAGAGGTGTTGAGCCGTCCAGCATGGGTCTTGGCTCTTCTCCGGCCCTCTCCTTTCCCTTACCGAAGTGGGAGATCTTCCCCTCGCGGTCCTCTTGGGCTTCTTGGCCAGGGCCGGGAAGGGGACTGGTGCCGGCTCATAGATGGCGCAGGTGGGGTGCTCTGCATAGAAGCTGTGGTGCTCGCGGCTGAATCGGGCCTCTACTCCAGTGCCGGTGTCAGGGCCAACACTATCAAGAATGCCCTGAGATGGATGTCTCTCTCCTTTTTTGTTCAGGGTTTGAATGCTTTACAAATGTGACACTTATCGCTTATGTGTCCTTCGCCTAGATACCTTAAACAACTAATGTGAGGGTCACTGATGGGCCTACACTGCTTACAACAATCGCATGGCTTACAGCCAGGGGACTGGGGCATGCCCCGTCCCTTGGCTGAGTCCCGTCCGGGACCAACTAACTAGAACTAACACTGAGGGTAACTCTAACTACATACAACTATTTGGCATGGAAAAAAAAAGTTTGTGAGACACACTGAATGAAGTGAAAAGCTAGCTGAAGTAGCAGACGTTCCAACACCGTCAATGGCGGTAGGAAGGAGCTGAGGGTGGGGGGAGCTGGAGGCACCCCTTATACCGCGGTATGTGTGTGTCGCTCCAGAGGGCACCAGAGCCCGTCCCCTATGGATACCACCTAATATGGAATGGAATGAGCAAGCACTCCTATGTTCCTACCTAACATAGTGACAATGGAACATCTCCTGACTTAACTGACAGAATGGACAGAAATGTTGTTGGCCCACACAGTGTGTCAAGGCTATGGATGAAGTAAAGAAGCCCATAACATCTGAAAAAGTGCTTACATACGGCAATACATCTTTACCTATAAACTTGGCTTGTGATTATTTCCCATATAGAACAAGAGCAGTAATTTCACACGTATTGGAAGCTCATACTGAAAGGCCTATTGTCTTTGCTTCTAGATCTCTGACCTCAGTAGAACATAATTATGCCCAAATTGATAGAAAAATAATGAATCATAGAATCATAGAATATCAGGGTTGGAAGGGACCTCAGGAGGTCATCTAGTCCAACCCCCTGCTCAAAAGCAGGACCCATACCCAATTAAATCATCCCAGCCAGGGCTTTGTCAAGCCTGACCTTAAAAACTTCTAAGGAAGGAGATTCCACCACCTCCCTAAGCAACGCATTCCAGTGTTTCACCACCCTCCTAGTGAAAAAGTTTTTCCTAATATCCAACCTGAACCTCCCCCACTGCAACTTGAGACCATTACTCCTTGTCCTGTCCTCTTCCACCACTGAGAATAGTCTAGAACCATCCTCTCTGGAACTACCTCTCAGGTAGTTGAAAGCAGCTATCAAATCCCCCCTCATTCTTCTCTTCTGCAGACTAAACAATCCCAGTTCCCTCAGCCTCTCCTCATAACTCATGTGTTCCAGACCCCTAATAATTTTTGTTGCCCTTCGCTGGACTCTCTCCAATTTATCCATATCCTTCTTGTAGTGTGGGGCCCAAAACTGGACACAGTACTCCAGATGAGGCCTCACCAATGTCGAATAGAGGGGGACGATCACGTCCCTCGATCTGCTCGCTATGCCCCTACTTATACATCCCAAAATGCCATTGGCCTTCTTGGCAACAAGGGCACACTGCTGACTCATATCCAGCTTCTCGTCCACTGTCACCCCTAGGTCCTTTTCCGCAGAACTGCTGCCTAGCCATTCGGTCCCTAGTCTGTAGCTGTGCATTGGGTTCTTCCGTCCTAAGTGCAGGACCCTGCACTTATCCTTATTGAACCTCATCAGATTTCTTTTGGCCCAATCCTCCAATTTGTCTAGGTCCCTCTGTATCCTATCCCTGCCCTCCAGCATATCTACCACTCCTCCCAGTTTAGTATCATCCGCAAATTTGCTGAGAGTGCAATCCACACCATCCTCCAGATCATTTATGAAGATATTGAACAAAATCGGCCCCAGGACCGACCCCTGGGGCACTCCACTTGACACTGGCTGCCAACTAGACATGGAGCCATTGATCACTACCCGTTGAGCCCGACAATCTAGCCAACTTTCTACCCACCTTATGGTGCATTCATCCAGCCCATACTTCCTTAACTTGCTGACAAGAATACTGTGGGAGACCATGTCAAAAGCTTTGCTAAAGTCAAGATACAATACATCCACTGCTTTCCCTTCATCCACAGAACCAGTAATCTCATCATAGAAGGCGATTAGATTAGTCAGGCATGACCTTCCCTTGGTGAATCCATGCTGACTGTTCCTGATCACTTTCCTCTCATTTAAGTGCTTCAGAATTGATTCTTTGAGGACCTGCTCCATGATTTTTCCGGGGACTGAAGTGAGGCTGACTGGCCTGTAGTTCCCAGGATCCTCCTTCTTCCCTTTTTTAAAGATTGGCACTACATTAGCCTTTTTCCAGTCATCCGGGACTTCCCCCGTTCGCCACGAGTTTTCAAAGATAATGGCCAATGGCTCTGCAATCACAGCCGCCAGTTCCTTTAGCACTCTCGGATGCAACTCATCCGGCCCCATGGACTTGTGCACGTCCAGTTTTTCTAAATAGTCCCTAACCACCTCTTTCTCCACAGAGGGCTGGCCATCTATTCCCCATGTTGTGATGCCCAGCACAGCAGTCTGGGAGCTGACCTTGCTCGTGAAGACAGAGGCAAAAAAAGCATTGAGTACATTAGCTTTTTCCACATCCTCCGTCACTAGGTTGCCTCCCTCATTCATTAAGGGGCCCACACTTTCCTTGGCTTTCTTCTTGTTGCCAACATACCTGAAGAAACCCTTCTTGTTACTCTTAACATCTCTTGCTAGCTGCAGCTCCAGGTGCGATTTGGCCCTCCTAATTTCATTCCTACATGCCCGAGCAATATTTTTATACTCTTCCCTGGTCATATGTCCAACCTTCCACTTCTTGTAAGCTTCTTTTTTATTCTTAAGATCAGCTAGGATTTCACCGTTAAGCCAAGCTGGTCGCCTGCCATATTGAGTTTAGTCTGGGGAGTTAAAAAGTGTCACCAATATCTTTATGGGAAGCAATATACTTTGGTTACAGAGCAGCAGCCACTAGTTTCAATTTTTAACCCAAAGAAAGGTGTACCGGCAATGGCTGCAGCACAGTTACAGAGATGGGCAATATCCTGGGGCACTCACTGTTCTGCTGTTGCTCAATAGTACCAACCAACACAGAAGTCTTGAAGAGACCTTGAGAGGTCATATAGTCCATTCCCTCCCCCTGCACAGGGGAGTATACCTAGCATATCAAGTATACCTAGACCTTGTATACTAGCATATCAAGTATACCTAGACTTTACCTGACAAATTGTTTAACCTGGTCTTAAAAACTTCCAATGTCACAAATGGGGATTCCACAGCCTCCCTTGGTAACTTATTCCACTACGTAACTGTTTATATAGTTAGAAAGCTTTTTCCTAATATCTAACCTAAATCATATTTGCTGCAGCTTCAGCCCTTAACTTCTTGTCCTACCTTCAGTGGACATGGAGAACAATTGATCACTGTATAGTCAGATCAGAGGTCAGATGTTCCTGAACAGATTCTAAGCAACAAAGGAACTCAAACCACATCTGAAGAGTTCCAGTTGTTTATTAAAAGAAATGGTATCAAACACTTCACATTGACTCATTACCATCCTGCCACCAATGGATTAGTGGAAAGTTTTATTCAGACATTCAAGAAAGCAATATGTGTTACAACCCCAGGAAAAGGTAGCATACAACCCATGATTACAGATTTTCTATTGTTACTACAAATCAGACACCAGTAATATTGTTTATGGGATGTAATTTAAGGTCTTGTCTGGACTTGTTGAAGCCTAATATACAGAAAGAAAGAGTTTTCACATGGGAGAAACTTGGTAAGAGACTACTGAGCTAACTTGTGGAAACCTGGAGTGATTACATCATTGACTGGTCCTCTGTCACATTAGGCAGAAGTAGCACCAAACTTGTCACGGAGAACTAGCTTTTGAGCACAAGTTCAGCAGGATGTTTTACACCAGTGATGCCTATTGAAATATTGAGCCTACAATGTAGCCATAGACGGTGATTTGTCATAGTACCAGTGAACCTTTCCCTATTTCTACTACAAGGGACCCTAATACTGTAGCGCAGGAATATATTGATACAGCTACACTAGACGATATAGATATTTGTGATCCCTATGAAATATTATCCTGAAAGAAGTCATAAACCACCTCTCAGACATAATTAACACCATCTTATGCATCACTGATAATGATATGTTTGCAATTTTTGTTTGCCCTTTCATTCTAAAGGGGGAGGAGTATGTAATGTATAGAAATTGGGTAATAGCCCTTTAAATAGTTTGGGAACCCAAATGGGCCTCCCTGTCTTCTATTGCACCAGAACCCTGCCACAGTAGCAGTGTACTTAGGTAGCATGGCCTTCTATATTTGTATATAATTTATAAACTTAGTTATTTGTAACCCCACCGTGCCAGTGTGATTTCCCCATATTCTTTATGTTGTGTAGAGAGCAAACATACAATATCTGTCAAGAGAAGATCCTTTAAAGTTATGATGCTGCAGAACCACACTATGAGTTGTGTAAAATGAGTTACATTTATCAAGAAGTCAGAAGAATATGTACTAAAGTTGCTCCACTTCTACCTGCACAATTTTTCTAACAGACAGAGGAGCCAACAGAAACATTGGGATGGGAAACCAGGTTTGAGGTCTTGAACTATGTATTTATGTTCTCAAAATGAGCAATGCTTAATTCAGCTGTACCCAACTCATTTTCCCCTAACCAGACACATCTGTTTCGCAAGGTACTGACAGCTTCCATCCTCTGTCCGTAATAAAGGCTCCTCAAAGACTTGTGTGGCACTTCAAAGCAGCTGCATACTTTGGACAGCAGACTGAAGTGTTTTAACACTTCAATATAGCTCCCAAATAGTATTTTGGAAAACAATGTCTTTCTGCTGATAACATGCAAATGAACACTAGAGTGGGCAACATGATTAACCTGCAGTGACATATGTGGGTATATGCTGTTACCAGAAGTTTGGAGACCTTATTTCTGAGTCAGAATTTCTCCCTTTCATTTATGTACATACAAACATCTGATTTACATAGTTCTGGATTCCATTTCTAAAATTAAGTAGGTTTTATGCAAAGGAAAAAAAAGACAGAAAAGTGTACTGAGAGGGCTGTAACACTCACCTGCGGGTATTCAAATACTTTATTTATGATCTAAGAGTTTAAAGTACCAGCCTACAATTTTATAAGATAAGCTCTGATCCACCCTCCCTAATGATATTTTAGCAATATTTGCCTGAGGCATTGTTTTAAATTACATTTCATTTCATGATTCATGCTCTCTCTCTATTTTCCCTCTCTTAAGGCCCCTTTTAATTATGAAAAAATAAACTTAATTGGATAGTGGTAACTACTAAAATGTGGCTAATCATTGCCAGGCATCTACAATAAAAAGAAACCTGTCTTTCTTCCCTCAAGAGAAGCAAAACCAGGCAAGACATCACAGATTACAAGTTACATCAAAAGGAGGGAAGTGTGGATTTTCAGACATCAGAATGAGAAGGGAGAGTGGTCAAATACCAAAAAGAATGCCAGGTAATGTAACAATAATAATTAATATTTTATCCCCTTTATATTTTCACCTAAGGGCATGAAGGATGCAGTGCGCTCAAGTGTCCCTCAGTTCCTTTGTCCAGTTCAGAATCCAAGTGGTGTAGAACTCCCTAGTAGAGGGGAAAGAGAGCAAGTCACGGAATTCATGTGGACAACACATCTTGAAAAAACACAGTTACTGTAAGGTAAGTAACTGTTCTTTCTACCTCAAGTGATTGTCCACATGTATTCCACTTCTGATGACTAGTGAAAAGTGACCTCATAATTAGGAGAAGGTTGCTAGAAGCCCTATTTAAATCAAGACTGCAGGAAAAGCTCTGTCAAAGAGGACATCAAATCTTGAGGCCTCAACTAAAAAATAGCTGGGTGAAAGTGTGGACTCATCCCCATTGTAGCTGCCCTACAAATTTCTGAAATTGGTATGATTCCCACAGAAGACACAAAAGATCCTGAGCCCTGGTGGAGTAGGCTCTAATCTAAATAAGTCATAGAATTATCTAAGGCTGTGACACTATGTCTACATTAGGTCTGGTCTACACTAGGAAATTAGGCTGGTATAACTGTGTCGCTCAGGGGTGTGAAAAATCCCCTGAGCAATGCAGTTAAACTGAACTAACCTCCAGTGTAATCAGCACTAGGTCGATGGGAAAATTCTTCTTTCGACCTAGCTACTGCCTCTTGGGGAGGTGGATTACCTATGCCGATGGGACAACCCCTCCTGTCGGCATAGGTAGTGTCTTCACTGAAGCACTACAGCGGCGAAGCTGCAGAGGTACTGCTGTAGTGGTTTATATGTACACATGCCCTAATACAATTAGATACCAATTTAGACGGTCTTTGAGTGGATGCTGCCTGACTTTTCACCCAATCTTCAAATGCTACAAACAGCCTAAGGGAACTCCTGAAGGTTCTTGTTCTTTCAAGGTATTATGAAAGAGTCCTAACCACATCAAGGGTGTGCAATTTGACCTCCCCCTGGTTAAAGTGGGGCTAAGGAAAGAAAAATGGCAGGTGAATAGTCTAATTGAAATGAAAATCTAAGACAATCTTGGAACACATTTATGATGAACCCTAAGGATCACTTTGTCTTTACGGAACACAGTCTAAAGTGGACCAGCCGTGAGGATCTGCAGCTCCTTTACCTTTCAAGCTGATGTTATAGTCACTAAAAAGGTCATTTTCATAGAAAGATGATATGGTAAGCAAGTGCTAACAGCTCATAAGGGGGTCCCCATTAACCAACCTAACACTATATTGAGGTCCCAAAAAGAAGGGAGCTCACAGAAAGTGGGAAACACATGAAATAACACCCCTAAGGAATATAGCAACTATAGGGTGAGAAAATACAGTTTCCCCTTGGATGGGAGGATGATATTGGTGCTTGATGTACCCTTATGGAGCTGATGGATAGCCCTGAATGCTTTCGGCATATCAGATAGACCAGAATAGTAGGAATTGGGACTTCTAAGGGAGACAAGTGGCATAGCGTTGCCCAAATAAAGAACCTCTTCTATTTAGGTGCACAGGTCAATCTGGTAGAGTCCTTCCTGCTATTCGCAAAAATATTCTGGACTTCAACTAAACAGCTTCTTTTACTGACAGAGAGAGACAAGGTGGATGAGGTAACATCTTTTATTGGACCAACTTCCATTGGTGAGACAAGCTTTTGAGCTTACTCTGCTTTAGTTTGGGAAAATAACTCAAAGTGTCACTGCTCTTTGTAAGCTTGAAAGTTAGTCTCTCTCACCAACAGAAGTTGGTCCAATAAAAGATATTACCTCACCTACATAATCCGTGGATAGGTACACTTTATTCTCAGAGTCCATGAGATAAGGAAAACATCTGACAAGAAGACTGAATTCAGCCTTTCCCCAAATCTCCCACTGTCGAACAGAATGTTTGGCATTTCTTGTTCTGATCTGAAGCAACACTTTTGATTATCCCCACCTGCAGAAGATGGTTTGCAGGCTCAAATCTTTAGCGGGCAATTTGCAGATGAGAGGGCCGGTCCAGCAGGACATTCTGAAAGTCTGATAGAAGCAGAATTACTGGTACAATCTGTTGATGAATGCACCAATTCCAGAGATGAACTTGCTTAGCAAAGGAGGGATAATTGTATTCCTTCCTGTCTGTTGACATAAAATATTGCTGTTGTGTTGTCTGTCATTTCCTCAACTGTTAGTCCATAACATAGGAAGAAATGCTTTGCAAGCTAGACAAATAGCTCTGCGTTTCAGAACATTTATGTGAATCTCTTTGGCAGTCAAGAGGCCTTGTGCCTTGTGATGCTGTATGGAATAAGTGTGACCATTTATAATGTTATTGATACCAATATTACAAAATAGAAATGAATCTTACAAGATATGCCATGGAAGATGTCAAGGTTCCTTCCCTACTCTGAACTCTAGGGTACAGATGTGGGGACCTGCATGAAAGACCCCCAAGCTTATTCTTACCAGCTTAGGTTAAAAACTTCCTCAAGGTACAAACTTTGCCTTGTTCTTGAACCCTGTGCTGCCACCACCAAGCATATTAAACAAAGAACAGGGAAAGAGCCCACTTGGAGACGTCTTCCCCCCAAAATATCGCCCCAAGCCCTACACCCCCTTTCCTGGGGAAGGCTTGATAAAAATCCTCACCAATTTGCATAGGTGAACACAGACCCAAACCCTTGGATCTTAAGAACAATGAAAAAACAATCAGGTTCTTAAAAGAAGAATTTTAATTAAAGAAAAAGTAAAAGAATCACCTCTGTAAAGTCAGGATGGTAAATACCTTACAGGGTAATCAGATTCAAAACATAGAGAATCCCTCTAGGCAAAACCTTAAGTTACAAAAAGACACAAAAACAGGAATATACATTCCATTCAGCACAGCTATTTTACCAGCCATTTAAACAAAACAGAATCTAACGCATATCTAGCCAGATTACTTACTAGGTTCTAAGACTCCATTCCTTTTCTGTTCCAGGCAAAAGCAACACACAGAGAGACAGACCCTTTGTTTCCCCCCCCCCCCCCGCCCCTCCACCAGCTTTGAAAGTAACTTGTCTCCTCATTGGTCATTTTGGTCAGGTGCCGGCGAGGTTATCCTAGCTTCTTAACCCTTTACAAGTGAAAGGGTTTTGCCTCTGGCCAGGATTTTATAGTTCTGTAAACAGAAAGGTGGTTACCCTTCCCTTTATATTTATGACAGAAGGTATCAGTAGAAAAGTTATGATTTGCTAAGTATGATAATCTTGTTTATACGTATGTATCATCTTTGTTTCATGAGTTATAAATATGTGTGATATATCTGTACCTCAAACTTGTGCTGTCTTTCTGAGTGACACCGATGAAGTGAGCTGTAGCTCGAAAGCTTATGCTCAAATAAATTTGTTAGTCTCTAAGATGCCACAAGTACTCCTTTTCTCCATACAGATTGGCATCAGCACTATCCAGCCTGTTTAATGGCCCATCAAGGGCAATCAGCTGTACAGTGAACCAACAGAGAGAAGCCAGGGGCTACACCTATGAGTCAGCAGGACATACAGGGACATGCCTGTTGACAGGGGACTCCAAGAGCTTTCCCATGCCCATGTGCTGTGAGCATCTGTTTGGGACAAAGCCACATGGCAAAGGATATTGTCAAGGTTCCTTCCTCACTCTGAACTCTAGGGTACAAATGTGATGACCTGCATGAAAACCTCCTAAGCTTACTTTTACCAGCTTAGGTTAAAACTTCCCAAGGTACAAATTAATTTTACCCTTTGCCCTTGGATTTTCACTGCCACCACCAAACTTTATCTGGGTTTACTGGGAAACGTAGTTTGGACATGTCTTTCCCCCCCAAATCCTCCCAACCCTTGCACCCCACTTCCTGGGGAAGGTTTGGTAAAAATCCTCACCAATTTGCATAGGTGACCACAGACTCAAACCCTTGGATCTGAGGACAGTGAAAAAGCATTCAGTTTTCTTACAAGAAGACTTTTAACAGAAGTAAAGAAATCCCCTCTGTAAAATCAGGATGGTAGATACCTTACAGGGTAATTAGATTCAAAACATAGAGAATCCCTCTAGGCAAAACCTTAAGTTACAAAAAAGACACACAGACAGGAATAGTCATTCTGTTCAGCACAGCTCTTTTCTCAGCCATTTAAAGAAATCATAATCTAACACATACCTAGCTAGATTACTTACTAAAAGTTCTAAGACTCAATTCCTGTTCTGTCCCCGGCAAAGCAGCATACCGACAGACACAGACCCTTTGTTTCTCTCCCTCCTCCCAGCTTTTGAAAGTATCTTGTCTCCTCATTGGTCATTTTGGTCAGGTGCCAGCGAGGTTACCTTTAGCTTCTTAACCCTTTACAGGTGAGAGGATTTTTCTTCTGGCCAGGAGGGATTTTAAAGGGGTTTACCCTTCCCTTTAT
The DNA here is from genome assembly GCF_965140295.1 of Lepidochelys olivacea. NCBI lineage: Eukaryota > Metazoa > Chordata > Testudines > Cheloniidae > Lepidochelys > Lepidochelys olivacea. Next base: position 37,249,202 of record NC_140413.1, on the reverse strand, counting down.
GGAAGAGCACGTTCTTCCATTTCTGGCCAAAGAGTTTTGTCATGGGATCAGCCCAGCGTGTTTTCATTCTGTCCAGCGGTTGCTTGTGGTCTCTGGGGATCCAATCACTGATGCAGGTTGTCCACCTGTTGTCTACCCTATGGATTATATGATCCACCCATCTCCGCTTTGCATTGTACATCGCCTGCACTACATCGGTCACCTCAGGACACCTTCTAATCTTCTCATTTGGTATGTTGTCACAGAGCAATATCTTACACATTCGCCTTTTCATTGCTTTCTGGGTGACAGTGAATTTTTCTTCCTCCACTTTCCTTGTTGACCAGCTTTCCGCTCCATATATCATTGCTGGCAGAACAGTGGAGTTAAACAGTTCTTTCTTCATGGGCAGTTCATCCTCCGTTAGAGATATCTTTATTTTGTTGCCTTTCTCCCCCTACTACTTTCCACTTCAAATGAGTTGTCTCTGTTCACCTGCTGACCCAGGTAAATATATTTGTCGACCTTCTTGATTACTTTCCCGTTTACAGTGATGATTCCTGCTAAACAATGCTCCGCATCCACTTTGTCTTAAAAGTGTTCACTTCCAACCTGATATCATGCAAAAGTGTTTGCAGTTGCTGCAATTTGTTCTCCAGTTCTGCTGTTTCCTTTGCCAATATTACCCAACTGTTGGTGAAGAAAATATGCATTAACTGTTCTCTGTCATTTCTGATTCCTTCTTCCCCATACAATTTAACTGCAATTCCAGTACTGCTGAAAACAGCTTCAGTCAGCTTCAGTGACTGTCTGATTCCTCTATGAATAATAATAATGCACAGGACATTGAATAAACTTATCTCTGTCGAACAATTGCAGTTTATTTCTTCCAACAGGTCAATGTACCTCTGGTTGATTCAGATATTGTTGAGTGCGTTGAGTACAGTGTTAATCTCCACCAAGTCGAATGCCTTTTTGTAGTTGACAAATTCAAGACACAATTGAACTTTGTATTCCTTGCATTTTTTAATGGGCTGCCAAATTGAGTGGATGTGATCAATTGTTGAATACCCTGAGCAGAAATCAGCTTGTTCTCTGCTTTCGTGCATTTCAAGATCCTTCTTAATCCAACTGAGTGTGTCACGGGTGAAGATCTTGTGAGAGGAATGCAATTGGATGGTAGTTCTCAGTTCTTCTGGATTGCCTTTCTTCATCAATAGTATTGTTTTTGATTTCTTCCATGCATCTGGAACATGCTTGCTACTGATGTAGACAGTATCTTCAATAATAATACATTAAAAAACTTTATCTAGAGTGGCTTGTGACCAGGCCTGCTCTGTCTTAGGGGCTGTCGTGTAGCCTCCAAGAAATGGACAATAGCTCTTTAATCTTTTGCAACGCATAGGACTTTATCAGTTTTTGAGTCATAACCTTCAAATGGGAGGACCTCAGTAGTTGTCTGGACCTCCTTTAGTACTCTCAAAGGCTGCAACCAGAAAGCCCTGTGCATGGCAGTGGAGTGTGTCATTGATTGTGCTGCCATGTCCAATGCGTCTAATGCTACCTGCAAGGATGAATGAGTTACCAGTTGTCCCTCAGCTACAAAAGACTTTAGTTCCTCTTTAAATTCTTGAATTTATGTGTCTGCCATGTGATGCAGAAGTTTCTGAAATGTTTTTAAATAGTCAGACTGAATGGACATGGAGTGCACAACTGCTTCATCTGGTGAGGAAGAGGAGATCACTGCTGAGATCTAGTGCTTCTCCATTTGCAGGTGTTCTTCCTCACTTTCCCATTCTTACTGGGGTATAATGTGAGTCAGTGCCAGATGTCCTTCTCAAGGAACCACAGGTTTCACAGGGAAGGGAGATCTATATCTAGTGGTGGTAGCAGAGCTAGGTTTTCTTGCCAGATCACTCAGTACCAAGAATAACTTTGCTGCCAAGAAAGTCAGTGCCAGGAGCATCTGTGCTGCAAGATTCAGCACCAGAGTCACTGGCACTGTGTGCATCAATACTACTGCTGAGAGGCTGGTACCAGCAAAATGTGGACCACTGCCTGAGACAGCGCCCTATGGGCTCGGGGACCAGGTTTTGCCAGGTTGTCAGAGGCACCAAATTTGTGCTCTGAACTACCCTTTGGCTGAGCAGTGAGAGATCTATGCCTCCTTTTATTAGGTTCCAGGGAGGGTAACCAAGGCCTGTACTTACTGTGGAAACTATGCCCCTTCCAACTCCTTTCAGATAACTAAGTGAAGGACATGACTTAGCTGCTCTGCTGGCCTCAGTGGATTAAGTTTTCTTTGAAGAGTGAGCCTAAGAGCGGAGTTGGGCAGCAGGTCAAAGGAGCACTGACTGAGGAATCCTGCTGAGGCCTAATTGGCCTTTTTTTCCCTTCAGTTCTGAGGAAGCTCACATTGAGTGCGAAAACGTTTAAGATGGGCCTCTCTTGCTTTCTACATCCTTTTGGAGAAGAAGCAACAGATCTAGCATCTATCAAGCAAACAATCCTCTCCAAAACAAAAGAGGCACCTTGAGTGTCTGTCATTAAATGAAATAGTTGCTTCATAGGAAGGGCAAGTTTTGAAGCCCAGAGGCTTAATTTCAGCCATAGCAGCTCATCCCCATTAGGGTGGGAAAAATCCCAAACACTAATAGAAAGATTGTTGTTGTTGTTTTTACATATAGCTAAGAGGTTGTAAAAAACAAAAATCACTACAATAACTATGCTAGTATTACTAGCTAACTAGCCACACACACACACACACACACACTACTAGGAAAGTTGCACAGTATGCAGAGAACTGGACATTGCAAGGTTTCCATCTCGCAGCCATAGGCAGTAAGAGTGCAGGAAAGGCCCCAGTGGACACTGCTGGCCAATAGAATCCAATCTCATGCATGTGGATGCATGTGTGCATCAGAAGTGGAATACACATGGACAATCACTGAAGAAAGATTATTTTCTTCAATTTACAGTGAAGTAGTTTTAACAGTAATTTGCACAAGGGCAGTCAAACAATGTCAGAAATAGGAAAGTCAGGAGTTCCTGGGTCCCAGTCCCCTGCTCAGTCAGCTACTCTGTACTGTCTTTTGGAGCTTTATATGCTATTTTCACCATAAAAGATAACAGGCCTTAAAAATAACTAAGCATAGCTGTTATTTCAGCTGCTTTGACAAACTATAAAATCAGCTTTTTATCTCTTTCATTTCTATATTCAGATCATAAAAAAAAAAAAGAAAACAGAGTTTGCATTTGAAAAAAGTCATTCAACAATTAAAAAAAAATAAATAAATCTATTCTAAAATCACTTAAGTTTTCCACGGACATTTTGGCTTTACCTGTCTCCATCTCGAAGACGTTTAAACTGTGTATTCAATAGACACATCAAACTTGGCCCCAATCGGCTACCAGGAACTAAATCTTCTACCATAAGAGCAGGAAATAAATCTATGTTCAGAGGTGAACCATAGAGCCTATAACAAGAGAAACACAAACAGTTATGTTAAAATTATACATTTATAAAAGCATTCAGTATTATGACAAAAATAAGGGTAATGGATATGAACTATTCACAGCAAAAATGACTGTGGTATTAAATCACCTTGAGCATTCTCTTCCTGGTGGAGTGGAGAAATCAGATCTCTATAAGTCTCACTGGGGAAAAGACATTCTGTAGCTTATGCAGGTATTGGGGAACCCTGAGCCCCCTATATATATCTCCTGATGTTGGCAGGAAGTCTTTTGGAGATTCCTTTATCCCTTTCCTAACAAATACTTCCTTCTAGGTTAGACATTTAAATAACTATTATTTTCACATGCACATTTAGATATAAAAGTATATTTGAATTTTTAACAGTTCACCTTCACCTCAAGCTCACCTGCTAAGTTTCTCCCTGATTTCAGGATTCCTCATTTCGTTTTTCAGATCTTCAAAAGTATGAGCTGAAGAAAGATTACAGTAAACTCTAAAATCATGGTAGGGAGGAATTCCATGATCTCTGCCTCTCTGAATATTCATAGCTGCCAGATCTAAAGCCACGGTACGTGCCATGGAGAATAGTCTCTCTGTTAATTCTGTATTGAGTAACTGTGATGGTACTCGCATCTTACCAGCAACACCAAACAATCCCCTTAAAAGTGGATCAATGCCTCCTTCATTTACAATCCGAAAGGGAGAGAAGAATGCCTTATGAAGAGGTATATGGCCTTGTAGAATAGGTTCAAAGTTTTCATCCAGCCGATAGAGTAAGGGATTGATAAGTGTGTGACCAAACCTAAAAGCGGCAGTTGCAAACTCATTAGTTATGCCAGAATTAACATTGGGATCATAACCTTTATATTCGCCAAGCATCTTCATGCCTACCTCTCCAAAGATCTTAGGTAGCCAATGGTTGTATGTTATATGTTGCACTTCTGCACCAACAATTTTGCGTGTTTCATGATATATTGTGTCCCCATCCCAGTGTGGGTTGAGTTTCAGTAACTCTGTAGCAATTCTGTTGTGTTCCCTAAACCACAATGTATGCATACTGGTGAGACCCAGTTGCTCATTAGCACGATGATCCCCAGCTAAGAAGCAAGGAATGGGGCTCTCATTTTCATCTCTCATGCATTCTGTTGGTGGGCCAGTAGCAAATGGAAGAAGCGGCTTGCCAGATCTCTGTACAATGCCCTGTCTCAGAAGACCCCTTTGACTTGCCAAGTCTCTGATTTCTTGTGACTCGTGGTCTGAACTGCCATACACATTGGATGCATCAATATACGAAGTCAGCTGGTTAATCTGTTCTCGTGGGTAAACAGAATTCATCAGAAGAGATGTCATGCCACTTCCACAAACAGGACTGGAGCGTACAAAAAACATGCACCGTGCACCATTTCTAACTCGGGGGTCATTTGGTGGTACCATGATTGAGAAACATGGAGGATCGTTGGTACAAACTGAACTGCAGTGCTGACCATCAGAAAACCTGGCTTCACTAAGAGCAGCAACTGTAGAGTCAAGGTCATGATCAAGGAACTGACCCCATTGCATTAGCATGTGAGTAAACTGATCATCAGGGGTTATTGTTTCAGTTCCTATTAGAGATGTTGAAACCAAGCGAGGCATGGGGAGCGTGTATCCATTATAGTGTCTATTAGGTCCAATGCCCCTAGGCAAATTAAATCCATTTTCATAGACTGACTTTAACAAACGTTCAAAGGCTGTCAAAGAGGCTCCCCACATCGGATGCTGCAGGTTATTGCAAGTTCCATCATGTGTCCTGTATTTCTGGTGAAAGCACATATCTGAGCAGTTATTCACTCGTCTATGGGCTGTGCAGCCTGACAGATTAGCTATCAGGTTCAAGTATTGTGGAGATACAAGATCGTTATAGTGATAGCCTGAAACAGAACAGAAGCATAGGGAAAATTAAGGACTTATCAGATTTTGGATGCAAAATTACAAATATACTAGACATAATTTTATCATCTTTTGATTTTAAAAAATCCCACACACCCTTGGACAAATTCAAAGGAAAAATAATTTTCATGACAACAATGATACAAAGCTTTTCAAAAGATCTCATCTCCCACTTAGCCACCTAAATGAAACAGGCAGATTCTGGAAAGTACTCAACACAAAACATCTGCCATTGAGAATAATTTGAAAATCTGCCCACTTCATTTAGGTGCCTAAATGGGAGATGAGCTCTTCTGAAAATCTGGTCATAACTAGATACTGAGAACATTTGAAAATGTGGCCCAAAACTAATATCAGTTGAAGCTTTTCTACTCTCAGAACTCTGTTATCTTATACAAGCTTTTGATCACTTCAAAATATATTTCTTACTATTATGTATTGTTTTATAGGTTATATAAATATTATAGCAATATAAAAAAGACACACACACTCTCCACCCTACTCAGAATACAAGTGCCCCATTGTGCTAGGAACCATAAAACACATTGGTAGTTGTGGTCCTTAATTTCATCAAAAGACAAGTGAGTGTAACAAACAATAGGTAGGAAGACGGGAGGAAGGATGAGGTTAACTGTAATAAAATAAAATGTTTACATAGGCTAACAGCATGCACAAGTAAATGGTAATCATTCAAGAATAATGCTACATATGATCTGAATGAAAAATTCAAAGAGTAGGTGTCAACTAGCTGCCCTACAAATAATATTTTCAGGACTACTCTGGTCTCTGAAACACTGCACACCATGGTGCAGAATCATTACTGGCTACTAAAGAACAGAACACAGTACACTGTTTTGAGGATTTTTAACACTTTAAGATGAGGATGTTGTGGCTCTGCTGCTCCAATGCCTGTCCTTGTAATCAAGTCTCCCTTTCAGTAACACACCTTTCTAAGTTATCTTCATTTATTATAGTTTTCTGAATCTCTCTTTCCTTTTGCTCTTTACTTGTGTGCAGTTGAGATAAATGATTGTATGCTGTGGTAATCCTGGTTTCCATCAAAATTTCTGGAACAAGGGTGTGAGCAGAACCAAACTTCCACGTTTTTGGACAAGCTGGCCTGAAAAAATAATTTTTGCCACATACTCCAAATGTAACACATTCCTGTCCATTACCACACCGCTATATATAAGCCTGGTTTAAGATTTTTTTCTGAAGTGATAGCAAGAGAATTCTTTGGGATACAGCTGAAATTTAATAGTTTCATTTAGTCAAAAGTTCATAGATCGGCAATTGTTAGGTTCCCCCAATTTTTCTGCTACAAAAGTGGGACCCATCCACTTGTTCTTTTCAACTTTAGTAGCAGCTTACATTTGTTAGCTTTGAAAACACAAACCAAGCAAGTGCAAGGACTAGGGTTAGAAATTTAGGGGGAGGGTGTTTAAATGAAAACAGATTCTCTTTACATTTCTAGTTTTGCGAAATCCTGGGGCCATGGCTGTGGATTTTGCAGGGACCAAAAGCCAGCTCTGGTTGTGAATAGTTTTCAACACTATAAAATGTTGTCTGAGATAATTAGCTTGACTTTTTAAATGAATTCACTTTGGACATGCTCATGATCCTATTGTATTCACTTTCAGCGAACATTAGAATGATTGTTTTTACTAGCATTAAAGTTGATAAAAATTAAATTTCAGTGTTTCATACATGAGTATTCATGAAAAAAGAATGTTAGATTTGGATGCACTAGTATTTATACTACAAATACTTGCATCCAACCATAGAACAAACAAAATAACCCTGTGATTATCCTAATAAACTGCAATTTCTCAAATGTTAAGATTTAAATACTTGCAATTTGTAGTTAAAAATATTGAAGAAAATGTCAAACGATTCTGAATGATTAGCAGCAAACTCAATGAAATTATGATCTGTTTGTGGATGTTCTGTAGTCAAATAAGAAGTCAAATTTGTGAGACAAATTATTCCTTGCAAATTGTTTGCTCAGCATTATGAGTAACTGTCCATTTTTACTAACAAATCTTATAGTGGTTTAATTCTACTAAGCTTACAGTCTTTGGCCTTGTACATATTTGCCTAATTCAGGGTCACAGTTAAAGTTTTAGGAAGTTACAGTGAAATTCTCAATTATAAACATCAAAAGTAGTATTTATAAGTTAAAATATTTCCTCAGATTCCAGTCTAGCTGTAACATTTGGCTACCTGCCACACCTCAGCATCTCTCCTAAAACTCCATCATTATTTCCAAAGGCTTTAGTCATAAGTCTCACACACTGACACATTACATTTCAACTGCCAAAAGCAAGAACTTATAGGCACGGCAGAACAATTAGCTTACAGTTCTCTTTGCAAGTGTGATTAGCTCTAAATTTTCAGGCTGGGCATTAGAATTCTAACTTCTGAGTTGAGCAGTTAATGAGCAGAAATATTAAACTTTACTTTTTTCTTACTATTTATAAAAAACAACAAAAAACATATTTCTTAATAGCAAATTAAATTTGAGAACAGACTCCCAGGAAACTGTTGTAGCTTAGTTTGATACTATACTCTGCTTTAAGAACAAGTAACAATTACTGCAGGAAAACTGGTACAGAAAATGCAGAAATACTGTTCTGTAAAGTGATCAAAAACAGTGCACAAATCTTTGCTGTTTGATTATATCCTCTCTGTGATAAGACAAACAGGGATTCCCATGTTTTCTTTTGATGCAATAACCAATACGAATACTGTCTTAACAGTACATACGGAAAAATTCTAATTCTTCTAAGAAACTATTAGCCAAATTCACCCCTTTGTTAACACCTATGCAACTCCATGTACTTCATTCAGTTGCATTTCTTTTAACTGAGGGAAGAATTTGACGGCAGCATTTTTTTCCTTAGTATGTCAAATAGTGAAGAATTAAAATAATGTACCAGCACATCTCAGACAGACAAGTTACATCAAAATATAGCAATGTGTGAATCAAGGACCTAATCTTTATTCACGTTGGTGAGCTCTTGCACACTCAAGGAGCCACAATGACTTCAACAAGAGTAATAGCTGCACAGTGGGGCACAGAGCTTTTAAAATTAATACTCCTTGAAGCATAATGAATTGAAATGACTTATACACTACAAAACACAGAAAGTAAAGAAAAAGGTACTGACTTGTTCCATTTAGGTCAACCATTAAACCATCTTGTACATGATCTTGAATTAACTGCAATGTCCTTTCAAATATTTCTCCAGCTCTTGCTTGCTCAACAGTGTAAGGATCTCTTGGGTATCGAAATAAGGCTAGCAAATCATTTGGAGAACGAGGACGACTAACAGATAATTGAAAAATAGTAAGTGTATACACAAGTGCTATAAGACTACAAATGGTTTAAAAAGTTTCTGCAACTTAAGATATCACTAGACGTGATTGACTATACCTTTGTTACTCATCCCAAAATGGAAAGCAAAAATAAATAAAAATAAATATCTACATTTAATACAAGATGACTGAAAAACATATTTAAACATGCAAATAGATTAAATTTGTATTAAAATGCATTAGATCCAACATTAAAATACCAGTAGGCTTTTGAATAAAACCAAGCTTTTTAAACATGCTGTTTCCCCCCAAATAGTTGAAATAACTATTCAAGTCCTATTAGCCAAATTTGTTTGTCAGTGGCACTTAGTGCAGTTTTCATTTAAAAACATGGGTTTCTTGCTAAATTGCTAGCACTCCAGAAACTAATCAACCAGATGCTGAAGTTTGTTATTTAAAACCATTATATCGTCTCATCTTTCAGATGTGTAATAGTACTGTAGTCAAATAGGTTTACTGATTGTAGCATTTCTTTCAGTATATCCAAAATTAATTTTGACTTCCCCATAAAAAAAACCCAAAGTACATGATACCTGTCAAACAAATGTGTACGTGTTGAATTTATAGCTCTGTCAACAGTTGCAATTGCTTCAACGATTGATGTTGCTACAAATGGATCTCCATTTCGACTGACATTAGGAACTAGAAAAACATGAAGTTGCATATTACTACAAACATTACTGCACACAAAAAAGTTACTCATATAAAGCAATGTCTAGACACTACATCATTTCAGTTTCACAAAGAAAACCACATTTCCTTAAGTTTTACTTACTCCAAATTTAAAATGACTAATCATTTGGGAACTCTACTGAAACACATTTACATCCCTGCAGAATTAAGTTTTGTTTTGTTTTTAAATGCCAGTTACAAATAAGTGTTCAATTAAAATGAAACTACTGTAAAAATAAGACAGTGTGTGAAAAATAAATAAAACTATTTAAGTAACTGTTAAGTAGTCTTACAATTGTTATACAACCATGACCAAAGCAAAAAAGTGAACTCAATATTCTAGCTCAGCTTCTGCTTGTGGTGCAGCATATAAGCAGCTTAAAAGTTGCAACCAAAAGCCTAACCAGCATCCACTAAAGTCTATGGAAACATTCCCATTTATTTCAATGGATATTGGATTGGGCCCCAAGTATATGGGTTTAAGTGGATAACATGAAACACGACAGTCAAAAGCCCCACATTTATAGGCTTCATTTTTAATTTTAGAACATGTATAGCTGTATTACATAAGTTCAAAGAGGCTTTTCCTAAAAAGCTGTTAGAGATTCCCAAGTAGCTATGAGGACTTGTTCATGGTTATAATCTTGGGATCTCTCTAGGAAGCAAGAGAGACCACTTTGGGGGCCTTAAATCTTTGTTTTATTTTCAGCATTATCTAACCTCCGAAAAGTAGGACAAAGATCACAAGCTCATAGACCACAAATCTTCATAATACTAGCAATGCAAGATCTCATGGGTCCATGAAACTACCTTTTTACGAAATGTTTGGTCAGCCACTGCTGCTGTTGAAGTGCAGCTGGGTTCATACAATCTACCCCTTAGTGCCTCTCTCCTACCCTGTGTCGGGGGCCACCAGATCCAGTAGCAATACCGAAAGATTCCCCAGAGTGGTTGGTAAAGTGACATTGACGGAATGGGGGTAAGGGTGGGGGGGGAAAGAGGCAGGTTTGCAGTGGGTACATAATCTCTTTGATCATTACCTACCTCACATGGTTGCTATGAGGCTTAATGTTTGTAAAGAGCTTTGAGATCTTCAAATGAAGATGCTATACAAGTGAAAAGTATTTTATTAATAAAGTAACAGCACTGTAACTTTGAGACCACAGCCAATACGCCAGAATGGGATGGGTGAATATACAAAACCAGCTTTAACTCTGAACATCCTTGCTCTCGTTAGTTTGACATGAAAGTTTTACTTTACAGTAATATTTTTCTCCAATGTGCTTTTTAAAACACCCAGTGCACTCTTCAGAGGAAGGTTTCACTACTTTTGCATAACTGGAAGCTCAGCGACCGGTTCTATTACAGCTCCAGTAGAGTGGTCTTTCTGAGTAGTGATAAACACGCTTGGAAAAATAATTTTTGGGATCTGTGATGGGGTGTGTAGCTCCTCACACCAGCCCTGCAGGAGCTGAATTAGACCAGGTGGGCCCAATCAGCTAATTAGGCTGCAAACAGTGGAGCTTTAATCTGAAGGCAGTTAATTAGAGAGAAGCTCACTTGCAAGGGACAGGCGGGTTTCTACAAAAGACAGGAAATTGGAAGCAAAAGGGCTGGCAGGGAGAAGGTTGCAGTTACTCCCTGGGAGAAAGGAGTTGTGTTTAAGAGGCTGCAGAGACAAGTTGCCTAAAGTTACTACCTGGGAGCAGGGAGAACATAAGAACAGCCATACTGGGTCAAACCAAAGGTCCATCTAGCCCTGTATCCTGTCTTCCGGCAGTGGCCAATGCCAGGTGCCCCAGAGAGAATGAAGAGACCAGGTAATCATCAAGTGATCCATCCCCCATCACCCATTCCTAGCTTCTGGCAAACACAAGCCAGGGAGTGAAGAGATTGGCAAACCCAGAGAAGTGGGGAGGGCCAGGAGGTATGGAAGTGGCTCAGGGAAAGGCAGCAATGTGCAGGGAATGGACCTTGGCTGCTGTGTAGAGGGTCCCTTAGCTGGACCCCAGAGTAGCAGGTGGGCCCGGGATTCCCCTGCCAGCTAGTGGGAAAGGCACTGTGAGGCAGTGAAGTGAAAGACTGCCTGAGATTACTGGAGAGCAGGAACTTTGATACACATCTTGTCTCTTTCCCCCTCTCCCCCGGAAGGCTGGAGGGCTGACTCACAAAGAGAAGGTTATGGTTGATGGAGTGAGAGAACAGCTGCAAAGGTGAAACTGATGGGGTGTAACTGCTGGAAGGGGCGTCGGCCTGACCAAGCTAATCTCCAGAACCGCCAGGAGGCGGCACCATCCAGCGGTGAGTAGAGCAACCCATGACAGGATCTAAACAATGGAAGCAATGGTCGGATATCTAAAGACATTTTTGCATTACTTTATTTTTGTTTTAAATATTCACTACCAATCGCTCACTTGTTAGACTGATATGGTAAGCAAGTTTACCATTCAAAGACCGAGAGTCTCAATGTTTTCAAAAGGTGGGGGAAGACTTATGGGGGTCCTACAAAAGTAGCTCAAGCAACGAGGTTTTTTTTGGTGTTTTAATCTTTAAAGAGCAGGTTCAAATTTTTCAAATATAGTTTTTTAAATTAATAAACTCTATCCCCATTGTATCCTGCCTTAAATTTAAGCCAAAGTTTTTAGAAAGTTGCAATCTGGGGTAGGACACAATGGAGAAAGATCTCCCAGAAATTATACCAGATTGCTCTGTGAGCTTTGTTTATGAGGGGAAGTTTGTAAGAAAGTTTGATTTGCATCATGCTTTGAAAATAGTCAGAGACCGCAGTCTGAGTCTGTGCGACATTGAGGTGAAGAGAATTTTGTTGGCTATGGTTTTGTGGATATTGTGACATAGGAAGGGCCACACAGAGGCCTCAGGCAGAATCTGAAACGGAGGCCCCCCATCCTTTTAAAATAAAATAAAATAAAATAAAATTACCACTAACGGGAGGCCCCAGAAAGAGGTTCGGGGTTGGATAGTGAGCCAGCTCTGCATTCACCCTGTAGTAGCAGCTCCTGTCCTGCAATACTGGGCCCAATTCCTTGCTCTGGGCATTGCAACCTAGAGCACAGAGTCACAGCTCCACTCATGTTTGGTCCAGTCACTCCTCCGTCCATCATGACAGAGGGGCAGCCAGGCCAAATTTGAGTGAGTGGTGCTGTGACCCCCAGTGCCAGGTCACAATACCACTCAGTTTGGGGGCCATCTTAAACAGGGGCCCAGGGCAAATTGCCTCTTTTGCACTCACCTCTGGGTGGCCCTGGACACAGAAGAAGAACTGAGATTAAGTATCAGTTAAATATTGTATAGTTCATATAGCATAATATTCTTCACTTCTAGTCCTAAATTATTGTGCAGTGCCACGTGGCCACATTTCACTGGATTCTCAGGTAATACAAGTGGCTTAAACCTTGTTTGTTCAGATGATTAGGTAGACATCCTTCCTTGTTCATGGGGGAAAATTGCCAGACTTAACCGTGGCTTTATCACCTCAAGGTTGAACTACTTCAGTGGGTTTCGTCTGATGATGATATTATTCAGTTACACTGAAGAACATTGTGGCTACTGCTTATCGGAGCTGGTTAGAATTAGTACATTACATCTGCACTATGTGAATGGCACTGGCTTCTGATTTGTTATGGGGCAATTCAAGGTTACATTTAAGACCTGACTAACTTAAGGAACTTTCTCTCTATGCATCACCATGGTGGCTGAGATCAGCTGATACCTTTGTAGACTGTCACTAGATTTGCATTCCTCATTAACTGGAAATAAAGATTTTTTCAGTGAAGGTCTCCCAACTCTGCCATTTGTATCCTCTGGTGTTCTGACAGAGCTCAAGTTCGTGACATTTGGAGCTCGGAGCACACCACTTATTTTTGGTCAAAAATGTGTTTGACTACGGATCACTGATGAAGCAGTACATGGGGCGGGGGGTGGAGGAAGGCTGAATTGTCTATTACATGTAATATAATTTTATGCATTGCATGTTTTTTTGTGTTATGTTATGTGCCAGAGGCCAGGGCAATCAGCACAGTAAAACATTTATATAAAAGTTAGCAAGAGCGAAACAGAACTCAGGCCAAGAAACAATAACCAAATATTTTAAAAAAAATATGTGGTAGTGTGTTTCCATTTTATATTACACAGATATTGTGCCATTCTTACCTAGATTTAAATTAGTTACTTAAAGGAAAAAAAAGTGTACACTATATTGTGTAAAATTTTCAATGTACAATCAGTAAGAAGAGCTTTGGGATTAGTCTCTATAAGAGCATGGAAGTATTACAAATGATTTTGGTAGTCTCTCAGCCAGCCTATTATTTTTATTTATATTTTTACCAAGTAATTTGTTCTTATACTGGCTTCTTATAAACAATTAAGACTTTTAGGAATTCTTTGTGGCAGCAAACTATTTTCCAATTAGTCATTGTAGATCTACCTTTAAAAATGCCAGAGAATTTACTGTCTAGTCATCACAAAAGTCAGTTTGTGCATGGAACTAGCAAGTTCAGATAGAGCCAAAAAATATCTCAAGAGGAAACTTGTGTGGCCCCCTGCAACCTAAAGCATTCTTTCGGACTTCAATCATGAATATGCTCCAAGCATGCTAGGCTATGAAGTCACACAGATGCTTCAATATTAGAGATTTTGGATGACTTATTCCGCAAGGGCCAGATTTTGAACCTCTTACTCCCATTGGTTAGCTGTCATTCACCTGAGTAGTTTCACTGAAATCAACACAATCACTTAGGTGAGGAAGGAGTTCACAAGCTGGCCTTTGGTGTTGAAGCTGCATGTTTATGCCTTTAATGTTAAAGAGTATAAATAGTATGACCTAACTCATATCTTGCTACCCATGATAATTTAGAAACCTTACCATTAACACTTAGCACCATGCTAACTGAGGAGTATCCAATAGTATTCCGGGCAACACATTCATATCGACCTTCATCAGCTGTTCCAACATCACGAATGGTAAGAAATCCCTCCGGACTAACATGAAATTTTCCACTTTCTGTTACCTGAACTCCGTCCTGCAGCAAAGCACAATGCTCTGTTATTCTAAATGTATCATCTCTGGCAATTTTATTAGCATTTTAAATTTGTTTTTAGATTTTGAATATTTTTTTTTCTTCTGGCAGTGTGAACTTGTTCTGAGAACAGTAATAGATTATCTTTATTTCGTACCAATTTTATATGCCAAGTCAATCATTTAAATTAACCCAACAGAAATCCATTAATAAATCTCATACAAAATTTTTTTACAGTTTAGAGAACAAAATTTAGCAAGAAAAAGCAGCATAACTCACAGTACTGTACAGTTCTACTGAGACAGGACAGTTTGCATGCAGAATAGTATACGGAATATATTTATTATGTCTACAAACTTAAAAAAGCAGCACAAAATATCCTCTCAGTTGTGTGCCCTTTCCATATAAAATACAGGCCCAACAAATAATAAAACAAGACTCTGCGGGGCCATATACTGTAAGGAATGGATTGAATTCACTTGAATACAAATTCACATTCATATTCACTTGAATACAACCTCTTGTAACTGAATGCTTTGGCAAATGCTAATTATCCTCAGAGGAGGGAGAACAGAAACACTGCCACTCAGACGCCTTTCCCCCCCTCTAATACTGGGAAAAGAGGAAAGCCTAGTCCCCTCTCATGGCAGTGGTACCCAGTAGCCCCTCTGCTGGCACTCAGCCCTGCAGCCTGATCTGAGTACCCCACCCATTCCACAGGGAAGGAGGGGAATACTGCCAACAATTCAGCAGGAATGAGGAGTTCAGTACCCTCTCCGCTGGGCCCTGTGCCATAGCTCTGAACACATTTCCCTGTGTTCTGTGCCTTCCAAGTACATTGTTGTTGCCTCTCAGCTGAGCAGTGGTTGACCATGCTGCAGGTCAGTTTCCATTATTGGAGAGAAACTGATGTCAAGTGCACTATCATTTGTTTGTTTCCACTATGTACAGTTCCCATCTGAAGTGTGTAGGTGAGTTCTGTTATTTTTCAGCCACAAGAGACTCCAAAGATGCCTACGTAGATTTGAACTCCAGCTTAGTCATGCTGAATAACCACCAGAAACAGCTTCCTTCATCTCTGTCCCACCAGGTTGCCCATCATCCTCCCAAAAGCCAAGGGACCATCTGGCTGCAAACTCAGTTGAGCCGAAACTCAGCCTCCTTCACCTGGGCAGCTCTGCGCTTGCAGAAAGAAGGGGGAGGGGGTGGGCAGTGGCATGGAACCCCATGTGCCCTACATGCCTCACTTCTGTTTGGAGGGGAGAAATCCCCCACCAAAAAAAGTGCCCATGGTCGCCCCACCCACCCCGTGCGGCTTCCCTTTGCTTCCCTGCCATTTTCCACAGGAAATCTGCGGGGGGGAGGGCAGCATTTTCTGTGGATGTGCAGTCCTGCAGAATCCCCCCAAGAATATACTGTATACTTTATAGTATGCATTAAATTTCAGAAATCTCAGTGGTCATTGGACCGTGTGCTGTAGCCGGCAGTTGGAAGCTGTGAGCTTCTAAACAAGGTTTGACATCTAGAAGCCTCTGTTCATTGCTGAGCCTTAGTCAGGGGTCGGGGCTATCAAGAAGGCCAGGGCTTTATAAAGCAGTGAGCAAGCGACCAGGGAACTTTGAGAACAGGGACCGCTAACAGGGAGTTTTGAGAGGGAGTTGGGGAGTGGGAGAGGGGCGAGGTACACTATAATCAAAACTTCTTGATTTAAACAAAAACCCTATCATTAACCTAGGTAGCTGTAGGAGAAATGCAGGCAGAAGACCAGCAGCAGAGTGGGGGATATCCTGTTTATTGTACTCAGTGTAGCACGTATGGTTACCTGCCATGTGGGCGGGTGGCATATGTATGCATTCGGTGCAAGGAGCTCCTGGCCCTCAGAGACCGTGTACGGGTTTTGGAAGCCAGGATGGCGGAACTGGAGAAGCTAAGGGAGGCAGAGAGGTATGTTGATGAGGCTTTCCAGGACACTGTAGATTTGTCCCACCTCTAGTCAGACAGCCCCTGCGCTGTTACGGAGGATGAAAGGCCCAGAGAAGGAGAGCAGTCAACGGGAACAGAGGGAAACCTTCCCATATTTGGGACCCTCCTTCCAGATGATGTTGGGGTATCCTCTCGCACTGAGGTTACCTCTCCAGGGGAGGGAACTCCAGTCATTAGGAAAAGGCAGGTGTTAGTAATGGGACATTCAATCATTAGAAACATAGATAGCTGGGTTTGTGATGACCGGGAGAACCGTATGGTAACTTGCCTGCCTGGTGCAAAGGTTGTGGATCTCTCAAGGCATCTAGATAGACTTACGTGTAGTGCTGGGGAGGAGCCGGTGGTCATGGTACAGGTAGGTACCAATGATGTAGGGAAGGGTAGGAGAGAGATCCTGGAGGCCAAATTTAGGCTGCTAGGAAAGAGACTGAAATCCAGGACCTCTATGGTGGCATTCTCAGAAATGTTTCCAGTTCCATGCGCAGGGTCAGGTAGGCAGGCAGAGCTTCAGAGTCTCAATGCGTGGATGAGACGAGGGTATAGAGGGAAGGGGTTTAGATTTATTTGGAAGTGGGGAAACTTTTGGGATGGGGGAGCCTATACAGAAAGGATGGGCTCCACCTAAACTAAAGTGGATCCAGACGGCTGGCACTTAACATTAAAAAGGTTGCAGAGCAGTTTTTAAACTAAGAACTGGGGGAAAGCCGATTGCTGGAGAGGCGCACGTGGATCAGACAGAGACTTCTCCTAGAGGAGAGTCTATTTATAGAGATTCTCTAGGTTTTAGTCAGGAGGAGGGGATGAAAGAGGACTAAGTATGGGCCAGATCAGATGAGAAACATTCACAAATGATCTGACACATCAGAAAAGGGCAGACAAATAAACAGTGACAAGTTTTTAACATGCTTGTACACAAATGCTAGAAGTCTAAATAATAAGATGGGTGAACTAGAGTGCCTCGTGTTAAGGAGGATATTGATATAATAGACATCACAGAAACCTGGTGGAGTGAGGACAATCAATGGGACACAATCATTCCGGGGTACAAAATATATCCGAAGGACAGAACAGGTCACGCAGGAGGGTGGGCGAGGTGGCACTATATGTGAAAGAAAATGTAGAATCAAATGAAATACAAATCTTAAATGAATCCACATGTTCCACAGAATCTTAATGGACAGTAATTCCATGCTGTAAGAAGAATATAACAGTAGGGATCTATTATCGACCACCTGACCAGGACAGTGATAGCGATGCTGAAATGCTAAGGGAGTTTAGAGAGGCTATCAAAATAAAAAAAACTCAATAATAGTGAGGGATTTCAATTATCCCCATATTGACTGGGTACATATCACCTCAGGATGAAATGCAGAGACAAAATTTCTCTTTACTTTAAATGACTGCTTCTTGGAGCAGCTGGTACAGGAACTCACAAGGAGACAGGCAACTCTCTTTCTAGTCCTGAGTGGAGCACAGGATCTGGTCCAAGAGGTAACTATAACAGGACCACTTGGAAATAGT
Organism: Lepidochelys olivacea; assembly: GCF_965140295.1. Lineage (NCBI taxonomy): Eukaryota > Metazoa > Chordata > Testudines > Cheloniidae > Lepidochelys > Lepidochelys olivacea. The sequence continues at coordinate 37,231,229 of NC_140413.1, read as the reverse complement.
GACCATAATATAATAACATTTAACATTCCTGTGGTGGGAAGAACACCTCAACAGCCCAACACTGTGGCATTTAATTTCAGAAAGGGGAACTATGCAAAAATGAAGAGGTTAGTTAAACAGAAATTAAAAGGTACAGTGACTAGAGTGAAATCCCTACAAGCTGCATGGACACTTGTCAAAGACACCATAATAGAGGCTCAACTTAAATGTATACCCCAAATTAAAAAACACAGTAAAAACTAAAAAAGAGCCACCGTGGCTTAACAACCATTAAAAGAAGCAGTGAGAGATAAAAAGGCATCTTTTAAAAAGGGGAAGTCAAATCCTAGTGAGGTAAATAGAAAGGAGCATAAACACTGCCAAATTAAATGTAAAAATATAATAAGAAAAGCCAAAGTTTGAAGAACAGCTAGCCAAAAACTCAAAAGGTAACAACAAAATGTTTAAGTACATCAGAAGCAGGAAGCCTGATAAACAACCAGCCCCTGGATGATCGAGATACAAAAGGAGCACTTAAAGACGATAAAGTCATTGCAGAGAAACTAAATGTATTATTTGCTTCAGTCTTCACGGCTGAGAATATTAGGGAGATTCCCAAACCTGAGCCATCTTTTGTAGGTGACAAATCTCAGGAATTGTCACAGACTGAAGTGTCACTAGAGGAGGTTTTGCAATGAATTGAGAAACTTAACAGTAACAAGTCACCGGGACCAGATGGCATTCACCCAAGAGTTCTGAAAGAACTCAAATGTGAAATTGCGGAACCATTAACTATGGTTTGTAACCTGTCCTTTAAATCAGCTACTGTACCCAATGACTGGATGATAGCTAATGTAACGCCAATATTTAAGAAGGGCTCTAGAGGTGATCCTGGAAATTACAGACCGGTAAGTCTAACGTCAGTACCGGGCAAATTAGTTGAAACAATAGTAAAGAATAAAATTGTCAGACACATAGAAGAACACAAATTGTTGCACAAAAGTCAACATGGTTTCTGTAAAGGGAGACCAAGTCTTACTAATCTATTAGAGTTCTTTGAGGTGGGTCAAACAAACATGTGGACAAGGGGGATCCAGTGGACACAGTGTACTTAGATTTCCATAAAGCCTTTGACAAGGTCCCTCACCAAAGGCTCTTACATAAATTAAGTTGCCATGGAATAAGAGAGAAGATCCTTTCATTGATTGAGAACTGGTTAAAAGACAGGGAACAAAAGATAGGAATAAATGGTAAATTTTAAGAACGGAGAGGGGTAACAGGTGGTGTTCCCCAAGGGTCGGTCCTAGGACCAATCCTATTCAACCTACGCATAAATGATCTGGAGAAAGGGGTAAACAGTGAGGTGGCAAAGTTTGCAGACAATACTAAACTGCTCAAGATAGTTAAGACCAAAGCAGACTGTGAAGTACTTCAAAAAGATCTCACAAAACTAAATGATTGGACAACAAAATGGCAAATGAAATTTAATGTGGATAACTGTAAAGTAATCCATATTGGAAAAAAAAACCTCCAACTATACATACAATATGATGGGGGCTAATTTAGCTACAACTCATCAGGAGAAAGATCTTGGAGTCATTGTGGATAGTTCTCTGTAGACGTCCATGCAGTGTGCAGCGGCAGTCAAAAAAGCAAACGGGATGTAGGAATCATTTAAAAAGGGATAGAGAATAAGACGGAGAAGATCTTATTGCCCTTATATAAATCCATGGTACGCCCACATCTTGAATATTGCATACAGACATGGTCCCCTCATCCCAAAAAAGATATACTGGCATTAGAAAAGGTTCAGAAAAGGGCAACTAAAATGATTAGGGGTTTGGAAAGGGTCCCGTATGAAGAGAGATTAAAGAGGCTAAGACTTTTCAGCTTGGAAAAGAGGAGACTAAGGGGGGATATGATAGAGGTATATAAAGTCATGAGTGGTGTGGAGAAAGAGAACAAGGAAAAGTTATTTACTTGTTCTCATAATACAAGGACTAGGAGCCACCAAATGAAATTAATGGACAGCAGGTTTAAAACAAATAAAAGGAAGTTCTTCTTCACTCAGCGCACAGTCAACCTGTGGGACTCCTTGCCTGAGGGGGTTGTGAAGGCAAGGACTATAACAGGGTTTAAAAGAGAACTGGATAAATTCATGGAGGTTAAGTCCATTAATGGCTATTAGCCAGGGTGGGTACGGAATGGTGTCCCTAGCCTCTGTTTGTCAGGGGGTGGAGATGGATGGAAGGAGAGAGATCACTTGATTACCACCTGTTAGGTTCACTCCTTCTGGGGCACCTGACATTGGCCATTGTCAGTAGACAGGATACTGGGCTGGATGGACCATTGGTCTGATCCAGTATGACCATTCTTATGTTCTTATTGTAGATTACTAATTGTAGATTAGTTTTCAGATGTGCAATGCAGTGTACTCTGGAACATAAAAATCACGGAAGATTCAGATTGCAGTCGAGTGTGAATACAGCAACAATGGCAGGATTCAGCAGAGGTTTTATTTTTTAATAAAGTAAAGGCTACTGGGCTTTTCAACCACCAGAAAGGGGTAGGGAGCAAGGCATAGTGGTAATGAGGGCTCCCTGGCTCTTGCCAAAATGAGATGGGAAAGCAGACACTGTTCCCTGCAGGATATACAATGAACATTAAGCTAAAAGAGTCAATCAAATTTTGAATAATTTATTTTTATTTAAAAATGTATGGAAGTGCTTGCTGCAAGAGATCAAGAAAAAAATACAATGCAAAATAATTAAAAAATTAGAAGCCAACCAACCCAGATACACAATCATCATATGAAACATAGGTGGCAAAAGGCCAACCCATTAAGCATCAGGAAAGTCAACTACCAAAAGAAATCAATTAATCATTGATAGAAAGAATGGGAAACAAAACAAGGTTAGCACATGCAACTAAAGAACAAAAAGCAAAACCACACAAATCCAAGGAAGAAAAGGAGGCCAAAGAACTGTCAAGAATAAGGCAATCAAAATGCAGTGAGTCCTAATTGAAAGTGATATTCATCTCATCCATGTGTTATGTATCTGCAGTCATTTACAAAAAACATGTTTTTGAAAGTTGTGGCGTGTGGGGAGACTTGTTATGAAACAATAAAAAAGCATTATAGTGGTATGAGAATCAAGGAAATTCAAGATTCATGTTGGCGCTTTATTCTTAACACGTGTCATTGGACACTAGGGCAGTGTAGCATGCTACATAGGATCACCCGCGGTTGTCAGATTCCTGCAATGGTTAAGACCACAGTGGAAATCAAAGACTGAGTGGGAGGCCTGCCTGATCTTTCTTGCTTGCGTTAGTTTTCATTTGTTTAGCATAACATTTCTGTGTGAGATTTTTTCCATTAAGATACTCTCATATACAGAAAATATTTTAAAAAATATTTGTCAAACAAGCACAGACAGAAAGGTACAATTCAACAACTTCACCATGAGTCACCAACCACTCTCATGGTTGAAGCTACAGTACTGTCTTGGGCCTCTGCAATGCCAGCAAAAATGTCTGCAAGGAGTCCTTATCCTATTCTTGACATAGACTTGTAATTTTCAGAGCTGCACAAAACTGAAATAGAAAAGCCTTTGCAATAACTTTGAACATCCTTTTTCAAACCTGGAATGTGAATTTTAGGCACAGTTCCTGTATTAGAGGTGCTCCATAGGCCTGCTCTATTCCCAAAACTTAGATCAACCTAGGTACATCACTCAGGGATGTGAAAAATTTCACACCCTGTGCAGTGTCCTTAGGTCACCCTACCCACCATTGTAGATGCAGCTAGGTTGATGGAATTCTTCCATCAAACCAGCTATCACCTCTTGGAGAGGCTGATTGCCTACATCAATGGAAAAACCCCTTCTCCAATGGTAAGAAGCATCTACACTACAGTACTTCGGTGGCACAGCCCCTGGGCAAAAGCTGTGTCACTGTCACGTAGAATTCTCAGGTTAAGTACCTACACTCTGAACACCCTCGGCAGCCGCTGATGTCATTTGAGGTTAGACACAGAACAAGCAACAATCAGCCACAGCGCACCTAATAAAGCCTGATTTAACGGTGGTGAAATCTGAAAAAGCCACTGCACTCTAAAGCAATCTGACAAAGATTTATTACCTTATTCCATGTTATTACTGGCTCAGGCTCTCCTTGAGAACTGCATGGAATCTGAACGTTTATGCCAACTTCTACTGTCATATCACTCGGAACGTTAGCAAACACAGGGGTAACTAAAATGATGTTACATGGACACAATGAAAAAATGTGAAAGTATTTTATGTTTGTACAATAAAGAAAATTACAAAGGCATAGTTCAAAATCACATACTACAACAACTTAGCTGAATGAATGCAATAAGAGCTGCAGATACAACTGAGTCTTTATTATGGCACTAAAAACAGGAAAACTTTTTCAAATAAACTACTCATCCTATTATTTGCACACAAAAAATTCAGAACAAGAATGATAGATGGGGCTCATACCACTACCTATTTCCCCAACACTTCCCATTATAAGAACTTCTTTTCAGTTGCTTGTTACTTTGCCAAACTTTAACCACTGGGCTGAAATTTTCCATTTTCCTCCGGCTAAATTTTCTTTAAAGAAAATTTTAGGCAGAATAGTGCAGCCACTTCCAAGCATGAAGCTATGGGAAAATATGTTGTTTTGGCCTATGTTAAAATGCTTTATTGTCCCTGGAGATCTTTTTTGAATAGTTCTAGTGCCATGCTTTGGAGCAGGCACTTGAAATCTGACAGGGATATGTATGGCCTTTCTGTGAGGGATGTGCTTTTTTCTGGCCAATCTGACCAAATTTTTTAAAGTTGGAAGACTTTTCTTTTAAATTTGTAGTTCACAAATGTTCTGTTAAGACAACTTAGATTTTAGCAGCTAAATTCCCCCAAAGATTCAATGCACATTGGGCATGTTCCACCCAAGACATGAGCAGGACTTACCATGTGATTGCATCTATGGGCTGCTGCAGGTCATGCTGGGTCCAGGCACAGGAACTGAGAATTGGGAGACTCTCCCCTGTGCTTTCAATAGGCCCCCTGCTAGGCCTAGGAAGTATGAAGGAAAAAACTGAGTGATTTGAATACAGAGGGGACAAGAGCTGGACCTGTGCGGGCAATGGGGGAGTAGACTGGGATAAAGAGCCAGGTGGTGAGAGACTGACTGAAGATTTGCAGAGGCATGAGGGGGAAATTGGACTGATGGGGAAAACTTAGTCAAGCTAGGCAAAGAGACTTGATCCGGGAGTCAGGGAGGTGCGGGGAACTGAGACTAGCTGGACAAGAAGACTAGAAGCCAAGCCAAGAGGGAAGGGGCTGGAACTTAGATGGATGGAAGACTGACACCAGATGAGGAGCTGCAGTGGGGACTGAGAAAAAGTTCTGGCTGAGCAAGGACCAGTGGGATGGGGGAAAGAAGGGAAGGGTAGACAGAGCCGATGAGAAGCAAGGTGGAAGGAGAAGTGGGACTGGCAAGAAGGAGAAGTGGGACTGGTTGGACAAAGAGACTGGGACAAGGAGCTGGGGGGACTGATGGGGAGACACTGAGATTGGACGAGGAGCACAGGAAGGGAGGTTGGGACAGGAAGCTAGTGGGGACGAGGAAGATGGATGTGGGTTGGGGAGAGAAAAGACATAAGATGAGGAGACAAGGGTGGGAGGGACTGCGACTGGCTGGGACACGCAGCTGGGCCACTGCGGGAGAGATTGGGACTGAGAACAGTGAGGTAGTCCAAAGGGGTGAGACTAGGACTTGCTGGGCTATAAGATTGGGCCTGGGATGAGAAGCCTGAAGAGTGGAGACTGGGACTGGCTACGTGAGGAGAATGGGACTGGGGTGAGAAATGAGGAGAGAGACAGGATTGGGACAGGTGGGAGGGGACAGGGCACAAAGGGTCATGTTTGGGGGAATGGGCAGAGGAGTCTGCCCTCCCATCCAGACACTGAAATGTCAGAAGTGCTGAGAACTGGAGACAATGGGAGCTGGGCTTTCGACATATAAAGTGGTATGTAATGCTAAGTACTCTGAAAAAAAAAATCAGGTCCCAAGTGTCTCAAACTGGTACCCAAAACTAATGGATACTTTTGACCTACATCTGTGTGTGCCCCTGTTCCCCATGAGCAAAATGGGGACAATAGTACTTCCTCATCTCACAGAGGTGTTGCGAAAATAAATTCATTAATATTTGTGAAGCAGATACTATAGTGATGAGCACCATAGAACAGCTCAGGCAAAAAGGAATCGTTCTGTCCTCAGAGTAGGGTCTAAATAGCCTACTGCAATTAAGGCATAGGGCAACATATTGAACAATAAGGCGAAAACAAAATTTTGAGTAACTTCTCATTAAGTGAGCACCACCTATTCTGTGGCACAGGCAACTTCTTGTGGCATTTTCTAACTTCTGTGTGATTGACTTTGCAACATAAATAACATTCTTTTAACATAGTTTCTTGAATGTAATAATTTGTATAAATTCAGCAACATTTAGATTTAACTTTAATTAATGAGTTTACTCAGTGAACATAATTTTCTAGTCCCGCAGCTTCTGTCCTTGTCCACTCTAGATTCCTCACTGAGGTCAGTGTTGTTATTTTTAGCTGAAGTCAATGGGTATTTTCCCTGAGCAAGGGCTGAACTCAGTGAGATTAAACATGTAATTCAAAAACATTTTCAATTAGTAATATTACTTGAAACACTGATATGTCAACACAGAGAATCAAGTACAAAACACAAACTAAAATGTTCCTACTTAATCCTTAGAGGCAAATTATGTAGAGTTGTATGAAAAAAGAAAAAAAATGGGAAATGGACAACATTTTTCATGTTGTTTGATTTTCTGTTTCAGGAATGACACTGAATACTATGGGAAGGCCATCTTTCCTTTGCTCTGGGAACAGAAAGTTTTGGGGTTCTGGCCACCAACACATAAAGAAAAAAAACAGTCTAATTAGTTACACATGTTCAGCAGTCTTATGGGAAACAGACCCAGAAGAAAGGCAAAATTTTCACAACACAAAAATACCCCACAAAATCTGAGAAAACAGTCATCCAAAGGGTAAACTTCCCTCCACCAAAAAAAAAAAAAAATCAGAAAAATGTCTCATAAGACAGCAGCATTTTCTTCAAACAAAAGTACTCTGACATAAATACTGGTCAGCTTCTGACCTTTTCATTTATTAAGCAAACAGTAAGGAAAACTGGAAGCTAAAAATACATGTAGTCAGAATTTATGAACTAGGAATCCGGAATGAGCAGCAAAGTTTCCAACTGACAAAAAAAAAAAAAAAAAAATCCTATTCTGTTAGGCTCTGATCCAACAAAGCACATATACACATGCATAATTATAAGCACGAGAGCATTCCTGTTTACTTCAGTCAAGATCACAGTCCTACTGAGCTAGATGTTGAACAAACGGAGACAACTGAGTTCCTTATCTTTGCTACCCATTGAATTATGGGGCTACTCATGTCCAAAGTATGTATTTAAGAGATTATTTGCTGGACTATGTTCTAAGCTGTACCCCTGGCTCTGGCACTGCCTCTGTGTTGCCCCGAACATGACATTTTACTTCTGTATCTCAGTTTATTCATCCATAATGAGGGTATATAAATAGATTCTTACCTCACAGTGTATGGTGAGGTTTAATTAACATTTTTAAATTGCACTGAGATCCTGGGATAAAAGTTACTATGAAATTGCAAATCAGGAATAGTCTTCAAGGGTGAAATTAACTCCTTTGCAGAAGTCGAGCACAACCAGCTAAATTCCTCTTAAGCTCTATTTTAAAAACATAAATCATGTATAGAGCTTGTGCAGGCCCTACAGACAGAGGTGAATTGCACCTGGTGTATGCATCTATATTAACAGTCCATTTTTCTTCCTCTAAACTAAGTCCACACTTAGGTTAAATTATCATTATTACTATTAGTAGTAGTAGTATTATGGAAGCACCCAGAGGCTCCAAGCAGGATCGGGGTGCTAAGTGCTGAAGAAGATAAGCTCTCCAGGAGAGGAGCCTATCTTTGCTAACTAAATATTTGAATTCTATCACGATGAAGTAAAAGAAGCAAAGTTAAAAGGTGCCTTTTAAAACAAAATTGTTTGACTCAAACCTCATAAATATTAACTCCAAGTTTCAAGCATGGTTTCCAAGAGGAAAAGAATAAGTCAAGCATTCCAATGAATATTTTAACATAAGTCTAAGACTCATATTTATAAAGGTATTTAATTGCCTAACTTCACTTGATACTTCCGCAATAGCTGGCCCTAAATGTACTTTTTCTAAACAGATACAAATATGGATATAGTGACTATACCTCTAGGTTGTACTGTTAACTGTACAGCTGTTCTTTGGGATCCTACAATGTTGACGGCTTGACATTCGTATTGGCCTTGGTCATGTAGAGCAACTCTGGAAATCCTCAGTGTTCCAGATGATAGTACTAGATGTCTTCTATCTACAGAGAGTTGGCTCCCTGAAACACAGCATTTGTTATTTACCAATTACAGCCATGTAAAATAAAATACTATCTATATTTCAGACACAACTCAGAGCCATTTAGTATTTGATAAAACCTATACAATTTTTAAAATAAAAAAGTAAGGTTTCACAAAACAAATTATTTAGAAAAAATGTTTTGAAACTACTATCTACTCTCCAGAACACACACTGCGGCATGGTCTACACTAGGAAATCAGGTCGGTATAACTACATCGCTCAGGGGTGTAAAAAATCCACAACCCTAAACAATGCAGTAACGTTGACCCAACCCCTGGTATAGACAGTGCTAGGTCAATGGAAGAATTCTTCCATCAACCTAACTACTGCCTCTCAGGGAGGTGGAGTAACTAAGCTGATGGGAGAGGTTCTGCAGCGATGCCACTATACTGATTTCTGTGGAGACCAGCCCTCATGTTCCTGACCTCTTCCACATCTACTTTTTCAGCAGAAAACAGAGGAAAGCATGATATTCACACCCACGAAGCATCAAGTCAACAAATCACTATAGGAAGGATGCAAATGAAGAGCATTGTTACTTTCATGTCATCACGTAGGAAGAATATTCACCATTCATCTTTTCTCTCCATTTCGCCCACCTAACTATCAGAAAAAAAGTGTACGGCTCTGCAGAACCGGATATACCAGCATAAAAGGAATGAAACAAAACGCACCAAAATAAGGCTGAGTGCCAGTCTTGTCCACCACCCCTGCTACCTTTCCACCACACTCTATTTGTTTTCATCTGTGGCCACTGTACATAACATTTGTTTGGAGCCACCTCAGGAAGCGGAGGAGAGGGAAAATCCATAGACATTGTCAGTGCCTCAATGATCAAGTTCTTACTGGAACTCTGCTGTATCTGTCACCACTTACAACCCCCTGTGAGTTGCTTTTCCTGCTATAACCTCACCCTTCCACATGTTGGTACACGTAGTAGATCTATTACTGATCTTATGTACACTATCATTTCTATCACCCCTGAATTTGGCCTAGCATCTTTACAGTACCATTCCTGAAATGTAGTCGACTAGAGTGGACCCCTATGCCCATGCCAAAGTCTTTCATCTGCTCCACATGAATGTAAAGAATATTTCTTGTACAAACATTTTACAGATGGCAGTTAAAGATTATCACATTATATGTTTAATCTACTTAGATTTATAACTACTAAGTGTTCTACATTAACTAACCAAATTGACATCTTCCATCAGAGACTAAGAAGCTTTTACGGCAATTGTATAGCACACACACATACATTTTGTGCTATTTCATAAGTGATTCCTAAAGGGATGTAATATTTTAAAGGTTTAAAAGTAAAACCTCGAATCAACTTCTTACCTCCTTTGGTCCAGGCAATAACGGGCTGTGGATAGCCTTGCGCTTCACAAGGGAAATCTACAGTGTGGCCCTCAATCACTACTCTGTCTTGAGGAGTGACAGTAAATTGAGGTACAGCTACAGGAGGGAGAAAAAAACTTGTTAAACAACAATTGAAAGATGTTCCATTGGTTGATATTACTTATTTTCTATGTGACTTGCACAGTTCTGTGGGGAAAGGGATCCTGCTAGCTCTTTTAGATTGTAAGCTCTTTGGGGCATGAATTCTCTCTTACATATATGAACAGAGCCTAGCACAATGGGGCCCTGATCTCAGTTGGGATCTCTAGGCATTACTGTAATACAAATAAATAATAAATCATAATCATAATCATAATAGATCCAAAATATGATGTACCTTAAGACTGGTATAATCAAGTAGAGAATGTTCTCTGGATTCAAAATATCTTGCTTTCTTTCTTTCTTTAAAAAAATCCTCAACTAAATTATGAAGAAAACACAATGTGATCACAACCAGCCTGAGCTGCTCTTTTCTTGTAACACACACACAGTGCCTTTATACAAAAGAAAACCAATGAACAACGGTATAGGCCAGCTTCTGCAGTAACATTGTGGCATTACCAATGAGAGCGGGCATTTGTTCAGTTCTCAAAATACATCCACCCATTAGTTGATGGAAAAGTGGAACTAAACACATAAGGGCAATTTGTTTTCTATAATTTGAAAAATAAGTATGTATAGGGTGACATGGTTCTTGCTCTAAGGAGTTTACAATCTAAAAGAAAAAAAAGTGGGAAAATACCAAAACTGATGAGGAAAGAACAAATTTAAATTTTTAAAAGATATTAGAAACCTAAGGAAAAATCACTTCCAGCTTTAAAGACTAAAGAGTAATAGCCTACGTATAAAAGAAATTTATTGCATATAGTGTTCCTGAAAATATTTTATATTCTAGGCTTTTGGCAAATTATGCTGAAAATAAAGTTACTCTGATTACAATAATTTGTACTACTATAATTGCCAGTTCACAGAAGAGCTGTACAAATGATACGGGGGCTGGAGGGATTGCTAGCTTCCATGAAGCAAATCAGTCAAAAGAAAAATGATTAGGAAAGATGGGAGACAGAACCACACTCAGAACTCCACGTCCAGTAGTACATGTGTACATATTAATCTTTAGACATGCCAGCTGCAGAAAATATTTGAGTCCCACACAAACTTGGCACTGGCAGTATGTATACATGTGATTATATAAACAGACCAGCAGACAAAATCTTGAGCAGCAGACATTTCAAAATATGAATGGGATATAAACATTTGTGTATAATTCTTCCGAAGTTTTATTTCTAAATTAAGGGCCTGAGATTCTGCTCTCGCTGAAGTCAATGGCAAAATCCCACTGACTATATTAGGAGAGGGAACAGGGTACACAATTAAAATAATGCACTTATGGTCTAATTCATTTCCAGCAATTTAGAAAACAGAATGGAAATATGTTTCCTTTGAATTAATTTTTGAAAAATATAATGTCTTTCCTTGTTTAATATTACTTACCTTGCACTATGATGTAAGCAGTTGCATGGATATTATCTATACTGTTGGTTGCAAAACAGGTATACTCGCCACTATCTTCCTGGTTCACATTTTGTATATAAAGGCCTCCTGAAGGAGTTATTGTGATGCGAGGATCATTTGGTAAAGGGGTTCTGTCGCCTTTTGTCCATGTGATCCGCGGTTGCGGGTGGCCAGTTGCACTGCATTCCAAAGTAACACTTTCTCCAACTAATACTTCTGTATTTTGTGGGTGGATCACAAAACTTGGCCTGGCTATCAGAAGAGAACCATGCTTAAATGTGGCTTTCATCCATTTCCAGACCCTTATAAACATCAACAGGCTAGAAGAAAAACCTTTATAAAATTGTGTTTAAGGAATTTATGAAAAAATATCAGAGCACAAAGCACATTTTTGATAATCTGTTGCTGTTTAAAAGGTTCTTTTCACCAAGAAAGAAACTGATACAAAGAAAACAAACTGACTATAGACAAAGTGCTGTTTAATGCACAAAGAGAGGGTGGGGGGGGAGATAAAAATGGTTTTAAATAACTTTTCAATTATAGCAATCATAAGTGTAATTTGTGACTAAAGTAGGTACAACATTTTCAGGAATGTAATTTTTAAGTTGCTGGTGTCCCTTTAAACCAGGGGTCTCAAAGTCCCAGCCCGTGGGCCATCCGCAGCCCGAGAACCTCCCCATTTGCGGCCCGTGCCGGAGAGACGCTGCATGCAATGTCTGCTACAGGCGCCGCCCCCCACAGCACCCATTGGCTGGGGGAGAGGGACAGAGATACTATCACTAGTCGCTGGGCAGAGTCAAACATGGAGGCAGCATCATTAGTTGCCAGGCAGAGTCACCTATGGAGGTAGCATCACTTTTTTCCACAATGAATAAAAACAAGTCAAAATACCGAACACAACTATCTGATGCCCACCTTGCTGCAATCCTGAAGGTTTCAACTGCTCAGTCACTGAGGCCAAACATCAACAAACCGACAGAACTGAAGCATTGCCAGGTGTCTGACAAACACTAAAAACTCTCCGGCAGGCAAAGAATTGTATGACAGTTTTATTATTTCTAAGAATTTTTTAAAAAAAATACAACATAAATGTTTTCTTTTCTGAACACCATCTTCAGTGACATTACTGGCCCACTGGGAGGTCTGAGGACTGGCCCTAGCCCTAAGGTAAATTGAGTTTGAGACCCCTGCTTTAAACATATATAATACATCTCCATAAAACAATTCTGCGGGTGAAGTTAGTGCTCATATATGAAACACAGGCAAGACTCTGACATAGTGCCAGAAGGGGTTGTACAAAAGTATTGTTTAGTCCTCTGCAATGCATCTCCAATGCATCTCATGATTGACCTGTACCACTTTTGCTATTCTCCATTCTTGGCCTTTCTTGAACAGAAACCAGAAACTGTTTGATTTTGTAATGTGCCAAAACAGCTCGTTAAGCAGGACTTGCAAGTGAATGAGGACAGACACAAGGATGGATTTAAAATATTAGGCCAAAACTTTATTAAAGTTAATATGGAGGAAGGGTACTATGTGTCCCATCTCCTTGTACCATCCATTGAAGTAGGTCCAGTGCAGGGTTTACAGGTCTCCTACCACCTACCATCACTCAGGACCATACCCACCCCTAAAATGGGCAGCTGAAATGGGGCAAGAGCCTTGAGAAGCCCTGGGCAATGTTTTCAATGAATGATTGTGAGAAGCAAGGAGCCAATTAGCTCCCATCTCCCTCTGTCTGGACAATGGATGGTGGAGTGTCCAGGAGAAGACGAGTCCTACGCCTGCATAGAGTCCACAGTTGCCAACTTTCACGCACCCTGATTTTCACAATAAAACAAAAATCAAGCTAATCCCATTTCAAAACAAGGCCAAAACAAGCCAATCCCTAAGAACCCCAATACTCTATGTGACTATATCCCCCCCCCAGCATGCTGTTTGGGACTGTGATGGGCCTGCTCTGCACCCCTGACTCTCTCCCTCCCTTGCCCTTGCTTGCTGGGAGCCGATCAAAAAAAAAAAAAAAAAGTAGTAACAAGCTACAACAAGAAACAAGCTACAAACCAAACAAGCAACAAGCCAAAAATTAGCCAACAAGCAACTCACAAGCCAATTAAGCCAAAAACAAACCCTATTTCTGCATTTTTTTTTCCCGGGTTTGGCATGTCTGATAGACTCCCCTTTTCATTCTAAAGCTGTCTGGCACATTACAGGTCCATTCAAGTCTTCCACCCATTAAACTGGGTGAGTGGCATTGTTATTTTTGTTTTGAGCATCTTAAGTCAGGTCTCTAAAGATCAGACACTAGAACAACAGCACCATTTAATTCTCTTCTTCCTTCCCTCATATACTACTAAAGATAATCTACATTATTACTCTGATTAAATGGTATAATACAATCAATGGTATAATACAATCAATATAATGGGTTGATAATTTCTAGGACTGCAATAACTAGATGGTGATGCAAATAAAGTTGCAAAGATGCACAGGAAATACAAACCTGCAGTTAATGCATAAAAGCAAATGTACTTCATTATGAAAGTGGTCTTCTGATTAATAAAAAAAACAAACAATTCTGTATCTAAAATCTATTTACCTGGTGACCCAAAGTATCTAAGAGTAACTTCTTGAGTTTTCACTTCTCCTGCCACATTTTTCGCCATACACTGGTAAATACCCTGGTCTGTCTCTTGAGTATTCTGAATCATCAGAGTGCCATCATCTAGCAAGTTGAGACGGGAATCTGTTTTCATACTGAGCTCATTACTGTAAAGACAGAAATCTGCTGAACTAAAACTTTTAAATCAAAAGCACAGAAAAAACATATAAAAGAAAAAAGTCTAATTGTAGTAACAAATGTAACCTACAAGAATAAATCTTTAGCGTCTTAAGTCCACTAGTAAGTGTAATAATAGAACTTTTAGTCTTAAATTAACAAAAGCATCAGAGATGAATACCAACAGTGTGACATTTTAAAAAATATAAACATTCTGACTTCAGAACTGAAAAGCTTGACTAATCTTATAAGTATAAATGTTTTATACAGTTTGGAGGAAAAAACAAAGAGTGAGTTACACACATCCATTTCCATTTTTTATTCAGGATATCAATTGTTCTCATTGCCAAACATCTCTAAATGTCTCAAGCCAGTGTCAATAAACCCACACTCGAATCTCTCTTATTTCTACTTAAAACTCTTTCATATGTGGATTTTGAACACATGCTTTTGTTGATTATAAAAAGGTGATGTTTTCAGTGTTGAGATTTTAAAGTTTTTTTTTTTTAAATCTATAAAATATTTTACCATCTCATGTTTAAAAGTAGCTCTCTAGGTTTCTCTTTGATTTGTTAAAGTGATATTAATTCAGGATGGAAATCGATCTTCTAGCTACAACATAGGGTCTGCAGACAGATATCACATAGTAGGTAATAAAACAATGGGTGCACTTGGACAAAATGCACCAACACCTTCTGCACCTGCAAACTACATATTACATGCATTTATAGAATTACCTGATCTTTATATACAAAAGCCTATTAGTATAGTTACTGTAGAGTTTTGCAGGTTTCTGAAATTTTGTGGGTGCAAGTGCAGTTGAAAAAATTGCCCATGGTATCATGATATCATATATCAAGTTCCTTATTAGAAAAAGGTTCTTTATTATATGATTATTATACTTTGAATTGCAAAGAAACCAGATCTAGTTATAATTGCCAATATATTAACTTTTTATAATACTAATATGATGTTCTTAAGTTCATGTTTGTGTACATGAATGGTGAATTTCATACACCAACTGTAAAGCAAACATATACAAACAATTTCTCTCTCTCTCCTTTTTTTCCTTAACTTACTTGTTTCGAAGCCAGATAATTTCTGGTTTGGGATTGCCTTCAGCTCTGCAAGTGAAGTACACTGTATTCCCTGAGGTAACGTCCACATCCTGAGGTTCCGACGTAATTCTTGGCCTCTCTGTATCAACAATAAACGGTATCAAGGAAACCTTGCTTGTTTTAAAACGATTAAAGTAAATAATTAAATATTTATTTTCCCCCCACACTGTACGTAGATGAACATTTTTCACAAATGTTTCAAGTAAAAATACTTCATAGATTCAATCAAGATTAAACACATTTTTCTCTACACAAAATTATCATTGGTTTTCTGACCTCTCTCAACATTTACTACTGTCAATTTAGAAAACTGAAAAATGGCTTGTGTCAAGGTTCCTTCCCCACTCTGAACTCTAGGGTACAGATGTGGGGACCTGCATGAAAAGCCCCTAAGCTTACTTTTACCAGCTTAGGTTAAAACTTCCCCAAGGTACAAACTATTTTACCCTTGGACTTCCACTGCCACCACCAAACTTTCCTCAGAAAACGTAGTTTGGACACGTCTTTCCCCCCAAAATCCTCCCAACCCTTGCACCCCACTTCCTGGGGAAGGTTTGGTAAAAATCCTCACCAATTTGCATAGGTGACCACAGACCCAAACCTTTGGATCTTAGAACAATGAAAAAGCATTCAGTTTCCTTACAAGAAGACTTTTAATAGAAGTAAAAAAGAATTATCTCTGTAAAATCAGAATGGTAAATACCTTACAGGGTAATTAGATTCAAAACATAGAGAATCCCTCTAGGCTAAACCTTAAGTTACAAAAAAGACACACAGACAGGAATAGTCATTCTATTCAGCACAGCTATTTTCTCAGCCATTTAAAGAAATCATAATCTAACACATACTTAGCTAGATTACTTACTAAGTTCTAAGACTCCATTCCCGTTCTGTCCCCGGCAAAAGCATCATACAGACAGATACAGACCCTTTGTTTTTCTCCCTCCTCCCAGCTTTTGAAAGTATCTTGTCTCCTCATTGGTCATTTTGGTCAGGTGCCAGGGAGGTTACCTTTAGCTTCTTAACCCTTTACAGGTGAGAGGATTTTTCCTCTGGCTAGGAGGGATTTTAAAGGCGTTTACCCTTCCCTTTATATTTATGACACTTGTGTAAATTTATATCAGATTCTGAAGCAAAGAATTTGTATATATTTAGTTTTACAGAGATTTGATTTGCATTACAAAAGCGAGGTTCTAGCCAACACAGTGCCATTTAAAACTATACTGGCTAGTGGAATATTTTTGGGCTATAGCATGGCAAAGTATTGCAACATAAGTAACAGTAACTTTACAGTAACAAAACTCTTCAGTATATGTGTAGACTAACCTTCTCAAACTTGATTGAGTGATAGAAATCCAATGACCTAATCTTACTCCCACTGACGTCTATGAGAGATTTAACACTGACTTCAGAGGAATCAGGAACAATTCCTTAATGATCCCGTTTCCTTCCCTCTTTGCATTGTCTGAGGAGCAATGTAGTATAAAAAATATTAAACTTCAAAACTGACCACTAAAGACTCCAGCTTGCATTCTTTTTATGTTCAGGTATCCTTCTGGAGTCAACAGGGGTTTTGAATGCAAAGAAGGCAAGCTCAGAAGCCAGCTTTGTGTATTCCATTGCTTATCATACAAATGTACAAAGTAATCTCTCCAGTATACTTTCTGGTTTTATCTTCACTAAGTGTTCAATTATTTCATGTCTGCACATCCCTTATACAGACGTATTTATTGTTGAATTTTTGGCATCTTGACTACTTAAGGTTATCATCCTGTGTTTACTGTGGTCCATTATCCACAAAGGAACATAGGAACCTAGATCCCAGATTTAGGTGCCACTGTGACCCACAAAACCCTTGCTTGGCTGCCATCTAACCCTGTAGGTGCCTAAACTTACTCAGTGCCTAAATTTCCACGAAAAAGTTCCCTAGGTGCCTAAGTTTCTGCCTCTGGGAATGGACACAACACCCTAGATGCCTGTCTCACACCTAAGCCTGAGAGGGATCCTCAAACCATGTGAAAACAGATGCTCCTCTGCCTCTCTTGCCTGATCCAGTAGGCATGCTATGAGTATGCCTACCAGACCGAGGAGGAAGAGGTGGTGTTGGTTCCTGTGCTGTCTCTCTTAACTTTTAGCCCAGTGGTTAGAGTACTCATCAGGATGTGAGACCCCCCACAGCTTCAATTCCTCCCTCTGTCTGATGGGGCCAAAGGATTTGAACAAAGGTCTCTCAGCAGAGTAACCTAACGGCTGGGCTATGAGATATTCTGATATGGATCTCTCTCGATTTCTACAGTTGAAGCAGACAAATAGAGAAAGCTGTTAAGGAAAAAAAAAATCTTTTCAGGATGATCATGCTCAGTTCTTAGGCTTATTCCCCCTCATGGGGCTTGTCTACGCTGAGAAATGGAATTGTGCCATTGCACTATCAACTAATGTGATATTAAAAAGAGGCGGGAGACAGAAGGAGAGGTGAAGAGACTATATTAAAAAGTGAGCAAGTGGAGATATAGGAGGAAAAGCAGAACGGTATGGTCAAAGAAGCCGAGAGCAGAGACTGAGTGGAGTGAGTGATCATCTGTATCAAAAAGCAGCAGACAGACTGTGGGGAAGGGATACAGAGAAGATATACTTGGAGATGGCCAGAAAGTAGCTATTGGCATCACTGGCCAATACAATGGGGAAAAAATCCCATGAAAAACATAGGTGGTTTTGGAAATATTTAATTTTTTTTCTTGAACATTAAGTGGAAAACTCACCACAGTTAAGTTCTTCTGGTGTTATTGTGGCCACTGATCGTCCCTGGATCCTCCTTGGATACTCACAAGTAGCTGCTGCTTGAGCATTACCAGATTCCGCATACGTCTTCAACAAATCTGCCAGCCATAGGATTTCACAGTCACAATGCAGAGCATTTGAATCTAAACGCCTGTGTAAAATGAGTATCATCCATTAGTCTTCCTAATCAGCTGGAACAATTGATTAGATTTTATATGACCTGGCAATATTCCCCGTCTATTTATTCTTACATACAAAAACCTACATTAAAAGAAAGCCATCTAGGTCCCCTTGTGCATATGCATTATGATACAGTCTTTAATTACATCATCAAATACTATTTCTCCCCCCCCCCCCCCCCCGTAGACCAATACTCAATCACTGTACAGGACAGACAGCGCTCTCTGTCTCAGACTATTCAATACTTTTTATCCTCATCATTCAATAATAGTTCCCCCACCTATCCTACCTACAGACCCCGATTTGGTCACTGTTTTTGAGGACACCTAACTCTACACAAAATGGCTGAAAGGAGAACTCCCTTTTTAACTTTTAGACCAGTGTTTAGGAAACTCCCCCAGGATGCGGGAAATCCTGGTTCAACTCCCTTGTCTGCAATGAGAAGAGATTTGAACATGAGTTTCTCACCTCTCAGGTTAGTGCCTAACTATTGGACTATGGAGTCACTCTCACTCATTCTCTGGCCCAATGCATAATTAATTATTTATATACATAATGGAACAGCTTCAACAGGTGAGGCTGAGAGAGACCCACAGTAGAATATCCCATAGTCCAATAGCTAAGGGCACTCATCTGAGAGGTGGGCCACCCATGCTCAAATACCTTCCCCTTGTCAGGTAGAGGGAGGAATTGAACTGGGGGTCTCCCACATTCCGGATGAGTGCCTTAAACACTGGACTAATGGTCATAAGGGAGGCTACTGCCTTCTTCTCTGGGCCATTTTGAATAGAGTTAGGCATGTGCCACCTCCATTCTCGAGGGGAATGGATCTTAGGTGCCTAATGCTCTGAGAGAGTCAGGGCTTAGGACACAATGATCTCTATGGCATCTGCTATTGGCTAACTTACGTGACTTCCCGCTGAGCATGCTTGTTTTTGTGGAGCCCATTATTAGGCTTCTATCTCTCCTCATTCATTGTATAGGCAGCCTAGGCAACTAATTCAGGGTTTGAAGATTCCACTGGGTAGCTAGCACCTGAAAGTTAAGTGTTGCAATGACTACGTCCCTTTGTGAACTTGGGCCAAAGTGCCTACGTCACTTTAGATCATTTTACGCCTAGTCTCTACAGTTTAGGAAGGATCTAGAAAAAGCAACCTCGAGAAAATACAATGGGCAACAAATCTTATAAAAGAAGATCAAAGGAATTTAAAACAGTAGGAGGAAAGATTGTAGAAGCTGAGTTTATTTAGTCTACAAAACAGAAGACTCATTGCAGACAAGGCCACAGTCTATACATAAATTCAAGATAATAAAGCAAGGAAGGGGTTTAGTCACAGTCACAAAAGACTGGAGAATATAGACCATGGAAGGAAAAGTTTAGACTAGGTTCTTTAATGGTAAGAACAATTAGGCAGTGGAACAGACTGCCAAAGGACGTGAACACTTTAAGATAAGACATAAGTATAATTAGACTATTTCAATTCTTTCTGTATGTACATTTAATTTACTTACAGTCTCTTCATAGATTCCAGATGACTAAATGTCCCAGGAACCAAATGAGCTATTCTGTTATTATGCAAAAATCTGTTAAAAACACAGAGGAGTTCATGTACGAGTTCAGATTTTGAAATGTTTTCATTCCATATACATTCTTCTGGAATTCCTTAAAGAGATACGAATTTTACAACATGCAAATAAGCATTTTTTAAATCAACTTTCTTCTGCTACTTTTTTTTTAAAAAAAGGCTCCCCTTTCCTCATCTCCTCCTCCATCCAAGAAAGAAACATTTTTAGTCAACACTGGAGACAAAACTACATAAAACATGACAGACAAGTGGGGGGAAGTAATCAAATAAGCTATTTATACAAAAATTTAATCATCCTATGTCATGTTTCGTACAATCTATTTTATGATAGACTAACGTCAATCAGAATGGTTTTGAACTCATTTTGAGATTGAAAATTGTACACAAAACTGTGTTATTAAACCATTTCCCCAATCTAGGGCCTGACCAGAAGTCACTGGGAGATAAAGGTGCTCCACACTTGCCAGAAGGTGCTCAGCACTTTGCTCCTCAGTGTCTTACACCATGAAAGTTTCAGTACAAAATAAAAGCTGCATTAAAGATAAGAAAGTTTTTTCTCACTTTCCACACTATTGATCTGGGTCAGACAAAGAAGCTATTTGACTACTGCCGTTTACCAACATTTCCAAACAAAAATAAAACTTACAGTCTTTCAAGTTTTGGAAGATGCGTAAAGGATTCAGGTTCCAATGTTTCTATGTGATTAAAGTGCAGATACCTGTGAATGTTTTAAACAAAACATCACTGAAATGTATTTAATGAAAGTAGTACTGTGCAGCTAGAAACTTGGTATGTAAAGGACTTCTCATGCTGCCGAACACATCTGTAAATGACTACAGGTTAATAATGTAATAGCATAATTGTCTTTTGGATTATACACTTTTCCATGAAAGAAAGAGGCCTTATATAATAGGAAGGTTTTAAAAGTTGCTATTATATTGGTAAAAATAACAATATATTAATATCAACTCATCATACTTCAAACAATCTTCTGTCAAAACTAAATATTTACAAAAATCTTATGGGACAATCAGTAAGCCCACGTGTATCATAGGACTGATAAGAAAAGACAGATTATAGTATTTGCAAAAAACATAAGCTCACAGATCCAAAAAACCATTTTTTTTTCATAAAAAGCCAGACAGGTATTATCAACTAATATTAGAAATGCAAAACCAGTATCTTTTCTACAAGTTTTGGATCAACCAGTTAATATGTAATAAAACTTGTTTTATTTACAGTAGGATCAGGGCTTTTAGAGAAATATTGGCTTTACATTTTCTGACCCTCTCTCCTTCAACTATCATATTTTCCTAGAGAATCCTACCACCCAGACCACCATATGAAGTCACTTGATTTATTTTATGAAGTTGAATAAATGAATACGAAACAATTTTCTGTAGGAAGAAGTTATAGCTTTATTGGTAAAGATTTGCAACCTTCAATGGACATGCAAACAGTTTTTGGTATCCAGCCTTTTGAATGTCATGAGAATGACTGAAACCTTTCCAAAGATGCTGTCCCAAGAGAGGTCTTTTGCCTGTAATACACTGCCCTATCAGTAAGTTGTGGCAATTCTAACCTCCTCTTTTCCCCTCTCAAAAAAAAAAAAATAAAAAAAAAAAATTAAACACTCCTCTCCTCTAACCAGAAGCATACTATTCTCAGACAAATTCATAAACACAAAATCAGTGCAGGTGGGCTGTATCACCAACTGGACAGATCTCCTCTGCAAAAGTTTACCCAATAGTTATTACTGTCTGATGTATGAATAGACATCTAACTGCAACATTAAAAAGAAAAAGATACCCTCTATTTGGTGTATATATTGGCTATTAAAAGTTCCTTCTGGAGTACAAAAGCCTTGGATATTAAAAAAATGCTTGGCACTTATGGAAGGTCTGAATCTGCAATCCTTACTCACATGAATAGTTCCACTAATGGTAACAGGCTATTCATGATCAAGGGCTGCAAGGTTAAGTTCATACTGGTTTATAAATTTTAGTGAGAATTAATCGTTCTGTCAGAAATGTGTTAACCAAACTTTACAGATGAGTAAACAGGAAGCAGAGCTGTGGGAGCAGCTTGGGAAAGGATTTGTGAATATGCTTGTAATCAGATGCTGATTACATCCTGCCCCACTTTTCTCCCCCCACATGAATGTTTCGGGAGGAGCTTAATGAAAATATGGAAAAAACAGTAATTAAAAACAAACTAAAAAAAAACCACCACCAAAAAAACAACTCCTCAGCATGAGAAGATGGAAGACATTTAAAGAGCAGAAACTCTGTCTTGGAAACACTCTGACCATGTTTCAGCTCCAGACCAAAAAGCAAGGTCCACATGGCCAGATATTGGAAATCAAGTGGGCAGAGGGATGGGGAAAAAAAAACAGTGTGGATAAATAATCTCAGAAACCACTGCCCTGTAAAACTACTCCTTTCACAGTACAGGGCCACATACATGGTTTAGCAACCAGACAAGTGTCCAACAATCCAATGTTGATGGGCTGCTGACAGAAAAGAGGCACATCAGCCTCAGCACTATCATCAAGGAGAAAGTGTACGCCAATAAGTGGTCCCAGCAGGGGGACCAGAGAAACAGTCAAAGCAATAAGACTAGGTTAATGTGACAAGTGAAATTTTAATGTCAAATCTATTAGACAGCCAATAAATCTGGCTTGTGACCTTCTCTCTGCTAAATCATGGAGGAACTCAGAATTTTTTTACACCTGGAGCCAGTGTACCTAGCCAACATACATTCATATGCATAAAGGTTCATACTGTCAAAATACATAGCTATTTCTTGTGCAGAAGATAGGGCAGACCTTCAGTATCAATAAATCCTTTCCCCTTTTTGTCTCCTCTGATTCTCTCCCTAAAGTACTCTCCATCCTTTTCCTGAGAGATTTAACATCTCAGTTTCTTCAGGCACTCACGTGGTTTATAGACGTTAGGTCACAGAATCAGAAACCAGGCCAAACAGCTAAACTACAGAAATACTCTACTTGATAATGAATAATTCATAACTAGCCATAAACTCAAATATATTTGTGAAGTTATTTGAACTAATTTTGAATAATAACAAAATATAAATCCTGATCTATTTCTCAGGCAATCCATGGCTAGAGAAGGGGCCAAATCTAAAGAAGAAGAAATTATTTGCAACTAAGAGTTTGACTAGCTCCAGTAGAGGCTGAGGTCACAAATTCAATTCCAAAACTACGACTACGACTAGAACTCTAGAGTTCCTCGTTCTATGTACTGTGCTCTATTATTTATGACTCTTATTCACTTTTGTTTGTACCAACCACCCATATAAACCTCCTTGTTTAAGTATTTTGAAATTCACCAATCACAAGTTTTGCATACATCTAATAAAACAGACCAGCCTACCTTGTTGAATGAAAAACAGGCTCACACAAAGATCCATCTTGGCACCATTGTTCTTTAATATTTATATCCATTGACCTAGTCACTGAAATTTGGATACACAGATGATCTCACACTCTCAATTCAAATGAGTACTTTCACCCAAGCGCAAGCACCCTAGCATAAGATCTGATCAAGCTGTAGGTGTCTTACAGGTTATGGCAACTATGACTTAATCCTCAAAAACAGCTGTCTCCATGTTCCATCTGATCAACCAACATGCAAAGAAGCACCTGAATGTCACCTTCTGTGACACCAAATTCAGGCACAAGGATTTCCTGAAATATCTTGGAGTAGTTCTGGATCTGATGAAGACCACTGCCAACATAAAGGCTAGCAACAATATAATCCACAAACTAACTGCAATCAATTGGGCAGCAGATTTCATATCTTGAAGACAACCACCAGTTGTTGCATCCCCGCATGCCATTAGTCTTTGACTTCAGCAGCTGAGAGAGTGAGATTGCCTCTGTGCAATAGTCTTCTCACTTAAAAAACTTAGTGCACAGGCATTCACGCATCATAGACATGAGAACACATCATGCCATGGTATCATCATCAGCTACAATGGACAGCTATATGGTGCAAGCACTCTAGAATACGGACTGAGTTTAAGTTTATAGTCTGTAGTATAGTTTGAAATCTGTCAATTGTTCTTGTCTAATAATACCTCCAGATCTTTTTTTTTTTTTGGGTGGGGGGGGGTTAGAGGGGGTGTTTAAACCCATAGTTAATACCAATTATGTACTGAATGTTTAAGTATGTCAGCAATAATATTACACTGAGTGTTTAAAAAGGCCATTGTGAACAGATTTATTCAAAACTGATCAAAAGAACTTCTGCATTTGTTTTGCAAAATGCTCCCCCTTTACTATTACTATTTATTATAGGTATTGTGCTAGTGCATATTATGTAGTATTATTATTACTATTATTATTTATTTATATTACCATAGCATCTAGGTACCCAAGTCATAGAGGCCCCAATCAAGGATCAAGTTCCCATTATGCTAGATGCTGTACAAACACATAATAAAAAGGCAGTCTTTGTTCCAAAGAAGTTGTCATCTTTTTATACCAACATTTCAAAACCACAGAAAACTTAATAGAAAAAATCACGATAAATATTGGTTTCAGAAACTGTAGTATAGTATGTAAGATTTCACTCTATTACAACTCAGTTAACAAAGAACATGTACATCTGTATGCAGGCTGAATGCATAGCTCTTATATTAGAACAGGTGAAGTTATAACAAGCAGAAGTATGTTAATATGAAAATCATATACATAATTAACATTCTACTAAAATTAAATAGCTAAAACTTCAATAATTCAATTAGCATTATGGAAAGGAAGGATTCTCTTGTTAGAAGGATTTCACAGAAAAGGTTTTATTCTCCTTGTGCGAAAAGTACTATAGCATTGTTCTTTAGAATATGTTAGTTACTTGGGAGGAAAGATGTGGGGAAGAGACCACAGGATATAATACATACAAGCACAGAATTTCATTTTATTAAGGAATCAGCTTCTGTGACCAGGGCTAAAAAAATATCTGTCATCCATCACATTAGGTATCTGTGGCACTTCCAATTTGCCATGACTGACTTAATATTCAGGTATCTAAATAAATTTGACTTGATTTTTCAGTGGTGTTGAGGATGCACGACCCTGCTGACTTTACTGGATTTACGCTGGTACAAAAAAGATCAGAATCTGGTCCAGAGATGCTACTCCAGTTGCTGAATTCGGAGGGTGAATGGGAGGTTTCTAATGAGTCATTAGGTGAGGATGATGCCAAAGAGCCTATGGGAAAAGTGGAATCCTGCCTGCAGACAATCATAGGGGGCTAACTATACTTGTTTTTTCTCTCTCAACATCATAACTTAAGGGAACACAGGTAAGAAACAAACAAAACTTTCTGTTACTCTATTAAATTAAAATGTATACACATATAAATTTTAACTGAATAGAGTAACAATAAAATATACACACACAAAAACTTCCAGTTTCATTCTGTGTGAATGCCAAACAAATATTATGAACTAAATTTTTCCTTTCGATATGTACATGCAATTCTCAGGACTTCAGAAGGAGTTTCACTGTGTACTGGAGTCCAAAATTTGGCTTAGTCAGTAAACCTAGGAAGGAAATTCGTTAATAATTAAAGAAAATAAGAAGCCTGTATTGATCTGAATATAGTGAAGCAGCACAGTGTTGTGGATAAGGCGCTAGACTATCAGACGACTTTGATTTTATTTCCAAGCTCTGCCACTGACCTGCTGTGTAACCTTTGGCAAAACATTTCATATATGTGCCTCAGTTTCCACATCTGTAAATTGACGATAATAATACTTCCCCTTCCTTTTAATATACACAAATTAAAAGTACTATATAAGATGTAATATTAGCATATACATTTAACAGAATTATATTGTTTCCATAATGGGGAGACTGTTCAAAAGAGCAACTAAGTTATATTCACTGCTTGGGGTAACAAACATAATCCAAGTGAAGCAGGACTTCAGATGTCGCTCCACACTTTTACAACTAAAACGGAAACTGTCAAAATCTAAGTTCTAAGACTCTTCAATCCCATATGGAAATGAAGTTGATAAGTAATGACTTGAGACCATCAGTCTTAAATTAAATACTACATGACAATTCTCAAACCAGAGAGTCTGTGCACAATTGAGATCTAAACCAGAGGAACATAAAGTATGCGATATTTACCCCCACGGAGAGTTAGATCTCCCAGTCATAATGCAGATAGATCACTAGTAAGGCAGTGCATGGGAAAACCTGTCTTTTACTACCTATAGCATCTCACACCTGTGAATAAGCTGAAAGCTTACTATTTTACAGAAGTTAGTACTTTAACAGGCGCACCTAAATAATTAATGTACTATGAAGAAAATAAGATTTGCTATTAGCATGTAAGCAAGCACTACCAGTTGCTGTCAGTATTCTGCAGTAACCAGTGCTAGAGAGGGAGGAAGAGAAAGTCATTAAGGAGACAAATGACAGTTATCATATGTGTTTCACACTTAGTAACTAAATAGAACCTGTTCCCCTAAAATGCACCCAAGTGCCCTCTAAAATATGCGTATATGGATTGCATAAATGGTGTGTGTGTGTAGTTTTCTTGCATATAAAACTTCATATGACGAATAAAAATGCAGAGACAGGTATGTATAGTATAAATACAGACATATGAATATAGTCTGGAAACTCAAAATTCCTATTGCCCTACAGGAAAGGAGATTCTCTTTTATAGGAACTCAATGACAGACAATGAAATTCACCCTGCAAAGCAAAAATCCACTGCAAAATGAATGGAAATTTAAGACTTCAGGACTTTGCAAACAGATCTGCAATATTATCTATTTAGTTATCGCTGCTTCTACCAGTCCAAGTACTTCTTGAATTACTGTGTAATGGTGAACTGTTTTCTGATTAAGTAAACTGTGAATAATCAAACACATAGCCAAAACAATACATTCCTTTTTAATTGTACTAGTACAGGCTATTTTCCATTCTTTTTCAAATTAAATTCTTCTTCACTTGAAACTCAGTAAAAGAACAATAGCTTACACAATGTTGCTAGCAGAAAACTGAAACGCTTTCCACATTACAGACAATGAGGATACCACTCCCACTCCCACCCTCTGCCTCCCCCAATATATGGCAATGATCAGCCACATGTGTATCAATAATATTCATATTTTAATTTAAAAGGGTTTTTAAATGAAAGAGAAAAGCACTGAAATAAATTTCAGGGCTCGATTCAAACTTTCATTTACACCAGTGTAAAACAAGAGCAACTCCAGTGCAGTCATAGGAGTTGGAGCATTGTAAAACCTATGTAGACGAAAGCAGAATCAGACCCTGAATCTCTAATTAATGCACATTGTTTTCAATATTTGTCTGTGATCATGCTTCTTCTCCAAGTCTACTACATAGTACACTAGGACACTTGGAATGTAAATCACAAATAAAAGACAAACATAGAAATGAAGAATTTGACACTGATCAATTTTGTTTTTTCACATGCAAACGATTATAACAATGTTTGACTAATATCCCATTCCAGTGCAGACATGCAAGGCATGCAGGCAGAAAATACTGATCAAGACGTGCACTTTTCCTCTGAAAGGCAACCACGTAGATGACAGCACAGAAGAGAAAAGGCACTTACAGTTGTTCTAGAGAGGCAAGTCCTTTAAATGCTTGCCTGTCAATTGACTGGATTTCATTCTTGTACAAATAGCTGAAACAAGAAACAATCAGTAATATTAGTACACAAACAAGAGCTACATTAAGGTGGAAAAGAAGAATTAAGTCGACACATGAAGACAGTTTTTCTACTACATATTAGAAAAACAAAACAAAAACATGTACACACTAACAACGCTTCCTGCTTGAGAATCCATTCCCCAGGCCCACCAGAAAAGGCACAGAAAACTGGGGGGCCCTCTATGCCCTGACACAAGTAGTTGGAGGGCCTTTGGCCTTCTGGTTGTTACCATGCCCTTGTAGAGCTTCCTTTGCCCGCATTTTCCTGACCCAACCCCAATTTCATGAGCATTCATGGCCTGCCATACAATTTCCATACCCAGATGTGGCTCTCAGGCCAAAAAGTTTGCCCACCCGTGTATTAGTGACATGTGGATATACTTTACTAGAACAGAGAGTTTGGGGGAACAAAATTCTACAATTATTATTTGTTTGCAGTAGCAACTACAGTAAGGTGCGCACTTTCCAAATACTCAGGAAAAGATAATCCCTGCCCCATCGAGTTCACAGTGTAGGGATGGATGGCAGACAGACAGCGGTCAGAGAAAGGGAATGACAAAAAGGGGTTTGTTATATATCAATAAGATTCACTGTAGGCAGCCTAGCATAAATGGATTTTTATGTGAGACTTAAAAGTGGGCGGGATATGGCCCTTGCAAACAAGTTCATAACCTTCTATACGTTACTTGAATCTTGAGTGAAGAGAGTCATGGAAGAGATTGTTTGAGAGACTGACAGACGTGTGGAATGTTCCTGGAGGGTGACACAAAACTTGACAAGCGAATATAAGTATGGAAGAGCAGATGGGGAGCCACTGGAGAGATTCAAAGAGGGGAGTGACATGATCAGCTCCTCACACAAGGAAGATAATAGCAGCAGCTACATTTTGTATTAACTGGTGAGGGACAGTGTGTGTATATTAGGGAATCTAGAGAGGAGGATCCTGAAGAAGTCTCCCAAGACTGTAGCCTTGGTATTACATTTTACTTCTCTCTCCATTCCCCCATATCCAATCTTTCACTAAATCTTGCCACTTGTTCCATCTTAATAGTTCCAAAATCTGTTCCTTCCTCATTGCTAAAACTATTCTCCATGTCCTGGTCATTATCTCCTTGATTATTGTAACTTTGATGTCTGGCCTCGGACCTCTCACTTCTCCCTCAGCCAGCATGCCCCAAATTCTCTGCAAAAATAACCATCTCCCAGAATGATGAGCACCTCATCCCCTGCTTTGAGCTCCCTGAATGGCTTCCTGTCTACCAGTTCATATTCAAACTCCTTGTCCTCATCCGTAAGGTTTTGGGGGTTTTTTTTGTAATCTTATCATAGCTGCATTTCTACTCACATTTTCCCCACACACTTCCCTATCTTTTTATCTTGCACCTCCTTTTTTCCAGTGCTGTACATTGTGCCTGAATAGTTTCCCTGTCTGCATCTGACAAGCACCTTCTCTCCTGAAAGTAAACTGTTTCTGCTGAGGGTACGGAAGGAATTTTCCCCACTAGAGCACTGCACAAGTCCTTGCATATATTACAGGGTTTAGGGTTTTTTTTCCCCCCATCTTTCTGCGCCACTGCTACTGTCAGGTCAACCCAATCATTTAACAGAAGTGAACAAAGCAGATACGTATATAATGAGTAACAAAGCACAGAAAGAATAAAACATACACTGTATCATTTATTTAGTTAATAAATGAAGACAATATTCTAGTCTTCGTTTTTAACTGCTGTGTTTACATTGTACATTGCAGAGGGAGAGCATGTAACCAAAGTAATATAGAGTTACTGCAGGGCAGAACAAACATGTGAATTAGCTATGATATGGATAAGGCCTAGGTTACCTATAATGAGATGTTTTTGGGGAGGTCTGGGGTTGCACATTGGCTAAAGAATCGCTACCAAAAATTAAGAATCTGAAATTGAAATAAAAGGCTTCAAAGCAAAACAAAGCCAGTTGTCTAACAGAAATCAAATTCATTTTGTCCTACTTTTACCATCAGAATTTGAAGTTATATTATTACCTCAGACAATATAGCATCACTGGGTTAGAGAGATTGTGGCAATGTAGCTGTCATTGATTTAAAAAATAAAATAACTAACCCCAGCTACACACCTACCAAATAAAGTGTACTTCTTCTTATGAAACAAGAAGGCTAGAACATATAGAAAGATTCTATGGGGGAGGTTTAGGTCGGATATTAGGAAAAACTTTTTCACTAGGAGAGTAGTGAAACACTGGAATGCGTTACCTAGGGAGGTGGTGGAATCTCCTTCCTTAGACATTTTTAAGGTCAGGCTTGACAAAGCCCTGGCTGGGATGATTTAGTTGGGGACTGGTCCTGCTTTGAGCAGGGGGTTGGACTAGATGACCTCCTGAGGTCCCTTCCAACCCTGATATTCTATGATTCTACTTTCTAAATACTTAATTTTCTTTGGTATACAGAAAAAACCAGAGTGCCTACCTGTACTGTAATTGTTGCTCTTCAAGGTGAGAGTGCAGAAATGTATTCCACGAGACGTGTGCACACCCAGCACACCAAAGCTGCAGAACTTTGCCTAGCACTATTTATAAGGGTGGTGCTGACGCCTTCTGGCCCCATAATTCTTCCAATGGGAATTTAAGGGCAGTCCCACTCCGATTCCCCGCAGAGAGGATGGAGGGTCGGCTGTGGAATACGCATTTGCACCACAGTTGCCAACTTTCACGTGGTAAATAAGCACCCTGACTGTCACAGTAAGCCAAAAATCAGCTAATTCCATTTAAAAACAAGGCCAAAACAAGCTGATCCCTAAGAACCCCAACACTCTGTGTGACTAGATCCCCCTGGCGTGCAGTCAGGGACTGTGGTGGACCCACTGTGTCACCCTGACTCTCTCCCCTCTTGCCCCACCTTGACACCCGCCCCTGTTTGCCTCTCCTTGCCAGGAGCCGATCAAAAAAGAGAAGCAACAAGCTACAAGCAAAACAAGCAACAAGCCAAAAATTAGCCAACAAGCAGCTCACAAGCTAATTAAGTCAAAAACAAGCCCAATTTCTGTGTTTTTTTTTTCTACGCATTTGTCATGTATGATCTCCACCCACATCTCAAAGAGCAACAGTTACCGTACAGGTAGGTATCGTTTTTTTCTTCGAGTTCTTGCAGACATGTATTCCATTCAGGTGACTCGCAAGCTGTAACTAATGGAGTTCAGGCTTGGAGCCTACTTCAAGAAGGACTGCAGAACTGCCTTTCCAAAGTTTGCATCTGATCTAACTGCAGTCATAATAGCATAATGTTTGGTAAAAGTATATAGGGAAGACCAAGGAGCAGCCCTGCAAATGTCCCATATCAGAACATCATAGAGGAATACGATCAACTCTGCCTCCAGAGAGGTTATGAGCTTATTTGAAAAGGCCCCAAGCAAAGTCCAAGCTATCCCATACACCATAATAATGCAGAATGATATCCACCTTGAAACGGTTTGCAGAGACTACTTGGTCCTTCATGCAATCTGCGTCAGAAATAAAAAATCCAGGTGATGAATGAATAGGCTTAGCTCTTTCCAAATAAAATGCCAAGCTTCATCTCACAACCGAAGAACTAAGATGCTGTTCATCTGTGGTCAAGTGAGCCTTGGGGAAAAAATACAGATAAGTATATTGCTGGACTGGAGATGAAATTGTGACATCCCTTTACATAAAATTTAGGATGTAGCCCCAAGACCATCTTGTCTTAAAAAAAAATTAGTATAGGGAAGCCATTAGGGTCTGCAACTCTCAAACTCTCCTCGCAGCAGCAATTATGACAAGAAACACTGTCTTTTGGCATTTGAGAGACTGAGAACAAGTTGCCCAGGGCTCACATGGAGGACCCATGAGGACAGCCAGCCCACTACTAAGGCCCCACAAAGGAATCACTCTCTTCACCAGTGGGAAGGAGACAAATTATCCCTCTCAGAAATCTCACTACTATGGAGTTCAATAAAACTGATTTCTCTTGGACCAGATGATGAAACACCAGAATTGCCGCCCAATGCACCCTCGGTGAACTGAGAGATAAACCAAAGGACTGAAGGTGTAACAGATGCTCCAAAGTGTCCTGAATGCAGACATGCATCAGTTGAATTCCCCGAGCTAGGGACCAAATTGAAAAACATTTCCACTTAGCCAAATAAGTAGCCCTAGTAAGGGCTTTCTACTATTACCTGTCAAATAGTTTTGGAACAGCACTCCTCTTCCTTAACTAACGACACAGCATCCATGCTGTGAAATACAGACTGATCAGCATTGGATGTGAAATCTGACCATAACATTGAGTCCGTAGGTCAGGGTGAAAAGGAAAAGGAATAGGAATGGGAATGGGAAGACAAACCAAAAGATAGAGGAGGTTGAAGAACCAACATTGTCTTGGCCACGCTGGTGCAATGAGAATCAGTCTGGCATGATCCAGCATCAGCTTGAGGAAGACCAGAGGAATGAATAGGATTGGGGGAAGCATACATCAGTGTCGACCACCAAATCAGATGATATGCATCGGTTAAGGAGCCTTGACTGAGACCTGCTTGCAAACAAAGTTGATGGCACTTCTTGTTGTCCTTTGTTGCAAATGGGTCAATAGCAGGAACGTGCCATTCCCTGAAGATGGATCACAGAACACTGCTTTTCAGTCACCACTCATGATTCTGGGAGAAATTCCTGGTGAGATGATCAGCAAAGTAATTCTGGGCTCCTCGTAAATGAGCGGCTGAGGGAATGATGCTCTCCTTGACACAGAGCTGCCAGAACTTTATTGTGTCCTGGCAAAGCTAGTTGGAGCTGGCTCCTCCCTAACTTCTTCACATAATACATTATAGTGGTGTTGTGGGTAAGTATGTTAACCGCTGTGTTCTTGATCTGTGCCCAAAATGCTCTGCACGCATTATAAATAGCTTGATATGAAGATAAGCGTCATGCTCTGTCCACAAACCTTGCAACTTCAATGCCCTCAGATGGCCTCCTCACCCTATTGGGGAACCATTGATATCTAAGGTCCTGGTCTTAAGAGGATGAGCAAAAGAAACCCCTTTGCAGACATTGACCTGATCCCTTCAGCACATTAAGGACTCCAGGACGGGCAATGGTATTCACACTAAACTGTTCAATGACTGACTAATTTGGGGATATACCAATCTCAACCAGCTCTGAAGAGGACGAAGGCGCAAATTTGCAGGCTTGGCCTCATATGTGAATGTGGTCATATGAGCTAACAGCTTCAGGTAAACCTGGATCGTGGTTGAAGGGTCAAAGTGGAGAGAGACCGACACAGGTGACAAATCATCTCAAAACATTCATTTGGCAGAAACACCAAATCTTAGAATCTACCGGGCACCCCAAATGAACTTGATTTTTGAGTTGGTATTAATGTTGACATTTCCTTGTTTAAAGTCAGACTCAGACAATCAAAGAGACTTTGTGCATACTGGATGTGTACGAGGACTTGTTCTCTGGACTTACCCCTCGCTAAAGAATCATTCAGGTATGGAAAGACATCAATTCCTCTTTTCTGAGGTATACTGCTACTACAGACATGCACTTGGTCAAAATGCGTGAAGCCGAAGACATGCCAAAGGGAAGCATGATGTATCAGTAGTGTAAAGCCACCATGACAAATCTCAGGAATCTCCTGTAGCTTGGAAAAAAAAAAATCACAATATGGAAGTAAGCACCCTGCAGATCCTGGGCAGCAAAGCAGGAAGAATAGTAGCTGGGGTAGCCATGTGGAATCTCATGTATTTGATATACTTGTTGAGACAGCAGAGATCGAGACTAGGTCTCACTCGTATCTTAGACTTGGGGAACAGGAAGTACTGTAAGTAGAAACCCTTTCCCTGATGCTGCAGGAGGACCTCTTCTATAGCTCCCAAAGCACACAGGGTCTGGACCTGCTGAAAGAGCAGTGGCTTATGAGAGGGGTGCCTGAAAAGGGACCACGTAGGTGGGTGGGGAAAAAAGTATGCACCGGAATTGTATGGAATAAGCTGACCTCACTGTGCTTAGAGCCCATTTGTCTGTGGTGACTCTATCCAAATCACTGTAAAAGCAAGACAGCAGGTCCATGAACTGAGGAGATACAGTCAGGGAGATCACAACTGGAATGCTGCAAGTCAAAATGGCTGATTGCTCAATGCTGGGGAAGGATGACTGCCGGAAAAATTGCTGCAATAATATTGCTGCTGTTGCTACTGACCGCTATAATAATGCCTCTTTGTGGCTGAGGTAAAAACCCTCAATGAACGTAACATAGCATGGGAGTCTTTAAAAAAATGTAAGGTCTCGTCACTCTTCTGAGGAAATAAAATCCGACCATTGAAAAGCAAGTCCTCTATGCTCTCCTGAATGTCAGGAGCTACACCGGAATTCGGTAACCACGAGGCCCTTCTCATAGTCACAGCTGATGCCACAATACTGAAAGAAGCATTTGCCACATCCAGAGCCTCTGGTAATGATACTTTGGCCTACCAGATGGTCCTCCAAAATAAATTATCTTAAACTCTTCCCTGGAGGATTCTGGCAACTTCTCTGTGAATTTAGACATACGGTCCCAATGGACAAAGTTATATTTAGGTAACAGCGCCCTGATGATTTTCACTGTGCATTTTCAGTGTAATAGTGAAGTCAAATACATTTTTTCCCCGATCAAGGGCAGCCTCTTAGACACTTTGTCCTTAGGCTTGGACTTGTATCTCTCCTGCCTAGATCTGTTATTTACTGCTGTTACAACAAGAGAGTTAGGGGGTGGATGGGAATAGAACCACTCGAACCTATGCATAGGAATAAAATACCATTACTCAGTACACTTTGCTCTAGGTGGCAATGAAGCTGGGGTATTCCACAAGGACTTTTCATGATCGAAAAGAGTTTCATTCATCAGGTGAGCCACTCTCTGGGGAACTGAGGACTTGAGAATATCCAGCTACTTATGCATATTCTACTGCCCAAGCTTGGCTTGAATGTCCAAGGCAGAAGCCATATGCCTCAGGAGGTCCTGATATGACTTAAAATCCTCATTCACAGAGGAAGAAGAATCTGGTATCATGGAATCAGCCAGTGAAGAGGAAAAGGAAGGAAGCAGGGCAAATGGAGGCTCCTGCAGGACTACTTGTCCCTGTAAGAGAGGTTCAGGCTGAACCGGTTCAGGAATGACCTCAGTCTGTGTCTGCAACATATGTAGTTCAAGTAGAGAAACTGCAGACAGGTCTGACCTGGGCCAAAGAATGAGACCTTGCAGACTGAGGGAAGCCACTGGGGGATAAGTATATGGCATTGGTGGCCACTAGGTGTTGGGCCAAGAGCTCCTGTCCCTACCGCAGGAACAGTGCCAATCTCAGTATTGATGGTGATCCCAGGGTGGTATTGAGGATCTCTGAGAGTGTTGCCTTGAAGGTCAGGGAATGGAGGAAGACATCCATAAACTCTATCTCAACGAGCTCTGGAAACTGTCCAGTGGTAGCAGATGAGCTGGCTCCAATGGAGCAAACAAATGACCAGCCTCATCCGAAAGACAATATGGCAATGGTATCATTACAGAGGCGCAATCAACACCCTAAGCACTGAAAGGGGCATTGCACTTCCAGTTGGCACCGAAGCCAGGCTGGTACCAATCCTCAAGTCTGCACTGAAGGTATCATCAATGCCAAAGATAATATCTGTGTCAATGGACTCCTCAATACCAAAAGGGAGGCTGACCTGCACTCCAAACCTTAGGCAATGTGAGAGATGATGCTGGTAACAAAGAGCTCTGAGATCAGACCAGGCACAGCCGAAGGTACAGTAGAAGCCACAGCTGCTGAAGCATCTTGAATTAATGGAGAGTCAGAAAGGGGAAAAACAGACCAGGTGTGATGTCACCTGGTACACTAAGGTATTGAGGCACTCTGTGCGGATGCCAATGTCAACAGTACCAGACTCAACTGATGTCCCATGGCTAGTACCGGAATTGACAGTACAGTGTCCAACTGATCTCTATGCAGCATCTGGGAGTGGCTAGAGGGCCCAGCTCCATCCCACATGACCAGCACCATGAGTCTTTGGGTAACGCAGTTAGAAGATGAAGAGAAATCTCTCTGAGCCTTGGAATGTCCTTGTTCTGCCATATGAGGCCTCTTCCTCAGAGGACCCAAGGAAGGAGAATGATCTCTCATCCTCCTAGCAGAAATATCCAACCTCGGGTCTGCAACAATATCCCATGTCAGCTGCAAAGGTCTCTGTGGGACCAGACAATCTGCAGAGGTCCCTGGTACTGAAATGGGTCTCATGGCCTGCTCCAAAAGGTGCTGCTTGAGGTGCAAATCCCTCATCACCTGCATTCTCTTTTTAAATGACTTACAGATGGAGTACCTTTTCTTAATGGGCCCTTCTCCCAAGCACAATAAGCACCGAGTGTGGGGGTCACTATTAGGGATAACCACCCCATGACAGGTAGCGTTTAAAACCTGGCAAGGGCATCACAGCAGTCTAAAATTTATTGCTTACCACTAACAAACACCTAAGGTTACTACTAAACTGACTATGCTAATGAACAAACTAAGTAGCTATATACAACAATTCCAGAAACACTGGACAGAAAAAAGTGTGACTCAAGCCTTAGGCAGTGAGAAGAAACTCAGGGGGTTCAAGATGGTGCAGCCCTTAAACACTCCTGGGAGGGACTATTGGGTCAGAGGGTGCAATTGCCACCCCTGTGAGTACTACTAGAAAAGTTCTCCAGCTTCAGTGCACTTGGCAAGTGCACACCTGAGTGGAACATGCATCTGCAGGCACTCAAAGGAGAATGTAAAATTGTGTCCATGTCATCAACATTTA
Source organism: Lepidochelys olivacea (assembly GCF_965140295.1). Taxonomy (NCBI): domain Eukaryota; kingdom Metazoa; phylum Chordata; order Testudines; family Cheloniidae; genus Lepidochelys; species Lepidochelys olivacea. Next base: position 37,194,817 of record NC_140413.1, on the reverse strand, counting down.
AGAACATAAGAACTGCCATACTGGGTCAGACCAAAGGTCCATCTAGCCCAGTATCCTGTCTTCCGATAGTGGCCAATGCCAGGTGCCCCAGAGGGAATGAACAGAACAGGTCATCATCAAGTGATCCATCCCCTGTTGCCCATTCCCAGCTTCTCGCAAACAGAGACTAGGGACACCATCCCTGCCCATCCTGGCTAATACCATTGATGGACTTATCCTCCATAAAATTATCTAGTTCTTTTTTGAATCCTGTTTATCATTTGTCCTTTATAAAGAGACAATTTTGAAAGCCTATGGATCTGAAGTAACCTTTGGAACTCTCCTTCAGTCCATTTTAGCCTTTCTTCCAGTGGAACAGTAAAGTTGGAAAGAGCAGGCTCACTTTCAGAAAGGAAGTATGTAGTACAAGTATTGGAAATTTGACACTTCTGTGAGAATTTGCTGGAAAGAAGAATTTACTTTTCTCAGATAAAGACACTGACGTTATTTCTTCAAATACCATCTAGAACTGCTAATATTTTCCTAAACAAATTTCTAAAATTCCTTAAGGAAAGGATAGGTTTTCTAGAAAGAGTGGGTAAACCATATCAGTTACAACTCTGGTTCCCAATCCTGAAAAAAAAAAAAAAAGCCATACAAGTGTGACCCAAAGAGCCCCTCAATGCCCACTGGCAAAGGGCACACCATACTGTAACTCATATCAGGCCTGTCAAACTCAGTACCCCCAAAATACTGTTGTCATAATATGTATCTCAGAGGTGTCATGTAAGTTATCAAATGTAAACTGGTGACATGATAGTCCCAAAAATCATTGTGTGATATAGGTACAGCTTGTGTATAAAGAATTATATCTATGTGCTGGAAATATGTTCTTAAAATGTGTTTTGGAGGTAGTGCATAAACCCAGCCTGCCCTAGACAAAGGAATGTGGATTTACCTGTCTGACCATCTTGCTTACAGGCAGAGGATAATGAAAGTACATTTACATATAAAGCATACAAAGCTACCAAGCTAATCAGCACACCAGGGGTCTGAATTTACACCCTCTTGGCTCCTAAAACAAAGACAATGGACTTTGGAAAATATAAGGGGGAACAAAAAGACATTATAGTTACCCATCACTTGGGGAACAAAGAGGACAGCACCCTTTGATTCTGTGAAAGTTGGATCCCCTGGCCTGGAGGGCTGGAGATGTTGGTAACGATGTAAGTGAGAAAACTTCTTAGACAATGATTGTAACTTGCTAACATTAATTTTTAGTCACTAGAAAATGTGATGTTTTGTTTGTAACTGTGATGGGGTCTGCTTACCCCACACTAGCCCAAACAGGATTAAGTCCATATTATTGACAGTGGAAGTCCTGCCTCCCCGGTGGGACTGGGTATGCTCCAGATGCTCTAGCAGTATAAAGGGAGGAAGTCCAGCTCATTCTGGGCTGGAGGCCGCAGTGGAAGGACCTGTCTGGGAAGCTCCAGTGGCGGGCCAGCCACAGCACCTGACTGCACCGGAAATCAGAGCCTCCCTGGGCCCACTTGAACTCCGGCGACTGGAGGAGCCACAGGAGGCGACCGGCCCAGCTGACCATGGAGAACCCGAAGTCTCATGGGATACCTCAATGCAGACACTGGTAGGAAGTGACCCAGAGAGGATGATGGCGTGGTACCTCCCAACCGGAAAACCTCAGTGTGTTTCGGCAGGACCCACCTGTTGAGTCAGTGGCAAGTTGATATGCCGCAGTTAGAACCCTGGGTCAGGGCCCGGTGGAGTCGGGAGGGCCGGGGCCCCCCTACTGGGGCTGCCACACCCCCTGGTGGACATCCCACCCCTATAGACTGGCCGCTAGGCCATGCTGCCCTGACTCGAGGGGCGTAAACCATCACAGTAACCATAGCGGTCTCTTGCTTAGTGCTACTTAAATCTCTGTTCTTTATTAATAAACTTATTCTTAGTTTTACTATAAACTATCTGAGTTATACTGCTATACTGAAGTTAAGTGAGTCCACAAGCAAACTAACAGGCTGGTGTGTGCTCTGGCTCTTTGGAGGCAGCAAACTCAATTTCTGTAAGGACCCAGTGAGAGGGACTGGACAGTAACTCTGGAATGGGTTACCAAGGGAGGTGGTGGAATCTCCTTCCTTAAAGGTTTTTAAGGCCAGGCTTGACAAAGCCCTGGCTGGGATGACTTAGTTGGGGATTGGTCCTGCTTTGAGCAGCGGATTGAACTAGATGACCTCCTGAGGTCCTTTCCAACCCTGATATTGTATGGTTCTATGATTACAGAGATGTTGCTGGGAAACTCGGGAATTGGGGCTTGCTGATAGTTGCCTACAAGGCAAGATTCAAACTGGCAGAGTTTTGAGGAGTTTGCTGGTGAAGCAGACAGATGGTGTGGCAGGGAACTGACAAAAAGTCTACTCTTCAACAAAACTCACTGAGGCAGAGGGGTAATAGTGATTTAGAGTTCTGGGCTGCCCTGAGGAGAGTCACAATAAGTAATTTCACACACAGATAATGTCATTGAATTTAATGGGACTACTCAAGTGCATAAAGTTATTTATGTTTGTAAGTGTTAGCAGGATCAGGGCCCTTCTGAATAATACCTAAAGATTTTAGAATAATTTGGATTATTTGGTAATGTTTCTGTGAAAAAATTTATGGCTCTTAATGAAAGAACCTAAATTTTAGTTGATCCCTTCTGAGTTAAGGGGCCAGCTTTGCTTCCTTGCTCTTGCCTCGGCTGCAGGCATTAGCTAAGAACTGACAAAACGCATAGCTGGGGACCAGACCAGTTCACCTTTATGTTAGTTTAGCTCAAAACAGGTATTAGTCTTATAAGAATGTATTTAGTGTTTGGACGCTAGGAAATGCTTGTAAATTGCTGCATGCATTCATCTTACTTGTTATGTCTGTATTCTACACTCTAAGAAAATATGTACGTTTTGCTTTATAACTTTGAAAATGAACTTGTGAACCAAGGCGTGGGAACTGTTGTCACCCCCCATCTATGCAGAAAAACTATCAAAATAAGATTGTGCATCAAGGAACATCACAATACAAAGGATTGGTTAATGGCCCTATCACATCTGGGAAATACTAGAAGCAAGGAACCTCATCCTGTAGGCTTGGAAGCTGAATGAAGGATATAAAACCAAGCCACAAGAAACTGTTCTGTCTTCTTGGCTGTTTGAACTCTGACAGGGCCAGAGACTCTAAACTGAGGCTGAGTTCCCCTGGGTCCACCCTGAAAGACACTTTGAATTATTACAACTACTCTACAACTCTGTCACTCTTAGGATTTAGATGACTTGTTTTAACATGTAAACAACTCTCTAATGTCTTTAGCCTAATTAATAAACCTTGAGAAAGTTTATTATAGGATTGGCTACAGGCATTGTCTTTGGTGTAAGATCTAGGGTACCAATTGACCTGGGGTAAGCAACTGGTCTCTTGGGACTAGAAACAACCAGAGTGTGGTGTGATTTTTGGTGTAAGTGACCATTTATCAGTAAGTCCAGTTTGTCTGGGTGGCAAGATGGGAGAGTCTAAGGGGACTATCTGTGATTCCATGTTAAGACTGTTACAGTGATGCAGGAGTTCACATTTGTTACTGGCTTGGTGAAATTTAATTATAGAACAACCACCAGCTTGGGGTCTCTCCCTGTTTTTGACAGTCTGCCCCGAGGTAGGCACTCATGGTCATGACCCACTCCTGTTGTGACAACTTAGTTAACTAAAACTTGCAGGCCAGTCTCACTACATTTTTACTATGTAAGCAAACTGTTCCATTCTGACATATTAACACCAGATTAGCATCAGTACTGCTGACAAATCTTCTGGCTGCACTATAGCAGTGTCTGTTTATACTGCATTCAGCAGTCAACTAAAAACAGAACTAAAAAGAGACTTATTAAAGGCTATGTTAAACAATGGAGGAAGGATTTTAAAAAAGAATTCTGCTGACTAAGCCCTGTTATTGATCAGGAGTCCACTGCCAAGTTTCATCCTATTCAACTGCCATGTCACATCCATAGCTTTCAGAGAGGCAGAGGAAAAGGAAAGAACCATCGTCTGGATATTAGAGACTCAGGATCTGAACAACAAATATATTGGGGACACTCAGGAGGGAATAATTTAAAAGTGTTTGTTTTCAAACTTTCACTGAAATTGTTGTGTTCAACATTATCTCAATTACTGTATACCTTTATGATAGAAACATACACCAGAAAATAAGTTAAAAAGTATATTTGTATAACAGATCGTGCTGCAACTGACTTCATCATTTCACTTCATTGGGTCCTCCTCTTCTTCTTCCAGTTTTATAATTAGTAAACAATGTTTTTATTGATTTACATAAACAAACATGGAATTAAATCAGTTTTAACACACAGATGGCATATGTGGTGTGACAAAACTTTGTCTGTGTCTCCGTGGGTCCCACGTTTCCTGGCGGATTTCGTTAGCCTCAGAGACTCACTGTGAACCTCCACGCAACCCTTCTCTCTCTAGAGACAAGGGTCACAGTCTACTGAGCCATTTTAATCATAAGCCAGTGAGGAAGATGAGGAGAAGCTATCCTCCCTTGCAGTCTCTGTGGTCTCCCAGTCTCAGTGATTAATCAGGAAGAGGGCAAAGGGGGGGGAGTCCAGGCCCGCCCTCTACTCCAGGCTCCACCCCAGGGACCCTAATAGTATCCGCTATGGTAGCTGACCTTTTAGAAATAGGACACATGCAATTCCCTGGGCTACTTCCCCACAGCAGCCCCCAATTCCTCAGGCTCCACTTCACCCCTACCTCAGGGCCTCCTTCCTTGTGCCTTATATGGTGTGTACTGCTCAGTCTCTCCAACCACACAACTTCCTCCCACAGCTCCTGACCAACTGGGAGGCTTTTAACTAGTTTCAGCCAGTCCCTGATTGGCTTCAGGTGTCCCAATCAACCTAGCATTCTCCCTGCCTTCTGGAAAGTTCTTAATTGGCCTCAGGTGTCTTAACTGACCTGCAGCAGCTGCCATTTAACTTATCCTGGTACCAGGGATTTGTTTAGCCTGGAGCTAATATATCTATCTCCCACTACTTTTCTGTAGCTATCTGTCCTTGCCCCGTCACAGTGGATAGATATATCTAAGTAAATATGTGGGGACAATATATAGCTATTTCAGTATACCGCAAAATTTGAATTCGTATATTGTAATTATACAAATTTGAATTATTTCAGGGGATTTCTTTTAATTCACAAAGTAATTTTGAAAAGGGTGCAATATCAGAGTGCTTCAGAGAGAAGACCATTACTTCTATACAGTGTATATTCAATATCCCAAAGGCTGCAAAAGTAAAGCTTCCCCATATTATACAAATCAATATTGGAAGGACCAACTCCAGAGGGAGTATTCATGGGAGAATACTCATCTCGTTATCCATACCAGTTTTTAGTTGCAGGTTCTGATTACACAAATGGGCCAATATTTTATTGACTGTATTTTGCTATTTTCCTTAAATTAGGAGAAATTGGTGCATACATAACCTAAATAACTAAAAAATGTTAAACTCGCATGGCACAACTGTTAAAATTGCTAAAAAGCTTTGATCAGCAGCAATGAAAGCATATCCACACGTAAGATTTTAAATGACCTTGTTAAATTTTTTATTTTGTATAAAACACAATGTAGGAACAAAAACCAGCAGAATGCAAAATAGAAAGAAAACATCTTTTGGAAAACTGCACAAATCTGGAAGAGGTGTATGTGAAGTATAGGAAACAGTACAGTAGATTTTCAAAGGATCATATGGATTTGGACTCTGAACTTCTTTAAAAATCCCATCCTTAACAGATGTTTTGCAAATCCCGACACAGATTTCTATTGTAACTAGCAAGTATTTTCAGTTAGTAACAACTGTGCCTGGATTCGAACCAGCAATATAGCTGTGAAAGGCTCAGTATTACTTTAGCAAATGCAAAACCATCTATTTATACTCCACCCACATTTAAGAAATCACATTTAAGATTTTCAAAAGAGTGTGACACCTGAGAATGTGAATAAAAATAAATTATGTTTGGTTTTTCCCCATTTCTGAAGTCATGTTTTGATATAATTCAAATTGATATAATTGATTTGTAATTCACTTTTGATATAAAAAAGTCACATTCACTTACAGATATTTTAGATTTTCAAGGTCTTCAAATGCCCCACTAGGTATTCTTTTAATCTGATTGTTGTTTAGAAGCCTAAAAAAGAAATGAAAACAGTATGTTTCTTAATTCATAAATTGTTAAAACAATTTGCAACTGAAAAGAACCCAGAATGCCAGGCTGTCTGACCAAAAGTTTATACAAGCCAAGCATCAAAAACTAGATTAAACAAAAATAAACTAATGACATATTAGCAATTGTTACCAGAAATAAACTGATGAATTTGTGCCTTCTCTGTTTTAAATCCAAATGTGATTAAATATGTCCTTACAAAATCATGTGCTTAAGTGCTCTACTGCATTGAGGTGAAAATGAAATCCTTAACGAACTGAGAGAGAAATTAAAGAAAAATACATAAAACCTAAATAATCTGGCTTCATGCAGGTACCAAGAATGGTGAGAAGGGGGGAAAAAATCTCTTCCCCAAATGCTAGTCCAGATTATGGGCTGGAAGAGGAGATGCTGCCCTCTGAGATGCCCACATTGAGCTTTCCCAGCCAATTACTAGAGTATTCCACACAGTTTTAAAAACACAGCAGTGGAGAAGCATTTGAACAACTTGGCTATGACTGGCTGGTCTACAGAATCCGATGTTACACATTTGTAGAGTTTAAAAACACAACACAATTATGAACAACTGTTAATATGCAGTTATATATTTTTCATATCTTTCATAATAAGTGTAGGGATTAAAACAGCCCTGAGAGAGGGCTGTCTGGGGGAGCCAACAGTAAAAGCAGCCCTGGAGAGGGCTGTGGCTGGGAAAGACTAGGCTGATTGGGGAAGCAGCCAAAGCTGTGGCCAGCTCAATCAGGGCCCAGCTGGCCCGTATAAAAGGGCTGGGGGCCAGGAGCTGGAAGAGTCTCACTCTAGCCCTGGGGTGGGAAGGGCTAGTTGCCTGGGAGTGAGGTACCCAGGCTAGAGCAGTGCTGGGGAATACGGCAAGGGAGCTGGGGAGCTCCAGCCTGGTAAACCCCCCGGCTGCAGGCCTTGATGAAGGCCTATGAAAAGGTACTGGAGCTGCAGAGGGGCAGCCTGCGGATAGGCGAAGGCAGCAGGTCCTAACCCCTTGCCAGTGATGAGTGGCCATTACAGATTGCAGTCTGCCCCAGTGAGTGGGAGCTAGATGATGACTGGCAGTAGCTACTGACGCAAGGTGGGGATAGAGGGTTGGGGGTTCCCCTGGGAGTTGAGACCCAGAGTGTGGGGGCACTGCCAGGGGACAGGACCCCAAGGTAAAGGGGCACCAGGGTATGGGAGGGACACGGGGTCAGTGCTAGGCGAGACACTGGCCAGCAGAGGGTGCTTTGAGCCTGGAAAGAGCTAATTCCCAGACAACCAGCAGGAGGCGCAGTGCCGGTGAGTCGTCGCTCCGCTACAGGCTGTCCATGTGTTTTCTGAGGCCTCTAAACTTTTAACAAAGTGTCCAACATATTTGAAAACAAAAAACAAAGACACATGTATATTTGTTCACAATTCGGCTAAATCTTGCTAGCCGTACTCAGGTGAATAGTCACACTGACTTTTTAAGTAAGATTCGCAGAATTTGGCACATAATCTAAGAAAACTCATTTGACTGAAGGGGGGGAAGTGTTTTTGGGGAGCAAGGGAAATAACTTACAGTGTGTTCAGGTTTTTAAGCCGTCTAAATGCTCCAGGCTGAATTTCTTTAATTCTATTAAACCGTAGATCTCTGTGGGGGGAAAAAAAACAAACACACATCAGTATGAAAAACATTACTGTGGGTCACCATTTTGGCAAAGGGTCCTCGCCTTTGTGCATGATTCATACCTCATGACCAAATGGGGGGAGGGTGGGTGAAACTCATTTAAAATGAGGGCTGAACAAAAATGGGTACAGTCAGACAATGTGGTCTGTGAAGGGCAGTATTCGAGCTTGGTTGTTAAGCCTTTGAATAGCAGCCATTAATCATGAAGGGTCTTCACTTCCTCAGTGGAGCATCTCCTAGCAGGTGGAAACTCTACTGTCTTTCTTTGGGTATGTCTACACTTCAAGCTGGAAGATGTAAATTCCAGCTCCAATTGTGATTGAGCTAGCATAGATAGTCTCCTAGAACTGGAATTTAAACATTCCAAAATGAAGTGTAGATATCTCTTGTCTTCAGAAACTGTTTGAGAAAAAATGAGGAAAGAATGGGGGAGGGAATATATTAAGGAAGGACAATAAGGAGGACAAAAGAAGAGTTGGTATAAGGACAGCCAGAGAGTCTGCCAGTCTGGCCAGCAAGGGGATTGCTTTCAAGAGACATAAGCTATTAACATTTTCTTTTTCCCCCCAACAACAAAGATGAAAATGACTTATCTAGTGTAGCTTATGAAAAGTATAAATCTAACTACATTAAACAAGCTGTTTTTGTTTTAATTCCATTTTCTCTGTTTTTAACAAATGTTTTATTCAGATTACTGCAGTATGGGCAATACAAAGAGAATATCACCACGCTAGTTTTAAATGCTTACAGTAAAGCATTTCTGGAGCCTACATCTTGCCATTCAGTCTCAGGGCATGGCTACACTTGCAGATGTAGAACGCTTTGAGTTAAACCATCCTTTGTAGAGCGCAGTAGGGAAAGCGCTGCAGTCCATCCACACTGACAGCTTCAAGCGCACTGGCATAGTCATATTTGCAGCACTTTCAGCAGCATTGGGAGTGGTGCATTATGGGCAGCTATCCCAGCATGCAAGTGGCTGCAACGTGCTTTTCAAATGGGGTGGGTGGGGTGGAGTGTGACAGGGAATGTGCTGTGTGTATGTGGGGGGAGAGAGAGTGGGTTTTTGGGGTGCTCAGAGCATGACAACATGCTGTCTTGTACGTTCAGACAGCAGCAGACTCCCCCTCCCCCCCACCTCTGTCTCTCACACACAGCATTCCACGGTAATGGTTGCTTTGTCTCAGAGGAGATAAGCAGCTGGCTGTCAGAAACAGAGCTTTCAAAAGGCATTTCCGAATTCCTACAGCCGATTCCAAACAATGACAATAGTGGTCACTTGACTTAAGGGGATTATCGGATGTTTCCGGAGGCTGATCAGAGTGCAGTAAAGCAACATGTCGCTCACACTGGTGCCGCGGCACTCCAGCGGGGGCGCAGCAAACGTTATTCCACTTACCAAGGTGGAGTACCAGCAGTGCTGTAGCCGCGGAGTGAGAGCGCTCTACGTGCCTTGCCACTGTGGACAGGTAGTGAGCTAATGCGCCTGGGGCTCTTTTTTTGCGCTGTAACTCGCAAGTGTAGCCAAGCCCTCAGACAAGAGCATGGACAGAAGAGTCTGCTCCCAGTAAGCTGCGTTGCCATCAAGCTTCAGCATGCCAACACAAAGGGAAAGACTAAGAAGGAGATGAGAATTTGTTGTGGTGTAGGTCACACTATTGTTTTACTGCTTTTACAATTAATAGATTCAATCCACCTATAAAAAGATATCATATAAATGCCTACATCGCAATCATCTCACTCCTTTGAATCAAAACAATCACCTCAGTTGAAAAATACATATAACATTTTAATTATTTTAGATATCAAACCCTAGAGCTAGGTCTTAAACTAATCAGGGAGAAATCACAGAATAATAGAAAATCCACATTCAGCTGTTTGCTACACCCATTCTATTCCATTGACTGAGATTTTATAGAACTGAAGGCATAACTTAGCCCAAAGTCTTTTGCAAAAGGTATGCTTAAACCAGGGGTGGGCAAACGACGGCACGCGGGCTGGATCCGGCCCACCAACCATTTTAATCTGGCCCTCGAGTTGAGTCTGGGCTTGCCCCATTCCGGCACTCCAGCTGGGGAGCAGGGTCGGGGGCCACTCCACATGGCTCCCAGAAGCAGCGGCATGCCCCCTCTCCGGCTCCAATGTGTAGGGGCAACCAGGGGGCTCCACTCTGCACCCTGCCCCCACCCCAAGCGCTGCCCCCACATCTTCCATTGGCCGGGAATCACAACCAATGGGAGCTGCAGGGGCAGTGCCTGTGGACAGGGCAGCGCGTATAGCCGCCTGACCGCACCTCCACATAGGAGATGGAGAAGGGGCATGCCACTGCTTCTGGGAGCCGCTTGAGGGAAGCAGCATCCGGACCCTGCACCACCTCATCATCCCACACTCCAAACTCCTGCCCCAGCCCTGATCCCCCTCCCACACTCTGAACCCCTCAATCCCAACCCAGAGCACCCTCCTGCAGCCCAACCCCTTCATCCCCAGCTCCAGCCCCAAGTCCGTACCCACAGCTGGAGTCCTCACTGCCCCCCTGCATCCTGAACTCCTCATTTCTGGCCCCACCCCAGATCCCACACCCTGAACCAGAGCCCTCACCCACTCCTGCACCCCAACCCCAATTTTGTAAGTATTCATGGCCCGCCATACAATTTCTATTCCCAGATGTGGCCCTCGGGCCAAAAGGTTTGCCCACCCCTGGCTTAAACTCTTATTTTTCATGAACCAAATCCTTAAAAGCTTACTCAGTTTCTACTCAGCCAAGCAGAGTCAGTCTGCGGACAGACAGCCCATAGTAAGGTAGGATGAGTTGTGCCTCTCTGTTTTGGGTTGCTGTGTGTTACGGTTCTGGTTTCCAAGAAATAAAGTAGTGTCACACTGCAAACTTCCAGCAAGAATATTTTATGTTTTTATCTAATTTATCTGTTTGTATCTGTTTATATGCCAGGAACATAACATAAAATGTTATCTTTACCTCAAAACATTCCACACAGACAGGCTGTAGTTAAATTGCATGTGCGTCTAACAGCTGCCAGGAATTGAACTAGGGATTTCTAGAGCTAAAGGCACAAGCTGCTACAGCTTGAGCTAAAGTTCTCTGATAGGAGCTGAAGCACTGACATCTTTTGTGGATCAGGCAGACATATAACACACACTGACTGACCACTGGATCATATTTCCTCTGACCAAAGTAAGCACATCCTGAGTGTCTGAGACCCACAGCAGCTTGAATCCCAGAACAAATACCCACTAACATCAGACACTCCGAGGATTTAACCAGGGACCTCCAAAGGTAAAAAGCGTGAGCTGCTACAGCTTGTGCTAAACAGCCAAGATTCCTTAGCTACAGCTTTAACAGATTCATATCCTCCATGGACTGGCACAGAAAGGAGTGTTTCACAATAATTCCATTTTTTTTCCCCAAAATATATCGTTTCATTGCAATTTAGGTAAAAATTACACCATACTTTCAATGCTTTTAATTTTGAGTAAAATTTAAGAAGTGCCTAAGTCCCACTACCAGTCAATGGGATTTGGGCTCCTGGGCTTCTGTGTCACTTTATCCCTTTAAAATAACCACCTGTGACCAAAGTCAACATTTACCCAAAATAAGCACAATGATCATGATCTATATTTAGAATGGGGAAATTAGAACTCGGCATCCTAGCCCTCATCCAGCAAACAAGTATGTATTTAATTTAAACATGTTAGGTAAGCATTTAACCCTCTGAATCAATACCAGAGTGCTCAACACAGTGCAGAAACAAGCCCTTAATGCAGTAACTCAAATACCACTGTGATAACTATGGACAGATAATCTTGATCACCGTAAATTCACATTATTTGATCGTTAAGGTTGTGTACCCAAGCTACTGCTATAGTTTCTATCTGCATATTAATTTCTGCAAGACTGAATAACAAGTCAAGCTGAAAGGCATGGCAACTTATTTCATTCTGTTCAGTAGTTTTCAGAAAGTGCCTGACAAACAAACTACAGTGCACACATTTTCCTTAAAGTCAGATTCTTCTGGCATCTTCACGGAATTATGTTTCATGAAAAATTATGATCACACACATTTTAGTCTGTGTTTACTTTACATATCTAAGGAAAAAATTTCTCTCTCTCTCTCTCTCTATGTATATAGTTTAAAAACTAGTAAAATCAGACATGATATTAGAACAAAATAACCAATCTATTTATCAATCTGCTCATAATAATGGAAGTCAAGAGTTTGGTACCATTCCTTCAAAAGGGATACTGCAAGCCGATCTGGTAAACAGAGATGGCAACATATTCCCATCAAGCTTTATGGTTTGGCAGTAAGTTTTTCTGAATTTTAGTAATGTTTTTTTTTCTCTCCCCTAGTTATATAAAAGCCCCTCCACTCCAAAATAGAGGGGGAAGAAATTGAGAAAGTAAACATACTTAAAATGCTGTTAAAAATAAAGAATAAGCAATCTGAAATAACAGATTTCTTTTTTTCTCTGATCCAGTTTAGTTATAGCAGTCTTAGGTGTGACTTGTAACAATAGGTAAGAAATTGTTAGACAGAAGTATGATTTTTAATTTGACAGTATCCCTTTAAGTTTTGCAAAAGTCTCAAAGAAATTAATGGGGATATTTTAAGTGACTAGAGGGAGACCACTATACAAAATTGAGAGAAGCCACCTTGCTAAATTAAGATCATCACGCTCATTTCACTTGTGATCTGTACTAGCTCTGAACTAAGATCTCCATAAATATTGCAATAGAATATTAGTTCATTGTGCCAACCATGTCCCCAATGAAATCTTTTAAATACAGATAATGTGGGGGGGGAGAAGGGGATGTCACACACATGTATAAAAAATATGTTATGTATGCCTAATTTATTTGGGACGTGCTTAGAAAGCACCATAGAAAATCTTAAAATACACACATAGGTAAGAAATTTAGTAAATGTATTGCTCAGGTGACTTTTAAAAAAACATAACACATATAAAGCAATCTAAAAAACTATAAACAAATAAATGTTATAGTTAGAGCGTCAAGCACCCCAAATTTAGGAAATGTCAGTTAAGATTGCCTGTGCAACTTTAATTTCATCCCTTTATGCATATGTAGTATGATTCTGTCTTAAATTACATGCTCACATACTATTTCCCCACACATAAAGGACCCCTGCTTCACTCAGTACATAGGATGAATGGTGCTTGCTAAATACAAAACTATTCGGTCTACCTTTTCTTACTTATTCAGTGTGTGGCCTCATGCCTTATTTACTCCACATCATATAAACCCTACACTAACTAAAGAATTATTAATTTCCTCATAGGCTTTTCTCATAATGAACCCTCATCACCACAGTATTCAGGTGCTTCACAAATGAGAATGAATTTCTCTCCAACCCCCCCCCCCTCCCCCCGTAAGGTAAAATAGCACCATCCCCATTTTTACAGATAAGGTATAGATGGATTAAGGTCAAAATTGTCCACTAATTTTTGGTGCCCAGCTTGAGAAATCCAGGGTCTCATTATTCAAAGTACTTAACATTTTTATAGCACTTTATATGTTCAAAGCACAACTCCTAATGCTTCAGTTGCCGATGTGAGCATTCAGCAGTTCTGAGTATCTGACCCCAGATGTCTCAGTTTGGCACCCATAAAACCATCAACACAATCTGGCCAATGTTTTACTTAAAGTGACCTGCTCACCAGCACATAGGAATTTTTTGGGAAAAGCAGGGTAGAACCCAGTTCTTCAGCATGTTATCTTATCCACAAGACTACCCTTTCTCTTCTTACAGCACCTTTTGCAACCAACCATCGAGGGATTTTACAGACAACAATTTAATTTGCTCCACAACCCTGATTTATTCCATGACCATCATCCCTCCCAAGGACTAAAGAACGTAAGGGTCTGGCGGAAAAAATATTTGATCATGCAATTAAAGACTTTCATAGTGCATATGCACAAGGGGGCAGATTTAAGAACAAATGGACAACCTTAATTCTGGGACTTCCTAATTTTCCAGAGCTTGGCTCTGCAACCTTAATGTTCCTTTAATGTAGGGTTTTGCTAAGAATGTCATTTCCTAGTTCACAAAAAAAAATCCAAGCCAGAATAACCCCACATTCTTTCATGTGGAACAATAATGTGACCACACATGGATCAACATCAGGATTGGAATCAAGATCCATGCCACTGACATTTACTGTTTGAGTATATAGTTATATAGAGTAACTAATAGCAATACTCTCCAGGTCCACCAATGACTAAAAAGGGAAGAGCTCTGTGTAAGCTTGAAAGCTTGTCGCTCTCTCCAACAGAAGTTGGTCCAATAGAAGATATTACCTCACCCCCATGTCACTCTAGGATGGGAAGAGACACTTTGCCAGTGGGTTTCACAGCTATTTGCCAGACAACAAAAGAATACCGAGATTCAGGAATCCTGGGTTTTATCCCAGGTACAGGAAGGGAATGTGCTCTCGTGGTTTGGGGCCCATCTTCTCCATTCACCCTGTGTGCCCCACATGTACCCTTTGCAGCCTGCCTTTGCGTGTCCCCCGCCTCCCTTTGCCCATGCCCACCACTGCAATCTATCTCTGTCCACCCCATGCCCCCACAGGTGGATTTGCATAGGAACAACAAAAGACACCTCTCTGACCCCAGAGCAACTCCTTGCCAACTTTCAAGTCCCTGATCCACAGCATGAAAACGTTAAGAGATTCTCAGCAAAACAGTCATAAGAAATTTTTAACATGGGCAAAACAATGTATTTTCCCCTAACCTAATTCTGAGAAATAGCTGAACCATTTTGTCACAATTCCCCAGGTAACTGCTCTTCTAATCATTTTGTGGTCTCCTTGAGGGCACCCCATTTAGATCTCAGACCTCTAGCTGTCACCTTTCTCAGGGCAGGAACCCACATTGCTCTCCCTTCCAACTGGGGATTTAGGCTTCAATTCCTCCTGCAAATCATTGTGATCAGCTTAGCAAAACTGAGTTTAGTTCAGTACTTCATGTCCTGTTCTCTCCAGGGACAATGACAGGGTTACCACTGACCAGCCAGCCCTCTAAAGCAAAGTTTGGGTGGGGAGAAGGGTTGTTTCATTTTTAAGAACAAAAGCATCACAGAGAAAACATATAATAAAACAATAAATAGCTTACACAAATGCTTACCAGGTAATACTTATCTACCACATATGTCACAGTGTCATATCGGTTCTTGGATGGAGTGAGAATGATCCCTCATCAATATCAGCAGGCTGGTCACTTTATACAATTTTCAGTTGTTGTTTGCAGGGCCTCTTGAACCCAGTCAAAACTGGTATGTGAAATTTTCCCAGGGAGTGGTACTTCTCCACACATGTTTACCAGTCCAGGTATGTATAATCCCCCCAGTGATTTTAGTTCATTCATGGTAGGTGACTCCCCCCAGCCAAGTCACTGCATTTCTTGCCTTATTCAAGATAGAACCTAACTCATTCACACCCAGTGGGTATCCACATAAAGGGAGAGTGAAAACTGAGTTTGCATTTTTTTAATACAAATAAATCAGAAGTTTCTCAGTTATCCATACATTTTTGGTGAAACATACCCCAAAAAAAGACAAAAAAAATCAGTCTGAGACAGACACTTGGCATGGAAAATTTCAGCCCAAACAGTTGAGGTTTGACCAAGATATAAGCAACTGAAAACAGGGTCTTACAATGGAAGATATCAGGCAACCTTAACATAGGCATCACTGTCAGATCTATATAAAGGTATCATAAAGTTGTTTTCCCAATACTGAGAAGTTGCATCCATTTAAGTAATGCTTCACTTCCAAGTGGCTCTAAAATTCTACCACGGTCTTCCATCAACAATATTTAGCCTGTAAATGCAAAATCTTTATTTGCAGAATCTTCTCTAAAAGTAGTTGTACCAAGTATTGTAGCCATTGCAAAAACCCCCATTGAAAGCATGTAAGCATAGAGGCGATAACCATTGCCAAGTACAGAGGCCACTCACGACAACCTAAACCCTAGGCAAAACTTCAGTGTGCCGCTCCCAACCCCATTCTCATAGGCCTATGGTGGCAGATTTGGCCCAGGTGCCCCGTCATGTGAGAGAGGTGACCGGGCCAAATTTGAGTGTGTGGCATTACAACCGGACGCCCTGGGTCACAATACCACTCATGTGACAGAGGGGTGGCCAGGCCAAATCTGCCACTTTAGGTAGCTGCCTAGATCCCTTTAGCTAGAGTGACCATTCTCCAAAGATAATCTCCTGCTAGGAGGCCCTTTGGCTTTTCCAACTGTGTTTGCCCACCGAACAACAACAAAACACACTAGAAGTGGACACCTCTGTTCATGTCTTTGACTGAGACAGCAAGGGAGCGGGTGTAGGTTTCAGAAACTACCTTTCAGCACCTTTCCTGAGAAGTTAGTTTTCTTTTCTTTGAGAGTAGTCTGCATGAAGTTATCCAACAGGAATCTTAACAACACAAGAATTATTAAAAACAGAGAGAAAATGTAATTAACAGACAGGAAACAGTTTACTCAACTTTTCTAGACTTACACTTCTCATAAGCAAAAGTAGATAAGCCATCCTCAGCTCAGTTACAGAGTGAAGAAAAGTGAAGAGCTTACCTCCCTTGAAAGCTACCGCTGATTCTTTGGCCAAAACGGTCATCAGCATTGCCAGCTACTTAGATAGCAGCTCTTTCTATATTCAAAGATCTCTCTTAACAACACCTTGCAGCTGGGTCAGTTTGAATCTCCTAACATGCCCCTCATGATGTAAGGCAGCATGACCTAATATACCCCTGTATTCACACCCTACACACTATTGTAATAATCTTTGTACAAAATATGCTTTGTGAGGAATCATTTGAAAGCTAATAACTCACTGGTCAATAATAGTGAAATGTATGTAGCAACATTATGTGTAAAGTTATGAAATTTCCCACGTATGATGTTAAAGGCACGTGTTCAAACTCACATACCCCCCAGTTAGGTAGAACTGATCAAGAAGGCCTGTCTTAAAGAAAGGAATATATGTTTAATTCAGTTTGCATATAAACCCTGTATGTAGTAATCAAGGCTGCCAGAAACCAGAGTGTGGCCCATAGATTTTAAGGGCAGAAGGAAACATCATGATCATCTAGTCTGACCTCCTGCACATTGCAGGCCATAGAACCTCACCCACCCTTTCCAGTAATAGACCCCTAACCTCTGACTGCGTTACAGAAGCCTTCAAATCATGATTTAAAGACTTCAAGTTACAGAAAATCCACCATTTACACCTGTATAAACCTACAAGTGACCCATGCCCCATGCTGCAGAGGGGTCTCTGCCAATCTGACCTAGGGGAAAATTCCTTCCCGACCCCAAATATGGAGCTCAGTTAGACCCTGAGCATGTGGACAAGACCCAACAGGCAGAAGAATTCTCCATACTAACTCAGAGTCCTCCCCATCTGGTGTTCCATCTCCAGATATTGGAGATACTTGCTGCCAGCAGTCATAGATCAGCTACATGCCATTATTGGCAGTCTCATCATACCATCCCCTCCATAAACTTATCAAGCTCAGTCTTGAAGCCGTTCAGGTTCCACCCCCCATCCCCGGAAGGCTGTTCCAGAACTTTACTCCTCCGATGGTTAGAAAATCTTCACTTAATTTCAAACCTAAACTTGTTGATGGCCAGTTTATAGCCATTTGTTCTTGTGTCCACAATGGTGCTTAACTTAAATAACTCCTCTCGCTATCTGGTATGTATCCCTCCGATATACTGTATTTATAGAGAGCAATCCTATCTCCCCTCAGCTTCTTTTGATTAGGCTAAGCAAGCCAAGCTCGTTGAGTCTCCTCCGTAGGTTTTCCATTCCTCGGATCATTAGGAGCCCTTCTCTGCACCTGTTCCAGTTTGGATTCATCTTTCTTAAACATGGAAGACAAGAATTGCACATAGTATTCCAGTTGAGGTCTCACCAGTGCCATGTATTTTAGTATAAATCTATATCTGAGTGATAAAAGTTCCCAAATAAAAGGAAACCCATCAATTCGAGTGGGAAAAAAGTAAATAAATATTATGCATCTTATATTTTTAAATCAATGACTGAAATTCTACTTCCATTTTCATCTTTTTATGATATTTTAAAATATTAACATTTAAAAAAAAAAAACAGCAGCATGTATTGGACAGCAAAATAGCAAAGCTGCGCTCTAGTTACTTTTGACACTGGTGACAGGAAAATTTGTTCTTGTAAATTTCTCTTCTTGGAAAAAGGAAGCCCATCAGTCACTGTTTAGGCTTGAGTCTTTTCTAAGGGCAACACTGTGGAAATGCCATTTTAAAATATAAAAACTTTTAATAATATTTTTCCTGGCCAAATTAAGTGCAAATCTCTAAGTGTATATTAGAGAGCATTGTGCAGATATTACCAACAAATGTGATCTAATACTCCAGTGGTTGCTGTTCAGCCCTTGAAGTTCTAGAATGTACAATGTATCCCAATGCTCAAGCTATCACTGACTACGTAAAATTATGCAACTACAAGTTAAGAGGGAACCCTACCGTGATGGGGCAAACTACAGTCCATAAAATTATTAGCATGCTTCCAGGGAAAGGAAGGCTTCCTACTGATATTTATCATTTTAAGAAGAAAATGTGTGGCTATTGTGAAGCCTCCAAGAGCATTTACAATTTATATACAGCATCAGCTACTGTTGCAATATGTTGACTCTAATAATCAGCAGTTTCTATACCTAATGATTAGCACAGTAGTTCTCAACCAGGGGTATGCTTACTCCTGAGGTACGCAGAGGTCTTCCAGGGTTACATCAACCCAGCTAGATATTTGCCTAGTTTTACAACACGCTACATAAAAACCACTAGCGAAGTCAGTACAAACTAACATTTCAGACAGACAATGACTTGTTTATACTCCTCTATATATCATACACTGAAATGTAAGTACAATATTTATATTCCAATTTATTTATTTTATAATTATATGGTAAAAAATGAGAAGGTACGCAATTTTTCAGTAATAATGGGCTGTGACACTTTTGTATTTTTATGTCTGATTTTGTAAGAAAGTAGTTTGTAAATGAGGTGAAACTTGGGGACACACAAGACAAATCAGACTCCTGAAAAGGGTACAGCAGTCTGGAAAGGTTCAGAGCCACTGGATTAGCAGACAAGTGTATCTAAACAAAACCATAAGAACTAATCACCTGGAGGCAAAAGCTATGTACAGAGATATACATTGCCTCCTGATCAACAGACTTGGATTCTATCACAAAGGGAGAGTGAATTCAGGACCTGAGAACATGCCATACAACCACTCTCCCTCTGCCCTGAAGTTCAAAATCTCCTGTCAGCAGAAATGCTTCTACAGATCTCCTATTCCAGAATAGCAAGGCAGCATTGCCTGGCTATACCGAAAGAAGGACAGGAGACACTTGATATGGATTTAATCAGGCTGCAACTTTATTATTAGATGTCTTGGACTACCTGGCAGATAAAAGTGTACAGTGCAGACAAATGCATGTTCATTCAAATAACTACTCTGGGTTTCCACCAGTCCCATTTCATTTTCCATCCAGGTCCCCCAGTCAGCCCATGGCTTGGACCTTACCATCCACCTCCCCCTCGTAGGAAGGTTAAGGTGGACCATAAGAAAGGGGGAGTTGGCTCTCTGCCATACCAATCAGAGGAGCCCCAAACCCCCAGCCCTGTTTCATTAACCAGCATCTTCTTTTAAGTC
The DNA here is from genome assembly GCF_965140295.1 of Lepidochelys olivacea. NCBI lineage: Eukaryota > Metazoa > Chordata > Testudines > Cheloniidae > Lepidochelys > Lepidochelys olivacea. Next base: position 37,175,168 of record NC_140413.1, on the reverse strand, counting down.
CCTTACCAGGCCACTTATCTGGTCACTGGATGCCTTCCCTATGGAGTATCTGCACTGGACATCTGCCCCACACTTGCAAAATAAATGGCAACAGGTAGCCTAACCACTTTTCTCCTCCCATAATAGGCCCTCCCTGACACCCACTGTGGAGAAGGCAAAAAAAAACCCACTCTACCAAAGCCACTATGGTGGTGAGAGAAAAATTCCTTCCCAGCCCCCCTACAAAGGAGCAACTAGTGCAATGCCCACAGCAGGACCTAACCCAACCTGATATTTGCACCTCAAGTGCAAATTCCCAGGGTGTGTGTCAGCCCCTGTCCTGTCTCCTGCCCCCCCCACCCCCCCTCCCCGGCCATCCCTTCCACTTCAGGTGCAGTGCGGTGATTATTCGGAGTCACCAGATGACATTGTTAGTTCCATTTATTTGAATGCAAAGGAGATGGCACTTGGAGAGAAACAACAAACCCAAGGCCACATACACATACAGATTCCAGTCATAGAAGGCATGGAGTCTGGGACCTCCTATTTGGAGCCAGGGCTCTACTATTTGAGCAAAAGAATTCTTTTATATGTAAGAAAGTAGCAGATTATATAATCTCAATCCATAAGGGAGGGAAACATAGAGGCTCAGGACTTTACTGAAAGATTGAATTAAAAACTAAAAGATTAAATAAAGAAATAAAGCCTTGTTTAAGGCACAGAAATTACATCACATTGGTGATATATTCCCCACCCACAACCCCACAATATTGTGCTACACAGTAAATTCCCCAGGTACCAAATGACTGAATTTAAAAACCAAACAACCGTTAAGAAGGCTCATGTTAAAGATATTTTGTTTCATCTTTCACTTCAATAGCAGTAATCTCTATTAGTGAAGAGACTTTTCTAGTCAGAACAAAACATGCTCCTTGTACTCAAGCAGTGATATTATTCAATTTAACTAAAATAATTTAATTTTGTAATCAGGAAATTGCTTTTAAAAATATTTACATTTAACATTCTTTTGATGTAAGGGGTTTTTGTTTGTATGTTTTTTGTGATTTTTGAAAACCAGGTCTGCTTTCCAGTAATTGGAAAACACATCGTCTAGCAGATGTGTATACAAGGGAGGAAATTAAGGCTTGGAACTTCATTATTTAAGTACAACAGAGTGCACTTGGTTTATTTTAATAATTGTGTTTTACTTTAACTAGAGTAATCCAAATATTCTTTTGCAGAGTATTGCATGTGCTTGGTTTTTAAATACTCTCTTGATTAACCAAACTAAGATAAAAGAATAAATAATGTTAATATGATTACTAGAAGGTAGTGCTCATAGTGAAATGTAGAAGCTGGTTCAATGGGAACCTTGAATTGGCATTCTTTCTGTGATGAACTGTGGTCACAGACATTCAGGCACAATGGATACCAGTACAGGTCAAGCTCTGAAACTAAAGCACCAAAATCCCACCTCCCAATCACTTGAGATAAATTCTGTTAGCCATCAGTAAGTAGAATACATTTACTAATTTGAGGCTAATCCAAAATATGGAGTCTGAGGTAGAGTAAAGGTACAGCTCCTTGGCAAGAATCCCAACATCCTCCACCTTTACATCAGCTGAGGGTGAGAAGGAGCAGAACAGGGCTTCTCATCAGGGTGTTGCCCTTGGACATCATTGGTTTGACGCATACTTTTCAGCCTCTGGCTAATAGATGTCTTCACTAGCATTCTTCAAGCCCTGATATTACTCTTGAAATTCTTTTAAGGCGCGTTTTCGTAACATAAGATATGTACGAAGAGGTGAGGCCATGGTACTTTAAGTGAAGCAGGTAATCCAGAATGGACTGTAGAGATGACTGGGTTGGGAGATACCCAGCCCCACTGCCCAGCAGGAGAAATGCTTCCACTTTGCCAGGTAAGTTACTCTGGTGGAGGGCTTCCTGCTCTCCAAGAGAGCCTACTGTATCTGACTAGAGCAGGCTTGTTCCTCTGGATTCAACCATGCAGCATCCAAGCTGTGAGGGGGAGTGAGGTGAGGTACGGGTGCAGCAGCCAACTGTGATCCTGTCAGAGCAGGTCCGGGCAGCTGGGAAGTACCCACAGGGCTGTAACGGACAGGTCCATGAGAATGCCGAACCAATGCTGGTGAGGCCATGCTGGGGCAATCATGATGACCCATGCCTTGATCCTCTTTTAAGAGGACTTTGCTGATGAGTGGGATTGACAAGAAGGTGTACATCAGGTCTCCTGACCATGGCAGGAGAAAGGCATCAGAAAGTGAGCCTCTCACGAGGCCTCGCAGGCGGACCGCATGTTGGATGCCCAAGTTCCACAAATGAAGGGCTTCCTGGCACAAAGCCGATGAATGAGCTCCCCCGCCCCCCGCCTGTTGACATAGACTATGGAGGCCATGTTGTCTGTCAACACCTGCCCTACCCGACTGGATAGGTGGGGAAGGAACACTGTACAAGCTAGATGGATGGCTCTGAGCTCCCTGACGTTTATATGAAGCATGAGCTCCTCTCTCGACCATAGCCCCTGCATTTGCAGTATACCGAGATGTGGTCCCCATCTGAGGTCGGATGCATCCAGTATCAGGGAGACTGTGGGTTGCGGGCTCGAAATGGCACTCCTTCCAACACCAGCGCTGGGTCAGACCACCATTGCAGGGAAATAAGTACCCGTGGCAGGATCATGAAGAGCTTGTCTAGGTGATGCCTGGCCGGGGAGAAGACCGACACCAGCCACAGCTGGAGGGGGCACAGTCTGAGTCTTGCATGCTGAAAAACGTACATTACTGCGGCCATGTGCCCCAATAGTCTGAGGCATACCCGGGATGTGGTGAGTGGATGGGCAGTGATGCTGGCAATCAGATCTGACATTGCCCTGAACCTAACCTCCGGAAGAAAGGCTCTGGCTTGGTAGAGTCAAGGACCGCTCCAATAAACTCTATCCTTTGAACAGGAACTAATGTTGATTTTTGTTCATTTATCAACAGCCCAGAGCTTGACAGGTAGCTTGCAAAGTCTCGATGCTGCACTGGATCTGGATTCTGGAGCGGCCCTTTATGAGCCAGTTGTCGAGGTATGGGTAAATCTGAATACCACAATGTCTAAGGTGGGCTGCCACTACTGACATGCACTTTGTAAACATCCTTGGTGCCGTTGCTAGGCCAAAGGGGAGCTCTGCGAATTGATAGTGTGCAGTCCTGACCAGGAATCCCAGGAACCTTCTGTGTCTAGGGAATATTGATACATGAAAGTAAGTGCCCTTGAAATCAAGGGCAGCATACCTGTCTCCTGGATCCAGGGAAGGAATGATGGAGGCCAGGGAGACCATGCAGAATTTGAACTTCTTGAGATATTTGTTCAGGTTCCACAGGTTGAGGATGGGACCAAGTGACCTTCTCCATGGCTCCCACCTTCAGTAGGCTTTGTACCTCCTCAACGAGCAGATGCTTGTGAGAAGGGTCCCTGAAGAGGAACGGGAAGGAAGGGAGGTATAGAAATAAACTGGACGGTATATCCCCTTGCTACTGTGTTGAGGACCCACTGGTCCAATGTTATAGAGGCTCAGGCACGGAGGAAGGGGGACAAATGGCTGGAAAATAACAGGGATGCTGGATCCAGGACACAGGCTGGAAGGTCGCCTTCGAGCACACCCTCAGAATGCCTGCTCATTACCCAGTTGGTTGTGAGTAGCGTTCGAGTGAGCTGAGGGAGCCGGCTGATGGCCCTGCCACTGCTTATAGCCCTTGGCCTTTTTGCAGAAGGGCTCTGATCGAGGGTGGCTCCCGAATCTGTGGGAATATTGTGGCTTAAACTGCTTCCTCACAGGCCCCGGCATGTAAAGTCCCAGGTTGTAAGAAGGAACTGAGGGGGGAAGAGCCAGCAGTGCCCCTATACTGGTGCATACGCATGCCACTCCAGAGGATGCTAGAGATGGTCCCCTACAGATACCACTGAGGGAGAAACTTCCAGCACCAGTGTACCTGGCAAGCACACACACCTACAATAGAATGGTCATGAGCAAGCACTCGAAGAAGAACCTGATTGTTATGGTAAGTCTGATGCAAATCGCTAAAGTAATCAAAAAGAAAAGGAAAATCAGAGCATAGTATCATAGAATCATAGGGTTAGAAGGGGCTGCAAGGGTCATCTAGTGCAGTGGCTCTCAACCTTTCCAGACTACTGTACTCTTTCAGGAGTTTGATTTGTCTTGAGTATCCCCAAGTCCCACCTCACTTAAAAACTACTTGCTTACAAAATTAGACATAAACATACAAAAGTATCACAGCGCACTATTACTGAAAAATGTCTTACTTTCTCATTTTTACCATATAATGATAAAATAAATTGAAATATAAATATTGTACTTACATTTCATTATATAGTACGGGGTGGCCAACCTGTGGCTCCGGAGCCACGTGCGGCTCGTCAGAAGTTAACATGCGGCTCCTTGTACAGGCACCGACTCCGGGGCTGGAGCTACAGGCGCCAACTTTCCAACGTGCCGGGGGGTGCTCACTGCTCCACCCCTGGCTCTGCCACAGGCCCTGCCCCCACTCCACCCCTTCCCGCCCCCTCCCCTGAGCCTGCCGTGCCCTCGCTCCTCCCCTGCCCCTCCCCCACCCCACCCCCCTGAGCCTCCTGCACGCCATGAAACAGCTGATCGGGAGGTGCGGGGAGAGATGAAGAGGCGCTGATCAGCAGAGCTGCCAGTGGGCAGGAGGCGCTGGGAGCAGGGTGGGCACAGACTGATGGGGGGCTGCTGACGTATTACTGTGGCTCTTTGGCAATGTACATTGGTAAATTCTGGCTCCTTCTCAGGCTCAGGTTGGCCACCCCGATATAGTATATAGAACAGTATAAACCAATCATTGTCTGACATTTTAATTGGTACACGGTAGTGTTTTTTATGCAGCCTGTTGTAAAACTAGGCAAATATCTAGATGAGTTTATGTAGCCCCTGGAAGACCTGAGCGTACCCCCAGGGGTGCATGTACCCCAGGTTGAGAACCACTGATTTAATCTTACCTCCTGCCAAGATGCAGGATTTGTATTAAATGTGTATTGAATATTGCTTGGCGCATATTTATTATATATTCCACTGGCCAAATCCTGGCCCCACAAAATATCCCAAGTAAACCACCTACACAGGGGAGTTCTATGGGTCCTGGGCTGTGGACGACAGACCAAATCTTTCCCACGCAGGCAACAGAGCCACATTGGACATGTTTGCGTTTAGCTGGCAGATCCACATAGTTGTGGATCCTGGTTACCTAATTTTCCACGAGACAGATCCACAATTCCCTTAACTGATATAGTAGAAAGAGCTCCTCCTCCCCACATCACATAGTCCCCCAGCATCATGGCTTCACTGTACCAGTTCTTTTGTCTATTAGGTAGGCCCTGCTTGCCTCCTGAATGTTCAGATTGGTGAATGGTGGGAGGGAAGCTGTATACAGCCAAGCAAGGAAAATCCTCTGAAAGGAGTTCTCAGATCAACAAAAACAACAACAAAATACTTCAGTATCAGAAATTTGGATACTCTAACTCACACGAATAAAGGATGCCTTACGCCATGCTGATTTATTGACAGATAATGAAATATCTTTACTATGACATGTGTCTTATATATGGGGACATTTTTTGCAAGGAATCAGTACATCACCAAAAATCTTTATGGTGATAAACATATGATATTTATCATGAAACAAGTTCTGTATGTTCCTATGCAAAAGTAATGTACAGTATCAGGAAAGATGTTATTATACATAGTGTTCATCAGTTAATGAATGCACTTTAAACTGCGTGCAGTTGTTCTTCAAATCAATTCTTTCAAACAAAACATAGAAAAGGGGAAGGCCAGCTGAAAGCTACTCCGAACTATTGAAATCAAAAGCCTCAGCTTCCTGGCTAATGATGGAAACAACAGCTTTAAACATCCTTGCGATAACTAACACCAACCACACAGTGAAAGAATGAAAACCAAAACAAACATATTATAACCAGTGGAGTCATTTGCTAGGTACAATATTTAGTAAAGAGCTTTATAACATAGAACATGGGGAAACAGTTTCCGGCAATAACAGCTGGAATGCACTAACATACTTTCCATATAATGATATCTTCAGAATCTTGAAACTGAGTAAATCAGGGAGCTTATGTTTACATTGGACATCCTCTTTGTTCTTGCAGTAAAAACTGCCTAAGGGTGAACTTATCTTAATGCATATGCCAAGATTTAGACATAATGTGTAATCTCTCTTTTGTTTGTGCTTTAGTCCTTCTCCTGGAGGGTCAACACAAAATTGTTTGTTATAAATTCTAGCCTCCTTTCAGCTGACAAAGCAAATTTTATAATAATGCATTTAGCTACTTTATTGTTTCAGAGCATATTGAGGAGACAGGAAGTTGAGAGTTTTCCAAAAAAGGATTTCACTTAAATAGAAATCCTGTGTTTTGTGACGTGAAAGACCCTCAATTCCACATCACCAAAACTTCACGGGCTACCTATGATTGCTCAACAGTCCCCTACATCACAACAGTTCTTCCAGCCAGACTGGAAATACATTGCTCATTTGCTTTATAATACTGGAATGCAATCAGTAAAACTCATTGAACATCTGACAAATGCAAACTTTATAAACACTTATAGAAGTTGTTCTGAAACAATAATTGCACGAATTCTTTCAGTGTACTGTCTAAAATGTGGCAGACTACAAATTACAATTAAAAAGATGTGTCATGACAACACTACATACATACAAATTAATAAAAGCAAGGAAATTACTAAATTCCACAGGAAAGGGGAGTTAGGCAGCATTGCCAGATTGTCTCAATATAAAATCGGTCATCTACAGAGGATGCAGTGAGGTTGCCTGCATCAGAGGTAATATTGGCAAAATGACATTAACTCACTTAGGGTTAGCAGTACAGAAGTTATATTATCCCATTGAAAACAGCCAACTACAGTACATTCAAAGTGAGATGCTGCTCTTTTCCTTCCAAAAAAAATATTTATATATCTTTTACTGAAGAAAAAAATGTTAATTTGGATGCACAAACACCGGACTTGTACAATGTACCAGTGTTTCTAACATGACATTTTGACACCAGTAGTGACTTTTCATTGTGAAATTTCATCAAAATGAGGGAAAATCTGCAACATTTATCAGTGAAAAAGAATGAAGGCTAAGATTTTTAAAGGCGCCTATAGGAGTTAGGCACCTGATCATTTAAATCTTTTCAGCTCCTTTGAGAGAAAGGATGGACCAGTGTTTCAGGTGCTATCTTTAGATACAGGAGACCTAGGTTCAATTACCCATTCCACCATGTCACTTGTGACCTTAGGCAAGTCATTTAGTTGCCCCAAGTGCAAATAAATATATTAGTACTTGGTACCTTAGAGGGGTGTAGTTACCATAAATACATTAAACACTGTAAGGCAATCAGATACTACATATAGTAATGGAGACCAAGATCTCAGATAAATAGTTTTGAAAGTGCCAGCCAAAATCTTTACTTAAACATCTGTTTAAAGATGAAACCTTTCCTCCATACGTAGATATAAATATTATAATATGGTAAAACAATCTTCATTGCTTTAATTTGGCAAGTTGAATGGAGAAAACATGGTCTTTGATTCTATTTGAATAGGTAGGGATAATGATATTCCTCAGAACTGTTTTCACAGGATGGATTTTAATCAAATTAGAAGTGGGCCTTTCACTCATCATTGCACTTTCTTGCACCAAAACTTGTATGACAGCAGAGGTCTGAAAAAAAGTTGGACGTGAAATGTAATGAATGTATCCTCCCATCAGCATGTAATGGCACTTATGAAATTCCAGTTAGCAATAATTTGTGATGCCTCCAACTCATCAAATGTAGTTGGTCCTAACTGGTTATATTCCTTTGTCAAAAAAAAAAATAGTAAAAATCTCTAGAAAACTTTTTTTTTCCCTTTAAAGAGAGAAGGGTGTAAGTTAATGACCTATATTTACAGAAATTCTACAGATAAAGATCAGTGATTAAACAATTTTTTTCTTGATTAAATATTTCGGTAATTCATTCCAGTTTCCTAGGAGTACTTCAGAACAATGGCCATTACTCTCAAAATTCTCACAAATAGATCACTCTGCCATTGGTACAGCATTTTTTCTTTTTTTTTTTTTTTTTTAAGGAAAGAGTAAATATTTTTCTAACAGCTAAAGACCAATTATCAGCAACAGAAAATCCTCTAACATAAATGCCAAGCCACTATGTTTCTCAATGCAGAACAAAAGATCTGCAAATGCCAACAAGACTACATTGCTTATGTCTACTTTATTCTTATTTATTCAGGGTCATTGCAGCAGGAAATGAAAAACAACCATCAGCACAGCAAAAACATTCAAACAGAACAAAGCATGAAAATTGCACAAAAGAGGTTATATAATCAAGTCAATGCAGTAACTGGAAGATGTCAATGGCACATTACTGCTGTTTTAATGACTGCCCTGTTAAAAAAAAAAAGTGACACTTTTATGTGACACATTGAAAAAACAAGGTAAGTTTGTCACTCTTTTAAAATGAATTCTCAACAATATTAACTACTTATAATATCCCTCTGTGTGATTTATATACCTAGAGAACATGAAACAATGGGTGTTATCATACACACTGTAAGGAGAGCGATCACTTAAGGTGAGCTATTACCAGCCAGAGAGAGGGGGGGAACCGGACCTATTGTAGTGATAATCAAGGTGGGCCATTGCCAGCAGTTGACAAGAACGTCTGAGGAACAGTGGGGGAGAATAAACATGGGGAAATAGTTTTAGTTTGTGTAATGACATATCCATTCCCAGTCTTTATTCAAGCCTAAGTTAATTATATCCAGTTTGCAAACTAATTCCAATTCAGCAGTCTCTCGTTGGAGTCTGGTTTTGAAGTTTTTTTGTTGAAGAATTGCCACTTTTAGGTCTGTAATCGAGTGACCAGAGAGATTGAAGTGTTCTCCAACTGGTTTTTGAATGTTATAATTCTTGACATCTGATTTGTGTCCATTTATTCTTTTACGTAGAGACAGTCCAGTTTGGCCAATGTACATGGCAGAGGGGCATTGCTGGCACATGATGGCATATATCACATTGGTGGATGTGCAGGTGAACGAGCCTCTGATAGTGTGGCTGATGCGATTAGGCCCTATGATGGTGTCCCCTGAATAGATATGTGGACACAGTTGGCAACGGGCTTTGTTGCAAGGATCGGTTCCTGAGTTAGTGGTTTTGTTGTGGTGTGTGGTTGCTGATGAGTATTTGCTTCAGGTTTGGGCGCTGTCTGTAAGCAAAGGACTGGCCTGTCTCCCAAGATCTGTGAGAGTGATGGGTCATCCTTCAGGATAGGTTGTAGATCTTCGATGATGCGATGGAGAGGTTTTAGTTGCGGGCTGAAGGTGATGGCTAGTGGCGTTCTGTTACTTTCTTTGTTGGGCCTACCCTGTAGTAGGTAACTTCTGGGTACTCTTCTGGCTCTGTCAATCTGTTTCTTCACTTCAGCAGGTGGGTACTGTAGTTGTAAGAACGCTTGATAGAGATCTTGTAGGTGTTTGTCTCTGTCTGAGGGTGTCAAGGTTCCTCCCCCACTCTGAACTCTAGGGTACAGATGTGGGGACCTGCATGAAAAACCTCCTAAGCTTATCTTTACCAGCTTAGGTCAAAACTTCCCCAAGGTACAAAATATTACACCCGTTGTCCTTGGACTGGCCGCTACCACCACCAAACTAATACTGGTTACTGGGGAAGAGCTGTTTGGACGCGTCCTTCCCCCCAAAATACTTCCCAAAACCTAGCACCCCACTTCCTGGACAAGGTTTGGTAAAAAGCCTCACCAATTTGCCTAGGTGACTACAGACCCAGACCCTTGGATCTTAAGAACAATGAACAATCCTCCCAACACTTGCACCCCCCCTTTCCTGGGAAATGTTGGATAAAAAGCCTCACCAATTTGCATAGGTGACCACAGACCCAAACCCTTGGATCTGAGAACCATGAAAAAGCATTCAGTTTTTTACAAGAAGACTTTTAATAAAAAATAGAAGTAAATAGAAATAAAGAAATCCCCCCTGTAAAATCAGGATGATAGATATCTTACAGGGTAATTAGATTCAAAAACATAGAGAACCCCTCTAGGCAAAACCTTAAGTTACAAAAAAGATACACAGACAGAAATAGTTATTCTATTCAGCACAATTCTTTTCTCAGCCATTTAAAGAAATCATAATCTAACACATACCTAGCTAGATTACTTACTAAAAGTTCTAAGGCTCCATTCCTGGTCTATCCCTGGCAGAAACCAGCATACAGACAGACACAGACCCTTTGTTTCTCTCCCTCCTCCCAGCTTTTGAAAGTATCTTGTCTCCTCATTGGTCATTTTGGTCAGGTGCCAGCGAGGTTACCTTTAGCTTCTTAACCCTTTACAGGTGAGAGGAGCTTTCCCCTGGCCAGGAGGGATTTCAAAGGGGTTTACCCTTCCCTTTATATTTATGACAGAGGGGTTGGAGCAAATGCGGTTGTATCTTAGAGCTTGGCTGTAGACAATGGATCGTGTGGAGTGGTCTGGGTGAAAGCTGGAGGCATGTAGGTAAGCACAGTGGTCAGTAGGTTTCCGGTATAGGGTGGTGTTTATGTGACCATCGCTTATTAGCACCGTAGTGTCCAGAAAGTGGATCTCTTGTGTGGACTGGACCAGGCTGAGGTTGATGGTGGGCTGGAACTTGCTGAAATCAGGATGGAATTCCCCAAGGGCTTCTTTGCCATGGGTCTAGATGATGAAGATGTCATCAATGTAGCACAAGTGGAGTAGGGGTATTAGGGGACGAGAGCTGAGGAAGCATTGTTCTAAGTCAGCCATAAAAATGTTGGCATACTGAGGAAATCCACCCTGATTTCACAATTTCCATCCCACCATCAACCTCAGCCTGGACCAGTCCACACAAGAGATCTCCCTCTCCCCCCGCCACTGTTCCTCAGACATTCTTGTCAACTGCTGGAAATGGCCCACCTTGATTATCACTACAAAAGGTCCCGTCCGCCCTGCCCTCTCCAGCTGGTAATAGCTCACCTTACCTGATCGCTCTTGTTACAGTGTGTATGGTAACACCCATTGTTTCATGTTCTCTGTGTGTATAAATCTCCCCACTGTATTTTCCAGTGCATGCATCCTATGAATTGAGCTGTATCTCAGGAAAGCTTATGCTCAAATAAATTTGTTAGTCTCTAAGGTGCCACAAGTACTCCTTTTCTTCTTCCACAAATGAATCTATTACCACGGGATGCAAACTCATTTTGTAGCAGTGATCCTTTTTCACAAAATAGCTTATAAAAATTACCAACAGCGCAGCCTTACTCATTTGTACATTTCCCTGCTCAAATAGTCTATAATTTGCACAAATACGTGCTGGTTTCTCCACACTCCTTTTATCAGTACCTTTTGCATTTACTGACTGTAAAAATCCACTTAAAATATGTTTTTCCTGTTGAATGTGGAGAGACCGAAGTCATTAATTTCTGCAAAAGTTGATTTTAATAATAAATAAAAAAATAACAGTTTGCTGTATTCATGAGAAGATAATATTCCAAATGTGAATCAAATGAAAATTGATGCTGTCATCTTATTAGCTTCAGTGCTTCTGGTGCTACTGTCTTGCAAGCTTTTCCAATCAGCTGTGCAAGTGAAATTAACAAAGCACAGGTCAATTTCACTGATTGATAATAAAATAGAAAAGTTAGTTAACTGCTGTTATATCCATTTACAGATGCCCAAGACTCTGGGCTAGTCTACCCTGCAACAGTAAAGCTCTGCCACGGCAGCACTTTAACGTGGCTTGTGTGGTCGCGGTGCAGCGCTGGGGAAGAAGAGCCCTCCCAGCGCTTTAAAAAACCCACCTCCACGGGGGGGCGTAGCTCCCAGCGCTGGTGCACTGTCTACACTGGCGCTTTACAGTGCTGAAACTTGGCACCCTCAGGGGGGTGTCTCTTCACACCCCTGGGCAAGAAAGTTGCAGTGCTGTAAATTGCCAGTGTAGTTAGACAAGCTCTCTGGCATGTTCATTTACTTCATTAGATTTAAAAATGGAAGCACTACCATTACACAGATATAGCCATAACTTCTTGTATTTTGCATAGTCAGAAACTGAAGTCCACCCCTTGAGCAAAACTGTACTTCAAAATCTAAGATTTCAAGTTTTGGGGTTTTTTCTTCGTTTTTTTGTTTCTAATTCTCATAACTGGTTGTAAAAAAAAAAAAGCTAAAAATTGTGAATAGAGTTTTAAAAGAGGCACTTCTGTCTGCATGCATCCTGAAGAAATAACACTACACAAGGTGTGAACTATCCCTATTCATTTCAACAATCAATACCTCTGAAACCAAATGATGATAATCTTTTGGTGACACCCACCTTGTCTCTCTAACACTCAACTAACTCCCTGCAGCTTATTCTGGATAACAGAATTATCCAGCTAATTTTCCTACAGTCCCCCATGGGTTCCAAAAGCCCAAACATCCCCTATCCACCTGTCAAAATATCCAGCTTCATGTGTTTCTGTTCATAATAAAAGGGAGAGAGAGAAGTATCAGCATATTGATGACATTGTAGGCGGTAATACTTAATCTCCACCAGCAACATTCCAGACATATTTCACAAAAAGGGTGACCAGGACTGAAGTCTGTAGGATTCAACAGCCAAGAGTCCTAGGGAGAAGCAATCACCCAACTCTCTCCCCTTCTAGGAACACTTTGAAAGGAATTTGTGAAACCATTTTAAGGTGATTTTGTCCATCCCAGCCACGGGTCCACAGTCACATAAAGAAGAGCCCCATGATCAATGGTACTGAAAGGGCAAGCACTACCAGCAAGGAAGCTTGACAACAGTCCACTGCCCCAAGCACTTGACACCATTTGCAGAGAAATGGAGGATATCAAATGTTGCTGGAGTTGGCCCTCCACCACAATTTCAATAATTTCCCCCAGAAATAGGAGGTTATCAACTGGTGACAGCCGACAAGACAGTGTCCCATGTTGATTTCCTGAGAATGATTCATTTGGTGGATTAAAGATCCCTTCCACTATACAATGAACTTATCATAAAAAAAAAATGACTAAACTACACTTATAGAAATACATGTTTATAATTCACTAACCTTATTCATTTTATCCATGTATTCAGGATCTTGCATTATGTGTCAATTAGTTGGGGTCTACTATACATTACTTCAGGGTACATTTACAAAAAATAAGCACCATAAAAACAACAACATTTTATATGTCCATATAATCAGAGGAAGTGTGGTTTCTAGTGTCTTGGGTCCAGCAAACAATCAAGACTCTTGGATTTTATTCCTGAATTAGTCACTGACACATTCTGTAACTTAAAGGGATACAGATAATTTGAAATCTAGAAATGGGGGGCGCGGAGGGAGGTTAAGGGTGATAAGTAGCTCCAAGTACAACATCTGTCCCTCTGCACTCGTGCCAATTTTTATTGTTTTATAACAACATTTTTCAGCTAAAAAACCAAACAAACAAACCTCTCTCTCCCCATTGTGGTTCATGAAAGACCACAAAAACAAAGGGGAAAATTGACTGACTTACTATACAGGGGGAAATGTTGAAATGTATTACACAAAAAATTGTGGTTTTACCCCAAATATCTGTGGTTACAAGTAATAGCTAAGATTACTGTAACAACAGCAAGCTAAATAATTCAGAAGTATAATTTTTGAGTTTATGGTCACCATTTATTCTCTCTTACTCCTGTTTACCTGTCTATATTATGATGATTAATAGTAATTTCTTACACTTGTCTCTCTCAGAGGGATGTTATGATGCTTAATTCATGTTTGTATGGAATACTAAAATCGTTAGATGAAAGACTCAGATTTTAAGGTCAGAAAGGACTATTATGATCATTAGCAAAGGCTATAGAACCTCACCCAGTGATTGCTGCATCAAATCCATAACTTCTAGCTGAGCTAGTGCACATATTTCAGAAAGATGTCCAATCTACATTTAAAGACTTCAAGTGATGGAGAATTTACCCATCCTTAGGAAAGTTGTTCCAATGGTTAACTATATTCCATTTTAAAAATTTGCATCCTATTTCTAGTTTGAATTTGTCTCACTTCGGGATCCAGCCATTGGATATTGTAAGAAGCTATGTAAGTGAAAAATATTATTAAATATATCGGCCTTGGATACTGTAGCTCCAATTTCTACAACATAATAGAAATAGAAGTTAAACAATTAAAGTTCCCATGTGCGTAAGCTCAAAAACTACATCAACAAAATTAAGATGAAATATCCCCCAAAATTAAAAAAACAAAACCAAAAAACAACCTGTTCAGAAAGATGCAAGTAAAAGGTTATTCCTCAGCAAAGGGGATTTTTGTGATTTCTGTTCACTAGAAAATTACAGAGGCATGGTGGGTGAGGCAGTATCTTTTACTGGACCAGCTTCTGTTGGTGAGAGAGACGAACCTTTGAGCCACACAGAGCTTTTCTTCCGGTCTAGGAAACTTACTCGGAGTGTCACAGCTAAACACAAAATGGAACAGACTGTTTAGCAAAAAGATATAATCACACCCACCTGGTCTCTCTAATATCCTGGGACCAACACAGCTACAAAACACTGCATACTACACTGGAAAATCAGTTATTTTTTCCTGTTATGAAAACAAGATGCAGCTGCAAGCAAATATGTACAATTTTTTAATGTAAAAACACACACATTGATATAGAAGAATAACTTCTGTCAATATTCTGAATACCCTTACAAGTTGCATATGTGCCAGAAACCAGAGTTTAGGTCCTATCTTGAGCCACCACCTCATTGCTCTGACTTTTTGGGTCCTTTCCGAGCAATTCAGCTAGAGAGTTGATTTTTTTGGCCAGCTCCTAGGGTAGGCAGGGCTGATTCCCTCCCCACTAATCAGTGCTCTCCTGCTCCTCAAATCCTTCCTCCTCCTTCATTGGGGGAACAACAGCGCAGCAGAAGTTGCTGCTACTTAGAAGAACCAAGACTGTGTGAGAAAAACAGGAGTGAACTGAAGAACATGATAGGCAGATGAATAGATCTGTTTCAGAGTAGCAGCCATGTTAATCTGTATTCACAAAAAGAAAAGGAGGACTTGTGGACTTGTAGTCAAAAGAAAAAGGATACTAAACTACTACATGCCACAAGGGGCCACAACAGTGGTTCCCTTAACCCACCCAGCAATATTGTTAATCTATCCAACTATACTCTTAGCCCAGCAGAAGTCCACTGAATGCCTTCGATGAAGTGAGCTGTAGCTCACGAAAGCTTATGCTCAAATAAATTTGTTAGTCTCTAAGGTGCCACAAATAGATCTGTGTCATTCATCACTATTTTTTTAGGACCTTTTGTTCCACCAGCATAGGCAAGTCTGGATGCAGCCACACAGGTTCAGTGTGTGTGTGGACTTAGCTGACCAACGAGCAATGCCCAGAATTGAACAACAGTAGTCTAAGTGGAGAGCATCCATTTTGTCTCCTTTAATGGAATGTGAAGTTTTACAAGGCAAGAAAAAGAGCAGGCTTAAGGCCTGGGACAGGGGAAATCAAAGGGAACAGAATTATACCAAAAAAAAAAAAAAAAAAAAATGAAATGAAATGCCCACAAACTGGTCAGGAAGCCTTTATTCGTGGCAGATCCACCAAATACCCCTGAACCCATTCTGCATCGTTACCTACTGGCAATACATGGCGGCTTTTCAAAAAAGCATATTTTCAGGATTATGGTAGCTTTCAAATGCTTCTGATTTAAAGACTAACTGTATTATTCAAATGGACTCAAAAGCATTTCTGTAGTTTAATTTAACACTTAATGCTTGGAAAAGTCAGGACAAGCATTCCATGAACTTTAGGTTTTTTAATTTCTTTTAAAGTTGCCTTCAATTTTAGAAATTACATTTTGGGTATTTTACTATATTCCCTTTTGCCGCCTTGTTGGAGGCAGAAAACAGCCTGCCCCCTGCCTGATATAGGATGGAAAGCCCTACACCCTTTGTTGGGGCAAGCTGCAGCACATGGAATGATATATTCTGCCTCGTGATGCCTTTGAACAACAAAGTGGGTCATGGATAGAAGTAGATGAGTTAGTAATTGTCGTGCTCCAGTCTCTTCCAAGATCCTTTCACTTCCCAGCATAATAGATCCAACAAAGAAGCCAAAATTGAATCCCCATCTTCCCACTCGCATCAAGGCAGGTAGGCTCAATACAGTCACTTATGCTAAGAATCCCATCCACACCAATCCTACAATCTCATCTTCCGTTATTACTGACATCCCCTTTTATGGGGCAGAAGAGGCTACCCCAGAATAACACCTCCTCCTGCAGGGGCAATAGTAGTTATTCTCAGGAGATAAACTACCTTACAGGATCCAGTGGAGCTCCTCTAGGATTCTCCCATGTGATGAGTTCCTCAGAGCAGAGATCACACCCTTTTTTCTATTTGGCAATTGTGGGTATTGCCAAAAATAAATAATAATGATGAAATAAGGAGACGCCTCTGTCCCAGAACCCACAAGGAGAAGCAGCCATTCACAGGTTCTACCTCAGTCAAAATCTCCATGCCTGCCTGGCTTTAGAAGGTACCAGTGTACCACAGCTTGATCACCGATGGAGGAATTAAGCAGATGTGAAAGACTCATCAACACGAGAAGGGAAAAGACTGTGGCTGGCATATACTAGAGCTCCTCTGATTTGCACAGGAGGCTGAGAGAACAGCTCCTTTGTTCAGGAATCTCTAGGACAGGAGGTTTTCTTCCACACACACACACACACCCCAACATCATTCTGGTTAGCAACTCCTTCTACCTGTGCAAGGTGACATGTTTCCATAGCACAACTACTCTTATCTCCACAGAAAGAGTGCCCTGGAAATGGCTCTTTCTGTCCCCACAAGGCAGGGGAGGAGAAGATTCAGTGATGATGTTATCTAAGGGTGTCGGGAAAGCAGACTGCATTGTATGGCGACGCCCACTTATTCACATGCTTAGTACCATCTTTATGCTAACACTGCCTATCTCAATGGGGGAAAGAGGGTATAGATATGTTGTGGCTTACACCCCCAGACTTGATTTCTAGCAATGGGGACAGGAGAAAATGACATGTTTGCCCACTAAATCCCACCTTGGGCTACATTTGTGGTTAAGAAGCAACATGAGGCAAAGTTCTCCATGTTCCTGCTGCTGCTCCAGAAAGGAGAACTCACTCCCACAAACAGCAGTGCTGTCTGCCTGAAAACAGAAATGAGCGATCAATAAAATACCTAGGGTGCTTTTTGAAAGGCAAAAATATATGTGGTAATAAAAAGAGACCAATAGAAAGACCATTTATGCTTGCCTTGTCTGTCCTAACAATAAAAGTTTAAGAACAAAAAACAATTCTACTATAACAACTTTAAAGCTACAGTTCTCTCATCATGTTACAATTTACCTTACATTCTACATTCATATTTACATTTAGGAAATAAAATGATATATTATTGCTTTTTATCATATTGTACAGTGCTTTGCACATTGGAAAGATATTATTGACACCCAATGCATTTCATTCCATGTTATGAAAAGTAGGACTAAACTATATCATACATTTGAAACTTTTTCCCTTCACGCATCTCTTCTCAACCTTTGCCCCCCCAAAAGTAAGTCTAAATTGCTTAGCAAAAAAGCATAAGGACAAGTGGAAAACCTGACCATTACAGATTCCACAGATGTGTCTGTCATTTCAAAGAAGACTTTTCTAGTCTTGTATATGTTGTTAATTGTTTTACATACTGACAGCCTCAGGCTACCAAATTCTTTTAGTCTAAGTTGTCTACCTTCTTCCTGCTAGCAAACAAAGCCATGATAGTATCATCAGTGTTCAGCCAACAACTGGTTATACATACAAAATGTGGGTAAAGAGGAAGTAGTCATGCAAGTCTTCTGAATCCAAGCCAAACAGAAATAGGAGACTACATGTTTTAAAGTAAATTATAATCTCCTGCAATTCTTTTATTACAGTAAACAAAGAAGGGAAACATAAAATAGCAGGAAGAAGCAGTTGTACACATACAAATGCTTTTGTCTGTTTTTTTTTAAATGACACCAAAGTGGTATAAGACAATACACAAAGTTCATTCTTCCATATAAATGAAGATATACTGTGATAAAAGATAATGGGGGATGGGGAGAGGAGCTCCCTTTTATGAACACCCAACCAGCCAGCAGCTGTAAAATCCCTCTTAGTAGCTGTTCTCTAATTGATCTAAGAGTCTCATTGATATGCATAGGTAAAAGGAAGTGAGTGAGCACCTGGCTAAAAGAGCCAATGGGAAGGCTAGAACTTTTTAAAATTGAAAAAAGTCTCCCCTTTTGTCTGTCTGTTGTTCTTCTCCTGGGGAGAGGCAGACAGGACAGCAGCTATGCAGTAACAAGCTTGGGCTAGGTATGAAAAAATCATCAGTGTCATGCCTAGAAACTACTCATTTAAAACCCCATATATGTAAGTAGATAAGGAAATGTCTAGGAAGAAGCTATTAGGTTTATCCCTTTTATTTCATTGGGGCTTGTGGATTCCTCTGTGCTAACCCCAGGTGCTTTTGTTTTGCTTGTAACCTTTAAGCTGGTCCTCAAGAAAGCTATTCTTGGTGCTTAATCCTTGTAGTTGCTCTTTTAAAATCTAGCAATAGCCTGAGTTCCCAGATGTATTTTCCTTCTTTTTTTTATTAATAAAATTTACCTTTTTTGAGAAAAGAATTGGATTTTTGTGTCTTAACAGGTTTGTGCACATGTTGTTTAATTAGCTGGTGGCAACAGCTGATTTCCTTTTCCCCCCCTCCCCTTTCTCAGCTCTTCTGGGGGGGAGGGGGTGAAGGGGTTTGAGGGTACCCCACAGGAAGGAATTCCCAAGTGCACCTTCCTGGGCTCTCAATGGGGTTCTGCACTTGCGTAGTGGCAGCATCTACCAATCCAAGGTCAGAGAAAAGCTGTAACCTTGGAAGTTTAATACAAGCCTGGAGTGGCCAATATGAATTTTTAGAATCCTTGCGGACCCTCACCTTCTGCACTCTAAGTGCCAAAGTGGGCAATTAACCTTGCTATATACCCTGTCAAATACCTTTTTATACTTTGTTTCACTTTCCATCAGTTAACATCAGCTTAAAAACTATCATTTATTTTGATTATTGACTTAGTTCTTTTCATTTGGCACCCAAATCTTGAAATTAACAGTTATCTTCCTCCTGCCCCAGCATCATCTGTTATCATCAATGAGGTCAAACCAGCTTGCTCCAAGACAATGAAAACACAACTTGGGGCACTGAGAGCAGTTTTCTGCACATCCTACAAAAACAACATATTTAACTTGGGTACTTATTACTCTACTGCCAGTGTTCCTAATGAAAAAAATGCCCCCAGCACACCGCACGCATATACAATTAAATCTTGTGCAGGTTAATATTTGATTAATCCCTCATAAAAATGGAATAAGCAGAGAAAAATAGAAAATGCCACTAAGAACATCTTTAGAACAAGATATCCTAGCATAAACACAGATGTATTTAAGAAAAGCAAGTGTGTGAAAATACACATGCACACCCAAAAATCTAATATTACAGATTGAGTAGTGTAAACACAGGCTTACTTTAGGTGTGTCTGGGTTCTTTAACTGTGAGGTTGGTGCAATCTCTGTTTTGTAATTGAAATGTTGCATTTGTGCCTAAAGCAAGGGATAGGTGTATTTTAAATAAATCAAATGGGCACACCGTAGCTTTACTATACAAAATATACTATGCTGAAATAGTAAGATTTCTCATGAAGTTGCCCAGAAACAGAACGTAGTAAGTAGCTGACCTTCTTAAAGTGTCATAGTTGTGAACATCATGCGTAGCCAAGTATCTAAAACTCAAAATATTAATAAGGAAAAGTATTTCCTCCTAATTAAAAACAAACGAGGAGTCCTTATGGCACCTTAGAGACTAACAAATTTATTGGGTGCCACAAGGATTCCTGGTTGTTATGCCCAAATAAATTTGTTAGTCTCTAAGGCGTCACAAAGACTTCTTGGTTTTTTTTACTGACACAGACTAACACAGCTACCCTTCTGAAACCCTCCTAATTAGTTTCTCAGTTATGAAATATGGATTTTTTTTAAAACTACATTTTAATCCAAAATGCATTCTCACCTACTGAAAAACCTGTATTGGAGAATAAACTGAGAATTTCTTTCCAGTATGAATATTAAATACTATAGTACACACAGCTCAAAATCCATTCACCCACACTTCCATTTGCAAGCAAACAGTATACACTGACAGGAAAGAAATAATGGGAGTTTGTTAATTTGACCCCAAGACTCGTAGTTCCTGTAGTTTCTAGTATGCATCCCATAATGCACCATGAAAAAAACAGAGCATGGAGCATAGTGGCAGAACTGTGCATTATGAGATATCTGTCCAGAATGCTGAGTGATTAGTTTGTACTGACACAGAACTGTGAGAACGTAATGATTAACCGTGAAAGTACCATAGGGGAAATCAGGCAAAGGCATTTAAGATGATGCTACAGCTAGTTTGTCCCACCACAAAGATACTGAGCTGCCAGAGGTGGCCAGAGAGTTGCATCCAAAGTGTCTTCCCTTTAAGTTCCAAAGATAACCTTCCAGATGTGAAATGAACATTAAACTGATTCACTGCTGTCTTCTAAAGTCTGCAGGGAGACAGCTCTGTTGCCTCTGCTGCTGCTCACAGCTTTCCCAAGTAGTAGAGTGACAATTGACCAGATACTTACCTTTTATTGGTGCTGACGAGCTACAGACATTGGATCAATACAAGTTTTTACCTCACCCACCTTGTCTCTTTCATATACTGGGAACAAACAGGGCTACAACACTGCAAAAAGATACTTAGCAGTATTCATTCACCTTGTCTCTTTCAGCTACTGGGAACCTTCTCAGAAACTGACATGCATTAAGTCAGTTTCTTACAGCATTTTCTGGGAAAGCTGCAAGCAGCTGCAAATTCATAAGTACTGGAGCTATTCACAGAGGAGGAGGAGGATTCAAAATGGAGACTTGGTAGGCAGGAGAATGGTGGAAACACCACTATTCCAGCAGCCAGTGACAAAACTACAGTTTTCAAAGGAAAAATTGTGCATGAAAAATTTCAGCCAGGCCCACTTCCTGCTCATGATAATGCAATATTCCTGCAACAGCTATATTAATTGCTTATATGGAAAAGAAGCAGTTGGAAAGTATTTATCTATTTTTAACTGCGCATTAGTCACAGGGTTTTTTCCCCTTTAAAAAAATGTTAATGAGTGTCTCTTTTAGCTCCAAGTTAAATTTCAACAGATGCTATGAATGCCACAAAGTTCAGGTTGCTATAGAAAAATCATTTACCAGATGCAATAGGTTTCTACTTATTTTCAGATCTTGCTCCAGATATACAGTAAGTAGACACAAAGATTTTTTTTTAAAAGACACACTATGCCCGCACATTTGTTTTATCTAGTACCTCTTAAATTAAAGCATCTGGAAGAACCAGAATTTTGAAATATAGTCCTCAAAGTTATCAAGATACTTTTCAAAGAAGAATCCATTTCAACTGCCAATAAATAAATCAAAGATATTTTGTCTTTACATAATCTTATGAACGTACATTCTCATTTCTATGACAGATGAACATTTAGGATTAGTGTTCAGATACATACTCAATAATACTTCTAAGGAAGAGTATGGTGGGATAGAAGAGAAATAAGCAGGATATAAACCATGTGAGCAATAATTATATACAGGCAAGTTAAGTTAGATAGAGATCATATGTTAATAGTATTAGAAATCCCATCCCAAATGGAATCCAGAGAAAAAAGTGAAGGAAACTTCATGGAAAACTGTTTTGTGAAATACCCGAATTGTCTGGAGTCTCCAGATTGTAAATATTACTGGAATGTGAAAGCAAGTTTCTTTTCTTCACATAGCTCAGGGGTCTCAAACTCAATTTACCTTAGGGCCAGTGCCAGTCCTCAAATCCTCCCAGCGGGCCACTAATGTCACTGAAGATGGTGTTCAGAAAAGAAAACGTTTATATTGTATTTTTCTTTCGAATTTCTCAGAAATAATAAAACTGTCATACAACTTTATACAATTCTTCGCCTGCCAGAGAGTTTTTAGTGTTTGCCAGACACCTGGCAACACTTCAGTTCTGTCGGTTTGTTGATGCTTGGCCTCAGTGACTGAGCAGTTGAAACCTTCACGATTGTAGCGAGGTGGGCATCAGATAGTTGTGTTCGGTATTTTGACTTGTTTATATTCATTGTGGAAAAAAGTGACGCTGCCTCCATGGCTGATTCTGCCCAGCAAC
Organism: Lepidochelys olivacea; assembly: GCF_965140295.1. Lineage (NCBI taxonomy): Eukaryota > Metazoa > Chordata > Testudines > Cheloniidae > Lepidochelys > Lepidochelys olivacea. Next base: position 37,152,777 of record NC_140413.1, on the reverse strand, counting down.
TAATGATGCTGCCTCCATGGCTGACTCTGCCCGGCAACTAGTGATGGTATCTCTATCCCTCTTCCCCAGCCAATAGGAGCTGTGGGGGGCAGCACCTGCAGCAGACATTGCCAGCAGCATGGCTGCATGAGTCTCTCCTCCGCGGGCCGCAGTGCGGAGGTTCTCGGGCTGGAGATGGCCCATGGGCCAGGACTTTGCGACCCCTGACATAGATACTAGGGCACCCACAAGAGGCCATCTACCTCTGAAATCATTACTGACAATAACTAAGCTGCCTTGCAAGTAAAAACAGCTACATAATTATATTATCTGTATTCCAGTAACACTTAGGAGGCAGGTTTCAGAGTAGCAGCCGTGTTAGTCTGTATTTGCAAAAAGAAAAGGAGGACTTGTGGCACCTTAGAGACTAACCAATTTATTAGAGCATAAGCTTTCGTGAGCTACAGCTCACTTCCTCAGATGCATATCGTGGAAACTGCAGCAGGCTTTATATATACACAGAGAATATGAAACAATACCTATTCCCACCCCACTGTCCTGCTGGTAATAGCTTATCTAAAGTGATTTCCAGCACAAATCCAGGTTTTCTCACCCTCCACCCCCCCACACAAATTCACTCTCCTGCTGGTGATAGCCCATCCAAAGTGACAACTCTTTACACAATGTGCATGACAATCAAGCTGGGCTATTTCCTGCATAAATCCAGGTTCTCACATCCCCCCACCCCCATACACACAGAAACTCACTCTCCTGCTGGTAATAGCTCATCCAAACTGACCACTCTTCAAGTTAAAATCCAAGTTAAACCAGAACATCTGGGGGGGGGGGGGGGGTAGGAAAAAACAAGAGGAAACAGGCTACCTTGCATAATGACTTAGCCACTCCAAGTCTCTATTTAAGCCTAAATTAATAGTATCCAATTTGCAAATGAATTCCAATTCAGCAGTTTCTCGCTGGAGTCTGGATTTGAAGTTTTTTTGTTTTAAGATAGCGACCTTCATGTCTGTGATCGCGTGACCAGAGAGATTGAAGTGTTCTCCGACTGGTTTATGAATGTTACAATTCTTGACATCTGATTTGTGTCCATTTATTCTTTTACGTAGAGACTGTCCAGTTTGACCAATGTACATGGCAGAGGCAGAACTCCATAGTGCTAGGCGCTGTACAAGCACAAAACAAAAACGCAGTCCTCACCCGAAAAGACCTAGAGTTGGAAAGGCTGCTTTATTATAAAGTTTATTGACTAGAAGTGAGAAGGACAATTAGCTAATAAGTAATACACCAGTTAATGTATGAAACAATAGCTACATGTTTATACCACGCATCCTGGAATCATTACATTATCTTGAATGATTTCTATTGGGTGAAATTTTGAAAAGTGTCTCGATGACTTAGTCATTTAGGAGCCTAAGTCCCATTGAAAGTAAATGGAACTTAGGCTCCTAAATGATTTAAACATTTTTCAAAAATATACCAATAATCAAGAAACACCTGTTATTTTGATTCAGACTAATTTTGATATTCGGAACTGAATTAGTCCAAAAATATTACCAATTAAAGAAGAAAAAAATATTTTTTGTCTTGACAGAAAATAGGTTGTCAGCAGTTAAACATGAATTCAAATAAGTGAGCAGCATGTTCTGATTGACATGGGAAGAAGCTAAGACTTCAGCAGGAGACTGGCAAAGATGGAAGATGGTGAAGGCCTTGTGTTCTGCATGGAACAGAGAGGCACAGAAAAAGAGAGATGCTCTGATCAGTTCCTGATTACACATGGTCAGTAAATATGTTAGCTATACAGGATATAGAATGTAAAGCAGTGGTTCTCAGCTGGGGGTTCTTAGAGGTCTTCCGGGGGTACACCAACTCAGCTAGATATTTGCCTAGTTTTACAACAGGCTACATAAAAAGTACTAGCAAAGTCAGTACAAACTAACATTTTATTCAATGATTTTATGCTGCTCTATATACAATATACTGAAATTTAAGTACAATATTTATATTCCAATTTCTATATTTTATAATTATATGGTAAAAATGAGAATGCATGCAATTTTTCAGTAAGTGTGTGCTGTGACACTTTTGTATTTTTATGTCTGATCCTGTAAACAAGTAGTTTTTAAGTGATGTTTAACTTGGTGGACTCCTACAAGGGGTTCAGTAGTCTGGAAAGCTTGAGAACCACTGATGTAAAGCATACACAAAAGGTATGCAATGATTAAAATGTGAATACTTTCTGAGGGGAGGGTTTTTTGTTTTGTTTTTTTAAAGAAGAGGAATGGGTCATGGCATGCATTAAAAGGGCATTTTTAATTTCAATTGTTTTGACTATGTTTAAAAAAAAAACAATTTACTGACAGAGCACCCTTTGTATGGAATGCCGGGAGGGGGACTTTTGGGGGGTTTTTTTGGTTTTGTTTTAAGAAGGGGTGAGGGGAAGGAAGTTTCTGTTCCCCTTATTAAAATGGATTTTTTTTGGGTGGGCAGTAAAACCAAACATGTTCACAACTACCATACTCCTGTCTGTTGTCTTTTCAGTCTCAGGCCTTATCTACACGTAAAATTGAACTAGCTAAAATTATTTTTTAAACTTAAATGGGTGAAAACCCCAGTGTACTCTTAAATTGGTTTAAACTTGGTTTACATCAATTTAGTTTAATTCAGTAAATTATTGATGAGATTCCAATCTAGAGGAAATAAGTGCCCTGATCATTACTTAATCAAATTCCAACTGGTCACACTAACAATGGATCTTGATGCTCTGTGAGAACTTTGCATAACAACCTCCAGATGGAACTTTCTCCTTGCTGGCTGTTGAACACAATTGTCTGGGTCCTTTACTATGGAGACAAAATGCCCCCAAGTCAGGGCAAGCAACCAGCAACTCATATTGTAGTTTGACCCTTTCTAAAATATCCAATGATCTTGCCTACTCTCCAGTGTGTAATCAAGGAAAGTTGCTGTCAGAATGTAACCTGCCCTAAGTTGTTTTTCCACAATCATGATTCCAATGATCAGATCTCAGAAACAAGAGTTACAATATTGCTCAAAGGCAGTTTGTTGCGGTAAGCAACCTCTCAGCAATAAACCAATAAAAATATGGGTTTGCTGGTTTCTCACCCAAATGTACACTGCACCATCTGCTTGTTATGCCCTTCCTTCTTCACATTTGTAAAGTATTTGTATTTAAACAGATTTTTGAATGAGCTATTCAGAGTTGACTGAATGCTAGGACCATGCAACTCTGTACACTTAGAAAATATTTTCAAAAAATAACAAAGGGCAAAGAAGACCACCAAATAAAACATGTTAGAACCCCAGTTAAGACAAAGTTTAAAGGTTATGGTACTTTGGACACATTTATTCAAATGATCATTAAATGTATGCCACTAAGGGTCACAGATATGTTTTACAGCCAAATAGCAGAATAAAATGTGTTGGAAAACAGTATCAAAATCATTTAAAGATACTCTATATGCTCTCTAAGCCCTGGTCTATACTACGACTTTAGGTCGAATTTAGCAGCGTTAAATCGATGTAAACCAGCACCCGTCCACACGATGAAGCCCTTTATTTCGACTTAAAGGGCTCTTAAAATCGATTTCCTTACTCCACCCCTGACAAGTGGATTAGCGCTTAAATCGGCCTTGCCGGCTCAAATTTGGGGTACTGTGGACACAATTCGATGGTATTGGCCTCCAGGAGCTATCCCAGAGTGCTCCATTGTGACCGCTCTGGACAGCACTCTCAACTCAGATGCACTGGCCAGGTAGACAGGAAAAGAACTGCGAACTTTTGAATCTCATTTCCTGTTTGGCCAGCGTGGCAAGCTGCAGGTGACCTTGCAGAGCTCATCAGCAGAGGTGACCATGATGGAGTCCCAGAATCGCAAAAGAGCTCCAGCATGGACCGAACGGGAGGTACAGGATCTGATCGCTGTATGGGGAGAGGAATCCGTGCTATCAGAACTCCGTTCCAGTTTTCGAAATGCCAAAACCTTTGTCAAAATCTCCCAGGGCATGAAGGACAGAGGCCATAACAGGGACCCGAAGCAGTGCCGCGTGAAACTTAAGGAGCTGAGGCAAGCCTACCAGAAAACCAGAGAGGCGAACGGCCACTCCGGGTCAGAGCCCCAAACATGCCGCTTCTATGATGAGCTGCATGCCATTTGAGGGGGTTCAGCCACCACTACCCCAGCCGTGTTGTTTGACTCCTTCAATGGAGATGGAGGCAACACGGAAGCAGGTTTTGGGGACGAAGAAGATGATGATGATGATGAGGTTCTAGATAGCTCACAGCAAGCAAGAGGAGAAACCGGTTTTCCGGACAGCCAGGAACTGTTTCTCACCCTGGACCTGGAGCCAGTACCCCCTGAACCCACCCAAGGCTGCTTCCTGGACCCGGCAGGCGGAGGAGGGACCACCGGTGAGTGTGCCTTTTAAAATACTATACATGGTTTAAAAGCAAGCATGTGAAAGTATTACTTTGCCCTGGCATTCGCGGCTCTCCTGGATGTACTCCCAAAGCCTTTGCAAAAGGTTTCTGGGGAGGGCAGCCTTATTGCGTCTTTCATGGTAGGGCACTTTACCACTCCAGACCAGTAACACGTACTCGGGAATCATTGTACAACAAAGCATTGCAGTGTATGTTTGCTGGCGTTCAAACAACATCCGTTCTTTATCTCTCTGTGTTATCCTCAGGAGAATGAGATATAATTCATGGTCACCTGGTTGAAATAGAGTGCTTTTCTTCAGGGGACACTCAGAGGAGCCCGTTCCTGCTGGGCTGTTTGCCTGTGGCTAAACAGAAATGTTCCCCGCTGTTAGCCACAGGGAGGGGGGAAGGTTGAGGGGGTAGTTTACTCTGAAAGAGTGTAGCCACTGTTTTATAAAATGTGTCTTTTTAAATACCGCTGTCCCTTTTTTTTTCTCCACCAGCTGCATGTGTTTCAATGATCACAGGATCTTCTCCTTCCCAGAGGCTAGTGAAGCTTAGAAAGAAAAAAAACGCACTCGTGATGAAATGTTCTCCGAGCTCATGCTGTCCTCCCACACTGACAGAGCACAGACGAATGCGTGGAGGCAAATAATGTCAGAGTGCAGGAAAGCACAAAATGACCGGGAGGAGAGGTGGCGGGCTGAAGAGAGTAAATGGCGGGCTGAAGACAGGGCTGAAGCTCAAATGTGGCGGCAGCGTGATGAGAGGAGGAAGGATTCAATGCTGAGGCTTCTGCAGGACCAAACCAGTATGCTCCAGTGTATGGTTGAGCTGCAGCAAAGGCAGCTGGAGCACAGACTGCCACTACAGCCCCTCTGTAACCAACCGCCCTCCTCCCCACGTTCCATAGCCTCCACACCCAGATGCCCAAGAACGCGGTGGGGGGGCCTCCGGCCAACCAGCCACTCCACCACAGAGGATTGCCCAAAAAAAAAGAAGGCTGTCATTCAATAAATTTTAAAGTTGTAAACTTTTAAAGTGCTGTGCTTAAAGTGCTGTGTGGCATTTTCCTTCCCTCCTCCACCACCCCTCCTGGGCTACCTTGGTAGTCATCCCCCTATTTGTGTGATGAATGAATAAAGAATGCATGAATGTGAAGCAACAATAACTTTATTGCCTCTGCAAGCGGTGATCGAAGGGAGGAGAGGAGGGTGCTTAGCTTACAGGGAAGTAGAGTGAACCAAGGGGCGGGGGTTTCATCAAGGAGAAACAAACAGAACTTTCACACCGTAGCCTGGCCAGCCATCAAACTGGTTTTCAAAGCTTCTCTGATGCGTACCGCGCCCTCCTGTGCTCTTCTAACCGCCCAGTGTCTGGCTGCGCATAACCAGCAGCCAGGCGTTTTGCCTCAACCTCCCACCCTGCCATAAACGTCTCCCCCTTACTCTCACAGATATTGTGGAGCACACAGCAAGCAGTAATAACAGTGGGAATATTGGTTTCGCTGAGGTCTAAGCGAGTCAGTAAACTGCGCCAGCGCGCCTTTAAATGTCCAAATGCACATTCTACCATCATTCTGCACTTGCTCAGCCTGTAGTTGAACAGCTCCTGACTACTGTCCAGGCTGCCTGTGTACGGCTTCATGAGCCATGGCATTAAGGGGTAGGCTGGGTCCCCAAGGATAACTATAGGCATTTCAACATCCCCAACGGTTATTTTCTGGTCTGGGAATAAAGTCCCTTCCTGCAGCTTTTGAAACAGACCAGAGTTCCTGAAGATGCGAGCGTCATGTAGCTTTCCCAGCCATCCCACGTTGCTGTTGGTGAAACGTCCCTTGTGATCCACCAGAGCTTGCAGCACTATCGAAAAGTACCCCTTGCGGTTTATGTACTCACCGGCTTGGTGCTCCGGTGCCAAGATAGGGATATGGGTTCCGTCTATGGCCCCACCACAGTTAGGGAATCCCATTGCCACAAAGCCACCCACTATGACCTGCACATTTCCCAGGGTCACTACCCTTGATATCAGCAGATCTTTGATTGCGTGGGCTACTTGCATCACAGCAGCCCCCACAGTAGATTTGCCCACTCCAAATTGATTCCCAACTGACCGGTAGCTGTCTGGCGTTGCAAGCTTCCACAGGGCTATCGCCACTCGCTTCTCAACTGTGAGGGATGCTCTCATCTTGGTATTCATGCGCCTCAGGGCAGGGGAAAGCAAGTCACAAAGTTCCATGAAAGTGCCCCAACGCATGCGAAAGTTTCGCAGCCACTGGGAATCGTCCCAGACCTGCAACACTGTGCGGTCTCACCAGTCTGTGCTTGTTTCCCGAGCCCAGAATCGGCGTTCCACAGCATGAACCTGCCCCATTAGCACCATGATGCATGCATTGGCAGGGCCCATGCTTTCAGAGAAATCTGTGTCCATGTCCTGATCACTCACGTCACCGCGCTGATGTCACCTCCTCGCCCGGTATCACTTTGCCAGGTTCCGGTGCTGCATATACTGCTGGATAATGCGTGTGGTGTTTAATGTGCTCCTAATTGCCAAAGTGAGCTCAGCGGCCTCCATGCTTGCCTTGGTATGGCGTCCGCACAGAAAAAAGGCGTGGAACGATTGTCTGCCGTTGCTCTGACGGAGGGAGGGGCTACTGATGACACGGCTCACAGGGTTGGCTTCAGGGAGCTAAAATCAACAAAGGGGGTGTCTTTACATCAAGGAGTATTTCAGGCAGGACTTCACGGAGGGTTCCAATAAGAAATGATGCACCTAAGTTATCGTTCTTATTGGAACAAGGAGGTTAGCCTGGCCTCTGATTGATACATGGCTAGATTTACCTCGCGGCACCTTCTCTGTGAGTGACTGCAGTGTGACCTAGAGGAATGATTCCCCTAGACAGGGGAGGAGGCAAATGAGTACAAAACAAATCTGGTCTATTTCTTGTTTTGATCCACTCCATCTATCTTTTACATCTTTGGCTGGCAGCAGACGGTGCAGAAGGACTGCATGCCATCCACATCTCATGGCTGCTCGGCAGAAGATGGTACAGTACGACTGCTAGCCATCCTCATCTCTTGCCTGCCTGGCAGAAGATGGTACAATACGACTACTAGCAATCCTCATCTCTTGCCTGCCTGGCAGAAGATGGTACAGTACGACTGCTAGCAATCCGTATCGCCTGCCTGCTCACCATAAGACGGTTCTATAGGACTGACTGCAGGACTAAAGAGAATGACCTGCTCAAGTCACTCCAAATTTAGTCCCTGCGCCCATGTCCGTCCAGGCGCTCCCAGCCGACGTGGCCAGGAGCACCTCAGACATGACAAGGACGACTACCAGTCATACTGCACCGTCTGCTGCCAGAAGGCAATGGGTTGCTGCTACTGTGTAGCAAAGCCGTACCACGTCTGCCAGCACCCAGGAGACATAGGGTGACGGTTACCTGAGCGGGCTCCATGCTTGCCGTGGTATGGCGTCTGCACAGGTAACTCAGGAAAAAAGGCGCGAAACAATTGTCTGCCCTTGCTTTCACGGAGGGAGGGAGGGAACGGGGGCCTGACGATATGTACCCAGAACCACCCGCGACAATGTTTTAGCCCCATCAGGCATTGAGATCTCAACCCAGAATTCCAATGGGCAGCGGAGACTCCGGGAACTGTGGGATAGCTATCCACAGTGCAACGCTCCGGAAGTCGACTCTAGCCTCAGTACTGTGGAAGCGCTCCGCCGAGTTAATGCACTTAATGCACTTAGAGCATTTTCTGTGGGGACACACACACTCGAATATATAAAACCGATTTCTAAAAAACCGACTTCTATAAATTCGACCTTATTCCGTAGTGTAGACATACCCTAAGAATGAAGGAGGCAAACAGCTAATGCTAAATAAATACTGAGCATGGTCCTTATTAAAAGTGGCCAATACTATAAACGTAACACTGCATATATTGAGTGATATTATTTTCCCCTCTTCTGGTAGACAGGCAGCAAGTAGAATGTTATGCTTGGTATCCTTTTTAAGAAGGAAGGAAGGAATGTTGGAGTCAGAACATTCCATAAGGTTTGGGGGAGTGGTAACTGGAAAGAGAAAAGGGAAAAACTAAAGAAAGTACATTAACAGCAGCAGCAGGACCCCACAGAGAAGGAGGGTAATGGCAAAGTGTCATTAAGGTAAAATCAGAGTAAAAGGTAGCAGAGTATATCTCAATGTTTTTCAATAGAGTTCCCTTTTGTAACTCAGGGAAACAGAGAGAGGACACAACTTTTGTTCTGAACTCTTTTACTTCTTCATAATTTTGTGTAGTGCTTATTAATAGTCTAAAGTTGTATTACAGTAGCACCCACAGACCTTAACAAGGATCGGGGGCCCATGCTGGGCACTTTACAAACTCATAAATCCCAGCCCCAAAGAAGTACCATATAAACACAGATTAGACAAACAAAGACAAGAGGCTGAGAGCACACACTGCCAATGTTAGTTCATGAAGATCTCCATGAGAGACCACAGGGAAGCCTGCACCATCAAAAACACAGTTTGAGAATCCTTGTTTTATTTGCTGTAATTTAGATGTTCATTCAGTTTTATTTGTAATGGAATCAGTTGGCTCTTGTTAACAGTAATAGTTCCATAGCAAAAAGAAACAAAACCCAGCAGCAGGATAAGAGAATGAACAAAAAAAAACAACCTCAGCACATTTGAGTTCATCCAATGCTCATTGTACCACCTCTCTGGATTGTTTTGAATTTCTGCCCATGTTTACAGTAGTAAATATATAACATTTTTTTAATCAGATTCTGAGTGGAACCAAATGGTTAAGGCAAATGGGACCAGCCATTTCATTTTTTTTTTTAAAAGGGAGGAAAAATTCGTCAGAAACCCTATTATTTTATACAGCAACCCTGCCAAACATATAAATCATTATAAATTTCTCACCTGAGCAATGTATATTATAAAAAGTAGTTTTACAACTGTAGTTTTCCAGTAAGTAAAGTTTTAGCCCCAAATCCTGTAAACACTTATTGTTTCTCACTATTAATAGTCCTATCACAAGTGTGCATCTTTACAGGTTCAGAACCCTACGGACTATTCACAGTGAGGAAAGTTAAGCATAAGCATAAATGTTTCCAGGATCAGACCTATAGTATTCAAAATATACAGCTACTAAAATATGGACTGATGTATAGATGTTTTCTGACTATGGGGCAATCCTTACCTTCCATCTTTACCAAGAATATCAATATATAAACCCAAAATGAAATATCTGTAAAAATTACAATTTTGACAGAGAAATCCCCTGAGAAAAAAATTATCAAAAGTTTGTTTTTAAAAAAGAATGTTTCAAATTTCTATACTATTTCATGCAATCAGGGCTTGGAAAATGTACCCAGCATCTTTTCAAACAAGGTGAAAAATACCTGTGCAAGCAAATGAAGAATAAAATGTATTTTTTGTGTAATTGCTACAGATTGTTAGTTAAGATTATATTTAATATCTTTATTTTAAATGTAATTTACTACTTCTCTTTTCATTTAGTTCTATCTTATTTCTCTTCTTAACTTCATTCCACCATGTTTTCCTCTTTTATTTCACATACTACATCGCAGTGTATCTTCTCCAGCAGTGGTTTTACTGTCTGTTTTCTCTTTCCTTCTGCCTCCCTCAGGCTATATCTACGCTGCCACTTATGTTGATATAACTTACATCACTCAGGTGTGTTAGCCACCCATGAGCAACGTAAGTTACACCGACCTAGCGTTGTCCCCACCAGCCCTTATAACACCAGGAGAGCTTTTCCCATCAACATAGCTACAGCCGCATATGCTCTCTAGTGTATCCATAGCCTCAGTCTCTTCTCATTTTCTCCCTACATCTACCTCCTCCCCTGTACTTTCTGTTTCCTCTACTCCCAAACTCACACTCTCAGTACCAATTCTCTTTTCAAACTAACAACTACTTTCCCTTCAGACCAATCAACTCACACAAAGAGAGAGCTTGAAAATTTTACCAAACATTAATAGCCAGAGGACTAAACTTGCCTGCTAAATATCAGTTAAAAAGAGGGAGGGATAGCTCAGTGGTTTGAGCATTGGCCTGCTAAACCCAGGGTTGTGAGTTCAATCCTTGAGGGGGCCATTTAGGGATCTGGGGCAAAAATTGGGGATTGGTCCTGCTTTGAGCAGGGGGTTGGACTAGATGACCTCCTGAGGTCCCTTCCAACCCTGATATTCTATGATTCTATGATACAGGGCCCACTAATGAGTAGCACCTCCCAGGTAAGAAGACAACATGAGCTACTGGGAAAGGGGAGGATGCTGGGATACTTATCAGTGTGCCTTCTTTGCATTATGCTTACCTTTCATATCCGCCTTTGTTTAACAGGTGTTTAAAAAAAAGTTTAGACCCACTGCCCCAAACACCTTTGTCCCCCTAATCCTCAAACCCACAGCCTCCTGACTGCTGCAAGCATTAGGGATCTCACTACTCTACCTTCACCCCTGGCTCCTGTGATTGGGACAGGGAGGGTAGCTGTGCCTCTGCTCCTGTGTCCCTTCCCAAGCATCCATTTTTGAATCTTTCTACCCAGTGAATAGCTCCAGTGCCTGCCTTTGTTGCTCCCAATTTTCAAAAACAGCAGATTGAAACTGATCTGACTCTCGTGAATCTCACTGCTTCCTTTGGACTTCCCAGTAGAGGCAATGAAAATTGACATGACTAGTCACTTTTCATTCTACAGCCAAAAAACTGAGCTGTAGCAGAGGCATTGAAGACATCTGTCAGCAGACTTAGGAAGACAGTACAACATCAGAGTGGTAGCCGTGTTAGTCTGTATCAGCAAAAAACAACGAGGAGTCCTTGTGGCACCTTAGAGACTAACACATTTATTTGGGCACAAGCTTTCATGCACTAACACCCAAGATGAAGTGGGTTTTAGCCCACGAAAGCTTATGCCCCAAATAAATGTGTTAGTCTCTAAGGTGCCACAAGGACTCCTCATTGTTACACTCAATTTACACTCAGTTGTTTACACTCAATTTACAATTGGATGCTTATTTTTGCAACCATCTGCTGAAGCTAATGGCACTCATCAATAAAAGCTTCCTACTGAACCCGGTGACTGGGTAAGCCAATTTTTCAAGCCCCAATTATAAACTATGGCTCAAATATCAAATTTGATAGCAAAGATGAAGAGGCAGCCTCTTTAATCATATGGCTAATATCATATCCTACTTCAATAAGTCCTATAATCTGTGACTTGTCAACTAATAGGTACTAACAACAGTTACAGACCTTCAGAATTTTTAAAGCAGCAACCACACGCAAAAACAGTTGCAACCTTGTTGATACCTAAAATGCATACCACTTTATGGACTCACTAGATTGATCCCTCTAATATACTGGTAAATTGGACATCTATAAAGCACACATTCTGTGCTGTAGTATTTCTTATATCAAGAGACAAGACAGTGTAATGGCTGTACTAAATGCACAGAGCCCAATGTAAGATTTACAAATCTTTCAAATATTGTCATAAAAATATAGTTCTACTAAGAAAGTGACTTTGTATAAATGGCAGCTTTATTTTTAATAGATCTGCACTCTGTGTGCATTACAAGCCATATCCACTTGTGCGAGAAATTTTTACTACTTTTTAGTCCTGTTCACACTGCATAGCCAACAAAGCTATGATAGAGCGCGCTGGATTCTGTTCTTATTCACCCTCAGAATTCCAGCTACAGTGAACTCAATTAAACCTGTACAACCCCAGTTTCTTAACTGGGACTACCTGGGTGTAGCCAAGGAAAAAAACTATGAGGATCAGAATAGGCCTGCACAGGTGTAATTGAGAGCAGAATCTGGCCTGTGGAATCTTTTTTACTGGAGATGATCAGGAGTAAATTAAGGCAAGATACATTATTATTTGTATTACAGCAGCATTCAAAGACCCCAAATCATGAGCACAAAACACAGAATGACACCCTTGATGCAAAGAACTTATTATTAAATTTAGAATAAAATGCACCTAGGGAAAGGGAGGACAAGAGTAACAGTAGTAAGAACACACATTTACTTAGGTGCCATATGCACAACCTGATGGTTCTGAATCATTTAAATTTTTAAAATATAAATAAATATCAGCAATTCCCACCAGCACTCTACTTAGTCATTTATTTGGAGATTTTCTGTAGGCATCAGGAAGAAGTGGGTCTTGAAGATGCCACTAGAAGGATGAGAGGGTATTAACTTTACAAGCTATTTTGGAGACGGTATTCCCTGAACCAGGGATGGAGCAAAAGTAGATTCAAGGAGCTGCAGACATTGAACTGGGACACAGCCCAGGGACACACAGAAGACCTGATCCTGCACTTTGATCCACTCAGGTGAAATGTGTTTATGCAGAGCTCCATAGATTTCAGTAGGACTGCACTAGTGTAAGAGTCTGCCTGTGTGAATCAAGCCAGAATATGGATCTCCAATCATGGAATACAGAAATGGCAATATCAGAAAATGGGGAAGCAGGAGGGTAAGAAACTGGGACTGTAACAAGCACTTTTGCAGAAGGAAGACATTTGATTTGTGAAAAGAACATTTGTCTGGATTGTATCCAGGTCCATTTTGTTTTAAACCACCACTGGAAGTGATGTGTGAGCCAGAAAGAGTACAGCTCAGCTCTCAGCTCCCATGGTGAGGCAGTTATAAACTGAAAAAAATGAGCTCTGGAAATCAGTGAGACACAATATACAAGGAAATCCCATTACGCCATTTTTACAGAGTCACTTTTCAGAGTAGAGCCATACATTAAGAGGGAAAAAAAAGATAAGGTAAGAATGGCAAATAAAGTGCTGCCAGTGAAAACATGCTAAGACAAATGTACAATAGCTCTCCAGTAGTGTTGTTTGCAGGATTTGTATATGTTCCTGTTCTAGCAAGAATGAATGTATTTAAATTAAATCAGTTAATTAATACTTTGAAACAATCCAGCTATCATTGCCATGCAGGACAAATTATTTGTATTGCCTTACAGTAAATATGACACTAACATAAAATTATAGCTAAATAGAATAGAAAATGAAGGTAAACATAGATACTGACAGATGCTTTATAGATTTGGCTGGAACATTTCTACAGATTTCTATTGTCCTTACCTCTGTGAAATGCATTAGCTGGCTCAGTCTAGTTCATAGCGGACAAGGGTCCACACCAAATTGTTTACAACCTTGCCAATCTTATCGTCTTTAATGCACTTAAAAATACTTATCCCAAAAGAAAGAGATATAATCTGATGATTCACAAACTGAAAGTGATTTAAATGTATTTTATTTTTGATGCTAAAAAAATAAGCCATTGCTGAAAGTGGAGGTTCATAACATTCCTCCTACCTGGGTGATGACGTGTCTCCATAAAAGCATAAAATTTGTGTGAGAGTTTATAGTACATACTATTAATGAACTAAGTAGCACTAAGGTAAAGTATAATTATGTAAACCATTTGGTGCCTAGATACTACCGCAATAAGTACCTCAGAAATGTATGTAATAATTAATTATAAGTATTCATAGTGTATATCTTTGAGCTACAGGTAAAAATATTACTTTTGACATATTCATATCCAGTGGAGATCTTCAAGGTACTGCTTATTAGATCAATTTTATCAGTGTCTGTGCCAAGGGATTCTTAAACTTTTCCATACTGTAAGAGTATCTTGTGGTCCACCTCCTTCCCATTCACCATCACATAACATAACTGTAGCAGCTACAGAAATTGCTTATACGGAAAAGTATTATTAGGAAAGTACTTGATATATTTCTAATTGCCTTTTAATGGTGATATAGTAGGTGGAAACAAGGAGGACAGTCATCACCATGTGAATCGTAAGAGCTCAACAGACCACCAGCAGACTATAGGCCACACTTTGAGTACAGGTTTCAGAGTAACAGCCGTGTAAGTCTGTATTCGCAAAACGAAAAGGAGTACTTGTGGCACCTTAGCAACTAACCAATTTATTTGAGCATAAGCTTTTGTGAGCTACAGCTCACTTCATCGGATGCATCTCTAAGGTGCCACAAGTACTCCTTTTCTTTTTACTTTGAGAACAGTTGCCGTAAGCCAAATTGAGCATATTTAAATGTTAACCTTTTTTTAAAAAATGTCCTTTACTACATCATAGGCTAGAACAGTTACTCAGATTTGAGAGACTAGAGGGTTTGATATTGGAGAGGTTAGACAAATATAATGTTTGTATTGTTCATATATTTTCCTCTTACTTACAAATTATAAATATCCCTGGTGATGAGAGCTCTGCCTTGTCCAGTTTTAATCTAATATATTTTGCTGTTGTACGCATCAATATATTTGCCATGTGTCCAAACCTTTTAGACTCACATCCCTATTGTTAGGATTTAAAAAAACAAAACAAAATCAAGATGATTCACAACACGAGACTCCAGAAAACTGTGTAAAGCTCAATGACCAATATAAAATGTGCTCTGTATTTGTACTTAGTTCCAAATGCAAGAAACATTAACCACCCACTTCCTGTGTTGTTCACTAAAACTTTTACAGCTTCTTCAGGACTGCTCCAGTACTGCCAGAAGGGTTCACATTGTGCCAAAGAGGGAATCAGAAATGTGAAATAATTGTACATTAAGATATTTAGAGTCTGAAATGCAGCATGGCTTTCTGAAAATAACTGAAAGTCAAAAGTCCATATGTTACAGTAGGTCATGCAGAAAATATCCAAGGCCAATCTCTGTTCTCAGTGAGGGCAGGAATTAGTTCCAGGAGTGTTTCTGTAGCCCAAGAAACATATAAACAGGTTAATGGAGCCAATCCTTTTCTCATAATGAACTCTAAATCAAAGTGTGTGTGGTTTGTATGGATTCTCTTTTTTATTAAAAGGGTGTGGGCAGAAAGGTTAACACTGGTTTCTTTTAAAAAAATCAATGTCAAAAATATTTAGACCAAATTCTTTAACGGCTTTCACCCCATGCGATTCCACTGAAATCAACTGAATGGTAATGTTGCAAAGACTTATGCATGTATTTAACTCTACGAGCAGAAAAGATTTAATCCTATTGACATAAATGTGACCATTCACACTTCATCAAATTAAGCATTTGCACAAATCTTTGCGAGATTGGGGCCTTGGCCTGTATTGGGTATAATTCCGTATAGAATTTGGCCCCTGGTGTATTATTATATGTCCACGCTGCTGCTTAAAATTCAGCCAAAAGTATGACATTCCCAAATGATCCATTGCCACCAATGAAATATACTGTACCAAACTACTAGAAAGAGTCACCCTGAAAACATTTTAGGAATCATAAACATTTTAAAAACCAACGGCTGTTATTAGATACAAAATACCATGTTTCACGATTACTTTTATTTAAGAACATCTACAAATCCACAAGGATTGACCAAAATCCAGTAGCTCTACAATTCAACAGCCTGATTTATGAAAGCAACCAAAAAGTGTGTTCAATTGAAAACATCTAGGGCTGGGTGGAGTGCGACGAAACCTTTCACATAAAAAAGCGAATCAAAGCCAAGTCTCCAATGGTGAAGCAACAGCTTCTTAAACAGCTCTCTGCAGCTCGGCTCCCTCCGAAAGATGTTGCTGAGAATAATTAATGAAATGATCCAAGAAAGGAAAACTGGAGCCCGCTGAGTGACTTCACCACCACTCGCCCTGCTGGCTCCAGGCCTCGAGGGGGGAAGCCACACAGCCGCGGGCCAAGCTCAGCCGTGCAGCACCTCGGTGCCTTCAAGAGCAGATAATCAGACAGAGGGAGAGAGAGGGGGACACCAAAAAAGCGAGAGAGGAATGCACCAGGCAGAAACAACCGGCGAGCAAGTCACTGACCACAGCCATAGCTACCAGAACCGGGGGGTGGGGGGAGCTGCTTCACCCCCTGCTCTCTACAAATCAGTCTCCACTGGAGCTAACAAAAGACTCCAGCGGGAGAGGGCAGCCCAGTGATCGGGGCTTCCAACCCGAGAGGCTAGAGACAAAGGGCTGTAGCGGCTGATGCACGGTGCCCTCCGCCCCAGGTGCCCCGGCCGAGACCCTCCTGCTGCCCCCTCCAGGCCTCTCCCTACATTCAGGGCGGGAAGCTCCCGGCCTCCCTCCTTCTCGGGCTGCTGAAGCCCCCGCCCGGGGGGTACTCACAGGATGGTGGTTTGGGGCGACACGGCGGGGACGCTTTCCAGCATCAGATGCATGCAGCGCACCGTGGTGCGGAAGCACAAGCAGCGGCTGGGGCACCACACGCTGCCCCGCGGCGGCTGGGGCTGCGGGGAGGCGGCGAGGAAAAGCGCCCCGCTCCACAGCAGGAGCACGAAGCCGAGCCCGGCCGCTGATGTGCAGCGGGCCATGGTGCGAGGGGCAGCGGGAGGAGGGCGAGGGGCGGCAGCAGGTCTCCACCGTGCCTGCTCCGCTCCCAGCTGCGGCTGCTCTCGCTCCTGGACCTGGAGGCGACTCCCTGCCCGGCGCAGGCTGGAGAGAGGAGGGGAGGGACGGCAGTGGGACCGCCCCAGCCGGCGCGCTCGGAGAGCTGGGCAGGCAGCCCCGCCACTGGCTCCCCGGCCCGACCAGGGGCGCAAGAGGGCCCCGGCCCCGAGCAGAGCGTTCCCCTGCGAGGCACCGCCCGGAGAGGGGGAAGCGGCTTCCTCCGCCAGAGGGAGCATGGAGGGGGCGGCCCGAGGAAGCGCATGGCCGAATCCCCTCACCCCCACCAGGGGCACAGAGC
Organism: Lepidochelys olivacea; assembly: GCF_965140295.1. Taxonomy (NCBI): domain Eukaryota; kingdom Metazoa; phylum Chordata; order Testudines; family Cheloniidae; genus Lepidochelys; species Lepidochelys olivacea. Next base: position 37,135,591 of record NC_140413.1, on the reverse strand, counting down.
GACAGCCCGCTGCACGTGTCCGACCCTCCATCCCCATCCCCACCGGGGCCACAGAGCAACAGGTTACCCCACTGAGGGGACCACACACATCTGAACACTACCGCACCCAGGGCTCAGATAGCAACAGGTCCCAAATTACCCGGTGAGGGGTCTTCGCACATAGCCAAACCCTCCTCCCTTCCCTAGAGGGGCAGAGAGAGACCCCAACAAGGCCCACAAATGACACCAAGGAGAACACCCATTGCCAAGTCTCCTCCCTTCCCTAGAGAGACAGAGGAAGCATTCATCCCAAAGAGCATACACTAAATAAACAAGACAGAGGAGAACTGGACAGGTTCTAAATAAACAAGACAGGTGGGAGGAGAACTGGACACAAAGATGAAGTGGCCTAGTGGAATTGTCAAAAGTGCCTAGGAGCCTAACTCCCATTCCTTTGTTCTTTTACAAATCCCACTAGGCACCTATCTGCATCTTTAGGTGCTTAAATACCTTTACAAATCTGGCCCAAAATGTCTTACTGAATGTCATACAGCTGATCAGTGGCAGAGCCCAAAATAAAATTGAGCCCTGTGCTCTATCTGCTTGATTATGCTGCCTACATCAAGAAGTGGAGCCAAGAGGGATGTCTGAGTCCATCCAAGGGGAACGAATTTCACAATGAGGCCAGTGTGCTCCCCACATTTTCCTTGAGCAGCAGGAGCCTGGTCTCCACTGGTGATGGGAATGGGGCTACACAGCATTCTACCAGGGTCTAATGGTTACTACTCCTATCTATTCTGGATGCTGTCAGCAGACTCAAGCAGACATGATAGCACTGGTTACACTCAAGTCAAAACTATGTGTGCTAAATATATACTTTTTTCAATGGGTCTGGGAATCAGGGCGTTGGGCACCTGCCTGTTGTGCGCATTCCTATAAAGTGGATTCACAGCTTGTTGAAAAAAACTGTACTCAAAGAGTAGTTGTCAATGATTTGCAGTCAATCTGGGCAGACATATCTTGAGGGTCCCTGCAGAGGTCTGTTCTAGTGCTATTCAATATTTTCATTAGTGATTTGGATAATGGAATGGAGAATACACTCATAAAATTTGCAGATGAGACCAAGATGGGAGGGGTTGCAAGCACTTTGGAGGACAGGATTAGAATTCAAAATAGCTGTGATAAATTGGAGAATTGGTCTGAAATCAACAAGGTGAAATTCAATAAAAGACAAATGCAAAGTACTACACTTAGGAAGGAAAAATTAAATGCACAATTGCAAAATGGGGAATAACTGGCTAGGCAGTAGTACTGCAGAAAAGGATCTGGTGGTTGTAGTGGATTACAAATTGAGTCTGAGACAACAATTTGATGCAGTTGGGAAAAAAAGACTAGTATAAGTGTATTGACAGGAGCATTGTATGTAACACATGGGAGGTAAAGCTTTAGTAAAGCTTTTGATACTGTCTTGCATGACCTTCTCATAAACAAATTCAGGAAATGCAACCTAGATGGAGCTACTATAAGGTGGGTGCATAACTGGTTGGAAAATCATTCCCAGAGAGTAGTTATCAGTGGTTCATAGTCATGCTGGAAGGGCATAACGAGTGGGGTCCCACAGGGATCAGTTCTGGGTCCGGTTCTGTTCAATATCTTCATCAATGATTTCAGATAATGGCATAAAGAGTACACTTTTAAAGTTTGTGGACGATACGAAGCTGGGAGGTGTTGCAAGTACTTTGGAGGATAGGATTAAAATTCAAAATGATCTGGACAAACTGGAGAAATGGTCTGAAGTAAATAGGATGAAATTCAATAAGGACAAATGCAAAGTACTCCACTTAGGAAGAAACAATCAGTTGCACAGATACAAAATGGGAAATGACTGCCTAGGGAGGAGTATTGCGGAAAGGGATCTGGGGATCATAGTGGACCAAAAGCTAAATATGAGTCAACAGTGTAATAATGTTGCAAAAAAAGCACACACCCTTCTGGGATGTATTAGCAGGAGTATTGTAAGCAAGACACGAGAAGTAATTCTTCCTCTCTACTCCACACTGATTAGGTCTCTGCTGGAGTATTGTGTCCAGTTCTGGGTGCCACATTTCAGGAAAGATGTGAACAAATTGGAGAAAGTCCAGAGAAGAACAACAAAAATGATTAAAGGTCTAGAAAACATGACCTATGAAGGAGATCGAGGGCCAGATTAAAAGGTCTGATGGGCCGGACGCGGCCTGCAGGCCGTTGTTTGCCCACCCATGGTCTAGATAATACTTAGTCCTGCCATGAGTGCAGGGGATTGGACTAGATGACCTCTCGAGGTCTCTTCCAGTCCAATGAGTCTATAATTATCCTGTTCTACTTGGAATTGATGAGTACTCACCTAGAGAATTGTGTCCAGTTCTGAGCACTTTAAGAAAGATGTGGGAAAACTGGCAAGAGTCCAGAGTAGAGCAACAAAAATGATAAAAGGTTTAGAAAACCTGACCTGACATCCTGACTTCCAAAGTGCTTGCCTGATCTATGAGGAACGGTTAAAAAACTGGGCATGTTCTTTCTTGAGAAAAGAAATCTGAGAAAGGACCTGTTAACAGGCTTCAAGTATGTAAAGTACTGTTAGACAGTGATCCGTTGTTCTCCATGTCCACTGAAGGTAGAATAAGAAATAACCATCTTAATATGCAGCAAGGGAGCGTCAGGTTAGATATTAGAACAATCTTTCTAACTATAAGGATAGTTAAATACTGGAATAGTTTACCAAGGAAGGTTGTGGAATCTGTCACTGGAGGTTTTTAAGAACAGGTTAGACTGGGGTTTGGGACCTCTCAGGGGGTCACAAGGTTTTTTACATGGGGCGTTGTGAGCTGTCAGCCTGCATCCCAAACCCCGCTTTGCCTCCAGCATTTATAATGGTGTCAAATATATAAAAAGTGTTTTTAATTTATAAGGAGGGGTCGCAGTCAGAGACTTTCTATGTGAAAGGGTTCACCAGTACAAAAGTTTGAGAACCATTGGGTTAGACAAACACCTGTCAGGAATGATTAAGGTATACTTTGTCCTACCTCACCACAGGGGTTGGGAGGAAGAATGAATTAGATGATCTCGAGGTCTCTTCCAGCCCTACATTTCTGTGTTTCCTTCATGCAGCCCTGCATCTAGGTGTATCCAAATACCATCAAGCAGGAGTCCAATGAAGCACAGATGATAAGATTTTTAACATCTGTACAATCTTCTTTGAGCGGCCTTGCATTTTGACATCTTAAGTATGTGGAACTGTATCTGTGGGCAAATTTTGGAAGAATACCACTACTTTTTTCTAATTTGAGCCTCGGCAGTTGGAATACCTGTAAAGGGTAATAGCAGGAATTATTGCTACATCAGCATTAACTCCCTGTACCACTTCAGACTGGAAATCCATTGAGTTAGCCATCATTTAGGTTTTATATTGCCACCCACCACCACAGTATCAATACCAATAGGAAAGTCCTTAGCAGACTTCATAGAGTCTTTGGCACTATTCCAATTCGACAGTAAAAACTATGCTATGAAAGTCCTTTTGTTTTTGATATGTTAAATTTTATTATTTTCTTCTCTTTTGTTGTGGGTGGTGATGGTAGTAGATAATTGGGCCAAAGAGGGTATTAGTGTTGTGAGTGCCATTCTTAGGACTTTTTCAAAGAGGAAGGTTCTGCGGTGTTTCCTGAAGATGTCCAGACTCTAAATTTCCTCAGGAAGTTGGTTCCAAAACCAGGTCTTCTTGACCAAGAATGTTCCATCCCTGGCTCCCACACACTTCGTCCTGGGCTTTGTGTTCTACATTGTCTGACAGTGCAGTGGTTCATAGATCAGATTTTGTCTGTAATGTAGTTGGGGCTTGATCCATTAATTAGTTTGAAAATTAGGTCCAGAGGTTGACTCTGGGGCTAGTGGAAGGACTTGAGCATGTGCCTGGTGGGGATAATACTGTGAAGAATGACTGGTCTTTTGCTCCACCAACCCTCCACTCTCCAGAAGCCTACAAGAATCTGGTAGAAGCCTGCATCTATAGGAATTGAAGGGGAGGAGTTTCTACAAAGTCACTGGGATTGAAGCTCTAAAAGCAACAATCCCCCTCACCCTAGATCATCTAAGTCCCCTTCACTCACCAAATCAGAGCAAACAATCTGGCTCTTTATTTAAAATGCCCTTGTTACCTAGCAGCTCTGTGTTCTTGGGGAACCTGGGTGCAGTACCCAGCCTGTCTGACTCACAAAAGACTTTCCCCCACCCCAGCCTCTGCTTGAACCAAAACTGATCAGAAGAAAGACTTAGATCAGAAGATCAGAAGAGAGACACATCTAAACCCCTGGGATAAGAATGACAGAATTAAGGAAACTCCCCTAGCCTCATTTGCATCGAAGATGGAGCAAAGAGGCATCTCCATTGTTAGGATATAGATATTCAGGCCTGTCTGTAAAGGCCTATAAAGAATTTAGGTGTATTTTTATCACTTAGCTAGTTATAGAGGTATAAAAGAAAGAATCAAAATCACTGTCTGCCGGTGTAAGGTCCTTCTGTTACTGTGACAGTCTGAGGCCCTGTGCGTAGGCTTAGATCTTTGGCTAAGCAGCAGAGGCAGCCATAAACTGGGAAGCGAACGGTCACATCCTCACATTCCAAACTAGTCACTTTGAAATCAGGTGCTATTGGGCTGTTAGGAATACAATCCTGTCCTGATAATGCCTATCACCTCCAGAGAAAGGGGAATGCCTAGAAGATGTAAAAGGAAAGTTAGTTTGATAGCATCCTGTCTGGCAAGAACTCACTTATCAATAGCTGGGATGTGAAATCCTCATTTCTTTGTTGTTCTATCACTGTTATCCCCATTTCCCTATTGTTTGTCTGTATAATCTCTGTCTGGTTCTGTGATTGTTTCTGTCTGCTGTATAATTAATTTTGCTGGGTGTAAACTAATTAAGGTGGTGGGATATAATTGGTTAAATAATCATGTTACAAGATGTTAGGATTGGTTAGTTAAATTTCAGTAAAATGATTGGTTAAGGTATAGCTAAACAGAACTCAAGTTTTACTATATAGTCTGCAGTCAATCAGGAAGTGTGTGTGTCTGTGTGTGTGGGAAATGGGAACAGGGAATGGGGGTGGGGAAATTGGAATCATGTTTTGCTAAGGAGTGGAATGGGAAAAGGGACACAGGTAAGGCTCTGTGGTGTCAGAGCTGGGAAGGGGAACACTAAGGAAGGAAACTGGAATCATACTTGCTGGAAGTTCACCCCAATAAACATTGAATTGTTTGCACCTTTGGACTTCGGGTATTGTTGCTCTCTGTTCATGCGAGAAGGAGCAGGGAAGTAAGTGGGTGAAGGAATAAGCCCCCTAACATCCATAAGCATACAGAATGGAGAACAGAGATTCAAAGGCAAAAACTATATATATAAAAATGGAACTCTGGGACCAGGAAAGCACTACATGATAGGGGATCTCTGCTTTAGATGTTAATGAACCCACGCCTGCACACACCCAGCTCAGTAGTTAACATAACAATTCAAATAATAAATCCTTTATTGGTTGCAAAATAGTGAAGCTCCCTAATTGCATTGTGAGCTCCTTCCAAGGAACACCGCCCAAAGCCAGGAATGATCAGCTCCCATGTCTAGCCTGAACAAAACAACTTTGGTATACTCCCTTGTTTACACATAAACAAATCTAGTGTTTTCCCTTGAACCATTGTTGTTTCTCTACAAAAAACCCTACCTATGCTCAAGTAAGTGTTCTGATGCCTGGATCCAAAATCTGCATCAGTTCTATTGGGACTTCATCTTCTCCTGACTGATCGTGCTGGGGGCTCTGCTTGACTCCAGCACTCCAGATCCTCAGCTACCACCACCACCTGGGATCCCTGATCAATTCAAGCTTCATGGAGTGAGAACCCAACTCTCTCTCTCTAGGGATAGTCTCCTGACCCTGACTTGTGTGATCAGTTATAGTTTTGTAAACCAGACTTTTATAATCAAATTTAAGTTACATTTATTTTATAACTGTTTTGTTTGTTTGGCTACCCTATGGTTATTACCTGGCAATAAATAACTTTCATGATTAAGCGGGTTGCGTCTCTCTCTCATGGGTGTTTTTTGGTTTCCTCATTCGCTCTGCAGCAACGCTCCTTGTACCTAAGCTAAAAGATCCCTGCAGCACCCAAAAATCCTGTGGGATTTGCTCATCAAATGGGTTACTACCAGAACAATTGTGTGAAAGTGGAGATAGAGACATGCTGAGTCCAGGGGCACATGAGGGTGGCAGATTGAAAGTGCTGCTCGACCCAGCCTCCTGAGTCCAGGGACATATAAGGGGTCAGCTTGGGAGTGCTGATTACCCTGGTCCTCTCAGACGTGCTCCGTTAACGTGTGTGTGTTCATCTGAATCTGGGAGTGGAAGAACGCAGCCCTGGGGAACCTAGGTCCCACAGGACAGCTCCATTGGGAGGGAACTTGCAGCAGGGAGAAGTAGAGCTCCATATGAGAACACAAGTGACACAAGCAGTACATTGATAGAAGTACAGAACGCCCCAGAAGAGTAACCCTAATAAATGAGCATACCCCAAAGTAACAGACAAAGCTGGTAATACCCTTCCCAAATTTCCTTACACCTAATCTTATAAATAATAATTGGTGTTATGTGTTATTATTGAAACTGTAATTTAAAATGCTAGTTTGCTTTTAACCATCAATACAATGTGTCTATTTTTTTGCATTTCTCTCACCTTGGACAACAAAAATAGACTTCTATTTCACCTGTGTTTAGAGTTAGCACCTAGTGAGTTTCATTTTGCAATGTTTTTCTATAATAGGATGTTAAGATGATTGGCTTACAAAAATACAGAGAATTTCTTCATTTAAAAATGGTTTCCTTTGGAAAGTAAACAACAAACAAAATCATGGAAACATTTTATAATGGTCTTAAGTTTTGTAAAAGCTTTTTTATACAAAATTCAGATTTTGGGTTAGACTTGACCTGATAGTATTCCAGTATGAAAACGGAATATAATATATATACACATTTTTCTCTCTTCTTAAAAAAAATATATTAACAATAAAGAATTAAGCTAAATTGGATGTACAGCCATTATTCTGCCTCAGTGAATTTAAATTCTAGGTAGGTTAAATTTTTTGAATATTGCATGTATTCCATAAAACAACATACCTATTTTACAGATGGGGAAACTGTGAAACAGGTAAGTGACTTATAATATGTCAAACAGTGAGTCAGTGTCAGAGCCAGCAATACAATCCAAGCTATTTGACTCCCAGTCCTGTTTCCTATACACTGGAACTTGCATCCTCCTTTTAAACAAAGTCACCTCAAATGATGAAAAAAAGTTTTGAGAAGTTAAATATGGCTAAAATGCCGATAGAAATAGGTGGATTGTTGGCAAATATGATTAAATGAATTAGCCTTTGTTCATTTCCCAATAGATTTAACAATCCAGGAAAGAGTCCAAAGATGCAATGATTATGAAGAATGAACTACCTCCTCACCTGGTTGGGCCACATGGGGAAGATTCCACTGCTTCTGACGATTCTGATCTGTACAGCAGACAGAGGACTTTATTCTTCAGAACAGTCAGTCTTGCTCCTTTCACGAGCACTAAATGAATTTGAGAAAACATCTAAAATGGTAGAGTACTGGAAATAGTCAGTTTGTAATCTCAAATTAATAAAATTAGTTTTGATTATGATAAACAACAGATGTAGAAACATAAAATTAGGTGACCACTGTAGACTGTGTCTAATTTAACAATTTCATAGCCAAATTCATTCTGTAAAACTGCTTTGTGGCTCATTTACCTGATTAAAAAGTTAAAGACACACTGAACTGTGCAGTGGAAAATGAAACAATAATGAACACACCTGTTTCTCAGTGAATACAGACAGTATTTTGAAAGATCATTTTAAAAATCTGGATTCACCATATTAGACAAAGTTGTGGCCCTTGTGTTATATCACATGTTGTGTTAAAGAGCACTCAGTGCCATGGTAGGTTACATGTGTAATTCCTTACCTGTAATTCTACTTCTCTGAAGATATTTGATTAGATTCCTGCTCTGGAGACTCAGTCTCAGTTTCCTAACCAGTGGCATAGCTAGGTGCAGCGAACGGGGGGGGGGGGGGGGGAACAACGACACGACATAAAGAAAGATGCCACCCACTTGTACTCACCGAGCGGTGCTCCGGGTCCTCGGCAGCACTGAAGGCCCCCACCGCCGAAATGCCGCCGAGGACATGGAGCAAGTGAATTCCCCTACGTTTCAAAGACTTTTGGCCTTAGGAGGTGTCAAGGTTCCTCCCCCACTCTGAACTCTAGGGTACAGATGTGGGGACCTGCATGAAAAACCTCCTAAGCTTATCTTTACCAGCTTAGGTCAAAACTTCCCCAAGGTACAAAATATTACATCCGTTATCCTTGGACTGGCCGCTACCACCACCAAACTAATACTGGTTACTGGGGAAGAGCTGTTTGGACGCGTCCTTCCCCCCAAAATACTTCCCAAAACCTTGCACCCCACTTCCTGGACAAGGTTTGGTAAAAAGCCTCACCAATTTGCCTAGGTGACTACAGACTCAGACCCTTGGATCTTAAGAACAATGAAAAAGCATTCAGTTTCTTACAAGAAGACTTTTAATAAAAATAGAAGTAAACAGAAATAAAGAAATCTCCCCTGTAAAATCAGGATGGTAGATATCTTACAGGGTAATTAGATTCAAAAACATAGAGAACCCCTCTAGGCAAACCCTTAAGTTACAAAAAAGATACACAGACAGAATTAGTTATTCTATTCAGCACAATTCTTTTCTCAGCCATTTAAAGAAATCATAATCTAACACATGCCTAGCTAGATTATTTACTAAAAGTTCTAAGACTCCATTCCTGGTCTATCCCCGGCAGAAAACCAGCATATAGACAGACACACAGACCCTTTGTTTCTCTCCCTCCTCCCAGCTTTTGAAAGTATCTTGTCTCCTCATTGGTCATTTTGGTCAGGTGCCAGCGAGGTTACCTTTAGCTTTTTAACCCTTTACAGGTGAGAGGAGCTTTCCCCTGGTCAGGAGGGATTTCAAAGGGGTTTACCCTTCCCTTTATATTTATGACAGGAGGCACAGGGAATTCAATTTCATGCTGAGATCAACTGCCAGTGCCCTCTAAAACATTCTATTTCAGTCCCATAATGAGTGGGAAGCAGACATTCTAAGCATAATAGAGGCCCAAGGAATAATTTACATGATTAGCTGAGACCAAACAGTGTTGCCAACTCTGGAAATTTTTCCAACTCTTTCAGTAGTTATACCGTATTATTTACTAGTAACTGAAAGCCCATGCTGTTGCATGGGTGTAATTACAGTCATGTGTGTAAAAAAACAAAAATGGCCAAGAACTTAAATACTGGACAGTAACAGACTGCAAATCCTAGTGGTGATTGAAGCTGGTGATAGTCTAAACAAACAGAGCTCTTTCCATTACTTCCCACAACGGGTCAGAATGATGTTTGGGTTATTGTGCGTGCTGGTTGTGTTGATTTGTTTCTAGGGAAATTGTGCTGGGAGATTGGTGTGGGTGGCAAATGAGGGGCATCCTGCCATAAACGGCTATGTAAATTTGGGGCTATTGTGTATGCTAGTTGTGTGGGTGATTTTGAAGAGAACTGTGGCAGTTGGGCTAAGTAATCCACCATCTTGAGCAGACTCCAATTAGATTGTTGGATGTAAATTAGTTGTAGAGTAAGGGTGGTGATTGGTTGTGTTACTTCTGATATCACAGTGATCTTGTACTCTTGTCATGATATAGGCATGTATTTTACTGAAGCTGTACACAACACAGGTATAATTTGTTAAGTCAAAAAGGCTGAGAACTTAAAATTGAACAGTAACAGACTGTGAAACCCAGTGATGATTCAGCTTAATGATATTCTGAACAAAAAGAGCTCTAACCATGCTTGCAGCTGTTCTATCACTTCACACAGACTTTACAGACATTCTGGGCTTCAGAGTGACACGCAGCGTGACATTTTTGGAATTTTATTCTATAGATTTGTACTACGATAGCACCTAGGAGCACTACTCCTGGCCCTGGATCCCATTGTGGTAGGCACTGTACAAACAGACCAAAAAGACAGTCCCTGCTTGTGACCATGGTGCCTGGATGGGCCACATTCAGAATGCCACACTTAGGGCAGACTGCAGGAAATAGGGTAGACACTCCCCCAAACTGGTGATTTATTCTATAATTAGATTAAACAAGCAAGTAACAAAGAGCTTTTGTAGTACCGCGTTAGTTAACAAGAAGACAAACACAGTCTCCTTTAGGCATTCCAGTCCTTGGCTCCCATCTAGACAAACTAGTCTAATATAGTGAGAGGTTACTGAAAACCCAATTCACCATATGTGAGGTTCACCAATCCCAAAGGACTAGACATTTATCCCCAGGTCAATATGAATCTCAGGTCTTACCCAAATATCACACTGTCCTTAAAAAACTAAATATAAGATTATTAAACTTCTAACAGGATATAGGTAAACACAGATAAATACACTTAGCATCTACTCTTGATTTCTTTTACTCTAGACAAGAAGCTCCATCCAAAAAAGCTCAAATACTGGAATTAACATATAAAGAACAGGGTATGGAAGATATCATGAAGTTCTACAACATAATGGGAGGGACTTCACTTTTTTCTCCAAAACTGCCAAAACATATGCTAGGATAGATCTAATTTTGACATCAAAATTTACATGAAATTTTTAATGTTATAACTGGATTAATTAATATTTGTGACCATGCTCCTGTCTTCATGAAATAGAAGTCTAATTCAGGAATAAGAGAAAGAAGTTAGAGATTTAGTAGTATATTTTTAAAAGACACAGACTTTATGAAGAAAATTATATTAAGGATAATCTCCGACACGATATATCCCTGGGAACTAGTGGGAGGCCTTTAAACATAATAACGGGGCATATTGTTTCATATATTAGTTACAGGAAAAGAAGACAGGCAAAAATAATTTGTTTTGTAGAATAACAAATTTACAGTTTGCAGAAGCAATATAATTTGACTAATAACACTGACTTGCTCCAAGAGATTAAGAATGCAAAAAAGAGCATTATAATCACTGCGAACTGAAAAACAAACAGACAAACAAACCCTAGATAGCTCTCTTATTTGCCAAACAAAGATTTTATGACTGGGGGAGCAAATCTGGCAGATTACTAGCCAGACTGATTTCCAACAGAAGACCCAGAACAGCATACCATATCTTAAAGACAAAAATGGAATACTCCAAAAACTAAACAAAGGAATTAATAAAATACTAGGAGAATATTTCTGAGAGATATATGCTAGCAAAATGTAAATATGGAAAAATTGGGAGCTAGTGTATTGCAGGATCTTAAAATGCCCAGACTAACACATAATGAAAGAATAGTACTAGATGGCCAATAACACAAGAAGAAATAGAGATGGTCATCTCATGACTAACATCTGGGGAAAGTCCTGGACCACATGGATAACCTTGAATTTTATAAAATGTTTAAAACACAAATAATGTCATGGTTAGCAAATGTATTTCAGTCTTCTTTAGCAATAGAGAGTTTTCCAAATACCTTTATAAGCAGATGTAGTTTTGATACCTAAGCCAAATAAAGACTAATCAGAGCCAATATTTTATAAATATAGATAGCAATATTTTAATTAAAATATTGGCATCCAGATTATAGACAATAATTCTAAATGAGTGCACCAAAGACAGACTCTCTTTGTAAAAGGAAGAAGCCATATGAATATTATAAGAAAATTCCTACATATGGTATAGCATTCCAAAAACACTCATAAAGTAGCCTGCTTTCTAGTGATCTATGCAGAAAAGATATTTGACTTGGTAGAAAGTCCATTTTGATTTAGAATTTTGGAGAAATATGGTTTTGGGGAACACTTTTATAAATCGATTAAAATAGTCTACAAAAATCCTATGGTATGTATGACAGGTATGTCAATATTCTAGAGTAGACAAACCTTATTGAACTAAGTTAAACTTTACTGAATTAAGTTTAAGCATGTTAAAGTTTATTTTATCAAAATGCAAATATTTATGTGTTATTGAGGTAGTATATGTAATTTATCTAGGTGACATGGCTAATGTAAACCTTGGAAAATGTTATGAGCTTTGAAAGACTCTTTTAAACAATGAGCTAAGACAAAATGAACTTTTAGTTGAGTAGGTTGCCTAGGAAATACTTGGTAGGAATGCAAATGTCTACTTCTGGACGTGATCTTTTGAAGTTTTACCCTGATGGACCTTTGCCTACAAATTACCTGTTTCCAAGATCAAAAGCCCAAATGACATAAAGGAGTAACTCACCGGTTCTTGGGCAAATGAACTTGTAACCACAGGAAAACTTCTTGTGGAGTTTGAAGTACTGTTCACCGGCCAAACCCTTGTTGGAACTGGAATAATCCCTGGTGAGCTTACTTGCATGCTTGTAAGTTTTTTATTGTTTTAATATGTTTTCTCTGTCATGCTTCTACCTTAAGAATAAATGTGCTTACTGAGAAAGAGTTGTGTGGTAGCTTAACTGTGGCAATTATACTATTTACTGTCTCTGAGGAGAAAAGTAAAACAGGCCTGTTTTACAGACCTGTTTAGGCAGTCTGACTTTGCTGCGGAATTCACAGTGTAGGCAGGGAGCTGTACAACCTGGAAATACCCTGGTCAGGAGGTAGAGACACGTGGGTCTTTTCCCAAGAGAGGCAATAGGCATGTGCCTTTGCTGGATCATAGAGGGGGAACACAGGTGCAGTTGCCCTGAAATGTTACAGCATGTATTTGTGGAAATGTCACAAAGATTGAGCCAATAACATTACACAGAGGAATAAGACACGGGTGTCTATTGTCACCCTTATTTGATTTGAATATCACACCATTAGCAAAAAAAGATCAGAAAACGGTAAGAAATTCAGGTAATAATTGTATTGGGAATAGAAAACAAAGTTTCATTATACGCTAATGACCTTATGCTTTTTATTCAAGATATAAACAAAAGTTAGCCACTATTACAAGAAGTAATTGAAATTTTTGGTCAGGAATTGGGATGCAAACTAAAATACTCTAAATCAGAAATAATTTGTCTCAGTTCCAAAGTATATCCAATACATGAAAAATGCCTACTGAAAGTATTAAATCATAAAATTAGATATTTAGGCATTCATATATCAGCTAAAGTGGGGGAGTTTTTTTCAATTCAATTCAATTATTTACAATGACCTAGAAAAGTGGGTGCTATTACAATTGACTTTGATAGGTAGAATTCATGTACTTAAAATGAATATCCTGCCCAGGATCTTGTATCCTTTTTCTAGGATTCCTTTTATACCTCTCAAAAATTTCTTCAAGAAATTTTGAAAAGTTATTAAAAATTCCTATGGTCAAATGAGAAGCCAAGAATAAAAACAGAATGGCTGGAATGTCCAGTTGAGATGGGAGGCCTCGCACTACTAGACTTCAAGAGATCCATAGGGTGGCACAGATTAGACTGGCACTGGAATGTATCTCTGATAGAATCCATAATTGACACAAATAGAACAGAAACTGGCAAACTCAACCTCATGATATAATTGTGTGTTGGATTCTTATCCCAAAATTTTGGCAGTGTGTTCCCTCTCATTTTCTCCATCCATGTGCGGAATACATTTTGTTATGTGCACCGAGGTATGTGCGGATGTGCACCACCAGTAGAAACAAAAAACCTAGATATAATATATATTTTTAAAAAGTTACCATAAGGATAATTACTCCAGCCAGGACTGGTTGGGCATTTTAGAACTCACAATTCAAAGAACTAATTTAAGTGTAAGAGAAATAAAAATTATGAAATGCAGAGACCAGTCAAAACACTAAAATAATACAGTTTGAAAGAATAAAATTACAGAAAATATATGTGCATTGCAGGAAGTACCAAGAAGTAACAACAACAATAATACAAATATGTGTTGAGAGGTGAGTGTGAAAGAGATGTGTGTGTGTGCGTGTGAGAGAGAGAGAGAGAGACCCATAGTGTGTGTATGACACAGAGACAGCGTGTGTGTGTGACAGTGTGACACAGAGACTGTGTGCTGGCTGCTGGGGAAGTTTCTGAGAGACACTGTGCACTGTCTTTTTAAGGCACACACTGAAAGCTCTCCTGTTCTGTTCTGAGCCCTGTTGTCTCCCATCCCCTGCTCTGTGGAGATGGGGTACATGGGCAGGGGGGAGGGGAAGAGAGAGAGAGAGATTGTGTGTGCTGACTGCTGGGGAAGTCTCAGCCCTGGTCTACAGTAGGACTTTAGGTCGAATTTAGCAGCGTTAAATCGATGTAAACCAGCACCCGTCCACACAATGAAGCCCTTTATTTCGACTTAAAGGGCTCTTAAAATCGATTTCCTTACTCCACCCCTGACAAGTGGATTAGCGCTTAAATCGACATTGCCGGCTCGAATTTGGGGTACTGTGGACACAATTCGATGGTATTGGCCTCCGGGAGCTATCCCAGAGTGCTCCATTGTGACCGCTCTGGACAGCACTTTCAACTCAGATGCACTGGCCAGGTAGACAGGAAAAGAACCGTGAACTTTTGAATCTCATTTCCTGTTTGGCCAGCGTGGCAAGCTGCAAGTGACCATGCAGAGCTCATCAGCACAGGTGACCATGATGGAGTCCCAGAATCGCAAAAGAGCTCCAGCATGGCCCGAACGGGAGGTACAGGATCTGATCGCTGTTTGGGGAGCGGAATCCATGCTATCAGAACTCCGTTCCAGTTTTCGAAATGCCAAAACCTTTGTCAAAATCTCCCAGGGCATGAAGGACAGAGGCCATAACAGGGACCCGAAGCAGTGCCATGTGAAACTTAAGGAGCTGAGGCAAGCCTACCAGAAAACCAGAGAGGCGAACGGCCACTCCGGGTCAGAGCCCCAAACATGCCGCTTCTATGATGAGCTGCATGCCATTTTAGGGGGTTCAGCCACCACTACCCCAGCCGTGTTGTTTGACTCCTTCAATGGAGATGGAGGCAATACGGAAGCAGGTTTTGGGGACGAAGAAGATGATGATGAGGAGGAGGAGGAGGTTCTAGATAGCTCAGAGCAAGCAAGCGGAGAAACCGTTTTTCCCCACCACAGGACCTGGACCTGGAGCCAGTACCCCCCGAACCCACCCAAGGCTGCCTCCTGGACCCAGCAGGCGGAGAAGGGACCTCTGGTGAGTGTACCTTTTAAAATACTATACATGGTTTAAAAGCAAGCATGTGAAAGGATTACTTTGCCCTGGCATTCGCGGTTCTCCTAGATGTAGTCCTAAAGCCTTTGCAAAAGGTTTCTAGGGAGGGCAGCCTTATTGCGTCCTTCATAGTAGGACACTTTAACACTCCAGGCCAGTAACACGTACTCGGGAATCATTGTAGAACAAAGCATTGCAGTGTATGTTTGCTGGCATTCAAACAACATCCGTTCTTTATCTCTCTGTGTTATCCTCAGGAGAGTGAGATATAATTCATGGTCACCTGGTTGAAATAGAGTGCTTTTCTTCAGGGGACACTCAGAGGAGCCCATTCCTGCTGGGCTGTTTGCCTGTGGCTAAACAGAAATGTTCCCCGGTGTTAGCCACAGGGAGGGGGGAAGGTTGAGGGGGTAGTCACGCGGTGGGGGGAGGCAAAATGCGACCTTGTAACGAAAGCACATGTGCTATGTATGTAATGTTAACAGCAAGGTTTACTCTGAAAGAGTGTAGCCACTGTTTTATAAAATGTGTCTTTTTAAATACCGCTGTCCCTTTTTTTTTCTCCACCAGCTGCATGTGTTTCAATGATCACAGGATCTTCTCCTTCCCAGAGGCTAGTGAAGCTTAGAAAGAAAAAAAAAATGCACTCGTGATGAAATGTTCTCCGAGCTCATGCTGTCCTCCCACACTGACAGAGCACAGACGAATGCGTGGGGGCAAATAATGTCAGAGTGCAGGAAAGCACAAAATGACCGGGAGGAGAGGTGGCGGGCTGAAGAGAGTAAGTGGCGGGCTGAAGACAGGGCTGAAGCTGAAATGTGGCGGCAGCGTGATGAGAGGAGGAAGGATTCAATGCTGAGGCTGCTGCAGGACCAAACCAGTATGCTCCAGTGTATGGTTGAGCTGCAGCAAAAGCAGCTGGAGCACAGACTGCCACTACAGCCCCTGTGTAACCAACCGCCCTCCTCCCCAAGTTCCATAGCCTCCTCACCCACACGCCCAAGAACGCGGTGGGGGGGCCTCCGGCCAACCAGCCACTCCACCACAGAGGATTGCCCCAAAAAAAAGAAGGCTGTCATTCAATAAATTTTAAAGTTGTAAACTTTTAAAGTGCTGTGCTTAAAGTGCTGTGTGGCGTTTTCCTTCCCTCCTCCACCACCCCTCCTGGGATACCTTGGTAGTCATCCCCCTATTTGTGTGATGAATGAATAAAGAATGCATGAATGTGAAGCAACAATAACTTTATTGCCTCTGCAAGCGGTGATTGAAGGGAGGAGGGGCGGGTGGTTAGCTTACAGGGAAGTAGAGTGAACCAACGGGCGGGGGGTTTCATCAAGGAGCAACAAACAGAACTTTCACACCGTAGCCTGGCCAGTCATGAAACTGGTTTTCAAAGCTTCTCTGATGCGTACCGCGCCCTCCTGTGCTCTTCAAACCGCCCTGGTGTCTGGCTGCACGTAACCAGCAGTCAGACGATTTGCCTCAACCTCCCACCCCGCCATAAACGTCTCCCCCTTACTCTCACAGATATTGTGGAGCACACAGCAAGCAGTAATAACAGTGGGAATATTGGTTTCGCTGAGGTCTAAGCGAGTCAGTAAACTGCGCCAGCGTGCCTTTAAACGTCCAAATGCACATTCTACCATCATTCTGCACTTGCTCAGCCTGTAGTTGAACAGCTCCTGACTACTGTCCAGGCTGCCTGTGTACGGCTTCATGAGCCATGGCATTAAGGGGTAGGCTGGGTCCCCAAGGATACATATAGGCATTTCAACATCCCCAACAGTTTTTTTCTGGTCTGGGAATAAAGTCCCTTCCTGCAGCTTTTGAAACAGACCAGAGTTCCTGAAGATGCGAGCATCATGCACCTTTCCCGGCCATCCCACGTTGATGTTGGTGAAACGTCCCTTGTGATCCACCAGAGCTTGCAGCACTATCGAAAAGTACCCCTTGCGGTTTATGTACTCGGCGGCTTGGTGCTCCGGTGCCAAGATAGGGATATGGGTTCCGTCTATGGCCCCACCACAGTTAGGGAATCCCATTGCAGCAAAGCCATCCACTATGACCTGCACATTTCCCAGGGTCACTACCCTTGATATCAGCAGATCTTTGATTGCGTGGGCTACTTGCATCACAGCAGCCCCCACAGTAGATTTGCCCACTCCAAATTGATTCCCAACTGACCGGTAGCTGTCTGGCGTTGCAAGCTTCCACAGGGCTATCGCCACTCGCTTCTCAACTGTGAGGGCTGCTCTCATCTTGGTATTCATGCGCCTCAGGGCAGGGGAAAGCAAGTCACAAAGTTCCATGAAAGTGCCCTTACGCATGCGAAAGTTTCGCAGCCACTGGGAATCGTCCCAGACCTGCAACACTATGCGGTCCCACTAGTCTGTGCTTGTTTCCCGAGCCCAGAATCGGCGTTCCACAGCATGAACCTGCCCCATTAGCACCATGATGCATGCATTGGCAGGGCCCATGCTTTCAGAGAAATCTGTGTCCATGTCCTGATCACTCACGTCACCGCGCTGATGTCACCTCCTCGCCCGGTATCACTTTGCCAGGTTCCGGTGCTGCATATACTGCTGGATAATGCGTGTGGTGTTTAATGTGCTCCTAATTGCCAAAGTGAGCTGAGCGGCCTCCATGCTTGCCTTGGTATGGCGTCCGCACAGAAAAAAGGCGTGGAACGATTGTCTGCCGTTGCTCTGACGGAGGGAGGGGCTACTGATGACACGGCTCACAGGGTTGGCTTCAGGGAGCTAAAATCAACAAAGGGGGTGGCTTTACATCAAGGAGTATTTCAGGCAGGACTTCACGGAGGGTTCCAATAAGAAATGGTGCACCTAAGTTATCGTTCTTATTGGAACAAGGAGGTTAGCCTGGCCTCTGATTGATACATGGCTAGATTTACCTCGCGGCACCTTCTCTGTGAGTGACTGCAGTGTGACCTAGAGGAATGATTCCCCTAGACAGGGGAGGAGGCAAATGAGTACAAAACAAATCTGGTCTATTTCTTGTTTTGATCCACTCCATCTATCTTTTACATCTTTGGCTGGCAGCAGACGGTGCAGAAGGACTGCATGCCATCCACATCTCATGGCTGCTCAGCAGAAGATGGTACAGTACGACTGCTTGCCATCCTCATCTCTTGCCTGCCTGGCAGAAAATGGTACAATATGACTGCTAGCAATCCTCATCTCTTGCCTGCCTGGCAGAAGATGGTACAGTACGACTGCTAGCAATCCGTATCGCCTGCCTGCTCACCATAAGACGGTTCAATAGGACTGACTGCAGGACTAAAGAGAATGACCTGGTCAAGTCACTCCAAATTTAGTCCCTGCGCTCATTTCTGTCCAGGCGCTCCCAGCCGACGTGGCCAGGAGCACCTCGGACATGACGATGACGGCTACCAATAGTACTGTACCGTCTGCTGCCAGAAGGCAATGGGTTGCTGCTACTGTATAGCAATGCCGTACCGCGTCTGCCAGCACCCAGGAGTCATACGGTGATGGTTACCTGAGCGGGCTCCATGCTTGCCGTGGTATGGCGTCTGCACAGGCAACTCAGGAAAAAAGGCGCGAAATGATTGTCTGCCCTTGCTTTCACGGAGGGAGGGAGGGAACGGGGGCCTGATGATATGTACCCAGAACCACCCGCGACAATGTTTTAGCCCCATCAGGCATTGAGATCTCAACCCAGAATTCCAATGGGCAGCGGAGACTGCGGGAACTGTGGGATAGCTACCCACAGTGCAACGCTCCGGAAGTCGACTCTAGCCTCGGTACTGTGGAAGCGCTCCGCCGAGTTAATGCACTTAATGCAGTTAGAGCATTTTCTGTGGGGACACACACACTCGAATATATAAAACCGATTTCTAAAAGACCGACTTCTATAAATTCGACCTTATTCTGTAGTGTAGACATACCCTCAGAAAATGTGCGCTGTCTCTTTAGGAAAGGTACTCACCCACTCACTCACCCTTCAGATCTCAGACCACAGCAGATCCGAGTCCTCCAATCCTGAGCCAGGCCATCCCCTCTCCCCTGCTCTGCAGAGATGGGCTACAGGGACAAGGGGCGGGGGGCACATCAGCAGCCCCTTGCCCCACTCTGCACAGCCAGCAGGAGAATCCTGGAAGCAGCTGCAGGACTCAGCAACCTTGCCTGCAAAACAGCAGGGCACCTGAACACAAGCTGCCAGATGTGTGTTCTCTGCTAATCAGCTGGGCGGCATGCGAATCTCTGCTGGGCGGCCACCCAAGCGCGCACCTTACAGGGAACACAGTCTGGCACCCCTGAAATATTACCTACTACTTAAAAGTGCACTTACTAATCGGGCATATATGAGATACTTGACTTCATCCCCCAAAAAAGAATGAGCATATGTCAGTGATATAAAATATTTTTAAAAATAGTGCTTTCAAACTCACTATGACAACTGGAAAGAATTTTTTAGGGATGGACAACCATTAAAACAAACAGATGTTACTGATTTTTTTTTTAAAGAAAAGAATGTATAATATGAGGTTATACAGATTGCTTACTTTATTAAAAACGCTTTCCAAGAAGAAAGGAACCAACAAAACTATCTGTATTAGAAAACTGTCTGCATGGACTTGAAGTTTCAGTAATTGAGATTATGTCCAGAATTTATTTCTTATGAATATGTTTTTAAAGGACAAACTGCATAAAGCTATTAAGTCATGGAATGCAGACTGTAAATATGAACTAACAGAAAAAGACTAGAAGGAGACAACAAATACAATAAATATTGGCTCTAACATTAATCATGTAGTTCATGTTCAGTACTTTTTAGTTTACAGAAAGTTCGTTTCTCCATTCCTATGTAACAAAGTACAAAATATTGACCTTACCATACAGTTCCGTGAATGGTCCTTTCCTCATCCAAAAGTTCTGCAGCCACTGCTCGTCATCCCAGACACGCATCACGATGTGATCCCACCACTCAGTGCTTGTTTACCGAGCCCAAAGGCGGCGTTCCACTGTGCTCAGCACCTCTGTGAATGCCACAAGCAATCTCGTGTCGTAGATAGTACGCGTGGTGAGATCAATGTCGCACTCCTCTTGCCTTTGTTGTTTAAGGAATAACTCCACTGCTACTCATGACGTGTTGGTCAGAGCGAGCAGCACACTAGTCAGCAGTTCGGGATCCATTCCTGCAGCCCGAAGAGGCAGGGTGCGCAGTACACAAACCGTTGAAAGATGGCGCCAAATGCGGACAGAAGCACAGGGATTGCTGGGATGTGAAGCAATGCATCACGGGGCATTGGGACAGGACCCACTATGCCCTGCAACCCTCTCTGTCTTCCCACAACTCTTAGTGGCAGAAGAGGAAGAGATGCTCTGTGGGATAGCTGCCCAGAGTGCACCGGTCCAAATACCACTGCAAGTGTCCCAAGTGTGAACATGCTATTGCGCAGGCAGCTGATAGTGTGAACACACAATAGCGGTTTCCCTTCAGCGCTCTCTGAGTAGTGCTGTAACTTCCAGCATTGTAACTCTGCCAGGGTAGACGTACCCTGAGATAGACAAGTATGGAGACAGAAGGAGAGTCAAGAAAGCCAAGCAAGAGCCTGTAAGCAGTGTGACCATAGAAAAAGCTAGAGTGAGAGAGAGAGCTTCTGACTCTGGTGCTGGCTAAAGAGACTTGGGGACTGTAAGCTATAGAACTGTGCTCCTTTTGTTCTTGGTTCCCTCTGCATTCAGAAACACAAGACTTTGTGCATTCCTTGTAAATAAACAAGACTTAATCAAAGAAAATATCAGATTCCATCAATTTCTGCTTCCAGCTGGCACATCCCCAGGTCCCCTAACTTTGACTGGTCACTCAGGTTGAAAAGGGGCAACAATATAAACAGCCATGAATTTTCCCACTGCTCTCTATTTTTCCGACTGAAGTTTGGACCTTAAACTTGTGAGATTTCTATTCAATGCTGGCAATGAAAGAACATTTCTTCCTGAATGCTTGTAAAAATGCTTACCTTGCAGTTTTACACTATTTAAAAAGATTTTTCCTTTTTTAAAGTTTCTGCTTACCTCTCGATTGTTGTCAAATAGTGCCTCTTGCTGGTTTTATCTCTTACCAGTTTACAGATTTTTATTTGCTGCAAATACAAATAAAAATGTATTTGTTTAGGACTCGTATGACATATTTTCATTCTGTATTTCCATAAGATTTCAAATATAGAGGGTGTAGCTCAAATTTGGCTCTTGTCTACCAGTCCATCTTTGGGTGTCCATTCTTTTCTATCAGGCAGATACAGATTCTTTTCTATCAGGTAGATACAGATTACTGGCTTTTAAGATCTGGTACCTAAGATATTAAGATATTTCTCTCCAGGTGCCTGATCCTGCCCCCACTGAAGTTCATGGTAGCTTTACCATGGACTTCAATAGACACAGAATCAAGCCCCAGATTACGGTTTATAACCAGATTGGATCAACAAAACCAATACTTATTAGGTACAACTTCTCAAAAATACTGGTAGAAAGATGCATTCGAAAATAGATATTTAATATAATAAATGTAATTGTTACATTGTGATCTTCCTAATACAAAATTCTAAATGCTGAAACACATATAGAGTCTGAACTTTTATCTAGTAAAGTCAAAAGCAAAGCTCTCCTTGACTTCAACATCACAAAATTGGGCCTTAATCTTTACCACAAATGCAAAGAGAGCAGTCAAGGTATATCTACATGGCATGTTAACAAGACTGCTGAACTCACAGAATCACCTGGTTGGTTATTTAAATTCCATTTAAATGGCTGTCAATTGACAAACCTTTTTCCAAATAAAAGAGGGTAACTGATTCTTAAGTACCCAATCACTGGAAATCTATTTACTCTACACAGAAGACTTGTCTCTGCCCAGAAGAATTGGTTTGGCCTGGTCAGAGGTTGCCTTGGCAACAAAGACACCTGGCAGGTGTCTGTGCTCCTGTGAGGAAGCTGGCAAGGGTTTGTCGTCTGACACAGGGGGCTGAAAGTGTTAAAAGGACACAAGCTTGTTGTGACGCAAGAACCCCTTAATGCCAACTGCCAAGGGGGTTACAGAAATGGCCTGATTCTGGTATGTACATTCTGGTTCACCAAAGAATGTCATATGAAGTCATAAATGAAAGCTGAGGTCATTAATTTGTTGTGAAATGTCTGTACAGATATTGTATAAGGAGTGATGTATATATGTTGAAAATATTTTGTTAAAGTCTATATCAAGGTATAAGTTACCAACAGGTAAAAAAAAACAGGTTTTCTGTCAGATAAGAGATGTTTAGTCACCTCCCTGTCAAGATATAAATTAAGCTTTGTATGTTAACACAATGGATACCCATTTACATGCAAAGTCAGTGAAGAGGTCTGAAGTCAACAGGGAAGCAGCCACGTAGGAAAAACAAGTCACAGGTGGTTATTCTGCCTCTGAGTACAGACAATGAACTTTGGGGGTATAAATGAAAGGGAAGAAGACACTGCATCATCCTGCACCTAGGAAGTAAATGGACAGTGCATTTACTTTAATGAAAATGAGATCACAGTCAACCTTGGTTGAATAGCGGCAAAAGACTTTGGGTGAGATCAGCTTCTCTAAACAGGAAGTTAACCTGATAGTTAAATTCAGTCTCTAGATAGTGTAATGATTTGTTTTATATGTAACCATTTGTTTCCAATATTCTTACTCACTGTCACCTGAAGCTTTGATCATAACCATATTATTGTTTTCACTATAAATATATCTCACCACTATGGTATCTATAAAGCAAAGTGATAACCCTGAGATGAATCATACAAGCTGGTGTGTGCTGTTCCTTTAGGAACAGCAGATTTCATAAATCTGTGAATTGCCAGTGTCAGGGGCTGGATATCACAGTGGAATGCTTCACAGGGACTCAGGTGTGCCTATTCTAAACCTGAAAGGCAAAATAAGGGCTGGTATAGCCCAGAGGAGAGTGCTTAAGTTGCACTTTAAGTTGGTGATATTGGGGAGCTGACACACAGCTAAGCACAAGCAAGACTCTTTCACTGTGGAGGCAGGGGTAATGAAGGTAACTGACAGTCCCAGGTAAGCCAAGAACCATCAAGGGACCATATTGTCCAATCCATGAGGGAAAGGGCACTCACCATGTAACAGCCTGCATGAGGCAGAGGACAACGTTTGTGACTCCCTCCCAGCCTTCCTGGATCCAGATGGTCCCCCCAAGGATCCACAAGGGAAAAGGGTGAGTTAGAAAGTGAGGGACATTTGCAGTTTCAGATGTTTTTATGGTCTCTACTCTACTCCTATGTTCAACACAGAATAATAGAATTGTAGATATCTAGGGCTGGAAAGGACTTCAGGACATCATGTAGTCCATGTCTTTGTGCTGAGGTGAGACCAAGTAAACACAGACCATCCATGACAGGAGTTTGTCTAACCTATTCTTGTTCTTTGTCTAACCTCCAGTGACAGGGATTTCATAATCTCCCTTGGAAGCCTATTCCAGTGTTTAACAATCCTTATAGTTAGAAAGTTAATATCCAACCTGAATCTCCCTTGCTTCAGATTATTTCTTGTCCTAGCTTCAGTGGACATGGAGAACAATTGATCACAATCCTCTTTACAACAGCTCATAACATATTTGAAGACTTATCAGTTACCCATGCCTCAGTCTTCTTTTCTCAAGACTGTGACCAGTTTTTTTTAGCCTTTCCTCATAATTAAGGTTTTCTAAACCTTTTATCATTTTTGTTGCTCTTCTCTGGACCCTCTCCAATTTATCCACATCTTTCCTAAAGTGTGGCGCCCAGAATTGGACACTGTACTCCAGATGAGGCCTCATCAGTAGTAGTGTGGAACAATTACCTCCCATGTCTTGCATATAACACTTCTGTTAATACACCCCAGAATATTAGCCTTTTGTCACAACTGCATCATACTCTTGGCTCATATTCAA
Source organism: Lepidochelys olivacea (assembly GCF_965140295.1). Lineage (NCBI taxonomy): Eukaryota > Metazoa > Chordata > Testudines > Cheloniidae > Lepidochelys > Lepidochelys olivacea. Next base: position 37,111,370 of record NC_140413.1, on the reverse strand, counting down.
TCTGTGAATCACTATCACCACCAAATCCTTTTCAGCATTATTACCACCTAGCCATTTATTCCCCATTTTGCAGTTGTGCATTTAATTTTTCCTTCTTAAGTGAAGTACTTTGCACTTGTCTTTATTGATTTTCATCTTGTTGACTTCAGACCAAGTCTCCAATTTGTCAAGGTTGTTTTTAATTATAATCCTGTCCTCCAATGTGCTTGCAACTCCTCCCAGTTTTGTGTTATCTGCAAATTTTATGAGCATTCTCTCCACTCTATTATCCAAATCATTAATGAAAATATTGACTAGTACCAGACCCAGGACTGATCCCTGCAGGACCCCTCTAGATATGTCCTCCCACTTTGACAGTGGACCATTGATAACTATTCTTCACATAGAGTTATTATCCTCTAGATGCTTACAAATTGATTGTCTAATAATTCGTTTTCAGCGTCTTGACAGGTATTGAAATTAGGCTGACCAACCTATAATTGCTTGGATCCTCTGTTTTCCTTTTTAAAGATAGGCACTATGTTTGCCCTTCTCCAGTCCTCTGGGAGCTTTGAATTTTCAAAGATAATTGCTAGTGGTTCTGAGATTGCTTCACCTAGTTCCTCAAGTATCCTAGGATGAATTTCACCAGGTCCTGCCAGCTTGAATACATCTGGCTTATCTAAATATTCTTTAACCTATTCTTCCCTTATTTTGGCTTGTGTTCCTTCTCCTATGTTATTAATATTATTAAGTCACCATTAATCTTTTTAGTGAAGACTAAAGCAAAATAGACATTAAACACCTGAGCCTTTTTGATGTCAGCTATAGCTGTCATCATCTATAGCTCTCCTGCCCCACCTTCTCCTACATTTTTCTTTGTCTTTCTCTTGCTCTTAATATATTTAAAGAACCTCTTTTTATTGCCTTTTATGTCCCTTGCTAGGTGTTGCTCATTTTGTGGCTTAGCCTACATTCTTGTGCTATTCTTTTTACTCCTCCTTAGCAATTCATCAATGTTTCGTATTTTTTGTGGGATATCTTTTTGATTTTCAGGTAATTACAAAGTTTCTGAAGAAGCCATATTGGCCTCTTACTGTTCTTTCTATCTTTCCTTCACATTGGGATAGTTTGCAGTTGTGCCTTTAATATTGTCTCCTTGAGAAACTGCCAGCTCTCCTGAACTCTTTTTTAACTTAGATTTTCTTCCCATGGGACCTTACCTACAGGTTTTCTGAGTTTGTTAAAGTCTGCTTTTTAAAAATCTGTTGTCCTTATTCTGCTGCTCTCACTCCTTCCTTTCCTTAGAATCATTAAATCTATCAATTCATTATAACTTTCACCCAAATTGCTTCCACCTTCAGATTCACTATGAATTGCTCCCTGTGGGTCAGAATCAAGTCTAAAATGGCTGTCCCTGGTTACTTTCTCCACTTTCTCATAAAAAGTTGTCCCTAATGCATTCCAATAACTTCTTGGAAATTCTGGGTTTTGCCATAGTACTTTTCCAACAGATGTCAGGGTAGTTAAACTCCCCCATTACTGTCATGAGTTTTGGATATTTCTATTATTTATTCTAGAAATGCCTCATCCACCTCCTCTTCCTGATTTGGTGGTCTTAGTAGGCCTTACCATGACATCAACCCTATTATTTTATCCCTTTTATCTTTACCCAGAGACTTTCAACTGGTCTGATTCTCACCTCCTTCTGTATCTCAGAACAAGTGTATATGTTCTTTTTGTACAATACAACATCTCCCTTTTTATCCTGCCTATCCTTTCTGAACCAGCTGTGCCCTTTTAGACCAATATTCCAGTCACAAGACTTATCCCACCAAGTTACCGTGATGCCAGTTAAGTCATGATTAAGTAGAAAGAGCATAAATGCTTTAGCTTGTAAACAGTGTGTGTTGACTACTTCACAATTACTGCATGCCCCTGGGAGAGTTAAATTGAAAACCAGAATCTTCACATCTTTTGGGTGGAGTTCTGGGAGAGGGTGTATTTGAGTACCAGGGAGCCTGAAGAATGAGTGCTGCACCCACAGCAGCTAGGAAGTTGAATAGCAGGTTCCAACACTCATAGTGGGTTAGAGATAGAAGATCTGTGCCCTGAGAGTGTGCCTAGGGACCCTGATATTAGGACAGTGGCTGGACTCTGTTCAGGCTCCAGGACCTCGAACTCTCTAGGATCCAGAAGCACAGAGGCTTGGATTCCCCTCACAGAAGTCCCAGTGAGTGGCCAGAAACGGTTGCTCAGTAGGATCTGAGATACCTTCTTCCTCTCTGTTAAGGAAGGTCACTTTGTCAATATGTCAAATAGCTGTCATTCTCCTTTTTCAAGTTTAATATGGGTCTCCAGTAATAATTGTTCCACTCCGGTATATTTCTGAAACGGTTTCTGTCCAAGAATGAACAGGAGTATGCTGTTCCTCAAAAATGTGGTAGGATACCTTTCAATTGCCACAAGTACCTTAAATCACCACAGCCGTATGTTGTCAGGTTTTTATAAAAAAAGCCCCTCCTCTACTAGATTCTGTACAAATATGCAAAAACACAGCCCCTGCTCCAAAGAGCAGCTCAAGCCTATCGCCTCAGCTAGGTGCCAGGCTGTCTGGTTTGGGGGCTTGCAGCCATACCTAAAGGAAACTAATTCAACCTATTACATTTGAAAGGTATTGTTGCTTTTAGGGTAATGGGTTTTAATGTGGAAATGAATGTATGTATCCCCCACCAAATATTATTTATAGACCGAGCTGGTTGCAGTTGCAATAGATAAGCTCATATCAGATATTTTACAGAAATAAAATATCTGTTTCAAACCATGTTTGCCATTTTATAAAGTCTATTCATTTTTTTAAATTGATGCTATATTATTAGTATGGCTAAATCACTGCAGCTAGAACCTGCAGTAATTTGTATTGGCTTGTGTAGCTAAATTATAGAGGTAGATGTTGCTAGAGAAAAAATTGCTTTTGCTGGGCATTTAAAGTGTTATACTAGCAAAATAACATTCAACAAATAAGAATGAAAATGAAAATATTGGGCCCTGATCCAACAGACAATTTCAGCATCTTGGCAAATTGTTCAAGCCTCGACAAACCACAAATCCTTGCTCTGCAGCAAGCCAATATACATAGGGGAAAAGCTGGCCTGCCATGGGAAGTGAAAACAAAAACATCTCTGTGAAAGGGAGTTTCCCGGGGCAGGAGTGTTCAAATAAGGGAGCTCCTGATTTCCTACATACCACTTTTCCTTAGCATCAGCATAACTACAAAATTGTGAATTAGTGGCTGAGTCTCCTCCCTACATACAGCAAGGATGTTTACCCTGAAACCAGTCCAGTGTATTATTATTTATATTACAGGAACACATAGAGGCTTCAACCAAGATTGGAACCCCATTCTGCAATCCGGTGTACAGAGAGAGTAAGAAATAGTCCCTGTCCTGGAGAGCTGATAATTTAAATAGACAAGTCAGCCAAAGGACATAGTATTATTCCCATTTACCAGATGGAAAACTGAAGCAAATAGAGTTTCAGTGACTTCCTCAAGGTTAAACAAAAAGTCTGTGACAGCACTGAGAATTAAATCCGGTCTCCTGAATGCCTGTCCAATGTCTTAACCACAAGACTTCCAATTTGTAAAACACCAGTACCCCCTGAATAACACTAATAATTAATTAATTGTTATTTAGATTATAGTAAAACAATTTATAGAAAAACAGAAGAAGTGCAAAAAAGATAGGAAGCAAAGGGTAGGAATAAATGGTCAGTTTTCAGAGAGGTAAATAGTGGTGACCCTCAAGATGTCTGTACTGGGACCAATACTGTTCAGCATATTCATAAATGATCTGGAAAAAAAGGGTAAACAGTGAGGTGGAAAAATTTGCAGATGATAAAGAATTACTCAAGACAGTTAAGTCCAAAGCAGAGTGTGAAGTGTTAGAAAGGGATCTCACAGGATTGGATGGCTGGGAAATAAAATGGTAGATGAAATTCAATGTTGGTAAATGCAAAGTAATGCATATTGGAAAACATAATCCCAACTGTACATATAAAATGATGGAGTCTAAATTAGCTGTTACCACTCAAGAAAGAGATCTTGGAATCACTGTGGATAGTTCTCCAAAAAGATCCCAATATGCAGCAGCAGTCAAAAAAGCTAACAGAATGTTGGGCATCATTAGGAAAGGGATAGCTAGTAAGACAGAAAATATCTTATTGCCTCTGTATAAATCCATGGTACACCCACATCTTGAATACTGCATGCATATGTAGTCGCCCCATCTAAAAAAAAAGATATATTGGAATTGAAAAAGGTACAGAAAAGGGCAACAAAATGATTAGGGGTATAGAATAGCTTCCATCTGATGAGAGATTGATAAGAGTGGTACTTTTCATCTTGGAAAAGAGACAACTAAGGGTGGATATGACAGAGGTCTATAAAATCATGACTGGTGTGGAGAAAGTAAATAAGAAAGTGTTATTTACTCCTTCTCATAACATAAGAACTAGGGGTCACCAAATGAAATTAATAGGCAGCAGGTTTAAAACAAACAAAAGGAAGTATTTCTTCACACAATCTCAGTCAACCTGTGGAACTCTTTGCCAGAGAATGTTGTGAAGACCAAGACTATAACAAGGTTTAAAAAAGAACTAGATAAATTCATAGAACATAGGTCCATCAATGGCTATTAGCCAGGATGGACAGGGATGCAAACAAAACCATTAAAACAACTCTTTGCAATATTCCTAGTATTTAGTCAAACCCCTTTTCAATACATACAGGTTTCTAACATGAGTGAAAATCACTACAAACCTGGGACCCACCATTTTTCAAACCTTGAAATCAGATAGAGTACAGACTATATAACAGATGGTTATTCGGGGGTTGTCCTGTGGGCAGGCCTTTCTTGGCTTCCCCACAGGCTCAGTTACCTTATGGATCTAGTCCAATATGGCTCTTCTTCTCTGGAGTAGGCTGGTTCAGTACAGTTCCTCCCCTCAGAGTAGTTGTGTTGTCTTCCAGTCTCGTTCCTCTTAAAATGACCTGAACTTATGTTTGAACTTTTTTAGTCCATCTGGATGCAACTTCTGTTTTATGTTATAGCATCTCTGGTCAGGATCAGATTCTTTTCAGCAGCATCTACCTTTCTAGTATCTTATGCAAATATAGTTAGCACTAGTAAATCTTATGATAAACAAGGAAGGTTAGAGCCTTTCCATTTACAGCCCTCCAAATGTTAGGGTGACCAGTTCAGGAGCAACACATCCTCCCCAAATACAAGGCCCAATTCAGTCTAAACAAAACAACCTTCCTGCAGATGCTTTTTAATAAAAAAACAAACCAAAACGGTATTGCTACCTAAAAATAGTGGCCAATCAAGCAACTTGTGTAGGCAAATTAACATCATGTTAAATTCTTTCTTTTCATCTACAGCTGTTACAGTGTTTAAACTCTCAGTAGGAAGTGCTTTAGAGCCCTTGGGACTATGCCATTTGTGGGAATTGAAGCTCCCTTTTGTGTTGTGAGAATGAATCCAGACCTGGTATATGGTTGCAATTTTAAAAATGAAAACATGGTGTTCTGCCCTTTCTTGAAATTTACTCTCAAACCAGAGCTACTTGAAAATTTTTAAATGAAACTTTTTTAAAAAATAAAACATGACTTTTTGACCAAATAGAACATTTTTACAGAATATTTTTATTTATTTTTTGTTCTGTGTATATATATATTTATTGTTTGTTCTGTGTATTTCAAAAGGAAAGAAAGTAAAAAATATAGAGAGAAAGGTGAGGAATCCTGTAAATTTTTAATTTTTGAAAACTGGAAAAATGTTCAGTTTTTGTTTTGTTAAAAAATCTGAACAAACTTTCAAATGAAATGAAATAGTTTAGTTTTGTTTGAAATTAATTGCAGAAAATATATAGGACTGTCTGACCAGCTCTGTCTGAAACCTTCCCATTTGCAGCAAGTGGATTAAAATATTCAGTAAACATATTCTTCAACCTGCAATTATTTTGAATGTTTTTTCCCTGCCAAATAGGTTTTGAACCATTGGCTATATTTTATTTGCACTGTAATTAGCACCATATTTTGTTTCAAGTTACATTTTTCTTTCCAAAGCATCCAGACCTTATTGTATGTGTTGGAAGGGAAAAAAATCATTGAAGAAAGGAACCTGTTTCTCCAAACCTCGGGGGAGAGGCCTATCACAATGGGTGTTATTAGGGCTTTATGTGACAAGGTCCTTCACAATGGGACTGTGTATATGTACACAATTCTTCACAATTAAGAGCCTAATTACTTGTACATGTTTCTGCACAATTAGGACTGCATACGTGTACACAATTCTTTTATGGGAATAAGAGAAAATAAAATATAAAGTTTGAGGCACCTTGCCAATAAATCTTACAATAGTCTAATTTGTCTAGGAATGATGGCTTGGGCAAGGGCTACACAGCTCAGAAAGTGAACGTTTAAAATTTTATAAAATTAATTAAACCTGCTTATCTTCTGCTACCTCCTCCTAAAGGGCTCCTATCTTCTTCCAGAGAGTGCCAAATGACTTAATTCAAGCCTTCCCTCCATTTATAAGAGTTAGGGTCATTCTAGATGGGAACAGAAACAATGTCATAGATTCATACATTCCAAGGCCAGAAGGAACCATTATAATCATCTAGCCTGACCGCCTGTATAATACTTCCCCAAAATAATTCATAGAGCACATCTTTTAGACAAACATCCCATCTTGATGCAATTTTCAAATGCAAAAACAGGACTGCTCTTTGGAAAGTTTAGTCCAAAGAATCTTTCATGGATATATATTCAAATCCTATTCATGCTCATGTCAGAAAAATTAATCTTGAGAGAATATGTTTTGATATGAAATGCTGTCATTTTTGTGAACCATGACAGGCTTATGTTTATCAATGAGTTACCTATTAACTAGAGAAGGGAAAGCAAATAGCACTACAGCAAACACTGCTATTTGCTTATATTTAACGTCAGTAAATAATTTTTAATAAAATAAGGTGGAGAACCCTCCTGTAGCAACAGCTCACCGCAAACCCTCAGAGCTCAACACGGATTCCAGGGATCTGAGAGAGGCCAAGGTAATCTGTGAAGGCCTGTGTGCCTCAGCTCTGTGCTTACTGGTAGAGCAACTCTATTGGGACTGCATTAGGTCTATCGGGCTGGAGTTTGGGGATGAGGGGTGGGAATGATGTGTGCTGGTCCCACCTCACATCTTGCTCGCTCTTCCTCCAAACCTAAGCAGTCTCTAATCCCTTCCTTTGCACTGACCCACCTTTCAACCCATTCCCCCATTGGGTCCAGCATAGGGAAATGTGCTATCACAGTGGCTGAACCCCTCTTCCATATGGTTCTTAGGGATATGATGCAGTCCTTAGAGATTTTTGTATTCTGATTAGTGATTGATTATGGCAAAAATATTTATATTCTTATGAAGAGCACATTTGCTAATCGGGGACCATAGGGGGTTGGGGGGAGGAGGGGAACTTTTTGGCCCTAGTGCCACATCTGGGAATAGAAATTGTATGGTAGGCCATGAATGCTCACAAAATTAGGGTTGGGGTGTGGGAGGAGGTGAGGGCTCTGATTTGGGTGTGGGCTCTGGGATGGGGCCAGAAATTAGGAGTTCAGAGTGCGGGAGGGGGCTCCGGGCTGGGGCAGGGGAGTGGGGTGAGGGAGGGGGCTCCTGTCTGGGGGTGTGGGCTCTGGGGTGGGGCTGGGGATGAAGGGTTTGGGGTGCAGGAGGGGGTTCCGGGCTGGGATCAAGGGGTTTGGAGAGCGGGAGAGGGATCAGGGCTGGGGCACGGGGTTGGGGTGTGGGGAGAGGCTCGGGGTGGAGGCTCCGGGCGGCACTTACCTCAAGTGGCTTCTGGAAGCAGCAGCATATCCCTTTTCTGGCTTCTACGTGGAGGCACAGCCAGGCGGCTGTGCACGCTGCCCCGTCCACAGGCACCGCCCCTGCAGCCCCCATTGGAGCGCCTGAGAGGGCCATTGGAGCGAGGCCATTGGAGCACGTAGGAGCCAGAGGGGGGCCATGCTGCTGCTTCTGGGAACCGTGTGGAGCGGCCCCCGACCTGGCTCCCCAGCTGGAGTGCCGAAGGGGAGCCATGCCGCAGCTTCTGGGAGCCGCGTGGAGTGGCCCCTGACCCTGCTCTCCGGCTGGAGTGCTGGAGCGGGGCAAACCCCAGAGGAGCTTGAGGGCCAGCTTAAAACAGCTGGCAGGCTGGATCCGGCCTCTGGGCCGTAGTTTGCCCACTGCTGTGCTAAGCCAGAAAATCCTCACAAAAGGGGGACAACCTCCCCCTTCCAGGCCTTACAGGGCCACTGGCAAGGTGCAAGAGCAAATTCATATAGAGATACACAATATGTTGGACCTGGAAGTGATTAAGTAATCTGAACAGCTCTTGGGCGTCTCCTGTGGTATTGGTCCTCCAAAAGGCCAACACTGTAAGATTTTATGTTGACTATAGAAAACGTAATGCTGTTACAGTAACAGATGCGTACCCTCTGCCAAAAATGGATGCTATGCTGGATATATCGAGCCAATCCAAATATCTCAGTACTTTTGATTTAGCTCAAGGTAACTGGAAGATCCCCGGAGAAGGATGCACAGAAAAAAATATGATTTTATCACTGACATAGTGCTCTATGAATTCATGGTGTTACCTTTTGGTTTGGTCAATGTTGGTGCAACCTTCCAGAGACAGGTCAACAAAATGGTTTACAAAATTTTGTAAGGGCACACATAGATGAAATAACAGAGTTCAGCAACACATGGGACAACCACAAAAAGCAAGGTTGTGCTGTCAAAGCGCAAAGAACCTGGTCTAACCATAAAACCCTCTAAGTGCAGAATAGGAGCAGCCAAAGTCCTTTATCTAGGGCATCTGGTTGGTGGGGGGCAAATATCCCCTGACCCTCTTAATGTGTAAGCCATTGTAAATTGGCCTGTGCCCCAAACTAAAAGGCAGGTCCAATATTTCATAGGCCTAGCAAACTACTACAGAAGGTTTGTGTGTGGGTTCAGTGACATTGTATCTCCAACCACAGACTCACGTAAAAAGCACCAATCCAGTACGGTGGTTTGGTAAGAAGCATGCCAGAAAGGTTTTGATAAGATAAAGGCACTCTTCTCTGGAAAGCCTGTGCTAGCCAGTCCTGACTTTGATAAAACATTTGAACTGTGCACTGATGCATCTGACATTGGCTTGGGTGCTGTACTGATGCAAACGGGGAGGGCAGCAAAAAACATCCAATTGCCTTCCTGAATAAAAAGCTCTCACCCACAGAACAAAGTTACTCTGTCATAAAATAGTGCTATGCCATAGTATGGGCAGTTAAACAACTGAAGCCTTAACTCTTTAAGAGGAAGTTCAAGATTCTAACAGACCACACACCCTTAATAAGGCTAAACGGAACTAAGGGCACAAATTCCAAACTATTACACTGGAGCCTGATCCTGCAAGAGCTTGACATGGAAATTGTACACATAAAGGGGAAAGAGAAGATGGTAGTGGCTGCCCTGTACAGGAAAGAGGACCTTGGGCTCACTGCCTCTGCATTGATCAGTGACTTACACTCCTTCAGTATTCTAAGGGGTGGGAGTTTGGTATAACACTCTGTATACCAAAGCAACATCCTGGCATGCCCATAATTACCCTGGTGATAGGATTATGATATGTTTTGTACAAAGTATGCCTGTTGGATTGGATGGGAAGTTATGAAGTTTTGCTATGTGTGTGTTACTGAAATATGTTGTGAAGTTGGAAACACCCAAAACCAGCCTTTCAGGTACAACAATGCAGAAGCCAGAAACTGATGATGGCCCATTAATAGCAATCCACACTACAAAGGACTACCCCAGGAACTGTATACAATAGAGACCTCTCAGAGATAGCATGTAGATGATGGAGAGTGCTTGACTCAGGGCACTGCAAAGGATCTTTCCAGCAAGGTGGAGAAGCTATAAAAGGGGGAAGTGATGTCATCACTTGTCCTCACTCGCCCCACAACTCCACACCTGGAAACACTTCTGGGGAACAAAGACTGAACTGGAGAGGTGATCCCAGCCTAGAGGGGATTTCCGACCTGGGTTTGGAAGATCTATGACCTGCTTGTATTGTCTCTCAGGATGAGACACTGCTTGATTCAAATCCTGTCTAGTATATAGAACACAGATAGCGATTTTACTTTTTATTTCTTAGGTAACCAACTTTGATCTGTATGCTTACTACTTATAATCACTTAAAATCTAGCTTTCTGTAGTTAATAAAGCGGTTTTATATTTTACCTAAAATAGTGTGCTGTTTTAAGTGCTTGAGGAATCTGCTCAGTGTACAAAAGCTGGTACATGTCCACTTTCCTTTGTAGAAGTGGCAGACTGAGTAACAAATTTACACTGGCCAGGCTTCTGACCAAGGCAAGATGGTATATCTCTGGGGTCCTCGGCTGGGGAGCTGGGGAAATTGGCTGGAACCTCTCTATTGTTAGTTCATTAGTGGCTAGGAGAAGCATTCATTTAACTCAGCTGGGTGTGTCCCTGCCTGTGGATGGCTGTGTAAGTGCAGGATCTGGAGAGGATTGCAACTTATCACAGCATCACAGTGTGAGAGGGGGCCAGGCTGGTATGCCAGAGGGTTCAGGGGTACCCCACTTTCAGGTTGCACCGCAGGGAACCCATCACACTCACTCATTTAGAATTAATTTTATAGAAGTTTTTAAAGTTTCTTTGTCTTTTGATGAAGGGATTGCTGTGTGTGTTTCTATGACATATTTAAAGTGCCATTAATATTTTTAAAAGATCTCTCACAGTCAGCTTTTCATAGCTACACAAGCCTTACCTAGTTCCAAGTTGGGAAAGCAGAACTTTACATTAATTTTGGGCTAGGTTTATATGGGTTGGCATTTAATTATTTTTGAGACTTTGAGGTTAATTGTAAAGTTAACTATAAAGTTAACAGCTTAGTTAATAATGTTGGACAAAAATATACAATGAAACAACTCTTGATTAATGACATCTATATATTGTTTATTATATATAATTGTAACATTCAGCAAGCCATTTTATATTAGAACAAAGGTTATAGGCCTCATATGCATTATAAAATCTGCATTGTTGATTATATAAATTTGAAATTATTGCAAGGTATATGCAAGCACAAAAATACACAATGTATTTCACGTCTTGCTCAGGGCTCTTTTCACTTTCTTTATTCTGAGGCCTTGGGGTTCCTTTTGCTCGTTTCACTTTCTTTAGCATTATTCAGATGCTCATAAAGTATCCAAGTTCATGGCAGATATGTGACAGAACAATATTCTCTCAAAGAGTTGTTTAGAGGACAGTGTATTGGTTTACT